>NC_137327.1:89803558-92322735 GCF_965287045.1 Carcharhinus amblyrhynchos
TGGGGGGGGAGTGGGGGGAGGAGGGGATGGGGGGAGGAGGGGATGGGTGGAGTGGGGGGATGGGGAGTGGGGGGGGAGGAGGGGATGGGGGAGTGGGGGGGGAGGAGGGGTGGGGGGCTGGGGGAGGAGGGGGTGGGGGGGAGGGAGGGATGGGGGGAGTGGGGGGCGGAGGGGGTGGGGGGGAGGGGGGATGGGGGAGTGGGGGGGAGGAGGGGGGTGGGGGGGAGGAGGGGTGGGGGGAGTGGGGGGGAGGAGGGATGGGGGGGAGTGGGGGGGTGGGGGGATGGGGGGGAGTGGGGGGAGGAGGGGATGGGGGGGAGGAGGGATGGGGGAGTGGGGGAGGAGGGGGGGATGGGGGGGAGGAGGGGAGTGGGGGGAGGAGGGGGGTTGGGGGGGAGGAGGGGGATGGGGGGGAGTGGGGGGAGGAGGGGGGGCTGGGGGGAGTGGGGGGAGGAGGGAATGGGGGGAGGAGGAGGGGATGGGGGAGTGGGGGGGAGGAGGAGGGGATGGGGGGGAGTGGGGGGAGGAGGGGATGGGGGAGGGTGGGGGGAGGGGGGGAGGAGGGGATGGGGGAGTGGGGGGGAGGAGGGGGATGGGGAGGAGGGGGGATGGGGGAGTGGGGGGAGGAGATGGGGGAGTGGGGGGAGGAGGGGGGGAGGGGGAGGAGGGGGGGATGGGGGGAGTGGGGGGAGGAGGAGGGGCTGGGGAGAGGGGGGGAGGAGGAGGGGAGGGGGGTGGGGGGGAGGAGGGGATGGGGGGAGGAGGGGCTGGGGGAGGAGGGGGGGGAGTGGGGGGAGGAGGGGGGGATGGGGGGGAGGAGGGGGGGATGGGGGGAGGGGGGGGAGGGGGGGGGATGGGGGAGGGGGGGGAGGGGGGGGAGGGGAGGGGGAGGGGGGGGGGAGGGGAGGAGGGGAGGGGGAGGGGGGGAAGGGGGAGAGAGATGGGGGAGGAGGGGAGGGGGAGTGGGGGAGGAGGAGGGATGGGGGAGGAGGGGAGGAGGGGGAGAGGGGGAAGGAAGGACGGAGGGGGGAAGGGACGGGGGAGAGGGGGAAGGGACGGGGGGAGAGTGGGAAGGGACGGGGGGAGAGGGGGAAGGACGGGGGGGAGGGGAAGGGACGGGGGGAGGGATGGGAGAGGGGGAGGGGAGGGACGGGGGAGGGATGGGAGAGGGGGAGGGAGGGACGGGGGAGGGATGGGAGAGGGGGGAGGGGAGGGACGGGGAGGGGGAGGGGAGGGACGGGGGAGGGGGGGATGGGAGGGAGAGGGGGGAGGGGGGGATGGGAGGGAGAGGGGGGAGGGAAGGGAGAGGGGGGAGGGAAGGGACGGGGGGAGAGGGATGGGAGGGGGGAGGAAGGGACGGGTGGGGGAGGGATGGGGGGAGAGGGGGGGGAGGGGGAGAGAGAGGGGAGGGGGAGAGGGAGGGAGGGGGAGAGAGAGGGGAGGGGGAGAGGGAGGGGGAGAGGGAGGGAGGGGGAGAGAGAGGGAGGGAGCGGGAGAGAGAGGAGAGGGGGGATGGGGGAGAGGGGATGTGGGGAAAGGGAGGGGGGATGGGGGAAAGGGAGATGAGTCTGAGAGGGGACTGACAGGGAAGGGGCATCTCAGTGAGAACGGGAGCCTGGTTAGGGGCCTGAGGAGGAAGGGAAATCTGAGTGGGGGTCAGAGGGGAAAGAAGAGTCTGAGTCGGGGTCTGAAAGGGAAGGGAAAATGAGGCGATCAGTCAGCAAGTGGAGACTAGGTGGAGGGGATCAGGTGCACAGTCAATAGGTGAACCATCTGTATGTAGAGACTAGGTTGGGGAACTAGGTGGAGACCAGCTGGACAGTCAGTGGGTGGTGACCAGGTGAATGTCAGTCAGTCTTGTGGTACCCATTTGGATGGCTGCATGACATCACCAATATGGTCAATCATAAGAACATAAGAAACAGGAGCAGGAGTAGGCCATCCAGCCCTTCGAGCCTGACCCGCCATTCAATAAGATCATGGCTGATCTGTCACTGCTCAGTTCCACTTTCCCGCCCTCTCCCCATAACCCTTAATCCCCTCTCTTATCAAAAACCCATCAACCCGCGTCTTAAAAATATTTAGCGAGGCAGCCTCCACCACTTCAACGGGCAGAGAATTCCAGAGATTCACCACCCTTTGAGTGAAGAAGTTCCTCCTCAACTCCGTTCTAATCTTTTTCTTCATTCATGGGACAAGGGCATCACGGGTTGGCCATCACCTATTGCCCATCCCTATTTGCCCTTGTGAAGGTGGTGGTGAGCTGCCTTCTTGAATCACTGCAATTCATGTTCTGTGGGTTGACCCATAATGCCATTAGGGAGGGATTTCCAGGATTTTGTCCTAGCAACTATGAAAGAATGGCGATATATTTCCATCACCTGAAAGTTCCCCTCCAAGCTATTCACCATCCTGACTTGGAAATATATCGCCATTCTTGTGAAAAAATACCTGAGACTCATTACTAAAAAGTGGGAAAATTCTAAACCAAAAGTGGGGAAGTTAAGTAGAAAGTGCAGAAATAGTTTTCTCTTAATTACCTAATCAATAGTTTTCATGTATCTGAATAGTCTACGAAAATGAAAGCTCAATTTAACTTTTCTGGTCTAATGAGAACAACACCAACTTTTCTCATTGAACATAAAAACATAAGAAATAGGAGCAGAAGTAGGCCATCTAGCCCTTCGAGCCTGCCCCGCCATTCAATAAGATCATGGCTGATCTGTTGTGGCTCAGTTCCACTTTCCCGCCCTCTCCCCATAACCCTTAATCCCCTCTCTTATCAAGAACCCATCAACCCGCTTCTTAAAAATATTTAGCGAGGCAGCCTCCACCACTTCAACGGGCAGAGAATTCCAGAGATTCACCACCCTTTGAGTGAAGAAGTTCCTCCTCAACTCCGTTCTAAACCGCCTCCCCTTTATCTTGAGGCTGTGCCCCCTAGTCCTACTGTCTTTTTTGAGCGGGAAGAGTCTCTCCACCTCTATCCTATCCATCCCATTCATCATCTTATACGTCTCAATGAGATCTCCCCTCATTCTTCTAAACTCTAACGAGTACAAGCCTAGTTTATTCAGCCTCTCCTCATAGCTCAATCCCCTCAACTCCGGTATCAGCCTAGTAAACCTCCTCTGCACTCCCTCCAGGGCCAAAATATCCTTGCGCAGGTGCGGCGCCCAAAACTGCACACAGTACTGCAGCTGCGGCCTCACCAATGCCCTATACAGCTTTGAGCAACTTAACGGAAGTTCCACGTACTGTCATAAAATTATAAAAGTTGACAGGACTGACAGGCAGATGCAGAATTTTTTAATAGATTATACTTATGTAACCATTCTGGTGTTGAAGGTACTCTTCAGTGCGTTATTAAACCAATACAGACCTGAAGGTTCAAATTGCGTACTGACAGCATCCCTGGCACCAAACCTCAGCAAGAATCAGCACTTTCGAAATCAGGAGGCAAGACTATATAAAAGTTATTTTTTCATAAAAACTATTAAAACCTAAGTAAATATATAAGTTAAATTTTCAAATTACAGATCAAAACTGCAGTAATATACTACACAATCTCACAAATACACTAACCTTTTGCTCAAAACTTCAAACTGCTTCTTCAGCATGTTCAGTGTCTTAACATGCTGGCCTCACTTCCTCAGAAAAACCCACCTTTAGTGTCTAATCATTGACCAATCCAAACACGCTGGAAATATTTCCCTCAGCCTTCACATACCTGATTCTTATTGGGTAGGTTCTAGAAACAGTTAAGCACGAGAACATGACACACCGTGAGCTCACAGGTTGCGGTCATGAACAGGATTAGCAGGATTAGCAGGATTAGTTTGTCCTATGTTGTTCTAGTGAAGCTCAACATAAGATTCAATGACAGCACTTTACCTTTCACTTTGGCACTTCACAACTTTCCAGACTTGTATTGAGTTTTCAACAATTTCTACTGCTCTCGTCGCCATGTTATTACAATTATATAAAGTCTCTGGACAGAATTTTCCGCACCTCACCCCATCCCTCGTCACGTTTTGCGGCTGTGGAAGTGGCTTGCTATTGACCAAATGGGATTTCCCACTGTTAGCAACCTCCACCACCAGGGGAACTGCTGGTGGACTGTTGGTGTCAGTGGCACCAGAAGATTTTGCCAGAAAATTCCATCTACAATATGGAGAATGTACAGAGAACATTTACAAGTTTGATACCAAAAATGTATGGGTATACTTATCAGGAATGAATTGACAGTGAAGCCTCTTTCAAAGATTATAAAATTGGTGACCTAATAGATTTTCAAACTGAGAGGTATCTATAATGTGGGTACAGAGAGAATGTTTTTGCTTGTAGGGAAGCGGATAGCTAAAGGTTATCAATATAAAATCTTTGGCATCCATCTGTCTCAGACAATGGACTGCCCCAAGGTGTATGACCACTCTTGGATTGAACACTGTTTTGGCTGCAGAGGTGGATTTAGCAGTGGCAGTCCCTTCTGCAGCTGGCACAGATGAATGGCATTCTGTTTGCTCCAGGTACTTTGGTCAGCAGCAGGGTCTTCCTGTGCATTGATTCTGACCTGGTCAACTTGAAGTTTTGCTGACTGCGGTATTTGTGTTGAAAATATGGATAACTTATTGGCCTCCAGCCGATAGCAAGTTTCTGTAGATTTCTATAGATTTATCTTTGGGTTGCGCCTGTTATCCATTTGGTTCACAGGACTGAACCAGTGGAGTCACCCCTGACGCCAGAGAGCATAGGATCGCTGCTCATTGCTGGGCTTCCATATCTCTAAAGGCTGATTGAAGGTCTTGGTGAGTCCAATGAAAGCAAAGTACAGTGGTTGGCACCATTTGTGACGCTTCTCCTGCAACTGTCAAAGTGAGAAAAACAGGTCAACTGTTAATCTGCCATCTGTAAAGCTGTACTGAGACTCCAAGTAGATCTGTGATGCCAGGTTGTGTAATCTGGTCAGAATAATGTGAGCAAAGACCTTACACACTATTTAACAGGGAGATGCTTCAATAATTGCAGTCACTGAAATTCCCTTTATCTTTGTACAAGGTGACCATGTTTGCATCAAGCATGTCGTGAGGTACACATCTTTCCTTCCAGCAGAGGGACAAGAGTTTTCATCGCGTTGCTGTAGTCATGCTGGTTTTCCACATTGAATGATTTCAGGCAGAATGCCATTATCTCCTGGGATTTTATCACTGGCAAGATGGCCTTGTTGATTTCTACTATGGTGGGCTCACTGTCCAGCCCCTCCTTGACAAGGAATGAAGCTGAAAGTGGCAACATTCTCCTATAGTGCAGAGTTCAAGATAGTGCTTCACCCACCTTTCCAACCGCTTGCTAGGTTTAGTGATGACCAGCCCTGTCTTTGTCTTCAAGGGGGCTGACTGGTTCCTGCTAGGTCTATTGCTCACTTGATTCCATCATACGTTCCTTTAGCACTCCAAGATCCAACAACAGACTGCATGCTGTTGCAGAGTTTCAACCAGTATTAACTGATGAAGTACCAAGCAGTCTGCTGAGACTTGATCCTGACAGCTCTGAGAGGCATCCAAAGTTTGTTTGGGGACAAGATAGTAGCTCCTCTTGGTTGCATTTCACAGCAATAACATAAAGCCAGTCAACGTTCCTCTGATCTCTTTCTCAGTATGTGGGAGGGCATAGTTGTAGATGGTATTGCACAGATGATCCCAATTTGACACTGCATTCTGGCTTTGGGCTTTCTTGAGTGAAAGAGACAGATTGAGGAAGTTGAGAAAGTCAGGTCCTTTCTGGGTCAGTGGTACACCAAGTGTTGATCAAAGAACAACCTTTTTTCTTGGAGTAGTATAGTTTTCTTGGCTGAAGCCTGGCCTTACTGCACGCCAGGAGCAGCCAGTGTCACAGACAGTGCTGTGCTAGCTATGAGTGATGAGAATACTGTCAAAGAATGTGTAGTGTTTCTCTTGAAGGGATCCAATTTTAGTGAGTCTGATTTTTTTTTATAGCAATTCCTATGTTCAGTCTTGTAAGATATGATATATGATAATCACCGAGAAATCCAATTGGAAATTCACTAGGAACTTTTGTTAAGTATGTGAAACTTGGTACCACAGGGAATGGTAGAAGTGAATAGTAGAGGTGTATTTAAGGAAAAGTGTAGACAAGCATTTAAGGAAGAAGGGCCTAAATAGTTACAGTGATAGCATCAGATGAGGAAAGATAGGAGAGGGTTTAAATAGAACATAAACTGCCATAGATTGATTGTGGCAAATGACCTCTCTCTATTTATGCCACATATTCTTATGTAATCCCAGATCATAACAACTGTCCGTAATGAGCTATCTTTATGGTTCTTTACAGTTGCAATACCATGTCCTTTTGCCTTGCACAATCATCCCTTTTGTCACTTAATCTCGCCTGCTTTCTGTCACAGACCCCCCCTCCTTTAGCTTTTCCCCTCCTTCACTGTTCCCAACATTTTCCTACCTCACAATATACCAAAAACCTATTACACCTCAATCTTTTGTTAGTCCTGATGAAAGATTATTGACTTGAATTTTTTCTTTCTCCACCAATGTCTACTGACCTGTTGAGTACTTCCAGTAATTTTTGTTTTATTTCAGATATTCAATATCCACACTTTTTTTAGAAGCAGAAGGTAGATGAGTTTATAAAAAAATTAAACTAAACGAAATCTAAAGGTCACAACCATTGTGGTAGGATTTGAAGTCATGTCCCCTGATGACTAGTCCTGTGTGATAGTCACAATGTCACTGTCTCCCAGCAAGTGGAAAATGCAAGTTAAACTATTTTGTGCAACATACTTGATCATACTTCAGTAGAAGGAGGAAAATAGCAAAAAATGGTCCAGGATGTCAGTCTCAATGTTTGTGGCACCTCTGACAATCTGCATCACAACCTGAATGTCTATGTAAATTGGAAGAGATTTCAGAGTCTCCAAACCACAAATAGGTTTCTTAAAATGTATTCATTCGTGGGGCATGGACATCATTGGCAAGGCCAATTTTCCTTGAACTGCCCCTTGACTTGCAAGGTCATTTCCAAGGGCAGTTAAAAGTTAACCACATTATTGTGGGCTTGGGCTTGGAGTGGCACATAGGCCAGACCAAGTAAGGATGGTAGATTTCCTTCCCTAAAGGACATTAGTCAACCAGATGGAACTTTACGGCAATCAATGATAGTTTCATGGTTGCTATTACTGAGACTGCTTTACTATCCCTGATTTTATTAATTGAATTTAAATTCCACCAGCTGCTATGGTGGGATTTGAACTCATGCTCACAGAGGATTAGCCTGGACCTCTGAATTACACATCCAGCGACATTAACACCACTCTACCATCTCCTCAGTATCGTATGAATCACTGTAAATTCCTCAGAGATAATCATGATTTCTCCATCTTGTCAGGATCTGTATTCCCTCCATTGTTTGAAGATGTGATGGTGTGTATCTTGACTCTAGGGTTGCAGGGCCTAGCTATGGCCCATAGTTCATGCCAGAATTCCCTAACTCTTATGCAACAGCAATGTGAATATAAGGCCCATGCTGCCACCAGGGTTGAAATGAAACGCACAAGTTGCTCTGTCTTTAAGGAACAGCAGCAATGATTGTCATCATCAGCAGCAAACTTGAAAAAAGCAAGATCTGAGCTGTAGAGAATCAATAAATGTAGGGAGCTTTAGGCATCACAAATTAATATATCAGTGGAGCAATGGAGACCAGTGAAGCAGTGAATGAATAAATTAAGAGTAGAGAGCACCAGTGATTTAATGAATCAGTGGGAATACAAACAAGTTAATATAATAAAGTAACACACACTAACAAATCAGAAAATTAATGAAGCACCACACACCAGTGAATTAATAAATTTATGCATTAGTGAGCACTGCAGCAACTCTCTAGCAGGCACTGGTAATTAATAATCCTTATCTTTGTTGCTGCCTCAAAGCCTGAAGGCCATTAGCTGAGTTTTGCTGATTTCACCATCAGTTTGAATTTCATTGTTTTTAAGTGTTTATAATTTAAAGTAAGAGTCTTTAACGTTTGAACTAAAAAGTTAGTATTGCTGAAAAAGGACAGATGCCACCAAAGATTTTCATCCTGAACTCAGCAGGACAGCTTGCAAGAAATACCATAAGTAGAAAGGAACAACAATTTATACTGTATAAGAAAATACTACTAATTGGTTGGCAAGGAATTCAATTGGTAGAGGTATTTCCACAGAGAATGCAACAAGGAACTGTTAACTACCAAACATTAGGGCTGAAATTCTCCGGCTGTTCATGTCCTGCTGCCACTATCAGCAAGAACGGAAAACTTAGCGCTCAGCCAAATCTCAGTTCACTGCAGCTGGACCAGAGAATCCCAGCTGTGGGTGAGGTCAGAGAATCTGACCATTGTGCAAGTTCAAATCAGGTTGACTCTGATTGCCTGCAGCAAAGCCTTGACCAATGAACCAGGAAATGGCAGTCCCACCTGCTTTTGTTCTATTGAAAAAGACACAATAATGTGTGGACATGCTCCTTCTGTCTGCAAAGGACAAGGCTCTGTGTGTGAAGATATGTGACTTCAAGCATGCATAAATGAGCCACACTGTAAGCCTGACTGGTGATCTTAAAAAAAGTAAGACTTTTGTTTGCTAAGGCAAGAGTGAGCTACAAAGTTAATACAATAAATTGGAGGATTTTTTGTTTAAACATTCTATAAAAACTTATAACTCTCAGGGACAGAAAGAAGGATAATGGAGGTAAAGTTTGAAGGGCTAAGACTGGGGCCTGAAGTCATTGTGATCTAATGGTTAGAGATTACAATGTGATGTCCATGAGACCCAAGATAACAGGTGGAATTTTCTGAGAAAAATTTTGTGTCCGGTTAGTGTGAAAAGGGGAGAATTACAGATTCATTTTGGTTGAGTTTTTACACCCAATCTTGTGTATATAGTGCATTAAAAAATAGGTTAGACTGTTTCTAGCTACTATAGGCAATGGGCGGAGGTTAATTCACCAGCCAGCAGCAGAGGGAGCTATTGCAAATATGCAGACCTCTGTGGCTCCACATGCTTAATTCAACAGCAGAGGGCTGACAGAGAGAGAGACAGAGGGAGAGAACTGTCAGGCACCTACTGCTGGAACCAGTCTCAACCAATCCCCCCTTTGCAATCGTAGGGGCCCACAGCTGATCGCGAGCCCCACACTGCCTGAAAATTTAGCGCCCACCACTCCACACCACCTGAACTGAGTACACCCTCCTCCCCACCACCTATCATAGGCAGGGCAGCAGCAGGGCGCCCCTTCCTACCCCCACCGATCACAACTGCAGAGTGCACAGTTCTCCCCACCTCCCTCGCCGATCGGGCCACCCGGGCCTGGCCCCATCCCCTCGAGGCCTCATCCCCATGCTCTGTTCAAGCTCTGCCCTCTTAGGCTCTGCCCTCTTCCAGGTCCCACCCCCAGGCCACACTCAGGCCATGCCCCCATAGGCCCAGTGTGCAGTGCCAAAGTGCCCAATGGACATTGCCGAGCTGCCACACTGCTGCCCAAGTGGAATGCTCCCTTTCTTTCGGCCTCACTGGGGGTCTCAATGGTTTTTACTGGTGAGGCTACCTGTTCATGGGGAGCAGGTGTTTTCCTTGTTGGAGAGAACATCTCTCGGAGAGGCCATAAAGGCAAATGAGCTCAGACAATTGAGCACCAGGCTCACTAAAGACATGCTAATGAACATTTATATATATTTGAATAAATTATTCAGCCTCTCACTGGGAATGGGTGAGGTGCTGACCTCGCTGAAGATTGTGTTCTGGTAAAGTTGCGAGAGCCGAGGAAACAGGTGTGAACCTGATTTCTTGGCTCTCACACAATTTTACCAGCTTTATCTGCACATCATTTGGCATGGTGAACCAGCAAAATACTGCCCACCAGGTTTGAAGCCAGTACAATGTCACCACAGAAATATGGGCTGTGATTCTTCTATCCCTGCCTGCCACTTTTCTGGTGGGCCCGACTGGGATATGCGCATTTGTGGCCTTGAACAGAGATTTGCATATGCGCGGGGAATGCGTGGGCATTTCCCAGAGCCAGCGAACAGTTGCTGGTCAGACCATGCTGAAAACCAGCCAGAAGGCAGGTAGGTAATTTAAGTTTTTTTAAATCTAGTTTAAATATGTATTTTTGCTAATTATCAGGATATTTCAAGTTCCGATCGATTCTCCCACCCCACCAGGAGTACTTCATTCCGGCAGGGTTCAAACTAGTTCCCCATGTTTGAGGGAGAACCTGCCGGAAAGAAGGGGGGGCCCCTCGGGGGGGGGGTCGTGCGGTGGGGGTGGTGCCCCCTGGGCATGGGCACCCTGGCAGTGCCAGCCTGTGCCCTCTGGCACTGCTCAAGGGGCAAAGTGACCATGCCCAGAAGGCACCTTGGCACTGCCCACCCAGGCATTGGCCAGTGCCAAGGGGGCGGGGCCTATTGTAGGTAGGGCCTAGGTGTGGTTGTTTGGGTGGGGAGGTCCCACTGCCATTCTGCATTGGGATCGGTCTGCATTGGGATGGAGGGAGGGCAGTGATTGGGGTGGGCTGAGAGGGAGTGGTATGCTGGGGGGTGGGGGGGGCTGCTTCTGGGGGGGGTCTGACCCCAGGGAGGCCAGTGGTGGGGGGGGGTATGTGCTGGGGTGAGAGGGGTGGTGAGATCATCAGTGCTGGGGGGGTGGGGCCTGGGCATTGGGGTGCTCTGGTACAGTGGGGTGGGGTGTCAGGGCTGGAGGGGGTAAGGGCTGGCCCAGGAATTGTTGTGGGTGCAACGGTCGGGCCATGGGGGTGACTGGAGAGGTAGCAGTGCAGTGTCCTAGGCTAGCCAGTGATCGAGCTGGCCAGCAAACAGGAATCTAATAGATCTGGACAACTGCGCATGCGCAGATTTTCAGAACTGTCAAACTGGCGCCAAAAGACCCTGTTCCTCCTGGGTTTTTAATGAGATTCATGACTGGGACCTCCTTGGTTCACAGAGCCTGGAGATTCAGGTGAGAGGCTGAACTGACAGAACAGTTGGGATTTAGAACCCACCAATACAGCACTTTTGGGAGAATCACGGTCACGGTTTCTGATAGTTGGCTAGTCAAAGCAATAGGGCAGCTATGGAGCTGGTAGAACGTAACTCAAGGTTCAAAATTGAGTAACAAAAAATGGGCTGGCTAAGTTACAAGACCTGACACTGGACCAAAGGGTGATCGTTGATACATTTGCTAGGTGAAAACCTAGAAACTAGGTTTGAAATATTTAAACAAGCAGAAAAATAGCTGAAATACTGGTTTAAATAAAATTACATTTGGTCTGTCCATACCTTTGTCTCTGGTGGGAAGCCTACTAATGTGTCCAGAAAAGAGTCTGATTCAGAAAGTAAGGTTATATGAATAGATTAGTTGACATGTTTATGCATGATGAATATTATATAGAGTTTGAAAACATTTTTTCAAGTATTTTCATCTTGCACACATCAGGATAATCTTCAAGAATACCAATGTAAGGGGAACAATACATTTATACTGTATGAAAGAAGAGTACTGACTGGTTGACAAGTGACTGGTAGAGACATTGCCTTGGAGAATGCACAATTGGATAGTGAGTTATACTTAACTGCCAAGCATTGTTTGAAATTTAAATTGAATTTGCTTGGTTAAGGCATTGGCCTGAGAAATGAACCAGTGAATGGCTGATACTTATTTTGTTTAACTGAAACAGGCACAAAATGTATGCATGTCCTTTCTGTCTGCAATAAACAGGGTTCCATAGCTTCCAGCGCACAAAAATACACCACATTGCAAGTCCACCTGACATTCTTAGATTGATTATCCGCACAATACATGATCACCCTTTGGTCCAGTGTCAGGTCTTTTAACTTAGCCAGCCCATTTTCTGTTACTCAATTTTGCACTTAGCATTTTTGGATGCGCCACAGAAAGCATTCTTTCTGATTGCATCACAGCTTGCTCTGGGTCCTGCTCTACCCAAGACTGCAAGAAATTACAAAAGTTCATGAATATAGCCTAATCCATCAGGCAAAACGGTCTCCCACCCATTGACTCTGTCTACACTTCCCGCTGCCTTGGTAAAGCAGTCAGCATAATTAAGGACTCCACGCACCCCAGACATACTCTCTTCCACCTTCTTCCATCAGGAAAAAGATACAAAAGTCTGAGGTCATGTACCAACTAACTCAGCTTCTTTCCTGCCTCCATTAGACTTTGGAACAGATCTACCCTGCATTAAATTGATCTTTCTCTATATCCTAGCTATAACTGTATCACTACATTCTGCACTCTCCTCATTCCTTCTTCATTGACGGTATGCTTTGCCTGTATAGCGTGCAAGAAACAATACTTTTCACTGTATACTAATACATATGACAATAATAAATCAAATCAAACATTGAGGATTATTTAGCAATCCTGGAATTACATTTCATGAATTTGGAGATGGCTGTATTTAGAAACAATGTAATTGTGCTGTGTCAGTAAACTGCAAATTTTCCTGATGAGTGCTTCAACAAATGTGTCTCTTTTTTGAGCAATATTCAAGCTCTGTATTACCAAACAAATATGAATATAAAATTCATTTACCTCTTGTCTAACAACCCTCGTAGATTTACACATTAATAGGTTAAATCTGGTGGTTAAAAAAAAATTGTGTACACACTTCATTCAGTGTCAAGGTCAAAAATTGATGAGGTGTGATGAACATACACAGATTACAAACGTTCTTAAAGAGACACTTTGGAAAAATGCCTTCAGGCAGTGTGGTATAGCATAACATTTGCTGAGCAGCTTCACCCACAGTTAACCTACAACGTAACATTTAAATACAACCTCTGGTTTTGTCATTGTTGTTTAAATGGTTGAGTGACAGATAGGATCTCTTTCTGCACTGATAGTGGAACAAAGAGAGTAGGAGTCATAAATACATTTTATAGATAAATTGACCATCACGCCTCGCCACATCTCTTCACAGTATTTTGTGTCACTGTCAACAACTGATGTATTTAACATGTCAGGCCATCAGCAAGAGGCCACCTTGCTCAGACGAGCCACCAGGAGCTGATCTGCAATCACTCAAAAATGTAAAAGAGGCTGATTTGGAATCATAATTACATTAATTCCAAGGAGTCTGGAATTCCCGTGGTCATTGCCTGATGAGGAGTATTTAAAGTGCAGGTGGCAATAAGTATGATAAAAAAGAATATTGGGAGGAATTAGAAAATCTCAGTACGGGACTGTCAAGCCCAATTTTTGAGGAATGGTATTGTTCCACTGAGTGACAGTGGTTCTTTCTGCAGGTCAACTCCTCCTTCCAATGATGGTATTCATCTCAAGCTCCTGCATTATCAACATTTGACCTGTCGCTTCACAGGACCAGAGCAACAGATAAAATGCCAGGATAATTTGGAGCGATCAGTCAAAGCTGTCACTTTAAAGACCAGAGGGATTGCTGTTGGTTTGGGGAAGGCGGGGTTGTATTTTTTTGCTGTGTCAATGAAAAAAAAATGCATGCCTCTGCATACACGAGTTGGATTGCAGATAACTTAGACTTGTTAATAGTTTCCTCACATAGACCATTATACAATTGTATCGAAACACAGTTATCTCTAAATTTAGGGACTGTCCCATGTGGATGGCGTGGTGGCACAGTGGTTAGTATTGCTACCTCACAGTACCAGGGACTGGGGCTCAATTCTGGCCTTGGGTGATTCTGTGTGTGGAGTTTACATGTCCTTCCTGCCTCTATGTAGGTTTGCACTGGTTTTGTCCTGCAGTCCAAAAATGTACAGGTTAGGTGGATTAGCCATGAGCAATGCATGGAGTTATGGGGCTAGGACAGGAGAGTGAGCTTAGGAGAGTGATTTTTTTTGAAAGGTTAGTACAGACTTGATGGGCTAATGGCCTCTTTCTACTCTGTATGGATGTGTTTTCATGATTTACAATATCACCTTACACAGCTTGTTATAATTAGGGAAATGTGAGCAGTTGAGAGATGAAATGCTTAAAGCAGAGTAAAAGTTAGTATTCAGAGAATGAATTCAGAGAAAGCAAGTGCTGGGTAATTCTTTTACAAATGTGTTAATCCAATTTTCTTCTTTCTTGAAGTGACAACGCCTTGTTTCAGTACAGTGTACAAAAAACCTTCTCTTATCTCAACCAAGCAGCTATTTTTCATGTATAAGTCATGAGATCAAATGTGGGAAAGGTTTTTTGACGATGAAAATTCACAATATGATGGGATTTAGGCTTATTGAGAGAGTTATATAGTATGGATGCTGAATTCTACCGTCCAAACTAATCCTGTTCACAAAAGATCCCACTCGAGTAATTTTATGGCCCTCAGAAGTTGAAGCTCTGGTTGAGATTCTGTATTCTCAGTGCAAGGATACACTCAATTATATTGCTCCAGCTCCTGCTTAAACTAAAATTAACCAACTGAATCAAATCTGGGACCTGTTTTATTGGATGGGGGACCCAACACAAATGCCTTTGTATTTAGCCTGTCTGGAGATTTGATTTGATTTATTATTGCCACATAAATTGTTTGTTGCGTGCTATACAACAAAGCATACCGTTCATAGAGAAGGAAATGGGAGAGTGCAGAATGTAGTGTCATAGCTAGGGTGTGGAAAAAGATTAACTTAATGCAGGTAAGTCCATTCAAAAGCCTTACAGCTGCAGGGAAGAAGTTGTTCTTGAGTCGGTTGGTATGTGACCTCAAACTTTTGTATCTTTTTCCCAACGGAAGAAGGTGGAAGAAAGAATGTCCAGGAGGCGTGGGGTCCTTTAATTATGCTGGCTATTTTGCCGAGGCAGCAGGAAGTGTAGACAGAGTCAACGGAAGGAGACTGGTTTACATGATTGATTGGGCCACATTCATGACCCTTTGTAGTTCCTTGTGGTCTTGGACAGAGCAGGAGCCATACCAAGCTGTGATATAACATGCGTTCCATGATGCATCTGTAAAACTTGGTGTGATTAGGAGAAGGAAACCTAGTGATTTTCTTTTCACTAGCTCAGTACTGAGGTCAATCATAGTACCATCTAGCTCACCACAAATTTGTGTCCTTGGTTCATGAGGCTCAATTCTACACTACATCACGCAACAGTACCAACTGCCTAATTGGAAGCGACAGCGGGGATGATTCGCCAGTTAACAGTCAGGACCTCATTAACACGCTGCTTGCCAACTCTCTAACCAAAATAGTCTCAAAACATTTGCAAGTGCCTGGCAGTAGCTGAAAGCAAGTGACTCAGAGACCTCTGCTGGGGACCTAGAGAAATGGTCCTCAGCAGAAACAAAATACATTGGAGTGCTGCGGAATTGCAGCTGGGGGTAGTTGAAGCTGGTGGGAGTTTGGGAAGGAAGGGCCATGGTTTTCTCACAGATCCAGAAGAGAGTTTTTTTAAATGTACATTTTTAAAAAATTATCAAAGCAAAATACTGTTGATGCAGTACAATACTGTACTGCAATAACATTTGAAAGGTTACAGGCCTGAAACATTAACTCAGCTGCTTTCTCCATAGATGCTATCAGACCTGGTGAGTATTTCCTGCATTTTTTGACTTTGTTAAAGAAAATACTTCTGCCCCTGGATCAGGCAACTTTGGTTTGGCAGGAAAGTTACCACAATATCCTCATTTTGCCACCCATTTAAATTCCTTAGCTTACTCCCAAATATATTTCATGCTTCTCCCATCTCTCCCATTTTTTAAGAACCATGGAATCCCAACAGTGCAGAAGGAGACCATTCAGCCCATTGTATGACTGCAGACAGAGTTGGAGCAGTGTGTCTCACATGCACTCTCATCAATGGGAAAAAACCAATAGCTTTCATATCGCGTACCTTGACAAGTGCTGAATCAAATTATGCTCAGTTGGAGAAAGAGGCACTGAGAGAGAATCTTTGGAGAGCAGAAATTTCGCCAATATCTCAATGGTTGTCATTACACATTTCTGATGGAACACCATCCCTTGATAGCTATTTTGGACTGTGTTAAGCGATTGCATCACTTGCTGCAAGCAGACTTCAACAAAAGTCTTTAATACCATCTGCACATTCTTATGAGATCAAGCACCATTAGTCAGAAAGCCATGTCAATGCGGATACATTGTCACACTTGCCTTTGTCTACTCGTTAAAAACCACTCAGTAGTATTTCCAATATATTTTAGTTTTCACAGATTGAATATGTCCAGTGATTGCAGCACAAGTTCAATGATAGTCCAGAAATGATCCCATGATGGGTAAGATAGTGGTAATTATGTAATTATGTTAAAAGAGAGGAAAGTGGGAATGCATCTTGAATTAAAACCATGGCTGGGTTCTACCAAAAAAATTCTAAATTCCCAATGTGCAGGAAAGTGGGAGCGATTTCCACTTTTTTTAGTGTACTTATCAGAATGAATCTCCAACATTCTGTGCACTGCAGAGTGCCCCAGCATGATTCACTCTGGAAAGTAGGGAGCAGGCCCTATTCACACACGAGGCTGGCAACATAGAGTGAAGATCGGCACATGCACAGTGCCCCCCCCAACCCCCTGCTCCACCCACCACCACCACTGGCCTCCGATTGCTGGCCAGCCCCACAATCCCCCTGATCACTGGCCTCCTGACACCCTCACCCCATGATCGCTAACCTCCTAGACCTCCCCCGGCCAGCCCTTGATCTCCTCTTACCCCCACGCCAGTCCCAATCTTCCCATCCCTCCCCACAGCCCGGTCAGCCCCAATTTCTGGCACAGAGCTGATGATGGTAAAAAACTTAGCCTGGAAGATGCACAAAGGCATGGGTGCCAAGTGTGAATCCCGTGAAAAGGCCACCGCTGGTGCCTCCCAGCACGCTGCATTATTTGAGCAGTGCAGTGGGCTGGGAGAATCCTGACCCATATGTTTCCAGAAAACCTGGGTTGACAGTACAGGGCAGATGCCTGTTGTGGCGGATGAAGATAATAATTCCTCTAAATATGTAACAAAAAGTATAACAATTTCATGAAGGGCATCTACGTATAGTTTGACTGAAATAATTTGTGAGGAGGCACTTCTGGTGGCCAGGGGTAGATGCCAGATTGAGGTAAAAGCATGACTTTGCTAGTCATGTGTGTGGGTAAGGAATGCACCACCATTATCCCCATTGCATTCTTGTGAATGGCCTAAAATGCCTTGGCAACGTCTGCACATTGACTTCACAGATTCATATAAGGGGCGCATGTTCATGATTGTCATTAATGCACATTCCAAATGTCCGGGAATTGTTTTGATGAAGTCAATAACTGTGGAACAAACTATTGAAAAGCTCGGTGAGAATTTCACTGGTTTTGGGAAACCAGAACAATTCATGAGTGATAATGGACCACAATTCGTTGGTGGAAGAAAGCAGTGTCTCTCTGTCTCTGTCTCTCTTCAGAGACTGTCTGAAAGTTCCAAGACTGGAAAGGCTCAGAGATTTGATCCAACATTCAATCGACCAATTCACATAGGTGTTGAAAGCTGCAAATCCAACATTATGTGAGCATATTTGCTTTAATGCTAACTTAATCTGAAGAAGAATGTGTGTCTATGGGATTGCTTTACATTGGACTAACAGTGATAGCTAGCTGTTAGGAATTATTTTGTGTCATATTTAAGTCTTGTAATTGATAAAAGTTATGCTAATTCTTTCTGTTATATTCTAACTTTGTTTGGGGTGGCACAGTGGTTAGCGCTACTGCCTCATAGCGCCAAGGACCAGGTTCAATTCCGGCCTTGGGTCTCTGTCTGTGTGGAGTTTGCACTTTCTCCCCGTGTCTGCATGGGTTTCCTCCGGGTGCTCTGGTTTCCTCCCACAGTCTAAAGATGTGTGGGTTAGGTTGATTGGCCATGATAAATTGACCCGAGTGTCAGAGGGATTAACAGGGTAAATGTGTGGGGTTACGGATGGGATTGTGGTCATTACAGACTTTATTGGCCAAATGACCTCCTTCTGTACTGTAGGGATTCTTTGAATAAGTAAACTATGTTTGATAAAGGCTTCCTATTGAGTCACTTGTATCATGCCTAATGCTCACCTGTGGCAAAACAAATGTAAACTTAGGGTCTCTAACAGTTTGGAGTCTCTGGGCTGGGTCTTAACAAAGGTTAGGCACTAGTACACTGGTACAACATGGTGAGCAGCCTTACATCATGGTACATGGCATAAGAAGACCCTCAATGTTTTGGTCAGATTGCAATGAATCTGAAAACACAGTGTTGTCACCGTGAATAAAAGCTTTGAAGACACAGTGCCTAGCTAGTTGTGAAGTAAAGAGCTGGTAGCCAACAGATCCCTTGGGGTAAGATTACAGCATCTGCCAGTTCAGTGAGTGGGACAATTCATCAAGAGGATCAGCACCAGGTTAACTCAGTCAGGAGAGACAAGTGACCAGGGTGTGGGTTGGATAAATAGTGAACAACGGAGAGTCGAACAGAGAATAATGCATAAACATCAGGCCACAGAAGGGTGTGACATAATGGTAGCTTTGGGAGTCATTGAGTAATGAATTGAATAAATTGCAAAAATGCCATTACTCCAAGGTATGTTCCAAGCACAACCCGTCTTAATGAATAGTGCTTACGAAAAGCTCACAAAAACAGCCACAGTGGCATTCGTGCCAGATATTACAGAGGAGAAGGAAGGTCAAAGAGATATTGTCAGAATGCCCCAGTTTAAATTGGAATACAGCTGACATACTATCCAAATTCAAAATGTTTAAACAACGCAAAGAGCTATGGTTTCTTGATTCAGATGTGTCTGAACCAGATAAGCAAACCATAAAAATTAGCCTAGCAATTAGGAATGAAGGTGCATATAGACTGAACACATTGGGATTAACAGAAGAGGACTAAGGATCCCTAGGAAATACGGGCCTGAATTTTGCATCAGTCAGGCCTGCGCACATGGTGGGCCTGGTGCAAAATATGTTTTCACCCATTGTTGGCTCCCGAATGTGATTTCATGCTGGCTGGCCACTTAAAGGACAATCAGAACGAAACTCATTTTAGGAAAGACTCTGCCCTGCTGGAGAGGGCAGGGGCTGAGAACAGAGAAGGTGTGTGCTAATACTTCTAATATGTTCCCTCCAGGGGAAAGCTGCTGTGGAGCTGTCTCAGAGAGTTGCAGAGATCAGTAAAAATAAATTGTGATGGAAAATCTATGCAAAGAGTGTCTAGGCAGCACATTCAAACACAAAACTCGGTCTCTGGAAACATTTTCAAATTTTCTTTCAACCCTGACATTTCATCCCATCCAGGATCGAAGTTGCAGCTAAATTGTAAAGGTCGCTTCGCCAATCACCTTCACAAAAGTAGCTACAGTGTCACTCATCCCAGATATTACAGGAGAAAGAAGGTCAAAGAGATATTGTCAGAATGCCCCACAAAATTCCCCAGTTTGAATTAGGATGCAGCTGACATACTGTCCAAATTCAAAATGTTTGCATGGCATATAGAGCTATGGGGCCCTATTTTACCATTTTGATTCTAAGTGCTGGGCGGACTTGAAACTGGGAGTGTTCCAGATCCAACTTTTAGACCCATTCTCATGCGCACCCATATGCACTCTGCCTGAAAAAATATCAGCGCTTCCGGATCGTACTGCAGAAGCCTGTGGATGGGGCATAATGCGTCCAAAGTCCTGCAGCTTCGATCGGCGCCTCCAACTGCACATGCGCAAAAAAAACTTAGAATGTGGCTCCCCTGCTGCATCCCTCCCAGGCCAGATAATGCCTCCCCCATAGACATTGCCCCACCCCCCTGAATGTTACTGACCCCCTTATCCTCCCATTCCCCCCCCGCCACCATGACTGATTGCAGCCCACTCCCCCCTTCCCCCTCTCTGATTTCAGGCGAAGTGGCAGCAGACCGCCCCCCCCCCCCCCAATTCCCCCTCATTGATCTCAGGCAGTGTCTGGCAGTGGACCCCACATTCCATCCCCCACCCACCAGTGATGTCAAGCAGAGGACTGTCAGACGCTTGGCACTTGCCTCCTCACTAACTGGAGCACACAAATTGGATTTTTGCGGACCATGTCTGTTTTGTACCGATTTTAAGCTGGATGGGCGAGTGCGGTGGTAAAGGAGGAAGTGTTGGTAAGGCTGAGCGCGCAGCCTATTAAGTCAATTTAAATGCATGCAAATGTGTTTAAATGACCGTCGTACCTGTTTCGGGCGTGATCCCAATCGCAGCCATGTTTGGGCCTTGGTAAAGAGGGAACCGGCGCGGAGGTGGGCGCAGATCACGCTACTCACCTCATGCCTGACTTTACCAAATTTTTGAGTCTGAAAATGGGCACAGCTTGATGGTAAAATTGGGCCCATATTCTCTTGATTCAGAAATGTTTGAACCAGATAAGCAAGCTACAAAAATTAGCCTAGCAATTAGTAATGAAGATCTGTACTGGCTGCACATAGCAGGATTAACAGAAGAGAGCTAAAGGATCCCCACTATTTAAACTGGCCACTGAAAATTGCAATAAATTGGCCGCTTAATGGGATAAATTGCCAGATTGTTAGTCAGTACACTTCTACTCTCGTATCTGTCTGCCCGAGCAACCTAAATTTCTGGCCATGAATTACATTGGAAGGCCACTGTGGCCCTGGCCTAAATGTGCTGGAAAATTGGCCAAGTTACAGACACTAAAGGCTGATGGGAAATGTCACTAAATTACAGAGGACACGACAAGGCAGTTCTGCCACAGGACAGAAGACAACAGGAGGTAGTAGGCTTCAAAAGGTGATCATTATTGATTTCAGTTGCCAGACTTGTGAAATGAACATTTGTAAACAATCATCCATCACACAGGAATTAGAAAATAGTGATCATGACGAATGGGAGGCCATTAACATAGACATCTGTTGTAATCTAAAGAAGCAAAAAAATGCAAACAGACACACAATCCCAAGCAAGTTATAAATGTTATCACAGACCTAGCCAGGTTAATGGTAATCTATAGGAAGAGAGGTAATCTACAGGCTCATGGAAGAGAGCCTCAAGTGTTCAGCTTGAAGATGGAGTTTGATCCCTGTTCGTGCCTGGTCAGTGTGATTAGCAGCTGATGTCTCTGCAACTTCACGAGAAGTCATTATATAAATATTGCTGAGGAACTTGTAGTCGGAGCGAAGTAAGGCAGAATAATCTGTGTATTTTAAACAGGGTGTAGTGATAAGGATTGGGGTTTTATATTTTGTTTAACGAAGAAGTGATTTGATTCAAGAAAAACAATGTTTTGTCTGTCAATCAGTTGGACCAAGGGTCTCAGTCAATAGTAGTTGAGAATCAGGATAAACTTTCATATTTATTGACTGGAGTTCATGTCATTTTGACATCAATCTAACAAATCCATGGACCACTTCTTCATCAGAGACAAAGCAAAGGGCACCAACTGTAATTTTTCAGATGCAGAGCTAGCAGACTGAATTGTTGAGTTGGTGTTCACATTCAGTCCCATGGAAGCATTCCAGAAAGATCAGCTAGATAAATCCAAAACATATAGCCTTTAAGAGCTACTCAAGGATGGACATAAATATCAAGTGATCTTCACAGGTTGATAAAACGTACAGGTTATATGACCTCAATTGTTGATGCGCATAGTAGAACTCCCAAATCTAGCGAGGCATATGGAAGTTGTGGACAGCCCTGCATTCATCAGTTCTGCAAGGTCCATGGCAGAAAGGGTCATTGACAGCTGCACTGGAGGCAAGGTTGATAAAGCTTCAAAGAGAAACATGCTAATATTACATACAGAAAACTCGAAATCCTAACATGATTCTGCATTCTGGATAATAATCTGCCTAGAGATATTTTCCCATTTCCTCTGCTGCTGCAGCCCAGGGCAGAATTTTCCATTTTGGAAATTAAGTGTGGTGATGAGTGGGAAATTCTGTTGAGTGGCGGGGCAGTGAACACACATGATCTTCCACTTTTTCACTCAAAAGTAAAGCAATGGCCCTGAAGAGAAGTGAACCCTCCCCCAGGCATTCCAGGTAAGGATGGAGATCCACTTTCCTTAGGATTGTAGAAGAAATTCCTTTCAGTTGACTCAACTAGCCTGGGATGAGGTTGCCAGGCAGTGTAAGGGCATTAGAACATAAGAACTAGGAGCACGAATAGGTCATCGGGCCCCTAGAATCTGCTCCGCCATTTAATAAGATCGTGGCTGATCTTCTTGTGGACTCAGCTCCACTTACCCGCCCCGCTTACCATAACCCTTAATTCCTTTATTGTTCAAAAATTTATCTATCTTTGCCTTAAAAATATTCGATGAGGTAGCCTCAACTGCTTCACTGGACAGGGAATTCCACAGATTCACAATCCTTTGTACGAAGAAGTTCCTCCTCAACTCAGTCCTAAACCTTTTTTAAGTCATGCCCCCTAGTTCTAATTTCCCCTGCGAGTGGAAACAACTTCTCTGCTTCTATCTTACCTATTCCCTTCATAATCTTGTATGTTTCTATAAGATCTCTCCTCATTCTTCTGAATTCCAATGAGTATAGCCCCAATCTATTCTGTCTGTCTTCATAAGCCAACTCTCTCAATTCTGGAATCAACCTAGTGAATCTTCTCTGCACCCCCTCCAGTGCCAGTATATCCTTTTTCAAGCAAGGAGACCAAAACGGTACACAGTACTCCAGGTGTGGCCTCACCAGCACTTTGTACAGCTGCAACATAACCTCGCTGTTTTTAAACTCCATCCTTCTGGCAATGAAGGACAAAAATCCACTTATCTTCCTAATTATCTGATGCACCTGCAAACCAATTTTTTGTGATTCATTTACGAGGACACCCAGGCCCCTCTGCACAACAGCATGCTGCAATTTTTTACCATTTAAATAATAGTCCATTTTGTTGTTATTCCTACCAAAATGGATGACTTCACATTTACTAACATTGTAGTCCGTCTGCCAGATCCTGGTCCACTCAATTAGACTATCTATAGCCCTTTTTAGACTTCCAGCGCCCTCTGCACATTTTGTTCTGTCACTCACCTTAGTGTCTCCAACTCCAAATCATCTATGTAAATCGTAAACAATTGCTGTCCCAACACTGATTCCTGAGGCCCACCACTAGTTACTGATTGCCAACCATACAACACCCATTTATCCCCACTCTTTGCTCTCTGTTGGTTAACCAATCCCCTATGCATGCTAATACATTACTCGTGACAGCGTGCACCTTTTTCTGATGCAGCAGCCTTTGATGCGGCACCTTATCAAATACCTCTGGAAATCCAGATACATCACACCCACAGGTTCCTCATTGTCCACTGTGAATGTGGGGCCCGATTTTACCATTTTGATTCGAAGTGCTGAATCTGGGAGTGTTCCAGATCTGACTCTTAAACCTATTTTCAGGCACCCCCCCATGCGCACTCTGCCTGAAAAAAAAGCAGTGAATCGCGCTGCTAAAATCTGTGGGCAATGTTTATCGTGCCCGAAACGCTACAGCTCAAATTGGAGCCTTCAACTGTGCAAGCGCAGTGAAAAAAATGCCACATCACTCCTGGGCCCGATAATGCCTCTCCCTAGTGCCCACAGATATTACCCTACCCCCAAAACATTACTGTCCCCGTTATCCCTCCATCTCCCTGCTACCTAGACCGATCATGGCCCCTGCCTCCCTTCCCCCATCAACTGCACGCAGAGTGGCAGCAGACCCTCCCACCAGACAATGATCTGACCTGCCTCCCTCCTCCTCCCCCTCGCCAGAGAACGATCTGACCCACCTCCCTCCTCCCCATCAGGGATCTATCTGACCTGCCTCACTCCTCCCCACCAGAGAACAATCTGATCCAGCTCCCTCAACACTACCCCTGCCCCCCACCAGAGATCTATCTGACCCGTCTCACTCCTCCTCATCCACCCACCAAGAACAATCTGACCCACCTCCCTTTTCCCCCCACCGGAGAATGATCTGATCCATCTCCCTCACTCCCGACCAGAGAATGATCTGACCCGCTTCCCGAACCCCTCCACCAGAGAACGATCTGACCTGCCCCTCACCCCCCCAACCATAGAACAATCTGACCTGCCTCTCTCACACCCCCACCAGAGAACAATCTGACCTGCCTCTCTCACACCCCCACCAGAGAACAATCTGACCTGCCTCTCTCACACCCCCACCAGAGAACAATCTGACCTGCCTCTCTCACCACCCCACCAGAGAACAATTTGACCTGCCTCTCTCACACCCCCACCAGAGAACGATCTGACCTGCCTCTCTCACCCCCCCACCAGAGAACAATCTGACCTGCCTCTCTCACCCCGCCACCAGAGAACGATCTGACCTGCCTCTCTCACCCCCCCACCAGAGAACAATCTGACCTGCCTCTCTCACTCCCCCAACCAGAGAACAATCTGACCTGCCTCTCTCACCACCCCCGGCCCCCCCCCCCCCCCCCCCCCCCCCCCCCCCCCCCACCAGAGATCAATCTGACCTGCCTCACTCCTCCTCCCCCTCCCGACCAGAGAACAATCTGATCCTAAGTGAGTGGGCAAGGGTCTGATGTTGTGTTTCTGATACGTGAGCACACGAAAGTCTCCTTTCGAAGGATTGTGGTCGCTATGGAGACCCTGGTCCAGCAGGATCCTGGACCAACACAAAATTTCTGTTGGGTTTGCATTTTGACCTGCACATCGGTGCACTAGCCATGGTACATTCCAGCAGTGGCTATGTGAGAAAGGGACAGAGCAGCTCAACCTCCCTCCAGGTGCCTCTTCTCCTCAAGGAGTCAGGGGTGAGGGCATCGAACATCCCACAGGCATCTATCCAGGATGCTCTGTCACTCCCCTTCCCCTCTGCTAATGACCTATCAACTCTAGTAGGTCAAGCATAGGAGGAGCTGCACCTGCATTGGAGCAGAAGGAGACCCTTAGCATATGAATAGACCAATATATGGATTAGGAGCAGGTGTAGGCACACAGCCCCTTAAGCCTGATCTGCCATTCAATAAGGTTCTGGCTGATCTGATTGTAATCTTAACCCCACATTTCCACCCACCCCCAGTAACCACTCATCCCTTGTTAATCAAATAGCTAGCCAGCTCTGCCTTAAAAATATTCGAAGACTCGGCATCCACTGCCTTTTGAGGAACTGAGCTCCAAAGACTCACAAACCTATGAGAGAAAGAAATCTCCTTATACCCAGCTTAAATGAGTGACCCTTTATTTTTAAAGTTACCCCTTAGTTCTACGTTCTCCAACAAGAGGAAGCTCTACATCCCAAGGAGATGGGGTGGGGCCTATTGAGGGGCAGGGCTGCTAGTGGGAGGGTGAGGCGATCAAGAGATGGGGACTGTGATGGGGGATTGGTGGGGAAATTGAGGCAAGCCTGGCCAAGGAAGGGTGGGGGGTGGTGTAGGGTCCTCCTCGTATACTCTCCTCGTGGTGATGCTGATCAGTGGTTGGGGTATGGGGGGAGGGGGGGCGGGGGGTCGAGTGCTGTATGGTCAGAGGGTTACTGTGCTGGCCAGCAAGCAGGGCTAGCTAGTAGTGTGGCGCAACTGTGCATGCCCTGATCTTGGTGCTAACAGATCGCATATACAGTGGCCTGTTCAGCACTATGCTAGTCATGATGTGGATGTGCCAGAGTTGGACTGGGTAAACATAGTAAAAAGTCTGACAACACCTGGTTTTAGTCCAACCGATTTATTTGATAGTAAACGCACAAGCTTTCGGGTTTGTCCCTTCGTCAGGTGAATGGAGAGTTTTGGCCTCAGACAGAGCCTATAAAGCACAGACAGTTTACAGATTACTGATCAGTAATTATTACTAATTAGTTTACTAATGATTACTAATCAGTAATCTGTAAACTGTCTGTGCTTTATATGCTCTGTCTGAGGCCAGAACTCTCCATTCACCTGACGAAGGGACTAACCCGAAAGCTTGTGAGTTTACTATCAAATAAATCGGTTGGACTAAAACCTGGTGTTGTCAGACTTTTTACAGCACTATGCTGGCAGCCTCTACAGAGGGAATAGGCCTTGCCCTCTGATTTTTAACTGGATTCACGCTGGGGCTCTCTGTGATGAACAGAGTTTTGGAGATTCATTTTGAAAGTCCCATTGAAAGAAACAGTGGTATTTACTTCAATTTTTAGGTAAATTCAGCACTTAGAAGTTTTTTGAAAGAATCCCACTCATTCTTTTTATAAGAAGGGGCTACTTACATTTAAATAAGAAACACAAGCAATAGGGAAATAAAGTTGAGGCCAGGTGAGATAAAGTAAACATATCTTGTGGTATGTGGAAAGTCAGGGATGATACTGGTGTCCTAATGACCACATGTACGGGAAATGTCATTAGTTACAGAACCTTGAGCTCTTACGCTTTGGGGATCGAGCAGTGACTGGAGTCACTGTGGCACACTGCAGTCTGTGAGGCTTGGAGTTACATGGATAGTATATTCAGAGGGCTGGTCACACTATAGTTTAGGAAACTGGAGGCAGAAAAGGAATAGGTGACAACCATGCAGCCCAAGAAAACTAGCCAGGTAGTGCAGGAGTCCCCTGGGAACCCACTCATCAATCAATGTTCTGTTTTGGATAATGGTGAGGGTGTTAGATCCTTGGATGAGAGTTAGTTCGGTGATACCACATGTGGATCTGTTGAATAGGAGGGGAGAAAGAAGAGGGGAAGAGCGGTAGTGATACCGAATTAATTAGTTTGGGGAACAGACAGGTATTTCTTTTGTCATAGACATGACTCCAGGATGATCTGTTCCCACCTTTGTGTCAATCTTTTTGGCAAACCAATTCAACGAAATTTTTTTTAAAATGAGGGACAAAGTAAAAGAGGCATTCTCTGAAAGAAGGTCGGGGGGGAGGTGATTAAGGATGGATTGGCTGCAAGGGCCTTCTTCTGCTAAAGAGTGATCATGATGTGGAGATGCCAGGGTTGGACTGGGGTAAACACAGTAAGAAGTCTCACAACACCAGGTTAAAGTCCAACAGGTTTACTTGGTGGTAAACGTCACTAGCTTTCAGAATGCTGTTCCTTTGTCAGGTGAGCGGAGGGGTTCTAGAACATAGAACATAGAAAAACTACAGCACAAACAGGCCCTTCGGCCCACAATTTGCACCGATCATATCCCTACCTACTAGCCTTACCTATAACCCTCAATCCTATTCAGTCCCATGTACTCATCCAGAAGTCTCTTAAAAGATCCTATCGAATTTGCCTCCACCACTACCGACGGCAGCCGATTCCACTCACCCACCACCCTCTGAGTGAAAAACTTACCCCTGACATCTCCTCTGCACCTACTCCCCAGCACCTTAAACCTGTGTCCTCTCGTAGCAACCACTTCAGCCCTGGGAAAAAGCCTGTTTTTGAGTTCTGATCACAAGCAGGGCATATAAAGGCACACACGCTTTACAGAATACTGATGAGAATGTGATTCTTTACAGCTAACCAATTCTTAAAGGTGCAGACAATGTGAGTGGAGATAGCATTAAGCATAGATTAAAGGGTTGTGTATTGTCTCCAGACAGGGCAGTAAGTGAGATGTTGCAAGTTCAGGCAAGTCATGGGGGTTACAGATAGTGTGACATGGACCCAAGTTCTGGGTTGAGGCCGTCCTCATGTGTGCAGAACTTGGCTATCAGTTTCTTCTCAGAGACTCTGCCCTGTCATGTGTCGTGAAGGCTGCCTTGGAGAACGCTTACCCAAAGATCAGAGACCGAATGCCCATGACCGCTGAAGTATTCGCCAACAGGAAGGGAACAGTTTTACCTGGTGATTGTCTCCACTCACATTGTCTGCACCTTTAAGAATTGATTAGCTGTAAAGACTCGCATTCTAATCAGTATTTTGTAAACTGTGTGTGCCTTTATATAACCTGTTTGTGATCAGAACTCCCCACTCACCTGACGAAGGAACAGCATTCCTAAAGCTAGTGGCATTTACTAAATAAGCCTGTTGGACTTTAACCTGGTGTTGTGAGACTTTTAAAAGGTGATTAGCCAGAGGTCGTGGTCCATGTTGGTATAAATAATTTAGGTAGGAAAGGGGATGAGGTCTTGAAAGCAGAACTTAGGGAGCTAGGAAGGAGACTGAAAAACAATAATCTCAGGATTACTCCCAGTCCCATGTGCAAGCGAGTATAGAAATAGAAGAAATGAGCAATTAAACATGTGGCTGGAAAGCTGGTATTTGAGGGAGGGCATCTGATAACTGGGGCATTGGGATGGGTTCTGGGGAAGATGGGACCTGTACAAGCCGAAGTGTCTCTGCCTGGATAGGACTGGGGCAAATATCCTTCACAAAGAGTTTTTCTAATGTCTGTTGGCAGGTTTTAAACTGAATTGGCAGAGGGATGGGGACCTGAGGGAAAAATCAGAGCAGGGAATCGGAGATAGGGAATTAGTGAGTGACATTGAAAAACAGTACAACATAATTTTCCAATCCTAGAAACAGGTGAGGTACCAGAGGATTTTAGGTTTGCAAACATTGTGCCATTATTTTAAAAGGATGTGAGGGAAGACCAGAGAACCATAGGCTGGTCAGTCTGACTTCAGTGGTGGACAAATTATTGGAAACAATTCTGAGAGATAGGATAAACTGTCACCTAGAAAGGCTTGGTTTGATCAGGGATAGTCAGCTGGATTTTGCTAGAGGAAGATCATATCTTACTAATTTAATACAATTTTTTGAGGAAGTACAAGGAGGATTGATAGGGATAGTACAGTGGAATTTGTCGACATGGATTTCACTAAGGCACTTGTCAAGGTTCCACATGGCTGGCTAGTTAGAAAAATGAGATTTCACAGATTCCAAATTTGATTCAAATAAAGGGTAATTGTTGGTGGATGTTTTTGCCAATGGAAGACAGTTTCCAGTGGTGTTCCACTGAGCACTGGCTCAATCTTGTGGTCATTGCTGTTTGGTGTATAAATTAATAATTTAGACTTAAATGTGGAGGCATAATTGGGAAATTTGCAGATCACACAAAAATTGGCAGTATAGTTGATAGCAAAGAGGCTAACTGTTGACTCTAGAATGATGTCAATAGCTTAGTTAAATGGGAAGAGTTGCAAATGGAATTCAACCTGGAAAAGTTTGCGGAGGGCAAACAAAGCAAAGCAATACTCAGTAAATGAGGAGATATTGAGAAGCATTAAGGAAGTGAGAAACCTTGGAGTGCATGTCCGCAGGTCATTGAAGTTGGCAGGACAGGTGGACAAGGTGGCCAATGAAGCATATGGAATGCTTTCTTTTATTGGGCATGGTATTGAATACAAAAGCAAGGGTATAATTATGGAACATGTTGGTTGGCCACAGCTGAAATCTTGTATAAGTTCTGATCACAGGCAGGACATAATTGCTCTGGAGAGCTTACCAAAGAAATTTACAAAGATGTTGCCAGGGCTTGAAACTTGCAGCTATGAGGAGAAATTGGATAGGCTAGGTTTGTTTTCCTTGGGACAGTGGCAGCTAAGAAATGACCAAATTAAGGTTACGAGGAGCCTGGAATGATAGACTGGCAAAACTTCTTTTCCCTAGCTGTGGGGTCATTATCAAGGGGAATAGATTTTAGGGGTTAACTAGGGGATAACTGGGGGATTTTCCACAGTAACTTCATTGCAATGTTAATGTAAGCCTACTTGTTACACTAATAAATAAACTTCAAACTTTTAAATGATTGGTAGAAGGACCAGAGGGGGTATTAGAAAACCTTTTTCATCAGAGGGTGCTGGGCAGCCTAAATTCACTGCCTAAGTTGGTGGTTGGGGCCGAGATGCTTAACTTGTTTAAAAGATATCAGTAGATGCATCTGGAGTGCTGTAACCTGCAAGATCATAGACTGGGTCTCGGAAAATGGAATTAAAATGAGCAGTTAATTTCTTTATTCTCTTTTTTGGCTAGTGCAGACACGATGTGCAGCATGGCCTCTTTTTTCACCATGATGGTTCACTGGTTCTCTGGTTTTGTAAATATATGTTGCATTAATCTTTTGCCGAGTCTCATGGACTCAGTTGAAATTCAATGTGAATGAATGTCCTGCATTCCTTTAAGGCTCCAAAATGTACCCCAGCAATGAACTCCCATCTGGATCTTTAGTTGCATTAATTCTTGCACAACCACAAGACAATGAGAGGTTTTACTTCCATATCTGTGACATCAGGAAAGGCGCATGGAAAGTGACACTGATGACTGACCAATGCAGCTGTCAGTCTTAAATCTCAGGCTGATATTATTTGGGCTCAGAGGAATTGATCTTCGAGGTTAGGAATTATCTGGCTGCTGTCGCACTTTGGCGGTGGCACAATTATTTGTCATGGCTAACATTATAATAGTTTCTCCAATGTGCAGCTTGAAAATGCATTCGTTTTATGAGAGTGATTGGAAAAGACGGTATCAAATGTCCAGCTCCACAGGCTTCCATTTCACTTTGTAGGTAGTATTTGCTTCCATGTTTAAAGTTACATGTACAGTTCCCACTCTTCCTATGCATGATACTGAACTAGATAGTAAGAAAAATTACAAAGCAGATTTTGAGTGAGTTGCCAGAGATGTGTGATTATCTTAATGAAGCTGCCTCCTTACCTATAATGATCATAAGTTGCCTCTGTGTAACTGCTTAGTGATGAGTTATGTTATCCTTATGTGAAGGCACAGCCCATGACTTAATGTGGATTTCTTGGCATGACAATGCACCCATTAACCTGTGGCACAGGTACTGAACCCCTTATCTGGCATCGCAAAATCCAGAAGGACCCAAAATCCGGCAATTTTGAAATTAGCATGCAAACCCTTTTATTCTTTAATTGATTCTCCTTATTATGTTACTTTGCTATCTTTCTTTCAGGAGACATTTGACTTTATTCTTTTCTCCAGCTGTCTACTTCTTAAGAAGCATTAGTGACTGATGACTTTGTCAAAGACGTCCGGGAGTGTTATTTTTGTTGCAATCACGATGCCAGGAAAACACTGGGAGAATGCAAATGGCTGGCTCCTTGACTTCTTACCATCACTAGTTAGATTTCTCTGGGACAGCTGAGGAGCAGGAATAGGAGGCTTCAGGCCAGTGGCAGATATCCAATTCAACTTGTTATAGGGGTCATTCACTGTGATTTCATGCTGTGATTTGAACACTGTAGGAGACGTATGGATCCAGTGATGCTTCAAAGGCTCAATAACTGTAATAAAGTGAGTGCACAATGGGAGAAGGCTGCTGTTTGTAACTTTATTTATCATACTTTATGTTATTTTATTTTACATACTATAAGTATTTTATGTATTAAAATTATTTCTCGGCCTTTTGACTAAGATCAAGCATCAGATCAAACACAAAATCAGATGTAATGCCTGTCCTTGTCTGCTTGGATCTAGTATGTCTCTTTAGTGGAAACCTTGAATTGGATTCAGTTGGTTCTTGGAGAAAGCCAGGAGATGGTTTAAGGGTTTGCCCTGTCCACACAGTGCTTTGGCTTTGTAACTCTAAGAAAGGAATATGTTTTCTTAAAAAAAGCTTTTTATGCATTATAAGTTCAGGACCCAGGATATGTCAAGTCCTTCAAATCTGACGCATGTCTGGTCCCAAGTTTCCTTATGCAGAGTTTCATACTTATATATGGAAAGGATTGCCCTTTGTGATCTGGACCATGTTGAGGACTGTCACGCTCTGAAAGCAATACATTTGCAAATCTCCCAAGTCTTCTGCAGGATCTATGAAGGAAAGATATTAGGCCCAATTTTACTATCACACTGAGTCCGTCAGGTGTGAGACGAGTTGCGTGATCTGCGTCCGCTTCTGCGTCGGTTCCCCCTTTGCCAAGTCCTGAAAATTTGGATTTGCTGATATTTTTGCTCGCATTTAAATTGGCTTAATGGGCTGCATGGGCTCAGTACTGGGATCTCTCCTCTTTGTAGTATACATAAATGACTTGGAAGAGAGCGTGGGTGGTGTGATCAGCAAGTTTGCTGATGACACCAAGATGGCAGGGTTGGCGGGTACTGAACTGGATTGTCAGGTGATACAACAGGATATAGATAGGTTGGTGCATTGGGCAGATAGGTGGCAGATGGAATTTAATCCTGACAAATGCGAGGTGATGCATTTTGGAAGGAATAATGCAGAGAGGAGCTATGTGATAGAAGGTAGACCGATTAGGAGTATAGACATACAGAGGGACCTGGGAGTGCAGGTTCACAAATCCATGAAGGTTGCGTCACAAGTGGAGAAGGTTGTTAGGAAGGCTTATGGAATGTTAGCCTTTATAGGAAGGGGTATAGAGTATAAAAGCTGCCGTCTAATGCTTCAGTTGTACAGAATGTTGGTTAGACCGCATTTGGAGTACTGCGTCCAGTTCTGGTCACCTTACTACCGGAAGGACGTGGAGTCTCTGGAAAGGGTGCAGAGGAGGTTTACCAGGATGTTGCCTGGCATGGAGGGGCTGGGTTACGAGGAAAGGTTGGAGAAACTGGGACTATTCTCCTTGGAAAGACGGAGATTGAGGGGGGACATGATAGAGGTATATAAGATACTGAAGGGAATAGATAGAGTCTATAGTGAGAGACTGCTCCCTAGACTGGGTACAAACACGAGAGGTCATGATTTAAGGGTGAGGGGGGAGAGGTATAATTTGGAAGTGAGAGGAAGGTTCTTCACGCAGAGAGTTGTGGGGGTATGGAATGCGCTACCGAGTAGGGTGGTGGAGGCAGGAACGTTGGACTCGTTTAAGGTTCAGTTAGATAGACGCATGAGTGAAACGAGGATGGAGGGTTATGGTAGGGGCTATTAAATAAGGTTAGAACCTCGGGACACACCGGAAAAGCAGGCTTGTAAGATTAACGTTTTTGTCTTTTTATTCCGCAGGTGGAGGTCCACCTCGTGTCAAACGAGGGGCATGCACACGGTGGGTCGTGCGTGGGCTGCTCTTGGAAGTTCCGGGAGTGGCCTAGCACTTCGTGTCGGTGTGTATGCTTGATCCTGGACCGGTAGACGGGCGCCGCAACAGCTCGGTGACTAGCACTGCTAGCTGTGCAGATACATGGATTTGGGCCTGTGTCTGTGGGAGTTTGCACATTCTCCCTGCGGTTGCGTGGGTTTCCTCCGGGCGCTCCGGTTTCCTCCCACACCCCAAAGATGTGCTCTTAGGCTGATTGGTTTTACCAAATTGACACTATTCTCCCCTGAATCGGGCTAAGTTAGGGGTTCCATTCGTAGATATGCAGGGTAGAATAGGTGTAGGGTGAAGTAGCGGCGCGGGCTCGTTGGGCCGAAGGGCCTGTTTCCCGTGCTGGGTTGTTCTTTGTTCTTTGTTCTTTACCAGCATTTCCTCCCTTACCACCACGTTTTCCCATCCAGAATCGATGCGAAACAGACATGCTCCATATAAATCCAATTCGGGCGTTACAGTTAGTGAGGAGGTAAGTGCTGAGCATTTGATAGCTCTCTGCTTGAGATTGATGGGAAGGGGGAAGGTGGGTCCGACGGCTCTCTGCTTGAGATTGCTAGGGGGAGGGAGGGGAGAGGGTTCTGCTGTTACTCTGCCTGAGATCAGTGGAGGAGAAGGCGAGCCTGCTGCCACTCTGCCTGATCAGTGGGGGGGGAATGGAGAAGGTTGAATCACTCTGCCTGAGATCAGTGGGGGAAGGGGAGAAGGTAATCAGCCCGGATAGTGAGGGATGGGAGGGGGATAAAGGGGTCAGTAATATTGTGAGGGTGAGGCAATGTCTGTGGGGCCAGGGGGAAGCATTATCCAGCCCGGGAGGGATATGGCAAGGGAGCAATATTCTATTTTTTTCTGCGCATGCGCTGTTGGAGATGCTGATCGGAGCTGCAGGGTTTCAGATGCATTAAGCCCCACTCATAGACTTGGGCAGAGTGATTCGGACTTGCTGATATTTTTGCAGACAGAGTGGGTATGGGAAAGCCTGAGAACAGGTCTAAAAGTCGGATCTGAAACACTCCCTGTTTGAAGTCTGCCCAGTACTTAAAATCCAAATGGTGAAATAGGCTCCATTGTCATTGGTTGCTGTGGTAATATTGAGTGGGCCATGTCTGTCACTAGTGCAAAGGTTGTCCAGGACAGAAACCTGTTAGGAAGCCAATGATTGCAGAATCCTGAGTGTTTGTTACAACTCAAACATTGTCTGTGGAGAGGCGTTCTCTTTAAGGATAATGCACATAAATATCGCAGCTTTGGTTATATGACATAGAGTTGAAGATCACTGCATTGAGATGTGCGTAGGATGGAGGGGGTCAGTAACATGATGATTCCTCTGCATTATGCATTCATGAGAGCTGGCAATGGGTGCATTTGAATTCTCCAGATGCTGCTCCCTCTTGAGACATCCAAGTGAAAACCATTGAAGAGAGTTTTGTATTTGGGCTGCCTTAGCAAGCCGGTGTCACACTGACACGTGAGCATCTAAGTATGAGCTAGCTTTTTAGCCGCTTGAGGGCTGCCATGCACACTGACTTGGTGATGCCTGTTGAAGGGACTGTGCTATGTAGAGTTGCTTAAGGATTTGCCCTAAGGGAGTGATAATCACATCCCACAGTGACCACATGTTCCATCTCATGGAGAAGATGGCAAATGTGAGCTACTACATTGCTAGATAAGCAAAGGCATGTGCAATACTATCTTTTGTTCATGTCCATATGTGAGCTGTGCCTTCTATAGACCCTTGGTCATGTTAAATGTCTTCATGGATTTTTCCTCTCAGCAGTAAAGTTTATTAAGTAAAGTTTATGTATTAGTCACAAGTAGGCTTCCATTAATACTGCAGTGAAGCAACTGTGAAAATTCTCTAGTCTCCACACCCCAGCGCCCATTCAGGTGCACTGAGGGAGGATTTAGCATAGTCAATTCACCTTATCTGCACATCTTTGACTGCAGGAGGAAACCGGAGAACCAGGAGGAAACCACACAGACACAGGTAGGACATGCAGACTCCACACAGAGAGTGACCCAAGCAAGGAATTGAACCCGGGTCCCTGGCACTGTGGGGTAGCAGTTCTAAACACTATGCCACCATGCCACCCTTATCTGGCACCTCCACTGGTTCTTGCTCCTCAGGCCAATGGTCTTCCCAGAATGGTACCAATTGGTGATGGGCTCTTTTCCTCATTCCAATTATAGCTATCAACAAGGCAGCATTGACTGCGGCCTTCATTTTCCATGCCTCCTTGTATCTGTGAGTGGATACAATTGAGCAATCAAAGCCAATTTCCCATGAATGATCTTCCTCCATTTTCAAGCTAGGGATCCAGTCTCAGACACTTGACCTGCCCTCAGTCTGTGAATAGCATCCCTAGGCACCCCTTGCTGGCTAATAATATCCTGGAGGTGCACTGGCATTGTGAGTCATATAGTCTGCGCATAACCCTGTTGCCCAGTAGCCATTTTCCAGTTTGTCCTGGTAGCTCAAATATTGATAATCATTGGACTGCTGTATAATGAAGGCATCATGACTGCTGCCAGAATGCTGGGTGTTGCAATTGTTATATGTGCTGAGTATGATTGCACAGCAGTAGTACATCTCTGAATTTTCAAAGCTATGTGTGTGCAGTCCATGGGGAAGCCAGGTATTCTGGTTCAGTCAATAGCCAGTATATTATAAATGCAGAATGGAACATCAGATATCAGATTGTTTAGGTATCCCCGATTACAGTGTTTGAATTAGAATGTAAGATTTATTAAGGTCAGGATAAAGTTGTTACTTTAATCCATCCAACTTCCCAGCATATTCTTAAATCAGTTCTCTTTTCATAAGTATAATTTCCCCTTGAACTCATTGACACAGCCTGCTAATAAAGTCTTCCTCAGCAATTGATTCTATAACTATTTTCCTTTCAATGAAAAATAAATGCTGCCTTTGCTCCTTTCATTAATGTTTGATTTCTAATATTTTGTTACTAGACCTGCCATCTCCTGTTCTGTCCAGAACCCCACAGGGACAGATTTTTTTTTGTCCACTGATGCAGATGTGCCACATGTAGTTTCTAATTTTAAATTGCACCAATCAGCAGAGTGCCTTTTGCATTCTGTTGTTTGAATATCAAAATGACTGGGTAGCCACCCCTGGAAGTGAATTATCCAAATCAAAGCTGCCAGAATCTAATGTCTCCTACTGCATGAATGTTTTGCAATGTAATTTATCAATTCAATTAAAAAAAATTTAAGATTTTTTTAGATTATCTTTCAATCCCTTCTTTCTCAAAGAAAACAAGCTTAGTTATACATTCCTCAAAGCATGAAGGAACTGCAGTAGAGATACAGTCAATTTTGGGATCAGTCCTTTTCTCTCACTGTAATAGTTAGACCTGTGACCTCTTTAAGAGTATCTGTTATGGTTTCAGATCCAGCCCAAACGATAAGAGCCTTTGCTTCCTATGTGAAGAAAGATTATAGGAGAAATGCATCAAAGCATCCAAAAATAACTTCCAGCAAATTTAGCGCTAGTTAATCTTAAATTGGCAATCTCGCCCAGAAAGCTAATATATGGTTGGTCAAATCACAAAATATCACACATTTGAGGCAATCTGAGGTGGAGCAGAATGCAGGAAGGTTTACACTGCATTTAACCTGTGCTATACTTGTCCTGGACTTGCTTGATGGGATAATCTGGAGGAGGTATCATCAGCATTTAATGTGTGCAATATTTGATCTAGAGCATGTAATGCTGCCTTTAGGGGGATAATTTGAATTAAAGCCTTGCTTGGAGGAGGCGCTTAGTGTAAATTCACAAATGCTGCAACATCCTCCCACCACAATGACTTTTTTTTGACTCACTTTAATGGATGAAATGAGATGGGGGCCAGGGATTGCAAAACATATCCCTTCAGAAAATATTCGTCGCTGAAAAATCAGACTTTAGGTGCTTAAAATGGATTGTATTTTCATATCTGTTGGAACGATACTAAATTTACATTTTTAATAAAGTCATGGACAGAGACTACTTCCTTAGTAAAAATAGAATGCTATAATATAGTATTCAGTTTTTGAAGCAGGAATTCATTGTTACAAATGGAATGGTTCCTATGCAACACACAGTTCTGTAAACATGATAAATAGTTCAGTTTGTGTGTAAGGATTGAAAATCGAGATTGGGTTGAGTTGATCTTTGATCTTTGTGATAATGACCCCTGGCAGTATGGTTTTCCCTGGAGGGCTGTGGTTAATTCACACTAAATGAGCTGAAAACTTTTCAATGCGATTGATGTTCAATCTTTATCCCTTCCTGAAAAGGAAATAATTCAGTGCAGCACGTGGAAGAACTTAATGAGATGGTTTCCTATGCTGTCAGCTGTTGCAGTGATTGAAGGGTGCATAAAATGTGACAGAAAATCAAAGGCATTGCAGGAAACAAATTACAACATGTATGCAAAGAAAGCATTATTTATTATATATCATTTGTCTGTGTATAAGGGGCAAATTGCCCTATTTGAGCATTATATTCATTATGAAATGTTGTGCCTCGAAATTAAATGATTCGCATCTTTTCTTTCTTATGTTCAATTCCCTCCCCTTCTCTGAAGGTGCAGCCTCATGCCAAGATAATTTCATGGAACTGGCCATCTCCAGATAGGTGACCAATCTTTGCACGTAAATCTAAACAACTAATTGGGGAGATGGTATCATAGTAAGTCATGATCAAGTAGTGGACGTGGCTAGCCCATTGCACTTGGTGTGTGCTGACGCCTGCGATCATGGTTTTCCCTGGGTAGAGTAAGTAACCAGGGTAGCAAGTGAGGTTAAACCAAGGCTTTACCTGATACAATTTTTCAAAGCCACCTTGGCATTTTGGCTAACATAAAGCATTAGATCAAGGCTGGAAGGTGGTATAATGCCTCAGCCTGTCAGCTGGGATCTTGTTTGATCAAGCGCAACAGGGGATGTATATCCTTGACTTTGCAAATTGGATCAGGTTTATCCCTCATTTGTGGACCCTGATTGGACTTAATTGGCTTTTTTGATTAGGAATAAAGTACCTAGAAAAAGGTATTGTAGTCAAGTAGTGATTTCTTAAACCACACAAATTCTACCAAAGGAGATGTACTTTGTTAGTTTTCTTGTTTCCTAGGCCAAGGGCAGTAAAGCCAATTTTACTACACCAGTTGCTGTTAACAATAGTTAATTTAGTGCAAGTCAAGTATGGATTCTAGGATCTTCCCATCCAGATTAATTTAAAAGTAAATGAGAAACTACACAATTTGCATCCTGTCTGATTTTTTTCCAGCTTTTGGGTAACTTCTCTGCCTGTCAGTTCTTCACATTGCAGCTGTAGATGCCAGCACTCTCCATAAAAGAGCGAAACAAATTTGCATCAAAAGGATTGATAGCTGTGCTAAAATTTGCAGAGATAAATCTGTAGCTTATCTTCAATCCTGCTTCACTGTTTGTTTTCACAGAATCACAGAATTGAAGGAAGTTATTCAGTCTGTCATGTCAATGTCAGCTCTCCACTGGAGCCTGTAACTATGCCACTCCCCCAACTTCTCCCCATAACCCTGGACATTCTGCCTTTTCAGATAAAAGTCCAATTCTCTCTTGAATGCCTCAGGTGAATCTACCTCCACCACACACTCACATTTCAGAGACTTGCCACTTGCTGTGTGAAAAAAGTATTTCCTAATGTGGCTGCTTTTGCTTACTTACCTTCATGGCCCTGTTTTTTTTTATTCTTCTACCAATGGGAACAATAATTCCTGATCTACTTTGTCCAAGTCCCTCATAATTTGAATACTTCTATCAAATTTGCTCTAAAGTATTCCTTCTCCAAGGAAATGGTCCCAACTTCTCCAGTCTATCTCCGCAGCTGAAGTTCCTCACCGCTGCCATTATTCCCATGAATCTTCTATACACTCTCTCTAATGCTTCACATCTTTCCTAACCTGTGGCATGCAGATGCAATACTCTTGTTGAGGCTGAACCACTGTTCTAAAACAATTTAACATAATGTCCTTGCCTTTATGCCTCGATTAATAATATCAAGGATGCTGTATGCTGTATTAACCATACTCTCACCCTGTCCAACCATCTTCAAAGATTTGTGCACACCTAGATCCCCCTGCTCCTGCAATCCTTTAGAATTGCATCTTTTAGTTTACATTGCCTCCCTGTTTTCTTCCTACCAATGTGTGTCACTCCACAGTTCTCTGCATTAAATTTCACCTGCCATTTACCTGAGCATTCCACCAACCTGTACATGTCCTTTTGAAGTTCTACATTGTTCTCACAGTTCACTAGATTTCCAGGATTTGTGTCATTTCTTTCAAACCTTGTGCATTTAAGATACTAATGCCACAGTCAGTAACTGGATTGGTCATGAATTTCAGAGAAATAAGTTCAAATCTGGCTCAAATTGATTGGTTGAAAGATTCATCTTTTTTCCTTGCTGTAAGTATTCTATCTGAAATTAGTTTTGAGTAATTAATTGAGCAAGTCAGAAGTTTGGCCCAAACTTATCAGGAATGATCAATCTCAATGAAAGACCAAAAGAATAGTTGCTACTTTGTGATTGTTTTGGAGTACATAGCAGGGAAAGAATTGAGAGAAGTTTATTGATGAACTAATTGAAGTTACACCTGATCCATGAGTGTTAAATGGGAAGGAATTTGCAGTTGTAATGATGGTGAAAGTGTCAGCGTTCACCAACATTACAACTATGAAACTTGCAGCAACTTCTGGCATCCTCAGATGTTGCTGGGAGTGACTTCTTGCACTCCACAGATGACAATCTTTAGAAATTAGTTATACAGATGTGAACTTAGCATTTTATGCTGTAATGTCTCTGTTTGTAAAATACCCAAATGAATTAGACCTTGTTGAATGAGGCACAATGGTGTACTAAGTCATAACTACTGCCAAAATCTTCTCTAATCCTGAAAAGCTAATTCTTTATTTGTGATCTGTCAGATTTCTTCATGGTGATAAAAATTTCATAGAATGACAATTATTTATTTTCCAGAAGTTTGTTTATGATAGTTTAGCTGCTGTTACTTTCATGTGTATATTCACCTGCTCAAATGTCTGGAGAGAATATAAATGGAATCTCTACTAGGCACTTCAGAACACCATATATTACTGTAAAGAATGGCTTCTTTCCTACAAGCAACTGCTGGTGAGGGAACTAATTGGTCACTACTTATATACATTCTTATCATGCCCAAAGTCAATGTCATAACACTCAAGGTTATAGGCCAAGTGCTGGAAAATGGGATTATTGTGGATTTACCATAGTTTTGTTGGTGTAGACTGGATGGGCTGAAGGCCCTCTTCTGTACTGTATCACTCTATGACTCTATGATTTATGCTGTGCTGTATTTGACCTGCAAAAACTGCCTGATGGGATAATGTAAAGGCACTTTACTTTGCATCAAAGTTTGGTAAAAATACTGGATGCAAAAGTCAAACAATTTTCATTCATGTCAGTTAACTTGAATTGATTGACAGGGTGATTGCAAAGTAAAATATATTGTAAGTACTGTAATTACTAGTTATATCATGTCAGCAAGATGGTTGACATTCTTATTACTGACTCTGTCAGTGTGTGATAGCAGACATCACATTGAAGAGGCAGGCTGATGAGGTTAAAGAGTAGGGCTGTGTAAAGGAGATATCACTGAGCCAAGGGGAGGTGATGTCAGATTGTCACTCGGCCAATAATCCAGAGACCAGGAGGAAAGCTCCAAGGACCTAGGTTCGAATCCCATCATAGCAGATGGCGAAATTTGAATTCATTGAAAATAATCTGGAATTTAAATGTCTAATGATTACCATGAAATCATAGTTGATTGCTGTAAAATTATCAGGTTCACTAAAGTCCTTTAGGGGAGGAAATCTGTCACCCTTACCTTACCTACTTGCAACTCCGTGCCCACAAACTCTTAAATGCCCAGCAAGCATTCAGCCAACAAATGACGCCCACATCCCATGAAAGAATATTTAAAAAAAAATCCTGGGACAACTGATACCTGGATGGATAGGGCTAAGTGAGAACATTGTAAAGCTTGCAATGAGAGGTAAAGTAAAGCAGTTCCCAGGAATAGAACTCAGTGAAAAGTAGGAAGACCAGCAGACCCCTGGTATTGGTAAATATGTAAAGAAAGGTAATCCTTTTCCAAATGGTTAAATGTTTTAAACTGTCTGTAGATTTTTGAAATCTTGGGAAGAATTTCAAGCAAAAGAAATCAGATTCAATTTATATTGTCCTAGCAAGTACATGCAGGTCAGATATAAAAAAGAGTAAGTAATGTAAATTACCTTGTTTTAGGCACCCCCAGGCCAGGTAGACCACAGATTAGGTGCATAATATGTCTCAGCTAGGTGCCTTAGCCCTAGTACAGGGATGAACTGTTTTGCTTTTTGATTTCTGCACACATTCCCACTGAATCAATCTCATGGAAGGCTTTGAATCATTAATAACTTAAAAGGTAGAAGAATCTTAGTTTTCCATTGTGGTGCATCTGTAGCCAGATCAATCTTTAAGATGATTTTTAAGATGAATTGTCATTTTTATAATGTTAACACATCAGAGCACACACAGACCAAGGAAAGGTAACACGGAACATAACTTTCTAGGGAGTTTTATTATTTTGCAGTGGATAGGTACAGAAAATTTGGAATGAAGTCCAAAGTCTGAATTCCGCTGGCAGGAAATCAAGTTAGATGCTGGAATTCTACTGCCCAGGTTGCCACGGAATCGGAGCAGGGAGAGGAGTGAACAATGGAAATGTCTGTTGACCTCAGGCAGGAATTTCTGGTTTTGCTCGAACAAGGCCATAAAGTCCTACTCGAAACTTCCTTTCAACATTTTCATGGCAGGTTGACGGTGGGTCGGCTTTCCCACCAATCCATGTCGGGAATTCCATTTGCGTGCATTAGCATCCCTGAATATTCATTAAATATGCAACTTGCCTAAATCACATTCTTCCTTCCAACTACATACAATGCCACTGGAGAGTTAACTGGTCTGAATCAAGACCGGATATAAGTGATGTGCAGCTTTTCACCTCACTCAATTCTTCAATGCAACTGAGAACAATTGTGATGAGCAGTAAGTCTGTTTGTTTTGTTTCCATCCTTCAGATGAGCCATCCACCAGAGCCAGCCAAAAAGCTTTTGATACTCTTTTGACAATGGAGTGTGACACCCATGGCACATCCTCTCTTAGCACCGAGTACCAGCACGTCAGAGGGCCTGACCATTTTAGGAGAGTTGGTACATCATGCTTGCTGGTGCAGAAGGTGGAGGCAGGGAAGGCCCAGTACTCCAGCAGTTGGAGGACTGCTGGAGACAACAGTCAAGCTGAACCAAAGGAAAATGAAGAGTCTCTGGAGTCACCCATAAAGTGGCAAATGAATGGAGATATCTAGTGGTGATTCCTGAGGGTTTGGATATCATGATATCTGTCATGGAAGAGCTATAGGCAGCATGAATGCTGAGTGGAACCTTAGCTCTGAGCACACAGTCTCGTCCATTGAGAGAGTGGTGACTCTCATGGAAAGAGTCCAGGATCAGTATTGCACATTACTGGGGTTGCACACAGACCTGCAAGCCCTCACACGAGCACTGAACTCAGGAGTGTACTGCCTGTGTGACGGAGAAGGATGTGGTACCAATCCCACAATGATGTGCGGGTTTGGTTGATTGACCATATTAAATTGACCCTAGCCTAATGTCAGGTGGATTAGCAGGATAAATATGTGAGGTTATGGGAATAGGGCCTGGGTGGGATTGTGGTTCGTGCAGACTTGATGGCCTGAGTGGCCTATAAGGATTCTATGGATTCTATGATCTAGCATGGATCAGTGAGTAACATTTATGAGATGTCTGGAGTGAATACAAGTTGCTATCCTCCAACCATCCTAAGTCCCAGCCAAAGGCTGAAAATGCCACTGAGGAGGTTGACATGCCCATCCTCTTTGAGATGTCTGGCAAGGTGATTTATCACCTTGTTTTGAAATCACAGTTCTTTGAAGTAAGAAATCCTTGCAAAGGGAATGTGTCCACCACACAAATTTTTATCCCCAGCGTTTTGATCCATTGTCAGTTCATTTTAGCGTGTGTGTGACAATTGAAAGTTTGCAATGCTTATTTATTTTCTAAGATGCCCTGCAGCGGTTGATCATCTTTAATTTATATGTATCTGGGACAGAATACCAATGCAAGAATAGTCAGATGTTGCACCAGTCCATCATTTTCTGTTTTTATTTCAGGTTCCATTCCCAGTATTCACTGTTATTTTTCCTTTTTAATCTTCACTGTACTATTTGTTCTGGAGAGGCACAGAGCTACTTCAGATTTCATTGTAAAATTGATTCAGAGCCAAAGAATCTGCAAGTGTATAGACATGAATTTTGAACTAGCAGAATACAAAGTTGATTTGCAACCCATTCACTTAAGTGGAGATTTCCTTTTAGATGAGTTAATACCTTGGTTATCAGACTGTGTTTATATCTGAGAGTGATAACAGAGTAGCATTGTGATTACATCCAGTGAAGTATTGGATCCATAAAATAAATATTAAAAAGCAAGCTTTAGATTCACTGACCAAGTGAATCTGCCTTTGACCAAGGTCAGAATAATATAAGCTGATGTCATTATTTATGTAGCCATGAATCTTTTTGATGACATGACTTACCTGTTCTGACAGTAGGAGGGTCTGGGGTAGAGACAATCCAAGGTTACTAGGATTATTTAGATCATTAAGCAAACATTAGTCAGTTAGATTGAGGTGATTTGCATTACAAATATCTCTCCAGAGACGGCCTCCCGTTGGCTCAGTTGGTAAATAGGGAAAAAAACTGTAGATGCTTCAAATGTAAAACAAGAACAGAAAATATATTTGGAGAGTTGGGGTATATAAATAATTCAGGCTTGGATGCTTCATTAGAGCAGGACAAAGAGTCCACACCTTTCAACTTTCCCCACAAGGGTCACAAAATGGGGAGGTCACCCAATGCTTATGGTGCAAAGCACAAACTGTTTTGAGCCACATACCTCATTACTACAGCTGTTTGCATCTATAAATTAAAGAATTGCTTCTCAGCCTCTGGGCTAAGATCAAGTGTAGATTTGACATGCTGCACTTGGTTGAAGTCATTAGGTTACATTTCAGCTTCATTTGAAGCAATTTTTTAAAGCAGCATCTTGGCCTTTTGGCTAAGATGCAAATTAGATCAAGCCTTGGAGGAGGAGCTACACCTACTCCAATCAGCTTGGATCATGTAGATCAAGCCCAAGACAAGGGGTGAGAGCCCTGTTGTGTCAGCTTGGATCGGGAATGTCTCAACTTGTTGGGACTTTGAATTGGAATAAAGTATATATTAAAAAAAATTTTAAAAATTAAAGAATGCTTGCTTGCTTCTCAGCCTTTTGGCTAAGATCAAGTGCAGTATCGACATGCTGTACTTGGTTGAAGTCATTAGGTTATATTTCAGCTTCATTGAAGCAATTTTTATAAGTGGTATCTCGGCCTTTTGGCTAAGATGCAAATGAGATCAAGCCTTGGAGGAGGAGCTATGCCTACTCCAATCAGCTTGGATTATGTAGATCAAGCCCAAGACAGGAGGTGAGAGCACTGTCTTGTCAGCTTGGAATAGGAATGTCTCAACTTGTTGGGACTCTGAATTGGACTTGATTGGATTGAACTGGAATAAAAACAAAAAAAATTAAAGAATGCTTGCACTCCTTAAAGTGAAGTGTGGTAATGTTATCCCTTTAATGGGGCAATCTTTCAGGGCTACATGACTTGCCTGAACCTTATGGGGAGGCAGCACAGAAAGCTGAGCCAATTGGAAGCAAGGGCACATGTCCAGAGTTGGAAAGTAGTAGGAGCTAGGGAAGAGTAGATGTCTATTACAATTGTCAGATCCTTCAGTGTATATATAGAAATATTATTGTAAACAAATAAGTTATAGATTGTATAAGGCTAACTAACATGTTAATTTGAATTTGCAAACTAAATTCCTTAAAATGTTTAATAATATCCGACTAGTGCATTGTAGCTTACTTTTTGAACTCATACCCATTCAGTCACTTACTCACAAGTGCATGCAAATACATGGGTAAACATACATTGGGAATACACAACACTCAAAAATCTTGCGGCATGGCACTGAGTACAAGATTAAAGTGTATGTGTGGCAATCTGAAACACCAACTCTGTTTTTGCTTTCTTTCCACTGAATCCCCAGCTACCAGCTAATACAGCAATCAGACCAAGAAATAGCTGGTCTCCTCCCACTGTGTATTTAATCACTGCTACTTGAATCATTAATGTTCAACAAGCGTGTCTGCCTTGAATCTATCATTAACTGGTGACTGCACCCACTCATTGGTAACTCCCTGAACAATTGGGTTGTGATGCTGAGAGGCACATGGATCCAGGAAGATCAACTTCCATACCCCAATGGTTTGGATCTGGCAGGACTGGCCTTTTAGAGACCTTATCCTCAGTCTTCCTCCCATTTGTAGAGAAATTCAGGATTCACCAGCAGGAAAAGCATGGACAACAAACAATTTCCAGGCATTCTGCCAAATTGAGAGGGAGAGGAGCAGTGAATACAAAGCAATTTAATGCAAGAGGCTATCCTGAAACAATCCAGTTGGATGCATTCCTAGTGGAGAGATCTGAAATCAGCAAGCGTGATCAGGCGAGAGAATTGTTTATTAAACTGTAAATTCTGATTCAGTGAGGTGCAGATACATTTAGAAAAATACACTGTACTTTTTGCAGTATGTGTAACTCTTGAGTAGATAAAGCCACGTTCTTACAAATGCAAACACATAATAGTCTCATTGGGAACCCGCTCCATTCCTCCCAAGTATACAGACATAACATATCAGCATATACCATCACTTGGGTTCAAATTACTAATAAAGGAGAAGAAAGGGGTGAACTTGGCTTTACTCTGTTCAATGCTCTTCCACCAATTCTCACTGTTAGGTGACACTGCCAAGAGCAGTTGGAGTCTTGGTCTAACTTTGGCTCCATTTTCAGCTTCTCAGAAAGGAAAGGGCCATGGCAAGCTGACAGATGGAGAGACAGGCCAAGCAGAGGCAGAGTCCCCCACCAGCACCAACCAATCAAATGCTGTACGGGGTGTCATGTGATTTCAATGGGAAATGTAGCAGCCAATAAAAAGACACATTTCAGGAAATAACCAATGGGTTTAAAAAGCTGATGAGGAAATGAAAAGAGAAGCCCAGGGGAGCGAACAGTTCTCTTGTGTGACAGGGTGAGCAATTTTATCACATGCTATTTTTGCTGCCCTATGTAGTTTTGGAGCCCTAAGCCAAAGCACAGTGTGTTTCCTTGTAAATCAGCCCCCGTGGAGGACAGGTCAGGTGCAGCACCCCACATGCCTAAAAATAGGGTATCAACACAATAAAATTGTAACTCAGGACACTTGCATACTAAACAGCAGAAGCCAAATGTGCTAGACAGAGCTAACTAATCTCACAATCAATGGATCAGATTTAAGCTCTGCAACCCTGTCCCATCCTGTCATGAATGGGGATAACAATTAAGCAACTCACTAAACTCCATAAATATCCCCATTCTCAATGATGGATGAGTCTAGCACATCAGTGCAAAAATGATACTAAAGCATTTACTACAATCTTCAGCAAGAAGCACTGAGTGGTTTGATCTATCTCAGCCTCCCCCTGAGGTCCATTATATGGTCAGAAGTGGGGAAGTTCGCCATTGATTGCACAATGTTCAGCACCACTTGTGGATTTCAGATACTGAAGCAGTTTGTGTCCATATATAGCAAGTCCTAGAATCTAACCATCATCCTTTGACATTCAATGGCATTAATATTGCTGAATCTCCACTATCCTGGGGGTTACATCTGACCAGAAACGGAACTAGACTAGCCATATAACCACAGTGGCTACAAGAGCAGAACAAAGGCTGGGAATCCTACCATGTTTAAAGCATTTATTTATTGTATTTACTGCTTTAAGAATTCTGAGGGAGTGGTTAGCAGGCAGTTGTGGTTCATCAGATTTAAATATCAACTGACCACAAGGTGAAGCCTTCCATTGTTTGCTGGAGCAGACGAGTGAAGGAGCAGAGAGACAGCTAAGATTTTACCTGTTAAAAACCAGTTTAAAATAAGTTTAAAGCACTTTGTTCTTTGTAGAACTGTTTAAAGCATTTATTTATTGTATTTACTGCTTTAAGAATTCTGAGGGAGTGGTTAGCAGGCAGTTGTGGTTCATCAGATTTAAATCAGCGCCAGGTTTAAAAGGAGGCCTGGTGTAGACAGCGGGCAGCGGAGTGAGAGGGAAGCAGAGTGAGCTACTAGGGCTTAATATCAAAAAGGGCTGGAAGGAAAAAAGGCCAGGTGAGTTCGTTTGAAAAACAAAAAAAAACAAAAAAAAAAAAAAATTTTTTCAAAACTACTACAGTAAATAATGGAGGGGCATGTGATGTGTGGTTTCTGTATGATGTGGGAACTGGTGGACCCTAGGGTTCATACCAGTGACCATGTCTGCAGTAAGTGCAGGTTGCTGGAGGAGCTCCAGCTCAGGGTAAATGAGCTGACCTCTGAGCTACAGACACTGAGGCTCATCAAGGGGAGAGAGGGTGCCATTGTCAATGGGGTGCAAGTGACATCCACCCCCCCTAGACTGGCTAACTCTAAGGGTCAGGGACAAGAGGGGGCTACTGGGAAGAGGAAGGGGGGTGAGGAGCGGAGGCCTCAGCCTCTTAATCTGCATAACAGGTTTGAGGTTCTTGCTTCCAAGTTGGACGAGAACGAGGCAGGTGAGGTTGGTGAGCAAGCTGCACACGGTACAGTGCTGCAGCAGGACATAGGCAAAGAGAAAAGGAAAAGGAACGTAGTAGTGATTGGGGATAGTGGGGTGAAGGGTATTGACACTGTCCTTTGTCACAATGACAAAGTGCACAGAAGGGTGTGTTGTCTGCCTGGTGCTCGGGTGCGGGATGTCGCAGCTGGGCTGCAGAGGAACCTGGAGTGGGAGGGTGAGAATCCGATCGTTGTGGTACATGTGGGTGCCGGCGACGTAAGCAAAATGCAGACTGAGGATCTGGGGAGGGAGTATGAAAAGCTTGGAATGGAATTAAAAAGTAGAACCGACAAGGTGGTTATCTCTGGGCTACTGCCTGAACCGTGTGCAGATGGGCGTAGGGTTGACAGGATTAAGGAAGTGAATGGGTGGCTCAGGGATTGGTGTGGGAGGAATGGGTTTGAATTTATGGGGCATTGGCACCAGTATTGGGGTAGGTGGGACCTGTTCGGGAGGGATGGGGTTGGTCTGAACCGTGCTGGGACCAGAGTGCTGGCGAATCGAGTAAAGAGGACTGTAGACAGGGCTTTAAACTAATTAGGGGGGGGGAGGGTGCGAGGGTAGGTGACCTTACGAGGTCTAAAGTTAAGGAGAGTGTACATGTAAGGGAAGAGGCCGAGGATGTCCCAATAATAGAGGGACTAGGGGGCGTGAGTATAGTTGGTGGCGTTACGGCAAATAGGGTCCAGGTGAAGGCTGGGATGAAAGCGCTTTATCTGAATGCACGAAGCATTCGGAATAAAGTGGATGAGCTGATGGCGCAGATCGACACAAATGGATACGATCTGGTGGCCATTACAGAGACGTGGCTGCAGGGTGACAGGGACTGGGAGCTGAATGTACAGGGCTATCAAGTGTTTAGGAAGGATAGACAGGAGGGAAAAGGGGGGGGCGTAGCTCTGCTGATTAAGGATAGCATCACGGTGGTAGCAAGGGATGATATTGGAGCCAAGGAGCAGAGGGTGGAATCGTTGTGGGTGGAGATTAGGAACAGCAAAGGGAGGAAGACGCTGGTGGGTGTCGTCTATAGGCCCCCGAATAATGATCTGGAGATGGGGCGGGCTGTTAACGCGCAAATAAGTGCGGCGTGCAGGAATGGGACGGCCGTAGTTATGGGGGATTTCAATCTGCATATTGATTGGTCGACCCATGTTGGACGTGGGGGGCTCGAGGAAGAGTTCTTGGAATGCTGCCGGGATAGTTTCCTCGAACAGTGTGTGTTGGAGCCGACGAGAGAGTGAACTATCTTGGATCTGGTGCTATGTAATGAAGCGGGTAGAATTAGGGACCTTGTGGTGAAGGATCCTCTTGGGGAGAGTGATCATTGTATGGTGGTGTTTCTGGTGCAGATGGAGGAGGAGAAAGTGGGTTCCCGGACACGCGTCCTTTGTTTGAATAGAGGGAAATACGGTAGGATGAGAGAAGAATTGGCGAATGTGGACTGGGAGAGCGCGTTGGAGGGAGGGTCTGTTGAGGAGCAGTGGAGGATCTTTAAGGAGATCTTTCTTGGTGCTCAACGGAAATTTATTCCGATGGTCAAAAAGGATAGTAAGAGGAGAGGTAATAAGCCGTGGATAACGAAGGAGGTGAAGGAAAGTGTTAAACTAAAAGCGGAGGAATTTAGAGTAGCTAAGAGTAGTGGGCGAGAAGAGGATTGGGAGAGGTTTAAATGTCAACAAAGATTGACAAAGAAGTTGATAAGGAAGGGTAGGAGAAACTATGAAGCTGGGCTAGCGCTTAATATAAAAAAGGATAGCAAGAGTTTTTATAAATATATAAAAAGGAAGAGGCTGGCTAGGGTGAATGTTGGTCCTTTAGAGGATGAGAAAGGGGACCTAGTGATAGGGGATGGGGATATGGCTAAGGTATTGAATAACTTTTTTGTTTCTGTCTTCACGGAGGAGGACGTGAATAATTTGCCGGGTGTTAGCGATAGAAAGGTGGTAGGACTGGAGGGTCTTAATGACATTACTGTTACTAGAAAGGCGGTGCTCGACAGACTGGAGGGGCTGATTGTGGACAAGTCCCCAGGACCGGATGGAATGCATCCGAGGGTTCTGAAAGAAATGGCGGCGGTGATAGTGGATGCCTTGGTGGTTATTTTCCAAACGTCGCTGGATTCCGGGGAAGTGCCGGATGATTGGAAAACGGCTAATGTTACGCCGTTGTTTAAGAAGGGTGCCAGGCAAAAGGTGGGGAATTATAGGCCGGTTAGTTTAACATCTGTGGTAGGTAAAATGTTAGAATCTGTCATTAAGGAGGAAATTGCGAGGCATCTTGAAGGGAATTGCTTGATAGAGCAGACGCAGCACGGTTTCATTAAAGGGAAGTCGTGTCTGACAAATTTCCTGGAGTTCTATGAGGATGTGTCTAGGGCGGTGGATAGAGGAGAGCCGGTGGATGTGGTCTTTCTAGATTTTCAGAAAGCGTTTGACAAAGTGCCTCACAAGAGGTTATTGCAGAAGGTCGAGGGACATGGAGTTGGGGGTAGGGTGTTAGCGTGGATAGAGGATTGGTTGTCAAATAGGAGGCAGAGAGTGGGGGTCAATGGGTGCTATTCGGATTGGCGGATGGTGACTAGTGGAGTGCCCCAGGGGTCGGTGCTGGGACCTCAGCTTTTTACCATTTATATAGATGATCTGGAGGAGGGAACCGAGTGTAGAGTGTCGAAATTTGCTGATGACACCAAGATTGGGGGAATGGCAAATTGTGCGGAGGGTGTGGAGAGTCTGCAGAAGGATCTAGATAGGCTGGGCGAATGGGCCAGGAAATGGCAAATGGAATTTAATGTTGGCAAGTGTGGGGTGGTCCACTTTGGTAGGAAAAATGGTAGGAAGGACTATTACTTACGAGGCGAAAAACTGCAGCAGGCGACGGTGCAGAGGGACCTCGGGGTCCTTGTGCATGAGTCGCAAAAACCCAGCTTGCAGGTGCAGCAGGTGGTCAGGAAGGCGAATGGGATGCTGGCCTTCATAGCGAAGGGGATTGAATATAAAAGTAGGGAGGTCTTGCTGCAGCTGTATAGGGCATTGGTGAGGCCGCAACTGGAGTAATGTGTGCATTTTTGGGCGCCGCACCTGCGCAAAGATATTTTGGCCTTGGAGGGAGTGCAGAGGAGGTTTACTAGGCTGATACCGGAGTTGAGGGGGTTGAGCTATGAGGAGAGGCTGAATAAACTGGGCTTGTACTCGTTAGAGTTTAGAAGAATGAGAGGAGATCTCATTGAGACGTATAAGATGATGAATGGGATGGATAGGATAGAGGTGGAAAGACTCTTCCCGCTCAAAAAAGACAATAGGACTAGGGGGCACAGCCTCAAGATAAAAGGGGGGCGGTTTAGAACGGAGTTGAGGAGGAACTTCTTCACTCAAAGGGTGGTGAATCTCTGGAATTCTCTGCCCGTTGAAGTGGTGGAGGCTGCCTCGCTAAATATTTTTAAGACGCGGGTTGATGGGTTTTTGATAGGAGAGGGGATTAAGGGTTATGGGGAGAGGGCGGGAAAGTGGAACTGAGCAGCGACAGATCAGCCATGATCTTATTGAATGGCGGGGCAGGTTCGAAGGGCTGGATGGCCTACTCCTGCTCCTATTTCTTATGTTCTTATGATTCCACCTCCTGACTCCACAGGACACAAGTTGGGAGTGCAATGGCATACTCTGTCTTTGCCTGGATAGGTGCAGCTCCAACAACACGTAAGAAGTTTGACACCATCCAGAACAAATCAACCACTTGATTGGCACCTCATCCACAAATATTCACTCCCTGCACCACTGATACACAATGCAGTAGTGCAGAATGCACTTCGAGGCTCCTTAGAGCTTTCAGACCCAGAAGCATGGTCATCTAGAAGCACAAGGGCAGCAAACACATGGGATCACCATCACCTGGAAGTTTTCCTCCAAGCCACTCACTATCCTGACCTGGAAATATATCGCAGCTCCTTCATTGTCACTAGATCAAAATCCTAGAACACCCTCCCAGCAGCACTGTGAGGGCAGCTACGCTACATGGACTGCAATGTTCAAGAAGGAAGCTCACCATCACCTTCTCAAGGACAATTAGGGTTGGCCAATAAATGCTGGCTTAGCCAGTGACACCCATATCCCATGAATAAGAAAAAAAACACTAACAACACTGTATTTCTTATGGGTAGCTGGTGGACAAAAAATGGGAGATGCTAAGAACTGGAAGTTGGTCACTTGTTACATAGGTCTTCACATCAATGGAAGTGATTATAGGCATCTGAAGCACAGGGAGTATGAAGCATGGTACATGGTAAGGCTGAAAGTGCATCCCTGAAAGTATCTGGTCGTCTTCCCCTCCTTTTTCCTAGGGTTCTTTCCTCCCTCACTCTACGTAACATCTTGGTGATGCTCATCTGCCACTGCTTCTTCCGATCACGAAATTCTAAACGTTTTTCTTTCATCTTCTGTCCAGGCCCATCACACCCCACACCAAACTGCAGTAGAATAGGGAGAATGCTGCCTTCTGCAACATGCTCTATCATTCTACCTAACTTGCTCAATCAAAAAGTGGCACCCAATTACTCAAAGCAAGGCTTTGCATGGCTCTGTATGAGTTGATTCACTGAGTGCAAATGAGGAGAGCAAACAAAAGGGGAAGGATGGCACAGGTCACAGCTATCTGGAGGTTTAACTCATGTCTTAACTTCGCCACAGAAAGCAATCATGATGGCTTAAAGGACCCAATCTATAAAATGATCACTTCATATCAGCAATTTCTTCATATATTGGACAAATTGCTCCAAGATACTCATTTTTGTATGAAAGTAAACTCTCATGAATTCTGGGATTTTCTTTTAGCTATCTTATCTATTATAAAATCAGGATTTGTAAGACACATTATTTTAGATTTGTTTTCAAAAGCTTGGATATTGCATCAGCCCAAGAAATGTTCTTATATTCAGAAGTTATGAATTTTGTATGAGATTTTAAATAAATTTAACAAAAAGACCCAGTTGAATCACCAATGCACTTTGCTACATTTTTGTACATTTTGTACATTTGTACATTTTGTGCTATTTGTAATTAGTAACAGATTGAGTTTGGTAAAGTAATGATTGCAGTGTATACATTTCCTAGTTTGTAATATCTATGATGTCAAAGCCAGTAATGTCCTAGGCAATTACTTGTATCAAAGATCGTGTGGACCCAGGAATGAGAAGGGGTGATCCACTGAGAACATGCATCATGGGAGTGAATGGGGAGGGATGTGATCCATTGGGAAAGCAGTGAAGGGAATAGTTGTGTACAGAGTCAATTAGTTTTATTTCAAATGAATCAAAATAAATACTTGCTGAAGATTCTGAGCTTTATGAAGTGCTCTGAAGGGAAAATAAGATTTTCTACAGGATTTTTAAAAATCTCTTTAGGTCCCTAAGGTGTAACAACTATAGTAGAATCTTGCCATTGCTACTTGTTCTTGCTAAGGGTAAAATTGCAAGTGATAAACATACTTTATGATGGGGGTAAATTAGATTGGTTACAGCCATCCTAAAATTTGTCCCTTTTGAAGGAAGAAAGACAATAAAACCATGATTTTGAGTGAATTCAGCGCAATGTTGTTGCAGAAATTATCTGACAATGCAAGAAAATAAGATCAATGGAATTTTCCAGAAGCTCCTCACGATGGATTTAGTGGTGGTCAGGGGACACAATGCAGCAGGAGGTGAAAGGCCAGTTTTGGACTGGTGTAAAATGACGGCATCTGCACTTCTGCCAGAAGCTGGCAGAAATCCATTTTGCATCCCATCACTGGGATGCAGCTAAAGGCCTGATCACAATCGTCCCCCCTTCCCAGTTCCACAGTGCCACTGGATTTTCACACCAGTTCAGAACACATCTGGACCAAAATGGCATGCACATGCGGACTTATGTGCAAGTAGATTTGGAGCAGCTGTGGTGACTGGAAAGGAAGATGGAGGCCTCAAGCAACCGGACTCTGGCATCACATGCAGCAGTGGATGAGTGAAACACCTCCGATGTGGATGTCCAGGCTCATTTTAAATATGACACCCAGATAGAATGGTGGAGCATAAGCCATCCAATCCATCCTGCCACGTTAAACATTGGGAAACCCGACGGCACAATTAATTAGGCCAGTATTGTGCAAAACAGCTCGACTCCCTAGCAGCCTCCATGGTGGGAAACTCTCCCTGTTTCCACTCTCACCATGGGACTTAGTTCTGGGAAGGAAAATTCCATTGAATATGAAATTTGTCAAACAGAGGCAAGATAAACTATTCCCAGAACTTTCCGGCTATTCATACTAGTGGGATCTTCCAGTCCTGCTGATGGCACACCGCTGCTGTGGGTTTCACAGTAGCAAGGAGTGCATTCAACAGAACCCATTGACAATGGTGGGACAAGAAGCTCCCACCATTAGCCAATGGTGGGCTGCCTCCCACCTCTGTGAAAACCTACTGGGTTGTGTGGTAAATCCTGCCCTATGTTTGTGAATACAGTAAATTTAAGACAAATTTACTGGTGAAATTATTTAACAATGCAATTAAACAAGAACAATGTAAGATTGTCACTTAGAGAGAATAAAATCTATGTTTCTAAGTGTACAGCACAGTAATCTTTGTCACACTTATAGTACACTGTACTGTATTTTACTTCAGGGTGGAAATAGGGGGAATGGATGAAGTGCTGATGTCGATGTTGATGTGGATGAAAAAAACAATATCATTCTCAATTGTTTCATCTTTTCTTTTTCAATTTTGTAAAGTTCTCACTAGGAGCAATAGCAGTGGCAATTGCTTTATAAAAGCCTATTTCTGTGTTTGTATCACGGTCTGTTGTCTTGTTGATTTTCAAAACTTCAGCCAATCTTATGCGATCTACCATCACCTTGGTTGTGAAATGAATGTTGTTTTGTTTGCTTCGTGCTCCTGTTTACTTCCATTTAAATTTATCAGGTCAATCAATTCTTCTTTAAAGAATTTCTCGTGCTAAGATTGAAGCAACTCCTTTACTTCTTCAGTGGTTGGGTCTTCAAATCCCTCCCCTCCAACTTGCTGAGACAACAATTCTGGCCACTTCAACATCCACACTGGGGATTCCTGTGAATTCATTCACAGCCTCAGGCCAAATTTACTGCCAGCAGGCATTTATAGTTGATACTCTAACATCACCCCATGAGTCCTTAATTATGCTGACTGCTATGAGGATGTTGAATTGCTTCCAGCAATCATGGACTATAGTCAAAGGATCTTCTTCCAGAAGGTGAAGAACGTTGCTGAAACACTCTCCACACCCCTTGATTCCCTGAGAAGCTAAAAATCTGTCTATCCAAGACTAGAATATATTCAATGATGGAGCATCCACACCCTCTGGGTAGAGAAAAACAAAGGTTCACAACCCTTTGAATGAAAAAATGTTTCCTCATCTCAGTCCTAAATGATTGGCTCCTGATCCTGAGACTTGCCTTCTTAGAATCCCCAGCCAGGAGAAATGGTCTCTCTGTATCTACTCTGCCCAACCCCTTTAATCATTTCAATGAGATCATTTGTCATTCTTCTAAACTCCAGAGAATATAAACCCAATTTATTCACCCCCTAATCATAGGACAGCCCTTTCACCTCAGGGACTAATCTAGTGAAACTTTGATGTACTCCCTCCAATGCAGGTATACCCTTCCTTAAATATGGAGATGAAAACTGCACATAATTTTCCATGTGTGGTCTTACCAAAGCCCTACACAATTGTGGCAAGTCTTCTTTATCATTACACTGCAATCCCCTTGCAATAAAAGCCAACATGCCGTTTGTTTTCCTAATAATTTGCTGTACTTGTATGCTAAACTTTGTGTTCCTTGTATGTCTGTCTGAACGGTAACATAAGTTTCATATCGACTAAAAACATTCTGCTTTACTAGTGCAACCAAAGAGAATAACCTCCCACTTCCCATATTTCGCTCCATCTTCCTCCTTGTTGGCCACTTATTTAACCAGTCCGTAGGTTTTTTTCAGCCTCTTTGTGTCCTCCTCAGAGCTTGCATTCCAACCTAGCTTTGTATTGTCTACAGACTTTGATACATTCATTTTTTTCTCTTTACGTAAATCGTTACAGAATGCCTTATTTATCCCTATTCTGTTTCCTGTCCATTAACAAATTCTCCATCTATGTTATTATATCATCCCCTTTTCTAGTGCACCATTGAGGTGGGTCCACATGGCTAAAACTTAGTATGGCCATATGGGTGACCTTGAGGAACTGGAACTATTAAGAACACAAATGTAGACAGCTAGGAATCAACTTCACCCGGGGCAGTCTGGCACTCTGTTTGAGAGGTTGTCAGACAAGCCATTCTGCAGAAAGAAGACAGCTGGTTTTACCCATGGAGTCAATGCTACTCTCCAGATGCTGATTATCCAAACATAGACAGGAATTCTCCAACCTTGCACTTGACTGGGATTCTCCAATCGCACTGCAGTGATTGGAGATTTGGCTGAGCACCAAATTCTCCGTTCTCACTGGCAGTGGTGGTGGGGCGTATAATATCAGAGAACCCAGCCTGTCTCTGCTTTGTGAAGAAATACACAGCAGGCTGGCTGAAACTCAGAGGTCTTCTCTAAACCAGAAGAAATGAAGGATCCCAAAGCCTAATTGTCTGTACTTTGATCTTCCTTGGAGGCTGTCACCAGAGGATACATTGCTGTGAGAGAGCTGATCATTCATTATGTATCTGCATCGTATTGGTGCTATGCATGAAGACAGATTACAAGTTGGAGTTGGACTCCACGCTGTTCTCTGCTTGCAGTCACTTAAAACGTCTGTATTATTGTCTTCTGAATGTATGGTGGGTACGTTTAGACAAGGAAGCAAAGGATTTCCATCATCTTTAGAATTGAACCCAGTAAATAGTGCCTTCAAAAGAGAAGGAGAGTGAAGTGAAAAGAACAGAATGGAAAATGAAGAGAATTAAAGCCTTAAGTATAAATAACTGTGTTAGCAATTCCAGCATTGTCTATGATTAGGCTGTCTGCAGCTTCAGCAGACTCGCTGGGTTCTGACAGGTGAATGTTTATTAAAATTTAAAATTTCTAAGCTCTCACATGAAATTTTGGATTTGCCCTCCCATACCATCAGTTTTCACATTGATTGAACTGAACTTCAAATGCACAATTGGTAATGATTGCCTAAAAATGTCTTGCCTCACTCTTTTATTACTGGCTTTAGCTGAACTCTACTAAGTGCTTACTAATACCAGAATGAGAACGGGTGAGACGGAGTAAGTGTTGTTCATTAGGTAACTACGATTTATTCCCCAGGGCAGGGTGTTCTCAGTAAACTGCATGCAATTGCTTTATATTCAGCAAGATAAAGGTTACTTATTTGCACCTACATGGAATGGTTATTCATTCAACAGAGTATAAAAATATTTCATGTTTAGTTGTTTGAAATAACTGTTTGTCCAGCAGGGTAAGAATTATTCAGTGTATCTGTTTGGATTTGCTGTTTATTCAGCAGGATAGTGATTACAGCCTTTTCCTTGTTTGAATACTGTGTGTTAATATTTGCATCAGAAGAACTTTGTTGTTCAATGCAGTTTCCCTGTGAGTATTTACTTTACAGAATCCTGTGAATATTCTGAAAGCCTCAGGGTGATTTGTACATCCGTGACATCAAACAAATAGTAAACAATATGTAACGATTGACACAAATATACAGAGGACCAAAAAGATTTTAACAAAGCTATGTTAGTCCTTGGATTGAAATCTCCTGCTTATAATAATCATTCTCATGAATTGTTAATGAAATTACATCTTTGATTAAATATCAGTGCTCCAAGATAATGAATATCATACAGCTGTGCTAATATCAATGATTAAAATATGAAGCAATGGACATTCTGCTTAACCACTTGCAGACCTGTTTCTTATGCTGACATTGTATGAGTATAACAAGGCAGTGCCCAGTCAGTGTCTACATCCACAGAAACTCAGCCACTCTGGGTACACAGCTCAGATGCTCATATGTAAGCAGAATCCTGCAGTTATGAACTAGTTATTGTTCAGCCCAGAGGTATTGGAAGGGTATTGTATCATCCTAAAGGGAAATCTGCAAACTGCCTCAAGAAGGAGGGTACAACTTACTTTCATAGAGGAATTTTCCCATCCAGTGCACACCACTGGAAGTGGGCAGGACACAAACCATGCAAAGATGGGAAAATCCTGCCCAGAAAGTCACTGATGTGCTTAAATGTTTGGTGACTTGATTTTTCAAAGGGCAATGGATTCTCTTCCTCTGGTCAATCAATATCCTGTATTTTGTTGCATCAGTTAAATGTTTGATACCCTGTTTGGCACAGCAGCCTCATCGATTACATTTGATGCAGGATTAAGATGATAATGAGGAAGGCATCAATTTTCATTTCATTTGGGTGTTTTCCTGAGCAACAGTTTGCAGTCGTGGCTTTATTGTTATGATTCCAGTTGGTGGTATGACTAGGAGATTCCAGAATGGAACACTGGCTCAAAAGAGCAAAACTTTTACTTGTTTTAGAAAATGTGGAGGAACAGAGTCACAGGATTGCTAGTTAGTGCTTGATAACAAGAAAAAACACATTTAATAAACATGAAAAGTTTGATTATAGTACAAGGCTCCTTTACATCCCTCTCTGCTTTTCAAATGTATACTGTTTTCAAAGATAGCACCCTATTCTGAAATCACATAGCTGATGCCACTTAATTGAGCTGTGAATTTCTTCTCAAAATTCCCCAGATGATTGTCAACACGAATGTTTCCAAACTTCACTCCCAAAACAACAAACTTTAAAATCTTCTTTGAAACATTGCTTTCCATTAGCTGTTTTCATTAACAATCCAGCTCCAGGTTTTCCAAATATCCTTTCAAACAAAGTTTCTCCTTCACTGTTTTAATAAGGAAGTCAGTTCGAGATTTTCTAGCTCTCCTTTCAGGTTTCCTTAGTTTTAAAGCTTTTACACAAACACTCTGATCCACTTACCAATTTCCATAATTATTTCAACTCAAGTTCCACAGGCTGCAGTAAAATCTCACAAATCTTAGAATCACTTCAGATACTTTTCTGGCTTCTCAGTAGCCAACATCTTCTCAGCTTAGCCTGCGTCTTCATTGAGCAGCACCCTGCTCTTGTTCCAGTTCCCTTTGTTCCTTTAGATATCTTGGAAACTTCTCTTAATGTTTCTGGTTTCCTTAGCTTAGCTGCTCTTTAAGCTTCCGGTGCTGGCTTTCTGAAGCATCATTCCATGATGTGGCCTTTCTTTTTGCAAAGCTGTGAGGGATGTTCCCTCGCTAGTTTCCTATAACTAACTGCTAACAATTCAGTTAAAAACACAATCCCAAAAATACCTTCCTCCCCTAGAAGTGCTTTGGTTACTAAGCAACAACTTTTCACTTCTCCCAGTTTGTAACCCTTTCTAAGCACAATAGTTGAACTCTATTTGAATTGACCAATCGCCCAATAGCTTTATCTAACATGAATCTAACTAGAGTTTAACCTTTATTTTCACACTTAAATCCATACCTTATTTTTAATATTTAGCAATGTCAATATAAATCGCTTAATGCTACCTCTGTTTTCCTGACAATATGACTCCCTCCAGTTAACCATGTCACTTAATGAAGCAAAAGTAATTTCACTCTCTTAATAGCTATTCTGCATGCAATAGACACAAAAAATGACAATTCACTGTTTTGCATTTCTTCAAATTGAAAAGTAGGAGGGGTTCTGCTGACTTCTTTGTGACAAGGGACATTTAATTCTAGTACGGCTGCTGACATCACTGAGATGTATCATCAGTGAAGGTCTCTGTATCCTCCTTCTTGTGCTGGGTTAATACGCAGATGCTGCTGTCCTTCCTGCTGTAGCTTTTTCCTCATTGCAAATTATCTGAGTACTTGAATTCTTCCAAGTGTCAACATCTCCATAGTAAATTTACTGAAGTGGGTTGAACCATTGTGTGGATAATTGCAGTTTTATGCTTAATATTAGTCTTTAGACTACAATGGAAGAGTGCTAGCTTGCTACCATCACACTTATCATTAACTTTGCATGAGGTCATTAAACTTCTTTCTGTGCTAGAGAGAGGCTCTTGTGGTTAGGGAGTTGCCACTCACTGTCCATGCCACCTCCTTCTATATGCTCTTTGTTACTGTGTTGACAGATCTTTTGTTAACTTCTTTCCACTATAACATTCCACCTCTGCCTTATTTCTGTCAAATTCTCAGAGTATGAATATTTCTCTGAGAAATTTGCAGTCCATTTATTTATTCCTATTTGAACCCTTTTCTATAACTTTTTGCCTACTGTACAGCGCATTCTAACTTTCAACAATACACCAAACTCTCAAAAGTACTTATAATCCTGCCACTTGCCCCTGTCCCACATATTCTTCAGTTTTACCCCCTCCTCCACTGCTGGTCAGTGCTGTTGGAATGCAAAACATGGGAAGAGGATACAGGCTGACACTAAAAGAAGAAAATTCAAAATGGAAGACAAAGTTCATGGATTGATGTTTTGATATTAGTGTTGAGTCCAGAAGACTATGAAGTTCCTAACTGGAAGGGGAGGTTTTTATTCCACAAGTTTTTATTGGGACTCAAATCTATCTACCTCTACCATCAACTCTCTACAGTTCTGAAAAAGAGATATGGGATTGTAAATATTGGGCAGAATTTTCCCTAATTTGTCAGAGTGTCAGGGTCTAACTGAAAACCAGCGTACATCTCTCTGAATGTACTGCAAGTTTTCACATCAGGTCTCAACCACTCTGACAAAAGAAAATCTGAGGGCCTTGTTTACACCATCAATCTGGTGGGGCAGGGCCAGAGGGAGTTAGCAAGGCTGGCTCTACAGAGATCAGGGTGCCATCTTCAAAGGACACCCCAACCAGAATTGAGATAAAACTCCCCTCAGCATTCCCCTCCCCACCATAAAGGTATCAGGGGCTCTTCCCCTTCCCACCATGATGGTATTGGGTGCCCTCCAGTGCTCCCGCTCCCCCTCCCCATGGCACAAGTTTTGGGGCTCTGTCTCATTCCCCACAATCACAGCTACAATATTGCCAGCATTCCCCCCATTACTGCCAGGTCTCCTCCTCAATACCAGGTGTACCCATCACTGCCAAGAAACCTCTGTCAAAGGCCTTGTCACTGTCCCAGCGACCCACCACACTTAACAGAAACATCTCCCAATTGGGCTCATCATAGCATCCATCCCTTGCACTGTCTTTTGGAAGTGCCCACCTGTGGCAGGGAGCAGTACCAGAGCACTGCCTGGTCATGACTCTTTCTCTCTACTTACCTTGGCATCACTGGAGGGATTCTTCAGCTTGTTTCTGACTTGATAAAGCTGTTATGAACCTTGCCGACATCACATCACATCAGCAAATATTCAGTGAGAGGGTAACGTGATGGGTGGGCCCTTAAATAATATTCAAATTCATTAAAATGTATTTAAATGAGGTTACTACCTGGCAAGAACCTCGGTATGTTACCGGTAAATGGTAGGGATAATCAGAAAGCGAGAAACTTGTTTCCCAACTGTCATCTGATTTTGCATCTGCTTTGCCTTTTACACTCACAGTGAACATGGGTATAAAATCACCCCCATCAACTCTGTTTCTCTCTCCACAGATGTTTCCTGACCTGCTGAGCTTTTCCAGCATTTTCTGTTTTTATTTCAAACCTCAAGTATCTGCAGTATGTTGCTACTATATTAAAATGAGTTGGCTTTGGGATTTCTGGCAGGGTGTTCAAAGGATCCTGTTACAGATAATGGTTGGATACAATTCTGCTGCTGCTAATAGCTGACCATCACATAGTTGCTCAAACTTGAGTTGCCAGATTTGTTCAACTTCTATCCCATTTAGGATGGTGGCAATGCCATACAAGATGATGGGCAGCTGCATTTGTAGTGGGCAAGTTTTTGAGGATGAGATCAAGTAGGTTTTGCCCTCTTCATCTGCTGCAGACTCAGACTAGCAGCGATATCTTTAGGGTTTGACCATCTCATCAGTAGTGGTGCAACCAAGTCATCCTTGGTGATGGACATTGAAGTCCCCACCCAAAGAATGTTCTGTGCCCTTGCCACCCTCAATGTTTCCTCCAAGTGGTGTTCAACATGGAGGAGTACTGATTCATTAACTGAGGGAGGGGCTGTACATGGTAATCAGCAGGAGATCTCCTTGCCCATGTTTGACCTGATGACACTAGACTTCATGGGGTCTGATGTTCAGAGCTCCCAGGGCAGCTCTGTTTTGATTGTATACCATTATGCTGCCACCTCCCACCTCAGAACAGATCCAGGGGTAATGATAGTGGTGTCTGGGGCATTGTCTGTCTTGTATGGATCCATGAGTCTATGTCAGGCATGACTAGTCTGTGAGACTGCTCTCTCAATTTTGGCACAAATCCCCAGATATTAATAAGGAGTACTTTGCAGGGTCAACAAGGCTGATTTGCGATTGTTTCCTGTGCCTAGATCGATGCTCTATGCTCTTTTGGTTTTTATTCCTTTGCCACTTTTTCATGATTTGCTACAACTGAATGGCTAGCTAGGCCATTTCAGAAGTCAGTTAAGAGTCAACCATTTTGCTTTACATCTGGAGTAACATGTAGACCAGATTAGGTAAGGTAAGCAAGGGCAGCAGGTTCCTTTCCTTAATGTAACTAGTGAATCAGATGGGTTTTTACGACAATTAACAAGGGTTTCTTGGTTATTAAAATTTCAATTCCAGATATTTAAATTTTATTCAAATTCCATCACCACCATGAATCTCTGGACTACCAGTCCAATGACAATACCATTGTGCCACCAGCTCCTCCATTGCAACTGTTTTAGATAAAATAATTAATAGCCATTCACTGGTTCATTCTTCAGGCGATACCTTGACCAATCTGGTTGCATGATATAAATTTTCAAACAATGTTTGGCAGTTAATTGTCAGTCACCATGAACTGATGCATTTCCCATGGCAATGCTTCTACCAATCAAAATCCACTTGCCAACCAATTAGCACTCTTTTCTCAGCAATAACCCGCTCAGGTGATACCCAGTTTGGGTTTTGTCAGGGTCACTCAGCTCCTGACATTACAGCCTTGGTCCAAACATGGACAAAAGAGCTAAATTTGCGAGGCGAGGTGAGGCAAGCAAAATTGTAATCAGTGGGTAATGGTGGAAAACTCTATGTTGGTTGGAGTCACACCTGTTATATAGGAAGATGGTTGTGGTTGTGACGGGTCAGTCATCTCTGCTCCAGGACACTGCAGGAGTCTCTCAGGTAGTGTCCTCTGTCATAAAGTCAGAAGTGGGGATGTTTGCTGATGATTGAACAATGTTCAGCACCATTCGTGATTCCTCAGATACTGAAGCAGTCTATTTTCAAATGCAATAAGTTCTGGACAATATCCAAAATTGTGCTGATAAGTGGCATGTAACATTTGCACCACACAAATGCCAGGCAATGATCATCACCAATAAGAGATACTCTAATCACCACTCTTTGATATTCAATTGTGTAACCATTACTGAATCCCCCACTGTCAACATCATTGGGGTTACCATTGATGAGAAACTCAACTGGACTCACCACAAAAACACATTGGTTAGAAGAGTAAGTCAGAGGCTAGGAATACTGTGGCGAGTAACTGACCTCCTGACTCCCAAAGTCTATCCACCATCTACAAGGCACAAGTCAGGATTGTGATGAAATAGTCACCACTTGGCTGGATGAGTGCAGCTCCAACAACACTCAAGAAGCTTGACACCATCCAGGATGAAGCAGCCCGCTTGATTGGCACCATATCTGCAAACATTCAATCCCTCCACCACTGATGCTTAGTAGCAGCAGAGTGTACCATTTACAAGATGCACTGCAGCAATTCACCAAAAATCCTTAGACAGTACCTTCCAAATACATGACCACTTCCACCTAGAAGGACAAGGGCAGCAGATAAATGGGAACACCATCACTTGCAAGTTCCCCTCCAAGTCACTCACCATCCTGACTTGGAAATGTATCACTATTCCTTCATAGTCGCTGAGTCAAAATCCTGGAATTCTCTCCCTCACGGCACCGTAGGGCAACCCACAGAAAATGGACTGCAGCGATTCAAGAAGGCAGCTCTTGAATCAAGGACAAACTAGGGATGGACAATAAATGCTGGCCATCCAGTGATGCCCAAGTCCCACAAATGAATAAAAAGTGTAAAGTTGCTGTTCCCGCTGACAAAGGTATTCTTGAGATAGTCCTGATGAGTGCAAGATAAAAAGAATCAACAAAATGTCTTTTTTGAGCGTTTCTCAAATTGTTATTGCTGTACTATTTTATGTTCAAAAAAAATTCAATAAAGGGAAATAGGAGTTCAAGATGTGATTGGATCGCGATCCAACAATATAGGTTAGCAATATGGGCAGACACGATTATAGTTCTGCAAGGGAAAGGATTCCAGCTTCTCATTCCTGTTCTGTTTTTGTTTTCAGTTCAGGTTCCAGCTCCATTTCAGGGAATTTGGAAAGTACATTTATAGTCAGTTTAATTGAAATGTTAGTTTATTAAACACTGTTTGCCATTCACAAATATATCTTCAATAGTTTTCCCTTTGTAAAATCTTCCTGCTTGCCATATGTTACTCAGATCAGGAATTCTGTTTGTTGTCTGTTCCTTAATGCTGCAGTGAAATCATTTTGATTTGATTTATTATTGTCATCTAGACTTCTACAAACAGTGGATGTTCATGTTCATCCGTGGTTCCTGGTTGGGAAACAAGTGGATTTGCTTCTTTGGCATACAATCTTCTATACCCTCACTCAGGGAACAAAAGAAGTGCACTCATGGTTTATTGGGATTGTGAATGGGTAACGCGAGTGAATGAGCAGGGAGGATGTGAGCAGCACCCACTCTGTCCTCATTTTTGTCATTCGCTGAAGGTTGTTCCTGGCCTTTATTTGTGTTTCTTCAGGACAGCATGAGTTGCAAAAATACTTGGAAATGCACTTGAAGTGTCATAACCTACAACGATTTGGTCAACAGCCTGAAAATAGTTTTAGGCTACATTAGGCTTCTGGTTGGCTGGCATAGGCGTGATGGGCTGACCTACCACCGTGCGTGTGTAAATTTTTATGTTTCCATGGCAGACGTTTCAACCCAATGCCTAAAATATGAACGCATGTACGCATCAATTGTCAAAGACCTGAGGAGTAGACAGCTTTTCTGAAGCTTAATGGATTGAGTGGTACTGGCAGAGGTTTTCCCTTACTAAAAGTCTACCCATTTCTTTGTTTCATGCAACATGCACCAAGTGTTATTAAGTGATAAAATAAGTATTTATAACGGAGGGTGGTCAGAAATGAAGATAAGTTGAGGTGGCTCACACATTGCAGATTGCTGAATCCTTCTCTGCACAGTGCATGGGAGATTCAACATATAGTGCCCAGGACCCTGTGGTTAGTAAAACTGTTAAAAGGCTTGGCTATCTCTGGGGAGGTGTCTGTCTTACTTCTTACTGAGATTCCCCAAGTGCGAATTGCGAACAATAATTATTATACATTCAGCTGTCAAACTAGAAAAGAGGAAGGTGAGCCATTAAAGAGACTAAACTATTGAGCTTTGCACAATTATGTCAAATGTAACTTTATCTTTCATTCAAGATGGAAGTTATTACTTTAGAGGAGGTGATTCCTCAGTACCTTTGTAAGTTTGTGCTAATAATAACCTTCAGATGCTCACTTTAAGTAAATCACAACTCTCTATCCCCTATGAAATCCATGATGTTCTTTGTCATGAATCAAAGAAACTGGAGCAATACATTAATCCTGGCTTTAACTTATTACAGACGTGCAAAGGTGTAGTAAGCATTTTGAAGTTGATATGCAGATCAGCATATAATGTTACTTCTTCCCAGCCACTGCCCCTTGCTCCCGTCAATATTTCAGTGCTCCTGGAAGTTGTGTGCAGCCATCACTTACAAGAATTGGTGTAGGTTCCGTGTCCTATTACTGAAATAAAATGGTAACGAATAAATGATTCTTCAGATTCCTTTATGCCACTTTCAAAATTAAGCTGATGTTAATTTGTGCAGAATTACATGTAACGTGTGGAATTTAATCCAACTCTCAAGAGCAGGCCGAGAGGCAATGGAGCCATAAAATCAGGAGTAATAGCAAAGAAGGGAGCAGAGCATTGTCTTTCCAACTCACTCGAACTTAAGATCTTCATCCTGCCATCACTGGTAATGTAACACTGGCAGTGCGGAGCTCTACATCAATTGAGGAGACTGCCCAGTAAAAGCTGGTGATCTCCATGTGGGTTTGAGGGGGTGGGATGGTGGCTTCTTAATAAATCACCCTGTAGCATATGGATGGTCTCACTCTTTGGCAGCAAGACTGCCCACCAGGAAAGATTCTCCCCCTTCTCTCAACAATAAACTGCAGCCATTCCTCCCTTCACCCCCCTCTCCTCAGCCAGGCCTGCCTGACTAGCCTCAGCAAGCCACAGGTACTTCCCTCCATTCTGGAGCATCTTTTGTTGTTGTTGGCCCAGGCAGCAGAGGCTACTGCTCCCATTGGTGATGGGGATTATAGAGCTGCCAACAATTTGATTAGTCAACAGCTTTTAGAGGAGGGATCTCAAAGTTGAAAAAGCTCAAGTTTTGATGTCAAGCCATTAACTACCTGATAGGCAATTGCATCAGGGCTTCTTGAAATAGACGTAGCAAGGTTGCCCTCAGCTTTCTGGCCAAATAGCAGAGTCACCACTACAGCCATTAAATTCAGCCAAAAATGTACATCTTCCTTAGCCTAGTCATAGAATGAGGCATTGATTCTGATTTGTATATAACCAATGACCATATAATAGACAAATTATTGTCAATGAATTGAAAAGAGACTGTATGACAGAATATAGATTCACTGTGTGTTGGTTATCAGGCAAGTATTTTTTATGCAAATGAGTAGTAAATATTAATCTCAAAATTAGGACCATGATTGGTGAATAGATTTGGAAGTGTCTTGGATGATGTAACTACGCTGTCTTCATTGTCTCGTGAAGGTAAAACGAATATTTACACAGACATTCCACCATCAAGTGTGAAAGAAATTACAATTGCATTCACAGCATTGCACAATGGACTCTTTCCTTTGTCTATTTTGCAATGATCTCTTGTTTTACTGGATGGAATTAGGGCCCTGTGTGATTGGTAATATTTCCTGCAGAGAATAATTCATGGTGTCGGAACTAGATGGCACTGTGGCCTACCTTCTCTCCCCTTCCTAACATCCTATTTGGTTACTGGGGAATCAGAAATGTTATCTATTCCTTCAATTACTGTTTGTTCATCTCAGGCTCTGAGTCTGACTATCTGATGAATGTTTCACATTTCCTATCCCTCTTCACCCATTTTTGTTTTTCTTAACTAGCTCCAGTGCATTTTAGAAGTTCATTTGCATGATTTTCTGTTAGAGTGATTTATCTGTCTGTTGTGTTTTAAAGGAGGCACAGGAGAAATTGATAAGCTTATTAAAAATACAGCTTGAAACAGTAAGGACTCCATGCCATTCTCCCAGTTTCTCTGCTTCCGTCGCATCTGTTCTAATCACGCCACCTTGCAAAATGACACTTCTGACATGTTGGCCTTTTTCCTGAATAATTCCTCGGAGACTGTATTCTTGGTTTTACAAAGTAGGGGCATAGAGTACAAAAAGCAGGAAGTATGCTAACCCTTAATAAATCACTGATTAGGTTTTACTTGGAATAGTGCATCCAATTTTGAATACTATGCTTGAGGAAGAATGACAACACCTTAAAGAGGGTGCAGATAGATTTATTAGATTTACATGGAAAATATGGCTGGTAGTTTGACCCATCCAATTCATGCCTACATGTATGCTACACCCAAGCCTGCTCCATCCTTCTTTAGCCAATTCTAACAACATAGCCCTTTATTGCTTTCTCCCTCATAATGCTTTCTGAGCTTCCCCTTAAATGAATTGACAATGGTAGCACAGTGGTTTGCACTGCTACCTCACAGTACCAGGGGCCCGTGTTCAATTCTAGCATCGGGTCATAAGAACATAAGAAATAGGAGCAGGAGTAGGCCATCCAGCCCCTCGAGCCTGCCCCGCCATTCAATAAGATCATGGCTGATCCGTCGTGGCTCAGTTCCACATTCCCACCCTCTCCCCATAACCCTTAATCCCCTCTCTTATCAAAAACCCATCAACCCGCGTCTTAAAAATATTTAGCGAGGCAGCCTCCACCACTTCAACGGGCAGAGAATTCCAGAGATTCACCACCCTTTGAGTGAAGAAGATCCTTCTCAACTCCGTTCTAAACCGCACCCCCTTTATCTTGAGGCTGTGCCCCCTAGTCCTATTATCCTTTCTGAGCGGGAAGAGTCTCTCCACCTCTATCCTATCCATCCCATTCATCATCTTATACGTCTCAATGAGATGTCCCCTCATTCTTCTAAACTCTAACGAGTACAAGCCTAGTTTATTCAGCCTCTCCTCATAGCTCAACCCCCTCAACTCCGGCATCAGCCTCGTAAACCTCCTCTGCACTCCCTCCAAGGCCAAAATATCCTTGTGTAAGTATGGCGCCCAAAACTGCACACAGTACTCCAGCTGCGGCCTCACCAATGCCCTATACAGCCGCAGCAAGACCTCCCTACTTTTATATTCAATCCCCCTTGCTATGAAGGCCAGCATCCCATTTGCCTTCCTGATCACCTGCTGCACCTGCAAGCTGGGTTTTTGTGACTCATGCACAAGGACCCCGAGGTCCCTCTGCACCGTCGCCTGCTGCAGTTTTTCGCTACGTAAGTGATAATCCTTCCTACCGTTATTCCTACCAAAGTGGACCACCTCGCGTTTGCCAACATTAAATTCCATTTGCCATTTTCTGGCCCATTCACCCAGCCTATCTAGATCCTTCTGTAGACTCTCCACACCCTCCGCACAATTTGCCTTTCCTCCAATCTTGGTGTCATCAGCAAATTTCGACACCCTACACTCGGTTCCCTCCTCCAGATCATCTATATAAATGGTAAAAAGCTGAGGCCCCAGCACCGACCCCTGAGGCACTCCACTAGTCACCATCCGCCAATCCGAATAGCACCCATTGACCCCCACTCTCTGCCTCCTATTTGACAACCAATCCTCTATCCACGCTAACACCCTACCCCTAACTCCCTGTCCCCTGACCTTCTGCAATAACCTTCTGTGAGGTACCTTGTCAAACGCCTTCTGAAAATCAAGAAAGACCACATCCACCGGCTCTCCTCTATCCACCGCCCTAGACACATCCTCATAGAACTCCAGTAAATTTGTCAGACACGACTTCCCTTTAACGAAACCGTGCTGTGTCTGCTCTATCAAGCAATTCCTCTCAAGATGCCTCGCTATTTCCTCCTTGATGACGGATTCTAACATTTTACCTACAACAGACGTTAAACTAACCGGCCAATAATTCCCTGCCTTTTGCCTGGCACCCTCCTTAAACAACGGCGTAACATTAGCCGCTTTCCAATCTTCCGGCACTTCCCCGGAATCCAGCGACGTCTGGAAAATAACCACCAAGGCATCCACTATCACCTCCGCCATTTCTTTCAGAACCCTCGGATGCATTCCATCCGGTCCTGGCGACTTGTCCACAATCAGTCCCTCCAGTCTGTCGAGCACCTCCTCTCTAGTAACAGTAATGTCATTAAGACCCTCCAGTCCTACCACCTTTCCATCTCTAACACCCGGCAAATTATTCACGTCCTCCTCCGTGAAGACAGAAACAAAAAAGTTATTCAGGACCTCAGCCATATCCCCATCCCCTACCACTAAGTCCCCCTTCCCATCCTCTAAGGGACCAACGTTCACCCTAGCCGTTCACCCATATCCTTTTTATATATTTATAAAAACTCTTGCTATCCTTTTTTATATTAAGCGCAAGCCCAGCTTCATAGTTTCTCCTACCCTTCTTTATCATCTTCTTTGTCAATCTTTGTTGACATTTAAACCTCTCCCAATCCTCTTCTCACCCACTACTCTTTGCTACTCTAAACACTTCCGCTTTTAATTTAACACTTTCCTTCACCTCCTTCATTATCCACAGGTCACTCTCTGTGAGGAGTTTGCACATTCTCCTCGTGTCTCCGTGGGTTTCCTCTGGGTGCTCCGGTTTCCTCACACACTCCTAAGATGTGCGGGTCAGGTTGATTGGCTGAATTAACCCTAGTGTCATGGGGATTAGCAGGGTAATATGTGGGGTTACGGGAAATAGGGCCTAGGCAGGATTGTGGTTGGTGCAGACTAAAAGGGCTGAATGGCTTCCTTCTGTACTGTAGGGATTCTAAGATATTCCCTTCAACTGCTCCATGTGATAGCGAGTCCCACATTCTAAGCAATCTTTATATAAAAGTGCTTTATGTAAAGGTGAATACCTATTTGATTTCATGATGGCTGCTTTATATCCATAGCCTCTGTGTCTGGTCTTGCCCACAAGTGGAAATAGTTGGCGGCATTGTTCGACTCAAGACCAGAAACCCTTGCTGGGGGTCAACGGACATTTCCATTTTCTGCCCCTCGCCCGCTCCAATTCCATATTGAGTGGGGGTTTAAATTTCAATGAGTTTCTCTGCATCTTGGCAGGACCTATTCGTTACTTCAAACCTGAACTGTGTTCCTGTGGAAGCTTCTGGACTTCTCATCTCCAAGATCAATGCTTCATAACAGAGGGATGAAAAGGCCAGTCATCCACAAAAAAATTGAAAGATCATCATTTATCACCTATTGTGGAGTGATGTATTTGGATTTCAAGAACAAATAATACTGGTATCGGTCATTGACTAAAACTGGCTGTAGATAACGACCGGAATTTTACCACAACACCCACCACGGAAATTGGAGCAGGTGAGGGGCGGGAGTATGGGAAGCTCCATTGACCTCCTGTGCAATTTTACACTTCCAGGATGAGCAAGTCATAAATCCCTGTCCAATGAGTTTCGATCTAAAGATCAAGAAAAAACATGACCAGTCTGCAGAATAACTACAAAAAGATGGTTGCTGCAGCAAACTCCATGCCATCTTCCTCACACATTAGGCGTAGACTAAAATCATGAATAGGTCACTGAGACAGTGGGACGGCGGCGCGGGCTCGTTGGGCCGAAGGGCCTGTTTCCCGTGCTGTGTTGTTCTTTGTTCTTTATGTTTAGGAACTGAACAGACATAAAATCTTTATAAACCTCCCAAATTAGTTCCTAAATCTAAATCCACCTATAAACGATTGGACTCCTGAAAAGATAGTTACAACCCGATGATCTATTGAACATTCCTCTTTTTAAGGGAATCTTACTCCTAATATCCAACTTAAGCTTTCTGAGTTCATCCAAACTACAAATCAAGAGTGGGAAAGACATCCTTCTTCAACAGACCTGCAATGACAGATCTCCAACAATAAACCTAACACATGAACAGTTAACCTAGTTAACTCTAAACTTTGTGTTATAGACTTTGTCTTGTAATCTTCTTTAATTATATCTAGAATCATAGAATCCTACTGTGTAGAAGGAAGCCATTCAGTCCATTGAATCTGCACCGAACACAATCCTACCCGGGCCCTATCCCCATAACTCCATTTATTTACCCTAGTTTGTCCCCCTTATACTAAAGAACAATTTAGCATAGCCAATCCACCTAATGCCCTCATCTTTGAACTGTGGGAGGAAACTGGAGCATCCACGCAGACACAGGGAGAATGTGCAAATTCCACACAGGCAGTGACCCAAGCTGGGAATTGAACCTGGTTCCCTGGCGCTGTGAGGCAGCAATGCTAACCACTGTGCCACTGTGCCATTCCCTGTCTTGAGCATGTGCTGTATTACAATATAATGTTCAGATTTTTCAGGCTGAGTGTGTGAATAAATAGTCCTCTCCATTTAATCCCTCAGAAGCTGGCTACAATTATTCCTATAATAGTCACACACATTCTAGAGGGCTCTGGGCGAGTAGAGGTTGGCAGAAGCAGGGAGATGTGCTAATAATAACACTTATCCCCATCTCCAAAACTACACTGATTACAAACATTAAGAAGAAGGGAGTTAGAGATCTGAGTTTATCTCCCCTCCTCTGTCTATAACCATCTATTCCATCAAAACCATTCATAATTTAAAAGACCTCTATTAGGTGAACCCTTAATGTTCCTTTTTCAAAAACAAAGAGACCCAGCTTGTTAATCCTGTTTGGTATCATCCTGATAAATCTTCCTTTTTGAAGCCTCCAAATCCATTTAACAATATGGTGACCAGAATTGTGAGCCGCACTAAGCATGGCCTAACTCAGGTTCGATAAAAATCTGCTTAATCTCTCCATTGTTCAATCCTCTTCTTCTAGAAATAAACCCATGTTCTCGGTTTGCTTTATTTTTCATGTCTGGTTAGCCTGCGTCCACCTTTAACAACTTGAGTATTTGTACTCCTAAATCCCTTCTTAGCAAAATGTAAAACCTTACAGTTCGCTGTGTTGAAATTCATTTTCCAATTATATGTTCATTTTATATGTTCGGGGATTCAGTAATGGGGAGGTGGTGTAAGGGCAATCTTACAAGTAATCCTGAAACCCAAGTTAATGCTCTCAACTGCTATCGTGGCACTTTGTAAAATTTAAGTCAGTTAACAATCTGGAATTGAAAGTTAGTGTCAGTAATGGTGATCACACTCAACTATCATTAACTGTTGTAAAAACCCATCTGTTTCATGAATGCCTGATAGGAAAGGGAATATGCTGTCCTTAACTGGATTGGCTCACACAATGCTATCTGCCCTCTAAAATAGCAAGCCAGTTCTTCAAATTAGGGATAGGTAGTCAAATGCTAGCCTTGCCAGTAATGCTCACATCCTACGAAAGAATAAAGAAAAAATGTGGAGACACTAGGATAGTATTTTTCTCCTTATGGCACAGATGTTGAGGGAGGGGTTTAATGAAGCTTTACGAATTAATGAAAAGTTTCGAAATGAAAAGGGAGAAATTGCGTTCACGGGAAGGGGGCTAAATAACTAGCAGAGACAAATTTAAACCAATTGGTGAAAGCGGCAAGTAGGGAGATGAGAATTTATTTTCAGCACAGTGAGTTGTTATGATCTGGAGTAACAATAAAATCAAAATACCAAGGATGATGGAAATCTGAAATACAAACAAAAAATATCAGAAAGATGCAGCAGCTTTGGCAACATCTGTGCAGAGAAAGAAGGCCTACATTTTGACTCTGTATACCTTCCTGGGCAGTTTTGCTTGAAGGGACGGTGGAAATTGATTCAATAAGTTGTTTTCAAAATGGAATTAGATTTACATTTAAAAATAAAAACTTTGTAAGACTATGGGTGAAGATTAGAGGAGTGGAAGTAATTGGATATGTCTTTCAAAGAATAGTCACATGCATAATAGCCACCTTCTGTGCTGTAATTGACGCTAGGAATCTACTTATTAAATCACATTGGAAAATTCAGACTTGACAAGTGCAACCATTTTGATTCAATGATAATATTTTTACATCAAAGCAAAAAAATAAGATTCTCCAGAATGAGTAAATTGCAAAAGAAAAAGATATTTGAAGTTTATGGTGACCAAACTGAATTGTAGACAGAGCATTGTTGCTGAGTCCATGGTTAGCCACTCCTAGGATTAAAGCATCTGACAAAAATAGAGATAAACATGAAACTCAAGAACTCCATGACAAACCCTGCTGATACAGTGGGATAGATTTTGACTTTGTATCAAAATGTAATTCAGCAATTGAGTCTGCTTCCAAGTTAGAAAGAGTCAATCAGGGATGGGTCCAATCACTCTTCAGCACTTTACTTTCTGCTCTGTTTCTTTTGGTTTTCAGTATTCTCAAAATAGGAGTGCAAATCTAATTCACAACTGATGGACAACACTTCCATGCATTCCTAATTTTTCATGTGGCCCAGCCCCAGGATGAAAAGCAGACTATCTTCAACCATCCTGCAACAGCTACAATTTGGCATTACTAGGGACCTTTAAAAAGCAGGGTACTTTTCCAACCATTGCTTGGTAAGAATTATGCTCAACCAGTCTCATGATTCTGGCTGTGGACAGATTCACCGACCTATCTGTCTTGGGAAGTCTATATTGACACAGAAATATCCAGTAGAAGTGCCAAAACAAGCCAAGCTTTTGGCAAACTCTATAGGTAGAAGTTTGACTGATCAGTTCTCACCATCCCAATAGTTGGTGCCTAACATGCAGCTACTGACTCTCTCAGTCTCATTGCCATTTATTGTGCACTTGACCATTGATTGGCAATGGGTGGGAAATCCGTCAACTCTAAGTTTGCCCGTGAGAGCTCTGGGCCAATATGATTAGCTGACCACTCTTCAACCTAGCCAAATTTTTTAAAAAGCTGACATGTCAAGCATGGATGGTCTCTCTGATCATGAAGTCATGGCTGTGATGGACAGATTATGGGGTGTGAATGTTAGATGACTGAATCCCAAAGAAGATTTTTATCTACTGGGGTATGTTTTTGTGGTGGCCAGTAGAGGAGATCAGGCTGGATTGACCATTTCTTTGTTGACAGTTCGGAAGGTGGGGAGACACATTAAATGCATTGGGCGGTCTGTCTACTGCTCACCAGCAGCAGGGGCAGCATCAGACAGCCCATTTATTAATGGGCCAATTGAGACTCCTAAGTGGGCAATTCCACTTGGCCACGTTCTCTCCCCACCGACTTTTTAACCAGAGGTTAGGGATCACGGTGATTCATATAACTCAGCCCATGAAGATTGCTTAAGAGTGGCAGTGTAACAATGCCAAATTGATGTCCATCAGAAGGAACAGCTTACTCAAAGGAAGAGTGGTGAAAAATCATCCCAGAGGGTACTTGCATCTCTGAGGTCCCTCACATTGCTGATACTAAATATGAATGCCGAACAAGGAAGACTCACTTAGAGTATTAAGATTTCCAATGTAGTGTTTCTAGGACCCACTATTCAATCTACAGATATGCATTCCGAGGATGTCTTGTCAATCAATAAAGAACACACTACAAAATATTGGGTGGTGGTTTGACTTTCTCCTTCAACATCAAAGGAAGAACAAGGATGATGACAAGAAAAATTATAATAAATTTAGTTCCATTATTCTTTTATTTCCATTGATATCAGCCAGTGGTGGTGAAGATCGGCCCAGCCTGATGATGAGAAGGGGCTGCATAGAGCATTCAACCACAGATTTGAATACTCACTCAGTGGTGAACTTCCAAGCTCCTCTGGAATAGACCTGGCAGCAGAATTGTTGCTTGAGCACGTTGACTGTTAGTTCAATGATGTTACTTGTGTCAGTATGTGGCCAGCTTCTGTAGTTGTGTAGGCATTCCTGACAAGTATCATGCATCATGTCTGGGAAAGGATAGTCCTGTTGTCTAATAACCATGTTGTGAAGATGCCGGCATTGGACTGGGGTAAACACAATAAAAAGTCTCACAACACCTGATTAAAATCCAACAGGTTTATTTGGTAGCCACTAGCTTTTGGTGTGCTGCCCCTTCATTAGGTGAATATGATTTCAGTTCACAAACAGGGCATATAAAGACACAAATTCAGTTTACAAAATAATGGTTGGAATGTGAGTCTTTATAGGTAATCAAGTTTTAAAGGTACAGACAATGTGAGTGGAGAGAGGGTTAAGCACAGATTAAAGAAATGTGTATTGTCTCCAGACAGGACGGTTAGTGAGATGTTGCAAGCCCAGGCAAGTCATGGGGATTACAGATAGTGTGACATGAACCCAAGATCCTGGCTGAGGCCATCCTCATGTGTGCGGGACTTGGCTATCAGTCTCTGCTCAGCGACTCTGCGCTGCTGTGTTGTGAAGGCTGCCTTGGAGAATGCTTACCAAAATATCAGAGGCCGAATGTCTGTGACCACTGAGATGTTCCCCAACAGGAAGAGAACACTCTTGCCTTCCTGCAGCGTATCTGTCCCAAGGTACATTGGGGAGACCATGCAGATGCTGCAACAACGGATGAATGAACACCGCTTGACAATCACCAGGCAAGGGTGTTCTCTTCCTGTTGGGGAACATTTCAGCGGTCATGGGCATTCGACCTCGGATCTTCGGGTAAGCATTCTCCAAGGTCACCTTCATGACACACAACAATGCAGAGTAGCTGAGCAGAGACTGATAGCTAAGTTCCACACACATGAGGACAGCCTCAACCGGGATCTTGAGTTCATGTCACACTATATGTAACTCCCACGACTTGCCTGGGCTTGCAAAATATCACTAATTGTCCTGGCTGGAGACAATACACATCTCTTTAAATTGTGCTTAACCCTCTCTCCATTCACATTGTCTATCCCTTTAAGACTCTCATTCCAACCATTATTTTGTAGATTGAGTTTGTGACTTTATATGCCCTGTTTCTGAACTGAAATCCCACTCACCAATGCTCTAAATCTAATGGTTACCAAATAAACCTGTTGGACTTTAACCAGGTGTTGTGAGACTTCTTACTGTGTCTAATAACTGGTCATTAACTTGATGGGCTAGTTAAAATAAAGATAGCATAGGGTACCGGCACAGGATGAAAAACATGACTACTCTTATGGCAATGAGTACAGGCCTGCAGAATCCACACCCATTGTAACTGACCAACTGCCCAATGAGCCAGTGGAAACCATTTCAATTGATGAAGATATTAGGCTAATGACAGGGAGCACAAAGAGTATGGCACCTTGCACAAAAGCAAAATATTATGCATTTTGTACATCTGAAATAAAGTGGAAATATTTAGAAATACTCTACAGTTCAGCAGCCTCTATGGAAGAAGAAACAGAGTTAACATTTCAGGTCAGTCAACTTTCTGGAACTGGAAATGTAGTGTTGTAACAGGCTTTAAATCTTTGACAGCATGGAAGGCATGTGAGATTAAATGACAAAGGAGATGATGGTACGAAGGAAAACACGATGATGATGATAAGACAATTACAGAAACAAAAGGTGGTATAAATTAAAACCTCACAACACCAAGTTAAAGTCCAACAGGTTTATTTGAAATCATGAGCCTTCAGAACACTGCTGCTTCCTCAGATGAGTGAGGACTCACCTGATGAAGGAGCAGCGCTCCAGAAACTCATGATTCCAAATAAACCTGTTGGACTTTAACCTGCTGTTGATAGATTTCTTACTGTGCCCACCTCAGTCCAATGCTGGCATTTCCACAACATAAATTAAAAAAATAGAATCATTAGTAATTGCTGTTTTTTCCCCAAGCACCCACATTTCCCAATAGTTTTCCTGAGTTTGCTCAGATGCTTGGGTTTTCAGCTCTGCTGAGGACTCACCCCTTTAACCTGCCTGCCATGTTCCATCTGGGGAGTAGGCTGGGTTGATGACAGAAGACTGACAGCCATGCCCACAAATCAGAAGCTGCCCTAGTAGAGTTAGCACCCTACCTTACACTTCCATTGAAGATTTATTTACCCAGTTTGAGCAGTGAGATAGTGAGATTCACAGGAGCTGGGCCAGGAGTGGATTTACAATGAAACACACCAGGTCCTGGTAAGAGACTGCCTCCCTGCCCCCGCTGCACCCCCCCTTCCCCCCCATCCCTCCCCCCTGCCCCCGTCCTGCACCCCACCCCCTTCAACCAAATGAGAAAAAGGAATAAATTAAAAGCTGCAAGCAGTTGGTAGTTGAATTCTGTACTGTTTGGTTACTCCTCTGCTTGTCACCCGCCCCCCCCCACCCCCCCCCCCCACACCCCCCACCCCCCCACTCCCACTCATGCTTGTCGCCTCCAAACTTTGTGCTTTTGTGTTGGGAATGCAGTTAAAAGTTGGAGCCTCTGTTGGCTCAGAGCAAAAGGATATCCGGTGCCAAGTGCTTCAATTTTAAGGGAAGAATGTATTGAGGAATAAAAGGAGCATTTAAATTCAGTACTGACGTTTGGAGTTTAACTCTTGAGAGGAACCTAATTCTTCATCATGCTTGAAATGTGACTCAGGAAAGGGGCAGCTATTATTTTAAGGGACCTCTGGCATGGACTGGGAAAATGTCAGTTGTCGCCACAGTGTTCCAGTAATTATTTACAATCCAGATATGGGATATCTTCCAAACTGAGATTTCACAGTCAATTGTCACCAGTCATTATAATAACAATTGATCATGAAGGCTCAGACTAGATGATGTCCAGTATGTAGATTACAAATAACTGCTAGAACACTGTGCCCTTGACAATAGGGTAACTTGGAGGCTAACAGCAGTTGTTTTGCCCAGTTTCCAGTCAACTATGTAAAATCTCAGCTGGCAGCAACGTAGTAGAGAAACATAGAAGTCCTACAGTGCAGAAGGAGGCCATTTGGCCCATTGAGTCTGCACCGATCACAATTCCACTCAGTCCCTACCCCCGTAACCCTACATATTTACCCGTTAATCCCTCTAACCTATGCATTTCGCAACTCTAAGGGGCAATTTTTAGCATGGCCAATCAACCTAACCCTCACATCTTTGGACTGTGGGAGGAAACAGGAGAACCCGGAGGAAACCCGCACAGACATGAGGAGAATGTGCAAATTCCACACAGAAAGACTATGGTTTGTATCTGTCTTCAGTCATGGGCTGTCTTAATAAGATTGCCTACACTAGCTGGATATATTCAGGGAGATGTAATCACATGACCTCCCACCTTCAACTGTTCCTGCTCCAGACTCTTGGTCACCCAACATTCTAATCATCAGGGAGCTGCACCTTCTTAAGGCATTTCAATGTGTCTCATTTTTGCCTTTTGAAAGCCTGTTTATCTTATTAACCAAGGGTCCTTAGATAGCCCTTTTCTAACACATGACCACTACCATCTAGAAAGATAAGGGCAGCAGTAACATGGGAACACCCGCACCTGGATGTTCCCTTCCAAACGTCTCACCATCCTGACTAGGAAATATAGTGCTGTTCCTTCACTGCCACAGGTTCAAAATCCTAAAATCCCTAAAAGCACTCTGGGTGTAACTATGCTGATGGACCGCAGCAGTTCAAGAAAGCGGCTCACCATTGTTATGATGCCTGTTGATATTATAACTAGATGGGAAGATCCTAGAATGGAATCCTTGCTCAGAAGGCTGAAGCTTTTACTTTTTTTCATAAAACATGGAGGAACAGAGTCACAGAACTGCTAATTAGATTTAGCAACAAGAAAAAAAATACTAAACATGAACATTTGGATTATTATATGATATTCCTTTATCCCCCCTTTATCTAAACAAATTATAGAATTTATAGAAGGTAACTGTGAAATCCCTACAATGCAGAAGGAGATTATTCTACCTATAAAGTCTTCACCGATCTCTGAGCATTTTACCCAGATTCCCCATCCTATCCTTCTAACCCCACATATGTAACTCACTAATCCCCCTAACTTGCACATCTTTGGATGGTGGGAGGAAACTGGAGCACGCCCATGCAGACATGAGGAGAACCTCTACACAGTCACCCAAGGCTGGAATTGAACCCAGGTCCCTGTCCCTGTGAGGCAGCATTGCTAACCACTATGCCACTGTGCCAACATGGATTATTTGATTTGATTTATTATTGTCACATTAGTATATAGTAAACAGTGAAAAATATTGCTTCTTGCACACTGTACAGAAAAAGCACACCGTACCTAGGGAAGGAAAGGAGAGTGTGCAGAATGTAGTGTTACAGTCATAGCTATGGCATTGAGGAAGATCAACTTAATGCGACATAAATCCATTCAGAAGTCTGACGGCAGCAGGAAAGAAACTGTTTTTGACTCTGTTGGTACATTATTTCAAATTTTTGTATCCATTTCCCAATGGAAGAAGGTGGACAAGAATATGTCCGCGGTGCATGGGATCCTTAATTATATTGGTTGCTTTTCTGAGGCAGCGGGAAGTATAGGCAGTGTCAATGGATGAGAGGCTGGTTTGAGCGACGGACTGGGCTTCATTCATAAGAACATAAGAACATAAGAAATAGGAGCAGGAGTAGGCCATCTAGCCCTTCGAGCCTGCCCCGCCATTCAATAAGATCATGGCTGATCTGTCGTGGCTCAGTTCCACATTCCCGCCCTCTCCCCATAACCCTTAATCCCCTCTCTTATCAAAAACCCATCAACCCGCGTCTTAAAAATATTTAGCGAGGTAGCCTCCACCACTTCAACGGGCAGAGAATTCCAGAGATTCACCACCCTTTGAGTGAAGAAGTTCCTCCTCAACTCCGTTCTAAACCACCCCCCCTTAATCTCGAGGCTGTGCCCTCTAGTCCTACTGTCCTTTCTGAGCGGGAAGAGTCTCTCCACCTCTATCCTATCCATCCCATTCATCATCTCATATGTCTCAATGAGATCTCCCCTCATTCTTCTAAACTCTAACGAGTACAAGCCTAGTTTATTCAGCCTCTCCTCATAGCTCAACCCCCTCAACTCCGGTATCAGCCTCGTAAACCTCCTCTGCACTCCCTCCAAGGCCAAAATATCCTTGCGTAAGTGCGGCGACCAAAACTGCACACAGTACTCCAGCTGGGCCTCACCAATGCCCTATACAGCTGCAGCAAGACCTCCCTACTTTTATATTCAATCCCCCTCGCTATGAAGGCCAGCATCCCATTTGCCTTCCTGACCACCTACTGCACCTGCATTGTTGTCTTGGATGGAGCATGAGCCATACCAAGCTGTGATACAACCAGAAAGACATTATAAGATGTTATGTCTTGTATTCTTTTGAACAATACCTTGGTCTCTGTTCTCTTAACTCTGTAAAAAGTCTGACAACACCAGGTTTTAGTCCAACCTATTTATTTGATAATATTCTCACAAGCTTTCGAGGGGACAGCCTCTTCGTCAGCTCGAAAGCTTGTGAGAATATTATCAAATAAATAGGTTGGACTAAAACCTGGTGTTGTCAGACTTTTTACTGTGTTTACGCCAGTCCAACGCCGGCATACCCACATCATGACTCTTAACTCTGGCCATCTTAGACGTTTGTTCTTTCCCAATTTCCTGGTTATCCGCTGTAACTTGTTCCTTAGAAAGTTTGCATCTTTGCAACTCCCTTTGTCCTGTCCTCCTGGCAGAGTTGAGAGATGTTCACTCTCCAGTGTCCTGTCAATAGCTGCCAACAAATCGAGCTAAACTCAGAACAGAAGTCTTCCTACTTCAAAAGGACTTCTAGTCACTAAGCAACAACTGCTGCTACTATTCATTCTTCATGCTGTAGCTCTCTCTAAGCACAATAGAAACACAGTGGAACTTAACGAACTCCTACATATATAAACATCTTTGTCCAGTATGAATCTAAATATAGGTTTCACACTTTCAGGCACAGAAACAATAAATTACACCCACTTAAATCCATACCTTATTTCCAAAGTACACCAACATAAATATAAATTCCTTAAAAGTACATTTTGCATCGTTACACCACCACCTTCCCAAGGGCAACTAGGAATGGGCAATGGCCATTGATCCTTATGGAACAAAAATTCTCGCCTTCTGCTACTTTGCACAGCTCCCCTTTTCTCCCACTCTCTGCTTTCTGTCATAAAATCAATTGCAATCCATTCTGCCACTTGGTTCTTAACTGCATGTTTAGTCTTATTCTATATCAGGTACCTTAACGAAGGCCTTTTGAAAATCTAGGTAAATTACATCTACTCTATTACCATTGTTTACCCTCTTTGTTACTTCCTCAAAAAAGTCAGTGACGTTTTCACTTTAGAAATCCATGCTGACTATTCATTAACTTTTCATTTCTAGCTGTTCTTCTATTCTGTCCTTTAGTTGGGATTCCATTATTTTTCCTACCACTGCTTTTAAGTTGACTGGTCTATAAACCCCTGGACATGTTTGGTCTTCCTTTTGAAGTACTGCTATAAGGCTCCATGTATGTGCAATCGATCAACCCCTGCATCTGGAGAACTCCAACATTGGCCTCACGTCCAATGAGCTCTGGGCCTGACTGGCCTGATCTTTGCAAAAATGTTTGTGCTGGCCAATCCTCAAGTACAAGGCATCTATGACCAACTGACTGAAAGATTCACAATTTTCATGGAAGACCCTTGAGGAATCCATGAGGAATAAAATTTGGGGATCATGATGACCTTCATCATCAGTTAGTGGATGTTATCCGTATCCCAATGGCTTCACGTCCTCCTGCCACATTACACATCATTTCAGCACTACTTGCCTGGACAGCTGCAATCTTCATTTTCACAAATACTCTGACTTCTCCATATAACAGAGTTTTGGTGGCAGGTCCTAGTGTCAGGATAATGCCTTCAGCACCCATGAACCTCCAACTGTGACCGTCTCCTCTTGTGCATTCCTCTTTCTCCCTTATGAGCCTACAGCGCCTCTGGACATCACAGCTCAGTCCATCTTCTTTCATCTGTCTTTTTCTGTCATTCTCCTCCTCATTGCAGGAATCAAAATCTGAATGCATGAGGCTCATTGCTGGTTCACGTGCTGAGGTCTGAAAGCCTCTTAATCCCATTGCTCTGCTGACATCAATTGAACTTTAGTGAGATCCCTCCCATAATCTACCTCTGATGTATACATCCATTTGGGTGTGCCTTCACAAGGGCATATGGCCTATTGATCAACATGATTCAATCAATACGATCATGGTTGATTTGCTTCAGCTTTGCTTTCTGACCTGCTCCCCTGCTTATCTCTCCTGCACTTTAATGCCTCTTAGAGTTCATGTTTGGAAATGCTACTATTCTCAACGGCTTCCACCTTCCGCCACTACTCACCTGTCACTTTATAGATGGCAAGGCATTGAAGCTCCAAAAATCTCATGCATCCTGGGTCAGTAAATTACAGCTATTTGTTGGTGCAATTTAATGTTTAAGGATGAACATAATACAAATAGGTATGTAAGGGTGTATGTGGGACCACAGTGTGAATGGTAGGACAGGGAGAGGGTATGTATGTTAAAATACTGTGGCAGGAATGAAACTTCAACAATGAATGGTGGCATTTTAATAATCAGAACAAAAATAGGATTATTAAGCTGCTACCTTCTTGGTTAAATCAGCACGACATCCCTCCAAGGTTCAGCTGTAATTTTAGTTGAAAATGGAAAAGCCAGAGTTGGTAAATTGCATTTACAATAGATAAGTCATTGTGAATCTTAGATGGTTAAAAGCCTAAGAAAACATTATTGAGAAATGTGCAGCATTTATCCCCTCCAGCTATTTGGAAGTAATTTAGGAACTCATTATAAATACCCCTGTTGGAAATGTCAGGAGGGAGGGAGAGTGTGCCTTCTTGCATGAATAATGAGCAGGGACATGCTGCTCCAGCCTAGGGGAGATAGAGCTGAGAGTAAATATCTCACAAACCAAAAGTCAAGCTTCAGAACGGTTCTGTATTGGTGCCAGAAACACCCGCCAGTTTTCAGTTCATTAAATTAAATTTAAACTGCAATGACGTCAGTTTGACATTCACATAATTTCTCCATGTTTATTCTAGTATAGTACTCAGTAATCTATTCTTCTACATAAAATGGATGGTCCAGGCTGCTAGTATGTTGTGTATGGAAGTGCATTTAAGGAAGCCTACTATAAAACTTAGAGCTATTTTTTGTGCACTTTTTTCTTTCTTTAAACATTTGGAATCTTACCACCATTCACGCCTGTGGGGTCTTTCCATCCTGCCCCAGGGAATGGAGATTTAGCTGGCCACCAAATTCTCTGGCCTCGCTGCAGTGGGAGCATGGCATGAATGGCAGGTAAGATCGTACCCATGTGTTTCCATATAATTGATGAGGGAGTTTTTGTGCCTGATATGTCCATCAGGTTCCCCTTTGGGAACCCCTTTTAATCTTTTGGTGAATGAAGAGGAAGAGCACTGTAAAGATGCAAGACAATTTAGGTTACATCAAAAATAGATCTCACCCATATGGAGAAGTGTACTTACTTGGCATTCACTGTGTACATCTAACTATTTTGGTATTGGGATCAGCAGGGAGAGGTGCAGAGCTCTACCATATTTCAGAACAACAAAGAGTAATAGAATCATAGAGGTTTACAGCATAGAACCAGGCCCTTTGCCCAGTTGTCCACGCTGCCTAATTTTTACCACTAAGCTTGTCTGAAATGCCCGCATTTGGCCCATATCTCCCTATACCTATCTTAGCCATGTAATTGTCTAAATGCTTGTTAAAAGACAAAGTTGTACCCACCTCTACTACTGCCTCTGGCAGCTCATTCCAGACACCCACCACCCTTTGAGTGAAAGAAATGCCCCTCTGGACCTTTTTATGTCTCCTCTCTCACTTAAACCTATACCCTCTAGTTTTAGACTCCCCTACCTTCAACACTATCTATCTTTGACTACCCTACTATTGACCCTATCTATGGCACTCATTTTTTTTGACCTGTATAAGATCACCCCTAATCTTCCTATGTTCCAGGGAAAAAAATCTCAGTTTATCCAGCCTCTGCTTATAACTCAAACCATCAACTCCTGGTAGTATCCTAGTAAATCTTTTCTGCACTATTTCCAGTTTAATAATACACTTTCTATAATAGGGTTACCAGAACTGTACACAGTATTCCAAGTGTGGCCTTACCAATGTCTTGTGCAACTTCAACAAGATGTCCCAATTCCTGTATTCAAAGTCCTGACCAAAGAAACCAAGCACGCTGGATGCCTTCTTCACCATCCTGTTCACGTGTGACTCCAATTTCAAGAAGCTATGAATCTGTACTCCTAGATCTCTTTGTTCTATAACTCTCCCCAATGACCTGAATAGGTCCCGCCCTGATTCAATCTACTAAAATGCATCACCTTGCGTGTATCTAAATTAAATTCCATCTGTCATTCATCAGCCCACTGGCCCAATTGATCAAGATCCTGTTGCAATTCTAAATAACCTACTTCATTGTCCACTATACCATCAATCTTGGTGTCATCTGCAAACTTCCAATCATGTCTCCTAAATTCTCATCCAAATCGATATAATAACAAATAACTGGACTCAGCGCCGATCCTTGGGGCACACTACTGGTCACAGATCACCAGTTTGAAAAACAACCCTCTACAACCACCCTCTGTTTTCTGTTGTCAAGCCAATTTTGTATCCAGTTGGCTACCTCACCCTGGATCCCATGAGATTTAACCTTATGCAACTACCATGCGGTACCTTGTCAAAGGCTTTGCTAAAGTCCATGTACACAACATCGACTGCACTCCTTCATCTACCTTCTTGCTTACTCCTTCAAAAAACTCTATCAAATTCATGAAATAACCTTCTCCACTGTCCACTATGCTACCAATCTTGGCATCATCTGCAAACCATGTCTCTTAAATTCTCATCCAAATCACTAATGTAAATAACAAATAACTGTGGACTCAGCACCGATCCCTGAGGTGCACCACTCATAACAAGCTACACACAAAGCCATAAACTTTCTGTGCCCAGGGGCAGGGCACAGAGTCATTGTGCCTGTGCCAATTTTGACTCTGACAGATCAGTACATCAGGGCTATGATGCTGGCCTTCTGGATGGAGATAGGCCACATCCCCTGAATTCTGGAATGAATCATACTTGTGCACTCTGCAGTGCGGGAGACTAATTTTGAAATTCCCACTGAAAAAAAAACAGTATGATTTACATCAGTTTAGAATAGTTTGGGGAGAATTTTGGCTGTAGTATTAGACTACTGGACATATAACCTGGTCATCCTTCCAGATAATACTCTCAGATTGGAGATGCTCTTCATCTCATTGCTGGGCTTATTTTATTTCCTGCATCTTCGTTGCAATGGTTGTTGATTGCTGAGTAATTAGAGATATATACGCTTCAATCTCCTGAGTGATGTGTAAATCTTCTTGTTTGGTTTTGTCTGATGGTCTTCCTGACAGTGTGTTTGCAATTGTTTAATATTTCCTGTACACAAACTTCTGTGATGGAATCATATCTCATCAATCTTAATCTGAAGTCCTGAATTGAAGGCAGCACCTTCACAATTTCCTTCATGTTTAGAAAGGTGATTGGAGGCTTATGGCTTGTTTTGATTTTGAAACATAATCTCATAACATGTTCTGAAATTTTTTTGCATTGCTATCGATGCTTCTTGGTAAATGATTGTTCTATTTCTGTGAGTGACCAAGAGGCTGATGTACACTTATCATCTCTCTGCACATAACATGAAACTGCCCAAGACTTTTATACCACGCATTTGCTGCTTCTATGGACAATAATTCTTGGTCATAATGTATTAAGATTTCAGAAGCGATTATAAGATATTTAATCCTTAATCCTTTTCAACAAAAACATTTTTATTAAATATCGTCCAGCACCACTGTTCACCCCATTCTTTTTTATGGGCTCATTGACATCTGCTAAATTTGATCAGAACTTGCCTTCATGGTTGACCGTTCCAGGGAAATCTATGAAGCTCAGTTATCCTCCTGGGTTGTGAAAATACTTTTGTTTTGTGGGGGCAGCTATGATTTTAGTGCAACGTGGAACAGAAACTTAATCATCAGTTAGCAAATTCACATTTTAATTTAGTGATAGGCATGAAGAGTGGTCTAATTCTGCAATCATTCTCTTCTCTGGTGGAGGCATGTATACGTATGTTTGCCATAATAGCATATTATTCCTACCATTTCTGCTAAAGTGTGAGGTGCGTGTTATTCTCTGCAAAATCTTTGGTGCAGATGCTTTTCCAAATGGTACTCTATTGAAACAATAATAACTGAATGGAATCATAATTGTGGTCAGCAACTTGGGTTTTTTGTCCAGAGGCAATTGCCAAAATTCACTGTTTGCATCCAACTTGGTAAATTAAGTGCTCTTGGCTAGTTTGCCTGTTCTCTCATCCACTGAGGCCATCACTGATTTGTTTAAGCTGAGTTAAATCCATGCAGGTTCTTATAGAGACTTTTGGCTTAGGGACCATAACCATTCTGGAACACCATTTTGTTGACATGGTGATTGGTGAGATAAACCCTTGCTGCTGTATCTTTTCAATTTCACGCTTGAGTTTGTCCCAAAATGGGTGGGGGACTTTCCTCGGTTTAAGGAGCAAATTGATTGTGAAGTGATATGGTACTTGGGTCCTTAAATTCCTTTGGTTGATAAAGAATTCCCTTTCAAAATATACTGCTGTATTTCTCATCAGCAACATCATCCACTTAGTAGCTTATGCCAGTTATAGCATGCCTTTCTGTTTACCTAGAGAGTACTTGAATGTGAGAGTGGTTTGAGGATTTCTTTGTCTTCAGATTTCAGCTTTGCCATGAGTTGACTGTTTACTTTTAAAGTTGTCCCACTATAACATTGTAATTTGATAGCCAAGGTTTGCAATGCAATCTGTTTAAACCATTTTGACTTCATCTGATAAATTGTAACTTCTGCTCCTGTGTCTAGTTTAAACTCTGTGGGGTGTCCATCTGCTTTGAGTTTAATATTCCCATACTTGCTTTCTGTGTCATTTACCTCCTGCAGAAATGTTAATTCTTTCACTTGCAGCTCTTCCACTTCTTGTCCATGGCTGTTTTAAAATGTTCTCCCTCTTTTTACAGGTTGACAGGGGTTTTGAGTGATGAACAGTTTTGAAGTGCCCTATTTTTCCACAGTGGTGGCACTCTGCCAGTTCTAATGAATATTATCCTTATTCATGCAGATCTTTTTCTCCAATACACCAAAAGCATTTCAAAATGGTGGTTGGCACACCATTGCCTGGTTTGGCCCCCTTAGGCTTTCTCTCTTTTATGGCCAATAAACTAACTGATTTTGCTCAATTTTCTTCATGGTGTTGTGGTTTTTATAATAGTATAAAGGCACCAATCACTCATAAGGGATTGGGAAAACACATTGTCAGTTCATTTGTTTAGACTAGACACATAAGAACGGATAGAAAGTTTGAGCACATTAGCACCAGAGCTCATGGGTTAGATCACATGACACATTTCCCTTCTAGTGACATCATGCTGCTATCACTTAAAGGCATATTGCAATATCTCCCTTTCTTTTTAAATATACTTTTACACCTTCCAAAGAAGTATAACTATTTACAGTACATGTTCATATTGTTACTATCTCATAAATGTATAGAACTGATGACCCTAAAACATATAAGTGATTTCCTGTAACCATTAAAGTTAACAGTGTCCGGAGGCATTTTAAATTGCTCAGTGATCTGTGGGATTGTCATTCTTGGATGTTGTTCTAGTTGCATCTGGGATCTTGTTCTCAATGCAATGGAACTGTATAGTGGTCAAGAAACTGGAATGGATCTGCTTTGTCCTCAGTTATATTTCTCTATTGCATCTCTATTTTTAATGACTTTATAGGACGAATGTTCTGAACAAATTCTTGGCATCTCAATTGGCTCCAGTATATCTTCTGTGAGACAGTGGATGTGACCTTATTGTTCCAACTGTAAACTTGGCAATTATTCTTCACATTGGTCATCTTTTGTACTTTTGAAAGCTGTTCTCTGGTTTTTGAGAGAGTAAAACAATAGTAAATAAGTTTCCACTGCTTGCCAAATATGAGCTCTGCTGGTGATGGGATAGTTGTTTTTATAAGTGTCACTCTCGGGTACAGCATTGAAATGCATAGATTTGCTTGAACTGTCTACGTTTGAGAATTAGTGGTTTCACCATGTATATCATTCATTTAGCTAGACCATTAAATCCAGTGCAATAGGGAGAATACGTTGTGTGGTCAATATTCCACTTTTCACTCTTTTTCTGAAATGATAAACCAATAAATTGAGGACCATTTGCCACATTAATCTATCTAGGCATATAATAATAAACTTAAAATAGCACTGAGAGTGTGTGCAACAGTTGTGCTTCACATACTATGCAATTGTTGAATAAGACTATAGCCGTAAAACCATAAGGCATAGGGGTAGCAGTAGGCCGTTCAACTCATCCAGTCTGCTCCATCATTCAACAACATTATGACTGATCTGATATGATAATTCTCAGCTCCAGTTTCCATCTTTACCCCCAAGACCCTTGATTCCCTTATCGAATAATAATCTGTCTATTATAGTCTTAAATGTACTCAACAACCCAGCCTTTATAATCCTCCGGAGAAAAGAATTTCACCAATTTTATGATAGAGTTAAAATACTTAACTTGCCTCCCCGCCGATTTCTGGCACAGAGCAGATGCCGCTGGAAATCTGGTGCTGGGAGATGCTATCGTGTCAGGAATGCATGCGTGAATCCTGCGCATTGCGCGCTGCAGGATTCTCCGGGTCCGTTGTGCTAAAACGTTGGTGCAGTGGGATGGATGAATCGCCCCTGTTGAATTAAACAAGGCCATCTTCTTTCAATGAGGATTTTCCACAGTTTCTGTAATGTGAAATCTTTCACTATTTTCTGTTGTAACTGTTGGCAATTGCTTTCTGCAATATGTACCAGATCAATGGATGAACTTGCATTACACTTCTGTAAGTGTAATGTTGCAGCTTCCTTGAAGCTGCCGATTTTGTCAGAACATTCTGGGTATCAGACGTTACTCCATGAACTGAAAAGAAAGGAATAATTTCTACCGTTGATATGCCATATGACATCCAACTAATTCCATGGACTGTCACAAATGTGAAGTCACGGCATGTCAGTACACCTGTGATCATTGTGCCTTTAGTCTCCACAATGTAGAACAGTTATAATTTGAAGGTTGAATCAACTTATACTTTAGGTCTGTGGATCCTGCTCATGGAGTAAGTGAACCTTTCTATGCTGAAAATTGCACAGAAGTATGGCCTTCAATGTTTGTGGATACATTGCTTTTCGAATCCACAGAAGTAGTATATTAACACTTGTCCCTGTGTCAACTTGGCCAATAATGAATAGTTAACTACTTGCTCGGATGGTGTGATGACACCTAATGTTTCCATGAAATTGATGCTGTTGTAATATGTGTTCACTCCTCTTCAGCTCATTGTACACATTATTATAATTTTCTGGTTTGTCAGTCAAATCATGTATGGGTTTCTGACAGGAGACCAGATATTGATTCTTATTGCTTGCAAGTTCCCTTTGTGTATGGCATGTTTGGATCAGTGCATGGTTCTTTGTAGTTGGATAACCCTTTGCTTTAGTGCACTGCCACTGCCAATGGCCCTTTCTGCCATCTGCCTTGCAGAATTGCTGGAAAGCTAGGCATTTTCTCAGTGCATGCAGGAGGCCACACCATCCACATGTCTTGCTCAGTTTGGTGTTTTAGTGAGTACATCAACAATTAGGATTGTACCTAAGAACTGTAAGCTTCATTGACCTGTGTGGCTCATTTCATACTCATGTCCATCATGTAATTCGTCGATGTTATACGTTTTGAGTCTTCCTGGAATACTTCCATGGGAGTGGGTATGATCATCAAATCAACAATTCTGTCTGTCAGCTCTACGTTTGAGGAATCACAGTATGTATCCTTTACTCTGCATCTGCTGATGAAATGGTCAACAGATTCTGTAGGCTGTTGTTGAAATCACATGAACTACAGCCAACGAGCACAAAAATTCAACCCGATTTTGAAATAATCCTCCAATGTAAACTATATCTTTTGGGGAGCTTTTAGCTCTTCTTCTGTTAATCCTAATGAGTTCAACCATGTAGACCTTCATTCCCAATTGCTAGGCAAATTTCTATGGCTTTCTTTTCTGGTTCAGATATCTTGAATCAAAAAAACAGAGCTTTGCTGTTTAAACTTTTCAAGTGGAATTTTATGAGAAAAATTGTAAGTGTCCAGCTAGTGTGAAAATGGGAAAGTTGCAGATCCATTTTGGGATGAGTTTTTACTCCCAAACTTATGCACATAGTGCATGAAAAAAGGGCTAGATGGTTTCTAGGTATTAGAGGCAGTGGATAGGGCTTAATTTGCCAGTCAGCTTGTTCAGGCAGCAGTGGGAGTTTTGCACGTGTACCGACCTCTGTGGTTGCACATGCGCAATTTGAACAGCAGAGGCGTGACAAAGGCAGAGAGATCAATTCTCTGCTGTTGCGGCCAGCCTTAACTCACTGCCCAAAAATATACCCCTAATGTCCCCCTGCTGCCCAGACTGATTGTGCTCCCCCACCAAGTGCAAGCAGAGCAGCAGCGGGACCCCCTCCCTCCCGATTGGGCTGCCCCAGCCTGGTCCCAATGGGCATTGACAAGTTGCCAGGCTGGCACTTCCAGGCTGGCACTGCCCAAGAAGCACCCTTTTGCCCTTGCCTCTTTAGAAGGCCTCAATAGACTCTGGTTATACTGGTGAGGGCAACACAATTGTTCCTCATTCATGGGGAGCAGGTGTTTTCCTCGCCTGAGAGAACCTCTCCTGGTGAGGTCATAAAGGCAGATGACCCCAGATGATTGAGCACTGAGCTTGCTAATCACATGGAAAATTTAAATAATATATTCAGCCTCTCACAGGACCTTCACATGAGGTTGGAGCTTGGCAGTGCCAGCCTGGCAGCTTGGCAAAGCCCAAGAGGCACCTTGGCATTGCCCACCTGGCAGTCCCAGGGAGTGAGGGTTGTAGAGGTAGGGCCTGGCAGGGGTGAGGCCTATGGGGAAAGGCCAGACTAGGGCAGCCCATTAGGGAGGGAAGGGGGGTTCTGCTGCACATTCTGCCACAGATTGTGGAATGAGGGAGCCCATTGCCACTCTGCATCATGATTGGTGGAGGGAGGGGGGGGCCATTGCCACTCTGTAGTGCAATCGATCGAGGGAGGGTGCTGATGTACAAGCTATCAGTGGGGGAGGGAGGAACCTGCTCTGTCTGAATGGCGGGGAGGGGGGATGCAGTGGTGCTGATGTTTTGAGGTGGTATAGCATTTGTAATCAGCTGCAGTCCCCCGTGATTGCAATGCGGAGAATTGTGTTGAGGCTGGTTGCAACAGCAGACCCCTGACAGATCTCTCCCTCTATCAGGCCTCTGCTGTTGAAAATGTGCACGTGCAACTACAGAGGTCTGCACATGCAAAATGGCTCCCTTTGTTGCCTGATCAAGTTTGCTGGTGAATTAAGCCCTGCCCACTGCTTGTAGAAGCTAGAAACTGTCTAAACCATTTTTTTTCAAGCACTATGTGCATAAGGTTGAGAGTAAAAATTCACCCAAAAACAGAAGTGCAATTCTCCCATTTTTATGATAACTGGACACTTAGAATTGTTCTTGTAAAATTCTACCCAATGTTTCAAGCCCTTCTGCCACTACTCCAGAATGATTCTATTTCCTGAATTTTGTTGGCCTTGCAATCTGCATTTCTTGCTCCAGTGTTAAATCCTCTCTCCTCTGTAAGAGATATGGTAATGATTCATTTAAGACCCTGACTACAATTCTGTCAGAATCAGTCCATTAAAGCTCCATAATTACTGTTCCATGCCAGCATTTCGCGATTGTTGATGAACAAATCCAAGCTTTTGCTTGATCTTTTCTGTATTTTATTAAATTTAGTTTGTTTTCTTATTAGGTTATGTAAGTAACTGAAACAAGAACTGAAAGTTTGTAGGACTTCTTCATTGGAAGTTGTAATGTCATCAACCCTCTGCCTTGCTCTCATGTCATCAGTGATATGTTCTAACGTATACGGTAGTGTACTGACCTGGTCCTTCAGGTCTTTTCTGTGTAATCCTGAAGCATTTCTGAACCTTGTGAACTTGTTTTCTCTACATGTCCCAGTTCTGGGCCTATTGTGAACCTTCTGCACTCTGAAATAGTGTTGGGAATGGTAATGTGGATTCTGTAGAGCATGCCTGCTTCTCTGCTGCTGCTTGCTGCTTTTGGCCTGTGCTGCTGTCCAGTCTCAGGGTCTGGGTCTCAGCTTGTATCTGCTGCTCCCAGAATGTTCTGAATTTTGGTGAATCATATTGCTTTTACTATAATCCTTCCTTTGAGTATCCCTTTTCTTGCTAGTCAAATATCTTCTTTTTAATATATTTTATTTACTGCCATCACACTTTGTCAAGTGATTGTGGGTCTAGATGGAGGCTTTGGAGATTATATACTCTCCCAAAGTATGCTGCTTGAACCTATTGTTTTTCAAAACTATTAATCATTATTTACAGTAGGCATTTACACATTTGGATTTCCACACAAAGTTGGAGTTTCTCCTGCTTCCAGATCTCTCTTACTCCTCACTCATGTGATCTGACATCATTAATATCTAAGTGTCATTTATGGTTTGGATAACTTTACATGCCATCTCCATGTACAAACCAGCCTCTCATCCATGAACTCTGTCCACATTTCTCACTGCCTTGGAAAAGCAGCCAGCAAAATTAAGGACCCCACGCATCCAGAACATACATGCTTCCACCTTTTACCACTGGGAAAAAGATACAAAAGTCTGAGAACTACATTCTGCACCCTCTCTTTCCTTCTCCTCTATGTATTCTGTGAGTGGTATTCGAGGGCTTAAACTAGTGTGGCAGGGGGATGGGAACTGGAACAGCACGCCAGTAAGCATAGCGACTGCAGAAGAAAGTGATACTGAGATAAACATAGCGCAGAGTACAAAAGGGCAGAGGAAGACTATGGGGCTTGGTAGGACTGGAAGTCAGGAGTGCGTTTGCTTAAATTCAAGAAGTATAACAGGTAAGTCAGATGAACTTACAGCCTGGATAAGTGCATAGAATTATGATGTTATTGCAACTATGAAGACATGCTTAAGGAAGGGACAGGACTGGCAGCTTAACATTTCAGGATCTCATTGTTTTACATGGGACAGAAGGGGAAATAAAAGGGGTGGAAGAATACCCCCTGATCATTGCTGATTAGGGAGCATATCACAACTGTGTTGAGGGAGGATATATTGGAGGGATCTTGTAGTGAGGCATTATGAGTGGAGCTCAGGAATACGAAGGATGAAATCACAATGTTAGGAGTATACTATACACCTCCACACAACCCGCAGGAGACAGAGGAACAGTTGTGTAGTTAGACACTGAAAAGGTGTGAAAAAAGCACGATAGTTGTGGTAGGTAAGTTTAACTTCCCCCATATTGATTGGGGCTCCCTTACAGCCAAGGGCTCGGATGGAGAGCAATTTGTTAGATGTGTCCAGGAAGGCTTTTGGAAACAGTAAGTTACATTCCAACCAGGGGTGGGGGGCATATTACAAAGAACAAAGAACAAAATCAGCCTGGGAAACAGGCCCTTCGGCCCAACAAGCCCACGCTGCCATATCAACACCACCTCTCTACCCATGACCCCTACCTAATGTTTTATGGCCATCCAGATTGAGGGAAAACTGATTTAGGGACAATTTATTCCTGCCAATCAGCCTAACAGCACATCTTTGGGGTGTGGGAGGAAACCGGAGCACCCGGAGAAAACACACGCAAGCACGGGGAGAATGCGCAAACTCCCACAGACACTGGCCCAAATCCATGTGTCTGCACAGCAATCAGCGATAGTCACTGAGCTGTTGTCTTGCCCAGTATCTTGTCCAGTTTAGGCACACACTAATGACATGAAGCACTAGGCCAATCTCGAACAACCAAGAGCAACCCCAGTACGACCCATCGTGTGTATGCCCCTCGTTGGACACGAGGGGCATACATATTAGTCTTGGTATTGAGGAATGAGGCAGGCCAGGTGATTGATGTTTTAGTGGGGGAGCATTTTGGGCTTCACGGCCATAATTCCGTAAGATTTTGGATAGTCATGGATAAGGACAAAAGTGGCCTGTGGGTAAGGTGCTTAATTTGGTGAGGGCCAATTACATCCAAATTGGACAGGAAATGGAAGTGGCTTTTGAGGGCAAATCCACATTTGGCATGTGGGAGGCTTTTAAAGGCCAGTTGATTGAAATGCAGAACAAGGATGTTGCAGCACAAACGAAGGATGGAAATGGCAGGATTCGAAAGCCATGGATGACAAGGGTAATTGTAAGCAAAAATGAAGCATACGATAGGTCTAGACATCTAAAAACTGACAAAGCCCTTGAGGAGTATAATGGAAGTAGGAGGAAGCTTAAACATTGAATTATGAGGGCTAAAAGAGGCCATGAAATGTCTTTAGCAAACAGGGTCAAGGAGAATCCCAAGGTTTTTTGTACATATATTAGGAGCAAGAGGGTAGCAAAAGAAAGAGTAGGCACACTCAAGGACAATGGAGAGAAGTTATGCGCGGAGCCGTAGGAAGTGGGTGAGATCCTTAATGAGTACTTTGTATCAGTACTCACCAAGGAGAAGGACACACTGGATGTTGAAGTCAGGGATAGGTATGTGAATGCTCTAGAGAATGTTAATATATTGAAGGGGGAAGTGTTGGACAAGACCCCAAGGCTGAATGGGATCTATTCCAGGTTATTATGGGAAGCAAGGGGAGAAATAGTTAGGGCTTTAACAGATATCTTCACATCCTCTTTCACCACGGGTGATGTTCCAGACGATTGGAAAATAGCCAATGCTGTTCCCTTATTTAAGAACAGAGCAGGGATAATCCAGGAAATTATAAACTGGTGAGCCCAATGTCAGTGGTGGGGGCATTTTTGGACAAGATATGGAGGGACAGGATATATGCACATTTAGGAGAAAATAGACTAGTTAGTAGCAGAGAGCATGGTTTTGTGTGAGGAAGGTCATATCTCACCAACTTAGTTGAGTTTTTTGAAGAGGTGGCAAAGATAATAGATGAGGGGAGAGCAGTAGATGAAGTTTATATGGAAGTTAATAAGGTGTTTGACAAGGTCCCACATTGTAGACCTAGTACAAAAACTACAGCACAGGGACAGGCCCTTCAACCCTCCAAGCCTGTGCCATCATGATGCCCTAACTAAACTAAAAAAACCTCTGCCCTTACTTGGTCTGTGTCCTTCTATTTCCTCCCTATTCATGTACCCATCCAGATGCCACTTAAATGTTGCTAATGTGCCCGCTTCCACCACCTCCTCTGGCAGCACATTCCAGTCACCCACCTCTCTCTGCGTGAAATATTTCCCTCGTACATCTCCCTCAAACTTTCCCCTTCTCACCTAAAACCTGTGCCCCCTTGTAATTGACACTTCCACCTTGGGAAAAAGCCTCTCACTATCCACACTGTCTATATCTGTCATAATTTTGTAGACCCTTATCAGGTCGCAGCCTCCATCTTCCCAGTGATAACAATCCTAGTTTATTCAACATCTCCTCATAGCCAACACCCTCAAGACCAGGTAACTTCTTGGTGAACCTTTTTTTGCACTCTCTCCAAAGCTTCCAAGTCCTTCTGGTAGTGTGGTGATCAGAACCTCATGCAATACTCGAGATGCAGCCTAACCAAGATTTTATATAGCTGCAACATGATTTCCCAACTTCTGTATTCAATGCCCCGGCTGATGAAGGCAAGCATGATGTGGCGATGCCGTCGTTGAACTGGGGTAAGCACAGTAAGACAAGCATGCCATATGCTTTCTTATTCACCGTGGCCACCTGTGATGCCACTTTTAGGGAAATGTAGACCTACATGCCCAGATCCCTTTGTATGTTGTGTTCCTAAGGGTTCTGCCATTTACAGTGTGAATAATATGTGTCTGAGGCCAGATTGCTTTCCCTTTTAATTATCATTGCATAACACAGGTGAGAGCACTGAATGAAAGATACAATCAGCTCATTAGTGGATTCGGATCATTAAAAATCTTTTAGACCAACCTGAACCAGAAGCCATCTGAAGTAATTGACCCATCTTTTTACCCTAACACATTTGTTATTTATCTCTGTTGTCCTCGAATAATTGACACTTTGTGAATTTTGTTCTGCTTGATTTACATGTAGGTGGGTTAAGGGTGAGACTGGGATCAGGCAGAGTTAGTGATTGTTTGTATTCTAACAAGCCCTGCCACCTCCAGACGAAAGAACACATCCTTTGAATATGTCTACCTAGTTTCCAAACACCATTTTAAATTTAAATTCACCTTGAGAAGAGTCTGAGGATATCACTGCAGTCTATTTTGGGACTGAATTTTCAACTTACATTTAAACAACTTGGTTCACTTTTGATGAAAAGTGAATTCCTTTCCTCTCTCTCAGGAAACTGGTATTTTTTAAGTCTGTGAAATGCTAGGTGTCATTTCATGATGGAAGTATTGCACAGACTGAATGGATGTCATGTTGAAGTATTAATGATACGTCAGGAAAGACAACCACTAAATGTAGGGCCCAGCAGCTGTAGGAGGTAATCATCAATATGGATTCCACTCACCATGAAGGGATGTGAATTATTTTCTTTGAACAAAGTCCAAAATGGTCAATTAGACCTGTATCTCTGTAAGACTGTGAATGTCCTTATATTGCTCTATTTTTGTTTATTCATTTTTAGAATGAGGGCATTACTAGCAAGACCGTCATTTATTGCCAATCCTCAGAGGCCCTTTCTCTTCCACTGGAAGTGGTACCAAAGAGGCTTAGCACCACTTTATTTGGGTGCAATCTGCTGCCAGCCACTTCCTGTGGGCCTGTGTGATGTTTCATCAGGTGGCCCCCTAAATAGCCACTTTGTTACTTCAACCCTTTCATGGTATCCCTCAATGCTCGGTGAAGTCACAGATTGGGATGCAGCTGACATCCATTCCTCACATCTTTAAACCATAATTTTGAGTGGTCAATGGTACAGGGAGTCTCACTCTGTCCACATCCTCATGCTGCTTCTGCATTCACTCAGAGAAGAAATGCATATGACTCTCCATGAGGGTGGTCACTTTTTCAATGGAGGATATCACATGTTAAATCCCCAAGCATGATGGAGCACATGCACTGCACGGACTCCTCCATTGCTGGTGCAGGTCTGGCATTTGGCCTCCTGTGTATGCCACATCCCAGTTATTGTGCAGGGTGAGGAGAGAATGATGAATTAATTGATTGCCATCTCTCTCAACAGTCACAGTGTATCATTGACATGACCTTTCATTTCATTTTCACCCCAAATGCATGACCTTTTAGTAATGGAAGTGGGCATTTACTTTGGCAACGTCAGGGTGCCTTATCGGCACACAGTCTCTAGAGCTTGCATGTATGTTGCTCTCTACAGAGTTGAAGATCTGTCACCTGGGGGTTACATGCCATTCCAGATCTTATGAGGTAATTGGAATGTTTGTGCACTGGATTGATGTCTTCCTGGTCATGTTGCGACAGCTGATACCTCTGCCACATCCAACCATCCAACAATGCCCTTTTAGTTGTCTGGCAGCTGTTTATTTGGCCAAGGTTGGGCATAAAATGTCCTGCCTCTTGGCCACAGCCTCACTCAGGACTTGATGTGGAGATGCCAGTGTTGGACTGGGGTAAGCACAGTAAGAGGTTTCACCACACTAGGTTAAAGTCCAACAGGTTTATTTGGTAGCGGTAGCACAAGCCACAAGCTTTCAGAGCGCTGCTCCTTCATCAGGTGATGAACTCCCACTCCCATAGAACTCCCACTCACCTGATGAAGAAGAAACGCGCTGAAAACTTGTGGCTTGTGTTACCAAATAAACCTGTTGGACTTTAACCTGGTGTTGTGAGAATTCTTACTGACTGAGGACGTTTGGGGGATATTCATAAACCTTGTGTCTCCTCCCCACACATCCTCCATCTCTCCACACACCCTCCCCCTTTAACTCCCATGCCCATCTGTTCCTTCCAGTTCACTGTGTGCACATTTCCACAATGGGTGACAGTTTCAGTTACAGTTGCCACTGGTTAGCCTGAATGTTCCATGGTTCCACGTCCTGTGTCCAGGCTGCTCCCCCAGGTCAATCAACTGATCTGCATTGGAAAATTGCGTGGAGTCAGCCACACTAACATGAGACTGTGTAGGGGCCCAGAGCTGCTCTGGTGGACAAATACCAAACTCAGAATTGAAAATGTTTCTCCAGCCTGACTGCTTCTTCTAGGTGCAGTGTGGAGGCCAGTACTGTGAAATGTGCTTGACTATGCCAGTACAACGAAAGGGTTATGGGACTGAAATGACTCTTCTCTGATTACAACTTAACCCTAGGAAGGAGTTGCTGCAGCTTGCGTCTCTGGAACTTAGATTTGTGTAGCCTTTTGTTGCCATGTAGATGCTATTAGCCTGTAGCTCACAAAGAAGACCAAATGCCTGACATGTGCTGACATCCTGAGAGATTCAGCTGCAGGTATATTTTATCCAGCTGTTTCAATAGGCTACAGATTAATGTCCCCACTGATCGGAGGCACTGATTATTTAATGGCAGTTGCCTGATCCTGAAAACCTTCACAGTCAAAGGCTGCATTCTGTACCCTAGGGTTTGCCATGCTAGTACATTGAATACTGTTTTTGTGTTTTCTACTGCCATCATCATCTGTGAAGACTGAATCATTTATTGGTCCCAGCCACTAGTGAGATGGGAGGTCCAGTGGAACTGTTATATGCTCCACTCTATCTGCAGAAACTAAAAATGTCTCAATCTTGAACGGTATCGATCCCTTGAAGGCTGATCTCAAAGCTTGCAGACATCTGTGATATTTTTGCATCAAATCTGAGTCCTGATTGAAGCAATTGTATGAAATGGATGCAAACATTTTCGTTCAATATATGTAGAAGAGTACATTTCATCACACAAGCAAATTTACACATGGCTTACTCTCAATTCATTATTCCTCATCAGTTGTGCATTTGCTCTCCTATTGCAAAGGACATTAACTCTGTAAATTGTTAATGGAGTAGGTAAGGTATTGCAATGTGAGACTCTAAACCAGCTTTTATAATGTACAATCTAATTTGTTGATGGAGACAATACAGTTCCCCTCCATTTCTTAGAAATCCAATGCATTAGCAGTCATTTTGGTTACATTGAAGCACAAATGATTTGCTTAGTGTTGGCACAACCAAGGCTCTGTTATAAACAATTGGTTTCTAAAAGTTTGGAGATCATGAATTACAAATATGAATTGGCCACAAAGAGCAAATAGGAGTGACTACATGTAGGTTAATGTAATTCTGAAAGCAATTTGTTCATTCTAAATAAAACAGAAGCAGATTTAATATTTGCCTCCCTTGTTGCATGTTGTAAGTGGCTCACAGCAGTGCTGGCTACTTACATTAGGAACCAAGCACCTTGCATTTCCATTTTTAATGCAGAGTCATATTTATAATGCATCCAAGAGCAAAAGAAAGAGAATTGCTATCTAGACGGGGATGCATTTCAGAAACTAATCTGTAAAGACAGGGTTAATCTCCAACATATTTTACATCAATCAGTTCTGGGTGATAGCTTATTTATTTTTAACACTGTACATAAGATAATATGGAAAGGAGTTGTTAAATAGGATGACAGTATGAAGAATAGCATTGTAAAGAACTGTTATTTTACCTTTGGGATCAGGGCTCAACTTAGTCCATAGTAATTGAATTTAGGTTTGTGATGGGATTATCACTGGTGCAGAGTTTGAAGGCAATCAATTCAGAAGGAAGGCATGAAGTTTCCTTGTGGCTTATGGCACCCAGGTGAGTTGGAATGCTATCCTCAATCTTGCAAAAGCTTCTGGCCTTTAACACATAAGTGCTTTGGATTTTAAAGGCCATTTGCAAGAACATACTTAGTAAAATGGTCTTCCATCTGAGTAAAAAACAACAAACAAAGTCTCCATCCAAAAGCATTATCCAAAGATAGACTTTAATAATTGCAGACCTGTATCTCAACTGCTGGTTATGTCAGAGTTCAGGAAAATCTAGTTAAATGTGAGACTGGTATGACATTCCATTCTTAACAGCTGTCTATTGAACAGTGTGGTTTCAGAGAAAGTACGTCAACTTGGAGTACTCCTTAACACAAAGACATTTTCTCAGTCTTACAACAAAACTAATGTTTACAATTCTCTCAATCAAACACATTATTTAGTCTTCACAAGAAACTGGCCTCTTGTGGCATACCTGACAAGTTGCTGAGTTAGATACTTGGCCTCATGAGCATGCTTTAGCTCAAGATAAATTGACACCAGCTTTTCTATATTTCAGAACAAAAACAGTGGCAACTTATATTTATAAAGTTGTTTTAATGTAAAAAAAATCCAAAGCATTTCACAAAAGCCAAGGGAAACAAATGCCAAATTGAGGAGAGGGGAATGGAGATAATCTTGATCAAACACATGGGTTTTAAGGAGAACCTTAAAAAAGGAATGATGAGAAGAGGCACAAAGGTTCGGGGAACAAATTCCAGAGACTGGGACTTCTGGCAGCTGTAAGGATGGCCAGTAATAGTGAAGCAAAGTGCAGGGATGGAGGACATGCACAGATGCTAGAGTCAAAAGAGTGGAGATTCTGGAGATAGTGACGAGAAATGACTGGGACCATAGATGGTTTTAAATTCAAAGATCCTCATTTTGAATTTGAAATATAAGGCGACTAATATAAACTCTGCAGTATACTCTCAGCATTTGATATATCCTATTATTTTGACATTTTTGTCTATTTCCCACAGCTTCCAATGTTACTCAGCTTCCATGCTACGCCAGCTTTTGATGTACCTGAGGTTTGATATCCTCCAGTGTCCAAAATAAACCAAAAACTGATGTTACTCAGTTTTGGCGCACACTGTCAACTTACAAAATTCCCCCAGCTTTTGATTTATTCAGTCTTTGAGCATGACGGGTGATGGAATCTGAAGAGTTTACCCAACTGAAAGGAAATAATGACAAAAATTAGTTTCCCAAGTTTAACTGGGAAACAATGTGAGGAAATGTTAAAACTCATTTCAGATGCGTGTGACATGTCTGCTCCAGACAGGACAATCTGCTTATAAATCTCATTGCTCTGCTTGTAGCAGTGAGTCACAGTAGCTCTGAGATTTTTGTTCTCCATATGATGCTTCCATGTTTCTAGGGTAGATTATAGGGATTTGTACAAATAAACTTCAAATTAGATACAGAGTACTGAAGATAAGTAGTGGAGAGTGTTTACTCCCCAGAATTCAAAAAGCACCGAAATATAATGTAAAAATATTTGCAATGCAGTAGAAAATCTACGTAATATTAGGATGTATCTGGGCTAGAATCTTCCATTCTATAGTGTAACATTGATGGCAGACATGGATGTGACAATGATTTCTGCTGGAAAGTGGGATGGCTGCCATGCTGATCTTACAGTGTTCAGCTAAGTACATATGCAACCATGAGGAAATCACCAATTCCTGTAGAGGTTGGTAGGAAGTTGCCATCCCTGCCAGAAACCTAAACGGTCGAAGGTCTGGTGTTATATTTAAAGCGAACCTGGACAGCCATGAGTCAACTGCTAGTCAGCAGCTTCAGCCTGGCTGACATTCAAGATTTTCTAACACCACAATGTCGCAGACATGACAATAAGTTTCCCATGACTCAGTGAAGCCACATGCAGGTCTTCCTGTAAGCCATCTGGGAAAGCCAGGAGGTGCTGTTTCCCAGAATTGGCAGCAGGTGGCCTTCCTGTCTGTCCACAGTCGTCTGACCAGTGGTCACAACAGAGATTAACACCCAGGGCTCCACAGGGGAATTACCCAGCAGCGCAGAGAAAGAATGAACAACCTGCAGCGCCGTGCCAGGGTAAGTGGCATGATCTACACATTGCAAAGTGACACACCTAAGAGCATCTGAATGACTTACAGCTGCTCCGATGTTTCTACTTTTCTATCTTCCTATGAGGAGGTCTAAGTGTGCAAATACACAGGGATGCCAGACAAGAGTTTGGATTACAGGACTTAGCAGCAGATGGGACATGTACACTGAATGTGTGCCAACCATTTCATGTCACCATTGCGTATCAGTTTCAGGGCTCCTGCTTGTTAATCACTGGCTCAGAATCTTCCATAGGTACCTAAGCACCTATTGGGAGGGCATTCAAATCTTCTGTCTGTCTGCAGGAACACGCACAGGAAGGAGTTGTCCAAGATCAAAGTGGCATCCAAATCTTCACTCCATTCGAGGAAGAAGCTGCAGAACTATCCAGGAAGGAGCAGGAACATTGAGTGTGAGATAGTACTCTCCCAGGAAGTTAGTAATGTTATCACCATCCTATAGTTGTCAGATGTGCCCATTGAGAGACATTGCTTTAATAAGGGAGCCTGCTTGTGCATCAACTAAATCTTTCTTTTTAGGTTCAAATGAGGAAAAGGGAAGGCCCACAAGGAAGTTCAGCCACCAAACCAGCCCACCTCTGAGGATAATGCCTCAGAATCCTCAGAGAATGCACCATCACCGTGTTCACTTGCATCCTGCACAAATACAGAGATATTCACCCAGGTCGGTGCATGTCCTAGGCTAGGTTTGAAGCCACAATCTGTTAAGCACATCACTGACACAGGGTCACAATTGAAGTCTGACACTCGGAGGACTGCTGGAGACAGGACCGGCTGAGTCCATTGCAGATGACAAGCCCTTGGCCAGAAGATACATGTTGGAAATGGAGAGATAGGTAGGTGAACAGCAGGAAAAGATTCCAGTGGCCGTGAGAAGACTGGACAAAAGGATGGAGGAATCCGTCCACATTCTATCTACTGTGCTGTTTCTGACATGTGAATGCTTGTTTGTCTCCAAGGAAAGGGTAGCAACTGCTTTAGAGATGCAGTTTGAATAGAACACACAGTAGCTGCTGGATATGCATTCAGACCTGCACTCTGCCATCTAGCTGTGAGTGCAGTGAAGCAGTGATTAGGCAAGAGGAGGATTAGGCACCTCAACCTCCTTCTCCTCAAGAAGTCAGGAGCATGCCATTGAATGCCTACATCGAAGAGCAGGGCTGCCAAGGCACCCTGGGGGTCTTCATCTCAGGGCACTCCAAGAATGTCCTACCATTCCACCTTCTGTCAGCCAATAATCTCATTCCCCCCTCCCCCCCCCCAAGCAGGTAAGCTGAGGAGGTTTCATCTGTGAAGGATATCCTTGATAGGCTGGAATCTTCAAGACCACCAGCTATCAGGGGATATCTACTAAAATCATCTCAGTCAACATGACGCTGTCAGCTGGCTGCTTCCTCTTCAGCTGTGAATGTCAGGGTTGCATCTAGATGTAGTAATTGGAAAAGAAAAATAAAGAGATTTTGAAGGCACACAGATGGCATGTCTGTAAACATTTGTGTATTCTTTATCACTTGTAAATATATCTTTAATTGGACTAAGTCAATGTTTGCTGTGTTTTCATGATTCTGCTAATTCCTGCTATGGTCATGGCAAATTAAAGACATTGCACTATCTTCCCAATTAGATTCCAATGATGTGTTTCTATTGATAACACCATTTTTTGTCTCACACCATTAGTAGTGTCATCATTAAATATTCAAACATGCATATGTTTCAACCTTGGCATTGTGAATCTGTGACTTAGACAACCCGGCAGGTATTGCTCATCTGGTTTTGAGCCTTCTCAGTATGTATCTGAACAGTGTTTGCAATCAAGTTTTTGGATGTCCTGCTGGTGTCCTGATGTGGGGTATGAGGAGATTGCAAGGAGGCCTCAAGAGGAGTTGTACTGACTAAGTGAGTGGCCGGGAACGTGGCAGATCAAAATTATGAGACTCTCTGTAACCTGAAGAATAGCAAATGGGAATCTTACCTAGATGGTGAATGTGGTGAAGTCAAAGACAACTTGTGGCTTCAGCAATGAACAATTTATTACTAATATAATATAAATTCAAGATAAGGATCTGATAGAACTAATCCACATCCGTCCACTTTTCTCATCTCTGGCTTCAACTGAGGTTCCTCCCCATCCCAACATGTGTGCCCTTGCTCCCAATTGGCTGGACTTTCCAAGCAAGCTCTCCTTAGGATTGGGTGCACTGCACTCACATTCCTTCCCCCTGCAACTCCTCGGTCCACCTATGAATGAAAGTAAATGGAACATCATGATGCATGGGCAAATGTGACACAATAACACATCAGGGACACCTAAAAGAAAAAGTTCATTCACAGTCGTTCAACCTGGAGACTTCCAGACTCTGGGTCCTTTGCTGAGTAAAGAATCCAGGCAAGCAGATGGAAAAGGCAAACTCATCAATCTAGGGTCAACGTCCTCCTCAATAACTTTTACCTCCTTGGCTTAGAAAACCATTGGTTGCCTCAGTTACACATTAACCACAGGAACTGATGGATCAATGGCTGACATATCCAGATCCACCACAGGATGTACCTGTTAGCCTCCTATATGAGGCTCAACTTTCTTCCTCAAATGATCCATGTGTTTTTTACGCAATGACCTTGCACTTCTACAATGTATGAGATTGACCCCGTTCTCTTCACAATTTTGCCTGCTCTCAGAATACCTGGCCATAATTAAATTATCAACTCCTGGAAAACTCTGCCCCTTTTCCTTGAGTCTTACTTTCCTTTCTGGGAGGCTTGCCTAGCCTCCATCCTCACCGCCAAATCTGGAAATACAAATCCAAATGGGTTCATAAGTGGCATCTCATTAATAATTCAGCTGGTGTAACCTTTGTGGTTGCATTTGGTGTGGTATTGCATGACAACAAGAAACTTGTCAAACATAAAGGCAGTGACCTATGAATTTGCTTTTCACAGATGATTTGAACTTTTGTACAGCTCTTTCTGCTAAACTGTTGGAAGTTGGGTGGGTGCGGAAATGACTGAACATGGCGAATACTATTTGGCTTAATAAATTTTCAAAATTCCTCTGCTGTAAATGATGTGCCTTTGTCTGACAGTAAGATCTCTGGGGTGCCATGGATGGCAAACATCTGCCATAGCCTGTCAGTGGTGGCTGTGTAACTTTGGAGACTTTGTCAGTTGGATATCTAGCTATTTAGAATCAGCATCAACCAAGATAAGGAACATATGTCCCATGCAAAGTTTGTATGCAGTCTTGACCATGGCCGACCTGGCCACCCCCATGGATGCACATTTGCTGGTTGGATTAATGACTACTGGGCTTCACGACTCAGGTACTGGCTGATCATTCTTTTGATTTCTTTATTGATATGGGGCATGCAAGATCAGAGAACTCCAGCCTTTGTGTCTGGAGTGTTAGACGCCTCACTTGGCTGTAAGTTTGTGGGCAGTATCACTCTTCTTTTTTCCTCCTCTACAATGTCATTAGCTACAAAAGTAATGCAACTTTTCGTTTTATTATTCCTAGTTTTAACCTTCTAGGTCAAATGATTCAATCTTCTTGATTAAAGGCATTTTTAAGTTATTTGTACTTATCTCTTCTTAGCTTCAACAATCACTCTCTTCTCCCTCCAACTGCACACTGTGATCCCCTAATGACTGACATTGTTTTTCCTCGATCCATTGTAATAAGGTCAAAGGCAAATCTCTGTGGCTTCAACAATGAATGGTTCATTATCAATATAATGTATTGTACAAGATAAGGATCTAACAGAACTAATAGGCAAATCTACTCTCTTTCCACCCTTGCTCCAACTAAGATTCCTTTCTGTTCCAGGATGTATGCCCTTGCTCCCGATTGTATTGGCTTGCTGCACAACCTCTGCATAAGGTCTGGCCTGATTACATGGCTCTCAATGGATCACCCCTCTGAAGGGGGCACGTTACCACTGTGAGATATGAGATGTGTATGGCTAAATGGGGCTGGTTGTCCTTGTTCAAAACTGGGAACCATTGTGCAGGTGCAGTTGGTAAGTAAGGAGACAACTGTTAAGTTGCCCTTGACTGCAAAAGAGTAATATTAAAAAGATCTGCCACAAGGTGATTGCAGTCTTGGTAAGGCACACATGGTGTTTTCTATTCTGTTCATCTCCTCACCTAAGGAAGGATTTAGCTTACAGAATGGGATTCAATCCAACCTTCACCAGACTTATCCACGGACGGAGGGTTATCCCCATGTGGAACATTACAGCAGATCCTGACCTTTCTGGGGTCTCAAAGTTATGACTCTTGGGTCAGGGAGCAAACCTTTTACCATATGGGTTTCACACAGAGAACTGAACACAATTGAGTACGGTTCTCACCCAGTTGTCTCATGGTCATTAGGGTGTCACTTTAGTTGACTAATTCGAGACATTTGAAAAAGGATGCACTTAACATTTCAAATATGCTCCAACACCTCCTGCCTTCTCCCATCACCCACAAACCTTCCCATCACCCTTGGTTCACCCAATATTCCTCTCCCCTCCACTAAAGTTCATTTATTAGTGTCACAAGTAGGCTTATATTAACACTGCAATTAAGTTGTTGTGAAAATCCCCTGGTTGTAACACTCCATTGCCACTTTGGGCAAATTTAGTATGGCCAATGCACCTAACCAGCATGTCTTTTGGATTGTGAGAGGAAACTGGAGCACCAGGAGGAAACCCATGCAGGCTTGGGAAAATGTGCAGATTCCACACAGACAGTGACCTAAGATGGGAATCAATCCTGAGTCCCTGGTGCTGTGAGGCAGCAGTGCTAACCACTGAGCCACTATGCCAACACCATTAGTCTTGAGCCTACAATTATCATACTTCACAGCCTTTCCTTTCCACTGTTTCTACAAATATTTCTGGCCCCATGCCCACACTGACCCTGACCCTCCTGAAATCCAAGACCCCACCCTTGAAGGTCATCGCTCTCCAACCAATCTTGCTCAGAAAACCCCCTGCTCCACCAAACCACAGTACCCCCAAACCCAACATGCAAGGCCCTTCCCTTTATCTCACTTCACTGCATCCTCGCTGTACCTCCTTCATGTCCTGGACAGACTGCCTTCCTTCCCTGTACAGCCTCCCACCCTTCCCTACATTCATCATCCTTCCCTGTTGGTCTTCTGTTCCTATCTTCCCCATATGTCCTCTCTTTCATGCCTTGACTCTGTTCTATCATTCTCCCTTTCCCCTCCTTAGCCTGCCTCTGCTGCCCAGCTTCCATCCCACCCTCTCCCCCCTCAGCCTACACGTCTGTCCAGCCTCCACTGCACTCTTTCTCCCTTAGCCTGTCTTTGCTGACCAGCCTCCCATTCACCCGCCTCCCATTTCCCCACTGATCCTGCCTCCCTGCCATTTCCCTGGTCTTGCCTGCTATGTCCAGCCGTTGTTGTAGCTTTTTTTCCCCCAAAAATATACTTTATCTGCAAAATTTGCAAAAATACATTTCCAAACATTCTGACTTGATAATTACAGAAAGTGTGATAAAATTCAATTTGTATCTGTACAATACATTCCACCACAAGGCGCCTCTATACAATTGTAATTTTCTTGTTATTTACAATATACATTCTGTGTCAGGCATATAGCCTGAGGGAAAACATTTCAGCCTTTACACAGGCTGGTTTACCAACATCGATTGTAATCAAAAGCCTAACCTCTGTGAGCATTGTCCAGCAGGCAGCCAAAAGAGAAAATGCGGAAAATCTCAGCAGGTCTGGCAACATCTGTAAGAAGAGAAAAGAGCTGATGTTTCGAGTCCAGATGACTCGTCATCAAAGCTGGTTAAAATAGCAGCTAATTGGGAGAGGACGGGGTAAATCCACATCTGGCATGTGGGAGTCTTTTAAGGAGCAGTTGATTGGAATGCAGGACAGACATGTGCATGCGAAAGTGAACATAGAACACTAGAACATAGAACATAGAACATTACAGCGCAGAACAGGCCCTTCGGCCCACGATGTTGCGCTGACCAGTTAAAAAAAAACAATGACCCTCTAACCTAAACCAATCCCTTTTCGTCCATAAACCTATCCACGGATCTCTTAAACGCCCCCAAACTAGGCGCATTTACAACCGCAGCAGGCAGGGCATTCCAATCCCTCACCACCCTCTGGGTAAAGAACCTACCCCTGACATCCGTCCTATAACTACCCCCCCTTAATTTAAAGCCATGCCCCCTCGTGCTAGCTTTCTCCATCCGAGGAAAAAGGCTATCACTATCCACCCTATCTAAACCTCTAGTCATCTTATATGTTTCAATAAGATCCCCTCTTAGCCGCCTTCTTTCTAGCGAAAACAACCCCAAATCCCTCAGTCTCTCCTCATAGGACCCCCCCTCCATACCAGGCAACATCCTGGTAAACCTCCTCTGCACCCTCTCCAAAGCCTCCACATCCTTCCTGTAATGTGGGGACCAGAACTGCACACAGTACTCCAAGTGCGGCCGCACCAGAGTTGTGTACAGTTGCAACATGACGCTGCGACTCCTAAATTCAATCCCCCTACCAGTGAACGCCAAGACACCGTATGCCTTCTTAATAACCTTATCTACTTGATTCCCAACTTTCAGGGATCTATGTACACATACACCTAGATCCCTCTGTTCATCCACACTATTCAAAGTCCTCCCGTTAGCCCTATACTCGACACATCTGTTATTCCTACCAAAGTGAATCACCTCACACTTCTCCGCATTAAACTCCATCCGCCACCTCTCGGCCCAGCTCTGCAACCTGTCTAAGTCTCCCTGCAAACTATGACACCCTTCCTCACAATCTACCACACCTCCGACTTTGGTGTCATCAGCAAATTTACTAATCCACCCAGCTACACCCTCATCCAGATCATTAATAAAAATTACAAACAGCAGTGGCCCCAAAACAGATCCCTGAGGCACACCACTCGTAACCGAACTCCATGACGAATATTTACCATCAACCACCACCCTCTGTCTCCTATCTGCTAGCCAATTCCTGATCCAATTTCCTAGACTACCCTCAATCCCATACATCTGCATTTTCTGCAGAAGCCTACCATGGTGAACCTTATCAAACGCCTTACTAAAATCCATATATACCACGTCAACTGCCTTACCCCCATCCACCTCTTTGGTCACTTTCTCAAAAAGGACAGGAAAGGCAGGATTTGGGAACTGTCGATGATCAGGGAAATTGCGAGTCTAGTCAAAAAGAAAAAGGTTGCATACATGAAGTCTAGGCAAGTAAGAACAGATGAAGCACTTGGAGAATACAGGAAAAGTAGAAAACAAGGAATTATGAGGGCAAAAACGGGTCATGAAATATCTTTGGGAGGCAGGTTTAAGAAGAATCCCAAGGTATTTTATCCATATATTAGGAACAAGATGGTAGCTAGAGAAAGAGTTGGTCCACTCAAGAACAAAGGAGGGAAATTATGTGTAGAACCAAAGGAAGTGGGTGAGATCCTTAATGAGTACTTTGCATCGGTATTCACAAAGGCAAGGGATGCATTGATTGATGGTGTCTCAGAGGAGCATGTAAACCCTCTACAGCAAGTCATCATTATGAAGGAGGAAGTGTTAGGTGTATCAAAAAGCATTAAAGTAGACAAATCCTCAGGTCCAAATGGCATCTATCCCAGATTACTAAGGGAGACAAGAGAGAAAAGTGCTGGGCCTCAACAGAAGTCTTTGTTTCCTCGTTAGCCACAGATGAGGTTCTAGAGGATTGGATATAGACAATGTTATCCCGTTATTTAAGAAGGATAGCAAGAATAACTCGAGTAATTAGAGGCCAGTGAACTTGACATCAGTGATAGAAAAATTGTTGGAGAAGATCCTTAGGGATAAGATCTATACACATTTGGAACTGAATGGCCTTATTAGCAATAGGCAGCATGATTTTGTACAGGAGAGGTCATGTCTCATTAATTAATTGAGTTTTCTGTGGAGGTGAGAAAGATGATTGACGAAGGAAAGGCTGTGGATGTTGTCTACATGGACTTTAGTAAAGAATTTGACAAGTTTCTCATGGCAGGCTGGTGCAAAAGGTCAAATCATATGGGCGCAAGGGTGAACTAGCTAGATAGTTTCGGAACTGACTTGGCCATAGAAGACAGAGGGCAGTGGTGGAAGGGTGTTTTTCTGAATGGAGGTCTGTAACTAGTGGTGTTCTACAGGGATCAGTGCTGGGGCCTCTATTGTTTGTAATGTATATAAATGGCTTGGAAGAAAACTTGGCTGCTCTGATTAACAAGTTTGCAAATGATATTAAGATAGGAGTTGCAGAGAGTGATGAAGATTGTCACAGAAGACAGCAGGATATAGATAGACTGGAAAATTGGGTGGAGAAATGGCAGATGGAATTTAATCTGGACAAATGTGAGGTGATGCATTTTGGTAGAACCAATTCAGGTCAGAGCTATATAATAAATGGCGGAGTAATTAGGAGCATTGACACACAGAGGAATCTGAGAGTACAGATCCATAGATCCTTAAAAATGGCAGCACAGATGGAAAAGGCAGTGAAGAAAGCATATAGCATGCTTACCTTCTACAGTCAGAGCTTCCAGCTTAAAAGTTGGGAAATTATGTTACAGTTATAGAAAATATTGATTAGTCCACATTTGGAATACTGTGTCTAATTCTGGTCACCACACTACCAGAAAGATGTGGAGATTTTGGAGAGAGAACAGAAAAGGTGTACCAGAATGTTGCCTGATATGAAGGATATTAGCTATGAGGAGAGATTGAATAAACTGGGATTGTTCTCCCTGGAAGGATGAAGGTTGAGGGGCAACCTGATAGAAGTTTATAAAATTATGAAGGGCATCGATAAGGCGACCAGTTGGAAGCTTTTTCCCCAGGGCAAGAATGACAATTATAAGGCAGCACAAGTTCAACTTAAGGAGGGAAAGGTTCAGTAGAGATGTGCAGGGGAAGATATTTATACAGAGGGTGCTGGGGGCCTGGAATGCATTACCATGTGAGGTGTTTGAGGCAGACATGTTAGCAACATTAACGACTTATTCAGATAGACACATGAACAGGTGGGGAATAGAGGGATACAGGTGGTGGTCTGGATAGGACATTGGCTTGGTGGGCCGAAGGACCTGTTCCTGTGCTGTACTGTTCTTTGCTCTTTGTATTCACTTCCGAGTCATGGAAGAAGTCGATCTTACCAGATGCATGTTACTTATAAGCAGTCATAAATGTGAATCTTTTCATTTTTGATTGTTAGGGAAATTAATCTGGAGGGAGATTGTAATTCTGGAAAAGTGGCCTTTTAGTGAGCATACATGACTTGCTAATGCATATGAAAGGGCTGCCTGATACCGTTTGTTAGGAAGCTCAACCTGCTTTCAAGTCTTGAGAGCTTAATTGCAAAAATTCACCCCACCGTCACGAAACTGATTTTTGCCTGCACCAAATATTATGGTCCCCAACTCCTCCCACCTTGACCAAGCTTCCTGCTGTTGGCAGGCCCCAAGGATTCCACCCCTGGTGTTAGCAGTATACTGAAAAATGGGTGCCCTGCAACACCTAACCATTTCCACAGCAACAAGGTGATCTGTTTCCGTGTGGCATTTTACTCTTATTTATCTATTGATGAAAGTATTTGACTTTACGATGAGGATGAATCATTCGTATCCACTTAGATTCAAAGGCCAATTTTTGGATAGGAACAGAGTTGAAAGTCATAAGTGCTGCAATTACCATCCATCCCAGATGAGATCTGAATTGCTGCCAATTTGATGCTGCTTCTCACGTTGTCCAGCTACCTGCTGAAAACATGTCAATGCAATTCACAGGATCCCAATGCAATTTTTCTCTTCCGCTGTTCAAGCGCTGCCCAATGGAGCTGTGTGTGGAAAGACTTCCCCTGGAGGCTGCTCTGAAAACAGAAAAAAGTAAGCTTCTTGAATGAACGACTTTTCAACTTTTATCCAGCCCCACAAAAACCCTTTCACCCGGTGTTGACCCTTTTTCAAACCATTCTGCCTTTGCCTTTAACACCCCCCTCCCAATGCCCCCCTCCACCCAATCCCCCTACCCCCCAACCCCACCTCAACTGAACAGAATGTGCCTGGATTGCAGGTGCAGAAGAAGCATTGTGCTTTCTCAGGACAAGCTATCTGTCTGCACTTCAATCATGTGAGCAGTTTGCAGACAGCATGTTAATGAGTCTCAATTGTGAAAATTGATCAGGCCTTTCACCGATAAGATCAGACAAGTGGCAGATTTGCTTCTGTCAGACAGAAACACCACATCTTATGAGTATGGATGAGGAAGGTCTGTGGATCCATTCTAATTCATCCATTTAGAGAGATTCTAACAGCCTCCTCCCCACTGTGGCTTCCAACTTGTTCTAAAATGATTCTAGGATTCTTTATATGTAAGTTTATTACATACCTTGAATAACTTGAAGTCAGTCTTAAAATTATCCTTAACAATTTTAAACCACATGCTCTTTAGTTTTACCATTGAAATTTAATTGAAGTTACATTCATGGATAACTTTTGCTTTAATCTTCACAAATAATGATTTTGGAAATCAATTTTTCTGTCCTTAATGCTCACTTGATTGTACATGGCTTGCAACCAGCTGAGGCAGAGGAAAACTGATGCCCAGTATACCAACAACATGTGATTTTAGTTCAATTTATATGGGAATATCTTGTTTGGACAGTATAATTTTCAGACTAGGTAAGTAGTGGGTCACCACAGGACAGGAGAAAGTTTGGTATACAAGCTCTGAATCTATTTTGACCTACATCTTCCAGTTCTGCCAAAGGTGACCACTAAATGGAAGCAATTGGAGGAATATTAAGCCCATTGTCTTCAACTGTAGAGTAAATGAAGGGGCTGTAGAGTCAGCGATAGGAGAAGCTTGATGTGGATTTACCCATAAATTGAAGCCTCATACAATTTCAGCTATGGAGTTTTTCTAATTTCTATTCAGTTGGTAGTTATATTTCAAACACAAGCAGAGCATGTTTAAAATTTTAATATGAATGTTTGCTATGTTGCCTGTGGGTGTTAAGGACAGTAAGAGCTGGCACAGCTTGTTGTCATTGGCAGTTGTTAGTGTGAGTTGAAGTGGAACAATGGCTTGTGAGCATCACCACGTGCCTGCGAGAGAGAAGGATCCACCTGCTATAGAAAGAAACCAGATAGGCCAACAAAACAATGTCACAGTTCAGGAAGTTGCACATTAGTGACTGTTCGATGGACAGGCATAGAAGCAGTTTCTCTGTTCTCTGTGATCTCTGAAACTTTTGTGTTGTGGGGCTAAGGAAACCAGTCCTACTTAAGAAAATACTTGATGAATATACGTTTCTTTGAGATGACTGAAGCCCCAAGCCCTTTTCTGCCTCCTGCTTGAATCTATTGTAATCATTTCTCTAAAAAGCAGTACACAAAGTGAGCAGACACTCTAATATCAAGCATTACATCTGTGCCAAAAAATTTGAGAGAAACAGATTCCCAACAATATAATTCCACAGCCTGTATCATGGCATTTTGAATCAGCTGCTGTTTTCTTGTCTCTGAAACTTTGATCTGAATGCAAGCCCTTGCTTTTGGGTAAGAGGGTAAATTCATTTCTACTGCATTGCCACTGGGGAGCTGAGCTTGAAGGAAGCACAGGGCAGAGAATAAGCACTAGATTTTCTCTCCCTGACCTATGCCACGTTTGAGCACAGATCTCCCCTGGGAGCACAGAGTCAGTGTATTTACCCTAAAGTCTCCTTTAAGTGTCCTGTTATGAACCTTTCAGGGACCGATAATGTTTACAGGTTCCTCAGAAATGGCATAGCTGCAGGATTAAATAAAATGTTGGCAGCAGAACAAGATAGCACTCTATTAAAATTTCTTTTTCTTATTCATTTTATGGGATGTGGCATCGCTGGCTGGGCCAGAATTTATTGCCTGTCCTTAATTGCTCTCCATTTCAAATAGTATTTGAGAGTCAACCACATTGCTGTGGATATGGAGTCATATGTAGGCCAGATCAGGTAAGGCCGGCAGATTTCATTCCCTACAGGATATTAGTAAACCAGATGCATTTTTATGACAATGGTTTCATGGTAATCATTAGACTTTTAATTCCAGCTTTTTATTGAATCCAAACTTCACCATCTGCAGAGGTGGGATTTGAACATGAGTCCCCAGATCTTGCTCAGTCTCTGGATTACTAGTCCAGTGACGACACCGCTGCACAAAGCTTCCTTTGGGCTCATTGCAGACAATATCATTTCCAGGCAAGCCATGGATAAATAATCTGTTAAATTTGAGGATGTTTTAAAATTTTTTGACTGCTTTTTCAAGGTCTTGGAACATATATCAATGTGAGCAGGAGAGACCTTCAGCCAGGTGAGTTTGTTGATTCCTTTATCAATAAGCTCTACCGCATGGCAGAAGAATGAGATTATGGAGATTTGAAATTGAGTTCATCACAGAGTTGTGCTGAGTGTCCCAAATAATTCGTTCTCTGACCTTATTCAAGCCCAGGAAGATCTCACTCTCGGGAAGGTTAGCTGAACTCTGAGACCACACCAGACCCTTCTTAGAGATGGGAGAACTTCATGGGTTTGAAGCCACATCTCAGTCCACCACATTTGGCCACAGATGCACAGAGATCACCTGAGCCAATGAGAGCTAACCCCCAACCAACCTGCTGTACAAAATGCAGCAGAGTGAAGCACACCTACAGGAAGGATCAATGTCTGGCTAATGCTGCCAAATGCTGCTGTTGACAAAAATTAGGGTACTTCAGCAGGCTATGCCTGTCTTGCGCAATGCACTGCCCGCAATCTGAAAGCCATCCACAAAATCAAGACCACCAACCCAGAGCACACACTTCTTCCTGAGTAACCTTAGATGACAATGTTTCCTGGAGCATGGACATCTCAGTAATTGGTCATCTAATGAATTCTACCTCTCCTAGGAATATCTTCCCTGAAGAAGTACTGCTCTTCTTTCTGATAGAATTTCCATTTATCTTTTTCACCCTATGCACCATCACTGCTTTCTAGTTCGCTCCTTGTGTTCGGCAAGGCGTATTTCCTTCCTCAGCGACTATCTCCATCTCTCACTCACCCCATGAGGATTCCAAATGAAGTTCCACCCCTCACCTTTCAGATCCACCCAGGATTACAGGTATCTTCAGGACATACAACACTCCTTGGGCTGCTGTTCTTGACACATCCTGAGATCCACGCTTAGTGCCATGCGCCGCCATATCCACATCCTCGATATCTCGCTCTTTCTCAAAGCTGTGCTGGTCCTCAGTTTCACTTCATTTTTCATCTCATCTGATATTTTAATATTTCTTCTAATGAATTCTAGCATTGGATAGACCATTTTATCAGATGAACCAGTTTGCTGGGTCTGAACCATGGACACTCCACTCTGAAGTACAATGGAAATCTATCTCCTGCTGATTGGAAAGATTCAAGAGCCATTAAGGTATGATGACAAACAAATCTCAAATGTTATGCATGTTGTGCAAAATTGGCTTTTTTCACTCCTTAGTAGAGATACCTGCAATTGCTTTCCTTCAACCAACAGAAGATATGAAGACAATCACATTTGCCACACAGCCTCAAACTCAGCTTCCTGAAAGCCCAACTACATGGCAGCAACCCAATGTCGAGTTCTTTTAAAATTCCTCTTCCCTTTTTGTCGATTTTTTTTTCTTTTCTTGTTGATTTTTCTCTGAACTGAACCAAGGGCTGGACAAAGCCATAGTGCTGGAGAGGTTACCACAGCATCTCCAGTGGAGATAATGCCAGAGCCAGAATTACTTCCAGTCTTTTCCTCAGCCAGAGATCATATCCTATACCGTACCCCAGCAACTACCGGCGAGTGTGATGTAAACACAGAGTCCGCTGGAACCAGGTAGCAGCCCCACACAAACACAAGTCAACAAAGGTGAGCAGCCTCCTCTTCTTTTTCTGTTCATAGGCTTCCAGGCACTGGAAAAGGCAGAAGAAGGGATGCAACCCACATCTGGATGGATAACACTCATGGTACCAATCCACCACCGTGACACACAACCAACCAGGCATGGTATAGTACTCATCAATGAACTCATGCATGAAGTCACGCCCACATTCGGTTTCAACCAATGAAACACCAACAAGATCAACTGCCCTTAGATCCTACCTCTCTCCAAATGAGATGTGACAGGGGTACAAAGCATCCAGATTGCCTCGGACACTGATTTCAAAACTCGAAGATAGGAATGGGGTAGTATGAATTCTGTTAATGCATGCTGTCAATGTTGCAACATTAACTACAAAATAGTTTAGAGTTAAAGCTGTTTTAATTTCATTTGAAGTTAAATACACCAGCCTTATGACAAAACAAGACTATAATCAAACTGTAACTACTGTCAGCCTATATATCCAAGGGATAAAGACTTGGGGGGGAAGTGAAGTAGGAGTAGGTACTTTAAGGGTTAACCTGGGATTAAGTACAGTACTGCCCACTGGTGATGTAAGAAGGCACTGACTTAGAGTTTGGGTTGAAAGTGAGATCTAGGCAGCAAAATGTAACCACAGGTCATGGAGTCGTCTCCATTCCTATACCCTCAACTATAAATGTCTCACAACACTAGGTTAAAGTCCAACAGGTTTATTTTGAATCACGAGCTTCCGGAGGGCTGCTCCTTCCTTAGGTGAGTGAAGTGACTTATCTGAGGAAGGAGCAGCGCTCCAAAAGCTCGTGATTCCAAATAAACCTGTTGGACTTTAACCTGGTGTTGTGAGACCTCTTACTGTGCCCAACCCAGTCCAACACTGGCATCATAACTATAAATGTGTACGTAGCTTAGTAATGTTAATAAAGACTCCTTGGTAACTGCTACATGACTGCTTCATAGTACCCAAGCTGTACACACCATAGATGGTGAGAACTCAACAAAGCACTTCCAAAATCATTAAAAATTGTTCCATTTTAATAGCCTTCAAGCCAGACGAAAGAAGCTGCAGGTGTAAATAACAATCAAAGCCATTCAAAACCTTAATTAGATTTGGGTTCTAGAAAACCATTTTACGCATTTATTTATTATGGCTCAGGAATCTAATCATTTACTTTAACCTGTAAGTTTATAGGCCTATTTCATGTATAATTGATCCACAATTCTCTTAGACAGGAACGTTTTGTTAACACTCAATTTAGGATAAATCACAGCAGCCACAGTAACTAAGTCTTACTGTAGATCTGTATAAAATACAAAAATCGAGAAATTCTTATAACTTGAGGGTCATTATTCATTATACAGAGTGAGTGCTTATCTGAATCATTAACCAGTTAAGAAACTGCTTAAGAAGGTGCTTGCACTTTAAAATCAGAATGAAAATAAATGGAGGAAAATCAAAGATATTCATTGTCTAATTTGACAATCATAGCATCATCATTCTCCTATCCAACCTTTCCATTCATTCCATCCATGCTATCTAGAGCTAGGTGGGGGGAAGGGAGGGGACGGGGGAGGTCACTATTTCAATATAAGAGCTTATGCGTTTAAGATGGAGGCAATTCTTTTTTCTCTCAGAGGCTTGTGAGCCTTTGGATCTCTTTTCCTGAAAACATGGTGGAAGCAGAGTCTTTGAATGCTTTTACAGCAGAGGTGGATAGATTCTTGGTAAGCAAAGGTGTGACAGGTTATTGGGGGTAGGAGGCAAGCAGATTTGAGGTTACTATCTCATCAGCCATTCCCCTATTAAATGGCAGAGTAGGCTCAAGCGGTTGAATGACCTCCTGCTTGTTCATATGTTCCCATGCCATAGCTCACTATTAATTGCCCATCCCTACTTTCTCATCTTCATTCATCCAATCCTGCTCTTGAACATTGCTAAAATATAACTCATATCAATTCACACCCAGTCAGCCAACCATTCCACCTCTTAAGATAAAGGCAACATACTGGGAATGCTGGAATCTGAAACAAAAATAGAAAATGGTGGAGAAGCTCAGGAGCTCTGACAACGTCTGTGGAAAGAGAATAGAGCCAACATTTCAAGTCAAGATGACCCTTTGTCAGAACTGAAGGTAAAGAAAATCAGACAAGATTTATACTATGAGGTGGGTGGTGGGGGGAGAGGAATGATAACTGGACAAAAGGAATGTAACTGGTGATGATAAAGGCTGAGAAAGGTGATAAAGCATCCAGTAAGTGATCGGAATGTGTGAATAGTGGAACAAAGGTACAGATTGTTAGAGAACAACCTGAGGAATACGGTAATTGGCTTGGCTAGAGAGAGGGTGGGGGTTGGCGGGGTTATGGTGTTGAAAGACAAGAAGGAGAGTGAGATTTCAGAAGTGGAAAAATAAAATGTGTTGATTGGTGGCATTCCAGAGGAAAGTAATCTCAGAAGGCAGATTGAAATCTTGGAGATGAATACATGTTGAAGATGTCTGTGTGGGACTGGCCTTTGGAGAAAATTTCAAGGCATGTTGTTCAATTGAGGAGATTGTGAATCCTCATGAGAAAGACAAAGTTTCTGTGAGACCAATTGGGTCAGGATGTGACAAACATCTGGGTGGGTTGTTGAAAAATCCATGGATACTGCTTTGGTCATATCTTTCATTTACTTTGGAGTGTGGAGTGTCTGATCACAGTTCATCAGTTGGTTCACATGTACTACATAGTTACCCTGATAGTGTCAGATAGATATGGTAAATTGTTCTTTCTTTCCAAATTTCTATGTGTCTGTGAAGATAAAGCTGTGGTGAAAGAATAGTGAATATTTGAGTCATTTTCGTATATTTGCATTGAAATCTTTCCAACCCTTTTGTTTGATGTAATATTGTTCAGTTTTCTTTTTTAATAAATGTTTTATTCTTTATATTAAAGTTCACTAGCAGACCCCTGTGGATGTGTTCATAGTTTATCTCCATGGTTTCTAAAAAAAAAATATAAGTTAGGATCTATCAAACCAAGTTTCACTCCAGGATCTGAAATAAAAACAGAAAATGCCGGATAAACTCAGCAGGCCCTACAACAATTGTGGCGAGAGAAACAGAATTAACATTTTGAGTGCATCCGCAGTATTTCACTCTGGGACCTAACTTGCCTAGTAATAATAACATCAGTTGGGATTGCAGCACGTTATATATCATTGGTAGGTCAAAGCGTGGAACTCAGTACCTACAGCACATTGGGAGCTCCCACAACACACGAACTGCAGCACTTCAAGAAGGTAATTTATTATCATCTTCTTAAAGGCAAAAGGCAATTGGCGAAGACACATTTCCAACCTCAAACCATCAGTTATTCTCCAGAGATTCAAATTTAATTTAAAGAGGAGAGTCCCAGGCAAAATGATTGCGACTTATATCACTACATCGAAACAGAGTATGCAATTTTGGAGCTATTTTGAATGATATGTTATGGGACAGATTAGTCTGCAGGGTGAATAACAAAGTGATTCAATGGGGGTTACTTGCAGAGCATAAAACAGAGTATGCAATTTTGGAGCTATTTTGAATGATATGTTGTGGGACAGATTAGTCTGCAGGGTGAATAACAAAGTGATTCAATGGGGGTTACTTGCAGAGCATAATATAAATTTTAAACAAGGAATAGAGATAGTGCAGGCAATGGAAAGCAGTGAAAAAGGTGCAGAGGAATTACAGAGTGCGCAAATGGTGCTATTCACCAGTACGGGCAGAAACCTGCAGTCAGCAGTGGTACAAAACTGAAGAAGCAGCTGTGAGGCAGGAAACTAGTTCAACACAAATAAGACAAGAAGATTCAGAAGAGGCAATCAGTCAGCAAAGTTCGAAGCAGAATGTTACCAATGTGGAGGTAACCACCACTGATTCCGACAGGTATAAGGAAGCAGAGTGTTTTCTTGTCAAAGGAGAATCCACTTAAGGCATAGGTGCAGAACTATGTCAAGTCTACCAAGTACCGATTAAACAATACCAGTCTACAATGTGGAAGAGTCTGGCATCAACTATTTAAATGTTTATTCACTGTTTAAAATAAAAGCAGGCAAGATAGACCCTAATACTATAATACTCCAGGAAAATGGGAAGTCTTTTAGGGTGGAAGTTGATACGGTGGCATCAGCTACTGTGCTAGGTCAGCATATGTATGGGTACTTGTGAGAAGGAATTCAACCAATGAAGGTGAAGAGTACTGCGGCCAAGTTAAAAACTTATACTAGAGAAGCGATGAAAATAGTGGGCATTGCAATGACACCTATATACTATTGCAACAAACTGACTAACTCCCATTGATCATAGTGACAGGTGAAGGACCAAACCTTCTTGATCATGACTGGCTTAAGGAAATTAAGTTGAACTGGAGCAAGATTTTCTAAGTGCAGGAATGAGGACTCAAACTGATGAAGCAACACAAAAGCATCTTCAGTGATAAATTAGACAAATTAAATGCCAGCAAGTGAAGATCTATGTGAACCCAGAGATGACCTCTCAATTCTTTAAGGCAAGACCAATACCATATGCTTTACAAGAGAAAGTAGACACTGAATTAAATTGATTGGAAGAACAGGGCACTATATAACCAATTCAGTTCTTGGAAAGGGTAACACTGATAGTTCCCGTATTGAAACTGAACAATCCACATTTGTGCTAATTAGAAGTTAATTGTTAATTGGGCTGCCAAGTTAGATAAATCTCCAATCCCAGAGATTGAAGACCTGTATGCAAAGCTGACTGGAGGTCAATCTTATATACAAAGCTGGATATGAGACATGCCAATGAGCAACTCGAATTAGACAATACTTCTTGAGGTTACGTCATGATGAACATACACAAAGGGCTGTTTCAATACTCATGCCTGCCTTTTGGTGTGCAGTTTTTCAAAGGACAATGGAGAATCTGCATCAGGGGCTGCCACAAGTTGTGTTCTGTCTTGATCTTGTTTTTACAGTTGGATTAACAGTAGCCAAACATCTAGTGAATTTATAGGAGGTGCTGAAGAGATTTCAGGATGTTGGAGTTTGCTTCAAGAAGGAGAAACATAATTTTCAAGCCACTGAAGTAGCCTACCTGGGATACTGTGTAAATGCACAAGGTTTTCATCCCAAGAAAGACAAGCTCAGAGCCATAAAGGAGGCTTCATGCCCCAAAAACACATTTAAGCTCAAGTCATTTTTGGAAGTGGTAAATTAATATGGATGTTATTTGTCAAATCTGTCGAAGTATTGCCCCCCTTCCAAAGAAACACTAGCATTGGTCTTGGAAGATTCCACTGAAAGAAGTTTTTAACACAGTAAAGTAATTGCTGCATTCTTCAAACTTGTTAACACATTTCAATGTGTCTAAGGATCTGGTGTTGACATGTGATGCCTCTTCATCTGGCGTTGGTGCGGTGTTGTCCCATGAGATGGATAACAGATCTAAAGGCCAATATGCTATTTCTCAAGAACACTCTCAACAGCCAGAAAAGACTACTCACAAATTGAGAAAAAAGGTTTATTAATAGTTTTTGATGTCAAGAAATTCCCCAGTACTTACTTTACCATTGCTTCTGACCACAAGCTGCTCTTGGTCTTTTTAAAAAAGACAAGGTATAAAACACATTAGAATTGTGCTTCACACTCAGCATCCAACGGATTAGTTGAGTGAACCATCCAATCTGTTAAGTTTGGCCAAAGAAATAGGAGGAATCCTGGAGACCAGAATCTCACATTTCCTTCTTGGCTACCAGACTACTCCACATGCAACAATGGGAGTCCACCAGCAGACTTGTTAATGAATTGTTGTTGCAGAATGAGATTGAGCCTTATGCTTCCAAATTTGCTTGGGAGGATAGAGGCCAACCAAAGTCATGATTCGTGTCAGTTAACATGGTCACTTATGATGGGTGGCACCACGTATGCAAAAAATGTTGATAGCAGGTCACATTGGCTCTTGGAGTCATTCTCTCTAAAACTAGACCCCTGTCTTACCAAGTGAATGTAGGAGGAAGGATTGTCCAAAAACACAGAGAGCTTTTGGGAAGAAGGGAGATGCCCCAGCACCAGTTTGCCATCAGGAAATGTTATCGACTGTTTTAGCATTGAAGTACCGGGCAGGCACAACCAATGTCTCCATGGAAACAGATAGAGCTGAACTGCCTGTGTCTGAAGAGACACCTGTCATGGGTTTCAGCTGACCAGATTTTGTGGAAGTAGCTAAGTACATGAGTTACGTCGTTCCACAAGAATTCAGAAACCCCCATAAAAGACTTAATTTATAATTAACTAAGTTCATGTACTAAAAGTTTAATTATTTAGGATTGTGTAAATTGAATATTGACATTTATATAAAAGGACTTAGAGAAGAGGGATGTAATAATTGTCCCTTTAAGCATCAATTAGCAGAGTAAGGGTCACATGACTCATGGAACCAATGGAGCAGGGGAAGCATGGGCTCTACTCAGTCCTCAGGAGCTGATTGCAGCCATGAGGTTACAAGTCTCTGTACAGTTTTAACAGGTAAATGAGTGAATTGTGTTTGCCCTAAACAGTATCTTTACAAGTAAAAGCAAATTACTGTGGATGCTGGAATCTGAAACCAAAAGAGAAAATGCTGGAAAATCTCAGCAGGTCTGGCAGCATCTGTAAGGTAAGAAAAGAGCTGATGTTTTGAGTCCAGATGACACTTTGTCGAATCTCATTTCATCAAATCTCATTTCAAATCTGATTTGACAAAGGGTCATCTGGAGTCAAAACGTCAGCTCTTTTCTTGCCTTACAGATGCTGCCAGACCTGTCGAGATTTTCCAGCATTTTCTCTTTTGGTTTGAGCATCTTTACAACCTTAATTTTAAAATTCTCATCTTCATGTTGATACATGTCCTTAGCCTTGCCCTTCCTATTTGAACTCCAGAGACCAGGCATTGGGACTGTAAACATGATACGACCTAATGGACAAGTTGTCACCATTTCGAATGATTAGTAGCAACCTTGTCCCGGTCATTCATGTCAATGCTGCTGAGCTTTGAATGTCTTGGCAACATTTTCTTTGTCCTCCCCTAGGATGCTTGCTATTGGGAAGTTGAGAAAACAGGGAGATGCTTTTCAGTTATCCGGGCAGAGTGTCCAGTCCATCGTACGTTGATTTAACGTTCATTTTATTTAAAGTTTATTTATTTGTTAGTCACAAGTAAGGCTTACATTGACACTGCCATGAAGTTACTGTGAAAGTCCCCTAGTCGTCACACTCCAGCGCCTGTTTGGGGCAATGCACCTAACCGGCACGTCTTTCAGATCATGGGAGGAAACTGGAGCACCTGGAGGAAACCCACGCAGACACAGGGAGAAGGTGCAAACTCTACAGACAGTGACCCAAGCCAGGAATCAAACCCAGGTCCCTGGCGTTGTGAAACAGCATATTAACCACTGTGCCGCCCACGAGAATTGAACTCGTGACCACTGGTTTACAAGACCACTGTGCTAACTGCTGAGCTATGAAGCCAACAGTTTTGCCTGAATGCTTGTGGAACTGGCTTGAAGAAGGATATCTTTTTCGATTGTCCACTCATTGTAACTGGATGATATGAATCCTGAATGAGGTAGTGGGGGCATTGTGCTTTTGTGCCTAACTTGGCAATGTGAATACTGTCTTCTCTGAAAGCATTATAGTGTTAGCACCATGCCTTGTCTAAACTCTGTGGAGTTCTTAACGATTATAGTATCAAATTACATATTGCAGAGAACTTGAATTACTTTACAGCAGATTAAATTATACATTCCAGAAAACTTGCTGGTTACATCTTGTCCTCCAAGGGGACTAATAAAAAACCTGATCCAGCCCAGCTATGTTGCAAAGTGAAGCAGCTATCAAAGATTTAAGAAGAAGTAACTTCTTTTGGAAAGGAGGGAAGAAGAATAACAATAATAAAATATCCTCTTTGTATGAGACCATAAAACATATTTACACAAAAGGACGGGTTGGAAATGCTTGAGAAAATTCTCTCATCTAAATTCATTGTCCTCTTTCTCTGCCTGAAGACTCATTGCTTAAGATGCATGACCCTTCTCTCAGGGTTTAACAGTCAAAATGAACAACATATACATCATTAGTCAGCAGCACACAGCTACTCAATCTATATTTTATGTGACTGGTTTTCCCACTGAAAGCAATCAAGATACTGTAAGGAAGGGAGTGCCAGCCCTTTTGAATCTACATGTTTTGTGGAGTGAGGATGATGCTAGCCTCTGGCAAGAAAATTAACTGAAACACGGAGTGCATGCTCATGTGATTAGGATCTGACATAATGACTACTTGTGATTCAGCTATACATATATGCCTCTAATGAAATGGATTGTGAAAAAAACAATTCTGTAGAAGTGACTTTTAACTCTGCACATCAATCCTCAGAAGGTACTCTTATTATTTTGTTCAGAATTTGGCTTCTCTGTGCCAGGCAATCAAATATTTATTTCATGTAGAACTGTCTCAAGCGGCACAGAGAGGAGCCTTTTGTTTTATTAGTTTGAGCTGGCATGCTAGGCCTGGCATTGAATGGCCAGTATGTGAACTCGGAGCATTATCTGGTCTGCTTTGATTTGGCTCAACTGTTTTACATTGATTAGATAGTTTCCATGACTAATTAATAATCACAATTAAATATTTTGCCATTTGAGATGAAGGATAGCTATATATTAATGTGGTAAATTCAGTGGGTCCATCACTGTATGATTATAGATTGGGTAAAACTGAGTGTCTTATGTTATAAGTTAAAATGTGCCAAGGCAATTTGAAGAAAAGCAAAGAGATCAGCCAGCATCCTGGCTGACATTTATTGTTCAAGCAGCAGGGCTAAAACATCTCTAATCATCTCATTGCTGTTCATAGGATTTTGCAGTGTGTAAATTCACTGCCGCAAATGCATAAGTAGAAGTGTCACGATACTGTAAAAGTATTTAATTGTCTGTAAAGCACTTGGGATCTCCAGAAGACCTGAGGGGTGAGGTCTTTCTTTAAAATCTTGAGTAGCTCGTCTGGTGCTTAGAAATTCGAAAATAATCAACCAGGGCCCAGCTCCCTCAGCCTACTGCAAATGTAGTCTTCTTTATCTTCAGACATGCCAATCACACCGTCAGGAGCCCCTTTCTAAGGTGTGAATAATGGTTATTCTGTGGGAGTCATATTTAATTTGCTCTGAAGCAAACATTATCAGAGGGTCAGATGACCAAATAGGGCATTAGGCTAAATTATTATCTGGAAAACAAACTAGATGAATTTAGAGCCAGACTCACTTTCCAAAGAGAATTAAGGGATTGTTGTGTACTCTGTTTCACAGAGACGTGGCTCACTCCAGTTTCACCGAACATGCCCTACAACCGGAGAGCTTCTCAATCCAACAACTGGACCGTACAGCAGCCTCAGGCAAGGCTAGGGAAGGTGGGGTCTGCTTCCTAATCAACATCTTATGGTGCCTGGACATAGCAACACTGACAACCTTCTGCTCCCACTCCTAGAATACCTGACGCTAAAATGCTGCCCCTACTACCTTCCGCAGGAGTTCACCTCTGTTATCCTGATGCCAGTTTACATCCCACCCCAGGCAGATATGAAGATCACGCTGAACAAAACATACACCATTATGAATAGCCTTGAGATGAAACATCCCGAGGCCTTGTTCATCTTGGCTGGGGACTTCAATCAGGCCAAGTTCAAGAGCATATTACCAAGTTATTGACAACTCGTCTCCTGTTCCACCAGAGGTCTAAACATCCTAGACCACTGTGACACAAATATCAAACATGCCTACTGCTCTATTGCCCACCCACACTTTGGCAAATCAGATCACAAGGCTGTGCCTCTGCTCCCAGCTTACAATCTAAGGAGATCCATCAAAGATGCCAAAAGACAGTACCAGACCAAGCTAGAGTCCCAGACTAGCCACACCGACCCCCATTGACTATGGCAAGGTTGGCAAGAAATAACAGGTTAGAAGGTGAAGCCATGTAAAATCACTGGCTCCAACGTACTCCTCCCTGATGAGCTCAATGTATTCTACGCCCGTTTTGAGCAAGAGGTCAGCGAGTGCTTGCCCTCCATCCTGGAAGCCCTGGATGAACCTACATCTGGGGTCACCATTGTAAATGTCAGAGCAGCTTTCTTGAAGGTCAACCCACGGAAAGCGACTATCCTGGATTGGGTACCCGGATGAACACTCAGGTCCTGCTCGGAGCAACTGGCAGGGATATTTACAAACATCTTCAAGCTCTCTTTACAACAATCTGAGATCCCTATCTGCTTCAAAAAGGCAACCATAATCCCTATACCTAAGAAAAACCAACAGTGTACCTTAATGACTGTCGGCTGGTGGCTCTGACATCCATCATTATGAAGTGCTTCAAAAGGCCAGTCATGGCATAAATCAATTCCAACCTCCCGGACGACCTGGATCCACTACAACTCACCTACCACCACAACAGGTCCACAGCAGACACCATCTACCTGGTGCTGCATTCAACCCTGGAGCACCTAGATAACAAGGCCACCTATATCAGACTTCTATTTATTGACTAAAGCTCAGCCTTCAACACTATTATTCCCATGAAACTCATCTCCAAACTCCATGGCCTGGGCCTCGGCTCCTCCCTCTGCGACTGGATCCTGAACTTCCTAACTCACAGACCACAATCAGTAAGGATTGGAAACAATACTTCCTTCATGATCATCCTCAACACTGATGCCCCACAAGGCTCTGTTTTCAGCCCCCTACTATACTCCTTATACACCTATGACTGTGTGGCCAAATTCCCCTCCAATGCGATTTTCAAATTTGCTGACATAGTAGGTTGGATCTCAGGCAATGTTGAGGCAGAGTACAGGAATGAGATAGAGAATCTGGTGAACTGGTGCAGCAACAAAAATCTCCCCCTCAGTGTTAACAAAATGAAGGAGATTGTCATCGACTTCAGGAAGCGTAAAGGAGAACATGCCCCTGTCTACATCAATGGGGACAAAGTAGAAAGCGTTGAGAGCTTCAAGTTTTTAGGTGTCCAGATCCCTAACAACCTGTCCTGGTCCCCCCATGCTGACATTATAGTTAAGAAAGCCCACCAACACCTCTACTTTCTGAGAAGATTAAGGAAATTTGGCATGTCAGCTATGACTCTCACCAACTTTTACAGATGCACCATAGAAAGCATTCTTTCTGGTTGCATCACAACTTGGTATGGCTCCTGCTCTGCCCAAGACTGCAAGGAACCACAAAAAGCTGTGAATGTAGCCTAATCCATCACACAAACCAGCCTCCATCCATTGACTCTGTCTACACTTCCCACTGCCTCGGCAAAGCAGCCAGCATAATTAAGGTTCCTATGCATCCCGGACATTCTCTCTTCCACCTTCTTCCATTGGGAAAAGATACAAAAGTCTGAGGTCACATAGAACATAGAACATAGAACACTACAGCACAAACAGGCCCTTCGGCCCACAAGTTGCGCCGATCACATCACCTACCTACCTACAGACTTATCTATAACCCTCAATCTCATTAAACCCCATATACTCATCCAGAAGTCTTTTAAAAGACCCCAGCGAGTTCGCCTCCACCACCACTGACGGCAGCTGATTCCATTCACTCACCACCCTCTGAGTGAAAAACTTACCCCTAACATCACTTCTGAACCTCCCTCCCCGCACCTTAAATCTGTGTCCTCTCGTAGCGACCATTTCAAACCGGGGAAATAGCCTCTGAGAGTCCACCCTATCTATTCCTCTCAACATTTTGTAAACTTCTATCAGGTCGCCTCTCAACCTTCGTCTCTCCAGGGAAAAGAGTCCCAGCTCCCTCAACCTAACTTCATAAGGCATGCCTCCCAGTCCAGGCAACATCCTTGTAAATCTCCTCTGCACCCTCTCAATAGCTTCTACATCTTTCCTATAGTGAGGCGACCAGAACTGCGCACAATACTCCAAATGAGGCCTGACAAGGGTCTTATAAAGTTCCAGCATTACCTCCCGACTCCTAAACTCAATCCCTCGATTAATGAAGGCCAGTACACCATACGCCTTCTTGACCACCTCCTCCACCTGCGAGGCCGATTTAAGAGTCCTGTGGACCCGGACCCCAAGATCCTTCTGCTCCTCAACACTACTCAGACTTCTGCCCTTGATAGTGTACTCGTTCATCCCGTTGGTTCTGCCAAAATGGACGACTACACATTTATCCGCGTTGAAGTCCATCTGCCACTTCTCCGCCCAGTCCTGCATCCTATCTATGTCCTGTTGCAACTTTTGCCATCCTTCCAGATCATCCACAACACCACCGACCTTCGTGTCATCAGCGAACTTACTTACCCATCCCTCCACTTCCTCATCCAGGTCATTTATGAAAATGACAAACAACAAGGGTCCCAGAACAGATCCTTGAGTCACATATCAACCGACTCAAGAACAACTTCTTCTCTGCTGCTGTCAGACTTTTGAATGGACTTACCTTGTATTAAGTTGCTCTTTCTCCACACCCTAGCTATAACTGTAACACTACATTCTGCACTCTCTCGTTTCCTTCTCTATGAATGGTATGCTTTGTCTGTATAGCGTGCAAGAAACAATACTTTTCACTGTATGTTAATACATGTCATAATAATAAATCAAATCAAATTATTTTCACTGGTTTCAGTGCTTTAGTGACACTAGAACACCATAAAAATAGTTTTTATCAAATAAACCTGAGTTAAGCAATTAGCTCCTTGTGTACATTTAAAGAACTTCCCCCATCGTTACTTGATCTCTTTAGGTCTTTTCCATAATCCATCTTCTGAGTCTCCACTGGGTTTATGTGTGTACACGTTGTGGCCAGTCATCATCATTGTGCATATACTTTTCTTGAGGACCTATTATATCTGGATAAGTTAGACCCAAATATATAAGACATAGCTCCTGTTGTGCCAATTGATCAAGGCATAATAGTATGGAAGCTTTGTTTACTGACTGCACTTGGAAATGATTTTTCAATCCTTTCTCCCCCTACCAAAATCTCCAGTTGTTTTTCACTTTGTCTGATCATCCAAGGTGCCTCACATCCCTGAGTTTCTGCCCCCTCCCTATCTTAGTCATTTCAACTTAGGAACAAGTATGGCTTTTCTCCTGGGCATCCCACTCTATCATTATTTTTATGCAGGAGGAAGAAACATTAGAGATCGGACAGAAAAGTCTCGCAGCTTTCCAGAGGAATGCAACTCAACAGATGAATTGACAAAGTATTTATAGCACAGATCACACAGGGAGCACTGCATCACTAGATGTTTGCTTTTTAAATCTGCAACTAGTCATCTTTGTAATCTGCCGCATGGGGATTTCAGGCCACACTCAGATGTCAGTACTGCTTTTTTGTTCAACGCATTGATGACTATATTTGTGTTTCTTCCTTCACTTCTATAGAAGGGTGATTTGGACTCAAAACATCCTCTGTTTCTCTCTCCACAGATCATAAAATCCTAATGTGCAGAAGGAGGCCATTCTGCACTGATCACAATCCCACCCAGAACCTATTTCTGTAACCCCACTTGTTTACCCTGCTAATCCCTCTGACACTAAGACCAATTTATCATGGCCAATCAACCTAATCCTCACATCTTCGGACTGTGGGAGGAAACTGGAGTACCCAAAGGAAACCCACGCTGGCACAGGGAGAATGTGCCCAAACTCCACACAGACAGTGACCCGAGGCAGGATTTGAACCATGTCTATGGTGCTGTGAAACAGCATTGCTAACCACTGTGGCATCGTGTTGCCCAGATGCTGCCACACCTGCTGAGTTTATCCAGCATTTTCTGCTTTTTATTTCAAATTTCCAGTATCTGCAGCATTTTGCTTTTCTTATTATTTTTGGTGTTTTGTGTTGGCCTTGCTCAATCTGGAAAAGTTCATTAAATTTGCAACTAATTTCCACCCTATCCTTACCTTTGCACCATTCATATCTGAATCATCTCTTCTCAACTCCATCCCTACGTTTGGGGATAGTCTGCCAAACAATGTCTATTGTAACAGCACTGGTTCCTACAGCTACTTTAATGACACCTCTTCCTAACCTACTTCCTGCTCTCTCATCTTCTCCAGCTTCATTCTGATGATACTGCTTTCACTAACCAGTGCCTCCTGGCATATGCCTTCTATTTTCCCCAGCCAAAGACCACATTCAATGTGGTTGACAGTGTCCTTAGGCATGTCAGCCCTATTTCCCACACTTCTATTCTACTGAATAATTCTACCATTCAAATAGTGTCAATTGTTACATGGTGCGGTCTGGGTTCTTTTATTACTAAAATTCACGTAACATTTGCAGCAAAATATGGTTAGCCATGGTATTATCAGGTAAATGTTTAAGTTTTTTGATGATAACCCAAAGAATTATGCAATAGCTGGGTATTTAATGATTTCTCTAGCTTCTTTATGTAAATAGCCACATAATAGACTTGTTTCAGATTTGTAGGCCTGCTACTCTGTGGTAACTAATAATGTGACTGAGCTGTCTGCATAGAAAAACTTAGAGGCATCTTTCAAATAAACTGTCCCTTTTATTCATTCTTGAAGAGCCTGTGATGGTGTATTTCTGTCAGAATTTACCATGTGAATTCCCTCAGGCGATCACTGATCATTCTTTACAGGAGAAAACTCAGCAGCAAAATGTGCTTTGGAATTGAATAGAGATTCCTACACACACATATCATCAATGCTAAGTCTAGATAACTCGAGATAATAATTGTTCTTACTTTCATTTCCCTGCTATTGGTTCACACCGCTGGCCAGAATTTTGGATATATTCCTCATTTAGATCTAGCTTTGAATATTATAGTGCATTGAAATGAAGCATTGTGGTGGCATGCTGGCACAGTGCTTAGCACTGCTGCCCCACAATGCCAGGGACTTGGGTTTGATTCCCAGCTTGGGTCACTGTCTATGTGGAGTCTGTACTTGCCCCCCGTGTCTGCTTGGGATTTCTGCAGACGCTCTGGTTTCCTCCCATTGTCCAAAGATATGTAGGTTAGTTGGATTGGCCATGCTAAATTGCCCCTTAGTGTCAGGGGGAAATCATAGAAATCATAGAACCCTACAGTGCAGAAAGAGGCCCTTCGGCCCATCAAGTCTGCACTGAACACAATCCCACCCAGGCCCTATCCCCATATCCTTACCTATTATACCCACTAATCCCTCTAACCTATGCATTCCTAGACACTAAGGGGCAATTTCTTAGCATGGACAATCACCCTAACCCACACTACTTTGGATTGGGGGAGGAAACCGGAGCACCAGGAGGAAACCCACGCAGACATGAGGAGAATGTGCAAACTCCACACAGACAGTGACCCAAGCCAGGAATTGAACCCAGGACCCTGGAGCTGTGAAGCAGCAGTGCTAACCACTGTGCTACCGTACCAGGGCTGGCTAGAGTAACTGCAAGGGGTTATGGGGATAGGACCTGGGTGGGATTGTGGTTGCTGCAGACTTGATGGGCCAAATGGCCTCCTTCTGCACTGTAGGGATGCTATGAGTCTCTTGTTTAGGATGTAATCCTGCAGTGAGGTCCATTGGCCCATCTGGAATGTGTCATGGTGTAAGGAACAGGTCATTTTTAGTCCATTTTAAATTTCTACTTTGAAAAGCTGGTCAGGTGGCAGAATCTAGCTTCTGTGAAATGCAGGAAACATTGATTAGTGAGCTGGAGATTGTTATTGGAATCAAACTTGTTGCGATGCAATGTGTTGAAGACATTTCCTTGAGAATCTTGATGACAGTCAATGTGGTTGTCTGGTATTTCTAGATATTCATCTCACTGGAGTTGTAGTCCACAATAATTAGGAAGAATATGCTATTATAGATGAATAGGCCCATTGCTTGCTTTTGCCGTGGCCTATTAGGGAGCAGTGAAGGATTTAATGGCTCTTCTGGTTCTGGTGGTGCAAGCTGCGAGTTCGGAAATTGACAATGGTTTATTCCATTGTCTTGGAGATGTCTGGTCACCAGACTGTGGATTGGGCTCGTGCCTTATAATTAGTGATGCTGTGATGTTCCTAGTGTACTCTCTGGAGGACAATTGCCACTGAGGGGTTGGAATGACAAACTGCTCATCATGAACAGTAAGTTGTCAATGAAGATGAAGTGGTTCTGACACTCAAAGCATGCTTTCTGAAACATAGCATGGCCACTGACAAGGCCATCCCTTTAGGCAGTAGGAGTGGGTGTGGGTAAACTCCTTTTCACCATCATGTTCTTGATGGAGGTGGTGAAGCCAGGCCATGGATGCCAAAAGGACGCTAGTAAGAGCCTGGATGAAGGCCCCTACTTCATTAACATAGGGAACATGGTGGTTGATTGGCTGTTCTATGTGAACCTTGAAAGGACATCAGTTGTCAACCGATTCTTTCACTGGACTTAGACGGTCTGAGACACAAAACTCACGAGTCATAGGTGGAACTGTTAAACCAGAAGGGCATCTTCATAAGCGGAGAGAAGAATGCCTTGTAATTCTCAATGGTGAATTTGCTGTCAATGATGCAGTTTGTAAGCTCGTGTTATAGCCAAGGCTTCTTTTTCAAAAACTGCACATCTGATTCCTGTGTCTGATAGTCTGCTTGAAGCGTAGTAGACTGGTCACTGCACGCTGTCTGGACTGCACTGAGGCCTATGGAGGAGGTGACAGCTGCAATGCTGATAGTGAGGCATGACCACAGTGGGCCAGCACATCTGTAGCGAGCAGTACCTCTTTGATGCAATTGAATGCCTGGTCCTGCAAGGAATCCCACTTCGTGGCTTGCTCCTTCTTAAATGTCTCAGTGACTCCGTGACCAGTGCCAGGTGGATAAGGATTTTGCAAATTGTTTCACCACGCTCAGCTGGAATTGCAGGTCCGCAATGAGGGAAGAGTGGGGAAGTTGGTGATTGCCTTGTCACTCTGGAGGTCCACTGTGATACAGCTGCTACTGATGACATGGTAGAGGAACCAGATGGAGGTTTTTGAGAACTCACATTTTTCTTTCAGTGTTAGTCCAGCATCCTGCAGCCATTGCAGCACTGCTGTGAACTACTTACCTTGCTCTTATGCCATGGACCAGAATGTCATCCATGTGGCTGACAATCTTTTGCAGGAACTGCAGGATGTCTGACATTGTGTGCTGAAGATCCCCAGAGCCGATGTGATCCCAAAGAGTAGGCGTTTGAAGCATTTTCTGCATGAGTTAATGAAGGTAACCGAGATTCCTTATCAAGGGGAAGTTGTCAGAAGCTGATGTTGACAGTACACACCACAGATTCTGATCCATCAAGACCATGGGGTGGCTACCGCTTTGTTAAGCTATGTGAGGTAAACAAATATACTGAGAGAGCCATTCTGTTTACAAGCCACCTCTGAACACCACATATTGGGTTGCTTCATAGGGGAAATGATTATAATATTAACCATGTTGTTGAGAAGGATGTGGGAGACCTTCTGTGGTGTGAAGAGGCACAATGGCTTGGCATCTTTCCTGAGTGTAATTTTATAGGTGTTGTTAAGGCAATCTAGTCCTATGAAGAGGGCTGGGAACAATTGCCTGTACTTTGAGCCTGGCTGTAGCTGTTATACCTCGCGGGAATGTGTATGTCGGAGGTTACGTTCAGTGCACTTAATAACAAATAATCTGGGTTATGGACCACAAAGTGGTTTGTGTAAGTTGTCTTGATCTCATATTGAAGAGTAGACGGCAGTGTGTATTTAACCATCAGGTAGTCTCTTTCCGCTGTGTAGAGCGGTGTATCCAGTTTAAACCACAGTATTTTGTTAGACAGGACAAATGCCCTGATGCTGGTGAGTAGTTTGAAATTGGTCTGCTGGCCATTCTCCAAGAAGCCTGCATTCCAGAATGAAATGCTGGATCTTGGGTGCTGCCAAGGAAGGATGGCTGTTTGTCCTCTGGGTCAGTGACCTGGACTTTGTTGATAAAGGAAGATATAGTCTCAGTCAGCCCAAATTAATGCCAACTTGTTTCGCTTCTTGTTTTTTAATTTAATTCTATAGCAATATCTGAGGAATGTTTTACTCCAATACCTCAAGTTGTGAGATTGGTCCAGGCCATAAATAAGGCACAATGGGAGTGCCATAGTGGAAAACTATTTTGTGTCCTTTAAGGGATCATAGGATTTCAAAATGTTGTTTCCTAGCTCTAAGCTGTTGATCTAAGCTCAAGGTCACATGTCTTCTCACATCACTGGTAGGTGACCATACACTTAAGTCCTAGGTTGAACCTTAACTTATCCAATTCTTCTGCTACAGCATGCATTTGTCAATGCCTTCACACTAGATTATAAAAGCACATTGGCCGGAATTCTAGACAGAGCGGGTGAGGGGTGGAGCATGGAGAAGTCCTTTGATATCGAGCAGGATTTTATGGTTTTGGGATGAGCAAGACTATAAAACCCCATCCATTAATCTCCTATTTGATTCTGAAAATGGAACATAATTGCAGTGGTTTCAATTTCAAAAGAAATTTATCACAGTTATGTTATATGCTGCAATGGGATCCACAGGTTACCTCCATCAGATATGTACTTGGCTCTCAATGCCTGATAATCTCATTCCCTTCCTTGATGTATATGTTACTGGGTTATCCCAATTAACACAGATATAAAATTAGTTAATTATCTGTGCATAAATGGATTAAGCTGGTCATGAATGTATTCTTCTCTCCATATAAGTAGTTCTTCACTGACCACAACACTGCAATTTTACAGAGTAGCAGAATTCCCCAAATTCATAAAGCCTTGGATTCTATCCATAAGATCTTGTATCCCTTTTAAAATGCTTAAATCCATATACAGTAAAGAATGCCACTCTTTCATTTCCAATAGACAGCACACTAAAATGCAAGTGAATACTTGTTTTCTCGCAGGATGCATTTATTTTCAAGCGTTCCACAATGCCAGCACTTGTGACTTAGAAAGACAAATATTTGGGTGCTACCTAGGAGATGAAGATATCCTCTCCAACTAAACCTTGAGACGCCTGCCTCACCTTGGGATTGTGAAACACTTTGGAATATTTTACGATGTTAATGAAAAGTTGGTGTTGTTCTCATGACTGATAGTAATTGTGCGCTATCACACTTCACAAATGAAACTATATCAAAGTATTTGTGCCCCAGAGTTATCATCAAATATTTCAGGTGCTTTCAGGTCCCTGGATTGTCCCAGTATGTGCTGAAATACAGTACAAATGGGGCCTCAAGCATTGTGCTGATGTTTTCCGTGTTCTACAACTTTGCCAACCAAAGAGGCCTTCTCACAGATGTCCCAGGAAGGAAGAGAGTTCAGGTATCAATAGAAGAGTCTGTAGAGAACCCAGGGACGTTCAGTCCAGGAAACACGCAAACACAAGTTTACTCCTGGTACAGAAGGTCATCAGCCCCTTTCATGTCAGCTTGTTAGAAAACAACCCATTCATCTTTCCATCACAGCATTTGGCAGTGCCCTAACTATTCTGGTGTCATGGCCTAACCATCAATATCAGTGGCCCATATCAGCTGCTGGTCACAGCTGTTTCATGGGACAGATCTGATGTATCAGAGACCTGATTCTACACTGTAACATTCTATAGTCCTGATTATGTTATGTTAGGTGAGTTCCAAACCTAGCACTGTAAAATATGTGCCAAAGAATGTCAGGGCTATGGTGTGAAGACTGAGGAGTGACAGTAGGTAAACTGCTCCTTTGGAGAGCAAGTGCAGATATGGTGGGCTGAATAACCTTCTGTGCTGTAACCATTCTGTGATGCTATGATCCATGTTCATTCTAGGGCATATTTTCTGAAAGTTTTCACCTGTCAAAAAACAATAATCCCAAGGATAATTTGTGTTTACTTCTAAATAGTTTCCCCCAGAGCACCATGTGTGAGAAGGAAAGCAAACAGAAACTTAATTTGAGATGTTTCTCTGAAGGTTTCTACTCTGTGACACTTCTAGGGGTGAATGTGATATTTTTAACACACCTGTGGAAGTTGGTGGATAGGAATAAGGAGATAGAAACAGAAAATGCTGGAAAATCTTGACAGCATTTGTGGAGAGAGAATTAGAGCCAACATTTCGGGTGTGGATGACCCTTTGGTCAGCCAACCATTGGCTCTATTCTCTCTCTACAGATGTTGTCTGCCCTATTGAGATTTGCCAGCATTTTCTATTTTTATTTCAGATTCCAGCATCAGCAGTATTTTGCCGTTATCTAAGAAAGAAAGAAATGGTGCTCCAATGATGGTGGAGAATATCTTTCTCCCTTATCCCTGCTTCTGACCCACTTGAAACCTTTCTGTAAGATTTGGACTGTTGCCTTTTCTATCTAATTTCATTACTTTAAAAACCAGAGCACACAACAAGGTAAATCAGTCTATATGATTCCAACATGATTGCATAATTCTTTACTGAGTTTATGACTCAGTACAAGAACTCATGTACATTACACTCATTCAACTCATGTAAATTAATCCAGTGTGTCTACAATATACAGTGGTTTATTGCAAACCCATGCCAATTTTATCTTAATCTGTACTTTTAATACATACTACCACTAAATCACAATACATCAAAAGACACAAAAACGATATTCACTATATCAATGTAGAGCCAAGAAATACATTTAGCCTATCTTAGCCTCTCCCAATCATCCTGTTGTCATGGTTATGTAGCCCACTTAAGCTCTTCAATCACTTTACTACTTCAAACACAGTGACCAGATTGACCTAACATCTCCTCAGACCTTCAAGGCATGAATAAATGACCATCAAACATTTCTTCAATTATTCACCCTCTCCTTAGGCCTGCCTCATGATGCATCCCTATTCAGCAGAAAGCTGATTTAACTCATCATATGCTGATCTCACAAATAACCAGGTAGGACTCCATTTCCACATAGAAATAGAAATCCTGCAAGGAGGTTAGTGAAACCATCTATTTCAAGTGATAGTCTATTTAAATATTTCAAGGTTCAGGCTAGAAACTTCAAAGTGTTGTATGAAGCCCACCTGAATCATAAGTTTTGCATTTCAAATTTGGCTAGGACAAATATGAGATGTTTCATTTCAAGTGTGATTTGAGCGACCCACTAGGGAGCTTTTACCAGACAATGTTTATTTAAGAATATAGTTAATATGTATAGTAAGAAAATTAGCAAGAACATTTATCCTTTACAAGCAAGAAACAAACATGATAATGTATAACTCTTAATGAATAATATAAACTGTCCCAATCAAAACCAAACCCTCCCAAGATACCCTTTCCACAGGTTTAACACAGTACAGACTAATGCTCATGTGATACTGGGATTGAGGCCAATAGTTGAATTCTACAGTCAAATGCTCTTGAGACTCAGATAAGTTTGAAGACAAGACAGCTTTTCAAAACATCAGAGAGACTCTGGACCAGCCCCCAACAACAACATGGTGCGTGCACCTCTTGTCTGTTTGAGTCCCAGAATGGAAATCAAAGGACCCTTCAGGAAAACAAGATCTTGTTTTCAGCTAACCAACAGAATTTTCAAAACACTGGAGAGAGAGGGAAAATGGTTCTCTTTAGCTTGCTGTCCCTTCTAAAACTAAATCTGCAGCACCAAACTGAAACTGAAAATAAAATCTCTGTCATCTGAGCTGCACATGTTTTTTTCTCCTCCCAACAATGACATCACCTAAGTCTGTGAGCATGAATTATAAAAAATCTCTTAAATATACACCAATATCACTATATATAGTACATATATATATATACGGAAGTGGCATGGTGGCACAATGGTTAGCACTGCTACTTCAGAGCACCAGGAACCCAGGTTCAGTTCTGGCTTTGGGTGACTGTGTGGGATTTGTATGCTCCAACTATATGTGCTTGGGTTTCCTTCAGGTGGTTAGGTGGATTGGCCATTTGCCCCTTAATATCTCAAGTTGTGTAATTTGTGGCGGATTAGCAGGGTAAATACGTAGGGCTATGGAGATAGGTTTTGGGATGTTCTGTTGGAGAGCGATGCAGACTTGATGGGCTGAATGGCTTGCTTCTGCACTGTGAGGATTTTATTCTGTTGTCCTTTGGTTTCCATTCTGGGACTCAAACAGACAAGAGGTGCATGCTCCATTCAGTTTTATTCAATAGTACAGTAATAAAGAATTACAAACACTAAGTTAAAAATAAGTTTGGAGCATCAGGAGAAAAAGTTCTGGACTCTAGGATATTATTGAATTCTATCTTGGTGGTGGCCAGCCTGGCCTCAGGCCTGTGTAAAAGTGTGCTAACCTGGAGCTGACAAGCTGCAAAGGATTATCCATTTGTGGTTTGTTGCCATGTCGGTAATGAGGCCTGACTTTCAAAATGGCCATGACTTCTCGGTGGCACAATTAGAGTCACAAGGACTCTCTGATAGACAGCCACCCCATATTCAAATCCATGCCCAAGCCTTTATTTTAAATGTTGATACATAATTTGTGTAAATGGCTCAAAGGTCTGCATCTTATACTGGGGAAAATTCAGATACTGAAGCGAAAGGGTCTTTGACTAGATTAAATTAGCTTTAATTAAAAGAAGATTTAATGACCCGCCTGCTGTGGACTCTATGTTCAATTTCCAATTAATGTCTGTAGTAGATTCACATCAGACATTTATAACACCTCTGGGAATAAATAAAAACTGCAAGTACGTTGCTGCCAGGGAAGCCTGGCATGTTAATTTTTGTTTAAATGAGTCAGCCACTCACTGCAAACCTACCTGGAAATTAAGCTCGAGAAATATCCTGAAAAGGAATTGAATCTATTTGCTGTTGCAGACAAAAAAAATGATCATTTGGGGATTGGAAAAAACACAAAGGCATAAAGGATCTGAAACACTGAAAGATTTGAGAGAGAGTGACTGATTGGAGATGGAGAAGCAGATCAATCAGAAGGCCCTGGTTAAACAGATAGATACATTGAACGATTGAAAATAGAAGGATAAACAATTTGTTGAATTTGAGATGGAGGGAGAGATGCATAGAGGGATAAATAAATTGAATTATCAGAGATAAAAAGGAAGCTACATTGAAGCAAGAATTATATCAATGGATAAGTATTTCTATCACCATAATGGAAAGCGGGAGGCAATCCAATGAGGTTGGTGGCAAGGCCCTGGCAGCATACTAATGGTGGCCAATTAAGAGACCCTATTCAGATTGCAGTCCAATTGAGCTTGGTTGTTCTCCTCCCCAGAGCTGCTGGCCCAATCAGAGGACTTGCAGTTTGGTACCCTCAGCTGCACCACCAATAAAGGTAGCTTCTGCTGAGAAAGAAAGGTTTCACAGACATTTAAATGAGTCTGAATAACTAATCCAACTCTCTGCAAAAGAACGGAACGACCATAGAGTATTGCTGCCTCCTGAGAGCCTTTTAAACAGGTTTAGCTAGATTTTAAGAGTCCAGATGTTATAAGGGCTTAGGAACCTTTTCTCATCAATGTATCTATCCATTAAAGAATGTGCAGTGATAGGTTTTCGAGCTTGGGCACAGAAGACTATACGAGACAATATATTTTCTAACTTATAACAAAGCTTATCAAAGAATCAAACATAAAATTCACATTTGATATTGAATCAATTGCAACATTGGTAGGTCTAGGAAAATAAAGCATAATCTTGTTTCTAATACAGAATCCAAGTCTTAGCAATATTAAGACATCCATCAATACTTAAAGTAGTATATACTTTAAATCCTCAAGTAGAAAATTTCAGAGTCTAGTGAGATACTGCAATTACAATTAAGGGGAGAACTATCATCTTTTCACTATAGCAGCTATATCTCTGCCTTAAGAAATGCTAGTGTGAATTCAATTAAACTAAAAATCCTTCTGTGTGATTCTAATATTTCTTACTATGAAAGAGCTGAACCAGCAGAAATCATGTTGTGCACTCATGCTGGACAACATTCTGTTTTTTTTAGTCAACAGCTTTCAAAACAATAAGGGAAGGTGCAGATACTGGTCATTCAGTTTCCAGATTCAGTTTGACAGGTGACTTAGGATAAGGTAACTTAGTCACCACACAGTTCCACTGCCACTGTTGCTGTCAGTGAGACTCTGTGTAATATAGATAAATATCTCCCTGGTCACCTAATGAATGCCTTTGGACTTCAGCTCTCAGGCCTCATTGTCTCCCATTTCCTAACACCAACCATTCCTTGTTTTATAAGAGAGCAGAACAGCACCTTTTCCTCCACTGTGCTGAATTTGCTCACTCACCAAATTCCCTGAATTAAGTGCTCAGTTGACAAAGTACTCCATCAAGCTGCATGTTGGAGTATCAAAAAGACCACATGTACAATAGACAAAATTAGAAGAGTATGCCACCCATAAGGATTGTAAAAGATATCAAGTGGGGAAAGGAGTCAGGCTCTGAATACATTTGAATTTTCAGATGAAGACTTTGAAAATAATGTCCTAGAAGACAGGAAGACACTGCAGGTCAGCAAAGGTAAGATAGTAAATGTGTTGAATATTTTTGTTGGGTAGCAGTGGTTTGGTTAAGTTGGAGTTTGTGAGTGGTAGATTTGGAGAAGCCAGTAAAGAAAATATTGGTGAAATCAAACTCTGAAGAAACAAAGGCCAAGATTAGTATTTCATTGTCAGTCAGAGTAGATAAGGAAAGAAATAAAAATAGAACATGCTGGAAATACTAAACAGGTCATGCAGCATCAGCAGAGATGGAACAGAGTTAACATTTCTGGTCAATGATTTTTCATCAGAATTGGAAGGGTTTGAAATGTAGAAGGTTTTGGGCAAGGGGTAGTTGGGAAATGAACAAAAGGGAGGTATGTAAGAAGATGGAAGATTGGAGAGACTAAATGAGAAAAGGGTTCAGGTAGGAATAGATATGGATGATGCCCCAGATATGAAAGTAATGATTTTGGTGAAGTTTAGATGTAGGGTTTGAAGCACAGCTCAATGTTAATTAAGGTTGTTTATTTTACAGTTGGTCAGAACATGTAGCTTGGTAGAGGGATGGGCTCATTCCTCAGAGATGGGTGGAAGGGGGTGGGGGGTGCTGAATTTTGACATGAATCAGTAGGTGAGATTTGGTACTGGTGGTGGATGACAAATTAGAAAAAATCCTGAGTGCATCAAGAGCTGGCTATAATACATTGATGGTGAACAAGGGATTGTCAACCAACCTGACATTTCAAGTATGTCAGTGAGGCCAAAAACCTCATGTTTGACCTAGTTTGCCATGCTCAGCTGGGTTTGCAAGATTTCAGAAACCATTCTGTGGCAGGCTTAAGGTAACAGCCTTAGGAAGAAGGGAAATTTCACAATAATGTCATTGCAGTGTTAATGTAAGCCTTACTTGTGACTAATAAATAAACTTATTACCTATTATTAAATGCCTTCCAGCAACCTTGGACATTAGCTGAGGCCCTTGGGAAGCCATTTGATAAGTGGGGATGGGGAAGTAAAATTAGGTTCCATGCCATTGCATTGTTCCCAGCACTAACCTGCCCATGCCTGCCCAGTTGCAATTTTACCAGCGGGGAAGCATCAGGAAGGCCCTCCAGCAAAGGGCAAATAACATAGTCAATTAATGACCACTTAAAGATCTCCTACTGCAGCCACTGGGATCCTACCCATAATGGGGGAAGCCAATGTCAAGTATCCAGCTTAAACAAGTTTCAATGGATGAGATAGTGATCAACCACCATGCTCATTGGAGGCCTCCAATAACCTCCATGTTTCCTCTTCCCCATTGCTCTGTCCACCTGGATCCCCCACCTCCATTGCCCAGGCCTAAAAGACAAAACTTTGCAAAAACCAGGCACATCTTAACTTCAGGGCTGCATGACAGCAAATTTCCCTCCAGGACTGCTGCAGACCCAGCACTGACCACCCTTTCTGGTGGCACAGCGGCATGATGTGGATATGCCGGCGTTGGACTGGGGTAAACACAGTAAGTAGTCTGACAACACCAGGTTTAAGTCCGACCGATTTATTTGATAGTAAACTCACAAGCTTTCAGGGTTTGCCCCTTCGTCAGGCAAATGGAGAGTTCTGGCCTCAGACAGAGCACATAAAGCACAGACAGTTTACAGATTACTGATTAGAACGCAAGTCTTTACACCTAACCTGCTTTTCAAGTCTTAAAGTGGCCGACAATGTGAGTGGAAGGAGCATTAAGCCCCAGGTTAAAGAGATGTGTATTGTCTCCAGACAGTACAGTAAGTGAAGTTTAGCAAACCCAGGCAAGTCATGGGGGTTACAGATAGTGTGACATGAACCCAAGATCCCTGTTGAGACCATCCTCATGTGTGCGGAACTTGGCTATCAGTCTCTGCTCAGCGACTCTGCGCTGTCGTGTGTCATGAAGGCCGCCTTGGAGAACACTTACCCGAAGGTCAGAGGCTGAATGCCCATGACCACTGAAGTTTTCACCAACAGGAAGGGAACAGTCTTGCCTGGTGATTGTTGAGCGATGTTCATTCATCCGTTGTCGTAGCGTCTGTATGGTCTCACCAATGTACCATGCCTCGGGACATCCTTTCCTGCAGCGTATGAGGTAGACAAAGTTGGCCGAGTTGCAAGAGTATGTACCATGTACCTGGTGGATGGTATTCTCACGTGTGATGATGGTATCCATGTCGATGATCCGAGATGTCTTGCAGAAGTTGCTGTGGCAGGGTTGTGTGGTACTGTTCTCCTGAAGGCTGGGTAGTTTGCTGCGAACAATGGTCTGATGAAGACGAACATCTTGCCAGGGCCAGGGCCATCCCCACACCCCCACTTCTTGCCTTCAACAACCGCACAATCTCCAACAGACCATAGTTGCTTCCTTTGTGTCATCCTCACCACATGCCTTATTTTTGTGTCATCCACAATTTCATTTCCCTCATCCAAGTTATGAACATATATTGCAAATAATTGTGGCCTCAGCACTGATCTCTGTGCACTCCAGTAGTTACAGGCTGCCAGCCTGAAAATGCATCTTTTATCCCAATTCTCCATGGGTGATTCTCCCATTCCAACCCTCTAAATGTTTGGCAGGTCAGGTTAGAAGTTGCGTCCATGCACCGATTCACGGGATTCGCACATGCATTCCACCTACATGCGTGTCTCCCAGTGCTGGAAATCTGGCACGGTTGGGACCATCAGGAAACTGGTAGAAATACTGGTGGATCATTTCAATCTATTTTTAATGTAATTTACATGGGCTCGGGACTGAATTCTCTGGGCTCAATAGCATCTCCCACCCCGCCAGTACAAATTCACTCTGGCAAGGTTTAGAGGAGCTCCCCAATTTCAGGGAACTGGTGGGAGACTTCACTGGAGTGAAGGGGGAAATCAGGGCCCCCGAGGGGATGGATATTGGGGGGGCGGGGGGGGGAGTAATGTCACCTGGGCATGGGCACCCTGGCAGTGCAACTGTGCCCCCTGGCACTGCCTAAAGGGCAAAGTGCCCATGTGCAGGGGCACCTTGGCACTGCCCACAAGGTATAAGTCAGTGCCAAGAGGGCAGGGCTTAGAGGCAGTGGCAAGGGGGTGGGACTTTCGGGCAGTACCAAGGGGGTGAACATAAGGGGGCTGGACAAGGGGGCAGGACCAGCTGAGGGCAGGGTCTAGGGGCGATCAGTGGGGGTTCTGCTGCCACTCTACATTGAGATCTAGTTGAAACTGGAGAGAGGCCAGCAACTGGGGTGGGCTGGGGGTTGGTCTGCCGGGGCTACTTGCCTCCTATTTGGGAGGAGGGCTACTCGGGTGAGAGAGTCTGCCTCCCTGGTGGGGTCATGCCAGGGTGAGCCGGTCGGGAAGATCCTCACTGATGGGGTGGGGAGGCTGGAAATCGGAGTGCTCCGGAATATGGGGAGAGGAGGGTGGTCGGGGTTGGCCTAGGAATAGTCATGGGGGGCCACGATCAGGCCATGGGAGGGTGGGAGGGGGGGGTGCAGCACTACAGTGGTCTTGTACTGGCCAACGGTCGGGAGGATGACAGTTCAGGGCTACTGTGCATGCATAGAGTTCCAGAACTGTCAGATTCTGGTGTGAATAGGCCCCACCCCTAAGTTTTTAATGATATTCACGATTGTGACCTCTGCAGTGCAGAGTGTGGGAGATTCAAGTCTGAACTCCCGCTGAAAAGCAACCGTGGTCTACACCAATTAGTTAGCAAGTCCAAGCTAATGTACTACCCCAACACCATAGGCTCTTATCTTATTAAGTAACATTTTGTACGGTGCTTTATCAAATGCTTTTTGGAATCTAAGAATAAACTTTCTGCCTCAATTAATGGACAATCAGAAGTTCGGGGAAGTAATATTTTAACATTTAACATGCCACCCTTCAATTGATTTGATTGGTTTTAGTGGCCTTAATTTTCTTTGTCCATTAACCTAACAGATTGCTCTGAATAACTCACTTCTCCTGACTTGATTGGTTTTGAAGGCTAACAATTATAACTTCCAATTAAATAGATTGGTTATTCCTGTATTCTTGGTGAAAGCAACTGGATTGCTGACAATTGCTGACAATTAGTACATGCACTGATTAGGGTGTACCCTTCAGCAAGACAGATATTGGGTTTCTATTTTAGCATTGGAGTAGGATTGTAGCAATAATTAGGCCTTTTGTAACTTCTTAATGGAATTATTGTTCAGCACATGTTAACTTTGAGCAAAGCATAACTTGAATAGTATAGCATCTGTCACAACACAAGGATAGAAAAAGTAGCTTTACAGTCAATTAAGTACATTTGAAGCGTCATCACGCTTGTTGTAATCATTGTTACAACATCATTGTTGTAATGTAGGCAGCCAATTAGTGCACACTGAATGCCCACAAACAACAGTGTGATAATAATCAGATCAGTAATGTTGGTTGAGGGATCAATATCAGTCGGGAGACTGGGGTAAACTACCTTTCTCTTCAAAATAATGCTGCCAGATATATTACATCCACCTTGAAGGGCAGACAGGGCTCTAGTTTAATGCACCATCTCACTTCTGCACCTCCAGGAGTTCAATTGGCACTGGAGAGGCAGCTTAGATTATACATTTAAATCTTTGAAGTGGGGTTGAATGATAGGAGTTCCCATTGAATAAATAAGAAAGGTACTTAAAAGCTGCTTGCCCAGGCGGGCTTCTGTTTTAATATATTTTCATTGTTTGGACACTGAGTGCTGGGTTTATTGCTGCTGGCAAATTTTAAACTCAGACCCAGCACAAATATGGGTACAATAGACAAATTAACTAAAATGAGTTTGGGGGTTAACATCCAGGAAACTATGCTCATTAAGAAAAACATATAACATGAATATATGAAGTAAATAAAACAGTACAAACTGATTTGATTGACTTTAAGATTTAATGTAGGAACATGACCATGAAGTTATCTAGTGCAGCCTGCCCATAATGTCACCCTTGTTCATCTAAGGATGTAGAGCCAAAACTAATAATTATAGTCCGTCAGTTTAACATCAGTGATGGGTACAACAATCAGGAAATAAAAGAAAGGCATTTGGAGAGGTTTGAGTTAATTAAGGAGATGTGGACATGTCAAAGGCAGATCATATTTGACTAAATTAGTTGAACTTTGAATGAAGTAACAGAGAAGGTCAATAAAGGGAATTCAATGGCTGCTGTCCATCTGGGAGGAAGCATTTGACAAAGGATCATTAAAAGTGTAGGGTCACGGAATAGGAGGATACATGACTGGAGGATGACTGGACAACTTTAAGACTGGAGGATGATTTACAGGTTTCGTTCTAGGACCACTGCTTTTAAAAAATATACATTCCTAAATGATTTAATATTGGAATACTGTTATGATGGCCATGGATCTCCTTGTGAGTCTTGTTGAACATATAGTCCCTTATTAGGCAACTAGAGACTTGCCCGATAGAGAAGAAGCAGTGAAGGGGTGGGGGGGTGGGGGCGGGGGGGGGGACCTTAAAACTAGTTCTCTCCATTCAGGCCGGTTGTCAATGGACTCGACACTCAGAACTGATCTTCACTCTGTGGCCGCTGAACAGCGATCAGATATCACTGTAAATAAAAGGGTGATTAATGACGGAAGGCTGGCCCTGGTTAAATTATTAACTGGTAACGAGAAGTAAAGTGAATTTTTCCTTCTCTCCAGCCCTTCTTTACTATCAAGCGAATAACCTTCTGGTAAGAAACATGCTCCTTTTTGGGAAACCTGAAACCTACAATGCAAGCGTGGAAGACTGAGCCCAATACCCAGAGTGCATGTGTTACTTGTTTCTGACCAACAGTGTGAGGGATGAGAAGCAGAAAGTGATCCTGTTGATGGCATATGGAGACCCTGACCTTCAGCGTAATCAAAGCCTGACCTACTTGGATGCCCCTGTCTCCAAAATCTTTAGTGAATTGGTGGACTTGGTTAAAAGCTACTGTGATGCTAAATCTTCCCTAATACACCAGCAACACTGCTTTAACACAATAGGGCAAACTTCTGGGGAATCTGTCACTGAATTTCTGACCAGGCTGCAAAAATTGGCAGAGCACTGTGAATTTTGGCCTGCAGTCTCTGTTATTAGGGAGCAGATTTATAATTGCCTCTGGATTGGTATTAAACATTTAACTTAGAAAGCACAAAGGCCAGGCTGACCACCCATATAGAGAATCATCGTAGATAAAGGCATCCTAATCAGCTTGACCTCCTCTCTTCATTGTACAGGAACATGGATCAAGCCTTTTGGGGAAAGATTGGCTCCAATGCATCAGACTGAATTGGCTGGAAATCTTTAGCCTTTGTACAGGGGGACTATCCAAATCATGAATAAAGTTTATTTATTAGTCACAAGTTGGCTTATATTAACACAGCAATGAAATTGCTGTGAAAGTCCTCTAGTCATCACACTCCAGCACCTGTTCAGGTACACTGAGGGAAAATTTAGCATGGCCAATGCACCTAACCAGCATGTCCTTCAGACTTTGGGAGGAAACTGGAGCATCTGGAGGAAACCCATGCAGACATGGGAAGAATGTGCAGACTCTGCACAGACAGTGACCCAAGCTGGGAATTGAACCCAGGTCCCTGGTGCTGTGAGTAGTAGTGCTAACCACTGTGCCACCGTGTCGCCCAGTAAATACATTGAAGTCTTCCAAGAAGGGCTTGAGAAAATAAAGGGAGCCAAAGGTAAGATTTATGTTGACCCCAATGCTATGTTTAAGTATTTTAGAGTGAGACCAATTCCATACTCCCCATTGGAAAAGGTAGAGTCAGAACTGCTATGCCTGGAAAAGCTGGCCATAATAAGACCCATATAGTTCGCAGAATGGGCCTCATCAGTTATTCCTGTCCTTAAGCTGGATAAGTCAGACTGACTTTGTGGAGAATAAGTTTATGGTCAATAGGTATTATAAACTTAACAGATATCCCACGCCTGAGATCAAAGACCTGTATGTCTGAGTAACTGGGAAACTAACATTTTCATAATTGGACATAAATCATGCCTATCTTCAACTAAACTTGAACAAGGCTTCCTGAAAGTATGTAACAATTAATATGCACAAAGGCTTATACAAGTATACTCATTTGCCCTTTGGGGTCTTGTCCACATGTACCAACTTTCAATGGGTCATGGAGAACATATTCCAAGGGCTACTTCAGGTAGCAGTGCACATGGATGATGTCCTGGTCACAAAAACTTCAGAATGTGAACACCTCGCGAATCTGGAAGAGGTGTTACAGTGATTTTCTGAGGTTGGGATATTCTTGGAAATGGAAAAATGTGTCTTCAAAGTAAGTGCTATGAGATATTTAGGCTATTGGTTGGAGGGCAAGGTCCTTCATCCAATGGAAGAGAAGGTGAGGGCCATTAATGTGGCACTAACTCCAAAGAAGCCCATGAAATTGAAATCCTTCCTGGGATTAGTGAATTATAACAGGAAATTTATTCCTAATTTAGCTTCTTTACTGGCCTCCTGCATGCCCTACCATAGAAACATCAAAGATGGTCTTGAGGGGGAGGTGAAGGCTTTCAAAAGAGTTAAGCAGCAACTTTGTTCTCTAATTTATTGACTCAGGTGTCCAAAAAGAGCCTTATCTTGGCATGCGATGCCTCCCCTTACAGGGTTGGGGCAATACTGGCACATCACTGGAGAGATGGAACAGAGAAGCCAAATGTGGCTGCATCTAGCACCCACTGGGATGCTGAGCAGAGGTATTTCCAGATTGAGAAAGAGGAATTGGCAGTTGTCTTTGGTGTTAAATAGTTTCATCATTACATCTACAGTAGATGCTTTCCCAGAATTACAGATGATAAAAAACTGCTGGAACTTTTTGAAGAAGAAAAGGCAATACCCCCCATTGTTTCAGCTGGGAAACAGCATTTGACCTTGTTACTGGCAGCTTATGAATATTTCCTAGAACATCACCCTAGGAGCCAGATACCTAACGCTGATGCACTGAGCCATCTGCTGTAGCCTGGAAGCCCAGATTCACCACCAGCAGTTGGAGTGGTCATGGTGACCGTCAATTTTCTGGACACCATGTCGGTATGTGTACGGGAATGCTCACCTAATAGGAAAGGAGAAGCGGTATGGAGGTTGGAGGGGTGGGGGGGAGTGCGGGGTGGGGGGCGGGGGTGGTGCGGTGGTGGAGGCAGGGTCGGGGAGTGCTTTAAAACCTGCTGGCTCCACTCAGGCCGGCAATCGATAGACTCAGGACTGATTTGTACTCTGTCGCCATTGAACAGAGATCAAACATCATGGTAAATAAAAGGGTGCTTGGTGACGGGAGACTGACCATGGTAAAATTATTCCAGAGTGTTAAAATCAGGTGACAACGGGTGAGCTGGTTCCCCTCCATTCAACCTCCTTGGTTGATCATAACAAAAATTCAAGTTTCTTTATCACTATGATATGCTTTTACCTAATCCAAATGTACTTAATTGCTTTGGCTGTAAGCAACAAAGAGCCAATCAAACGAGGTTTTCTTGAATTAAAGAAAGATTAAATTTCTTAACACTCAGTGACATCAAACATTCATCCTCCATACAGTCCCACATACAACACACAAACATAACACACACACACAAACATAACACACACACACACATGATACACACACAAGCATAAACACACACACACACACAGCATGTAGACAAACATGCAGTCAAATGTCCTTTGATTGTCCTTGAGGCATAGGTTTTAAAATATTGCAGCTGACTCAAGTTATCTGGTTTCTTGGATGCATACAATAAGAAGTCTCATAACACCAGATTAAAGTCCATCAGGTTTATTTGGCAGTATAAGCTTTCGGAGCACTGCTCCTTCATCAGGTGAGTGAGGACTTATGTTCGCAAACAGGTCATATACAGACACAAACTCAATTTACAAGATAATGGTTGGAATGCGAGTCTTTACGAATCTTGGATGTGACCAGATGTAGAAAATATTGTAATTATTACCAGATCTTAGCCCACTTATAGGTTTCTGGTAGAGCTGGCTTCTCAGGCCAGGTGGCACTTTCATTACAAAAGATAGACAAAACAAGACATTGCAGCCTTCAGGCTGTTTCCTCTGCTCAAGACCTTCTCCATATCATCTGCACCACTTGCTAAATAAGAACATAAGAAATAGGAGCAGGAGTAGGCCATCTAGCCCTTCGAGCCTGCCCCGCCATTCAGTAAGATCATGGCTGATCGGAAGTGAATCAGTTCCACTTTCCCGCTTTCTCCCCATAACCCTTAATTCCCTTGTCTGCCAAAAACCTATCTACCTGTGACTTAAATATATTTAGCGAGGTAGCCTCCACCACTTCAACGGGCAGAGAATTCCAGAGATTCACCATCCTTTGAGTGAAGAAGTTCCTCCTCAACTCCGTTCTAAACTGCCCCCCCCTTATCTTGAGACTGTGCCCTCTAGACTTGCTGTCTCTCTCAAGTGGCTGGGCAGCCTATTCATGAAATATTTCACCCATTGAGGTTTTGGGACAGTCTGTCTGTGACAGCCATTGCCTCAATATCCAGTGCTTTGCATTTTTAATGTCTCCTCCTCAGACAGTTACAAGTTTCAGTGGATGTCTGGATTACAGGAAATATCTTTCTTTTCACACACCCCTGAGGGTGAATTGTTTGTTTCTCACCTTGCCTTGGAGTGTGGCCTTGCATTTTAAACAGTCTGCTCTGTCTCAATTCAAACTGTCAAATTTACAGTCAGCTGAAAATTTTAAAATCATATTTAAAGAAAAAGCATCGCCTCATGATACCTCCCCAATGCAACAAAATGAAAGGTGATTTTTAGGTGATATTTGTGGAGAAATAACATCCAATGGAATAAGCTTGCATTCTGAGTTTTAAATTTGTCAACAAAGGTCAAAAAGTTGTAGTCAGTATAGACTGCGGTCGCCCTATAATCATCTTAGATATATATCTCAAAAATGTTTGAGAGCCAGTAGTAAACCTAGGGTTTATTTTTTACTATGGAATATTGTTTCTGATGCATGTTCAATTTTCTGGAGTAGTGCCCTATTGCTCTACCTATTCTTGATTCATCCTCTTGGAGAAAGACAAATTTTATCCCGAAGCTATTAGTGTTAATGGCTACTTTAAATGCTTGGTTAAGGTCTGGGGCTGCTAGAATTGGTTCATTTATTAAAATGACTTTCAGCTTCTCAAAAATTGTCCGCTATTGCCCAGTCCACACTATTTTTGGTTTTTTCCACAGTAGGTCTATTGGTGAGGCAGCTACAGTCCTGTGGTTTGGGACAAATGCATGGTAGAATCCACACTTTCCTACAAATGTCATGAATTTCCATTTTGTTGTGGGATTTGGAAACTGTACAACTACTTATACCTTTGCAGCTCTGAGTAGTAATTGTTCTTGACTTACCATATATCCCAGGAAGGTCATCTGAGAATTAGTGAACTTGTTCTTTGCAGGATTAATGACTACATCAGCTGACTGTACTTTTTGGGAGAGGGCTTCCAGTTGCTGTGAGTGAGTTTTCCAGTTTTTAAAATCAGTTTTCCACTGATTAAACTGATCTGAAGTCACAAAGGTGGAGATTTTCTTTTTGTGGGTGATCAAAGGAACTAGGAATTAGGAGAGAGAGTTGGCAATTCAGCCCTTCAAGCCCGCTCTGCCATTCTACATGATCATGGCTGATCTCTATCTCATCCTAACCCTACTTTCCTGCCTTTTCCCCATTGCACTTTATTCTGTTTTTGGTCCAATATTTATCTATCTCTTTCCTGAATCCATTGATTGATTCTGCATCCACTGCCTCTCAGGCAGTGAGTTCCATAGATTCCCAACCCTTTGTGAGAAGTAGCTTCTCCTTCTCTCTGTCTTGAATCTCCCCCCTCTTACTCTACAACTATGACCTCTTGTCCTTGACTGTTCTAGAAGGGGGAACATTTGGTTAACATTTACTTCATCAACGCCGTGAGTCTTTTATATACCTCAATCAAATCCCCCCTCATTCTTCTGTACTCCAGCAAGTATAAGTCCAAGCTGCTCATACGACAATCCCTTCAAACCTGGAGTCAATCCAGTGAACTTCCACTGAACCACCTCCAGGGCCATCACATCCTTTCTCGAAGGAAGTGACCAAAACTGAACACAATACTCCAGGTGTGGCCTCATCAATATCTTATACAATTGTAACAACACTTCTCTATCTATCTTTGTAATGTAGGTTTTATTACTTATCCTATTGGGTAGGAGGTGGCTCTGGTCACTTCATTAACCTTTCAGTAGTCACGGCAGAACCTTGTGCAGCTGTCTGGTTCGGTTTAAGTATAACTGGGACACTCCAGCTACTCCATCTAGGCTCAAATAGTTGCTACTCCAGCAATTGGTGAATCTGGGAAAACTTTTCTGGATCTGGATGGTAGAATGTTGCCTTATAGGAAGGGCCTCTTCCACATCTACATCATGTCAAACTGAAATGGTGCAACCAGACTTGTCTCTGCAGTTGTTTTTAAGTGCAGTGAGCAGTCTTATCAGGTCTCTTCATTATCCTGCAGTTAGCTGGGTGAATATGGGGTCCAATTTCATAGAATTTTTGTGTTTTTTAGCCTGAAAATAGGGGGTTCAATGTAAGTCTCACTTGCACCTCTTTCCAATTAATAAAGGCAAAATACTATAGGTGCTGGATTCTGAAACAAAAAACAGAAAATGCTGGTAAATCTCAGCAAGTCTGACAGCATCTGTGGAGAGAGAATAGAGCCAGTGTTTCAAGTCTGGATGACTCTTTGTCAGAGCTCTATGACTTCGTAAGCAATGGTTTAGAAATTGCAACAAGCATTCACCCTAATGGGTTGCTCAAGGTCCTAATATCTGACTATGAAGCTGCTTTCACTGCTTTCACTAGTGAAGAGCTCCAGCATTTCATGAGAAGCAAAAGAGTTCAACATATTTGAACTGCACCTTAACACTCTTGCGTCCAAATACTCAAAGCAGCCCTTCTACAACCAAACTGACTCTGGTCGCCTATAGAACAACATTTCTCGTCATGATAGGTATTACACCTGCCAAGTTACTAATGGACATACATATTTGAACAAGTTTGGATCTCCGATTTTCAAATTTGGCGGGAGAGTGGAAGCAAAACAGAACACACAGAAGAAGCATCACGCGACAACAAGAACGGAGAGGAAAGCCTGTAGAGTTGCTGGCACTAATGCACCCATCTCCAATGAGCTCAATGCATACTATGCACATTTTCAGCAAGAGGCCAGTGAGAGCATGCCTTCCACCCTGGAAGCCTCGGCTGAACCAGTATCAGACGTCAGAGCAGCCTTCTCAAAAGTCAACCCACCTGGATGGGGCACCCAGACAAACATTCGAATCCTGTGTGGAACAGCTGGCGGGAATATTTACAGACTTCTTTAAATTCTCCTTACACCAATCTGAAGTTCCTATCTGCTTCAAGAAGACTAAGAAAAGAAAAAGAACAATGAAAATTACAGCACAGGAACAGGCCCTTTGGCCCTCCAAACCTGCACCAACTATGCTGCCCGACTTAACTAAAACCCCCTACCCTTCCGGGGACCATATCCTTCTATTCCCATCCTATTCGTGTACTTGTCAAGATGATCATCCTCCCTGTGCCAATGAAAAACCAAGCAGCGTGCCTTCATGAGTATCGTCTGGTAGTTCTGACATCCATTATGAAGAAGTTCTTTGAAAGGTTAGTAATGGCATGAATCAATTCCAGCCTCCCAACTTATCTGGATTCACAACAGTTCATCTCCTGCCGCAACAGGTCCACTGCAGGCGCCATCTCCCTGGTCCTATACTCAATCCTGGAACGTCTAGATAACAAATACACCTACGTCAGACTCCTATTTATTGACTACAGCTCAGCCTTCAATACCATTATTCCTGCAAACTCGTCTCCAAATGCCATGGTTTAAGGCTTGGCTCCTCTCTCTGTGACTAGATCCTGAACTTCCTAACCCATAGACCACGATCAGTAAGGATAGATGACAGCACCTTCTACATTATTATCTTCAACACTGGTGCCCACAAGATCGTTTTTAAAGTTTATTTATTGGTGTCACAAGTAGGTTTACAGTAACTGCAAAATGAGATTACTGTGAAAATCCCCTCATTGCCACACACCAGCTCACAAGAGACAATACTTTTCACTGTATACTAATACATGTGATGATAATAAATCAAATCAAAATCAAGTCGAATCAAAGACATTTCAGGTGGACAAGTGGGTCCCTAGAACAGTCATGGCCAGAACAGACCCAGTGTTGTATGAAATAGTGGTAAAGAATCACTTGGACCATTTGAGAAAAAAAACACACACAGAACCAGTGGGGTAGTCAATCACTAGTACGCCAGGTATTGTATTGGATGAAAGTAATATCGCAGCATGCTATCCTGAGGAATAGCCAAATAAGGGGGGACTGGAGAAGTTATCTGCACTGGTGCACGTTTGCAAGTTGACAGTCCACCCATTGATGTTCAGAGGACCTGCCATTAAATTGTGATGCTCCAAAGTAACAGAAAATCCCTGGACCAACTTATCTTGTCAGGGGCTGTATGTTAAAGATCTATTTGTTTATAATATTGTAAATAATTCAATTTTTTTTAATGTGTTAATCAGCGGGAACTTAAATGGGGAGGGATGTGGTAGCATGGCTGTACTCTACCCTCACTCCTTGGCATAGCCCTGACATGTGACCTCTTTTGTAGCCATGTTATCACATGACCACTCAATCTACATCTTCCCCATTTAGTTGGAACATCCGGTAACATGAGATGGAAGTGTGCACAATTGGAAATCATATACAGATTGTTTTGTAAGACAAAGAAATACTTTAAGGGGCAAGTTATCAGACGGTCATGTGACTCATTTGGTTAATTAGGCCGGAGCGTACAAGTCCTGGAGCTGTGTATGGGATTTCCTTGACAGTTAGGAGTGTGGAGTTGTGGAGTATGGTAGTCTTTATATTACGCTCTGTACGTAGTCACTTACCTTAATAAATCATTCATTCATTAAGCTATTTGTTGGCCACTGTCTTTGTGAACAACAGCCTTGCCCTACAACTGAACAGTTATGTGGTAGTCTCAGATGGTACCCACAATATATGCAATCACTATCACCTCCAGTAAGTATCAGAATGAGCACTTGAGCACTGACAGATAAGACTTCAGTAATCCAGTCTTTGGCAATAGTTATTTATTGTTAGTTCATTTAACTTTTGTGTTACAAAATAGCCTGTATATGATTTCCTATTGCACACATGGTTACATCTCATGCGACCAGGTGTTCAAACTAAATGAAAAAGATGTGGATTGAGTGGTCATGTGATAACATGGCCATGAAAGAGGTCACATGTCAGTGTTATCCCCAGGAATGAGGGCAGAGTACAGCTATGAAGTAGCTGTGAGTAAACTGTCATTGGTTTTAAGTCCTTATAGTCAGTATTTCGGAAACACAACACACTCACAAACACCTCAAGGAGAATTATTTCATAAAGGATTTTGTAGGTGGCCTCAATTTTAAGTGCACCTACCCATTGGTGAAATGCAAGCTGCTTAAGCAGTTCAAATTGATCAGGTCTGGTTATTTCCTAAGGGTACAAAAGTTCCAATGCCTCTGGCACTGACAAGTAAGAATTTGAATTGTCTCTCCTCCTTCCACTCCTGCCTTTCTCCTTTTCCTGTTCTTGCCTCTGTCTCTCTTTTTCATAGAATAGAATGGAATCATAGAATCCCTACAGTGTAGAAGAAGGCCATTCAACTCAATGAGCTTGCACTGACAACAATCCCACCCAGGCCTTATCCCTGTAACTCCGCATATTTACCCTGCTAATCCCCCAGATACTAAGTGGCAATTTTATCATGGCCAATCACCTAATCTGCACATCTTTTTGACTGTGGGAGGAAATAGGAGCACCCGGAGGAAACCCATGCAGACACGGGAGAAGGTGCGGACTCTACACAGACAGTATCCCAAGCCAGAAATGGAACATGTGTCCCTGACACTGTGAGGCAGCAGTACTAACTATTGTGCCACCATTCCAGTCCCAATTTCTGCCACTCCACTAACAATTTCTCTATTGCTAATTTATCTGTTTCAGTGGCTCAATTTCTAATTCTAGATCTTTTGACATCCAATTTAAAATTTTCATTTTTCTGGCTTTTTGGGAATTCCACCTTTAAGTGCCTAGCTACACCTTTGAATTCTTCTGAGGACACTGCCCTTAGCTTCTTGCCAATTACCTCATCCTATTATATGAAAACACTGACATTTAAAGTGGACATTATAGCACTTCAGTGTTGAAGACCCAAGAAAGCCTTTTGCAGTTGTTAAATTGCTTTTAAGGGAACAATTTACTTTCCCCACTCCAATTCTTTTGTCAGTCTGTGGGGAACAATTCTGGACACAAGTTTCCAGTTCTGTTTGAACCAGGTGAGGAGAGACACAATTGGTCACAATAAAGGTTTAATTTCTTTTTCATGAGGACAAGCCTTTTCCAAATCAGAATGTATTTTACTATGTAAACTTTGAGCAATAAGCAACCAAGCAAACAAAGCTTTAGTCAATGAATGAGCAAATTTATTAAACTAAACCTGAGAAAAATAGTCAAAACGCTGCATGGAGAATCCATTCCTTAGGCAGTCATTTGAGGACACACACACACACACACACACACACACACACACACAATAGAAATAGGGCTGGTAGAGTGCAAACCAAAAAGGAAAATATATGTATGAATAAATAATAAGAAAATAATAATAATCTTGCTGAGGCCACACTTCAGTCACCAGCACCCCTAATATTATAGTGAATAAAGCACCGCTTCTACAAATACAGTACACAAGTCAAACCCAGGAGCTCTTTGCTTGTCAGCTCAAATAGAGACAGCACATATTAAACTCCCTATTAGGTGAACCTCCAGTCTCTTAAAAAGTGAGTTTGTACTCTGGAAGGCCCACAGCAGCTGTGTTGTGATCCCTCGTGGCTGTCATAAGATACTTCCCTCCCCTCGAGTCTGTTTCTTCCCCAGCATCCCCATCATGGGAAGGTCTTTTTCACTGCCATTTGATGATCAGTCTGAGGTCAGTTGAAAATGGGTGGCACAGTAGCACAGTGGCTAGCATTGCTGCCTCACAGTTTCAGGGAGCTGGGTTCTATTCTGGTTCTGGGTGACGGTCTGTGTGGAGCTTGTACATTCTCCCTGCATCTTCAGGTGCTCTGGTTTCCTCCCACAGTCCAAAGATGTGCAGGTTAGGTGGATTGGCCTTGCTGAATTGCCCCTTAATTTCCAGATATGTGCAGGTTCTATGCATTAACCATGGAAATGTGTGTGGGGTTACGGGGATTGGGTGAGGGAGAAGGTCTGGGTAAGATATTCTATCAGAGAGTTGGTGCCAGCTCAATGGACTGAATGGCTTCTTCTGCAATGTCAGGATTCTCTGATTCTATGGAAGGATCCAGAGTGTGAACCAAATTGGACATCTTTGTTTTCGAAAGGAGGACCATTAAACCATTGATGTAATTATTCCTGGGCCCTGCTTCAGTTGGGGTGCCACTCTCTTCTGCTTCCAACTCGAAATCTATGTCTTCGTCACCTAAAGGGGCAGGCTCAGGGTTAGCTTCTAGTTATGGCTGGACGCTGGCAGTCAGCATCTCCATGGCTGGTAATGAGCACAGGCACGGGCTCCCACTGCTGAGATAGTCCAGGTGTTTCCTGACAATTTTGCCCTGCATTTTTCCATGATGATCTCTGAGACCATCCCCAAAGGTCCTCACATGGACCAGGTCGCCAGTTTTGAATGCTCTTTCTGTCCTTACAGAGTCATAATTTTTCTTATGGCTCTCTTGTTGGGACTCCACCCTCTCCACCAAGTTTGGGAAAAGTAAGCGTAATTTTGTCCGGAGTCTCTGTCCCATTAACAATTCCACTGGGGTGATTCCTTTCGTTGTGTGAGGGGTAGCCCTTCAGTCAAATAAAAATCATAAAACATAGAACACTACAGCACAAACAGGCCCTTTGGCCCACAAGTAGCGCTGATCATATCCATACCTACCAGGCCTATCTATAACGCTCAATCCCATTAATTCCCATGTACTCATCCAGAAGTCTCTTAAAAGACCCCAGTGAGTTCGCCTCTACCGCCACTGATGGCAGCCGATTCCACTCAGTCACCACCCTCTGAGTGAAAAACTTACCCCGACATCTCCTCTGTACCTGCTCCTCAGCACCTTAAACTTTTGTCCTCTCGTAGCGACCATTTCAGCCCTGGGAAATAGCCTCCGAGAATCCACCCTGTCTCTACCTCTCAACATCTTATAAACCTCTATCAGGTCGCCTCTCAACCTTCATCTCTCCAGGAAGAAGAGACCTAGCTCCTCAACCTATCTTCATAAGGCATGCCTCCCAATCCAGGCAACATCCTTGTAAATCTCCTCTGCACCCTCTCAATAGCTTCCACATCATGCCAGTTTGGTCTCTATGGACGCTGCGGGTTATTTCTTCATGCCGAGCTTAAAAGTCTGCATCAGTGTCAGTGATACACCATCACTGGTACACTACCAGCCACAGCCACCTCTCCCGCTCTCTTGCCCCTGCAGGGAAGAGTAATCTTTGGCTGCTAGCGTACCAGTGATGGTGTATCCCATTATAGGCCCAGCTTGGTCCTTCTCCAATGTCTCCTCTTGGAGTTGTCCCTGATCTTGTTGCCGGTTTTCATGCGGATCCATTGTAGAATTGGACAGTTGTGCTTCACCTTCTTAGCGAGGAATCGCTTGATCCTGAAGATTTGGTAGGATGGCATGGCCGCACGTCCACTCCAGGAGGAGGGATTCGTTCCTCCGGTGGGGAGGAGGAATCGCCTACAGAGTGGCAGCAGACCCCTCTGCCCCCCCCCACACCCAACCAGAGATCCATCTGCATCCCTCCCCCCCAACCCCCGCCCAGAGATGATCTGTGTCAGACAGCCATTCTCTCCACTTTCTGCTTTTTTCCCCCTGCAGCTGGCTTTAATGATACATCACACAAACAACTCAATATATATAAGTCAAATCCACACAAATGTAGTCAGGAACAGGAGGCACAGAATTAATGTGAATGGGTATTGTCTAATTAATATTCAAAGCATTTTCTCCTTGCATTTAAGCCATGTAATAATAGAAATAAAAACAGGAATCTGTTTTTTCATTCCCTGTATCCTTCCTGTAGAAACACATTTTAATAAAATAAATGGAGTCGGTCATAAATAAAAAACACAACTTATTAATGACATCACAATAACATATGCGTTTGTCAAAGTTCCTCTGATGGCAACACCCGTCAAGCAGTTCAGTGATGGTTGTTTCTAAAATCCAAAATTTTAAAGACCACTTCTTCATCCAGAATTTGCTATAATTATCAACTTGAAATTCATCTTCAAATTGCTCCTCTTTCTTTCTAGCTCTTTTGGGAACACAGTTGTGCAATCTTGCTTTCCTTTCAGCTTCTGGCAGAAGGGAAACATTGACTGGCATCACATTAATTTTTTTAGGCTCCTTGTATTGGATATTGATAGTGGGCCCATCAGGTTGAACCACCAAAACAGGATACAGGCCTGGCACAGACTTGCCTTCCAAAGCGAACTACTGATGTTCTGTTGAAATTGTTCCACCTGGGTACGCTGACACAGGATACACAGCAGGAAGCAATCTTTCAGAAGGCACAAACTGCCCCAGCCGTGCACTCCAGCCCAGCACCCTGCCTCCGATTTTTTTTGAACTGCACATGCGCAGTTCAGAGATCCGAATGGTCCGCAGCACTAAGCCCCGCCCACAGCACGGATCAGATCGGAGCCGGCAAGAAGTGTATGGGGACACTGAAACGAGGGTTCCGGGCTCAGATCCATATTACGCCCGGACCTGGCCTTTAGACTCCGATTGGTAAAATTGGGCCCGTAGAGTACAAAAGCAGACAGGTTGTGATGAATGTTTATAAAGCTCATTTTAAGCAACTAGAGTATTGCGTCTGGTTCAGGTCATCAAATTTTAGGAAGGATGTGAAAGTCGTGACAGGGTGCAGAAAAGATTTGCCAAAATTGATCAAAGAATGAGGAATTTAGCCACATGGGTACATTTGAGAAACTGGAATTAAAGAATTGTTCTCCTTGGAGTAGTCAGGGATGTACAATAACAACTGGCTGAGCCAGCACATCCCATGGCATGAATTAAAAATAAACGGGTTAAGGGAAATCTTATGCAGATATGTAAGATTATGACAAGCTTAGTTAAGGAAGAAAAGCTGTTCCCATCAGTTAATGGTATAGAGGTTGGGGGTGTGGATAATTTGAGGAAAGGGTGCAGTGGGGAGGAAGAAATTTTTTCAATACGAGTGATCATGACCTGGAACTTGTTGCTTATGAGTGTGGATGACAGTGGGGATTGTCAATGGTTTCAAAAGAAAGTTGAATAGACACTCGAGGGAAACAAACTTGCATAATTGCATGGATAGAGCAAGATGATGGGATTAACTAGGTTGATCTACAAATAGCTGGTATGGATGTAATGGGTCAAATAGCCTCTCTCTGTGCCCTATTGACTCTATTAATTTATTTATTAGTAGCAGGAAGGAAAGAGTTACTAAAGCACTGGGGTAAGTGTTGAGAGAGAGAGAGAAGTGCATTAACCTTGATGGCAGTGTGATTCTGAAGCGAATTAGGCATTCAAAGCCACACATCTATGCCCCAGGCTGTGGTTGCTTCAGTCTGATTCAATGCTTCCTTCTTCACTTTCACAATCCCCACTGTTGTTGTTTGAGTCATTCAATTCAGTGCTACACTGGTGATATCATCACTTTGTTTGGCTATGAATGGAGCCATTATGCAGAAAAGGGGCACAGACCCTGTATCATAAATGCAGTTACTTTGCCTGAGGTACTGGACTGCTCCTGATTTGCAGCACAGCCTTGACGTTCCAAATGGAAAGAATTTACAGAATCATTTTAGTGAGGACATGAAATGGGATTTTCTTGGTGTGTCTATAACATCTTTATGCAGTGCATCTGCATGTGTACATGTGTTCATTTTGATAGCATGTTATGTATGTGTGTGTGTATATGTGGATATACATGAAAGATTTCATGAAGGTGTTAACGTAGTTATGCAAAGGCGGATAGTTTTGTTGGAAGGTGAATCATCTTGATTGCAGGGAAGGCAGGCCCGGACAACCGATACTGCTGTTTTCTCATCCAGTTCAAAACTTCATCACAGTGTTCTGTACCTGAGGCAATACCTCATGGGCAACCTCACTCAGTACTGCTTTGCCCAGATGTTCTATGTCATCAACAATGAACTTCAAAGGATGAATATGTCATTTTGTTCCCAGCAAAGACTGAAGATTGGCTATCATGGTGACCAATTTTTGGTTGAGTCCTGTCACAAGCAGGAACATCTTTGTTCCTGGTTACTGGGCTGAATTTGGAAGTTGAGTTCCCTGCCATAACTAGGTGATTCAGCATACATTGACACTCATTCACTTGATCAATATTAACTTGCTTGTCATGTGTAACATTCAATTCATTGTACTGCACATGTTACTGGGGAATTTTTCCATGTACCTCCATTCCCCCCATCTTTCAGATCTTACAGTAAGGAGATTTCTTGCTGCTCTCAAAACCTTCTCAAATCCCTTTGCCTCACCACCCTGCAGTTTTTCACTTTAACCTTGTCTGTTGTGCTTGGCAGAGATTCCTCTGCTTTGTACTAGTTCTTTCAGATATACTTCTGTTTGTGATGAGAAGCAGGTTGTTGATGTTTGAGGTCACCTATAGATGGTGCTGTTGTTGATTTTATTGCTGTGGACCACACTTCCTCATGTGTAGCCTGGCTGTCTCAAGTTTGCCGCATGCATTATACATGAATTTGTCTAAAGAATCCCTTTAGAAATTGTCTAAAGAATCCCTGCCAAAATAGAGACGGATAGTGAATGAGCAACTATTACAATGCCTTTTAAGTTTTATTTTATTTTTATTCTTATCTGGAAGCTTCACCCTGACTATAAATTTATTTATTGGTGGTAGGAAGGAAAGAGTTACAAAGGGTGAGTATTGAGAGAGATGGAATCCCTTTCAGTGTTGTAAATTAACAATAATTGTTTAAATCTATTTTTCAGATACATAAAATTTCACAAGTAAAAATAGACCTTTTCATTGTGATTAAAGGCTGTTGTTATCAATTAATCTGTTGGAGATTGTATTGGTAGTCACAACTAAGATTAATTAGAGTATGTGATTGAAGATTGCGATTGTTAAATAATAGTGGATTGTTTCAACAGTGGAAACTTAAACTGTTAAAACTAATTAGTTCTGTTGAAGGGTGGAGTAGTCAGAGGCTTGGAATTCTGCAATGGATAAGTCACCTGACTCCCCAAAGCCACCATACAAGGCAAAAGTTAGGAATGTAATGGAATTACCTGAATGAATAGGAAGCTCATCCCCATCTAGAAGAAAGCAGCTTTTGTGATTGGCACTCACTGCATCACATTAAATATTCACTCCCTCCACCACCAGCACATCACGGCAGCAGTGTGTACCAACTACATGATATAATGCAGCAACTTGCCAAGGCTTCTTTGACAGCACCTCTCACATATACCACTTAGATGAAGAGGAAAATATAGTGCATAGGAATACCAACAACTGCAATTTCCTCACCAAGTGACGTACCATCCTGATTTGGATATATATTGCAAGACTGCAGCATTTTAAGATGGAGGCTCTTCACCACCTTCTCAAGGACAATTAGGAATGGGGAATAAATATTAGCCTCGCCAGCAATACCCATGTACCATGAGGAAATGAAAGAAAAGACAAAATTGTGTGTGGCAAGGTCTCACAAATATCCACCCAATAATTATAATGTTGGTTGAGGAATAAATATTGGGCAACTCACACACGAAAAACTCCCCTACTCTTCTTCAACATAGTACCATGTTACATCCACCTGAGAGGACAGTTTTAACTTCTCAACCAAAAGAAGATATCTCTGATGATATAACACTTTGTCAGTAATGCATTAGCTGTCCATGTAGATTTTGTGCTCTATTCACTGTAGTGGGTGTAAACTTACAACCTCTGAATGTGAGACTGTGAACTACAATGACTGCAAGGTATTTATTATTGGGAGATGGACTGTCTTGTTTAGTGGGCAGCACGGTGGCACAGAGGTTAGCACTGCTGCCTCACAGCGCCAGTGACCTGGGATCAATTCTGGCCTCAGGTCACTGTCTGTGTGGAGTTTGCGCATCCTCCCCGTGTCTGCAGGGATTTCCTCCAGGTGCTCCGATTTCCTCCCACAAGCCATAGGTGTGCAGGCTTGGTTGAGTGGCCATGCTAAATTGGCACTTAGTGTCCTGGGACCACAGGTTAGAGGGATTAGTGTGGTAAATATGTGGGGTTACGGGTTAGGGCTGGGTGGGATTGTTGTCGGTGCAGACTCGATGGGCTGAATGGCCTCCTTCTGCACTGTAGGGATTCTTTGATTCTATGGTTGTAGCTACAAAGCTTTGAAATATCTTTCCACTGTCTGGTGATTTTACATCACCCAAGGACATGGGACAACACGATAAAACTAAGCACTAAATTAATGTCTGTGAAGAATGAGGGCATAAGAAGTGCAATTTCATTTGATTTGTCTCAATGAAGCAGAGGATCCCTCTGTGTCAATGACCTGATTCTCATTTCCTAATATTGCAGTGTGAGTGGATGTTCCAGTGTCACATGATCAAAATCTGCTTCATATAGAGGTTGGCATTAAGTAACATTGTTCTCTGCATTGGGCGTCAGGCCAAACTCTGCCCTGGCAAGTGGCCAAGGACTGCTAAAAGGTCCATGAAGTCTCAGACAAATGGATTTATAGCTTTTAGAATGTGACGTACTTGCAACACTTAAGCTGATGTATCATATCGCTTTATTCCACTTTTGTTTATTAAAATTATCTCCCCAACTGCTGTTAATTTTCTGCATGGTATGTGTCGTAGAGAGCTAGCATATGGGGACAATTCCTGACAGTGAGATGGTGTTTCAACAATTGGCAAAATTTGGAATTTTTCTGGGAATCATACAAATAATATCTAATTTAGGTCATTCAGAGTTTGCAGCATATATATATATATATAAATGAAGTGGCTTTTTTTTTTACTTTTCTTTTTTTTAAGTGGCATTAATTTTTTTTAATGCTTGGATGTTGCCTCTTCTCCTTGTAATAATTGACACTCCCGCCTCTAAACTAACTAAAATCCACAGTTGTTTCATATTGAGCATATTGCCTACTTCATCCACGTGCTCATCTCTGTAGATTTCAAACGTTGTCATCCGTTGTGATTAATCTCTTGGCATCAAATAATTGATGAGTTGTTTGAATCTTTGATTAGAATCACAGTGCAAGGAAAGATGACATTTGGAGATTGGGAGCTGGGGTGGTTCAATCAGGATATTTTGAGGCATTTGATTCTTGGCAGCTAAGGACAATTCTTTTCTTTATTCCCCAAATCCACCTTAGCGATTCCCCCAAGCCCAAATTTATAGCATTTCGTTTTTGTAAACTATTACGTGTTTCTGTTCCATTATTACATCTATCCATGACACTGTTAGCTCAGAGGATGAGATATCTCAATATGACAGTTCCTCCATGTAACCTATCAGTAACACTTCTAACACAAGAACAGAGGATGCTGAAAAAATTCAGCAGATCTGTAAGGGGAGAAAGAGAATCCGTTGGCTCTCTGTAGAATTGAAAGGAAAGAAAATATGTTTGAGCTGTAAAAGATTGCAACAAAAAAGAGCAACTTTAAGACAGACGGCCGGGAGTGGGAGGGGGAAGAGGTTTGTATTGAAGCAATATATGTATGAGATATTAAACAGGGGGTTTAAGATGGAGGAGAAAGGTCACATTCTAAAGCTGGAAACCTCAACGTTGAGTCCCAAGATCTGCAGCATGTTCTACCTGAAGATGCTGCTTCTTAATCTTGCACCAGGCTGCACTGGAGCATTGCAGCAGGCCAAGGACTGACATATGGGCATAACAGCAAGATGCTGAGTTAAAATGGCCAGCAATAGGAAGGTTGGGGTTGTGCTTGCAGACTGAGCGAAGATGTTCTGCAAAGTGGTCACACAACTTACATTTAGTCTCTCCAATGTAGAGGAGACTGCATTGAGAGCAGCAAGTACAATAAACCAAACTGAAGGGAACGCAAGTGAAGTGCCACTTAACCTGAAAGGAATGTTTGCGGCCTTGAAAGATGAGGAGGGAGGAAGTAAAGGGACAAGTGTTGCACATTCTGCAATTGCAAGGGAAGGTGTGACGGGAGAGAGATGGGGAGTTGGGTATGATGAAAGAGTGGACCAAGGTATCACAGAAGGTGGGGTCCCTGCAGAATGCTGATGGGGTGGGATGGGAGGCTGTGCGGTGGTGGGGGTGAGAGAAAGATATGTTTCATGGTAGTATAATACTGGATATGACAGAAATGGCAGAGGATGATACTTTGAATGTGAAAACTAGTGTGATGGAAAGTGAGGGAACGTATCTTGGTTCTGCAAAGGAGGGAATGGGTGAGGGCAGAGGTTCAGGAAATGAATCAAACCCAATTGAGTGCCCTGTTAACTGCAGGTGGGAGAAGCCTCATTCAGAAAAAAGACAGATGTGTTAGAAGCACCATTTTAGAAGGTGACATCATCAGAGCAGATGCGATTGAGGTGGAGAAACTGGGAGAACAGAATGAAGTCTTAAGAGAGTGGAGCATGATGGGCTGTAGCCAAGGCAGGTATGGGAGTTGGTGAGTTTGTAATGAATATTAGTGGTCAGTCTATGACCAGATGTGGAATGTTGGAGATGAACCATGTGAAGATTAGAAAAAGATGGAAATTGGAAGTAAAATTGTTAAATTTTACCAAGTCCCGACGAGAGCATGAAACGGCACCGATATAGTCATCAGTACAATGGAAGAAGAGTTGCAGGAGCAGACCTTAATCGAACTGGAAGAAGCGATGTTTTAATATGCAATGTTCCACATACTGTACAAAAAGACGGGCATAACTGGGACCCAAGCGAGTACACGTAGTCATACCATTTACTTGCAGGAAGTGAGACAAGTTAAATGAGAAATTATTTAGTAACAGAACAAGTACAGTGGAGGAGAATGGTGATGGATGGAGATTGTTCAGGACTGCTCAAGAAAGAAGCGGAGAGCCCTCAGACCATCCTGGTGGGGGAAAGAGGTATTGAACATCCATAGTGAAAAGGAGGCAGTTAGGGCTGGGGAACTGGAAATTGTTGACCTGACGTAAGGTGTGAGATGAATCACAAATGTAAATGCGATGCGACTGGACAAGGGGTCAGAGAATGGAGTCAAGATAGAAGAAATTAGTTTTGTGGGGCAGGAACAGGCTGATGTGATGGGTCTACCTGTTTGTGAATTTGAAAGTCGTGGAAGGAAGATCACAAAAGGCGGTGAAATCAGCGACGGTGCTGAAAACAGTGCCTTGGTGTTTGGTAGTGAGGCCATGGTCCAGGGGGAGGTAGGAGGGAGTGTCTGAGAGTTGGAGCTCAGCCTGTGCGAGGTTGAGGCCAGTACACCAGATAATAGTGGCACCACCCTTGTCAGCAGGTCAGGGTTGGACTTGAGAGGCTGGAATGCAGCAAGTTCAGAGGAAGACAGGTTAGAGTGGCTGAGAGGGGCAGAGAAATTGAGGTGGCCACTGTCACGTTGAAGCTGTCAATGAAAAGACCAAGAGCAGGTAGGAGGCCAAAGGTTGCGGTCCACGAAGAGGTAGAGTACTGGAAGTAGGTGAAAGGATCCATTGATAGGGGAAAAGACTCCTGCCCAAAGAAATTATCATGAAGACGGAGGCAAAGGAAGCAGAGTTCAGCAAAATGTTGAGACCAAAGTTCATTGAGGTACCTAAATGGATGAAAGTCATTTGCTGAGAATGAAATGTTCAGCATCAGAGGGCCAAGTCAATGGGTATGGTGTATACACAGAAGGGCTGGGTTTAAAAGAAGAAATAGGGTTGGAGAGACAGCAAAGTGTAGATGATCCTGGAATGGCATTGGTATCCATAAGTTACTGGAGCTTGCATTCCTTAACACCGGAGAAGACAAGGAAAAGCTTCTTGTTAAAGCGTCGAATGAGACGAAGAATGAAATGGAATTGGGGATATGGACAGCTTTGAGAGAGAGTGATTTGGTCCTGCTGGAGAGAAAAAGGTTGACTGTGTACATGTGGCAGTGCATGACCCTGAGTGTGGATCTCAGAATGCTAAAAGAACATCAGCCAGAGGAGTTTTGCACATCCTGGAGATAGATACCCGTAAACCTGGGTGGATTCAAAACATGACTGATGGAACTTGAGTTGGAATCCACATGGGGTGAGTCAGAAACAGAGACAGTCACTAAGGAAGAAGATTTGGCTGTGGAAGCAAATTTTGGAAAACAAATTAGAATCACTACAGTGCAGAAGGTGGCTATTTGGCCTATTGAGTCTGCACTGACCACAATCCCATCCAGGCCCTATTCCTGAAACCACACATATTTACCCTGCTAATCCCCTGACACCAGGGTTAATTTAGCATGGCCAATCAACCTAACCCACACATCTTTGGAGTGTGGGAGGAAACTGGAGCACCCAGAGAAAACCCATACAGACACAGGGAGAATGTGCAAGCTCCACACAAACCCGAGGCTAGAATTGAATGTGGGTCTCTGGTGCCGTGAGACAGCGGTGCTAGCCACTGTGCTACCATGCCACCCCACTACGCCAAACACAAAGAGGGAAATGGAAAGCAGTCAACGTGAGTTCCAGTAGACCACTATGACCGTGATGCACAATACCCAGTACTCCACCTACCTTTTTATTATGCTGTGATTTAGTCAGGAACTGGGTAACAGTGTGATTAAAATTGCCTCTCGGTTGCTTTCTAGGATAGCGCTTATGTCTTAACATAATTTCTCTCCTAGAAATGATATGAAATTGCTCAGGGTGTTTGGAAGCAGCAGCCTCTTATCTTTGTTGGTTACAATGACTCAGATGCCATTTTCTATTTCTCTGGTTGGGTTCAATATGGACGGTTAAGGACAGCAAAGTGAAGATGATTTACTTGGAACAGAAATCTTGCAGAGGGCAATGCCGCCCAAGAGGCCACAAAGATAATGGAACAGAACAGATGTGCTGAAACGGGAGTTGGTCTCCATTCCATGTTTACTCTGACATCCTATCAATCGAGGTCTGCGGTGCGCAACCAAAGTTATGAAAAAGGTGAAGGAAGTTGGAATTAATTTCGCTTGAAAAGAGCTTTTGAAATGACCTAATCAAAGTTTTTTTTCCCTCAAAACTTGATAAAGTTAGTCTGTTTATTGTTCACATGTTCAAAAACTAGGGAACAAAATGTCTGATTAACAAAAGTGCATTCTGGTCTGGAAGACTTGCCAACCAGCTATGAAAGTTTGGAAATTGATGAATAATTTTAAAATTAGGTGTAAATGGGGAATTTAGACAAAAATACTGTCACTTAGAGTAAGTGACAAGGGAAGGGACTGAACTGGAAAGACAGTTAATTAAATATTTCAGTGGAGAGATGGAATGTAAGATATGGAGAGAAAGCGTGTAGGCAGAATTGAGATCTGCTACAAAGGGAAATGATTTGATTTGATTTGCTTTATTATTGTTATATAAATTAGTATACAGTGAAAAGAATTGTTTCTTGCTGCTATACAGACAAAGATACCGTACATAGAGAAGGAAAGGAGAGAGTGCAGAATGTAGTGTTACACTTATATCTAGGCTACAGAGAAAGATCAACTTAATACGAGGTAGGTCCATTCAAAAGCCTGATGACAGCAGGGAAGAAGCTGTTCTTGAGTCAGTATCCTCATATTTTTGTATCTTTTTCCTGACAGAATCAGGAGGAAGAGAGAATGTCTGGGGTGTTTGGGTGTCCTTGATTATGCTGGCTGCAGGAATGTAGACAGTGTCACTGGATGGGAGGCTGGTTTGAGTGATGGATTGGGCTTTGTCAATGACTTTTTGTAGGTTATTGCAGTCTTGGACAGAGAAGGAGCCATATCAAGCTGTGATACAACTAAGGTGCATCTGTAAAAGCTGATGAGGGTCATAATGGACATGTCAAATTTCCTTAGTCTCTTGAGAAAGTAGAGACATTGGTGGGCTTTCTTAACTATAGTGTCGGCATGGAGGGACAAGGACAAGTTGTTGATGATCTGGACACCTAAAAACCTGAAGATCTTGGCCATTTCTACTTCATCCCCATTGAAGTAGCCAGTGGCATGTTCTCCACTCTGCATGCTGAAGTCGAAGAATATCTCCTTCGTTTTGTTGACATTGAGGGAGAGATTACTGCCGTCATACCAGATCACTAGATTCTCTATCTCATTCCTGTATTCTGTCTTGTGATTGTTTGAGATCCGACCCACTATGGTGGGGTCATCAGCAAACTTGAAAATCGAGTTGGAGGGGAATTTGGCTACACTGTCACATGTTTTTAAGGAGTATAGTAATGGGCTGAAGGTACAGCCTTGTGGGGCACCAGTGTTGAGAATGATTGTGGAGGAGGTGTTGTTGCCTATTCTTACTGATTGCAGTTTGTGGGATCCAGTCACAGAGGGAGGATCCAAGCTCCAGGCTACGGAGTTTCAAGCTGAGTTTCGTGGGAATAATGGTGTTGAAAGCCGAGCTGTAGTCAGTAAATAGGAGTCCGACATAGGTGTCCTTGTTACCTAGGTGTTCCAGGAATGAGTGAAGGGCCAAGTAGATGGTGTCTGCTGTGGACCTGTTGCAGTGGTAGGCAAACTGTAGTGAATCCAGGTAAATCCGGGAAGCTGGAATTGATTTGTGCCATGACCCATCTTTCAAAGCACTTCATAATGATGTCAGAGCCTCTGGCCGATAGTTTTTAAGGCATGCTGCTTGGCTTTTCTTCGGTACTGGGATGATAGTCATCTTCTTGAAGCAGGTAGGGACATCAGATTGGTGTAAAGAGAGATTGAAGATGTCTGTGAACACCTTTGCCAACTGGTTCACCCAGGATCTGAGTGCTCGTCTGGGTACCCCATCCAGGCCAGTCGCTTTCCGTGGGTTGATTTTAGAGAAGGCTGCTTTGACGTCTGCAGTGGTGACCCAAGATACAGGTTCATCCAGGGCTTCCAGGGTGAAGGGCATGCTGTCGCTGACCTCTCGCTCGAAACGGGCGTAGAATGCATTGAGCTCATCAAAGTGGGGTGCATTGTTGCTGGCAATTTTACATGCCTTCATCTTACAGCCTGTTATGTCTTGCAGATCTTCTAATAGTCAGCAGGAGTCCGTGTGGCTAGATTGGGACTCTAGCTTGGTCTGGTACTATCTTTTGGCATCTTTGATGGATCTCCATAGATCATATCTGTCGTTCTTGTATAGATCAGGGTCACCTGACTTGAATGCCTCAGACCTGGCCTTCAGAAAGCAGTGGATGTCCCTGTTCATCCATGGTTTCTGGTTGGGAAACACGCAGATTTGTTTCTTTGACACAATCTTCTGTGTGCCAGTCCTCTGGCATATTTGTTCAGGTTGGTTACAGAGTTTAGTCCACTGACTCTAAGCAGTCCTGTATGAGATCATCTGATTCCTCAGAACAACATTGCACAACTTTCTTTAATGGATTCTCCCATCTCAGTTTTTGCTTGTAAGTCGGGAGTAGGAGCACAGCCTTGTGATCTGATTTGCAAAATGTGGGTGGGCATGTTTGATATTTGTGTAGCAGTGGTCTAGGATGTTTGGGCCTCTGGTGGAACAGGAGACATGTTGAACGCTCTTTAGCTTGGTCTGATTGAAGTCACCAGTCACAATGAATAAGACCTCAGGATGTTTCATCTCTAGGCTATTTGTGATTTCATCTAGCAGGGTCTTCACGTCTGAGTGCGGTGGCATGTAAACTGCTGTCAGAACAAGTGAATTCCCATGGAAGGTAGTAGGAGCGGCATTTAAGCATCAGGTATTCTAGGCCTGGGGAATTGAAACTCGCCAGTGTTGTTACATCTAGGCACCAAGAGGTGTTAATTAGAAGGCAGACCCCACCTCTCATAGTCTTGCCTGAGACCACTGCACAGTCTTTTCGGTGGATTGAGAAATCCTCTGGTTGTAGACCACAGTCCAATGAAGCAGGAGTGAGCCACGTCTCTGTGAAACAGAGCACAGCAGTCCTTCAACTCTCCTTGAAAAGTGAGTCTGACTCTAAGTCCGTCTGGTGTTTCTATTTCTCAAATTTTCTGCATCCTAAAGCAAAATACCTGTCAAGCTGGAGAATGTATCATTCTCTCTGATCTGTTTCTATCCTGCTGTTTCTTCTACCACTCGATATTTTCTGTCTCTACCTCTTCCATCTTTCTGATTTCTTCCTCCTCACATCCTTCCTCCATTCATTCTGCTTCCCTGCTTACTTTGTCCGCTTGTTTCTTGTTTTTTATATATTTAGTCATGGAATTTGGGCAACATTGGCTATGCCATCATTTATTGCCTTTCCCCAATTTCTTAAGAAAGCTGCTTTCTTGGACAACTACAGTCCATATATTGGAGGTACACCATGGTCGGAAGGGAGTTTCAGGGTTTTAACCCCGTGACAGTGAAAGAACAGAGATATATTTCCAAGTCAGGATGATTTGTGACTTGGAGGAGAACTTACATGTGGTGATGTTTCCATGTATCAGCTGCCCTTGTCCTTCAAGGTGGTAGAGGTCACAGGTTTGAAAGGTGCAGTTGTAGGAAATTAGGTTAGTTCCTGCAGTGCATATGATAATGGTACATACTGTTATCACTATGCGTTGGTAGTGGAGTGGGGTGCCACTTGGGCTTCTCTATCCTGGATGGTGTTGAGCTTAAGTATTATAGGAGCTGCACTCATCCAAGCAAGTGGAGTATATTCCATCACACTCCTATTTTGTGCCATGCGGGCAGGCTCTTGGGAGTCAGGAAATGAGTTATTCTCCACAGACTTCATAGCCTTTGACCTGCTCTTGCAGTATCTATATGGCTGATTCAGTTCAGTTCCTGGTCAATGGTAACCCCCAGAATGTTCATAAGATATTTCACTCTCCCATCTGCCCTGCACCATCCTCCAACTGCCCCACTCCACTGTTTTAATTCATTTTGCCTGCTTTCTTTCTGCACATCAGCCCTAATCCTTTTTTCTGCTTTATCTGGCCTACTTCTGTTGTAAGATGTTGTGTGTAGTTCAGTAGATCTCATAAAGAGGTTCTGAGTCTTGTGTGGTTCAACAGTAAGTGTTTATTGCCGACTTGTAACTAAAGGTCAACTTAAGGTCTAAGCCAGGAACTGTCTCCATATTTGCTTCTACACCCTTCTCTGTCTGCTCTGTACACAGGTTCATGTTCTCCTTTACATCTCAATGTGGGCAATACTATAAATAGTCCCACATTTACCCTTTCTATGCCAGATCATTATACTCTAAGCCTGTATCCAATCTATTTACAATGTTCGCCCAACATATTTACTTTACTTTGATTACCCCTTCTCCCCCACCAATTCTATTTCTTGCAAGAATTCTTGAACCGTTGTGAGACTTTGTCATGTTCTGCCACTGCCATGAGCTGGTCCAAAACATCATCCAAATGGCAGATGACAACTGCTAGGGCTAGGCCAACATTGTACATTAAAATGTTTCCAGTGGGGATGTGATTCCGAATGGTAAGCGATTGGAGCTGAATCTGCCAAAGAGGATGAAGAATGTGGTCAGCAATCTAGTAGATGTTACCAAAATCCATTGATTGCATACGAATGGATCCATTCGGTTTTGGGTCTGAGCCATTCCTGAACACCATGCGGTTAGCTGAGTGATGGGGCAGATGACACCCATTTTTGTTACCTCATCAGGCTGATGCTGCACTTGCTTCACGAGTGAGTTTTTTTGTGGCATGAACTGGCACAGAGGTTTAGCATCCTCCCTCAGTGTAATCTCCTGTCTGGTCCTCTGTCAGTCCAATCTGCTAAAGACTCATGCAAACTCCTTTTAAATCTGGAATCAGGTCCTTGCTGGTTGACCTCGTCAATTCTTCTGTAGGAGTTTAAAGTTGATGTAGGTTTTTCAGTTTAAAAAAGAATATTCTTGGTTGTGGAGGACGAACAGAGTCCTTCGTACTCTTTTGTCTTTGTATTTGACGGTTGTCTACAAAGTACCTTTCACTAGAAGTATGATGCTAGCTGCTCTTTGTTACCATAGAATCCCAACAGTGCAGAAGGAGATTGTTTGGCCCCACTCTCCGAAAGAGCATCCCACTCAGGCCCTCCTCCCCCTCCACACTATCCCTGTATGCCCTTCCATTTACCATGATCATTTAAAATTAAAAATATGCGCAGATTTAAAAACTGAAAGGAAATCCAAGATGATGCTGCAGTGTGCTCCTTTCCAATGAGGTTCCCCATGCTTGTCAGTTTTGGGGGATTCCTGCAGTAATAACATTTACAATTTCTGTATTTTAAATTTCTATTCATGACTCCACAGAATGAACTTTTTTGCGTTTTCACCTGCAGGATGTAATTATTTCTGGGTCTTCAACTCAGTGATTCATTGGGTTTGTTTTTTAATTGTTTATTTTTGATTGACGTGCATTCATGTTCACCAACACAACTTGTGCTGTTCACAGTATGTTTTAAAATAGCAATCCTGAGTGTTGTAGACTTAAAGGCGTTTGAAGTTTTTTCTGGCTAAGAACTTCAGTTCACCCATGCTTGATCTTCTGACTCTGTACTCTGTAGGTATTGAAGCTGGATGAGATTGAATAGAATGTTCTGCTGCAACGTGGAGTTCTATTTCTGTCTTGTGTTTCCAATCCTGTTTTGGTACTGTTCTCTGCTGATCTCCTTTTGTGCCTGTCCTTATGGTGCTTTTAAGAATGCTTCTGCTCTTCAATCTTTCAGGTTTGAAACTTCTTCTCCGGCTTCTGGGCATGTGCAGGTTAGGAGGGTTAGCCGTGTTAAGTTGTGCCTAAGTGTGTCAGTAGGTGGTTTGGCCATGGGTATGCATGGGGTTAATAAAGATAGGACAGGGAAGAGGGCCTGGGTAAAATAATCTGTCAGAGATTCAATGCAGACCTGATGGGCTGAACTGTCACTTCTGCGCTGATTCTGTGAGGCTCAGGATTTTTCCAACAACTGCCATCATGTTGTAAGATGTGCGTAGTTCAGTAGATCTTATGAAGAGGTTTTGTATCTTGTATAGTTGAACAGTAAGTGTTTATTTACTACTCGTAATTACATATGTTTATACACTTTAAGGTCTAAGCTCCATGTTTGCTTCTACACACATCTCTGTCCAATACCAGTCTGTCCTCTAGGCTCAGGTCATGCATCCCTTTACATCACAGCGTGTACCCGATCCTGTGTTAACCCTTTCTAAACTGCAGCTTCTCTCCACTCCTGCTCCCTTCCTCTAGCTCTGATTCTCCATCATCCATTTTTCTTCTCTCTTTCTTTTCAACAATGCTGTTCCTTTTAATTCATTCATTTGAACTCCCCCTGCCCTGTCCATCCATCTTATTAAATTTTATTTGCCTCAGGGTTTTGGTTTTTTATATGTTTGGCAACATGAAATGCTCCTTTTGGCATTTTTTGTAACAAAATAGTCACTCGTACATTTAATGAACAGCAAAATAAAAACAACAAACAAGCTAGATTGTCAAAACAATGGTGAATGGGCTGCAGGCAACTAACTTTGATCTCTGCTGCCAATTTTTCCTTTAGTCTAGCTCCTTAGTAGGCTTGCACTGTTTTTGACACTTTCCCTTTTGTTTTGAGTAAGTCAGTGCCAGCACTCTGATGTTGTAAATAACTGTTCATTTGTAGTGGAGAGATTTTATTCAGTTCACCTGTTTCAATCAATGCAGTTGAAAGGCAGGCCACCCACAGATAAGCGTTATGGACCTACACAATGCTGTCCACTTTCCCCTGCAGGTGTCTTGCCACCAGCACTTTGTGCCAACCTGCTCAACAAGGAAGGAAGCAGTGTTGAATCTGCTTCCAGGGCTCTGATTTTTGACCTTGTGTTGGGTGCACAGAATGGGAAGCAAACCTGACCTTTAGAAATGGCTGCTTGCAGTTGGGACTTTCATTCTGTCAGAGGTGGGGGTAGTGGGGGGGAATGTGGAGGAAGGGGAGGAGGCTTGATTAGAAGATTGGTCCACTGCCCTGACTGAGCCTGCCAGATGCAGAAGCAAGGTGAGCTCCTGGCACTTGGTTTAATTTTTTTTAAAGTAATTTAAACAAGGAAATAGCCCTCTGACTCTTACCCACTCACACCCATGCAGTCCCCATGCCTCATCCGTACCAACTATATCTTGCCCATCCATCAACACCTTGCTGCATCGTTCTTCATACTCCCTATGCCCCAGACATCACAATGGTTCTTCATTGCCCCTACATCAACTTAGTGCCAATGCATGTCCTGCAACCACTTCTCTTTCCCTTACCCTCTCCATACCAACTCATCTTTGACAGTTTTGACAGTTCTTTGAAACTACAACAGTTCTTTGACAGCTTCAACAGTTCATTGACAGCTTTTACAATTCCAATGAGTTGATGCAGTTTTTACGAACAATTGTTTGCTTTTGACAATCTCAAAGGATGCTGTACCTCTCTTCAAGAGGTCACAGGACCATATCCGAAGGAGTATCTCACCTCTGGCTATCCTGTCGAATCACCAAGTTCAAGCCTCTTCTTACTTGGCTTGGCCTGTGCACTTTGGTTTTCATACTTCTAGCCTATCAGAATCTTCAGTGAAGACATTTGGTTATTTAAATGGCCAGCTGCTTCTGTAAACCATGTCAAAGTGAACCTCGGTTTGACTCCAGTCCTGTCCTCAGCAAAACTAAGAAATGCTGTGTTCAGAGGCAACACTTTGGATTCTGGCCATTTCTGGGATTTTTGCCATGATGGAAAGCATTTCTGTTATAGTAAATAACCTGGGGCCTGGAAAATGACCAGAACATGTAGAGTGTATTACAATAATGTAGCTAGTAGTGACCATAACGTGTAATTCAGTTTAATGTAATTCTGGAAAGAAACAAAAATAATTCAAAAATGTGAAATGCTGAACTGGTGATGAGCTAATTTCAGTAACTTAAGGAAGAAATCTATCACAGGTAGATTGATAAAGGCAATTGCAGGAAAAAAACACTAACGTAGTCACAATGAGTGACTAGTTCTATTCCTTTGAAGGAAAAAGGCAGAGCATCCAAAGCTAAAGGGCCCTAAGTAATAAAGATAGAATAAAATAGAAAAAAAAGAGGCTTATGTCAAATGTCAGGAATAAGATTCAGTTAATAACCGGAAGGATTATGGAAAGTACAGGAACAAATTAAAACAGTTAATATTGGAGGCAAATAGAGGTCATAAGAAAAGATTAGCAGGTCACATTAAATGGAACCTTTAAGCATTTTGCAAATATATAGGACATGACTTTGAACCCTGCTGAGGCTGTGAACAGAGGAATGTAGGAGTTAAAAATAGCATGCTGGCTCCCCAGCTCCATCCCATCCTGAGGCCATTTTTCCTGAGGCAAGATTGGGCTAGCAGATCCACTTGCCTGTACTGGTAGATAGCCAAATTGACTCATTAAAAGCATATTCAGGCCAACAGGAGTAATATTGGAACTTCCCAGTCTGCGTCTAGGTCCCCATAGGTGATGGGTGGGAAGCCGTTTATATGCCTGTAGGCAGTGCCTGGCCACAGACCAGAGGGCAGGAGAAGCCATAGGTTGGTCTATAGAGGTGGCTCCCCCCACAGTGGTGATTTGACTGCAAGATTTATTTCTAATTTTAAGGTTATAAAGGTTGGAGAGATGGGGGGGAATCATGCCAAAAACATTCTAAGTCCAGGGCAGACTTGAAAATGGGACAGTTTCTACTCTGCTTTTGGGCAAATTTAAATCTAGTGTCTTATCCACTTAGTGCAAGAAAAAATGGGTTAAACAATTCCTCGCCTGCAGGGGGAGGGAATAGGGCTTAAATCACTAACAAGTCTATAGCATCAGTGGAGGGCACCATTGTGCATGTCCAGACCTCTGGCAACCAGCAGAGGTCAGACAGGTCTGAGAGAGAGACCTATCAGGCCTCTGCTGCTGCAACCAGCCTCGAACTAGCCTTCCTCCCCCACAGCTATCACAGGGGCCCATGCTCAATCACAAGCCCCACCTAACCTGGAAATATTGCCCCTGCCCCCCAGATGCCCAGACCAATCACCCACCCCCTCCTTCCCCACCAATCACATGCAGAGTGACAGTAGGGCCCACTTCCCTTCCTCACTGTTCACCTGTAGAGTGGCAGCAATGATACCCCCTTGCCCACCGATCACCCACAGTGTTACACAGAGGCCTCCCCTTTCCTCCCTCCCCATACTGATTGCAACTGTAGAGTATGCAATGCGCTCCTCCGCACTGACCAGTCGCCAGAAGACACTGCCCCTTCAGGCTCCGTTCTCTCGACTCTGCCCAGATGCCTGGTGGGGCACTGCCTGGGGGTCTGGTGGGCAGTGCCAGGGTGCCAGGTTGGTAGTTACAGGCTAATACTGCCCAAGGGGCACTCCCCAGTCCCTGACCTCCAGGGGAGTCTCAATGATCCCCAGTTCTACCAACGAGGCCATCATGCTTGTTCCACATTGCTGGAGACCAATTGTGATTCTCATTGGAGAGAAGCTTTCCAGGCAAGGCCACACAGGCAAGTGAACTGGGACAATAGTGTGCCAGGCTCACTAATCACATGTTAAAGACATGTAAATTAAATTTAAATAACTTATTCAGCATGATGGGCGGTACGATGGCACAGCGGTTAGCACTGCTGCCTCAAAGTGCCAGAGACCCGGGTTAGATTCCCAGCTTGAGTCACTGTCTTTGTGGTGTCTGCATGTTTCCTGTGCCTGCATGGGTTTCCTCCCACAGTCCAAAAGAAGTGAGGGTTAGGTGCATCAGCCGTGCTAAATTTTCCCTCAGTATACCCGAACAGACGCCAGAGTGTGGCGACTAGGGGATTTTCACAATAACTTTACTCAGTGTTACTGTAAACCTACTGTGGCATTAATAAATAAACTTTAAACTTTAAACAGCCTCGCGCTGGGTATCTGGAGCCAGTAAGATCACAAGGGGTGAGAAAATCGGTCATGAACCTGATTCCTCAGCTCTCATGTGACCTTGATGGCTTGTCCTGCCCATCAACCCTCTGGGTGCAATGGTAAGATCATCCTCAGTGTGTCTCAATCTTCAAGCTCTCACTCTCTTACTTGGCTGCAATCACACTTTGCTGCCCTTTTCAAGCTGGAAGGCCTCTATTTCACATTCCAGCTCAGAGGACCTTCATGCCATCCTTGAGTGAATGTAAGGCCCCTTACCATGACAATTAGGGGAGATCTCTGTGAAAATCAGGGCTGGTGACAGTTTTGGGGTGAGCTTCATTATTTAGGAGATTTGTTTCCTTTTGTTTCCTGCCCATGGAGGGAACATCCTGAGCAAGAGGTAAGCTTGCAAAAATGTTTGGTCTGTTAATCCCAAATGAAATCTTTGTGGAGAAGCAGTGGACATGACAATAGTTTAAATGAATACTTTGCCTTCAGCTTTGCAAAAGAAGCAGGTGATTTAGTTACACCAAATGAGGAGAGGAAAATTGTGGATGTGATGGCAATAATTAGAGACTAATGAAAAAGAATAACATTGGTTAAAGTGGGTAATTCAGCTGGTCCAGATGAAATTTATCTTATGCTGCTAAAAGGAGGGAAGGTGAGTGGTGTTAGCCTCAAATCTTCAATTCTCATTGACTAGAAGTGTATTGATGAAGGAGTGGAGACATGGAAAAGGAGAACAACAACAGCTTTTATTTACATAGCACCTCTAATATAATTAATCATCCCAAAGCACTTCACAAGAGCATTATCATGACTCCGAACTACATATGGAGATATTAGGACAGATAAGGGTCAGAGAGATAGGCTTTAGGTTGTGTCTTAAAGAAGGAAAGTGAGCTAAAGTAAGAAAGTGAGCAAGAGAGACAGAGAGATTTCAGGAGGGAGTTCCAGAGGTTAGGCCCTAGGCAGATACAGGCTCAGTTACCAATGGTGGAGAGGTTAGGAACAGAAAATGCTGGATAAACTCAGCAGGTTAGGCAGCATCTGTGGAGAGAGAAAAGCACAGTTAAGGTTTGGGTCCATATGACTCTTCTTCAGGGTTAAAGAAAGAGAGAAATGTGATGGAATTTAAACTGTTAGAGAGGAGGTGGAGATCAGTGATTGATGTGAGCCAGGAGAGATTGCAACAAAGATGTTTAAGGCTCAAGAAAAGGAAGTGTAAACAGCAGTATAAAGGACTACAGAGGAGTTAATAGTGGCATAGAAGCAAGATGGCAGAATGTTTTAATAGGGAAAAAAAGGTCAGAGCTCAGTGGGAGCAAATCTAAAGAACAAGTGAAAGATGGCCCTGTGGAGTGGTGGTGATGGTGGTGGTGGTGGTGGTGGTGGTAGTGGTGATAGGAGGGGTTGGAGGGGGGCATAGTTTGCATTGGACAAAACAGTTTTTGATTGAAAAAAAGGTCATGATGGAGGACAAATTTGACAGAGGGTAAGTCAGTGCTGTTGGAGAGGGAGTCAGGTGTGTACAAATGGTGGTGCATGCACTGAGTGGAGACCTCAGAATACAGCAAGAACAGCAGTCTGGGAAGCGTTATATGTCTTGGAGATATCTATAATCCTGGATGAATTCAAAATATGGGATGGATCAATTAAAATCAAGGATGAATAAGGTGCTAGAATAAGATGAATGATGATATCTTAGAGGGTTGTAATGCCCAAGGAGATTAGAGAGATGTGGAGAGGCAAGGCTGCAGAAGGATCTGAAAACAAAGATGAGAATTTTAAATTTGAGGTGTTGCTTAGGACAACATGATCTTAAGAATGAGGTGAAAGTGAGGAAGAGCCAGCTACTTAGGAAAAAAAGCTGAAATGAAGAATATGTTGAGAATATTTTCCCGAGGTCTGCCGTTTTGATCACTATTTGGTCCTATCCTGTGTCAAACGCACTTTTTTTACCCTGTCTGAAACCTCATGCCAGGAATTTTGTGCAGCATTTCTCTAGAAGATTGCCCTGAAGTAGGGAATCTAAACTTGTCCTGCTCTATTTTGAAGACCCTCAAATATTAGGCAGAATTTTGCAGTTTTTTTCTGTATGCTGTAGTGGGTGGGTCCAGCGACACCATTTGCTGGCTGGATTGGCATGAACCCGTGTCCAATTCCACATTTTCAGTCTCATTAATTATGTGCAACCAAGATCTCCCTGAATGAGCTGCCAGATTGGGAGCTTATCGGTCTGGCTGCCATGATCTACAGGTTCAAAGGTCTGCGAACCATATGTAAATGCCAGTCCAACACACTGGTATTGTTCTCTGCAGTCCAGCAGTCTTTACAAGACTGTGTAAGATGTCTGGAACCCAGAGGCAAAAGGCTAGCAGCCTCAAGAAGATGTCTGTAGGTCAACTCAACCATCATGCTCTTGAGGCCTTGATTCCAGGAGTTTTGGCACAGACACATACGTTCTACCCAAGGGAAAGCTCCAGGAATCACATCAACCTCACCTCTCTGGCCTGAGAGGCTGCTCCCAGGAGGTCCTCTTGACTGGCAATGCGCCAGAAGTGCCATGCAGTGCAGGAAGCAGATAAATGATCTCATTTACTCCACTAGGGTAAATCCTCTCTCAGCTCCCTCCACCAAACACTCATCGTAGCATCATGTATCAAATGGCACCTCTTTCTGGGCCATACTTACCTGTGCACCCCCGGCAGGATCCCTTCACCTGGTTCACGTTTTGCAAAAGTGGTTGTAAAGCACCCTGATGTGGCAAGGTGGGTATTTCTAATATGGGGGGTGGGGAGAACATATAGTGGGGAAGCCCTTTAATTATATGCTACTTTATTGAAATGAGTTTCCAACTTTCTGGGCAAATTCCTTGTTTTCTGAGCCTCATGTTATTTTGCACCCACATCACTGCTGGTGCTCGCGGTGAACTTGGGCGCAAAATCACAGCCACTGTGTCCAGAAAGTGCAAACAGTTGAGTATTCTATTTGAATTTATCTGTGCCTTTACTTCCTCACAGCTTCTTATTGAACTTTAGGCAGCTGTTCAAGCTTTGGTAAATATTTGCAGTATATAATTGTAGGGTAAATTTTACAATTGCACGTATTCGTCATAATTCATGCCAAAGAAACTCAGCCAGAAGGACTAGGGGGTTAATGAAGTGTATGAATAGAAATTTCCTGATTTAATTCTACATTGGAAATGCCTGTATCTGTTCCAAGCACCTGAAACTCTGTTCTAGTGGTGAAAATTTACCATATTTAAATCCAGCAAACATCAAGTAAAAACAGTGGTGCATTAGAGCTGGTGGATCTGCCAGAGCACAGCATTGCCATGAGAATTGTGTACCACCAGGAATGCCTAGCTTTAAAAAATTACTAGAAATTTCTATCTTTTATCCAGTTGAACAGTAAGATAGTAAAGATATGAGGAATCATCACTCACAAATTCTCGGAGCTCTAATGATCCTTTTTATGTATTTTTCGCCAGCTGCCCTCGTTCCGTTTTCTACCCTTTACATGCAATCCCAGAAGGTCACTTATAGCAATATAATGTCATTAAAAAAAATCATGGTTCAGACGATTTATTTTTGTGATGATCAGAGTAGCAAAATGCATGATGTACCCGTTCTCTTTGAATAATGTTGTTTGTGTTTCCAGCAGTGCAGCAGACTGGGGGTTATTTTATTTGAAGCTCTGTGGAACCATGTTCTACTCATAAATGGGATCCCATTTACATTCTGAAAACGTGTATTCTCTGTTAATATGTCCAGATTCAGCAGGTGTATGTAGGGTGGAAGGCAGAAGAGATTAAATCACAAAATAATTAATGCTGCAAGGCCAAAGGATAATAGGACAAGTAAAGAAATCAAAAAATGTGGCCAGAGAAGGTGCAAATGTTTTTTTAAAGTCTATTTGTTAGTGTCACAATTCTAATGTCTTACATTAACACTGCAGTGAGGTTATGTGAAAACCCCCTAGCCACCACACTCCGGTGACTATTCGTGTACACTGAGGGGGAATTTAGCATGGCCAATGCACATAACCAGCACATCTTTCAGACTGTGGGAGGAAAGCGGAGAACTCGGTGGAAACCCACGCAGACACAGGGAGAACATATAAACTCCGCACAGAGACCCAAGCTGAGAATCGAACCCTGGCACTGTGAGGCAGTAGGGCTAACCATTGTGTCACCATGCCGATACTTGGCATGTGAATGCAAAGTAAAGAAAATAAGAGAGGGGCGGGAGGAATAAAACAAAGCAACAAAGAAATATGAAATAAATTGAGGGTATGTTTCTGATCTAACATTGTTGAACTCAGTATCGAATCCAGAAGGTCATAAGATCCCAATCAAAAAATGAGGTGCTGCTTTTTGAGGTTGTGTTGAGCTTAGTTGGAACATCATGGGGTCAAGGACAGAAAAATCAGTGCGAAAGATGAAGAATTAAGTTGACAAGCAGCTGGAAGCTCAGGGCCACCCTGATAGATTGAATGAAGGTATTCTGTAAAATGATCACCCAGTTTGTGTTTGATCTCCTCAACATAGAGGAAATCACAGTGTGAATTGGGAGTGCAGCAAACTAAATTGAAAGAAATACAAATAAATTATTATTTCAATTTGTTCTGATCAAACTTCCCAAATGAGCCCAACTGAAAGAACCAAAGAAAACAGTTTCATTTTTGGAACTTTTACTGTAATGATCAAAGTATAATCAACGTGAATTAAACCACTTGTGTAAAGTTATTGAATTTCTTGTAGCTTGTGTCCAGTTCCTCAAGTGGCTGGCAATGACCACTACAGTTACCTGTTCCCTGTCTGTCTAGAGGGTCACCTATACTCTTTTGGATGGAGGACCCCTTCTCTCTCCCACTCCAATGTCTGCATTGCTGTGTATGAGGACTTTGGATCATGCTCGCTTCCCTCTTTTGTCATACTTACTGTTCTTGCTACTCAGAATGCCTTTCTTTGCAGCATTTGTTGCAATCAGAATACATGTCCTCCCACTTCCCCATCTTTGAGGTGCAGGTTGACTTTAAATAGTGCAGGTTTAACTTTATGTGATGCTAGCCTCACTCAAATTTGGTCTCCCTGCTGAGGACTACAGCCGCTCTACAGTGTGCTTATTATTGGACTGCCCAGTACTATCTTTTAAAGTTTGTGAACTGCCTGCACCAGAAGGAATAAACACAGGTTAATCACACTTAGCGATTCCCACACTTCTTTTCAGGCCTTAGCCAATTTTTCCTTCTAGTAATTTGCTATGGATTTTGCACACATTCTCCACCTTATATTCAATCAATATAAAATAATGAATTGGAAACACTTCTCCAAGTTGTTCAGTCATCTTGTGGATAAATACACTATGTTGTATGGAGCTGAATTATTTGCATTTGGAACCAGTACAGTGTCATTGATTGCAGGAAGGCTAGCTTTGGCATGCTGTAATTGACCTGTATAATCCAGACTAGGGAAGGAAACTCAGTCAAACCACCCATTCCTGACCATTTCTAGTAATCCCATGGCAGATAAATGCATGTGAAATCTCAGCTGCAAAACCTTCGACATAAAATAGACTGATTACAATAGTATGGAGGTTCAACTTTAAGATTTGCCATTTAAACAAGATACCGAGGTAACTGGCATTTATGGAACCTTACGCTGGCAATAATCCCGGACAGGCGTACTACCCCAAACCCAACTCAATCCCTGGGTCAGCAATTAGCAATGAAAGGTAGGATCTTGCTGGGATTCCTGCTGCCAATTGGATACCTTGCAGCATGCAGATGCAAATTACAATCGTTTTGCAGAGGAGACTGTAAGACAGAACTTCCCAAACTGGCTTATAGCATTTTGGGGTTGCAATCTCCAGTCCAGCTCCAGGACTGCTTTTTGAGGCCCAATTTCTGCTGCAAAAAAGCCTATGAGTAAGTAGATGTTTCATTTTATTTTGGGGAATTCCTGCTGCCCCTCCCCAGCTCAGAAACCCTCTTAGCCCTAAATTTTCACACTGAGGTCACACGCATGTAATGATGCATGCTCACAGACTTTGTCAAGAATACAAAGGGTATTTATAAGTAAATAAAGAAACAGCTGAACAGAGATCAGCAGCTCACCTCTGTAAATGCAACTGCTTTAAGAAGGTCATTGACCCTATTGTCAGGGGATTAGATGGGTAAATAGGTGGGGTTATGAGAATAGGGCTTGGGTGAAATTGTGGTTGGTGCAGACACGATGGGCTGAATGGCTTCTTTTTTCACTGCAGGGGTTCGATGGTGATGATTCTAAATGATGATTCTATGATGATTCGAAAACAGGATACTCACAGGGCCACAGGCAGAATCATTGGCAACATGGTGGCACAGTGGTTAGCACTGCTGCCTCATAGTGCCAGGGTCCGGGGTTCAATTCCAATCACTCCCTTTGTTGATTTGCACATTCTCTCCGGGTGCTCCGGTTTCCTCCTACAGTCCAAAGATGTGCAGGTTAGGTCAATTGGCCGTACTAAATTGACCCTAGTGTCAGCGGGATTAACAAGGTAAATGTATGGGGTTACAGGGATAGGGCCTGGGTGGGATTGTGGTTGGTGCAGACTCGATGGGCTGAATGGCCTTCTTTTGCACTGTAGGGATTCTATGATTCAATAATCCATCTCATCCTCATTGCCAATGTAATGATGCACGGTCACCTACTTTGTCAGGAACACCAAGGGTATTTAATAACAAGAGAAAACTGTTCAGAGGCCCCTGGCTACCATTGAGCAGCCCGTCAGCAATCCCTAGCCCCTCCTTGTCTTCCACATGTCTTCTAGGTGCCTTCTGCCTAAGAGAGAGCTCCACCCCTGGTGTGATTACTCTTGCTTCATCCCACTTGGTTCCCCAAGTTAGATGACCCTCTTCTGCTGTGTTGCCCTTAAAGGGACAATCACAACAACAAAGCTTTTTTAGGTGTTAAAATGGGGTCACACCAGGAAAAAGTGTGGGAACCACTGCCCTGAAGGAATGCAGATCAGAGTGTATCACCCACTGATTGCATCAACTGAAATCAGGAACTTTAACGTACAGAAGAGCAGGCTACTGCAAAGCCCATTCCCTCCATATGTGTACAGCATCTTTTCTCAGAACCTAACATCACCTTCACTAAGGTGAATCCAAGAAACACTTGCAACACATGTGAACCTGAGGCCTAATACCTATTATGTGGTGGACTAACACCAGTCCTGGTTTGGGGGGGTGTAGGATGAAATACAGGCTGGGAAAAGAACCTCAGAATCTGCACTTTCCTTCATTCTCCATCGTGATCCCATGGATGAACATCCTGGCCAAGGTTTTTAAAAGGAAAGTGTAAAAACATTGGAAAGAACACAAAAGAAATGTAAAATATTCTGCCATGTTTCTTTTTAAGTGGGACACAAGCACCACGCAATTCTCAGCAAAAGCCCAATCCCATATGAAAGGCCGGACAAGTTATGACCAGACTACAAAGAAAATACACACTGTAGCTTCTAAATGTATGTAGTTTGAGCTGCTGATTATTAATCTGCTGCCTGTCATGAGGATGCATGGCAGTAGAGGCTCTCAATTTTCCGAGACGCCCACGGTTCTTGGACAAGTAGGTAAAATATGAAGCAATCTTCTTTGACAGTAGCGTCGTTCTGACAGCCAACCCTTCTAAATCCACTCTGAGCAGTAATAAAACCCATTCAACAGCTGTGAGGCAGCAAACCACAGCAGTACCTGTCACTGACAGCAGATGCAGGTATGAGGAACGTTGGAGGCACATGGAGAGGTGACAGATCCAGGGCCCATCAATCTTAAGGATCATAACCTTGCACAGGCTCCAAGTGATTGCTCCTAGTGTCTCAGCTGAAAGCGAGATTACCTACTGACATAGTGTGATTTGTTATTTGAAACCTTACTTTCACAAAAGCAATTTTTATTCTATAAAAGGGACTTAAACTGACCTCTGATATTCATTGTCTCATGACCCTAAAAGCTAATGCGCTATTTAGCATTTTATTGGCAAAATGAGGATTTCTTCAGTTCAGGACACCAAAGTGGAACAGAAGCTATTTCCCCTGCTTTTCAAGCCAAATTCATCCCTACTTGACTTTCCTAATGTGATGTGGCATATGCCACAATCTGTCTGCTGATCCACGTTCACAGCCAGCTCATCATAATACAAGGTAATTAAGGCCAGTGCACTGTAGCCTTGAGTTTCTGGTTTTAAACTTATGCTGGGGCAGACATGTCTACTTCAAAGAACAAATAAACAAGGCAGCACAGAAACTTAACAGCTTAAATAACAACTGCAGGTAGAAATTACTCTCCGATTTTTGTTTTTGACATTCTGCTCACAAAGCCTATGATATGCTTTTGACTGCTTCTGGTAGTGTGAGACCACAAAGGGATTTTGAGGCCTCTGAACAGTGAATCTTCACTGGCGCATTTATATTGTTCTCGATGGGCATATTTTTATATATCATTATAGAGCAGAAAGAGGATCAGTGCACAACAAAACACAGTTTAGCAGCATTTAAGTTGGAGGCATCCAATCAAATATTCCCCAGCCCCCCACCCCCCACACACACAGAATACACAGGCAACACAAGTCATACAACAGTCTTGGCAAGCCGATACATACAAGAAAAGTGTGTTTTGAAGAAGCATGTTGTTGCACGAGGATCTTCAGCCACTGTGATTTGCCTCCAATTAGGCATTCATAGGGAGGAGGTATTTCCTGGTTTGGAGGCTGAAGTACCAGAAGGGGAACACCAGGGTGACTGTTATCTGAAAGACCCTCACATGCACTGAGGTGCATCAGAGCAGAAGTGAGCCCAGTAGGCTTCTCTCTGATTTAATACAGTCTGTCTTTGTCATCACTGATTTCATTCCTTCAAATTAAAGAACCAGCTTTTCAATCCAGTCCCCATATTAGAATATAGCATACGTTGGAACTTTGATTTGATTTATTATTGTCACATGTATTAGCATACAGTGAAATTATTGTTTCTTGCATGCTGTACAAACAAAGCATACCATTCATAGAGAAGGAAATGAGACTGTTTCTTGGGTGTAGGGAAAGAACAATTAGCCAGGTAGATCCATTCAAAAGTCTGATGGCAGAGGGAAGAAGCTGTTCTTGAGTCAGTTGGTATGTGACCTCGCACTTTTGTATCTTTTTCCCAGCAGAAGATGGTGAAAGAAAGAATGTCCGGGGTACATGGGGTCCTGAATTACGCTGGCTGCTTTACTGAGGCAGTGAGAAGTGTAGATAGAGTCAGCGGATGGGAAGCTGGTTTGAGTGATGGATTGGGCTACATTCATGACCTTTTGTAGTTTCTTACAGCCTTGGGCAGAGCAAGAGCCAAACAAGCTGTGATACAACCAGAAAGAATGCTTTCTATGGTGCATTTGTAAAAATTGGTGACATGCCAAATTTCCTTAGCATGAGGCTTTGGTGGACTTTCTTAACTATAGTGTCAGCATAGGGGGACAGGTTGTTGGTGATCTGGACACCTAAAACCTTGAAGCTCTTGACCCTTTCTGCTTTGTCCCCATCAATGTAGAAAGCGATATTTTCTCCTCTATGCTTCCTGAAGTCAATGACAATCTCCTTCGTTTTGTTGACATTGAGGGAGAGATTATTGTTGTCGCACCAGTTCACCAAGTTCTCTATCTCATTCCTGTACTCTGCCGCATCATTGTTTGAGGTCCGACCAACTGCAGTGGTGTCGTCAGCAAACTTGAAAATCGAGTTGGAGGGGAATTTGGCCATTCAGTCATAGATGTATAAGGAGTATAGTAGAGGGCTGAGAACACAGCGTTGTGGGCACCAGTGTTGAGGATGATCATGGAGGTGGTGTTGTTGCCTGTCCTTACTGACTGGGGAAGTTCAGGATCCAGTCACAAAGGGATAGGCCGAGGCCCAGACCACATAGTTTGGACATGTCAATAAGAATAAATTAATTGAACAAGTACTAACCAGTGTACCTTTTCCTGTAAAAATAACCATCATGAGTAGTAAACCACCATATAATTTCACATTCTAGTTTAATACAACAAATTCCAATGTGAACATATGTAAACCTACTCTTTGCTAACACTGGGTAGCTAAACATTTCATTTTTTTCTCTAATTCTAGTGCTTCCCATAAATAGAACTCGAGAGGCAGTATGGTATTGTGCTACAACTAAGTACTGGGACGAAGGTGGCCATCATCCCTTAATTTTTTAGTCTTTCGAAGCAACTGCTAATGACTCATTTTTGAAACTTGTTCATAAAAAGCCAAACATATATGGTCCCAACCCTACTACTACCTCTTTATAGATAATGTGAACTCTACATATCTAGGGAAATATTGCTAAATAGAGTAACCCTCCTCACAACTACCTTATATGTAGCATGTCCACTTTGCCAGCCATCAAACGCCTGCAGTGTACCACCCCCATTCTAGAACTTTTATCTTAATTCCCACTGAATAACATTAGTGACATGACATTGCTGCCTGTTGTCATCACACTGCCGCAGCTCCAAAAGTTATTGATAGCAGTTGTGTTGTCAATCTATAATCCATCCTGCGGGTCAGCTAGGGGTCTTTACGAGTATTTTGTGTTACAACTATTAATGTGTGATGCTTTTTGAAGTATGTATGTATGATCATGCATTGCCACTGACAGGAGGATGTCAGCTCAAACAACACTGTTTTCCTCTTATCAACAGTCTGTAAAATTGCCTTTTTCACAAATAAGCGATGGAATATTTTTCCCATCCTTTTGGTGTTTGTGAAATCCAATTTTATTAATAATTCCACAGCAAATTTGAGTTTGGATTGACTCAGCAGATTAGTTGATTGTATACATTCGTAACCCATAATAAGGAGCATTTGCAATTTTCCACTCTGCATTCACATTGTAAAGAGGTAAAGGGGGGGGCGGGTGGACAGTGGGAGGAAGCGATGAATGCAGAAAAGGAGGTTTTATTGTATAAGGACCACAGGGCATTCAATAGTTGGCTGGCTGGAGATTGTGCTCTAAGATTTGCATTTTCTGACATAGGACGAGATTTTCCTGTCTTCAGCTCTGACTTGAAATGTTGGCTCTATCTTTCCCCACAGATGCTGTCAGACAGCTGAGATTATCCAGCAATTTCTGTTTTGTTTCAGATTCCAGCATCTGCAGTAATTTGCCTTCATTTCACTGTCTCAACAATTATTGATTGAAAGCAGTGCCATTCCTGCTGAGAGTCTATGATTTGAGAAGACATTGTCTCAACAGACTCACTTATCCCATTTTCAAGGTTGGTTTATCTTTTTTTTATTCATTGATGGGCTTCGCTGGCTAGGTCAGCATTTATTGTTCATCCATAATTGCCCTTGAGAAGGCGATGGTGAATTGCCTTTTTGAACCACAGCAGCCCATGTGGTATAGGTATACCCACAGTGCTGTCAAGAAGGATTTCTCAGGATTTTGACCTAGTGACAGTGAAGAAACAGTGTGTGTTTCCAGGTCATGATGGTAAGCCCTTGTCCTTCTAAATGGTGGTGATTGTAGGTCACAGGTCCACAGATGTGCAGGTTAGCTGGATTAGCCATGCTAAATTGCTCCTTAATGTTCAAAGATGTGTAGGCTAGTTGGTTTAGCCATGGTAAATGTGCAGGGTTACAGGGATTAGATGGAGTTGTCTTGAGTAAGATGATCTTTTGGAGAGTTAATGCAGACTTGATGGGCTCTTTCTGTAGTGTAAGGATTGTATATTTTGGCAGATACTCTCTAAGGAGCCTTCTTAGAAATGGCATTCTTGTAGTTCTATTCGCAATTCATCTGTATAGTCCCAGGTAGTCTGTTAATAGCTCCTTAGGCATAATGAAGTGTGACATTCCTGAAACAAAGAAAAGATTAATTTTATTCTGGCTAATTTCTGGCTAATTTCCAGAAGGTCAACCATTTTAACTGTCTTTGTTTAGTGGAACAGTCCAGTTTAAAATTAATAGTAATAAGGATGACGTTTTTGGCGCAGTGGCACAATGGTCAGCACTGCTGCCTCATAGTTCGATCCCCGGCCTGGGTCACTGTCTGTGTGGAGTTTGCACGTTCTCCCCATATCTGTGTGAGTCTCCTTTGGGTGCTCCAGTTTCCTCCCACAGTCTGAAAGACGTGCTGGTCAGGTATATTGACCCGAACAGGCATCATAGTGTGGCGACTAGGGGAATTTCACAGTAACTTCATTGCAATGTTAATGTAAACCTTACTTGTGACTAATAAATAAACTTTACTCTTAAATATATAAACATATATATATGTTTTTGTTCTGTGGTGGAGAAACCCAACATTAAACATTGAAATGTCTATAAGGTTTGACAAGATCCTTTAGTAAATATCGAATTGGTTGATGGGTTTTGTAACAAGCACACTTGGGCTATATAACTCATAAAAATTATTCTTCTTGAGCTCTCTGCCCAAAGGCAGGCCTGAACTAAAGGGCCACAGCCTCCACCAAGGGTATGACAAAGAGGCAGTTCCCCAAATCCACCCCCGCCAGAACAGGGATCAAACCTCATGCTGTTGACACTATTCTGATCCACACTGGCTATCCAGCCAACTGAGCCAACCCAATTCCCTAAGGAGTCCAAGCTTCTGTGACAACATACCATTTTATACACCTTGAGCAATCAATGGTGATGGCAGTGATGGTAGTCTCCAATTTCTTTACATCACATAGCTGACCAGGAATCTCTACTGCTTTTAACCACCTACCATTTACAGATACTGGGAAGATTTACAAGAATTTACATGTTGACCTCGGCCAGTTTGGCTGTATTATACTGCCCTTGGTCATTAAGTCCTAGAGTGGGACTTGAATCCAGAACTTCAGGCACAGAGGCAAGGACACTACCCATTGCATCAGAAGGCCACCCTCACAGTTATTACTATTGTGTAATGCTGCAAGTTAGCTTACTTAATTAACCAAAAACCGTAAGAACAAATGCAGAATAAATGCACGTGTTTCCCACAAGGATAAACCTGATAACTATAATGCAAAGTTTTTATATCCAACGCATGCTATAGCAACTCTAACAGCACATTTGAATGTTCCATTTTTTTATCAATTCATGACAGACTCCATTTATTGCCATTGTATCTTTTGCCATGAACAATTTTGGAAAAAGTAACAAATATTTTTCCCCACGTGACGGCATTCTAATGGCAACAATCCTGTAAATTTTGGCTTTTGTGTAGCTGTTTACGTAAGCATTCTTCTACACAACAGCCCACGTCGCAACACCAAGTACAGCAGGCTGGGATTTTGCCATTAATATATCATCAGGGTCAATTTGAGGAAATCTTGTAGATTTGTCCTGCCCAAACTATGTTTGTTGATCCATGTTTTTGTTGTTTTAATATTGGAAAGGTAACAAACCAACCTAACCACTCAATAATGCACATAAGGGCAAGACAAATGCAATTGTATTACAGTATTAACAGCACGAGTAAAACACAACTGTAACACACAACAAAGAGATTATGAAGGGGTTAATAGTTCTGATGATTCTGTGAAAAGTCATAATTGATATATTCATAATGGTGATGACCCCATTCAGAATTTAATTGGTCTAATCAGGGGCCACTTCAGTATTCTATTCTTATGATAATGCAATCAGAGCTAGTTCATCACATTATTCACATAGTACTTCGATGCAGTGAAACAAATGTGACCTGCTTGTTAGTTGGGTTCAGGTTTGACCAAGGAAGTTGAAGCAGGACATTGCTTAATTGATAAATGTTCAACTTATGATTTCAGAAGGAGAATACATTAAGGAGTTTTTTAAAAAGAGAGATGAAGAGGTTTAGGGACAAATTTCCAGAATTTAGATCCAAGTCAATTGAGGGCACAGCCACCTATGTCGGAGTGATTAAAATTAGAGGGGTACAGATATTTCGATATGCGGGGCTGACAAAGATCACAGTGATAGGGAAGGACGAGGCAATGGAAACATTTGAAAACAGGGATGAGAATTTTAAAATCAAGGCTTCTTTTTATTCTTTCATGGAATGTGAGCATTGTTGGCGAGGCCAGCATTTGTTACCCTTCACTAAATGCTCTCGAGGTGATAGTGGTCATCGACCTTGTTGAAGGTAGCATCCGTTGGGTGCATCCAAAGTGCTGTTAGAAAAGTGAACGAAAGGCTTCCAAGTCAGGATCATGTGAAGCTTGGAGGGGAACTTGCATTATTTAACCAAGAGTTAGTGTGAGTCAGCAAGCATAGGGATGATGCAAAAAGGGGGACTTTGTGCAATAAGAACCCAGGCAGCAGAGTTTGAAATTATGTTAACATTATGCAAAGTAGAATATGTGAGGCTGACCAGGAACAATTTGGAAGTCTAAACATAACAAAACTGAAGGTTTTAGCAGAAAATGAGCTCAGGTGGGGTGAGGTTAAGAATATAGGAGCAGGTGTATGCCTTTCAACCCATCAAATCTGTTCCATCTTTCAATATGATCATGGCTGAATGTCCATTTCAATGCTTTTTTCCTACACTATCCCCATTTCCTTTTATGTCATTCATTTTTAGAACACTATCAATCTCTACTTTAAACATACTCAAATGACTGAACTTCTACAGTCTCTGTGATAGAGAATTCTGAACATTCACAGTCCACAAGTAAAATAATTTCTCCTCATCTTGATCCTGAATGGCTTCCCCATTATTTTGAAACATTGGCCCGTGATTCTAGGTTTCGCAACAAGGAGAAACATCTCATCTGCCTCTACCCTTAAATTATTTTTCAGATTTCAATGAGGTTACCTTTCATTCCTTAAAATTCTAGTGAATGCAGGCCCAGTTTCCTCCATCTCTTCTTCAAAGGACAATCTGTCTATCCTAGAAACAAGTTTGCTAAACTTTCACTGCACTCCTTCAATGGCAATGGTATCCTTCCGAAGATAAGGGGACCAAAACTGCACACATTACTGCAGCTATGGTTTAACTAAGTTTCTGAACAACTGAAGCAAGACTTTGCTACTCCTTCACTCAATTCCTCTTGCAACAAAGCCTATTTATAACTGCTTGCTGCACCTGCATGTTAGCTTTTAATTATTTGTTGACGAGGACACACAGGTCCCTTTGGACATTTATAATTTCTAATCTCACACCATTTAAGAAATACTCTACGTGTGTTCCTCCTATCAAAGTGGATAACTTCACATTTTGCCTCATCATATTGAATATCATATTAAATCTGCCATGTTCTTGTTCAATCAATAAATCTCTCCAAATCCCCTTGAAGTCTCCTTGCATCTTCCTCACAACATACATTCCCATCTTTGTGTCATCTGCAAACTTATAAATATTATATTTGTTCCCCACATTAAAATCATTGTGACATATTGTGAACAGATGGGACCTAAGTATCAATCCTTGCTGTACTCTACTCATCACAGCCTATCAACATGAGAGTGACTTGCTTATTCCTACTCTCTGTTTACTGTCTTTTAGCCAATCCTTAATCCAAGCAAGTATGTTACCCTTTATTTCGTGTGCTGTAATTTTGGGGACTTTATCAAGAGCCTTCTGAAAATGCAAGTACATTATCACTTCTGTTGGTAACCATGTCATAAAGAAATCAACAGGTTCATTAAACATGATTTCCCATTTGTAAATCCATGTTCAATATGCTCTGTCATATCACTAATATCCAATGTCCATTTATCACATCCTTTATAATAGATTTTAGCATTTTCCCTACAACTGATGCAAGGATAACAGGTCTGTAATTCCCCATTTTCTCTCTCTCTCTTTCTTCGCAAAAGAAGGAGTGATACTTGCTCTCTTCAGTTTGCAGGAACCATTCACAAGCTATAGAATTTGGAGAATGATTACCTATGCATCCAACCAGAGTCATCTCTTTCAACACTGATATGTAAAATGTTATGTCCTGAGGCCTTAACTGCCTTCACTCCCATTAGTTTCTCCTATAAAAGATGCTTACTAATACTAATTTCCTTCGATTTCTAATTCTCCTTAGACATTTCAATCTCAAATTCTGAGATATTGTTTGTATCTTCCTTAGTGACAACAAACACAAAGTAATCCTTTAGCTCCTTTGCCATTTCTCAGTTCCCCTTTATAAATTCTTCAGACTCTACCTATAACAGACTAACATTTGGCTCGGCCAAATGTTTCCATTTTTATGTAGCCATAGAAGCTTTTACAGTCCATTTTTATGTTTTTTGCTGGTTTCATTTCATGTTCTATTCTTTCTATCAGTTTCATGGCGGGGGATGCGAGGGGTGCAAGTTTTCCCATCCTCCCCCACCATGGGAATCGTGGGGTGGGGGGCAAACCAAAGGTCCATTGACCTCAGGGAGGAGTTTCCAGTTTTTGGGAAAGCGCAGCTGGAAAATCCCACCCTAGGTCTTCCCATGTTTAAAATGCTCCCAAACCTTAGGTTTACTCTTGTTTCTGGCAACTTTATGGGCAGTTTGTCTTAATCTTATGCAATCTTAACCTCCTGTATTAGCCACAGTTGATTGACTTCCCTTTTTGGGTTTTGGTGCTTTAAAGGAATATATAATTGCTGCAAACTCTGTAATAATTCTTTAAAGACCATTTAAAGCCTAAGTGCTGTCATATATTTTAATGTACTTTTCCAATCCAGCTCAGTCAATTTGCCCTCAAGCCTCACAATTTCATTCAATCGAATTTAATACCCTGGCTTCAGACTGAGTTACTTTACTTCCAAACATAACGTAAAATTCCAACCTCTTATGGTCACTCATCCCTAAAAGATTTTTTGCAACAAGGTTATGAATTAGCTCTTTCTTGTTGAGCTATATTTGTATTGTTAAACATTAGAAATAAAGTGTAGAGTAAGTGGATTTAATTTAGTGGGTTTGTGTAAGAAAGGACAAAAACGCTAGTTAGATTTATGTTAAACAAAGGTGTTTGCATATATGGGGGTTTTGGTTTCAATTCAAACTGTGCTTTTATTGTGGTGAGAGGGTAATGTGACATGTAAACAAAGTAAACAAACTTGGAAAGGAAAGAGATGTTGACTAGCAACCAGGAAGAAAATAGCGAAAATAATGTTTTGAGTTTAGTTTTTAAGTGGATGCCAGTTAAAGGAGTTGCAGGGAGAAAGGAAACATCTTTCAGAGCTGCAGGAAGAACAGACATACCTTGGAATAAGGAGCAAAGAATGTTAGTGTCAGAAATCTAAAGAACAGCTAGTTAAGGAAACTAGAGAAAGGAACAAGTTTCCAAGAAGTCTGAAGTGAAAGAATCGAAAAGGAGCTGGAATTAGAACAGGGTACTGTTCAGTGAAAGCAGATAGAGCTAAGAACAAGTTGGCTAGTGAGAAGCCAGAAAGATTCTAAGATTCTAATGTTTGTGATACCTTACTGGAGTTTGAGAGATGTTAGTAGAAATACGGTGAAATAGAAGAGAAATTCATGGCTAGATTTCAGAGTTTGTGAAAAATATCAAGACAAAAGGGGTCCTGAAAGGAGAGTTGGAAATCCTGGAGATGGATCCTAGTTAAAACAGTAGAGAGGAAGTTGTATTTGAAAGGACAATCGGAAAACCTAGAGGCAGATTCTGGATGAAAGCAGCTGATGGGACTGTATTGTTTAAAAGAAAATTTTAAAGCAAGGTGTGTCTTTTTGAGAATGGATTTTGGAAACACTCGTGTGACAATCATCTGGGAGAGGAATTGACAAGATATCCATGGAAGATTGATCGAATGTTATCTGCCATTTGTTTCAGAGTGGGTGGGGGGGGCACTATCCTTGAAACCTGTCAACATTTATGAAGATAAAGGAGAATGAAAGGGTATTGCACCATAATCAAACTTTTCTTATTTAATAAAATGTTTTTCTTGTTGTTAAAAACTAATTGGAAGTCCTGTGACTCTGTTCCTCCATGTTTTTTAAAAAGAAAACTAAAAATTACAATCATCTGAGGCAGGGTTCCATTCTTGGACCTTCCTGTCCAGTAGCAACAATGATTATAGTTATATCCTCCAAAATCGCTAATAACTTTGTCAAACAGGATTGCCCTTTTGTATTCTATGATTGCTTCTATGATTCTATCTTGTAGCCTTGTTCTAATCACACTAAGCTTTTTTAAGTGCATTGTTAAGATTGTCATTGATTCCAGTATTTTTCCAACAACTGAAGCTAGATATAGTTCCTGGTTTCCTCCTTCCCTCTTTTCCTATAAAGGGGTGTAACCTTTGCCAATATAATGGGACAAAAACAGAAAATTCTGGAAAACCTCAGCAGCTCTATCACTATGCCTTGGTGCAATCCCAAATTCACCAGCTCTGGTGGAGGCAGACTGTAGAATGCCATACAGGTTACCTGAGATGACTTTGGTGTCCTGAGTGTCTCCTGCACAGGTGCAGTTGCACCCTCTTCAGCTTCACCTACTGGAGGATATGGGGACACTGATAGAGGGGCGCAGTGCTGTGCACCCTTGGCGGGTCCTGAGATGACATCCCTAGGATGCCTTGCTGGCATGTCTTCATATGTGATGGCACCTCTTGACTCCAGAAGAATGGGGACCTGGAGTGATATAGAGGTGACTCATACCTTTTTCACCAAGCCAATTCTGTACAGAACCGTTGACGTTAGAGACAGAATGCAGAATCATGAGCTTTTCTAGCTGCCACTGAGTGTTCTGCTATATCTGTATTTCCATGGAAGCCACCAGTCTCTCAATGGCAAAAGCCATGTGCACAAATGCCAGAGCCATGACAGCACTTACAGCTTGGATGGACTTATCTACCTTTCCCTCAATATGGTGCATGGCCTCTGGCATCTCTGCCAGATGTTCCCCTGTCTGTCTCTGTACTGCATTAGGTTTCTTACTGTCAGTTCTAAAAGGACATCATCTGCATGATGCTTAGCATGGATTTTGTTTCCAACAGTCCTCTTTCCACAATATCACAGTCTTCATTAGCTGTGGTTACGAATCTGAATGTGCTCAACAGATTTTGATCCTGAGTCTAATTGTGAAAGCATAACCACTGAGGTGAATGTTCTGCACTGGTAAAGGGTGAAGGAGAATAATCTGACATTTCAAATTCTGACTGGCCTATTTTATGGTCCTTAGGAATAGAGTTGGGTGTTGCTGCTTTCACTATCTGTTGCAACTGCGATTACCTGGAGAACACAAAGAATTAGCTGACGGCTTTGGACTTTCCCTTTCCCCATCAATGCATCACTCCTGAATCCTCTATGCACAGTGCTGAATGCCAGTCTGGAGATATTCTCATTCTGATTCCCTGAAACACCAGCTTCTCTGTTGGCACAGGATCGGCCACCGTCCTCCCCTCTCTTTTCCACGGCCTCCTCTTCTGGTAATGATTATTCTCCATTACCTGCTGTGTGAATCACACATCCTGGAGCTGCCACTCATATCCACCACTTAGCTGTATTGGACAGAAGTAAATTGCTGCTTTACTATTTATAATAAGATCCTACAGCCCATTCTGTACCATTGCTGATGTCTATTTGCTGTTATGTGTTTGTATATTGCAGTGTGGTGATTTCTCTTTTAGCTCCATTAAATATTGCTGCTTATTATTTAATTTGGATTATTCAGATACAAGTGTTTCCAACTATTGAGTTTCTGTTTTCATAGATTTCTAGTGATGTATTTGACTGACTGCCACTACTTTGTAGACCTGTAGTGGAAAGGTTGAGAGGATATCAAAGGTAAATGATAGACTCTGATCTAATGTGCCTGGGAATGTTGAGCAATGACTTACGTTCCTATGATGGATACAAATTTATCCCCTAACATGATAGGATGGTAGTTTAGTCTGAGGATACCTCCTCACATTTGTACTAATCATATTTCTGTCTGTTTGCATCAACTAACAGCTCGTGTCTTCTCACCACCAAATTGGACACACACTTCATGCCAAACCAATCCATCAGTTCAGTTTATACTCTGACAGAAATTGCTTTAAGTGAGACCTTTGTGCTGTTAAAATTGTGTTTCACATTGATGCTGGACTGGGAATTCACATCACTGTTTCTCTAGAGCACTTGTACGATTATACCATTTAGATTCATACCTTGTTTTTTGTAAAATGACCAGAGTCGCCCCACAACTTCACATTCCAGGTTTTAATCAGTTTTTGCTCAAAGCTCTGACGCTCCTGAAGTTTATAGAATCCCAAGGAACTTATGAAGAGCAAAGAAGATGCTAAAACCAAGCACAAGTGCTGAAGATAATGTTGATATATTTGCAACCGTTTTCAATCAAACACCATTATAGATGTCAGACTTTGCTCAATTCTGTTCACTCAAAGTGACACGATGAAATGGCTGAGAGCATTGTTCGCAGAAAATACTACGAGGCCAAGCTTCTCATATAGCCACAAGACTCTGTTGGAAAATATTGTCATAGGGGTTTCAAAGTCAGGAAATACAGTTGCATAGAAAGCTTTAATATTTTTCCCTAATTATTCTGTCTTTACTATATTGCTACCCATATTTCTAGAACTAAGTGCTGTGTTTAATGGAGAAATCACAATGGTGCCAGGTTCAATTACATGTTCATAGAAGCTAAATGGAGGTACGTTTATTCATTTTGATTCATGGATTCTTTCATTTTGGTTTATTAATTTTGTTAGGGTAACACATCAGAAATCACAAGTTTTATTATGAAGCTAGCCTAGATCCCAACAAGTTTCTATTTTGCCATTAGTATGAGGATAAGATGATTCACTCCAGGCATGATTCTAACGCCACAGAGGGAAGCTTTTATCAAAACAGACTTTACTTAACAACACAGTTTAACAATAACAAATTAATTAGCTAAACTTTTTAAAATTGAACAATAATAAATATGACAATTATTAACTGCTAACTTATCACTATGAGTTCCAATCAAGCAATATTCCTCTCATAGACTTAAACATCTCTTTAAAATTAATTAGCAAAACACAAGGATACACACTTTAACTTAAGTTATCAGGCTTGGAACTTTCAGGAAGCCTCTGATGAGAGAGAGAGATAGACACAGGTCCAAGCAGCAACTGCATGTTTTAAAATAAAACTGAAACTGGGCTTCCGTGCAATCTTAGATCCTCCCAATAGCCACATGATTTTGTTCCTGTCAATCAACCTAATCAAAACTCACATGACTGCATAATTTGTCTAAAACCCGAAAATATTCATTAACTTTGCAAAGTAACATATTTTTAGTTAAAATGAGATATTAGCATACATTCTTAGCATGTTAACCAGACAAGTTAACTCCTGTAACAAAACACTTCATCTTAAAGCAACCGAACCTAAACACAAAATATAGCAAAATAGCACAGTATCATCACAATGTTTTGAATACAAAATTTGATCCAGCATGATTGATATGAGGCTGATACGGATGCAGATGAGAGAAATGAAGAAGAAAATCTTTACTATATGTAAAGAACCAGCATTGTTTTTGTGCACCTTGGGCGCTAAACTGGAAGGCAGAGCTGTCATATTTTGATTTCTAATGCTCCAATGAGAACATAAGAACATAAGAAATAGGAGCAGGAGTAGGCCATCTAGCCCTTCGAGCCTGCCCCACCATTCAACTAGATCATGGCTGATCTGAAGTGGATCAGTTCCACTTTCCCGCTTTCTCCCCATAACCCTTAATTCCCCTGTCTATCAGAAACCTATCTACCCAAAGCATGGTACATTGGGGAGATCATGCAAATGCTACGACAACAGATGAATGAACATCGCTCGACAATCACCAGGCAAGACTGTTCCCTTCCTGTTGGCGAACACTTCAGTGGTCACGGGCATTCAGCCTCTGACCTTCGGGTAAGCATTCTCCAAGGCGGCCTTCATGACACACGACAGCACAGAGTCGCTGAGCAGAGACTGATAGCCAAGTTCCGCACACATGAGGATGGTCTCAACAGGGATCTTGGGTTCATGTCGCACTATCTGTAACCCCCGTGACTTGCCTGGGTTTGCAAAACCTTACTTACTGTACTGCCTGGAGACAACACACATCTCTTTAACCTGTGATCAGTGCTCCTTCCACTCACATTGTCGGCCACTTTAGGACTTGAACAGCAAGTTAGGTGTAAAGATTCGCATTCTAATCAGTAATCTGTATTCTGTCTGTGCTTTATATGCTCTGTCTGAGGCCAGAACTCTCCATTCACCTGACGAAGGGACAAACCCCGAAAGCTTGTGAGTTTACTATCAAATGAATTGGTTGGACTTAAACCTGGTGTTGTCAGGCTTTTTACTAAGTTTCCCGGCCCACTGCATTGCTCTAGCCAGGCGAATCACCTTATTATCTAATTAGTGGATTCAACAATCTGCTTTCAAAAATGTAGGAGAAATACACATGCAGGAAGACACTATTCAGTTCATTTCTGAAAGGTTTCATTATTAATCTTGTGATAGTCAAGGAGTTATTTTCAGAAATATGTCAACGTGTTGCACTTGCAGATAGAAAAGGTTTATCTACAGAATTGAAGATGGCTTTTAGCAGTGTGAGACAGCAATGTTCTCCAATGGACAGTGATGGGAAAGGGGTTCCATGAAAAAGCTCCATAAGACTTCCTTTTGCTTCTATGACATCCAATAGCAAGTTTGTTTAAGTTTAAAGGATAATATTTAGTTGGTTATTTTGCATTTTTGTCAAATGATTTCACTTGAAGGCAACATCAGCTGGAAAAATATCTGACCATTCCAGAATAAATTGTTTTGGCTTCAGTGCTAAATTACTGCATTCTTTAAAATGCTGGAAAAATGCTGATCTATTTCTTTTTATAACTACTATCATCATTCCTGTGAAAAAAATAACTGCTCCAATTCTTTTTTTTTCTTTCCAAGGTTCTTGAATGTATTGGTTCTTCTGAGGTCCAGTCCCATCTCACTAATAACTGTGATCCAACTTCTGACCTGCCCACTATTGGCTCTAGCCAAAGTAATAAATAACATTCTTTACAACTGTGTTTATAGACTGTTATCCCTTCTTAATGTCACCACAATGTTTGGTATGAGACTGTCTTCCTTCATTGCCAGTTCTCCATTGTCCAGCAAAGCATGACTACCTTAAGTAATACTGTAACCAATCCATCTGAACGCAACCAATGTGTTCCAAGAAATGGTTTATCTTAATATTTCTATACTTTTCACCCATGTAGTCATTCAAAGATCCATTCTCAGCCTCCTCTTCCTGAACTGTGTGCTGTCTCTCAGTGATAAAGAAACAGGACTAGGCCATTCAGCCACTAATCAACCATATAATTGGATAATGTACTTCAGTTTCCAACAGGCTCTTAATAAGGTACCACATCAAAAGCTACTACACAAATAAAAGTTCATAATTTGGGGGTAATATATTAACATGGATAGTGTATTGGATATAGAAAGTAGAGAGGAGAGATAAATAAGTTATTGTCTGGCTGGCAAACTGTAACTACTGGAGTGCCAAAGTGTTGGGACCTCAACTATTTGCAATCTTGTATGAATGGACTGAATATATGATTACTAAATTTGGGGATGATACAAAGAAAGGCAAGGGAGTAGGACGTAAGAGGCAAGATCTTGAGCCCACTCTCGCTGCCCGTGAGATTGCCTGGAATCAAGATGCAGCAAAACTCAGAAGTCACCGATCTCACCGGTGAGATATGCAACTTCTGATTTTCTCTGCCTTTTGAGTATCGGCCCGAGGGAGAAGGATATGGCCAGGCAATGGCCTGGCAATCCTCCCTGGCGCTGCCCCTTGGCACAGGTTGGAACTGCCAATCAGTGCCAGGAACAGAGACAGTGGTGGTCCCCAATGGGAGCATCACAGTGGGGGTGGAATTAATTTATGTATGGCGATAGCTAGGAGCAGATGTGGGAGCTGGGGATGCCACTGATGGCCATCTAGAGGGGTGGAGGGTTGGGGGGTAGTTCGTGCCAGCATTGACTATGTGGGTCGGGGCTCAGAAGAGTGAGGTCTGATGTTTGGGAGGAAGGAGGTGCTAGCATAGTATTTCGGTGGGTGGGGGGGAGATGTCTGATATTCAGGTGAGGGGTGGCAACACTGACAATTGGGGAGTGGAGTGATAGAGAGATGCCAACAATCAGGGGTTGAGTGGGGGGTGAGTGCCCATACACATTAGGGCATGGGGAGGGGATTGGGGGGGATTGGCTGAGTACCAACCTGATGAGGGTGGAGAGTCAGGAAGATCCCCTGAGAACTCTATGGTGGGCTGTTGGGGGGGGGGGGGAAGATTATTTATGTTTTAATTGGAGCACTCTTTAAACATGGTGTCCTGATCTCAGTGCAGCCAAGCTTTGCTGGCATGTTTAGGCCCCACCCCCTGCATGATGTCATGAAACTCACCCATCTGTTTTTGATTTACAGAGTGTGGTATGATCTAGAGAGAAAACAAACTTATTTCTCTGGAGAGAAAAGCATTATTTTTTCCTCACCGGAACCAACTTCTGCTAAGTTCTGATAAGATCGCTCCCAAGGAGTCTGGAAATGGATATAGATAAATAAATTAGCGAATGGCCAAAACTTGAAGATGGACTATGATGTGCGAACATGTGAACTTGTCCACTTTGGCAAGAATAGGAAGTGGTATTTTGTTTAAATGGAGAGAGATAGCAGAGCTCTGCAGAATGAGGAGTTGTAAAAAATTAGTATGAAGGTGCAGCAAATGATTAGGAAGGCAAATGAAATGCTGTAATTTAGTGTAAGGGGAATGGAATATAAAAGTTGGTGAGGTTTTGTTACAGTTGTACAATATAGTTGTGAGACTACATCTGGAGTGCTGTGTACGGTTTTGGTCTCCTTACCTAAGAAAGCATATATTTCCATTAGAAGCAGTTCATAGAAGGTTCACTCAAATTATGCCAGAAGTGATGGGGTTATCTTATGTAGAAAGGTTGCATAGGTTGCGCATGTAACCATTGGGGTTTGGAAGAGTACGAGAACCTACTGAGTACGAGAACCTACTGAAACATAAGATCCTGAGGTGATTGGGCACAATGGATGCTAAGACGATATTCCCCTTATAGGAGAGACTAGATCTAAGGGTCATAGTTTATAAACAAGGGGTTTCCCATAAAGTCAGAGACAAGGAGATTTTTTTTTCTCTCAGGAGGTCATTATTCTGTGAAATTCTCAGTGGAAACAGGGTCATTGAATGGTTTTAAGACTTACTCTGAGTTAGATAGTTTCTTGATTGAGAAAGGAGTCAAAGGTTATGGGGCTAGGCAGGAAAGTAGAGTTGTGAATTGATTAAATCAGCCATGATCGTATCAAATGGCAGAATACACTGTATGTCTTACTCCTGCTCCTAATTTGCATCTTCATATGTCAGTTCAATATCTTTGAGAGGAGAAGTGTGCAAACAAGGACGGATTTTCCAGCTGTGCTAGCCCCCAACTAGACAATCCCGCCTGAGTTCCACACCCCCGCCCACCTCCCCCCCCGACCAATTCCTCTGGTAGGAAGGGCAGGAAACTCCCCCCATAGTGTTAATTTACAACAGTTTCTTGATGTGTTCACCCTAAGAAACATTCAAGAGAAGCATGAGGAAATGATAAGGAGAAAGTGGGATCTTCAGGAAGGATCTGGCAAAAAATATGTAAATCATTACTGTTAGTGTCTAGAAATAAGAATCTTCTAACAAGGCCTTTCTCCAATTTCTCTCACTGATGGTTAAGCACTAAGAGACCTGACTACAAAGTTAGTTTAAACAATACTCTGTACGAGTTAGTGAAGATAATAAACAGATTGTAAGGAGTATCTTCACTTTGTATAAAGACCTCTATATGCCATTTCAGAGAATGTAATTCATCAAATGGGCACAGAACAGTGAGAATGAGAAGTCATCCATCTTCAGACCCCAGAGGAATTGCTTTGTACCCCTCAGTGTTGTGTGACAGCTCAAGCAGGTCAGAATAGTTTATTGTTAGGAATTCCTTTTTCTGCCAATAACTTGTGATTACTTTTTCCTAGATGGTGAATATTCAGGGGCTCCCAGCTGGGAGGAAACCCTATCATATATGATAACCCAGCCATGTCTATCAATTTGAATCATTTGGCACCTCCTGTTTTCAAGTCCACATATTGTGGACTAAATTTTACCAAAAAATAGAAGTGTCGTTTCTGGCGAGAAAACCGGCATATCCCTTTCCAGCAAAACCAGTTGGTTTCTCTCCAGATTCTATCACATTCCACCAAAAGAAAATCAAGGGGCCATGGCTCACACTGTCAGACATTGGAGAGGGGAGGGGATGGAGTGGGGGGGGGGGAGCCCACAATCATGGCCCCTTCTCTCCCACCCACCCCACCCACGATCATAAGTTCATAAAATATGAGAGCAGAATTAGGCCATTTGGCCCATTGAATCTGCTCCGCCATTCAATCAAGGATGATATGTTCCTCATCCCCATTTTCCTGCCTTCTCCCCATAACCCTTCAATCCATTACCAATTAAAAATCTATCTAACTCCTCCTTAAATTTACTCACTGTCCCAGACCCCATCGCATTTTGGGGTAGCAAATTCCACAGATTGACAACCCTTTTGGAGAAATAGTTTCTCCTCAACCCTGTTTTAAACTTGCTACCCCTTGTCCTAAGATTATGACCTCTCATCCTAGAATGCCTCACAAGAGCAAGCATCCAGTCCTCATTTACTTTATCCATACATTTTATCATCTTATATACCCCAATTCAGTCTCTCTCATTCTTCTAAATTCCAAGTCAAAACTGTTCAATCTTTCTTGATACGACAAACCCCTCATCTCCGGAACCAATCTAGTAACCCCTTCTCTCTTCCCACTGCTCCTAATTGACCATCACTGGCATCCCTTGCACATTGGACCACTCCTGCTCCACAACCACATCTGCATCTGAATCTCCCCCCAAGCCACCATGAGGCTCCCACTGGGACCCATCCCTTGATACAGATTGGCATTGCAGGGTGCCAATCTGGCAGTGCCAACCTGCGTCAAGGGGCAGTGCCAGAGGGCATTTCCAGAGCACTGCCTGGCCATGTCCCTTGTGCCCAGGGGCTATACTTACCTTTGCGCCCCTGGGAAGAAATCCACAACAGGTTCACATCTGTGTGGAATGCTCTTTCAGAGAGTCAATGGAGACTTGATGGGCTGAATGGCCTCTTTTGCACTGTATGGATTCAATGGTTCTGTATGTGGTTATTCAGAATAGGAGGCAGTCAGAGGAAATGGGAGGGTATTAGAGGCTGAGAGAAATGGATGGAATAAATTCAAGCTTTAAGCTTCAATCTGCTTTCTTAGCTTTTTGTGAATATTGGTGTTTAAATAGCAGGGGTTTTGCTGAAGCCAGGGAGAAACTGAATCTGGCAACATATTCAAAAGTTGGTTCACAGCAATATGAAGTGTGGCCTTTGAACCATTTTAGATCAGATAGGGCAAATATCTATTTGTCATTAGGGTCAGGTTATGTGGGGAAAACTTGGGCAAGTCTATGGCCCTAAAGCATTTGGCAAGGGGAAGGAGTGGCCAGAGGCTCTGCACACTGTTGCAGACACTCAAAGTGAAGATAGGTAAATGCATAGCTGACGTCTGAGTGGGAGTTGGGATAAGAAGGTGAGTGGGCAGATGGTGTGACACCTGAAGGTGAATGCTGGTGGTGAGGGGCCACCTGGAAGCAGTGCCACAAAGATTTAACACTTGGGTTGAGGTTGGGCTGTTTGCACCCACCAGCTAGTGGGAAATTCAACCCCCTGTCTTAATGAAGGAATAAGCTGGATGGATTGATCAGCCTCCCTCATCTGTCATTCCCTTTGTTAGTTGGGAATCTTTTTGTAATAGTGCTGTCTTTCTGATCTCAGTAAACAGAAACTACAGTTTGATTTTGACCACGACGAAAGGGTAGTGAAACTTGGACAGCAAGGATACATATCAGTATAATTCAAGATGTCTGTATTCACAAGCGTTTATTGACATCAGTGTCTGGGTAATTTATTCAGCACTGAATGCTGATCTAAATGTATCAAACTCTCAAGGCTGAGGAGGAGCACAGCAAGGTGAAATTGGCTGCCTGAAATGGTATTCAATTCCAGCCAAAAGCATTCGTCCTAAACCACATCCATCTTCCTAACCTACAGAAGCACTTCTGTAGCTTATTACTCACACTGACAAGGTCAGCATTTTCAGTAGATTCACAAAATATACACAGTGGATAATGTTTGACATGTTGTAACTCTGTGCTTCTCCAAGACCCACTCTGTTCATTTATTTAGGATTACGTAGGATATATGGCAGAGAAACAGGCCATTTGGCCCAAGCAATCCATGCTGGCATTTATGTTTCACTTGAACCTCCTATCTTCTTCATCCAAATGTATTATTGCAATCCTCTATATTCCCTTCTCCCTCAGATACTTGCCATTTTTATGTTGGATGCATCTGATTTATTTATTTCAACAACTCCCTGAGGTTTCGAGTTCCACATTTTCACCAACTGTTTGGATAAAGAAGTTCCTTTTGAATCTTCTGTTGGATTTCTTAGTGATTATCATATTTATGGCCTTTGGAACCATTTTCTCTGCAACCATTCCATTAAAGCTTTCATAATTTTAAAGACCTCTATTTAATATCCCTCAAACTTCTCTTTAAAGAGAAAAGAGTCCCAGCTCGATGATCCTTTCCTGATGTACTTGCCCTTTCATTTCTATTATCATTCTTAGAAATCTTACATGCACTCTATGGCAACCCAGAAGTATATGGCGACTTCCAAGTATGTTGTAACCAAGGCTTAATACAGGTTTAATATAACTTCCTTACTTATCAATTTTATTCCTTTTGAAATAAAGCCTAATGCTTTGTTTGCTTGTTCAATGGCTTTGCTAAACAGTGGTGCAACTTTTAGTAACTGGTGTATCAATACTGCAAGTTCCCTTTGTTCCTCTATTCAATTTAGACATATATCTTCCAAGTGATTGCTTATATACCACCACACATTTACCTGCATTGAACATCATTTACTGATGATCTGAGACTTAAGGAGAGTGAGCCATGTCAGCAGCTAATGTACGGGATGTTCTCATAACTGTAAATAAAGTTAGACTGTTTTGCAATTTGCATGCTTGTGAACTTACTAAAACTATTCTAACACAACAATCCAATAACATATGGTGGCAGCAGTGAAAAAAAGGATGGTAATAGAAAAATCTCTACCTCAACCAGAGTGCTTTGAGACAGTCATAGGACTCAATAGCATGGCTAAAGTGTACACAAAGGTTTCATTTGATTTAACATTGCTTTGAGTCTTTGAGTCTCCCAGCAAAGTCAGACTGTGAGCATGTCAGTTCACTTTTGCACACAATGGCTGACTATGTGAATAACATCCTAGTTATATTGGAGATTGAGGAGGGTAAAATCACATATGCCAAGGTTATTGAAGCATTGGACAAATATTTCAATCTCCATAAGATCACTATCGTGGAACACACAAAATTCAATAAATGAACCAGGGATATGAGGGAAGTATCGACACATTTATGAATAATTTGTACTGATTAGCAGAACACTAAACACAAAAATCCGACAGAGGAACCAATAGTTGTTTGAATAGTGGACAATGCATTATTAGATAATTTGCAGATGCTGAATTATGGTCACACAAGGGGAGATAGTGACATAATAATATTGTTACTGGACTAATAGTCCAGAGATCCATGACAGATAGTAAAATTTGAATTCAATAAAAAATTGGAATTATAAGTCTAATTGTCGTAAAAACAATGTTATTAGGCAAATTTCCTTGCATTTCAAGCCTGGACTACTGTGAGTGACTCCAGACCCACAACAAAATTGTTGACTCTTAACTATCACTCAATTCAAGAACAATTAGGGATTAGACAATCAGCCCACTTCCCATGAAAGAGTGAAGGGAAAAGAGCATGAGAGTTCTTCAACCTTCCTGCAAAAAATTACACTGACCAAAAGGAACAGAGCTGAAGATCTTGGAGAACTAACAACTACTTTGAAGCACGGAGAGAAAATAATTACTGATGTCCAATTTAAGATCAGAGTTGTCCATTTTCAAGTAGAAGTGTATGTATGGAATTGAATCTAATTTGCAGAATAGTAAAATTGAAGAATTGTGAAGGTTGGGAGACTTCACAGAAAATTTCCAAAGTTCTGTGGAGGATTAGGGAAGCTGAAAACAGTGTCTCATTTAACACTGAGACCTGAAGGGAACTGATAAAATCTCCACAATCTTTACTTCCAAACGTAAAGAAAGAAATCAGCTTAATGGTTGAGAGAAGGAATCATTTCACCTGTAAAAAGACCCAAGAAGTTGGTATTCAGGAATGGCACCAGGTCTGAAGTCAAAAGGTTCCATAAGAATATGTGTTGATCTCACACTACTCACTAAAGCTGTGAAAAGCTGTCCATTCTATTGTATCAGTAGGTGAGAGTTTAGTTAAATTAGGAAAAAGCTCAATATTCTCTAAATTAGACACTGACAGCAGATTCTGACAAGTACCTCGAGAAGGAGATTCCAAGCTTCTCACAACTTTCAGAACACCATTTCTGTTTTCACAGGCTAACCTTTGGAATAACATCAGCACTAGTGATCTCTCAGAGAACAAAGTCAAAGCTTTTGGAGGCCCTACATGGCATTGTTTGCCACATGAATGATGTATTGACACATGGGTCCTCTCAAGTTGAGCATGACATGAAAGTAAGAGCAATGCTGAGAAGACTACAAGAGGCAGGATTAACACTCAGAAGTAAGTATGAGCTTTCAGAGTCAACAATCAGGCTTTTTGGTCACATGGTGAGTACATTAGGAGCAAAGGTTGATCCAGGTTCATAAAAGAATTTGCAGTTCCAAGGAGCATCATAAAGTTACAAAGATTCATCAGAATGGTGAATCAAGTAGCAACATTTCTCAAATGCTTAACAGAGCTCAGTGAACCACCATCCAGGTGTTACAGAAAGACAATGAATGTTGTGAAGAAACACATCAGAAATCATTCAAAAAGATCAAGATGAGGTTGATACCATCAGAAACATTAACACATTATCATCTGGAGTTATCTACAATAATTGTAGCAGCTGCATTCTCCGCAGGGCTGGGGACAGTACATTTTTATGAATAAAGAATGGAAAATGCAGATCAGTGTATTATGAAGTGTGGTCATTCTGAAAGACGTGCTGAAAGATGTCGTCTGAAAGACATGCTGGTTAGATGCATTTACCCGAACAGGCGCCGGACTGTGGCGACTGGAGGAATTTCACAATAACTTTATTGCAGTGTTAATTTAAACCTTACTTGTGACTAATCAATAAATTTTAACTTTAACTTCATGGAGAAATATGCTGTAATTGAAAAGGAAGCATTAGCATCCATGTGAACATGTGAGAAATTTACTGACTACCTCTATGACCTGTTTGTATCGTAATGCAAAGACCAAACATTTAGACACACTAATGAATTTGAAAGACCCCGTAATGATGCCATCAAAAGTTTAAAGGAAAATATTAACTCTTGAGACCTCACTATGTCCAATTCAAAATGATTCAGGTATTACCAAGTGTAGAGCCAGAGCATGGTATTTGGATTAATGGGTGGGTCCATAAAGTCATTAGAAGGAATGATATCCAGATGTGTCACAAATTCAATTCCCAGAACCATCAATGTCATCTTATTTTCCTGCAAGGCCATGGGAATAGCCAGGAATGGATTTATTTGAACACAGAGGAAAAATGTCATAATAAAAGTAGATTACTACTCAAGGTAGATTGAAGTAAAACAGTTACATGGTCACATATCAGGGGCAGTGAAAACATCATTAAATAAAACTTTCCAGGTCTGTGGGATTCTTGATATGGTGATATCAGATAATAGTCTACAAATTCATGAATATAGAATTTGAAGAACTTACAGATTCAGGTGGATTTGTTCACACAATAAATTCAATGAGGTTTCCTGACGTTAATGAAAACCTGGGAGAGGTGTCAGAACTATAATGGTGTTACTGTAAATGAATGATAATTTGCAACTGGTGCTCTTGAGTTACTGATCCCCACCCCTATAGAAAGAATTAGCTCTATGTGAGTTACTGATGGGGAGAAGATTGCAGACACTTTCAAACACATTGATGTTACAGGTCAAAGACACCAAATTAGAGAAAGTAAAAGATTGGGATAAAACTTACTGAAATAAACAAATGAAATACGAGATAATCATCACAGAGTGAGAGCATTATGAGCTATTCAACAGGAAGAACAAAAATGAAGAAATCAGCACACCCCGAGATCTTACATTATGAAGAACAAAGAACAGTACAGCACAGGAATAGGCCATCCGTACTTGAAACATAAACTCTGTTTCTCTCCAAAGATGCTGCCAGACCTGCTGAATCTATCAACATGTTTTTATTTAAGAAGAAGAGCTATGATCACAATTGAGCAACAGTGTGAAAAACAGATGCAGAGAGGTTGCAATCATCAGAAAGAAGACAATTAATCCCAAACCATCTACTAGTTTGAATTCTGTCTGATAGTGTCTAAAAGACCAACGTTAGAATGAGAATCACTTATTCCCTACAAATAAGATAACTAGGTTGATTATACTCTTGAGGGTACTCTTATCAAAGTAAATAAACATGGAGGAGGGAGGATGCAGAACAAGAAAAGAATATGGACTGGGAGAGAGAAATGACATTTACCTAAGAGAGCAAGAAGAGGCTACATTTCCTCCAGATTATAAAGCACTGAAATATTCAGAATGACTATGAGACTGATGCATTGGGTTTTCATGAATATCAAATGTTGAAGGTTGATGTGTTTTGGGAAGCCTAATAAGGTTTGGATATACACAATGAACAGTAGATCTCTAGGGGGTATTGAGGAACAAAGGGACCTTGGTGTACAAGTCCACAGATCCCTGAAGGTGGCAGCATAGGTAGATAGGGTGATGAAAAAGGCATACAGAATGCTTGCCTTAATTAGCTGGGTCAAAGAACATAGGAGCAGGGAAGTGTTAGTGCAACATTATAAAACATTGGTTAGGCCACAGATGGAATATTGTGTGCAATTATGGTTCCCACACTTTCAGAAGGACATATTGCACTAAAAATGGTGTAGAGAAGATTCACCAGCATGTTGCCTGGGATAGAAAGTTCCAGCTCTAAGGAGAGACAGGATAGGCTGTGTTTGTTTTCCCTGGGGCAGAGAAGGCTGAGGGGAATCTGACAGATGTGTGCACCATTATGAGAGACATATATAGGGTATATTGTAAGAAGCTTTTCCTGATGGCAGATGAATCTAAAACCGGAGGCCATAGGTTTAATCTGAGGAGTAAGTGGTTTAGAGGGGATCTGAGGATTTGTTTTTTTTTCCCCAGAGGATGGTGGAAATATGGAACATGTTGTTCAAGAGGGTGATGGAGGCAGGTACAGTCGCAACATTTAAGAAGCTTCTGGACAAGCATTTAAATTGCCAAGGTGTAGTGGACTACCGATCAAGTGCTGGTAAATGGGATTAGTATAGCTTGGGTTTGATGGACAGCATAGACATGGTGGGCCGAAGGGCTTGTTTCTGTGCTGTATGACTGTATGAGTGGGATTTTCCATTCCTGCCCACTATGGGAATCGTAATAGGTGGAGCACAGACCATGCAAAAATCCATTGACTTCAGATGGGATTTTCTGGCCTTGGAATGAATGTGGCTGGAAAATCTTGTCCTGTGACTACAAACAGAGATTTGGGAGAGATGTAGTATAATGAAGTTTGTTAATCTGTACCTCATCAAGGGTTAACTGTACGATCTATGATGCCATGGAAAGAAGTAGTATACACTCATATGGACTCAAGGAATGTAAATCTGGTCAGAAACTAACTAAAGGGTTATTCTCATGTGACATATTTATGGTAAATATGTTACAATAAAGTTAGAATGTTTTTCAACCAGCACTCTGAGAATTTACTGAAACTACTCCAATTCAATTACATGAAGTATAATTCCTTTCCTCAGAGTGTATTGTACCCTAGGTTGGAGTATTCTCACTCTTGTGTTGACACTCTGGCCTTGCTGTCTGCAACTGAGCATCTTTCCTGGTCCTAGATCAGTTCAACTGCTGCCTTTTCTGCAGGCACGAGTGTCAGGAATACTTCCACAGGTCTCTGAATGTTCCCCGATGTTGTATGCTCTTTTATTCTACAGGCAGTTGGAACTATTGAGTATCATGTCAATGGACACAACAGCCTTTAAGCTATGCAGGCTAGTGTCATCTCCCTAGTAAGTGTTCTGCACATGCACTCACTTGCAACTGGTAGAGCTTTCACAGCATGAACAGTCTCCCATACATTCAGTTACATACTTGCATCTGCCCAGCAACCTAGAAGATTGTCCAGGCATGTCTTTCCACAAAATATAGAACAAATTCAACCTAGCCAATTAACATCCCATCAGCCTACTCTCAGTTTTCAACAAAGTGATGGAAGGGTTCATCAATGAAGCACTAACTCAGCAATAACCTGCTCATTGACATGGTTTTGTGCAAGGGGAACCATGTATGTCTAATTTATTGGTATTCTTTGAGGAAGTACCAAGCAGCATGGATAACAGGGAACATGTGGATGTGGTGTATTTACATTTCCAGAAGAGTTCCTGGTATAGGGGGTGACACTTCTTGGTATAGGGGGATAGAAAATTGGTTGGTTAATGGAAAACACAGAGTAGGTTATTCACAGGTTGGGGTGATGCAGGGATAAGTGTTAGGGCTCAACTATTACAGTTTATATCAAGGACTTGCAAGAAAGAACCTAATGTGTGGTTGCTAACTTTGTTGACGACCCAAAGATAGGTAGGAAATAAGGTTGTCAAGGGGACATAAGAAGTCTGCAAAGGACATGGATAGGTTATGTCAATGGGCAAAAATTTGTGGACATAGTATAATGTAGGAAAATGTGAATTTGTGAATTTTGGCAGGAGGAATAGAAAAACAATATGCTATTTACATTGAGACAGATAGCAGAACTCTGAGATACAGAGAGATCTGAGTCTCCTGGTATATTAGTAAGCAGATACAATAAATGATTGGGAAGGTAAAATGGAATGTTTCATTTATTGAAAGGGGAATGAAATATAAATATATGGATCCTTTGCTACAGTTGTGCATTGTGTTGTTGAGATCACATCTAAAATACTATGTACCATTTTGGGTCTCCTTATTTAAAATAGGATATAAATGCATTGGAAATGGTTCAGACATGATACTTAGGATGGCAGGGGGTGCGGGGAGTTCACAGTGGGTACTTATTGAGGAAAGGCTGGGCAGACTGGGCTTGTACGCATCTGTGGTTAGAAGAGTAACAGGTGGTCTCACTGAAACATATATAATCCCAAGAGGACTTGACAGGATGCTGGATTAGAAATAGAGGACACAGTTTGAAAATGAGAAGCCTGCCATTTAAGATGAAAAGAAATGATTTATCTCAGAAGGTCACGAGTCTTTGGACTTCTCTTCCCTGGAGAGGGGTGGTGATGGGGTCATCAAATATTTTCAAAGCAGAGATAGATAGATTCTTGACTACAAGGGCGTCAGAGATTATTTGTGAAGAAATGTGGACCACATTTAAGACCACAATCAGATCAACCATGATCTTAATGACTGGTGGAACAGACTCAAGGTGAGTGGGGAGGTGGGGGGGAGGGGGGGCACAATCCTCCAATCTACTGTGCTACTCTTTTAGCGCAGCAGACAAGGAGACTCGAGCAATGACAGATTTGTACGTTTCACACAGAGCGTGCAAGCACTGTGCGTCTCCCAGCAGTGGATTTCTGGCACCATCAGCTCTGCACTGGAAATCAGTGCAGAGCTGCCTAATGTATGCAGCCCTAATTTGAATTCTAATTTGCATCCCATTAGCAGGCTCAGGACTGAAATTTCCGGATCTGCTAGCTTCCCCCCGCCCCCCCAGCCTCCACCAGGTGTGGTTTACTCTAGTGGGATTTACAGTAGCACCCACTTGAGGGGAGCTGGCAGCCCAACACCCCTGAAGTGAAGGAGGGCAATCAAGGCCCACCAGGTGCTGGGGAGTGCCCCCTGGGCATCGCTATCTTGGCACTGCCCACCTGGGCCCCTGGCACTGTCCAAAGGGCAGAATGCCAATGCCCAGGGGCACCTTGGCACTCTCCACCAAGCATGGAGCAGTGCCAAGGGGGCAGGGTCTGATTGTGGGGGTGCGATATATAAGGGTGAAAAGTCCCATTGCCACTCTGCAGTTGGAATCAGTGGGGGAGGGAGGGAGGCCAGCAATCGGGGCTGGCTATTGGGGTGGGGGAGGCAACCTGCTGGGAGGGTTTGGGGCTGCAGGGAGGGGCTGTTTTGGGATTGTCGGTGGGATGTGAGGGGGATGAGGCGGGAGATTGATGTGGGCCATGAGGATTGGGGATGGGGGCAGCAAGACTGGCCTGAACATGTCCAGAGAACCAATAATCAGATTGTCGGGGGCTCAGAGGGCCAGCAATGCGGGGGTCATATGGCTGGACAGTGATCGAGCTGGCCAGTAATCAGATCAGTGCAGGCACAGTGGCCCGCTCAGCGCTATGCTGCCAACAACTCCAGCAGGAATGGGCCCAGGCTGTTGGTTTCAGGAGTTAATCACGCTAGAATCTGCAGTGCACAGAGTGTGGGACATTCATTTTGAAACTCCCACTGAATAAACCATTGGGATTTACTCCAGTTTTTACACAAATTCAATACTTAGAATTTTTTGGGAGAATCATCCCCAAGGAGTTGAATGGCCTACTCCTGCTCCTAACTTGTATGTTTGTTTGTAAAAAAGCTATCAAACAGAATCCCAACATTTTAGACTAGTGTAGGTGAGGTACTGGCGAACTGAAGAGAGTACCAATCTCACTTACTGATTACCCGGCTTCCAATTAACTTATTTAACCTTTGCTTCTCTGTTTTGTGACTATTAACAGTTAATTTGACCGTCAGAAAAAAAAATTGAAAGCTCAAATTGTCCCACCACATAACCTACAGTTAAATTAACCTTAGGCATGGGAGGGCTTTCCTCGCAAGCATATCACCCTTCAATATCATAGTGGAGGAGGAATTGCAGCAGCAACATTACCAGATCAGGATGAACCAGCAGTATGACAGAGGAAGCAACCCGCCATCTACCACCCTTCTCAATGTGCACCAGCTGCACTGGTACTACAAAACCCGCTGAAAGGAGCTATGCATTTACAGTTGTACCTCTTCAAACATGCCATTAGGTTTATGTGCCAACTTCATGATGATTTGCAGATCCACTCCACTGCCACAGCTGCTCTGGCCTAGCAGTTAAAAAAAGGTAGCTTTAAACTTTTATGACTTGGCATCTTTCTAAATTTTGAACCGAAATCAAGACATAATGCTAGCTATGCCTGTCTTATCTCTGCGTCAAAAAGTCATGGTTCAAGTTTCATCCTGGGAATCGCACATATAACCTATGCTAACACACTATTGCAGTACCGAGGTGCAGTGCTGGAGGTGCAGACTTTCAGATGATATACAAACTTGAAGCTGGGTCTGTCTCCCAGCTGGATGTGAAAGATCCAGTGGTGAAGGATAAATGAGGAATCCTCCTTGCAATAAAAAGAAAAAACGTGCAAGAAGTTCTCAGCAGGTCTGGCAGCATCTGTGGAGAGAGAAACAATGTTAATGCTTCACGTTAAGGACCTTTCTTCAGAACTGCTTATATCCTGGCCAATATTGATTCCTCAACCATCATCACTGAAATAAAAATACTGCTGTTTGTGGGGCCTCACTATGCACAAATTTGCTGCAGTATTTCATACATCACAATAATGACATTTCAAAAAGTACTTAATCAGTTGTAAAGTGCCTTGGGATGTCCAAAGATCATGAAAGGTACTATATAAATGCAAGATCTTTCTTTTTGTGGAGCATCACTATCAGGGTTTACACTGTCCAAATGACTGATGCCCTGTTTATTGAAGAGGCAAAATTTCCCCATATTGGTGGTGACCCTTGGTATCAGATGCACTCAGTCAGTGTGTTGGGTTTAATGCTCCTCTGCAAATGGATTTAAGGTTGGGGGAGGGGGCACCAATATTCATCCACCTCTGCTCCCACCATATCTTTAGGCGTTAGGTAGCCTGCCTGTGAATGGGTCAACTGGGGTCATTAAATGGACGATTGATGTTCATTCAGTTGCCTCATTCTGTCACCATCGGTGGGAGAGGGCCACAAAACCCAGCAGGTTTCCACACATGGATTGGTGCTGGGTGGTGATGCCCCCTTCTTAACAGGGCCCCCCCCATGCCTATTAGAGGGGCCCCTGAGATTTTACCTTTCCTTGGGTTGCCATCCCTCCATGAGCTTTTAAACGCAAACCCTCGCCCTCTGGCTGCTGCCTGCCAATTTGGCATGCATTGAAAATCCCCAAACATTTGCCAATCCTGTGTCCTCCTGGCCTGGAGTGCTGGTGATCTGCTGGTCTCTGATTGGCCACCACTTCTCAGTGGCAGGACTACCTCTCTCTGAGGGAGGAAATCCAGCATTCAGCTTATAGAACATAGAACATAGAACATAGAACATTACAGCGCGGAACAGGCCCTTCGGCCCACAATGTTGCGCCGACCAGTCTTATTTTTAAAAAAAAACATTGACCCACTAATCTAAACCAATCCCTTTTCGTCCATAAACCTATCCACCAATCTCTTAAACGCCCCCAAACTAGGCGCATTTACAACTGCAGCAGGCAGGGCATTCCAGTCCCTCACCACCCTCTGGGTAAAGAACCTGCCCCTGACATCCGTCCTATAACTACCCCCCCTTAATTTAAAGCCATGCCCCCTCGTGCTAGATTTCTCCATCCGAGGAAACAGGCTATCACCATCCACCCTATCTAAACCTCTAATCATCTTATATGTTTCTATAAGATCCCCTCTTAGCCGCCTTCTTTCCAGTGAAAACAACCCCAAATCCCTCAGTCTCTCCTCATAGGACCTCCCCTGCATACCAGGCAACATCCTGGTAAACCTCCTCTGCACCCTCTCCAAAGCCTCCACATCCTTCCTGTAATGTGGGGACCAGAACTGCACACAGTACTCCAAGTGCGGCCGCACCAGAGTTGTGTACAGTTGCAACATGACGCTGCGACTCCTAAATTCAATCCCCCTACCAATAAACGCCAAGACACCGTACGCCTTCTTAACAACCTTATCTACTTGATTCCCAACTTTCAGGGATCTATGTACACATACACCTGGCTGCATAGGCTGCAAGGCAGCCTATGTTTCTCCAGGCTGGCTCCATCTGACATTTCAGATGGGTGTTGGGGTGCAGGGAATCCAGTGTGCTATATAATTCAGAAAGAGACTTCTACAGGACGGCTGGATTGTTCAGTGTCCCATGCTGGCACACAATTGACTCTACAGACCCAACCAAGAAGCTACTGATGCATGTGACTATCAATGGGGAGAGTGAGGGCCAGATTAAAGATGGCGAATGATAGAATGGTTTGAGAGAATAAGGAGACAAACTGGCTACTAATTATTGACTCGATGGCCTGTGTTGTTCTTCCTCATCATCTTCCTCTTTGTTATTCTCTGAAGCAGTGTGAAGAATGACCTTCAGGTCATTTTTCCCCACTACCTAAGCATTATATTGCCTCATTTTCAGATTCTTTGGCAGTGGTGGATCTTTAGGAAAGAATGACAATATGCAGGAAGCAGTGCAAAGTAGAAATGTGTGTGGATGAGCAGAAGGCAAGCAGTTAAAAATATATAGCAATTGTGATATGAATAGCCAAGTGAGACAGTGGGTAGGGGGAGTGGGGGGAGGGGGGGCGTGGTGGATGGGAGCAAGATAATGTCTGTCTGAAGAATGGAGAAAGATGTTTTAATGCAGTTATTGGGGTGAATTTTCCCATACCACCCGCCACTGGAATTGTAGCGGGCGGGGAATGGTCCAAATTATGGTCCATCAAGCTTAGGTGGAATTTTGTGGTTTCAGGGTGAGTATGGCCAGAAAATCCCACTCATCATGTTTTAGCAGAGTTGGAGTTAAGTTTATACAAATAGTGTAGCGTGAAGGGTTAGTAGTGTTTAAAGTGTGTGGAGCATGGTGCTGCCCGAAGTGGGCAGGCAGGAAAGGGAGTGTGTAGTAACCCAATAACCTCACTGGCTCTCCAATATCTCTTTCTACATTGTTGATTAGTCTAGGTGTAAGAGAGGAGGCAGTCATTGCAAGTGCCAGTTGCTTGCATGTTGGGTGACATGCAAGCAACTTTTTATACAGTAAATGGCAGAATCCTTAAGAGTATTGATAGGCAAAGAGATCTGGGTATACAGGTACACAGGTCATTGAAAATGGCAATGCAGGTGGAGAAAGTAGTCAAGAAGGCATACGGCATACTTGCCTTCATTGGCTGGGGCATTGAGTTTAAAAATTGGCAAGTCACGTTGCAGCTTTATAGAACCTTAGTTAGGCTGCACTTGGAATATAGTGTTCAATTCTGGTCACCACACTACCAGAAGGATATGGAGAGTACAGAAAAGATTTACCAGGATGTTGCCTGGTATGGAGGGCATTAGCTATGAGGAGAGATTGGAGAAACTTGGTTTGTTGTCACTAGAACAGCGGAGGTTGAGGGGGCGACCTGATAGAAGTCTACAAGGTTATGAGAGGCATGGACAGAGCAGATAGTCAGAAGCTTTTTCCCAGGGTGAAAGAGTCAGTTACTAGGGGGTACAGCTTTAAGGTGTGAGGGGCAAGGTTTAAAGGAGATATACAAGACATTTTTTACACAGAGGGTGGTGGGTGCCTGGTACATGTTGCCGAGGGAGGTAGTGGAAGTGGATCTTTTAAGGGGCGTCTTAACAAGTACATGAATAGGAGGGGAATAGAGGGAAATAGTCCCTGGAAGGGTAAGGGGTTTTAGTTAAGTTGGGCAACGTGGTCGGTGCAGGCTTGGAGGGCTGAAGGGTCTGTTCCTGTGCTGTAATTTTCATTGTTCTTTGACTGCTGTTACTATTTTTGAATAAATCAGTTCACCAATTAAACTAAATCAAATAAACTGGAGGACACATTGAAGAGGCAGCTCCTTAAAGGGATACTGTCTGAAATAAAAAAGCAAATTAAAATGAAACTTAAAACATCACACCGAAACATGGTTCAAAGGGTTGATAAGATACCCAGAGCCCGCAGTGCAGACTGATCATGGAAGGTGGAAGTAGACACCCCATGCTCCCACTCTAAGGACATCCAGCTGCGAATATAGCCATGATAGAGGGGCAGACAGTTAGGCCAGATGACCCTTTTGGTTGCCTTCTGCCTGGATCTGTTTAAGGCAATGGATGACTGTCATTGGAGTCTGGCTTGTTGAAAAAGGAATCTGGGAAACAGGAGGGGAATCTTGTATTACAGCCATTGGAAACCCAGGAGTTGAAATCAATAGGATTTAAGTGCTAATCTGTAATGGAAACAGTGAGGCTAATCACTATATTAAGCGTATATGGCTTAAGCTTTGCAATTGACAATGAATGGAGTGAAGTAATGGTTAATTATTCTAATAGTCACCAAGTCTTAGATATAAATTCCAAGGGAAAACCTGTTTATTTCGACTGAAACACAAGAGACCTGCACAGAGTAATTGTCTAATTAGAAAGGTTAATGTGCAGGTCGACTGCTTTGTGTTACAACGCAGCCCATCCATTATCTTCAGCCTTTTTATGTATCACTAATATTATTGTATTCAAAGTGAATTGAATTGTGTTTTATTTGTATCTTTGAACACAAATTTGAAATTTTATAAATGAGTTATACTTGGAATTTAATCAGGTCTTCAGGTGGTTAATATATAGAATATTGGATTTGTCTCAGTTATATATTCACATAAATTCTTTCCACTATATTATCCTTGACCTCGGCATAACCCAAAAATATTTGTTTGAAGTCTCTGTAATTTTCTTGTCTCTGATTATTAATTTTCCAGTCCTCCAAGGCATCGTCATCTACCTTAACTACTCTCTTCCTTCTTATATATATTTGCAGAATATTTTACTGTTGGTTTTGATATTTCTTACTGGTTAACTTCCAAAATCCATTTTCTCCCTCTTTTTCCTTAAGTCATCATTTGCTGGTCTATAAAATTTTCCCAATTTTCTGCCCTACCACTGCTCTTCAGAATTTTTCTTTTGTCTGTCAACTTTTGAATTATGTTCCATACATTTAATTCAAATAAGTGCTATTTACCATGAAAAGCAAAGGACATAGTACTGACCTCTGCAAAACCATACCTGAAACAGCCTTCCAGTCACATAAACATCTGTCAACCATTTTTACGCTTTGTTTCTAGTGGCTGAACCAATTTTGGATCCAGCTTGCCATGCTTCTCAATCTTACTGCATTTTGCTTTGCTGTCATATGTCTACTCATTCCATCAACCTATGTCATCTTGAAGTCTATTACTAATGTCTTCACTGTTTACACTTCCAAGTTTCATTTTATGTACAGATTTCAAAATTGTATTTTGCATCCCCAAGTCCAATCATTAATTAATATGTAACAAAAACAGCAGTGGTCCAAGTACTGAACCAAGGGACCTCTACCCTCTCTTCAGTTTGGAAAACGACATTTATCACCATTCTCTATTTTCCATCCCTTTGTCAATTATGTATTAATGCTTCTACTGTTCTTTTGAACCAAACTCTTATAATTGAACCAATTAGATTAAATTAAACAAACTATGGAGCCCCTTTTAACCCATGAGCCTCAATTTGATAACAAACCTAATATATGGTTTTAAACAAATGCCTTTAACTGCACTGCCCTATCCACCCACGCCCTTATCTCATGGAAATCTCATCATGTTAGTTAGACATGATTTGTCCTGAACAAATCAATTCTGACTCTTGTTTATTCGTCCATCCTTGTCCAAGTGACTGCTAATTTTCTCTTGGATTATCAAGAGAATTATTTAAAAAAACTTCTCCAGCACTGATGTTTAACTGATCGGCATGTGATCATCAGGTTTGTTTGTCTCCCCTTTTTTAAACAAGGGTAAAATTCCACTGCTCCTCCATCAACATATTTCAAAAGGACCCTCCTATTTTGAGGTTAGTCTGCTTGTTACCTACAATTCAAAGTTGCAATCAGCCAGATCAAGATGGCAAAGGAGCCGATAAGTGTCTCACTTCACTTTAACTTACCCCTCCCCCCTGCATTGTCAACCAGGGAGGGAGTTAAAATTGAGGACTTGGGAGAAATAGGTGGATGCCTACTTCAGACTCAATATGAAATTATATTACCACAGGAAGGTCAAACAGAACCTAAGCATCTATGCAGAACTGAGAAACCAGTGCAATGAATTGTGTCTTGTGTCTGCTGTCACTGCAGAGATTATTAACTGAATTTTATTTATGTTCTGTTGCTGGGGGAATAGACAGAAGGTTCCCTGTCATACTTGCATATGGCAATGGGGCTCCACAATTAGGTCCATTGCTGCTTCTTTTGGTGCTAGTAGCAGGACAGACGGCACTGACCTTCAGAGCTGAGAGCAGTTAGTCTGTGGTAAAACACTAATAGTAATTACAGGAGTGCATGCAGCGTGGAACCCCCTGACAGAAAGCCCATGTCTTCTAACTCACATATCAAGAGAGCTGTCATCAGTGATCTGTAGGTCACACCTGTACATTTTCTCATCATAGAATACATGAGTTTAATATTCAGACAAATATTACATGGATGCACATTGGCCCAAATTTTCCTCAGTATGATTTATATTGCTACTGAACCTTTAAATTAAAGCAATACATCTGCTACTGGCATTTGGAGGGACATACACAGAAGTTTGAATATGATCACTTGTGGATCCATTAGAACTAACACTGATGTAAAATGGAAGAGCTTGATCCAGCAATGAAGTTACTGCCAAAATCCTCAAGTCACCACATTCCTGTTCGGGTACACTGAGAGAGCATTTTGCATAGCAAATGCATCGAACCAGCATGTCTTCTGGACCATGGGAGGAAACCAGAACACCTGGAGGAAACCCACACAGACATGGGGAGAACATGCAGACTCTGCTCATGCTGTAACCAAAGCCAGAATGGAATCCAGGTCCCTGGGACTGTGAAGCAGCAGTGCTAACTGCTGTGCCATCATGCCACTCATATGGAGTTCACTCAATGATTTATCAAGAGCACTGAGAGCTAAGAAGGTCAGAAATTATCAATAATGGGATAGAGAATTAACTCCATAATGGTGAACTGGACTTCCTGTAGATCTTTGAGGCAAGTGCTGATATTTCTGGGGAGAGGAATGCAGGTCAAGTTTTTCGTTGTTGAATTAAGATGTAGGCTTTGGCAACACACTTTAATTTGAGTACCAACTTCATCTTTTCTCAAAATGGAGAGGGGAATTCAGAGGGGTATCCAGGCTAATATATTAGGTGGAATGTAGATCCTGTTAAAACATCAAACCATAATACAGTTAAATGCATCAACTTGTATCTTGGTACAGTTAAGAGTGTAAGATATTCCTCTTAAATGAAAATTTATTTCTATTTACTTCCAATGTCCCAAACACTGGGAAATACATCAAATAACTTGCTAAAAATTGCAAGCATGGTGGGGGTGGGCTATTGGAAAATTTGAGCTAGTTTACTACATTGACAGGTATGTTTAGTTTGTTCTGTACTTAACCTGGGAGAGCCTGATGGGCAGTGCAGTGAAAATTACACACTGCATCTAATTGAAGTTACTATCCCACTGAGGCAATCTCACTTGACATCATTGACCCGTCTTTGGGAATTATTATCCCTATTGAGTTTGCAGTAAATATATTATGTCCAGTTCATGCTGATTCTTCTGTGAACTTAAACACTAATCAATTCTTTTAACAGGATAGAGTTAATAAGATTAGTGATCATGTCATTTCCAATAGTTTTCTCCACCAGTTTATTTCTCATTTTTTAAACTCAAAAAACTGCTTTCAGGTCAGGAGCAGGCCCACTCATGACATTCCAAATACTCCTGATGTGAACACATGATTCCCCATGGGCAGATCAGTGGGAAATTGATTGATTTTCACTGGGTGGCAAGTATATTACTGTAGAAACACACATTCCGAGATATAAAATCTTCAGGCAAGACAGGAGAGGAGGTAAAAGTGGAGGAGGCATTGCATTTTGTGACATTAGTCTACCTTTTAAGAAGTTTTTTTAATCGTGGCCACAGCCTTAGGTGGTGTCATTGTTTGGAGGAGAAAAAACTGTAGGCAGGTCAGGTGATAGGGATTGTTTCCAGTTTAATTTTAGCTGCAGTGTTAGAAGCAGTCTTAGAAGCAAACTGGAAAAGAGGTCTCTTCCTCTCTTTGTTTTACTTTGAAAATGTTACAAGTTAGCTGAAAGAAAGGCTTGTTGCATCTGCAGTAATTAATCTGTGCTTTGATGCTCTGGGAAGCTGATACAACTGCAGGCTGCTCTGAGTTTTCAAGATCATTTGAAATCAGCATTCAACCCAGGGAACTGGATTCCAGTATCATGTGAGCATGGTGTGTGCTGTGTTAAACCTGTGAAAAAATTTTTTGATGTTTATTGGATTTTGGTTTTGATTGGAACATCACCAGTTATATCTATTGAGTTACACATTATTGTGATTATTTTGTTTCTTGTTTGTAATTGGTGAAAGTTCTTGCTAGTTTTATCACTATGCATGTTAACTATAAAATAAACTTAATTCTTAAATAAACTGTTTGATAAAAGCTCTCTATTTGGTCACTTGAATTATACCTGAAGTGAAACATCTCATGCTTATCCTGGCCAAATATGAGATGCAAAGTTTACGATTCAGGTCGGTTTCATAAATCACTTTTTCTAACCTGAACCATAACAATTATTCGTTAAGGAGTCAGTTACTGCAGTAAGGAAAGATGATATCTTGGAAAGGGCATCAAATGAAGATTTGTGGGTTGAGCTTAGAAGTAAAAAAGGGGCAGCCACTTTGTTATAGGCCCCCGGATAGTCGCAGGGATATTGAGGAGCAAATATGTGCTCAGTCTATGGAGGTGTTTAAAAACAATCGGGTTATTATATTAGGTGATTTTCACCTTCCCAACATTAACTGGTATATACATAGTGTTCAAGGCTTAGATGGAGTAGATTTCTTGACGTGTGTACAAGAGAACTTTTTAAGTCACTATGTGGAGGGTCCAACAAGGGAAAGGATTTGCTGGACCTAATTCTGGGGAATGAAGCTGGACAGGCAATTGAGGTGGCGGTGGGGGAGCAGTTTAGTGATAGTGATCACAACATGGTACAACTTAGTCTTGTTATGGACAAGGAAATAGTCAAGTTGCCAAAAAAATGTTTTGGACTGGGGGAGAGCGGATTTTAATAACATAAGATAGGATCCGGCCAAATAGATTGGGAACAGCTACTAATGGGAAAATCTACAGAAGAACAATGGGCATGCAAAAAGGAAATGGGAACATCTACAGAAGAACAGTGGGCATACAAAAAGGAAATGGGGAGAATGCAAGCCCAGCATGTTCCCTCTGGAGTGATATGTAGGAATAACAAGCCCAGAGAACCATGGATGACCAGAAATATTCAGGATACAAATGAGAAGGAAAAGAAGGGCTCTTAAAAAGTACAAGGGGAACAAATCAATGGAGGCATTGGTGAGATATAGAAAGTGCAGGGTGGAGCTTAAGAAAGCAATTTGGAATATAAAGGGGGGATATGAGAAAGCTCTGGCTTGTAAAAGTAGGAAATCCCAAGACATTGTATATCAATGGAAACAGGATAACCAGAGAATGAATAGGCCCCATTAGGGAGCAATCTCTGAGTGGAGTCAGAGGACATTGGTAGAGTTTTGAATGAATACTTCACATCTGTCTTCACCCAAGAGAATGAGGATGATGATATGAAATTCAAGGAGAGAGACGGTGAAGTTCTTGAGCAAATTGACATAGGGAAGAAGTTAGTGGAGGTGTTGGCAGCCTTAAAAGGGGATAAATATCTGGGTCCAGATGAATTATGTGCTAGGCAGCTGCGGGAGACAAGGAAGGAGATTGCTCTGACCCAAATTTTCAATTCCTCTCTGGCCATGGGGAAGTGCCAGACAACTGGAGAAGAGCTAATGGGGTTCCACTATTTGAGAAGGATTATAGACAGAAATCAGGGAACTACAGACCAGTGACTGGAAGCCAGTGCCCAGTAGTGTACCACAGGGATCTGTGTTGGGCCCCCTATTATTCATCATTTATATAAATAACATTGATGATGATGTGGGGGGTAGGATTAATAAATTTGCAGATGACACAAAGATTGGACAGTTGGTTAACAGTGAGGTGGAGTGTTTTAGGTCACAAGAAGATATAGGTGGAATGGTCAAATGGGCAGATGAGTGGCAGATGGAATTTAACTCTGAAAACTGAGAGACGGTACACTTTGGAAGGAGTAATTTGACAAGAAAGTACTCAACGAATGATTGACGAAAGAAATCTTGACATGTTTGAAAGCAGAAGGGCATGTTAGTAGGGTGGCGCAAAAGGCATATGGGACACTTGCCTTTATCAATTGAGGCATAGATTACAAAAGCAGGGAAGTCATGTTGGGGTTGTATGGAACTTTGGTCAGGCCATAGCTAGAGTACTGTGTGCAGTTCTGGTCACCTCATTATCGGAAGGATGTGATTGCACTGGAAGGGATGCAGAGGAGATTCACCAGGATGCTGCCTGGGATGGAATATTTAAATTATGAAGAGAGGTTGCGTAAGTTTGGGTTCTTTTCATTGGAGCAGAGAAGACTGAGAGGGTGAGGGGTGGGGGGGGGGGCCATGATCGACTGTACAAGATTATGAGAGACATGGACAGAGTGGCTAAGGAGCAGTTGAAGGGCCAGTTATGAGTGGACATAGGTTTAAGGTGAGGGACAGACAGTTTAGGGGGAGACGTAAGGAAAAATCTTCTGTACAATTAAAGTCATTTATGCTTGGAAGAAAGACATTTGGCCCATCAAATCCATTGTACTCTCTGTAATGCAATCCAATCAGTCCTATTCCCCACTTTATTCTGACAGTTTATTTCCCATAAGTGCCTACTCACATTCCTTCTGAAATCATTCATCATCTCTATTTTCACCACCCTCGTAGTTAGCAGGTTGCAGGTCATTACCACGGTTACGCAGATGTACTTTTTAAAAATGCAGCGGGGGCGATTCTCCCAACCTGCCGTGCTGCTTTACCAAAGCCGTGGGTCAGGAGACTCAAGCATAGGCCGGGTGGTGGGCATCCTGCTGGGCTCCATAGTCTCCACACGTCTCCAGTCACCGGATTTCCGATGTCATAAGCTCCGCGCCAGAAATCGGTGCAGAGCTTTATAAATTATTAAAATAAGAATTTGCATGTTATTAGCAGGCCCGGGACTTAAGCCTCTGGACCTGTTATCCTCGCCCCTTTCTCTAGGAGTGTTTCACTCCAGCGATGTTTACGACAGCTCCCCACTTGCAGGGAGCTGGCAGCCTGACCCTGCTGGAGCCATTCTGAGTCATTTTTAAAACTTTTATAAATCAGAAGAGGAATTTTCCCATCCCACCCACCAAGGGATTCGTAGCAGGCAAGAGGGGGGAACCATGCAAAGGTCCGCTGATCGTGGGGGAGACTTCCCTGTTTTGGGGCGAGCGCAGCTGGAGAATCCCGTACTGAGGCTTTATAAAAGTATGACTTGAGCTCACAATAAAGATGGCTACCCTAATTTGCATCACTCCACTCTCTACAATGTTGTTTACCTTACCATCACACCCATACTTTTTACTTATCCTTTGGGAAATAATGAGGGAAGTGGTAGAAGGATTTCTGAGCTGAGTATCAGCATGTTGAACCACACTGAATGCTCCTTCTGTGGCCAACAAATCCAGATGTTGTATCCAAATATGGAGCTTCTGTTCCAGCGTTAGGACTGCTACCACTGTGCCACAAGGCCTCCACTTGCACACTTCACGTTGCAATCCACTGAGCTGCAGACATAGGCTGGTGGCAGCATTCTACAGTTCCACAGTTTTCAATGGCCTTTTGTGTTGTTTGTCTCCGGGGAACCTGCCATATGGTTGGGGGGGGGGACGGGTATCATCATCAGTGGCACCAGATCTCTCCAGTGGAAAGGGCAGGAAAATTCAGCCCACAAATGCCCATCAAGAATATTGGCCTCAGTAGAATATGAGTGAGTCACATGTCCTATCTCCATTAGCAAGGTATCAAAGCAATCATCTGGTATGTTCAATAGAGGACTTGCAGGCATGAATTGATAAAGTTACAAAGGGGAAATACACTAGGCATGATCATGATTGAATCACTGGGGGATGGTCATGTGACTTGTCCACATTTTGTATTAAACATCTGCTTTCTCTATGGTAAGCAAGCTGAAACGCTAACAAGCAAAGACCTAAATTTATTAAGGAAAGACCTAACTGGGATTCCTTCTTCACCTTCTCCAACTCCACCTTCCAAATTTTCAATCCTACTTGATGATAATGGCCATCTAGGAATTCTTTGCAGACAGAGACATCTGAAAATATTCAAACCAGCACTGCTGTCTCCAAATCAGTGTCTACATCTCCAAATTGGAAGTATCAGGACCACAGAAAAAAATTTGCAGGGCCACCAATATCAGCCTGACGTCAGCCAAGCCAACAAACTGCAAGCTGCATATTCTTTTTATTTCTATGGGCTCCAATTTGACCAATCTTGTGTGTGTGTGTGTGTGTGTGTGTGTGTGTGTGTGTGTGTGTGTGTGTGTGTGTGTGTGTGTGTGTGTGTGTGTGTGTGTGTGTACGAGCACGCATGATTGGTTTCAGTATAATAAAGCTAACCTCTTTCTTTGTTAAACCACCCCCCCAGAAAAACTTGTCTGATTATTTTTATTATCACATCAGGCAAATAGTTAAACATTCACTGATTTGGTAGTACAACCTTTTCAAAAAAATCCTGCTGTGGTCAACAGGGAAAGAGAATAGAGGGCAGATATTTGATCCTTCCACACCTGATTTTAACAAACGCTACTCACTACACAATTGCCTGGAATTCCTGTTATTCAGCAGGTTATGGGATGCTCATTATGTTACTATTCAAAGTTGTTGATTTAAAATCATTGGGATTTCAGCGCAGAGAAAGGCCAATGCTAGTTTCTCAGTGAAATGACCCACTTTATTTCCAAGCTTTCCTCATATCCTACAGCTTTTTTCTTCAATGTTCATTTAGTTTTCACTTAGAAATTGAGGGCCACTTTTACTCTGGGTTTTCCATGAAATGGAAACATAAAAACTGAAGCAGGATTAGGCCATTCAGCCCTTTGAGTCTGCTCCGTCATTCATCCTGATCATGGCTGATCATCGAATTCAATATCCTGATCCACTTTCCTCGCATATCCCTTGATCCCTTTGGCCCCAACAATTATATTTAATTCCTTCTTAAAATCAGACAATGTTTTTGCCTCAACTACATTTGGTGGTAGTGAATTCCACACATTCACCATCTCTGGGTGAAGAAATTTCTCCTCACCTCAATTCTAAAAGGTTTACCCCTTCTCCTCAAACGATGACCCCTAGTTCTGGATTCCCCCACCATTGGGAACATTCTTTCTGAATCTACCCTGTCTAACCATATTAGAATTTTATAAGTTTCTATGAGATCCCCTCTCACTCTTCTAAACTCCAGTGAATATAATGCTATACAATTGCAGCGAAACATCCCTATACGATCCTCTCGCTATGAAGGTCAACATACCATTTGTCTTCTTTACTGCCTGCTGTACCTGCATGCTTACTTTCAGCAGCTAATGCATGAGGACTCCAAGGTCTCATTGCATATCCATCTCTCTCAAGTTACATCCATTCAAGTAATAATCAACTCTCTATTTCTTTCACATTATCTTGGGATTTCAAAGCTTCTTGCAAGGGATCTACAATATATCTGAGGCTGTCATGGAAAGAGGTAGTTGGAGAAATTTAATTTTTCTCCCTAAATGCCAAAGAGAACCTATTTTGGGGGCAGGCAACAAAGACAATAAGACTAACTTCCAAAAATTTCTCCATCCATATTGTCAGTTTATTATTAATGCATGGGGTTTTTATCTGCTCAGGTTTCATGTAGACCTTCATTGAATGCTCCTCAGGGCTTTATGAGGAAACAATGGATTTCTCTTCCCCAAGTCTCTCCCTCTTTACAATCAGGACTAGGGATTGTCCTCAGAGGCTCCAGATGGCGACATCTTGTTGCTCAAAATTGCAATAAAGCTCTGTCACTTAAAATGAAGTTTGAGCTGGGCACAGAAACAAAGCAATAAACCGTAGGCAGCAGTTGTCACCATAGCAACAGAGAAAAGGGAATGATCAAATCTCCAAAAATGAGGGTGGACGGAGAGTGTGAGGAAAAATCAATAGCCACTGTCAGCCTGACATATGCTTACCTGACAAACCTGATGTTACTGCAGGGAACAACCATGATTCATTAATAGATGTTAAGTATCAGATGAAGCTGAATGAGGAGGAACTGTTCTGTGTGAGTCCATGTGTAAATGATATTAGTGAGCGATTGAGTATTGGAGTAAGTGTGTGCGTGCATTGTGAGTAAACACACACGTATCAGTTCTTTTTACTATTTGTTTGCTGTAAGTGGATGGTATGGTTAATTCTTCATTTTGTTTCTCCTCCTGAGGGAGTGATAATGGGCCTTTTCTTTTTAAACTGCTGCGGCATTTGCGCTAATGATGCTTCTACGCAGCTGTGAAGTACGGAATTCTGGACAATTTCCTCAGCAACAATAAAGGAACAGCAATATGTATCGAAGTCAGCTTAGTTTATGACTTGTAGGGAAATTTGGAGAGGATGGTTTCCCCATGTTTGGACTGTGCCTGTTACAGGGAAAGCCCCTTTAATCCTGGTACATTATAAAGGAAGCATGTATGTAGCCTGAGATCTTTATACTAAAGAGCAGTGACTAATGGGAAAACATACAAAAATTCTATTGATTGTCATGGTGAAGATATAAGCATCTTACTCTCAACTTTCTCAGATTCCTTGATTCTTTTTCAAGGTCACTAAATTGTGCTGTAATTAAATCTCTGTAGGATAGTACCAAGCAGTACTCTTTTCAAGACTCAGAAAATGATAAGATGCCAGATGGGATCTCCCTTTCATTAAAATGGTGATGTGAAAGGGAATGGAACCTCCACTGTATTACTTCCACCATGTTTTAAATTACTGAAGCTGCCAGTTTATGAATTTAACTGTTTCTCTCCATGTGTCCAAATGGCATGCATCTGATCTTGATGGAAGTGTGGGAATTTCCCTTCAGCTGGTATCTCCTTTCCATAGAAAATGGAATGGAGCTGAAAATGAAACAGAAAATGCTGGAAAAACTCAACTCGCAGAGAGAAGCAGAGTTAATGCTTTGAGTCCAACATGACTTTAGAACTGAATGTTATGGGATGGCATGGTAGTTAGCACTGCTGTCTCACAGTGCCAGGGATCCGGGTTTGATTCCTGACTTTGATCACTGTCTGTGTGGAGTTTGCACTTTCTCCCCGAGTCTGTGTGAGTTTCCACCGGGTGCTTCGGTTTTCTCTCACAGTTTGAAAGTCACGGTGGTTAGGTACGTTGACTCGAACAGGTGCCAGAGTGTGGCGACAAGAGAATTTTCACAGTAACTTCATTGCAGTCTTAATGTAAGTCTTACTTGTGACTAATAAATAAACTTTAACTTTATGAAGCTGTTTCTCTGGCAAACATTATCAGTCATTTGCTTGATGCAAGTTATTATGGTCATACCATATGCCCATAAAGTTTGTTGGTAGGTGGACACTATTTTTAAAAAGAACCATGAACACTATCTTCACAAAATGGATTGCTGAGAGTGAGGAAAGTTATTTTGTGGTGCCTGTGCAGAGAATGGGGTGGCACAGTGGCATAGTGGTTAGCGCCTTTGCCTCACAGCAACAGGGATCCCATTCGATTCCTGGCTTGGATCACTCTCTGTGTGGAGTTTGCACATTCTCCCCGTGTCTGTGTGGGTTCCTTTGGGTGCTCCAGTTTCCTCCCACAGTCCAAAGATCTGTGGGTTACATGAACTGGCCGTACTAAAGTGCTCTTCAGTGTCACAGGGGCTACCTGAGATAAATGCATGGTATTATGAGGATAGGGTCTGGGTGGGATTGTGATCAGTGCAGAACCGATGGGCCAAATGACCTCCTTCTGCACTGTAGGTTTCTATGGATTCTATGAGCAAGTTTGAACATATCTCCTAAAATTACTTAAAAATGTAAGTAGACTTCCCTGGTGTTAATTAACTACCCCTTACCATTTCAATGGAGGGTATTTAAAATGTCAATGGCGACTAGACTTACCAGCCCTATGAAGATTGAATTTCAAATAAAGGCATTTTAGGGATAACCCTGGATGTAATATTAATGAGATTGCAAACACTGTCCATTGTATGGTGAATTGTTTACTTGTCTACCCATAATGTGGACAATGAAAATATTGATACTGCTGTCATATGACAGAAAATGGCTTGTGGTATGAAATACCTAAAGCACCTTATCAATTCACAAGGACAGCCCTGTGGTTCAATCTGGGATATGAAGACTAGAGGGAAACTTGTCCATGCTGCCCTTTTTTAAAAAAATCCCTGTTCACCCACACAGGGGAACACTCTGTCTTAAAAGAGAATTGGGACTCATATATTGTCACCAGCAGTGTGGGTCAGGGATCACCCACTGTTATTTGTCGTTTATATTAATGATTTGGATGAGAATATAGGAGGCGTAGTTAGTAAGTTTGCAGATGACACTGAGGTTAGTGGCATTGTGGACAGTGAAGAAAGTTATCTCCAACTGCAACGGGATTTTGATCAATTGGGCCAGTGGTTTGACAAATGGCAGATGGGGTTTAATATAGACAAATGCAAGGTGATGCATTTTGGTAGATTGAACGAGGGCAGGACTTACTCAGTTAATGGGAGGGCAATGGGGAGAGTTACAGAACAAAGAGATCTAGGGGTACATGTTCATAGCTCCTTGAAAGTGGAGCCACAGATGGACAGAGTGGTGAAGAAGGCATTTGGCATGCTTGGTTTCATTAGTCAGAACATTGAGTTCAGGAGTTAGAATGTCTTGTTGAAGTTGTACAAGACACTGGTAAGGCCACATGTGGAATACTGTGTGCAATTCTGGTCACCCTATTATAGAAAGGATATGATTAAATTAGAAAGAGTGCAGAAAAGATTTACTAGGATGCTACTGGGGCTTGATGGATTGAGTTGTAAGGAGAGGCTGGATGGCATGGGACATTTTTCTCTGGAGCGTAGGAGGCTGAGGGGTGATCTTATAGAGATCTATAAAATAATGAGGGACACAGATCAGCTAGATAGTCAATATCTTTTCCCAAAGGTAGGAGAGTCTAAAATTAGAGGGCATAGGTTTAAGTTGAGAGGGGAGAGATACAGAAGTATCCAGAGGGGCAATTTTTTTCACACAGAGGTTGGTGAGTGACTGGAACAAGCTGCCAGAGGTAGTAGTAGAGGCGGGTACAATTTTGTCTTTTAAAAAGTGTGTAGATAGTTATATGGGCATAGAGGGATATGGGCCAAATGCAGGCAATTGGGATTAACTTAGGGATTTTTTAAAAAAGGGCAGCATGGACAAGTTGGTCTGAAGGGCCTGTTTCCATGCTATAAACCTCTATGACTCTATAACTCTATTTTACCTGCAGAGTATAGTTGTTCAATCCAGAGGCTGAATTATATTATTTTTGAAATCCTTGATCGTACATTTATGACTGATGTGTTACTATAACTGAAACTGTTGCTCCCTCAGAACATTGGCCTAATTTATGTAGTTTTTTGAAAGCACTCTATGGATATCCATTTTACGAATTTTGCTGTAAACTTCAGCTGCAGTCATGAATGACATCCTATACAATTGTGATTATGGGATATTATTCCTCTCTATTTCCCTTGACTGCTCCTGAATGTTTGATACAATGGAACACACCTATACTCCTCTAACACTTCTCTACCATTATTCAATTCTGCTGGACTGCCTTTGTATGTTTCCATTCCTGCCTCTTGAAATGTTGCCAGAGCAACTAGCAGTGTATTATCACCAAACATTGTAATTCCACATCCAAAGACTCCCAAAATTTATTCTTGGACTGGTTCATCACCTATATACTGCATTTGAGCAACATTAGCCATAATTATGGAAACTGCTCATACAATTGCAGCAGCCTTACCACTTCAGTTAACCATTCCATTGCTTCCATGGTGTCAGATTATATATTCAACTTTCAAGTAATAAGAGAATCCCTACAGTACAGAAGGAGGCCATTTGGCTCATCATGTCTATACTGACCACAATTCCACCCAGGCCCTACTCCCATAAAGATGAATTCCAAACACAAATTCAGGATTCCCTATTGGTACAAGTTCAGCAGCATGTTCTGCATCTCTAAAATTGCCTGCCTCTTTCTTCAATTTTACTGCTAGGCCACTGAAGCCTTTCTGCTTTTCAGGTTTTTTGTGCTTTCTTTGTCAGCTGTTATTATTTACATATCTTCTGGGCCCTGAACACAATTTGTGTTTCTTTCATTTTTTTCTCATTATTGCCTTTTTTTGTCTATTATCTAGGCTTTTTTCTACAATTAGTATTTCTGTCATTTAATTATCACCTGTCCTCTCCCTAATTAAGAATGATTCTTCATATTATTGCTTCCTCTTCCTTTTCTCTGGTGTGTATTTTGTTATAAACGCTTTATCTTCAGCGTCTTGCTGTTAACTTTACCTCCTCTCTCTAGAACTGCTGAGTGTCTAGAAATTTTTGTTTTTATTTTAAGTTTGCAACATCAAAAGTATTTTTTTAGACCATTAGGCTGGACTTACGCCCCCAAGTATACTTCAGGCGGATAGCACCAGCTTGCTGCCCAGTGGTAACACTGAGGCCCTGGTTTAATTAGGCCTCATTAGTATTACCATACTTGGCTGCCAAATGTTGGTCAAACATCTCCTCCATGTTTGCAAGCAAAGAGGCCCATCAGGCAGGATGATAATCTCCAATATCTGGAATTGGGAGGGTGTGGGGTAACAAGAAAATAAATGGCAACTTCAACATTTAGGATGCTCTGAGACTAAGCCACGTGCTAGACTATTTGGAATTTTCACAGTACACAATCTGCTTAGTTAGGTTTAGTAACAGCAATCATGGTTCGATGTACATCATAGGATCTGATTAGCATTTTAAATGGGCCAAACAGGAAGCCCTTGAGAGCACTGCCTTGGATGCAGCATTGGTAACAAGTGAACAGTAAGTCATTACCCTTCATTTTCTCTTGGGCGGGAAGCTTGAGAATTCTCTCCATTTAAATAAAACATCAGTTCATTCTGTGCTGGCTGAAGTCCATTTTCAGTGCGATGGATGGAGCAGTCTGTCTTAAACCACTTGGCTAATTAATACATTGTGGAAGCTGCTCATTAAAGGAATATCTATAACTTGCATATTGAAATTGATATAAAATAATAACACTGACTGATGTTGACAATCTAATAATGCTGTATATTTTAAACTTGCTGTTTATGTAAAGGTTTGAGTGGGCAATTTAGTTCTAATAACCAGTGCACTTGGAACTGATATGCTTGATTCCTACCTGTTTGTCACAAAATGCCATTATGGTTTAAGTATATGGTGCCCGTGGCCAGGATTCTCCCAAAAAAATCTAAGTGCCCAGTGGGTGGAAAAACAGGAGAATTTCACACATGCCTTTTGGGCGTACTTACCTGAATGAATCTCTAACACTCTGTGCACCTGACTTTGACAGCCATCTAGAATCTTATCTAGTGTATATTTTCACATAAAAGAGTACTCCAGACAATTATATACTGAATGCAGTCCATATTTAAAGGTATGAATAGGACATGTCTTCACTGACACAATACAGCGAAGCTACAACATAGGACTGCATACATGCCAAACTATGAAAGCAGCATACTGCAGACTGCGCTAAGCAATCAAAGAACCAATAGATCAGATCAAAGTTCTGCAGCCCTGCCACATCCAATCATGAATGGTCTGAAGAATTAAACAGCTAATTGGTGAAATAGGCTGCACATATATTCCCATTTGAAATGATGAGGGAGACCACCACATCAATGCAAAAGACCAGCCTGAAATATTTCTAGCTGTCTTCGGTCAGAAGTACCGAGTGGATGAACATTCTGCATTAATGAGCTCCCTAGCCTCATGGAGGCCAATCTTTAGTCAATTTGATTCACTGTGTATGAAAACACAGATACAGTGAAGGTTATCTGTCCAGAAAATATCCCACTAATAGTACCGAAGACTTGGACTTCTAGCATTTATAGCCATGCTGTTCCAGTACAGCTACAACATGGTCATTCACCCAGCAACATGAAAAATTGCCTTGGGAGGTCCTTTCCATGGAAAGTAAGGCAAGTCTAGACCGACCAAATGCAACCCAGTCACCCTAAACATTTTCTGAGTAGTCTGAAAATGTTGTCAATAGTGCTGTCAAATGGCACTTACTCAGCAATAACGTGCTCACCGATGCTCAGTCTGGGTTCTGCCAGAGCCATTAGGCTTCAGACCTCATTACAGCTTTGATGAAAACAGTTGAATTTCAGAGGTAAGGTGAAAGTGACTGCCTTTGACATCAAGGTCACATTTGGTTGAGTGTGGCATTATAGAAAGCCCTGGAGAAACTGAAGTCAATGAAAACAAATAGAAAACTAGCTAATGGCTGGAGTCATACCTTGAACAAAGGAAAATGGTTGTGTTTGTTGACGGTCAATCATCTCAACCCTAGTACATTGTTGCAGGAGTTTGTCAGGGTTGTGTCATGGCCAGCCAACTTCAGCTACTTCATCAATAACCTCTCTCCATCATAAGGTAAAAAAATGAGGATGCTTTCTTATGATTGCACAATGTTCCGCACCATTTGTGATACCTGAGATACTGAAGCAGGTCTCGTTCAAATGCAACAAGACCTAAACAATATTCAAGTTTGTGTTCCTGTATCGCAATAGTACCAATAGAATCACTACTGCGCAGGAGACCGTTCAGCCCATCAAATCTGCACCAACAACAATCCAATCCAGGCCCTATCCCCTTAATCCCACGTATTTACATCCCTATGACACTAAGGGGCAATTTAGCATGGCTAATCAGTGTGTGGATGGAAACCACTGCAACCAAATGAAACCCTTGCAGACACGGGGAGAATATGCAAACTTCACACAGGCAGGCACCGAAGGCCAGAATTGAACACAGGTCCCTGATGCTGAGGCAGCACCGTTAACCACTGTACTGCCATGCCACCTGCTCCTTGCCATACTACAACAAGTGCCAGGCAATGACCATCTCAACCAAGAGGGAATCTAACCATAGCCCCTTGACATTCAATGGAATTACAATCACTAAATCACTCACCATCAATATCCTGGGGGTTACCATTGACCAGAAACTTAACTGGACCAACGATATGAACACTGTCTACAAGAACTGGTCAGAGGCTGAAATTCTGTGATGGGTAATTCAACTCCTGAATGCCAAAGCCTGTCTACCATTTACAAAAGCACCAGTCAGGAGTGTGACTCTCCAATAGTGCAGCTCGAAAAGCTCAATATCATTTAGCGTAAAGCAACCTGTTTGAATGGCACCGCATCCATCATCTTAAACATTCAGTTTCTCCTTTCTAGTGCACAGTGGTGGCAGTGTGAATCACTTACAAGATGCTGTTACCATCTCAGCTGGTAACTGCTGCGCTAGTCTTTGTTTTTTGTACTACTGGGTGGAAAGATTCAAGAATGGAATGCTGGCAACTTTTACTTTTTTAGAAATCATGAAGAACAGTGCTGCTGGCCTGTTAATTAATTTTTAACAAGAAAAGCAACATTTATTAAACATGAAAAATCAATTATAACACAATATTCCTTTATTTCCCCCCTTTGTTGCACAAGTGTATGCAGTTTTTAAAGTTAACACTCTGAAACCAAAATGGCAGATGCCACTCAATCGACCTTCAGTGGATTTCTTCTCAAATTCTGCCCCAATATTTGTCACATGAATGTTTGCAAACTCCATTCCCAGGCACATTTAGAAATCTTCTCTCAAGCAATACTTTTTATTAGCTGTTTTATTAAGAATCTCGCTCTAAGTTTTCCAACTTATCCTTTCAAAGAAAGCTTCTGCCTCACTGTTTAGCAAGGAATCCGGCTCAAGGTTTTCCACCTCAACTTTTCAGGCTCTGTTTGTTTTGAGAGCTTTTACACAAACTCTGAGATCCAACCACCGATTTCCACAATTGTTTAAAATAATATCTCACAAACTGTAGTAGATATCACAAATCTTAGAACTACTTCAGATATATTTTTAGCTTCAGACTACCTAAGTACTTTTCAGCTGTCTGTCTTCACTGAACAGTATCCTGTTCTAACCCCCATTTCTTCTACTCTTTCAAGTTCAGACTTTGTGAAACTTCTCCTCATTTCTCTAGTTTCCTTACCTGGCTATCCCTCAGATTTCTGCACTTGTTCTCTTACCCATTACTCCATGGTATGACTTTTCTTCTAGCAAAGGTGAGAGAGGTGTTGCCTCACTAGCTTCCTATAATCAACCACTATGAATTTTGTAAAAATACAATCAAAAAAGCCTTCCTATGCTAAATGTTACCTGATTGTAATCAACAACATTTCCATACTTCAAGCTTTTACTTACTTTTCACACCGTAACCTCTCTAGCACAATTGAAGCACAATTTGAACGACCCAAAACCTCCATACATGCAAACACCTTTGACAAACATGAATCTAACCAAATTATTATTTTACCTTCTTACTCAGAATCACTAAATTAAACCTACTTAAATCCATTCCTTATTTCCAACAATAATAACAATACAAACATAAACCACTTAAAACTACCTCTGTTTTCCTGATAACGCACTACAACAACTCAATAAGACTGCTTTGACGGCACCTTCCAAACCCAAGACTTCTACCACTTAGATGGATAAGGGTTGCAAAGGTATGGGAAAACAATTACCTGCATATTCCTCTCCAAGACACACACCATCCCTGGAACCATATCACCATTCCTTCATTGCCACTGGGTCAAAAGCATAAAACTATTTTCCAATCAGCAGTGCAGATGTACTAGATGGACTGCAATGGTTCAATAAGAAGGCAAGTAGGGATGGACAAATATGCTGAACTTATCAGTGATGCCAAGATCCCATGAAAGGATTTTAAAGAATTAAAAAGTGAGAGAGGTATTCTACTTAATCATCTGTTAGCAAAGAATGTGGTGTCAGGACTGGCAGATAACTAACATAGTTCCTGTACTTAAGAAGTGGACAGAACATGCCCAGGGAATTTTAGACCTGTCAGCTAAGTATTGGAGGCGGGAAGAATAATTGAATTCCTATTAATGGAGAAAGTAGATGAACATTTAGAAATGAAAAATACAATAGCTTGGATTTCAGAAGGGTAAGTTTGCTTGATCAAACTTGTTGAAGTTTTTGAGGAGGCAGTGACTTAACAATAGTTATTATGTTCAACAGTCGCAAATAAGTACCCCATAATATATAAATGAATAAGGTCAGGGAATGCAGAGTCAGGGGACAAGTAGCAGAATGATTTTCTAATTGGCTTTAAGACAGAAAAAGCAAAATGTGTTTAAAGATTAGCTACTCACAATGGCAGAAGGTGGAAAGTTGCGTTCCATAGGGAAGCCTGCTGTTTAACATTTACATTAAAGATTTAGACTTTGAAATCAAAAGCACATTTTTTAAATTTATGGATGGTAGTTAATACTGTGGAGCATTGCAACAAATTACAGGAGATTTAATTAATATCTGGAATGGGCAAATAATTGGCAAATGAAGTTCATCATAGATAAATGTGAAGTGGTACATATTGGGTGCAATCTTATCACCCCATTCTACTTGTTGATTTGCATAGCAAGGCTAGAAAATGGTGTACGATGCTAAAAATCAGATTTGCATCAGACGGTTTGCTATCTTCCCAGCCACATTATTTTCCTGGCGTGAACCATTTTATGTTGAAAGTGGGCATGAAACTTAATAGCATGCATTTGAATGGATTTCAATAACAGGTCGATCAGTGCTTCAGTGATTGAGTTCAAAAACATTTCTTGATGGCGACACTGACTATTGGAACATGTCTACTCTTTAATTGATCCATTTGTTTATGAACAATCCATTCCTCCATATCCATCTGGTATGAAAGGATCTTAAAGATAATGGGTAAGATTTTCTAGCTACTCTCCTCCTGAAACCAGAAAATCCTGTCTAAGATCAACAGAACTTTCCATGGCCCACCCTTTGCCCACTACAATTCTGGTGGTGGATGAAGTGGGAAAATTTCCCCTACTAATTCTGAGGTCCCAACTTTATTCACTACCAAAGTTTTTCATTTATCATAAATGATTGTCCTGTACTATGTGAATCATGGAAAACTTTCTGATTACTTTGGCTGGCTGCTACCCTCTCTGGAAATTTGGAAACATGAGGCTCAGTCTCATTCTGAAATAGCAGGTGAGATTTCTGGCCATACTCGCCCCAAGACCAGAAAATCCTACCCAAGGTCAACAGATCTTTGCATGGTCCTGTCCTGACCTCTATGATTCCCGTGGCAGGTGGCACAAGAAAATTCCATCCAATGTGGCATTCAAAATTCAGCTAGAGGAATTCCTGGTGTTGCACGTGAAGTGGTACAACTCAGGAGCGTGCTTACATCCACATCAGTAACATTCCATTTTAAGCATAATTGACTGACTGACTATTTTGTACCTTTTTGTTTTGTTGATCGCTGAAATTGTTCCCCACTTCACAGTGGCTTTGGCTGTTCTAGCACCATGGCTGGCTATAAATTCCTGCCCTAACTGGTGAATGGTGCCATTTTGCGCACTCTGCATCTCTTGTGCACCTTTTTCAGTACTTTCCATGGTCAGTGCTATCTCCATTGCTCATTTAAAATTTATGTTGACCTCTTCAAGCTGTCTGCTTTGATTTGTATTATTGTTCACCCCACAAATTAACCTATCCCATAATATGTTATTCAGGGTGGCTCCAAAGTCACAATACTACAATAATTGCTTCAGTTCAACAACATATGTCATGATCGGTTCGCTTGAGGCTCTCACCCATGAATTAAATTTGAATCTCTGGAGTATGACTGACAGTTGAGTTTGCAATTGCACTTTCACTAAATCCACAAGCTCACTAAATTATTTTGAGTTAGATGTGTTTGGAGCTGTAAGACTGCAAATAAGATCACAGGTCTGAGATCCACAGACACTTAGGAGCATAGCTTTGCATTTTGCCTCCTCCCTAATTCAGTAGCTTAGAAATAATACCCAAGACACTCGGTGTATTGTGCCCAGCCCTCAATGGAAGTGCCAATTGGTCTATTAACCCAAAGACAGGCATTCTCATAATTAAAACTGGATACTCCCAGGTTTTGGGGCAGAGACAATGCCAGGATAATTTATCCTCATTGCCAGATGCAAAGATGTGCTTTTACATGGAAGTGAACACAAAAGTATTCATTGATTAGAACTGTACAGCAGCTTCATGGGTTGTCACTTGTTCCCGATACATTTCTGCTCAGAAGTCTCTCTCACCATGGGGTAATTCCACACTCTGAATGGAATTTTACCGACGCGCCTGCTTCAGTTCAGTAAAGGCAACGAACAATGCTGTTCTCCAAGTCTCACCATTCCTCGGAATTAGGGCGGGCATGCTGGTAAAATTCCAGCCGTTGTGTCCTGATTGGTACCCAGACCCTTACTCTGCTCTGTTGTCCTTAAATGGACAATCACCACAAGTATGGATGATGAAAATCCAAAATAAAAGCAATAAATACTGAAAATACCCAGCAGATGATGCAGCATCTGTGAAGACAGAAGCAGGGTGAAACTTCTGCCTGTGAAGTATTAAGTTTGTTTGCCTTTTTAATGATGTTGCCAGAGAGACTGAGTCCTTTTTCTATTTTCTATTTTAATTTCAACAGTTTCATACAAGTTTTGCAGCCAGAAAAAAATAATCCTAAAGCAATTCACACCACAATTGCTCCTTTAAAAATTGTTATTTACATGCTCTGATCGCCAGCAGAGGGAGTTACATCCATGTTTCCTGGGTATACTTATTTGGATATTCACTGGTGCAAGAATTGATGTAAAATGGGTGTAAGCAGCTACGCATCCAGGGAATTTCTGTGCAGCATACTAAAAGCACTACAGAGAATGTGGTCTTCAGAAGCATTTTGTGACTCATGCAGGTAAAATTGGAAAGACTCTTTCATTCCTTGATTTGATTTGATTTATCATTGTCACATGTATTACTATATAGTGAAAAGTATTGTTTCTTGTGTGCAATACAGACAAAATATTCCATTCATAGAGAAGGTAATGGGAGAGTGCAGAATGTAATGTTACAGTTATAGCTATGGTGCAGAGAAAGATCAATTTGATGCAAGGTAGATCCATTCAAAAGTCTGACCGCAGCAGGAGAGAAGCTGTGCTTGAGTTGGTTGGTACGTGACCTCAGGCTTTTGTATCTTTTTCCCGGTGGAAGACGGTAGAAGAGAGAATGTCTGAGGTGTGTGGGTCCTTATTTATGCTGGCTGCTTTGCTGAGGTAGCAGGAAGTGTAGACAGAGTCAATGGATGGGAGGCCAGTTTGCCTGCTGGATTGGGCTACATTCACAATCTTTTGTAATTTCTTGCAGTCTTGGGGAGAGCAGGAGCCATACCAAGCTGTGATACAAACAGAAAGAATACTTTCTATGGTGCATCTATAAAAATTTGGAGCTGACTTGCCAAATTGCCTTAGTCTTCTGAAAAAGTAGAAGCGTCGGTGGGCTTTCTTATCTATATTGTCGGCATGGGGGGCGGGGGGGAACCAGAACAGGTTGTTGGTGATCTGGACACCTAAAAATTTGAAGCTCTCGACCTTTTCTGCTTCATCCCCGTTGATGTAGACATGGGGCATGTTCTCCTCACGCTTCCTGACATCGATGACAATCTCCTCCATTTTGTTGATATTGAGGGAGACATTATTGTGGCTGCACTAGTTCACCTGATTCTCTGTACTCTGTCTCATCATTGTTTGAGATCTGACCCACTATGATGGTGTCACCAGCAAACTTAAAAATTGAGTTAGAGGGGAATTTGGCCACACAGTCATAGGTGTATAAAGAGTACAGTACAGGGCTGAGAACACAGCCTTGTAGGGCACCGGTGTTGAGGATGATCATAGAACATAGAACATAGCACAAACAGGCCCTTCGGCCCACAAGTTGCGCTGATCATATCCATACCTACCAGGCCTATCTATAACTCTCAGTCCCATTAAATCATGGAGGAGGTGTTGTTGCCTATCCTTGCTGATTGTGGTCTGTGAGTTAGGAAGTTCAGGATCCTGTTGTAGAGCAAGGAGCTAAGGCCCAGGCCACAGAGTTTGGAGATGATATAGTTTTGTAGGAATATAGTTATGGTTTTATAGGAATAATAGTGTTGAAGACTGAGCTGTAGGAGTGTGTCATAGAAGTCTTTGTTATCGAGGTGCTCCAGAACCAGGGTAATGGCGTCTGCTGTGGACCTGTTGTGGCAGTAGGCAAATTGTAGTGGGTCTAGGCAGTCCAGGAGGCTGGAATTGATTCATGCCATGACTAACCTTTCAAAACACTTCATAATGATGGATACAAAGAACAAAGAACAACCCAGCATGGGAAACAGGCTCTTCGGCCCAACAAGCCCGCACCGCCGCATCACCCTACACCTATTCTACCCTGCGTGTCTACGAATGGAACCCCTAACTTAGCCAGATTCAGGGGAGAATAGTGTCAATTTGGTAAAACCAATCAGCCTAAGAGCACATCTTTGGGGTGTGGGAGGAAACCGGAGCGCCCGGAGGAAACCCACGCAACCACAGGGAGAATGCACAAACTCCCACAGACACAGGCCCAAATCCATGTATCTGCACAGCTAGCAGTGCTAGTCACCGAGCTGTTGCGGCGCCCGTCTACCGGTCCAGGATCAAGCACACACACCGACACGAAGTACTAGGCCACTCCTGGAACCTCCAAGAGCAGCCCACGCACGACCCACCGTGTGCATGCCCCTCGTTTGACAACGAGGTGGACCTCCACCTGCGGAGTGAAAAGACAAAAACGTTAATCACAAGCCTGCCTTTCCGGTGTCTCCCGAGGTTCTAACCCTTATTCAATAACCCCTACCATAACCCTCCATCCTCGTTTCACTCATGTGCCTATCTAACTGAACCTTAAACGAGTCCAACGTTCCCGCCTCCACCACCCCACTCGGTAGCGCGTTCCATACCCCCACTACTCTCTGCGTAAAGAACCTTCCTCTCATATCCAAATTATACCTCTCCCCCCTCACCCTTAAATCATGTCCTCTTGTATTCGTAACCAATCTAGGGAGCAGTCTCTCACTATTGACCCTGTCTATTCCCTTCAGTATCTTATATACCTCTATCATGTCCCCCCTCAATCTCCGTCTTTCCAAAGAGAACAGTCCCAGTTTCTCCAACCTTTCCTCGTAACCCAACCCCTCCATGCCAGGCAACATCCTGGTAAACCTCATCTGCACCCTTTCCAGAGCCTCCACGTCCTTCCGGTAGTAAGGTGACCAGAACTGGACACAGTACTCCAAATGCGGTCTAACCAACGTTCTATACAACTGAAGCATTAGACGGCAGCTTTTAAACTCTATACCTCTTCCTATAAAGGCTAGCATTCCATAAGCCTTCCTGACAACATTCTCCACTTGTGTCACAACCTTCATGGATTTGTGAACCTGCACTCCCAGGTCCCTCTGTGTTTCTATACTCCTAATTTGTCTACCTTTAATCACATAGCTCCTCTCTACATTATTCCTTCCAAAATGCATCACCTCGCATTTGTCAGGATTAAATTCCATCTGCCACCTATCTGCCCAATGCACCAACCTATCTATATCCTGTTGTATCACCTGACAATCCACTTCAGTACCCGCCAACCCTGCCATCTTGGTGTCATCAGCAAACTTGCTGATCACACCACCTACGCTCTCTTCCAAGTCATTTATGTATACTACAAAGAGGAGAGGTCCCAGTACCAAGCCCTGCGGCACACCACTGGTCACTGGCCTCCAGCTGGACAAAGTCCCCTCCACAACTACCCTCTGTCTCCTATTACCCAGCCAGTTCTCAATCCACCTAGCTACCTGACCCCGTATCCCATGCGCCTTAACCTTTTCTACCAGCCTACCATGAGGGACTTTGTCAAACGCCTTTCTGAAATCCATATAGATGACATCAACGGCTCGCCCATCGTCAACCGTTTTTGTCACCTCCTCAAAGAATTCCACCAGATTCGTAAGGCAAGACCTCCCTCTAACAAAGCCATGTTGCGTATCCCCAATCAGACCGCAACGCTCCAAATGCTCATATATCCTACCCCTAAGTACTTTTTCCATTAATTTCCCTACCACCGATGTCAAACTCACCGGCCTATAATTCCCAGGGTTATCCCTACTACCTTTTTTGAACAGCAGTACCACATTTGCCACCCTCCAGTCTTCTGGGACCTCACCTGTGTCCAAAGAAGATACAAAGATTTGCGCCAGAGGCCCAGCAATTTCATCTTTCACCTCCCTAAGCAGCCTGGGATAAATACCATCAGGCCCCGGAGCTTTATCCGTCCTTACGCTACCTAAAAGCCCTAGCACTTCCTCCCTCGTAATAGATATTTCCTGGATGTCAGAGCTGGGATGATGGTTGTCTTCTTGAAGCACATAGGGACCTCAGATTGTTAGAAAGGAAGGTTGAAGATGTGTGTGAATACCCCCGCTAGCTGCTCCAAGCAGGATCTGAATGCTTGTTTGGGTACCCCATTCAGGTCAGATGCTTTCTGTGGGTCAACCTTTGAGAAAGCTGCTCTGACATCTGCAATGGTGACCTCAGATATAGGTTCATCCGAGGTTTCCAGGGTGGAGGGCATGCTTTCGCTGAGCTCTTGCTCAAAATGGGTGTAGAATGCATTGAGCTCATCAGGAAAGGATGTGTTGAAGCTAACGATTTTACATGGCTTCATCTTGTAGCCTGGTTATGCCTTGCAGAACTAGCCATAGTCAGTAGGGGTCGGTGTGGCTAGCCTGGGACTCTAGCTTAGTTCAGTACTGTCTTTTGGCATCTTTGATGGATCTCCTTAGATCATATCTGACTTTCTCGTATAGTCAGTGTCGCCTGACTTGAACACCTCACAACTAGATTTCAGCAAGCAGTGGATATCCCTGTCCATTCATGATTCCTGGTTGGGAAATGTGTGGATTTGCTTCTTCTCCACACTTATTAATGAAGTCAGTTACTGTAATGGTCTACTCGTTCAGGCTGGTCGCAGAGTTTTTAAATATTGACCAGTCCACTGACTCCAAGCAGCCCTGCAGGAGATCATCTGATTCCTCAGACCAACATTGCACGACTCTCTTTGATGGATTCTTCTGCTTCAGTTTTTGCTTGTAACCTGGGAGCAGGAGCATAGCCTTGTGGTCTGATTTGCCAAAGTGTGGGCGAGCAATAAAGTGGTAGGTGTGTTTGATATTTGTGTATCAGGGGTCCTCTGGTGGAACAGGAGATGTGTTGATGGTAACTTGGTAGTACACTCTTGAGCTTGGCCTGTTTGAAGTCCCCAGCCACGATAACAAGGCCTCGGGATGTTTCGTCTCAAGATATTTCTTTCTCAAATTACTTGGATGTTTTACCATGATTCTGATCATACTTGAGTATTGTAGCTGCACCCTTCCAGGCGAATGTGTCCATAAAGCATTCTGCCTCTCGGCTTTCCTCTTCAATCCCACCAACACCTTATAAATTTATGCTCTTTTAAAACATTTTTTACTGTTCGATTCTTCCTCTACAAAAGAGCCTTGGAATGTTTTTCTACAATATAGGTCTATGTGCTGTTGCCAATGAGTGTGGAAGTAAGGGGATGCCAGAAATACCAGATGGCACTGAAGGTATTCTGGTAAGGTAGGCAAATATGGTATTGGTGGGAGACAGTGACGCACAAACATACATACGAACATGAGACTTAGGAGACAGAGTAGGCCACTTGGCCTCTCAGACCTGCTCTACAATTCAATATGATCATGGCTGATCTGATTATAATTTCAACCTTACATTCATTCCTCCTCCTGACAATCTTTCTTCAATTTATTAACCAATAATATTTCCAGCTCTGCCTTAAAAATATTCAAAAGTTTTGTTTCCTTTTCTTTTTGAGGAAGAGAGTTCTAGAGACTCATGCCCCTCTGAGAGAAAAGGAATCTCCTCATCTCTATCTTAAATGAATGGCCCCTTATTTTTAAACAGTAACTCCCCCCAGTTCTAGATTCTCTGACAAGAGATAACATCCTTTCCACATCCACCCCTTAGGATCATAAATGATTTTGGCCAAATCACGTCCTTTTCTTCTAAACACTACTGGATGAAAGCATAAATCTCCAACTTTATAAGAAAACCCAGCCATATTTGGTGTTAGTCCAGTAAACCTACTTTGAGCTGCTTCTAATGCATTTACATATTTTCTTAAATAAAGAGACCAATGAGATGTGGTCTCACCAATGCCCTGTACAACTGAAGCATAACCTCCCTATTTTTGTGATTAATTCCCTCACAATAAATGATAACATTCTGTTAGTTTTTCTAATTTCTTGCTGTACCTATAAACTATGTTTTTGTGATTCATGCACTAGGATACCCAGATCCCTCAGCATCCCAGAGCTCTGCCCACATGGTACCCTATTTGCCAGATTTTTGTCCATTTGCTTTACCTATGTATCCTATGTGTAAACTTCCTTACACCCTCTTCACAATTTGCTTTCCTACCTATTTTTTGTGTTGTCAGCAAATTTAGAAACCCATACCTGCAGTTCCTTCGTCCAATTAATTTATATAAATAGTAAACATTTGAGACACCAGTACTGATCTCTGTGGCACACCACTGCTCACATCTTACCAACCAGTCCATTTATCACTTCAATGGTCTCCTTTACTCTATGACAGATGTTAAGTTAAAATGTTAGACTAACTGTCTATAGTTTCCTGTTTTCTATCTCCTTCTCTTTTTGAATAAAGGAGTTATATTGCTATTTCCAAACTAATGGAACCTTCCTGCAATCTAGAGAATTTTGGGAAATTAGGCACCATCTATGTCATTAGTCATTTCTTTCAAGACCTTAGAATAAGGCCAATTCAGATCCAAGGATTTGTCAACCCGCAGATCCAACAATTTTCTCAATACCGCTTCCCTCATAATTGTAATTTCTCTCAATTCATCCCTTCTTTCCATTTCCAGATTTACAGCCACTTCTGGGATGTTACTTGTGTCCTGTTATTGTAGACAACTGCAAAATACCTGTTAAATTCATCTGCCATAGCCCTACTTTCTTTTCTATTTAAATAACTACAGAAACGGACCATCTTTATATTACTAGCTAGCTTTCTCTTGTACTCTAGTTTTTCCCTTCTTATAATTTTTCCTTCTTCTTTGATGTTCTTTATGTTCTGCCCAATCCACGAACCTGCCCCTCATTTTGTACAAAAATGGGCTGGATCTTTTTGGCTGTTCGGTGGTTCTGTGACTGCACACCCACGCTGCAGGTTTCATAGTGGCGAGGGGTGCATTCAATGGAAGACCCCATTGATAATGGCAGCACCATAAAACCCTGTCACTGACCAATGATAGGCCTCCTCCTGTCACCACAAAACACACAGCCGGTCAGGTTTTAAATCCCGCCCATACTTTTCCTTAAAATTTAATACTGTCTTTAACTTTTTTAGTGAACTGTAGATGATAGGCCCTCGACTTGAAAATTTTGTTTCTTATTGGCATAGTGGTAATATCAGTAGACTAGTTATCCAGAAGCCCAGTATAGTGCTCTGGGGAAACAGGTCTAAATCCCACCAATTCAGCTGTTAAAATTTAAATTCAATTACGTTGGATCTCTATGATGTGAAAAGAAATCCCACACTGCATCAACATTTTTTTTGCTATCTTTAAAATGGACTTTCTGCTGAACTGAAAAAAAAGCTGCTACAAGTCATACGAACATAGAATTGACTCTTTATTCTAAAAGCTATCAGCCATAATTACAAGATCAAAAGAATTCCTCTTTCATCCTGTGGAATCTCACACTTCATTGTACAAACCCAGTGTAATCACCAAACATGCAACTTGCACATCGAAACTCATTATGCCTACAGAGCTGATAACAGACTCATGTCACACCTGGACTGTCCAGGTCCAGTCCAAAAAGGGACCATTGAAAGGCCAAATGGACTTAATTTGCATTTGATAAGCCCATCCTTCTTGCAGAGTCAGAAAGACTGCCTAGACAATGGTTTCCTAGCACAAGATCCTCAATATGGGTGATAACTCTTTCAGCAGCTAAAAGCCGGAACATTATCAGTTCTGAAATCAAAGCCAGTTCCAGACTGGATAAACATCACTTTGAAAATAATTGTGGAGAAAGAACGTCACACGATTGAAGTGACCATTTTGAAATTTCTGTATGTCTTTGAAAACTGAGAAGTTCTCAGTCTCCTGTTTAACATCTAACTGGTGAACACCAAGAAGCAGAACTCCAGGTAGAACAATAGCCTGCTCCTCAAAGCCTGTCTCTGCTTAAAGATTTCCTACTATCACTTGCTGAATTGAGCAATCTCTACATATCAACTACATCAGCAGCAACTGGAAAACAAATTCGACAACTCTGAGCTTCTAACTTGGGAAATTACATGAATTGATATTCATTTCTATGATTCTTGTGTTGTTACTGTTCAGAATTGTGTATGTGTGTGCGTGTGCGCAGTGGGAAGTTGCAAATACTCCTTCCTTGAGTTTTGAATATGAAATAAACTAACTTTCTGAATGAATCAAAACATGAGTTGTTGCAAATTATTAGCAAATGGGTTCATACAAACTGATGGTTTGGGAAAACACAACACAGCATACTTTAAAAATAATTTACAACATCTTCTGCTTATGGACAGTTGGTGAGAGGACATAAGTACAGTTTGTCTCCTGTTTGTAGCAATTAATAAATCTGTAATTAAAAGCTAGTCTCAGCAATATTGACCATGAAAACATTGTTGATTGTCATAAAAAAAGCAATCTGGTTCAATAATAACATTTGGGGAAGGAAATAAGCCATCTTTACCTTGCTTTGTCTATTCCTTCAGCTATCTTTGAGATGGTGATTATGGTCCTTACACCTGAACTACTGCAAATCACATGAACTGATAGTCTAGTTTTTCTATTATAGCTCTTGGAACTAAAGGGAGCAAGGGATATGGGAGGAAGTGGCGGGGGGTGGAATCAGGACATTGAATTTGAATTTGATGATCAGCCATGATCAAGATGAATGGCAGAGCAGGCGCGAAGGGCTGAGTGGCCTATTCCTGCATCTAGTTTCTAATTTGTGCTTAGTTTCTAACCTATGATGTTAATTAGGAAGTTCAAGAATTTAATTCTATGATAATGAAATGAATGGCAGAATATATTCAGATCATCTTGTTACATGACTAGGAGGAATGCTTGGAAGTAATGGTATTTCTATGCATCTATTGTCCTCTTATTGCCCTTCTAGGTGGTGGAGGCCCTATTATTAGAACTCCTGCCAAGTTGCGACAGTGCATTTTGTAGATGTTGTACCTTGTAGCCACAGTGTGTTGATAATGGAAGGTGCAGCTCTTTAAGCTAGCCCATAGTGTGCTGACAAGCAGAGTGCTTTATCTGGAATAGTGCTGAACTTATTTAACATTATTGCAATTGGATACATCCAGTAAAGTGGACAGTATTTTATCATACTCCTGACTTGTGTTATGTCGGTGATAGGCTTTGAGAAGTCTGTAGATGTGCCTTTTTAAAAATTCATTCATGGGACATGGGCGTCACTGGCTGGCCAGCATCTATTGCCCATCCATAGTTGCCTGAGGGCATTTGAGAGTTAACCACATTGCTGTGGCTCTGGAGGCACATGTAGGCCATACCAGGTAAAGATGGCAGATTTCTTCCCCTAAAGGACTTAAGTGAACCAGGTGAGTTTTTCTGACAATCAACAATGGTTTCATGGTCATCAGTAGATTCTTAATTCCAGATATTATTTTTATTGAATTCAAATTCCACCATCTGCCATGGTGGGATTTGAACCTGGTTCCCCGGGACATTAGCTGAGTTTTTGGATAAATTGCCTAACAATAACACCACCAGGCCATTTCTGCTGAACACCATCAGGACAGAATACTTTACTGGGCTGAATGTCCAGCTTCTGCACCACCACACATTATGGCTACAACATGTGATATCTAGAAGATACATTGCAGAACCTCAAACAACCTTAATTTAAACAGCCTCATTCTGATCTCTGATCTTAAGCAGCAAAAACAGCAGCAACGTAACAGAAATGCCAGCATCTCCAAGTTCCCCTTCAAGTCATCCTCACGTAGACATATTTCACTGTCCCTTCACTATTGCTTAAAGTCTTCAAATTCTGTGCTTAACATCATCATGTGAATACAATCCAAAGAACTTTAGCCATTCAAGAAGTAAGTCCTTCACAATCTTGTGAAAAAATTCTGATCAATACTCTGACAAGAATATTCATTAAGGTCGCCACACAAATTCTTAACCTTTCATTTCAACTCTCAGCAAGGAGCCACATGGGGTTTCTCACTCAGTTTATGTCTCAAGGTAAAAATACTTAAATTTGACTCACCAAACTGATATACATTAACCAGTTTGAATTATATATGTATCTGCAATACCATTCTTTTGTCAGAATTTGCATAAGATATGGCATGAGTTAATGAAACTTTCTTGCCAACCATCGTGAAGAAATCATGAGTTAGCAATTGTTCGTTGACCTTAGAATCATCAGGATGCATTTTCATGCGCCCAATTCCAGCTGGCAGAAGAATTCCAAGCCAGCCCAGTGGAATCAGTGCAAGGTCTGAACCATTTTTATGGTCAGGTCTCATTTGAATAATATTGACAAAGTGCCTGAATGAGCACTGACAGACAGCTCACCAATCTAGATGCAGGAAATAGATTTGTGCTGTCAAGAGGAGCTTTCATTGCTCCACCTTGAAGAACCGTTTCTAGGCAAAGTGTCTTGTTGGTTTTTTTGTTTACCCCTGGTAAGAAATGTTTTGAATCAGCTTTAATGGTTTAATTAGCATTAGCACTTTCCCCTGCTTATGATTCAGTCTAGGCACAGATCGCATTTTGATAGCACACTTGAGACAGTCGTTAAGACTATTTCTCCTACAATCTTTTTAGGGTCAGTAGAGATGGTGAATAAATGTAGCCTTGCCAATAGAGTTCACATTTTTATAAACATATGAAATAAATCTCAAACTAAAGCAACAACAGAAGCAGATATCAGTATATAACTTCTCAAGCAAGAGCGTAACCAGGCAAGGCAAGTGTTCAAGATACCTCAGTGCTTTACATTAATTCAGCTAAAGGGTTGTACTACTGCTTATGTATTATAAAGTGGTCCAAAACTCCACCAATTTTAACCCCAGGTATTTTTTGGATAGATGGGTAACAGAGTAAGTTCTTAAAGAGAGGCATTTACTGCTGCAAACATAGCCTGGGTTACTTTAATCCCCAATTTTCACTTAAAGCACATGTGCAGGCTTACTCCCTAATTCACTGACATGTCTGGAAACAACACATGTCATAAAATCATAGAATGGTTAAAACAGGGGGGATGACCTTTGACCCATTGTGCCTATGCCAACTCTCTGCATCAGCAACTTAGACAGTACCATTCTTTCAGCCCTTTCACCATAGCCCTGAATTTTGGTTTCTCTTCAGTCACTTCTCCAATTCAGTGGCTGGGACATATTTTTTCCAGCAGGCCAGCCAGATTATTTAAAATGGAAATATATCTCAAAGTTTGGTTTCATTGTCTCTTCCTTCATGATATTGTTGAGCACCACAGAAAGAAAGAATCTTAACATGAATTGTAGGCAGCCCGTTGGTTCTCTGAAGCTCCTTGAGGGTCCCATGAGGAAGTCAGTGTGAGTAGAGATACCATCTTTCCAGCAAAAATTGTGAAGTCGTAAATTATCACCAAGCACATAAAAATGTTACAGAGATTATCAGCTCCAGAAGTATCACCTCCAGGATGGAGTGCAGCAGGATTCCGATTATCTCTCAAGAGTGGTGATGATGAGTGTTTCTCTTCATTTCTCCATCAATGATAGATGGCAGCAGTTCTTTACTGTCTCCCTGGACATTCCCAACATTCCCCTTTCCTCCTGTAACATACTTCACTAAACAGTGCAAGATCACAGAACCGCTCCTCATCATCATTTCAAACATACATCTCTTCCTCATTCTTTTTACAGCTTTGACTGTCAGAATTCTATTCAGCATTATGTAATTCTCTCATGGTTCTTCCTCACTTCACACTTTTTTTCATGCTCACTTTCATATACATGCTGGTGAATGTTTTTTATTGCACACTTGCATCCCAATTCCACCTTACTTCTTTTCCCTCACAGCATCTGCAAATCAAGCAGAAGCTCAACACATGTACACATTCCCTTTTGAAGAGATGTTCATTAATTTTTGTCCTCTCTTCTAGGGCAGGACGACTTACAGCACAAGAGCGACCTAAGACTGGGAATGATTGTCCAACATAACTGTAGCAGTGAACACTGGAAATGAATTGCCCCTTTTGAACCGTGAGATTGGGACTTGGGACTTCACTGAACAGACTGACACTTCTTGTTGAACCTGAACTTCTGACTACATCAGACTGCATTGTGATGCCTCTGTCCTGCTACTGTCCATCTCACAGTACCATTCATATTCCTGTCCCTTTTCTCTTTTTCCTAGGCCCTTCTCAACAGCAACAACCCACAAACCACAGACCACACACACCACACATCACCTTGGGTTCTGTTGAAGGAGCAGTCAGATAGCTACCTGTGAATGCCAAATTGGCTGGCTAGCATGTGATTGCATGTGGACAGCTGTCCCACCGACAAGCAGAGGCCCCATGCACTCCTGTTCCCTCATTGGGACACTTAATGCTACAACAAGATCCCATCCTACAGCTCGCCAAGAACTATCTGAGACGTCCAGCAATATTAATGGAAATAAATGCAGTATAAAAATACTTTAGTGTCATCACTTCATTTAAGCTACTAACTCATTACGTAATTCATTATCAATAACTGTTAGTGCATGTCAATAGAAACCGGAGGTCAAAATCATAGATCAATTCCGAGAGCCTCCTTTTTCAGGAATAATGCTGTGTTGTAGGTGCTTTTGGGTAAGTCATAGGCCCATCTTGGTGAAGGATAGTAATTCTTTGAAATGGAATGTTTTCCATTTTGGACACTTTGGCTGAAATTTTCTGACTATTTATGCCAGTGGGATTTTCCCACCCCTTTGCAATGAATGGAGATTTGGCTTGTTGCCAAAATCTCCGTCTTTGCTGCAGTAGGAGTGTGGCATGAATAGGCGATAAGATCACACCCCTTCTCTCAATTTCAAGAATATACTAGTTACAGTGTAGCTTACAGTACAATTTGCCTCAGCCTCAACCTCAGAACAGCACTCCCGCAATACCAGTGTGATATTTTCATTTCCAACATCAACTGCACTTGACATCTGTCTGAGGGAGATTGGAAAAACAGTGTCATATCAAAGATACCTTTGTGCTGTGGCCCATTCCTACTTGGAATTGAAAGTGGCAATTGGAATGGCAATTGAAATTGGCAACTAGAATGGCTATTGGAAACTGGCAATTGGAGTGCAAACTGACTTTTTGTGAAATGGCGACAATTTTATTGAAACACTGGACAGAAATTAAAGAAGCCTCAGGGCAATGAGCCAAACATGCTAAAATACTTTTGACCCATCAGTGAGAATAAATGGCACCATCCCAACTCCTTATACATCTCACTAGTGAAGTGAATATCAGTGTTTGCTTGTGGTGGATTAGCTCTGACCCTGTATGCTTCTTGACTACAGATGCATACTTCAATCATGTTAATCTTTTAAATCTTTCTCCCTCAAAGTACAGGTCACATTTACCTTTTGTTCACACAACAGCAACTCTTCCTGTATATTATCATCCCTAAGATAGTAAAACCTCTCAAGACATTTCACAAGAGTGTTAAAAATCCAAATTAGGTACTGAACCGTGTAGGAGATTTGAAAGCAGGTGACCAAAAGCTTTGTTAAACTGATATGTTTTATGGAGAGTCTTAAACGAGTAAAAATAATGGCTATGAATTTAAAGGAGGGAATTCTACACCTTGGAGCCTTTGTAGCTGAAAGTACGTTTGCAGTGATTAGATAGGGATAGTCAAGAGACCTGGTCTGTCCTACATCTGACTCCAGATTATGTGCATGTCTATTACCTGCAGTCTGAAATGGCCTAGCCATTCAGTTCAAGGGCAATAAGTACTGGCCCAACCGATGATACTCACATCCCATGAATGAATTTTTAAAAACTTTATATTTTCATATAATATATAAAATTGTCATAAAGAAAGAACTTATAATCTAAATACTTATAGAATAGAGTTTAATGTTATACGGAAATAAACCACCATGATATATTTTGGCAAATAATAAAGTTCTATGTAACAATATTATTTTTGCCTCCCTACCGCTGGTAGTTACAGGAATAGAGACGCATTGTGTATTATAGTGCAGCCTGGCCCCTAAACTGCTGGTATTTAATTCAAATTGGATCAAATGATATTTAATCAAGTGATTGCCGACTTGGAGCATAATTCCTTCGAATTGTCTGCCACTTCATCTTTACAAAATGCACTGAAGAAATGGTTTCATGCAAATAACTCTCCATGGGCAAAAAGAACAGACTAAATTTTTCTAAAAAATCGTTTAGGACCCCCCATCACTCACCACAGTCTTACATATGTTTGTGGCATTGTGCCATTTATGTTCCCCTTAGGAGTGAAATACTGCCTATAGTTGTCTAACATTGATCAGAATGATACTGGCAGAGCCCCAGGCACCAAATTTATGTTACTCTTGTATTGAAATACCACATGCTGTTTTAAATGTGGAAACTTGAGAACACATCGACTGATGCATACATTTCAAAATGAGGTGGACAAGATGGACATTGCAACCCTAATGGAGTGATGCTTCTAGAATCCTGCCAGAATTCCGATTGTTTTGTTAGAGTTGTCCCCTCTCTTTTATTCTTCTCCATAGCTTTAGCAATCCCTGTGCAACTGTTGTACAGACATTGGGAAATAGCAGTAAGATAATTTTTGGATAATTTGTGCAATTTATTCAGCTGCAGGAAGTAGAATTACCATCCCTTCCTCCCTCAGCTCCTGTAATTACCTCACACGCAACTTGTAAAACATAATATTTGAATAATTGGTTTCTGTCACTGGGGCTATAAATATTCATAAATATGAATTTAACTTCTCAGCCTTAAGTGGTGGGAAGAGCAGACAACATTTGGGAGCTTTTGATTTACATATTTTTAAAACAGTTTTTGCCCATCTTATAATGGTAACAACCAGAAGTTGCTATTCAGTGATTATTAAGGTTTTGGGGTTTTCATCTACCCATTAACCCCATTTTCCTGTTTTTTAGCAATATGTGCAAAATATATCATCTCCTGCCTATGTAGCAGGCTGCACATTGGAGCATTGGAATTGATTATCCCATTGTGCAGTATTTAAGCCTGTGTGTTTATATCAGGATGATACGGTGATGCTGGCATTGAACTGGGGTAAGTACAGTAAGAAGTCTCACAACACCAGGTTAAAGTCCAACAGGTTTATTTGGCAAGCACAAGCTTTTGGAGTCTCGCTCCTTCTTGAAAGAGTAAGACTCCAAAAGCTTGTGCTGCCAAATAAACCTGTTGATTTTAACCTCGTGTTGTGAGATTCTTACTGTGTTTGTATAAGGAACAGGGCATAGCAATAACAATGGTCCAGATCTTCCAGTCAGCAGCAAGTCTAGGGCACTCATCATGTACTGCGATTAAAGTTGTGACTTCCCCTATTTGTGCTGGTTCTTCTGGGATTTATTGTCCCAGCTGAGGGACAGAGTCTTCAGCACAGTGGAACACAAGGGCTAGTGGTGTAGAAGCATTAAGGCCACATCCCCTTTCATATTAGCATCAAAAGGAAGACTTGATAGGGTCTGACACACTTGCGTGTTAACGCACGGTTCTTAAGTTTGTATTTTTTTTAAAAGCTATTTTTAATCTTTCAAAGCCTTTCAGTTGATTTTATGAGTTTGTATAATCTTTATTTTAATGAAAGTAGATGTTGAAAAATCTTGACAAGAGTTGAAAAAGTACTTCAATTGAAATAAATGGTAAAGTATATTAGGTCTCCGAGTGCGTTAATCTTTGTATCATTTGCTTACCAATGGACTTTAAGTAGATAAGAGCTGTTTCTATAAGTAGGGTGGTTGTTTGAGGTGGTGGGTGGGGACAGTGCTTGGACTGGCTTGGGGGTGGAGTGGAGGATGGAGTTGAGGGTGAGGGTGTCAGAACTGTTAGAGGGGTGATAGTGGCTGGAGTTGGGGATTGGGTGGGTGAGTGGCATGTTAATTGATTGGCAACTTTATTTTTACAAACATTTTGAGGTCTTCCCAATACTACTTCTATTGTTAATCACTTGAGACCCAATTCCTATCTCTGTGATTAACCGTGAAGTAAATTTTTGAGCCAGTTCAGGCCATCTACTTCAGGCTCAGTATTGAAAGGATCTGCAGATGATGCTGAGCATCGCATCTCTGCCTGCTACAAGTTAAGATATCATATTCCATTGGGTCCCATATTCCACTGGGTCCCAATACACAGCAGCAAAGAACATCTCAAAGTTTGTGGCTAATTGGAAGATCTAGGGAGTGCAAGGGAGTGAGAATTGTAAAATATGGTAATCAAGCACTAGACATCCTACTTCATGAATTGTGCAAATGTCTTGTGTGGAACACAGGGGCACAGTCCTGAGAAGCTGTTTACCAAACTTGGGAAGAGATTGCTGGCAGATTCAGTGCTATTTGTAGAACACAGATCAGGAAGGAATTGCATGGTCCAAAGGAAAAGTGATAAGTTAAGGCTACAGTCGGCTTTATTAACCTAATTAAGAAGCATTCTCATAACCTGTAACTTACTTTGTATTCTATCACCCTTTGTTTATACATGAATTAATTGTGTACTTTTTTGCATGAAATGAATAACCCTTTGGATGCTTGCAATGAAAGGCAACCCTACAGCATGAGACAAATGCATTAGCAAATTAGAACTAAAACTGTGACCAAACAGAAGAAATCCTAAAGAGACTTGACAAAGGAAATCCTTGTAATGTTTTTAAGTTTTACTTGTTAAGTAAGAAAGTATGATTCTTTGTATGTGAAACAACTTCTCAAAAAGCTAATACCCCTTCACCGAATTTCCTTTATTTAAAAATTCAATTCCACTCCTAAGAATGCTTCAATACAAAGTTAGAATCCAGAATGTCAGTAGCCCTGACACTTCTCAACATACATACACATACAGATACACATATATATACACATACATACACACACACACAAACACACACATATGTATATATACACATGTGTGTGAAACTTCTGATTGGGTAGGCAATTATTACCTCAACCAGGAGCTCATATTCCAAGAGGTCAACCTTAATGCCTTGTTGAGGTCATTCCAGTATCTTTTCTATACTACAACAGTGACTATGTCTGAAGTATTTCAAGAGCTGTGAGGTGCTTTGAGTCATCCAGTGGGCTTGGAAGGCACAATATAAATGCCTGTCTTTTTTGCAAAGCTGCATTTGACATTGTCTGGCATCAAGCAAAACTGGAGTCAAAGGGAATTAGAGGGAAAATTCTCCACTGTTTGGAATTATACCTGGCACAAAGAAACATGATTGTGGTTGTGGGGTGCCAGTCATCTCAGCTCCAGAACACCTCTACAGGAATTCCTCAGGATAGTGTTCTAGGTCCGCCCATCTTCAGCTGCTTCATCAATTACCTTTCTTCTATCATAACATCAGAAATGGGGAAGTTTGCTGATAACTGCACAATGGATAGTGCCATTCACAACTCTCAGATACATAAACATTCCATGTCCAAATGCAACAAGACATGGACAATATCCAATCATGGGCCAATCTGTGGCAAGTAACATTCACGCCACACAAGTGCCAGGAAATAACCATCCCCAGCAAGAGAGAATTTATCCATCACTCCTTGACATTCAATGGAATTACCATCACTGAATTCCCCACTACCAACATTTTGGGGGTTACTGTTGACTAGAAATTTAACTGGACTAGCCCCATAAATATTATGGTTACAAGAGCAGGTCAGAGGCTAGGAATACTGCAGTGAGTAACTCATTGCCTGACTCCTTAGTTTGTCCATCATCTACTAACCACAAGTCAGGAGTGTGATGGAATATGCTCTCCATTTGCCTGGATAAGTGCAGTCTAACAAAACTCAAGAAGTTTGATACCATCTAGGACAAGCAGCCTGCTTGACTGGCTCCCCTTCCACAAACATTCACTTCCTCCAGAACCAATGCACAATAGCTGCAGTGTATACCATCTATAAGATACACTGAAGGAACTAACCAAAGCTCTTAGGTAGCACCTTCTAGCATCCTCAGTATTTTGCCTCTATCATCTACATGGACAAGGGCAGCAGATACATGGGAACTACACCATCTGGAAATTCCCCTCCAAGCTACTCAATATCCTGACTTGGAAATATAACATCGTTCCTTCACTGTCGCTGGATCAAAAGCTTGGAACTCCCTTCCTAACAGCACTGTGGGTGTGTCCTATACCACATGGATTGTAGCAGTTCAAGAAGGCAGCTCATCACCACTTTCAGAAGGACAATTAGGGATGGGCAATAAATGCTGACCCAGCCAATGAATCCCACATTCCTTGAAAGCATATTAAAAAGTATTTTGAGTAGGGCTGATCTCCAATGCTTGTCATCCAAATTGAACCTCATAGATTCTTCTTCCAGCAGTCCTCCATGTGCCTGCGAGCTTGGCGGATGCTGACTCCTCCTACTGTGGCGGACCAGCAGAGTGTAAGACCTTGCCTGAACTACATCTAGTACCCCCTGGGGTGTGTGATTCTGCAGTGGTGAAGGGTGCAGCTGACTGTTGTGACTGACTACAGTAGAACATTTGTCGTCTCCCACAATATCCTTGGTGCTCAATGGGCTAGAGATATTGCTGCTCAGGGCCTCTTCTTCTGGTCTTCCTCTGTTCCTAATGGCAGCTGTAAATGAGAAAGGAGGGTGGCACGATGGCTCATGCATTGGGAAATCCTCAATTGTATATACAATGAGCCCAGCATTGTGAAATTTGGCACAAATTCCCACCGGGCTCCACGGCAGGAAGTACTCCCCGTTCCCACCCTGACCACGGGACTTAGTTTGGGAATAGACAATTCCAGCCTGAGACTTAATGGGATTGTGCCAGTGCATTGTGCTTCTTATGTTTGAAAGAAATGCTGCAAGGACAATGGTTATTCCTGCAGAAGAAAATTAAGAGGTAAAATCCAAAATCCGTTTGCACGTGATGCTCTTTGATTTAAGTGACTGTGACTGTGGGCAATATTTTACCATTTTGATTCTAAGTGTTGGGCTGACTTGAATGTGGGAGTGTCTCAGATCTGTCTTTTAGACCTGTTCTCCAGCGTCCGCATTCGCACTCTGTCTGCAGAAGTATCAGCCTATGGGTGGGGCTCAACAGGCCCAAAACTCTGTAGCTCCGATTGGCACTTCCAACTGCACGCGCACAGACAAAAAAATGATAGAATAATGCTTTCCTGCTGGGGCTGGAAAATGCCTCCTCCTTGCTACACAGACATTGCCCAACCCACAACATTTCTGACCCCCGAATTCTCCCACCGTCCCCCCCCTCCCCACCACGCAGATCAGTCATGGGCCCCTGCCCTCCTTCGCCCCACCAATCTCAGGCAGAATGGCCATGGACCCCTCTTCCTCCCCCCAACTGATCTCAGGCAAAGTGGCAGCAGAACCCCCTTCTCCCAACTGATCTCAGGCAGAGAGATCCACCTTACTGATATCAGGCAGGGTGATCCCCATCAGCCCCACCCCAGACCCTCCCACACAAGGCCCCTATCTCCTCCAGATTCCAATGGCTGTGTGACACCTCCCTCTCTCTCCCCTGCCCCCAGTCATTGAGGAACTGATCCACCCTCCCCACCCCACTTCCCAATCAGCACGCTTGCAAGTGCTCACTTGCCTTCCCCTCAATGCTAACAAGCAAACTGCACGGAACTTGCTGGAATGTTCTGCCAAACTGCCTGCAGCTGACCTGCCCTAACAAGACGGGCAGCTCCATTAAAAACACAAGAATGGACAGGCAGGCAGGCATTCCTGCGCGATATGAGCGCGTGACCAGCTTTCTGAGGGTGAACTGGGGAGGGTACTGGATGAAGCAGAGGTGAGGCAGGACACCCTCTTCTCCCCAGGAGGACGCAGACCCCAGGGAGGCTGCTGGAGATATGATCGGAGAGGCAGTGGTCACCTCGGTCAGTGCCAGGGCACTGGCCCTCCGAACCGCGAAGCAGTGCCGGAAAAAGTCAATGCTTCATCCATGCAGCAGGGTGAATGCTGAACCCCATCTTGCATCTTCCCCCAAATCTTCGCCAGATCCTCCCATTCCCAGAGTCCTGCATGCTTCCAGCTCCTGACCCCCAAGCACTCCTTCCTATCCCCCCCCAAGAAATGTGCTTGCCCTCTAAGGGCCATCACCTGATACTCTGCAGGAGTTACGCCATCATTTCTTTCATGCCTCCTTCTGTCTCCAAACAACAAGACTGACAGTAACACCCATGAGAGGATGAAGACAGGGAATGGTGAGCCAGACCTCCCAGTCCTCACCCCCTTTGAGGAGCGGGTGCTGAAGCTGTAAAGGGAAGGAGAAATGCAGGCTGTCAGCAACAGCATGATCAGGCTGCTGTCAAGACGTGATCACCTGTTATTCCTCCAGTCACCTTGAAGCAACTTCTTGGGTGCACGTGTTTCGGATGCGAGGGACAAGGTTTAAGAGATATACGAGGCATGTTGATACGCACAGAGAGGGTAGTGGGTGCTTGGAACTTACTGCCGGGAAAGGTTGCAGATGCAGATACAATAGTGACCTTTAAGGGGTGTCTCTACAGCTATGTGAATGGGATGGGAATAGAAGCATACGGTGCCCGGAAGGGTAGGGGTTTACAAATCAGATGGGCAGTCTGGTTGCAACAAGCTTGGAGGGCCTAAGGACCTGTTCCTGTGATGTAATTTTCTTGGTGCTTTATTCTATGTTCAATGGAGAAATGTGAATCACGTATTTGGATTCCTCTCCCTCCCTTGCACTTACCCTTGTGTCCTGCGTTGCGAGGACAGATCCAGATGCCCTGGGCCTTCTGGATTCCAGGCCTGTACTGCAGCTCCTGGTCCAGACAGCTCAGACGAGTCCTTGGAGGATATAGGTGAAGGGACCTTGAGGGTGGAACTGTCTTGGCGTCAGCTTCCACCTCACAATTCGTCACCCTAAATACTGACACATCAGTGGGTCCACTTAGTGGTGAGGCTTCTGGATCACTCCCTGGTGAGCACGACACATCTGATAATGTACACCAGGTGAAGGAAGGAACATCCGAGGCCTCTGGCAGGCAGGGTCTGCTGGAGGTGAGGACTCAGCTGGCCCCAGGCTACATGCTGGGCCTCTGAGATCACTTCTCTCTCAGCTGCTGGAGATGCAGCAACAGAGCCAGGGAAAGCAGGAGGGGCTGATGCTACACTGGGCCAAATGCGGGGCTGTTGGGAGGAGTCCCAAAGCTTTCAGGCGAACCAGCTATTGCCTGTCTTGCATGTTCCCAGGCCAACATTGCAAAGGTGGCGTCTGCAGTGGAAAGCCTGGGGCAGGGGTTCTTCACCATGAGTTCCAAGTGACGTGCAAGTCACAGCAGACCACAGCTGAAGGACTGAACAGGATTCTCGAGATTCTGTGCCCCTTGGCTGAGAGGCTTGAGAGATTGCAGGGGATCCAGTGAGACAGCACTGGGGCACACTGTAGCCCAGTCACAGAGGGCCACAAATGAGGGGTTGCAGAGCATGGCTCAGCCTCAGAAGGCACTTGCTGTGGCCATTGATAGGTGGGCCCTGACTAAAGTAGCCATCGCAGAGGGGTCGACCACTATGGGTAAGACACAGATGGTCCTCCAGGATTGGCAGGGCCAGGTGATGCTGCAGCTTCTGGAACTCACTGCAGAAGAACTGCCATCCCATGGAGTGACCCAGGGGCCCACAGGAACCCCAAGGGAGGATGAAAGGCTCAAGCCCATGCTGGGGCCTTCCAGTCAAGAGAATGTGGCTGTGACTACACCTTTTGACTCCCCCTTCCTTAACAGCAGAGCATCACAGGGGCAGCGGGATGAAGAGGGTGTCATGGAAGCATCCCCTGGAAGCAGGCCAGGGCCCTCTAGGTCCAGAGCCTCCATAGGACGCCTGCCACACACATCATAGGCCGTGGGGTGAGGTAGGCAGCTGGCCCCTCCACCTCCAATGTACATTCTGGGGAGTAACTGAGGCAAAGTGGTAGGCCACGTAAGTTCAGGTAGTTGTAGTTGCATTGAGATGGCACGGGTGAAGGGCTGCACTAGTTAGAAAGATACTTAAGTACCTTAACATTTTCTGATAGAAGTTTTTATGTTAGAACATATTATTTAAACACCTTTATTGCAATTAACCGTTTTTTCACCAGCATCCTATGATTAATTTGTCTCAGGTTGTCTCGAATAGGAATCCTTTTCTATTGATGATCACCAGATGTCAGCTGGGGAGGCCCCTCAATGCTGCGCCACTGAGAAAAGGAAGCTATTGGTTCCCCAGACCCCACAAGCAATTCCTCCCTGTCCCCCCACCCCACCTGCTCCAGGGCCCTGTAGGGTGGTTTCAGACCTCTTACACAGACATGGGCCCAGGTGCTAGCAAGCATGTGGATCTCAGGTAGGAGTCAGACTAGTTTGCACCAGGCACCATCATAATGGTGCTTAGTGAGTCATCATCACCCTCCTGCCTGCCAAAAAACCCACTAACACAGAGTACCCATAGGCACAAGCCCTTAGCTAGTGAACTACCTGGTGATCAGAGCCTCTCTAGCTGCCTTTGCAAGTCTTATTTGGGCTACCAGCCCAACAGCGCCTGGTGTTCCTCGGCATGTTCTTCCTCTTCATCCTCCTCCTCCTCTTCCTCCTCCTCCTGCTGGTCATCCTGCCCAGTGATGCCTGGCTGGTTAGCCTCCACGTCCTCCTCCTCCTCCTCAAATATATCACCTCTGTGTAGAGCCAGATTGTGCAGGGCACAGCACATGACCACATTGCAGGAAGTGATCAGGGGTCTGTATTGGAGGGCCCCACCATATTGGTCCAGATACCGGAATCACATTTTGACATTTTGACCACACTATCGTGTGGGTGGCTATTTGGGCCTCATTATAGTGGGCCTCTGCCTCAGTCACAGACCTCCACAAAGGCATCATCAGCCATGTCACCCATGAGCCACCCCCGCAGCCTGGGCTCCTCCTCAAATGCCTCGGGGATGTCCGAGCTCCTGACAGTGAAACTGCCATCGTGCTGCCTGGTTATGTTGTGCAGACACGCATAATGTTCATACTATAATTGCACACAATTTGAACATTCAGAGAGTGGAACCCTTTCTCTTGATGAATCTCCACGGATTTTGTAGGGGGGCCTTGAGGGTGACATGTGTGTAGTTGATGGCCCCCTGAATATTAGGCATTCCCCGCAATGGCCATGAACCCTACAGCCCGGGCTTCCTGATGAGCCTGGTCCAGGTTAAATTTGATGTCCTGTCCAGCCCGGGCATACAGGATTTCTGTGACCTGCTTGACACAGGTATGCACGGCTGATTGGGAGATGCCACAGACATCTCCGCGAGGGGTCTGGAAGGAGCCGGTCGCATAAAAGTTCAGAGTTCAATTTGACAGCCGCCGAGAGTGGGTGTCCCCCCCCCCCCCCCCCACCCCCCACCCCTGCACCACCTCATCCCTGAGTGAATGGCAGTCAACTCCCTCTACTCCTGCAAATGGGAAAACCCGGGCCTCCTGTGCCCACATTTCTTCCTCAGCTTTTTCTCTTCAGCTCCCATTAATTCAACCCATTAATTCATGCTGCCCATTAATTCAATTTAAATGCAGTCAAATGCATTTAAATAGCCATCACTCCCGTTTCAGGTGCAGTCCCGATTGCATCCGTTTTCAGGCCTTGGTAAAGGGGGAACTGGTGCGGAGGTGGACGTGGACATGGTAAAGTCAGGCCTCATACCTGACTTTACCAAATTTTCGCGCCCGAAACTGGGCACAACGTGATAGTAACATTGGGATCTCCATCTTCACTGTCCAGTCTGCAATAACGACAACAGGAGATCTTTCTATTTTCATTCATTAAAATGATCTTTCCAACGTCTTCTGTTTGTTGTTTCCTTTGTCATCCTCTCTTTACAGCATTAACTACTTGGAGTAGAATTTTATGGCCCTGTCACTGTGAGGGAAGGATAGGGATGGAAAATGCAAAGAGTTTGTGTGACTCTCCATTAACCATTGACTTTGGCTGGACAAACAAACCCCACTTGTCAACCCCCCCCGTTATAGAGGGGCTGTAAAAGTGGCCCCTTGGTTCCAGGGATTCTGAATGCCCTCTGCTATTCCACCTGATTTATGGAAGTCTTTTCGACAATGGAGGCCTTTAACATCAATGCATTTGTGGCACGATGGCGCAGTGGTGAGCACTGCTGCCTTACAGTGCTGGAGACCCGGGTTCGGTTCCCAACTTGGATCACTGTCTGCGTGTGAATGAGTTCATTCTCCCCGTGTCTGCATGGATTTCCTCTGGGTGCTCCGGTTTCTTCCCACATTCTGAAAGAAATGCTAGTTCAGTGAATTGACCGAACTGCGGACTGTAGCGACTAGGGGAATTTCACAGTAACTTCATTGCAGTGTTAATGTAAGCCTTACTTGTGACTTCTAGATAAACTTTCCTTTTACTTTATTTGCATTCCATGTTCATAGCAGGGCTCTGACAGATCAGGAAATAAAGTATGTTATTCCGGGTGGAACCACAGCATTCATATAGTTGTCAGCTACTACTTAATTGATTTGAAAGTACCCACTATAAGAACATTGAGCAGGTGCCCTGTTGTTGAGATGTTGCACTGCATGTCCAGCTGGTGTAACGATGCCACCATGTCCCCTTTCTCTTCAATTACTTGTTAAAACGTGTCAGTGGGATGGAGGACATTTAGATTGAAAACTGACAAAATAATGAACATCTCCAGCAGGATTAAATCAATGGCACACAATTGATCGCTGTGAAGCTGCACCTGGGACTTTCTGCAGTCCATGACAATATGAACAGTAGTTTGTTACCAACAGACCAAAGCAAAAATAAAATGCAAAGTGGAGAAAAGAAACGAGGAAAAGGGAGGCAGAACAATCCATTGAGGTATCTAAAATATTATACAATATGGGAATGGTGAACCCAGAATATTACTTTGGGATATGTCAGATATGAGCGACAGAGGAGTGTATTTTAAGTTAGTGGGAGCTGTCGGGAAAAGCATTTATATTCTGTGTGTGTCAGCCTACAAAATGAATGAGTTAACAGTTCCATTGAAACCGTGTCAAAAGATCTATTTCTTCCTAACAAAAATAAAAATGATTGCACACCACAATTGGTCGGAAAAACTGCACAGTAATGTGTTCTGCAGGAACCAGCACAAGGAGGTGAATTTCTGCTCTTTGACAGACCTGATTGACTACCTCCAGCCTGCAGTTTATTATATTCTTTACAAAATCATTTTCATGTAGAATCAACAGTAGGAAAAGGTAATAACTGATTGGCTCCAACAGTGTCCGCTGCCATCCTCCAACTATAAATTACATTTCTATGGCAGTCATTGTGTTTAAAAGATGGCTCATGGTAATTCACAGGGCTGGAAAATTTACCGGATCTCAAGTAGGGGAGAAACATAAAAGCATCAGAGGTTGGAGGGCAGATTTTTTTTTGCTCCAGAGACTAAAAGGAGGAATTTTCACAAAAAATGGCAAAGTGTCAGCTTTGGATTGAAGACCGATATGTTTAACTCAGTTAACCAGCCAGGTTTCCACTACAGATCTTCAGACATTTTGCCAAAAAAAGCAGGGGGGCTATATTTTTGAAGGACGGGGTTTAAAGATGCTGACAAGGCCAGTTCCACAGAGATCGAGATGCCATTTTCCAAGGGCAAGTTGAACTCAAAGTTAAAAAACAGGCTCCCCCTCCCAATCCCATAGGGATCAAGACCCTACCCATCCATCATCACCAGCAATCCCCTCCCCACCATCTATCATCGGTCATCACCAGCTATCTTCCCCAATCCATCCATCAGTACTGGCAGCCTCCCCACCTTCCCCATCACTGTCATTGCTTCTGGTCCTGCCCCTTGGCAGTGCCAACCTAGCAATGCCGTGTTAGCATTTCCAGGGTGCCAGGTGCAATAGCAGGGACAAAGAGGGACAAAGCATTGGAAGTATTCTGAATGTGATAGAGGCGCACTGTGATGGGAGACAAAGGTCCATTAACCTCAGCAGTCCAGCATGGGGGCAGATTGCCAGTGAGGGCAATGCCAATAGGAGAACCACCACTTTGTGCAGGAAAATAATGAATGATGTCATCTGCTCTGTCAAGGTAAGTCAACCTTGTCTTGCCTGTCCATTCTCACAAGCCCATCAGTCAATTCAAGTGTTACAGCCCACAGAATCTCATACACCGTCAGCATAAGAAACATCGGCATTGACTCTCTCACACATGTGACTCTTTATCTCTTCTCACATTCTGTGCAGCTCACATCCTCAACTCTTACACAGGTCCACTCAGGGCCTACAGAAGGTAGTTATCTGGGCATCTGTTCTGTACACAGTCTGTCCATCTGTCTTTATGCAGGACAAGATCACCCACAACAAAAGGAAGAGATCCCAGACAGGAGGGAAGATGCCTGAACTCAGACCCCTCAGAGTTTGAGGAGCATGTGACAGAGCTGGCCGGTGAAGAACAGAATGTGCCCTGCCAGGGGTGAGATTGACGTCTCCCAACCCAGTGAGAATCCCTTGACATCACACTCTCTAGCCTATGAAACTCTGATGGCTCGATTCTCCCCAAAAAAATTTGATGTGCTGAATTGGTGGGACAAATAGTGTAATTCACAATTGTTTTTTCAGTGGTAGTTCAGACTTGAATCTCCCACACTTCGTCCAATGCAGAATGGGCAGGGGGCAGTGCCGGGGGCGGGGGGGGGGGGGGGGGGGTGGGGGGAATACTGTGGGTGGGGCCTAGGAGCAATTCACAATCATTAAAAGCTCAGGGGGTGGGGCCTATTCGTGCCAGAGTCTGACAGCTCCAGAACTCTGCGCATGTGCAGTGGCCCCGATCTGTCAGCCTCCTGCTTGCTGGGCAGCTCGATCGCTGGCCTGCCCAGGACTCTCTCAATGCTGTCCCCCCCCAACCCTCCCAAGGCTCATTGCAGCCCCCACAACCATTCCTGGGCCAATTCCAACCTCCTCCCATCCCAGAGCACCCCGATATCCAGCACCTCCCCAGCAGTGACAAATCCTCCCCATCCCTGCAGACCCCCTTTACGCTAGCCGACCACCCCCCAATGGGAAGCAGAGCGCCCCCCTCGGGATACAAACACGCCCAGCAGACCATCCCTCCCCAGCCCATCCCAATCACTGGCCTCCCTCCTCCAGCCCCAAACAAATCCCAATGCAGAGTGGCAATGGGACCCCCAACCCCCACCAATGATCCCCAGGCTCTGCCCACAATAGGCCCCACCCCTTGGCACTGCCACATGCCAGGTTGGCAGTGCCAAGGTTCCCCCTGGACATTGGAACTTTTACCCTTGGGCAGTGCCAGGGCACACAGGTTGGCACTGCCATGGTGCCCATGCACAATGGGCATCCCCTGCCACCCAACCTCTGGGGGAGCCCTGATTGCCCCCCTTCACTTCGGCAGGCTCTTCCACTAGTCCCCCAAACATGGGGAGCTAGTCTAAACATCGCTGGACTGAAATACTCCTCGAGAAGTAGGAGATGCTATCAAGTCTGGAGAGTTCAGCCCCAGGCCTGATAATCACATCTAAATTGCATTAAAAACAGATTAAAATCACTTACCTGTTTTCCTGCTGGTTTCCAACGTGGTCTTGAATGCATCTGTTCTCTGGTGGTGGGTGACCTCATGTGTTCCTGATGCATGCGCAAATCCCACAAAATAGCCGACAAGTGCATCTCCCACTCAATGAGCCAAAACATTTGCACGTCATGATGGGAATCAGGCCCTGAGTGCTTTATTATGTTGATCACTATGCAGGCAATCACTGAAGATCTCATTTCCCTTCAAAAGGCACCAGTAGGGTCAGCCAGCTGAGCAACACTTCACCCCACACCACCTCAGATATGAGGATCAAGAGGGCCCACTAGATGACGACCTATCATAGCATTCACCTGAACCCCCCACCAATGCAGTTGCACACACCTCGATGAAACCTAATTCGGGGTTACAATCTGGTGAACACTCCACAGATTTGGATCCACAGGAGACAGAGGCCAGGACATCCAAAGTCACTGGCACTTGAAGAACTGCTGAACATCCAACTCTTGCTGAGTTGGTAAATTTAGAGACAGAGGAGGGTTAGTGAGAGTTGATGATGAGGAGGATGTGGGTTTTGAAGGTATACATGTCCAAAAGACAGGTTGGTTAGGTGCATTGGTTTTGTTAAATTGCCCCTTAGTGTCAGAGAGACTAACAGGAAAAATGTGTGGGGTTACGTGGATAGGACCTAGGTGGGATTGTTGTCAGCATTGAATCAATGGGCCAAATTGCCTCCTGCTGCATTGTAATGACTCTATGATTCTATGTAAAAGCTGATGCTGATGGAGAGGAAAAGGAGGTTAAAGATGAAGTGGTACTTTGTAAAAATGAAGGGGTCGAGGGTTTATATTTAACAGAGGGTAATAATAGATCTGAAGAAGAAGGACATATTATCTTAGAGAGAAACATTAATAATATCAGTGATAATGGGAGCCAGAAAGGAAGTTCAGTGTTCAGAATTTTAGTGGAAATTTAGTTAGGGATACAGACTGGGATAGGCTGTTGGAGGGTAAGTCCATGTTAGGCATGTGGGAGTCTTTCAAGGGAAAACTGAAATGGGTGCAGGAAAGGCATGTGCCGGTTAAGAGGAAGGATGGGAAAGGAGGTAGGATTAGAGAGCCGTGGATTACTAGAGATATAGAGGACCTGGTCAGGAAGAAACGAGAGGCGTATGTCAGGTCTAAGCAACTGGGAACGGAGAGAGTGTTGGAAGAGTACAGAGAGAGTAAGAGGGATCTCAAAAGGTGAGTTAGGAGGGCAAAAAAGGGGCATGAAATGGCTTTGGCAGGTAGGATTAAGGAAAATCCAAAGGCATTTTACTCCTATGTTAGGAGCAAAAGGGTGGCTAGGGGAAATATCGGTCCCCTCAGGGACAGACAAGGGGAATTGTGCTTAGAGTCTGAGGGAATGGGGGAGATCCTGGATGAATACTTTGCATCAGTATTCACGAAGGAGAGGGGCTTGATGTCTGGTACGGTCATCGAGGGAGCTGTAGACCAATGGAAGGAATTATCGATTATGAGGGAAGAAGTGTTAGAGCTTTTAGGTAGCATTAAAACTGATAAGTCTCCGGGCCCGATGGCATTTATCCTAGGCTGCTTAGGGAGGCAAGAGATGAGATTGCTGGGCCTCTGATGCAAATCTTTGTCTCTTCTTTGGACACAGGTGAGGTCCCAGAGGACTGGAGGATAGCAAATGTCGTACCGTTGTTTAAAAAGGGTAGGAGGGATAACCCGGGTAACTATAGGCCGGTGAGTTTGATGTCAGTGTTAGGCAAGTTGATGGAGAGGATTCTTAGGGGTAGGATGTTTGAGCACTTAGAGCGTTGCGATCTGATTAAAGATACGCAGCATGGCTTTGTAAAGGGGAAGTCTTGCCTTACGAATCTGGTAGAATTTTTTGAGGAGGTGACAAAAACGGTCGACGAAGGACGAGCCGTTGATGTCGTCTATATGGATTTCAGTAAGGCGTTTGACAAAGTCCCTCATGGTAGGTTGGTAGAAAAGATTAAGGCTCATGGGATACAAGGCCAGGTATCTAGATGGGTTGAGAACTGGCCTGTTAAGAGGAGCCAGAGAGTAGTAGTGGAGGGGTCCTTTTGTAGCTGGAGGTCTGTCACTAGTGGTGTGCCGCAGGGCTCAGTACTGGGACCTCTTCTCTTTGTGGTATATATAAATGACTTGGAAGGGGGAGTAAGTGGTGTGATCAGCAAATTTGCTGATGACACCAAGATGGCTGGATTGGCAGGCAGTGAGGAGCAGTATCTGGCAATACAACGGGTTATTGATAGGCTGGTATATTGGGCAGATATATGGCAAATGGAGTTTAATCCGGATAAATGTGAGGTGATGCATTTTGTCCGGAATAATGTAGGGGCGAGTTATATGATAAAGGGTAAGCCCATAAAGAGTATAGAAATGCAGAGGGACCTGGGGGTGCAAGTGCACAAGTCTTTGAAGGTGGCAGTGCAAGTGGAGAGTGTGGTGAAGAAAGCCTATGGTATGTTAGCCTTTATAGGAAGGGGTATAGAATATAAGAGCTGGAGTCTAATGTTGCAGTTGTATGGAACATTGGTTAGGCTGCATTTAGAGTACTGCATCCAGTTCTGGTCACCTTACTACCGGAAGGACGTGGAGACTCTGGAGAGAGTGCAGAGGAGGTTTACCAGGATGTTGCCTGGTATGGAAGGACTGGGTTATGAGGAAAGATTGAACAAATTGGGGCTGTTTTCCCTTGAAAGACGGCGACTGAGGGGGGATCTAATAGAGGTATATAAGATTATGAAGGGTAAAGATAGAGTAAACAGAGGTAAGCTATTTCCTATGATAGAGACACACAGTACAAGGGGCCATGGGCTTAAGGTGAGAGGGGAGAGGAATAACACAGATATTAGAGGGAGGTTTTTCACACAGAGGGTAGTGGGGGTATGGAATGCTCTGCCAAGTAAGGTGGTGGAGGCAGGCACGCTGGAGTTGTTTAAGAATAACTTAGACAGGCACATGAGTGGGTTGGAGATGGGTGGATATAGGAGATTGTTTTAAATAAGGTTCATTAGCATTGGGGCGTCCCTGGTAATGTAAAAGGATATGGTACGATAATAATGTTTTTTCTCTTTTAATTCACAGGTTTTAAGTTGGTCCGCCTTGTTGTCCAATGGGGGGCATACACGCGATGGGTCGTACTTGGGCTGCTCTTGAATGTTCGAGATTGGCCTAGTGCTTCATGTCGTTAGTGTGTGCTTAAGCTGGACTGGATGCTGGGCAACACGACAGCTCAGTGACTATTGCTGATTGCTGTGCAGACACATGGATTTGGGCCGGTGTCTGTGGGAGTTTGCACATTCTCCCCGTGCTTGCGTGGGTTTTCTCTGGGTGCTCCGGTTTCCTCCCACACCCCAAAGATGTGCTATTAGGCTGATTGGAAGTAATAAATTGTCCTTAAATTAGTTTCCCTCAATGTGGATGGCCATAAAAACAATAGATAGGGGTCATGGGTGGAGGGGGGACTGGTAATGTTAAAAAGGCAGCGCGGGCTCGTTGGGCCGAAGGGCCTGTTTCCCGGGCTGTTTTTGTTCTTTGTTCTTTGAGCAAGATCTGGATCTCATGAGCAGCGTGAACTTACAGGGGGTATAAGGAAGATATATAAACACACAAACATAAGAACATATGAATCAGGAACAGGAAATGCTACTCAGCCCTTCAAGCCTGCTCTGTGTCTCAATAAGATTATGGCTAAACTGATTTTAACCTCAAATCCATATTCTTACTTACCTCCAATAGTCTTTTAACCCATGCTTATGAAGAATATATTTATCATTGCCTTAAAACTATTTAAACTCATCACCTTTGGGGAAGAACGTTCCAAAGACTCACAAACCTCTGAGGGAAAAGACATCCTCGTCCCTGTCTTAAATTGGTGACCCTTTAATTTTAACCAGTGACCCCTAGTTCTATATTCCCCCACAGGAGGAAATATCCTTTCCATATCCACCCTGTCAAGTCCCCTTAGAATCCTACATATTTTGCTCAGAAGCGAGGTTAGATGCAGATTTAAGATTATGAAGGCTGAGAGGAAAGTTGGTCAGTGGGATAGGGGAGGCGAGGGAAGTGACAAATGGAGATCGGAACGTCTTAGTTTTAGATGCAAAAAAGTCTACAAGCTCCTTTTACTTGTTGGAGGCAGGGACAGACATCACAGGGGAGAAGAGTTTAAGAAGAAGGTTCGCAGTGAGGAAATAAAGCCTGGGGTTATCATTGCATTGCAGGATCATCCTAGAATAGTGATCAGTTTTGGCAACGGAGACCAGTGCAAGTGGAGAGAGTTTGCTCTGACCGTTAGTAACCAATAAATTATTCAGTCAATGATTCTTATAAGATGGAAGAAGCTACTTTGAAATATTTCATACTATCACACCACCATCCTCACCAAGGCACCACTTGTGCATCATTTTAAATTAGCTTGATTGGAAACTATATTCAGAGGTCTAAATCCCTAGCTCATTGGTATGCTGAACATTATGCAAATATGAATAAATTTTAATATTTTTGAATGAAAATCGTATTGTATTCTGATATCTTGTTTCACCCCAGTTTCATTTAATTGCCTGACCTCAACCTTAATCTGCTTTCCTCTAACTCCAGTAACTCAAGAACTTTCCAACTTTATGTCTATCATTACTGTACATCCACTGATGAAAATTTGCACAACCTGCTTGTTACAAGTATCCTCCTGCATCCTGAATTGGTTATTGTTTCTTTTGGTTCTCTGCTACTTCATACTTTTCAAAGATGGGCTCTGAAAACATTAAGTAAGAATGGTTTAGATAAAATTCTTTGTTTTATTGCAAAGCAAGTGAACAAATGGAACAAGAATTATGCTCAGGGTTCCAGTAAGAAATCTAGGAAAGAAGCTCTAGGTCAGAGATGGTGAGAATATGGAACTTGTTACCACATGGAGTAGTCAAGATGAATAGCAGAGATGCATTCAAAGGGAAGCTAGTAGTGTATATGAGATAGAATACAACAATAATTTGACAGCCTGACCTGATAATGGAGAAAGAACATCAATGTTTAATTCATTATCATTGTCGCTTTAAATCATCCATACCAATGTCATCTGAAGATTTCAATGCGCTCCTGTCTGGTCTCCCACATGCCACCCTCTGTAAACTTCAGGTCATCCAAAACTCTGCTCTCTTGTCCCTATCATAATTTGAAGCAATTCCTATTCCCTTTCACCCTTATACCTGCTGACCTACACTGGCTCCCAATCAAGCCAAGGCTTGATTTTAAAAATCTCACCCAATTTTTCCAAATCCCTCCATGGCCTTGCTCCTCCCAATCTCTGTAATTTCTTCCAAACACACAACAAAATGTGTGGTGCCACTGGAGTGCTGTTATGGCACCTCCAACCAGGTAAGGGAGAGGAGGCTGCAGATGGTTCCAAACACCAGGGCCCAGGGGCAAAGGGGGATCAGACTTGGTCATTTAAAAGAATTTCCCATCTTCACACTGATGGCCTGATAGGCTGACTTAAAAACAACAGAACTTTCAATATAGCTATTTTTTGAAGCTTGTCTGTCAGGTCAATTCTACCCGTTGCTGCACTGCTGTTAAACAGGTTAGGAGTTGGGAAATTTAGGGGTGGGAGGGGGTTGGTGTTGTGGGGTAATTGAGTTCAACAGCTTCTGCCGAGGCAAAGATGATGCAATGACTTTCACAGGGTGTCGACGAGAGTTTTTTAAAAACCTCCAATACAGGTCACAGAGTTTTAACCAGATTGAGGTCAGGTACTGGAATGAGATGGGTTGTGAATGGTGAAGTGAACTTGGTTCAGGTATTGAAGGTTGAAGGGGAATCAGGCTGAGGTGGGAGAACAAAATTCTTTAACCGCAAACGTTATAAAGCTGGCTGAACGAGTGCAGCACTCGGATATAGTTTGAGGTTGAAAGGTTGAGCAAAATCAAGTATGATTTTCTGGAGTTCAGAGTTTATCCAGAACACCCACTGGGAAACCTATTGGTCCAGCTTTTCCAGAGTAGGTTCTTCCATACTGACTCCCTCTATCCCCATTTGATGAACTCGTCCCTTTCTCCTTTCAGAGTTTCTTCTCCTTCATCCTCAACAGAATCAAGGTAAAAATGTTACAAGCTGCCTGTTGTGTTAGATTGAACTAATATCTGTGTTTTCAAATATTTGAGAGCACTGTGAACAAGTCAGCGGCACTGTGGCATGTCTCTACCTCCCTCTTATGTTTTATAGTCATATGAGAGATTGCCTCTATATAAAATATAGTGATTTTATTTCAGCACCATTCACAATCTCAGGATGTCCCAAAGTACATAACAGCCAATCAAGTTCTTTTAGAGTCTTAAACCAAAAGAGAAAATGCTGGAAAATCTTAGCAGGTCTAACAGCATCTGTAAGGAGAGAAAAGAACTGACGTTTCAAGTCCTGAAGACACTTTGCCAAAGCTGTTGTTATCTAGCATATTGACCTCTATCTTGCAGAGGCTAAGTACCAATTTTCAAATACTTTCTCCTACCTTCCCCTGGACGATGACCACACCAATGAATATCAAACCATTATCTCCAACACTGTTACCGACCGCCTTTCCTCCGGTTGCCTTTCCCCCACAGCTTCCAACCTCATTGTTTCCAGCTTTGACAAAGGAGCACCTGGACTCGAAACGTCAGCTCTTTTCTCTCCTTACTGATGCTGCCAGATCTACTGAGACTTTACAACGTTTTCTGTTTTGATTTCACATCCCAGCAGTAATTTGCATTTATCTTTTAGAGTCTTGTTAGTTTTGTTGTAAATGTTGACCAAATTTAGACCAAAGATTGGATGGATATGGAGGTGGTTGCATTGTTTGAAAAATTAAACCAGGAAGCTTGACCCTGACTGGTCAAGCCATTTTCCTGAGCAATGAACCAGAAAATTGCTATGAATGATTTTGTTCAGCTGAAACCAACACATTGTGTGTGCACGTTCTTTTTATCTACAAAGAATAAAAACTGCTTCAACTAAATATCTTTTTTTCAGCAATATTTATGCTTTCTTTTTAACCTTGATGCTCTTTTATACTATGGGCTTTAGAACATAAGAACATAAAAAGTAGGAGCAGGAGTAGGCCACCTAGCCCCTCGAGCCTGCCCCGCCATTCAGTAAGATCATGGCTGATCTGAAGTGGATCAGTTCCACTTTCCCGCTTTCTCCCCATAACCCTTAATCCCCTTGCCTACCAAAAACCTATCTACCCGTGTCTTAAATATATTTAGCGAGGTAGCCTCCACCACTTCAACGGGCAGAGAATTCCAGAGATTCACCACCCTTTGAGTGAAGAAGTTCCTTCTCAACTCCGTTCTAAACAGCCCCCCCCCTTATCTTGTGGCTGTGCCCTCTAGTCCTGCTGTCCTTTCTGAGCAGGAAGAACCTCTCCACCTCTACCCTATCCATCCCCTTCATCATCTTCTACGTCTCTATAAAATCCCCCCTCATCCTTCTAAACTCCAGCGAGTACAAGCCCAGTCTATTCAGCCTTTCCTCATAGTTCAACCCCCTCAACTCTGGTATCAGCCTAGTGAACCTCCTCTGCACTCCCTCCAAGGCCAAAATATCCTTGCGCAAGTGCGGCGACCAAAACTGCACACAGTACTCCAGATGCGGCCTCACCAGTGCCCTGTACAGTTGCAGCAAGACCTTCCTACTTTTATATTCAATCCCCCTTGCTATGAAGGCCAGCATCCTATTTGCCTGCCTGACCACCTGCTGCACCTGTAGGCTGGGTTTTTGTGACTCATGCACAAGGACCCCCAGGTCCCTCTGCACCGTAGCATGCTGCAGCCTTTCGCCCTGTAAATAGTAGTCCCTCCTACTATTATTCCTGCCAAAGTGGATAACCTCACACTTGCCAACATTGTATTCCATCTGCCAGGTCCTCGCCCACTCACTCAGCCTATCTAGATCCCTCTGCAGACTTTCTACACCCTCTGCAAAATTTGCTTTTCCACTTATCTTTGTGTCATCAGCAAATTTCAACACCCTACACTCAGCTCCCTCCTCCAGATCATCTATATAAATGGTAAATAGCTGAGGCCCCAGCACCGACCCCTGGGGCACTCCACTAGTCACCAACCGCCAATCCGAATAGCACCCATTGACACCGACTCTCTGCCTCCTATTTGACAGCCAATCCTCTATCCACGCTAACACCTTACCCCCAACTCCATGTCCCCTAACCTTCTATAACAACCTTTTGTGCGACACCTTATCAAAGGCCTTCTGAAAACCGAGAAACACCACATCCACCGGTTCCCCTCCGTCCACCGCACTAGTCACATCCTCATAGAATTCCAATAAATTCGTCAGACATGACTTCCCCTTAACAAATCCGTGCTGCGTCTGCTCTATCAAACAATTCTTCTCAAGATGCCTCGCTATTTCTTCTTTGATGACGGATTCAAGCATTTTTCCTACAACAGACGTTAAACTAACCGGCCTATAATTCCCTGCCTTTTGCCTGCTACCCTTTTTAAACAGCGGCGTAACATTAGCTGTTTTCCAATCTTCCGGCACTCCCCTGGAATCCAGCGAGGTTTGGAATATAATCACCAAGGCATCCACTATCACCTCTGCCATTTCCTTCAGAACCTGGGATGCATTCCATCCTGTCCTGGGGACTTGTCCACCATCAGTCCCGCTAGTCGGTTGAGCACTACCTCTCTAGTGACAGTGATCGCATTCAGGTCCTCAACTCCTACCATCCTTCTATTTTTAATACCCGGCAAACTATTTGCATCCTCCTCCGTGAAGATCGAAGTAAAAAACTTATTTAAGGCCTCAGCCATTTCCTCATCCCCCACCACTAAATCCCCCCTCTCATCCTCTCAGGGTCCAATGTTCACCCTAGCCAGCCTCCTCCTCTTTATATATTTATAAAAACTCTTACTATCCTTTTTTATATTTAGCGCTAGTTTAGCTTCATAGTCTATCCTTCCTTTCTTTATCAACTTCTTCGTCATTCTTTGTTGACTTTTAAACCTCTCCCAATCCTCTTCTCGCCCACTACTTTTAGCCATGTAGCTAGCTTGTTTTCTCAATAGGAAAAGGGTCATGAGTGCAAGGCAGCTGCAATTGAATCATCAGATACTAAGTGCACTGCAAGGACGGATGTCAATAGTGAAAATAAGGACAGATATGCTTCAAAAAAATCATCCTTTAAGGGTTTTGAAGAAATGATATTGTTGGAGGTTTTTCATAAATAATGTACAACATTTCTGAAATCAACGGCCTTCAAGCATTGCTAAATTGTTACATTTTAAAGTATTTAAGGGGCATCCAAATATATTGGGCTGCAAGATAGTTCCTCTTGAACATTTAGATTTAAAGGATTGACATCACCTCATGTCATGATTGCTTCTGCTTCCATCCTTTTTCTCTACTCCAAAATTGGAAGCCAATCTTCCAGGTGTTACAGCTTTACAATTTGAAAAATTCTGTCCCAAATCACTTTGTCTTGTTATTCTTACACCTCCTTCCCAAGCTCCTTAAAAATGCATGTCTTTGAGCTTTGTAAAGCATTCAGCAAATTTCTTCTTTGTGAGTGGTGCTAAGTGAAAATTCTATTTGTAAATTGAGACATGAAGCAATTAAATTCATGATACTGCAAAATTTACTGAGATCCTGTAACTTTTAAAAATATATCTGCTAAAGCAAAGGCACCTCCTGTATCAACATCTTGCAATACCTTGATCATTTTCAGCCAATCAGAGAGAGCCAGCATAAATTTGTGAAAGATAGGTTGTGATCAATCTGATGAATTTTTTGAAGTGGTGACCAATGTCTTGGATAAGGGAATGCCTATCGATGTTATGTGGAATTCCAAAAGGCATTTATAATGTTGCTCATATTACGCTGCTAACTAAAGTTGAAGCTAATGGAATTGAGGACAATTTATTGACCAGGTCAAGAAATTGGCTGAGCAACCGGAGATATCGGGCCCAATTTTACCATCTCGTTCAACCTGTTTTCGGGCACACTTATTAAAGTTGGGCATGGGGCGAGTAGTGCAACCTGCGCCTGCTGCTGCACTGGTTCCCCTTTTATGAAGGCCCAAAAATGTCTGTGATTGGGATCACGCCCAAAATGGGCGCGACAGCCATTTAAATGCATTTGCATTTACCGGCACTTTCTCCCTACCGCCATGTTCACCCATCCAGAATCGACGTGAAACAGACATGCTCCATAGAAGTCCAATTCGGGCGCTCCAGTTAGTGAGGAGGTAGGTGCTTAGCATCCACTACCACTCTACTTGAGATCGTTGGGGGGTTGGGGGGCGTGCGAGGAGGGAGGGAGGTCCACTGCCTGAGATCAGTGGGTGGGAAGGGGGGGCTGCTGCCACTCTGCCTGAGATCAGTGGGGAGTGGAGAAGGGGGCCCACTGCCACTCTGTTTGAGATCAGTGGGAGGGAAGGGAAGGGGGTCCACTGCCATTGTGCCTGAGTTTGATGGGAGGAAGAGGGTAGGGACTCGCAATCGGTCTGGGTGGCAGGGGTGTGGGGGAAAAAGGGGTCTGTAATGTTGGAGGGTGAGGCAATGTCTGTGGGGGCCGGGGGAGGATTCTCCAATCAGGGAGGGATGCAGTAGGGGAGCAGCATGCTATCATTTTGTTTTCTGCACATGCACAGTTGGAGGCACCGATCGGAGCTGCAGGGTTTTGGGTGCGTTAAGCTCTGCCCCTAGGCATGTGCAGCATGATTTGGACTTGCTGATATTTTTGCAGGCAGAATGCGTACGGGGGCACCTGAGAACGGGTCTACAAGTCGATTTTGAAATAGTCCCAGTTTCAATTCCACCCAGCCCTTAGAATCAAAATGGTAAAATAGGGCCCGTAGAGTTAGGGATAATAGGGTGGAGCCCTAGAAGAATCTATGTGGGTGCCTCATCTATTCATTGCATTCAGCAGATGATTCGATGGTCACATTTCCATTTTGAAGGGGTGACTAAGACACAAGGACACAAAGATAGACAACTGTAAACAATATAGAATTACAAAGAGGTATCAATGGATTAAGTGGTTAGCACTGCTACCTCACAGTGCCAGGGACCCAGGTTTGATTCCAGTCTTGGGTGACTGGACTTTGGACACTCTCTCCATGTCTGCGTGAGTTGCTTCTAAGTGATCTGGTTTCCTCCACACGTGTGCAGGTTAAGTGGCTTGGCCATGTTAAATTGCTCCTGAGTGTCTAAAGCTATGTAGGTAGATTAGCCATGGTAAACGTGGAGGGTATGGGGAAAGGATGGAGGGGAGGGATTGGATGAGGTGCTCTTTTGGAGGGTCAGTGCAGCCTTGATAGGTAGAATGCCATCTTTCTGCAGCGTAGAGATTCTATGGTTCTCAGTGAATGAGAAAAACTGTGGCAAATGGATTTCCGTGTAAGCAAGTATGAAGTAATTCACATTGGATTGAAAAAGGATAGATCAGGATACTTTCTAATTGGTGAAAAGCTATGAACAGTGGGGTTCCAAAGAAACTTGTGGGTCCATGTGCATAGAACATTAAATGTCTTGCACAGATACAGAAAATAAACAAAAATACTATTTGAACACTGGCTTATGTATTCAGAAGACTAGAATACATGGAAAACAGAAGTCATGTAGCAGTTTACAAAGTCCCAGTTTAGACTACACACACACACACACACACACACATATGTGAGACTCCCTGACTGAGCAGGCAATCATTACTTCACTCAAGGAGCTCAATGGCCCTGTTGTCATCATTACACACTTGTTTACCAGTGATGACCCAGATCTCCCAGGGTGGCACGGTGGCACAGTGGTTAGTACTGCTGCTCATAACGCCAGGGACCCAGGTTCAATTCTAGGTCACTATCTGTGTGGAGTTTGCACATTCTCCCTGTGTCTGCATGGGTTTCTTCCGGATGCTCCAGTTTCCTCCCACAGTCCAAAGATGTGTGGGTTAGGTTGATTGGCCATACTAAATTAACCCTAGTGTCAGGGGCGTAGCAGGGGTTCTGGGAATAGGTGGGTGGGATTGTGGTCAGTGCAAGCTCGATGGGCCAAATGGCCCCCTTCAGCACTGTAGGGATTCTATGATTCTATCTCCTAGTTTCTGAATAATACCCCCCAAAATACACTACAGGACTCATCTGAAGTCCTAACGCAATGACCCTGTGGGAATTGCACAGAAAGTTTGAACTTGTGATCATTAATTCTCCTGCTCTTTAGGACCCGCTGAATTAGAGTCAGAGATATTGAATAGTCCTAACTTAATTACCCAGGAAATGTTAGACAGATTAAAATCTAGTCTAACACCTGGGTTACTACAGAACTGACTTCTCAATCACTCACACTGATCTCCCCAATCTCTCCTCGAGCCCCTGACTCCCCTCAATACTCTACCTCCCCACCAATTCCCAACTCACCACTGCCTGATTTGACTAGCTGCACCCCCACAAACCTCATTGACCTATGACTCATCCCTATCACCCAACTCTCATCCTTACCTGATGTGAATAATCCGCACCGTCCAACTAGATCCCAACCCCTTGTATCCAAAAATGTGCAGGTTAGATTGATTGGCCATGCTAAAATTACCCCTTAGTGTCCTGAGATGCATAAGTTAGAGGGGTTAGCGGGTAAAGATATGGGGATAGGACCTGGGTGGGATTGTGGTCGGTGCAGACTCGATGGGCCAAATGGATGTAGGGTTTCTATGATTCTATGATTTCTATGAATCCTTCCCTGACACTCCAACTCCCTCAGACTCAACCTGAACTGATCTCATCACCTTATCTTCCTACTTCCTTACCCACCATACCCCATCTCCCACCCACCCATTACCCATTCTATCCCATCACTCACTTATCTTCCCATGTAGCTTTTCAAAGAAGCTTTGATGCTTTCACATTCTCACCCGAATATGATAGTTACTAAAAAGGGGGTATGGTTTCTCCATGGATTTTCTCTGCCTCTCCCTCTGAAATTTCCTTTGTTGATTGCAGGATCCACCAATAGAAGATTCTCCTGAAACATTGGGTAGGATTTTCCAGCCAAGGTCACCCATAAGCCAGAAAATCCAGTCTAAGCTCAATGGACCTTTTCATGGTTTGCTCCTCGCCTATCATTCCCATGGCTGGCGCAATGGGAAAATTTGTCCCATTGTCTATTTTTATTGTCTGACTAGGGTCAGAAATAAGAGGCCTGATTCTTCCATTGCGACCCGCAACTTTTCTGGCGGGTCCAGTCTGGAGAACCGCATGATGGCCATTTTGCAGGATTTGCATATGTGTTGGGAACGCATGCGTGTCTCCCAGAGCTGGAGAACAATCGCAGTCGAGACTGTGCTGGAAACCAGCAGGAAGAGAGGTAAGTAATGTGAATTTTTTAAAACGTATTTTAAATATATTTTGCATGTGACTATCAGGCCAGCATGGAACTAACCGGGCCTGATAGCATCTCCCACCCCACCAGGAGAACTTAATTCCAGCGGGGTTTAGAATAGCTCCCTTCATTCGGGGAACTGGCGGGAGACTCCACCAGAATGAAGGAGGGGGCAATCAGGGCCCCCCAATGGCGGGTGATGCCCCTTGGGCATTGGCATCCTGGCAGTGCCAGCCTGTGCCCCTTGGCACTGCCCAAGGGTTAAAGTGTCCATGCCCAGAGGGCACCTTGGCACTGCCAATCAGGCATTGGGCAGCACCAAGGAAACGGGACCTATTGTGGGCGGGGCCACAATAGTTGTTGTGGGGGCTGCGATCGGACCATGGGGAGGCTGGAAGGGCAGCACTGCGGTGATCCTGGGCTGGCCGGCGATCAAGCTACCCAGCAACGGGGAGACTGACAGATTGCACACGCAGAGTTCCGGAGCTGTCAGCCTCTGGCGCGAATAGGCACCGCCCCTCCTGGTTTTTAATGATATTCACAACTATGACCTCTGCAGTGCACAGAGTGCGGAGATTCAGGTCTGAAGCTGCACTGAAAAAACAGTCGTGATCTAGAACAGTTTTTCCACCAATTCAGCATTTTTGGGAGAATCGCAAGGTTCTGATGCAGAACAGAAGATTTTGGCCAACATTGGCCAACATCCACCAGCCGTCTGTACTAGGAATCATCTAGGTTAGATAAGCAGAAGAGCTTACTCTTGGTTCCTCAAGCACCCACACCCTTCCACTATCATATTCAAGCCCCATTCAACCTCCCCTTATTCTTCCCCGATTTTAATCCAAAACACTACCTCGCTGTCCCTACCACCCCAAACATCCCAGGATTAATAATACTTGAGATCCACTCTGACAAAGGGTCATCTAGACTCGAAATGTTGGCTCTATTTTCTCCCCACAGATGCTGTCAGACCTGCTGAGAGTTTCTAGCATTTTCTGTTTTTGTGTCAGTAATTCTTGGTCCTGCCACACCCTGCAGATTGCTTCCCATTTGGCTGAAAGCCAAACCTGTCAATCAGCATGACTCCCATACAGGGAACATTTGGCAGTCAATAGTCATGCCTTGTGAAATGAAAACTCCAAAGTAGACAGGAAACCCTTTCAAGGTTTCCCATGTGCTCTGTCTCATGGACAAGTATCAAATTCCCATCATTCAAGCTTCTGGATGACATAGTGGTGTATTTGGGCCCTGGGTCAAATGAGGATCCTATCTGAGTGCTGGAGAAAATTGGAAGAATGTTTAAGCTAAGAGACAGTAAAGCTATCATACAGAGCAGAAAAGGTTAAGGTTTTGATTTTGTAAATATGAAGCTATCATGAGACTTTTGCTGATGCTTTTAAATCACAACAGATCAAGCCAAGAGCAGCAGCTGGCTGATTCTGTGTTGTAATAGACTATGTTTTTAGTGCTGTGAACTGGTTGATTTATCTCATCACCTCACGCTGTGGCCTCCAAAAAAATCACAGGAAGGAGAAGCCCAGCTAGAGCCTTCTTTCCTGTTGGTCACAATAATGTACAATTTGTGAAGTTTCTGTCCTCGGGCCATATTCCATATTAACGCTACAATAATTTTCAGTTTCCAAGTGTAATGACTCTGGAAATTCGATTGGAAAGGATATTAGTTTATTACAGAATGCAAAAAAAGACCACTACCATAGTGCACACACACTAGTCCCTGCCCAGGACTACAGTTCAATGGGTCCAGATATTCATAGAATCCCTACAGTGCAGGAGGCCGCCAATTGCCCATCGAGTCTGTACCAACAACAATCCCACCCTATTTCTACTTATTTACCCCATTAATCCCTTTAATCTATGCATCCCAAGACACTAGGAGGCAATTTAGCATCGTGCACCTAACCAGCACATCTTTGGATTGTGGGAGGAAACTAGAGCACCCGGAGGAAACCCACGCTGACACAGGAAGAACGTGCAGACTCCACACAGATAGTGACCCAAGCTGGGAATCGAACCCAGATCCCTGGAGCTGTGAGGCAGCAGTGCTAATCATTGTGCCATTGCACCACACAGATGTCTGATCCCTGGGTGCTCAATCCTGATATGGGAAGGGGGTTTTGAATGAGGGTCTGTCTGAGGGTATTGAATCTCAGAGAATCTGGTAACTTGAGAGGGCTTTTGCTCTTCCTGGCCCATAAGCAACGCTGTAAAGATGCATCACATTCCCTGAGGCTGCCGTATACACCCACTAAATTGCTGGATTTACTTGGTATAGTATATAAATTACTAATATGCCTCCTTGGTGTGAGTTGGTTCCCACCCTGAACCCACTTCTGGTAAATTTGAAAGTGGGTAGGTTGAGTTCAGGTAGAGAGTTTCCTAAATTTTTACATTTTGCCCAACACCAAGCCATTGGTTTTGGAGTGGTTACAATTCACCAATTTGTAGCTGGAATTTTACTGGCACACCCACCATGGAATTGAGGCAGATGAGGCTTGCAGAATAGAATTCTCATTGACCTTGGGCAGGATCTTATGAACCTCAGGGGGACGGGCTGGTAAAATTCCGGCCATTCAATTAAAATGCTTTAATCAACCTGATGTTTTGAGAAGACATGCTGTTGCTTGCCCTGTGCCAATACCAATCAGCCCCCATAGCTAGTGTTGAGCTAAACAGGATTTCTGGTCTTTGTAAACTGTCGCTCACAAATCCCACCAAATGTATGTGGGTAGATGTATACATAATGGACTGTGAGTGCCATTCCTTTGCTGCCACCCTCAAAATCTAGGCCATCATCATTTCTTACAGTTTCAGGAAGAATTCATCTTTTGCACAAGCAGAAATGGAAAAATTATGTTTTGCAGTAGATAGGACATTTGAAAATCTAGAATGACTTTTGAACTGATCCTAACTTAGAATATACGTAAGACTGGTTTTGCAAACAAAATAAATCAAAGTTTTCCAGCAATTCTTTTGTTTTTTTTATGGGATGTGGGCACCATTGGCAAGACCACATTTTTATTGACCATCATTAATTGCTCTGGAGAAGATGGTGGTGAGCTCCCTTCTTGAATTGCTGCAGTCCATGTGGCGTAGATACAACCAAAGCGCTGTTAGGGGAGGAGTTCCAATCTTTGACCTAATGACAGTGAAGGAACAGCAATATAATTCCAAGTCAAAACTGTGTGGTGATTTGGTTTCCAAATCTTTCCTCACATTATATCAAAAAGAAAAAAACATTTGACGGCAGTTGTTTCAAGTTTCCCTGCTGGAATTTGGAATACCCTGGTATTTACTATTTTAAGGAAATTGGGAGCATGTCCAGGATATTAAAAAAAAAATTCCTTCATTAGATTGTGTCCAATTCCAAACATGACACCACAGGAGGATGTGAAGACTTTAGAGAAGGTGCAGAAAAGATTTAGGAAAATGGTTCCATGAATGATGATCTTCAATTACATGGGCAGATTGAAAAGCAGGGGTTGTTCTCTTAGAGAAGAAAAGATGCAGAGAGAAGATTGATAGAGGTGTTAAAAAGTATTAAGTGTCTAGTCAGAGTGGATAGAGAGAAATTGCTGCAGTTGGAGGAGGGATCAAGAGAATAAGAGATTCAATCTTTGCTTTCAAAAGGAATTCAAAAGAGCTGGCACAGACTCAGTGGGCTGAATGGCTTCCTTCTATATTGCAACAGTTCTATGATTCTGACTCTGTGGTTGATCAATAATTGTTCAATCAATTGGATTAGTGCGCTGATTTCATCATCCATTTAGAAATGGTCACTGTGCCAGGTTCTGACTGAAGGAGCAGGGAAAGTTTAATTCTAAGCTAGAAACACTGTATGACTTATTAAAGACATGTCACCCATATCGTACACTAATAGGTATTAGATATTAGCAAAAGTCAGAGAATCTAAGATAAGAGTCTCAACAAGAAAAATGTGTTGTGCAGCAATTTAGTCATGTGAAGAAATTTGTTGGCTTGTAACTCATGGTGAAGGAGTACTGTTAGAGAAGCTTGTGTATAATAATCACATTATATCTCAGGAAATTCATAATGAATGATGTGACTGCTTATTGAGACAGATGGGGCTTTTATTGTGTGACAGGTAGCAGCTTGAGACAACCTGCTACCAGACATAAAGGTCAGACTATAAAGGTCACCTCAGCCTCAATTCTATTCTACATAACAAACATACTTGCGACATAAATATTAAAAGGCCTTATTTTCTAGATATAAGAGTCTGCCTGTCTGGCACAGTGGGTACTCCTCTCATCTCAACATCAAACTGTTCTACGTGCCGTGGTTTTTAGGGAAGAATTTTATTTCCATGACTACTGCTGGCCTTAACCTCAATGTTATTTGCATCTGAGCATTCTGACACTATCCGGTATGATGTACACTATAAAAGCAATATGCAAATCATTGTTTGTCTATGGTTTGGAAGATCCTTGCACCTCATTTATCAGTAAAATACTGCAGACTGAAGAAATTCTTCTTGTGAGTGGATATGAACACAGAATTCATCTTGGACCCCTGCCCAGTCACAGATAGAGCACCAACAGTCACAACTATTAAAGACCTTTGAGACAAAATGTTTAGTCAATATTTAATGTCTTTCGATGAGAAATTGTGATAATTTGCATCAATTTTTTGACATGTCACAGCTACCATTAGAACTGCAGAGTACAGTCCATCGAAGGTGCACAAACCTGTGGGGCGAAGTGCATGGAATGCCATGTTGGTGCAGAATGTGGATATTTACTGGAAGAATTCATAGCAAATCATTCATGACCTTATTCAGTGCGCAATTGCTTTGACATCGGTGCTGCCAGTCCAGAGGTCAAAGCTCCAGCTAATGCCCTTTATTAACTTTTTACAGCTGAACATGTAGTCATCCTCAGGAAGGCTCATTGTTAAAATGATGAGTTTTTTAAGATGGATATGTTTGGGAACTGTGCCTTTAAATTTAAGATAAAATGAAGGAGGTCAAGTGACCTGTTCTGCAGTCTGCCTGCTAGAAAGATTTGGGTTTGATTGACAGAGAGCAAAGGAATGCGTCAATTGTTTTACTGAGAAAAGTACCCAACATATATACATTGGCAGCAGCCTGTGTTAACAATGGAGACTGTGACCCTTCAAAGTCCTAGGAATGTGTTGTGAACATTGTGTCGTAAGTCGTTTGCTTTAAACTTTCTATTTAGCTCCAAGATGAAAGAAAACTGGGTTCCAAAAGGTAGCTAATTACCATTTCTATCTAGTTACAAAATAGATTCTATCTAGATCTAGAACATGATTCATTCTGCCATAGGAATCAGGGAAGCCATTGTAAAGATTAAGTTGCAGGTTTTTCTAGAACATCACTGAATATCACAGACAATATTTGGAGACTGCCTGGATCTGAGAGAAAGGGAGAAACTGGAGGTGCAATTGGAAGAGTAAAAAATTCTGTTGTTTGCTGCGTAGGAATGTAAGTGAAAAGAACAAACTCATGGGAGTTAAAACAAGACTGGAAGAGTCACCTAGCTTGAGCTAGAGGACATGTCTCCCAGAAAAGTCTCCCAGCCTGCCGTGGCATGGTGGCACAGTGGTTAGCACTGCTGCCTCATAGCTCCAGGGACCTGGGTCTGATTCCTAGCTTGGGTCACTAGGTGAGTGGATCTTGCACATTTTCCCCATGTCTGCGTGGGTTTACTTCAGGTGATCTGGTTTCTTCCCACAGTCCAAAGATGTGCAGGTTAGGTTGGTTGGCCATGCTAAATTGCCCTTTAATGTCCCAGGATGTGTATGCTAGAGGGATTAACAGGGTAAATCTATGGGGTTGCAGGGATAGATGGGTGCGATTGTGTCGATGCAGACTCGATGGGATGAATAGCCTTCTTCTATACTGTAGAGTCTCTATGATTCTCTGAAAAGGAAACCTCTCTGTGAAAGACAGTTCTAAGACTCCAAGCTGAAAAAAAGTGATTATCTATGTAAAAGAAAGTCTAAAGTGTACTTGTGAAGCCTCTATTTTCAGCTGTACTAAGAATAAGAAAAGGGTAATTCTATTCTAAAATTAAATAATAAATTTCCTATGAAGATAGTGTTTATTATAGTGTTTAAATCTTGTCAAGTCATTCTTTCAGGTATTAACTAGAAGTGTGAGCCTCTTTTTAAGTTTATTGGTCTCTAATGGGATTGTAACACCATCTGCCACCATTAGTTAAATGGATCATCATTTACTTATAGGTTAGCTGCTGGTTAAATTCTTCTGGCTGTCGTTTCTATCCTTTAAGTTTTGATGATTTCTATAATTGTCTTGTAGTGCACAAATCCACAGGCTGTGGAGTGGCAGGTGCTGAAAGCGTGTTGCTAACTTCAAAGCTTCTACACAAGCCAGTGGCTCCCAGACATGAGTGGACTAATTGGAATTCTCCTTAGAACAGAAAATAACTAGAAGAATGAACAGAGTTTACACAGAGCACGACAAGCTTCGGAAGGAGAGAGGAAAATCAGGGTGAGAACTGCTTTTATTAGGATGTTATATTCACTGAGAGTGTTCAGCAATTATCATACCTGATCATTAGCGAGGAACAATGTGTACGATGTTTGCACTTCAGTAAAGACATCTTCAATGAAATCTGCCACCTGCTCCAGCCACTGCAATTCACTCCATGTGAAATCAAGTAATAGCTGAAGCCATTGGATACTGTAAAGGTTATGGGCCCCAACAACATTCCAGCAATGCTAGTAAAGACTTGTGCTCCAGAACTTGTTGTTCCACTAGCAAATCTATTCCAGTACAGCCACAATCCTGGCATTTTCCCGCAATGTGGAAAACTGCCCAGGTGTGTCCTGTGCACAAAGAGTAGGGCAAATCCCAGCACAATCAATTATTGTTCCGCCAATCAATTCTCAATCATCAACAAAATGATGGGAGGTGTTGTCAACAGCACCACCAAATGGCACCCACTCTGCAACAGTCTGCTCACTGACGCTCAGTTTGTGTTCACCAAAGACTGACCCCATAATAGCCCTAGTTCAAAGAAGTACAAAAGAGCTGAACTCAAGAGGTGAGTCAAGTAAGTGACCTCCCGTAATGTAAAGGCAGCTTTTGACCCAGTGTGGCAAAACTGGAGGCAATGGGAATCAAGGGGAAAGCTCACCATTATTTGGAGTAATCCAAACACAAAGGAAGATGGTTATAATTGTTGGAGGTCAATCATCTCAGTTCTGGCATATCACTGCAGGAGTTCCTCAGGATAGTATCCTTGGCCCAACCACCTTCAGCTGCTTCATCAATGACCTTCCCTCTATTAAAGGCTAGCCACCATGCAGCACAGTGTTTAGTACTGCTGCTTGACACTGCCAGGGACCCGGGTTCAATTCAATGTATGGGTGACTGCCTGTGTGGAGTTTGCACATTCTCCCAATGGCTGCATAGGTGCTCTGGGAGCTCTGGTTTCCTTGCACATTCTAAAGATGTGCAGGTTAGGTAGATTGGCCATGGTAAAATTGCCCCTTAATGTCCAGAGGTGTGTCGGTAAAGGGGATTATCCATGGCAAATGCACAGGTTTACAAGAATAGGGGGGAGGGGAGAGCTTTGATGGGATGCTCTTTTGGAGAGTTGGCATATACCCAATGGACTGAAAGGCCTCTTTCTGCACTGTAGGGATTCTAAGAAGTGAAGAAAAATCTTGTTGCAGGAAGCTTCCAGTGACCATGCAGCTCCTTAAGTCCAGGCATGTAAAAGTAGCACCAGGGAAGAAGGGCCAGTCTGGAGGGACAGTACAAAACCCCATAAACCCTGACAAATCTGTGTCACCAAAAAGACAAATACCAAATAAACCTGTTGGACTTTAACAGGGTGCTGTGAGACTTCTTACTGTGTTCACCAAAAAGACCCACAGGTGTGAAAAGTGCCAAGACAGAATGCTCTGTCTGCAGAAGAATAGGCCATTTCAGGAAGATGTGCTAAGATAAAACCTCTAACATCAATGATTTCAAAGGAAAAGTCCACACATGAGGCTAGTAATAAAGTTGATGAATTTCCACCAGATGAGGAACAAAAACACTTCCTGGGCAAAATTAATGACCCCAGTCATGCATTCTATACCAGATATTCCTGTCACCAGACATATCACTAACATTAAACTAGTTAACAGAGCAAGTATTATGGTTTTATCAGAGAATAAAAACATAAGAACATAAGAAATAGGAGCAGGAGTAGGCAATCTAGCCCTTCGAGCCTGCCCTGCCATTCAATAAGATCATGGCTGATCTGAAGTGGATCAGTTCCACTTTCCCGCTTTCTCCCCATAACCCTTAATTCCCCTGTCTATTAGACACCTATCTACCCGTGACTTAAATATATTCAGCGAGGTAGCCTCCACCACTTCAATGGGCAGAGAATTCCAGAGATTCACCACCCTTTGAGTGAAGAAGTTCCTCCTCAACTCCGATCTAAACGGTCCCCCCCTTATCTTGAGGCTGTGCCCTCTGGTCCTGCTATCCTTTCTAAGCGGGAAGAATCTCTCTACCTCTACCCTATCTATCCCCTTCATTATCTTATATGTCTCTATAAGATCCCCCCTCAGCCTTCTAAACTCCAACAAGTACAGACCCAGTCTATTTAGTCTCTCTTCACAGGCTAACCCCCTCATCTCCGGTATCAGCCTAATGAACCTTCTCTGCACTCCCTCCAAGGCCAATATATCCTTCCGCAAGTGCAGCAACCAAAACTGCACACAGTACTCCAGCTGCGGCCTCACTAGTACCCTGTACAGTTGCAGCAAGACCTCCCTACTTTTATATTCTATCCCCCTCGCTATAAAGGCCAAAACATGGAATGAACCATGATTACCAATACATTACCTACAGTCAAAGGAAACCCAGCTATATGGTCCAGGAAGGATCGAACTAAAAGTCAAAGGAAAGTTACAGGCAACATCCCAGTACAAGGGTAAGCAGATATTGGGAACACTATATGGTTTTACAGAATTGAGAATCCTCTTTTTTAAATCAAAGAGCTTGTATGGACTCACTCACAACAAATGCACTGTAAAAAAATCAAACTAGAATAAACATGAGAGTGAGAGGGATTACTCATCACTTTGCAACATTGTTTGAAAGTGGAAAACGAAATCTGATGATGGAATACTCTGTTCAAGTATCACATTCATCAAACAGTGGTAACCTTCTAGAAAGTATGTCTGCAACTCTCTGTCCACTAAAAATGACAATCAAGGATAAAAGAAGTCTAAGAAATCAAAAATAAGCATGGAAAAATGCCTTTTCTATGTGAGAAGAAAGTGAGCTTATTGATAAATCAGGTTTGTCAGATTTTGAGAGAAACCAAGGCTTCGATCAGATGGATTCCTCATACCTTCTCATCCTACCCAAAGTACAGGATTTTCTGAGAGTTCGAGAAGAAAAGACTTCAAGGAGTCATTGCTTCAGAATTAAGGAAGGATGGAAAGGAACAAGCAAAGGAAAGAGGTCAAACTCAAGAAGCAAGGATAGGAAGCTTGTGAAATTCAAAGTGAGCAATAAACCTCTGCAAAATCAAATAAAGAGAAAGGGAAATGTGGTTGCAACAAGTATAACAGGAAAGAGAGGAAGAAACGAGTGAAATCCAGATCTAAGAGTTGGACCAAGTGAAAGGAGGAGCAATAGTCCAGAGAGATAACAATCAACAGAAATCACACTTAGTGCATACTTCAGAAGGTACCATGTTTAGAAAGTGGAGGAATCTTATTTATGTTTATTGGAGATGACAGAGACTTCTGATCTTCCAAGTCTGGTAGAACACGATCATGGAGAGTTAAAGTTTCCTGACAGATTGAATCTGTGATGTATGCTTTGTGGGGAGACAGGGAAGTACGTAAATATGAATGTAAAACACATGGATGAAGACTTGGGGGAGATGTCACAATAGGATTTGTGAGGGTTAATGTGTGAGACTATGTGAGTAGCACCTGCCATAATGATGATGTAAGAGAACGCAGGACTAAGAGTGGAAAAGTGAATGTTCATCACTTCAGCAGTGTAATACCTAGTAATGGATAGCTGTATATTGTTTAGTTGTTTCAAATAAACCAACCTTTGTAACAAACCAAAGCTTCAGTCATGATTCCACAGCCAAACTAACTAATACACAACGGTCACATATACCACATGTGAACAGCAGGCCGTCAGCCTAATGCTGGGAGCACCGACTGAACAGCCATGCTCAAAGCAGCATTGACTTATGCCTTTAAGCTGGCCATAACTGAATCATTTCCTCCCAAGTATTTAATATAAAGAAAGATGTCATCCTAGGAAACATACTGCAGTGCTAGCAATGCAGGTACATTCATTTCCCAGAGATTAAAATAAAATACTTCACTCTAGAAATAACACTTCTGCACTACAGCAAAGAATGAATCACTTTACAATACCCGTTAGTGGGAATCAATTCAGAACAAATGAATGGCTGGAAATCTGCAAATGTCTATGAATGTTTCAGACTCACTTTCCTGATAAATCATTAGTCTTTTTAAGCCTCTGTGCTTTCACAGAGCTCCATTGGGACTGGTGATTATTTCAGTATTAAGTAATTCTCAGACCTGCTTGACTGTGTGCAGTAAGATCTAATACCTGCGGCGAATGCAACAAGCGTGTCAGAGGGAGTGCTCATGAAATCGCGCTAGGTGGTAATGTTAAAACCCTGTGCTCAATCTCTTGTGTTCTTTGTCTTTTGACCAGAAAATCATCCTACTCAAAAATTGATGTTTTTTAGCTCCCAGCAGAATTGTGATAAATTTCATTCAAATAAAGATTTTGGACCAGATCTTCTGATCTCCTGTTAGTCAGAGGCCTTACATACCCTGCAAGATGCACTATGGGATCCTTCAGAAGTTCCAATGCAAAGATCTTCTGTGAATTGTCTAGGAAGTTTGAATTTTCAATGGGCAATTATCCTACTCTCAAGACCCTCCAAAAAAGTCACCTTCAAAGTGATAGTCGGGGAGGAATGTTAAGTATGAGCGATGGGAGTTCAGTTGGACAGTTATCCATGTGCACGTTTTTCCTGCCATTTCCAGAGTAAGTACCCTATCTGGGCATAAAAAGGGGATGTAGATTCTGTGCAGATTTTCTTCACTGCTCCCTGTTGCCCTGGCTTGCATGTAAAGGACCCTCCATCAGAAGACTGCCCTGAAACTAAGTGAGAGAAATTAAATGTGCATTTCTTTTGCTTGATCAGTATTGGAAAAAGAGGAGCAGTGTAGAACCAGGAAACACCATCTCTAAATAAAGGGCAAGACATTTAGGACACAGATGAAGAGAAATTTCTTAACTCAGCGTATAGTAAATCAGTGGAATTCTCTAACATCAAAAGGCTCAATCACTAAAAACCTCCAAGACAGAAATCATTAAACTTCCATATACTAATGATATCATGGGATGTGGGAAATTATGGGAAGGTAGGTAATCACCATTAATGAGTTGAATGACAGAACAGGCTTGAGGGGCTGAATGGCCAATCCTTGTATGCTCTAACGTTCCTTTGTTCCTATGTTCTATAACTGATTACACAAAATACCGAGATTCATAGAAAAAAATCCTTCTTTTCTACTACCATGAAAACAGTAGGCATAAAGAATCAACACACACCATTGCACTCAACGTTGCTATGGAACAAATTGACAGGAAATATGTCAGATGACATCTTTTCCTCATTTGCTTTTGTTTATTGCCAGCCTGCTTGGTGCCACTCTTCACCTCCATAGTTAAAATGGCCTGAGCATTTAAAGAGAATAAAGGGATGACACAGCACAATTGTTGAAAATATCACCCTCCCCCACTTGCCCTCGTTCTACAGAGAAGTGGAGGCGGAGAAGGGAATCCCAGCCCTATATTTAAGTCTGAGTTCACACCATATACGATGATACAATTTCTGCTAACTATCACATTTTAGAGCTACATCCAAATCTGGATACGAGCAGCAATGTAGCAATGGATTGTCATCACAATCTTATGTTAAGAACCCTGTTGATGTTAATTGTGAAGGTAGCTCAAAACCCAGAAGGTAAGTTGGAACACCGGGGCGATTCTCCCAAAAAAATTCAAAGTGTCAAATTTGCGTAAAAACTGAGTAAATCATGTTTTTTTCAGTGGGAGTTTAGAGAAGAATCTCGCAATCTGTGCATTGCAGAGTGTACCAGCATAAATCACGTAACAAATCAGGAGGCAGGGCCTTAGTTTCGGTTCCCCTTTGATCCCACTTCTTTACTGTATTTTATCCCAATGTCATTTTTAATCCTGATTTTCTTCAATCTTCCCACTTACTTGAAAAAAAAGGCCAGGATTTTACAGCCCCTAATGTCTGGCAGGATATTTTGGTCTCGTTGAAATAGAAAGTAATTTTAATGACCCGGCATATCTGTTTGTGGGGGTGGGGGGAAGCACAATGTGGTGATGCTGCAACATCCTGGCCAATGTCTTTTCAGCTTGTTAAAGTGAAGAATGCCAGTATGGCAAAATTAAATCCTCTCCCTTCTAGTCAGTGGAATGGAATCTTTAAACTGTGTCTGGGCTGTTACATACTTGAAGATGATGATTTATGGAACAGTTCTTGCAAATAAAGTTTAAAATGTCCAAATTCATAATACTTCTGATTGAACTCCAATATCACACTGAAGAAAAGCCTCAAAATAACGATGAGCCCATATAAACCTTAAGATCTCCTAGTGCTGTATTGGGTTCCACACTTCAGAGCAGATAATTACTGGGAAGGAAGTTGGGGGTTGGAAGTGATAGGTTACTGGGAGACGATGTTCAGACGGGGAATAGTTTTTGGTATGGCCTGCTAAGATTTAATGCGAGACATATTTTAATTTTTTTTAATGTTTCCAGACCAACAGCCAAACAGGTTGATAGGGTGGCTGCCTTCTGGGTGGCAGAACTGCACCAGAGTAGATATCAGGGAGGTTTGATATAATGTCAGTTAATGAGGGTGATCGTCACGCATTATTTGTAACGGTGGTGGGACATCAGGGGAATTAGATATCAGGGTTGGATTTGGATGAGGGGTCAGACATCCAGGGAGACAGAAATTGATGTTGGGGCCATTAGATATCACTGGGTGGGTGAGAGGGTGGAGGGTGAATCTGATCGTCCAGAGATATGAGGGTTATTGTCAACCCACCGATCTTTCATAGTTGAAATTCCCTTCATCAAGAAAGTGGGCTAGATTTTAAGCGACCCACCAGAAAGTGGGGGGCTTGTAAAATGCAACACATGGCGCATCTATCAGCTACTCATCAACCCTGACCTATCTCTAATGTTACAGGGCCGGTGGAGGTGCTTAATGAAGCTCTTAAATCACCATCTAAGGGGCTCGCTCCACCTTGAAGATATTTTACCCAAGGCAGGCGGAGACCACGCATGTCTGGAAGTCCAGCAGCTTTAGGTATTCATGCTAATTTCAGACAAGGAAGTTGGAACCTAACTAGAATGCAAGAGGGTAGAAGTCAGGTTTCAGTTGCACAAAGTACAGGTTAGATCACACCTGGAGTGTTATGAACAACTCTGGGCTATATCTCTGGGATATAAAAGTGAACAGGTAGGGTAGATAAAGATAATGGACAGGATTTTTCTGCCCTGCTGCGCTGGCTGAGTAGTGGAGAGGGAAATGTGAGCAAGAGGCAAAAAATTGGGTTCGCACCCGATTTCTCATCTCTCACAATATTACCAGACCTGGCCTGGCAGCGTAATCAGCCTCATGCCCAGGAAGGTCGTCACCGGCAAGGATCACAGATGTTCCCATCAACAGGGACCAGGTGTGATGGCCTTGCCGGTGGAACTGGAAACCATTGAAGCCCTCCCCCAGGTAGTCAAGGGTAAAGTTGTGTAGTGCCCCTTGGGTAGTGCCACAATGGCACTGCCTGCCTGGCATCCTAGCACCGCCTACTTGGCATCCTGGCACTGCCAGTCTGGCACCCTGGCAGGAACACTGGGCATCAGGAAATGCCAATAGGGTGGGGCCTGACTGGGGGCAGAGGTCTGGCGGGGGAGGTGGGCACTGAGGTCAGCGATTGGGGATGAGCAGTAGACATACCTAGCAGTCTGCAGTCGACTTCCCAGCATGAATAGGCTCCACCCACTGCCCCTACTGGTGGGAATCAGATTACGGCCTTTGTATTGTACAGAGTGCAATTCACCTACCTTATCTCGCTGGAAAAATGGACGAGAAAGCCTTTTGTTTTCTCACCCATTCAATACTGCTCAACTTATTTCACCCATTGAGAAGTGCGGGACTAGCCTAAAAATCACAGCATTTCAGGAATAAAACCAGAATGATAGAGGTGGTGGTAGAAGTTTGGAATACCCTTCCACAAATGGCAATTGTTGTGAAATCATTCAGTAATTTTAAATCTGTGATTGATAAGACTCATTGACTGAAGGTATCAAGGGATAAGGAACTGTTATGACAGCTGCAAAAGGTACAGTGGATCATTGAAAGTTCAGCCTTTGGGCTTCGTAGAATACAAACTCCCTGATTGAGTGAGTGGATGGGAAGTAAGCAGTGGGCAGACGGGTGTTAAAACTCATTGCTTCAACCCAAACCGTTGTTGTAGGTCCCAGGTACAGATAACATGCTGTAAACCTAGGATGCAGCTCTTCCCCTTTCATTATAAATAAAGTGTCTCTTGGTGATGGAAGACTGGCCTTGGCAGAATCATTACAGGAACAAAAGCAGGTTTAAGGAGTTAGGTTACAGATCAGCCATCATCTCACTGAATGGTGGAACAAACTCAAGGGGCTAAACTCGTGTTCATATGTTCCCATAAATACAAGATAAGAAGTCACAGATTAATGGAGCAAAGGACAGCCTTCTTTGCACAGAGAATTGTAAGGCTGTGGAAATCCTTTCTTAAGCATGTGAAGATGAATGATGGCCAGGATATCACTTGGAAATATTCCTGCTGTGCCAATGTTTACTACAAGTGCTGCAAAGACACTGCATATCTACATAAACAGGTTATCCACCATATCCCAAACAAAATAACGCAGGGGAGCCAAAGCAGTTTCTTTGTCCATACTCAAGATTGGGTGGGAAATGTGAATGGGAGAGAAAGGAATGGAGGGATATGGAAACAGGTAAATGTTACTGAAGCTATTTTCTGGCATTGGAGCAAAGACATATGTTATAGCTTCTATGTGTTTCTATGAAATAAGGAAAAGTCTCACATAAGAAAAGGAAAAAATTGTTTTTCTCCTTTTTGATTATCTGTTGGCAGCTGACAGCACATTGGTGTCAGGTTGAGATTCTGCACAGGGTTATGATTAGCAGCACTGGAAGTTGGTATTTGGAATCAACATTCACGGTCATGCTGTGTGCAGAGAGGAAGCAGCATTGGGCGTTTACAGCAAATCAACTTGCAGCTGCCCTTAATTGGAGTGTGATAGTAATTCAACCGTTTCAATTGTCATTCATGCAGTGTTATCGGATGATCCATTTGCGAGGAAGCGATCCATAGTGACTTGCAAATTAGGAACATGATTTCAATTTGACAAGTCAACATTGGTCTTCAGTACACCATTGCTTCTGAAATAAAAACAGAAAAGGGTAGAAAAACTCAGCAGGTCTGGCACCGTCTGTGGAGAAAGAAACAGAGTTAACGGAGGTGATTCTCCCAAAAGTGCTGAATTGGCAGGAAAACTGGCTCAGATTGTGACTGTTTTCTCAGTGCAGCTTCAGACCCGAATCTCCCCATTATGTGCAATGCAGAGGTCACAATCGTGAATATCATCAAAAGCTCAGGAGGCGGGACTTATTCACGCCAAAGAGCCTGAAGTCGGTAGGATGAACGGGAACCCGCGCATGCTCATATCACTGGGAGATCGCTGAAAAGACCTCTCAGCATCCAGATCACTGCTCTCCAACCCTCCCACACACATTGCTGGCCTCATTGCTGGCACTCGCAGCCTCCCGACAGACACCGCTGGCCTCATCACTGGCCCCGACAATCCCCTGCCACCCCCCACCCCCACAGACTTCACTGGCCCCCCTCCCCTCTACATACGTCGCTGGTCGCCCTCTATTATAAAGACCTCACTGACCTCATCGTTGGCCCCCACTCAACTGAAAGAAGCCTTTAAGATTTCTCACAAGTATTTGATACAACGGGCCCCTGACTGGCTACACTCAATGCACCTGCATTCCCCTAATAAGCCAGAGCCATATATAAGCTGTAGGAATGGACACACAGCCAGTTACGCCACAAAGATATCTGCGTGCAAACCTGCACTCAGATGTACAGAGGCCAAGTAGAAGCACCTGCTAGATCCTGTGAAGGAGAGGCATGATCGTCCATTCCCTGGCCAGGGTCCTCACCCAATGGTTGCATCCACCAAGGCATTGTGGGATGAGGTGGAAGAAATGGTGAATGCCAGGAGCCTGACACCACGCTCTGACAGGCACTGTTGCAAAAAAATGTACAATCTTCTTCGAGCAGCAAGAACGAGTGAACATCCCAATTGGAACCGCGCACATGCTTGGCACAGATCTCCAACCCTGCTTGGACACCTGAAGGCCATGCAACAAGTGACCCTTCCCCCAGGAACAGAACCTAACCCCTTCCCCTCACCTCTCAATGAGCACCCTTCAGTGGTGATCGCTTTCCCCGAAACTGCCAGCACAACGCCCAAGACACAGGCCTAACTGTGCATCATACACTTTAATATGTTAATGCTTGCTATCCACCTTATGTTCCCACAGGAGAAAAGCATACATAATGTACGTGAGATGTCACAGACTGGTGGTGGTGTGCCTGACCTGCGGCAACTGACCAGCCTCTCAGAGCGTGCCATGGAGCTGGCAGGGGGTGATGGGCTATCCCGAATGATCAACGATAGCCAGTTTGGCGTCCAACATGCAAGTGAGCAGAAGCATACCCTCAACCTAAGTCCTCCTCGAATTAATTGTGATGCTGCATATAATGTTTTGCACCCATTCCCCTCATGTGCATTCTTTATTGCAGCTCTGAACCCAGAGGATACCCAGCCCTTTGGGTGTTGCCACCACCCTTGCTGCTCTGGAACTAACTGCCCACAACCCTCTGGATGACAACTCGGAGGGAAGCACTGAGGAATCCTCCAAGGGCAGCACCATTGAAGCATTACTTGCATGTACCACACAACCCACCAACACAAAGAGTATCACCACGGTGGATACCTTTAGTGTTGAGGCCTCTGGGTCACAAACTGGTGAGCACATCACAGCTGCTGATGCACATTGTGTGGAGGCAGGCACATCTGAGGGCTTGGGCACACAGAGGTCTGCCAGAGGCCAGGATTCAGCTGTCCCCAAGCCAGCTGCTGGGCCTCTGGGTTTGTTCCTCCAAAGGCTGGGGGAGATGCATCAGCAAACCCGGGGAGTCGTAGAAAGACTGTCAGCAACTGTGCTGCGACTGCAAGGCTGTTTAGGAGAGTCCAACAGAGTGCTGTTGCAGGAGGTGGTGCCGACACAGTGTGAGACCCAGGCCAACACTGGAATGGTGGCGGCCGCACTGGAAAGTCTGGCTCAGGGTTCAGTCCTCATGGGTGACAGGTTCCAGGCCATCCTGGAGACACAGGGCGGCATGGTAGCACAGTGGTTAGCACTGCTGCTTCACACTCCTGGGACCTGGGTTCGATTCCCGGCTTGGGTCACTGTTTGTGTGGAGTTTGCATATTCTCCCCGTGTCTGCGTGGGTTTCCTCCGGGTGCTCCGGTTTCCTCCCACAGTCCAAAGATGTGCGGGTTAGGTTGATTGGCTATGCTAAAAATTGCCCCTTAGTGTCCTGGGATGTGTAGGTTAGAGGGATTAACGGGTAAATGTGTAGGGATATGGAGATAGGGCCTGGGTGGGATTGTGGGTTGGTGCAGACTCGATGGGCCGAAGGGCCTGTTTCTGCACTGTAGGGTTTCTATGTTCTACACAATGGGCCATGGGCAAGTGTGTTTCTGGCATCCAGGAGGCACAGCATTCGATGGCCATGGGTATCGGGGGCATGTGGGAGACATAGCCCTGGCTGGGACTCTCGCTGGCATTCTGGGACACAGCAGACCGTGACTGTGTGCGTCAACAACTTAGCCGGACTGAGGGGCCCCAGAGTTTGGCTTGCTCACAGAATGCTGTAGCCGGGGGGCTCTAGAGCTTTGCCCAGTCTCAGAGGCCAGGGCTGAGGGATCATGGGCAGATGCATCTGGGCCTCCAGGACTGGCAGAAACAGATGATACCAGAGCTTCTGGAGCTTAGTCCGGCTACCCTGGTGTCCCATGGAATGTCCCCAGGGCTCTCTGGGCACCGCAAGGGAGGAGGAAAGGCTTGAGCCCATGCTGGGGCCTTCCACCCAGGAGATCCTGGCTGTCCCGAGACCTTCCAATTCCCCCCTTCCTCACATCGGGGTATCTCAGGGCCAACGAGATGAACAGGGTGGCACTGAGACAGTGCCAACTGAAGTCAGGCGCATTCCTCCAAGTCCCGGCCACCCAGGGACGTCCACCAAGGGCATCACAGGCAACTGGGCATTCATCACAGCTGGACATCTCCATCTCTGGTGTGCATCCTGAGGTAGCACCTAGAAGAAGCAGTAGACAGCACAAAGTTAGAAAGTTGTAGTTCACAAAGAGGGCACGGGTGAAGGTCAGCATTAGTCAGGATTTGGGAATCATTTATGTCTAGAGCACAATAAATGTAATTGCACCTCTCAGCTGTGATTAATGTGTCTCTGATTCTCCTCCCCCCGCCCCACCCCTCCCTACAGGGCTGAGTGGTCCTGACTCCCAAACATAGAGGTGGTGTCTGTTGAGCCTTGCAGACTCCGTGCATGTTTCAGAATGCTTGCCCTACCTTCCCCAACATCCATCAGACCCTTGGTGCAAGTGCCCCACCCTCCCTATTGGCCAAAAAACATGTGCCCCCAACCCTCACAGCTGGGTGGGCCAGGATGGCAGCGTGCATTCAGAGTACAGTTAGGAGTCAGACCTGAGTGGCACCAGGAGCAGGATCCCAGTGTGTACAACAGTGAGTCGTCATCATCCACCAGCCTTCAAACAAAACTCGCAACCATTGCCAGCCCAGGCACATTAACAGGTTTGGAAGTTTCTGGGGGATAGGGTGGTGGGATGAGAGAGGCTCGGGAAGGGTGATGTGGTGGTTTGAGGGCCCAGGTCAGTTTGGAGGGGGAATATCGGCTGGACTTGCTTCTGGAGTGGGGCGGATGTGCGATGGTTGCAGCCCCCTCATTGCACAGCAGCAGCTAGGTGAAGCAGGCTGCAATCCCTCACTACCCTTCCCTGCCAGACACCTGCCATCATTGCCTGCTGTCTTTCCTCCGGCTCCTCATACGGCAGGACATCCACCCCGTCCCCTTGCCGCTCCTCCTTCTCCTCCTCCTCCTCCCACTGGTCTCCCTGCTGCTGGGCGATGGGCTGGTCTTCAAAGAGGATGTCCGACTGCCTGAGGACAAAGCTGTCATGGACACTCCCTGGATGGCGTGCCTCAACCTGCATGATCCTCATTTCATGGTCGCAGGCAATTTGGATGTTCAGGGAGAGGAACCCCTTCCTATTCACAAATTGCTGCGGTCCTGCATATGGGACCCGCAAGGCGATGTGTGTCCCGTCCACTGCTCCCTGGACATTGGGAATCCCAACAATGGAAGTGAAGCCAAGAGCCCGGGCTTCCTGGTGTGCATGGCCCACATCAAAATTTATGTACTGCCCTGCCCGGGCATACAGGGCATCTGTGACCTGCTGCACATATCTGTGCACGGAGGCCTGGGAAATTCCAACACTGGGTGCCTGAAATGAGCCGGAAGCATAAAAATTCTGGGCAGCCGTAACCTTCACATCCTGATGGCTGCCCCTCCCCTGAGGTGACAGGTGTGAAAGCACCTCACAAAGGTGCCGCACCGTGGTCTAGGAGAGCCGCAGCCAGTGAAGTCACATCTCCTCCGAGAGGGTTTCGAATGAATTGCGGGGCCTGTACCTCATTGGCCTCGGCACTCTTCCGCTTTCTGTGCACCCTCTCGGGAGCTTGCTCACCCACCTCCTGGTGCTCAGAAGCAGCTCTCCTTCCTGCGGGACTGGTAGTGGCTGCTCCCGTGGTGGTCTCTCCATGTACACGACCTCCTGCACTTCCTCCTCTGCCACCAACATAGTAAGAAGTCTCACAACACCAGGTTAAAGTCCAGGACCAGGACTTTAACCTGCTGTTGTGAGACTTCTTATTGTGTTTACCTCAGTCCAACGCCGGCATCTCCACATCATGGCCATGAACATGGCTAGTTCCAGGTCGAGCAAACTGAGATCCATCTGCACAGTGTGGTTTGGAAAGAACAAAGAATGATGGATGATTATCATTAGCTGCATAGACCCCGTACCATCCCAATCCCTCACTTGGGCCAGCATCCCAACTTGTGGGTACTGGCAACACCACACAATCCATGGTGTCATGCACGGCCCGATTAGGGTTGTGTGAGATTCCCATCATGACATATGCTGGCACAGATTCTCCAGGTCGGTGTGCAACCAGCAGGAAGAAGCCCACCAAGCACCTCCAGGGCCTGCCTGAAACATCTCTTCACTCCGCTAGCAGCATTTACCTCCTCACACCAGTTCAAGGCTGCCACACCCAGGTTAAGACTTTTATATACATACTCTGATTCGCGCCAAAGTGACATCACGCCAAAGAGGTGGGAGACTCAAATGTGAGCGGAGATTGCCATGTTGATCCCCACAATGCATACTAAGGTATGGAAAGTAAAGCAAATCAACAGCACATCGGTTTTCAGCACAGTCCCAGCAGCGCCATTTTTTTCTGGTTGGGAGATGCGCGCAGATCGTAGACACTCACAGGGAACCGAAACGTGCATCTCCCGATCTGACCCACCAGAAAATTTGTGGGCTGCGATAGGAGAATCGCCCCCAACATTTCGAGTCAGTCTAACTTCTTTAGAGCTCTATACAGAGTCATATGGACTCAAGACATTAACTCTGTTTCTTTCTCCACTGGGTTTCTCCAGCATTCTTTGTTTTTAATTTCAAGTTTTTAGCATAGCCTCTTCTGTATGTTATTTTTATTTTACTGTTGTTTCCTGACCTTGAAACACTGTCTACCTCTCCATCACAGTTACTGAGGGTTAATGCTGAGTAGCCTACTACAGACTGCTAAGCATATGCCCTAACCTCTCCTCCACACTCGCTTCAAGGCGGGAAATTCCCACCCAAGGTCACTGGACCTTTGCGTGGTCTGTCCCCACCCGCGATGATTCCCATGGCCAGAGGGACGGGAAAATCCTGCCCTGAGACTGTAGTCTAATCCCTGTATTTATCATCTTCAATAAAGGTAAAATACAGTGATAGCTGGAATCTGAAACAATAACAGAAAATGCTGAAAAAACTCAGCAAGTCTGACAGCATTCTGAGGAGAGAATAGAGCTAACGTTTCGAGTCAGGATGACCCTTTGTCAGAGCTAAAGACAATAAAAATAACACTTTTCTCAGCTTTATTACCACCATTTGCATTCCCTTTGTTCAATATCAGCTCCATCCCCCTTCTATCCTCATAGTATAAATTTGTCCTATTTTCGTTGCCTTTTGTTTTGACGAAGGGTCATCTTGACTGGAAACCTTGGCTCTACTCTCTCTCCACAGATTCTGTCAGACCTGCTGAGTTTTTCCAGCATTTTCTCTTTTTGTTCTATCACCTTGAAGTTCAACTTCTCTGAACATAAGAACATAAGAACATAAGAAATAGGAGCAGGAGTAGGCCATCTAGCCCTTCGAGCCTGCCCCGCCATTCAATAAGATCATGGCTGATCTGTCGTGGCTCAGTTCCACATTCCCGCCCTCTCCCCATAACCCTTAATCCCCTCTCTTATCAAAAACCCATCAACCCGCGTCTTAAAAATATTTAGCGAGGTAGCCTCCACCACTTCAACGGGCAGAGAATTCCAGAGATTCACCACCCTTTGAGTGAAGAAGTTCCTCCTCAACTCCGTTCTAAACCGCCTCCCCTTTATCTTGAGGCTGTGCCCCCGAGTCCTATTAACCTTTCTGAGTGGGAAGAGTCTCTCCACCTCTATTCTATCCATCCCATTCATCATCTTATACGTCTCAATGAGATCTCCCCTCATTCTTCTAAACTCTAACGAGTACAAGCCTAGTTTATTCAGCCTCTCCTCATAGCTCAACCCCCTCAACTCCGGCATCAGCCTAGTAAACCTCCTCTGCACTCCCTCCAAGGCCAAAATATCCTTGCGTAAGTACGGCGCCCAAAACTGCACACAGTACTCCAGCTGCGGCCTCACCAATGCCCTATACAGCCGCAGCAAGACCTCCCTACTTTTATACTCAATCCCCCTCGCTATGAAGGCCAGCATCCCATTCGCCTTCCTGACCACCTGCTGCACCTGCAGGCTGGGTTTTTGCGACTCATGCACAAGGACCCCAAGGTCCCTCTGCACCGTCGCCTGCTGCAGTTTTTCGCCACGTAAGTGATAATCCTTCCTACCATTATTATTATTATTACTGAAGCTATGTGCTGGACTCTCTGATATGACTCTTTGTAAGCTCACTCACAATGTTACATTCATACTTGCTTTGAGTGTCACATTTTTATCTTCCACATTCCCATTCAACTCCATTCGTTTCTTTTGTGTAGCAACTGTAGAATTATTTTTCTTAAATTCAAATGGCCTTGTGTTTCCTTACCTCAGAGACCTCATTAATCTTCACTGCTCACACTACTCACACCTTCCCTTGGCTCCCATCCTATCATTGCCTTTTAGATCTCCAAACGCCTAATTTGAGACTTGTTCCTTTAATCTCTCACAACCTCCTTCCTCCTCTCAAAGGTTGTGACAAATGTAAACAGAGCTGGAAGTTAAGAATTTGAAGCAAATGGGAATTTGGTGGGGAACAGCAAGCCAAAGCTTCTTTTGAGTTTTGTTCTTAAAATAGTTTGTGTAAGCTCGAGGCAGTAAATATTTGAAAACATAAATTCAGGTTTTAGTGCTGAGTGCAAGTCATTGTGTGTAAAAATAACTTATAAGGCAATACATATATAGGAATTGGAAAGCATCTCAAGTGAAAAAATTTACAAGGCTATGGGGAAAGGGCATGGGTGAGAAGCTCGCCAAATTGCTTGTGCAACAGACTTGACGGGCCAAATAGCCTCCTGTGTTGTAACCATAAGCATAACCATAAGCTTGAACCACCCCCTCCATCCCAGCTGACACCCCCCCCAACCCCTCCACCCCCGGCTGACCACCCCCTGCCCTGATCACTGGCCTCCCTCCTGCCCCCATCGATCCCAATGCAGTGTGGCAGCAGGACCCCTAACCCCATTGATCACCCCTAGGCCTCACCCCATCAGGCCCCACCCCTAGGCCCTGTACCCTTGGAACTGCCCTATGCCCGATGGGCAGTGCCAAAGTGTCCCCTGGACACTGGCACTTTTCCCCTTGGGCAGTACCGGGGGGTACAGGCTAAGGTTCTCACCCTTCGTGGGTGTGAATCTTGTGATGTCACCGAAGAGGGGCAAGGAAAATGGCGGAATGCGATCTCTTCAGAGAGAGTCACATTTCCTGATTCTCTCCGGATTTTCGGCCCGCATCGCTGTTCTCTCTGAGAGAGCTTTTATTAATCTCAAATGTTAACTCTGTTTCCTTTCTACAGGTGCTGCCAGACCTGTTGAATCTTTCCCACACTTTTTGTTTTTATTGCAGCTTAACAGCATCTGCTGTATTTTGCTTTTATTACACAACTAATCACACTTTAGTGTCAGTCCTGCAAGTGTGTTTTCCTGGTCTAGTGCTGAATGTATGGAGGTAATGTCCAATTATTCCCAGTGGCTGCCGCATGACTGGTGGAAGGCTCCTGCCTTTTAATGGGGGAGACAATGGATGGGCCTTGCAGACTTTAAGCAGCTCTGATTCCTCAAGCACAGCATTATACTGCGCCATTTTGGCATGGGTGGCAAAGTCTGGGTTGGTTGGTTGGCTAGCTAGCAACAAGAAGAACACTAGAGTGAAGCTGGTACTATAGGGCGCCCTGCTTCTCCCTTGGGATGTTCCTCAGCAATCTTCATAACTTACTGGAGCACAGACTTCAAGACTGCTGTGAGATCCTGCCAGTTGCGGTAAGCTCTGATATCCATTGCCATGGACTGACAGGAGTCTGAGCCTATATTACAACATGCTGAGATTTTAAGATCTGAGTCTGAGCTTCCGCTACAGCATCCAGCCATTGGGTGGCCTCCGCCTGTGCTGCAATGGAAGTTGAGATATTAGTTATCAGATGGTACAACATGGTTGAGTCCATTAGTTTCATTTCGGGAAGCTTGCGTTCCATGTTCTCTGCAAGATCCCGTTCCAAGTTGGAGATAGACTCCTTCTTGCACCTCAACAGTGACCGCAGGCTGCCTAACATGTCTGCCAGCACACCAAGCATTTCTGTGTGCATCAGCATTTCTTGGGCACTGACCCATCAAAGTCTTCACTTGCATCTCCAACAGCAGAATGTGCAACCTTGCCACCACAAAAGAATGAGTGCCTGCACTATCATTCCTCTTGCCCTGGCTGTAGCCCATGCATGTCTGCTGATCCCATCAATCTGCAACCTTTAAACTCTGCATAATTCCAGTAGCTAAGTTAGTGTCTTGAATGTCAAATCGAGTGATCATGCTCCATTCTACTCAGTCTCTTCCTCTAGGCCTTTAACACCCACATCAGTGGCTAGTCAGATAAAAGCTATTTGCTATCTGAAAGGATAGAGATGGAAGGATAGCATTGGAGGGAAAGAAGCAGGGGAAAGTAAGAGGTGCACGTCTACACCATCTACAGGTTGTAAATCATAACAGATTGCAGAATGAGAGTGGCATCTGATGGAAGGATAAGAAGGATAATACAGGTACATACTGTCACCTTTGATAGTTCCAGCCAGCTGCTGGTCATTGTTTAAGTGATAGTCATTCCCATTATTCCCAGATCATCTCTCCATTGGGGTGGGCACATGCAACTGCTCCTGTCTCCACCTATTGGCTGCTGCTGCCACCTATTATGTCCTACTTTGTCCTGAAGGAGAGAGGGAAATGTGGTGCAATATGTTTGGATGGTGTGTCTGTCATAGTTGAATAGTTGGCAGTGCTTCCTGTATCAAGAAGTACACAATAGTGAAAGGGAAAGGCATCTGCTGCTTGTAATCTCAAATCTCTGTGAAAATGGTTTAAGGACACAAGATACAAATGCAATGTTTAATGAAGCAACACTGGGTGTCTCACTGCAAGAGAACAGCAGCCTTTTTGGAATTGAGGACAATTATGGAATTAAAAATAATAATGGAGCAAAGAAGATGGAGATTACTGAAAGAGGAAAAGTTCCATTCATTATTCAGAACACACATGAGAAAGACATTTTATAAATGTATCAAGGTAAATGTCCCCGTGTTTTCTTTAGTTTTCCCACGTTGCCTTGCAAAGCACCTCTGCCAGCATGGTGAAGCTGCAAAGAATGAGATGCACACCTTTATTGTGTTTGCTAAAAGCAGGGTAAGAGCATGTTGAAGATTGCATTGTCATTACAATGCATTTGTTCAATGGCCCATCAATAATAATAACAACTTCCATTCACAGTACCTTTAGCCTAATAAAATTCCCCAATGTGTTTCACAGTGGTTCTGTCATGCAACATTTGATACTGAGCCACATTAATACGGCAGAATCTTGAATGATCAGATAGGTTTTAAAGAATGTCATAAAGAAATAAGAGAGATAAAAAGATGGAGAGCTTTCAGGAGGGAATTCTAGAGCTTGGAGCCTTGACAGCAGGAGACAGAATTGCCAATGAAGCAATTAAAATTGAGAGTTCTCAAGTGGCCAGAATTAGATGACTGCAGATATCTCAGGGGATTGAGAAGATTCCAGAGATGGTATGGACAGCTTCAAGAGGGATTAGAAAACAAGGTTGAGAATTTTAAGATAAAATGCTGCTGTTATATATTTAACTGGTTGCATTATTGCTTTAAGAGCTGGTCACATGACTGATGGCAATGTCATTCATGTGTTGTACAGGTTGCTATTTTAGTTTCGGTTTGTACTCTGTGCAGGCCAGAGTTCTTAGAACAAATCTGTTGTCGTTTGTTTGAATCTAAGTGTGCACACCATGTTGTTTTCTTTCTGTACATAGTTAGGAGATAATGTTCGTTTTTGTTAGGAGTCAATGTAGGTCAGTTAGCACTGGGGTGACAGGCGAATGGGACTTAAGACTAGATTTTTAGGCCCTGATTGGGGAGAGCATGGAACTTTTCACTGCAGACTGGTATGCCAGTTTCTCAGCATCATTCTGCCCCTCAACCATTTCCTTGGATGTGGGACTGGAGGTGTGTGTTTGGGAAGAGAGGGTGGGGAGAGAAGGCGGGGGGAGGGAGGTGAGGGGGAGCAGGGTCACCCACTCACAAGCAGCAATAAGCCAATTAAGATGATTTAGCAGCCTGTAAATCTTATTGTCAGCAACTAACTGGCCTCAAGACAGCCAGATATATTGGAGAACAATTCGCTCAGCCTCCCATTGGCAGCCTAAGGGACTGGTGCTCCAGGCAGGTTTCGGCTATAGCCATAGGCAGCCCTGTGGAGAGCTGCAATCTCCACAATGGGGCCTAGCTACAAAGGGCATTTTCTATTCTAAAGTTAAAGTAGTAGACAAGAGGTCTCTTCCAAACTTAAGGTTAAACTTTTCTTTTGGTTTTCATTATGTGGCAGAGATCTGACATGATAATGGAGTTGTCTCTCAAGTCATATCGTTCTGCACCATAGGAATTCATCTTACAAACCTCAAATGTCTACCTTTTCCTCAGGGACATGTTCATTGATAAAGGACATTCACAAACGAACTATTGTCCAACTCTCCAAGCATCAACCATTTTAACGTGACTGAGAGACTATTTCTTTGCAGAGTTTGCACACTGCCACTTTAGGTTGTGTATTGCAGTTGGCCAAGAATCTGTTCATGCACTGCAATGAGCTGGCTGCTGCACTGTTATGAAGAGTTGGAGACTTAATAAAGGGGTTAGAAACACTTTTCAGACTTAATGTTCATAGTAGACTGAGACCTTTATGTGGTGAATGTCTTGGGTAGAAGATGGAAAGTTGGTCATCACTATATCCGTTAACATGATCACTGGAAGTAGCAGGTTTGCTACTACTGCCTCAGGTTAAATAGCCATTGTTCACCTTGTAGTCACTAAAGTTGGTAATAAGCAAGGAAATCTGACTTCTGTTTTTCTGTTATCATTTACTTCCCCAAGCAATATGGGCTTGAAGGGATAATTTCCTGCGGCAAGAGAAGGAGTGAAATTCCATTTTGGAGATGAGAAGAATGGGAGCGAACCTAAAGGTTTCATAACCCAGTAGGATACTGCAATAAAGTGGGTGAACAGGAATCTTCTTGTTTGCAGCTTGTAGTTTGGGAAAGTTACACTGAGCTACATCTGGACTTAGTGCTATTTTTGAGAAATCTGTATTGTTTTAGCGATAAATAGAGGTTGAATTATGTCTGACCAATTGATGATCTTTGCTGCACCCACATTACAAAGCTCTCATTCAAAAAATCGGGTTCTCCTATGTGGGTTTTCTTGTTTGGCACGTTAATAGCTAAGGTAAAAGAATAAACGAGAAGTGAGAAAAGGAGAGTGAAAATGTCAGACAGCATCTCACAAGAATGTAGCCAACCAAACATTGTCTCCTACAAAGAATCCACAGCATTCACAGAGCTGTGGAAACATGAGTGAAGATTTAGAATGAAAAAATGAGATTTGCCAATGAAGTTGCAACTGAACACTGCCAACAAGAAGACACACAGCTGAGATCATCCCTTTAACCAGCTTTGCAATTGGCTGGTAAAGTCACTATAATATTCAATTTGTAAAGTCAGGTATTTGCTTTGGCATGGATATGCATGAATATACATACGAGCAAACAAAATAGAATTATAGAATACCTACAGTGCAGAAGGAGGCCATTTGGCCCACCGAGACTGCACTGATAACAATCCTTATCTGGCTCTATCCTATAACCCCACATGTTTATTCTACTAATTCCCCTGACAGCTCCCTAACACCAAAGAGCAATTTAGCATGGCCAATCAACTTAAGCACACATTTTTGCTCTGTGGGAAGAAACCAGAGCAAACAGAAGAAATCCACACCGACATGGGGAGAATGTGCAAACTCCAGACAGTGACCCAAGCCAGGAATTGAACCTGTCTCCCTCCCACTGTGAGGCAGCAATGCTAACTACTGTGCTACCATGTTGCCCTCTTACAAAAATAAGAGCACAAGAAGACTATTCGGCCCCGTGAGCCTGCTCTGCTATCCAATAAGATCATGACTGATCAGTTTGTGTTTCGAATTTCACATTCCAATAATCTTTGATTTCCTGACCTAACAAGAATCTATCTACCTCCACCTTAAAAATATTCAATGTTCCCACTTCCACCATCTTCTGAGGCAGAGAATTCTGAAGTAGTACAACCCTCTGCAATAAAAAAATTCTCCAAATCTCTGTCCCAAAAAGGTGACCCCCTAATTTTAAAGCACTGCCCTCTAATACTGGATTCACCACAAGAAGAAACATTCTTTCTATACTCACCTTGTCAAGACCATTCAAATTTCATTTAGGGCCCCAGATTCATGTGATTATGACTAGATCAATTAAATTATGTCCTTTGTTGGGACATTTTTCTTATTCTATTTCATTTTGTTTAATTAAACACTGGTGCACACAGTCTTCAGTTGTAACAACTTCAGAATCAGGACTTTAATAATACATCATGCTGCACAGTCCAATACGTAAATCAGTATTGATTGAGAGCACAGTTCACAATGGCAACTCAGTACAAAACACTCTACACTCCAATATGACTACAATAGTTTACTCAAAACATTCATGCCATTCTATCTTAAATCCCAACATTTTGTGCATATTGCCACTAAGTCACAATACATCAAATGGCATAAATAAGGGCACCAGAATAACTACAGGGAGCAGAAAAATGCATTTAGATTCTCTCAATCTCTCCTAATCATTTTGCTACTACAGTTATATAGCCCACTTCAGCTTTTCAAATCACTTCATTATAGTGACTAGACCATCAAGGCATGAAAGAATATTCTTCAAATGTGCCTTTAAAATCTCATCCTTACTTAAGCCTATTTTATATTAGAATCTGCATGGATTTCCTCTGGATACTCCAGTTTCCTCCCACAGTGTGATGATGTGCAGGTAAGGTGGAATGGCCATGCTAAAATGCCCATTAGTGTCAAGAGGACTAGCAAGATAAATACGTTGGATTATAGGAATAGGTCCTTGTGGGATGGTAGTCAGTGCTGAGTTGATAGGCTGACTAGCATCCTCTTGCACTATAGGGATTTCTATGATTCTAAATTGCATTACTATTCAGGAAAAAGTTGTTTTATTTCATCCTGTGCTAATTCCAGGAAAACGAGGCACACCCATATTTCTGCACCCTTTAGCAATGACACCACTGGATTTTGTAGCATCGGTGACAGCATTGTATAGGTGAGCACTCAGGTATCAGCTCAGGTGCAATTCTAGTGCCTATCTACCATGTACGTTCCTTACAAAAATACAAATCTTTGGCGCATTGAGGTTACTTCAAGATTTAGCATCACACTTTTTATCTAAACATTCAGCATTGAAACTGCTTATGCCAATGTTTATGCTGAAAATTCATGTCAACCTTTATATTGTCAAAACATTACCTCAGCATGTCAACTTTTTTGTCAACAGGTCTTCTTGATGAGTCACTCAAAATGTTTTTTGAACTACTTTTCTCAGGAACTGAAATTCCTAAGATACAAAATATGAGCTCCATTTTTAACTTAACCCACTCAATGGGAGCAATATATTTTAGATTGGGTGGCTGATTTGCGCTTTGTGTAATTTTATTCTCAGTTGGCTTCAAAGCAGGGTAAAATAGAATGTGTTGTAAAATGGGCTTTTGGCCAGAGATCTTTTCTTTTCCATTCAGTAAAAATCTTGGCTGTAGTTTTAAATAGCAAACAAGATATATCTCACAACAAAGTGATTGAATTTACTCTTTTGTAAGAAAAAGCAGCAAATTGACACAGCGTTTAGCCTGACATTAAACCAGCATGCCGTGGGAAGCTTGAAAGAGTGCTGATGAAAAAGGCTTGTTTTTCAGTCTTAAAATTAAACTTGGTGAATTGTGGCAAAGCTGTGAAACTAGACAATCCTACTGGGAAGGATCAGAGAGACCACAGGCATAGAGAAACATTGGTATTTGGATTTCTGAGGAGCAGACCTCGAAGACTTAGATTAGATAAAAATTAGATAAATGGTTCTCTGTCTGCACAAAAATGTCAAAACAGTCCTAAATCTAGAAGTCCCGTTCCCAAAGCTTACCTTTGTCATTGTTGCAGGAGCTGAATGGGACAGGTTTTAAATTGCACATCCGCAATTCACAGAGACAGCTGCTCAGATAAATAAACAGCTGCTTCCACTTATATATGATTTGGTGAAGTAGATTTTTGAGACCCAATGTATGCAGAACCTGGTAGGAGTAGATTTGTGCCTTGTGAATTTGTTTGGGCAGCCTGGGTACCCTTCTAGAGAGGCAAGTTGACTTTAGGGTATGAGAGGTTTTATGGCAATGGATGGGGGACATGGTGTGGCTTAGGTTGGTATAGGGAATCTATGTGGAGGTGAGGGAGTGAGGACTGATTATTGTTTTGTTCATTTTTTAAATGACTTCTCCAGGGTTATCTGGTTTCAACTGAACTCCCTACATTTCAGTATGAGCCTTTGGTTTCCAAGCAACAGTTACATTTTTTAAAGCTTGCAATTATTTTTATGTTATAACACCTTAGTTAGAATGAAGGCAAAATATAAAGTGAAATTAAAAGCCATGGACATGTAGAGAATTTTGTTTAACATGAATCTGAAATTTTGATCCTTCCTTAGCACATAGAAACAAAAACACAAATTAAGCTTCAACTTAAAACTATACCTGGGGCAGAATTCTTTGACTTTGCCCATGGCCTCAATTCTCTAGTCTCGCTGCTGCAAATGGAGATTTGGCTGAACACCAATACGACATTGGAGAATTCGCACCCTTATTTCTAACACACACAGTACAACTACTTAAATTATCCCTATTTCCTAACAAGATATAACAGTCTTCTTGAGTGAGTCATCAATATGTTTTCTTGTAATTTGCAGGCAACAAGCCATAAGCCTAAGTGAATGTTTTTTTCAAACAGAAAGGCATACACTTTGAATATTCCTGTGTCATTGGATGCATTCCTTAATCTTTTTGCTCCAGGTTTGTAGCTGTTCAAAAGCTGTAGCTGTAAATGAACTTTTATTAAGACATAGATAGACATAACTGCCACTGTTTTATGGGTTTTTCTTCAGAATAATGGACAGTCATGAAATTCAATCCCCAAAACATCAATAAAACTCTATGAATACCATTTCAAAAATGCAATTTTACTGATTCAGTGTGAATTCTGGTATCATCTGCATCTCATAAGCATGACAGGCCTCAATTAGAAATATTAACAAAGACAAGAAGTACAATATGCAAATATGCTTTATCCACTCTGGTGATGAAGGTCGCAATCAAACTTCTTGCTGCCTGATCATCTCAATGATTATGGTGTGCACTGCTGATGGCTGCATGCTCAGTGGGAGCCTAAGCTCCTGCAAGGCTACTATGAACTAAAAATACGCTGCACTTCTTAAAGGCAACCCACCCAACCTAAAGGGGCAATGCATTCAGGCTACAACTGCTGATGAAACTTTTTCTGACAGTGTTTGAGAGAATGGAAAAGACAACCAATGGAGCTACAGGCAAGAAAGAGGCCTTCCAGTTCCCTGATGTGGTGCTGAATGCCTCAGAGCAAAAAGTTAAAAGGAGGAGGCATGACCTATTTGTGCAGGAGGTCAGAAAGCCCTCAAGGAACACAATGCAAAGGGAATGGGAGCAGGTGGTCAGCAAGGAGAAGTCCAGGAGTCTGGCCTGAGGACCTGGCTGTGGTACCACAGAAAGTTCAATGACCTCAAATGAGTAACCTTCCAATTGCATGGCCTGTTCTCCTCACCACCAACCTCATGCATAGCCCCATCACTCATCAATCAGAGAATGTTCAGAAGGTTGACCTAACCCACATGTTCTTAACAATGCTGCTAACCTCATATCTGTAACTCACAGCTTCCACATACTTCCAGCTACTCAGTTCCCAATAACTTCAGGCAATTAAAATTCAGCCTATATTTTCTGAAGCCCCAAATGAAGAATGACCTTTTTGGCAAAAGAATAAAAGGTGACTGCAATCTGCAGACACCTTTAGAACTGCAAGTGGCAGCACCAATCAGGCAAGGAGAGAAATGTGGGGCAAATTGTTAAAAATAATTCCCATAGGATTTTGTCTGGATAAATTTTTAGCTAGTTGATGGCAGCATATACAATATTGAGAACAGGAGCAGGCCATGTGGCCCCTTGTGCCTGCTCCACCCTTGTAATAGATCATGGTTAATGTGATTGTGGCCTCAACTCCATTTTCTTTTCGGCATCCTATTCCTTTGACTACTTTGTCTTTAATTTGATTTATTATTGTAGCTTCCTACTGTGTAGTGAAAAGTATTGTTTCCTGCATTCTATACAAACAAAGCATAGCATTCATAGAGAAGGAAAGGAGAGAGTGCAGAAGGTACAGTCATACATAGATGTAGAGAAAGATCAAATTAATGCAAGGTAGGTCCATTCAAAAGTCTGATGACAGCAGACTTGTCAATCAAGAATCTATCAAATTCAGCTTTAAGAGTATTCAATGACTGTCTCCACAGCACTCTGGTCATTATTAACAATAAAGGCCTCCAAGTGCATTTCCCACTGGAGAGGTGGGTGAATGGCAGAAAGTCAGTGAATGGGCCATCACATCTGATAATTGTGTTATAATTATTGGATTTGCATAATTAGTGGGTCACCACCTGCTGTGGGCGGAGGCCCGATTGGGACCGGTGGGAAAGGCCGGCAGGCACCAAACCCCTTTATTGCCCAATGCCCGAATCTCCCGGCCATCATGATTCTTGCTGGCAGTTGGCAGGCCCAGAGTGTCCCGCAATATGTCTGGCCCCACATGCAGTAAGCCATATAAGTTTTTATTCTCTCTCCTTATGTGGGATGTCAGATCAGCCATGATCCTATTGAATGGTGGAGCAGACTCGAAGGGTTGAATGGCCTACTCCTGTTCCAATTTCTTCTGGTCTTCTCTTAGTTACATTCCAACAAAATGGCAGGAAGAATGAGTAAAAATGGGTAGGGATTATAGTAATGCCACAAGAATCTTTTCTGATCCAATATGTAATAAAACTAACAAGGAAGAAGCACCAAGTTGGACCTAGTTACAGGATATGAACTGGAGCTGGTGAGAGAGTTAACTGTGAGCAAGTACCTAGGGAGAAGTGTTTGAAATCAAATGAGGTTTATAATAATGATTTAGAGATGTTTTTCTGCTGCCCTTGATAACATTTCACTCCTTGCTTATCAAGAATCTATCCAGTTCTACCTTAAAAATATTCAAAGAATTTACTTCCACTATCTTTTGAGGGAGGGAGTTCCAGAGACTAAAAAACCTGTGAGAAAAATGTTCTCCTCATTTCTCTCTTAAGTGAGCGAGTCCTTAGTTTCGAACAGTGCCTCCTAGATCTTGGTAATCAGAGGTGATGAAACATTCTCTCCAATACTGTCAATACTGCTCAGGATCTTAAAGGTTTGGATCAACTCGTTTCTTACTCTTCTAAACTCTATTGGATACAAAGCTAACCTCTCCAACCTTTCCTCATAAGACAAACTGCCCACTCCTGGTACTGGTCTAGTGAACTTTCCTGAACTGCTTCTAATGCAATTGTATCTTTCCTTAAATAAGGAGACCAATATTATACACAATATTCCAGGTGTGGTGTTACCAATGCCCTATAGAATTGAAGCATTATCTCCCTACTTTTATAATCAATTCCCCTCATAATAAATGATAACACTTGATTAGTTTTCCTAATTAACTTGATGTAAATGCATAACTGCCTTTTGTGATTCTTGCACTCAGGCACCCAGATGCTTCCACACCTCAGACAGCCTGGGATAAGGCCTTCAAATAAGGTATCGTATTAGAGACTCATGATGGAAGTCAGTGCGTGTGGAGTCTGGGATGGGAGAGGAGTGGTTTGAAAGATAGTTAGGAAAAAAAGGACTTACGAGAAGTTTCTTGTGGAAAATAATGTTCCACAGGAGTCCAAGTTGTGATAAGAGGTTTTCTTAGCATATTCATACATGAGTTGAACTCGAGAACTAGGGGAACAGTGTCCAAATTTGCATTGGACTACTTAATAATCTGAAGGATTGCACCACAATATTGCAGAGTGAATTGGTAAATGGCAAATTGAATTCCATATAGCATTTTGATCCTTGTGGAGATCATTAATAGTTACAAAAATTCAAACAGCCAGTGATAACTGAAAGAAATGATGCCACAAGGTTTAAACAAAAACTTTACAGTATATAAAAAATTAATCAAAACAAGCACTTAATACTACACTGACTACACTGACTTCTTTTTAAATTCAAACCAAGTATGCCACAGCTTTTCGGAATTCACTTTAATTTCTCCTCCACGCTCCTACTGTTGTCTGAGGTACAAAATTTACTGGGGATCCTTCCATTACCTTTTATCTATCTCTAAACTTTCCTCCAAAACTTCATAACTGTGAACATCTCAGTTCAAGCTTAGGCTTGCAAGCATCATGCTCAGCAATTCAAAAATCAAGAACCTATTTCTTGTGTTTTTGTGTTCTTCTTTCCCTCACAAGCTTTGTCTCCAAAATGAACTCAAGCTCCCAACCACATTTTGCGTAGTGAAGTCTTATGCATGTGCAATTGTTTCTAATTGTTTTGACAAAAGGAAGAATGGATTTCAGAGGTGCCACACCATGGGCTACTTAAATAAACTAATGCAGCTTTATTTACAAGATGTTGCCTGATTGAAGCCCAGCATGGAAGATAGATATAAACCCGTAAATATTTCCGCTGAAGTCATGGCATGTCAGGTGACTAATCACACAGAGATTTACTGCTTTACAGAACATAACATGAATGATAAAGTTGGAATTGCCTCTGTTTAAGATACAGGCCCAATTAATATGTACTCTTTTGCTGTCTTGATTAAGTAAGCTGCTACTGTCTTCATGTGTTTCTAAACTGAACTGCTGACTGCCTGTTTTCATAAGGTGGAGACAGAGGACATTGGTAGGGTGTTATATTAATATTTTTCATCTGTCTTTACCCATGAGAATGAGTAAGCAGTTATGGAACTTGGAAGAGAGGCTGTGAGACTTTTGAGAAAATTATCATAGAGAGGGATAAGATATTGGAGGTATTGGCAAGCTTAAAAGATGACAAATCTCCAGGTCCAGATGAATAGCATCCCAGGTTGTTGTGGGAGCTAGGGGGGGAAATTGCAGGGGCTCTGACCCAAATTTTTAATTTCTCCCTGGCCACTGGGGAGATGACAGAGGACTGGAGAACCACTAATGTGCTCCCGTTATTTAAGAACAGTTATAGAGATAAGCTGGGGAACTACAGGCCAGTGAGTCTCACATCTGTGGTTAGAAAACTACTGGAAAAGATTCTGAAGGACAGAATCTATTTCCATTTGGAGAGGCAAGGTTTGACCAGGTATAGTTGGCATAGTTTTGTCAGAGGGAGGTCATGCCTAACAAATTTGATTCAGTTTTGTGAGCATGTGAGCAAGTGTGTGGATCTGTATAGTGCGTTGATGTAGTTTACATGGATTTCAGCAAAGCCTTTGACAAAGTCCCACATGGGAAAATTATTAAGAAGGTTAATGAAGGGATACAGGGTGATCTGACAAGGTGGATTTGTAATTGGCTTAGCAGTAGGAGCCAGAAGGTGGTGATGGATAGCTGCTTTAGTGACTGGAGGCCAGTGATCAGTGGTGTACCAGAGGGATCTGTGCTTGGCCCTCAATTGTTCTTCATTTATATAAATGGCATACATGGCTATGTGAGGTAGGATCAGTACGTTTGCTGGTGACATAAAGATTGGCTGGGTGGTTAACAATGAGGTTGAGAGTCTTGGGTTACAGGGAGATATAGACAAGATAGTCAAATAGGTGAAGAATTGGCAGATGGTATTTAACACTGAGAAGTGTGAGATGATGCACTTTGGAAAGAGTAATTTAACAAGGAAGGATACTATGAAAGGTCTGATACTGGGAAGTTCCAAACAACAAAGGGACCTTGGTGTGTTTGTCCATAGATCTCTGAAGATAGAAAGGCAGGTAATTAGAGGTAAATAGAAAAAGACATATGGTGCATTCACATTTATCAAACAGGGTATAGATTACCAAAGCAGAGAGGTCATGATGGAGTTGTACAGAATTTTGGTGAGGCCACAACTGTACTATGTGCAGATCCTGTTGCCACATTATAGGAAGGACATGAACTGGAGGGGATGTAGAGGAAATTTACCCAAGATGCTGCCTGAGATTGAACATTTAAGTTATGAAGAGAGGTTGGATAGGCTTGGATTGTTTTTGTAGGAGCAGAGAAGACTGAGGGGCGACCTGATTGAGGTGTTCACGATTATGAGGGGCATGAAGAGGGTGAATAGAAAGCAGCTTTGCCCCTTAGCTGAAGGATCAATCATGAGCATGCACAAGTTAAAAGTGAGGAGTGGGAGGTTTAGGAGGGATTTGAGGAAAAACATTTTTACTCAGAGAGTGGTGAGATCTAGAATGCACTGCCTGCGAAGGTCGGAGAGGTGGGATGCCTCACACCCATTAAAAAGTATCTGAATGGGTACTTGGCCTGCCATAACATTCAAGGCTATGGGCCAAGTGCTGGCAAATGTGATTAGGTGGGTAGGTCAGGGCATTATACCAAAGAAATCTCCCTAATCCTACAGCTCATTTCCATGGCATGTGGGATGTTACACCATGACAGGGAATCAGTAAAACTGAACCCAGAAAGTATCTTGTGTTAGAATGTAACTGGTGACAACTTTGTATTGGATGTAATGTGACAAACTGTAAGGGTCAGCTGACCCAGTAAACCATGGAATCAATTAGAGAATGATATGATGGTCAGCTGACCAGCTGTCTCAGAATCTGTTGGGAATTGTGGGAGAACTTGGATTAGCTCAGGGTGAATCCCAAGTTTGGAGTAATGAAGTTTCTTTATTAAACCCTTTCTTTGATTTGTAAGTTGGAGTAAGTTTTGTTATATTTTTATTGTCTGCATTTGAAGAATTCCTTGCAAAGAAATATCTAGTATAATGGTTCAATTTGGAGTTTATTGGAAAATACTCACTACCATTTTGCTATACTATTGTATTTCATTGACTTCAACATGCGCAATGGTAGGTTGCAACCTTCTGTGATAAACTTAATAAACTTTTAGCTTAGCCAGGCAGGTTTCTACACTCGAGGGCAGTGTTCATGATAGGCAACCCAAGCTGCCGAATGATGCTGTGACGAATGCTGAAGGAGAAATTTTGTCACTGGGGAAAGCCAATGCCTGCGTGGGCCTTGTTCGACTCCCATTGCAAGCTTACCAAGAGTCTGCCTCTCACCTTAGGTGCTCCTAAGTGGAGTATGTCTGAATAGAAAAAAACTATACACCCCATTCTAGGCAAATGGAGACCCTGTACAGATTTATCAGCAGCTGAGTTTGGAGACTCTTAAGCATAGTAATGGATTTCAGTGCACGTCACATACAGCTCAAAAAAAATAAAACTCTCAGGACAAATCAATGTAACGACAGGGATCACTTTGCCTGCAGATTTCGTTGTACCCAAACAGATTAATGAAGACACAGAAATCATTGCATCTAGGCATGCAGCCAAATGGTTTATATCCACAGAAATAACTGTATGTAGACAAATTATTGTACCAACAAAATCATACTACAGATAGATATCACTACACCCTCAAAACACTGAACCCAGGCAAGCTTCTGCACCAGGGGAAAGTACTATGTTTGGATAAATCAGTTGGAAAGGAAATCCTGGTATTCAGACAAACCACTATACTTGTCGGAAATTGTGGTCAGAGTAGTTCACTTCAGTCACCGGTGATAACATATTGTATTTGAATTTGAATTTGAATACACCATGTGCACCAATTCTAATTGGGGATTTGAACAAGAAACATGTTTGTACTTGAAAATATAGCAGAAGTCTAAGCTTGAGCTTCTCTATTAAATTAAATGATGTCTGCTAAAATAAATTGCATTAAGCTGCGGTCTTTGATCTGCCATTGCCACAGTGGGGTGACCAAACTGTGATGTCCATTTATGAATGCAAATATCAGCCTGATTGAAAGAATTGTATTGAGCATTGTACCACAGGGTATAAAATAGACATGTCGTTTTGAAATTCTTCTGTATCTGTCCAAGTGCTTATCCATGACAACAATGATGAATTCATCAGGAAATGAGAGATCTCACAATTAATTGAACACTACAACTGAATGAAGTAATCCTGTTTAAAGGGTAGACATGTTAATTAAAAAAAATCACTGAACAACGTCAACGTGGTATTTGCAGAGAACAAAGGAGGTGCTGACAGAAACCAATTACAGTGATGGATCCTCCTACACCTTCCTCATACTCTGTGTCTTTTATAAACTCATTAACAATTCGTGAGCAGATGACACAGGGAATTATTCACTCAAAGATCTCTCTGTTCATGCACAATGGAAGGTTGTTCCAAACTACAGTATATGTGTATGCATGTGCTGGTTAGATTAGAATTGTGCTCCCCTAATGAACTCAGTGAGTAAATGCACTTCAATACATAGTACTTAGCACACAAATAAGGGATACCCCACATTTAAAAAAAACAGTTGAGAAGCATAGAAACAGGAAGAGATGATTCAACCTCTCAAGTGTATTCCACATTTCAATGAGATATCTTTGTTGATGCTGCTAGCTGACATGAGATCTAACTCCATAGACCCGTCTTTGCTCAATAGCCTGAAATACCATTGATTCTATCAATCTATCAAATCCTTCAATCTTAGTTTTAAAATTAACAACTTATTTTGTATCTGTTTGGAAGAGAGTTTGGAAGAGGTGTAATGGTATTGTCACTGGACTAGAGACCCAGAGCAAGATCTGGGAGCCTGGGTTCAAATCCTGCCACAGAACTTGCAGCATGAACAGACAGTGGTGGAAGAGATAAAAAGGATGAATACGAAGATAGTGATGAAGAAGAAATACCATAATTGACTCTTACATTCAGAGACAAGACAGATACCACATTTTAGAGAATGGCTTAGTGCTGGCATTTGCATGTGGTGAGTCAATAGGCACAAGTGGTCTACAACAAAAACAGCAGACAAGTATCTGTCCCTCAGACTGCAAGGCCATATATAAATCCTGCTTCAGAGGATTGAGATGAGGATGTTGATGGGAAGGTTTGCAATACAGGGGAGGTAATGGCCTAGTGGTATTATCGCTAGAAACTCAGCTAATGCTCTAGGGACCCGGGTTCTCATCCTGCCATGGCAGATGGTAGAATTTGAACTCAATTAAAAATATATAGAATTAAGAATCTTCCGATGACCATAAAACCATTATAGGTTGCCGGAAAAACCTATCTGGTTCACTAATGCCCTCTGGGGAAGGAAATCTGCCATCCTTACCTGGTCTGGCCTACATGTGACTCCAATGCCACAGCAATATGTTTGACTCTCAACTGCCCTCAATGGACAACTAAGGATGGGCAATAAATGCTGGCCAGCCAGCAACACCCATGTCCCACAAATAAATTTAAAAAAAAATGAACTCTGGTGGTCTATTAAACAGTCTGCTGTCAATCTGAATTATTTTGTACCAACTGGCATAGGACTTTGTGCATGCTTGGAGCCCATCCTTTCAAGCATGGAAGTGGTGGCAAGGTCCATCAGAACACATGCAGGCCAATCAGTCCTGCGGAATCTAGAGGCTGATGTGTTGGCTTCCATTGCATTATAAGGAAAGCCACCAAAAATTTATGTGCAGCAGTAGGAAGCTCAACTTGTTGCCAGCAAGCTCAGATTGCTGCCTTCATAGCAAAAGATATCAGTAATGAGTGGTATCACTCATTGCAGGATGTCACGACAGTATAACAATCTCTCCTCCAACAGGTCACTAGGAGCACTGGGACATTGATTCAGGCAGTGGTTCCAAGAAGCCAGAACTTGCTGTCCTCTCTCAAGATGAAGGAAGTTATCCTCCCATGACTGCCACTCCACCTTAGAGTTTACTATGAGCCAGCTGGAAGAAACTGCTGTCTATAGGAATATGAGTTCACATCATCCACATATCTCAATGTACCTATTGTTTGTGGAATCAGTACATGATAAATCAAATAAACTTTCAGTTCTGCTGAACATAAATGAGAAGCAAAAGGGATCAGGAGGTCTGTCCTGAGGGTCTGTAACATACTGTTTGGTCACTGTTTATAGTAATAAACACTTAATTGGACCATATAACCATGGCAACAGAATCAACAGAAATTGATGAGCATGAGTTTAACTTGTGGCTCAATGTTTTCTGAAGTTCATATTGTCTGGGTGGAATTTTACTAAAAAATGGCAGAGTGTTGTTCCTGGTGAAAAATCCAGCATGTTTCTTTCTAGATCCTATGACACTTTGCCGAAAAGAAAATCAAGGGGCATGTTTCACAACTTCATGTGAGAGGCCAGCACACCAGCAAAACCAGCTGCACTGAGATTGGGAAGCCATCTGTAAAGGGTGCTTCGATTGTAACAGGAATAAACCTTCCCTTCCAGCCCACCACGGAGATCTTAGGGGCTCCCTTCCACACCCCCGATTAAAGTCGAAACTTCTCTCCCCCCAATCATTGGCCTCTTCCCTTCTTCCCCCGATCATCGGACCCATTCTCTCTTCCCTGCTGACCTTTGTGTCCTTCCCCTGATCATTGGCCCCTTCCCTCCCAACAGTCAGAACTGGCAGCCGCCCCTTCCAACAGCCATCATTGGCATCCTGTGCTCCTTTGTCCACTCTAAGCCACAGCCCAGAGAGGGGGGAACGAATTCCCCCTCTCCCATGAGGCTCCCACCGGCCTGTCATTTGGCACAGGTTAGCATTGACAAGTTGGTTTGGACATGGTGCCAACTGGACATGGTGCCAACCTGTGCCAAAGGGCATTATCAAAGGGCATTGCCAGGCCCTTTGCTCATTTCACCCGAGGGCTATATTTTACACCCTGGGGAGACACCCATGACAGGTCCACATCTAGGTTCATGTCCTGCTGAATATGTGGTGAAGTCCTGAACAAAGTGCTCACTAATGACATGCTAATGTGTTAAAATGAGCTTTCTGCAGTCCCACAGCATGTTTCACACCACTCCACCATCGTGGGACGGGGAAGATCAGAACTTGGAAAATTGCCAGCATGAATGGCGCTTGCATAAACCTGGAAAGTGTGATTCATGGCATGCCACCATTCTCACAGGCAGAGAGTGCAGGCTTAAAATCACCCATCTGTCTTTTAGGGCCCTATTTTAGCATTTTGATTCTAAGTGCTGGGTGGACTTGAATCTGGGAGTGTTTCAGATCTGACATTTATCCCGTTCCCCGGCGCCCATACACATTCTGCCTGCAGAAATATCAGCGAGTCTGAATCGTGCTGCACAAGCCTGTGGGCGGGGCTTAACATGCCCAAAACCTTGCAGCTCCGATCGACAACTCCAACTGTGCGTGTGCAGAAAAATGATCCCCTACCACTTCGCTCGTGGGCCGGATAATGCCTTCCCCTGGCTCCCACAGACATTGCCCCTTCCCCACAACATTACTGACCCCCCTTATCACCACCCCTTCCACCAAGCAGACTGATCCCAGACCCCTCCTCTCACCGATTCAGGCAGAGGGGCAGTGAACTCCCATCGACCCCAATGATCACAGGCAGAGTGGCAGTGGACCCCCTTCCTCCCCAGTGATCTCAGGTAGTGTAGCAACAGATCCCCCTTCCCCAGCATTGATCTCAGGCAGAGAGATCCACCCTCCCCTCTCCATCCTGCAGATATCAGTCAGAGTGACCCCCCTCATCTCTACCCCAGACCATCCCACACAAGGCCCCCATCTTCTCTGGACTCTGATGACTGTGTGAGACACCTCCCTCTCTCTCTCTCTGGTCCCCAGTCATTGAGGCATTGATCCACCACCTGTCCCCCTCCCCATCACCACACATGCAAGTACTCACTTGCCTTTCCCTCAATGCTAACAAGCAAACTGTATGGAACTTGCTGGAATGTTCTGCCAAACTGCCTGCAGCTGATCTGCCCTAATGAGGGGCAGCTCCATTAAAAACACAAGAATGGACAGGCAGACAGGCATTCCTGCACAAAATGTGTGCATGACCAGCCCTCTGATTTTCTGAGTGCGACCTTGGCTGTTACTGGATGCAGCAGAGGCGAGGCGGGACACCCTCTTCCCCCTAGGAGGATGCAGAGTCAGTGGGGCTGATGGAAATCTAATAGAGAGGGGGGATCTAATAGAGGTATATAAGACTATGAAGGGTATAGATAGAGTCAACAGAGGTAAGCTATTTCCTATGATAGAGACACGTAGGACAAGGGGCCATGGACTTAAGGTGAGGGGGGAGAGGTACAACACGGATATTAGAGGGAGGTTTCTCACACAGAGGGTAGTGGGGGTATGGAATGCTCTGCCAAGTAAGGTGGTGGAGGCAAACACACTAGAGTCATTTAAGAGTAACTTAGACAGGCACATGACTGGGTTGGAGATGGGTGGATATCGGAGATTGTTTTAAATAAGGTTCATTAGCATTGGGGCGTCCCTGGTAATGTAAATGGATATGGTAGGGTAATAATGTTTTTTCTCTTTTCATTCACAGGTTTTAAGTCGGTCCACCTCGTGTCCAACGAGGGGCATACACGCGATGGGTCGTACTGGGGCTGCTCTTGCTTGTTCGAGATTGGCCTAGTGCTTCATGTCGTTAGTGTGTGCCTAAACTGGACAAGATACTGGGCAAGACGACAGCTCAGTGACTATCGCTGATTGCTGTGCAGACACATGGATTTGGGCCGGTGTCTGTGGGAGTTTGCGCATTCTCCCCATGCTTGTGTGGGTTTTCTCCGGGTTCTCCGGTTTCCTCCCACACCCCAAAGATGTGCTATTAGGCTGATTGGCAGGAATAAATTGTCCCTAAATCAGATTCCCTCAATCTGGATGGCCATAAAACATTAGATAAGGGTCATGGATGGAGAGGGGGACTGGTGGTGTTGAGATGGCGGCGCGGGCTCGTTGGGCCAAAGGGCCTGTTTCCCAGGCTGATTTTGTTCTTTGTTCTTTGAAATGTGGCCTAGGATGAAATTGCTGCCTTGTTCAGCGCCAGGGCACTGACCCTCCAAACAGGGAAGCAGTGTGGAAAAAATTAAAGACCTCATCCATGCAGCACGGGTGAGTGCTGTGCCCCATTTAGCATGTTCCCCCATATCTCCCCCCACCGTTCCTCCCATTAGCAGCACACTGCATGCTTCCAGCTCCCAACTCCCAAGCACCTTCTTCCTATCCCCCCAAAGAGCCCCACTGCACTTGCCCTCTAAGGGCCACCACCTGAGACTCTACAGGAGTCATACCATCATTTCTTTCATGGCTCCTTCTGACACCACAGGTGAAGACCAACCATAATACTCGTGAGAGGGTGAAGACAGGGGGTGGTGAGCCAGACCTCCAGGTCTTCACCGACTTCGAGGTGTGGGCACTGGAGCTGTCAAGGGAAACATAAAACATAAATACTAGAAGCAGGAGTAGGCGATCTGGCCCCTCGAGCCTGCTCCACCATTCAATAAGATCATGGTTGATCTTTTCGTGGACTCACCTCCACTTAGCTGCCCACTCACTACAACTTTTTATTCTTTACTGTTCAAAAATTTATCTATCCTTGCCTTCAAAACATTCAACGAAGTAACTTCAACTGCTTCGCTGGGCAGGGAATTCCACAGATTCACAACCTTTTGTGTGAAGAAGTTCCTCCTCAACTCAGTCCTAAACCTGCTTCCCCTTATTTTGAGGCTATGCCCCCCAGTTCTAGTTTCATCCACCAGTGGAAACAACTTCCCTGCTTCTATCTTATCTATTCCCTTCATAATCTTATATGTTTATATACGATCTCCCTTCATTCTTCTGAATTCCAACGAGTATAACCCCAGTCTACTCAATCTCTCGTCATAAGCCAACCCTCTCAACTCTGGAATCAAACTAGTGAATCTCCTCTGCAGCCCCTTCAGTGCCAGTATATCCTTTCTCAAGGATACCAAAACTACACAGTACTCCAGGTGTGGCCTCAAAGGAGAGGGGAGATGCGGGCTGTCAGTGACAACATGGTTGGGCTGCAGTCAAGATGTGAGCACCTGCCGTTCCTCCACTCATTTTGAGGCAACTTCTTGGAGGCACGAGTTTTGGATGCGAGAGGCAAGGTTTAAAGGAGATGTAAAAGGCATGTTTATTTGCACAGAGAGGCAAATAAACTCACTGCCAGGGGGAGTTCACGGTTGCAGACACGATAGTGACCTCTCTACACCTATGTGATTGGGATGGGAATAGAGGCATATGCTCCCTGGAAGGGTAACAAAATAGATGGGCAGGCTGGTCACTACAGGCTTGTAGGGCCAAAGGACCTGTTTCTGTGATATAACTTTTTTGGTGCTTTGTTCTATGTTGAATGGAGAAAAGTGAATCGTGTGTTTGGCATTCTGGATTCCTCTCCTACCCTTGCACCTAACCTTGTGTCCTGTTTTGCAGGAACAGCTCTGCATGCCCCGGGGCCTTCTGGACTCTAGGCCCGTACTGCAGCTTCCGCTCTTCCTGGTCCAGACAGCTCAGATGAGTCCTCAGGGATCGAGGTGAAGGGACCTCCAACGGGGCACAATTTTGGCATCAGCTTCCACCTCACAACTCACCATCCCAGATATTAACACATCGGTGGGTCCAGTCAGTGGTGAGGCTTCTGGGTCACTCTCTGATGAGCACAACACATTTGATAATGTACATCAGGTGGAGGAGGGAACATCCAAGGCCTCTGGCATACAGGTGAGGACTCAGCTGGCCCCAGGCTACATGCTGGGCCTCTGAGATCACTTCTCCCTCAGCTGTTGGAGATGCAGCAACAGAGCCAGGGAATGCAGGAGGGACCGATGGCCACAATGGACCAACTGCGAATTGTTAGGAGGAGTCCCGAAGCTTTCAGGTGGACGAAATATTGCCTGTCTTGAGTGGTTCCCAGGCCAACACTGCAAGGGTGGCGTCTACAGTGGGAAGTCTGGGGCAGGGGGCCCTCACCATGAGTGGCAGGCTCCAATCGATGGCCGAGTCACAGCAGGCCACAGCTGAGGGTCTGAACAGGTTTCTCAAGATTCTGCAGCCAATGGCTGAAAGGCTCGAGAGCTTGCAGGAGACCCACAAGGACAGCGCTAAGACACAGCGCGCTATGCCTGCAGCCCTTGAGAAGGTGGCCTAGTCTCAGAAGGTCATGGCTGAGGGCTTACAGAGCATGGCCCAGTATCAGATGGCACTTGCTGTGGCCACTGAGAGGTGACCCCCGACTCAAGTGGTCATCACAGAGGGTTCAACCACCATGTGTAGGGCGCAGATGGACACTGGAGCTTCTGGAGCTCACTACAGAAGCACCGCCATTCCATGGAAGGACCCAGGGGCCCACAGGAATCTCAAGGGAGGAGGAAGGGCTTGAGTCCATGCCGGGGCCTTCCAGCCAGAAGACTGTGGCTACACTTTCTGACTCCCCCCTTCCTGACACCGGGGCATCACAGGGGCAATGGGATGCAGAGGTTGTCATGGAAACATCCCTGACATCTTGAAGCTCACCTGAAGAAGGAGCTTGAGACTCCGAAAGCTTGTGCTGCCAAATAAACCTGTTGGACTTTAACCTGGTGTTGTAAGACTTCTTACCTTGAAGCAGGCCAGGGCACTCAAGGTCCAGGGCCTCCGGAGGATGCTAAACACATGCATCACAAGCCACAGGATGAGGTAGGCAGTTGGCCCCCTCCACCTCCAATGTACATTCTGGGGAGTCTTTGAGACATAGTGGTAAGCCTCATAATGTTAAAAAGTTGTATTTGCACTGAGATGGCACAAGTGAAGGGATGTCAAAGCATCTTATTGTTTCTGGTTCTCAGGTTTTTATGTTAGAACGTCTTATTTAAACACCTTTATTGCAATTAAATGTTTTTTCACCACCCATGTGTGACTAATTTGTCTCAGATTTGTCTCGAATAGGAATCCTCTTCCATTGATGATCGCTGGAGGGATGCTTCATGTTGACGTCAGTTGGGGAGGCCTCTCAATGCTGTGTCACTGAGAAAAGGAAGATATTGGTTCCCCAGACCCCCTGAGCGATTCCCTCCCCTCTGCCACCCCAGCCGCTCCAGGGCCCTGTAAGGGAGTTTCTGATTCCTTACTCACTACACAGACATGGGCCCAGGTTCCAGCATGCACATGGAGCTCAGGTAGGGGCCAGACTAGCTTGCACCAGGGCATCATCATAATGGTGCTTAGCGAGTCGTCATCACCTACCTGCCTGCCAAAATCTCTTTAACACAGAGCACCCAGGCTCACCACTCTGGTGTGACAATGTTGTGTGATATAGAAGGAATTTTGGGGGTGGGGGGGTGGAATGGAACCCACAGACACAAACTCCTAGCGGGTGAACCACCTATGATTAGAGCCTCCCTTGCTGCCCTCACATGCTTCATTTGAGCTGCCAACCCTCCAGCGCCTGATTGTTGTTCCTCAGCATGCTCTTCGTCATCTTCCTCCTCCTCTTCCCCCTCCTCCTGCTGGTCATCTTCCCCAGCAATGGCTGACTGGTCAGCCTCCACATCCTTCTCCAATATGTCACCTCTCTGTAGGGCCAAGCTGTGCAAGGCACAGCACACAATCACAATGCGGGAAGGGATCACTGGGTTGTATTGGCCCAGGCACTGGAATCACATTTTGAGGAGCCCAATGCACCTCTTGTGCTGGTGGCTGTGTAGACCTCATTATAGCGAGTCTCCACCTCAGACATAGGCTTCCGCACAGGCATCACCTGCCTTGTCTGAAGCGGGTAACCCATGTTACCCAAGAGCCACCCCTGCAGCCTGGCTCCTCCTCAAATACTCTGGGATGTCTGAGCTCCTGACAATGAAGCTGTCGTACACGCTGCGTGGGTGTCTTGCGCAGACGTGCATAATGTTCATGTTATGGTTGCACACGAGCTGGACATTCAGAGAGTGGAACTCCTTTCTGTTGATGAATCTCCACAGATTCTGCAGGGGGGCCTTGAGGGCAATATGTGTGCAGTCGATGGCCCCCTGAATATTAGGCATCCCCGCAATGGCCACGAACCCTACAGCCCGGGCTTCCTGATGAGCCTGGTCCAGGTTAAATTTGATGTCCTGTCCAGCCCGGGCATACAGGATTTCTGTGACCTGCTTGACACAGGTATGCACGGCTGATTGGGAGATGCCACAGACATCTCCGCGAGGGGTCTGGAAGGAGCCGGTCGCATAAAAGTTCAGAGCGGCCATCAATTTGACAGCTGCCGAGAGTGGGTGCCCCCCACCCTCCACCTCCCCTGCCTCTAGATGCCAGGTTCTGCAACAGGTGGCACAGGTGTTGCACTGTCTCCTTTCGGAGGCCAAGATGTCAGCGGCACACGGTGTCCGATATCTGTTCAAATGTCACTCGTGCATGGGATTGCCAGGGTCTCTGCTCCCTCCTTCTCCTGTAGCCCCCACCTATTCCCGCACCCTCTTTACCTCTGAAGCTGAGGAGGAGGAGCTGGAGGAAGAATTGTGGGCACAGGAAGCCCAGGCCTTACTATCTGCAAGAGTACAGGAAGATAACCACCTCTTGCCTCTAGTGGTTGTCTTCTTCTACTTCTGCAAATGGTAAGGTCCGGGCTTCCTGTGTTCACAATTCTTCCTCCGTTCACAATTCTTCCTCCAGCTCCTCCTCCTCAGTTCCAGCAGCAACCAGGAAAACAGCAAGATTGATTGGTTGCATTGCAAAAGCCATCTCATCACTCTGAAAGGGGGGAAGGGGGGTGAGATGGAGAGGAAATCATGTAGAGGTTAAGTAACTCTGCTTGCCCCAATAGTCACAGCCCCTCCAGTCACATGCTCCCCACATCCACAACACCCCCCCCCACCGCCATTCTCCCAGCCACATACTCCCCACAATCTCAGCTCCTTGAAAAGTTGAGAGGCTGTAGCAGTGTAATTTGCAAGGGCTTTGTGCACATCCTTCAGCTGGAAGTGAGCTGAGTGCACTAGGACCCAGCAGCACCGCAAGACCCGAGGTCAGTGCTGAGACCCGAGTCCGTGCTGCAAGTCGGACATCGGAGACCCTGCTGAGCAACAGCCCCCTCCCTCCACCACACACACTTGCAGAGCTGCCACCGACCTGAGGTAGAAAATGGCTGCAACAAAAGGACACTGGTGAGCAGCAGATAGCCATTGTATACTAAGCACTTACTTGCTCGCTAACCCTCACTGACGGAGGACCCAAATCAGACTTGTATGGGGCATGTCTGTTCGTGCTGATTCCGGATTGGCGATCATGGTGGTAAAGGGGGAAATGCCAGTAAAGTTGGGTGTGCAGCCCATTAATTCAATTTAAAGGCATTCACATGCATTGATCCTGATTGTGGCCATTTTCAGGCCTTGGTAAAGGGGGAACCAGCGCGGAGGCGGTATGGATCATGCTACTCATCTCACGCCCAACTTTACTAAGATTTTGCGCCTGATAAAGGGCGCAACGTGATGGTAAAATTGGACCCTTAATGTTTTGTAATTGAGGCTTAGTATGTATGCTATGTAATGTTCAAAAAAAGTTGGTTTTGAGGAAACAACAGTTTGCTGTAGTCCATCTGGAATGGTAAAATTTGGTACCTGATTTCTTATGGGGAAGTGTGAACTCAATAATAAAGAATCATATAATCAAATGGAATTATATTGGATGATTTGACTGAACATTCATGTTTAATGTTGTAACATTAGCTCATTCTGTAGCTATTGTAACTTACGACTGTGTTCAATGAAATGAAAGAAAATAGAACGTGGAAGCAATCCAATGTTGCCTGTGGCGCGATGGTACGTTTTGCAGCCAAGCTTTCTAGAACTGAAGTCAGCCCTGTAAGTTCATCTGCAGCCACCTGCACTGAGAGTCAGCAGCTGTCCACCACCAGCCATGTTATAATGTCTGGGGGGTAGCATGATAGGAGCACTGAGATGACCAAAGGTACTCAGAAGACAAACATTAAATGATGCACAAGGGTGATTAATTTATTTTTGTATTGGATATTATATGGTTTGGTATGTAAATTTGGTTTGGAATGTTTGCTTTAGCTTTGCAGCCAAGAGGAGACTATGATGGTCAGTAACAGTGGGAAAGTGAATCTTGAAACTGTTAGTGAATGGGGAATTGAGTTGCAAGTACTGCAGTTGGATGATTTGATTACAGACAGCTCAGAAAGGGGATGTGCTACTCGATTCCTCCCTTCTTTTTTCTCTCCTCATCCCCAGCTATTAGCTGGCGGCAAGGGCTATACTGTCATGATGGCAAGATTATGCTAGATGTCGCGACAAATGTGAATCCTAACGTGAATGCTCTGTTGATTGCTGTATGCCCCTCCAAAGCAGTCCAGGCAGCAGAATTGTTTAAACACCCAAAAGTCTTTTCAAGCAAATTTCACGGGGCAGCAGGTTCTCATTGTGTGCATTCTGTACAGGTCTGTACGGAGTGCAGACTGACATCATCAGTCATGTGTTCAGAGGCTAGCCCTTTCACCTAGTACTAAGAACAAATGTATACTTATATGGCCCCAAGGCACTGTAGAATAATATTAAAACAAAAAAAAAGACACATTTTGAACCATATATGAGGTACTGGAGAAGATGATCAATAGCTTGATCAAAGATTCAAAGGTCTGGTTCACTAATGTCCTTTAGAGAAGGAAATTTGCCATCCTTACCTGGTATGGCCTACATGTGACTCCAGAACCACAGCAATGTGGTTGACTCTCAAATGCCCTCCAAGGACAACAAGGAATGGGCAATAAATGCTGGCCAGCCAGCGACGTTCATGTCCCACAAATGAATTAAAAAAAAGTTTTAAGTGTGTCTTAAATAAGGAAAATGAGGTAGGGAGACGAAGAAGCCTAGGGAGAATATTCTGCAGCATATGGCCCAGGCACCAGAATTCAAGGATACCAATGATGAAAAAATTAAAATTAGGGATATTCAAGAGCACAGATATTAAAGGCTTGTGGGGCAGGAGCTGATTACAGAGGTAGGGAAGGGTAAGACCATAGATGGCTTGAAAACAAGGATGAGAACTTTAAATTCAAGACATTGCTTGACTGGGAGTCAAAGTGGACCAGCAAGTACATGGTTATAGGTGAGTGGAATTTAATGCAATTTAGGATGCCGGCAGCAGAACTTTGGATAACTTATGGAGAGAATGTGGGATACCAATCAGAGATTCTTCAACATAGAAAAATTGAGAGGTAACAGTCATGAAAGAGGGCTTCAGCAGCAGCTGAACAGAAGCAGGGAAAACTCAGGCAATGTTTCAGGGGTGGAAATAAAATGGCCAAGTAATGGCATGAATGTACTTTTGAAAGCTCATCTCAAGGTCAGATTTGATACGAAGATTGTGAGCAGATTAGATTAGTCTCAGACTATTACCAGGAAGATGGATGGAGTTAGTAACTGGGGAATGGAATCTTCTCAATATTTATTTGGAGGAAATGCCTGCTCACCCAATACTGGACATTGGATGAGCAGAATGCTAATTTAGCAATGGTGGAGGATTTGAATTGGCTGAAATGAACTAAAATTGGATGTCGTCAGTGTACGTGTAACTAATGCTATATTTTCAGAGGATATCACCAAAGATAGCCTGGGGGGCAAGATGGATCCTTGAGGGACACCAAATCTTAGTGTATGAGCAAGGAGGTAAGTTGTTGCAAGTGATGCTGTGGTTACAAATAGATAGATAAAAATGAAATCATATTAGATGAGTTCCATCCAGCTTGATGATAGTGGAGAGGGGAACGGTGTGGTCAGTCAGGACAAGGAGGGAAAGTTTACCTTTTGTCATAATCACATAAGGATGCCATTTTTGAATTTCATAGAAGATATTTCAGTAGGTAGAAATCTAATTGGAGAGATTCAAACATGGAACTCCAGGAAAGATGGACGTAGATTTGGAAGAAAATAATATATTCAAGAATTTTTAAAAGGAAAGGGATGCTAGAGGTGAGGTGATAAATCTGAAAGGACACTGGGTCAAGGTCTGCTTTGTTTTGTGAAGACAGACGATGACGACAGACTTAAGGGAGAGAGGGTCAGTACCTGAAAAGAGCAAACTGTTAACAACATTGGTTAATGTGTGGGCCAAGAGGGGAAGTTGGGTGGTCAACACTTTAGTGTGATTAGGGTTGAAGGAGCAGGGTGTCAGTCTTATGGACAAGGTGAGCTTGAAGAGGGAATGAAGGGAGAAAGGAGAGAAATTAGAGAAAGGTGCAAATTCAGGATTACAAAAGGAGGTTGGTGGGAACTTTAGAACAATTTTGGCTAGAGGAAGCAACAACATAGCTAAGGAAGTTGACTGGATGTTCTCCGTCTTAATGACAAAGATGTCCATTATAATAGCCTCTCTCTGGTTTGTTGCAATGGCTCAGGTATAGATGATGTGCAGATTACTGCAGAGTCAGTGTCTCATTACTTTACAAGCATGGGCACCAGGCATTGATCTGCATAATTCCCAGTCAATGGAAGCACTCCAGCTCAACTTGGAGGAAGTGAAATCACTTTCAGTTACAGTATAGGCAAAGTTGACATTCAGCACCTGTAAAGCAATGTGTATACAATCATTGGCACCCTGACAGTACAGGGAAATTGGTCATCATCACAAAACCTTCGCTCATTCCAACTGCTTCTCTTTGGTCTTTGCACTCAAAACCTCAGTGACTTCCCTTACACAACAGTACATGGTGAATTGTGAGATATTACAAATATTACCTGCTCTAGTCTAAAAAACTGTAAATATACAAACATTCCTGACTACGGTCACTTTCATAGTCACAGGCAGTATAGTACCTGCTTTGCTTTGAGACTGAATCTGTAGCTGCAAAATTTCAATGGTCACTTCCTTTGTGAAGCAGAGATGCCTGAAATACTTTCTCACTGAGGTTGATGTCGGAGAATTCCTCCTTGAAGGCTCTGGTTGGATGTGGCTTCCTGTTGATAGCCCTTCTAACTTTCCCTCTTCTATCTTCCAGCAGCTTCTCTGTGGTTTCTCTGCTCATTCTCTCAATCATGCTGCAGGTCCAACAAGATGCAAACTGTTGCACCCATTCTAAGAGTAAGTATTTTGTGCAGAAGCTTTGAAATTAGAAGCACGCCTTTCACAATATGCCACAGTGCCTTCCTTATTTTCAAGCAACTTTAAATTACAATAACAAACACCAAACACATCTATAAATTCAGCATCAATCTATAGAAATCAATCAGCAGCTAATCTCAACATAGTTGATGATACCTTTAACTGGCACTGATGCAAGGGTTGAAGTTCATTCCTGCTGCTGAATGCATGTTCAGCCATGTAGAGTTAGGAGAGATACTTATAGCTGAAATGTTCAGCACCAAAATGGCAACATGAGGCCATATCAGCATTGCAAACTACTTAACATCACCATTTTCATACTTGAGGTCCATGTTTCATAGACCTGTGCTAACAAATTGTTCAAGATGGTATCTGCTGTGAGTCTCTGCTGTTTTGGAATGAAAATGGTACCTGCAGTGCCAAAAATACACTGGACAACCAAATTGTACCCATTAGTGTTTCAGGTTCACAACTGTCTAAAGGTCATCACCTGAAACATTAATTGTTCTTTTCTCTACAAATACTGCCTGAGCTGTCAAGTTTTCCAGCAATTTCTGTTTTCATTTCACATGCCTTATTTCGGGTCTGTGATGCTTTCTAAAAAAGCACCTGGATGCCAGTTGAAAAATAGTCATCGTTCTAAAATTAGGGTCTTCATTAGATATTTTTTTCAATCTCAGGGTGTTTAATCTATCCTGTAGACTGTTGACATTGCTCCAATAATTAGAAATATACTGTTACAGGCCAATAGCTAATTATACAGTCATGGAATTTAGGTCTTTAACAACGAAACTTCTAGTTATTTGTCAATAGGAATCAATTTCAGCTGCAAATGACAAAGGCTAGTATTGGAGCACCCAAAGAGGATAGTAGATACATGACATAGCAACATAAAGGTCTTCTTTTAACTATGTTAAGAAATAGAAGGAGGTAAAGAATGTATATGATCGTTGAAGGATCCCACAGTGGTGTTCCAGTATATATAAGAGGTTTTGAATCTGTCTTCACTTCTGGAAATTATGTTTGACTATCAATAATGTTACTTCTAAATGTGAAAATTGGATGAATTCGGGTAGAATTTTCCATTCCTTGTAGAGTACTGGCTGAGGTGAGAAAACTGGTGTGCCAGGGCAGTGCCAGGGTACTGTTCGAGTATGTAACTCTCCCCTGAGGAGTTATACTTACCTGTTCCTCCCACCTCCCGCTCCCCCCCCATCCCCCCCCGACCCCAGTAAGTTGTATTCACCCGGTTCCCATCTTTAAATAACAATTGCAAACCTCTCTGATGTGATGTGACGCTGGCAAGGGAAGAATAACAAATGTAGGGGATGATATGGCAGGGAAGCCCATTAGTTATATTGAAATTAATTGAAATGAGGTTTCTACCGGGGTTGGGGGGGCTGGGGGAAGAGTCGGAAAACAAGATCTCACCAGGAAGATTCTTGTATATCAAGACTCGCAAGATTTTGCGTCCATGTTTCTGTTTGCGCTCACAGTGAATGTGGGCACAAAATCACTGCAATAGTTCAACTAGAATTAAGACCAGCAGCTCAAGTCATTTTGACACTATTAACTCTAGCCAGTACTAAATCTGCAGCTACTTTTCCACATTTAGAAATAACACTATTGATAATCCAACATCATTTCCTGGAGTGAAGGTATTCTAACCTCATGGTCAAAAAAGTGCACCATGTGAAGCATGTACCATGGAGCTGCAGCATGCTCAAATATTTAACAATGCCCCAGGGTCTTAGATTGTTTCAATGGACTGGAGGGAGGTCAGCATAGTACCAATATTTTAAAAAGCCTGGATATGTGTTTGTCTGTCATATTCATTTCACCAATGTAAAATGGACAGCTAAGCATCCAAATATGCCAATTAATTGCAGGCCCACGTTTGAGTGTTGGACTTTACAAAATGATTGTGTTTTAAAAAGTCACCTTTAACTCAAGGTAAAACAGGGGGATGGTGGTTTCTCTTGGAGACAAGCCAATGTGGTCCAGTTATCAGGGGGAAAGAAACTAAAACTGAAATCTATTGAAATATCAAGTGACTGTTTTCACACATTCACACACAATCGATTACAATAAGAGGACAGTTGCTTTGGGAGCCAGAAAGACAGAAGGACAGAGAAGAGAGAGAGCTATTGCTGTGAAAAACAGAAAGATAGCTTTACGTTAGCTGAGGAAAGAATAAACAGAGCTTTTGGAGATTAGAGGAACAAGGAATTGCTGAGGCGGACCTTGCTGGTGGAAGTTGGTTCTGTAATACTCAGGTTGAATGGAATGACTTTCCAGGCACTTTGGAATATTCAACCTGATGTGACAGGGAGAAATGAGACTGTAGGAAAGCTGGGCCCAACTTGAGACTTAGAGCCCGATTTTACCATCGTGTTGAGCCAGTTTTCAAGCATGAAAACTTGGTAAAGTCGGGCTTGAGACAAGTAGCGTGATTTGTGCCTGCCTCTGCATTAGTTCCTCCTTTCCCAAGACCCAAAATGGCCTAAATTTGCTTGTATTTAAATTGACTTAATGGGTTGCACGCCAAACTTTACCTGCACTTCCCCCTTTACCACTGTGTTTGTCAATCAGGAATCAGTACGAAACAGATATGCTCCACAGAAGTCCAATTCGGGCATTTCGGATGCTCCAGTTAGTGAGGAGGTAAGTGCTGAGTATCCTACAGCTCTCTGCTTGAGGTCATGGGGATGGAGGTGGGGGGGAAGGTGGGTCCGATGGCTCTCTGCTTGAGATCGTTGGGGTGGGCGGGATAGGTGTCTCTTTGCTTGAGATTGGTGGCGGGGGGAATGTGGGTCCGATGGGTCTCTGCTTGAGATTGGTGGGGCGTTAGGGTGGTCTGTTGCCACTCTGCCTGAGATAAGTGGGGGGAATGGAAGGTCCGCTGCCACTCTGCTGAAATCGGTGGGGGGGGAACGTGATGTCTGCTGCCACTCTGCCTGTGATCAGTGAGGGGAAAGGGGGGTCCGCTCGCTGCCACTCTGCCTGAGATTGGTAGGGGGGTAGGGTGGAGGGGCCAGCGATTGGTCTGGGCGGTGGAGAGGTTGGGGGATAAGAGGGTCACTAATGTTGTGGGAGTAGGGAAATGTCTGTGCGGGCCAGGGGGAGGCATTATCAGACCCGGGAGGGATGTGGCAGGGGAGCCGCATTCTATCTTTGTTTTTTGTGTATGCACATTTGGAGGCGCCGATCAGAGCTACAGGATTTCGGGTGCGTTAAGCCCCACCCAAATGCTCCTGCAGCACAATTCGGAAATGCTTTTACAAGCAGAGTGCGTATGGAGGTACCTGAGAAAAATGGATCTAAAACATTCCCAGTTTCAAGTCCACCTTGCACTTAGAATCAAAATGGTAAAATAGGGCTCTTAATCTTCTGTTACTAAACATCTACCGGAGGTATGGTGCACAGCAATATGATTTGTAAGATGTAGTTCAGATGCATTAATTAATTCATGCAAGAGTATATTTTCTTTTGTTTGGTATTAGTTACCAGATAAGTAAAGTTTGATCTACGCTTATTCTAGTTTGGTTGTTACAGTCAAGGCTTTAAAAGTGATATCACGTCCCTTAGTAATTTCCATCAGTCAGCCATGAAATTCACCTCTTTTTTTCAATGTTATCAATCTTTATGGAGATTGAAATACAATTGTGCACCATCTGCCAAATTGCATTGTGGTCCTCCTCAGACATGCAATAAATGCATTGAAAGTAGTCAAAACAGTAACTAAAACATTCGTGTCCTGTGTAGGTTGGTGAGATTTTTTGTGAAATTGTCAGCCCCAGTGCTTGACATGCCACAAGATAAACTTACCTGGCTAGCTTGTACTTATTCATATCTATCCAAGTTTTAAGTCACTTTGCCCCAATAAGAAATTACAATAGTTCCCACGGAATAGACACTAAATAAATAAATTTATCATTTCTTGGTTTTTGACTTCTGTTCTCTTTCAACAATGGAATGCCAATAGCAAATTTTGAATCTGGGGACAATACAATAGTATTGTTTCAGTTCTTTAAAATAATCTTGTATTATGAGAAAATTAATGGTACATTAGGGAATATGACATCTGGATGCAAAGCTGGATTTCCAACTGAGGCAGTGGCTCAGTCAACCTTCATGATGGAAATGATATGGTGCAGAAGGTAAATTTTCACTTGAGTAAGATGCCACTGTTGCAAGTTTGGTTCAGCCTGAGGCTGTGAAATCCTTTGATGGCCCTTTATGGGTCTGTGACTTCCAATATAGGCTAAAAAAAAATTATTGCTAATGTTACCATTCTCATCCACACTCTTCTTCTGAAATTACTATGGCTATTTTTCCTAGTAGCTTTTGATGCTTTTTCATTAGATCAATACTTGTACCTATTCACAAGAGAAGTATTTTCTTTATATCTATAAAAGTACTGTTGTCCAAGGTTGATTTTAGCATAAACAGTTTGTCTTTCTTTTACCATATTCTCTTCCTTTAAATCTAAAACCTTATATGGTTTCCATTTGCGTTATGCTCACTTTCAAACTGTTTTATTTTCTTTGTGTAGTGGTGAGGTAATAGGGCTTCCTAACTGACCTGATTCAATTCATCTCCCATCTTGGAATCTAGCATTCATACTACGCTTTCAGTAACTTTGATTTAACTGATCAAGTTGAATGTAATAAAAATGCAGTTCTTGTTGCCCAGAGGTTTGACTACATGGAGATATGATATTGCTGTCATACATCAGTTTAAAATAGTTTATGCAAAATTTAGTGAAAGGAACAGATCAGGGCCATCCATATGCTGGGTAGTTAACTGTGCAGTTTTAGGTAGGCAATTCTTATATGTTTTTAGCTGGATTTTGATGAAGTAATATGGTGGGTAATGAGGCCTTTCAAGCATTGATTCATTGTCCTATTAAAGTGTTATTTCATGTGGTACTACTGTTAAATCTGTGATGGCATAATCTTCTCGTGACCCTTCTCGACAATAGTCAAGATGTGAAGAGGGGGCTTTATTAGCTGAAGAGCAATTTGAGTGGTCATCCAGCAATCCATATTACATCCCATGCTGGGAAGCTTAAATGATAAAGGCCTGAAATAGAGCATTTTTCTTTGAGGTTGGCTTGTTCCTGCTCAACGAGAACTTGATCCATTTATGGGAATCTAATTTAAAGCTATCGGGATAGAATACCTTTGGGACTAATTTACAGCAAATGTTTGACTTTGCATTACAAGGGGAAAATTAATTCAGAGATTCTATAAACTTGAAATATTCCAGGTGCAGTACTCCATGAATGTTCCAACCAAGCATTAAACAATTTGCTCACAACATTCCTCTGACTTGTGTTCTAATGGCTAGACTATGTATTTCAACATTCAATTGGCTTTAGTGACTGCTTGTCCGTATTGTCTCAACATGTTGAGCATCAAGACTCTGATTTCTTTTTCAAATTTATCCATTGCAATTTCAATACATATCTTTGTCAATTGTTTTTTCCCCAATACACAGTATTTGAGAAAAGGTAAGAAATCAGAGGACTAGACGATATTGCCCCTTGAGCCAGCTCAATAAGATTATCTTCCACTTCAGCCCACCACCCTGTATTCTTTCATTCCCTTTATGTCCAAATAGCTTTTGATTTCAATCTTGAATACATTCAATGGCTGAACATTCACAGCCCTCAGATGCAAAGACTCACAATCCTCTCAGTGAAGGAATTTCTTCTTAACTCAGTCCTGCCTGGTTGACTCCTTACCTATAGTTCTACACTCTCAAGCCAGGAGAAATGCACACTCAGCATCATTCCTGCCAAGTCGCCTTTCCACCTGCCTGTATTAAATTTCATATCGTGGAGATGCCGACATTGGACTGGAGTAAATTTCACATGCCATTGTTCTTTCTATTTTATCCCAAGTATACGTTGCTAGTCTAATTGTGACTTTTACCTTAGAGGTTGAACACCTCTTCATAAGTAATAATACATTTATTCTCCTACAACTGTAGTAGAGTCACCGGTGTCTGTCTCCATTCTGAGTGGCTGATCGTTTACTATCAAACACAATTGTAACTGGGGCCATCTTGTCCACCCTGATGTTGTTTAACCTATATATTTCAGAATCATTTCTAGGGTTATTCTCAACAGTGTGTACTTGAGCCAGAATTTCTTTCTTGCTGGCCCCTGTTGGGTCTGCTTAGTCTTGCATTTACTCCTAATGTGCCTCCTCCTGTTGTAGGCATGACACATAGCTTCCCTGAATTTACATCCATCCCGGGGGGATTTTCCTGACACCAGTGGCATTCATTGTAGCTGCTGGTCAGTGGACCTATTTCTCTGCACCCTCTTTTGCTGTGAGCCACTGTGCTCATTATTTTCTGTGCCCTCCTCTCTTGAGCCTCAACTATCAGCGGTTTCCCGCCAAACTTGGTGGATCTCACCTGCTTGCACTCTCTGTAACTCCATCGCCTCCCACCTTTTGGCAATTTCTATAGCCTGGTTAAGCTATAATGTCCTTTTCAAATTAATCGCAGCCTGGATGTTGTTTTGGTTTATTGCATTTGGACATGGACTGTTTCAGTATCTGAGGATTTTCAAATGGCGCTGAACATTGTACATCATCAGCGAACATCCCCATTTCTGACCTTATGATAGAAGGGGCATTATTAATGAAGCAGCAGAAGGAGTTGGGCCTAGGACATTACCTTGGCGAACTCCTGTAGTGATGTTCTGGTGCTGCGATGAATGACTTCCAACAACCCTATCATCTTTCTTCATGCTGAGCATGATCCCAATCAGTAGAGAGTTTTCCTTTAATACCATTAACTGCAGTTTTGAATTGAGCAGCATGAGAGATTATGATATGATGGGTATGAAAGTCCCATCATGGATAAATTCATTGACCTTGATCACCTGCACAAGGTCATTAAGTTTCTTGTACTATTGTCACCAGGTCTTTGGGGCCGGATATTGGGAATTGACGTGCAAGTCCATTTACTTCAGTTGTCTTCAGAGGGCGTTCCTTAAAGACCTCCTGACAGCTTTCCAAGATGTCTCCCTTCTCTTGCTGACATGATAAACTCATTAGCACCATATCTGTGAACCAAATAGCCCTGTCTCTGTACATGTGTTCCACTTTCCTTGACTGACTTGCATCATGGTATTCAACAAGAACCTCATGTAAATGAATGAATCTCCCCTTTAAGAGGGAGAAACACCCATTAACAAATGGTGGCTAGCTCAAGCATGTGCTAACCTTCCTCTTTATTAGGCCTGTGAGTTGTGTTTGTAGACAAGCAGCAGCAATGGGCACACTGGGTTGCACACTGAGGTGATTTACTGGAGGGCACAGCACCAAGTTTGAGTTTTGCAGTAGGAACTGGCACTGGCAGGTCGTGAACTGTGATTCCCATTTCCGGAAAAGCAGCAGACCAATTTCCCTGGCCCCTACAATGTTTTATGAACTTAGTATTCAAAATTAACCCAGTCTCTTAATTAAAACCTGTAAGATACATATGGCAATAAATCATTACCTGAGATTTAGGGAATTGCAATGTACAGAACAACACTTTTCATTGAAGGGGCAGTAGCCCCCAACCTTGTCCTTGAGCCTCCTGTTCACCTTTCCTCATCACTGCTAGTTTTTTCTGTTAGTCTTTCACTGGAACAATGAGAGGTTCTTCAACATGTCCAGTGCAAGAGTAAAATTCAAATAACTTAATGGTCAGTTAAGGATGAAGCTGTAATTTAGATCTAACCTGTGTTCCATTTGAGCTGGAAATAATCATTAGGACAGTGTGTGTCAATGAATGTGTATCACAGCCTCATCCTGACTATAACCATGAATCTGATTAATGCACATTGTATTTCCCATCTCTATGCAGTATAGTAGTTTCCCATGAGACATTCTTGAAACACAGATTGTGGATGAAAGAAAAGCTTTGTACGGGAAGGTCATGTATAAGTTACTTCATATGTAATTTGGCAACAAAGAACCAGATATGTTGGTCAAAAATAGGAGGTGTGCAGAGCGAAGAGCTGTGACTTTCCATTATGTTCAGCTCTGCAGCATAGTTATATCCCAGTATCGGTTGGTTTACATTTCATCTCTATCACAGTGCTGGTTTAATTTCAATAAAAATGAAGCAGAATATTATTAGCGCTATCTGTTTCAAAATGACAAATAGGGACGATTTTCACCTCACCATCTGGGCAGTAATTTGGCAGAGCATATCGCACATCCATTATAGAAGCTGCCTGTGAAAATTAGACAAGTTCCATGGCTTGCTGCTATGGTAAATTGTGATGTATTCTTTATTTTGTATTATTATGCAAAGATAGGTTATTATTCGTTTAATTAAATGAACCTGATCACAACTATTGTTTAATTTATTCACTTTACTGTAAGATAAAGCAAGTTACAGATTTGTATCAGATTCTTACTAAATGCTTTCTCCATCCACTTTTGGAGAGATTGAAGAAACATTCATATGGAAGATATAAATGTCTTGTGCAGATCACATGAAGGTAAATTGTTGCACCTCAGGTAACACAATTATGCAAATAGAAAAAGGCAGTGGATTGGATTTTCCTCCCACTCTGTGGCGTGTTCTGCCACAGTGCAAAGTGGCGCACCACTCGCTGGCAGCGGGATCTTATGTCCCATTGTTGTCAATGAGGTTTCCTGTTGAATGCATCCCTCGCCACCAGGAAATCTCGCGGCTGGGATACATCATCAGCGGGATGGAAGATCCCATTGGCATGAACAGCAGCAAGATTTTGACAAGGGTGATTTAAATCAAAATAGAGATGCTCATATTGATAATGATGCCATCCTCTGTGTAAATTCACTTTTCTATCTTCCAATTAATTAATTTAATGACTGTCTTAAATTTGTACATCCCATTTCCATCATGGAACCAATCTATAATTATGTTTTGTATCATTGCAATGCAGAATTTTGAAGACCTCCATCACAGTTCCCCAAAATATTCTCAGCCCTATTAGTGAATACGGTTCTAACTTTTCATATTTCTCTGCCTTAGACCAAAACTCCATGGGGGCAGCTGAAGAGGAAGACAGTTGTTAAACTGCTAAATATTGAGCTTTAAAACTGATTATTCCATAACCACCTATATTCCCTTAGGGGAAGATTTAAATTTTAAATCCCACTCTGCCTAACATAACAATACTGGATGCAATAATAAAATGGCATCTCTTGCATCAGTGTTGTTATGATGGTAATGACAGAAAGATGTCCAATGATACTTTACCATTGTTACTGTGTCACCTGAATTTTATTGGCCATATTGGAATAGACATTTCCTATGACCGCTATAAATTTTTGTCAAAAAAATTGGAAGCGACAATGATGTGCGGGGAGTTGGTAAAATGTTCTCCTGTCTGCTACTCCCACCCTCCCCCACCTCATCCCATCTACCACACATTTATGTAAAATCAAACAGACAGGGAACAAAGGATTAGCACTTAGCTCTTTATCAACAATGGATAAAAAGCTAAGTATAATTTTCTGCCTTATCACTACTTATTTTTGTAAAAACACTCTGTCCCTGAGATTATGCTGTGGCATACTAAAATGTTGTTTAACTGCAGAATAAAACTTTTTCTACAATGTTCCATCAAACATTCCAAAAAAAGAATGAGATGGATATTAGAACTCTCCTTCCAATATAATTTAAATAGAGGGGAACATCAACTCTAAGTCTGAGCTGGAATTAAACCTAGGTTTTGAATGTGGGAGGTAACCCGGTCACACATTGAAGATGTTTGTCAAATATTTGATTAATCCTTTGACAAAAATATCACAAATAACATGACATTGTTGTAAAGTCCCTTTGATACTTAAATATACAGTGAGACATTGATGTAGTAAGCACCAGTACATTCTTTGGCTCTGCTTGTTACTATTTTTCTTCAAGTAACATACTTATTTTGAATTGGTTAATGATTCTAGTGAAGTGGCAGAGAGAGGAATGTCAGATAAGCAGATTACTGTTTAGGCACTAATATTCTCCAGTGTAACTTCAGGATCTTTGCAAGTACCTCACTCTCTCCACAATTTGTGTTTATTTATAACTTTAAACAGCATCTCTCCTGTTAGCTCTGTACAGTTGGCTTCTGTCGGAGGAAGCCAGGCAGGAACAATTAATAATCCAAACTGTTACAAGATAATGATACAGAAAAAGAGCAGGAGAAGTAAATAGCTAAGAATCGCAACTGCTGATACACTCCTAGGTTGACCTTAGTGCGTCTCAGCAATGAGCAGCTGTTCATTAAAATACATATAAATGTGAGGTTTGATGGACACTAACTTCCAAGGGTTGTTAACAGACAGATAAGGCAGGTTTATTCTAGAGTGACACAAGTAAATATGTGTTAAACAACATGCACAGTGGGAAATGAGGATCATAGGCATGAGGACATTCAGTAAGTCAGCACAGAAAGTTCATAGCATGCAGAGATTCAGGAAAGAAACTATGAAAACATTGCAGCAGGAGGTCATTATGAGAAGGAAGCGCAGGAAATACACGATTTAAGGGTTTTCAACTGATATTGCCACGGTGACTTGCATATTAAGCACAGGTGTACTGTGTGCTTTGCAGTAACTAAAAGCTACTCGAGTAAGTTGTAAATAAGCCAGAGCTTTCTGCAGCTTAACATTGGCCCATTTAGTTCAAACAAGAAAGTGCATATAATCACACAGTAGTATTAAAAAACAGGCCCCATAGATTCTTGCCAGTGCTTAAATTCAACTTGAGCCTCCACCCGACCTTTATCTATCACCATCAACAAACCCTTCCATTTCTTTTACCCTCATTTATGTTTGTCTAGCTTCTCCTTACTGCACCTGGGTTATTCACCAATCACCCTGCGGTAATATGTTGCACGTTCTCGCCACCCTAAGTAAAGGTGTTCTTCCTGATTTTGTCATTAGATTTATTTTATAGCTATCTTGTATTTATGGCCCTATAACTCCACTCCCTAGTGCAAGTGGAAACATCTTATCCATGTCTACCCTGTGAGGACTCCTTCATGATCTGAATGACTCTATTAGGTCATCTGTTAGTTTCCATGTTTCCAAGGAAAGAATCCATCCTGTTCCATCTTCTCTGATAGACATAACCTTTCAGTCTGGGTATCATCCTTGTAAATCCCTTTTGCACTTTTGCCTCTACATCTTTTATATAACATGGGAAACAAAAACCGTATAGTACTCCAAATGAAAGTAATTAAAGTTCTATACAAATTGCATATAATGGCCAGAATTTACCACCACAGAATTTTACCACCCCGTCTGTCACAAGAATCAGAATGGGTGAGGAGCAGACAATGGAAAGGGTGGGATTTTACAGTTTCAGGGTGAGCAAGGCCATAAAATCCTCCCTAATAAGTTTTTTGACTTTCATTTCCAAACTTCCAGAAATAAAGCCGAGCACTTTGCTTTTTTAATGACCTTTCTAACTCAGCGTGCGAGTGACTAGTGTGTTTGCAACACCAAATCGCTTTGTTTCTCTACCTAATTTGAACATTTATTTTGTTCATATCTTATTCTTGCTGCCAAAATGCATTATCTCACACTTACTATGTTACTGTTCATTTATCAACTACACACCTGTGCTGCAAGTTTACTAATGCCTTCCTGTATTTTGTCACAATCTTCTTTGTATTAACCAAACCCCCAATTTGGTGTTGGTGGCAAATTTGGTAATTCTACTTCTGATTCTTGAATCTAAATCATTTATGTAAATGGTGAACCTGCAGTTCACCAGTTCAGTACCTGCACTGATCCTCATAAAGCACCACTTCCTGCCTCTTGCCAGTTTGAGAGACTATCTGTAATATTTAACCTCTATTGTGTGTTTTCTAGTCAGTTTGATATCTATTCTGCTATTTGCTTTTTTTTCCACATATTCTGACCTTAATCAAGAATCAAAGCAGTAGCTTATTAATGGTCTTTAAAAATACAGATTTACTGCACATAAAATCTGGTTCTGTAACGTCTGAATGTTTAATGCTATGGATGCTGCCTTGCATTTCAAAATGATATCTGCACAGTGTGGGCACATCTCTGATGCAGGCCTTGCCAGACTATTTTGTGTAGGTCAATGGCACCAATGCTAGGATCATTCACTGAGAGGATGCCACGTAGGCATTTGTGAACCCAGTTGGCATGTAACAGTGATTTGACTGCAACAGTGCCACTTTTAACCTCAAAGCACCAGCTTTTCTTACCATTGCCTAGTTGAACATAGGTTCAGCAGCAAGAAGGACCACCTCCACTCCACCTTTCCCACCATCACCACTACGTAAAGGGATCATCATCCACTTTCAGGTTGGTTGCTGATTGATTTTTGCTGGCTGCTGTTGAGTAAATAGAAGAGCTTTGTGGTTTGTATTGTCACTTAACGTTGGTGAAGTGCTCAGAGAGTGGTATGACATATGGGGAAGACCTTGTCTCAACCTGACTTCAAGGGTTCTGCCCAAATCACTTACTTCTCCTCTTGCATGCATGTAATTAGCCATCCCATTGAGTCTGCAACATGGAAAATGCACAAAGGGACAAAGAGAAGGACAAGCTGCTCATTGGAGAGGACAGAGAAGGTCTCAATAGGAAATTCTTTCCATCCAGGATTTTAAGGGAACAATTCACTAAGGAGTTGCTCACTGAAATTGCCACTTGTAGAAGGTGATACTACAGCCTCAGAATAGGATAAAGACAGCATTGCCAGTGGCTAGGAAAGTGACTGTGGCCAAGTATTTCAATGCATAAGACTGAAGCAGGTGGCCATCTCCAACATTTCACAATTTGTTGCCCACACTTTTAAGGGAGGTGATGGAGTATAAGAGAAGAGAGGTATGCATGTGACTTCTTCAAGATAGTGTTTCCCTTTGGTGCAGGGTGCCATCGACTGCATGCATGTAGTGTGGGAGCTACATGAAATGTGAGGAGGAGAATTAGGTATGAGCATAATGTCACCTTGTGGCTTCAGCCCTGCCTTGGACCATAGCCTTAAAATCAGCAGTTCTAACAATGGTGGGTTTCTTTTCCTCCATCATGGTGAGGGTTTATCTGTCTCCTGTCTGTTGGTTGCTGTCATCTGTAGTTGTTCACCATCTTGTCCTGTAAGAGAGGGGAAAGTGCATCATTGAGTATGGTGCAATGTATCTAGGTGATGTGGCTGTGGTTTTACAGCTGGCTGTGTGTGCAAGCTCTGAGATGTAGATGTGAGGATAACAGCAACGCTCAATGAGCAATGGTTTGGTGGAACTATGGATATGAAGCACAAGTCATGATTGATAGAAATTGATCAGGGAGTAATGGGAAATAGTAAATTAAGTAGGGTCGGAAGTTAGTGATGCAATTGACAAGACATGGTATTTGAAGATGCATTCTAGAACTCCCTTCCTAAACCTCTTATTCTTACTGTCTTCCTATTTCTCCTTCACAATCTATCTCGTTGATCTAGTCTTTGGTCACTGGGCTGAATATTTGCCCAAATCATGTCACTAATTTATGAGTGCTTCAATGTACTGGAGTACTATGTAAGTATAAATTGTCATTGCTGCTAATAGCATAGAACCACTTCCTGATAACTGAAACAGATTTCCAATGCATAGTTTTACTCGTAGAATTGGATAATTATGGAGAAGATTTGTGGAGAAGATTTTCCCAGTTGCCGTTGAATGAATTATAGAGAGGTTTTTCATAGAGGATGGAAAGGAAGAGATGGTAATGTTCTTGCTGCCCTCAAATAGACCCTGATAAATAATAAAACTTCAAGTCAAACAAAAAGCTCTTAATAACTGCACAGAGGCAACGATGGAATGGATATGAACCTGCATCAGAATTCAGTGGATTCTGTGAGAATCAAATTTATGATCTGCTTGAGGTTGACATGAGAGGGATCTAAAAATAAACTGTCCGACAATGTCAGCTGAATTTATTTTGGCTGTGGTTCAAGAAGCACTTTTCATTACCTCAGAAGGACATGGTGCGCTCTGTGACAATGGAATTGACCTACACATGGTACCTTGACTTCATTGACTGGTGACCTATGCATTTAGTTGCACAGTTTCCAACCTACAAAGCCATTCAATTCCCCAGAGAAAGGAGGAAAGGCAGACTGAAAGGAGACGAGATGTAAGTGAGACATATACATTGATCTTGAGGACTCTTTAAGAAACAGTTTTTGGATGCAATGCCTGTCAGTAAATGATGAATGAATCACAACTTATAGAACTCGGCCTAGGCCATTACAGAGCAGGTTTGATTCATTTTCTGTGTCAGGTTTGTCAGTATTAAGTGGGATTGCAGCAGCATTTTTTTAATTAGTGATGCATTACCTGGATTAGGAAAGGGATTGTATCTAGGTAAGTGACATGTGGATGTTGGGTGAGAACAATATCAGACACAATGATCAACTGACCATTGAGACATGTATTTATTCAGCATGGTGACAGTAAAACAATTTTTTATATCCTCTGACTGAATCAGAATAATACAAGAAACCAAATATCTCAAACATGAATTTGGTACAGAATCTTTGCATCCTTCTGGCAGTGTGTGCCCTGCTGTAGGTTGCTTCTAGCGTGGTCCATGCAGCACAGAAGGCTGGTCATGCAGGGTACCCTGCATGCCCTGAAGACATGTCAAGTAAGACTATTGTTTCATATGTTGGTTCTTTGGTCCAGCTTATCTTGAGTACTTCAGATCAGACTCAGGTAGTTGCTTCAAACTGCTTTATTTACATTGTACACTCAAGATTTTTAAAATTCATTTACACGATATGGACATCGCTGGCTAGGTTAGCATTTATTTTCCGTTCCTAATTTCCCTCGAGAAGATGGTGGTCAGCTTGTTGTTGAACCCCTAGTTCCCAATCAAATATTTCCCAAACTCTGAGAAACACCCCCTTTTCCGTAAAAAACACCCAATATTATATGACTCTATGGGCTAAATCCATCATATAGTTACCATCCACCGGTTATTTTTCAAGACTGGGAAAGCTGTTTTCAGTATACAGTGTAGAGATATTATTGTTTGATTTTAAACTGCAGCCTTTCAACAACAGCTTCCTCTTAGGAGAGCCTACTTTCTGGCACCCTGTGTGGCTATGGTGGTAGCTGTTTTTCTGTTCTTTCCTCAATTACCATCCCACGGATACATTGTCTTTTTCCATTTGTGTTACCCACCCTGTGGATCGTGCTTTTAGCATATGTGTGCCAATTCCCTTATCTCTCCACTTTGAAATCACCTCTTCTGTAATCCATTGTTTTCCGCTAGCCACTGAGGTATTGTGGAAGATACTGTGAGGGTCGTTAATTTGCATATAAAAATACCCTTTCAGACAGCTGTGCTTTATGGTTTCCCTTTATCCCATTTCTTTATTTTATTTTTATCCCTGTTTGATTTTTTAATATTGATTTCCCTCATTTTTAACACAGGGTATAGCTGGGCATTTTTTCACATTGCCGGTTAGATGCCAGTCTTGTAACAGCTCAGCTTGGGGCACGGCAAGTTCCAGAGCACAAGTCTTCAGTGTTATTGCTGGAATGTTGGCGGAGCCCTTGGCTTTTGCTGTATGCGGTGCCTGCATCTGTTTCTTGACATCACATGGAATCAAATTGGTTGAGACTGACATCTGTGAAATAGGGACCTCCAGAGGATACATCATGTACAAGGGACTTTAGGCTGAATATTGTCACAAATGCTTTAGCCTTGTCATTTGCACTGATGTGCTGAGCTCCTTCATCATTGAGGTTGGGGATATTGTGGAGCCTCCTCCACCAGTGAGTTGTTTAATTGTCCACCACCATTCAGGCTGCATGTGGCAAGGCTACAGAACTAGTGGCTAGCACTAGAGAGGCAAGGGGGGAAATTGCTGGATCCTTAAGAGAAATTTCTGTATCCTCACTGGCTACAGGAGAGGTACTGTAAGAAGTCTCACAACACCAGACTGAAGTCCAACAAGTTTATTTGGTGGTAAACGCCACTAGCTTTCGGAACGCTGTTCCTTCGTCAGTGAGTGGAAAGTTCTGATCCTAGACAGGGCATATAAAAGCCCACACAGTTTACAGAATACTGACTAGAATGTGAGTCTTTACAGCTAATCTGTTATTCAAGTCTTAAAAGTGCTGATAATGTGAATGGAGACAGCATTAAGCATAGGTTGAAGAGATGTGTATTGTCTCCAGACAGGACAGTAAGTGAGATGTTACAAGTTCAGGCAAGTCACAGATAGTGTGGCATGACCAAGATCCCGGTTGATGCTGTCCTCATGTGTGCGGACCTTGGCTATCAGTTTCTGCTCAGCAACTCTGCGCCGTTGTATGTCGTGAAGGCCGCCTTTGAGAAAGTTTACCCGAAGATCAGAGGCCGAATGCCCGTGACTGCTGAAGTGCTCACCAACAGGAAGGGAACAGTCTTGCCTGGTGATTGTCGAGCAGTGTTCATTCATGCATTGTCGTAGTGTCTGCGTGGTCTCTCCAACGTACCCTGCCTTGGGACATCCTTTCCTGCAGCGTATTAGGTAGACAATGTTGGCCGAGTTGCAAGAGTATGTGCCATGTACCTGGTGGGTGGTGTTCTCACATGAGGTGATGGCATCTATGTCGATGATCCGGCATGTCTTGCAGAGGTTGCTGTGGCAGGGTTGTGTGGTATTGTGGTCTCTGTTCTCCTGAAGTTGGGTAGTTTGCTGCAGACAATGGTCTGTTTGAGGTTGTGCGGCTGTTTGAAGGCAAGAAGTGGGGGTGCGGGGATGGCCTTGGCGAGATGTTCGTCTTCATCAATGACATGTTGAAGACTCCGGAGAAGGTATTGTAGCTTCCCCACTCAGGGGAAGTACTGGACAACAAAGGGTGCTCTGTCACCGTGTCCTGTGTTTATCTTCTGAGGAGGTCAGTGTGGTTTTTCACTGTGGCGCATCAGAACTGACAATTGATGAGTCGAGCACCATCTACTGTTCTTATCAGGGCATCTTTCAGTGTCTGGAGGTATCTGTTGCGATCCTGTGTATACGGAGGGCTTACATCGACATACAGGAGAGGTCCCAGAGGATTGGAGAACAGCCAATGTTGTTCCTTTGTTTAAGAAAGGTCGCAAGAATAATCCAGGTAATTACAGGCCGGTGAGCCTTACATCAGTGGTAGGGAAATTATTGGAGAGGATTCTTCAAGACAGGATTATTCCCACTTGGAAATAAATGGATGTATTAGCGAGAGGCAACATGATTTTGTGAAGGGGAGGTCTTGTCTCATGAACGTGATTGAGTTTTTCGAGGGAGTGATGCAAATGATTGATAAGGGTAGGGCAGTGGATGTTGTTGACATGGACTTCAGTAACATGATCCGTCATGGCAGACTGGTGCAGAAGGTGAAATTGCATGGGATCAGAGGTGAACTAGCAAGGTGGATACAAAACTGGCTCGATCAAAGAAGACAGAGGGTAGCAGTGGAAGGGTGTGTTTCTGAATGAAGGGCTGTGACAAGTGGTGTTCCTCAGGCATCAATGCTGGGATCTTTACTGTTTGTAATATGTATAAATGACTTGGAGGAAAATGTAACTGGTTTGATTAGTAAGTTTGCGGACGACACAAAGGTTGGTGGATAGATGCCAGTCTTGTAACAGCTCAGCTTGGGGCATGGCAAGTTCAGGAGCACAAGTCTTCAGTGTTATTGCTAGAATATTGGCGGAGCCCTTGGCTTTTGCTATATGCGGTACCTTCATCTGTTTCTTGAAAACACATGGAATGAATTAAATTGGCTGAGACTGACATCTGTGATATAGGGACCTCCAGAGGATACATCATGTACAAGGGACTTTAGGCTGAATATTGTCACAAATGCTTTAGCCTTGTCATTTGCACTGATGTGCTGAGCTCCTCCATCATTGAGGTTGGGAATATTGTGGAGCCTCCTCCACCAGTGAGTTGTTTAATTGTCCACCATCATTCAGCTGGATGTGGCAAGGCTGCAGAACTGGTGGTTAGCAATGAAGGCAATCAGAGGATACAGGAGGATATAGATCGGAAGGAGACTTGGGCGGAGAGATGGTGGATGGAGTTTAATCCTGACAAATGTGAGGTAATGCATTTTGGAAGATCTAATACAGATAGGAAATATACAGTAAATGGCAGAACCCTTAAGAGTATTGATAGGCAAAGGGAGCTGGCTGTACAGGTACACAAGTCATTGAAAGTGGCAATGCAGGTGGAGAAGGTAGTCAAGAAGGCATATGGCATGCTTGCCTTCATCGGCCGGGGCATTGAGTTTAAAAATTGTCAAGTCATGTTACAGCTTTATAGAATGTTATTAGGCCGCACTTGGAATATAGTGTTCAATTATGACCGCCACACTACCAGGAGGATGTGGAGGCTTTGGAGAGAGTACAGAAAAGCTTTACCAGGGTGTTGTCTGGTATGGAAGGCATTAGCTAAGAGGAAAGGTTGGAGAACTTGGTATGTTCTCACTGGAATGACGGAGGTTGAAGGGCGACCTGATATAAATCTACAAGATTATGAGAGGCATGGATAAAGTGGATCGTCAGAAGCTTTTTCCCAGGGTGGAAGAGTCAATTACTAGAGGGCACAGATTTAAGGTGCAAGGGGCAAGGTTTAAAGGAGATGTACAAGGCAAATTTTTTACACAGAGAGTAGTGGGTGTCTGCAAGTCATTGCCGGCAGAGGTAGTGGAAGTGGATGAGGTAATGAATTTTAAGGGGCATCTTGACAAATACATGAATAGGATGGGAATAGGAAAATATGGTCCCCAGAAGGGTAGGGGGTTTTAGTTAAGATAGGCAGCATGGTCGGTGCAGTCTTGGAGGGCCAAAAGACTGTTCCTGTGCTGTAATTTTATTTGTTCTTTGCTCATTGCTGCCTCACAGCACCAGGGACCTGGTTTTGATTCCTGGCTTGGAACACTGTCTGTATGGAGTTTGCACACTCTCCCCGTGTCTGCGTGGGTTTCCTCTGGGTGCTCCAGTTCCTCCCACAGTCCAAAAGGTATGCTGGTTAGGCACAATGGCCATGTTAATGTCAGGGGGACTAGCTAGGGTAAATGCATGGGGTTATGGGAATAAGGCCTGTGTGGGATTGTGGTCGGTGCAGACTCAATAGGCTGAATGGCCTTCTTCTACACTGTAGGATTCTATAAAGTCTATGATCTTAGATCTGGTGCATTGGTTGTGGAATTTATTTTTGTATCTTTTAAGATTTTATTCCAACCAAAAAGCCAATTAAATCCAATCAGAGTCCTCACATGAGGGATAAACAAGATCCAAGCTGACAAGACAAAGATATACATCCCATCTTGGGTTTGATCAAACAAGATTCAAGCTGACAGGCTGAGGCATTACACCACCTGCCGGGCATGATCTAACAAACTGCTTGATCATGGTTTCATGCCTGCCAGGTAAGTATCTCCCTTGGCTATGGAATATCTTAGCACTGTCTATTATTTGTTGCTTATGTTGTTGGCACGCAAGTAGTCCTGTGTTGGAACTTCACCAAGTTGACACCTTTTTAAGTATGCCTAGCATGTCCTCCTGCTCTCCGTACTAAATCAAAGTTGATCCCCTAGCTTGGTGGTAACAGCAGAGATGTGTAGGATCATGAGGTTACAGATTGTGGTTGAGTACAATTCTGCTGTTGTTGATAGATCACAGCGCCCCATGGATGCCCGGTCTTGAATTGCTCGATCTGGTTGAAGTCTAAACCATTTAGCAAGGCGGTAGTGCCACGCAACATGATGGACGGTATCCTCGATGTGCAGAAGGGCTTTGTCTCCACAAAGACTGTGGTAGTCCCTCCTACCTATACAGTCATAGACAGATACATTCGTGGCAAGCAGTTTGGTAATTATGTTTCTCCCCTCTTGTTGGTTCCTCACTTATGATGAGCTATTAGGTAGGCACATCTCACATGATGCAGACTATCTAAGTACTCTATCAAGTATTTAGCACATGACTGCTAATGTCACTGTTATACCATGATATACATAATTGTCCCATTACCATAACTATTAACCAATTGTAGGTTAAATATCATGATATCATGGCTGGTGTGACCCCAGACTGCCTAATTTTGATTTTGCATGTCATTCTGCAAAGCACTGGTATTCAGATGAAGATGAGTCTATATGGCTGTGCTATTCAAAAGGCCAGGTATCCAAAATGAAGATAAAGTAATTTTGAAGAATATCTGCAATGGTGAAGTGATTGGAAGAACTGTGGTGTTTTGATGCATTCCTAGCATTTTTTTATTCTTTGTTGATACACAGGAGCAGGAGCAGTGCATGCTAAATGCAAGATGCACTGTATTTATAGCATCTAGAGAAACCAGAGTGTACTGTAACAGCTTACCAAGCCTCCTTCAACAGCACTTTCTAAATCTATAGCCTCTACTTCATGGAAGGACAATCACAAGAAACACATGGAAACACCACGATAGGCATCTTTCCCCTCCAAATAACACACACTACTATCATTATTCCTTTCCTGTTGCTTGTTGGTGGATCTGAATTTTGCGTCCCTCAGCCATCAGCACTCAGTGGGGTGAGAAGTAATTGCGAAATGCCCTTCCGGCTGTGATTGGCCCCAGGACACCATTTCTTGCTGGCTGGCCAATTAACGTGAAACACACACTGAGAAAAGAAAAGTGTTGCCATGGGTGGGGCGAGAGGGGGGTGACACAGGTAAAGGGTGGGCACCAAGAAAAGACAGGGTGCAAGCTAATGAGTTTAATGGGCTGCTTCAAGGACAGCAGCTGCAGAGCTGTCTCAGGGAGCTGCAGACCTGTACAAATTAATTGTGGTGAAAAAAACATAGCAAACTGCCTTGGCAGCACGTTCAAACACATGACAGTAAAACTCAGAGATCATAAGCCTCAGGCATCTTCTTAAATTTTATTTCAGCCTTGACATTTCATCCCACCCTGGATCGAGGTTTTAGCTAAAACATGAAGGCCACCTGGTCAATTGGCTGGCCTACCGACCATAAAAGTAGACAGGCCACATGAAACCATTTTTAACTGACTCCTTAATGGGCCTAATTGACCACTTAATTGTTGATGGACACACTTCTGACCCACATGCATGTCAGCTGACTGAAATATCATGGGCTCAATGTCTTCTCACATGATATCATATGCTTCTGATCAGGTACGCGTCTCCCCAAGAATGTAAAATTCAGATCCTGGAATCCGCTTCCTAGCAGCCGATAAATGTATGTACACCATGGTTCAAGAAAGTGATTAACCATTACCTTCTCAAGGAAAGATGGATGACAGATGCTGGCTTTGCCAGCAATGCTCACATTTAAGTATTGCTGGAGCTATACTCACCCAGGCAGGGGAGAGTATTCCTTCACACGTCTGGTGGACTGGTTTTTGCGGAGGTGGGTTGCTGACCATGGAATTCCCAGCCAATTAACTGCTATTGTTGCAACGGTATTTATTTTGCTGGTTTATTTAAGTTTTCAGTCAATGGTAAATCCCAGCAGTAGATGAAGAGAGATTCAGCAATGGTAATGCCATTGGACATCAAAGGGAGATGGAGAGATTCTCCCCAAATTGAAGATGGTTATTGTATGGTATTTGTGAGACGTGAGTGTTGTTTGCTATTTATTAGCTTAAGACAGAATGTTGTCCAGGTCTTGCTGCATGCAGGCATGGACTGCTCAGTCTCTGAGAAGTTGTGAATTCTACTGAACATTGTGCAAATCAATGAATATCCCCACTTCTGACCAAATGATAGATGGAAGAACACTGATGAAACAACTGGAAATGGTTGGGCCTTAACACTGTTTCTGAAGAACTCCTGCAGCAGTGTCCTGGGGCTGAGGAAAGTGGTCTCCAACAAACACAACCATCTTTCTTTGTGTTTGGAATGACTCCAATGATTAGAGAGTTTTCCTCCTTATTCCCATTGATTTGAACTTTGTTAGGGCTCCTTGATGTCACATTTGGTCAAATATTGCCTTAATGTAAAGGGTAGTCATTCTCATCACCTCTTGAATTCAGCTCTTCCACCCATGTTTGAATCAAGACTGTAATGAGACCTGGAGCTGAGTGGCTCTAGCAGAACCAAGATGGGAACATCAATCAACAGGTTCTTGCTGAGCAGGTACAACTTGATGACACTGTAGGTGATACTTCCATCACTTTGCTGATGATCGAGAACAGACAGCGTGGTAATTACCTGGATCAGATTTATTTTACCTTAGTGGACAAGGCTTTCTTGAGCAATTTTCCACATTGTCAGGTAGATAACCATGTAACTGAATGAAACAGATTGACTAGGGGTGCAACTGGTTCTGAAGCATAAGTCTTCTGTACTACAACTGGGAATATTGTGAAGGCAAATAGCCTTTGTAGTATCTAATGCTTTCAGCTGTTTCTTCATATCATGTAGAGAGAAACAAATTGGCTTATGAAGGCTACCTGTGATGTTGAAGATTTCAGGAGGAGGCTGAGATGGATCTTCTGATTGAAGATAGCTGCAAAGGCTTCTGCCTTGTCTTCTACAATGAAGTGCAAAACTCCTCCATCATTAAGGATAAGGATGTTTATCGAGCATCCTTCTCCAGTTAGTTGTTTAATTGTTTATCACAATTCATAACTGAGTGTTGCAGGAGTGTAGAGCTTTGATCTGATTTGATGATTGTGGAATCACATAGTTTTGTCTCTCACATGTAATTTCCACTGTTTAGCATGCGTTCAGTCTTGTATTGTAGCTTCACCAAGTTGGTCCCACAAGTCCAGGTATGCCTCAGTATAAATTGGCAGGGAGTGTTTCTGTGCCTTCAAGGGGCGGGGAGAAGAATGTGTACTGTCCACACAAAGATTGCAATAGGTAGTGGGGCAGCGGTGGCAATGTCACCAGGAAGATGGAACAGATTTTATCCTTCTGCAGCCTCAGCTGCAGTTGACATATTACATTATTTACATATTACTGGAGGGATACATCATGCAGCATTTACAGTAATATGCTGGTGTCTGTCATTATTATGCTAAATGGTTTTAATTTTTGTAATTAAGGTGAAGTATTAATGAACCACCCAAATTATATTTAATTTATAAATGAAAATCAGATCCTCCGCCATAATTTTAACAAAGTAACTGAGCCAGTCTCTCGTTATGTAGCTTGTAATGCCCATGTGCTATGCTGATATAGTTACATTGCATGTGCTATATTTATTCAGTGCAATTTGCATTTAAGGTATTGGCTTAATTTCTACAAGACTTTCCATCATAATCCCAAGTTATGAGTGGAACATGATTTTGACAAGTCATGCCTTTCCTAATGCAGTAAGTCTGAATATATTCTAATATACAGTTCTAATTAGGAACAATTTACATATGTTGATTGGGTTAATTGCATCACCTAATTCCCTATTATTGTGAAATTGAACACTCTAGTTTATCAGGCACATGGGTTACTCTGGGTGATGGTTATTAATTCTGTTGTAATGACCTAATTTATGCAGATGCCCTGCTGGTGGACAAACCATTTTCCTTATTTACAAATTATTTTTTTCACATTGTGCTGTCAAATTTGTAGCCATGCTTATACAAAATTTATTGTCACCTCAACCAAGCCAACATGTCAATTAACTTCTCCATTACTGAAATAACAGTTACATTCCCACTTTAATAGACTATTTAAAAAGCCCTCAGTCACTGTTGCACATTAATCGTGTACCTGACCTGATACTATTGGCCCGAGTGACCTTACTGGGAATGGTATAAATCTCTAACGTGCCCATTCTGGCATCATTGTGAAAAATCCTAACACCAGTTGCTTTGTAAATTTTCTGTTGATTGGATCTTCCTCAAGTATTGACATACTACGGAAGATTTAATGCATAATATCAGTTCACTTCTGGGGAACCCTGTTATAACTTCTGAAAGACAATGGCTTTGGAATCTTACAAGCTTCCTAAGAAAATGGGTGCTGATTTATTACATGGTCATGCTGCCAATGGGATCAAACCATCACAGACTGCCTGCTCTTTGGAGACAGAGTAGGCTTAATAACTGGGCTGAGACAAGCACAGATAACCCCCCCAAGAGGCCTCTAGTCAAAAAGCAGTCTGCTTCACCAATCATTACCATGCTTCCCACAACCCTAGGACCTGGTTCTCAATTAAACTCGACAGTTAGTGGACATTTTGTGCTTTCATCTGTGTCAGGCAGTTTCACTAACCTGTTTCAAGATTGTGTAAAGACTAGTTAGGGCAAATTACATTAACAAAATACCTTCCCTAATTTACACAGAACACTAAGAATCTGTCACCAATAATATTTAAATGTGCAAACTTGGCACCCTTGTAGTTTGGAAAATTCAGATACAAAATTGAAACAATTAACATAAAGAGAAAACAGAAATTGCTAGAAAATACTCTGCAGATCAGACGACATCTGCGGACAGAGAAATAAAGTTAATGGCTCGAATTTTCTAGCCTCCTCGTGGCGGTTTTCCTGAGGCAGAGGTGGCTTGCCATTAGAAGATGTTGATTTGCACGCCCGTCCCACCACTGGTGAACCCACAATGGGGGTCAACCACGGCAGGACCAGAAGTCCCCACTGGCATGGAGGGCTGGAAAATCCGCCCAGCTTTTCAGGTTGACTTCTCATCAGAACTGGAAGATGTTAGAGATGAACAGCTTTTAATCTAGTATAGAGTCAGGGAAATAGGAGTAGATCTGGCAGATGTGGGTGTGGGGAGGGATGGGGATTCAGTGGCAGGGGGAAGAGTGGGAAGAAGAACGGGAGAGGTCTGTATTAGGCTGGGGGCAAGAGTGATTAAATGACAAAAGTACTGATGGGACAAGGTAAAAGAACATTGTCACATGGCAAGGAAAGAAACAAAACATGAGCCCCCCTGTGCAGCTCGTTATAAATTGTAGCTGTACAGAAAGGGCCAAGGAATTATAAAACTTTGGCAAAGAGAAGAAGGCTCCTATGGACCAGGGATATGGCAGAAGAATGCTGGGTAAACCCCAGAGACGCAGAACAATCATTTTCTTTCTATGCTAAAAATACTATGTAAATATAAGTTATTAGCTTGGTGCATATATTTTTATTACCAAGAGTTAATTCAATTCTCAAGTGACCCCATAATGGTGGCTCTGTTTACAGGAATCTCTGATTTCTCCCAAATGCTTTCTCACCTTCAGTTCTTTTGCTGCTCTTTCTCTTGTGATGTCATTCATTTCCCTTTTTCTTTGGGCTAAAATCTGAAAATGCCTCCTTTAAACTTAAGAAGCATGAGGTACCACCATTGTAAAACCAGGCCCATGTAGTACATATGAGTAAATAGGATATGCAGCATAGAAACAGATCATCTGGTTCCAATCAGTCCATGCTGGTGTTTCTGCTCCAGTGGAGTTTTCTCCTATTATTCCTCATCTGAATCTATTATCATGACTATTGATTCCCATCTTCCTCCTATGTTTCTCTAGTTTCTCCCAAAATTCATTGATGCAATTCAGTTCAATTACTCCCAATGGCAGAAAGTTCCTCATTCTTAACATTCTTTCAGTGAAGAAGTTTCTACAACTACAAAAAGTCAGTAGCCCAATCCATCACACAAACCACCCACAAGGCTGTATTCTCAGCCCCCTACTTTACTCTTTATACACCTATGACTATGTGGCCAAATTCCCCTCCAATTCAATTTTCAAGTGTGCTGACGACACCACCGTAGTGGGTCAGATCTCAAACAATGATGAGACTGAGTACAAAGAACAAAGAACAATACAGCACAGGAACAGGCCCTTCGGCCCTCCAAGCCTGTACTGATCATGTGTTCCTAACTAGACCATCCATTTGTATCCCTCTACTCCTAGTCTGTTCATGTGGCTATCTAGACAAGTCTTAAATGATCACAGTGTGTCTGCCTCAACCATCTTGCTTGGTAGTGCATTCTAGGCCCCCACCACCCTCTGTGTAAAAAACATCCCTAGCATATTTCTATTGAACCTTGTGCACCCCCCCCAACCTTGAATTTGTGACCCCTTGTGTTTGTCATTTCTGACCTGGTAAAAAGCTTCCAACTGTTCATCCTATCTATGCCCTTCATAATTTTACAAACATCTATTAGTCATCCCTCAACCTCTATCTTTCCAGAGAGAACAACCCTAGTTTACTCAATCTCACCTCACAGCTAATACCCTCCATACCAGGCAACATCTAGGTAAATAGTTTCTGCACTCTCTCCAAAGCCTCCACATCCTTCTGGTAGTGTGGCGACCAGAACTGGATGCAGTTTTCCAAATGTGGCCTAACCAACGTTCTATATAACTGCGACATCATATGCCAACTTTTATACTCTATGCCCCATCCAATAAAGGCAAGCGTGCCTTATGCCTTTTTCACTTGTGGTGCCATCTTTAAGGATCTGTGGACTTGCACATCCAGATCCCTCTGTGTGTCTATACTCCTGATGGTTCTGCCATTTATTGTGTAGCTCCCCCCTGCATTAGATCACCAAAAAGCATCACTTCGCATTTTTCTGGATTAAATTCCATCTGCCATTTCTCCGCCCGATTTTCCAGCCTATCTGTATCATGCTGTAACCTCTGGCAATTTTCAACACTATCCACAATTCCGGCAACCATTGTGCTGTCCGCAAACTTACTAATCAGGAATGAAATAGAGAATCTGGTGAACTAGTACAGCAACAATAATCTCTCCCTCAATGTCAACAAAACGAAAGAGATTGTCATTGACTTCAGGAAGCATAAAGGAGAACATGCCCCTTTCTACATCAACAGGGATGAAGTAAAAAGGATCAAGAGCTTCAATTTTTTAGGTGTCCAGATTATCAACAACCTGTCCTGGTCCCCCCATGCTGACACTATAGTTAAGAAAGCCCACCAATGCCTCAACTTTCACAGAAGACCAAGGAAATTTGGCATGTCAGCTACGACTCTCACCAACTTTTACAGATGCACCATAGAAAGCATTCTTTCTAGTTGTATCACAGCTTGGTATGATTCCTGCTCTGCACAAAACGGCAAGGAACTACAAAAGGTTGTGAATATGGCCCAATCCATCACACAAATCAGTCTCCCATCCATTGACTCTGTCTACACTTCCGTTGCCTTGGCAAAGCAACCAGCATAATTAAGAACCCCATGTACCTTGGACATTCTCTCTTCCACCTTCTTCCTTTGGGAAAAAGATGCAAAAGTCTGAGGTCATGTACCAACCGACTCAAGAACAGCTTCTTCCCTGCTGTTGTCAGACTTTTGAATGGACTTACCTTGCATTAAGTTGATCTTTCACTACACCCTAGCTATGACTGTAACACTACATTCTGTGCTCTTTCGTTTCCTTCTCAATGAGTGGTATGTATTGTCTGTATAGCATGCAAGAAACAATAATTTTCACTGTATGTTAATACGTGTGACAATAATACATCAAATTCAAATCAAATTAAATGTATGCTAATTCATGTGACAAAATAAATCAAGCCAAATTCAAATCAAGTTTCTTCTGAATTCCCTATTGAATTTCTTTCCGACATTCTTGTATTGAAGACATGTGGTTGTACTCTTCCCCACAAAAGGCAACATTTTCTCTACCTTTTGTTTTGGAAAAAGAAGTGAACATTATTTATTTTGTCCTTGTCTGCCAAATTGAGTTTGAGTTACTGAGCTGTCCAGGAATCTTTCTGAATGCATTTTGAAGTTAAAGTTTATTTATTAGTCACAAGTAGACTTACATTAATACTGCAATAAAGTGACTGTGAAAATCCCTTAATCACCACACTCTAATGCTCTGTTCAGGTACACAGAAAAAAAAAGTTAGCATTGCCAATCCAACACCTCTTTGGAATGTGGGAGGAAACTGGAGCATCCAGAGAAAACACACAAAGACACAGGGAGAATGTGCAAATTCTACAGACAGTGACCCAAGATGGGAATTGAACCTAGGTCCCTGGTGCTGTGAGACAGCAGTGCTAACCACTGTGCCTCCATGCAGAATTTGTACCTTTTGTAGTGATATATTTGTGCCTTTTCTAGGGATATATTTTGGTACATTTATTGTACAGCCACGTCTACTTGGCTTTTAAAACATTTATTAGCTGTTTTTAGAAGTTAGTTTCCTATGGGGAAGATTATTTTCATTCACAAGCATTCTTTGAGCTGGTTAACTATTCTGTATCTCACCTATTTTTGTGTATCAGTTGAGAGGAGCAAGGCAAGTGTCAATGTCAGACATGTGTGTCATGCTTTTACAATTTAGCATTTAATTTAGCCTTAGAAAATGACAATTTTGGCCTAGTCACATGTCTGAAGTTTTATGTTGGAGAATTGTGGCATGCCTATTGTTGCTTGGGAAGTCGCCTGAATTAAATGACGGTCTGCCCTCTGATAGAAGTCCATGCCTTACAATTCTACAGCACTTTTGTTCCAATAAAATTATTCATTCCATAATTTAAAATAAGCGATGCATAATTTAATGCAATTTAATGCCCCCAGAAATTCAGATTACCAGATTCCTGTGTTTTTATCCATTCCACTATCACCAAGACAGCCTGGCAGCTGATCTGTGGGGTCTATGAATTTGTGTTGTTTATCACTGACTTCTTGTTTCCATAATGATGTTTCCTGGAATTAAATACACTGAGGTCCTGATTTTTGCTATGATGGAGAGGCTCTCTATCATGGTGAAAATGTCAGAAGTGGATTAATTTTCTAATTCCTCCCTTAAACTTGGCATTTCCCATCTTTATGGGGACAGAACTGAAGGCGTAGGAATATTTCCATCTAATTTACCAGCTGCCTCCACTCAGTTGCGATTTTTAAAACTTAGGTCCATGAACCCTGCCAGAGCAGACTAGGTAAGAGTAGTTCTGACATCGTTAAATTCTTTGGGTAGCTAGCCCCCTTTGGGGAGGTCAGTTATCCCTTTGGATACCTTTGGGAGAGGTAAGGCACACTTTGAGATTGTTAGAACTAAACATGATCATGTTGCATTTGGACAAGGAATGCTTCAGTATCTGAGGCATTGTGAATGGTACTAAACATTGTACAGTTGGCAGCAAACATCCTCAGATTCTCTAGCTCAAAGGCAAACAGTGCCTGATTGAGAGATCTAGGGCTGAATTTTACTGTCCCACCCACCATGGGAATTTTAGTGGGCAGGACACAGACCATGCAAAGGTCCGTTGACATTCTGGCTTTGGAATGAGGGTGGCCGGAAGGTCCTACCCCTAGCATCAGGAAGGAGCATGCTGAAAGCCACCCTACATCTAACCTCCCTCCTCCCTCTCCTATGACCCACCTCCCTCCATCAATACTGTGCCCGATTCACTTGGCGATGCTATGTCTTTTATGGTTGCAGTGTGGCAGTAGCCACTTTGGTAAAGAACTTCCTTCTGAATTCCCAATTTGATTTATTAGTGACTTTAAAAAAACTGGTACAGCCCATGACCTGGCCACATTGTAGCCCCAAAGATAGCCTCAAGCTTTGAGATGAAGAAAGATGATAGAGCACATGTCAGGGACACACATGCTTCATCCAACAATAAATATGATGGCGGAACGATATAGGGTAGGTAAGAAGAAAGGAGATCAGGAAGTTAGAGATAAATCAATCCTTCCCACGTTCTTAATCATGACTTCATCCAACTTGCTTCTCACTATAAACCCCCATCCAAGTGGTTACTTCCATTTCATCTTGCTCACTGATTGCTACTCCCCGACCAAACCCTATTCCTTCTGCTACCCCTTATTCTCATATCTCCTCTTTACTTTCATTGAGTATCTTGCTAAAAGGTGACTGGAGCAGAGCCTAGTTAGCTATTGCTCCTGGTCTTAACATCTTCCTCACTTCTCTGGAACCAGTCTCTTGAATTTCTTACCTGTCCCGGTGGTGTGTAATTCAGTTAGTAGCAGACTCCTGAGATGGGAATTTGTGGGCTCCAACTAACAACTCATTGCATTGTTGGCAATGTTGCCCTTTGACTGAAGAATATAACTAAGGCCCCATTTGTCTTCTCAGCTGTCATATCCTATGGCAATATATGAAGAGAAGCATGGTATTTACCATGATGAGGTAGCTATTTTTTTCTCAAATAACATTACCAAAACTCTGGTCATTTATTTGCTTTGTAAATTGGTTTCCACATTTGCAAACTTATCAATATTGACACCACTTGTCAAGAGAGCAGTTTGTGATGGATATTAATGCAAATTAAGATAAAATAACTATATCTCCACATACTTAACTCCCTTGGCCAAATTCTCTTTTTGTCCATGGGTTCATCCTGGAGTGAAGCCTAAATATTCTGGGCTGAAAAGAAACCTAAGATCACAGATGGTGGCTCAATCCCTCAACAGGCCTGCTCTACCTGGTTTCACGCTCACAATATTCTTATCTCAACAATTCTTACAGTGTAGCATTCCTTTCCAAATGCTTTTTTTCCCTGCCCTCTTTCTCCATACAGAAAGCCATTATCTTCCTTTATCTGCTACTCATCATGATGAACTTTATCTCTTTTTCAACAACCCACACCCTTTCCTGCCCTATCTTGTACTCTTCTAAATATCAAAGAATGTAGGCACATTTTACTCAGTCGCACATCATAGAATAAACATCTCAATCCAGGGACCAATCCACTCTTCCAAAGCAAGAATATCCTTCCCCACATATGGAGATCAAAAGTGCATATGTTACTCCAGATGTAATCTGACCAAAACCCTATACAATTGTAGCAAGACTTCCCTACTCTTCTACTACAAGCTCCTTCTGCATGCCATTGGCCTTCCCAATTACTTGTTGTATCTGCAGGCTACTTTTGTGTTCTTCATGCAAGTACACCAAGTCTCTCTGACGATAAAGGTTTACAAGTTCCATACATCTAAAAAAGTTCTGCTTTTAAACTATTATGACCAGAGTGAATCATCTCGCACTTCTCCACAATCTGCCACCTTGTTTCACACTCACTTAATCAGTCTATATGTCTTTGTAGCCTTTTTGTGTCATCATCATAGCTTGCATTCCCACGTAGCTTTGTATTGTATTATTCTTAGTCTCTTTGCCTGAATTATCAATATAGATGTAAATAGCTGAGGCCCCTAATCCTTGGGGCACCCCATTAACATGCTGCATTTATGGCTACTCTTTGCTTCCTGAGCATTAATCAATCTTCTGTCCATGCTAATAATTACCCCAACTCCATGAGTATTTATCACACTTATTAACATTTTCTGTGGCATCTTATCAAATGTCTTTTGAAGACCCAACTAAAATAAACTTCTTGGTTCATTTTATCTATCCCATTAGTTACACCTTTAAAAACTGTAATAAATTTGTCAAACATGATTTTCCTTTCATAAAACCACGTTTACTGCATGTAATATCACAATTTTCTAAGAGCATTGTTATAGCTTTGTAATAGTAAATTTAATCATTTTCCCAATAACCGATATCAGACTAATTGGCCTTTAGTTCTTGTTTTGTCTTTCCCGTCTTCACCTTATTATATTTAACAAGTTACAATCTGCTGGGACATTTAGAGAATCTAGAGAATGTTGTAAAATCACAGCCAGTGCCTCGTAGAATGATAGAATCTACAGTGCAGAAGGAGGCCATGCAGCCCATTGACTCTGTACTGACAACAAATCCCCTCCAGGTCCTACCCCCGTAACCCCACACATCTACCCTCCTAACCCTCCTGACACTAAGGGACAATTTATCATATTCAATCAACATAACCTGCACCTTTTAAAAACCTTTAAAATCATTAAAACCTCTAATATCCCTGAAGCTATCTATTTTAGAACTTTTGGAAGTAAACTATTAGCTCCTGTTGTATTTTAGCCCCCTAAACCTCTCCAATATTCTTTTCAATGAATAGTGATGATCTTAATTTTCCTACTCTTATGCCCCACATTACCCTCTATTTCTGCTAATTAGCATGCATCTTCTATTGTAAAGACAATCACTAAATATTTTTCACTATCTGCCATTTATTGGTTCCCCATGATAGTGTCTCCTGTCCCTGTTTTTAAGAGACCAACTTTTACTTAAGCTATTCTCTTCATTTGTATATCATTGCAAATATTCCTGGCTAGTTTACTCTCATTCTATTTCTTTTCTTTTTATCAAACTTATTGCAACCATTTGCGGGTTTATATAACACTCTTGAGCGTTGAGGGTCTTGAGCTTTTGTTTTTCAATGGAATGTATTTTTGTTGAACATTTTGATTTGTTTCTTTAAATGTTTCCTTCTGCCATTTTACTATCTTTTAGTGAATTTCCCCAGTGACTCTTAGACAACTCTTCCCTCATTCCTACGTGATTGGTTTTGTTTCAGCTGAAGATTCTAATTTGTGATCGGAGCATGTTGCTTTTGAACTTAATGTGGAATTCAATGTCTTATGATCAACATTTCCCAAAGGATCCTTCACTGTGAAATTACTGATTAATCCTGCCTCATTACATAATACTAGTTCAAAAACAGCTCCATCCCTAGTTGATTCCATGATGTTTCGCTCCAGTCAACTGTTGTGAAAGCATTCTGCAAGTGGTATAACCACAGGTCTGATGTTAATAAACAGTTCCCACCAGCCTTTTCTGACTATTGTTAAAGATAACCTCCACCTATACTTCTTCAAATTCCTGACCATCTGAGCCACAATCCTTTCTTACTAATGTCCTTATGTCATCCTTTACTATCAGGGCACGCCGTCTCCTTTTCTATTCTAGCTATCTGTTCAGAATTTTGCATCCCCCGATATAGTTATTTCCCAACTTGGTCTCTTTGTAACCATGTCTCTGTAATGATGATTAAATGCGTTTGCATGCATTTAAATTGACTTAATGGGCTGCATGCCCAACCTTACGGGCACTTTCCCCTTTACCCCACCTTTGCGCGATATAGACATGCCCCATAGAAGTCCGATTCAGGTTCGGTTAGTGAGGAAGTAGGTGTCTAGCGTCCGATGGCTCTCTGCTTGAGACCGGTGGTGGGGGTGGGGGGAGGGGAAGGGGAGGTCCACTGCCACTCTGCCTGTGATCAGTGTGGAGGGAGGGAGGGTCTGCTGCCAAATTGCCTGAGATCAGTAAGAGGGGGGGGAGTCCGCTACCATTGTGCCTGAGATCAGTAGGGGGTAAGGGGGGGTTCTGCTGTCACTGTGCTTGAGACTGGGGGGGAAAGGGACCCATGATCGGTCTGGATTGCAGGGGTCAGGGAGGATAAGAGGATTAGTAATGTTGTAGGGGTGGGGCAATGTCTGTGGGGGCCAGGGATAGGCATTATCTGGCCTAGGAGGATGTGGCAAGGGAGCAGCATTCTATCTTTTTTTCTGCACATGCGCAGTTGGAGGCTTTCAGGCGTGTTAAGCCCCACTCACATGCTTCTACAGCACGATTCAGAATCGCTGATATTTTTTCATAGTGCATAACGGGGCGCCTCAGAATGTCAAAAAGTCGGGTCTGAAACACTCACAGTTTCAAGTCCACCCAGCACCTACAATCAAAATGGTAAAATAGGGCTCTTCTTTTCCAATTCTTCTGCTCTTGATTCACATTGCCACACTGTTCTATTGTCACAACTTTTGTCTTTGAATCTCTAAGCCTCCCTTCACCTGAACTTTACCCAGAACCACCTCTCCACCAAAACCCCCAACCTCTTAGCCTCATGTTAGTTTAAACGCTCTGTCCACAGTCCAGTTATACGACTCACAAGAGCATTGATCTCAGTCTAGTTTAAGTAGAGCCCATCCCAACAGAACAGCTTTCTCTTTCCTGAGTATCTGTGCCCCTCGAATCAAAACCATTTCTTTTCACACCATTCTTTGACCCACTCATTTAATTCACTAATTTTCTTGATCTAATGCTGGTTGCCTCAGGTAACAATCAAGAGATGTTTACCGGTGAGGTTCTGCATTTATTCTGGATCCTCTCTCAGCAGGTCTTCATTTCTGGGAAAGAGACTTTGGCAAAACTAATGATGAATGGGAATCCAACTCTAAAGCAATACACATGCTGTCAGACAGTTACATTAAGATGACCTTGTGCACTTGCTACAACACCCATCCCTCTGTACACGAATGAAATCTTGGACTTCCTGAAGCATACTGGTGAAGCTATAGGAAAACAGACATAATCGTTTGCATCCCTTGAACATTCCCATAAATTCAATTATAATGGTACATTGTTTGATGGATTCTTGAAAAATCAGCCACTTCAACATAGAGGGAGACCCAACACAATATTACTCAGATTCCAGAGATGTTTCAGCAACTTGAGCTGATTCGGAGGATATGATATAGCACATGTTTGGAAACTCGGAGATGAGATACTTTCTATAATTACAGCCATGCACATCTTGATGGGTTCAAGTGAGACTCTCATGCTTGAATAAGGAACAGAAAACAAATTTTGTTTAATTTGTATATGCAAATTTCATTTAATTAATTCTAGTCAAATTATACTCGTTATAATTTAGATTTCCCAGAATTGGAAAAGATACAGAGTATGAAACTTGGAAGCTATGCTCAATCTTTTGAAAAGAGGAACTATTAATGTGGATAATGGCTAATTAGTTTTAATTTATTTACACAAGTATAAACTAGCTGTTGGCATTATGCAAATGAGCCATGGAGGCAGCAACAAAACAATTTCCATAGATACATGGGAAAAGATGTGACAGAAATAAAATAATTTTGTTGACAATTCTCCGTGTTCATTTTTCCCTTTCGTCAAAATGTATATCGGGTTAAAAACCAACTTCACTTACAGAAAATTACCCAGTTTGTTTTCTTGCAAGAACCTAGTTACATAGATACAAAAGCAAAAAGCAGCAGATGCCGGACAGCTGAATTAAATTCAGAAATGCTGGAAATACTCCACAGCCTTGGCAATCTCTGTGAAGAGGCAGCCAGAGGTAACAGGTGGAATCTTGTGAAACTCCCAGGAACTGGAAATAAGGTGGACTTACTTGTGCAGAAGGCCAAAAGTCAGCTTCCCAATGGCGAGATGAAGCGTGGAGTTAGCTTAGTGGTGGATTGACAACAGATGGAACCTTTGACAACAGATGGGACTTTTGGACGGTAACCATCGGGAATATGGTTTCCATATAGTTGCATGTCTTGCATGCTCATTAAAGGGCAACCTCGCCAGAATTAACTGCCTTTCTAATTAAGTAATTAGAGAACAAGAAATACCTATCTTCAGATTTATGACTATGTAAACATGGTGTGCAACAGGTGAGGTTGTCTTTCTAGTAAATTTGGACAGGATTGGAGCTGTTCTTCGTTCTACAGAAAGCTTTGTTCAACTATTGGAGAGGATAGATAGATTGGAGAGGAATGATGATTGGGATTAAAATAGGCAGCAGTTGAAAGGAAATGGGGAAATGGCTGCTTAGAGAAGTGAGGGACGTGGTAGTGCTATGGAATCTTGTGAAATACAGAAGGATGAAATTTAACTATACAAGGAAAATCAATATTTAAAGCCAGGAGGTTAAGCATACGTGGTGAGATCAAAGGATAAACAGAAAAAGTCAATGTTGAAGTCCGGAGAGTCAAGGAAAACAGGGAAGACCAGGAATAATAGAGAGAGGGTCAGGGATGACAGATGGTAGGCAAATGGCATTGGGAGGCAGTTCCACTGTGCTGGAGGAAGCTCAAGGATCAATGATAATGGTGAAAGGTGATTTTGGGAAGGTCAAAAGGTGATTGGCAGAGAGTGCAGGCTTCGAGTTCCAGAATTACTGTGCAAGTGTCCATGGACATGGTTACACCAACAAGTAGAGTTCTCCACAGTGGTGGTGAGTGAGGAATATATGCCAGACCATGAGGTTACAAATTGTGTTGGATACAACTCTGCTGCTGCTGATAATCTATAGTGAAAAATAAATGCTGAGTTTTGAATTGCTAGATTGGTCCTAATCTTAGCTCAGCAGTAGTGCCATGCTATTTGCAATGGTGGATGTCCTCAATATGGAGAGGAAACCTTCTCTTAAATAGGAATATGAATCATTCGCAGTGACCCTCGTGCTTGGAGTTGACTATGCTGGGGTGAGTGAAGACCAAAGTGCGGCTCCCAATTGGTCAAAAGTGTTCAGCACTGGAGGGAGGATATCCCACTGCCATACCTGGGAAACAGAAACTCCTGCCATTCCTGGAGATCTTTGATGAGAATATGCAGGGAGGCATTACTGAACCCAGGGGGCCATTCTTTGCGGTTGGACATTGGACACATTTGGTGGAATGGCAGCAGCTCAAGGGATCACAGGTGGAGAAGGGTGGGAGCAGTTGCAGCTCCTGAAACCTCCTCTCAGGCAATGGGACTGATGATGCTAGCTTTTGGTGTTTGAATGCCTGCTCAGCTGACCTTTAAATATGATAGCTAATCTTTGACCCTCTGAGGTAACATCAGGGCTGTCTACTTCCTCTTCATTGCCACTGAATGATTCACTATTGCACATGAATACTTAACTGGCTGGCTGTCATGTGATCACACATAACCAGCCTCCCCACCTGCTAGTGGAAGAGTCGTGCACTTCTGGTCTCACCGCTGACAACCTCACCACTACTGGGAGATTCTGCCCACCATTTCAGATCAATGATGTTTCATCAGAACCAATGGTCATGAGCCTGAGTCATGAAACTAAGGGCCTGATTTTACCAAAACTTCGCGCCCGTTTTCGGGCGTGAAATCGCAGTAAATTCAGGCATCGGGCCTGTAACGTGGTCTGCACCCGAAATCAAGCAGATTGCGCCTTTACCGACATCCGATTTGGGCGCGGATCCAGTCTGCACACCAATCGTAACATAAATATTGTTTCTGACCACATATTAGGGACATAAAGCCATTTAAATAATGTGGAAAGATGTTGTTTTGTGTGTACTATTTGTGTAGTGATTGTGGTATTGGGCGAACAATGCAAAATTCTAGGTTCAAACCACGCAATGCCAAATCTATAAATTTATGAGCAAGTTTCAGAAAAATTAATGTGAAAACTACCTTAGAAAGACTGAGATTAAGGGGGGATCTGATAGAGGTGTATAAAATAATGAAGGGTATAGATAGAGTCAACAGTGGCAGGCTTTTCCCTAGATTGGGGACAACTATCACGAGAGGTCACGATCTAAGGGTGAGGGGGGAGAAGTATAATTTCGATACTAGAGGGAGGTTTTTCACACAGAGGGTCGTGAGGGTATGGAATGCACTACCAAGTAAGGTGGTGGAGGCAGGCACTCTGGACTTGTTTAAGGTTCACTTAGATAGGCACATGAGTGAAACAGGGATGGAGGGTTATATAAGACGGTTTTAAAAAGGGACAGAGCCTTGGGACAATACTGGAAATGTAATAGTATATGTTAATGTTTTGTCTCTTTAATCCACAGGTGTCGGTCCACCTTGTTGTCAAATGAGGGGCATGCACACGGTGGGTTGTGCGTGGGCTGCTCTTGGATGTTTCAGGAGTAGCCTAGTACTTCGTGTCGATGTGTGTGCTTAAATCTGGACCAGCAGACGGGCACCACAACAGCTCAGTGACTATCACTGCTAGCTGGGCAGATACATAGATTTGGGCCTGTGTCTGTGGGAGTTTGCACATTCTCCCTGTGGTTGCGTGGGTTTCCTCTGGGTGCTCCGGTTTCCTCCCACACCCCAAAGATGTGCTCTTAGGCTGATTGGTGTAACAAATTGACCCTACACTATTCTCCCCTTAATCTGGCTACAGTAGGGGTACCATCCGCATACACACGGGGCAAGGTAGGTGTAGGAAAATGCTTTAAAATGGGGGTACAGGCTCGTTGGGCCGAAGGGCCTGTTTCCCGTGCCGGGTTGTTCTTTGTTCTTTGTACCTAATTGTGGTAAAAACACAACAGCCTAACTAATATCCTTCAGGTAAGAAATCATGTGAACCACAGTTCAATCTGACCTACAAATGACGCCAACCCACATGGCTGATTCCACAAAATGCCAGTTGTAATGGATCAATATAAAGTTTAATTTATAAGGAAAATCAATCAAAAGACTTCAGAACAGGCATTGTCTCAGGGCAACACTTAGGCAATCTCAGCCCAACCGGTTCTGCAAAATCCTCCTCACTACCCACTTGAACATTATTTAGACGAACCCCTGATGGAAGCAAACTCAGAATTTACCATGGGTCTGCATCTGGTGGTGACCGAACATGAGGTAATAATTTGTCATCATCAATTTACCTGTCATAATCATATCCAACCATATTAACACTGGTAAGAGTGAATCATGCATATTCCTTTTTAAGAGAAAGTTTCCTCTCCATATTGAAGATATCCACCATTGCAAATAGCATGGCACTACTGCTAAGCTAAGATTAGGACCAACTAGCAGTTCAGAACTCAGCATTTATTTTTCACGATAAATTATCAGCAGCAGCAGAGTCGTATCTGACTACAATTTGTAACCTCCTGGCCTGGCATATATCCCTCATTCGCCACCAAACGGATAGCTTGTCCCTAGTTCAATGAAGACTCTAACACATATGCTTTGAATGAGATACAAACAAAGCAGCAAGCTGTAGACAGAACTAAGCAGTTCTATAACCAATGAAGAGGAATAAAGTGCGCTGGTGGGACAATGACACAGCCAACAAAGGAGGAAGCCTCGTGAGCATCCCTCTGTTTAACAATGCTTTAAGCAGCACTTGAATATAAGAAGCAAGGCTGAAGTACTTAGGACAATCTTCAGCAAAATGTACTGAGTGGATTACTCAGCATCTTCACCTCATCCTACTCCAGCAAATACAATGGGCCCAGAGCCCGTCAGAAGCCCTGAATAAATTCAGTGGAAGAACACCTACATAAGAAATAAATATGCAATCAATTTTTATTGATTAATACTGCGGATAACAAGATTCAACAATCTCAGTATTTCAAAACATAAGATTAATAATGTATTAATCAAAGGTGAAGACTATTTATGATAGAAATATTGCAAATATTGTAAATAATTACATACAATTAACTTTCATGATTATTGCAAGATATCATCTGACAGAATATTTGTTCCAGTACGTCAACAAAACCTCATATTACATCCAGCTTAAGAAAACAAATTGCAACTGTCTGTCAAACCAACCAGTATGTGGCAAACCAGTCACTGGAGATTAGCAGGTATGGACCATACACATATATGCAACACAACATGGTTCCCTTTTTAATTTCCTTTAAGGTAGTTCAGTATTATTTGTTAGATTTGTCAGAGAAAATGTGAATGCTTTGCCAGAGAAAACAAGATATATTCTTGTCCACAATTTCAGTTCTACAGGAGCAGCAGAAATTGCCAAACAAATTAGACTGAAAGAAAAGGGAGACAAAAAATTCAATAACAAAGAACATTCATGGAGTTGGAAGGAGAAACAGAGATAAATATAAACAAAGAATGAGAAAAATGCATGAAAGGAATACTGTTTGGTACCAGATGGTGCATTTAAATGATGATTAATGAATGTGAAATATTCTAAATAATGTCCTAAATAATAGGACATGGTTAAGTTTGTACTGGAAGGTTCTAATGCCCAAGCTGAATTTGTACAATCAATATATTAGTCCAGATGCTAAGTTGCAATGATCCCTGAACAGTCAACCTCTTTCTCCTATCACATTTAGTTAAACCTGAAGGGTGATAAAACGGAAATTTTCTATTACTTATGCAAACAGCTAGACAACCAGGGCATATAATTTTACTTGCTGAGAGAGGAGAGAGGCACAAGGACAGCAGAGGATGTGCAGCTCTCCTCTAATAAGTATCATAATCCAGAAGGCATGCAACAATCTAAAGTGTGCTCTGACATCAGTGCTCACCATCTCACCTCTCACCATCATAATTGAAGTAAGGGAAAGGCAAAATTTAACTTTCACAAACTATAACCACCAAGTGACTACCCATAGTATGTAAGACTTTGCTGCATCTGAAGTACTGAAAACTGATTTTTGAGTTGCCATGTGGCAAATTACTGAAATAACATTAATGTCCCAGGGCCTTCATAGTTATTCAATGCCAATTAAGAACATAAGAACTCAGAGCAAGGTAGGCTATCTAACCCGTCAAGCCTGCTCCGCCATTCAATAAGATCATGGCTGATCTTTTCATGGCCACAGCTCCACTTACTTGCCTGCACACCATAGTCCTTAATCCCTTTACTGTTCAAAAACTTACCTATCCTCACCTTAAAAACATTCAATCAGGTAGCCTCAACTGCTTCACTGGGCAGGGAATTCCATAAATTCACAACCCTTTCTGTGAAGAAGTTCCTCCTCAAATCAGTCATAAATCTGCTTCCTCTTATTTTGAGGCTATGTCCCTTAGTTCTAGTTTCACCCGCCAGTAGAAACAACTTCCCTGCTTCTATCTTATCTATTCCCTTCATAATATTTTGTTTCTATAAGATCTCCCCTCATTCTTCTGAATTCCAATGAGTTTAGCCCCAGTCTACTCAGTTTCTCCTCATAGCCAACCCTCTCAACTCCGGAATCAACCTAGTGAATCTCTCTTCAACCCCTCCAGTGCCAGTATATCCTTTCTCATGTAAGGAGACCAAAGGTGTGCATAGTACTCCAGGTGTGGCTTCACCAGCACCTTATACAGCAGCAACATAACCTCGCAGTTTTTAAATTATTCTTGTGCTGACCAATGCTTATCATTTTGTCACCTATTTGCATATTACCTGTTTATAAATAAGCCTCTTCACAAGTATAGTTTGTGGATTGAAGCCAGGTTAAGTTGATAGCATTATCCAGTGAACTGCAGGGTCTCCAAATCAAATCAAAAGTTCAAATGCATGTTGTCTTTCCAAGGCTATGCTGCCCTGGGTCAGAACTATCTTGCATCTTAGTATCTAGCTAAATTAGTTCAGTCTATGTAACATTAAGATTAACATTGAGTACAGAAAAAGTTACTGGCCCTGTCATCATTTCAGTTTTGATGCTGAAAGATCCCAGAAGAGCTACTTGCACCCACTCGCTCACTCCCCTACGTCCAATCCCCCATTCCATTTTGTAATCCACTCTAAAGGAATAAGCAAATGAGCAAGTAGCCTGGATGTAGAGCAGCATGTGATAAGCATGTTTATGATTTATTAGTGTCACAAGTAGGTTTACATTAACACTACAATGAAGTTACTGTGAAAATCCCCTAGTCACCACATTCCAGTGTCTATTCGGGGACACTGAGGGAGAATTTAGCATGGCTGATGCATCTAGCCAGCACGTCTTTTGGACTGTGAGAGGAAACCAGAGCGCCTGAAGGAAACACATATGGACATGGGAGAGCTTACAGACTCCACACAGACAGTAACCCAAGCCGGGAATTGAACCCGAGTCCCTGATGCTGTGAGGCAGCAATGCTGACCACTGTGCCACCGTGCTGCTCCATGTGTGTAGGATTTTCAGCTGTTCTGAGACAGTTGTGAGAGACAGTTGTGGAATCCATGAGTTGATCTGTTTGCTGAGCCACCCTGGCTTGTATCTTCAAATAAACAGAATCTACTTATAATTTGTCAGTCCTTGTGTGAGATTTGGAAGTCTCTGCAAAGCAGACTTAGAAACACAACCATGTGCAGATTTGAAGACCACAGGATGAAACAGACATGATTTGGTGAAATACAGAGGCTGTGAGTACATTGAAACACTGGAAGGCAGAATCCCTTTACAAATGGCTTCACAGAATAGTGAGTACCTGATTTGTGCACAGTCAGATTGGTGCTCAATGGGAGTAACAAGTTGGATCAGACTCATGCTGTGCAGTTGCTTAAGGCAGGAAAATCTACAGGACCATTGCCATGTCATTGAACACCATCCCCATACAAAAGATGAAAACATGCAAAAGTGTTGGGGGGTGGCCGGGGGGGGTGGGGGGTGGCCGGGGGTTGGTGGGGGTGGGTAACCTGAATGTAGCCACACAACAAGAGAGAAGAGAACAAAGAGCAGCTTCATTGGTGAATCACCATGGAGTACAGTGATTACAAATTCCCAATACATCAGGAAGATGACCACCAAATTCTCCAGCATGCTTGTGAGACCAATGATGTCCTATCTGAATTTAGGGTTTTCAAACAAAGGATGCTTTTTAGATTTATTCATTATGGAAGTAGATAAATAAGTAGTGGAAATAAAGGTTTGATGTTGATCAGAGGAACCCTGTTAAACTGGAACATCTGAAGGAACAGCTTTGTGTAAATATAAGCTTCAAGACTCACTATCTTGAGCTGATGGCTGACAGACAGCAACCACATGAATCAATTGATCAGTCCATCAGCAGGTGCTGCAATAAAGGCAGGATTGCTCTTTTACGGATGCTGAGCTGCCTGAACCAATACTGGAATTGGTTACAGCTTCGGTGTTGATCAAAGCCTTGAAAAAGACCATTTAGAGAAGAAGAAAGGTCACAACTTTAACACACTGCTAACAGATGGCAGAAAATACAAGACCATTGCGGCTGGACCAAAACATCAGCAATTTTAGGTACAGCTACCAGTATTGGTGTAGTAGTCAGGATGCAGAAATGAAGCAAGATATATTTTTGTGGTAACTTGGCCTCTTTAAAGGGATAATCCTTTAAAGCCCATGTGATTAGGCCAGAGAGAGGTCAAACAGGAAACTGAGCCAATGGGGAGCAAGAGCGCGCGACTTGGGAGAGGGAGGAACTTCAGTTGGAGCCAGGGAGGGGAAAAGAGTTGACATGTATTGCAGTTCTGTCAAACCCTTAATTGTATGTAATAAATCAATTATTGTATAAAGCCACAATGCACGGGGTGGCACAGTGGCACAGTGGTTAGCACTGCTGCCTCACGGCGCCAGGGACCCAGGTATGATTCCCGGCTCAGGTCACTGTCTGTGTGGAGTTTGCACATTCTCCTCTGTCTATGTGGGTTTCCTCCAGGTGCTCTGGTTTCCTCCCACAGTCCAAAGATGTGTGGGTTAGGTGGATTGGCCATGCTAAATTGTCCCTTAGTGTCAGGAGACTAGCTAGAGTAAATGCATGGAGTTATGGGAATTGGGCCTGGGTGGGATTCTGGTCGGTGCAGACTTGATGGGTCGAATGGCCTCCTTCTGTACTGTAGAGATTCTATGATTCTATGAATGTGTCACCTTTGAAGTTATAACAATGTGGTTTACTATGCTCGCCATAAAGTTTATGTTCCAATATCTTTGCTAGTTATGTGAGGTGAAAGGGTGTTGGGCATGCACATGCAGAAAATCTGGTTTTGAAAGTATGGCCAGAGTGCACAGTAAGGTACAGCCAATCAAGAAAGGTATGCTCAGCTGACTGTTAGCAACAACAAGAGGTGCATCAGAAAATCACATAAGTATAAACATCTTCACAAAGTTACTGGCCAGTAGGACTAAGGTTAAGAGTCAGAGCAGAAAAATCTTCAATTGCAAAACAAACAGGTGTTTCACATTGTGAATGTGTGGGTGAAATCAAACTTTTGTTACTATCAACATCATATTCTCAAGGAAAAGTGACAAATACACATTCGCAGCCAAAGCTGACATAAGAGCAAGTGCAAACATCTTAACAGACAGAATCCTGAAGGATGTCTCAGTATCATTTGAATTTCAACCTACAACAGCCAAACTAATTGCATGCAATGATCATTCACTGATTGCATAGGTATGTTGACATTGAAATGCAGCAATGGCAAGTTTGAGTGGAAATCATTCTACCTGGTGGACATGAGCAGACCAAAAAATAGCAGAGTTACCGGTGTGTATAGATCGCGACATTGTGACCATACATGAGATTACCAATATACCTTTTGTGGCCAAGAATAATCACATTGAGTCAGTCCATGACTTATAACTGATTTGCTGAGGTAGATTTGATGCTAGAGATAATTTCAAAGGAGGTGCTGTAATACATCTCCACAAAAAATACAATCCTGTCAATTGATCTTCCTAGAAAGTGCAATGCACAGAAGAAGCTTGATGAGTTGGACAGTATGGATTGTAACAACATTATGTTAGTAATCCAAGTGGATATTTTTAAGAAAAGGTATAGTTTGAGTATGCTGGACCCAATATATCTAAATCTTATCCACACAATATTTGTAACATTCGCAGAACTGAATTTCAAAATTCACAGGAGCAAAGTTTTGTTCCAAGTTGAATGCCAAGCACTGATATTGGTCAGTTCATTTGGCAAAGGGGTCTCAAGAAATCACAATGTTCAGGATACCATTTGGACGATTCTGCTTCCAGAGATCACCCCTTGTTTATCCATCAGTCAGGATCTGTTCAAATAACATATGGACAGAATGATGGAAAATATTCTGGATGTATGCATTGCCAATGATATTACGGTAATGGGCCAAACCAAAGAAAAGCATGACAAAAATCTACTCTCACCAATGGCAGCCCCTCATTCTGAAGGACTTTTTCACAGTAACCTCACTGCAGTGTTAATGTAAGCCTTTGTGTGACAATAATAAATAAACTTTAAATGTTAAAACTTGTCTCCAACAAATACCGGGTGAATGTAGATCAGATTAACATTTTCAGCTCTATTTATTCAAGTTTTTGTCTGTCCTGATCTAGGCAAATCTAAAGAAGTGCAACACGTGCTCCTATTCTTCAGGGCAAAGTGGACTTGCAGAGCTGCCTTGGATTTTTCAACTTCTTAGTACCAGATATACCCAACTTTGCTCATAAAGCATCATCACTATGAGGGCTGTTCAGGAAGGATGTTCCATGTGTATGACAGAAGGACCAACAACCAGTTTGAGTCACATAACCGGGCATTGTCAGAATGGATATGTCCTACAATAAAATGACCTAAGAAAAGGGATGGTCTTAGCAGTGATACATCTCAAAAGGGTTAGGAGGCACACCACCACATTATGCTCTTTCAAGAGTTGGTGCAGACACAACGGGTCAAATGGCCTCCTTCTGCACTATAAGGAATCTATGGTTCTATGGAAACAAACTGTGGATATTTTGCTAGACCTACACATGGACAATGTAGACATTGAAGGAGAAGATGTACTCAATGTTCAGCTGGTAAGTTCCAACCTCAGGAAGAAACAGCAAACAATCCACAACTGAGAGAATTACGGAGAGCTCTGTGGAAGGCTGGCCTGATTTGATACAGGTAGTGCCAGATACCCTCCAATGCTTTTGGCCACACAGAGATGAACAAAATATTTTAAAAGGTGAGATTTTCAAAGGAAAAGAAGTGCGTGTATCTGAAGCTCTTTGCCAGAACGTATTGTCACTGTTACAGCAGGGACATATGGGCATAAAATGAACAAGACACTTGGCAAAGGAAACTGCATTGGCCAAGGACCAGCAATGATATTAAAAGAATAGTGAGGATGTGTGAAGCATGCCAAAGTCACTAACCACGTTAACACATAAACCTCTACACTAAATGAAATTCCATCGTACCCTTGGCCTAAAATCACTAAAGATTATTCACTACCTGTGGCACCAACTTTCTCCTAGTCACTAATTACTTTACCAGATTTTCAATCAGCATGCAATTGAAGGATATCTCAAGAGTGTCCATGGTGGACATAAGTGCAATATCCAACATGCCTAGAGAGATCATATCAGCCAACAGGATTTTAGAGATGTATGCACTAAATGGGGCATAAACCATGTGACAGCTTTGCCAAATTATTCTAGGTCCAATGGTCTTGCCAAGTGAATAGTTTTCGCTGTCAAGGCACACATCGTGAAGTACAGGGAGAAAAAAACAAGATCTCCGCTTTCCCATATTACACTTAATAGTGACACCTTTAGGTATGGGTTTATCATCATCAATGGTGAAGTTTTGAAAGACCACCACGAAAACAATCAACGTTCTGACAATAAACAAGATGTCAATGTGTTTACAAATCAAATCAAGTGACAAAATCCAGAGCCTGAATTTTACATTCAGGATGTGCCTGAAGTTGGCACATAGTTTTTGCCTTGCTAATGTGATATTATGCTGGGTGACCAATTAATAGCCATCCTGCATGAAAAGCACTCTGTGAAAGGTAGAGCACTACCGGGGAGAGTGGGAAGGTAGCAAGCGATGGAAAAGAGGTTTCAATGTATTCTCTCACGCTGCAGAGCTGTCTGAGGGAACTAAAAATCTTAAGAAAAACATCAGCAGAAGAACCTTGCCATGTGTGTCTCATGAGTGCCATGAGAACCCAGCACAATCATAGCCTGACATCAGTTCCAAGTCACATTTATTAACTTTATTTGAGCCCTGAATTTTATCCAATCCTGGAATGAGGATGCAGCTTATATATAAAGACTGCCCAGCCAATCAGCAATGTCAAACCCAGTCAATTGCTGTTTCACTTAAGTTGGCTTCTTGATTGTCAAACGAGGGCACAATAACATTCGGCCATGCGCACAATATCTTATCGTGCCATTTTTTACACTTCTGGGTTGGATGCATGCCCAAGGTTTTTCTGTAAAATTCTGTTCTGGATCTGAGGAAGATTGTATCATCACAAGATCTGGGAGAATGAGCAAGCCACTTGCTGTAATTCAGCCAAGGCCAATTTCTCGTCACCAGAAACCCTTTATTAGGAATCAATGGTAGAGACACACCCACAGCTTACAGCAAGCAAATCTGAACCCAGGGAACTACAACAACGATCTGGGTTAGAGGAACAAGTTTTAACTCCATCCCACTGACTTCCCATTAGACCTCCGCTCACTCATTAAGGGGGTTCATATTCCACAAAGCCCATAGGGAGCTCTATCAACGACCCCCCATGTCCTTCGCGGCTGGCATAGCACCATCCATATGTTATGCAGATTCTTAATCTCTTAACAGAGATCTATCTTTTGTGCAAATAGTTTTCACAACCATCCTACACTCATGTAATTTTAATCTTACTATGCTTCATGATACCTCGGGAGAAAAAACAGAGATGCTTTGATATCAGTTTAAGGGAATATGCAAATAAGCAAGTAGTCAGGCTGTAGAACTACAAGTGACCAGCAGCTGGTAGTGTGAAGGAATTGTGTAGTTGTGCTGTCCTTGAGTAATAGTTGAAGAATCCATAGAGGAGGTCTGTCTGCTGAACCACTATGTAATTTATCTTCAAATAAACTTAAACTACATAGACCTGTCCTGTTGTGAGCTTGTGTAAGGCAGACATTGAAACACAACTCCTCTCACCCCAATCCCCAGGTAAAACTATTCACTTATAACAAGGACATCCTGCTGAAAATGTGGAAGATTTCCAAGATATGTCCAATTCACAAAATAATTTTAACCAGAAATATTATGGGTCCAGCAACTTCTTTATAATATAGAAGCAAAATGCTGCATATGATGGAATCTGAAACAAAAGCAAAAAATGCTGGAAAATCTCAGCAGATCTGACAGCATTTGTAGAGAGAGAATAGAGCCAACATCTCGAGTCTAGATGGCCCCTCCTTGTAACAATTGTTAGTAAAGTTATAGAATCATTAATACTACCAAAAGCTGCACCTAAGGACCTGTAAAATGCTCACTAAGCTCAATTCAATTTCTGTCAGAAACTCTGAGCAATGAATTGAGGTAGACATGATCCAGGCATGGACGCAAAAACTGAATCTCAGAGAAAAGTCAGGGTAGCTGCCCTTAATATTAAGGCAGCATTCAACCAAGTATGGTTTCAAGGAACCCAACAAAATTAAAGTTAAAGAGGCTGGCAAACCTAACACGAGTGAAGATGTTCATGACAGGGGTCGATTGTTGCAGCTCATGCCATTGCAAGAGTGTTTCAGGATGCGGTCTTGACTCTTGGCACATCGAATTGCTGCTTCATCAATTACTTTACCTCCAATAAAAGATGAAGAATGAGGTGCTCACTGATGACTCTCTAATGTTTTTATCTCAATTCTGATAATGAGGAAACAGATGCCAGTCTTCAATAGCAGTTGTAAAGTTTAAAATGTATTTATTTATGTCACAAGTAGGCTTACATTAACACTGCGCTAAAGTTACTGTGAAAATTGCCTAGTCCCCACAGTCCAACATCTGTTTGGGTACACCAAAGGAAAATGTAGCATGGCCAATGCACCTAACCAGCACATATTTCACACTGTGGGAGGAAACCAGAGCACCCACAGGAAATCCACGCAGATACAGGAAGAACATGCAGATATGGCACAGGCAGTGATCACAGGAATTGAACCTGGGTCCCTGGCTTTGTGAGGCAGCAATGCTGACCACTGTGCCACTTGGACTATAACTTGCTTGGACTAACAAATGGCATGTAATATTCAAGGCACAAGTATCCGATAACTATCTCTAACAAGGAAAGGCTCAAGCATTACCCTTTGCAATAACGAAAATCCCAATCACCTTCATTGCCACTATCACTAACCAATGCACTATCACATCCAAGGATCACTCTGGAATGGACAACAAATGCTGGCCTTTCCAGCAAAGCTCACTCACATCCCATGAAACAATTAAATAGCTAATGATGGGAAGCTTAACTGAATCAGCCACACCAACATTATGTCAATATGAGCTAATCAGAGGCTAGGTGTTCTGTGACAAGCGGTTCATCTCTCGATCTACAAAGCCATTCCATCTTGGCAATTGGATTACTCTGAGCCTTGTCCTCTCAGGGAGGCATAGTGGCATAGTTGTTAGCACTGTTGCCTCACAGCGCCAAGGACCCAGATTCAATTCTGGTCTTAGGTGACTGTCTGTGTGGAATTTGCCATGTAAACATTAACATGCAGTTTCCTCCTGCACTCCAAAGATGCGCAGGTTAGGTGGATTTGCCATGCTAACTTGCTTCTTAGTGTCCACAGATGTGCAGATTAGATGGATTAACCATGGTAAATGCCCAGGGTTACGCGGATAGGGTGGGGGAGTGGGCCCAGGTAGAGTGCTGTTTCAGGGGGTCAGTGCAGACTCAATGAGCTCTGGCTGCACTGAAAGGATTCTACGGTTCCATGGCTATCAAGTTGCCGAAGTGGCCTAGACAGCTGCCACCTCTGCAGATGTAGTTTAATTCTTATTAGAATACCTAAATCTTCAAGAACTATATTTTTCTTTAAAATTTGGAAGGAAATTGCATTATTTGGACAATTGGGAACTAGCCTGTTTTTTTTTCAATTCTCCTTGGATTATGAGCAGGCATGCCTTTTTTAAGAAATCACTTGACTTCAGATAAATGACCAGCATGGCACTATAGAGGAGAGCGATTTGCTTATTTGAGCTGCAATTACTTTAATTGATAGGAAAAAAAACTCTTTTAAAGGCCATGGGCCAAGAGATTTACTGGAAATCACCAGACTGTGATGTGTTTTATGTTTTGAACTTGTTTTGTGAACTCAGTTAGGAATGAACTGAGCAGGGTGAAAAGGTGCCTGTTTCACGCTCTTCTTGCCTTGCCTGAAATATGGTGAGGTTGTCAGTATCTAGCTAGGAATCCTCATCAGTGGAACTTACTATATTTGAAAATGCAAAAGGTTGAGAGGAGAAAAATTGATCTAGGTTTATTCTCCTCCACACTGAAACTCTATTGGTAATAATCCTCAGATGCCTACTGGGACAAATGACCCATCATTGCATGAGGGAGCAGCAGATCAACAACAGCAAAACCCTGTGAACTTTATCTGCAGAGACCATATTTGTCTGTTCTTTGTCTACGTGCTATGTGTTGTGTGTGTGCTGGGGAATTTTTAAAGGTTATAAATAGTTACATTTCAAGATTGTAAATTGTGTGTTAAATAGTTTTTGCAACTTGTTTTAAAAAAGAAGTTTCATTTTATAAGTCAATCATTCTGAGTTTATTGAAAGAAACCTGATAAAAGTCTCTTTTATTCTGTGTCTAATCATAGCAAAGGTAAAGAATTGATCATTTTGGTAAGTGAATTAAATATTTCCACTAATGGTGCAAGCTCTGGAGTCATGGGGCTAGATAAATTGTTCATTCCTCCCAGCCCAGTCGTAACATTCTTTTTAATTGATGTGGAGCTGAGAGAAGCTGAAATGAACATCCAGGCTCCAATCCACGTTTGATTATCATTGCTGGCTTTTCCTGTCCCCAGGAGTCTACCTGTGAGCCACTGGAAGACTAGGCGGGTGGTACAAATTTGACTCCTGTCAAGTGAGCTGCATGTGAAGGCATAGTGGATGATGGTGTGCCTGTCACAGCTATTTAGTTTGGACCAATTTTGAATTTCTATCTTTGGGCAAATGATTGAGTGCTTGAAAACCAGGCTCACTGAACTTTTAGGTTGAGAGCTTCAGTAATGTCACAGGAGATGTGCTAATGCTTTCAATATTTTAGTTTAGCTTTACATGGAAAGGACCAATGTATATATTTAGTATACGTACTGTGATAATTGACTGCACTGACCAAATGTGGAAGGCAAATCCATTAAATATTTGGTTAATTCAAAAAAAAGAGAATGAGATGCACTATCCAGTTAACATTCTGAGCGCCCTCTACTGCATCTGCACAGATTAAACAAGCTCTTTTACTCCTGCTGCGGGGCTAACTTATGTCAGCAGTTGCTTTAATACTGACAGAAATATCCAAGTCTCTCTTCAGGTCTATACCCTGAATAGATAACCTCTGGTCCCAAAGTTTAGCATATCCAGGTGTCCTCCCTAACTGCTCATTCTTACTGACCAACTGCCAATTCAAAAAGCATATCGCTCCTCACTTCATTCAGTGAATTTTTTCAACTGTCATACATGCTGGTGCACCTAAGTACTTTTTGGATATATATGTCAATTTCTCCAGTTGTCTTGAAGATGCAAAACATCTATGTCACATGAATCAGCTCCAGTATGACACTTGATTGACATTAATTTGGTGGTCTTGTTTAGTTACGCTAGTCAGAGGTGAATAACTGGTGCAGTAGCAGGTGTTTTACTGAACAGAAATTGAATTTGCTCATTTGTTGTTTAATCAGGGTAGGGGGAACATGAGTCTGTACTATATTACCATGTCAGGCTCACTTGCACTTTCTCTAATAAACTTTCAGTTTGATTATCATGATTTACATGGAAGGTAAGAATTGTTAGGAAGAGAAAAGGCCTTTAGGTACAATAAAGCCTCAACAATACCTTCTTTGAAAGATAAAATTCAGCAGCCTGACTCTTACCAGTACCCCATCTTCCTCCAGACATTCATCCATTTGTCACTTGAACCCAATAATTCTGTTGACCTCATGTTCTTCACTGGAACTTATCCCACACTCCAGTTACATCCAATTTCCTTTGTTATTCCTATTAAGATCAGGGTTGTTTTGTGTGTCTCTGTAATCTAATTATTTTGATTTTAAATGTTATCACTATAACGTATAAAGTTATCCTCTTTTCACAGTTCCCATATTCTCCCTTTAGGGGTAACATAATTAAGTTTTGCATTTTTCACACTTTTCAATGAGATGACAGTTTAAAATGCATGGGAAAATAATGGCCAGCAATAAGATGCTTGAATTGGATGAACAGAAAATTCATTCAGCATAAGGAGCAGATGGAATGTTTTTGAAATATTGGGAGAAATTGGGAGAAAGGTAAGTGTGTGTAATGCATGTTACAAGAGGGCTGAAATGCAATGATGGCCATTTTAAAAAGGAACAGAAGCATAATCGCGAGTGTTGTAGGTACATTGGAAAAACTGTGGCATTGATATATGGAAAAATATTGACGTCTACAGTACAGGAAACAGGTCAAGAATATATACTGAGACTAAAATAAGACTTGCAATTGTATAACATCCTTAAAATTCATTTATTAGCATCACAAGTAGGCTTACATTAACACTGCAATGAAGTTACTATGAAAATCCCCAATTGCCTGTTTGAATACACTGAGGGTGAATTTAGATTGGTCAATGCATCTACCCAGAACACCTTTAAGGAGGAAACCCACACAGGCACAGGGAGAACATGCAGACTCTGCACAGATAGTGACCCAAGCCAGGAATTGAACTCGGGTACCTGATGCTATGAGGCAGCAATGCTAACCATTGTGCCACCATGCTATGCCATTATTAGGTCCTATTATATCTCTCAGTGTACTTCACATAAAATGAATTACATTCAAAATGCAGTGGCTGGTCTTGTCACGTAGGCACACCTAGGAGTCTTTTTACACAGAATGATCACACAAACAGAAGTAAGATGAATTATAAATTAAACACTTTTCCAGTGATATTGACCAAAAACAATATTGATTGCATTGTATTTTCAATAATGAAGAGAGATCTTTAGCATTCATTGGAACAGATAGGTTGTATTGAAATTTCAGGAAGATGATGTACTCAAGTTCTAGAGTTCAAGTTCTAGAGTTCAAGTTCTAGTTCTAGTGATCTAAATTTACAAGTTTCTGACTCAATCAACATCTCTACAATTGAATACAGCTGGCTCAGACTAAATGCAAATGCATTTTGAAAGGCCCTTTAATGGCTACAATTGTCTAACATGATTTTTCCAATTCTTTGATTGATGAGAATAAGGTGGAAATTATAGGTGGATTTGTTTTTTATCCTTGCAATGTTTGCAAAATATTCAGTGTAAAATGCTAAGCATATGGGGAGAAAAAGGCCAAAGTTTGTTATATCAGGTTTTAGCCTCTATTACATTTTTTCTGGATGCTTGCGACATTTCCTAATCATTCGAAAGAGTCTGCAAATGCAACATTGCTGGGGAGTTGAGGTGGGGAAGTTGTTCCTGGTATTTACATGGAATAAATAGCATAGAAACAAGCTATTCAATGCAACTGGTCTATGTCAGTGAACTTGCTCCACACTTTTATTTCTTTCTCCCCCATGGCCTTAGTTAGCTTCCCCTTAAATGTATTAAATGTGTAATTATTGGTAATAATGGTTACTATTGTATATTTATTCCCAATGAAAACCTTTTGAACTTTATTATTATATTGTTAGAATATCCATTCTCCAAGACTATTAATTGTTTTGGAAATCATTAATGTGTCACTTTGTAAATGAAACTGAGATCCAGATCATTGCTGACTCCTTTTCTGGAGCATATGAGAAGATGGGCCTTTCACTAAAACCTCAGAAAATATGGTCCTCTTCAAACCAGCTCCCATATCGTTGATTAAGATCATTGGTGAGATCCTGAAATAAGTTGACCATTTTCCAAATCTTGGGAGCTTCCTGTTGGTGAAGGAAGAAATAGGCAATGAAATTCATCATCGTCTCCAATATGCCAGCTTATGCCTTGCCAGACTGGGGAAAAGACTATCTGAGAATCAGGATCTCAAACTCAAGGCTAAAGTTATTGTTTACTGTGCAGCAGCGATCCACATGCTTTGGAGACTTAGGCTTGGAGCTGTGCCACAACAAAGCCCATCTGTCATGGCGAAAATCATGGAAACGGCCAAAACTTCTAACTCCCACTTTGAACTCAGCGTTACCCATCAGTGAAGGGGCTGGACTGGAGTCAGGGTGAGGATCATGTATGCACAATTCGTGGAGCTAATTGGTCATTTAAATCAACAGCTGCTTTGACTAAAATTGGATTTTGGAGACAATGAATGTGCAGATTAGAACAGGTAAGAGGAGGTCTGAACCTGGTGAGTTCTTACGGATATTCAGATACCCATTTGGAAATGTAAGATTCCCTTTGGGTAGGGCACCAGGATAATTTTGGGAGCGTTATGGCACCATTTTGGAGAGGAAAGACACATTTTGGGATTGTTAATAGTCAACATACATAATTATGAGCATTTGATATTATATATAAAATCATTGGAACTGTATAGCTGTTAAATAGCTGTCCAGCTGTCAAGGAACAGTCCAGCTGGCAACAAAATGTTAACGATCTGTTCAGCTGTCAAGTTGCTGAATCTTTCAAATCTATGCAGGAAGTATCAAATTTGTCAAAGTTATCCAGGAAATGTCAAGGTACTGCCCAAGGGTACTAGATAAGTTGGCATGGAGGTATCAGTTACCATGAGTTGGCACTAAATTGGCATGGGGGTACGTGACAATGAAATGGATAGAGGGGCACAAAGTTAGCATGTGTTGTGAGGGCTCATGGGGATTGATGGAGGGTAACTAACTTAGCATAGGGATGTGGGGCTAATTGTGGCAGGTAGGAGCATCTATTGGCACTAATTGGAATGGATGATGAATAGGGATTGTGTAAAGGAGTTGGGCTGAGGGCTGGAGGAATGTTTTTGTTTTATTATTGTTTATTTATTTCAACACTGCTAGGGCACAGAGGGAGACCTTGCACCCAGCCTGCCGTCTGTAACCAACAGCCTGTGAATTCCTTCCAGGGTTGCCCACCACAACTCCTGTGTCAGCCTGTTACGAAAAGTCAAAGCATCGAAGATAGTGCACAAATCTCTCAATGGCCCGCCTCCCAGTACCACTTGCCCCACATGTGGCAGAGTCCGCAGGTTGCGCATTGGACTTATCCATAACCTCAGAATGCATTGAAGTAGACCGGAAGCAACTCATTCTCAATCCCAAAGAACTACCCAAGAAAAAGAAGATATCCAAAAGCGTCATATTCTAGGTATCACACCTCATGGCATTATATGCTTTTGCAACTAAAATTGGTCACTGGCCAAAAGGAGGGCCAAAGTTTTTAACTATTCAATAAATGTTTAATAGAATTGCCAAAATCTTTAAATAACAACAAGGAATAAGTAAAACTTCAGAAAATTGAACATTCAAATGGCCCACATTGTTTCCATAATCTTTCAAGTTTGAATTAGCAGATGACAGCAGGAAGCAATCACTCATTCAAAAAATATTGTGACATCAGTACGAGTGTCAACTTGACTTCCTCCTAGCTGAAAAGTTTGTGATTAAATCAGAGCAGTTAGGAAAAGAAAATCCTCAAATTAATCAATTTTCTGATAAAATGCTTATTACTCAATAAGAGTTTCTTGTAAACTTTCTAACACCACCTGACTCCAGCCCTACTTCAGCTCATCTGCTGCTAAAACTGACCAGCATGTCTTTGTTATGTCTAGACTTGATTATTCCAATGCACATCTAACTGGCCTCCAATGTTTTACCTTCCTTAAGCTTGAGGTCATCCTAAATGCTGCTGTATGTGTCCTAGTTTGGACTGAGTCTCTTCACACATCATTCCAGCACTTGCTGAGCTACTCTGGTTCCTGATTAAGTAGTGCCTCGATTTTAAAGTTCTCAACTAGCTTTTCAGTTCTCTCTATGGCCTCGTCTCTCCCTATCTCTGCAATTTCCCCCCAGCCCTACAACCCTGTTGAATTATCTTGCACTTCAATTCTGGCCTCCTGAGCATCCCTAATTTTAATTACTCAGTCACTGGCTCTGTCTTTGTAGTTAAGATTCAAAGTTTTGAAATTCCCTCTCTAAACCTCTCTATCTCTCACTGCTCCTTTCAGATGCTCCTTAACATCTATTCCTTTCACTAAACCGATGTACCTTTTACCCACTATCACCTTATGTGGCTTGTTGTCAAACTTTATTTGATAATGCTCCTGCAAAGTGTCTTGGAACACTTTACTATGTTACAGGCCCTATTTAAATATAAGCTGATGTTGCTATTTTAGATAATGACAAATTGTTAGAAAACATTTTCTCAAAGTACTCTGCTCATGTTTTGTAAGCCTGCAGCTCAAAATAAAATACTTGAATTAGGTGCCTTACGTTTCAAATTCTTATCCATCTGTTCGCATTCCTCCATGACCTCAGCCCTTCTCTATCTGTCTCTGCAATCTCTCACTGAGGACTCTGCAATCCAACAATCTCATTCCAACTAAATTCATGTCTCTGATTATACCTTAAGCTCTGGAAATCCGTTCCTAAACCTCTCCATCATTCTGATTTTAAAACGTTACCAAAATATCTCTGACCAAATGAATGTTGGTTGGGCGCTATGCAGACTCTTCAAATAGACCCATAGGAAATGTTGACAGCCACTAAACAGGCAGACAGGGCCTTGTTTTAACAGATCATCTAAATGGCAGCACCAGCAATAGTGTAGCAATCACACTGCAATGCCAGCTTTGATTATGTACTCAAGTCTTGGAATGGAGCTTTAACTTCACTCGCTGAGAGCCAATGAATTATGCAACTCAGCTAAGCTGATACTGATGGACTTGGGCCATGGAGAATGGAATGAAGCAGATACAAATAGGAGGTGAATCTCGTCTGAGTGGACAGAACTGGGATAGGCAGAATGATCGGCTCTAAGTTTGGATAGACTATACAAGATTAAACCATTTGAACGGCTACATGAATATAACAAGTTGGGAAGACACCATGGTGGCGTGTTTGTTCTCATGTTCACAGATACCAATACAATCTTTGCAAAAGACATTATTGGAGAAAGTAATATTTTATATTGCTCTGAAAAGCAAGAAAGAAGATGATTTTCAAAAGGCATGTGATGAAACCCAAGGAATATTTGAGACTGTGGTGTGATTAAATAAAACAAATCACTGTTGGGAGCTAATTTTGAACAATTCTGAGTGGTTGTAAACTGTGTCAAGCTCCTTTGGATTTATGCTTGGCATAGAATATATATTGTAAATATTAGGAATGCAACAAGCTGTATGGAGAAAAGTTGAATTTTATTGCACTTTCTGTAATATTCAATTTGAATAGTTTTGGGATGTACTTTTACAAATTTATGAACACGATTTTTTTGAGGGAGAAAAAATGGCCCACAATTTACTGGTGACATAACAATCAAGGGCCCCAAGCACCCCAGACATACCCTTCTCCATCTTCTTCCACCAGGAAAAGGATACAAAGGCCTGAGGACACATACCAATCGACTCAAGAAAGCTTCTTTGCTGCTGCCATCAGACTTTTGAATGGACCTACCTCACACTAACTTAATCTTTCTCTACATCCTAGCTATAACTGTAACATTACATGCTGCACTCTCTTCTCTATGTAAGGTAAGCTTTGTCTGTTTAGTGCGCAAGAAACAATACTTTTCACTGTATATACTAAAACATATGACTAATAAATCAAATCAAATCAGTGCAATGTGTTTAACAGTGCAAGCTGTCAATGTGTAATTGACAATGTGTAAATTTCAACCAACTTGTGGTAAGGAAGGGACAATCCTCTGTTAGCCCTAGGGAATCAACAGCTCACTGCAAGTTTCATGATGTTGCACTTGCACATTAATTGCCAATTAAACTTGAAATAAGAAGATTTATGATCCTGAAATACTAATCAACAAGAAAGGTAGCAATTTAAATTGTAAGCACAATTGTACAGGTAATACATTGTTGTTAGAGCTTTTTAAAATTAAGCATTTTGAAGATTTTTTCTTATTTTTCCTGTCTCATTTTTACTCCTTAATCCAATGTTTATTTTTCTTTCTATTTCTTTTTCTGTACCTATTTTGAATATAATTCATCCAATTTCCTTTACCATTGCTTCCCAGTTTCTTTCTCACTTGCTGTTCTTGGGGAGAATGTTAAGAGGGGATTTGGAAGAGGTTTTCAAAATCATGAGAATTCTGTACAGAATAGGTGGAGAGAGACTGTTCCCATTCGCAGAATGGCAGAGAACTAGAAGACACTGATTTGGTGACTGGCAAAAGAAGCATAGAAACATAGAACAGTACAGCACAGTACAGGCTCTTCGGCCCTCAATGTTGTGCTGAAACCCAAGATCAAGATATCCCACTCCTTATCATTCTGCCAAACTTGCACTTGTACATGAGGAAAATCTTTTTTTATGCAAGGCATGGTTAGGATTTGACGCTCCTCCTGAGAATGTGATGAAGACAGATTCAATCACAGCTTTCAAAAGAAAATTAGACAATTATCTGAAGGAAAAAAATAAAGTTGCAGGGCCATAGGCTAAAGACCGGGGAATGGAATCAATTCAGTTACCCTTCAGAGAGCAAACAGGCATGGACATGATGGGCCAAATGGCCTCCTTCTGATCTGTAGTCATTCTATTATTCTACCTCATTGATTAAGGAGGTAAACTATTGATTCCATTAATCAGAAGTTCCAGATGCAACGTTACCAAGTTTCTCCCACCATTATCAGTTAACACCTCCACAAACTTAGAGGGCATAAATATTTTGACTTGAAGTGGGAGGGATAGATTCTAACAATGTTGAATAAACTCAGCAAGTCTGGCAGCATTGGACTCGAAATGCTAACTCTATTTCTCTCTCCACAGTTGCTGCCAGACCTGCTGAGTTTTTTAGTTTCCAGCATCTACAGTATTTTGCTTTTCTTTGAAGGGGGAAGGTCCACCTAAATGGGACATGCTGCAAGCTATCCCAGCCTCAGCAAACTTTAGGTCTACTTTTCTCCAAACTAGGGAGACCCTTCAGCCCATCTACCTCTGGTGTTGACCTTCCGTCCTCCGGCTCCTTTGAAATCTCTGACATCTGCATGGGACCGCCTGATGTTGTGGGATGAGCTGGGAATGTGGCTTTGTGAATGTGGTTGATGTTTTAGTAACGGATGCCTTTCCACCCCCTCCCCTCCCCTCAGCCTCTGGAAGAGCTAGGCTGATGAAGATTCAGGTCACGTCGCGCTTTGCTGGGGACGCGCATTGCTCGTTCCCGCGGCACGTTCCTGTCTCTCTCTCTCTCTGTCTACCCCCCCACCGCCCTCCCCCCAACACAACACCACTTGCAGTGAAAGGAGTCGCGGCGGTGGGAGAGGCAGCGCTGGAACCGGGCTCCAGAGTCACATCGGAGCGGAGAGAGTGCTCCATCAGCCCCGGGGACATGGGCATGGAAGTGGCGGGGAGTTGCACAGGCTGGCAGCGCTCTTGATAGCTTTTCAGTCCCAGGTAAGAGTCCCGTCCCCCCACAACCAGGCGCGATGGAACAGGGAGAAGGAGCTGATGCGAGCGATAAGCGGAGGGAGATCCAGCACCCACTGAGGGGGGCTCCATCACATGAGTTATTCTGTCTCTTCTGTTCAGCATGTCCTGCCCAACCTCTCACCCGTCCGCTAATACCTTACTGTCACCTTTTTTTCCCCTGAATGTTTCTCCATCTTTACAGCTGTTCAATAACAATATCCCCCATTATTCCACGCCAAAAAAAAACAAGTGTTTATCTGAAGGAAATCTGCTCCAGGATTCAGCGAGAAAATAAAGCCCCAAGAACTGATGCCTGATGATCTTTCTATCCTTGTGATGCTGTGTTTTTGATGGAATTGGTACGAAGTCTGGTTTGGTCTTGAATGCAAATAGATTTGAAATTTCTTGCCGCCTGATTGGGATTTTCTTTTTGCTCCTCCGAGTTCCCTGCTTGTTTTAATATGGGTGCTTTATTCTCCTTTAATATTGTTTTACGTGATTTCTTTAAAATATTTAGAAATTAATTGATCATTGTGGACTAGCAGAGGGGGAAAAATCTCCAGGCTAGCTGTTGTCATGGAGATTGAGTGTGTGTTGGTGTGTAAGTTGAAAGCAAAATAACATTTCTCCATATAAAAAATAAATGATTTTTGTTTGATAAACAAAATGTGGAGATCAGTGAAGATGAGATTGTTAGAATGGATTAAACCTATTCTGCTTTAGTTCCATGATCAGATCTGGACTTTGCTCTTGAATATCTCTCCATCACCTTGTTTGTGTGCAATTTCCACTTGAGTTGGGTTTGATTTGATGGGTTCCTCCACCTCCTCTGGTTTTACCCGGTTAGGCGCATAATCTGAACAACATATAATGTTGGGAGATTTACTGATTATTGTGCAGCCAGCTCTTAATTGTCTTCAGTGCTGGTCTGCTACCACCACCCCCGCTCCCACCCCTCCTTCTTCCCAAGCATTGATGCAGGATTTTTTTCCCTCTTCTCTAAAGTGTTTAGGGTGTTTTTTTTCTCTGCGAGCTGTTTTTTCCTATTCATATTCGGGTCTCGTAGACTGGCTCTAACTGGAATCCCTGCTGCTTTAAACAGATCCCATTCAATAGAAACCGCCAAACATCCAGGCACTGCATCTGAGCAGCTAAATCGCTAACCCTTTCAGAACTGAAGGGTGTCTCGTTGCATATTGGGGCTGAGAACAGAAAATTTAAAAAATAGTATTGTTCCCTTCTAAAATCTGCTGTGTGCTTCTCAATAAAGGAAACACTGCCTCCTTTCACGTGATATATAAATGTGCTCATCATGTAGGGATTTCATTTATTTTCAGGATTTCAAAAGGGTCACTTTTTCAAAATGTAAGCCTGTTTTGTCCTTTTTTCCTGCCTCCTTCATATAGCATTTTGAAATGCGGCATTCTACGCACTGGACGATTAGTGATCTTTCTCCACTTGATTATAACTTGTATTGTTTATAAAGTCTTTGGCTAATGCTAAGTTTAAAGGGTATTTACTTTCAACTTGGAAGTGAAAAGCGCTATGAATTTTTGAATAGTTAATTTCCAATTCCGTTCATGGTTATTGGGTCTATTTCATGTCATTTCAACTTCAAATCCAGAAATGATAGCTGGCTCCCGTTTGATATTCAATTGTCAAAACTCAGGATAGAAGTATGGAGCTGTCTGTCTAATGTTTTATGTAAATGTGAATTGAGATGTGTGTACTGTGCATGCATTCTGTATATATAATGTATGTATTTCTGGTGTTATATACGTGCTCTATGTTTTTAAATATTATGTAAGTGTCTAAGCATCTGCTAAGAGTTTTATCTATAGACAAATGTTTTGTTTCCAAATATTATTTCATTTTGTTCTCAGTGAGATCTTACTTTTAAATATTGCAGTGTAGGCATTATTGTAATTGAGCTGTTTGACATGATAAAGGAATTGGATTGGTTGGGGGGGGGCGTGGATACAGAAGTTATTTCCTGGGCTGGGGCAACACAGAACAAGAGAGCATAATCTCAAAACTGGAATTAGGCCATTCAGGAGCAAAATCAAGATGCACTTTTTCACCTAAGTGTAATGGAAACCTCGAACCTGCTCCCCAAAAGGGTAGATGCAATGTTTATTGAATTTTTCAATACTAAAATCAATAGATTTTTGTTAGATGAGGTTATCAAGGGAAATGGATCAAAGGTGGGTAAATTGAGTTGAGGTACGGATTAGCCATGATCTAATTGAATAGCAGAATATGCTTCAGGGCTTGAATCATCTACTCCAATACTTATGCATGCTGAGTTGATGTTTACACCAAGAATGGCCTCCACATAGTTCATTTTTGGAAGGAGGGCCTGAGCTTCCCTAAAATGCAATTGCTTCTGTTAATTGAATAAGTCTTTAGTCAACAAATGTCACTCAGTTGTCAGGAGATTCAGTCTGCAGCTATCTTGCTGAAATATTAATACAAGCACTGCATAGAAAATTGTATCCACTGAAAGAGGCAGCTGTGTGAGTGACAGCCACTGTTATTTGAATTTTAATCTGCTGGAATTTGATGGAAAAAGAGAAGTCTCACATATACCATGTAGGATGAGGGGGGCAGGCATGAGCATGTCTGAATTGTGGCTGAGTGTGGTAAAATCAAAACTGGTGGGTTACTCTTATTTTATGTTTTGAATTGGTGGCAGTGAATGTTAATAACAACTTGATATTAAAAAATTATATATCTTCTGTGAAATGAGGCATTGGTTCAGAATAAACTCGAACGACCCAAGTTCAATCCCTAGTCAATATTGAATTTAGTTGATGGCAGGCAGGGTTATGTTAAGGGTGTTAGATTTGATCTCAGTACCTCTGGACTAGGGAGAGATAAATCAGCCAGCATTCATCCAGTGACCTCTGCTGGAAAATAAAAATAAATGTCTATGGACATCAGGTGGGAACAAGATAAGTTCTGCAATGTAACCTTTCACATTCATATTACCATTAAAACTTATTTAGGTTCATGCATGCAAAGCAGTCGTGTTTGTGACATGTCAGAGTGCATGAATCCATACTCTAGGAAGAGGTGGTACTTTCAGGAAAGGAGAAATTTTAAAAGGGGAATTAGAGAGAAGACATAGCAGGCATGACAATATTTCAGATTGCTGATATTTTTGCTTCTCTTTTATTCATTGTTGAGGTGTGTGAGTCATTGACAAATGCAGCATTTATTGCCTATTCTGGATTCCTTTGAGTAAGCTGTGGTGGGCCTCCTATAACTGAATAGCTTGCTAAGCCATTTCAGGGGGTATTTGAGATTCAACCACATTGCTGTGGTCTGCAATCACATGTCTGTTAGGTCAGGTAAGGACAGCAGATTTCCTTTCCTGGAAGCAGTAGGGAACCAGATTTTTTTTAGTGACAACTTGGTAGTTTGGTGATCATTCCTAATTAGACCCGAATGATAACCTCTATCTTAGTTATCTCAGTAACACTGGAATGCTTGGTTTGCAGTTGTTGACGACTTCATAAAGGAGCATGACAGAAATATTTTTCAGAATTTTTCTTTAAGGAATAGATCATATGCTTATATTATTTCAGTTGTATGCAGCGATCCAGTTTAATTATTTAATTCTAGTGACTTATTCGGTATATTAAATATATCAGTGTATTTATATTTACACATTATATTCAGAGGAACATCAGTCTTGTGTTAGTAACTGTCAAATGCTGTTCTTAGCTTCAAGTCAGATTTTGTTTATGCTTGGACAAAATAAACCCTGTTTGAACCATGATTGCTTTCACCTCCATCTGTAATCTCTTTAACCATCATTCCACATACTACACAATAATAACAGAAAATGCTGGAAATACTCATTAGGCCAAGCAGAATCTGCTGAAAGAAAAACAGTGTTAATGCCTCAGTTTTGTGATCTTTCATCAGAATTCTCTGCTTTTATTTTGGATTTCCAGCATTGCAGCTTTTTACTACATTGAGTTCTAACTCAAGCCCCAGTTATTCACAATGCTCCTATCCCCCTCTGGTACTCTTGGTGCTCTCCTATAGAATCATAGGATAGCACAAAAGGAGACTGCATGCTCCTTTGATAAGCAGTCCAGTTGGTCTATCTTTCCCGCTCTTCCCTTACATCCTTCCAACTTTTCCTCCTTCAAGTATTTATACTTTCCCTTTCAAAAGCAACTCTTAAATCTTTATTTAATACACCATCAGGCAGGGCACTCCAAACCCAAATTGCACATTTGGTGTAAGTATTTTTTGTGTGATTGCCTTTGTCAATCTGTAAATTTTGTACTCTCTGACTAGCCTTTGGAAATATCTATCTACATTCTTAAGTATTTTAAAAGCCTCATAAAATCTACTCTTGGCACTCTGTGCCCTGAAGAGTACGGCACTGGCTTTTCCAGTCTATATACATTACTACAATCCCTCATCCCTGGACCCTCTAATAAATCTCTTCTGTACCTTCTTAAAACATGCAATCTCCTTCCTAAAGTGTGATGCCCAGGATTGGATGCAGCATTCCAGATGGGGCTAAACTAATGTGGAATGTTGGTTGGGAATGCTTTCCTGGCTTTTGTGCTCTATGAGGAAGTAGGTGGCAGTGGGATAGAGGAGTGGTGGTCAGGAAGAGTTTTGACTTTGTGGCCCACTGGGAGCAGGGTGGGATGAGTAGGGGACTTGCCAACCAAGAGGTTTGAGTTTCACTGTACACTGCGTCTGATGCCACTTGGAAGATTTTCCACCCACATCGCCACTGAGAAACACAGAACAATGAAGAAGCCACTGATCCAAGTATGTCAATTTTCTGACCCCTGAGGGAAGAGGAGGGACCCAATATCGGAAGTGTGAGAGATATAGAGTGAAAGGTTTGAAACTTGACCACAGTTAGCTTGGTCCAATCATGGGGGGGGGGGGGGGGGGGGAAATGACCTTGGAAGAGAGTCTGATCCCTGACTGTGGGGAAGGTTGAGGGGGGTTGTGTTGAATCCTTGGGTAGGGGTTTAAGCCGTGATTCTGCTGGTGCAATGCTTAAAGAGAGCAGAATAGAAACAGAAAATGCTGAAAACACTGAGGAAGTTCAGGCAGTACCTATGGAAAGGGAAATAGAGCTAACATTTCAGGTTGATGAATCAAACTTGCTCCAACATTAACAATTCGCTGCTAGCTCTTCTTTATTGGTCCGTGCTTGTCTAAGTGGCTGTTAATTTTCTTCAGGACAACTGACTGTAAATTTACTATACCGGCGTATCCCTCTGGCATTTGCACAACCCCTATACATCTTTAGTATTTGAAATATCTTCCTGCAATCCTGCTCTTGCAATTATCCCTTTTATGCATCAAACCTTCCTGTGTTCCTCAGTATTCACAGTATCCTCCTGTGACTCTTGTTTGTTTGCAATGCGAGTCATTTTGGAATGTAAGCTAACCTGATGTTATTTGCTTTACAATTGGTTGTGCTATTTGACAATATTCTTTTAAGGTTACCGTATGTAGCATATATTGTTCAAACCACTTCATGGGAGAATTGAAGTACTTCTGATTCTGAGCACCATGAACAAGGAAAAATCATTTTAAGGAGAGGATTAGAGCAATGGCAATGATGTAAAAGGGGGCTTGTAATAAGAGATTCATTATAACAAATATTTGTAATAAGGAATAATAAAGATAGTTAGTATTAAGAGGCTTGTAATAAGAAGGATTTGTAGTAGAGAGAGAGTTTGCAGTAAAGAGAGATTGTAATGAGTTTTGTCATGTGAATGACTAATAAAGAAGTTAGGAATAATGAGCAAGATTATCATAATGACTTGTAATAATAATAAGAATGTGTGTTATAACCACATAGCCCTAAAAGCTTTCCTGGGCCATTAGACTAGTGGAATTATATTGTGTGACTTCAGCTTGTTATAAAAGGATACCTCTGACCTTGGATAATTTTCTAGCCTGATGGTGGCAGAGTGTGACTGCAGCAGGCTTTAGAGGCCTGGTTAATGTCTCAGATTGAAAATACTCATCCTTGTGTCCAAGTTCCTTCATTTCCTGACTCCTCCCCATATCTGTAGTCTCTCTGTTTTTATAACCCTTAGTTTGTATTTCTCTGACTGTGGTCTTTTGTGCATTACCTATTTCCTATACCTAGCCTTGGTGGTCGTGCCCTCCACTGCCTAGGCCCCACAATCAGGAATTAATGTCCTAAACATCTCCATTTTCTACCTCTCTATTGTTTTGTAAGACTGTTTAAAACCTACCCCGCTGACCAAGGTTTTAGCCACCCATCCTCTAATAGAATCATAGAATCCTTACAATACAGAAGGAGGCTATTTGGCCCATTGAGCCTGCACTAACAAGAATCCCGCCCAGGCCCTATCTGTGTAACCCCATGTATTTACCTTGCTAATTTCCCAACACTGAGGGGAAATTTAGCATAGCCAATCTACGTAACCTGCACATTTTTGGACTGTGGAGGAAACCAGAGCACCTGGAGAAAACACGTGCAGACACGGGGAGAATGTGCAAACTCCACACTGACAGTCACCCAAGGCTGGAATTGAACCTGGGTCTCTGACGCTGTTTATCTCCTGAAATGTACAGGATATATGAGGTGAGATACTTTTCTACATGTGATATAAGTACAGGACTTTAGGCAGAATATCATTGGGGCAGGGGTGGCTTGCCACTCCTGGAAGTAAAGGCAGCATGGAACCAATTTCTCCCTGCCACTCTGCCCTACATGGCTTAGCAGAGGACAGAGGCAGAGTGGAACTTCCAACACACACGCTCACACACTCACACTCTTTCTCTGCTGCCAATCCAGTAGGCTGGCAGCTCCAAGAGCGCAATAGTGGGCACTGCTGGAACTGCAGCGAGGAAGAAAATGTCATGGATCCCTGGAAATGAATAAATGTGGAGTCTTTAGCAGGTTAGGGAGGGAGCTGGGGTATGGGGTTGATGGGTTTAATGCAGTCGGTGGCTAGGAAGAAACAGCAGGTTCTATCTTTGGAGGTGGGGGGGGGGGGTGGTGCTGTTCACGCCAAACACTTTATAATGTGGGCAACACATTATTGGGGTCATTTAGCTTAGTAACAAGTCTAATTGAACCTTCTGTGGTAGAGAATGCCACAGGTTCACTAACTTTTGAGGAAAGACATTTTCCTCAACTTGGTTCCCAATGGTCTATTCTATATTCTGAGACTCCATCCCAATTCCAGATTCTGAGGTAAACAGATGTATCTGTTTAAATATGGTGGCATTGGTTCACAGTATTCTATTATTATTTTTTAAATCTTATTGTTTACATTTCTTCATAGACATCTCTTTCCCTGTTTTTGGTTAGCCAGCTCTCACCATATGATGCCTCATCACTGTGTTCTCCATCTCCCTCATTCCAACGTTTTGTGAATTTCCCCTCCCATTGCCTGACAATTACGGCTCTTCCTACAGCTGTCTATGTCCCCCTGCTCTAGAAACTCTCCCCCTCTCCACTTCTTTACTTGTAAAATCCTCTTTAAAACCCAATTCTGAAATTAGACCTTTGGCAGCTCTGCTCATGTCCGTGTTAGTTTGTGGCTGTAGCTCTGCCAACTCCGGATCACAAGACTCTGGGTTCAGGTTCCATGATGTGGAGATGCCAGCATTGGACTTGAGTAAGCACAGTAAGAAGTCTCACGACACCAGGTTAAAGTCCAACAGGTTTATTTGGCAGCAGAAGCTCAAGTTCCATTCCAGAGCATGGCAGGAAATCTCTGGTCATTTACCTCAGTGGGATTCTCTGGATCCGCTGCAATGATCTGGGATTTGGCTGAGTGCCAGATTGTCTGCCCTTGCTTAGAGCGGCGGCGGCGGCAGGATGTGAACAGCTGAAGTATCCTGCCCCCATGAGTGCAAAAATTGAGGCTGACGCTTCAGTGCAGTACTGAGGGTGTGCTGCACTGACTGGAGGTGCCAACTTTTAGATAAAATAAACTTGTGGTCCCATCTGCCTGCTTAGGTGAATGTAAAAGATCGCGAGACATTGTTTTGAAGAGCAGGGATGTTCTCCCCAATGTCCTGACCAATATCTATCTCTCAATCGACATCAAAAACAAATGATCTGGGCGTTGCTGTTTGGAGTTGGGCGGTGGGGGGTGCGGTTTGTGGCACACATACTGGCTGTCACATTTTCTACATTACAATAGTTTCTGCACTTCAAAGGTATTTCATTGACTATAAGGTGCTTTGAGATATCCGTTGGTCATGAAAGGCCCTATATAAATGCATTTTCTGATGTGTTTCTTATTTCAGTCTTAACGGTTGCTAAAAAATAGCTCAGAACATTTTCCCATGCTACAGGTGCTATACAATTTAAGCCAGCATTGTGTTAAACACTTGCTCTTACCTTGTAGTTAATCCCTTGTGTTCAACATTATTCTAGCACCAAGTACAGGACATATTCCTACAATTTGTTTAGTGTTTGAATATAACCATTCATAATTTCAGCAGACTTATTCTGCTTATCACTTCGAGAAGGAAATCTGAGAAGTGTTGGAGATCAGTGAGGAGCCAGTGGAATGGTTTGATTAAATGCGACTGCCACATTTTGCAGGAGTTGTGCAGTCTTTCCAGTGTGAATTACAGTGCAACATTTAGATATTTTAATTTCTGAGTGTCCTCTATCCTATAGTACTTTTACAAATGGTGTCTCGCTCTCTGGCATGCAATTTCCTTTTGGATGAAAATATTTGTTACTGTTATTTTATTTGACAATTTATTTGGATGCAATATTTCTATCACACCTATGACAGCCCTAAGGATGCCAGTAAGCTTGTGTGTCAAAGTGAAATGGGGATTGCCAAACATTTCTCTAAGCAAGCTTGTGAATTCAACATCTGTCAAATGAGACGCAAGTAATTCTAAAGGACTGACAGAGGTGAACATGGGCTTGAACAGTTACCTTTTTGCCTTTTTGTTATACAAGGAATCACCAGTTTGAACTGTTCAAGATCTTCTCAATTCAAAGGAGCGGTATTTTGTCTATATAAAATAAGCTAGTTTAGTTAGAGCAAAGAAAGATTGCAGATGCCTGTAATTAAAATGTTTGAATTGGTGTATTGTTTTATGAATGCTTTATGAATGCTACCAGCCAGAAACGTGTGCAGGTATCTATAGGGAGCATATGAAGTCCAACACGTTGTGGCATCAAAAGATGTTAAACTTCACTGATGCAGATTTGTTTCTATTCTGAATGCTGCTTGCCGTATTTACATTTTTATTTGCTATTAGGTTGTTTCTGAAATTTGCTTTTGTGGAAAAGCACAATCCAATGAACAATCCAAAATTAAGAACTTAGGATACTTAATATTGTGGGTTTGTGCAGGATGGTTCACTAATCCCCAGCACCCACCATAGTTGTCTGCCTTGACACATTGCCTGAGATTTTCTTTGACAGTTTTCTTTTCTTTATTTGCTGTTTCAGTGAGGTGTGAAATGTAGATTGTCTCAGTTGGGTGAGAGAGGAGAGCAGAAGGTTGGCAATGTTGGGGTGGGCATGTTGGAGGACTACCTCAGCTATTGGGAGTATAGTCACTACTATCAGCTTGACAATTTGCTCTTTGGGGCCTTGTCTCTGGGACCTTGGCATACATTCAGGCCTTGATTTCTGCTCACGGTGATGTTTAAAGTAGATGTATTCCTTTTAAATTTAGAAGGATTCAAAATGCCTCTCAATGGAAAGTGGGAGAAACCAGCATTTTTCTATAATTAATTACCCAGTAACAAATTTGCATTTTCAGAAATTGCATGTTTCAAATTTGTTTTCCTCTCATTTTGTTAGTGCAACATTAATTACCGAGATAAGCTGTCATTCCTGTTTTTCCTTAAAGGCAAAATTAGAACTCGAGATCTTTATATTTTATGAGCTCTTTAAACAGTGGATATTCTTTGTAAAGAGAAGAATTTTTCAGTTACATGTAACACGTACCCAGCCTCTATAATATTGTGGGCATGTCCTCATCAGTCACAAACTGTGCTGTTTTACAACTTTAGCATTTGTAACATATGGTTCATTGGCAACTGAAACCTGCAGTACTTTGCCCAACTGGTCACTTCTCATATGCTGCTTAACAGTGAGCATTGACAGACCTGATGTTGAACCAGATGCTGTTGTTGCCCAACATCAACAATGTATTTTTCAGCAACAGCCACTGGGTTTTAATAGGAACAGAAATCTTGGCTGACTTTGCTCTCTCTGGCGTTGGGAGAATTAAAACTAGTTTCTACGTCCCTACCACCACCTTGACTGATCTGGCAGTTTTGCACATGTGGATTAAATCTGGGATTCCTGCTCAAAGTGTTTTAAGTTAATTTGTGATATTGATTTATGATTATTAACGACTGCCACCCAGCCTTAGGTACATTTTCACACCAACTTTAACCTGGCAGTGTAAGTGAAGCTGGAAAGTAAACATAGCATCTAGTTAAATGAATTGATTCTTGATTGACTTGGAACAGAAAATTAACCCCATCATAGTAAATGGAAATTTCAAACATCGATCACGGATCATATCATAAACAAAATCTTCAGCAACTCAAGATCCAAGCTACCTTTCCTATTGGAAACATGCTTATAATATCATGATTTACTTTGTAGGAAAGTGAGAATGGGTTTGGAAAACTCAAATGAAAACTAGTTGTCCAAATGTACATAAACTCAAAAGTAATTTGCTTTCTGTTCCATTGGTGACATGGAAATGCACCTGAAATAAAAGAATGCTGAAACTCATTGGTCTGAAGCTGATAGTATAATCAGAAATACTGCAGATACTGGGAATCTGAAACAAAACACAATGCTGGAAATACTTAGCAGGTCTTGCACTACCTATGGAGAGGGAAAAACAGACATTTCAAGTCTGTGACTTTTCATCAAAAACAGAGGCTGGGATTTTCCAGCTGTGCTCTCACTAAGATCGGAAAATCCCACCCAAGGTTAACAGACCTTTGCATAGTCCTGTCCCACCCGCTATAATTTCCATGGTGGGTGGGATGGAAAAATTCCATCTAGAACTGTTATTTATTTTCTTTATTGTAAACCATTATCTTAAAGCCACCTCCTCCACCTTCTCCATCCAGAGAATACATGCAGTTCTTTGTCACCAAGATTGAAACATCCAGCTACTTGCAATATTTCCCTTCCTTCCTTAGCCCACTGGACCAAACATCCTCTAAAGTTCTATCCTACTCTAACCCTGACTTGTATCTTTCTCTAATTTCTCTCCTATCTCACCTCATACTCTCTGAGCTTATTCTCTCTATGACAAAGAAAATTATAGCAGGAACCGAGTCTGTGCCGATACAGATGCCTCTGTAATCATATATTTTCTTGCCTCTACATGGTCCATATCCCTATATTCCCTGCATATTCATGTATCTAACCAGGTGCCTCTTGAACATTGTTATTGAATCGGCTTCTACCACATTTTGTGGAGCGGGTTCCAAGCATTCACCACCCTCTTTGTGAAAAACTTCTCCCTTACATCTCATTTAAACTTTCCCCATCTCACTTTCAACCTATGCCCCCGAGTAATTGACCCTTTGACCCTGGGATAAAGACTCTGACTACCTACTCTATCCAAGCCTGTCATAATCTTGTAATCTCTATCAAGTCCCCCTTCATCCTCCAACGCTCCAATGAAAACAATTCAAGTTTGTTCAACCTTTCTTCATAGTCCATATCCTCCAAAGCAGGCAACATCCTGCACCCTTTCTAATATATCAACATCTTTCGGGTAGTATGGCGATGACAATTGTACACAATACTCCAAATGTGGCATAACCTCCCTGTTCTTTGTTCAACCAAAGTCCTATATTGCTGCAACATGATTTCCAATTCCTATACTCAATGCTCTGACCAAGGAAGGCCAGCATGCCATACGTCTTCTTGACCACCTGAGATGCCACCTTCGGGAAACTTTCCTTTGGCGATAGACCTTCCAAACCACGTCACCTCACATTTGTCTGGATTAAATTCTACCTGCCATCTTTCGGCCCAGGTCACCAGCTGATTTATATCTATCTGCTACTCCCCCAATTTTTGTATCATCTGCAAATTTACTAATTAGACCGTCTACATTTTCCTCCAAATCACTTATCTATACTACAGACAACAGAGGCCCCAGCACTGTGCCTTGTGGAACACCACATCCATCTGCTGCTCCCTCAACCCTATTCTCACTAAACAGCTGACCACCCAAGTTATTTGATTTTGTTAATATTTCTTCATCTTCAATTATTGTTATTCTCCTCTTTAAGTCTGCCATTATCTCATCTCTTTCCTCAAAAATGCAATCCTTGACTCCACCGTCCTTGCAAAGCACCACTCTTGTCAAGCCTATCTGTCCACTCAGAAGTCTTTGGCAATAATATTACTTTCTAAATCCATGTCCATCTTTCCCAGAGCTCTATGTTTAAATTGCTCTAATCATGATTTCACCCCTGCAACATACCAATACTGGCTCTTGTCAAAGTTACAAATTGCATCCATTGTGACTGACCAACTATTCCTGCTCATTTTCATGACCTGCCTGTTTGTAACCTTTAATCTGTTGACCATACCATCTTCCTTCAATGCCTGTCTACTCTGACACAGCTGTCTGATAATGCTTTTGCCTTGTTGCACTTGTATCGATTTATTCGTTGCCAGGGTATCACTTGCAGTGGCTTCTTGTCCCACTCCTGAAACATTATCACTGGTGGTGCCAAAGATCTGCTCTTGGGCTTCTCCTATTTCTCATTTACGTGCTGCCCTTTAGCAAATCAACTGAAAACACAGCTTTAGTTTTCATAACTAACTGGATTGATACTTTACTTTGATGAGGTTGCAGAGAGGGTTGATGAAAGTAATACAGATTATGTGGTGTACATGTACTTCAAATAGCTATTTGATGAAGTGCCACGTAATAGGCTTTCTGGCAAAGTTGAAGTCATAGGAACAAAAGAGACAGGAACATCATCGATACAAATCTGGCTACGTGACAGGAAACAATAGTGATATAAACAATTGTTTTTTGGACTGAAGGAAGATATTCAGTGGGGTTGCCCAGGGGTCAGTATTAGGGCCTTTGCTTTTCTTGATATATGTTAACAATCTGGATTTGGGTATACAGGACGCAGTTTCAAAATTTGCAGATGATGCAAAACTTGGAAGTTTTGTGAACTCTAAGGAGGATAGAGGTAGACTTCAGAAGGTTATAATCAGGCTTCTGACATGTAGCACATGACGCGTGATGCAGAAGTGCTATATTTTGGTGGGAAGAATAAGGAGTGGTGTAATATAATCCGAAAGATACAATTCTGAACGAGGTTCAGAAACAGAGACATCTCTGGGTACATGGCAGGGTAGGTTGAAAAAGTGGTTAAGAAAATATCTGTCATCCTGGGCTACATCAGTAGTACAGAGAATAGTAAAGCAAGGAAGTCATGACAAATATTTCTAAAATTGACTGGAGTAATGTATTCAATTCTGGGTGCAACACTTCTGCAAGAACGTGACAGGGTACAGATAAAGGTTTTGGGGACGATTTGATAGATTTGAGAAGCAGTGGTTGTTACTTTTGGAAGTGAGAAGAGATTTGATCGAGGTCTTCAAAATCATGAGGGATCTAGACAGAGTAGATAACAACAGTCCCAGTTGGCAGAAGGATTGCAAACCTGAGGACAATGTTATGATGATTGTGTTACGATCCATATAGAAACTGATAACCTTTAAAGAAAACAAACTTCCAGTTACTAGCTGAAAGAATGAAATGACAAGATCTTGCATATTAAAACTTTTACTGTAACAAATGACCAACAAAACACTACTGACGAATCCTTAGTATCTTTACTATCTGTTGTCTACCCATTGTGAACTCAAAGGCCATTGTCTCCCATTGTAAACACATTACACCGTTATCCAGTAGCACAATCTAGGCAGCTATGTGATCTTTAACCATCTCAGGGCCTGTTATTAAGCAGACTTCAGAACAGGTCACACTATCCCCTCTATTTTATCGTAAGTGTAAAAACCCAATTTCAAAACAACAGCCTTTTAAACTTCATAAATGTAAAAATTGGCAAATGAACCAAAAATAACATTTTCTTTTGCAGCAAATGGTTACAATCTGGAAGGAGATTCAGTTGTAGCTTTTAAAAAGGAAATGAGTAACACCTAAGGAGAAAAAAAATACACATACCAGGGAAAAGGGTGGAGCAATGGGCTAGCTAAATTGTTATTGCAGGGAACTGGCATGAACTCTATAGGCCAAATGGCCTCCTTGTGTGCTGTTACCATTCTATGATTCTATAACATGGAGTTTCACCTCTCTCAATACTCCCACTATCTAAATTGTCAGACAATTTGCCAACATCCAGTACTGGGTGAATAGATATTTCCACTAATTAAATATTATGAAAATTGAAATTATTGTCTATAGTCTTGTATCAAGCTTTGCTGTTTTGAAACTCCTATTTGGCAACTGTCTATTGTTGAACCAGACAGTTTGCAATCTTGGTATCATATTTGATGTCGCGATGAGCTTCTGATCACATCTACCTCATCCCTAAAACTGTTTATTTCTTTCTCTGTAACAGTGCCCAATGCTACCTCTGCCTCAGGTCACTATCATCGAATCATAGAATCTATGGCATGGAGACAGACCCTTCTGCTCAAACTGGTCCATGTCAACCAAAATACCTATCTAAACTAACCCCATTTGCCTACACTTGGCCCATATCCCTCTAAACCTTTCCTATCCATGTATCTGTCCAAATGTCTTTTAAATGTTATCAATGTCCCTGCCTCAACCACTTCCTCTGGCAACTCATTCCACATACGTACCACCCTCTGTGTAAAGAAGTTGCTCTTCAGGTTCCCATTAATTCTTTCCCCTCTTAACAAACCTATGCCGTCTAGTTCTCAATTCTCCAACTCTAGGAAAAAGACAGTGCATTTTTCCTATCTATGCCTCTCATGGTCTTATAAGGTCACCCTCAGCCTCCTATTGCTGAACAGAAAAATGTCATAGCAAGTCCAATCTCTCTCCATAATTCAGTTCGTTGAGCCCTGGCAACATCCTTGAAAATCTCTACTCTCCAGTTTAATAACATCTTTCCTGTAACAAATCAAGATGTGATGTTCTGCTGAAATTCTTACTAATCCTTTGTTACCTTAAATGTTTTTACATTAAATGTTTTTTAATTAATTTGTGGGACATTGGCCAATGTTTATTTGTCTTTACCTAGTTGCCGAGGGCAGCTGATGATTATTCTAATATATTCTTGGCCAACCTCCAGTCTTCTACGCTCCATAAACCTGAGATTATTGAAACCTGCCTCATTCCTACAGGCCTCAGTCAACCATCACCCTTATGGTTACTGACTCAGTAACTGCCAGTTGAGCAATGCTTTGATTTTAAATACTTATCTTTGCTTTCAAATGCCTCCATGGCCTGGCCCTCCCTATCTCTGTGATCTCCCCTTATGCTCATAACACGCTGAGATATCTTCATGCCTTTAATTCTAGTCTTTTGAGCATCATAAGAAGTCTCACAATACCAGGTTAAAGTCCAACAGGTTTATTTGGTAGCACAAGCCACAAGCTTTTGGAGTGCTGACCCTTCATCAGGTATGTGGGAGTTGTGTTCACAAACAGAGCATGTAAAGACACAAACTCAATTTACAGAATAATGCGAAAATTGGAATGCGTGTCTTTACAGGTAATCAAGTCTTAAATGTACAGACAATGTGAGTGGAGAGAGGGGTAAGCACAGGTTAAAGAGAAGTGTATTGTCTTCAGCCAGGACACTTATTGAGATTTTGCAAGCCCAGGCAAGGTGTTACATACAGTGTGACACGAACCCAAGATCCTGGTTGAGGCTGTCCTCATGCATGTGGAACTTTGCTATTAGTCTCTGCTCATCGACTCTGTGTTGTCGTGTATCATGAAGGCCACCTTGGAGAATGCTTACCCAAAGATCAGAGGCCGAATGCCCGTGACCGCTGAAGTGTTCCCCAACAGGAAGAGAACACTGCTGTGTTCATTCTTCCATTGTCATAGCGCCTGCATGGTTTCAGTATGATGTCCCAACGTACTATGCCTTGGGACATCCTTTCCTGCAGCGTATCAAGTAGACAACATTGGCTGAGTTGCAAGTGTATGTACTGTATGGATGATGTTCTCATGTGAGTTGATGGCATCCGAGTCAATGATCCGGCACGTCTTCCGAAAGTTGCTGTGACAGGGTTGTGTGGTATCGTGGTCACTATTTTCCTGAAACTGGGTAGTTTGCTGCGGACAGTGGTCTGTTTGAGGTTGTGAAATTGCTTGAAGACAAGAAGTGGGAGTGTGGGAATGGCCTTGGCAAGATGTTCGTCTTCATCGATGACATGTTGAAGGCTGCGGAGAAGATGTTGTAGATTCTCCGCTCTGGGGAAGTACTGGACAACGAAGGGTACTCTGTCCATGAAAACGTACAAGTAAAGTTTGATATTAGCCATTGTTTCATAATTTATCTTTTCTTCCACTGTTTGGTTTTTAATTCATTTGTGGGACATGGACGTCACTGGCTGGCCAATGTTTATTGCCCTTACCTAGTTGCCGAGGGCAGCTGAGAGTCAATCACATTTTTAAACTTAATGATCACCTACCCTTTGGACCTTAGTCTTACACCTGGGTTCCTTGATTTAAAAAACATTCCTGACAGGTGCAAGGCGCACGAACATGAATTTAGTTGAATTCAATAAAATATTTTCCTTGCATACCTTTCATGCAATACTTGAATTCAGATGTGTTTGATCATCTCATTTAATAAAGAACAGAGAACTAATAGCAGGCTCCTGCAGGTTTGGGGAGTGAAATTTGTTACAGTGAACATTTTTAATGGATTTAGAATGTGTAAAATAATTTAATACCATTCCCAAAGCTAACTTTGAACTATGTGTGAACAGATATGTTCTCTTAAGATGTCTAAAGATAAGTAATTTTGTCGACAGGCAAATTTACACCTTTCTTTAACATGGGAGCCCACTCTCAGATCACACTTAGAAATAAACAGGATAAGTGAATGGGCTCCAAGGATTTCTATTTGCTCTTCAGGTTGCCAAGCATGAAATTCAGCTCCTTAGTGCTACTGTTGCCAGACCTGTGGAAGTACTAATCTAAAAAGAAATAGCGGCCTGAATGTCTAACACAATGTAGCCTGACTGACAGGGCAATAGTGTGAAAATAATGTGTGTGTAGCAGAATCATGCAGGATAAGCAGGTTGTAGTATCAAACAGCACTTTAATGTTAATTTGGCACAATGTTTTGTTATTTTTGAACCATGTAGACCTTGCTAAAATCCTCTGTTACTTGCCTCTAGCTGAGCATGTGTTCATCTGCTCGATGGACACTACCTTCTAATAATGTTATATAATGACCTGAGCATCCAGGTGTTTTTGACTTACTTTTGCTGGTGCCAAGTTAACATAAGTACCTACATTCTGTATTATTTGAGGACTTTTACATTTTCAGGAGTGTCGGGCTGGAGTAAATAAGGAGGCCAGAGGAGCTGGTTGCCTTCAGTAATGCGGCTACATTTGCAGATCTTCTTGGGCTGCAGCATCATTTGGAAATGAAGCATAGGCTGCTGTGAGAGGGGAAGTAATGCACTGAGAGAAAAGGTGGGCTCTCAACAAAAGGCCTCTATCTGACAAGTGTCTTTTGGAAAGATTTTTTCTACTTGCATCTTGAGCAGGAGTAGTATGCGATGGGCTTTTGTTTCACTGAGAAAGCTGTCACAAAACCACAGCATCGCAGTAGGATGAGGAGGGTGCTGCCAGCAGTCTTTAACGTCACTGTTATCCTAAACGTTTATAGCAGTGAACCTTCCAGGTGGGAACTAGCAGTATTTGCAACAGCTCACAGTTTGTCACCCTTTGTTGCATTAGGGAAATGACATACGCCTTTTATAGAAGGAGAGGGGACGTCATTGTTCTCTCACTGACGAGAGGGAAGCAGGAGGAGAGAGCACATGGATTTGCTAGGCTGGTGGGATTCTTAATTGAGAACAATACAACCAACAGTGCACATGGTTCTCTGAGCCCTATGTGGTAACATGGAGATATTCTGTAACAATATGGCTATCACCCTATTTATGTCCAATTGCAGTACAACTGTGACTAGCCTCTCAGTGAATGTCTGCTATCTTAGCAGCAGCAATGATATATTCATTCTGCAGCATTCACCCCTACCTGCCATACTTCACCAAAATGAGGAACTGGAAACTGGCTGCTGGGTGACAAGGGATAGTCACTGTACATCTGGCTAATGGCACCCCTACAATACATACAAAAACCATCCAAACCCTGAAATAAAAACCACCAACCAAAAAAACATACTCCATAACAGGTTTATTATGGCACAGTGGCACACTGGTTGGCACTGCTGCCTCACAGCATCAGGGACCTGGATTCGCTTCCTGGCTTGGGTTACTGTCTGTGCGGAGTCTGCATGTACTCCCTGTGTCTGTGTGGCTTTCCTCTGGATGCTCTAGTTTCCTCACGCAGTCCAAAAGACTGGTAAGGTGCTTTGGCCATGCTAAGTTGCCCCTCAGTGTATTCGAACAGGTGTGGGAGGGTGGTGACTAGGGGATTTTCACAGTAATTAAATTACAGTGTTAATCTAAGCCCACTGTGACACTAATAAATAAATTTCAAAAATGTGAACTTTATTCAATAACACCTCCAATAATTTTCACAAATTAAACATGCTAGTATATTTCCTTATTGCCTATTGCATCTTTGCACAGGAACACTAAGGCAGGGCAATACTACCCCAATAACAAACAGAAAAAATGGAAAAACTCAGCAGGTTTAGCAGCCTCTGTGAAGAGAGAAACAGCACTAATGTTTACAACCTGGGTCACTCTTCTTTAGACCTTCTTCTTATATTCTCTACTTCAATGCTACCGCACTGATTGTGGCATGTTTGGTGGAAGGAAGCCAGCTGAGGTTCGGTGATAAAGGCAGCAGGTGGCCTTGGGGCAACCTGGACATTTTGGATCTATCTTCAGACTGTACCACCATGGCATGAGTGGCAGTAGACTGGCATGGCTGACAGAGAGGCAACAGCAATGTGTTGGCTGGGATTCTTGCAAAAACAATCCCAAATTTGTGGGAAAATGGGAATAAATGCCAGTAATTCTTTTAGCGTGATTTCTCAGAATGAATCTCCCATCACTTGGAGCACTGCATAGTGCCATAGTGCGATACACATTGAAAATCAGTGAGGGGGGCCTATTCCCACCCAAGAGGATGGTAGCATAGGGCTGAGCAAGCCACTGCACATCTGTTAGGTGCTGAGATTCACGCATGTGCAGTGGCCCCGCATAGTCGGCCTCCCAGTCACTGGCCAGCCCCACAACCCCTCATCACTGGCCTTCTGACCTCCCCACCCCCTAGATCGCTGGCCTCCCAGGGCGAGCCCCGATGTCTCCCCCACCTCTTAGCCACTGATGGTGTCCCCCCTTCCCCTATCACTCTGGGCAGCAGTAATCTGCAGATCTGCTCCCCCCCCCCCCCCCCCCCCGATAACCCCAACCACTCCGTCCCCCTGACAATCTCGACAGCCCTGGTAGCCCTGAGCCCACCCCACCCCACCCCCAATCCTGATGGCCAGCCCCGATCATCTCCTCCCTCCCTTCCTCTGTCCCACTCCCAGTCATCCCAATGCAGTGGGACCCATCCCCCACTGATTGCCCCCCAGTAGGCCCCACACCCTCTGGCCCCAACCCCTTGGCATTGCCTGATGTGCAGTGGGCAGTGCCAAGGCAACCAGTGGACAATCCCATGGTGCCAGGCTGGCACTGCTGAAGCCGCACCCCCATTTACCCTCCAACCTTTGTGGGGGGCCTCAAAGATCTTGCTCCCTTCCAGCAGAATCACGCCACCTGTTACCCATTAGTGGGGAATAGTAGTAAACCCCATTGGAATGCACCACTCGCAGTGGAGGGGGGAAGACTTCAGTCTGCTAATAAAATGTAAATACAGATTTTCATACTATGATCAGCTCAATGCAGATTTCCATGTGGCATTGATTACACTGGAACTTTTAAACTGGGAGACTCACAGAGTCCATAGCACCAACGGGAAGCCCACGAAATGGTCTCTGCTGATGTCTCCCGGCCGACTGTAGTGCTTGAGCAGTACATCAGGCTGGGAGAGTTGCCCCTGTTATGTTCATTATAGACACCAATAACCTAAAAGAACCAGCTTTACTAAATGACCCCAATTAAAATGGACAAGATTTCACTTTTTGTAACTTTAACTTTAATTATCAGACCCAATATCAGCATAAATTAAACCTAATTTATCATGTAAAATATGATCAATGTGAACTATAAATTAAATAGTAGATATAACAGAGATAGATCTCACAGATTTACCAGGTAGTTCACTTAGAATTCCACCCCAAAGTCCTTCAAGGTGCTGAATCTGATCTGAGAGCAGCCCTACTCTATTGACATTCTGTAGGTACAATTTCCACTAAAAGGCACATTTTTTCTGGCTCCCCTTCAGTTCTGCTTATGGACCTGGGTTGTTGATTTTTTTTTCCAGTGGCACCACAACTGTCTTCACTACCCAACCTGCCTGTGCTGAACTCCACTGCCCAGATCATTTCACGGCTCTGTCTTTTGATAGATTTCAACCAACCTCCAGTTCCCCAGCAACATGAAATCACAGTCCATTTCCCAAAGAACTGAAGTCTTAGTTCCTCTTTCATTAAAGGACTGACTTTAAAAAAAACAAGCTTTGCAGCCAGTAATGGGAGCATGAATGTTGTCAGGCTTGCTTACCACAGTGCTACCATTGGCACTTCCTTGATGTGGTTCCACAGCAATACTAACAATTTGGAGAACGGATTGCTGGACTGCCATTACAGCCTGCATTGGAGCTCCATATCTTCAGCAATGATGGCAGCAATCTGAGCCTGCATGGCACCAAACTGGACCTTTGTGGCAATGAGCTTGACTCTCATGACCACACACCATCCTGGTGTTGTCTTGTATACTTTCCCATCAAGGTCCTAATTAGATCTCATCTGTGATCTTGTGCTCTGGAGAGCTGCCATGTTATTATTTTTGCCTTGGCTGCAGCTCTCGTACCCAATGACATGCTGACTTTGTCTCCATGCCATTCAAATAAAGTTCAAACTATGCCAATATCTAAACTGGTGATAGAGTCATAGAGACTTAGTCATAGAGTCAACTTGTCCATGATGCCCTTTTTTTAAACCCTTAAGCTAATCCCAATTGCCCATAGTTGACCCATATCTTTCTATACCCATCGTACCCATGTAACTATCTAAATGCTTTTTAAAAGACAATAATCAAGTGATAATTAAATGATGTTGCTTCTTCATGGGAAATGTGGTGTTACTCTTCCCCTTCATGATGAGACTGCAACAACTGTTCTTGAGTGTCCTTGAGTGTTTGAAATCAGAAACATGGTAAGGGAATGTCAGTGTGAGGGAAGGAGCTGGGTGAAAAGTAAAAAATCTATGATCACACTGCCTATAATGCATTTCATTGCCAGATAGCAGGATGTGGTGAGGTGGGATTTGAGAACAGAAGCGTATCGTCATTCTGAATGTTTTCGGTAACAGCTGGCCCTGTAGCCAGATCCTCGAGGCCAGAATCAGAGAATTGACCTTTGAGGCCACTTGCTTCAATACCCTCCTCATAATCTGTATTGAAGACATTTTGGCCCTTTGCAGAAACATAGCATCTTTCCTTTTTTCCAACTCTATAACTAATGCGCCTAGCAACATTTCAAAAAACATCAAAGGCCTCTTTCTAGCTTGTTGCACCATTTTCTGTGCTTTAGCATTCAGCAAAGCCTTTAAGAGCTGTTCCAGCAACTCTTGCTGCATGAGTGCAGCTCCCATTTAAGAAATGTATTTATTGAATACAGGAGTTGGGACATCTTGTTGAAGTTGTACAAGACATTAATAAGCCACATTTTGAATACATGTGTACAGTTCTGGTCACCCTGTTATAGAAATATATTATTAAACTATAAAGAGTGCAGTAAGGATTTACCAGGATGCTACTGGGATTTTGATTTGATTTGATTTATTATTGTCACATGTATTAACATACAGTGAAAAATATCATTTCTTGCATGCTATACAAATAAAACATACCATTCAGAGAGAGGGAAATGAGAGAGTGCAAATGTAGTGTTATAGTCATAGCTAGGGTGTAGAGAAAGATCAACTTAATGCAAGGTAAGTCCATTCAAAAGCAGGGAAGAAGCTGTTCTTGAGTCAGTTGATACGTATCCTCAGACTTTCATATCTTTTTCCCAAAGGAAGAAGGTGGAAGAGAGAATGACTGGGGTGCGTGGGGTCCATAATTATGCTGGCTGCTTTGCCGAGGCAACGGGAAGTGTAGACAGAGTCAATGGATGGGAGGCTGGACTTGATGATTTAAGTTATAAGGAGAGGCAGGATAAACTGGGTCTTTTTCCCTGGTGCATAGGTTTAGGGATGTGCTTATAGAGAATGAGGAGCATAGATGAGGTACAAAGTCAACATCTTTTCTCAAAGGTAGGGGAGTCTAAAGCTGTAGGGCATAGGTTTAAGGTGAGGGGGCGAGATACAAGAGGATCAAGAGAGGCAGTTTTTTCACTTGAAGGATGGTGAGTTTCTGGAACATGCTGCCAGAGGCAGTAGTAGCAGCGGACATAATTTTTTTTTTGAAAGCATTTAGACACTTACATGGGTAAAATGGGGAAAAGAGATGTGAGCCAAATGCAGGCAATTGGGATATGGTTAGTGGCAAAAAAAATGGTTGAATCGGACAAATTGGGCTGAAGGGCCTATTTCCATGCTGTAAACCTCTATGAAGCTCTATAAAGATGGGCTACATTTCAGAGATCCAACTAATCATTGTGCTAGCCATGCATGCTGCTGGGCTCTCTAGTGAGTATGCAGCTTAGCCAACACAATCTTGGCTGCACATTGAAATCATTTAGGTGAGTAGCCATTTTTCATGCTGCGTGCCCTAGTAGTATGAGAAATCTCACAACACCAGCTTAAAGTCCAAAAGGTTTATTTGGTAGCACAAGCCACAAACTTTCGGAGTGCTGCCTCCTCATCAGGTGAGTGGGAGTTCTGTTCACAGACAGGCCATATAAAGACGAAAAATTGGTCTGTTTGTGAACAGAACTCCCATTCTCCTGATGAAGGGGCAGTGCTCCGAAAGCTTGTGGCTTGTGCTACCAAATAAACTTGTTGGACTTTTAACCTGTTATGAGACTTCTTATTGTGCTTATCCCAGTCCAACGCCGGCATCGCCACATCATGTTCTAGTAGTAGCAGACACAGGACAATTTTATATCATGACCTCTGTGCTTGAAATTGTGTCTTATATTCTGTTTGCTAACACTTGCTGAAATATGGTTATTTAGGTGCTGTCTAGATTCTGCTTCCTCACTCAAATGGCCATTTTTCATGTGGCAGCTAAAACAGTATATGTCACCAGTGTATTCAGCCATAATGGATATCACACCTGAGCCCAGTCCTGTTGTCACCTGATGGCCACACATGAATGCTTTCTGGCATAGGTCACTATATAGTGATGAGCATCAGGAACATTGGCTGATCTTTCCACGATCAGGGCATTGTGTTCATATATTGTCTACTGGGTGAAATTACCTTGACTTAGAAAACACTAGGAATTTTGTGGGACATCTTCGGCTCTGAAGGCGAAATTCCAAGTTTCAAGTTTCCATTGAAGTATGCAATATCAAATTTGGGAAATTTACGATACGATAAGAAATTGTTGTATTATGATTACAGCATTATCCTGTTTCCTTGTAAAATGAGAATAGTATGGGAACAATTTTGGTTTCTAATTGATGAGCAGGATTCTTCAATATATGTTCGCCATTGTCATTTTGCGTTGAGAATCAAGCAAGTGTTTTTGTGCAGCCATGTAACAGGTTCTGTTCACAGAATTTCACAAAAAGCCTTCAGTATTGGGTCTTTTTGGACATCATTCAGATATCCATCTCTTCTTAGTCAGGTATCGTAACATCCTGCCCTTCCTCAGACTTTGTTCTCCTCGTATGGGCAGCACAGTAGCACAGTGGTTAGCACTGCTGCTTCACAGCTCCAGCGACCTGGGTTCGATTCCCAGCTTGAGTCACTGTCTGTGTGGAGTTTGCACATTCTCCTCGTGTCTGCGTGGATTTCCTCTGGGTGCTCCGGTTTCCTCCCATAGTCCAAAGATGTGCAGGTTAGGTTGAGTAGCCATGCTAAAATTGTCCCTTAGTGTCCTGAGATGTGTAGGTTAGAGGGATTAGCAGATAAATATGTAGGGATATTGGGGTAGGGCCTGGATGGGATTGTGGTCGGTGCAGACTTGATGGGCCACATGGCTTCTTTCTGCATGGTAGGGTTTCTATGATATAGTTTCCCCCTATACACAATGCCCTGATCTACACAAATCTCTCAATCAGCATCTTCACACTACACTCTTTTGCATTCTGATCATGGGCCCTTAACCACAACCATCATCCATACTTGACCTCTCCACCACCGATCTATGTCAATCTCTCACAAACAATCCCTATTGCACCGTCCACTTAAACCCACAAACAATCTCTACTGCTTAGACTTTGCTCCTTCTTACTCAATTTTTACACTTGGCTCTCCCTCACCTGGTCTGTTATCGATGGCATGGCTGCTCTTACATTTGATACTTTACCCACCAGCACAGATCCACCATCACATGCTCACACAGACCTCACACAAATAGCTCATCCTTCACAATCTGGTTCATTGTTCATACAACACCACACCAACTCCCTTCCACACTTGATTAATCTTGCACTCTGCTTTTACTTTCACCCACTCCGTTGTATATGTTTCACCTCTGTGACAAGTTTGGTCCCCTCATTTACGTGGTTTTATATCATTGTGATCCTTTCCACTTAGGCCACATCCTTGTTTGGAAGGGTGGCTGTCCTTGGTCAATCCTGATAACATTAAACCCCCACTCAGTCACTTTCACTTTATTCCTTACTAATTTCCCCTCGTAATCTTTCAACAACTGATTTTGGGTCCTTGAGGGACGGAAAGTTAGTTAATTGGAACACGCATCGCCTGTACCAATGGAATATCCTCCGGTGTTTTGAGTGCTGTTTTGCACATTCGAGGAAGGCACTGAGGGTTTGTTAACACGCTTAGCGTGAATGGTGCAAAATGGCGCTTTGAAATATTGTCTGGACTGATACCCAGCCTGACAAAAAGCCAAAAATTCTCAGCCCATTTACCTCCTCAATGAATGATGTAAACAACATTAATGCCTGCGTTTCTGTATAGTGATTATTTGCAGCCTTAAAATTAACCACTTTATATTGATTTGTGTCCCTGCTGTTTTTGTGCAAGAATCAACAGAATCCCTGACAGTGGAAAGACTGAGGAAGCCTGCAGCCTATGTGCACATTTATGGTTCTGCTCCTGCTTAGCCTTTGCTGGTGTCCTTGCTTTGCTCTGATTTTCGCATTCTAGATGTGCTGCCATCACGATTGTTGTTTTATCTGTGCCCTCTCCACTTGATGTGCAGCTGTTTTTTTTTCATATTCTGGCAGCTGTCATTGTTCGCCTGCCCCCAGAGTGCTGAGGAGTCAGACCTCATTTGTTGAGAGTGAATTGAAAACAACAAAAAGTTCCCAGCAATGAAAAGGAATCTGAAGGTGCCCGTGTTGGATCACTGGGTCACCTAGTATTGAGCTGTTACTCGCTGCGGCAAAGAATCAAAGAATACCTAATATCATAAGGATACTTAGAATGGTTTGAAATGATTATCCTCCTTTCATTCATTAGCTGCATCGACACACCTCAACCCTTCCTCCTCGAGACTCAAGACAGTTTATACTTGTAGTCTATCGACTTTCCCTGGTATATGTTCCATCACTTGCATTATCTTGCGTAAAAAATACACCCGATTCTGTTTCTACTCCTAACTTCACATAACTAATTTTCTACTGGTATTTGATGAGCTGAAACGGTCATTTTTTTAAATTTGTTCATGGATTGTTGGTGCTGCTGGATAGGCCAATATTTATTGCCCTTCCATAATTGCCCCTGAAGATGGGGGTGAGTCACCTAATCGAACTGCTGCAATCTATGTGTTTTAGAAACACCCAGAGGGCTGTTCAGATGGAGTTCCACAATTTTAACCCAGTGACAGTGAAGAAAGAATGATATAGTTCCAAGTCAGGATGGTGTGTGACTAGGAGAGGAATTCACAGATGGTTGTTTTCCCAAGCAGCTGGTGCCCTTATCCGTCTAGGTGACAGACGTCGCAGGTTTGGAAGAAGCTGTTGAAGGAGCCTTGGTATATTACTGAAGTGCACCTTGTAAATGGGACCACTGTTGCCACTGTACGTAGGTGGCAGAGAGAATGAATGTTGAAAGTGGTAGATGGGGCGCCAATCAAGTGGGCTGCTTAGCCTGGATGGTGTTGAACTTCTTTAGTGTTGTTAGAGCTGCATTCATCTAGGCAAGTGAAAAGTATTCCATCATATTGTGGCTTGTAGATAGATGGTGGACAGGTTTTGGGGAGTTGGCCAGTAGGTTGCTCACCGCAGAATTCCCAGCCTCTGTCTTGCTTTTGTAGTCACTGAAACAGCTTTTCTGAGGCCCATGTCCCTTCACCAAATTTAGATTTATTTACACAGTAAGCAACACTCAGGCAGGTATTTCCTCATACAGTGTATAAACTGGAAAGCTAGTAATCCTGACACTCTGCATTATGTACACATGCAGGGTTTCCTGATGAACAAACATTACTACCTTAATCTGGGAGCTCATTTTCCGAAAGTTCAAATTGTGAGCCTCGTTAATGTCATTACAGCCACAGCAGCTATATGGCTGGTCCTGTTCGGTTTCTGGTAAACCCCAGAATGTTGAGAGTTGAGAATGGCAGGGTTCAGTAATGATACTGCCATTGAATGTCGGGGGGGGCGGGGTTTGGGTGGGTGGTGGTTAGTTTCTCTCTCATTGGAAATGGTCATTGTCTGGTACTTTTGTGGCATGAGTGTTACTTGTCACTTAGTTGTCCAGGTCTTACTTTACATGTGTGCAGAATGCAGTACATGAGATGTTGTGAATGGTGCTGAACATGTGCAATCATCTGCAAACATCCACGCTTCTGACCTTGTGATGGAGGGAAGGTCATTGATGATGCAGCTGAAGATAGTTGGGCCAAACGCATTTGTTATGAAGATGCGCTAAAATATTGATTTATAATGTAATCAGCGAAAAGATGATGTATTGAACTTCTTGAAAGGAACACTTTTCCTAAACTAAGAACACTAGCTTACAGTAGCTACTATGTTGGATTAACGGAAAACTCCATCTGCTTTATTTATGGAGACAACAGGCTGGAGTTTTACTGGTACATCCACCCAGATTCCGGGGGCAGACAAGGCTCAGAGAACAGCATTTTTTAAAGTTTATTTATTTATTAGTCACAAGTAAGGCTTACATAAAACTGCAATGAAGTTACTGTGAAATTCCCTAGTTGCCACAGTCCAGTGCCTGTTTGGGTCAATGCATCTAACCAGCACGTCTTTCAGGAGGAAACCCACGCTGACATGGTGAGAACATGCAAAGTCCACACAGACAGTGACCCAAGCCGGGAATCGAATCCGGGTCCTGTGAAGCAGCAGTGCTAACCACTGTGCTACGATGCCACCCATAACCACTGTGCTGCCATGCTGTCCATTCTCCGTTGGTCTCGGTGGGATTGTACGAACCTCGACAGATATGCCAGTAAAATTCTGTCCACAGAATCTATGAAGAAGTCACATGATCCAGCTCTTGAGTGTAGAAAAGATGCTTGATTTGGAATAGTATGGGAGAGACTGCCACAGGGGCAGTCTTGCCCCATCTCTCTTTCTTCTGACACTTCTCTCATGAAAGCTGAACTGAGTTGAAAGCACCCCCAGAAGATCTCATTGCTACAAGCAGAGGTCAATTCTGAATCGACATCACTGTCTCAAGTGAGAAAGCCCAAGAATCTGCAAGTACTGTGGACTGGCACCCTCCAGCTATGAATAAGCATCTGGACACTACGAATATTTCTTTTCCAGACTTGACTTGTTACTTGGCCAAGCTTTTAATGCCTGAAATGCTGCAGAGTTTGACTTTTCTGCATGCTTGGCAGGATTGTATGTATGTTGTTTTTGCATTAGTAAACACTTGGACTTGTTTTTACATTTTATATTTTGTTAATTTCTTTATCTTTACCTGAGGGTGTTTCAGCAATAAAACTAACTCTATGGGGGCAATTCTCAAACATTGGAGTGGGCTTGAAGACATCAGCAGGCTTCCCGCTGGGCATCACAGCCTCTGCCAATCTCCATGGCAAAGATTTCCAGTGTAATCAGCTCCATGCAAGAAATCAGCATGGAGCTGATTACCATATTGAAATCACAATTTAAATTTCATTAGTGGGCCCAGGACTGAAGTTTCCAGGCCCACTAGCATTCTCCCCCTCCCCCTCACCTCCACCAGAATGGGGTTTTACAACTGCTCCCCACTAATGGGGAACAGACAGCCGGACACTACTAGAGAAAACAGAAGCCATTGAGGCCACCCCCCGCTGCCCCCGCTTCTCCTGCTGGGAGGTCAGGGGTAAGGGTGGTGCCCCTTGGGCAGTGCCAGCTGGCACCCTGGCAATGTCCAACAGGCACCTTGGCAATGCCCACTGGGCACCAGGAAGCGCCAAGGGGGCAACCTTATTGGGAGGTGAGCTCTATTGGAGGGCGCTCAGTGGTGGTAGAGAGGAACCTGCTGTCACCCTGCAATTGGGATCGCAGGCAGGGGGAAGGGGTGATTGGGGCTGGCTGGTCTGTGGTCATGAGGAGAAAAATGGGAGATCAGAGCTGGCCAAATGGAGGGGTTGGGGAGATAGGGGCTGGCCCAGGGATGCCTGAGAGGCCAGCGATTGGAGGGTTGGGGGGGAGGCGGCACGGGTATGGGGGCATCTGCAAGGCCAGTGATTGGGAGGGGGTGGGTTGCAGGGCTGGCCAATGATCAGGCTGACCAGTGATCTGGAGGCTGGCAATGGGGTCCAGTGCTTATGCAGTGATCTCGGTACATGCCCAGTGGCCCGCTCAGCACTGCGCTGCTGGCCCCTTCGGTGGGAAAAGGCCCTGCCCCCATGATTTTCAGAGGGAAACCTGGTAGGGCACTCTGTGGTGCACACAGAATGTCGGAAATTCGCTCTGGAAATAATGTTAAAAAAAACTAACAGGATTTACTCCCTTCTGCAAACTGGGGAGTTTTTTAGGAGAACCCCAGTCTACATGTTAACTTAAGGAACTTGGTTCTTGCACTATGCTATAGAGAGTTAAATATACATTATATTGGAACTATCACCTTTCTTTTAAATTCAAATTATTATACCCAACTCAGGAGTGGAACAGAAAGAAGACCCAGTTTACCTCTGTTAATTTGGTCGTAACACTTTCCTCCGTACAATATGGTGAAACCAGAAACATTCATTGCAAAACTCACCAGATTTAGGGCCTGAGTAATGGATTGATTTTGTATGGCTCTGCAAGTGGTGGTGCCAGTCCCAAACTTAGGTGTACAATATTATGTGTTGGAATGCCCAATACCCCAATCTTATAATGTGTGAATTCAGGGCCATGGCAGAGTGTAACATAAGTATACATAAACCTGAGCTAGGGGCTTTCCAGTTCTATCTGTTTCTTCTGAGGGGATCAGCATTGGTGGGAACCAGAAAATTCGGAGAGCAGCCAAAGGGCCGTTGACATTGAGCAGAAAATCCTGCCCTTACTTACATCGGGTTGCATGTCAATTTCACAACTTTGTGCAAGGCTCCACTTTCAGTGTTTACGTTGTCCAGCTAGGTAATTGAAATACTGGACGGACTAAAATTGATTAAGAAGAGAAATTAGACAGGCTGGCTGCACTTCAAGTTGCAAAGTCACCACGACCAAATGGGATGCATCTAGAGATGCTGAAGAAAGTAAGGATTGAATTTGCGGACACACTGGCCATGATCTTCGAGTCCTCCTTAAGTATAGGATGAAAGCAAACATACATCCCACAACTTCAGGGTAGTCAGGTTAACCTCACTGGTGGGAAAGCTCTTAGAAACTATAATCCAGGACAAAATTAACAATCACAATACTAAGGATTATTAAGGAAAGCCATCACATGTTTGTTAAAGGCAAGTCATATTTAATTAACTTGACTGAGTTTTTTGATGAGTAAACAGAGAGGACCAATTAGGGTAGTGTGGTTGACGTGGTGTACAAGGACTACCAAAAAACATTTTGTAAAGTGCCACATAAAAAGTATCAGCAAATTTAAGGCATAGCATGAAAGGGAAAGGGACAGCATGGATGTAAAGTTGACTGTATGATAAGGAAATGAGGATAGTGTGTTGCTTCGCTCTAGAGGAAGGGACAGTTCCATATTCCCCATTATAGTCTTCCTGAATCTGACTTGTTGAGTCCACTCTCTTATACACCAATAAAACCTTTTACACTTTGAGGTATTTGCAATTTTTTTTTAATTGTCATTTGGCAGCTGTTATTTTCTTTGTGTACTTGTGTTGCATTTTATTCCCAGTTGTTGGAATTCTAATTTCCCTTGCATTTTTGTGATTTTTTTAAACTTGATCTCTATTCTCTCTTGCCTTATTTGTTGGCCATGGTTTAATTTACAAGTAGAGCCTTTCTTTACTTGTTAGATATTGTTATGTTCCCAGTGAAACAAAATAACCAAATTTACCAAATGACACCACTCAAAAATAAGAAGTTACCAACAAGATTTTACTTAACATAGAACATAGAACATAGAACACTACAGCACAAACAGGCCCTTCGGCCCACAAGTTGCGCCGACCACATCACCTACCAACCTACAGACCTATCTATAACCCTCAATCTCATTAAACCCCATATACTCATCCAGAAGTCTTTTAAAAGACCCCAGCGAGTTCGCCTCCACCACCACTGACGGCAGCCGATTCCATTCACTCACCACCCTCTGAGTGAAAAACTTACCCCTAACATCACTTCTGAACCTCCCTCCCCGCACCTTAAATCTGTGTCCTCTCGTAGCGACCATTTCAAACCGGGGAAATAACCTCTGAGAGTCCACCCTATCTATTCCTCTCAACATTTTGTAAACTTCTATCAGGTCGCCTCTCAACCTTCGTCTCTCCAGGGAAAAGAGTCCCAGCTCCCTCAACCTAACTTCATAAGGCATGCCTCCCAGTCCAGGCAACATCCTTGTAAATCTCCTCTGCACCCTTTCAATAGCTTCTACATCTTTCCTATAGTGAGGCGACCAGAACTGCGCACAATACTCCAAATGAGGCCTGACAAGGGTCTTATAAAGTTCCAGCATTACCTCCCGACTCCTAAACTCAATCCCTCGATTAATGAAGGCCAGTACACCATACGCCTTCTTGACCACCTCCTCCACCTGCGAGGCCGATTTAAGAGTCCTGTGGACCCGGACCCCAAGATCCTTCTGCTCCTCAACACTACTCAGACTTCTGCCCTTAATAGTGTACTCGTTCATCCCGTTGGTTCTGCCAAAATGGACGACAACACATTTATCCGCGTTGAAGTCCATCTGCCACTTCTCCGCCCAGTCCTGCATCCTATCTATGTCCTGCTGCAACTTTTGCCATCCTTCCAGATCATCCACAACACCACCGACCTTCGTGTCATCAGCGAACTTACTTACCCATCCCTCCACTTCCTCATCCAGGTCATTTATGAAAATGACAAACAACAAGGGTCCCAGAACAGATCCTTGAGGCACTCCGCTGGTGACTGACCTCCATTCAGAAAAAGCCCCATCCACAACCACTCTCTGCCTTCTGCAGGCAAGCCAGTTCTGGATCCACAAGGCCAAAGGCCCTTGGATCCCATGCCCTCTCACCTTCTCAAGAAGTCTTGCATGGGGGACCTTATCAAACGCCTTACTTCTTGTAACTTTTACTTCAACATGAATCAGAATCATTATAAATTAAAATGAATTAACAGGTAAGTCATCAGTATGAATTAAAAAATGCACATGGAATAGTCAGAACATCAAAGACTATCTCATAGTATTTTCTTGCCTGGATAATTGCAGTTTCAGCACAGTCTTTCCAAGTAGAATTCTTGTCCCTTTCTTTCAAGGGCTTAGCTGATTTTCTGCAGGCAGCAGCATCAGTGTATGCAAAGTTCTACCTGCGCAAACTTCCCTGTATGCATATTTCTTTCTGGAACACTCTCAACTTGCAGCTCTTTTCTTCTCTTGGACTGTCTATTCATGTGAGTACCAGATGTCCTCCAATCTTAATTTCGTTTCCAATGGGTGCTTCTTCCAGGTTAAGAAGCATCTGGGTCAAGTGGACCAGTATTTTTTCTTATCCAAAAATTATAATTGATCGCTTTACAATTGAAAAAACTCTTAAAGGTCATTTTCAAACACTTAAAATAATTACAGATTTCCTGAATGTTCTGAAGTAATTACAAATTTTCCTTACTGTTATTGCTTCCAGGACAAAAGCTGTCACATGTTTATCTACTGATTTTGCATCACACCAAATATTTCTTTGAATAATTTCCACTGTTTGCCTCTCTGTTTACTCCCTTAATAACTCAGGCCAGATTACCATGACCACTTTAGTTCTCATCCCTTTGAAGATTGCCTTACTTGAATTTAAAATTTTGATTTTCAATTCCCTTTCCCTCACAAATTGAATAGCAAAACCAATCATATGGTCATTAACACGAGATGCTCCCTGTGTCAGATTCCTGAATAATTTTGATTTGTAACTCAGTACTGAACTAGAATGGCTTGTTGTCTTTGAAGCATATCGATCTAGAAAACAATCTCAAATACATTATTGAAAGTCATTGCTTTTATTGCATGAGCTTTTCTGATTCTTGTAATCTAACCTATATGACAATTAAAATCTCCCATTGTAACCTCATTGTTTTTGCTAATATGCTTCTCTGATTTCTATATTTATACACCAACACTGCAACAACACCTCTCCCCCCTCAATCACACCCCAACCATCACTATATCGCTGCTATCCAGAGATTTGTTGATGACTCTAAAGTTGATCACCATATAGTCTTTTCTTTCTACTGCTATAAAAGTGTATCCTATTAATATTGGCAGTCTAATCAGATGATTATCTAATGTTTGATTAATGACATATAAGCATCATGTATAACAGTTTGCCTGCTCGCAATCACAATGCAAGAGTAATGATTTCCAAGAATAAGTCTGGTTGATGCGTTAACACAAAAGACTAGATGAAGAAATGCTAAAATTACATCTTATAACAATGTGACTAAAATAAAAACCATTGCATTCTGTTAGTAATGCACAGGAAACATGGGCAATGCCAACACTGGAACTTTAATGGAAACTCTACACTCATAACAGTCTAAACACAGAAATGATTTGGGGGTTTCGTTAGCCTTTGAGATTTCTTCCTATGTTCCTAGTAGCATTGACAATGAGTAAGCTGGGGCTAATATCTGGAACATGAGATGGTAACTACTTTGGTTTCTGTTTAATATTGTCAGTGTTTCTAATTTTCTTCATGGACTATCTAAAAGAATTCACACCACAATCAGGCCCTGGAGTTGAATATTTTGACACATGGGAATTGTTGAGGTGTCTGCAACTTCCTGGAGAGCTGTAACAATTATGTTCTTCAGTGAAAGGTAGATGACTTTTTTTTGTACAATACAGAGTCCTTTACCCTTATCACCGCTGTTATGTCCAAATAAATATTCATATTGCTGTGATAATAAATCACTTCTTATTTTCATGATTCTTAAGAATCTTCCATCAAAGAATAACAAAGCAATACAAAAGTCTAATTGCAACAGTGTGCATACTCCCAGAGTCTATCTGTTAACAATAAGTATCAGAATCTAGGGAGTGAGATATAGAACACAGTTCATTTAAATAGCAAAGCAATTCACAAATAATTTTAAGCTATTTTGAACTCATTTTCCTTTATTTTCTTCCTGTTGACGCTGATGCTGATCTTTGTGCTATTTGTTCGGAGTTATTTATTTTTTGCTCTAGCAATATTACTTTTTCGTATGAAAAGACTGGGAGTTATTTCACCTAACAGGTGAAAACAAGAGCTAAATTCACCCAATCTGTTTCAGAGATTTTCTTCAGAGTTCCAGCAGCAAGTCAATGTGAAATGGTGAGTAACCCTTTAAGTGGTATTTGAAATGGACATCAATGTCACATTTACTCCCAACTAGCAATCTGTTAGTAAAGAACATTAGGACATGCTTATTTGATATCCAATGTTGGGCAAGCAGAAAATGACTCCAATTAAATGTTCGGAAAGTTAAAACCATTGTTTTTGATCCCTGGCAAATTAATTCTTTATTCTGTACTCAACATTTCCATTCCTGATAACTATGTGAGGAAGTCTGTGGGTGGAATTAATGAAGCAGCTGAAGGTGTTGGACTTCAGACACTCCCGTAAGGAATTTCTGCAGCAATATCCTGGAGCTGAGATGATTGACCTGCAGCTACCACAACCATCTTCTTTTGCGCCAAACATGACTCCAACAGTGGAGCATTTTTTCTGATTCCCTTTAATGCCAGTTTTACAAGAACTCTTTGGTGCCATTCTTGGGCAAATGCTGTCCTGATGTAAAGGGCGGTCACTCCCACCTCACCTCTGGCATTCAGCTCTTTTGTCCGTGTTTGAATCAAAGCTGTAGTGAGATTAGGAGGTTGATTGACCCTGGCGGAATCCAAACTGATTGTCTGTGAACAGATTATTGCTGAGCAACTGCCACTTAATAGCACTGTTGACAATCCCTTCCATCACTTTGCTAATGATTGAGAGTAAACTGATGGGGCGGTAATTGACCAGATCGGATTTGCCCTGTTTCTCATGTCCAGGACATGCATGGGCAATTTTCCACATGGCTGAATAGATGCTAGTATTATAGCTGCACTCGAACAGATTGGCTAGGGGTGCAACAAGTTCTGGAGCACAAGTCTTTAGGACTATTGCTGGAATATTGTCATGGCCCATAGCCTTTGCAGTATCCATTGCCTTCGGCCATTTCTGGATATCATGTCAAGTGAATCAAACTCACTAAAGACTAATGTCTGTGAGGCTAGTGGTCTCCTGGGGAGGCCGAGGTGGATCATCTACTTGGCACTTCTGGCTGAAAATTGTTACAAATCCTGCAGCCTTATCTTTTGCAGTGATGTGCTAGGTTTTCCCATCAACAAGGATGAGGATATTTGTGGAGCCTCCTCCTCCAGTGAATTGTTTAATTGTCCCCCTTTCATGGCTGGATGTGTAGGACTGCAGAGCTCAGATCAGATCTATTGTCTGTGAAATCTCTTATCTCTACTATTGGGGTGTATGCTGTTTACTCTGTCCTGCTAATGGGACAGGACATACCCAGGAATAATGATGGTGGTGTCTGGGACATTATCTGCAAGGTAAGATTCTGTCAGTATGACTGTGTCAGGCTGTTGCTTGACTAGTCTGTGAGACAGTTCTCCCAATTTTGGCACAAGCCCCCGAATGTTATTATGGAGGACTTTACAAGGTTGACAGGGCTGGGTTTATCATTACTAGTGCCTAGACTGATGCCGGGTGATCTCTCTAGTTTCATTCCTTTTGTAGTGGTTGAATGGGGAGGCAGTGGTCTAATAGTATTATCACTAGTCTATTAATCCAGAAACTCAGCCAATGTTCTGGGGACCCGGGTTCAAATCCTGTCATGGCAGATGGTGGAATTTAAATTCAGTAAAAAATGTCTGGAATTAAGAATCTTCTGGTGACCATGAAACCATTGTCAATTGTCGGTAAAAGCTCTCTGGTTAAGTAATGTCCTTTAGGGAAGGAAATCTGCTGCCCTTACCTGGTTTGGCGTGTAAGTGACTCCAGAGCCACAGCAATATGGTTGACAGTTAATTGCACTCAAGGGCAACTAGGGATGAGTAATAAATGCTGGCCAGCCGGTGATGCTCATGTCCCATGAATGAAGAAAAAGAATGCAACTGAGTGCCTTGCTAGGCTGTTTCAGAGGGCATTTAAGAGTCAACCACATTTCTGTGGGTCTGGTGCCACATATAGAACTGACCAGGTAAGGATGGCAGCTTTCCTTCCATAAAGGACGTAAGTTTGGTCTCTGGGCTGCCTCTCAGATTGTCACAATTCAAAAACATATTGTTGTCTCTTAAATGAGAAGCCCTAGTGTAGGAATAACATTATAGCAAGTCAGAAAAAGCAGCAGAAAATAATTTTTCATAAACTAGATAGTGCTAGCTTTAGAAACGGATAATCTGTGAAAGTACAAAATATACTTGCAGTGGAGGCAGCACAGCAAAGGGGATGGGTGAGCTGTATAGGGCATTGGTGAGGCCCAGCTGGAGTACTGTGTGCAGTTTTGGGCGCCGCACCTGCGCAAAGATATTTTGGCCTTGGAGGGAGTGCAGAGGAGGTTTACTAGGCTGATACCGGAGTTGAGGGGGTTGAGCTATGAGGAGAGGCTGAATAAACTAGGCTTGTACTCGTTGGAGTTTAGAAGAATGAGGGGAGATCTCATTGAGACGTATAAGATGATGAATGGGATGGATAAGATAGAGGTGGAGAGACTCTTCCCGCTCAAAAAAGACAGTAGGACTAGGGGGCACAGCCTCAAGATAAAGGGGGGGCGTTTTAGAACGGAGTTGAGGAGGAACTTCTTCACTCAAAGGGTGGTGAATCTCTGGAATTCTCTACCCGTTGAAATGGTGGAGGCTGCCTCGCTAAATATTTTCAAGAAGCGGGTTGATGGGTTTTTGATAAGAGAGGGGATTAAGGGTTATGGGGAGAGGGCCGGAAAATGGAACTGAGCCACGACAGATCAGCCATGATCTTATTGAATGGCGGGGCAGGCTCGAAGGGCCAGATGGCCTACTCCTGCTCCTATTTCTTATGTTCTTATGTATTATGATGAGAGACTAAACAAATTGGGATTATAATCTCTGAAGTTTAGAAGAATGAGATGCCATTTCATAGAAATGTACAAGGTTCTAAAGGGTCTTGAAAGGATAGATTTTTTTCTGCTAGGCAGCAAATCTAAAGTGCAGGGTATGATCTCAAGCTAAAGGACCAATCATATATGACTGAGGTGAGGAGAAATTTCTTCAAGCAATGGATTGTAAATTCTGGAATTCTGTGCTCCAAATCATTGTGGAGGCCCCATCATTTTATACGTTTAAATGGATCAACACATGTTTGGTCTCTTAGGGAAACAAGGGACATGGAGAATGGACAGAAGAGTGAAGCCCAGGATCAGTCATGCTCTTACTGAATAGCGAAGCAGGCTTGACAGACCATATTTAATTTGATTTATTATTGTCACATATATTAACACACAGTGAAAAGTATCGTTTCTTGCGCACTATACAAAGTGTATTATTCATAGAGAAGGAAACGAGAGATTGCAGAATGTAGTATTACAATCATAGCGAGGGTGTAGACAAAGATCAACTTAATGCAAGGTAAGTCCATTCAAAAGTCTGATAGCAGCAGGGAAGAAGCTGTTCTTGAATCGGTTGGTACATGACCACAGACTTTTGTATTTTCTTTCCGATGGAAGAAGGTGGAAGAGAGAATGTCTGGGGTGCATGGAGTCCTTAATTATGCTGGCTGCTTAGCTGAGGCAGTGGAATCAATGGATGGGAGGCTGGTTGCCGTAATGGATTGGGCTACATTCATGACCTTTTGTAGCTCCTTGCGGTCTTGGGCAGAGCAGAAGCCATACCAATCTGTAATACAACCAGAAAGAATGCTTTCTATGGTGCATCTGTAAAAGTTGGTGAGAGTCATAGCTGACATGCCAAGTTTTCTTAGTTTTCTGAGAAGATAGAGGCATTAGTGGGCTTTCTTAATTATAGTGTCGGCATGGGGGGACCAGGGCAGGTTGTTGGTGATCTGGACACCTAAAAAGTTGAAGCTTTCAACACTTTCTACTTCGCTCCCCCCCCCCGCCGATCCCCCTCAGTGATGTTGACAGGAGCATGTTGTCCTTTACACTTCCTGACGTCGCTGACAATCTTCTTTGTTTTGTTGACATTGAGGGAGCAGTTCACCAGGTTCTTTCTCTCTCATTCCTACACTCTGTCTCATCATTGTTTGAGATCCGACCCACTACAGTGGTGTCGTCAACAAATTTGAAAATCTAATTGGAGGGGTATTTGACCACACTGTCATAGGTGTGTGAGTATAGTCGGGGGCTGAGAACATAGCCTTGTGGGGCACTGGTGTTGAGGATGATCGTGAAGGAGGTACTGTTGCTCATCCTTACTGATTGTGGTCTGTGAGTTAGGAAGCTCAGGATCCAGTCACAGAGAGAGGTGCCGAGGCCCAGGTCACGGAGTTTGGAGATATGATATAGGCTACTCCTGATCCTACTTCTGGTGTCCTTGTGTTCATTTTTTGGATGAGATGTAAATGGACACAGCATCTGCCTATTCAGGTGGATGTGAAAGAACCAATGGCAGTATTTTGAAGAGCAAGCAAGTTCTCTCCAGTGTCTTGGCCAATGTTTATCTCTCGATCAACATCACAAAAGCAGATTATCTGGTCATTATCACCTTGCTGTTGTGGGAGTTTGCCAAGTACAGATTGGTTGCAGTATTTCTGAAATTACAACAGCGATTCCAACTCAAATGTACTTAATTGGCTGTAAAACCCTTCGAGACATCTGGTGCTCACGAGAAGTGCTATATAAATGCAAATCTTTTATTCATAAAGCTGGATTAATTCAGTCTTGCAAAGTTTTTTTATGCTTTTTTGATTATCTTTCGACTGTTCTTGCATATTTTTCTGATCATTTGCAACATAGGACTTATTTTGAACATTAGCGTCAATGGCTAGAATGAAATACAAAATGTTACTGTTTTTGTACAAATCTTTGACGTTTTAAATGAGTTCATAAAGCAAATGGAATCCTGAGCTTTATAAATAGAGGCTTAGGGTACAAAAGACAAGAAGTTGTGCAAAATCTGTAGAAAATATAATTTGGCCTCAAATGGAATGCTGTGTCCAATTCTGAACACCAGACATTAAGAGGAAAATGAGGCCCTGGAGAAGGTACAGAAGTGGCTCAAGAGATAAGGGATTAAGATTCAATGGTAGCCTTCAACAAGGAATTTGATAAATTCTTGAAGGCAGAAAAAATGCCAGGACATGGGAAAAGATTGGGGGGAGCATGAATCTAGATTGCTCTTTGAAAGAGCTGGTGTAGACTTGATAGATCAAAAGGCCTCCTTCTGTGCCATGATATTCTGTGATTCTATATCTCTCTGCACTATTAATACTGACATGCATGGAATTCACCATTACACAGCACAGCATTCCATTGAGAGGAGAAGAAGATGCAGTAATTAGAGAAAAAGTACTCACAAGACTAGTTATCACTTGATTCAGTACAAGAGATGTTTTCATACCTTTGCATACCTTTGCCAGCCATACCTTTCACAGAAGGTCATGCCCAGATGTATGCCACTTACTGGAGTCTAACCTGCAAACAAGGAGGATAAATATAAGCTAACCTGACTAAAATTGGCCACAAATCTTACAGTCTACCCAATATTACTCTTCTTTGAACTCAAATAATGTATTCATTTAGTGTGTTTGACAACAAGACAAAGTACTTCAGAGCCACTAAAATACTTTTCAGAATTGCAGTTCCTGTTATAATATAGGGAAATGAGCAAGCAAATTAGTGTAAAACAAGGTTCCATAAATGGCTGATGAAGAAATTCCATTGTAGTCTTTTTATTAGTGTTCATTGAGAGATAAATGTTGTTTAAGGCCCTAAGACAACACACCTGGCATGTTTTTGTTTACCTGGAGAGCAGGTGGGCCCTTTGTTTAACATCATCTGAAAAATAGCATCTTCAACAGTCAGTGCTCTTCAAGAACTGCAATCAAGCATCAGTCTAGATTATGTTCTCAAGTGCCTTGAGTGGGACTTAAACTTACAATCTTCAGAAACTAGAGACTTACCACTGAGCCTAGGCTGATGCCTCTTCATTTATTGTTCACTGAGATTTTTCTTGTACAAGAAAAGTAAGTTAAAAGGATCACTGCTCCCTATGGGCTGTCAGAAAAGCAAATACTCTTTCACTTCATCAGTTTAGATAACTAGCTCCCCTTTTGGGGAGGCAGTGCAGATTGACAGATCTGTCACTTGTGTAGGTTCTAGCATGATAGTTCTGGGTATTCTTCTACTTTAACAGTAGATGAGAAAAGTGCTTTAAGTACTAGGAAGTAACAGGCTTCCCAACCTACATCCACCTTCACTGTAAGGAAGAGTACAGATTGTGCAACAAGTTTGAAAGACTCTTTTGGTGATTGATCATGCAACAGTTACATGAGACTCACCACATTGCAGATGACCAACTAACCGTTGTGGTGGTTGAGGATGACACTCCAAATTGTATCTAATGTTTTCCAAGCTTCATTGCTAATGCTGTAGGGTTGATGCTATGTTCTTAGCTAATAGAGGAATTCCTTTGCATGATCAGTAGCATTTTAGCACTCTTGTTCAGTCCAGACAACTTACTTCATTTGCTTCCATGTTTTGTGGTGGTTAGATTGAGAGGCCAGTTCCTCCTGTGCTTGTAGCAGATTATGTGGGAGGGAAGGTTCCTCTCAAAGTCCTAAATTCACATATTCCTCTGGTGCACTTCCGCGAACAGCACATGAACTTTCTTTGTTTAAATGGAAGTCTCCTAGTTGCTGCAAATATCATCTTTGTGCCAGAATAATCCCACTGCATTTTAAAAAAGCAACAGTGTTTCTTGCTTATTTACTGCTGTTTGTAAACCTGGGAAACATGTTTATATTGTTGGATTAGTATCAAGTGTGCTCCTATTCTTAGGGTTGCATCTTCACTTCCAAAAGAAGGTGGGATGCATGGTGTCTGGTCATAGATCAGATTTATTTTGGATTTTAACACTGGAAGCCAATCCACCTTGAACTACCCACTTTCAGTTTTAATGGAGATGGCTGGAGGGATTGATGACCAGCCCATTTGCAGGAAATGGGTTGACCAGTTCAATATTGCAATGAGGCATCCTGCCTTCATTTAATTAGTTGCTCTATTACTCAACTGGCTGAGTTGCCCAGGCCTTGCTAAACCCAATGGCTTAAAGAAGGTGAGTAGGGCTGAGTCCATAAATTCAGTGCCTTTAAGGACTGCTTGTAGACAGGAGGAGCAGAAGTGCCTAGTAAGTGTGCCCTTGTACTTGCAACCTTTCTGGTTCCCCTAACCACCATCCTGACCCAATCTCCTCCACTCCCCATCCTGACCCAATCTCCTCCACTCCCCCCAGCCTCCAGTCACCAATTGGACCTATCCCTGTGATCAGAACCCCATCACAACACCTACGTGATCTCCTTAGTTTTAGCCTTGTGAAGCAGGCATCCCATTCAAGAGGCCTCTGACTTGTCAATCAGGCTGCCTGTGGGCATAGACCTGACAGGAACTTTTTTTCAAAAGGCTCTGCAGTTATAATCTGCAGAACATTCGGGAAACCAAATGGTCATTCCTGAGGCACTAACAGCATTGAGATTGTACCTGCAGCACATGGACTGCAGCAGCTCAAGAAGGTAGCTCACCATTGTAATGTCCTAAATATGTTAGGGGTTTTAAACATAAAGAAAAAGATGTGGTTTGCACATATAGGACTCGACGTTACCATCAAGTTGTGCCCATTTTGGGCACGAAAACTTGATAAATTTGAGTGTGAGGTGAGTAACGTGATCTGCGCCTGTCTCCATGCCGGTTTCTCCCTTTACCTGGGCCCGGAAATGGCTGTGAGATTGGGACCACGTCCGAAACGGGCGCAACAGCAATTTAAATGCATTTGCATGCATTTAAATTAACTTAATGGCCAACCTTACCTACACTTCCCCCCTTTACCACTGTGTTTGCCCATCTACAATCAGTGCGAAACAGACATGCTCCACAAAAGTCCGATTCAGGCGCTCAGTTAGTGAGGAGGTAAGTGCCAAGTGTCCAACAGCTCTGTGCTTGAGATCGATGGCGGGTGTCCGCTGCCACTCTGTCTGAGATCAGTGGAGAGGAGTGAGGGAGGTGGGGGTCCACTGCCACTGTGCCCGAGATCGGTGGGGGCGGGGGTGGGGTGGCAAGGGTCCACAATTGGTCTTGGGGGCGGGGGGCGAAATAAGGGGGTCAGTAATGTTGTGGGTGTCGAGGGAAGGCATTATCCAGCCTGGGAGGGATGTGGCAGGGAAGTAGCATTCTATCATTTTTGTCTGTGCATGTGCAATCAGGAGGTGCTGATCAGAACTGCAGGGTTTTGGGGGTATTAAGCATAGAGCAGGCTTGTGCAGCGCGATTTGGAATCGCTGACATTTTTGCAGGCAGAATGGGGGCCACTGAGAACAGGTCTGAAAGTTGGATCTGAAAGTCAAATCTGAAACACTCCCAGTTTCAGAACTGCCCACCACTTAGAATCAAAATAGTAAAATAGGGCCTGTAGATTCAAAATGAGGACAGCAGAAGCAGTTTCCTATACAGAACAGAAAATAATACTAAGACAGGAGCCTGTGAAACTTGTAATAATATCAAATCATGTGACCAGCTCTTAAAGCAATCGTGCAACCACTTAAATACATAACACCCCTTCCCCTTCACTTCTGTGGTTATGAAAACAAATTACTACAGTATTGTGCATGGGGCCAAAGATAATACATGGAAACTAGAATTAGGAGTAGGCCACTAGGCTCTTCAAGACTGCTTCACCATTCATCTTGATCATCAAATTCAATGTCATGATCTCCCCTTCCTTCTTATCCCTTTAGCCCAAGAGCTAAATCTAATTTCTTCTTGAATTTAGATAACACTTTGGCCTCAACTACACAAAAACTACTGCCTCTACTATATTAAAGTGAAGCATCACAATCAACCAGTAATGGTAGCTTTGCATTAAAATAATACTTCAGACTTCTACAAAACATATTTGATGCGCTTATATGCTTTCTCGCGTTCAGTTGTCCAGTTCTATGACTATTTAACACATAATAAATTATGCAATTGCTTCAATAATGTAAATAAGTTAGGAACAAATTTGGCATAATAATTTACTAATCTTAGAATGGACCCCAATTGTATCACATTCATTGGATGTGCTGCTTCGAATATAACATTGCTTTATGTAGACCTTTACTATCAACAACAAAGAACAAAGTACATTACAGCGCAGGAACAGGCCCTTAGGCCTTCCAAGCCTGCTCTGACCATGCTACCCAACTTAACTAAAACCCCCTACCCTTCCAGGGACCATATTCCTCTTCCCATCCTATTCATGTACTCGTCAAGGCCCCCTTAAAAGCCACTATAGTATCTGCTTTCACTTTCTCTCTGGGCAACTAGTTTCAGGCACCCACCACTCTCTGTGTAAAAAATATGCCTCATATATCTCCTTTAAACCTTGCTCCTTAAACCTGTGCCCCCTAGTAATTGACTCTTACACCCTAGGAAAAAGCTTCTGACTATCCACTCTGTCCAGGCCTCTCATAACCTTGTAGACTTCTTTTACGTTGTCCCTCAACATGACCCAAATACTGGACTGACATCTGGAAAGAGTCCCATTTTTCTTTCTTGATACACAGACCATGTGCTTAAAGACCTTCCAATATTACTTCTACATTAAAGTGCTTTTGTTCACTGGCTCCTGTAATTAGAATATCAACAAGGTAATAATTTAAACCAGAAAGATCACTTAAAATCTGACCCATTGATTCATTGGATTAGAGCTTGTGCCGATTCCATTCTAAAAAAAAATCTTATATAACGGTAAAAATGTTTGAGTTGTAATTCAACAGCTATATTCATCTGTAAATATGCTTGTGAAAAGATCAATCTTACTTAATTTCTGCCCACCTTTTAACCTAGCAAACAAATCTTTAATTAAAAGGAAGCCGATATTGATCAGCACACAATGCTGGACTTACAGTTGTTTTAAAATCACCGCAAATACGAACTGGTTTCAATACAAGTACAATAGGGGTAGCCCAGTCACTCATTGTTAAGTTATACTAATTCTTCTTTCACTTTTGGATGAATTGCATATGGCACTGCTCTTACTTTGAGACTTTTTGGTTGGCTATTTGGGCTTTGTTATGAATTTCACTTGAATGACCTTCACTGAGCCAAGTGTATTCTTAAAAACATTCTTGTATTTATTCAGAAGGTGCTATGGGGCTGTTTTGGTATTGATCAGCCTGTTGACAGCACTGCAGTGCTGCATCTTCTCCAACCATGACCTTCCAAATTGAACTGGAAAATTACCATGGACCACATGGGGAGGCAATTCTGCTGTTTGTTGACCATGGTGTAACCTTTTTGTGACACAATCTTTTCAATATATGACCTTAAAATTACATTAGCTGGTTTTAAGGAAGATGGTTCAGCTTTTGTTGGTTTGTAGGCTCAGGAACTGCAGCACCATAATCAACCTCAATTCAATTGGTCTGCACGACATAACAGGATACAAGATGAAGGCATGTAGAATTTCCAGCAAAAATGCATCCTTCCCGATGAGCTCAATGCCTTCCTGTCCTGGAAGCTTGGTAGAACCAACATCCGAGGTCACAATCGCAGACATCAGATCAATCTTCTTGAAAGTTAATGCATGGAAAATGACTGACCTGGCTGGAGTACCCGAATGAGCAATCCCGCGCAGGCCATCTGGCTGGGGTATTCACAGACATCTTTAACCTCTCCTTACTTCAATCTGAGATCCCTGCCTGCTTCAAGAAGGCAACCATCATCCCTGTACCAAAGAAAAGCCAGTCAACATGCCTTGGTGACTACTGCCCGATGGCTCTAATATCCATCCTTATGAAGTGCTTCCAAAGGTCAGTCATGGCATGCATTAACTCCGGTTTCTCAGATTGCCTAAATCCACTACAGTTCACTTTTCACTGCATTAGGTCCACAGCTGACATCATCTCCCTGGCTCTACACTCAATCCTGAAACATGTGGATAACAAGGACACTTATGTCAAACTCCTACTTAATTGGCTACAGTTCAGCCTTCAACACCATCATCCCAAAAAACCCACCTCCAAGCTCCGTGGCCCAGGGCTTGGCTCCTCTCTGCAACAGGATCCTAGACTTCCTAATCCATAGACCACAATCGGTAAGGATGGGTAACAATATCTCCTCCACAATCATCCTCAACACCAGTGCCCAACAAGGCTGTATCCTGAGACCCTATACCCTTATATTTGACTGTGTGGCCAACATCTGCTCTAACTCCATTTTCAAGTTTGCTGATGACACCACTGTAGTCACTCAGATCTCAAACAATGACAAGATGGAAAGAGATAGAGGATCTGATGAAATGATGCAACGACAATGATGTCTCCCTTAATGTTAGCAAAATGAAGGAAATAGTCGTCAATTTAAGGAAGCATTGTGGAGGACATGCCCTTGTCTACATCAATGGTGATGAAATGGAAATGGTTGAGAACTTGGAGTTTTTAGGTGTCTAGATCACCAGCAACCTGTCCCAGTCCCTCCACACCAACGTTAAGAAAGCCCACCAATGCCTCTACTTCCTCAGAAGGCTAAGGAAGTGTCCTCTATGATTCTCACCAACTTTTACAGATGCACCATAGAGAACATTCTTTTTGGTTGTATCACAGCTTGGTATGGCTCCTGCTCTGCCCAAGACCACAAAAAACTACAAAGTGTTGTGACCGTAGCCCAGTCCACCACACAAATCAGCCTCCCATCCATTGACTCCACCTACACTTTCTGCTGCCTTGGAAAAACAGCCAGCATTCCAGACATACTTTCTTCCAACTTCTTCCCCTTGGACAAACAATACAGAAGTCTGAGAACACGTAGCAACTGACTCAAGAACAGTTTGTTCCCTGCTGTCATCAGACTTACTCTATGAATGTTATGGTTTTTCTGTATTGCATGCAAGAAACAATATTTTTCACTGTTTGCCAATCCATTTGACAGTAATAAACATGTTGTTCACAATTTCAGAATCACCCGGAATCTATGTGATTTACCGAGTATGGATAAAATGTTCAGCTGGAGCCCTTCATCATATTTATGAATATTCTGTTCTTCACAGTCAAAATTCTTCCCTTCTGCACTGTAAATTATTTTAGTAAGGTATAACTTGTTCTTCTTCTTAAAGGTACCAAGAATCTTCTTCTGAATATTCTTCTTAGAGGACACAGGTCCAACCCAAAAAGCTTTTCAATGTGACCCATTTTGCCACAATTCTTGCACTGACTATCTTTCCTCATTGAAAGACCATTTTGGCACATCTGCACTTGTTGCTGCTTTGACTTCCCACAGTTCCCAACTTGTGGATCTTCATTTCTGCACCAAATTGTGAAGCCTCTTTCGCAATGGATCAATTGTAATTTGGAGACCACAAACGAGATGATCTTGAAGAGTACCTGCTAATGATTCACCAAACTGACAATGTTCTGCAAACCTTTTCAAAGTTGCTACAAAAGCAGCAATGCTTTCATCTTTCAGTTGATTGCTTGGTGGAACCTCAACTTTTCTGCAGTTATCAGTTGCTTTGGCAAGTAATGCTCTTCAAGGATCGTTGTCAAGTCACCATAAGTTATGGGTCCTGGCTTTGCTGGCTGAACCAAGCTCTGGAACAAATTGATGGTTTTACTTGCAATTGTATGAGAAAAATTGTTATGAGCAACTCATTTGCAATTTTATTTGTTCACACAAAGTATTAAAAATGCTCTGCAAAGAAATCCCATGATTCATATTCTTAACTGAAAGACCTAATTGACCCATTTCTCTTGTAGACACTAGTCACTTGGGATTGTTCAGTATAATTTTTCCTACTATCTTCCCAGTACTCCCCTTTTCACCCTGGAGACCATTGACTTGATGTATGTTTTTTCCAAATGGCCCCAGCAGTACTGCAAAGCATCCCTTCCTTTTAAATATATCAGATATTGCCTGGAATCTTGTGTTTCTCTGATCGGAAAAACCCATTTCTTTAAAACCACACAGAGAGATCCACCCCTTTTCAACTACATAACTCTGCCATTGCACACTGCAACACATGCATGGATCCTGCAGCTTAGAGGAGTTTCTTAAAGGTAAGAAACAATTTTTTTTTCTTTTGGTTTCACAGACACTTAAATCTTTAATCCTGTTGTTGATTTTCCCCAGCCTTCTAATGTCCAAAGAAGTGCAAGTTCTCACGGTGTTTTTTTTACTACTTAGAATCTGTTGAATTCACTTACAGCCCTGGCACCCAGGCTCGCAACCCAGATTAACCTCTGACCATGCTTTAGAGAACCCTGTGGGAGGATTTCTGCCTTGTGCTCTCCATCTGTGAGGTCTCCAGTCAGTGTTCTATAATTGTGGGAATCTCTGATTTGCAGTATTTGTTGGTGTGGATCACATCCTTATACTGTTTGTTGTTCAGATGGGATCGCAGATTTGTATTTCCTGGCACCATTCTGTATCTACTCTCGCAGAGTATACATGGTGTTTGGATGGGACTGATCACTGCTTGTCTGACAGTAGTTACTGAATACTGTTTGTGTTGTGACTGGGATGCTGTCTTGGAAACAGATGTTGGAACATCTGTTCAGAGGCTGGCTGAATTCCAATTACAGAATTGAGCATCTCAGCATCTTTGCCAAATTTCTACCTTACAGATCCTGCAAGGATACTTTGGCAGTGACTTTGTCACAAGCTGTTTACCCCATATGTCTGTTTTTAAAAGCAGTATCTATATGCACTCATTAGTAAATATGAGCTCACCAAGTGAAGAAGCTGGTATCTCATTTCCTACAGAGAATCATAGAACCCTACTGTGCAGGAGGCCATTAGACCCACTGAGTCTGCACCAACTGTCTAAAAGAGTATCTTAGCCAAGTCCACCATTTGTCTCCCCTTCATTTCCTCCTATCCTCATGATCATGTGAATTTACCATGGTTATCCCACCTAACTGTCACCTTTTTGGACAATAAAGGGTAATTTAGCATGGCCAATCCACTTAACCTGCACATCTTTGGAGGATGGGAGGACACAACAGGAAACTCACACAGACATGGGGAGAAAGTGCAAACTCTACACAGTCAGTCACCCAAGGCTGGAATTGAATCCGGGTCCCAAGTGCTATGATGAGCAGAATGATCAGGAAACAAAATAAGCTGCTAATACGCAGCATATACATCAGCTTGCAAAGAATGAGACAAAAACCTGTTTTTTTAATTAAGAGTAAAAAATTGAAATGTTAACTTTTATTTATATTTTTGATTTTCAGGCTTTGCCGTTTTAATTTTGGAATTTCTGTACATTGTTTTATTTGAGATATTGATATGAGATTGTATTAAAAGTTATAGTTTGATCACTGATGCTCATTCTGTGTTGAGTAGAACAAGGTTCCTCATTGGGAATTCTTTCATCATAATGTATGCATCTTTAAACATCCCATTAAGGGCAATTGATATTGAGACAGACAATTAACTGAAACCTCTGGTAGCATTTGACAGTTGCAGTACTCAACCTGGAAACTTTAAGTTCAATTCATAATCAACACTATAGTAATTAATATTGCTGGGAAGCAGTAAAGCAATTTAGTTAGCCTCCACACTCCTAGGTTAGGAAGGGATACATTAACCATGTGCTTGTAGCAGATGTCTATGGGTGTCCTGTGAGGATCAGGCAATTTTGTGATTATATCAAATGAGCTGAACTCTTCAGGAGAGTTTGGAAGCAAGTTTGAAAAGAGCAGAGTGCTAATTTAATTAAAATTGGGCTCCTATTTGAGATGCATTCTCCTAAGTGACATAGATAAGCATATCCTCAAAGTGTGTTCAATCCTACCAGTTCTCGCAACAGTTTAGGCTGTGTGATTGCAAGGACGGTGTGAGCTGAGACAGGAAGCTATGTTAAATGCTGACTAAGAACAGGTAGAATTCCAACAAATCCTTATGCAAAAGTGCAGCAAAGGGTAAATCGTTCATCTTCATGCTGTACTGCTTGTAGAATGTTAATTTTTTTGCGACTGGGCTTTTTACTGACTATCCGGAAGCCAGGAGATGTTTTTAATCTATTGTCCATAATTTGTGCATATTAGAAATGTTTTTACCCAATTTTTCCTCTTCTCTTGCCACTGACTTTGAGTTGTAAGTCCATTAACAGCCATTCAGAATCTAACTTTGCTGGACCATGGGTGCACCCACGCACTGAGTGGCAGCAGGTTGATGAGTAGGACTGGATAGCCACATGTAGTTGATCTTAAGTTCACATGTGCACTTCTGATCCTGACTGAAGATAAGCTGTCTGCAGTAGCATCACTGATCTCTTCTGCAAATGACTTTTTGGGGACAAAGCCCCACAGTGTGTGAAAATGGATGTGAGGCCTGATTAACATGCACCAATTTCTTCTGATGCTGATAGCATAATGCTGCATGTCATTTACATGATTATCCTGTGCAGCCAGCATTAAAATGCATGGTTGAATGGCTACACACCTGAGCAGAGGATGCAAAATAGTGAGAGGCTAGCACGATTTCAAGTTAGCAGCCATCCCTTAAAAGGGAAACTTGCAGGCGGTGCTGTTTTGACTGTTATGGATTCTGGAAATCATTCCATAAATACATTTGGCATGGAAATGCACAATAACAGCACAATAGGCAGAGAGTTCCTGACATGTCAGTGGAGGCGTGGGTGCATGTGGTAGACAGGAAGAAAGAAGTGCTGTATCTGTACAGGATCTTAAGGCCCTTTGGACAGATACTGAGAAGGACGTAGAAGCAGATAGACATACAGTCAAAGCAATGTAGCTCAGGAGCCTAGATGTAGAGCTCTAAGAAATTCAATGATTTCACATGAGAAACATCCAATGATGTCTTCAAATGTGATATTTTTAAAACGTATTTCAGAGATGTGGTCGCTGCCTAGACCAGTATTATTAACCATCTCTAATTTCCCTTGAGAAGATGTTGGCCATCTTGTACCGCTGCAGTCCACATGGTGTAGGTATTTCCCAAAGTGCTGTTAGGAAAAGATTTTGACATGATGACATAGGGCAGGATTTTCCATACTCCCCTACCCCGTGGCATATTTTGCGGTGGCGGAGCTGGTTTGTCATTATTCGGTGGCAGGGTCTTCTGGTTTTCCAATTGCCCATACTCTTCACCTCTGGGGAACCTGTGGTGGAGGGGAGTGTGTTTGCCATCAGTGGGACTGGAAGATCTTGCTGGTGGGAATAGTTAGAAATTCTTTGCCATAGTTTCAAATCAGGATGATGTGTGGCTTGGAGGGGGACTTGTAGGTGATGGTGTTTCCATGAATCTGCTGCCCTTGTTTTTCTAGGTGGTCGAAAATGGGGTTGGGAGGTGATGTTGAAGAGATTGATGAGTTGCTGAAGTGCATCTTGTAGATCATATGTACTGTTTCCAGTACGCTGCATGGTGGGGTAGTGAATTGTGAAGATGTTGAATGGGGTGCCAATAAAGTGGTCCTGGTTGGTATCTCATTTCTTGAATATTGTTGGAGCTGCATTCATCAAGCAAGGGGAGATTGTGCCATCACGCTCCTGACTTGTGCTTTGCAGGTGATGGATAGGCATTGAGGAGTCAGGAGGTGAATTGTTTGCAGCAAAATTCCTAGACTCTGACTTGTCTTGTAGCCACAGTATTTATACGGCTGCTCCAGTTCAGTTTCTGATCAATGGCAATCTCCAGGGTGTTAGTCTGGGATTCAGCGATGATAATGCCTATGAATGTCAAGAGGAGATGGCCAATTCTCTCTTGGCCATTGCCTAGCATTTGTGCGGCATGTATAGTACTTGCCAATTGTAAACCTAAGCCTGAATGTTGTCCAGACCTTGCTGCATGAGGACATGAACTGGTTCAGAATCAGAGGAGTTGCAAATGGTGCTGAACATTATGCAATCATCAGCGAGTATTCCATTTCTAACCTTACAATGGAGGGAAGGAAATTGATGAAGCAGCTGGGTCTAGCACACTGTGCTGAAGAATTCCTGTTAGTGTTCTTGTCAACATCAATGGGGATGAAGTAGAAAGAGTCGAGAGTTTCAAGTTTTTAGGTGCCCAGATCACCAACAACCTGTCCTGGTCCCTTCATGCCAATGTGATAGTTAAGAAAGCCCACCAATGCCTCTACTTTCTCAGAAAACTAAGGAAATTTGACACATCCGCTACGACTCTCACCAACTTTTACAGATGCACCATTGAAAGCATTCTTTGTGGTTATATCCCAAAACTTGGTTTGGCTCATTCTCTGTCTAAGACTGCAAGAAACTACAAAGGATCATGAACAAAGCCCAATCCATCATGCAAACCAACTTCCCATCCATTGACACTGTCTACACTTGCTGCTGCCTTGGGAAAACAGCCAGCATAATTAAGGATACCACACACCCCAACATTCTCTCTTCCTCCTTCTTCCATTGGGAAAAAGATACAAAAACCTGAGGACATGTACCAACCGGCTCAAGAACAGTTTCTTCTGTGCTGCCATCAGACTTTTGAATGGACCTACCTTGCATTAAGTTGATCTTTCTCTACACCCGAGCCATTAGATATTACATTCCAAACGCTGTCCTTTCTTTCCCTATGTAAGATATGCTTTTGTCTGTATAGCGCACAAGAAACAATACTTTTCACTGTATACCAATATGTGATAATATTAAACAAATCAAATCAATTTACTTCCAAAAACCACAAACATCTTTCTCTCTGCTAAGTATGACTTCAGCCAGTGGAATATTTCCCTCCATTGACTTCAGTTTTACTTGAAGTGTTTGGAGTAATTAAAGAGAAAGTGTGCCCAAAGACTAAAGGGTTAATGATGCAATGATTCATTCTGAAAGTCATTGACAAAAGAAGCAGCAATGATATGAGGTAAAATATTTTTAGTGGAATGTAGAGTCAATAGTTGTGTTGTTACTATTGTTAATAATAGCTGTTGTTAAAACTGGACAAGTCGGATCCCAGTGTGAAACTGGGCTTTATATATCCTTTTTTTTTAGAAACTATGGAGGAAAGCTACTGAAAGAAAAACACAATCGCAGGACTCTGCTGATGAATTTTTAATACAAAGAATAAAATATTTACTAAAACCATGAAAATGAATTGTATTACACCAGACAGGAAGGTTGAAAGGGGCGCAACACAAACACAACAAGATGATTCAAATTCCTACAATTCTTTTATCGCAGCAATATCTTTACAGACACGTAAACCAGTGAAGTGTTACCACCAGCTTGACACAAAGGCATCTCACTTGGAACTAGCATACTTGGTGAATCCCTGAGCATTCAATTCATGCTTCCCGAGGCACCCAAAAATCACACTTCATTCTCAGTGTTTCTTCAATTGCAGAGCAAACAAATTAGTTGCCAAAACTCAGTCTTTCAGTAGCATCATTGCTGAACTTTACCGATCTCTTATTCAGTTCCTAATGTCCCAATAGCCTTGTAGTTTTGCTTCCTCGAGAGCTTAAACCGTGTTGGCTCTCTTTGACCCACTGAATTCTCCTGTCTCAACTCCTGTCATCCCCATGTTGCTGTGTAACAGTAAAGCTTTTCTACTTCGTGTTTTGCCTCAAATCCAAAATCACTGAACATTCAACCCCTTTTAACCCATCTCTTTCACTTCAGGGCTTGTAAGACCTCATTGAAGATATATACAAAGCAACCCAAAAGACCTGAGAGACGATTCTCTTAGCCCGTTGCGCTGCTTTTGTTACGCAGCAGGCTGGGGACACACACGGAGGCCATTTCTCAGACTCCCCACTGGGTGCCACTGCCTCCATGTGTCTCCGACAGCCAGATTTCTGGCGCCGTAGGCTCCACGCCAGAAATCGGCGCAGAGCTACATACTGTATGTAAATTCTAATTTAGTTAGATCATAATTATACAAACTTTACTCTAGCATTAACGATGTATTTCCATCAAATATTCAAGGATACCTGACTTCTCCATAAAAATTATAGTTCACACAAGTCCATTCTGATCACATGTTCCTCCACATTTAAACTCTTGATAAAACATCTGCGATAATATTGCCAATGCCCTCGGCACAAGTTGGCACTGCCATGTTGATATGGCTGTGGTGCTGCCTTGGCAGTGCCAATCTGTGCAGAGGGCATTGGCATTACCAGGCCACTGTCTGGCCATGACCTCCCCCTCCCCATCACCTCAGGGAGTATATTTACCTTTATGCCCCGGGGAGACCCCACAACTATTTCATGTCTGGGTGAACCCATTATATACCTTGCTGGACCCATAATGCCCATTATGGGTGTTAACCTGATTTTGTTGTTGTCGAGGGGCAATGAAAATTAGAAGTAGTGATCTTGCCAGTGAGATTCATAACCTTCAGGTTTCACCAGATATTGAGCACCCCCCCCCACCACCGCTGAACCCAGTAACTGCCAATGCAGACTCCAGATTCCGTCCCTTTTGGATTTAGTCTATTAAGACCCTGCTAAATAGTTTTTCAAATGCTGCTATTGGAATTAAAGATGCGGATTTAATTGATGATTGGGATTTCTTCATTTCCTAAAATTTATGACATATTGGGCAGAATTTAATCAAGTCTCCACGCAATCTTGACCAGTAAAAATCTTTCATTATTTTAGTCTGTGATACACAGAACAAATATTTATTAAAACAATAAATATATTACACCAGACAAAATAGTTGGAAAGATCTTAATACACACGCAAGATGATTCAAAATTCCCACTATTCCTTTACCCTAGCAGTACTTTTTACAAAATATAAACCAGTGAGGAGATATCACTAACTTGACACAAAGGCGAATTCTTGAGTGTTTGTTTGATGCTTCTCACCCTACCTGTACCTCTCCCTGCAACACTGGAAAACCACGCTTAAAACTCACTGTTATTTCAGAACAAACAAGGGTGGCATGGTAGCACAGTGGTTAGCACTGCTGTTTCATAGCACCACGGACCCAGGTTTGATTCTCGGCTTGGGTCACTGTGTGGAGTTTGCATGTTCTCCCATTGTATGCGTGCATTTCCTCCAGATGCTCCAGCATCCTCCCACAATCTGAAAGGAGTGTTGGTCAGGTGCATTAACCCGAACAGGCGCCAGACTGTGGAGACTAGGGGAATTTCACAGTAACTTTAAAAAAATAGTTCTGTCACCTTAGTCTTATAGTAGCAATATTGTTAAACCAGTAACTTTACTGAGTGCTAGACCCGATTATTCAGTTAACTGCTGTTTTACATCTTACAACTACAGGGGAGGGAAAACAGCCATGTCATGCACCTGAGACTGTAGTTTTCCCAAGGAAAGTCTGAGATATTTATTGCTTACCAAAACCAGTTACAATATTGCTTATTTTCTTTAGTTTCTATGGTAACAACTGCAATGCCCTTCTTATTAGCATTTTAACCAACTTTGGCCTCTTTTCATTTTAAAAGTACATGTAAATATATGTAATTGTAAAACACAAACTTTAAATACAATTGAATTCCAACATCCTTTCCATGAAACTAAACATAAATCCTGAAATGCAGTACTAAGGGACTGCTGCACTGTCTTATCTCTCTGAAAGGAACACTGACCTTTCCTCTCTCGATTGCTATCTTTCCCATATCCCTGGGCCACTGATGCTCAGCAACAGTAAAACTTCTCTACTTTGCATTTTGCTTCCAAAACCACTGAATCATCAACATCTTGTAACTCACTTCAGAGATTGTAAGAATTGATTAAAATGCATATATGCTTTAGTAACATGTCCATCTAAGCACCCAGACACTAAAGTTCACAAACAAACCTAAATGAAACTGAATCCATTTTTGTTTCCTTAACAAACACATATATAAATTCAACTTAAAATTATACATTGTTCTCAACACTAAACCAGCATGTCTGACAGTGCAGCAGTCCCTTAGTACTTCATTTCAGGATTTATGTTTAGTCTCAGGGAAAGGATGTTGGAATTCAATTGTATTCAAAGTTTCTGTTTTACAATTACATATATTCACTCATACTTTTAAAATGAAAAGAGGCCAAAGGTGGTTAAAATGCTAATGAGAAGGGCATTGCAGTTGTTACCATAGAAATTAAAGAAACAATATTATAACTGGTCTTGGGAATGAATAAATATCTCAGACTTTCCTTGGGAAGACTATCGTCTCAGGTGCATGACGTGGCTGTTTTCCCTCCCCTGTAACTGTGAGCGTGGGGACATAAAGGATAGAATCTTATGAGAATTTGGCAGAGTGTCTGTTCTGGTGACAAAACTGGTGTGAAACTCTCCAACTCCATTGGTCAGTTTTCTTTCTGGATTTTGTGACTTTAACTGCAAAAAAAAGGACATGCTTTGTGTCATCAGTCTGGAGAAGTGGGGACTGTTAGGCCATGAAATGTCTTCACTGAGATCAAGGCTCCATTTGTAAAGGAACATTAGAAAACATGTATTTTCCTCCCTCCACCAGAGAGATATCTGTGGCCTCCCACCCACCCCATATCATCCCCCTTCTCCCCGTATTATCCTGGCATCACACCTCTTCCCTCCCTGCCACCAAATCCCCCTCAATCATCCCTTATCCCTGATCATCCCAGTATCTTATCCCTTTCCCCAATCATCTTGGCATTGGCCCCCTTTCTCTCCCTATATTACTGGCATCCCCATCATTCAGACATTTGCTTCTCCCTGTCCCCCCCGCCAATCACAAATAAATAAGTCCCTGCATGTGTCTCTCCCCCTGGGGTCTGCCTAGAGATGACCTTCTCCCCCAGGGGCTATAGTGACCTATGGACCTGATGGGATCCCCTCGACAGGTTCAAGTCTGGGTGAAGCTGTTTTAAACCGCGTTGATATAATGTCATGTCTGCAAGGTATGAACATTCAGTGAGGGGGAAGAGCTGGTGAGGGGAGTATTTAATTATATTCATTGAACTGTATTAAAATTGTTATCAACGAGGGACGGCGAAAATTGGAAACAGTGTTCTCGCCAGTGAAATTCTCTTTCTGGGTTTTGATGGATCTTGAGCCCCCAGCAGCATTTTCATGAATGGAGAATGCAGCTTCAAGATCCAGTGCTTTCTTAATTTCATGACCTTCTTTTGTTGCTTTACCGTTCCAAAATTGAAGAAACACCTTTTCTGACTTGCTTTGGGGTATTAATGTAAGTCTTGGATTACTGACAATATCACACTTCGTAGACAAAAACATAGTAACATAGAAGATAGGAACAGGAGGAGGCCATTTGGGCCCTTCGAGCCTGTTCCGCCATTCATAAAGATCATGGCTGATCATCCAACTCAATAGCCTAATCCTAATTCCCCATAACCTTTGGTCCCATTTGCCCCAAATGTTATATCCAGCCTTTTGAATGCATTCCATGTTTTGGCATCAACTACTTCCTGTGGTAATGAATTCCACATGATCACCACTCTTTGGCTAAAGAAATGTCTCCTCACCTCCATCCCAAATCATCTATCCTAAATCTTCAGACTGTGACCGCTGGTTCTGGACTCATTCACCATTGGGAACATCCTCCCTGCATCTATCTTGTCTAGACCTATTAGAATTTTAAAAGTGTCTATGAGATTCCCCCTTATTCATCTGAACTCCAGAGAAAACAATCCCAACCTAGTCAATCTTTCCTCATACGTAAGTCCTGCCATCCCCAGAATCAGCCTGATAAACCTTCACTGCACTCCCTCAAGACCAAGAATGTCCTTCCTCAGAAAAGGAGACCAAAACTGCACACAACATTCTAGGTGTGGCCCCACATAGACCCTGTATAGTTGTAACAACACATCCCTGCTCCTGTACTCAAAACCTCTCACAATGAAGGCCAACATGTCATTTGCCTACTCTGCTGCACCTGCTTGCTTACCTTTAGTGACTGGTGGACAAGGCCATCCAGGACTCACTGCACACTCCCCTCTCCGAATTTACAGCCATTCTGGTAGTAATCTGCCTTCTTGTTTTTGCTTCTTAAGTGAATAACCTCATATTTATCCAAATTATACTGTATCCACTATTGATTTGCCCACTCACCCAATCTGTCCAGATCATTCTAAAGGATCTCTGCATCCTCATCACAGTTCATCCTCCCACCCAACTCTGCAAACTTTGAGATGTTACATTTTGTTCCCTCATTCAAATCGTTAATATCTATTGTGAAGAGCTGAGTCCCACCCCTGTGCTCCCCTACTAGTCACTGCCTGCCAGTTTGAAAAGCAAGCAAGAAGTCTCACAACATCAGGTTAAAGTCCAACAGGTTTATTTGGTAGCACAAGCCACAAACTTTCAGGGCACTGCCCCTTCATCAGGTGACTGGGAGTTGTGTTCACAAACAGGGCATATATAGACACAAACCCAACTTACAAGATAATGGTTGGAATGCGAGTCTTTACAGGGAAGAAGATTGTGCATATCAACATCGACAATTTGAAAAGCACCCATTAATTCCTACTCTTCGTTTTCTCTCTGCCATTCAGCTTTCTATCCATCTCAATCTACTTCCTCCAATCCCATGCGCTTTAATCTTGCATGATAATCTCTTATGCTAGATTTTGTCAACCACTTTATGAAAGTCCAAATATACTACATCGACTGGCTCCCCCTTCTCAACTCTATTAGTTACATCTTCAAAGAATTCCAACAGGTTTGTCAAGCATGATTTCCCCTTCATAAATCCATGCTGATTCTGTCTGAACCTGCGACTGCTTTCTAAATGCTCTGCTATAAAGTCTTTGATAATGGATTTGAGAATTTTCCCTACTACCGAAGGGCCCTTTCAGAGGCAGTCGTACTAACAAATCACTGCAGCTGATACTTGGTGAATGATTTTTAGTACTTTGATTCTCCTGCATGAGGGAGCCTTGTGATCAAAGGGGTCATTAATCTGATCCTTGACAGTGACCCATCAACCCCTGCTGAAAAATACCAAGTCAACTCCAGCCTCTTGGTGGAAAATCGGGCATCTATGATGTTATCAGATCTTTGCCTCAAGACAGTCTGAAGCTCTTCCCCAAACATATGAAGACTAGTTAAGAAAGCATTTTGCGGGTTGACTGCCTGGTATAGGCTGCTATAGCAGCAGTTTGAACATTGAGAAATATTGTTACATCCCTTTGTGGCAGAAAGCTCATGTTGTGAGGTAGATGCAAAGAGGATGTTCTTTCCTTAAGATAACAGCAAAATACTGCGAATGCTGGAATCTGAAACAAAATCAGAAAATGCTGGAAAATCTCAGCAGATCTGACAGCATCAGTGGAGAGAGAATAGAGCCAATGTTGAGTCTGGATAATCCTCCATCAGATATTCTTTCCTTAATGGCAGCATAGTTAATTTTAATGGACAATGGTACTTTGTACATTTACTTTGTACAGGTGAATTTTGTGCTTGATTCTCGATTTTTTTTTTGTTTATAGGGATGTCCTGGCAGATCTGAATCTCCAGGTGCTGCAGCAGTGCCAGCTTCCCATAAAAATTCCCCAGTCTTGGGCAGCCAGCATCATGGATTCTCCCATGTTTTGTGACAAAACTTATGCTTCCTCTCCGTCTAAATCAAATCATTATCAAATGTTTGTGTATTTCACAGTGCTGAACAGGCTGAGTGGCTGTTGGTTCCATCGTGTGCTGTGAGGTGTCAGTTACCTGTCAGGCATGTGCAGAGACTTCACTCTATTCCTCACCTTGTCTATACAAAATAAGTGGATTGTTACTATGCGTAAGCAGATGTTTTGGCTGCATTACTCCAGATTTGGCAAGTGCTGTATTGTACATGTTTTGCAGTCTCCTTGCAGCCTGTGGTCATTTCTCAGATTTACTGCCAGATGAGATGATGAAAATTAAATGTATTTGTTCTAATATAAGTGTCTTTATTTAAGTACCACATTAATTATTGGTAAATTTGATGCATATTCCATTGTTATTGCCACAACAATACTGGACGCTGGACTTGTTGGTGCATCACTGACATACTGGGTGGGATTTTCTGGTCGCGCTCACCCCAAGGTCAGAAAATCCCACCTGAGGTCAACAGACCTTTGCATGGTCCATGTCCTACCCACTACGATTATGGTAGTGGGTGTGATGGGAAAATTCCACCCACAATGGTGCATGGCAGACAAGTTAAAAATTACATCTTTCCTCCCTCCCCTCCCCAGAAAAAGTAAATTGATTGTGAGATAATGGATTTATAGAAACATAGAAACTAAAAGCAAGAGTAGGCTATTCGAGCTTGCTCCACCATTCATTTTGCTCATGGCTGATCATCTAATTCAGTATCCTGATTCCCTCCTCCTCACCACCTCCCCCCCCACCTCCCCCACCCCGGCCCCGCCCCAAACTTCTCCCCATATCGCTTGATCCCTTTAGCCACTGGAGCTTTATCTAATTTCATCTTGAAATCATACAATGTTTTGGCCTCAACTACATTCTGTGGTAGCGAATTCCACACATTCGCCACCCTCTGGGTGTAGAAATTTCTCCTCGCCTCAGTTTTAAAAGGTTTACCCCTCATCCTCAAACTATGACTCCCAGTTCTAGGCTCCCACACCACCATTTGGAACATTCTTTCTGAATCTATCCTGTCTAACCCTGTTACAATTTTATAAGTTTCCATGAAATCCCATCTCATTCTTCTAAACCCCAGTGAATATAATCCCAAACAACTTTGTCGAAACATCCCTATCCTCAACTCCTCTCTCTATGAAGCCCAACATACCATTTGCCTTCTTTACTGCCTGCTGTACTCTGTGAGTTTATTTTCGGCGACTAATGCATGAGGACACCAAGGTCTCGCTGAGTATCCATTCTCTCAATTTATACCTATTCAAGTAATAATGTCTTCCCATTATTGCTACCAAAGCGAATAACCTCACACTTATCCATGTCATGTTGCATCTGCCCACACACTTAGCTTGTCCAAATCACGCTGAAGCATCTCTGCATCCCTCTTTCAAATCATTAATATATAATGTGAAAAGTTGGGGTCCGAGCACAGATTCCTGCGGAACCCCACTAGTCAGTGACTGCCAATTAGAAAAAGACTCATTTATGCCAACTCTTTGCTTCCTATCTATTAACCAGCTTTCTACCCATCTCCAGACATTACCCACAATCCCATATGCTTTGCTCAGTAGTCTGTTGTACGAGACCTTGTCGAAAGTCTTTGAAAGTCTAAGTAAACCACATCCACTGGTTCTCCTCGGTGAACTCTACTAGTTACACCCTCAAAGAAGTCCAGTAGATTCTTCAAGCTTGATTTATTTACCTGTTGTAAATCCATGCTGCCTTTGTCTGATTAATGTGCTTATTCTGTCCAAACTCATTACATTTAAAACAAAAAAAAATGATACTGCTCTGCTGCTGCCCTGAGACTGGCAATATCAAACTCTATCTCTTCCATGAGACAGCCATGGGAGCCAGCCAAAATTTTCAAATGAAGTTGGCTCCATAAATGTTTATTGGTGTTAGCTGCAGCATGTGTTGATGGGCACGAACCTGCAAGTTCAACAGGTAAGAGGAAAGGCAAATGGAATGTTGGCCTTTAGTTTGAAGGTAATAGAGTATAAAATGGAGTATAAAGATAGGGAAGTCTTGCTAAAAGTATACAAGGTACTAGTTAGACCACACCTGGAATACTGTGTACAGTTTTTTTCCCCTTTATCTAAGGAAATACATACTGGCATTGGAGGCAGTCCAGAGAAGGTTCACTAGGTTGATCTTGGATATGGAGGTATTTTCTTACGGGGAGAGGTTAAGCAGGCTGAGCCTGTTTAGAAAAATGAGGTAACCTTAATGATGCATTTAGGATTCTCAGGAGGCTTGGCAGAGTAGGTGCTAAGACAATGTTTCCCATTGTGGGAGAATCTAGGACCAGAGGGCGCAATCTCAGAGTAAGGGGTCACCCATTTAAGATGTGGAGATGCTGGCGTTGGACTGGGGTAAACACAGTAAGAATTCTCACAACACCAGGTTGAAGTCCAACAGGTTTATTTGTTAGCAAAAGCCACTAGCTTTCGGAATGCTGCTTCTTCGTCAAGTAAGTGGGAGTTCTGTTCACCAACAGGGAATATAAAGACATAAACTCAATTTACAAAATAATGGTTGGAATGCAAGTATTTACAGATAATCAAGTTTTAAAGGTACAGACAATGTGAGTGGAGAGAGCGTTGAGCACAGGTTAAAGAGATGTGTATTGTCTCCAGACAGGACAGTTAGTAAGATTTTGCAAGCCCAGGCAGGTCATGGGGGTTACAAATAGTGTGACATGAACCCAAGACCCCAGTTGAGGCTATCCTCATGTGTGCAGAACTTGGCCATTAGTCTCTGCTCAGTGACTCTACATTGTTGTGTGTCATGAAGGCCACCTTAGAGAATGCTTACCCGAAGATCAGAGGCCAAATGCCCCTGACCACTGAAGTGTTCCCTAACAGGAAGCGAACACTTCTGCCTGGTGATTGTCGAGCGATGTTCATTCATCCATTGTCATAGCGTCTGCATGGTGTCCCCAATGTACTATGCCTCGGGACATCCTTTCCTGCAGCGTATCAGGTAGACAACATTGGCTGAGTTGCAAGACCATGTACAGTGTATCTGGTGGATGGTGTTCTCACGTTAGATGATGGCATCTGTGTTGATGACCCGGCATGTCCCACAGAGGTTGCTGTGGCAGGGCTACACAACAGTGCGGCCACTGCCCTCCTGAAGGCTGGATAGTTTGCTGCAGACAATGGTGTGTCCATGGCTGCATGGTTGTCTGAAGGCAAGAAATGGGGGTGTGGGGCTGGCCCTAGTGAGATGCTCATCTTCAATGACATGTTGAAGGCTCTGGAGAAGACGTCACAGCTTCTCTGCCCCCGGGAAGCACCAGACAACGAAGGGCACTCTGCCCGCAGTGCCCCATGCCCATCTTCTGAGGAGGTCAGTGTGTTTTTTCGCTGTGGTGCAACAGAACTGTCGATCGATGGATCGAGTGCCACACCCTGCTATTACAAAGGCATCCCTCAGCGTCTGGAGATGTCCATTGCGAACTTCCTTATCTGAGCAGATCCTGTATATACGGAGGGCTTGTCTGTAGGGGACGGCCTCTTCAATGTGCTTTGGGTGGAAGCTGGAGAAGTGGAGTACCATGAGGTTATCCATGGGCTTGTGGCACAGTGAAGTGCTGAGGTGACTTCCCCAGAGGAAGACGCGTGCATCCAATTATATGGTACATACTCTTGCAACTCGGCCAACGTTGTCTACCTGATATGCTGCAGGAAAGGATGTCCCAAGGGATGGTACACTGGGGAGTCCATGCAGACATTATTACAACGGATGAATCAACACTGCTCGACGATCACCAGGCAGGAGTGTTCCTTTCCTGTTGGGGAACATTTCAGCGGTCATGGGCATTCAGCCTCTGATCTTTTAGTAAGCATTCTCCAAAGCGGCCTTCATGACACATGACAATGCAGAGTCGCTGAGCAGAAACTGCTAGCCAAGTTCCGCACCCATGAGGACGGCCTCAGCCAGGATCTTGGGTTCACGTCACACTATCTGTAATCCCCATGACTTGCCTGGGCTTGCAAAATCTCCCTAACTGACCTGTCTGGAGACAATACACATCTCTTTAATCTGTGCTTAATGCTCTCTATTGTTTGTACCTTGAAGACTTGATTATCTATAAAGACTCACATTCCAACCATTATTTTGTAAATTGAGTTTGTATCTTTATATCCCCTATTTGTGAACAGAATTCCAACTCAGCTGACGAAGGAACAGCGCTCAGAAAGCTAGTGACTTTTGCTACCAAATAAACCTGTTGGACTTTAACCTGGTGTTGTGAGATTTCTTACTGTGTTTATCCCAGTCCAACGCCAGCATCTCCACATCATGTTCACCCATTTAAGACAGTGATGAGGAGGAATTTCTTCTCTCAGGTAGTGAGTCTGTGAAATTCTTTACCATCACGGGCTGTAGAGGCTGGGACATTAAGTTCAAGGCTGAGATAGACAGATTTTTAATCAGTCAGGGAATCAAGGATTATGGGAATAAGGTGGGAAAATGGAGTTGATAATTATACCAGATTGGTTATGATCTTATTGAATAGTATAGTGGACTCAATGGGTGAATGGCTTACTTTTGCTTATACGTCTAATGGTCTGTTAGCATTCCTCAAAACACTGAAAGAACAGTGATATGATTTCAAGTTAAAATGATGTACTACTTGGAGGGTGTTATGTATTTATTCCTGTTGGTTCATTTGAGCTCTGCTATATTAATGTATATACCTAACATGATGTAATAGACCTTATGCAGGAAACAGAAAGAGAAGCAGCAGCCATGGAAGAGATCTCACACTATTAATGAAGCTCTATTCATTTTAACCAAAGTCTGTTCAGCATATCAAGTCAACAATACACAACAAAAACTGGTGATGAGGACCACAGACATGCACTTGTTAGCCACCTGGAAACGTTGGAATGCAAAAAAAACTTTGACATGTGATATGGAGACTAACGGGCTAGGTGGATATGAGTAAATGACACAAGAGCTAGCTGTAATAAATAAGAGGTTAAGAACTTAAGAACATAAGAAATAGGAGCAGGAGTAGACCACCTAGCCTTCAAGCCTGCCCCATCATTCAATAAGATCATGACTGATCTGAAAGTGGTTCAGTTCCACTTACCCGCTTGCTCCCCATAACCCTTGATTCCCTTATCGATCAGAAATATATCTACCTGTGACTTAAGCATATTCAACGAGGTAGCCTCCACCGCTTCAATGGGCAGAGAATTCTAGAGATTCACTACTCTCTGAGAGAAGAAGTTCCTCCTCAACTCTGTTCTAAACTGACTCCCCCTTATTTTGAGGCTGTGTCCTCTCGTTCTTGTTTCCTTTCTAAGTGGAAAGAATCTCTCTGCCTCTACCCTAGCTAGCTCCTTCATTATCTTATGTGTCTCTATAAGATCACCCCTCGGCCTTCTAAACTCCAACGAGTACAGGCCCAGTCTACTCAATCTCTCCTCATAAGCTAACCCCCTCATCTCCGGAATCAACCTGGTGAACCTTCTCTGTACTCCCTCCAAGGCCAATATATCCTTTCTCAAATACGGGGACCAAAACTGCACACAGTACTCCAGTTGCGGCCTCACCAGTGCCCTGTACAGTTGCAGCAAGACCTCCCTGCTTTTATATTCCATCCCCCTCACGATAAAGGCCAACATACCATTTGCCTTCCTGATCACCTGCTGCACCTGCAAACTGAGTTTTTGCGATTCATGCACAAGGACTCCCAAGGGGGTCCTTGTGCTTCAACAAGGTTGAAGCTCAGTCAGGTACCTTGTGTGTAAGAAAATCGAAGCAGCTGCTGGGAACACAGTTGCAAAGTTGTGCATATGGAAAGCTACTCAAGTGAAAAGAATGGCGGGAGGTCTCTGCAACATGGAACTTTTTGATGAAAATGTGGAGTAATGAAGTTCTTAAACTGAGCATTTTGACTATTTTATGTAGGAAGCAAAATAGCTGAAGATATTATGGTGCCCATTTTCCTGAGTGTGATGGGGGAGGAAAATCCTTTAACTTCCTTCATAGTCTAGTGAACCTGACAAACCCAACACTCTCTCAGCAATTCTGTCTTCCACCTTTTTCCTTCGGGAGAAAGATACAAAAGCCTGAGGTCATGTACCAACCAACTCAAGAACAGCTTCTTCCCTGCTGCTGCCAGACTTTTGAATGGACTTACCTTGCATTAAGTTGATCTTACTCGATGCTCTAACTATGATTGTAGCACTACATTCTGCACCGTCTCGTTTCCTTCTCAATGAATGATATGTTTTTTCTGTACAGCACGTAAGAAACAATACTTTTCAGTGTATGTTAATACACGTGACAATAATAAAGCAAATCAAAAAAAAATACAAATTGTGACATTCTGGAAGCACATTTTTCACCGTAACCCCTGATGATTGCAGAGTACCTTTGATTCCATAAAATAAACCAAGATGAGAGAGAGTCAATTGCACAATTGGTAGCAATGCTTAAAAGACGTGCAGAACATTGAGTTGAGGTGTGCTGAATGACACTATTCAGACAGATTTGCTTTCACAGTGAAGCAACATAAAAACATGTGTTAACTGAGAGAATTGTTACTCTGCAGATGCCATTGAAATAACAGTTTCCATGAAACTGACTGCGAAGGAAGCCCAATAATTGAGTTTGTATACTCAGAAGTACAAAATGTTCGCTGAATCAACACCCAAAGCCATTGAGACTCACACATGTTACTGGTATGCAAAACCAGGGCACTCTGCTGCTGAATGCTGATGTAAAGACAGGCAATGTCAAAGCTGTGGAAAAAAAAGGACACAGAGCATGCCTGCAGGAAGAAAAAGCAAGCTATAAATAAAAATAAGCAGCAAGAACAAACAAGACAGCATTTAAACAAAACAAAATAGAAGAATGTCCATGCTGTACACAAGGATTGAAAAGAGTGAAAAGTTTCACAGTCAGAGGAGGAATTATCACTAAATGTGCTAACCATTGCTGGAACTAAACATGTACTGTGTCATTCCACTGCTGGATGGACTGTCAATAAGGATGGAGGTTGATACTGGCAGAATCTCGCTGCTGTCAGAGTCTATCAACAATGGGGGGGACGGAAGGCAAGACAAAACAGTATGTTCCACCAAGGATTTTGTAAGGCAAGAACAGATACATTTTTGACAGGTAAAGGAATTAAGGATTATGGTGAGCTGGCGGGTAAGTGAAGCTCAGTCCACAAAAAGATCAGATCTTTTTGAATGGGGGAGCAGGCACGAGAGGCCAGATAGCTTACTCCTACTACTAATTCTTATGCAAGGACAAAAAGTTTTGGCTCTGAACTATTAGGCTCCTGCTACTGTGCTTGCACAGACCTGTCTCTTACACTGTTGAGATCAGGGATGACATTTTCTGGAGGAGATATGCAGATTAGTTATTGGCTGGAAGGACAGATCTGCCAAATCTGGAGCCTGCTGAAAATTCAGGATCAGACTTACTAAGTCCTGACTTGAACCTTACAACAACCCCTACACAACCAGACACTGTTGAGAAAAGCAACATCTCACCTTCTGCTCCGATGCAGAGCTAACCTCTAGTTCCTACCTCAACACCATTTAAACCAACTTTGGATGACATCAATGCAAAGATGAAGACGCCAGGGTTTCCCATCAGTTTGAAGAAGATGCCAGAAGTCTGTCGTCAACTGTTCTGAGAGCGATGACCTCCAGACTGCTTGACTTATCAGAAGTGACTGTCTTGTTGATTATTGTTCATGTTGAACTTGTTTTGAACTTCTTTGGGGATGTTCAATTTAAGGAATGAGTATTTGTGTTTATTCCCATAGGCTCACTGAACCCATGCTTTATTAATGTATGCACCGGAAATGATGTAACAGACCGAGTGTGGGAAACAGGAAGAGAAGCAGCATGGAAGAGATCACACACCATTAATAAAGTTCTATTCATTTTAAGAAAAGTCTATCCCACGTATCACATCTTCACCACACAACACAGGACAACTGTCACGTTGTAGTTTTCCCATGTGTCTGCTACCCTGTTCTTCTAGTAGAAATTGCAAGTTTGGGATGTGCTATTGAAGGAGCCTTGATGAATTACTGTAGTGCATCGTGAAGATGGTATACAAAGTTTCCTCCATGTGCCAGTGGTGGAAGTAATGAGTATTTAAGGTGGCAGAGTCACACGGGCTGCAGTACCTTGGAAAATGTTGATTTTTTTTTGCATTGTTGGAGCTGCACTTATCCAGATATGTGGAGAATATTCCATCATACATCTGACTTGTCCTTTGTAGATGGTGGACATGCTTTGGGGAGTCAGGAAATAACTGCAGAATTTCTACCGTTTAACCTACTCTTGTAGCTGCGTATTTCTATGGCTAGTTCAGTTGGGCTTTTGTCATGAGAAAAGTAGATTTATTGGCTGGAATTATACCAGCATGCCTGTCCCGATTCCAGAGGCAGGCAAGGCTCGGAGAACAGCGTTGTCCATTTGCCTTGGGTGGGATTGTACAAACCTTGGGCAGACATGCCGGTAAAATTCTGTCCAATATATCAGACCTGTGACCTATCATCAGAGCTGGAAAAAGCAAAAAATGTAATAGATTTTGAACAAGTGGAAGGGTGGAGGACAGGATAGATTAAATGACAAAAGGTTTAAGGTGCAAGGCCTTCCAAGGGTCTGGCAATGGGTCATGTAAAGAAACAAAAGATCAATGTAGAGGGGCTGTGGATGGCGGAGTTTTGAATAGCTGCTGTCCGAAAGAAAAGGAAAAACAGAGCGCAAAGAAAAACTCAGCAAAATGAAGGGAATCAGTTGCCCTACAGAGTTCGCATTCTTAAATTTCTGAATTCAGTATCAAGTCCAAAGGTTGTAAAGTGTCCATTTGAAAGATGTGAAACTGTTCCTCGAGCAGGTGTTGAGCTTCAATAGAAAACTGAGGTCAGAAAGATTAGCAGTGTAGGAGCAAGGTGCAAGTTAAACATAACCCAGAGTTTCCATTTTATAGACAGAAAGGAATTGTTCTGCAAAACAATTAACCAGTCAGCATCTGTAGTTGAGGTCCCATCATGAATAGTAAATGTAGTAACCTAAATTGAAGAAAGTCCCGCCCGCCATGGGAATCGGAGCAGGTGAGAGCTAGACTATGGAAAGGTCCGTTGGCCTCAGGAGGGATTTTCCGGTTTCAGGGCAAGCGTGGCTGGAAAATCCTGCCCAGTGGGTCTACCAGAGCAGTCCTGTTTGTGGATCTTGGAAAGGAGGCTTTTTGGGGTTGTAGTATTATAAGATTGGAGGCTATGGAGGGAAAATCTCCAGAAGAGATGACATCAGTCACAGTGCTGGCAACAGTGGTGATGAGGTAGGGTGTGTGAAAGTCGGTTGTAGATGTGCCATTTTGTTCAGTAGAGGCTAGTATGAGACAACACCACACTTGCCAGCAGGAAGAGTCCATAGCAAGCCATCATAGTATTGGTTTATAGGTTTCCAAAAACATCACTTCCTCACATACCCAAGCTAGTCTGTAAGAATAGCAGAAAGGTAAAGACAGGTAATGCTGCACAAGAAACAGAAAAAATGCTAACCCTATTGTTTCCGACAAAAAATGCGGGTGGGAACTCATGCTCAGATTGAAGAGACCAAGTTCATGAAGATTTATGGAAGGCTGGAAGATTCATGTAACTTGGGCCAATGAGAAGGAATTTCCAGAAAGAATCTAACCCTCATAATGGAAGTCAATCCTGACATTAGAAGTTACCCATTTGGGAAAGGATAAAAGAAGCAAGCTATCAGGAATAGAGAACAGTTTTTGAATGAAGTGACCAAAAATAATTAAAGAAACAGTGTAAAGCACAAGCATGGTGAGAGATATTGGTTGCTTTAAATATTAAATGGTGGAGCTTTTCTTCAGTGTAAAACTCAAGTTGCCTACAAAAGTAGTTTTTAATCAATTCTGCTTTTAGCTTGTTTGTTACAATAAAAGTCTCGTAACTTGAAATCCTGTCATGTGATTCTTTCAGTTGGCCACTGGAATTCAAATTTATTTTCAACAGTCTTTATGGGATTTGTAACATTATAATCAGTTGCTAAATTCTCATGCATATTAGTTGGCTGAACAATGGCTGTTGAAAATCTGGTTCATCACAAATTGTAGTCACATTATAATTTCCTATTTTACTGTATGAATACTAAAGAAAACAAATATCACATTGGGGCAGAGCAGGGAAGATCCCCCATACAACTACATGCTTAAGCAGTGCAGAGAAACCAAATATACTTTCTTCTTATTGCACAGACAATAATTTGCATTATTTTTGAGTCATTTAGCAGATTAAAGAAGATTTTTTGATGTGCTTCAGGAAATAGTTGTCTGACAGCATCTGTACTTTCTTCCTGAGCTTATGGCCAGGGCTTGGGTTTAGTCTTATATCTTCAAGTCCCTTTCTGGCACTCCTGCTGCTTCAGGTCAATAACTCAGTCCTTCCAACTCAAATGAGAAAGACTATTGACAGCAGCTGCTATTAGTCTGCAAAGGATTCTCTCCATAACCTACAAGCAAGGGTAATTCCGCTGCAAGTGCTAGTAATTAACTACACTGGTCAATGAAGTTTCCTAGCCATGTGCCTATTTCTTCTGTGAGATCACTAGCTAAAATCCAGAAATCACCATATCAAAAACCTGAACATAACCACCCTTTTCATTGCATAGGAAGTCCGTGGCAGGATTTTCCGGCTGCACTCGCCCCAAGTCAGAAAATCCCATCAGCAGACAACAGACCTTTGTGTGATCTGTGTCTCACCCACTACGATTCCTGGAGGGCAGGATGGTAAAATTCCACCACGAGCATGTGAATGCACCTACAAACCACCAGTGGGCTTGTGTTTCACAGGTTGTTCAATGCCCAGACACCGGCAGTCAAAAATATTATCCGTGATTAAAAGTCCTTCTCTTTATCAGGGAGGCATGGCCATTAAAAATAATGATTTCTGTTGAAATGTCAAAAAACTAAATGTAACAATAGGAGAAAATTTGATAATTATTTATCTACCTTAATGCCACATTTCTCTACATAGCATTCTGACAACTGTAATGCACTGCATGTTTTACCACTTAATAGTTTGAAGTCCCAAGGTGCCAGAGTTTGGATTACCATTCAGTAATTCACATGGTGGACATTTTAGTGGCCCAGCACAGCCAAATCTGCTCCAATATCGTGGCTTCAGAATCTGGAAGATCACAGATTTAAATCTGGAAGATCACAGATTTGAGTCTAGAGATTCATTCACTTTTAATCCAATACTCTGGATTGAAATGGATACTTGGGGCTAGATTTTCCTGTCTCAATGCAGGGCTGACACAGGTTGAGTGGAGCTTAAAAATAGGAGGTGTTGCATGAGTCTGGGATTCCCACCCTCATTTTGGGTGCCAGCAGCTTTCATTGGTTTGGAAAGTAGGGCAGATTGGGAACATGTAAGTTGCTGCCTTGGTGTTGCCAGCAGCATTACAGAAGTGAGAATTTCTGAACTTCCCCTATTTTGATGGAAATGGGTAGGTTTTAGTAGATGAAGGGTAAATGATCATTAAACTGGCAAGCAGTCAAAGGAAAGAATAACATTGTAAAAGTGGAACAGTCTGGACAAAGTGCTATTCTGCATTGCAGAGTTTTTTTAAGGCTAGTCCAGTTTGAAGTCTGATTGTGTGACAGACTTCCATTTTATTCAGTTTTCCTTGATGTTCGGACATTTCAAAGCTTTGATAGAAGTTTGAGTTTCTAACTATTTTAAAGGCTCTAATGGATTCTGCTTTAAAGGGTTTCTTTACTAGCTGCCAGGGGAATGTAAGCTAGTTTATTTTGATAGATTCATGAGCATTTCAAAGACTTCTAAATTTTATTACAGAACTTGAGAGGTCTGTTTCAAGTGGCTGCTGGATGAATGGGTTGGAATGTTGATAGGATTAAGAGTTTTGAAGAATGGTGAGGGACGTTGAAGAGAGTGTGGGGGATGAGGGATGTATGTGAGGTTAAGTGGTTTTGAAGGAAGCAGGAAGGGTGTTGTAAGTGGGTTCAATGCGGACTGAAACAGCAGGGAAGTTTGAAGGGAGTAAAGTGTTTTGAATGGGTTAAGGGGGGCTTTAAGTGAGTTAAGTGGGGTTTGAACATGATTAAGTGGGTTTGAAGGGGCAAGGTGGCGTTGAAGAGTGTTAAGGAGGTTGAGGAATGAAGTAATTTGGAGAAGGTGGGGGACTGTGGGTTAGGAAACTTCGCACCGATCTGCAAAACCAGGCTGATGGTTCTGTGAACAGAGGTGGGCCTTTTAATCTGACCACCTTGGCATTGGCCTTCATCTCAGCCCCAGGCCAGCTGCCAAACTGCCTGTCTTCACTGCAGAGAAATCCTGCCTGCTGAGACTCCCAGGTAGGAAGCAGGGCGAAGACATCTGGAAATTTCATCGCTCCTGATTCTTGCCCCAACCATCTGGCTGTTGATGTCTAAGTGGGTGAGGAGTTTTGGCCTGTACTGTTGATTAGACAGAGCTTGAACACAAGCTCTAGACTTTCACTTTAGTCAGGGACTGAGGAAGTACTGCTTTTTGGAGACTGTCATGCAGAGTTTGCATGTACTCCCTGTGTTTGTGTGGGTTTCCTCTGAGTACTCCAGTTTCCTCCTACAATGCAACGATGTGCGGATTAGGTTGATTGGCCATGCTAAGTTACCTCTAAGTGTCAGGGGGACTAGCAGGGTAAATACGTGGGGCTATGGGGATAGGACCTGGGTAGGATTGTTGGCAGTGCAGACTTGAGACTAAGTAGGATAGACCTTGACTTTATGTGATAGTGTAAAGTCGCTAATTGTACGTAGATAGTCCATTTTAAACTCTAGCCGATTGTTATTTCCGTTGAAGTCAATGGAAATAAAAAGTAGGAGATATTAAATGGGCTGCTGACTTGCCCTCAACCTCCTATCATGTGGTCAAGATCTGCTTATATATGTTTAACCAATGTAGAAGAGCAACTGCAAAACTAAAAAGATGTTGAACTATATAGCCAGCAAAGCAAAATGTAAGTCAGATGGTTAAGTGTTCATCTTGAATAATTTATCCAGTTTTGGTTGCAATGAAAGAACAGGCACATTCAAACCCTGGAGGCACTGCAACCATAAGGAATAATTGAATAGAAAAGGTTGGAAATTTTATTGGAGCTGCCTCTGCTTCACTTCCAAACATGAGGTGAAAAGTCATTTAAAGCACTTTCCCATAGAAGTAGAGCAAGAACAGCAGTTTTTGGTTAGATTTCAAAAGGAGATGTCTAATTGGTAACCTTATGGAAGTATATGATATTGTTAAGGACTTGGAGTTGAGTTGAGGAAGTTGAGGAGGAACTTCTTCACTCAAAGGCTGTTGAATCTCTGGAATTCTCTGCCCGTTGAAGTGGTGGAGGCTGCCTCGCTAAATATATTTAAGACGCGGGTTGATAGGTTTTTGATAGGCAATGGAATTAAGGGTTATGGGGAGAGGGCGGGAAAGTGGAACTGGGCCACGACAGATCAGCCATGATCTTATTGAATTGCGGGGCAGGCTCAAAGGGCTAGATGGCCTACGCCTGCTCCTATTTCTTATGTTCTTATGAAAAAGTTAATCTCGAATGGCAGTAAGTCTGCTAACCAACTTCAATCTGGCTCTGCTTGGAATGTGATAAACTTGAAAGCAATGCAAATGGCATTTCTTTGATTGATGAAACCCAAAAAGATAATCCCCTCGAACCTAGCATTGAAGGAGTCTGAGGCAGCAATTGCAGCTGCTGGAAACTACAACTGCCCGTAGTTACTCTGTTGGAAGACCTGTGCTGCAGATTATTCCGCATCTGTCACAACTTTTGATGCTGGCTGCTTGAATCTACATACAGTCACTTTGAGGGACCATGTGCAGGTGGTGGAAACATCTTCCTGAACTGACATTTGAAGCACATTTTGGGACATTGTTCCCAGTGCTTGAACATAATTTTGATGCCCAGCAAGTACCCTCCTTTTAAATAATAAGCTCAATGGCTCCTAAGACTGCTTATTAAGGGACACTGCATTTGCCATAGAAGGTAGCAGGACAAGGTGAGAGCATGGCTAATATGACATTCAGTACCCTAAGATTTTGTTAAGTCCAAAGCTTATTATTCAGAGGGTGAAGTCATTACTAATAGTTGGGGTTGCTTTCTTTGGAGAGGACATGTAGCTCGTGTCTTTCCTCATGAATACTTGCCAGGAATAATCATTTGGAATACTTATTATTTTACACTAATTCTCCACTTCAGCCCATTTGTTTCTTTTAAGGCTTTCACCTGTTCTCTGACTGCCTTCTTAATGTTACTGTTATTCTTAGTTTCCCTAAATGGCACTATTTCCATAGGCTGTGGACCATAAGAACATAAGAAATAGGAGCAGGAGTAGGCCATCTAGCCCTTCGAGCCTGCCCCGCCATTCAATAAGATCATGGCTGATCTGTCACTGCTCAGTTCCACTTTCCCGCTTTCTCCCCATAACCCTTAATCCCCTCTCTTGTCAAAAACCCATCAACCCGCGTCTTAAAAATATTTAGCGAGGCAGCCTCCACCACTTCAACGGGCAGAGAATTCCAGAGATTCACCGCCCTTTGAGTGAAGAAGTTCCTCCTCAACTCCGTTCTAAACCGACTTTGATGAAACATATGGAAGCTTTATTTATGGAAATGGACATCCTGCAAATTAATTCCTGGAACTTGGGTATGCAGAATGTCAATTTATAATCATGCCCAGGCATGTGAAATGAGCACCCAGGATCGCCTGGTAGATAGAAGTTCATGGAAAGGATAACATGTTAAATATCTTTGATCCACTTCCCACTCTTCATTCTTTTTCCTTCTTCCTACATTTAGATTCCAAGGAGGCTTTGTTCAGGTTTTTCTAAATTTTTATTTCTGTTCCTTCTATCTGAGTTGCTTGAAATGGAGAGAAGGAGAGGAATGTAGGGATTGAAAGCTAGTCAGGCTACTCAAGTAGTGCTCCTTTCACAATTGTCAGTATCCTTTGCAAATTTCCATAACTGTATTTTGAGGAAGAATGAATCTGAAGCTTAAAACAGGTATATGCACAAGACAGAAAAATTACACTCTCCCAGTTCTTCCTCATCAGTGTGCCAGCTATCCCCATTTATATGTTTACCAATATCCATCACCATTTAACAATAACATTGTCATGAAAATTTTACAATGTAATTGCCATTTAACAAATTGACTGGATCATAGGAGCTTGAAAATGTAATTAATGAGATATTGACAAAATCTCCCCTTTATTTTAAAATCAGAACTAAAAACAATTTTTTTCAAATGCAAAAGGAAACAAAATCAAATATTTTCCATCTTCTATGTTTTAAACTATATCGTAACAATCCACTAACAGATCCCACACTTTCCCTTTATGTAAACATTTGACCTTAGATAAATAATTACTGACCTTAGATAAATAATTACTGACCTTAGATAAATAATTACAAAGCAAAAGAAAATATCTGATTTTCATGTCATCATAACGTAATTTATTTGAACAGTCATTTTTTTTTGGTAACACAGTCCAATAATTGATGACTTGCAACATATCTTGACCCATCGCAACTTAGAAATCCCACTTCTCTCTCTAATGTTTATTTTATGCTAGCAAGATCTATTCTTAACCTTGTTTCAGTAACACCTTTAATTGAATGAACATTGTACCATAGAAACCAATTATCAACATAGCTTTCTATAGACCAACCTTTCTCGGGTTGCCCCTTGTACAGTATATCCGTCAGTATACACCCATTTCTGTTGCTTGGGAACTGATTCTTTGGACATTGGGCAGGGACAAGGAGGTGGGGCAATTGGTGGAGGTGAGGGGGGGATCCTGCTGCCACTCTGCCAGAGGATTGCTGGGAGAGTGAGTGAAGGGAACGGGATGAACAGGGCTGCTGGGGATGGGCATCGGTGCATGCCCAGAGAAGCCAGTGATCAGGGGTATGAGGAGGGGTCAGAAAGGCACTGATATGAGGTCACGTGACTGATCAGCCATTGGGAGGCTGGCAGTGAAGGGCTATTGCACATGCACTGATCACCACTCTGACAGATCAGAACCTGCGCAGTAGTCCACCTCAGCACTATGCTGTCAGCTCTCCAGTGGGAACAGTGCACCCCACCCCCCCCACCCCATAGTGTTTCAGCAGCTAAGGTGCTTTTCACTACCCTTTTTATTTTCTCCTCTACCCAATCCAATGGGCAAAATTTATTATTCCTTCCCACCATGAATATGATAAACCCTGCTCTACTAGAATATCCAACTGGTAGGCTGGTATGCGAAGCATCACTGAAAATGACCAACCTCATATTTTCTTCATCAACCCAAGGTTGGAAAGTTAAATGTGCATGGCTCTGAATTTAATTTCTGTAATGTCTTATTTGCTCTCAGAACTTCTTCAGCCGTAGCTTATTTCATCATGGTACTCACTTCCAATGCCTCATATCTAGTATCAGGTCTAGCCTGAGTGGTCAACCATCCAATTAAATGGTTTAATTGGCCTGTTTCTTCTTTGGATGCAGGATCCTCTTTTTGTGAGGATTTGGTTTGATTTATAGGGATGCACTTAAAATTTCTAGATATTATCATAGATTCAAGGTCACACCTGACTTATTCTGCTTAATGTCAAATCCTCTATATTTAAATACCCCTGCAACCTGATTTCTAACCTTGGATTCCTCTTTTTTTTGATGATCCACTGCTCAAATTCTACAGAGCACCCCCCCCCCACCAAAAATCATTAACATGGATGATAAAGCTGCCTGCTATTTTCTTCCTGTGATACCAAAAGAACATTGCAGAGTCTGCCTTTAGTTAGGATCAGCCTGTTTTCAACAGCACTGACCCCACCCTGAAATACCGTACCCTTCACACGTTGAGCAACCCATAATTACACTTGTTCAATTCCCACAGCTTCCTTTCTAAATGCCCAGCAATTTTTTTGGCGGTTTCATAACAGTTCCCTTTGAAATTTCTCACCCTGCAATAAAATGCAGCTTTCGTATCAATCACTTCACACTCTGAGGAATATGCTGCTAACGGGGCTAAGAAAGTCTTCAAACTCACTTTTCTTGCAGTAGGGGAGTGCACCCTGACACCTTTATCAAGTCTTTCTTCAAAACCCTGAGCTATTAGTTTAGTTTAGCCTTTTACATGCTTTTATGAAGCACCTTTTCTGCACATATCCGCATGTCACCAAATGCTTTCCAACGCTTTTTATCTGGCATCCCTTATAAATTTGCCTTCCAGTTTGTCAGCAAGTACTACCACTTGGGTGGCACTGTAGCACAATGGTTAGCACTGCTGCTTCACAGCTCCAGGAACCTGGGTTTGATTACAGGCTTGGGTCACTGTCTGTGTGAAGTCCAAAGATGTGCAGGCTAGATTGATTGGCCATGCTAAAAAAATTGCCCTTAGTGTCCAGAAATGCATATGTTAGAGGAATTAGTGAGTAAACATGTAGGGATATGGGGTTAGGGCCTGGGAGTGATTATGATTGGCGCAGACTCAATGGGCCCAATGGCCTCTTTCTGTACTGGAGGGATTCTAAGTTATTCTAAGTAAAACCTTCTGATCACAAGGGCTCCTACTCCAAGTGGTATTCCTAACTTGTCCTGTGGTTCTTGTTCTTGTCAAACTTTGACCTTTACTTGCCCTTGTCTCTCTTTCTGTTCTCCTGCTGCATGATCTCTTTCACATGCAATCACAGCCCCTTTCGTATGTCTGTGATCTTTTCTTTGGGTCGTGACCACTTTCAGTACTCGCATTACATTTCCTGGCCTTCCATTTCTTCACTTCATTTTACCATTACATGGGTCTTGCCTCTTATCCTTTATCCTGCTTATCCAGCCAATGTTTGGATTCACCATTGGCTTATCTCGCTCTCCCTATTATGGTGGAATGCCTCCACACATTGATGTCTACTGGCAAAAATATTACTCTCATTCCTACTCTGGGTAGTTGTGCTTTAGTTACTTTGTTCCTATTTAGTTATCCCTCTAGCTGCTGTAACCTGCTCCTCGTAACTTCCAACATATGCTCATGATTTATTGGAAAGAAAATGGCAAGAATGAGCTTCTAAGTTTTATATTTGTGTCTTTGAATTAATTTAGGGCTGAATTGAACTCCTGGCCTTAACTGAAATAAAATGGTTGGCAGTATTCAGCTAAAAATCTTCAGCTCAGTGGAACGAAGTCTGTCTTTGGAAACCAAAGAGACCAAGATAAGAGAGATTGGTTTGGCTATATACTTCTCCATGCTATAACTTTTTTGGACATCTGCTGGGGCCATCTTCACGCGAAAAAGCTCCAGATTGATGGTGTCAAAACCCTGCAAATTTATCCTTTATTTTAGAAAGCTAACCTCCAAAGCCCATCGCTGCAGAGACCCTATTTGTATGTAGGCACATATACGTGCTGGGTTTTTATATAAAGAGGTAGATAGTTATAGCTATGATATTCAAATTCTGACATGGCAAAATTCCTCATTTCACAAATTCCCTTACATAATCGGTCCAGAATTTCATTGGTGTTCCTAATCGAATGCGCATCCCCCTGCCTCCATTTCTTCATTACATTATTGACAATGGTCTATTCATCCTTACTATATATTACTGTAACTAGGCTAAATTTGGTTGTTAGATCTACAGTATGTCGCAAAATGAAATCATGATCCTTGTCCCAAAGTTGTGAGGCGATAGCCACTACATCATTAAATTCCCTGGCCAGTGGCAGACTCACGACAGGACATTGTAGTGTCCTTTGATTAATAACAAATGTCATATTGAGCTATGAGTTACCCAACAAGGTTGTTATTTTTTTAAATCAACCGCTTCAGCATCCCACAGTGGCACTTCCAGTTTTTGTGATACTGAATGTGCAAATTGTCTATTAAACTTCCAGATTTTTTTTGTCCACCAAGCATTTATCCCCAGAAGTTAGCTAGACTGCTTGAACTCTGATGCAAAATATCTGCCTTCCTTATCGGCAGGCAGTAATGGTCTGACCAAGTAAAATGTAGATCCACAGTTTTCTCACATACAATCACTCTAATTCTCCATGTCTAGCTTCATCTGTGCATTTTTTAAAAAATCAAAGATCTGATTTCCAATAGAGATATCTCATTAGAGACCACATCAGTATTGGACAAAGACACTGATCCCAACTACTTTGCAAGGGATAACTACTTTTTTGGGAGATTTCAGCATGTTATCATCCCCAAACCGGAAGCAAGTAGAGCTTCCACACCTCTTAACCTCACCAATCTCCCTTCCATGCTCCTTACTCTCACTGTTCTGTCTCAATGAGAAATTTCAGGTAGAGGTTAACTCAATCCACCCTACACACTGTAAAAGTGAAAATGCTTTCTAAAACTGGGCAGTTGAATGGATCAGCCATCAAAGTATTCAAGCTTCCAGTGACCAACATCATTCCTCATGGCAGACACCATCATCATTTTTACTCTTGAAATTATTTCAAAAGCAATTTTTTTTGCAGGCAATTCTTGTGTAATATTTCAAAACATCAATAGCACCAATTAGCTATTCCTCATGCAGGGTTAAATGCCTATAGTCACTGTGCCAGACCTGATGTTTGATCTCAGCTCTCAAATCATCTTCAGGCTGCCTTATCAATAACCCTAATCAATATCGTTTTGTACTGGAATCTGTTTAATATTTTGTCCATCTCAGAAGTTTGTTCACCATGGAATCCTCCACCCTTTGTTTTGCTGCAGAGTTGTCTGTATTTATAACAAAGTAGCTGGAAATTACTATTTTCCAAAAAGGCTGCTGCTCTAAAAAAACATTTGGTTTTACGGAGAGGCTTTGCCATGAAATCTGTTGATGAGGAGTATGTGTGCAAAATCAACCCATTTGAAAGCCAATACAGACTCTGAGATTTCAAGGTTCAAGTTTTTCAAACATCAAAGCCCTCCATGACCATTTGTTTTCTTACAACTCTCAAAAGCTGACTGAATATATCTCATAGGCCTCCTTAAATTTGATTTATTTTCAAGGCAGCAAAATCACAAACTCTGTTAGCTCTTCTTTACCTCAGTGTTCCAGCTGTCCCCATTTATGCTCTTTTGATTAAACAAATAAGAAAAGTAGATAAATTAACAAAAGATCAAATCATAGAGGCACTATCCCTGTTTATATTGTTGAGCTAAACAAACTAATTAGAACCAAATTAAACATGTTCCCATTCATATTATTTTGGGTTGAACCAATTAAACAAACTAAGAGATAACTAAAAAGAGCAGCTCCTTCAAGGGATACTGCATAAAGCAAAAACAAATGGCAAAGAAAACTTCAAATCAAAATGTTATTGAAGAGTTAGTAAAACAACCCAGTCCACCCAGCAAGCATGGAAGACTTTAATGGTGCCAACAGACACTGCATGCTCTCTCTCCAGGGACACTCAGTTGCAAATATATTTAAGGAAGTGGGGCAGACAGTCATGCTGGATGGTCACTTCAGTCTTCTATTGCCTGGATCTGTTTATGGCAAGTTTAGCCTGGACCAGGTATCGATTCATGAGGAGGTCCACCTCCTTCCACATCCCTCTTCTCATCAGCTGTGTTCTCATTTACAGCTGTACCAATGACCATTCTTGTTTAACAATGTAAGTGCTTTAACAATGTAATTGCCATTAAACCTGTGCAATGTAATTGTCATTTAACAGTGATTGTCAGTAGACTTTAACAATGTAATTAAAAAGACATTGACACTCATACTCTTGTATCTTCAATTGGAAATGAACATACAAACAGAAAGTGCTGGAAATACCAGTAGGCATTGAAGCAGCTGTAGAGAGAAGAAAAAAATAAGCTAATTTTTCAGATCGACAGCTTTTGTTTAGAACTGAAAGATGTTGCAGATTTGACAGGCATTAAGCAAGAACACGCATTTCAGAGTTCAAGAAGGGAGAGGAAAGGACAAAAAGAAAGTTTTGTAACAGGGTGGAAAGCAGCAGTGATTGAGTGAACAGCAGAATTATTACCACCCATCTACCCTCCAAAAAAATAAGAGCAGCGATTGTTTTCTGAAAGCAATGAATTTGATGTTGAGTCTGGAGGATTGAAAAGCACTAATCAAAGGATGAGGCGCTGTCTCTTGAGCTTCTAATGTGCTGCTTTTTGTCGGGGGAGGGTGTCAATGATGGCAATGTCAGCATGAGAGTGGATCACTTTGGCAGGCATTAGGGAGCAGAGGCTCTCATACCCAAGGGAAGCAGGGACAACAGACACAATGGTGTGGTTAAGTTAGGTCAATGTTAACTAATTGAATTGTTGATGTTCCTCTGAAATAGTCCAATTACTTGTCATATTTTTACTGGCATTGCATAGAAAAATCCATGCCCAGAGTAATTAATGGCCAAAGTATCCTGATTGACAGTTTCATCATTGCTCATAGAAATCCTGGTATATCTTTGGGAACTATCTCTGTGCTTTTCAGGTCTTTGAAGACCCACATGCAGATTAGTGCTACCTGTTGCAGAGGTAGCAGAAAGCACTATGCAGTATAAGGTGATAGTATGGTCATTTACAGCTTGAAGTTTGACTCCATCTACCAGTAGGCATTCCATAATGCATGCAGTGATGCAGCAGGAAGACATGTTTGCAACCATTCATTAGCTCTGTCCTTTAAATTTCAATGATATATAATTTTCTGCTTCCACCACATGTTAAATCTGCATCTGTTGCTTTGCATAATGTTGGTAATATGTTGACCTTGAAAAGTTGGGTCAAAAAAGTCACATTTCTACGAAAGGGGGAGCAAACTTATCTTTAATCATTCAGATGCAAACTGCATCCATAATCAGAAAATCTATATTGATGTTTCTGCTACAAATTCCAGCATAATTTTGACATTTGAGCTGAAAATAATTGCATTATAATATTAGCCTCATCATGTGATATCAAATTTTAGAAACATCTTCATTAATCTTACATTCTAATTATAAATTAGTTTAAATACTGTGGCCCTGAAGTTGCAGGTGCCTACTACATTGGCATAAATGTTCCCCAGTCTCAACAGCCCATCCCAGATCCTGGGCATGGGCTTCACTTAAATATCCGGGTCAGCCTGGCTCAACTGGTCCAATACCAGTGTCTTGTGCTTAAACAAAAGAGACTACAAGGGGATGAGGGAGGAATTGGCTAAGGTAGACTGGGAGCAAAAATTTTATGGTGGGACAATTGAGGAACAGTGGAGGACTTTCAAAGTGATCTTTCACAGTGCAAAAGTATGCACCAGTGATAAGGAAAGACTGTAGTAAAATAGATAATCAGCCATAGATATCTTAGGAGATAAAGGAGGTATCAAATTGAAAGAAAATGCATACAAAGTGGCAAAGATTAATGGGAACCTAGCCAATTGGGAAATCTTTAAAGGTCAGCAGAAAGCTATGAAAAAAGCTATAAAGAAAGGTAAGATGGATTATGCAAATAAACTAGCTCAAGATATAAAAACAGATAGCAAAAGTTTCTACAAATATATAAAACGAAAAAGAGTGGCTAAAGTAAATATTGGTCCTTTAGAGGATGAGAAGGGGGATGTAATAACTGGAAATGAAAAAATGGCTGAGGCATTGAATAAGTATTTTGTGTCGGTCTTCACAGTGGAAGACACAAATAACATGCCAAAAATTAATGACAGGAAGGCTATGGCAGGGAGAACCTAGAAACTGTCATTATCATGAAAGAGGTAGTGTTGGGCAAGTTAATAGGACTAAAAGTAGACAAGACTCCTGATCCTGATGGAATGCATCCCAGGGTACTAAAAGAGATGGCAGGAGAAATAGCAAATGCACCAGTGGTAATTTACCAAAATTCGCTGATTCTGGGGTTGTTCCTACAGATTGGAAAACAGCAAATATGACGCCACTGTTTAAAAAAGGAGGTAGACAAAGGCAAGTAACTATAGGCCGGTTAGCTTAACTTCTGTAGTAGGGAAAATGTTTGAATCTATCATCAAAGAAGAAATAGCAAGACATCTGGATGTAAATTTCCTATTGGTAAGACACAGCATGGATTCATGAAGGGAAGATCATATTTGACTAATTTAGTGGAATTCTTTGAGAACATTACATGTGCAGTGGACAATGGGGAACCTGTGGATGTGGTGTACCTAGATTTCCAGAAGGCATTTGACAAGGTGCTGCACCAAAGGTTGCTACATAAGATAAAGGTGCACGGTGTTAAGGGTAACATATTAGCATGGATAGAGGATTGGTTAACTAATGGGTGTTTCTCTGGATGGCGATCAGTTACGAGTGGTGTGCCTCAGGGATCAGTGTTGGGACCGCAATGTTTTACGATTACATAGATGATTTGGAGTTAGAGACCAAATGTAATGTGTAAAATTTTGCAGATGACACTAAGATGAGTGGCAGAGCAAAATTTGCAGAGGATGCTGAAAGTCTGCAAAGGGATAAAGAGAGTCTAAAGAGTGGGAAAGGATCTGGCAGATGGAGTATAATGTTGGTAAATGTGAGGTTATCCATTTTGGTAGCAATAACAGCCAAATGGACTATTATTTAAATGGTAAAAAATTACAGCATGCTGCTGTGCAGAAGGACCTAGGTGTCTTTGTGCAGGAATCTCAAGGAGTTGGTTTGCAGGTGCAGCAGGTAATTAAGAAGGCAAATGGAATTTTGTCCTTTATTGCTAGAGGGGTGGAGTTTAAAAACAGCGAGGTTATGCTGCTGCTGGTGAGGCCATACCTGGAGTACTGTGTACAGTTTTGATCTCCTTACTTGAGAAAGGATATACTGGCACTAGAGGGGGTCCAGAGGAGATTCATTAGGTTGACTCTGGGGTTGAGAGGGTTGGCTTATGAGGAGAGACTGAGTAGACTGGGGCTATACTCATTGAAATTCAGAAGAATGAAGGGACATCTTATAGAAACATATAAGATTATGAAGGGAATAGATAAGATAGAAGCAGGAAAGTTGTTTCCACTGGTGAGTGAAACTAGGACAAAGGGGCATAGCCTCAAAACAAGGGGAAGCAGATTTAGGACTGAGTTGAGGAGGAACTTCTTCATACAAATGATTGTGAATCCATGGAATTCCCTGTCCAGTGAAGCAGTTGAGACTACCTCATTGAATGTTTTTAAGGCAAGGATCGATAAATTTTTGAACAGTAAAGGAATTAAGGTGAGCGGGCGGGTAAGTGGAGCTGAGTCCTCAAAAAGATCAGCCATGATCTTATTAAATGGTGGAGTAGGCTCAAGGGGGGACCAAATGCCTACTCCTGCTCCATGTTCTTATGTTCTTAACTTGCACATTTGAGTCAGAGTAGGTATCATGCTGCCAGGATTCAAATGGACCAAGCAACTTTTAAAGTTATGGTTTCTGCCATAAACTGCTCACTGCTCGAGAGGGGAATTAACACTCATCCGGACTGATGACCTTGTTCTAGTTAAGATTTGAAATTCATTCCGCATGTTAAATGCTATGAGTTCTCCCAAATTATCTCATGAGAGTAAAGGCAAGAATTCTTGTGAGACGTTACAAACTTCTCTTATATGGACCCTTATAATAAAAGGACTGTGGGCTATGGAAGACATTGGTCTTGCCTCAGACTGGAATTTGTTCTAAATGTGGCAAAAATATATCATCTACTAACCAGGAATGTCAGTGTCAAAAACTATGATCCTCCTAATGAGTCAAACAACATGTGGATGGCTAAGGATTTAACAACAGTCAATCTGTGTTTACTCATTTGCTATGTTTTTAAAAATCCTTTTGTATCCCTTACAGATAGGGTTTCATATACAGATGCATGAGTTAAATTTGTTTCTCTTTACTTGTCACAGGATCGGTCTTTGAAAGAGAAATGCAAACGAAGAATAGACATTTATCTGGCTGACAAGATGTGCACCTTCCAGATCTGAAACTAATGGACAAGAACACAGCTGCAGGATGATTACTTGGCTTTGCATCTCTCCAATGGATTGACAAATGTATTGACAGAGAAATAGTGTAACAAGATAAGAACATCCCTCTACGTGACCTTTGGATTTATTGCAATTATTGATTGTCACCCAGGGTTTTTGGAGTTTATTTTGGTGAGACTCTGGTAATGTCATCGTGTACAATGTTTCTTTATACAAGATGGAGTTGTCCTATATCCTTTTTGCGACGCATAGCCGCCATTTTCTTAAATGTAGACTGCAGTACTGCTCTCTGGATATTTAGTTTTGCTGTCAGGGTCATAGTGCTGGAGGGTCAGATCAACTACCCAACTGTGAATACACATTATGGAAAACTACGGGGGATCCGAATTCCCTTGCCAAGTGACATACTTGGACCAGTGAATCAGTACCTGGGAGTTCCATATGCCAGTGCTCCCACTGGAGAGAAAAGGTTCCAGCCACCAGAACCCCCACCCTCCTGGTCTGGAATACGTAATGTTACTCATTTCGCCCCTGTCTGCCCACAAAACATTCACGGTATGGTACCGGAAATCATGTTACCGATCTGGTTCACGGCCAACTTGGATATAGTTGCAACATACATCCAGGATCAAAATGAAGACTGTTTGTATCTAAACATCTATGTCCCCACAGAGGATGGTGAGTCAGTGGGGGACAAATCAATGCTTCTTTTGTCTGGTTCTTTGTTATTGTTTGTCTGTATGTTGCTCTTTAAGCATGAGGTGGTTCCCTATTTCCCATCTGCTGGTCCATCCCCTCCTGCATGCAGTTGTCATGTGGCTCATGTTGTGGCTTCTCCTTGCCTTGATCTTTTCATCTCTTACTGTCAATGGCACTGTTATGGTTCCTCTTTTGTTTCTTTGGCACAGTTTGACAACCAAAAGCTAATCATCACTGCAAATAATCTGAAGCCAGGTGCATTGACCACAGGGTTAATTCTCAGTGTTTGGGGTTCACACTGCAATGTGTGAGGGGACAAGTGGGTTGGAAGGTTTGCAAAGGGTGATTGCAGAAATATTCTCTCAGGACATGTTTGGGTTGTGACTGAATGTCTGATGCAAGATCACTCTGAAATCCAGAGGATTAGACTGTTATTTGGTATTTATGGAAATTTTAATTCACTTCTTTGGGCTTATAATGTGAGGAGGGCATATTGTTCATTCACTAAGACCCCGAATCAATTTCCCAAGACTCAGTAAAGATTATCCATCAATCAATGTAGATTAACCAGGAGTCGGGATCAGCTATTTATAAATTGATGTGAATAACTCACAAACCAATGCAAATCATCCTAAAGCCAGTGTCAATTTGTCATATTGTACAATATAATCTAGCAATATCTGGTTTGATCTTGTTTATATTTTGATCAAATGCTGTTAAAAATGTTGGATTTAAACACATTTCCCTGAGGCCTCATGTCCTGGAGCTACTTTCGTAGGTCTCACTATGGTCCGGGACAAATCCCTGAAATGTGATTGTGAGCATCAATGTGTAGGGAGGGATTTGGGCTAGTCACTTTTTATGCAGAGCTTCACAATATACTAAGTTTGATTTATCTTGTTAACACCTTGACTCAGAAAATGAGTGACATTGGCACTGGGGAAAAAAAGTGTACTAAGTTTTAAGTGCAATTCAGAACTGCTATCATACACCCTCCAGGTCCATCTTAACTCTAGACTCAGAACACTTCCAATGCACCTGTGTGACATTTTTATTTCTCATACAGTTTGTGTTTAAGGAATTTTCTGGCTGTTCACGTTGGCGGGATCTTCCGGTCCCAACGACAGTGCACCCATCGTGGGTTTCATGGCAGCATGGAATGCATTCATCAGGAAACCTCATTGACAGTGGCGGGACCAGAAGATCCAGCTGCTGGCCAATGCCTTCTGCAGCTGGATCTTCTGGTCCCACCATCGTCCAGCGGTCTCTGAGTTAGTTTGCCAATTAATTAAGTTAGTTTACCAATTAATGTTTAAATTTGTACTGTGCATGTTTTTTGACTGGGAGTCAAAATGTCCCCAGCAGGATTCACTTCATATCCAAGGCAGTAATTGGGCTAGATTGATACTCAAGTTAATGCGGTGAGGTAATCAATCAGGTACCATTGGAAGCATTGTTTATTTCATAAACTACAGGCTGAGAATTTGGTCTCATATTGAAAACCAATGAAAAGTGGGCATAGTGCTTGCAAGATGTACCCAAAAACAAAGTCATGAGATTTGCTGGAAAACAGCATCCTAATGTAGCTTGCTTGTCAGGGTCACCTTGAAATTGGCCAGATCAAGTAGATCCTGGGAGGGGAGGAGAACAGGAGACGGGTGAATGCAGTCTGGTTGCAGTTCACCGTATTCTGTAGAGCCAGGAGAGGTGCTCATGAAAGTAATTGTTAAGAAATTTAAAGCTCACCGGTCCTTGCTGATATGCTAAATGTAGCATTGTGTTCCGAAACAGACCCTAAGTTCCTGGTTAGTACGTTCCAGGGGCCTAATGATGTTTTAGGTGGGTGCTTAACCAAGACTCTTGCCAAACTTTAAAGTCAGTGAAAATAAAATGTTGCTAAGTTGCATGGTGCAGTCACTAAGGTGGGCACACTCTGGCCCCAAACCCCACCAACGTTCTGGGCGAGGGGGATTAAACTTGGGCCAGAATCTTAGCTGAAGGGTTGGCATTCAATGATAGAGCTATTAAAATAAGGGTGCCAAAATCTTGGAGTGTTATAGGGCTGAAGGAGATTACAGAGATGAGAAGCCAAGCCTAGGAGGAACTGGAAAACAAGGATGAGAATTTTAAAATTGAGACATTGATGAATTGAGGGCCAGTGTAGCTAAGTGTGCACGGTGTGGGGTGGTGGGAATGTAAATGAATGAGACTTGGTATGAGTTAGGAAATGTCAGCAGAGTTTTGGATGATGTAAAATTTACAGAAGATAGCCTACTTGTGACATTAATAAATAAACCAATGTGTCAGCCAGGCCAGGAGTACAATGGAAAATTCAAGCCTGAACATAGCAAAAGTTTGAAGGGTTTCAGCAGCAGAAGAGCTGAAGCAGGGAAAGAGTTGAGCAACTTATGGAGGTGGAAGTAGGCAGTGTTAATGATGGTAAATGAAAGCTTGCCTTTGAGGTGGTGGTGAGTTGGGTGTAATTAGAAAACTCATCGAGTCATAGAATCATAGATGTTTACAGCACAGAAACATGGAAATTGTTATGTTTTCAGATGACGCAGGTTTCAGATGAGGGGCATCATGTTGATGAGAAATTTACAAATTGAAAGTGGCCGTAGATACATTCTGGGATGAGTAGGGGGGTGGGGTGCTGTAGGTACCAAGAATAAATGTGAGAAATTTGGAAAATAAACTATTTTCTGGCTAAAATTAGATAGATGGGAATGGAACCAGGTAAGTGAATTCCTACCTAGCTAGGCAATCATTGAGAGGAGGATGGTGGGATCGACTGTGTCAGAGGTTGCAGACAGGTCAAGAGGTTCATGGAGGGATAGTTTTTCACCTTCACATAGGATGTAATTTGTAATATTAATAAGAATAATTTGATACTACAGCAGGGTGAAAACCTGATGAGAGAGATTCAGGCATGGAGTTAGTTTTCTCCAGCATGGAAGGCAGAAAATTTGCTAGGTTCCTGTTATTGGTCATTACGTAGTGATCCCCACTGGAAAATACTCGTACAATTGATAGTAGCAGTAGCCACTGGATAGACTTGGCTGCTATTCAAGAGTAAGTTGCTGTGATGTGCCTTTTGTGAAAATAGCTGTCAACTCTAGGTTGATGCATAGAATGGTCCCATGGGTCAGGTTTTGGATGATGGCCAGGAGCTGTACCTCAGCAAGTCATTGGAGACTTCAAGAGAAATGAAAGAATACTCTAATCTGTACTCTGATCAGCTTGGGCTGATACCTGTCTAGTAGTTCATGGTGTAGAAAAGGATAAGTTAATTGGCAAGAATCCAAATTCATATTTTCGAAGAGTAACAACAATTTGTATTCATATGGTGCATTTAATGTAATATGATATCCAAAGGTGTCTCACAAGAAACATTCTAAAATAAAATATGACATTGAGCCTCATAAGGAGATTTTAGGGCAGGTGACCGAGTCATAAAAAAATGTACTGAATTAGAAAATGCAGAACCTTACGTTACAGTGTATGAATGGATATGGATGAAATCTGTGTTAAAGGAAGTGACCTCACTATTTTATTTGGTGCGCAGGATGTTAATATTTTGAAGTACTTGGGCAGATTGTAGGGCAGAATTTTGAGGTTACGTGCCTTGAATAATGTGTCTCACTTGGCTTAGGAGTTTTTTGCTTTTGGAAAGTTTGGAGCAGGTTTATGAGAATGTCCATCTCCTTCCCCACCCCCCTCTACACCAGCTGCCTGTAGAATAGGAGTGTGGGACTGAAGTGCAAATAAAACTCTAATAAAACGTTTAGGATTCCTGGACATCACTGTCCTCAGTAGGATAAGCAGCAGATAACATGGTTTAGGTGATTGTACTACTACTGGGATTCCACACAGACCAATACCATGCACCATCCGTGACAGACAAACTGATGGAACTCAGCATATTCCAACATGTAACCAGGACTGGAGGAAGAAGAACCTTGCTGTTTTCATGTTACAATATCATAAAGGTATTTGTGAAGACTTTCTTTGTTTGATATTACGGGTAAAATTGTAAATGCATCCTTTCAGATCAGAGTAAATCTTTACATGTGCATCTGTTAAGGAACAGAAACCACAATAGTTTTTCCCCAAGGACTGGGATAAGAAAAACCTGTGAACAATCGATCTAAGATAAAAACAAGAAATGTTGAAAATGCACAGCAGCACCATGAGCATCTAACAATAGGGAAAGACAGGTTCACATTTCAAATAAGGCTCTTAATAAGAATTCTGAGGGGGCATGCAATATTTATTCTTCAGTCGTAGAATCATTTGAAAAATGGGCCTTTTTTATGTGAGGCAGTCTCTGCCTGAATCCTAAAAGGTTATTGTATGGTCTGCCTCACCAAGAGGTGGAGGAAGGTACAGTGGAGCGGGGGTCATGATGCCCAGTTTAATATTCTCCACATTCTGAAATTGGAGTGGTACTGCATTGGCAACGCCAACAGCATCGACCAGCTGTGCCCTGGGAAGACTGAATATTTCTGCAAACAGGTCTCTCTCGTGTGTGTGTGTGAAGTGTGTGTGTGTGTAGGTGGGGAGGGGGAGTGAGACGGTCATGATTGCATGCTCCTACTGTGTCTGATGGAGCCTCATGTTATTTTGCAGTATTTTATTCATTTTACAGTAAAAAGAATATCGAAGGAATGCACAAGAAAACCCAACAAGAAAATATGTAGAAAAGGAGGTAGGTAGAAACCTGGTATCACATGGGGAGCAGCAAGCATGTATTCTCAACGCAAGCAGCAACCTTCGTCATCAAACTGCAGTTAATCAAATGGAAACCGCAAGATGCAGCCAATGTGTGTGTGTGTGTCTTTTGATTAGAGTTTGAAATATTTTACACTGTTTTCATGCACTTGATGTCATACATTTTGTTTATTATAGTAGTCCAACCAATAAGACCAATCGTATACCAGAGAATAGCTCATTGGACACAGAGAGGACCCCATACTGGGGAACAATCAAAATCTCCAGAGAGAGAGAGACTCAAAGTGTTTCTAGATTGGTCAGTGTATTGATGTATGTTTTCTTACTGAATGGAGGTAAATACTCAAGCTCTAAGTCTCTCGGTGCAAATACAATCAATAAACTGCCAAACATACACCTATTTCTCACAAGGAAAATAAAGGGTCTATTTTCATGGAACTATATTCTGTGACACAAAGTTACCTGAGAAATATTGGTTGAAATTTTAACTCACTCAAAACCCATTTATTTACAGAGTTAAATTCAGGCCCATTATCTCAGGTAATATGTTAATTAGGACTTGAAGTCTATTTAAGGACCTTGCCCTGAAATTGGTCAAAACTGGACTGACATTGCATCAGCTCCTAGCAGTGTCTCAGGTTCTACAGTGGCTTAACCTGTGGTTCTTAAAGCGATCTGTGGAGGCTACTGATGACAAGGTAAGTAAATCATTTTTCGATTTACCTTAATGAGGAGGAGAGCAGCTCTCCAGAAAAACTGTGGGCCACTAGTGGTCTTTACTGCCCCCCCTTCCATTTGCCCTTCCCTACTCTCCCACCAACCCTACCTTCTCTGCGCAAGGATTTAACTCTCAGGATCCCTGCCAGAGTCCCAGCTAGTCGGTCTTTCTTTTTGTCCAATTGACCATTTGCAGAGTGAAAATCTGGCATCGCAAGGCCACTCACTAAAGTATTAATTTTCAGTAATACTTAGGCCAATTATTTGGGTATTGTTGCAGTAGTGTCACAGGTGATAACCAATGTCTTGACCAGGGGGAGGAGAGAATGTACACTGCATCAGAAAGGAGAGATTTGGAAATAATCAGAGAAACACTCAGCACCTGCACCAGGTACAGAGTCAATATCACTCATCCTCAGGCACTATATCCTTGTGCTTGAAAGCTGCCATTACCACCCCCTTGCTCAGAAAAGATCATCCTGACCTCTCCTCCAACAACTGCTCTACATCAAATGCTGCTCAGTGCACACATCTCTCTTCATTCCCATTTCAAAGTCCTTTGGTCTGATTTATATCTCAAGACTATGGTGGTCACATCTTTGCTGATTACAACCATGACGTGCTATTCCTGTCCTTCTTGATCCCTCTGCTGTATTCTATACAGTTCATCCTGCACTTCATTCTCTTCCTTTCTCCCAGAGTAGGAAATATACTCTTAGGGGGGTTTCACTTAAACCATCATTTAGTTATTCTAGCAGGGGCACAAGTTTCCATCCTACATTCACTCCTATTCTTGGTCAATATGTTAAAATTGAGTATTGTTATTTGCAGATGTGTAAGCAGAATACATATTGATAATAATCTTTTAAACTTTTGCTCCATACCATTGACTCCTTGATCACATGATCAACACTTTGTTGTATAACTTACCTAACATTATTATGGATAACCCAGAATTGTCTCCAACATTATTAAGACTGAACACATTCTTCATATTCCCACTCTCCTCAAATATTCATGCAGGCTGATCCTGTCAGTGCATTGCCTCCGTGATTCATCCTACATTAACTCCAGATTAGGCAAAACCCTGCCATCTATCTCCTGTTCTACCCAAAATACTGCTGTGCAGTCTTATCTTTAAAAATCAACAGTGTTTCCCAGTTCCTTAATTCTATATTTTCATCATCTTCCAGATCCCTTCATAGCCTCCCTCTATCTTGCTTCTAAAATCAACTGTCTGCTCTTTAGTCTTTGCCCTTTTATTTGCTGCATCCCCTGACCTGCCCCACCCCAACATTGTACTTATCACTGGTGGCAAATCCTTCAGGCCTCAGTGCCTTCTCTGGCACTTCATTATGAAACTGCATTCTTCATTATCTCTGTCCCAATTTACAAAGAGTGAAGATTCGACTGTACCTCTGGCCACCTACCTCAATTCTTCTCATTTGATTCCTCAGCGTATACTCTGACTTGGTAAAAGTGCCTTGACCTTTACTATTTTAAAGGTGGTAGAGAAATGCAAATTTATATTGTAAAATATATACTGGGAAATATTGTAAATGCATCAGAACGGAGATACAGGGACTATCACACACTGGGAAAGGCTTCATGCCTGCATCAGGAAAGAGATTAAAACATATCCAGAGGGAGCTGGATCTTATATTTTTGATTTCAATTGTACAAATGCTTGAAAACACAATGTAGTTGAAAGATGTGTATCCTGTCATTTGTGGTTTTGTTGTGATATCTAAATTGTGAGAGAAGTGCTAAAAATATTGTACAGAACTTCTGTGAGTGGGTTGATGTTTATAAAATGAATTTCGCCTGAATATTTTGAACATCTGGTGCATCGTTCTAAAGTAATTTCAGATAATTTAATGCCAGAAGAAAATCACTTTGAAAGATGTGAAGTTTTCTGTAAACATCAGTGACAACTCATCTGACTCTCCTTTTGCAGCACGTTTTCAATTTATCTGACAGATTTGTTGTACTGGTTGCAGTCTGCTGTTGTTGCTGAGTACTGAGCTGTTGAAGAATCAAGGGTGGGGCATCTTGTCAGTATCCCAGTGTAAGTGCTGGGTTGCCAATTTGTGACAGCAGTTTGCTTGCATAATGAAATTTTCACCTTGGTTGCGCTGCTAAGGTGAAGCGATTAACAGCAGGGAGGGCTTGCTGCAGGAAAAGAGAATGTATAACCTCCAGGATTGCTAGAAAGAGCAGCCGTTACTGACTGGGCCATGATTAGGGTGGGCAGGTACTGCAGATAAACCTTAATGAACATTGATCAGTGTGTGGGAGTGGGACCTAAAAGAGTAGGACATAGCTATGTGTTAAATTAGTTCTGGTAGTGTTAAAGATTGGTATTCTTCCCTGAGGCTTGCACTGCCTTTACAGGAAAGCACATTTAGTGAAATTGTAGCGCCATGTTTTTAGAAACTCAGTGGATATTTCCCTCATGCTCAGCACTGAAGACGATGATTAAGCCATCGGTCTCTGTGAAATGGAGTATAATATAAACACAATCTCAGGCAATGTGGCAATGCACAAGGTCAAAAAAGAGAAAATCCTTTAATGACAATTAGTCATTAAATTGAGCTCTTGTATTCTCCCAGCCTTTGGATTGTGAGAAAAGTAACTGTTAGAATATAAGACTAAGGCTATAAAACTAACATTGGGCTTTTTAAAAGGAGAAAAAATCCTATCACAAATTTCACTTGATTATAGATTTTTAACTTGTGTAAACTTGACACAATTTATAATATTCGCAACGGGTAAATCTTGTGCTATCCCCCCATTGAAATGATCAGGATCCTGCCCCTTTTCACCTGTACCCCTATTAAGTTCATGGCAGGATTGTCTATAGATGGTCTCTCAACCCTGCCACCAGCTGAGGCCATGACCACTTAAGGGCCTAATCCTGCTGCCTCTGATATTAAATCAGCAGTAGGTGGGGGCTCACCATGGCATGTTTACTTGTGGGCTCCTGGAGCTGTGAGGTTGCTCATTGAAAGGCATTCAGTACCTGAATGAGGGATCTAGTATCAGGAAGGGGTGTGTCCCCACCTTCTCAGCTGTACTTGGCTTCTTCCTCAATCCAAGCTTGTAGGTGAGTGCAGTACCAGCAGCAGATAACTCCTCCTCAATGGTACCTCTGAATATAGATGAGTTGCTGGTCTCTGATTGGCCAACAGCCCTCAGTGGGTGAGATTTCTATCATCTGACAAGCTTGATCCTGGTGTTGCCCTGCTGCTAAGCTGCTAAATGCTTAAATGGCACAAGATTTGGCAGGCCTTCTGAAAAGTGACAATATGCGGGTCTCATCAGCTCCCAAGCTGATGGCCAAGACCCCAGTTGCCTCTGCAAGATTTTGCCCAATGTTGTGTAACTTTTCATAAGGCTGTGATAGGGAATCTGGAGCCCCTGGGTAGTGTTCCAATGCAGTATTCTGACTGCTATCACGCTGCTCTTGGATTCACTGAAATCATTTTGATTTCATATATTTACCCGACTCACCTGGGGAGTAACTGTAGCTGGAATAGTCTGTCTGAGTTACATACTCCTTTATACCTTAAGGATGAACTGACTAAGAGAGTGCTGTGTTCTAAAGTCACTTCTATGCTGTAAATCTACAGCCATTGGCATGTGCACAGTTCTCTCACTGTTAACTGTACTTAGAAATATAAACTGCTTGACTAACTTTGTTTGGATGGTAATGAGTCCCATATGTCTCATTAACTGCCATTGGCTTCCTTCGTTTCACCTCTGCCTGATGTCTGACAGAATTATAGCAGGTGCAAATGTAAACAAGGAGAGAAGAATTAAGAGTACAGGAATTATGCTGCTGCTTGAAGACCATTGCACAGAATGTGAAAGAGATCTGCATGTTGCAGACAAAAATTCTTGTTCAGTTTGACCTTGTCCTCAGATTTTGAAAGTAGGGCTGTGAAATGACAACCCTTCTGTCCTGTTGTACTGACTCAATTACTGCAGAGATTGGCTGAACAGAAGCATTAATAATGGAGTGTTTAATATTAAAAATTTAAATTAAAAATGTTAAATTTTCAGATAGTAATAATGTGATTTGTGACAGACCTCGGTGACAGAATATAATTTTGGAGATTTTGAAAAAAATTACAGGCTAATGCTTCCTATGCAGCATTGATTGTAATTGCTAATCAAGACATAGGAAAGGGAGGTTAGATCCATGGAAAAACAGCTTTTTCTGTTTCTAAAAGTACTTCCAAGGGAAACAAATTGTTTCTTAAAAGCAAAATTTAATTTTTCACTTGGGAGTGGCCATGTAAATGCCCAAGGAATGTTAGAGCTGGAATCATTGTAATGGAGAAACTACAAGGTGTGGAAATATCAGTAAGCCTCACAAAGGAAGTGAAACCTTGTTGAATTTTTATTCCTTACTGCCCATCCCTAATTCCCTTGAGAGAGTGATTACGCCACCTTCTTGAACCATTGAAGTCCATGTTTGTAGGTGCAGTCACAATGCTGTAAAAAAGGGAGTTCCAGGATTCTGAGCCTGCAACAGATATATATGGCAATATATTTCAAAGTCAGGATGATTTGTTACTTGGCAGATGGGAGTAGTTGCAGGTAGGGAAGTTCCTATGCCATGATTATTATATTATGGTGAAGCAAGGAGAAGATAGCTTCAAAATAAAACTGTATGAAAATTCATCACTTAGTGAGCAAACTATTTCAGGATAAAGATCTACTGATACAGATTTTATGACCTTGGCTTCATCAACATGCATGATGAAACTTAGATTTAATAGAGACTGTGACTGATATTACATATGATGTAAGGAGACCCAAGATTGTGCATGAAATTGACAGTGAAGTATGCTATTGTGTGCTACATTTAGGCAACAGGAGCCTTTTGAGGGATATTTTATTTTTATTTTTTCTGGATGCTGCTGGCTAGCCCAGTACTTATTGCCCATCCCGAATTGCCCTTGAGGAGGAGGTGGTGAACCACTGCTTGAACCTTGCCAATTATCAGCCCCGGCCTGAATGTTGTCCAGGTTTGCTGCAATCATTGTGGTGTAGGCAGATCCACAGTGCTGTTAGTAAGTTCCAGAGCTTTGACCCAGCGACAGTGAAGTTATGACAGCAATATATTTTCAAGCCAGGAGGCTGCCCTGTAATCATTTGAATAAGTGAGATAGACTCAAAACATTACCCTGTTTCTCGCTCCACAGATGCTGCCAGACCTGCTGAGGTTTTCCTGCATTTTCTGTTTTTATTTCAGATTTCCGGCATCTCTCCGCCCAAGTTTCCAACCGATCTATATCTTGCTGTATCCTCTGATGGTCCTCATCACTATTCGCAAATCCACCAACTTTTGTGTCGTCCGCAAACTCACTAATCAAACCAATTACATTTTCCTCCAAATCATTTATGTATTTTACAAACAACAAAGGTCCCAGCACTGATCCCTGAGGAATGCCACTTGTCACAGCCCTCCATTCAGAAATGCACCCTTCCACCGCTACCCTTTTCTTCTTTTACCGAGCCAGTTTTGTATCCACCTTGCCAGCTCACCTCTGATCCCAAGCGACTTCACCTTCTGCACCAGTCTGCCATGAGGGACCTGGTCAAAGGCCTTATTGAAGTCCATGTTTTTTATTGCTGTTCTGTAATGTAAACTTTCTGAGGCAAGCCCGAATGCCATTAATGCAAAAATTTCTGATAACACAGGATTACTGATGTTGTGATACCAAAACCAACTTACGATGTTCACTGATTTGTGTAGGTAAAGAATGCTGGATATCTGAACTGTTTAAATTTGCCCCAGCATGCAGTTCCAAACTTTTCTGCTATATTTTCCAAAGAGAAGCCATTCATGACCATCTTTATTTAGATCTCAAAACTTCCATAACCCCAGGAGAAGCATTGATGAGATCCTGCTATTGCATTGACGGTTTGCCTGATTGAAGTTATCAGCATTAGTGTACAGTGCACAGTCTTTGAATCATTTACATCATAAAATCATACAATAGTACAGCACAGAAGGAAGCCATTCACTCCATCAAGTCAGTGCTAACCCTTTTGAAGAATAATCCAGTTAGAATCAATTACTTTCCCCAGATCTTTGCATTTTTTTCCTCCTTCTAGTAACAATCCCATTCACTTTTCAAGGCAAGTATTGAATCTCTAGCCATCATTCTATCAGGCTGTGCATCCCAAATCCTAACCACTCCTTGTGTAAAGAGCAAAAGCAAATTTGGTTATGCCATATGTGAGTTGTCAGCTGCTTTTCAGTATCAGTTTTCCAAAGTGATGCATGTATCATCTCTTCAGTACTGACTGTGTTATAACAAAGAAGAAAGAAAATTACAGCACCGGAATGGGCCCTTCGGCCCTCCAAGCCTGCACCAAACATGCTGCCCAACTTAACTAAAACCCCCTACTCCTCCGGGGAACATATTTCTCTATTCCCATCCTATTCATGTAGTTGTCAAGATGCCCCTTAAAAAAGTCACTACCATATCCACTTCCACTACCTCCCCCAGCAACGAGTTCCAGGCACTCACCACCCTCTGTGTAAAACATCTGCCTCGTACATTTCCTTTAAACCTTGCAGCTCGCACCTTAAAGCTGTGCCCCCTAGTAATTGACTCTTCCACCCTGGGAAAAAGCTTTGTCCATGCCTCTCATAATCTTATAGACTTCTATTAGGTTGCCCCTCAACCTCTGTTGTTCCAATGAGAATAAACCAAGCTCCTCCAACCTCTCCTCATAGTTAATGCCCTCCATATCAGGCAATATCCTGATAAATCTTTTCTGTACTTTCTCTAAAGCCTCCGCATCCTCCTGGTAGTGTGGCGACCAGAATTGAACATTATATTCCAAGTGCAGCCTAACTAAGGTTCTATAAAAATGATTTGCCAATTTTTAAACTCAATGCCCCAGCCAATGAAAGCCAGCATGTCATATGTCTTCTTGACGACCTTCTTCACCTGCATTGCCACTTTCAATGACCTGTGTACCTGTACACCCAGATCCTTTTCCCAACTTAAGGGTTCTGCCATTTACTGTATATTTCCTATCTGTATTAGACCTTCCAAAATGCTTTACCTCACATTTGTCCGGATTAAACTCCATCTGCCATCTCTCCACCCAAGTCTCCAACCAATCTATATTTTGCTGTATCCTCTGATATCCTCATCGCTATCTGCAAATCCATCAGCCTTTATGTCGTCCGCAAAGTTACTAATCAAACAAATTACATTTTCCTCCAAATCATTTATATATATTACAAACAGCAAAGGTCCAAGCATTGATCCCTGAGGAATGCCATTTGTTACAGTCGTCCATTCAGAAATGCACCCTTCCACTGCTACCGTTTGTCTTCTTTTACCGAGCCAGTTTTGTATCCACCTTGCCAGCTCACCTCTGATCCCATGCGACTTCACCTTCTGCACCAGTCTGCCACGAGGGACCTTGTCAAAGGCCTCACTGAAGTCCACTTAGACAACATTCACTGCCCTACCCTCATCAATCATCTTCGTCACTTCCTTAAAAAACTCGACCAAGTTCATAAGACACGACCACCTCTTCACATGTTGCCTCTCACTAATACGTCCACTTATTTCCAAATGAGAATAAATCCTATCTCAAAGAATCCTCTTCAATAATTCTCTACCACTGATGTAAAGATCACCGGCCTGAAATTACCTGGATTATTCTTGCTACCCTTCTTAAACAAAAGAACAACATTGGCTACTCTCCAATCCTCTGGGACCTCTGCCGTGACCAGTGAGGATACAAAGATTTCTCTCAAGGCCCCAGCAATTTCCTCCCTTGCCTCTCTCAGTATTCTGGGGTATCAGGCCCTCAGGACTTGTCTATGTTTCTAATGTTTCTCAAGAACACTAAGACCTTCTCCTTTTAGATCTCAACATGACTCAAACTATCGACACATCCTTTCCCAGATTCTTCATCCACCAAGTCCTTCTGTTTGGTGAATACTGATGCAAAGTACTCATTTAATATCTCACCCATTTCCTCTGGCTCCACACACAGATTCCCTCCCTTGTCCTTGAGTGAGGAAACCCTCTCCCTAGCTATCTTCTTGCTCTTTACATAAGTATAAAAAGCCTTGCAATTTTCCTTAATCCTGCTAGTGAATGCTTCTTCGTGACCCCTTTTAGCCCTTCTTACTCCTTGCTTAAGTTTCTTCCTACTTTCCTTGTATTCCTCACTTGCTTCGTGTGTTCCAAACCTCCTAGCTTTGACAAATGCTTCCTTTTTCTCTTTAACTAGGCTCATAATCGTTATCCAAGGTTCCCAAAGCTTGCCATACTTATCCTTCATCCTTACAGAAAGGTGCCGGTCCTGAATCCCTATCAACTTACACTTGAAAGCCACCCATATGCCAAATGTTGATTTGTCCCCAAGCATCTACCCTCAATGTACATTCTTCAGTTACAGCCTAATATTGTTGTAATTAGCCTTCCTCCAATTTAGCAACAACTTGAGGACTACACTTATCTTTATCCATCAGTACCTTAAAGCTTACTGAATTGTGCTCACTGTTCCTGAACTGCTTCCCTACTGAAACATCATGTTATATGGGGGGTGGCGAACTTGAGCCCACACCCCCCATCTGCGATAGTGGCGTGGGAGTTCATGAACCAGTCAAACCTGGAATTCGTAAATCTTGCTGGTGGGATAGCCATTTTTGATTTTTGCCTTCCCAGGTCCATATTCACAAAGGGTGAGAACCTCATTTTAATGTATTTTAATAAATCTAAATATCGTTAACAGGCACCGCCCCCCCGGTCATGTATTGATCCCCTAGCTGTATTTTCAAACCTCACCAAAGTGTTTACAACAGATTCACCAGACATAAACCTGTCAAAGGGATCCCCCAGGGGTGGAAAGGTGCATATAGCCCCTGGGGGAGAGGAACATGGCCAGGCAGTGGTCTGCACTACCCTGGCATTTCTGCCTGGCACAGATTGATACTGCCAACCTGACAGTGCCAAATTATTTTTTTTAAAATGCCAGAAGATCTGAACAGAAAATCTCTGACACACACGTTTTCAGCCAGACCCTGACACTTTCCAGATTTTGGTAAGATTCCACCCAATACCTTTTGCTTGATATCTTTCTTACTCAGTCCTTCATCATTAGACAACTAAAAGGGGATGTTCACTGGTTTGGACAATCTTGATGTTTCAAACCTTCTCTCATTGTACTCCTCTTGAATAAACCTGCGAATCTTCATTTGCATTGTTACTTAAGTGGCTCACTGTGTCAACCTCTGTGCTGCTACTTAGTGAGGGTGATGAGTATTGGCAAAATGAGTAGTGCTTTGCTGCTGTGCCAGGAGACATGATGGCTCCTCTTCATCTGTAAAGAGAGCAGATGGAACTTCATTTTTCCATTAACACAGATATTCACTGGTGTACTGTAATCTATTGTCAGTAAATGCACGCATATACAATTAAGTATTATCTGTGAAATACGATATGTGAACAAGATGGGAATTAAGAACTCATTAACAAGCATAGGATAAGAGGACAAAGTAGCAAAAAAGAAACTTGGAGCTAAAGTCAGAAAGCTGTACATGCAAAAAACGATCATATGAAATTGACTTTCAGACAGAACAATGGAGGCAAAATCCCTGGCATCGTGTAAGAAACAATTGGGTGTGATGTTAGAAGGAAAAGTGTTTTCTGGCTGAGATGTGCTAAATGGCCATCATGTGCACCTATCTTTTGATATGGATTATAAAACAGTTATACATTCTTAATTTGTTTTGGTTTTCTTTTGGGAAGAAATCTTTTCAAACTACACTCCTTGGGAATTTATAGAAACATAGAACAGTACAGCACATTATAGGCCCTTTGGCCCTCAATGTTGTGCCGAGCTATGTCCAAACCCAGGATCAAGCTATCCCACTCCCCATCATTCTGGTCTGCTCCATGTGCCTATCCAGTAACCGCTTGAAAGTTCCTAAAGTGTCCGACTCCACTATCACAGCAGGCTGTGTATTCCACACCCCAACCATTCTCTGAGTGAAGAATCTACCTTAGACATTCCTCCTATATCTTCCACCATGAATCTTATAGTTATGCCCCCTAGTAACAGTTACATCCACCTGAGGAAATAGTTTCTGCATGTCCATTCTATGTATTCCCCTCATCATCTTGTAAACCTCTATTAAGTCACCTCTCATCCTCTTCCATTCTAAAGCGAAAAGCCCCAGCTCCCTCAACCTTTCCTCATAAGACCTACCCTCCAAACCAGGCAGCAACCTGGTAAATCTCCTCTGCACTCTCTCCAATTCATCCACATCCTTCTTATAGTGAGGTGACCAAAACTGCACATAATATTCCAAATGTGGTCTCACCAAGGTCCAGTATAGTTGCAACATAACCCCCTGGCTCTTAAACTCAAAGCCCCTGTTAATAAATGCTAACACACTATAAGCCTTCTTTCTGGCTTTATCCACTTGAGTGGCAACCTTCAGAAATCTGTGGATATGAACCCCAAGATCTCTCTGTTCCTCCGTATTCCTCAGAATCCTGCCGTTGACCTGTATCCACATTCAAGTTTGTCCTACCAAAATGAATCATCTCACACTTATCAGGGTTAAACTCCATCTGCCACCTTTCGGCCCAGCTCTGCATCCTATCAGTGTCTCTTTGCAGCCTGCAAGAGCCCTCCACCTCATCCACTACTCCATCAATCTTGGTGTCATCAGCAAATTTACTAACCCACCCTTCAGCCCCCTCTTTCAAGTCATTGATAAAACTCACAAATAGCAGAGGAACCAGCACTGATCCCTGTGGTACATTGCTGGTAACTGGCCTCCAGTCTGAAAATTTTCCCTCCACTACCACCCTCTGACTTCTATGAGACAGCCAGTTACTTATCCAATCGGCCAAATTTCCTTCTATCCCACACCTCTGTACCTTCTTCATGAGCCTACCATGGGGAACCTTATCAAACGCCTTACTGAAATCCATGTATATGACATCAACTGCTCTACCTTCATGTACACGCTTAGTTACCTCCTCAAAGAATTCAATCAAATTTGTGAGGCAAGGCTTACCCCTCAAGAAACCATGCTGACTATCCTGGATTAAACTGCATCTTTCGAAATGGTCATAAATCCTATCTCTCAGGACCCTTTCCATTAACTTACTGACCACCGAAGTAAGACTAACTTATAATTACCAGGCTTATTCCTATTTTCTTGAAGAGAGGAACAACATTTGCCATTCTCCAGTCCTCTGGCACAATCCCCGTGGACAGTGAGGACCCAAAGATCAAAGCTAAAGGCTCAGCAATCTCATCCCTGCCTCCCAAAGTATCCTAGGATGTATCCCATCTGGTCCAGGGGTGGTATCGACCCTCAGGTTTTTCAAAATTGCTAATACATCTTCCCTCTGAACATCAACCTCCTCCATCCTATCAGCCTGTATCACTCACTCATCCTCAAAAACCCTCTCCTTAGTGAACACTGAAGAAAAGTATTCATTCAACGTCTCACCTATCTCTTCTGACTCCATTCACAAGTTCCCTCTTGACTGGCCCTAACCTCACCTTGGTCATTCTTTTATTTCTCACATAAGAGCAAAAAGCCTTGGGGTTTTCCTTTATCCGACCCGCCAAGGACTTCTCATGCCCCCTCCTAGCTCTCCTAAGCTTTTCTTTATAGGGTTATAGAGCTCAAAAATTTGCCTTGCAGGTTAGTTTATTAGGCAGGATATGATATCTTGATTTGAGACAAAAAAAAGTCAGTAACATATTTGCAGAACTCGCCAGCTTGTGACAAGTTCATACTTGTAATATATTTGCATATCACAAATATTTTAAAATTATATTCTACCTCCAAGATAAAGTTGAATCTCATGGTACCTGGTTCACATTTCTTTAAAGGTGGAGTGCACCAATCGGTTTTGTGTAGTTGTGTTTAAGGTCAGGGTTTCCTTGTTTAACTCTATTACTTGAGAATGGAGACTTGCATGGAAGCTTGGGAGCAGCAGCAGTAAATCAGTGGTGGGTGCAGGATATATGGAATAGGGTTGGGGCATGGATGAGTGAGAGAGGGATCCAAAGGAGGAGAGAGTGGAGCTGGGGGCAAGCAGGGTGAAGTGGAAAGGGCTACTGTTCTGGATAGGGGCAATTGCCAAGCTAAGAAATGAAGAGCCAGCTGAGCCTGCAAGCTCAGCCACATCTAACAAATAGGCGAGCACAACACTAGACATTAAAATAAACATCCAATGAAGAGTGAAGAAAGTATATTGTTTCTTCCACAATAAAGGAAATATTCCTAGCATACCCATAACTATTATTGCATGGTAACCTCGAGGTGTGTCAGTGCATTTATTTCACTTATTAATCTCACTTCAACAAATAATGATGACGCACAGTTGAATAATGTGACACCAATGCAATGTGAAATGCTTACAAGTGAAATTTAATTTTTTAAGATATCTGTGCTACATTTGCATTTTCAAGTCTTATCTCAGTGGCAGTGGAGTTGGTCAGGCAAGTTTTGATCGTGATGCAGAACCTCTAGGTTTAACAAGGAGGCTGTTTTATAGCCCACTTGTACCCGCTGCATTGTCAGTTGCTGGCGCAATTCAACAGTGAAACAGTTCCCTCACTGTGGAATCACATGCATCTCCTGTGCACACCGCCAGCGCTTAGAATTTTGATTGTAATCTTGTAGGGAATGTGAAAATGCACGAGAACAGAAACGAAGCACACTTCCGGTTCTGATGTCGAAGATGGCATGCCACTGACAAAACTCTGCCCTTCATGGAGCCAATTCCTTCACATACGACCCGTGTTGCTTGACTGCTATTCCGCTATTTATTAACCTTGCTGGTATACCACCAACAACCAGTCCTGGTCCCTCCATGTGGGCACATGGTTAAGAAAGCACTCCAGCGCCTCTAATTTCTCAGGAGACTAAGAAAATTTGGCATGTCTGCTACAACTCTCACCAATTTCTGCAGGTGTACCATAGAAAGCATTCTTTCTGGTTGCATCACAGCTTGGTATGGTTCCTGCTATGTCGTGAATGAAGCCCAATCCATCATGCAAACCAGTCTCCCAACCACTGACACTATCCGCACTTCCCACTGCGTCGGAAAAGCAGCCAGCTTAATCAAGGACACAGTGCACCCTGGAAATGCTCTCTTCCACTTACTACCGTGAGGAAAAAGATACAAAAATCTGAGGACATATACCAACCGACTCAAAAGTAGCTTCTTCCTTGCTCCATCAAACTTGTTTGAATGGACCTACCTCCACTAAGTTGATCTTTCTCTACACCTTAGCTATGACTATAACACTACATTCTCCACTCTGTCTCCTTTGTTTGGTATGCTTTGTCTGTATAGCCTGCAAGAAATAATACTTTTCACTGTATACTAGTATACATGTGACAATAAGAAATCAAGTCAAATCAGCTTATTTTCGCTGTATACCGTGATACACACTATTGCCAAGATTGATTTGACTTCATCCGTGGCATCTTACTAAGAGAGTGACTCGATAGTTATTCCAATCATTCCACACATTTATATCCAACCAGCATTTATTATCCATGTCAGTGAATCTAACTTGCTCAATTTGCTGCCTCAAAGCTGACTTGCAATCCCTTATTCTTACATTAGTGAAACAAATGTCTGAAATCTGAGAAATGAGCATTATTACCAGTTTGTAGCATTTGATTGTGAGGCCTGTTTTCAAGTTGTGACTGCCCTGTTTATGCCAGTAAATAGTTCCGTAGATGGACAAAAATTGCTGGTGCCACCCATTCTGATTTTCCAGTGGACATTCACTTAGGCAATTGTGCCAGAAACAGGCAACTCCCTAGCTGAAATAGGGATCAGTGACTTAATTGAGAGTCCAGCATGATTTTTTATCCATCAGCATTGTTACAAATCGACAATCCACCCGAAAATCAGTGGATGTAAAGCTTGAGAGATGACCATTCCAGCGCTGCTTAGAGATATTGGTCTGCTCACATTTAAAATGATGCAACAGCTTAGGTTATATATTTCTGGTAATTTATTGGATTCTTTGCAAGTTGTTCAATTTTAAAGCAGTTGCAGAGGCTATGAATCTTTCTGAAACCTGAAGGGAATTGAGAAAGAGTACAGCAGCAAAGATTGAAGGAGAATATGGAGCTACACCTGCAGCAATGACAGATAGAAGAATCATAATTAAATATATTCTTACGCTTTCTACAAAGTCTAAATGCCCAGAGTAACACACAAGCGGTTCTCTGAGGAGCAGTGCGTAAGGAGCCTGTTCGATTCTGGAAGGCTGTCAAATAGTTGCATCACCCCTTATAAAAAGACCTGCAAACCTGTTGCCGTAGCTGGCCCTGCATTTCCTGCTGCAGTCCATGTCAGTATAATCCTGAAATTCTTTGCCTTCTGCTGCTTCAAAGCTGCCAAAATGGAATCAGTAACAGCAGTTAATCTGCAGTTCATGCTAGTGTTAAACAGGTGACTGATGCCATGTTTGGCACAGCAAAGGTTTATGCTATGTTCCCCAAGGATACCTGAAAGGACTAGGAGACTGAGATTTGCTTAGATTGTATGCAGTCTTCCCTCAAGTCATGGGCTTTAACTGCACCAATCCATGGGCTCTTTTTAACAATCCCGGTGTTGTGAATTGCAAGAGCTTTCACTTTATTAAGGTATAATTTTCATGCAATCACCAGCAACTGCCAGGATGGTTTTACATTGCAGCAGTTAACCTCTACTCTGCACACCATCCCCATCACTCACCACTACCTCTCCGAAACCCATCCCCCCACTGCCCCCCTTCTTTTTGACTGCACAGCAGACGAATGCATAGATATTTGGAGACAAATGAGCTTATATTAGACTTGATGGAGAGATTTTATGGGCAAACTTGTCTCAACCGTGAAATCCCACCCCAAGGTCAACAGACCTTCTCTTTGCCTGCCCCTTGCCCCCTCCAATTCCTGTGCCAGACGAGGCATTAAAATTCTGGTGGATGATTCCAGTTCACTTTTGCCCAGTTTCCCATATTCTGCCCTCCATAAGCTTAAAGATATCAGAAAACCTGCTGTCCTTGTCACATTCAGTTTCACCTATCACATCTGTGCTTGCTGACCTCAGTTATTTCCTTGTTAAGCAACAGTTTAATATTAAAATTCTCATCCTTTCTTTTCAAACCTCACCATGGCTACATTCCTTTCTATTTCTGTCGACCTTTCTAGTCCCAGAACCCTCCAAGATACCTGCCTAGTTCTGGCCTCTAATGCATTTCCAGTTTTAATTGCTGCACCATAGGTGGACACAACTTCAACTACTAAGACCCTAAGGTCTGGAACTCCCTTTTTAAGCTGCTCCACCTCTCTACTTGTCTTTCCTGCTTTAAAACACACCTTAGAACTTAACCTCTTTGACCATCTGGCAATTTTGTCTGGTAATACTTGGTAATAGCTTATGTGACTCAGTCAGATTTTAGTCTATAATTCTCTGGTGAAGATATAGTTTGTTAAGAGCATCCACGATTCCTCAGGAGTTTAACTTCAGTGCGTTTGGATTCATACGACCTTACTGAACAGACTTTTGGAATTCTTCCCCACCTGGAATGATTTGGTGGGTTCCTATGATTTAACCAAGAAGGCATGTCCCACAAGATATTGGTTTGTTGAACACTGTGAATGGAATAACCCACAGCACTGTAGAATGAGGGAGGTGAGACTGATGGCATAATGGATGGTGAAGAAACGGGAGAACTCCAAAAACCAGCCATTCGTTTGAGCTCTTCAGCAACAGCTCATTGAGGAATTATCCAACATAAAAATTCCTGTTTATCTTGGCTCCGTAAAAATACTTTGAACCTCTTTGGTTGCTAGGTAGCCCGAACTTTGGGATGTGGTCAGGATATGAACAATGCTGGGAAATCATTCTTGACATTCCTTGCTCAATCAACACCTTCAAAAATCAGATCAATTGATTAGCCATCTCCTTGTTTTTACAGTCATGCTGAGGCAAAATGACTGCTGGATTTGCCAACATTTCAATCATTGCACTCCAAACATAATTAATGGTGTGAAATGATTTGAGATGTTTTGACAAAGTGATAAGGTGGTGTATAAGTGTAATGATTTATTTCTTATGTTCAGATCAGTCATTACTTTTGATGCACCATAATTAACCAGCCCTTTGTATGAACTCAATCTGTCCCAAACAATCTTTGACAGAAATAATCATTCTTTTTCAATGTAGTTCAAAAGCAAGTTTTTAAAATGGAGAATCGTAGGGGTGAATGGCCTACTCCTGCTTCTGGTTTCTAGTTTCTATGACTAATCTTTTTGGCCAGCTACAAAATTATGGAGCAGAGAAATCAGAGGGCAGATATTCTCTGAAGTTACAATTTGATATCCTTCTCCCCTACTTGATAATAAAAAGATACTCAAACGATTATTGAAATTGCCACATGACAACATAACAGCTCTCTTTGCTTCAGTGTGACTTTGCCAGTAATAAGTCAGCATCAAATGGAGTAATCTTTCCTTTGGGCAATAATGTATAATGAATATTAATAATGCAGTCGCTTATCGTGCAACTTTCGCCATTTCCATTTCCATAGAATCTTCAGCTTGCGTAGAACAGCAAAAAATACAAGAGATAACCTATCAATTAGCAGTGTTTAGGTAGGCAGTGGTGTAGGATATGAGGCCAGACACTTAGGGTCCGATTTTACCATCGCGTTGCGCTCGTTTTTGAGCAAAAAAACATGGTGAAGTCAAACATGAGGTGAGTAACGCGATCCGCACCCATCTTCATGCCGGTTTCCCCCTTTTCCAATGCCCAAAAATGGCCATGATCGGGACCGTGCCCGAAACGGGATTGACAGCCATTTCAATGTATTTGCATGTATTTAAATTGACTTAATGGGCTGAGCATGCAACCTTACTGACACTTCCTCCTTTACCAGCAAGTTTGCCCATCCAGATTCTGTGCAAAACAGACATGCTCTACAAAAGTCTGATTCGGGCACTCCAGCTACTGGAGGGGTAAGTGCTGGGTGTCTGACGGCTCTCTGTTTGAGATCAGGCTGGGGGGAGGTGGGTCCGTCGGCTCCCTGCTTCAGATTGGTGAGGGGGAGGGGGAAGTCCGCTGCCACCCTGCGTGTGATCAGTGAGGGGAAGAGGGAGTCCGCTGCCACTCTGCCTGTAATCAGTGAGGGGAAGGGGGAGGGGGCCACGATCAGTTTGGGTGGTGGGTAGTGGGGATAAAGGGGTCAGTAATGTTGTGGGTCTGAAGTAATGTCTATGGGGGCTAGGGGAAGGCATTATCCAACCTGGGAGCGATGTGGCAGGGAGTGGCATCCTATCATTTTTTTGGGCATGCGCAGTTGGTGATGCCATTCAGAGCTGCAGGATTTTGCACGTGTTAAACCCCGCCCACAGGCTTCTGCAGCGCAATTCGAATCGTTGATATATTTTCAGGCAGAGTATATATGAGGGCTTCTGAGAACAGGTCTAAAAGTTGGGTCTGAAACACTCCCAGTTTCAAGTCTGCCCAGCACTTCGAATCAAAATGGTAAAATAGGGCTCCTAAAGTCATCAATCCGTGACATAAACCATTTGATTATCAGGCTTCTTTTAAATTTCACTGATGGGGCACCCACTTGTTTCCAGCAGTAATACTCCATTTGGAGATGGTATTTCTGGTGGACCTGGCTCCTAATTAAAGCATGTTTGGGAGGTGTCCTTTTATTTGCTGAAGATTCTACTGGAAGATTTGGGCTGGAGTTTTCTTTGGCAAGAGCATCTCAATTGAATGAATCCATAATGCATGCCCTTGTTGAGTAGGTGAAAATGTGCAGGAAAATTCACCTCTCTACAATGGCCAGCACTCAACAGGATGGGAAGGTGCTCGTTGAAAATGTCAACACACAGATCATCACTTAGATTATGGGGATTCATTGGCACAAGAACTGATGCAGACAACAAAGATGAACATTATACCTAGTCTTTGCAATTCTAAAAATCTCACTCCCCAACAATCTAACCATTATCTTTTCCCACATTCCAAATCCTCCTCCACTCATAATGGGACACCGCACCATCTTTCCTTCTCACCTTAGTCATATACTCTTGTTACTACTGCCCAAAATGGGAAGTGTTTTACTCCACTGCTACCTGCTATTACGTTTCATACTCATGTCACTTACTCTCACATGATCACCTCTGCAACCTACTGTCAACACACTGCTGTTTCTCAGCACGTACCCTGATGAAGCTGTTTCATGCTTCTCTCTTTCATAGAAACATAGAAACTAGAATCAGAAGTAGGCCATTCAGCCCTTCAAGCCTGCTCCGCCATTCATTTTGATCATGGCTAATCATCGCTTTCAATATCCTGATCCCCCTATTCCCCTCATATTCCTTGATCCCAGCCAACGCTATTGTTTTAATAAATGGAAACATTGCAGCTAATCTATATGTAGCAAAGTCCTACAAACAGCATTAGATAAATAAGCATAAATCTACACTACTAATTTTTATTGCATTATAATGTTGGCCAGGACAGCTGGAGAATTTCCCCACTCTTGTGCAAATAGTGCCACAGGATCTTTTCCATCTACAGAAAGAAGACCTTGGTGTAACATGTCATCTGAAAGGCAACACATGCTGACAGCAGCATCCTTCAAAAGTGCACTGATGTGTAGGTCTCTCAGATTATTTTGTTCAGTCTCTGGAGAGCTTTGAACTCATGATCTGACTTGAGACTACAGTGCTACCAGTAAGCCAAGGCTGGCACCTTGCCCATTACCTTCAAGTAGTCAATCAATAGAAACTTGTAAATAACGAAGTTAACCACGTGCTGACTAAGAGGGTTGGGAAATAAATTGAATTTTTATAAAATTCTGCCCAGCGCTTGACTCGAGTAGAGTTTTAGATTAATAATCAGGGAACTGTGAGCTCATACCCAATCACTGTCATGGATGCTCACCTTCAGCTCATTCAATTCACTTCATTCAACATCAAGAAATGCTGAGTCCATTGAACACAGCTAAGATAATACTGAAGATTTGTGAACCAAAGCTAACACACTAGTTATGCTGTTCCAGTGCAGCTATAGCATTGGAGCTGTATCAGTCCAATAGAATGGAAAATGTCCAGGTACGTTGGGTCCACAAAAAGCAAGACAAACGCAACAACTCTAACTCCCAATCCTCGACAAAATGTTGGAAGCCAGTGACTTGCTTATTGATGCTCAGTTGTGTTTCATCAGAACCACTCTGTTCCAGGCCTCATGTTAGCTATGGTCCAAACTTGGTCAAAAATGTTGAATTCCAGAGATGGGTGAGAATAACAGATGTCAACATCAAGGCAGCTTTTGGCAAAGTGTGGTATCATGAAACCATAGTAAAAGTTGAAGTCAATCGGGACTATGAAGGAGATTTGCCAATGGCTATAATCATGCCTGTCACAAAGAACGATGGGTGGCATTGTAGCATTGTTGTTAGCACTGCTGCCTCACAGTACCAGGAACCTGGGTTCAATTACTTGGGTAACTGTGTGGAGTTTACACGTTCCTTTCATGTTTGAATGGGTTTCCTCTGGGTGCTCCAGTTTCCTCCCACAGTCCAAAGATGTGCAAATTAGGTGGATTGGCCATGCCCTTAATGTCCAGTATGTGTGTAGGATAGATGGATTAACTATGCTAAATGCACAGGGTTACTGGGATGGCATGGAGATGCCAGCGTTGTACTGTGATGGGCACAGTCAGAAGTCCCAGAACATCAGGTTAAATTCCAACAGGTTTATTTGGAATCATGAGCTTTTGGAGCGCTGCTCCTTCCTCAAGAGAGTGGCCACACACCTGAGGAAGGAGCAATGCTCCAAAGGTTGTGATTCCAAATAAATCTGTCGGACTTTAACCCGGTGTTGTGAGACTTCTGACTGGGATTAGGTGGAGGGGAGGGCCTGAATAAGATGCTCTTTTGGAGACTTGATGCAGACTCAATGGGCTGATGGCCTCTTTCTGTCCTGTAGGAATTCTGTGGTTCTATGGTTGTTCAATGGCAATCATTTCAGTCCCAGATGCAGTTGCAGGAGTTTCTAAGGATCGTGTCCTTGGCCTAATTATCTTCAACTGCTTCATCAATGATTTTCTGTAAGGTTCTTCATGTGGTTATTTGCTAATCCTGCACCGTGTCAGTTCTATTTGCATTTTCACGGATAATGAAGCAGTCTGCTCCTAACAGCAGCATGTCTAGGGCACCATCCAGACTGAAAAGTGGCAATTAGCATTTTCACACCACACAACTGTGATAAAATGACCATCTCCAACAAGATAAGAAAATTCATCCTGATGGTTTGAAGAGTAATGAGCAATTTTTTTTTTCTTGATTTCTTCATAATTAATTTGCTCCATAGTTTGTGAAGATCTGGTGATGCTGATATAGTTCAGGTTGGTTGCTGTAAGTCAGTTTAGCATGTCAAATTTAGGCGCCATTACTTCCAAGGCATAAACTGGGTGGGAAGTTAAGGTGAGAGGTTAAAGAATTTGTGTGATGCCATTTATTAATATTCTGGTCAAGATAATGATCAGAGTGTTTTCCAGAGGTGGTACGGGATCTTCCTGAACCACTAAAGTTTTTCAGATGGTACTCGCTCAGTTATTCTAGACACAGAATTCAAAGACTTTGAATGAGAGTGAAAGAGCACTAAAATAATAAGGATGATCTTGGAGAGGACTTGGAGATGCTTGTATTCATATTATATTGCTGCTATTGCCTTTGCTGGTATGGATCATAAGTCAGAATGATGCTGTTTAAGTAAGTTTAGTGAGTTGCTATTGCGTACCTTCTATATATTGCAGCCGTAATGTGCAATAGCGGAAAGGATGGATATTGAGCCCACTCAACTCTTTGTCCTGATGGTGTTCAGTTTCATAGAATCATAGAATCCTCTCAGTACAGAAGGAGGCCATTCGGCCTGTTGAATCTGTACCAACCACAATCCACTCAGGCCCTACTCCCATAACCCCACATATTTACTCTGCTAATCCTGCTGATGCTAGGGTCAATGTAGCATGGTTAATCAACCTAACCTGCACATCTTTGCACTATGGGAGGAAACCAGAGCACCCGGAGAAAACCCATGCAGACACTGGGAGAACGTGCAAACTACACACAAACAATGATCTGAGGCTGGAATTGAACCTGGGGCTCTGGCGCTGTGAGGCAGCAGTGCTAATCAGTGTGCCACCGTGCTGCCCCTTGAGACTTGAGTCTTGTGGCAGCTTCACCCATTCAGATAAATGCTATCACTGAGTTGCTCATATGAACAACCTGGAGTTACCACTGATCAGAAACTGATCTGAACCAGCCATATAAATGTAGCTACTCAAATAGTCAGAGGCTGTGCATTCTGTTCAAATGGCTGATTTCCTGACTTCCCAAAGCGTCTCAATCACCCACATAGCACAAATCAGGAGTGTGATGGAATATTCTCACTTTTCTGGATGGGAGTATCTTACATTAAACTCAGCGATTTGAAACCATTCAGATCAAAGCAACACATTGGTTTTAATGTTTCTCCATCATCCTAAAAATCATGTGCTGCACAACCATGTGCTGTTACTGCAAAGTGTTGTATTTACGGGATGTATTGCAGCAAGTCCCCAAGATTTCTTTAGATGTATCACTGAATTGTTATGATGCAGAAGAATGCCATTTGACCCATTCTATCTATACCGACCATCTAAATGAGTCTGGTGAATTAATGCCATTCTCTTGCCTTTTCCCCATACCCCTGCACACCCTGCATCATCTAAAGCCCTCTTGAATGCCTCAATTGAACATCCAGAATGATAGAGAGTAGGATAGCTTGATCTTGGGTTTGGATATAGCTCGGCACAACATTGAGGGCCAAATGGCCTGTACTGTGCTGTACTGTTCTATGTTCTATGTTCTATGAACCTCCCTTCACCACACTTCCAGATAATGCATTCCAAACCTGAACCACTCACTGTGTGAAAACATTTTTTCACATCACATTTTCTTTGTTTTTTCCGATTACTTTTAATCTGTGCACCCCACCCTTCCCTCCCCCCATTCTTGATCACTTTGTGAGTGGGTCAATTTCTCCCATTTTATTTTGCCCAGCATCAAATCTTGTTTTAGCTTCCTCTCCAAGGAGAACAGTCATAACCTCACTAATTTATCCTCATAACTGAAATGTTTTATCCCTGAAACCATTCTTGTAAACCTTTTCTGCACTCTGTACAATACATTCACATCCTTCCGATTGTGTGGCACCAAAAACCGTACCAAATACTCCAAAAGAGATGTAACTTCTGTCTCGCATTAGTTCAGTATAACCTCATTGCTCTTGTCCTCTATGTCCCAATTCATAAAGCCCAGTATACTATATGCTTTACGAACTATTCTCTCCACCTATCCTACTACGTTCAATGATCTATGCACACGTGCATCCAGATCCCTCTGTTCCTGCAGCCCATTAAGAATTTTACCCTTTATTTTGTATTGTCTCCATGTTCTTCTTACCAAAATACATCACCTCATGCTTCTTCTCATTGAACTTATTCTGCATCCTATCTGTCAGTTCTACTAACTTGTCTATGTCCTTTTGAAGTTCTACTCTCCTCTCAGTTTATAATACTTGCAAATCCTCTGGCGCTTTCCCTGAGTCTAGAGAAGGCTGAAAGATTATGACTGTGCCCCTGCAATTTTCTAATACTGTAATCCCAACCACTTAGAGGGACAAGGGTGGCAGAGAAAAGACTATGTGACAATCTGCATGTTCTCTCCAAGGCATGCATCATCTTGACATGGACATGTATCAGTGTGCTTTTGTTATTGCTGGGTCAAAATGGTAGAATTTTCACCTAACAACATTGTATAAGCACCTTTGACACATCTATTACCATATTTCAAAAGGAAATGTGTGGCAACAAATGAATGTGCAATATGTACCAGCCTTTCTAGGGATACCCACATACCAATCATGAAGAAAACTCGAGTCTTATTTGAGATATTGGAACTAACATGTCTTTCTGTAGTTGGCAGCAGCACAAATGTGTTTGTGAAGATTTCCTCTGATCTCTTTTTCTTGTAAGGTGAATCAAGATTTAAATCAATATTTTCATCTATCTGCCAGCACAACTTCCTTGATTATGTTTGATCATAGTCAGAAAAGCTGCCTTCTTTAATAATGAGCTGTAGAAAATTGTCTTGCTAAAATTACTTCCCTTTATTCATCTTAAGAGAGCATATATCTGTTCATGCTACTCCTCATTATTAGCTTTGGAAATGGTGTTAACTTACTTCACACTATTTGAAATTTAATAACTTCAATGTTATAATAAAATTGGGTTTTCTTTCCCCATGTCCCTGCAAACTTGTCCTTGGCTGATAAACGATGACTACTTTACTGCTTTATCACTGTAAATATTCAAGGAAATTGAAATAGTTCCAGAAGTGCCCATTTGCTAACCTTTTAAAGCTCAAGAGCACACAAAAATAACAAAGTGCCACAAGATATTAGTCCTAATGCATTACAGTTTGGGTACTGGGGAAGAAAAAAGATGAGAAGGGTCCCTGCTGGAGGCTTACAGTTTTAAAGATGCAAGATAATTTATGTTGAGGAGAGCTGCTCACTGTGCAATACCATCTGTCTTTTTAATATTTAATTCCCATCACTAGTACCTTAAACTAACATATACTACCAGGTGTATCAATCTCTCGACGTATTCTCAGCATGAAGTTCAAAACATTTTTTCATTGAATATATGTGTAATGACAAAATTGCAGTGATCATTTTTAATTAATGCTAATTATATTCTAAAATTGCAATTATCTAAGAAACTAACATTTAATTATAAGCAATAGTTTGATGCATAATATAATAACAACTGTTGTTATGCTAGTCTGCTCAGTGATATTTTCACTGTAACGATGGAGGGATTTTCCACTTCAGACACTTTCCATAGTGAGTGTTAGAGTGGACTGAGTCCGTCTTAACTTAAAACACACAGACGCTGGGCTAAATCACACCAAAAAAAGGCAGAATGTTGTTTTTTGGTGAGAAAACTGGCGTGTTTCTCTCCAGATTTTCCAACATTCTGTCAAAAGATATCAAGGGGGGTAAGTTTCATGCAGCTGTACAGAAGCGCGGGGTATTAATATGCTGGCAAAACTTGGCTACAGAGATCAGGGTGTCATCTTTGAAGGGCGTCCCGATCATACCCTGAGTAAATCTCCTCCCCCTTCTCCTTCCAGCCCCAATTGAAGTCGGCACTTCTCTACCAGCCCAGCTCCCCCCTAACCCCCTACCCCCCCTCCACCCCTGCTGATCATCAGCCCCTGATCATCGGCCCTTCCCCCAAGCCCAATTCCCACTAGACCCCAACCACCACCCCACCCCCCGCCCCCCGCCCCCCCCCCCCCCCCCCACAATCATCGGCCTCTATTCAACCCCGATCATCAGCCCCATGTCCTCTTCCCCCTCACTGTCTGAGCTGGCATCCAACTCTAACCACTGCACCACTCCGCACCCCCCAGCACCACCACACCACTCCAGCTGATCATCAGCCCCTGATCACCTTCCCCCACCTCCAACCTCCACCAGATCCCCCCCACCAATCTCACCCCCTTCCCCCAATCATCGGCCTCTATTCAACCTCGATCATCAGCCCCATGTCCTCCTGCCTCTCACTGGCACCCACCTTTAGCCACTGCACTCCTGCATGCTTCCTCCCCCCCACCACGCCTCTCCAGCTGATCATCCGTCCCTGATTACCTTCCCTCACCCAAAATCCCTACCAGACCTCCCTAGTCCCTCCCCCCACAATCATCGGCCAATATTCAATCCCAGTCATCAGCCCCATCTCCTCCCGTCCCTCACTGTCTGAGCCGGCACCCACCTCTGACCACTGCACACCCCTACCCCCACCCAGTGGCCCTCACCAGCACCCCTGCCTCCTCCATCCGCTCTTGACCACCACCACATCTAAATGAATTCCTTCCCCTCAGGAGCTTTGTGTGATGCCACCTTTTAGCACAGGTTGCCACTACTGGGTTGGCATGGGATGGTGCTAACCTGGCAGTGCCATCCTATGTCAAGGGGCATTGCCAGGCCTCTGTCAGGCCATGTCTTTCTCCTCTCCGGCTTAAGCTTATCTTTGTGTCCCCCCAGGGAGTCTGTATGAAGCCGTTGTAAACTGTGCCAACATGACATGACGTCGGTGCGGTGTCAACATATGGTGAGGTTGGTCAATATCTGGCGAGTGGGAGATTCAAAATTGTGAACTCACTGGCGAGAACTGTGACTTCTGGAACTTGATCCTCCACTGGTATTCGCTTGGATGGGAAGCATGGGCTCAAAATCACTCCCTTTATTTCACATAGATTATCTAAATTTAACTAACTGATTAAGTAAGAATCACAATCACAAGTCAGTTGACTCAACCAATAATCACCCATGGTCAGGCAAATATTTAGACATCCATTGAATCAGGGCATGTATATAGACTACAGGGGCTCTGTTTACAATTGCTAAGCTTAATTTGTGTCTGAACATTCTTCATGATCTTCAAATGTATACCTCAATGATTGGTCTCTTCAGGTTTGCCTTTACCAGTTTGTTGTTCATGGTTGGTTCAAAGTTCAGTAGTGGTTTCCTCAGACTTTCTTGTTAAATGATGCTGTGTTTGAGACATTTTATAACTCGAGACACAACTAGCCAGTTTCACAAATTCCAGATGAAATCCATGATTCTGTCATCCATTCAGCAACTGCCATATCAGCTTGGTTTGGTTCCTGCTCTGCGCAAGACCGCAAGAAACTACAAAAGATCGTGAATGTAGCCCAGTCCATCACACAAACCAGCCTCCCGTCCATTGACTCTGTCTACACTTCCCACTGCCTCGGCAAAGCAACCAGCGTAATTAATGACCCCATGTACCCTGGACATTCTCTCTTCAACCTTCTTCCATCGGAAAAAAGATACATAAGTCTGAGTTCACGTACCAACCAATACAAGAACAGCTTCTTCCTTGCTGCCATCAGACTTTTGAATGGACCTACCTTGCATTAAGTTGATCTTCCTCTAGCTTTGACTGTAACACTACATTCTGCCCTCTCTCATTTCCTTCTTTATGCTTTGCCTGTATAGCACGCAAGAAACAATACTTTTCACTGTATGCTAATACATGACAATAATAAATGAAATCAAAATGAAATAAGGTTTGTTAATATTATCTTCCTATTTTTCATGTTGCAGTTAGTGTTTTAGTTTGTACAGTTCTCCTTGTTAAAGATGTTTGAGATAGACTTAGCTGTACATTGAAACGATTTCCTATTATTGGTGTTACGGATAGGAGAGTCAGAGGCAAACTGAACTTATTTTTTCTCACCCACTCTCCGTAAGCAGAAGGTGTTTGGAATTATTTTTAATGTTTTCCGAAGTCCTCACTTTGTCAATTTACCAGTAACCTACAGAAAACTCACATTGTGATTTATTCAGAAGGTTCATTTATTCCACATTCAAAATCCAGGGGAGGAATGTTTGCAGTATCCCACGCTACTATGCACACACAGAGTAAGCACAATAAGAAGTCTCACAATACCAGGTTAAAGTCCAATGTGTTGGTGTTGGTTAGACTTTAACCTGGTGTTGTGAGACTTCTTACTGTGTTTACCCCAGTCCAATGCTGGCATCTCCACATCACACCGGGTAAAACGGGGTAGAAAAGGCAATTTTACAGCTATGAATTGTAACAGTGGAAGAATCACAGACTTGAAAATTAATTCATGTGATTTCCAGAGTCCAAACAGTCAAAGTCTAAAGGGTTTTTTTTATGCCTGTATTTTGTCTTGATGTGTTTCCGAATGGAGACAGCTACATGAAAATCTTTGAATTGAATAATGCTGCAGCAAGATGGGCTTTCATTTGGGCTTATATCATTTGGCAGGTGTTGATCAGAGACTTCTAAAAAAATCAAGTAGGCTTCAAGAAGTTAAGAGATGGCAACCATCTACTTGCTCAGCTGGGCTGCTGAAGTTGATGGCAAAACAGTAGTCTGTTGTGAGGCCAAATAAATGTTATGACTGTCCATAAGGTCACCAGCTTGGATCATGTGACATGGCTCATTCATGGTTAGTTGCAGCTTAACAATCAGCTCCTGTGCTTCTGGCCAGAATTCCATTGTACCCTTTGAAATGGACCTGGAAAGTCCCTGGTGTAAGATGAGTCTGTTAACAGCTCTGCAGGCATGATGAGATTTCATCTCTTTCTTGTGTGACAATTCATGTTGGGGAGCAGATTTGTCTGAATTTCCCCTGCTTTCATTGATTACAAGGGTCTGTGCAATGAGGCGTGGGACTTATACAGGATCATAGAGGAATTATTTTGTCCTTGTAATTCCTTTTGATAGCTTTCAGAGCTAAGGGCAAAACATGGCAAAATAATAAAGTTTTGTATTTCTTTTCATGTTATTTGGATCCAACAATAAGTAATACTTCTGAACTGAAAGTAGCATGATCCTGATCTATAGAATACAATTTGTTTCCATTCTATTTCTGTGTTCAAAATACTGCAACAGCAATTTATATTTACATAGCATCTTTAATGTAATAAAACAACCCAGGTGCTTCACAAAAGCATTCTCAAACAAAATGTGGCACCGGATCACGTGAAACGATATTGGATCAGATATCCAAATGCTTGGTCAAAGAGGCAGACTTTAAAGAGGGCCTTAAAGCAGAAAAGAGGAGTGACGGTGAAGCGTAGAGATGATATTTCATGATTAATGCTTAGGCAACAGAAGGGTGGTTACCAAAGATTTAACAAATCATCCTGGCCTCTTGAGCATTGCCAATTTTGGAGGAGCACAAGTATCTCATCAGGTTTTTTTAATTCATTTGTGGGGCATGAGCATCACTGGCTGGCCAGCATTTACTATCCATCTCGAGTTGCCCAGGAGCAGTTGAGAATCAACCACATTGTTGTGGCTCAGGAGTCACATGTAAGCCAGACCAGGTAAGGATGTCAGATTTTCCTTCCCTGAGGGACATTAGTGAATATTAGGTTGTGGGGATGGAGAAGATCGGAGAGATAAGGAGGATTGAGACCATAGAGTAATTTGAAAATAAGAACGAGGATTTTATGAGGAAGATCCTGCTTAATCAGGACTCAATGTTAGTCAGTGAGCACAGGGTGATAGGCAAATGGAACTGTGTGTTTAGACACGGGCAACAGACTATTGGATGATCTTAGATTGAATGTGGGAGACCAGTTAGGAGTGCATTGGGATACTCAAATCTACAGCGAACAAAGGCATGAATGAGTGTTCCAACAACAGGTGAGCTGACATAGTGAAGTCAGACAGAGTTCTGGAGGTGGAAAAAGATGGTTGAAAATAACACGGATATACGGGTGGAAGCTCATCTTGGAGTCAAGTGGTTGTTATCAGACTAGAAGAGAGATGGAGTTAGTACCTAAGGATTAGAATTTGGAGCAGAGACTGAAACCAATGACATCTGTCTTCCCAATATTTAATTGAAAGAAATATCTTCTAGTCCAGTACTTGATGTCAGGTAAACAGTTTGATATTTAAGCGACAGTGAAATTAGGAAACTTCATTTTAGGTGAGCCTATAAATCCATTTTTGTAAAAGAGGTGAGCTATCGGCATCCTGATCTTGCATTTGATTTCCAACTAACAGTTGCAAACAGATAATCTGAACAATATGCTTCAGTGCTGTTTGTGGAATCCTGATGTGCTCAAATTGGCTGGCACCTACATTACAGCTGTAGCTACATTTCATTAACTGTAAAATATTTTGAGATGTCCTAAGTCTGTACAAATACGAGTTCTTTATTTGTTTGGCATATGCTTATTTAAGGCAAAAACACAAGAAAACTTTCAACCTCTTATTCCAGCCTGCTCCCTCAATTCTTTTTCTGGTACATTGATGCCTATATTTGTGCCATTTCCTGCTCTCATCTGGAACTGGAAAACTTTATCAATTTTGCTTCCAATTTCCACCCTTCACTCATTTTCACATCATGCATCTCCAACTCTTCCCTTCTTATCAACTAATACTTATTTTTAGTCCACTGCTTCCTCACAGCCTGCTTTCTGTAGGGATTTCTTTCTATTCTTCTGGTTTTCTGTTTCTGTTCTGATAATGCAAAAGTACTTCTGATATGTTTTCCTCTCTTCTCAACCAAGGATTCCCCAACACTGTGGTTGACAGGGCCCTCCATCCTATCTGACTCATTTCTCCCAGTTTTGTTCTTGGTCCTTCCTGTCCCAAAGCTGTGATATGATTCTTGTCTTCACCTTCTTGTATAATCAATGGTTCATTCATTCCAAGGGCAATTAGGGATGGGCAATGAATCCTGGCCTAGCTAGTGACACCCACATCCTACAAATGAAGGAAAAAACACTCTTTACAGTTGAAGTAGTGGTTCACATGTATTCTTTCAATGAAGCTTACTATGTTCACTACTTCCAGTGTGGTTTCCTCTCCACTGAGGAAACCAACATAGATCCTCTGCTATTCTCACCTCCAACTTGATGTCACCCCCAAACACATCTTTCCCTTCCATGTCAGCATGTTGACCGCTCCTTCCATGATGCCCTGGTCCATACGTCAATCACCCTCATCACCTTGTTCCCCTCCTACAGCACCTTCCCATGTAGAATGCAGGAGATATCGCACCACCTCACTTCTCATCATCCACTTTGCAGAACACTTACATTTTGTCTGCCTGACCCTAAGCTTTGTTTGTCTGCCACTTAAATTCTCCGTCTTGCCCTCAAGCTGTCATACACACAAACTCTGGACAAATCTTTTTTGCTACATTACTATGACATTCACTTTTTTATCAGGAAATATTTCATCACTTAATCTCTTTTGCCGTCTATCCTGTCACAGACCTTCTCTTTTGTTCTTCCTTCTTCCCAGTTTTCACCTAAAAAAAGTCTTTTTATTTTCCTCCCATTCTGAAATGACCCGAAACATTAACTATGTTTCTTTTCCCACAGATGCTGCCAAACCTGTTGTCTATTTCAACATTTTCTGCTTTAATTTCTACCATGCTTAGTTAATTCTTCTCTCCTTTACCAAATATCACAGCAGTTTTTATTTAAATAGAATATTTTGATAATTTACCAAAATTATTTAGAAGCTCCCTCTGAACTTGAGTTACCCTTCAAAAACCCCTCACTATTTATTTGAATAGCTGTTTTTGTGAATCATAAAATCCTACAGTGCAGAAGGAGGTCATTCAGCCCACCGAGTCTGCACTGACCACAATCCCACCGAGGCCCTATCCCCATAACACTATGCATCTACCCTAGCTTGTCCCCCTGGCACGAAGGGGCAATTTAGCATGGTCAGTCCACCTAACCTGCACATCTTTGGAGTGTGGGAGAAAAAAATCAGAGCACCCGGAGGAAATCCACGCAGATATAGGGAGAATATGCAAGCTCCACACAAACAGTGACCCAAACCAGGAATTGAACCCAGGTCCTTGGTGCTGTGAGGCAGCAGTGCTCACCACTGTGCCACCGTGCCACCCATGGTGTGCTGAAGATGGACATAAATAAAGTATTGGTGTTATCTTTGAGAGTGCATTACAGAAAATAAACATGCCATATTGAAAAGTTGGCATTGTTTAAAGATTTGTTTATCTCACATGCCAGGAAAAAATGGCCCCATTAATATAGAAATCAATATTATTTTTCTCAGGAAGAGTATCACAACATTTAGGGAATTACTGTTTTACCTTGAATTTTACTTCTATAAGGTTTCAATTGTTTTTACTGACCCTAAAGTTTTCAGTCTCAGTAACCTGCCACTTACATACCAGAATGGAAGAACGAGTGAAACTTAGAAAGTAACCTTGCTGTGTATCATAAACACTTCCAGGAATTTGCACAGGTACATAGTAGAAGCTATATCCAGGAAGCTTAATCAGCTGGATCTGGGAATTTACACACCATCATAGCTCAAACTTCTCACCAAAGCTCCAATTAAAAAAAACACATTGCTACTGGCAGTTTAAGTCCAAGAAATGCAATTGTAGAGATAATTTTTAATGTGAAATGGACTGATGTGCTCACCAAGGTTAGGACTGCTAGTATAGGATAGTGAGACATTTTTCATTTTCGGTACACTCTGGAACTTCCTGGAAAGTTTCAACAAACTGCACTATGTTATTTATTTTCTGAGAAAATTTGCAAAGACCTTATTTATGATGGTTTTTATGTGGAAACATCATTATGCACAAATTCCTCATTCATTTGCGGCACTCTTGAGTTACATCTGCCAGAGCTTCACTTAGCTCATTAATGTAGCTCTCCCCTCATGCACAAAAACAGAGGATGCAATTTTCTGCCTGGGCAGTAATTTATGTTTAAATTTTTAAACATCACAGTCACTGTTATGTTACCACATACATTTCATCCTTTCTTCAGTTCCCGATCGCGTCCATTAATTTTCACTTTTACATTCGGATATTTGTGGTCGGGTTTCTCAGGAAGCTGCTTGAATTGCCATCAACAACTTAGGTGGAGGAAATTCTGACCATAGACATAATCTTAAAGTACCCATAGGTCAGGTACAGCTCAGGCTGTTAACTGTGAAGATGGGTTGCAATGATGCCAAATGCTATAGCCTTCATTCTCAAAGGCTGCAGGATCCTGAAGACCTGAACTTAGTGTTTACAGGTTCTGAGGCAGCACTACACTGATGCTGCCCGCCCCTGAACACCCTCCCGAGGATCCTCAGCAGTCAGGCACAATTCATGAAACCTCCCTATTACTGCTGTAGCCTGGGTACACTTTAATTCTGGGAACCTGAAACACCAGCCTAAATCCCTGGAAAACCTTAGGCCCTCCAAATTGTATGAGTACTATCCCATCCCATATAAAGATGCAGTTATCCAAGAGATAGTAAGTGGCACAGTGATATAAATGTACCATCTTAATCACAATATTCATCATTTCTTTTTCATATTGGGCGTAAAATCACATCACATCACAAATCAGCTATTTACCATTTATATAGATGATCTGGAGGAGGGAACCGAGTGCAGGGTGTCGAAATTTGCTGATGACACCAAGATTGGGGGAAAGGCAAATTGTGCGGAGGGTGTGGAGAGTCTGCAGAAGGATCTAGATAGGCTGGGCGAATGGGCCAGGAAATGGCAAATGGAATTTAATGTTGGCAAGTGTGAGGTGGTCCACTTTGGTAGGAAGAATGGTAGGAAGGACTATTACTTACGTGGCGAAAAACTGCAGCAGGCGACGGTGCAGAGGGACCTCGGGGTCCTTGTGCATGAGTCGCAAAAACCCAGCTTGCAGGTGCAGCAGGTGGTCAGGAAGGCGAATGGGATGCTGGCCTTCATAGCGAGGGGGATTGAATATAAAAGTAGGGAGGTCTTGCTGCGGCTATATAGGGCATTGGTGAGGCTGCAGCTGGAGTACTGTGTGCAGTTTTGGGCGCCGCATCTGCGCAAGGATATTTTGGCCCTGGAGGGAGTGCAGAGGAGGTTTACTAGGCTGATACCGGAGTTGAGGGGATTGAGCTATGAGGAGAGGCTGAATAAACTAGGCTTGTACTCGTTAGAGTTTAGAAGAATGAGGGGAGATCTCATTGAGACGTATAAGATGATGAATGGGATGGATAGGATAGAGGTGGAGAGACTCTTCCCGCTCAAAAAAGACAGTAGGACTAGGGGGCACAGCCTCAAGATAAAGGGGAGGCGGTTTAGAATGGAGTTGAGGAGGAACTTCTTCACTCAAAGGGTGGTGAATCTCTGGAATTCTCTGCCCGTTGAAGTGGTGGAGGCTGCCTCGCTAAATATTTTTAAGAAGCGGGTTGATGGGTTCTTGATAAGTGAGGGGATTAAGGGTTATGGGGAGAGGGCGGGAAAGTGGAACTGAGCCACGACAGATCAGCCATGATCTTATTGAATGGCGGGGCAGGCTCGAAGGGCTAGATGGCCTACTCCTGCTCCTATTTCTTATGTTCTTATGTTCTTATCTACAAGTTTGAGTGACTGATACCTTGTGAAGGCTGCTGCAGCATTGACTAATTAAAGGAGCAAGGTTAGTGCAGGTTGATTAAAGAACCATTGATAGTGTTGGCTAATCAAAGCACATAGAGCACTACAGTCTAATTAAAATAGTGGATTATTGTAGGCCGATTAAAGAAACAGATTAGTATGGGCTCATTAAAGATGTGGGTCAGTGCGAGCCAAATACATCAGTAGGGTCAGCGTGAACTGATTATGTTTGGAAATCAGTATGAGCTGATTAAAGGCCAGACTGTGTTGGACCCTCTATGGAAAAGCACCTTACCATAAATTAGGATAGAAAAGCCTTTACAAATAAGAACATCAGTGAATAGTTCGAGTTCAGTTGTCAGCATAACATCAGAGAGCTCTTCACCCATTCAGTGCAAGATCATTGAATATTTTCCTTTTCTGAATATAATCTGTGGGCTGGTCTCCCAGTTAGAAATAGTGGAAGACACGTATCGATAAATTTTTATAGTTAATAAAGTTGTAATAATGGGGGACTTTACCTAACCAACAATAACCTGGGATAATTCTACTGGCAGTTGTCAAAATGGCAAGGGTTTCATAGTTGGCATTCAAATCTGTTTTGTATGTTATTATACTGTAACTTCCTGGCACCCCAGAGTCAGATTTAGGGTATCCCAAAAATGCATTAGGAAATTCTTCTTGGAAGTTCCCAGTTAATGCTTTACCTGGCAATTATCCAGACATGCTGACTTCCTCTAGACAGTTGCACTGTGCTGCAAAGCATCTGACAAAGTGATATAAACCACTAACTTCAGATGGTTCTGCCAGTATTACACTAAAAGTTAATCTGAAAGAGCTAGAAGAAATAAAACACATCTATTTTCAGTGTAGCTATTTTAAATTCACAGACTGAACCCTGCATGAGATCTTCCCCACATTCCCAATCCCCCCAGGAACATCCCCATCCCCATCCCTCCATCCACCTGAATGGACACAACCTCTCACCTACCCAACCACTTCCCTCGACCTGAACTAACCCCCAACTATATCTCATCCAAACATGCCCTCTACCTCCACCCTTCTCTTCGTGTCCAAACCACCTCCCCAATGTCTGACTCCCCTCCCAATGTTCTCCCCAGTGCCTGACACCCGCCCTTGATGTCTCCACCCTCCCCATGTGCAACCCCCCAATCCCCGGTGACCAACACCATGATGTCTGACTCATCTTTATAGAAGGAAAGGGAACTTCTTAAAGTAAAAGTTTATTTATTAGCCACAAATAAGCTTGCATTAATGCTGTAATGAACTTACTCTGAAATTCACCTAGTCGCCACACTCCAGCACCTGTATGGGTCAACGCACCTAACTAGCATGTCTTTCAGACTATGGGAGGAAACCCACGCAGACACGGGGAGAACGTGCAAACTCCACACAGACAGTGACCCAAACTGGGAATCAAACCTGGGTCTTTGGCGCTGTGAGGCAGCAGTGCTAATCACTGTGCCATCCACGCTGACCAGAGAAAAAAAGAGAAAGCACAAAAATTTGTAAGGCTGGCGGGACTCCCATTAGTTTAGGGTGCAATCAGTTGCATACACATGGCTCTGTGGACCATCATGTTAACGGAGAGATGTTCCGTAACTGCAAGGGTTACACTCTATTAAGTTATTGTTGGTAAATGCCTGTATCTTGGTACCAACCATTACATTCATCCCTCACCAGGCAGACATGTTTGGCCTACAATGAGGGACCAGAGGCTGTTGACAGCTCCAGACCACAACTTCACCCAGAGCCATCTAATGATTTTCCTCCATGAACACATCATGGACATTGCAGCTAATAGTGAAAACCATGTCGCCACCAGTAATGCCGTGGAGCAAGCAATCTAAATGCTGTAGCAATGGTTTTGCTGACTAGAATCCTGCAACACTAATCATAGTCTGTCTCCCGAGTTTGTGGCAGTCTGCTGCTTCTTCCATAACCTTTCTATCTCAGATTCATTGAATGATTGCAGCACAGAATGAGGTCATTCAATCTTTCATATTCAAGCCTGCGCTCTGCAAGCACAATTCTGCTAGTCCCAAGCCCATCTTCCTGCAGGTTTCTTCCCCTCAGATAATTAGCTAATTGATTTTTGAAAGTGATGATTTAATCTGACTCCATCACAGTCTTAGACAGTGCATTATAGAACCTACCCACTTGCTGGATAAGCAAAGTTTTCTCATGTCACATTTGGTTTGTTTGCCGTTCATTTAAATCAGCACCCTTTGGTTTTTCATCCTTTTGCCAATGGGAATGGTTTGCCTCTCTCTAATCTCTCTCAACCCTTCATGATTTTGAACACCTCTATTATATCTCCCCTCAACCTTCTCTTCAAGGTGAACAGCCCCAGCTTCTCCAATCTTTTTACCAAAGGTACACATCTCTGGAACCATTTTTGTAATTCTTTTCTGCACCCTCTCTGCAAATCATTCCTAAATTCTTGAGTCCAAAATTAGACATGATACTCCAGTGGAGGCCAAACCAGTGTTTATGAATTATCCCCATAACCCCCTTGTTTTTGTGCTCTATTTCTCTATTAATAAACCTCAGGATACCCTTTGCCACTTTCGCTGGAAACCTCTGATCTCACCAGCAGCTGGGATTCTCTGGTGCTGCTCCAGTGAATGGAATTTGACTGAGAACCAAATTCTCCATTCTTTCTGGCAGCAGGGGTGGAGTGAACAAGATGACAGAATCTCATCCTGTGTCTACTTGTTCTGTCACCTTCAATAATTTGTGCACATATATCAGGAAGGTGCAGTCCTTCTCTGCAGATACATGGAGGGCACCTCAGGAGGTGAGGAGACGTCCATGAACCCTCTGCTCTGCTGTGAGCTTTCTGGGAGCAGTTTCTCAGACTCCAGTTCCCCTGAGATCCATCCCCACATCACAGTTGATCTACAATTTCCCACCTTTCCTTCCATTTGTTACGTACCATTACAGCATTTCATTGGTCAAGATTGTGAAATTAAATTCATCAACAAAAAAATTTCAACCAACACTTCCAATTATACATAGAAAGCTGCATTTTTCACCTGAGTGCACTCTCTTGGTGTCTGTCTTATGGGTGTTTTTGCCTGTGCTTGTTCTGCAATGCAGCTTCAGTATAATAAGAACATAAGAAATAGGAGCAGGAGTAGGCCATCTAGCCCCTCGAGCCTGCCCTGCCATTCAATAAGATCATGGCTGATCTGTCGTGTCTCAGTTCCACATCCCCGCCCTCTCCCCATGACCCTTAATCTCCTTGCCTATCAAAAACCTATCAACCCGCGTCTTAAAAATATTTAGCGAGGCAGCCTCCACCACTTCAACAGGCAGAGAATTCCAGAGATTCACCACCCTTTCAGTGAAGAAGTTCCTCCTCAACTCCGTTCTAAACCACCCCCCCTTTATCTTGAGGCTGTGCCCTCTAGTCCTACTGTCCTTTCTGAGCGGGAAGAGCCTCTCCACCTCTATCCCATCCATCCCATTCATCATCTTATATGTCTCAATGAGATCTCCCCTCATTCTTCTAAACTCTAACGAGTACAAGCCTAGTTTATTCAGCCTCTCCTCATAGTTCAGCCCCCTCAACTCCGGTATCAGCCTAGTAAACCTCCTCTGCACTCCCTCCAAGGCCAAAATATCCTTGCGTAAGTGCGGCGCCCAAAACTGCACACAGTACTCCAGCTGCGGCCTCACCAGTGCCCTATACAGCTGCAGCAAGACCTCCCTACTTTTATATTCAGTCCCCCTCGCTATAAAGACCAGCATCCCATTTGCCTTCCTGACCACCTGCTGCACCTGCAGGCTGGGTTTTTGCGACTCATGCACAAGGACCCCGAGGTCCCTCTGCACGGTCGCATGCTGCAGTTTTTCGCCATGTAAGTAACAGTCCTTCCTACCATTATTCCTACCAAAGTGGACAACCTCACATTTGCCAACATTAAATTCCATTTGCCAGTTCCTGGCCCATTCGCCCAGCCTATCTAGATCCTTCTGCAGACTCTCCACACCCTCCGCGCAATTTGCCGTTCCACCAATCTTGGTGTCATCAGCAAATTTCGACACCATACACTCGGTTCCCTCCTCCAGATCATCTATATAAATGGTAAATAGCTGAGGCCCCAGCACCGACCCCTGGGGCACTCCACTAGTCACCAACCGCCAATCCGAATAGCACCCATTGACCCCCACACTCTGCCTCCTATTTGACAGCCAATCCTCTATCCACACTAACACCCTACCCCCAACTCCATGTCCCCTGACCTTCTGTAATAACCTCTTGTGAGGCACCTTATCAAATGCCTTCTGAAAATCAAGAAACACCACATCCACCAGTTCTCCTCTATCCACTGCCCTAGACACATCCTCATAGAACTCCAATAAATTCGTCAGACACGACTCCCCCTTAACGAAACCGTGCTGCGTCTGCTCTATCAAACAATTCTCCTCAAGATGCCTTGCTATTTTCTCCTTGATCACGGATTCTAACATTTTACCTACAACAGACATTAAACTAACCGGCCTATAATTCCCTGCCTTTTGCCTGCCACCCTTCTTAAACAACGGCGTAACATTAAACCCATTTTCCAATCTTCCGGCACTTCCCTGGAATCCAGCGACGTTTGGAAAATAATCACCAAGGCATCCACTATCACCTCCGCCATTTCTTCCAGAACCCTTGGATGCATTCCATCCGGTCCTGGGGACTTGTCCACAATCAGTCCCTCCAGTCTGTCGAGCACTGCCTCTCTAGTAACAATAATGTCATTCAGGCCCTCCACTCCTACCATCTTTCCATCGCTAACACCCGGCAAATTATTCACATCCTCCTCCATGAAGACCGAAACAAAAAAGTTATTCAAGGCCTCTGCCATTTCCCCATCCCCTACCACTAAGTCCCCCCTCTCAACCTCTAAGGGTCCAACGTTCACCCTAGCCAGCCTCTTCCTTTTTATATATTCATAAAAACTCTTGCTATCCTTTTTTATATTAAGCGCTAGCCCAGCTTCATAGTTTATCCTACCCTTCTTTATCAACTTCTTTGTCAATCTTTGTTGACATTTAAACCTCTCCCAATCCTCTTCTCACCCACTACTCTTAGCTACTCTAAATGCATCCGCTTTTAATTTAACACTTTCCTTTACCTCCTTCGTTATCCACGGCTGATTATCTCTCCTCCTACGATCCTTTTTAACCATCGGAATAAATTTCTGCTGAGCACCAAGAAAGATCTCCTTAAAGATCCTCCACTGTTCCTCAGCAGACCTACCTTCCAACGCACTCCCCCAGTCAACATTCGCCAATTCCTCTCTCATCCTACCGTACCCCCCTCTGTTCAAACAAAGGACACATGTCCGGGAGTCCACTTTCTCCTCCTCCATCTGCACCAGAAACTCCACCATACAATGATCACTCTTCCCAAGAGGATCCTTCACCACAAGATCCCTAATTCTACCCGCCTCATTACATAACACCAGATCCAAGATAGCTCGCTCCCTTGTTGGCTCCAACACACACTGTTCAAGGAAACTATCCTGGCAGCATTCCAAGAACTCTTGGAATGCTGCCAGGAATGCTGCCAGGCTGGTGGAAAGCCGCTTTCACCTAGGCACTATGGAGATTATCTTGGAGGATGACCTTGTGCAAATCTGGACCTTGTGGGCCTGCCTTCAAGCACCTTGATGTGAGCAACAGTTCTTTGGGCTGGCCGACTGAAACACAATTCCAAGGACGTTGCTGGAGTGGCTGTGGCAGGAGCATGAAAGTTATCATCCTGTGAGATGATAGTAGGTCTGTGTTGCACGGAGTCAGTGGCACTCCTATGGAGAGAAGCCTCATCAATCCTAGTGAGCTGCTGGAGGACCCTTTGAGCACTGAGTTCTGCATCCAACATGACAATGGTCTGAGCCCGCATGGCACCAATCAAAACTTCCACTGAAGCTTTGAGATGTTAGGTGACTTCTGTTTGTGTTACAGTGGAAGCTGAGACATGGCCCAACAGACAGTGAGTCTGCAACCAACATTTTCATACTAGAAATCTCTGTACCATTAGGAGATGGGTTTCTCTGCTGCTAGACAGGCTGCAATAAGCATTTCGGCGTGTATATCAATTCAAATTCTCTTGCATGATGTCCCATTAAAATCTACATCTAAATCATTTATAGGGGAGTTCTTCTGTAATCTCATTCTCTGGTGAATTGGCACAAAAGCTATTACTCAAAGTTTGCATGGTGCCAAACATCTGGATTTTAGCTTTGTGCAAGTGGGTGGGGTTTGAATTTGCTAAAATTGAACCCGATACCTGGATTGGTGGTTGTGGATTTGCTTCTTAGTTGGATACCTTGTATAACTCTCACCTGTCATGGTGACGCTGCAGTGACTGACCACGTGGTAGCTCTTGAGTATCTGAAAGCAGAAATGCAGAATATGAGGTTGGAGGGAGGGAAGTGGGATGGAATAAAAGGCAAGAAGTCCATGGTCACACCTTCTACGGCTTTCACTTCTTCATGCCAGATAATAGGATGAGGTGAGGTTTGAGCAGAGGAATATGGCAGATGATAGTGATGCACAATAATATCTCCTCCAGAAGGCTCAGTCAATGCAAGAATGCCTGCCACTGCCAGTTCTCTACTGCTCCCTATTGTTGGGAGCAACCTTGCCCAGCTAGAGAGAGAGAACAATATCGGCCAATGTGTTAACAGTGGTTGATGTGCATTACGTAGTTGAATATATGGATCTATTTGGAAGTTGCAAGAGGTAGTTGAGGCAGCATGGTACTAGTAATGAGGTAATTGCATTGAGTAACGTAAGGTGTTGGTGCAGCAACCAATTGTCAGGTGGAGATGAATAAACTGACCTTAATGATCCATGTAAAGTTATTGAACTCTTGCAGCTCCGCAGTTAGTTCTTCAGTTAGGTCTGCAGTTAGCTCTGCAGTTGGGTCTGCAATTAGGTCTACAGAGTCAGACTTTGGGAGTTGATATCTGTAATGGTGTACTTTCACATACTCCATTAGAAACACAAAAAGTATTCATTAACAAGAAAATCTGTACAAAGACCAGCAGCCCATCTGGCTGTGCTAGTCCCTACATATCTTTGCCTGAGAGAAGACTTCATCCCCTGGCGTGACTATGCACTGTCACTCCCAATTGGTCTCCCCAAGCCTGGTGACCCTCAGCTTCAGAGACGTAGTTTCTTTCCACCTCTTTCATGAGTGTCTCCAGGATGCAACAGAAAACATTGGAACACTTTCCCTTTGTCTATTGTTTCTTTTGCTGTGTCTTTCCCTCCAATCAAAAATTCTGCAATATGCAGCAGTTCTTGTTCCATGATTGCAGCTCCCCTTTAAGTTGCACAAACTGTCTTTTCAAGGCCCAGATGGCACATGCTATTGGGTCTCCCACTGGGCAAGCAGCAAGTTAACAGCACGTTCCACACTGGGCTGCACACTGATGTTATTTAGAAGTAAAGGCACCATGAAGTTTGTGTGCTGCCTACATCAGTGGGACCAGCACGAGATAATCATGCATTGCAATCACCGTGCCAAAAAAGTAACCCCATTCCAATTTTCCTCTCATGAGATCAGGCTCCTCTACAGAACTTGAGTACACAACTGAGACTGACTTCTCAGTGCAGTCCAGAGGGAGTACGGCATTGTTAAAATTGTTGTCTGTCAGATGAAGAGGCAGTGTTTTCTTTGGTGAGCAATCGCAAAGTTAAGCATATGTTACACATAAAATTCCAAAGTGAAATAATGATTTCATATTTTCAGCTAAACTTATTTGCACAATCACAACCATAAACTCTTCCATCAATCAGTGCAATCAAACAATGTGATTGCAACTTTTTTTTAACTTTGCATATTCATTGTTACGATGCAGAAAATGGGTTTATCACAAAAAGCAAGCATTGTTTTAAACACATATCATTTACTAGTTTACCTGATGCTATCTAGTCAGTTCCATTAATAAATTAAGTATTTTAAAACTTTTGAAATGTGCCTACTATTGCCTCCAGGAGTTGATATTTGGGGCCATGTGCTCATTCAAATGTTGTGCTTTGACAGCTAGAATGATAAGAATCATAGAATCCTTCAGTGCAGACTAGGACTTCTAATCAATCAAATTTAATTTCCATAGCCTCTTTGAATTGCTGCAATTGGCAGAAACTTTTTATCCTCAGTATTTAGATCTGTGGACATGAGATGCCTGCAATGATGTACATTCACAGAGTTTGTCAGGAACAGAAAAGATATGTATTAATTAGACAAAACTGTACGGAGACTGGCAGCTCCCTGGCTGCCCTAGAGAAGCCCATCAGCTACCCAAATCCCTACATGTCTTTTGCATATATTCAGACTATCTTCTGCTCAGGTGAGAGCTCTACCCCCTTGAGTGTGTACCCACTCTCGTCTTAGTTGGTTCCCCCAAGCCAGGTGACCATCTTCAGTTGTGTTGTCCTGAAATGGATGATCATTACAAATCACCACATCTCTCCCTTTTAATTCTTTTATACAATCTTCAATAACCAAGTTATTCAGTCCCAAATCTACTTAAACAAGTTAGACAATTATAAATTGAGTCCTTGAACATTTTTTCTGGTTCTTGTAGAATGGTATAACTCTGTAATCTGAGATGATTCCATTGGATTGATATTAAAGGAATATGGACTTGCATGGAACGCTTTCATACAGGCTTGTTGCTTTTCCATTTGCATAACCATTTCAGTAATCCTATTCCGGCACATAATCCCAGTGTCCATCTCTGTCTGAAGTGCTGATTCTGTGTCAGTTCCAGTGTTTTTCCACCGTCAGTTTATTTCTCATTGCCAAGCTTCCCTTCTTCGCCATACTGATTCAATTTTTCCCTGGGCTCACTCTTGTTTTCCAGTTGCTTTTTCATGGAGTTCAGCTTATTCTCAATTGTCTCATCAAATTCTTCTTCTTAACTTCATTTTGTAAATTTATTTTGCGATTATTTTTTCAAGTTTGCTGATAGTCATTTCAGCTTAAGTTTTAATGTCTTGCCTAAAGCTTTAATTCTTTTTGTTGATTCTTCTTTATGTTCAATAGTTTCTTTTTAAGTCTTTAATTTCTGTGTTTTTTCTGAAGCGAATCCATCATGTTTTTATTGGACATATACATTTTCAAATGGAATCTTCACAGTTGGTTGAGTTTGTCTCCAATAAAGTGTCCTGTAATTCTCTCATTTCTCATTTGGTCACTTTGTGTCTCTTATTGCTCTCCTTCTGGGTTCTCTCAATGCTCTCCTTCTTGGGTTTCACAGTGCCCTCTTTCTTGGACTTTTCATTGCGTCCTTTGTGATCTTCCATTGTCTCTTCCCTGAGATCTTATTGCTTCCTCTGAAGTCTTACATTGCCTCCTCCCTGAGGTCTTAGTGGCTTATGGACCTTTATTGAGAGTAGCTCTCTATCAGACGTTTTCTCCCATTTTCCTGTCATTTCCCGCCGTTTCTTCTTGCTGTTTTTAATGCATTGCCACTTTAACTGTATTACCTCTTTAAATGCATAACTGCTTTGATTGTCAATTTTTTAATTAACTGTCGGCAGCTGCCAGTTCTCTCTATGCGTTGTTCCCTTGCTTTTGAAGTTTTGGCGTGAACCTGGCAGGTCCTCCTTTGAACCTTTTTACCTTTTTTTTAATTTTTAAACTTATTTTTACTATCAGAAAGCTCTTTCACTGCAGCTTTTTTTTCTATCAATCCATTTGGAGAGTCCATTCCTTTCTTCCTTTGATGTGCCAGGCTTTTTATAATCGAATTCACTGCAAGAGCCAGGGGTCATTTTTAAAAATTTTTAACAAATCTTCTAAACAAATTGAGGACTTCTCTCCAAACATTCAGGAATTGCTGCCTGCAACCTTACAGTGCAGAGACCAGCTACCTGGACCCCTTACATAGGCTCTGCTTGGATCAGGAGCCCAGCAATCTCAACCTCTCCACTTCCCTGTGCTCTGGAGACCTAGCTACAACTCCTTGGGGCAATTTGTTTTTCATTTGAAACACTGCTCTGCGTTTTCTTTGCTTCCTTGTTAAGAAAGCAATCTTTCCTTTTTTTAAAACCTAAATTCCATTTTTCTGTCAACACAAAATCACAGCTCTTGCTTCTGAGGGTTATTTTCTCTTCATTTTTTTCCCCTGTATATTTCTAAACTTCTGACTGTACCAACCAATTTAAGTTTGCTCTGCATTTATCCCTCAGGATCTGGCAATGTCTCAACATCTCGCTACTCACATGTCTTGGGTCACAGGCAATGTCCTGATAATCTATTTTATCCTTGTTATCTATGTAATGATGCACGCTACAGACTTCGTCAAAAACACAAAGGGTGTTCACTAACAAGGAAAACCTGTACAGAGGCCTCTGGCTGCCCTGGAGTAGTCCATCAGCTGCCTCAGTCCCTACATGCCTTCTACATGTCTTCAGACTGTCTTCTGCCCAAGGGAGAATTCCATTCACTGTAATGATAGCCCAGTCTCATGCTATTTGGTCCCCCAAGCTGCTCTTCTGCTGTGTTGTCTTTAAAAGGACAATCACAACAATACCCAATTTTGTGCATTTATCTGGTTTCAGACTAAGTGTAACTTACATTTAATATGTCTTGACCCTTTGTGCTGGAGTCTCTCAATGCTCTCCTTCTGGGGTCTCATGAGCTGCCTCACCTATTTTGTGCTGTAGTGCAAACTAATGGAACTCTAACCCAAGATGCTTAAGCAAAACTTTTTCAGCCTATCTAAGGTGCTGTTAAAGGATCCCATGGCATTATGTTCTGTCCAGCATAGAATATTTAATCAGCACTGCTCAAACGGAGTAACTGACTATTTATCTCCTTTTTCTTTTTGAGACTGTCACATGTGTATATTGACTGGCACATTTGCCTCCATAGTGGAGAAATTTCAAAAATATTTAATTTGCTAAAAGCTTTATAGAAATTTAAATTATTCCTTTCCAGTCAGAATAGATTAAAATAAAAGGTTTTGAACTGAAAGCATAGTAAGCTTTGGAGTGAAAAAATGATATTAAACTCAGATTAACTGGCTGGAGACATTAAGAGCTAAAACAATAGAAACAAATTAATTGTAGGGTGAGTGGGATAGAAACTGAATAATATCCTGACCAGAGGTAAAGGAATTGTAGGAAAGGCAGAGTTGCATGGATATGTAAAGATACAAGTCAAAAATCAAGATAACTAAGGACGTGTGCAGTAAAATCAGGGCTATTCAATATTGAAGAAAATTAGAAATATCAAAAGCAAGGATGCTGCAGGAGAGATTAGAAGAGCCCCACCCACAAAACAGCCATACACAATAATGAAGATATAAGTTGCTGCCAATTACAGTTTGTGGCCATTCCAGCAAGCTATTCACATTGAAAATGTACTCTTGACACACAAACAATAATGCTTTCATTAGGATACCAGAAATAAGGGGACAGTCTTACTTTGATGCATTAAAGGCTTCACGTAAATGCAAACTGCAAAACAGATGGGTAGTCACATAACTCACAGATAGATAATGGCATGCCAATTTATGAAACTGAATGTAAAAGTAGCTTGCTTCTGTGTGGAAAATAATTAGAAAGCTTCTCTAGAGGTTTCGCAGAGGAGAATTCATCAGAAAGAGGTTCTTAAAGTTGGGGTGTTGAGCATTTCAAGCTTTGAGAAACATAATAAGTGGCATTCAGAGGGTGCAGATGATGATTCAATTATCACTAATGGAGCAGATGGAGAGGGTGGAGAGGAAACCAGATCATATTACTTCAGCAGTGATGTAGCAAGATTGGATAAGGCATTAAAAGGATTTCTATACACTGATGAGCATTTTGTTTAATGTCCTGGGAGGCAGGGAACCATCAGAGGTTGATAAAAATAGTGATGTTGGCATATTGTATGGACCAGCATGTGGCTGATAAAGTTTTGGATTAGCTGGCACCTTAAGCAGTCCCTCAGGATCGAGAATGACTTCAGTTTGATAGGGTCTTTGATGGCGATTTGCAGATTCTGCCAAAATTGGAGCAGGTTGTGCTTGGAGGGTCAGGTAGATGAGTTTAGAAGCTTGTGTTCTATCTCTGATGTTCTCTCTCCGACTTCACCTCTGCGGATCCGATTTTATATTGCGTTGCTTCCGTTTCAGGCGCCAAAACTTGGTAAAGTCAAGCGTGAGGCGAGTAGCGTGATCTATGTTTTTGATAAGCGAGGGGATTAAGGGTTATGGGGAGAGGGCGGGAATGTGGAACTGAGCCACGACAGATCAGCCATGATCTTATTGAATGGCGGGGCAGGCTCGAAGGGCTAGATGGCCTACTCCTGCTCCTATTTCTTATGTTCTTATGTTCTTATTATGTCTGCCTCCCCGCTGGCTCCCCCTTTATGAAAGGCCAAAAATGGCCACAGTCAGGACTGCGCCCAAAACAGTCGCAACGGCCATTTAAATGATTTCAATTGACTTAATGGGCTGCGTGCCCAACTTTGCGCTTCTCCCTTCACCACTGTGTTTGGCTGTCCAAAATCAACGCAAAACAGACATCCTCCATGTAAGTCTGATTCGGGCACTCCATCAGTGAGGGTTAATGAGGAGGTAAGTACCGAGTATCCGATGGCTCTCTGCTGCTTGCGGGGGTCCTCTCATTGCGGTCATTTTTGTCCTTGGGTCATGGGGAATGCTGCAAGTGTGGGGGGCTGTTGTTCAGCAGGGTGTCCAATGTCCGATTTGCAGCATGGACCCGAATCTCAGCACTGACCTCGGGTCTTATTGATGCTGCTGGGTCCTAGTGCACTCAGTACTCTGCCAGCTGAAGGATGTGCACAAAACCCTTGCAAATTACACTGCAGCCTCTCATCTTTTCAAAAGGCTGTAATTTTGGGGAGCATGTGAGTGGGGGAATGGGGGGATCTGTGGTCCTGGAGAGCATGTGGGTGGGGGAATGAGCAGTATGGATAGTTGCTGGGCTAGGGGCAAGCAGCATTTCTTAACCTTTCCTTTCCATCTTCAACCGTCCACAAACCCCGCACCCCACCTGCAGAATGACAAGATGTCTTTTGCAATGCAACCGATTAATCTTGCCATTCTTTTGGCTGTTGCTGGAGTTGAGGAGGAAGAGCTGGAGAAAGAATTGCTGGTGCAGGAGGCCCGGGCCTTACCACTTGCAGAAGTGGAAATGGATGGAAATGGCCACCAAGGCCACCATTCGCTCAGAGAGCAGTGCAGGAGAAAAAGGGAGCAGAGACTCGGCCTTTCTGTGCACGAATATCATTTGAACAGATGTTGGACACCGTGTGCTGCCGACGGCTCCGCCTCCGTAAGGAGACAGTGCAACACCTGTGCCACCTGTTGCAGAACCTGGCACCTTGGGGCAGGGGGTGTGGGGGCAGGGAACCCACTCTCCGTGGCTGTCAAATTGACTGCGGTCTGAACTTTTATGCAACTGCCTCCTTACAGACACCTGCGGAGATGTCTGTGGCATCTCCCAATCATCCGTGCAGTGCACACCTGTGTCAAGCAGGTCACAGAAGGCCTGTATGCCCAGGCAGGGCAGTACATCAAATTTAACCCGGACCACACCCATCAGGAAGCCCGGATTGCAGGGTTCGCAGGCATTGCGGGGATGCCTAATGTACAGGGGACATCAACTACACACACATCACCCTCAAGGCCCCCCTACAAAATCGCCAAAGGTTCGTCAACAGAAAGATGTTCCACTCCCTGAATGCCCACAAAATGAACATTATGCATGTCTAAACAAGGCACCCAGGCAGTGTGCACGACAGCTTTATTGTCAGGAGCTCGGACATTCCAGAGGCATTTGTTGGCCTTTAACCTGGTGTTGTGAGACTTCTTACTGTGTTTACCCCAGTCCAACGTCAGTATCTCCATATCATGATTACCTGCTTTAGCCATGGCTGATGTGGCCTGTGTGGAGGCCTGTGACTGAGGCAGAGACCCACTATAATAAGGCCCATGTAGCCACCCACGCAATAGTAGAGAAGGGCATTAGATTCCTCAAGATTTGATTCCAGTGCCTGGACCGCTCTGGTGGGGCCTTACAATATAGCCCAGTGATCTCTTCTCGCATAGTGGTCGTATGCTATGCTTTACACTACCTGGCTCTACAGAAAGGTGACCTATTGAAGGAGAAGGATATGAAGGCCAACTGTCTGGGCATCGCTGGGGAGGATGACCAGCAGAGGGAGGAGGAGGAAGTAGAGGAAGAGCACGACAAGGAACACCAACCAGGCGCTGGAGGGCTGGCAGCTAAAATGAGGCATCCGAGGGCGGCAAGGGAGTCCCTAGTCACCAGGCAGTTCAGTTACGAGGGGCTTGTGTTTGTGGATTCCAAATCCACCCCCCCACTTCCTCAGCTTCTTCTTTCTCCTGCTAAATCATCACACCAGAGTGGTGGGCCTGGATACTCTGTGTTAGTGAGTTTTTTGGCAGGCAGGAGGGTGATGACGACTTGCTAAGCACTATTCTGATGATGCCCTGGTGCAAACTAGTTTGACTCCAACCTGAGCTCCATGTGCACGCTGGCATCTAGGCTCACGTCAGTGTAGTGAGCAAGGGTTCTGAAACCCCCATACATGGCCCTGGGGCGGGAGGGAATCACTTGTCAGTCTGGGGAAGGAGCAGCTTAATTTTTTGAGTGACACAGCGTTGAGGGGCCTCTCCAACTGACAATGACATGAAGCATCCCTCTGGCAATCAATGGATCAGTGCCTCAATGATTGGGGATAGGTGAGAGAGAGGGAGGTGTCATTCAGCGACCGGAGTCTGGAGATAGGGGCCTTGTGCAGTAGAGTTCGGGGGGAGGAGGGGTAATCTCTCTGCCTGAGATCAGTGGGGGGAAAGGTGGCCTGCTGTCACTCTGTCTGAGATCAGTGGGGAAGAATGAGGACCACCACCATCTGTCTGAGAACAATGGGGGTGAAGGGGGGTCTACTGACACTCTGCCTGAGATCTGTTGGGGTGGGGAGGGGGTGTCCACTACCACTCTGCCTGAGATCAGTGGCGGGGGTAAGGTGGGGGGGGGGTCCGCTGCCACTCTGCCTGAGAGCAGTTGGGGGGGGGGGGTCTGCTGCCACTCTGCCTGAGATCAGTGGCGGGGGGGTCTGCTGCCACTCTGCTTGTGATTGGTGGGGAGGGGGCATGATCGTGTGGGAGTGAGGGGGATACGGAAGTCACTAATGTTGTGAGGATGAGGCAATATCTGTGGGGGTCAGGGGGAGGCATTCTATCTGTTTTGACGCACCGATCGGACTGCAGGTTTTCGGGTGAGTTAAGTCCCACCCACAGGCTTGTTCAGCGCGATTCGGAATTGCTGATATTTTTTCAGGCAGAGTGTGTATGGGGGCACCTGAGAACGGGTGTAAAAGTCGGATCTGAAACACTCCCAGTTTCAAATCCATCCATCACTTAGAATCAAAATGGTAAAATAGGGCCTTATGTGTTCCTAATGAAGTCTGTCAGTGTGTTTATGCCTTCCCAAATTACCTTCTCCATTTTGTCAGTCAAAAATAATGGGTACATTTGACCTTTTCAGGGTTGTTTTGAGGATACCCTGAGTGTGGTTTTGTTGTCTTCCTGGGAGTACCCTGATGTGACTGAGTTCCTAGGGAAAAGGCTGCTTTTAGACTCTGATTCCAGCATATAATCTGGATGTCCTGCTCATTGGGACTGGTTTTGAGTGACTAGATCCTCAATGCTGGATATGCTGGTTTGGGAGAGGATGCTGTTCTTCGACTGCCTTTCTTGCCACTGGATTTGGAGTATCTTGCAAAGACGCTGCTGGTGATACATCTCCAGTGTTTTGAGGTACCCACTATAGATTTCCCAGACATATAAGCATATAGCAGGGCAGAGATCATTGTTTCCAGGTAAGCCATGATGTTAATCTCAGGTTTGAGGCCCTGGTCCCCAAATCCTCTTTTCTTCAGTCAGCTGAAGGCTGGGCTCGCATATTGGAGATAACGATGAATTTCATCATCTAAGTTTGCCTTCATCAAGAGGAAGCTCTAAAGATATGTCAAATGGTCCATATTTTCCTGAATTTTGCTGTTGATCTTAATCACTGGTGAGATGTGTTGCGCTGTGGGAATTGGCTGGAAGATGACCTTAGTTTTCCAGTTGTTTAGTGAAATTCCATTTTCTTACATGGTTCAGTGAAGGAGTTGACAATGACCTGGAGCTCCTTTTCTGAGTCAGTGCACACACAGGCATCATCTGCATTCTGGATCTCAATAATTGGAGTTTGACTGATCTTGGATTAGGATGGAAAGTGAATGTTTCTCCGTTTATTTCATCAATTATCTCCACGCTCGTGAGTAATTTTCTGCAGGTGGGCTGTAGTATTGCAGTAAGGGAAATGGAGAAGGGTATTGGTGAAATGACTCAGCCTTATTTGACCGTAGTCTTCACTGAGATAGAGTCTATGGTGGTTCCATTAGTAAGGATCATGGCTTGTATGTCGTCATGGAACAGGCAGGTGGTGACAAATTTCTGAAGACAGCCAAATTTGAGGAGAATATGCCAAAATCCTTCACAGTTGACATAATTAGGCCATGTACAGTGGTCACTGCTGCTCCTTGCATTCTTCTTGGATTTGCCACACATTGAAGATCATGCCTCGGGTGCTTTGTGTGGGTGAAAATTGCACTGCAACTCTGGAAAGAGCTCTTTGGCCACTGAATGAAGGCAATTGATGAGGTTCTGTAGTTATCACAATCCAACTTGCCTTCAACAAAGTGTAGCTCAGGAAGCTGGCAAGGAGACATAAAATAAAGAATATGTGCTGATATACTACCTTTTATATTCTCATGACATTCTGAAACAAATATTCTAGCCACTAAGTAACTTCTGAATAGAAGTTGTATTGTTTTATTGGCAAACATAGCAGCCAATTTGAACACAGCAAGATTTTAAACAAGAGCAATAAGATAAGAGACTTCTTTTTGGTGTTGAGAATTGTTGCCAGAATACTGGGAGAGTCTCCAATTTGCCTTCACATATTAGCAAGGGATCCTTTTACGGAAGATGAAAGGAAGATGGGATCTCAGGTTAACACCTTGGCCTTGATTTTCCATCCCCGGCAAGGTGGGACTCACCGCAGGGGATACGGTGCACCAGCCAATAGTCCATTAACTTTTGGTGGGATCAGACACTCCCAACAGTGGGCTTGAATGGAAAACCCCACCCCTTATCTGAAAGATAGCAACTTTGATAACGTTGAACTTCTTCAGCAGCAAAGTATCATTCCAGATTACCTGATCAGACCCAGGAGTGGGGTTTGAATCTAGAACCTTGATGACTCAGACAAGAATGCTACCAATAAGCCACCGTTGGCAATGAAATATGTCAGTTTATTAGCTGGTATCTGCAAGGGTAATGGCATTACAGCTATGCTCTCTGAAGAGCTATCTCTATTGCAACAGTCCTGGAAGGACAAGAAAGAACAAGGATTACCAATTAATGGTAAGTTTGAAATACAGATGAATGGGAGTGTGAAACAGCAGCACTTTTTTATGCAGAGCAATGGAGAAAGTTCAGTGAAAAGTATAGCAAAATAGCTAAATATTGTGCATAGCATATCTTCTAATCTTGCTAGCTGTGATGCTCCAGGCCAGGCCTTGCCCAGTGTTCCAATGCTTCTCTTCCAGTGAGCGACACATTTGTGGGGATGTGGCTCTTTTGAAATGTGATGCTGGTGAATGGTCTTTAGAATCAGCTGGACAGAGAGAACAACCAAAGAGCATGTCTGCAGGAAAATTGGAGTCACAGCAGCTGATGGCTTTTAGCTGAAATTAAGAAGCAGAAATTGAGAAAGGTGGAGTGAGAGTCCACTAGTGATGTCAATCAAAGGTGAAATACCCAAAAAGACAGGTCAGTTTGCAGAAGGACTGAATAGGTGGACAACATCAGATATTGGATGGAGGGAGGAATGACAGTGACAGAATTGCAGTGAACAGAGATGCCATGCAACCCCTGGTGAGCTACAATTAATTATGGATGAATAGAGTGCCCTCTTCTGATCTTGTCTGCTCCTTGATATTGTATGGTTTCTTTCAGAAAACCCCATCATAGGAAGAAAGGGGTTTTATTACAATGAGTTCTCTGAAAGATTTTGAAGTTGAGTGTCTAGGTGGAACAGTGTTGCTGATGCACGAAAAGCCTCCTAAGTGTGGTGAAGTAACCAAGGGCAGTAAAGGGTTACAGAGTGCAGCCAAAGGAGGTTCACTGATGGTTTGCAGTGATAGGAGGTGTGTGAAGTAAAGTGTGAGGGGGCTAAGATGAGATTGGAAATTCCTGCTTGAGATCAATAGAGATTTCCATTGTCGACCTCGCCTGTTCCAATTCTGTGGTAGGTGAGGTGGTAGAGTTCTGGCCATTGTGTTTTCTGTGACATTGTAGTAAAGTCTTGGCTGCAATTCTCCTTGTATTAATCTGCTCTTCCTCTGATCACTGCTCCCAGGCTATTTGTCTTGGCAGTCTTCTCTTCCCTAAAAGCTGTTTTCTCCTTGTCATTTGCAGGAACTTAGGAAATTTGAGATGGAATAGTTCATTTGGCCCCTCAAGCCTACTCTGCCATTCAACTAGATGAGGTTTGATCTTCGACCTCAATGCCATCTCCCTGCACTATCCCCATATCCCTTGATGTCTTTAATATTTATTACCATCTGTTTTGAGCATACTGAATGACTGATGCTCCATAGTCCTCTGGGATAGTGAACTCCAAAGGTTCACCACTCTCTGAGTAAAAAAATTCCTCCTTATCTCAGTTTTCAATGGCCTGTCCCTTATTCTGAAACGATGTCCCCTGGTTGTAGATCCCTTAGCAAGGGAAAACATCCTTCCTGCATTCACCCTCTTGAGCTCTGTAAGAATTTGTATGTTTCTGTGTGCTTCCTTCATGGGGACCTCCAAATCTCTTGAATCCCTCCCGAACTTCAGTCATCATTGACGTTTTGCAGCAGTGACAGAGAGCTGTGATTGAAACTAGCTGAGTACTAACATTTATAGAGACAAATGCTAACTTTAAATGGAGTTGCAGACATGTGCATACCTATTGGTGAGCTGCCAAAAAAAGTACAAATAATGGTGGCAGCTTGTCAATCGTAATGAAATAATGCAGGTACCCCAGTTGGGCTCACGCTTCTCACCAACATCGTCGGGTATGTGTGTTTGTCATTCTGCCCATTTTTGTCACAAGTTAAATTTCTCCCTAATTGTTTTATTTTATGAGTTCCTTAATTATTTGTTTTTATTTGTTGTTCTTTTCAACTTGCAACATTAAAAAAACAGCAGGTGCTACAGTCACCTTAGTCTCTCTTTCTTCATTAGCCTACTTCTCTCAGAAACAACAATGAAGCATATGAAAATAGTTCTCTCAATAAATCCTACCTCAGAGCAAGTAGAAAACTTCATGTCCAACTTGCCTTGACATCAATTGGATAAGTAGTCGCAGATTGGACCAGAAATAGATGGGTTGGGTGTATAGTCTGAATACTTTTCAAATCTCAACCCTTCCCTCAGTGAACCCTTCCATTGTCAGGCTGGATGAAGGGTGACCAGCCTATGCTCAGGAGGATCTTTGGACCTTGGGAAACTGATGGGAGGCTGTTGAGAACTGTTGAATGGAACAGGTAAGTAAGTGCCTGTCCTGTTAGTGGATCAGTAAGAGTTTGTGTGTTTCATTGTTAACCTCCTGGGTAACTGTAACCCCCATGACTTGCCTGAACTTGCAACATCTCACTTACTGTCCTGTCTGGAGACAATACACATCTCTTTAACCTATGCTTAATGCTATCTCCACTCACATTGTCTGCACCTTTAAGACTTGAATAGCAGATTAGCTGTAAAGACTCACATTCTAATCAGTATTCTGTAAACTGTGTCTGCCTTTATATGTCCTGTTTGTGAACAGAACTCTCCACTCACCTGATGAAGGAACAGTGTTCCGAAAGCTTGCGGGTTTACTATCAAATAAACTTGTTGGACTTTTAACCTGGTGTTGTGAGACTTCTTACTGTGTAACTTGAACCTTCCCACACTTTCCAGCTTTGACTTTTCTACCTTCCCTATCCCCTCCGATGTTTTGGTTCCCCAACCATGATTTCTAGTCTCCCCGTTAAGTTAAACCAACCCCTAATATTTTGCCTAGCCTGCAGTTTCTCCTAGCCCCTCTGCTGGTGACCTTAAAATTGACCAGAACGCTAGAAAGATCTCCCCTGCTCTTCTTCAAAAGTGTTATATCTATTGCATTCATGTGAAAATGAATTTGGAGCCTTGATTTACTGCCTCATTTGGAAGATGGTAACTCCAAGAGTACAGCTATCCCTCAGTATAGCACTGAAAACTCATCCTACATTACGTGCTGAGATCTCTGGTATAAAATGTGAACCAACAGCCTCCTGAGTGAGAACTCTGGGGCTGGATTTTAGATTGGGATTGGTAGCCCTGACCAGCTGTTAAGTAGCTTGAGGCAGGACTTCTGCTACTCAGCAACAGGAAGTCCCAGTTTAGAAAGTTGTCAACTAATCAGAGACTGGCAACTGTCCAGTACCAGCAGTGCCAGAAGTAGTGGCTACTATTAGTATTGTAGTGAGGTCTGCAGAAGATATGTTGCGCTGGAGCCAGGACTGGAGGTGAGTCTTGGGGATCCTGCCAGAGCAAGGCTGGCAGCCCCTGACAAAAGAGAATGAGGCAGTTAATGGACTTGGGATAGATAGGATGGGTGGTTGGTGGTAGGGGAATTGGAGGTGGGAAAGACCTTGGTGATGGCCATCCATGGGGCCCATGAGGAGCCAACCCCCTCTTTCCTAATACTAGCTGATGCAGTGAAGGCTGCCAGGATGGATGTCTGTTGTGAGACTTATCTGCCTTGAGTTTATTCTCAACAGCAGCAGGATGAGACCTTTAAATGGCCATTAATTGGCCCACATATATGTCTGATGGGTTCAACAATCGTTTGCTATAGTGGGTGGTTGAACAAGATACCTCTGGTAACCAACTGCACCCCCCCCCCCAGCTTATTGTCTGCCCACCCACTAGCACTTGGGGTGCTGTAGAATGCAACCCGAGCTTACTATTACTGGCCCGTTACTGAAACCTTCAGGAATTCAGTGAATTGGAACATATTAAGGGTGCAAAGGGTGCATTTCAATTGAGGTGGGCGGTGAGAGCAGGAACTGCTCTACTGCTCAGTGCAGTCGATGGGAGGTTTGATCAATTTCTGTGGTTAGGCCTCATTAACATTGCATTGTTAAACTGCCAACAGTAATTGCACTCATTATAACCAACTGTTTGAAGGTTGGGAATTCAGACAGTGTGGTCAATCTTGATGGGCCTACAGCAACACCTTGAAGAGAATAAGTGGAATTGAGTGAAAGGTTTACATTGACTGGGGTATATTTCTGTGAATGACAGCAGTAAAGTGATCAGACATTAAAAGCCTTTAACATTCAAAACACACAAACTAAAAATATTTTTGAGAGATAGATAGATGGCTGATGACTGTTTTTCATTTATTTTTAGTGATTTGATTGATTCCACTTCTGGATTGTTTATTAACAAATTTTTCACTACCTTATAATTACCAAGTTCTGATTTGTTATGCCTTAAAGTAATCAAGAAAAATTAATTTTGGTTTAATTCCAGCAATTTCAATAATAGATCTTGCTCACCCTTTATGAAAGGGGAGACAATGGCCTGGTGGTATTATAGCTAGATTATTCATCCAAAAACTCAACTAATGTTCTGGGACGCAGATTCAAATCCCACTGCGGCAAATAGTGGAATTTGAATTCCACAAAAAATATCTGGAATTAAGAATCTACTGATGACCATGAAACCATTGTTAATGGCCAGAAAAACCCATCTGGTTCGCTGATGTCTGTTAGGGAAGGAAATCTGGCCCCCTTACCTGGTCTGGCCTACATGTGACCCCAGAGCCACAGCAATATAATTGATTCTCAACTAGGGATGGACAATAAATGCTAGCTTGCCAGTGACACCCACGTCCCACTAATGGATAAAAAAAACTCTCATTTCTCACTATTCTATGACTGAGGGATTTGAACACACAACATGCAAACAGAGACAGATAATTTTCATGCATATCCTTTCAGAATATCTAGTCACTGTGAACAATGTTGTTATGATGTGGGTATGCTGGCGTTGGACTGGCTATGTTGTTGCCATCATGAGCTTATTATGAACGATGGCATTGACATCTTGGCCTTGATTGAAGCCTACCTGATGGATGTTAACACCATTTCCCTAAATGAAGACCCTCCACCTGACTATACCTTCCACCACTATGCCATCCACCGCCTTGGTGGCGCATGGTCCTTATCACCAAATCTCCCTATTTATCACCTTCCCCACTTTGAGTATCTAACCTTGTTTCACTTCTCCTTTAAAATACATGTTCTCTTCCACATGTTCTCAATCTCTGAAGTGAGCGACTTCTCATCCTCATTGATTTTATCTTCCACCTCATCTTGCTCAATCTCATCTGAGTTTTCTGTCCTCCTATCTTCCCTTTTATTAAAATCTTCCAAATTTGTGACTACCCTTTATCCTAACTAGCAGATGTGGCCTTTCTATTGCCATTGTGAAAACATAGATAGACCAATCTCTGATTGCTTGCATGTGTTGGTTTCAACTCACACCATCCCCTCTTCCCCACCCTGTTTCCTTTTGTGTCTCCCCTGGAAAAATCTCACCCCTGAGTTCCTTACAATAGAACATAGAACATAGAACATTACAGCGCGGAACAGGCCCTTCGGCCCACAATGTTGCACCGACCAGTCTTATTTTTTAAAAAAAAACATTGACCCACTAATCTAAACCAATCCCTTTTCGTCCATAAACCTATCCACCAATCTCTTAAACGCCCCCAAACTAGGCGCATTTACAACTGCAGCAGGCAGGGCATTCCAGTCCCTCACCACCCTCTGGGTAGGTGAGGGACTGGAATGCCCTGATACAATGATACTTCTGATGCAATGATACTTCTAAAATTCCAACTGTCTAGCCTTTGTCTTTCTATTATCCATAACATTTCTGTAGTTACTGATCTCTTCAATCCCATCCTTCCCTTCATCTTTGTCACCTGTAAAATCATTACTTGCAACCTGATCATTTTCCAGTATGGGCTATATCTTTGGTTCCTACAGGCTAAGGGATACAGGCTTTAACTTTTAATGTGAATAGCTGGTTTAGCCATCCGTCACCAAATTTGTCTGGTAAAGCCCTAAAGGGTCTTGTTGTCATCTGCCAAAACTGTTCACTATTCCAGGATCACCCTGGAATGCAAAGATAACCCCAGATTTTCTTCACTGTTAACCTTCATCTTTGACATTAAGATTGAAAACATCCATTCAACTTCCTTTGCTGCTTTCCACTCTCCTCTAGTCCATTAAGATAAACTTTGTCTGAGTTTCCCCCTGCCCTAACCCCAATCTCGCATTTTGCTCTGGTTTCTTCCCAATCGTCTATCATTCACTCCCCAGGCTCACCTTGTCCTTAAGACTCACATCTTGCTCTTCAGCCTCATTCCCACCAAATTGCTAACCAGCCAACTTCCCTTCCTGGCCCTATGTTAGCTGATATTGCTAACTATCCCCATAAAATCCCTGCAGTGCAGAAGGATGCCATTCGGCCCATCAAATCTGCACTGACTACAATCCCACCCAGGCCCTATCCCCATAACCCCATATGACTCTAAGAGGCAATTTAGCATGGTCAATCCACCTAACTAGCACATCTTTGGACGGTGGGAGGAAACTGGAGCACCCAGAGGAAACCCACGCAGACACAGGAAGAATGTGCAAACTCCACACAGACAGTAACTCAAGTCAGGAATCGAACCCTGGTCCTGGTGCTGTGAGGAAGTAGTGATAACCACTTGTGCCACCATGCCACCCAAGTGCCACTGTGCCAACCCTATTCATTCTTTGCAAGCTGCAGCCTTCAACATGGTTGAGCACACTATCTCTCCCACTCTCCAACTGTCATCCAGATGAATCTTCCTGGTTTCACTTTTATTTGTCCAGTTCTAACCAGAGGATATTCTGCAGTGGCTTCTGGTCCTGCTCCTGCATCGTTATTTCTGTCAACTTCCAAGGACCTATCCTCATACCTGCTTATTCCTCATCTGCATGCTGTCTTCTAAATTAAAATTTCAAGTTTCACATGTATTGCTGATGACACCCAGCTCATCCTCACCACCAGCTCCACCTTCCTGAAATGCTATTTATCCAGCATGGAGCCCTGGTCCAACTAAATATTGGGAACATTAAAGCCACTTCCTTTCTTTCGCCAGTATCTGTTCCCTAACCACCAATTCTATGCCTCCATGATCATTATCTGGCGCTCAACTAGACCCTTTATAAACATGACATCCCATTTTTCTCTAAGATTATCTCATAACCATTCCCATTCCATCGGTAAGGTCGCCCACCTGCATATCTACCTCAGCTCATTTGCTGCTGAAATCCTCATTCATTCTTTTGTGGCCTCTATTTCCCCTTCAGTGGCAGCGGTATTGACAAGCTTTCCCATATAGATGGTGCGCTCAGTCAGAAGGACGTTGGGGGTGCTTGATGATAATGATGTCCTTTTTGAGATGTTCTGCCCCAATGTCTTTGCAGACTGCCTCAGTCCTTTCATGGTGCACTGGAACAACAGTGAGGCTCTCAAACTGGTGTGCAGCTGGCATTCATTCTCTACGTTTTGTACCATCTGTGCCATTAACCAGTCAATGTTACAGAATGTGGCATATGTTCTGTGCATGTTAATGAGCTGTTCCTGCAACCACACACACTCTTGCAGTGGATAAGTGCATGCCTGAGACATGGTAGAGAACATGTCAATGATGGACTATTACATTTTCTGCCCATGACTCCTCACTGGCTTCTCCCACCACTGTCTTATGCGTGACTCCTGAGGCTCAACATCTCCAATGAGCAGAGCATGACTGTATCTTTCCTTCATTCTCCAAGGAGGCCCAGCTCTAACTGCCTTTCCCCTTTCCCCCTCCTGCTCACTTAGTTGTCTCTCCCTCCTTTGGAGAAGACTTTGACTTCATGCTGCAATGCCTTGGCTCCCCATTCATAACCAACCCTGTGGTAGACATGAGGAACTGCAGACTTATCCCTATCTGCAACTGCTTCTGCAGACTTACAGCAGGTCATTGCAACAAATGGTTTGGATTTTCCGGGGACTTCCCCTATGGTGGATGCAGTGAGCCATTCAAGTGTCCATGGACTTCAGCAGGACCAGAAGATCATTCCAGCAGCAGAGGCTGGAAAATTCCAGTCAAAGAGGTAGAAACTTCACCTCAGTTGCCTGGAGATATTAAGATCATTTCACCCTGTCTTTGAAGGACTCCCACTTTGCCATTTACTGACTTCTTGATGGGCTGCCACTTTGGTAATATCCAGGGTTTCCTTCTTTGTGAACATTTGAATAACCAATTGGAACCTTCACCCCCTAAACAAGTCCTTTCTCTGGTGTTGTATGCTTTTTTCTCCTGCACGAACAAGAGCAAGAGAGTTCACACCATTAGTGTCCTCCTCTGCCACTTCCAGAGGGTCAAGCGCATATGATTTCACTTTCTACAGTGTTGCCTCCTCCAGCTTTTGGTATGAGCTTTGCCAATGGCTAATTGGTATTCCCAAACTCACATTTTCCATGATCCAGGGCATTATGTGTCCTCATGCTGCTCAATTGTGACTGTGCTGGTCACCTCAGAACTGGAGGTCTCTCAGCCACGTATTGCATTGCACTCAACCTGCCAGCCCTCAGAAGATCCCTGTCCTGTATCAAGCCCCTCTGACAGCACTGCAGCTGCTTACTTCATGGAACACCTCCAACCATGCTTGTTTCATCTGGCTGGCTGGCCTTCCCCTGGATACAGAGAACATCCCACCATGCAGCCTCTGCCTCTAAAAGTATTTCAAGAGTTGCATCTGTGAGTTGTGGGCTGCTCATACACAGGAGCCTCATCTTCTGCTCTCCTCTCAATTCCATTCCAAAATAAATTGGTGACCACAATAATGGCTGCCATTTGCCTTTTAAATTGTGGTGGCAACTCCTGTCTCTTCACTGTACCCCATTGCCCTCAATTATACAGTGAGTGTGCCATTGGGCCACTAATTAGGCTGTTTTAAGGTGAAAGTTTGGTCATTATTTGAGGATTAGGGAGAGCAATTCAACTTTTCTAAAAGTGCAGCTTACTGGAGTGTTGTGGCTTCAAGACATTTGCTCTTTGTGCATCCCTGCCACAGTGCAGCCAAGGAAAGCCATCATATATTGTCAATCTTCAATTTCTGATGCCATTGCTTTGAATTTTTATGCAATATTGTATTTGCGTTATCACTCATAACAGCAGTACATTTAGAAGTTTGAAGCCATTCACATTTTTAATATATTTTGGATTATAAATGTGTAAACTGACATTAGATTTGTACTTTTGTAATGTCATTATATAATTACCTCAGGGCAGCAGTTGTCATAGTAACAGCATTGCATTTTGTATTCCAAACCTTTTTTCAACAAAGTGTATCAATATTTCCCATGATTTGTTCAGCATTAACATTAGTGTTGATTTTTAGCATTTAGTTCAAAAAGAACAGGGGAAGAATTATGCTGCATCCAGCAAACTTATATCAACTCATCAGGTCAAGCAATGCTGTGGGCTGTTACAGCATGGCCCACTCAGTGTTCTTCATTATATCAGTAACAAACACTCTAAGTCCATGTAACACTGCTAAAAGCAATGATGCACAAGGAAATTTCTACCCCTATATTCCCTGCCCCGTGTCTGAAATGCCATATTATAGAAATAAATATATGTAACATTACATTTTCACTGCAGTGGATGGGGGAGGAGAGTCAGGAGAGTGATGTTGCCATAACTTCTCCATCTTGCAGATTCTTTTGCTTGGATTAGCTCAGTCCATGCCACCACTGTTAGACCTTTCATTAAATGTGGCACTGAAGGAAATGATGCATATACAGAAGCATGAGCCAAGCATTGCAGTATTGTTCAACATGCACTGGGATAGCCAACAAGCACAAGGCTGGCACAGTGATATCATTCTGTGGAATGCAGAATTCCAAGCTAGATGTTGCACAACAATCAGAACATGTTTCCAAGCTCTTGGCAAAGGATTATGTTATGAGAATTAAAACAGAATAAGTACTGTCTACACTCAGCTGTGGGCACTGTCTCAGGAAGTGTAGTTTAGCTAGTGGAAATGGTCAGTTGAGAGATGCAGCCAGATGCTCACATTTAATTCAGTTACAGTGGAGAGTGTGCAAAGCATTTGTAGCCTCCATTGTACTGCAGATCCCATCCAATACCAGTTCCTTTCAGGGCAGTTTCAGCAGTGATTGAGAAAGTGGAACATGTGTTGCTATCTGTCCCCCAACAGCAATATCCCAACACAAAACAGGAAATCATTTTGATTTTCCAGTTTTCTTGTGTCATTACTGAAAACAAAGGCTGTGATTTAGTGATCCACCATGAATGCAAATACTGATGTGGGCACAAAATTCTGTGAGAGTCAAAAATCAAAAATTTCACCAGCAAGAATGCATTTTCTGATTCTCCCCACCTTTCGCCATTGATGGCGAAACCCAAGAAGGTCGGGACCTCATTTCCATACAATTAAACTAGTGGGCTTCCACGCTGTGTCATTCCTCCAAGTAATGCTGGGGGCAGTGCCAATTGGGGGGAGCCTTTCTGGGGAGTTCCACTGGGGAAGGTGTGTGTTCCCTTTATCTGGGGAGAGGCTGCGGGGGAGTGGGGGCTCCCCATGTCCATGGGGGAGATTCCCCTTGTGCATATGGGGGTTGTCTCTATGTACATAGAGGGATATGGTGGGGAGGGAAGAGGTTCCTTGATTTTAACAAAGGTTGTCCTGACCTCGGGATTCCCTGTTTTGCCGGCTTTATCCAGCCACGCTCCGCCAGCAAGCTGCACTCCAGTTTTCTCCCTCAGCCAGCACTCTATGCAAAAAAGGAAAAATTCCACCCAATGTGTCCTTTACTAAATGGAAATCAATAATTCTGTCTTGAAGAACCATGAGATAAGATAAAAGGGAAGACAGGTTGGGGCAAGTGCCTTACTTTACTGAAGTACTGCATGACTCTGTGTTACCGATATCTGTTATTATTGACTAAATGTGCCACGATTCCCCATCCCGCTGCACTATTATTTTAGCACAGCAGACTGGGAGAATTACGCTGGGATGATTCGCGAGGTTCCCGAGAGCATTCGCATCCTGCTAGCGTCTCCCAGCACCAGATTTCCAGTCTGCCCTGTGCCAGAACTCAGCGTGGAGGTTAACATTTAATCATGTTTTAAATATCATTTAAGTGCTAATATCAGGCCTGGGACTGAATTTATCCGGGCCCACTTGCCTCTCCCACCCCACCAGAGTGCTTCACTCCAGCAGGGATTACACTAGCTCCTCACCTTCAGGGAACCAGTGGCCTGACCCCACTGGAGTAAAGGGAAGGGGGGACAATCGTGGACTCCCTGGGAGTGGGGCAGTGGGTGGGGTGGTGTCCCCTAGGCATAGGCACCCTGGCAGTGCCACTCTGGGCCCCCAGCACTGCTCAAGGAGCAAAGTGACAATGCCCAGGGCACCTTGGCACTGCCCATAGGGCATTGGGCAATGCCAAGGGGGGAACTAGGAGGGGCAGGGCCTGGTGGGGGTGGGGTTTAAGGGACAATTAGTGGGGATGGGGGACCCTGCTGCCACTCTGCGTAGGGACTGATGGGGGCAGGAAACAAGCTAGTGATTGGTGGGGAGGGGGTGAATGGGTGGGGTGGGGGGGGGGTGGTCCAGCCGGAATGTGGGTGGTCAGCTGGTTCGAGGGGTGTCAGCCTGTGGGGGAATGGGTTGGAAATCAGAGTGGACTGGGAATGGGGGTAGGGGGTGGGGAAGTCGGGGGGGGGGGTGGGGGGGGGGGGGTGGGGGGGGGTGTCGGGGCTGGGCCCAGGAATGGTCAGGGTACCTGTGACCAGGCCGTGGGGGGTTAGGGTGTAGCAGTGTGGGGGTCCTGGGGGCCCAGCGATTGAGCTGGCCAGCAAATGGGGGGGCTGACAGTTCTGGGCCACTGCATAAGTGCAGAGGGTGACTGATTTCAACCTTTCCAGCAGGAATTGGCCTTGTCACTTGAAATCTAATGATATTCACACTGGTGGCTTTTGCATTGCATAGAGTATGAGAGATTCCAGTGAGAACTCCTACTGACAAAAAAGCAATGTGAATTACTGGAGTTTTTCTGCAAATTTGACGCTCAAGAGCTTTTTTGGGAGAATCACTCCCAATGTGTGGCATGGAAGATGATGGAAGTTTCACCTGATGTGAGCCAAGAGATCTTGATAGTATAATCTGGTTTTATCAGTGCTGGGACCTGTGTTCAACTTGATGAGATTTCATGATTTGGCCGGAAAATAAAGTCGCCTTTGTGCTTGGGGCTGAGCAAGCAGACGTCAGCAGAAAGACAGTTGTGTAAAAGTCTGTTAAGAGTTTTCTGTGTACAGATATTTAACAGTCAAGAACTGGCCCTTCATTCTCTCTGGTCAATGGTCGGATTTGTTTCACAATAAAATATTCCATTAACCAATGAATTGTGTCAGACTATGTTGTCGTAGAGCTTGACATTTTTTGGTTGATTAAATAAATATTTCAGATTCAGTATTTCTAGAATTATCTTTTAGGGGATGCTATTCATAGTCATGATATTTTTGAATTCTCTTGTTTCCTTTCACCTTGTCTTTCCTCATTTCGATTCTAGGGGCCAATGCAAAGAAACAGGGCGATGATCTAGCTGATAATGATGGCGATGAAGATGAAGGTATTTTGCGGTGCTCGAAACTGGTGCATGAATGCAGAACCAAGTCCTTCTTATACTTATTGATTTTTAAGTTTCCTTTTTGGGGGACGTTATTGAGAGGACAGTGTGTACGTTTTCTTGCACTTTTTTTCTTACTTCTTCAGTATGTTTTTTTACTCAGTACGTCCCTTTACAAAACAAAGATTTGGTAATTTCAGTGGTGATTTCAGCTTATGTTTGTGTGACTGGAACAAAAACTGCATCACAGGGAAATAAAATAATAGCATTTAGTAAGATTCAATCTCTTCATTGCCCCATAGTTTCACTGTCTGGGGAGCTGGAGAAACATTCCACCCATCTTCACCCCTCTAGATTTCTAGCTCTGCACCAGTTTTGCTTTAATCTGTGAAGATATTTACAACATGATTTTGCACAAATTTTGATCCTCATAATTTTTACTAGGAACACCTTCCTCCTGCTTTTATAGGCCTGTCTAATCTCCAGATTGTTGCCTGCCTGAGATTGGGTAGGGAAATAGCCTTTGTCACTCTGTGGAGTACTGGGAAGGGTGCAGGAGCACTTTAATCCTGAACAGTCGGTTCTCCCTACATTGCTGCATAACTGAAACTGGAGGCTGATTGTCCATAAGCTCATGTTCTGATACAAGCAAGTCTTGCTCTGATTTTATGTGTTTTTTAGTTTCTTTCAATAATCTAGTCAAACCCAGAAAATGACCTGTTGTGATATGAACATATCTTGTCTCCGAACGTCAGAATCTTTTTCCAGCTCGTGTTCTTGATGCTTCTGCAAAAATAACTTTGAAACATAGTGAAATTCTAAGTGTGTTAACATAATTAGTATGCCACTTACGTGCATGGACAGAGGAGATTTTCTCATAATAAATACAAGGGCATCAGAAGATCTTTTCTGTGACCTCAAAGTTCTGGCTAATTGTTTAGTTGACTTTGCACATTTAAGTGTCAGTTGAGATTTGTGCTCACCTTGTATGTATCAGTGTCCGAGTCTGTATGTGTGGTATAACGCAATAAACAACTGTCCATTACCGAGGATGCTGATGATATGGTTCCAAACCAATACACCCCCCCATCTCAAATCAGCAGACATGAGCTGCATAATTAAGTATGTCGTGCTGCCCACCCCCCCCCCCCCTCCCCCTCCCCCCCCCCCCCCCCCCACCAAATTTGTTTATTGGGATTAATAGTGCATGGTGCTCAACCCCACATACTGCACTTTATTTTGAGTGCATCAATGAGACAGAAACCGATGGCTCCTTGCATTGAGCTTTAGGAATGTGGTGAGCATTCTGTGGGTTTCAGCATCACCTACCCATTTAGAAATGAGATTAGAAATGAAATGCAGGTACAGAGCAATCTTTCTTAAGTATGCTTTAAAGATTTCATATTCTGGTTGAGTGAAAACCCCTTGAGCAGGCTCTACTGGCTGTCAAGAATAATCAGTTATGTCAGAGAAAAAGTTAGTTGTGGCGGGCGGTAAGTTTCAATATACAGTCAGACCAAAGAAAATAGAGTGGAAAACAGAAAGAGATGGTGATCATTCCATATTGACTATGGAAGGAATATGAAGGCATCCAAGGAGACTTCATGTAGAAATGTAAATCTTTAAAATATATCTCACTGGTAATCCATGTATAAATAACAATGATAAACCATGTCTCATTGGTCAGAGTGCATTCCAGATGTACTTAACACCCATGATGATGTGGTATCAGCCTTCCTTAGTATTTAATTGGTGGAGTGGGAATGTTAAGGCGCAGTGCTAATCATGACCCTGGCAGTAATTTTCACCTTTACTGTTTTGATGGTAAACTGGGAGAGCGGATCATCAATTCTATTTACTACCAAGCATTGAAAGTGAAAATTACCCCCTTGTGTCTGATCCTTAAAGTTGGTTAAGTGTCTGTTAGGAAAAACACAGTATATTTTTGCAATGGGATTATAAAAAGCATTGTACTGACTGGAATCTTCACAACTGTTAGAATTTTAGCTCCTGGTTGGCACGTGACCTTGCTTTAAGTTTCACAGACATGGCACACAAATTATGGGAGTGTGTGTGCAATAGACATAGACTGTGGCCAGCTAAGTGGAAATCTCAGCAGTTATTGGCCAAGTACAGAAAATTGGTTTATTATAGAGTCATAAAATGTTGATTCCAAAATGAAGCAATTACCTAATTTTTGGCGGAAGGCCACTGAGATTTCTATTTGACTTTACGCTATTTTAATTGTAATTTATCTGCACAGATCATTGGCTGCCAGCTTGAATGGTCACTCATGATGGAATGAATCAGATAGAAGAGCTAGTTTTTTCATCAATTTTATATTGTTTCACTCAAATTACGTATAATGTTCCATTTGAAAAATATTTAAAATTCTGGTCACATTTTTCCCTGTGTGAAATACTGCAGCAAAATACAAGTCAGAATATAGATCCTGGGTGCCACAGATATTAAACATGTCCTTCATTGTCATTGGGAAGGTGAAGGGAATTCATTTTTCAAAGAAACTGTGCCATCATTGGTGATTATAGAGTCCACTGCGGCAAAGGGGGAGAAGGTGTGGGGTGGGGGGAGGAATTTGGGGTTTGTTAAACTTCAGCTTATAATTCGAAGAGCCCAGCTCTTCTCGTTGTCAGAAATGCAAGGAGAGGTGGGTTGTGAAGGAACAGTATGTGAAACAGCATGTCTCCCAGGTAGGTAACAGCCAAAATCTCTGAATGACAAAAGAGGCAGCCAGCAATGGAATCCCCTTCCCTCTTCCTCCATTCATTCTGTTTAACAGTGGCTGCTATATGTTACTTATCTGTGACAGTTACTGAAACCTCATCTCCTCTTTGTACTCACCCTTTATTTCCCTTGCCTATGTTTTGTGTATTCGCACCATGGTGTTAAATGTCTGTTACGTATGTGTAACAACCGCGAAAGCGTGCCGCAGACATATGCTGGTACCAGCTCCCAAAGTAGGGAGCTGTAACCTGAAGAGTAATGCTGAAAATGCATACTGTTGAGAATATATGCATCATTTCAGAGATATAATAAAAGGGAAATTTCTTCCCTGCTAAAACTAAAGCACATCCATATTGTCATCCACAAGAGTTGAAAATGCATGATTGTATCAATTTTCTGTTCTAACAGGAAGTTTTTTTTACTCTTTGCCTCTCCCCTATTCCCTTGCTCCACTGTTAAACATGTCAACAAATAGATCATTATTTGTGTCACAGGAAATATTTTTTCTTTTTCCCCCATTTAATTCTTGCTGGATACACTTCCATTACCCCAATAAACCTTTGGCACCTTGTCCAAATGATGCTTCTTCATGCTTAGCTAAGTCATTGGAAAACAATTCACCATGGGAGTATAAATGCATTTTGAGCTTTGGGTGCTGTTCGGGATCAGGGATTTTGGCTAGTTGAGGTGTCCCTGCTCGAAAAATCATATGGAATCAAAAAATTCTAATTTCTTGTCACAGAAGATTATTGATTTTCAACCAGAAAAACATTAAGTGTATTAAATCCTAGCAACTCACTAGTGGACAATGATCAACACATATCGAGAATAACATTTTATAAAACTGATAACTAGATCCTAGCCTGTAGTTAATTCCTGGGGATCAATTATTCTGTTTATAATGCCTTCAAACTCCTCAGTTAATTCCTGTCTAACACATTCCACAGGATCTTGACCTTTGTTTGTTCTCTATGCTGGAATTGTAAGTGAGTTGTTGATGAATTTTGGTACTTATTCCCTGAGCTGCAAAACAGAACCAATTCTGATTATAATTGACATTCAGCAAGTTACTGTAGCACAGCTTAGGCAGGTAGTTGATAAAGAAAGTGGTGACTGTATTCCTTATTGAAGCTTGAAATAATAGATATTGCCTGTGTCATCATTTTCAAAATGGGTTGTGGGTTGCAAGCTATGGAGCAAACCCCTTGCAACTGAAACCAAGGTATTTTAAACTTTTAGATCAATGTTTGGGGGTGGAGTGGTCATGCTATGCCTTATGAAATTCATGAACTTAGAAACATGACTAACAGACATGTTGCATCATTGTCTTCATCTGGTGCTAAATTATTAAATGAATTAGGGAACTGTTGGTGAGAATGATCTACTGTCAACATTTCATCTCTTTCCAGACTATGACTTTATGCTGTTTGACTTTTTTTAATGCTTTTTAAATGTTTGAAGCATAAAGAGTTCACGGCACCATCTTTGATTTTTCCATCTGCACTTAATTCCTGGTATCTGCAGTGCGTCTGTTGGCAGATTTTCTTGTGCCTTGCGATTGTCTGTGTTGTTGCCCGGTATTTATGTTGTGTTGATGTTCACCGTGGTGTTTTTATGTTTGGTGTTTACAGTATGTGCGTGCCCAGGTGTTTGTCATATGTTGATGCCCTAACATTTGTGCCCACTGACTGTGGTATGCTGATGCCTGGTAGTTGCAGAATTTTAATTGATATGATGATTGGAGTGTGTGCCTGGTAATTGATGCCTACTATTTGAAGTGTGTACATGACAGATGAATGAAATGTGTTTATGCCTGTTATTTGATCAGCGCTGCCCTTCACTGTGACTGCTGTCTGAGCAAAGTGTCATTTGGCTTCCCTCCTATTTCTTCTGTTACAGATATTCGTGATAGTGGGCCTAAGCCAGTCATGGTATACATTCATGGAGGGTCATACATGGAAGGGACTGGAAATATGATTGATGGCAGCGTATTGGCAAGCTATGGCAATGTTATTGTTATCACACTCAACTACCGTGTAGGTGTTCTGGGTAAGTGAAAGCTAACTTTACATCTTTTACTCTCCATTATTTAAATAGATAATGTAGCGATGTAAGTGATATGTCAACTGAAGTCTGTTGGCCTCCAACATAATGTCTAGCATGAGAAAATGAACCCCTTGCCCACTCAAGAATCATACTTCTGTCAAACTGGATGGTGAATTGCACTGAATCTGAATGTCTTACCTTTTAAAATTCAGCTTTAATACCAAGGTAACTGGGTGGTGTAGTTTGTTGCAATACTTTCCTCTCATCCTTAGGATCTGGGCTGGAATACAACTCAGATTTTGGAATGAAGATGTGAAATAATTTTGAGCAATCCCAATCCTGTTTTTCCAAATATCAGTGAAGAAAATGGGAAGGTGGTGAAGCATCCTCTATGTGCTGAATGAGGTAGTGTGTCAGGCTATTGTGCCTCGGCTTAGTCAAACTGACTGGGAACCTCGGAATTGGGAAGGGGGAATGGGGGAGCCAGCAATGAATCGGGCATTTTTTTGTATTGCGAGATTTGCTGTGGCTTTTTAACTCAGTTATGGTATTAACATACCATTTCCAGGTTCCTGACCAATTGAAGAGTACAGATATAATGGCAATCTGTCCTCTGGCAAAGGAACCATCTTTAGCTAAAAGGAAGCCAGTTGGGGTCAGCATGATCGACCTTGCACTGCTTACAATGCACATGAATGGAAATTAGTTGCTGGAAAGTACAATTTCTTCATGAGGACAAGAACGGTGAAGTATGCCTGACTTTCAGATGCCAAGTCCCACAATCTGACTTGCCTGCATTCTCCTGCACAGTATTCCTCAGATCAAGACACCTTGTATCACCATTCATCCCTCTCTTTCAAGGCATCTCCTTGTACCTCAACAGATAATGTTAATATCAACCTCATTTTATTGATTTTTCACACTGATGACTCACATTCACCCTCCACAATTGGTGCAATTCCCTCCTTTCCATACAATCTATTTCTCACACTCATAACTCTCTGCTCTCTGTCTTTGCAGAAGAGGTGGCACAATATGGTGGATTTGCCCTCCATTGATAGTCATTTTGATGGCCAATGACAATGGATACCCACCAACTCCACAGTAAAGGCGATCTTAAGTACATAAGAAATAGGAACAGTGCCTGCTGTGCCGTTCAATACATCTGTGGATGATCTTCAACTCCATTTCCCTATATCCCTTAATTTCCTGAGAGCCAAAAGTCAGCCAATCTCAGCCTTAACTATGTTTAGCTAAGAGGCTGCACAATTCAGCAATGATCAGTTATGATCGTCTGAGCTTCCTGAGACACTGAAGATCAGAAATGTTGAGAAAGCTGATCCTCTCTGCCTTGGCTCTGTGGGCCCGATTTTATCATTTTGATTCGAAGTGCTGAATCTGGGAGTATTTCACATACGACTTTTAGACCCATTCTAAGGTGCCCCCATACTCTGCCTGAAAAAAAAGCAACGATTCTGAAACGCACTGCACAAGCCTATGGGCAGGGCTTATCGCACCTGAAACACTGCTGCTCCCATCGGATCCTTCAGCTACATATGTGCAGTAAAAAAAATAGAAAAATGCTCCCCTGCCACATCCCACCCGTGTCCGATAATGCTTGCCCCTGACCCCCACAGACATTGCCCCACTCCCACAACATAACTCTCTGCCTTATCCCCCCATCCCCCACTACCTAGACCAATCGTGACCCCCTGCCCCCTTCCCTCCCCATCAATCGCGCGAAGGATGGCAGCTGTCACCCCCCTCCCCCTCCCCACCAATCACACACAGAGTGGCAGCGGACTCCCCCCCCTCCACACAAGAGACCTATCTAACCCGCCTCCCTCACCTCGCCACCAGAGAGCCATCTGACCCATCTCCCTCTCCCCATCACCAGAGAGTGATCTGACCCACCTCCCTTCCCCCCATCACCAGAGAGTGATCTGACCCACCTCCCTCCCCCCATCACCAGAGAGAGATCTGACCCATCTCCCTCTCCCCCATCACCAGAGAGTGATCTGACCCACCTCCCTCTCCCCCATCACCAGAGAGTGATCTGACCCACCTCCCTTCCCCCCATCACCAGAGAGTGATCTGACCCACCTCCCTCCCCCCATCACCAGAGAGTGATCTGACCCACCTCCCTCCCCCCATCACCAGAGAGTGATCTGACCCACCTCCCTCTCCCCCATCACCAGAGAGTGATCTGACCCACCTCCCTTCCCCCAATCACCAGAGAGTGATCTGACCCACCTCCCTCTCCCCCATCACCAGAGAGTGATCTGACCCACCTCCCTACCCCCATCACCAGAGAGTGATCTGACCCACCTCCCTCCCCCCATCACCAGAGAGAGATCTGACCCACCTCCCTTCCCCCCATCACCAGAGAGTGATCTGACCCATCTCCCTCTCCCCATCACCAGAGAGTGATCTGACCCATCTCCCTCTCCCCATCACCAGAGAGTGATCTGACCCACCTCCCTTCCCCCAATCACCAGAGAGTGATCTGACCCACCTCCCTTCCCCCCATCACCAGAGAGAGATCTGACCCATCTCCCTTCCCCGCATCACCAGAGAGAGATCTGACCCACCTCCCTTCCCCGCATCACCAGAGAGTGATCTGACACACCTCCCTCCCCCCATCACCAGAGAGTGATCTGACCCACCTCCCTTCCCCGCATCACCAGAGAGTGACCTGACCCACCTCCCTCCCCCCATCACCAGAGAGTGATCTGACCCACCTCCCTTCCCCCCATCACCAGAGAGTGATCTGACCCACCTCCCTACCCCCATCACCAGAGAGTGATCTGACCCACCTCCCTTCCCCGCATCACCAGAGAGAGATCTGACCCACCTCCCTTCCCCCATCACCAGAGAGTGATCTGACCCACCTCCCTCCCCCCATCACCAGAGAGAGATCTGACCCACCTCCCTCCCCCCATCACCAGAGAGAGATCTGACCCACCTCCCTCCCCCCATCACCAGAGAGTGATCTGACCCACCTCCCTACCCCCATCACCAGAGAGAAATCTGACCCACCTCCCTACCCCCATCACCAGAGAGTGATCTGACCCACCTCCCTTCCCCCATCACCAGAGAGTGATCTAACCCGCCTCCCTCACCTCGCCACCAGAGAGTGATCTGACCCATCTCCCTCTCCCCCATCACCAGAGAGAGATCTGACCCACCTCCCTACCCCCATCACCAGAGAGTGATCTGACCCACCTCCCTCTCCCCCATCACCAGAAGGTGATCTGACCCACCTCCCTCCCCCCATCACCAGAGAGTGATCTGACTCACCTCCCTTCCCCACATCACCAGAGAGTGATCTGACCCACCTCCCTACCCCCATCACCAGAGAGTGATCTGACCCATCTCCCTCTCCCCCATCACCAGAAGGTGATCTGACCCACCTCCCTCCCCCCATCACCAGAGAGTGATCTGACCCACCTCCCTACCCCCATCACCAGAGAGTGATCTGACCCACCTCCCTCCCCCCATCACCAGAGAGTGATCTGACCCACCTCCCTTCCCCCATCACCAGAGAGTGATCTGACCCACCTCCCTCTCCCCCATCACCAGAGAGAGATCTGACCCACCTCCCTTCCCCCATCACCAGAGAGAGATCTGACCCACCTCCCTTCCCCCATCACCAGAGAGTGATCTGACCCACCTCCCTCTCCCCCATCACCAGAGAGAGATCTGACCCACCTCCCTCTCCCCCATCACCAGAGAGTGACCTGACCCACCTCCCTACCCCCATCACCAGAGAGTGATCTAACCCGCCTCCCTCACCTCGCCACCACAGAGTGATCTGACCCATCTCCCTCTCCCCCATCACCAGAGAGAGATATGACCCACCTCCCTACCCCCATCACCAGAGAGTGATCTGACCCATCTCCCTCTCCCCCATCACCAGAAGGTGATCTGACCCACCTCCCTCCCCCCATCACCAGAGAGTGATCTGACTCACCTCCCTTCCCCACATCACCAGAGAGTGATCTGACCCACCTCCCTACCCCCATCACCAGAGAGTAATCTGACCCATCTCCCTCTCCCCCATCACCAGAAGGTGATCTGACCCACCTCCCTCCCCCCATCACCAGAGAGTGATCTGACCCATCTCCCTCTCCCCCATCACCAGAGAGAGATATGACCCACCTCCCTACCCCCATCACCAGAGAGTGATCTGACCCATCTCCCTCTCCCCCATCACCAGAAGGTGATCTGACCCACCTCCCTCCCCCCATCACCAGAGAGTGATCTGACTCACCTCCCTTCCCCACATCACCAGAGAGTGATCTGACCCACCTCCCTACCCCCATCACCAGAGAGTAATCTGACCCATCTCCCTCTCCCCCATCACCAGAAGGTGATCTGACCCACCTCCCTCCCCCCATCACCAGAGAGTGATCTGACCCACCTCCCTTCCCCCATCACCAGAGAGTGATCTGACCCACCTCCCTCTCCCCCATCACCAGAGAGAGATCTGACCCACCTCCCTTCCCCCATCACCAGAGAGAGATCTGACCCACCTCCCTACCCCCATCACCAGAGAGTGATCTGACCCACCTCCCTACCCCCATCACCAGAGAGTGATCTGACCCACCTCCCTCTCCCCCATCACCAGAGAGTGACCTGACCCACCTCCCTACCCCCATCACCAGAGAGTGATCTGACCCACCACACCACCCCCATCACCAGAGAGTGATCTGACCCACCTCCCTTCCCCACATCACCAGAGAGTGATCTGGCACACCTCCCTACCCCCATCACCAGAGAGTGATCTGACCCACCTCCCTTCCCCCATCACCAGAGAGTGATCTGACCCACCTCCCTCCCCCCATCACCAGAGAATGATCTGACCCACCTCCCTTCCCCCATCACCAGAGAGTGATCTAACCCACCTCCCTACCCCCATCACCAGAGAGAGATCTGACCCACCTCCCTACCCCCCATCACCAGAGAGTGATCTGACCCACCTCCCTACCCCCATCACCAGAGAGTGATCTAACCCACCTCCCTACCCCCATCACCAGAGAGTGATCTGACCCACCTCCCTCTCCCCCATCACCAGAGAGTGACCTGACCCACCTCCCTACCCCCATCACCAGAGAGTGATCTGACCCACCTCCCTACCCCCATCACCAGAGAGTGATCTGACCCACCTCCCTACCCCCCATCACCAGAGAGTGATCTAACCCACCTCCCTACCCCCATCACCAGAGAGTGATCTGACCCACCTCCCTCTCCCCCATCACCAGAGAGTGACCTGACCCACCTCCCTACCCCCATCACCAGAGAGTGATCTGACCCACCTCCCTACCCCCATCACCAGAGAGTGATCTGACCCACCTCCCTCTCACCCATCACCAGAGAGAGATCTGACCCACCTCCCTCTCCCCCATCACCAGAGAGAGATCTGACCCACCTCCCTTCCCCCATCACCAGAGAGTGATCTGACCCACCTCCCTACCCCCATCACCAGAGAGTGATCTGACCCACCTCCCTTCCCCCATCACCAGAGAGAGATCTGACCCACCTCCCTTCCCCCCATCACCAGAGAGTGATCTGACCCACCTCCCTTCCCCCATCACCAGAGAGAGATCTGACCCACCTCCCTACCCCCATCACCAGAGAGTGATCTGACCCACCTCCCTTCCCCCATCACCAGAGAGAGATCTGACCCACCTCCCTCTCCCCCATCACCAGAGAGTGACCTGACCCACCTCCCTACCCCCATCACCAGAGAGTGATCTGACCCACCTCCCTACCCCCATCACCAGAGAGTGATCTGACCCACCTCCCTACCCCCATCACCAGAGAGTGACCTGACCCACCTCCCTTCCCCCATCACCAGAGAGTGACCTGACCCACCTCCCTTCCCCCATCACCAGAGAGTGACCTGACCCACCTCCCTCCCCCCATCACCAGAGAGTGATCTGACACACCTCCCTTCCCCCATCACCAGAGAGTGATCTAACCCACCTCCCTCCCCCCATCACCAGAGAGTGATCTGACCCACCTCCCTACCCACATCACCAGAGAGAGATCTGGCACACCTCCCTTCCCCACATCACCAGAGAGTGATCTGACCCACCTCCCTTCCCCACATCACCAGAGAGTGATCTGACCCACCTCCCTCTCCCCCATCACCAGAGAGTGACCTGACCCACCTCCCTACCCCCATCACCAGAGAGTGATCTGACCCACCTCCCTACCCCCATCACCAGAGAGTGATCTGACCCACCTCCCTACCCTCATCACCAGAGAGTGACCTGACCCACCTCCCTTCCCCCATCACCAGAGAGTGACCTGACCCACCTCCCTTCCCCCATCACCAGAGAGTGACCTGACCCACCTCCCTCCCCCCATCACCAGAGAGTGATCTGACACACCTCCCTTCCCCCATCACCAGAGAGTGATCTAACCCACCTCCCTCCCCCCATCACCAGAGAGTGATCTGACCCACCTCCCTACCCACATCACCAGAGAGAGATCTGGCCCACCTCCCTTCCCCACATCACCAGAGAGTGATCTGACCCACCTCCCTTCCCCACATCACCAGAGAGTGATCTGACCCACCTCCCTCTCCCCCATCACCAGAGAGAGATCTGACACACCACCCCCTCTCCCACCAAAGAGCCACCTGACCTGTCTCCCTCACCTTGCCACCAGAGAGCCATCTGACCTGCCTCTCTCCTTTCCCCCATCGGAGAGCCATCTAACCCACCTCCCCCCCTCCCCTATACGAGAGCCATCTGACCAGACAGCCATCTGACCTGACTCATTCACCTTGCCACCAGAGAGCCATGTGACCCACCTCCTTCCCCCCCCGCCACCAGAGAGCAGCCTGACCTGCCTCCCTCCCCCTCACCAGAGAACGATCTGACCCATCTCCCTCCCCCTCACCAGAGAACGATCTGACCCATCTCCCTCCCCCTCACCAGAGAACGATCTGACCCATCTCCCTCCCCCTCACCAGAGAACGATCTGACCCATCTCCCTCCCCCTCACCAGAGAACGATCTGACCCATCTCCCTCCCCCTCACCAGAGAGCGATCTGACCCATCTCCCTCCCCCTCACCAGAGAACGATCTGACCCATCTCCCTCCCCCTCACCAGAGAGCGATCTGACCCATCTCCCTCCCCCTCACCAGAGAACGATCTGACCCATCTCCATCCCCCTCACCAGAGAACGATCTGACCCATCTCCCTCCCCCTCACCAGAGAGCGATCTGACCCATCTCCCTCCCCCTCACCAGAGGGCCGTCTGACCCACCTCCCTGCCCCTCACCAGAGAGCTATCTGACCCACCTCCCTCCCCACCCTCACCACCGACCTGAGTCAGAGAGCCACTGGAAGCTCTGAATGTACCTCCTCAGAAGCTGGAACTTCATGGACCATATCTGTTTCGTGTTGAATCTGGACGGGCAAACACAGTGGTAAATGGGGAAATGTTTGTAAATTTGGGCATCCAGCATATTATGCCAATTTAAATGCAAATAAATACATCTAAATTGCAGTCGTACTCGTTTGAGGTGCAGTCCCAATCACAGCCGTTTTAGGTGCTTGGGAAAGGGGGAGCGGGCGTGGAGGTGGTGGCCGATCACATTACTCACTTCACACCTGACTTTACCAATTTTCTGCACCCGAAAACAGGCGCAATTTGATGGTAAAATCGGACCCCGTGTTTGATATTATCTCGTTCAAGCTGCATCTCTATGTCCATCTGCTCTGTCTTGTGGAGTGATATATGCCTGAAGAGAAGGCAGCTGCTGCTGCTTTACTGATGGGCATTGCTGGTGCTGCTCCTCTTGTTTCTGATCAGAGGTCCAGAGTGGAGCTGCATAACTGGCCCTGAGCTACAATGTAGGCCAACAGCTGGGAAGTTGAAAACAAGGTGAATATAAGTCCAAGGTAAGTGAACTGACTTCCAGAATTTGGAAATCACCTGCCACGCTGTGAATTCTTCTCTCTGACCTCGTACTGTGAGGGCAACTCTTTTGTGTGGACAACCCAGCTGTTGCTTTCCAGCCTATCCAATTGATTAAAGAACGGCTGTCTGATGTGTTCTTGCTTTATTCACCAAAGAAAGTTCCACACAGTTCAACAAACCCATTCATTGCCTGTGCAAGCTGGAATCCTGTGTAAACTTCACAATTAATTCACTATAAAATATTGACTTTACAGACCTGACAGCTTGACAGATATTTCCCACTTGCCAGCTCCAGTTAAGCTCAAGAGTGGGGGAGATCCTACCACTTTGAGGCTTTAAACCCACCCACCTTACCCCTGTTCACATTTAACCGCCCTTGCCCCACCTTGTCAGCTAAAATTCTGCCCATTTTTTAGGGCCTACAATCAAATCCAATATGTTGGCTTTTTTTGTAACCGTATAATTTGATGAGCTAATATAATTGATACAGATTCATTATTTTAGATATCCTCTTGCACATAATGGTGCTACTGATTCCCATAAGCATTTATGCTCAGATCAGTACCTGTACTCTTCAATCTTCTTCTTGGGAAGTTCCTCAAGAAAGAAGACAACTTGCTTTCAATTTGGGTCAGTGGGTTCTGAGATGGCTGACGAGTCCAAATTGCAATCTGCAGACTCTGTCACATGCGGTGATGTTTGAAGGATCAGATAGATGAGTTGTTTGGAGAATTGACGGATACTCTGATGCTTTGACTTCACCTCTGTGTTCCCAATGAAGTCTCTCAATGTGCTTGGTGCCATCTCCATTTTGTTACTGATCAGAGGTCCAGAGTGGAGCTGCGTAACTGGCCTCAAGCTGCAATAAAGGTCAACAGCTGGGAAGTTGAAAACAAGTTGAGTATAAGTCCAAGGTAGGTGAACTGACTTCCCAAAATTGGAAATCACCTGCTACACTCTGAATTATGTCTCTCTGACCCAGTGCTGTGAGGGCAACCGTTTTGTGTACACAACCCAGCAGTTGCTTTCTAGTTTTTCGAGCACAGGCCACAGACTCCTATAAGTCGGTGAAGACATTTGACCTCTTCAAGGATGTTTGAGTTCATCCCTGAAGTTACTGTTGTCTCCTGGGAGTCTTGAGCTGCAAGCAAGATCTGAGTAGAGCTATTCTTTTAGGAAACTGGTAACAGGCACTCGAACAACATGACCTGCCCAGCAGAGTTGGCTTTGAGTGCTGAGCATTTTCCTAGTTGTTGGGCACATTGGCTTGGGAGAGGATACTATGATTGGACCGTCTTTCCTGCCACTGGATTTGGGAGGTCTTGTGAAGGCATCACTGGCAATACTTCTCCAGTACTTGAGGTTCTTGCTGTAAGTTGTCCAAGCATCTGAAGCATATAGAGGTGCAGGTATACTGCCCAGTAAACTATGATCTTAATCTCAAGTTTGAGATCCTGTTACTTAAATACTCTTTTTCTCAGTCGGCCAAAGACTGAACAGGCACATTAGAGGCAACAATGAACTTCATGGTCTATACCTGCCTTTATCAGGAGGAAGCTCCAAAGTTATGGAAAATGGTCCATTTCCCAAAATACAACAATACAATAGCAGATTTCAGACTTGTGAACCTCCTTGTAATCAGAGCTAGATTTGTGACTTTTGAACTACTTTCCTTCTCCAGGCTTTTCAAAGATGTGGTGAGAAACACTGAATAAGATGTGACCAGATACAAATTGTGAGGCTTATTTCACAGGACAAGTGAACATAATCAAGCAACTGGTCAAAGCAAATATTATTTATTTAGCTCAATTTGTCCATCCAAGCATAGAAAATAAAAGCAAACTTCTATGGTCTAACCTAGATAATATTAAGATGACCTTGCTTTCAGAGCAAGCAACCCATTGCATACCATAGCTTCTAACTCTGAGTTTCATGCTTACACCACAAGGTCTCTTGGTTCAAATGCAATTGCCAATGGGCAAATTATATTTCATCTATCCTACCAGGGGGTTAATACATAGGCAATTGTCCTAAATCCCAATGTGCATAGCAGGGTTGCCAGCAAGCAAGTAAAGTAATGGTAAAATCTTGAACTGTTCCATTTTGAGTACCTAACTGATTCACAAAGAACTCTGTGTCTGGGTTATGCCCTCCTGACAGGCAGATTTAAAAGCTGGGAACGTGTAAAATTCAAAGGACGTGGTTCCCACCAGCTACTCACCCATCTTGGCTCCATCATAACTAATCAGGACACAGGGAACCACTGGGTTACATGCCTGCTCAAAGGTCTACCAGGGCCACTGAAGGATATATTTTGCCCATGACAGGAAGACACCTTGCCAGTCACTGAGCCCAACAGCTTTAGTGACATAGGCCTGTAGTGTCAGTTAAAGGGGCAGAAAGATTTGCTTTTCCAGATGCCAGGCCCATTGGAGGCATCCCCCTTTAACTTCTGCCTCCCAAACCCTAGACTCTCAAACCCAGAAATCTCCCCCAGCCTTACCTGGTCTCCATGATCTACTGGAACTGCCTGATTCTAGATTCAGAAATGATAACAATTGGCCTATGACAAAGATAGATACCAACTCCACTGGATTATTTAGATCAGTAGGATTGAGATGACTGTCGCTTGGAGAGCTGCATTAAAAATAGCAGATTTATAGGGTGAGATTTTACGGCTTCGCTCGCCCCAAAACTGGAAAATCTTGCCCGAGGTCAATGGACCTTTCTGTGGCCTGCCCTTGCCCGCTCTGGTTCTCATAGCAAATGGGATGATAGCATTTGCCCCTTTGTGTTTATGAACCATTTTTCTATGTTATGCATGTAATTGAGGAGGAGATGTCAGGGGTACAGAGGAGATGTCAGGGGTAAGTTTTTCACTCAGAGAGTGGGGGGGTGAGTGGAATCGGCTACCATCGGTGGTGGTGGAGGCAAATTCGATAGGGTCTTTTAAGAGACTTCTGGATGAGTACATGGGACTTTATAGAGTTGAGGGTTATAGGTAAGCCTAGTAGGTAGGGATATGATTGGCACAACTTGTGGGCCAAAGGGCTTGTTTGTGCTGTAGTTTTTCTATGTTCTATGTTCTAATTGATAAGACAGAGATATAACTATCAGCATGTATTGCACTGCAGTTGACTATGTCAAAAACCAATCATCTGTTTTATTAAACAAAAAACAAAACGTGAACCAAACGGTGGCATTGGAGAAAAGTGGCCAATGCTGTGGTAGTTGAAGTGGATTTTGAACTGCTCCAGTTAAATCAGAATGCAAACTTGTCTGAAAATAGGTTTTCAAGGTGTTGCTGGGACGTTGCAAGGTCTCACAAAAATACAAAGCATGCTGAATCTTGGATAATATCATCGCTGACAGGAATATAGTTACTACATGGACAAATTCAGACATTCTTGGCAGTGAGATTTATACATCTGTGCTAAATTACACTAGTGAAATTAATGAGTCATATGTAGCAGCTATGTCAGCAGGCAGCCTGCATCAAGACACATTTGAAAAATTAAAACTTCAAACAGGTGCACAGGCTTCAGCTGGGACCCATTGACTAGATTAATGCAGACAGATAGCTCCAGAGAGGAAGTGAGCAAGTCATTCATGCAACACAGAACCTAGTGTAGGTTGCCATTCAAAGCATTACAAAAACAGCAAGGCCTTGCCAGAAGATCTGCATTGAAATAAATCTTTAGCTGCTCTTGACTACCACGATGTGGGTAAGAGTTGAGATTCAGTTAAACTTTCCTCGAGCCACCTGATAATCCGTATCTCTGTCACAGGAGGATTGGAGAAATCTGGTGATCTCAAGGATATTCTAGTGGAAACAAAAAAATTGCTTCATTTCACCCATGTAGTGTTAGAGATGGCTAATAATTTGACTCTACACTGAGTTGGAATTGCTAATTCCATGTTGGAAAATCATAATTATTATGGCATCCATCATGTTTGCACCGGCTCACTGAATGAGCATTTCACTTAATACCATTCCACTGCCTTCTCCCTGTAATCAGACACCAGTCTGATTCCCTTTTGAATGCTTCAGTTGAACCTGTCTTCTCCACACTCTCAAGCAGTACATTTCAAATCTTAACTACTCATTGCATAAAAAGCTTCTCATACCACTCTTGCTCCTTTTACTAATTACATTAAATCGGTGCCCTCTCATTCACGATCATTTCATGACTGGAAACAGCTTCTCACTATGTACCCTGTCCAGACCCCTCATGATTTTGAATATCGCTATCAAATTTCCTCTCAGCCTTCTTTTTACAAAGGATAACAGCCCTAACTTCTCCAATCTACCTTCATAACTGAAGTTCCTCATTCCTGAAACCAATCTTGTGAATCTTTCCTGCACTGTCTCTAATGTCTACCCTTTCTTCTTAAAGTCTGCTGCTCAAGACTGGACATAATAGTCCAGCTGAGGCCGAACTATTGACTGACACAAATGCAATATAACCTCCTTGTTCTCGTACTTTATGTATCTACTAATAAAGCCAGGATTCTGTATGCTTTATCAACCCCTCTCTCAATCTGTCCTGCCATCTTCAATGATTTATGCACATGTATACCCAGGCCCCTCTATTCCCATGCCCCCATTAGAGTTGTACCCTTCACTTTATATTGTGTCTCCACAGTCTTCTTACCAAAATGAATCAGCTCAAATTTCCCCACAATGAACTTCATCTGCCATTTGTCTGCTGAATCCACCAACTTGTCCATACCCCTTTTGAAGTTCTGTCCTATCCTGCTGTCATTTCACAGCATTTCCAGGTTTTATATCAACCACCAATTCTGAAATGATGTCTTGTACACCAAGGGCCTAGGTCTCAGTGTCCCAGTAGACTCTGACCTGAATTGCAAAGCTCATTGGCTTCATTCTTGGTTTAAAGGAAATTTTTGTGTTCAATATTTTAAACAAAAAAGAGCTGCTCTGTGTTTTCAGAACATGTTTTGTGTTCCATTTATTTAACTTTTATTTTCTCTAACATCTTTGACTATTCATTCCATTTAATTTGAATTTGGGGCCCCATAAAAATTGGATTTGGAAATAAAAATAAAGATAAAGGCTTCATTCCAGGCTGCTTTGCGTTTTAGACAATATTGGGATGAAGCTTTTATCATGCAATGTGATGGTCATAAGTCTTCAGAAGGAGGAGCGAAAGATGAACAATGACCCAATCCCATTTCATTTTCTGCCCATCAATAACACATGTTCAGAGCCAAAGCTATTTGCCATTAATTATCAAACTAGGTCCATGTGCCAATTCATTCCTTTGCTGCCACAGACCTGGTCTTATCCTAATTTATTCCCTGTCATCAGCAGCACTGCTTATTCTCACCTCCATAAGATTTTTACCCCATACACGTGTTCACCTTGGGACTGGAGCCTGTGGTAAAATGAGAGAGATGAGGGAGAGAGATGAGGGACTACAATGCAGCCAGATTTTAAACATTTTAAAATCAAAGCAGTTTTTCTGTCTAAATGGAAAGGCACACATCTGTGTGCATAGCTATGTGGGTACATGCAAGAAAAGGGCATGGGATGAAGCGTGTATATTTTATTAATGGATTTGGGTGAATTTGAAGATAAATAAGGACTAAATAGAAGATTTGACAGGGAATAAATTAGGAGAAGACCGGATCTGTGGCAGCGAAGGAATGAATTGGCACATGGACCTAGCTTTGGCTCTGAACATGTGTTATTGATGGGCAGAAAATGGAATGGGATTGGGTCATGGTTCACTCCTCTTTCTCAAGCCTTATGACCATCACATTGCATGAGAAAATCTTCATCCCAATATTGTCTAGAACACAAAGCAGCCTGGAATGAAGCCTCGATCTTTGACATTTTTATTTACAAATCCAATCTTTATGGGGCTCCAAATTCAAATTAAATGGAATGAATAGTCGAAGATTTTAGAGAAAACAGAAGTTAAGTAAATGGAACACAAAACATGTTCTGAAAACACAGAGCAGCTCTTTTTTGTTTAAAATAGTGAACACAAAAGTTTCCTTTAAACCAACAATGAAACTAATATGATTTCTTGTGCTGGACCAAGAATGGGGTGGAATTAGGTAAGGGGGAGTTATTGTTGTACATTAAGAGGATTAATAGCCTTTCTTTGGTGTTTCTGTGTAAGCACTAATGAGCGGAAATGGTAGCACAAATCTTCTTGGACAAATGAGTATCAGTCCAGTGCATCTGGCAATTGGAGGAGAATGTTAAGGACAAAATACACTGTTCACTATTCATTTCCAGAGAGGAAGCAAAGGCTTGTTTACCCACACAGAGATTTGAATAGTCATAGCCTGCTTTACTGACCTGGAGAGCCTTGAGCTAATCCCATTATCATAGAAAGATAGCTCTGACACAGAGTACATCAATGTAAGAAAGTTGCAAATGCTGAGAATCTGTGAGAAAAATGCTAGTGTTATGGTTCAGGTCAGAAACTCCAAAGTGTTTTATGAAGCCCACCCGCCTAGATCATAAGTTTTGCACATTGAATTTAGCTAGGATGAGCATGATATGTTTCACTTCAGATACGATTCAAATGACCCACTGGGGAGCTTTTATCAAAAAAATTATTTAAGAATATAGTTTCCGTGTATAGTAAGAAAATTAGCAATATATTTTATCAATTACGGACAAAAATAAAACAATCATGTGTAGTCCTTGATAAATATACCTAAAATGTTCCAATCAAACGAAAACTTCCTTTCCACAGGTTTAACACAACAAAGACCAATGCTCACGTCAAACTGGAATTGAGTTCTTTGGTTAGAGAATTGAAAATCCTGACTTCTCAGCTTTGTAACTGTTAATAGCCCTCTGGATACCCTCATATCAGTTTAAAGTCAGAACAATTTTCTAGAATACCAGGGAGAGATTGGTCAAGCCACCAACAGCAGATGTTCTACTCTCGGAAGGCAAGACGCCTTGCTTTCAGGGAACCAATAGAATTTCCAAAACTAAGGATGGAAAACACTTCTTTTCAGCTTGATGTCCCTTCTAACGTTAAAAACTGCAGCCAGCCAAAACAGAGAATAAAACCTTAAATTCATTAGGAAGAAAAAAAAAACTATCCAAAGCACATGACCTTCCTCCTAACACTGTCAGGTCATAAAAGATCCCAGAATAAAAATAAACAGCCCCATTTAAATCACTGAAGGAGCAATAAAGAAACATCTAGCAGATGGTCCAGCAGCAATGAAACCACAACAGCTTATAGCTGCAGAGAACATGATTTAAAAAAAATTCTTAAAGGTACAGAAATGTCACGCTAGAAATCTGTCCATCCCCAAGCAAAGCTTCACTTCCATCAATGTGTAGTATAGAAGGTTAAACTACTTCTCCTTGAGACTTGAATTTTAACTGAGACCCTGGGTAACAATGTGCATGAGAAGATTGGTTACATTTCCATATTCTTAGTGATGGCTGAGAGGGTGGGTGACAGTGTATTGCATAAATACTACCCAGTTCTTTGTCAATCAACAGTCTGCACATCAATTTCGGGATTAAATCACATCATCAACAGACTGCGAAAGTACAATAGCTTACAATCATGATGTGATTCCTGCGACTTGGAAAGGAACTTGGGGGTGATGACATCCCTATGTGCTTCTTACCTTGTCCTTCTAGGTGCTATAAGGTTTTGGGAACTGATTGAGAAGTTTAAAACACATGGAATTTAGAGAAACTTGGTGAGATGGATCCAAAACTGGCTTAGTAATGGGAGTAAGAAGTCTCACAACACCTGGTTAAAGTCTAATACATTTATTTGGTAGCACAAGCCACTAACTTTCAGAATGCTGCCCCTTCATCAGGTGAGTGGGAGTTGTGTTCATAAACAGGGCATATAAAGACACAAACACAATTTACAAAATAATAGGAATACTTCAGCAGTCATGGGTATTCAGCCTCTGATCTTCAGGTAAGCATTCTCCAAGGCAGCCTTCATGACACAAGACAACGCAGAATCACTGAGGAGAGACTGACGGCCAGGTTCCGCACACATGAGGACAGCCTCAACCGGGATCTTGGGTTCATGTCACACTATCTGTAACCCCCATGACTCGCCTGGGCTTGCAAAATCTCACTAACTGTGCTGTCTGGAGACAATACGCATTTCTTTAAGCTGTGCTTAACCCTCTCTCCACTCACATTGTCTGTACCTTTAAGACTTGATTACCTGTAAAGACTCGCATTCCAACCATTAATTTGTAAATTGAGTTTGTGTCTTTATATGCCCTGTTTGTGAACACAACTCCCACTCACCTGATGAAGGGGCAGCACTCTGAAAGCTTGTGGCTTGTGCTACCAAATAAACCGGTTGGACTTTAACCTGGTGTTGTGAGAATTCTTACTGTGCCTACCCCAGTCCAATGCCGGCATCTCATCATCATTAGTAACAGGACATAAGTAGTGGTAGAAGGCAATTTGAGGGACCAGAAGCCTGTGTCCAATGGTGTACCACAAGGATCAGTGCTGGGTCCTTTCTTGTTTGTTGAATACTGAAATGATATAGATGAGAACATGGGGGGAATGACAAGTAAGTTTGCAGATGACGTTAAGATTGGCAGGGTGGTTAATAATGAAAAAGAAGGTTGTAGGTTACAGGAAGATATAGATGGGTTGGTCACATGAACAACAGAGGCAGATGGTATTTAACCCTGATTAGTGCGAGGTGATGCTCTTTGAAAGAAGTAACAGGACAGGCATATATTTAATGAGTGGCAGGACACAGGAAGCTCAGAGGAACAGATTGATCTTGGAATATTTATTCACAGGTCCTGAAAGTGACAGAGAGATGAATACAGTAGTTAAAAAGGCATATGGAACATTTGCCTTTATCACTCATGGCATGGATTTTAAGCGCAGGGAGGTTATATTGGAGCTGTATAGAACATTGGTTAGGCAGTGTGCAATCCTGGTTGTCTCACTTTAGGAAGAATGTGATTGCACTAGTAAGGGTACAGAGAAGATAGACCAGGATGTTGCCTGTAATGGACCATTTGAGCTACAAAGAGAGGCTGGATAGGCTTGGATTGTTTTCTTTGGAGCAGAGAAGGCTGAGGGAGGACATGATTGAAGTATATAATATTATGAAAGGTTTAGACAGGGTGAACAGAAAGCAGCTGTTCCCTTGGTTAATGGGTTAATCAAGAGGGGTATAGTTTTAGGGTGAGGGGCAAGAGATTCAGAGAGGATTTGAGCAAAAAAAAACACACCAAGGGTGGTGAGAATCTAGACTACTACCTGGGAAGGTAGTGGAGACTAGAAACCCTAAAACCTTTTCAAGGTATTTGGTTGAGCCCTTGAAATGTCGTACCATTCAAGGATGTGGCACAAGCCCTGGGAACTTTAGTGGTAGTTATTGTTGGTACAGACTCAATGGGCCGATGGGCCTTTTCTGTTCCATACAACTCTATGATTATAATATATATACTGTAAACATAAATGTAGCAACGATCAAGCTAGAAGCTTTCTCAATACTTGCTCCTGCACACAATTCTGTCCAACATTACACTTGGTACAGGTCCTGTGTTCTCACACATCACTATCTGGGTGGTACTGCACTCAGTCCCATCTTAACCCTTCATGTTCAAGACTCTTATACTACACCACTTCCTAAATTTATCCAATGTTATCCCAGTTTATCCCATGTATTTACATCATAACCTCTGCGCCATCCCACCCTCAAATCTCTTCTGTTCATAGATTAGAACTCTTTCATACCTTGTTCTCACTATTGTTAGAGGAGCAGTTGGTTCTGTCACTTCAGGTAAGCGTTGCTGAATTATAGGTTGTTCTGGTATCTGGATGTCTGCCTCAATTTCTCTTCACTGTACAATGAGAGTGACCCATTGAGGGATAAGGAATAAACTCCCTCTTGTTCTCATGGCCATACCTTCTGGGGTGCTGACCAGGTATGACCAGGGTCAGTTATCATCTTTCCAGATGATGGCACCCTCTCTTTTCTCTTTCTCCCTCTATCTCTCGGTCTTTAAACTAAACCATGTTATTCTTTTTGTCATCGTGGCAAATGTTGTAAGGGGAAGCCTGTTTCTGCCTGCAAGACTGCTGTCTATTGTGAATATTTTGATAATCCTTTGTTACCAACCCTGGTCTTAGTTTCTTTGGTAGGATTGGGAATTTTGTGCAGTGTTTGGGCTGCATTGTAATGTGGTGGATCTGTAGGTTAACAATGCTGCATGTAAGTCATTATTCTTATTTGGAGGGTTTTTATAGTGTGGACTCCTCTTTCAATCTCCCCATTTGGCTGTGGGTATTCTGGGGAGATGGTATTGTGGTGGAAACCAGGTATGATGATGTATTGGGCAAAATACTCATTTGAGAATTGTAGACCTTTATTAAGATGCCATGGCTTGTGAACATCTTTTTCAGGGATTTAACTACTGCATCTTTGGATATATAGTTGCTTCACTTCAATCCATCTGGAAAAATAATCCGCCACAATAATGAACAATTTACAATACACAGTCTCACTCATGGCCTGGTAGGGAACTATGTGGGGATAAGAGGTTCCCTTTGGTCTTGTTGTGCAGTTCACTATAAATAGATATAATGAAAGTCCAAGTTAGGGGAAGCCTCAATAGTTGTTTCTACACACTGCTCTGTCCCAACATGATACTGACCCTTCTATGGGGGCCCTATGTTCTCTTACATCTTTTACTGTCCCAAATTAACCCTTTATTTGCCAGTTAACCCTTTATTTACACTCAGCAGAGATCACAGGTTCATTGGTGCTGTTAAAGCAGCCTTGACAAGTTGTTACAATTCATCTTGAAGATGTCACACCCCACTACCTCGCTATGTGGTGATGGAAGGAGTGCATGTTTAATGTGGATGGGTGGCATTCAATTTTTTTGCTTTGTCCTGGATAGGGTCAACTTTCTCAAGTGTTGTTGGAGCTGCACTCATCAAAGCAAGTGGAGAGTATTCCATCACACTCCTGCCTTATACATTGTAGATGGTGGTTTTGGGGAGTCAGGTAGTGAGTCAACTTCCTGAAGAATTCCTAGCTTCTGACCTGTTCTTTTGTCAGAGTAGTTAGATGGCTCACCCAGTTCAGTTTTGATCAAAACTGATCCCCAGGATGTTGATAGTGGGGGATTTACCAATAGTAATGCAATTCAATATCAAGCAGAGGTGATTAAACTCTCTTTTGATGGAGATAGTTATTGCCTGATACTTGAATGGCATGCATGTTACTTGCCATATATCAACCCAAGCCTGACTGCTGTTCAGGTCTTGCTGCTGTGGGAAAAGATTGCCTCAGTATTTGAGTAGTTGTGCAGATGAATAACTTTTTTGTTTCGGTCTTCACGGAGGAGGACGTGAATAATTTGCCGGGTGTTAGCGATGGAAAGATGGTAGGACAGGAGGGTCTCAATGACATTATTGTTACTAGAGAGGCGGCGCTCGACAGACTGGAGGGACTGATTGTGGACAAGTCCCCAGGACCGGATGGAATGCATCCAAGGGTTCTGAAAGAAATGGCGGAGGTGATAGTGGATGCCTTGGTGGTTATTTTCCAGACGTCGCTGGATTCCGGGGAAGTGTCGGAAGATTGGAAAACGGCTAATGTTACGCCGTTGTTTAAGAAGGGTGGCAGGCAAAAGGCAGGGAATTACAGGCCGGTTAGTTTAACGTCTGTTGTAGGTAAAATGTTAGAATCCGTCATCAAGGAGGAAATAGCGAGGCATCTTGAAGGGAATTGCTTGATAGAGCAGACGCAGCACGGTTTTGTTAAGGGGAAGTCGTGTCTGACAAATTTATTGGAGTTCTATGAGGATGTATCTAGGGCGGTGGATAGAGGAGAGCCGGTGGATGTGGTCTTTCTTGATTTTCAGAAGGCGTTTGACAAGGTACCTCACAACAGGTTATTGCAGAAGGTAAGGGGGCATGGAGTTGGGGGTAGGGTGTTAGCGTGGATAGAGGATTGGCTGTCAAATAGGAGGCAGAGAGTGGGGGTCAATGGGTGCTATTTGGATTGGCGGTTGGTGACTAGTGGAGTGCCCCAGGGGTCGGTGCTGGGGCCTCAGCTATTTACCATTTATATAGATGATCTGGAGGAGGGAACCGAGTGCAGGGTGTCGAAATTTGCTGATGACACCAAGATTGGTGGAATGGCAAATTGCGCGGAGGGTGTGGAGAGTCTGCAGAAGGATCTAGATAGGCTGGGCGAATGGGCCAGGAACTGGCAAATGGAATTTAATGTTGGCAAGTGCGAGGTGGTCCACTTTGGTAGGAAGAATGGTAGGAAGGACTATTACTTACGTGGCGAAAAACTGCAGCAGGCGACGGTGCAGAGGGACCTCGGGGTCCTTGTGCATGAGTCGCAAAAACCCAGCCTGCAGGTGCAGCAGGTGGTCAGGAAGGCTAATGGGATGCTGGCCTTCATAGCGAGGGGGATTGAATATAAAAGTAGGGAGGTCTTGCTGCAGCTGTATAGGGCACTGGTGAGGCCGCAGCTGGAGTACGGTGTGCAGTTTTGGTCGCCGCACTTACGCAAGGATATTTTGGCCTTGGAGGGAGTGCAGAGGAGGTTTACTAGGCTGATGCCGGAGTTGAGGGGGTTGAGCTATGAGGAGAGGCTGAATAAACTAGGCTTGTACTCGTTAGAGTTTAGAAGAATGAGGGGAGATCTCATTGAGACGTATAAGATGATGAATGGGATGGATAGGATAGAGGTGGAGAGGCTCTTCCCGCTCAGAAAGGACAGTAGGACTGGGGGCCCAGCCTCAAGATAAAGGGGGAGGCGGTTTAGAACGGAGTTGAGGAGGAACTTCTTCACTCAAAGGGTGGTGAATCTCTGGAATTCTCTGCCTGTTGAAGTGGTGGAGGCTGCCTCGCTAAATATTTTTAAGACGCGGGTTGATAGGTTTTTGATAAGAGAGGGGATTAAGGGTTATGGGGAGAGGGCGGGAAAGTGGAACTGAGCCACGACAGATCAGCCATGATCTTATTGAATGGCGGGGCAGGCTTGAAGGGCTAGATGGCCTACTCCTGCTCCTATTTCTTATGTTCTTATGTTCTTATGTATTATGTTATAGTCTACTATTATATTCAGATATAATATTAGTATTCCTGTATCGTTGATGTTCCTATTTTGCTCTGTTGGTCTTGCTTCATAGACTGCACTATTACACCATGAGACTAATCTTCAACTAATGGACCTAGAATTCTATCGATGTGATTTACATCACTTGCACCTTTAAAAAGGAAGCCTTGTATCTGCCACTGCCTTTTCAGAGAGATTTCCTGGCTGCAGATATATGCAGAATTGTTAGTGTAAAAATGGTGCTTGGAACTGAACTAGCAGGAAGGTTGTGCAGCCTTTTAAGTCCATTGTTCACCCTGAAGCACAACTGTGGAGCTAAGAAGATGAGGCAAGAACACTGGTTCTTTAATTTTTCTCTTAAATTACTTCGTTGCATGTCTTAAAATATTTTTTATTATATAATTGTAAATTTTGAAAAACCATCTGTCCCCAAAGGGCAAGATGTGGATATGCCGGCGTTGGACTGGGGTAAACATAGTAAAAAGTCTGACAACACCAGGTTTAAGTCCAACCGATTTATTTGATAGTAAACTCATTAGCTTTCGAGGGGTTTCCCTCTTCTTCAGGTGAATGGAGAGTTCTGGCCGCAGACAGAGCATATAAAGCACAGACAGTTTACAGATTACTGATTAGAATGCGAATCTTTACACCTAACCTGCTGTTCAAGTCCTAAAGTGGCCGACAATTTGAGTGGAAGGAGCACTGATCACAGGTTAAAGAGATGTGTATTGTCTCCAGACAGTACAGTAAGTGAGGTTTTGCAAACCCAGGCAAGTCACGGGGTTACAGATAGTGCGACATGAACCCAAGATCCCTGTTGAGATCGTCCTCATGTGTGCGGAACTTGGCTATCAGTCTCTGCTCAGTGACTCTGCGCTGTCGTGTGTCGTGAAGGCCACCTTGGAGAATGCTTACCCGAAGGTCAGAGGCTGAATGCCCGTGACCACTGAAGTGTTCGCCAACAGGAAGGGAACAGTCTTGCCTGGTGATTGTCGAGCGATGTTCATTTATCCGTTGTCGTAGCGTCTGCATGGTCTCCCCAATGTACCATGGTTCGGGACATCCTTTCTTGCAACGTATCAGGTAGACAATGTTGGCCGAGTTGCAAGAGTATTTACCGTGTACCTGGTGGATGGTATTCTCACGTGTGATGATGGTATCCATGTCGATGATCCGTCATGTCTTGGCAGGGTTGTGTGGTATTGTGGTCACTGTTCTCCTGAAGGCTGGGTAGTTTGCTGCGAACAATGGTCTGTTTGAGGTTGCGTGGTTGTCTGAAGGCAAGAAGTGGGGGTGTGGGGCAAGATGTTCGTCTTCAACAATGATATGTTGAAGACTCTGGAGAAGATGAAGATGCGTTCCCTTCCTGTTGGCGAGCACTTCAGTGGTCACGGGCATTCAGCCTCTGACCTTCGGGTAAGCATTCTCCAAGGTGGCCTTCATGACACACGACAGCACAGAGTCACTGAGCAGAGACTGATAACCAAGTTCCGCGCACATGAGGACGATCTCAACAGGGATCTTGGGTTCATGTCGCACTATCTGTAACCCCGTGACTTGCCTGGGTTTGCAAAACCTCACTTACTGTACTGTCTGGGGACAATACACATCTCTTTAACCTGTGATCAGTGCTCCTTCCACTCACATTGTCGGCCACTTTAAGACTTGAACAGCAGGTTAGGTGTAAAGATTTGCATTCTAATCAGTAATCTGTAAACTGTCTGTGCTTTATATGCTCTGTCTGAGGCCAGAACTCTCCATTCACCTGAAGAAGAGGGAAATCCCTCGAAAGCTAGTGAGTTTACTATCAAATAAATTGGTTGGACTTAAACCTGGTGTTGTCCCAAAGGGCAAGGCAGAACATAGCACCAAGACAGAAGTGATATAAATGCACTCCTTCAAGTGGTTAAAGGCAAAATGAACAGAATATATTTTGAGGTTGCCACCAAGTTCATTCTCCTCCCCAACTCTCACCACTTTCGCCTCTTCACTAATGATTCATGGTGTGGTCCTGGAAAACATGCCTCCAATAATACAAACATTCCAGTATAATTTGTGTCATGCTGTTGTATGCTTGCATGACTGCGAGTGAGTGGGTGAGGTGGCGGTGGGTGGCTGGTGAGTTAGAGATGGGAAACAAAAGAAATTGTCTTGAGTTTGAGATTGTCTCGCTTTTCTGGATTTCTCCTTTGTGCATCATAATCTTTTTGAATGAATGGAAAGGCAAATTAATAGGATGTAGAGGTTGGAGAAACAAATCAGAATTTGGGAAAATTCTCATTGACACAGCAGAGCAGTTTGTGTTGGACTGAGAAGCAAAGAAATGAGAAAGATGAGCAACCAAGTCACTAACTGGGAAGGATCCACATTCTAAACCATTAGCTGAGCTGGATCCATTGAATTAGGAGTATATTTGTTTATAATTTCATGTGAGAAAATACAATTCACATCAGAATGTAGGTGAGAATGAGGCAATAATAATGCAGCATTTGTGCAGGCTTCAGTAATTCCAACAAAATAAATTACACTGTTAGCGGTGGATCGATACATTGGCTGTTGGTTACCCTGCTTCTGATTTGTCACTGACAGCATGACAGACACACCGGACTGTAATTGGCATGACAGATGTCACCAAGCCAGCAATTACAGGAAAAGCTGAGCTTTAAAATGATAATGTATTCAATAGACTAGGTGCAGAGAAACCTTTCCCTGCTGAGAGAATCTAGAGCTGGCATCATCTTAAAAATGGAGCTAGGTCATTTAGGAATGAAATCAGGAAGCAATGTTTCATTAAGTGCGATGGAAATCTGGAACTGTCCATCCTAAGATTTTGCAGAGGCTTGGCCAATTGAACTGTCATGACTAACTGTTTGTTAGGTAACACTATCAAAGGATATAGAACAAAGGTGAATGGATGGAATTAAGGTCATTCAATGGTAGGATTAATCGCCTACTCCTGTTTCCATGTCCCTGTGTCCAGGAGATGACAAAGCATTAAAGACAAATGGTACAGCAAAGTCAAGAGCCCCAATACATAGGAGAGTGCAGGAGAGGTCAGAAACAACCAAAGAGTGTGGCAAGGATGGAGATGTGGAGGTTCTGTCTCCCACGTAACAACCAAAGTGACAGCTTGGCCAGCCAACTATCAGGAGTTTGCAACCAGGGATATTAAGGAAGATTTATGGCAATCGAGAGAGAGAACATTGTCAGTTGTGGCAGAGACAGGAGAAAGTGGGCAATCAGGGCTGGGAGGAACCAAGGCCGTTTTATCTTGGGGAAGTATTCAACCATCTGGAGGGACAGACTGAAAACCTCCTTGCGAGGCCTGTGTGCAACACTCCTGTTCCTGCTCTTGACCCACTAACTGTCCGCAGAAAGTCAAAACTTGTGTGGACACTTTCATGGCCAGTGAAATAACTTTCAGGGCAGTTCATTGTGGCGTAAAGTTACAAAGATTTTATCACCAATGATAAATAGATACATACAAGCAACAGTCTGACAGAACTGAAAACACGACTGTTCTCCACTCCTTCAGGGCTCCAACTAAGAATTCGCCCTGACCCAGCACTCTTGCACCTGGTTGGCTTGGCATCTCATGCTGCCACACCATTGGGTCTGGCCCAATCACATGGTCCTCAGAGGACACCCTGTTAAAGGGGCAAGCCTACCACACTCTTTTCTCCCCTAACTGCAGAGTTCACTTATGAGTGAAATGAAAGAAATATCATTAACATAGACTTGCAAGTTACAACAGGAATACCCAAGAAAAACTCATCACAAGTTTATAGACTTCCAGACCCTGATAGAACATCTCAACTCTGTGTTGCACCCTTCGGAAATTGATGAATCTGGTTGGGCAGTTGTGAAAGGTAAACTCATCAATCCAGGATCGAGACCTTCTTCTGTAGCTGCTGCCTATTCAGTTACAGAAACTATTGATTGCTCAGGCTTCATTTGTATGAGAGGGATCCCTGTCTCCATCACAGGTGAATCCAAATCTACTGCAGGGATCATCTGATGATCCACTGTCTCAGGTTCAGCTCTCTTCCTCAGATGACCTGCATGTTTTTTGGCATGACAACCTTGTATGCCTACAACATAGGAGACTGATTCATAGAACATACAACACTACAGCACAAACAGGCCCTTCGGCCCACGAGTTGCGCCGATCACATCAACACCTACCAATCTATAGACCTATCTATAACCCCCAAACCCATTAAACCCCATATACTCATGTTCTTTCCATATTTCTTCCAGCCACTCACATCAGTCCTGATACAAATTTTCTGTAAAAAGTCTGACAACACCAGGTTTTAGTCCAACCTATTTATTTGATAATATACTCACAAGCTTTCGAGGGACACCCTCTTCGTCAGGTGAATGGAGAGTTCTGGCCTCAGACAGAGCATATAAAGCACAGACAGTTTAGAGATTACTGATTAGAATGCGAATCTTTACACCTAACCTGCTGTTCAAGACCTGAAGTGGCTGATAATGTGAGTGGAAGGAGCACTGATCACAGGTTAAAGAGATGTGTATTGTCTCCAAGCAGTACAGTAAGTGAGGTTTTGCAAACCCAGGCAAGTCACGGGGGTTACAGATAGTGCGACATGAACCCAAGATCCCTGTTGAGATCGTCCTCATGTGTGCGGAACTTGGCTATCAGCCTCTGTTCAGCGACTCTGCGCTGTCGTGTGTCATGAAGGCCGCCTTGGAGAATGCTTACCCGAAGGTCAGAGGCTGAATGTCATCAAACCAGCAGACAAAGGAGGGGCCATCGTTATACTGAACAGAACGGATTACTGTAAAGAAGTGTACCGACAACTAAACAATGAGGAACACTACAGACAATTACCCACAGATCCGACCAAAGAACACACTCGTCAACTCAACAATCTGATCAAGACCTTTGATCCGGACCTTCAGAGCACCCTCCGTGCTCTCATTCCACGTACTCCCCACATTGGAGATCTCTACTGCCTCCCAAAGATACACAAGGCAAACACACCTGGCCGTCCCATCGTATCGGGCAATGGAACTCTGTGTGAGAACCTCTCCGGCTACGTCGAGGGCATCCTGAAACCCATTGTACAAAGAACCCCCAGCTTTTGTCGCGACACTACGGACTTCCTACTGAAACTCAGCACACACGGAGCAGTTGAACCAGGGACACTCCTCGTCACAATGGATGTCTCAGCGCTCTACACCAACATCCCCCACAACGATGGCATTGCTGCGATTGCCTCAGTACTCAATGCTGACAACTGCCAGTTTCCAGATGCAATTTTACAACTCATCCGCTTTATCCTGGACCACAATGTCTTCACCTTCAACAACCAGTTTTTCATCCAAACACATGGAACAGCCATGGGGACCAAATTTGCACCTCAATATGCCAACATCTTCATGCACAGGTTCGAACAAGACTTCTTCACTGCACAGAATCTTCAACCGATGCTGTACACTAGATACATCGATGACATTTTCTTCCTTTGGCCTCATGGTGAACAATCACTGAAACAACTATATGATGATATCAACAAATTCCACCCCACCATCAGACTCACCATGGACTATTCCCCAGAATCAGTTGCATTCTTGGACACACGCATCTCCATTAAGGACGGTCACCTCAGCACCTCACTGTACCGCAAGCCCACAGACAATCTCACAATGCTCCACTTCTCCAGTTTCCACCCTAAACATGTTAAAGAAGCTATACCCTATGGACAAGCCCTACTTATACACAGGATTTGCTCAGATGAGGAGGATCGTGACAGACACCTCCAGACCCTGAAAGATGCCCTCATAAGAACAGGATATGGTGCTCGACTCATAGATCGGCAGTTCCGATGCGCCACAGCGAAAAACCGCACCGATCTCCTCAGAAGGCAAACACAGGACACAGTGGACAGAGTACCCTTCGTCGTCCAGTACTTCCCCGGAGCGGAGAAGCTACGACATCTTCTCCGGAGTCTTCAACATATCATTGATGAAGACGAACATCTCGCCAGGGCTATCCCCACACCCCCACTTCTTGCTTTCAGACAACCACACAACCTCAAACAGACCATTGTTCGCAGCAAACTACCCAGCCTTCAGGAGAACAGTGACCACAATACCACACAACCCTGCCACAGCAACCTCTGCAAGACATGCCGGATCATCGACATGGATACCATCATCACACGTGAGAATACCGTCCACCAGGTACATGGTAAATACTCTTGCAACTCGGCCAACATTGTCTACCTGATACGTTGCAAGAAAGGATGTCCCGAAGCATGGTACATTGGGGAGACCATGCAGACGCTACGACAACGGATGAATGAACATCGCTCGACAGTCACCAGGCAAGTCTGTTCCCTTCCTGTTGGCGAACACTTCAGTGGTCACGGGCATTCAGCCTCTGACCTTCGGGTAAGCATTCTCCAAGGCGGCCTTCACGACACACGACAGCGCAGAGTCGCTGAACAGAGACTGATAGCCAAGTTCCGCACACATGAGGACGATCTCAACAGGGATCTTGGGTTCATGTCGCACTATCTGTAACCCCCGTGACTTGCCTGGGTTTGCAAAACCTCACTTACTGTACTGTCTGGAGACAATACACATCTCTTTAAACTGTGATCAGTGCTCCTTCCACTCACATTATCAGCCACTTCAGGTCTTGAACAGCAGGTTAGGTGTAAAGATTCGCATTCTAATCAGTAATCTCTAAACTGTCTGTGCTTTATATGCTCTGTCTGAGGCCAGAACTCTCCATTCACCTGACGAAGAGGGTGTCCCTCGAAAGCTTGTGAGTATATTATCAAATAAATAGGTTGGACTAAAACCTGGTGTTGTCAGACTTTTTACTGTGTTTACGCCAGTCCAACGCCGGCATACCCACATCATGACAAATTTTCTGACCAGAACTAAACCAACAACTTGGAAAACTCTCAGGGAAATGTTTCCATCTCCCTGCCACGTGAATCGTAACGGGCGGAGAGGCGGTCCATACAAAGGTCTGTTGATCTCGGGCAGAATTTTCTGGTTTTGGGGCAAGCGCAACTGGAAAATCCCACAACTGGAAAAAGAGGAATCTCTTATTTTCTGGAGTCATGAGTTTATTTCTGGGAGGCTTGTCTAGCCTCCAGCATCCGCATGAAATCTGAGCCTAACATATCCAAACATGTCCGTAAGCAGCGTCCCATTAGTTGTTAACTTGACATGATCCCTGTAGTCACATTTGGCATGGTTTTGTATGACAAATAGCTATACATGGAGGTAGAGGCCAATTAACTTATCAATAATTTGAATGTTTGTACAGCGTTTTCTGCTAACTTGTCGGAGGCTGGATGATAAGGTAACATGGCGCATACCATTTGATTTGACAAATTTTTGAAACTCCTCTGCTGTAAACGCTTTGCCATTGTCTTGACACTAAGACCTCTGGAATGTCATGGATGGCAAGAATATGCCTCAGTTTGTCAATAGTGACTGTGGCCATGGTGGCCTTCATTAATTGGGACATTCAACCATTTAGGATGGGCATCAACTAATATAAGACATAGGGATAAGCACAGTGGGACAGTGGTTAGTACTACTGCCTTATAGTGCCAAGAACCCAGGTTTCATTCCAACTTTGGGTGTCTGTGTGGAGTTTGCATGTTCTCCCAGTGTCTGCATGGGTTTCCTCTGGGTGCTCCAGTTTCCTCCCACAGCACAAAGATGCATAGGTTAGGTGGTTGCACCAGGGTTCAGATAAATTTTGATATTAGCCCCCCTTTATTTGTCTGTATTCCTTTTGAAAAACCCCTGAATATTTATACAGCAACTTCAGAAAACCTCTATTGCATAGGTTTATTATTTCCAACCAATTTACTTTATCTGTTTGAGCCAATCATGGACCATTAGGCAAGACCTGTGACCTTTAATTACCAGGACAGATAGCTGTGCCATTTACTTGTTTAGAATACAGTTATTGTTGCTGACCCCAAGGTCCTCAATGTCCGTTGTGTAAATGTAGACAATGTGTCTTCTGACTCACTCAATCTCAATGGTTGGGGGCTTTTTTGAAGGAAGTGGAATGCCTTCTCCCCCTATACCATTACATAGCTCCTGTGTTGGTTTCTATTTTAAGAGATTTGCCATTTATCATCAAGGCTATCTTTATAGGGGGCACTTTATTGGACCTGATTCAGAGTAAATGACTCAGGTTTCTTGTAGGGCTCCTCAACCACTTTTTAAAAGGAGTTAAACTAATTTGTGTTTTTTTTTAATTTGCACGTTCTGTCCTGACTGCTTCACTCTGCACCACACTTGTAAATGACCTTCCTAATACATCTGGAACACACATAGTTGCTGCATTGGCAAGCTTGAAAGTGGAGTCACAAGTGGACAAAGTGATGAAGAAGGCATTCGGTAAAAGCCATCCACCTGTGACTGTGGTGAATCGTAGTCACCTCAGACATTGTTCCTGACAATGGTGAAGGAAGGGGAAGTACCCTCGGAAGACCGTTGGTGGGTAGAGTCTTCTGTAGACAGCCCTCCTCCTCCCTCTGTAAACAGCTTCCCCACTTTGCAGTCTTAACTTCAAATCACTGTTGTTTTGTGGACCAAGAAGAACTACATGTATGGTCCCATAACTCTAGCAGGTTTTCTATGCACAAGGCAGAAAAATCCACCAGCCTCCCTGTCAGGAAGAAGCAGGAAAGAACTCCCTCCAAAATCTAACCAGTCACTGAAACGCCTTCAAGAACATACCATAGTATTTCCAGAAACTTAATGAAATCAAAGACATGCAGGTTAGGTTAATTGGCCATGCTAAATTGATCCTAGAATCAGGGGATTAGCAGGGTAAATGTATGGGTTACAACAATAGGGCCTCGGTGGGATTGTGGTTGGTGCAGACTCAATGGGCCAAATTGCTGCCTCCTGCGCTGTAGAGATTCTATGATTCTATGAAAGGGGGTCAAAAGCTCCTCGTTGTAAGTTGGATGGTTGGGGTTCTTTAAATAGCAGCACTGGGTGATCCATCAAGTAACTGAATTAATGTTCACCTGGGAATGTTTAGGACACAGCATTCATTGGAGCTGTGTGCTCTAAATTGACAGGAAGTGTATTAAATCAGCCTGAGAAGCTGGATGATCTCATAATCTACCCAGTGTTATGCACAATTACCCACAATAGTGCCATTACCAGCATGGGACACTCCATCGGCTGCAACTCATGTGATACATCTATCCATTTCCTGCAGTTGCAGCTTCCACATTCCCAACTCCAGCAGGAATGTTTCAGTCTAAATGGATTGAATGGCTTGAAGAAATGAAATCACACGATAGCGAAACAAAAGCCTGTTTTAAGGACAAAGTGGGAAGAACTTGCATTCCTGCAGTCATTTTCATGCTTTCCTGAACCCCAGAAGGAACATTCATTTGTACCTCTGAAGACTGAAAGATTATTCGAATGGTATCATTTGAAATTCTCTTCAATATCTGGTTTGAAGCTCTCATAAGATAAATGTGTGTGTGCATCCAGACACCTGAAAAGAGAGCTCTTGATGTAATTTGATTAATTTTTACCAGTCAAATAGATTTGGTCTTAACCAATGGAGACTGATCTTGGCCATGGATACCAGTGTGTGATTCTTACATTATCAGGATGGCATTCACATGCATGGTACACTAATTAGATATGTATTTCCATTCATCTTTCAGATCATTATTTCAATCCTGTGTTTTTAATTCAGTAGGTCCAAACCCTGGTTCTCTTAATTTTAAATTTTAATGATTACTATTGTGGTTGTAAGCAACCTATCAGACACAACCTGCTAAAACTTACAATCACAGAAAATATTCTGTCACATTATATTCATAGAAGGGTGTAAAATAGACAGAAGATAGATGGTTGCCCTACTTTGTACGCACATTCCCTTTTTTTACCTACTGGAAACATATCCAAGTCCAGACTGGGCCCCTATTCAAGTTCAAACCTATTTCAATTAGCACTTTTGGATTCTGTACAAATCCATGCAATAGTCTTTCCATTTATATTAATGATAACTATGAAGTCAGCTCTTCAAGCTAGTGACTAAAACAGATTGTTTTATGCAGAGGTCATTAAATGTCATCTCTTCTTCAAGTAATACAATGTATTCTCCTTCACTCTGAAAAACAATGAAGTGAATTTTATGAGGCAAAGCAATTAAGAAATATATAGATAATCCTGCATTCTTTAAAACAAATTACAAATTTTCTCTTTCCCTGTTCTGCTGGGTAAAACCTGGGCTTCAAAGCTTATTCAAGGTACAACCAACCAGTGTCAGTGGGGTAATTTTGACTCCAGGTCACGGTGTTTAATTGGCTATATTTGAATTGTCACCATTATACATCTGCCAATTTTCATCTCTTTTCAAACAGTTGGCAGAGATGTATAACCAGAGGCTGATCTGATATTGCTTGTTTTACACCATTGTCCAAAGTCAAGGTTATCCCCAGTGTGTCAGGCTATTAACAGAAAATTCAGTGATCTCTGCTGCAGCTAAACGTTTCTGTGGGATTCACTGATGAATCAACCAATTGCTACAGGAAATGAGGGGGAAATAATTGCCAAAACCTGCAGGCTTGTAAAAGACAAATTTCCTTTCTGGAAAGAGCAGTTAAAACAAATAAGATAAAACAATTTCAAGATTCAAACTTTCCAGAAAATATTTGACTGAATATTTTGGAAGTAGTCACAACGATGAAGAATAATGCTGAATTTGGGGCTACCCACCAACAGAGATTTTTTTTGTGTTGTGAGAATTGGGAAGCTTTTCAGAAGGGGAACTCAGGGGTGACCTCAGGCTGGCTGTAGTTCAGTCTCCAGAATACAAGGATCATGCCTTTTGATTGAAGGATGCATTAAAGCATAAATAAAGTCTTTGGCTCACACATGACTTACTATTCATTTTATACCTGACTTGTGACCTGATTTGTGTCCAGAATGCTTCAATTGGGGAAATGAAGAAGAATGAACTTGCATTTATGTGGCATTCTTTATTGCCATTTTCAGTCTACTGGAGTGCATTATTACCAATTAATTAGTTGCTGATTATTTGATTTGATTTATTATTGTCACATGTATTGGTATACAGTGAATATTATTGTTTCTTGCGTGCTACACAGACAAAGCATACCATTCAGAGTACATAGTGGAGAAGGAAAGGAGGGTGTGCAGAATGTAGTATTACAGTCAAAGCTAGGATGTAGACAAAGAACAACTTCACATAAGGTAGGTCCATTCAGAAGTCTGATGGCAGCAAGGGAAGAAGCTGTTCTTTAATTGGTTGGTATGCGATCTCAGACTTTTGTAACATTTTCCTGACTGAAGAAGGTGGAAGAGAATACGTCCTGGTTACTAGGGTCCTTAATTACACTGACTGCTTTTGCAAGGCAGTGGGAAGTGTAGACAAAGTCAGTGGATGAAGTTTAGTCGCTCTTGAGATAGGAGTGTCTTGAGGTACAATGGTAGCACCCCTACCTCTGAATCAAAAGCTCCAGGTTTGAGTCCCCTTTCTAGGACCTGATAGCCATAGAAGGTGCATTCATAAAGATTGATTGTCAACCTGCAAACCTTTCATTTGCCTATGGCAAGCAGTAAGAGAGCCTCCAGGTCAGCTAGAACCTGCAGAAGGTAACACCAAATACACCATTTCCTCCATTTCTGCAGAATGAAGAGAAAAGGAAAATTAAATAAACCAGTTGGATGAATTTAAAGTATGGCATCATGAAAAATATTTATTTAATGGCTGTATTTTCCCACTAGCTTCAGGATTCTGATGGAGAGGCGCTTGTCACGGATTAAAGGGATCATTAGGTAGAATGTAGGTACTAGGTAGAATTCATACATAATTAGGACATTAAACTTTAGATTTGAATAAATGACTACAGGCAGAAAATGGGCCATTTTACCCAAGAGTCTTTTGCATACTCACAGGAGCAGTGCTGAATTTAATTAAAGACAGATGAACATTACTTCTTGTTTCTAGAATCCACTGGAATTTTTGAGTCCAGGTATCGATAAGCTCTACCTTTTCATGATTTTAAATGCTTTATTCTTTACCAAAAGAATGTTAGTAGGATTGTAACATCATTAATTATCGTTCAGGCTGGGAACTGACACCATTTTCTATTTAGAAGGGATCCTTAACATCTAGCTCAGGATGTCAGGAAAGGCTAGTGGGCTTCGAACAATGAGAATTGAACATTATCAGACACCTTTTATAAAGGACAGATGTTTAAGAATGTAGGCTTTAAATGAGCTAGAAAAAAAAACAGTGGATGCAATTCTCCAAAAAAAAAACCAAGTGTCATCTCTGGCAGGAAATGTGATGGTAATCCCACAGGATCGGTCAGCGCGATCCCAATCACAATCCTCCGCCACTTGCTCATTTTTTTGGATGGAAGGGAGGGGGGGTGATTTATGATGTGAATGAGAGGGACAGGGCATAAAGATGCCAGCAAGGCTGCTCCTCAAATGTCAAATACCCCGATCTCAGATTAACTTTGAAGCCTCCCCCAATTGCTGGCACCAAAAGCTCCACTTAATTAGTGACATCATCAGAGCTCCACATCATTGCTGGCATCAAATCTCCCCCCCTCCACCCCCACCATGTGTGCGAATGCCCTCAATGGGCTCTCCTATAGACCCCAGCCTTTAAGACTGTACTCCTTTCATGCCCCTCCCTTTTGTAGTGTCAACGTGGTACTGTCCCTGGCAACCTGGCACTGCTAGAGTGCTGGGGGCACTACCAGGGCAACCATGTCCTTAACCACCAATGGCCTCTGAGCTCCCCAGCATGATCATCACATCTGATGTCCATTTCTGGAGACCTGAGGCTGGATTTTATGGCCTCACTCATCCCAAAACGGTAAAATCCTGCCCACGGTCAATGGACCTTCCCATGCTCCGCCACTCGCCCGCTCCGATTCCTGTAATGGACAGGCTGATAAAATTCTGGTCCAGTCACACAGGTGCATGGGAGAATTAAAGTAAAGCCAGTTTTGAATATTTAAATTAATTTTTATGCGCGCAATTCTGGTTCATACCCTCGCTGTGCATCCACCAGAAAGCAGATAACATTGCCTGCTGGAGGCGGGAAGAATCTCAAAATGCAATCTTCTCGTCGCAAATTCTATTATGACCCCTCTCAGAACTCACCAGCCATAATGGGATTTGAGCCTCTGGGAATGAGCCCCAGAGTTTAAAAATTACTTTACAAAATATAGAGACAAAATATTTGAACATAATGCCAACATTTATTGACGAGATAAACACTCACAACGTTCATACAGGACAAGCCTCAACAATTAAATAAACATCAATAATAGTGAATGATAAAGGATGATCAAAAGGGAGTAGTTTAAACAAAGAAACAACACATAACTTCTAAGAATGATGTAATTTAGTTCAATGGGGTATAAATAGCACAATTTTACCAGCCACACATGCCACACTCCCGCTGCAGCAAAGTCCCAGAATTTGGTGCTCAGCCAAATTTACATTCACTGCAGTGGGATGGGAAAATTCTGCCAGCATGAATGGCCATAATGTTCCGATGTGGATGTGCCGGCGTTGGACTGGGGTAAACACAGTAAAAAGTCTGACAACACCAGGTTTTAGTCCAACCGATTTATTTGATAGTAAACTTACAAAGATTCTCATTCTAGTCAGTAATCTCTAAACTGTCTGTGCTTTATATGCTCTGTCCGAGGCCAGAACTCTCCATTCACCTGACGAAGAGGGAAACCTCGAAAGCTTGTGAGTTTACTATCAAATAAATCGGTTGGACTAAAACCTGGTGTTGTCAGACTTTTTACTACATAATGTTCCGACCAGAGGCTTTTTCTCCCGAAACTCCAAAGTATGGAGGAGGAATTTTAAAACCAATGCTTCTCAATGTTGAAGAGCCGGACACTTTAACTGAGCCATTTTTGTGTTTTGCTATTCAGATCTCTAAACTAAACTGCTTTAACTATTTGATGGATACCATGAGAGATTTTTATCTGTAGTATTTAAGAGTCCCTTTTACTGGATTAAAATTATAAGGAAGGTTATGTTTTCCATCTTTCTACATTCTTTAAAATTGTGATGTATTCATCTACTTTAAAGTGTATTGCATGTTAAGGTTTTTTAATAAACTTATGAATAATTTATTGAGATATAGGGCAGAACTTTACAAGAATGATTCTAAGTATCCAGCTAATGTGAAAATGGGAGAGTTCCTGATTTACTTTTGGGCAAATTTTACTCCCAATCTTAGGAACTCAGTCAGTAACAATATGGGCTAGACTGTTTCTAGCTGCTGCAGGCAGTGGGCTAGGCTTAAATCATCTGCCAGCCTGCAGAGGGAGCTAATGCGCATACATAGATCTCTGATTCTACACATGCACAACTCCAATAGCACGGGTCTGACAGACAGAGAGATAGCTTTCAGGCCCCTGGTATTGCAGGCACCCTCAAACTCCCCCGCTGTACCCCGCACAACCCCAGGGGCCTGCGGTCACTGATCGCGAGCCCGACACAGCTCAGAGATATCGATCCGTCACATCCTCTGCCACCTTGACCTATCATACCTCTCTCCCCTCCACCGGTGATGGTGCAGAGTGGCAGCAGGCTCCTCCCATCCCCCGCTTCAATTACCTGAAGGGGGCAGCAGGCCTCCCTCCCCACCCATCCAATCAGAGGCAGAGTGCACAGCAGCCCCCCCCCCCACACCACCAATCAAGCTGCGCCTTCGGGCCCCAACATTTCAACATTTTATGTCCCACCCCTATAAGCCCTGCCCCTCATAAGCCGTGTCTCCATATGCCCTTCCCGGTGGATTGTGCCAAGGTGCCAGCCTGGCAGTGCCAACGTGCCAGGCAGGCACAGCCAGGCTGACATTGCCTGAGGGGCACCTACCCTTGCCCTTGGCCTCCCCAGGGGGCTTCAATGGCCTCCAGTTCCACTGGCAAGATGAATATAACTGTTCTGCATTAATAGGGAGCAGGTGTTTTCCCTGCCAGAGGGAACCTCTCCCAGCGAGGCCATAAAGGCAAGCGAGCCTGCACGATTGAGCACCAGACTCACTAATAACATGCAATTCACATTAAAATATGTTAACATAATTTATTCAGCCTCTTGCTCTTTCCAGCAAAAGACTGACCTTGCTGGAAATCCACCTCTCATCAGATCAGGAGAACCAAGAAATCAGGCATAATTCCGATTTCACGGCTCTCGATGCGATGGGCGGAGCGAGCCAGTAAAATTCTTTCAATAATGTCACACATAGTATTCTGCATACAAAATTAAGGACAGCCTCTCTCTGTAGACTCTTAAAGTGAGATGATACAATTTTTCAAAGAGACCCTCAGATCCTTATAATATCTGGGTAATTAAAACCTAGCTGATATTTATTTAAAAGTGCTATCTGATAGAAGGTAATATTTCTTGATGGTTACCTTCCTTGGGGAAGAAATGGTTCACTTGCTCAGACCAGAAACAATTGTCTGCAGGTCATGTCTATTTTGAACTCAGATGAAAATGCTTATTAGGGGGTAGGTCCTGATCTGGGATAGTCCCAAATGGGGTTAGAATTATAATTCACTTCATGCTAATCAGCAGCATATCCAATGGTTCAAACTTAGTGGAAGAGGCATCCTAACGAGGCACTTCCATGTTTGCCATTCTATTACAGACAATGGGTAGGCTCCTTTTGCTGTAGGTCCAATCAGTGGCCGACAATTCCACTGGGAGAGGTGGGCCTCAACATGAAGCCAGCTTCAGAGGCGTGTGTTTAACATTGAAATTATTTGTGCCAAAGATATTAGCCCCTTGATGCAGAAGGGAAAACACTTCTGATGGCATTGTTTGGCTGTGGGTGTCACTTTTCCTCATGGCCATCCTTCATTGGGCCTGGTGCCGTGGCTCCAATGGCATACAACATGGAGGCTTCCTGCGTGGAGATGGCTGGCCCACATGTAGGGGCAGGGCAAGGACACTCTGCTAGTGTAAAGATGCCAGCATGCCTGGAAAGTTGGACCTAGATAGGTGTATAATCAGTTTAATTGGCTACTCACCGCCGTAGTGCAGTCAACAGGTTAGGTTTCCATCCGTCCACGGAAAACCTCCCAGCAGTGGGAATGCATTTTCCAGACATGACTCCCTCCCATTTTCCTGGCTCCCTCACACCCAAGCCACCATTATTTAGCCAAGAAAATTCAGTCCATAGATACCTGGTCAACAAGGTTTACAAACCATTTGCTTAGCAATGCTTCAGAAGGTATGCTTTCCCCAGATGCTGTTGAGTTGATGATAGCTGAGGGCTGAACACCTGCAGATCACTTCAACAAGAAACTTCAACATGAATTCTTCCAGACTGGTTCGGATGACCTTAGTCACATCTGTCAGGCAGCAGCTCATCACAACTTGAAGAAGGTCACTTGCTGTATTCAGATTACCTCACTGTTAGTATGTCCCAATGAACCTATGAATCAAAGAGAGAGCAATTAAACTCTTCAGATTTGCAGGTTTCCCATAGGTACAAGGAGTAATTGCTGCAACTAATGTTGCACCTAAAGCCCCATCTGACAAGCTCCTTAAATTATGCAGCTAGTGCATAATTCTGCTCTCTCTATACTGTGTGTTAATACCCATTGCACTGGAACCTTTCATGATGCTTTCATCATGCAGCAATCCATCATAACAGCCCTGATAATTCAAAATCATGTATCAAGCTGATTGATTGGGTATCAGAATTATGGACTACGGTCATAACTTCTGATTTCATATGGCATCCACAGAGAGGAAGAATAAATATAACGAGGCTCAGGAGATTACAAGAGCCTAATAGACAAGACTGTTGGCATTCTGGTCTCTTTTTAGATGCCTGAATGAATCTGTTGAAACCCAACGTGAATCATTGTTGCTTGCTGCATCCTGTATAGTAATGATATGCAGACAGGATTACTACTTAATCAAGGTGACGGAGACAATGTTTACAAAGCAGATGGAGAAGGCCCTGACCGTTGCAACAGCAGACATGCACATGAGAAGAAGAGAAAATGGACTAGGGGATCTATCATTCTGCAACAAAGGAATCACTAAATCCAGTCAAATATATAGAATATATAAATTCAACAAAAGCTTCCAATACTGTCACAAATTCAAATTGCAATTGAGTCTTCTACCTGGCACTTGCTTTAGCTTCTAATTTACTACTTCTGCAAAGTACTCATAAATCATGTATGGTTGAGAAGTGACTGCCTCAGAATATTTCTTCTTTGAAGACTAAGGTGGCTCTCATCTCAGTGAAACCGCTGTACCTGACTGGCTTCCATTTGACATTATTTTGCTTTGTCAAGGAATAGAGACACAACAATCACTACTATTATTAAAATGAAGCCTGGGCCCCATATTTCTGACAAGGCTCTGGGCTCCCAATCTGGACACGGCTGGAAGTATGCAACCAGGAACCCCACAGTATCCTGAACACAGATATCATTTGGATTAAAGAGTATAGGTATCGGTAGCATGTTAGATAATACTATATATAAGGAAAGTTAGAGACATTTAGAGACAAACAGAATATAGCCATTGTTTCAACTTCACCTTTTTTAAAAGTGTATTTATTGTCATAACTCCTGAGATCTAAAATACTGAAAGATTAAGAATCTGTAGCTTTTTTTTGGACAATCACCATAACTCTCATGGACTGCACTAGAGTCACTGCAACTCCACTGGAATCCTGATATGGCAAGACATGGCCTTATACTAATGATTCTATGGTTACCCAGTAGAAGCCTGCCTTTACTAGGCCATTGATATTGGGAGTGTAGAGCTGGAATTCCTGTAGCCAAAACCAAAATTGCAATCCAGTATGTAATTTACCAAGCACATCCTCACAACTCCTTGGTGGAAGTGTGTCTGACCATGGAATCTAGGCTAGGGTACAATTTTGAGCCTCTGAAATTGAAGAGTTTTTTTTGGAAGATATGTATGTGTTCCCTTACAAAGAGTATAAATCATAGAGGACTCAGTACTAACTTTGATTCGCCACAGATGTTGCTGTATGCTGTATCTTTTGTGGTGGAGAAGGATTGGTTGAGGGAATTGTACCTTATTATACCCAAGTGTTGTTGAAGGCCTATAACCTTTAGTTGGTCAACTGTGGTGGCTATTGATAAGTACTTAAACTGGATAATGGCCCTAACCCCATGGATCTTTGGGGCACATGAACTTTACTAACAAATAAATAGATCTACACTCACTAAATTAACAAGTTAATTGATACTTCAACTACAGTTTCAATGCGCAGTGATTTCATTCTCTCGGTCTTGGAGGAGAGATACAAGTTGGTTGAAGAGCAGCAAGTGAATGCTCAGGAATTCACCAGAAGTAAACTGTCTACAACTATGCTCTTCCCAAACAAGAGCCTTTGTGCGGGATTCTCTGTATCCTCCCCTCCCCCCTCCAACCCCCAGTCCTGCTGTTACCAATGGAATTTCCCATTGAATCCATTGGGAAACAAATGGTTGGTTGCGCCATTTGTGGGACTAGATGGTCCTGTCAGCAGGAAGAGCAGAAAAACTCCATCCATAGTGTCAAGCTAGTGATAACTACTCACTGGTTTATATGTCTACAAAGGTATTGTTGGGGTAGAAAAATAGTGGGAATTTGAATTGTCTACTTTGTGTTTGTATCTAGATCTTTCCAAAATTTTTGACTAGTGTAATAATGCACTTTTGTCATTTGAATGGTCATTTTATTTGTAGTATTAAAAGTTCATCAGCAGATTCCTCTAAATTAGTTCAGTACATTTCCTCCATGGTTTGTAAACAAAAAGGTTAGGATCTAACAAGCCAAATTTCGCTTTGGGATCTGACTTGTCCAGTATTAATAGCAGCTGAAATCATAACATAATGCACAAGAGATATGTCACAAAGCCTATTTATATTTTTCATGATTGTAAAAGCTTAAGTTTTTCTCACGTTCAGAAAGTGCTGTATAAATACAACACACTACTTACATAGCAGGTGGCATAGTACATAGTGAAATGTTCATGTCCCTGCTTGGCATGCTTAAGAACACATACAATGCTTTCTGTTCATTGCAGGTTTCTTGAGCACTGGGGATCAAGCTGCGAAAGGCAATTATGGATTGCTCGATCAGATCCAGGCTCTGCGTTGGATCAGCGAGAACATTGCATTCTTTGGAGGGGATCCCTTACGCATTACAGTTTTTGGATCTGGAATTGGTGGCTCATGTGTCAGCCTTCTCACTCTATCCCATCATTCAGAAGGTAGGCCATGGAAAAATCAAAATCATTTTGTTTTCCCTCCCCATTGACACAGCTCACTCCTTCTGGTAGTTACAGAATTTGATTTTGAGAGGAGAAACTCAGTGGAACTTGGGAGGGGAGTGGTTGGTGGTCACAAACATGAAGAATGTTAAACAAATGTTGAGAGGGTTGGAAAAATTAAGATGTTCAGAGAAGGTGAAGGTACCAAAAGGCCAAGGTGCATTTAATAATATGGGTCACAACATGAACATAGTGGTTGGGGAAGCAGGCAGTGAAAAGTCTAATCAGCTTGGGAGGCTTCAGTAAAGATGCTACCAACATCCACCAAATTTCAGTCAAAGCGAAAATATCATTCTCAATGAGGTTGTGGATGGCAAGAGCTTTGTTCAAGAATGATGAATTATGGGCAGCTGTTGGAGAGCAAAACATAAATCCACAGAGTCAATGCAGATAGTCAAGATGATCAAAGGAACAGTGGTAGAGGGGGAAAGGCACGCAAGACTGGGAGCAGCAGCTTTTGGAGGATCCAACCGATCCAGCAAAAGATAATAGAGGATCTTTGAACAACAAGTGGAAAACAAAAGAGATCTTGGGAAGCGAGTGAAGATGCTTTAGCAACATCAGAGCAATATTCTGAACAGGAGCAAATCAAGTTTAAAGTTGATCAGTTAGTCACAAGTAGGCTTACATTAAAACTGCAATGAACTTACTTTGAAAATCCCCCAGTTGCCACACTCTGGCACCTGAGGGAGAATTTATCATGGCCAATGCACCTACGGGAATGCCTTTTGGACTGTGGGAGGAAACCGGAACACCCGGAGGAAACCCATGCAGACACGGGGAGAACATGCAGTCTCTGCACAGACAGTGATTCAAGCCAGAAATTGAATCTGATGCTGTGGGGCAGCGGTGCTAACCACTGTGCCACCCCTCAGAGCTAGCTCAACATAAACTACAAGTCCCAGTGGAAGAGATGAAAATTATCTCATTGAAGGAGACCAGTTAGCAGAAAGAGACCATCCAGCAGAGGATACAGAATTGTTAGAAAGAACGTGTAAAAGCTGACATCACAGAAAACCCAGAACTACCTAAGAAAAGGGAGATGACCTAGAACAAAAAAGAGGCTTGTGCTCACGGCCCAATACAATAGCAAAGTAAATTCAACTGTGCACAAAGAATATAATCTTGCAGGTAACAACAGCAATTAAAAATAAACAGGTAGGAATAGGTCCTTTTGTCCATCAAGCTTGTCCTGTCAATCTGTAAGGTCATGGCAATTTAGTAACCTAACTTTATGGGCAAGGTCCTCTGACCTCACAACCATGTGATTCCTGCCAGCAGGAGGTGGTGTGTTGTTTGCTCGGGGTGGGATTCTTTTGTCCTGCCTCTATTAATGGGAATTCCCATTGACGTCACCCATGCTGGTGGGAAACCTGCAGGCAGGGGTGTGCTTCCCACGGGACTAGAGAATCCTGCCAGCATTAATGGCCAAAGAATTCTGGCTAATATCCTTCATCACCAAAAATCTATAAAATTCAGCTTTAAAATTAACTATTAATCCAGTATCAACATTTGCACAAGAGAGTTTCAACTTCTATTACCGTACATGTGTAAAAGTTAATTAGCAAGTAGTTTGATCATTTTATTCTTCAAAGACCCGGTTCACATTTTTAAGCTTTGTCCCCCAAGTCCCAGAGACTCCCCAACTAGTAGAAATGATTTACTCTATCCATCCTATCTTTTCCCACTAAAGTCTTGATTCCTTCAATTAAATCCCCCTTTAACCTTCTCAGTTCCAGGGAGTACAACCCAAATTTGGTTAATTTCTCTTTATAATTAACCTTTTGGAGTCCATGGGTATTATTCTGGTGAATCTATATTGTACCTCCTCCAAGACCAGCAGATAGAGGATTGACATTGTAATTTAGAACAAATTACTTTAAATTGGAAGAGATGAGATACTTGAGATTAAGTAGTGGAGCAAAGTCATAATAACTGAGGTATACAGCAGAACAATGCCGTCCTCATGACGGTCTTGGAAATCAGACTTGATCATCCTCAGATACCTTTGCCAACTCTCAATTCCCAGAGGGTTGATCACCTAAGTTTTGGGTACGTTACTGCATGAACCTTATAAATGTTGGGTCCCTGGCTGTTGAGCATCTCTGCTCAGCATGAGTCCGTAAAACATTTTGCTCATTGACAAGGGTGGACCAAGTATCAGATATTCACCAGTGCCCTTGTGAATGGCTTATCATTGCTCCTAAAAGATGCATTCTCAGATCCCCCAGTGCTCAAAGGTGGACAGTTCTTTATAATCTCAAACAAAAACAGGAAATGCTGGAAATACTGAACAGGTCATGCATTATCTAATGATAGGCTATCCCCAAAATATTAGCATTTCTAATTATCTGCAGATGTTGTCTGTATTATTTGTATTGCCAGCTTTTTCTTTTTGTTTGAGATCTCTGAAATTTTCAGGTTTTGAGGATTTTTCCATATAAGTTGAATTGACTAAAAGAAACCTGGTTAATTCTTGGTGGTAGACTCCCTGTTATGCTAGCTGTAAGTGACTTCATCATCTTCCAAGGGTCAATGCTGTCATAACTGAGGAGTCCAATACACAATCAATATTGACATTCACAGAACGTGATGGTCAGGAGAACTTGTACAGCTGTGCCATCTCTGATGTTGCAAGTTTGACATAGATTGTCCTCAAACTATACTAAACCAAGCTTCAGCGTTTGCTTCCAGTTGGGCCGATTGGCTACAATGCTTTTCCAAGCGAGGTGGTCTGCAATACAGATATTTATTAGGCTGTTTTTTAGGATGTCTTTTTATTGTTTGTACTGACCATCTGGATTATCACTCAACTGATGAAGGAGCAGTGCTCCGAAAGCTCATGATTCCAAATAAACGTGTTGGACTTTAACCTGGTATTGTGAGACTTCTTATTGTGCCCACTCCAGTTCAATGCTGGCACCTCCACATCTGGCGCTGAGCAGCAGTGTGCCATGGCCCTATAATCAGTAACATTGTGTTCCACCCAGCTACTTCTTCACACTTGTGACACCCAGACCATTCAAGCTATTTTCCTCTGGATCTCTCAGTAGAGGCTGGTACTTATGAGGGACAAAATGAAGGCAGCGCATACTCTGAAATGTTAACAAAGTCAAACACACTGTGGCCAGCTTATCAATCCTGGAAAATCTGAAGACAAACAAGAGGTTAGAATGGAGTTCACAATTTGCTTTAAATAGTAATGTATAAAGGTCACTTGATGCAGCTGATTGATAATTAATGTAGGGTTAAATAGGAAAAGAGTTATAAAGAAATGGGGAACTCAATGAACACATGCCCTTCCATTTCACCATCTCTGCTAAAGTCTCTTGCTTCCATTCCTCAAGGGTGACAGTTCACCAGTTTGATGCCCTACACTGGAATTTTGAAGATCCCTAGCAAGTATTTCCATTTTAAATAGAATTTGCACTACACAGCAGTCATGGTACTTAACTGAACTGATCCATAAAAATACAACAGGATCAGGACAGTTAGAATTGGGAGAAACATCTCCCTATTGTAGAATGCAAAGTCAGCACCTCAGTGTGGAAGTGCCTCAGTAAAACTGCAGAATCAGGCTGCCTAAAGAATCCTTAGGCAGAGAATGTTGAAAAGGTTAAATATCCTTCATTGTTATTTATCATTTGAATTTTCGTCCTTACAGCAATAAAAACACTATTGATCCTGAAATTTGTGACTTTCTGATTGCCAACTTCTTTATTTATTGACAGGCTGTGAGCATTATTGAAATAGTTTAGAAACCACCAGGGCACAGTATTTCCGTACAGTCTCCAACTAAAATTATTACAATGTGATTTGTAATAATAGAAGCCTATAATGAAGCTATATTCACAGGAAGGTTTCATTGCCTCCCCTCTCTCATTGTGTTCTAATTCAGTCACCTGAAAGTTGCTGAAACGCATCCCTTGTGGTAATAATTCTGAAATAGAATGGATCAGTCATTACCCAAAAGTGAAATGTGTCGAACTATATTACCAGCAGTGATTGTAACAATATCACTAACAATTCTCAGCAAAGCTTACAGGGTGAAGACATCACCATCCTGGTGGTTACCAGAAACTGAACTGGACCAGCCATATAAATACTGTGGCTACAAGTGCAAGTCAGAGGCTAGGAATCCTGTGGAGTGGACTCACTTCCTGATTTCACAAAATCTGTCCAGCATCTACAAGGTACAAGTCAGGAGTGTGATGGAATACTCTCCACTTGCCTGATAGAGAGCAGCTCCAACAACACTCAAGGAGCTTAATGCCATCCAGGACAAAGCAGCCTCTTGACTGTCACCCCTTCCAAAATATTCACTCCTTGCATCAACATATAGTGGCAGCAGTGTGTGCCATCTGCAAGGTGCAATGCAGAAATATACAAAGACTTGAGCCTTTCAAACTCGCAACTGCTACCATCTAGAAGGACAAGGAGAGCAGATACGTAGGAATACCACCATTCCCTGCCAAGCTCCTCACGATCCTGACTGTCTCTAGGTCAGAATCCTGAAACTGCCTCCCTAGCAGCACTGTGGATGTATCTACACCATAGAACTGCGGTGGTTCAAGAAGTTTAAGATTCAGGCAACTGAAAGGCACAGAATGGTCAAAATTGGCATTCTCAAAAGGCCAGAAGTAGGATAGCATTGTTGAACTAGATGAGATTATAGAAATAGAGAAGATAAGGCCATGGAGAGATTTGAAAACAATAATGAGGAACGCAAAATTTAGATGTTGTTCACTGCAAGCCAGCGTAGGTCAGTGGGCACAAAGATGAGGGGCAAATGGGACTTAATATGAGTTAGAACGGAGGCTGCAGAGTTTTGGATGGTACTGGGTTTATCAAAGTATGTTCATAGGTATGTTTGTATTAAGTTTATCGAGGGCAGAATGTGAGAAATTGGCCTAGAGTGCATTAGAATAGTCAAATCTAAGAGTTTCAAAAACATGGACCAGGATTTCAGCAGCAGATGTGCTGAGGAAAGAGCACTGTTACAGAAGTGGAAGCAGGTATGTGGTCGGACACTCAGCTGGGGCCACATATGGCAATAAAAAGTCTGACAACACCAGGTGTTAGTCCAACCTATTTATTTGGTAATATTCTCACAAGCTTTCGAGGGGACAGCCTCTTCGTCAGGTGAATGGAGAGTTCTGGCCTCAGACAGAGCATATAAAGCACAGACAGTTTAGAGATTACTGATTAAAATGCGAATCCTTACACCTAACCTGCTGTTCAAGACCTGAAGTGGCTGACAATGTGAGTGGTAGGAGCACTGATCACAGTTTAAAGAGATGTGTATTGTCTCCAGACAGTACAGTAAGTGAGGTTTTGCAAACCCAGGCAAGTCACGGGGGTTACAGATAGTGCGACATGAACCCAAGATCCCTGTTGAGACCGTCCTCATGTGTGCGGAACTTGGCTATCAGTCTCTGCTCAGCGACTCTGCGCTGTCGTGTGTTGTGAAGGCCGCCTTGGAGAATGCTTACCCGAAGGTCAGAGGCTGAATGCCCGTGACCACTGAAGTGTTCGCCAACAGGAAGGGAACAGTCTTGCCTGGTGACTGTCGAGCGATGTTCATTCATCCGTTGTCGTAGCATCTGCATGGTCTCCCCAATGTACCATGCTTCGGGACATCCTTTCTTGCAACGTATCAGGTAGACAATGTTGGCCGAGTTGCAAGAGTATTTACCATGTACCTGGTGGATGGTATTCTCACGTGTGATGATGGTATCCATGTCGATGATCCGGCATGTCTTGCAGAGGTTGCTGTGACAGGGTTGTGTGGTATTGTGGTCACTGTTCTCCTGAAGGCTGGGTAGTTTGCTGCGAACAATGGTCTGTTTGAGGTTGTGTGGTTGTCTGAAAGCAAGAAGTGGGGGTGTGGGGATAGCCCTGGCGAGATGTTCGTCTTCATCAATGATATGTTGAAGACTCCGGAGAAGATGTCGTAGCTTCTCCGCTCCGGGGAAGTACTGGACGACGAAGGGAACTCTGTCCACTGTGTCCCGTGTTTGTCTTCTGAGGAGATCGGTGCGGTTTTTCGCTGTGGCGCATCGAAACTGCCGATCTATGAGTCGAGCACCATATCCTGTTCTTACGAGGGCATCTTTCAGGGTCTGGAGGTGTCTGTCACGATCCTCCTCATCTGAGCAAATCCTGTGTATACGGAGGGCTTGTCCATAGGGAATGGCTTCTTTAACATGTTTAGGGTGGAAACTGGAGAAGTGGAGCATTGTGAGATTGTCTGTGGGCTTGCGGTACAGTGAGGTGCTGAGGTGACCGTCCTTAATGGAGATGCGTGTGTCCAAGAATGCAACTGATTCTGGGGAATAGTCCGTGGTGAGTCTGATGGTGGGGTGGAATTTGTTGATATCATCATATAGTTGTTTCAGTGATTGTTCACCATGAGGCCAGAGGAAGAAAATGTCATCGATGTATCTAGTGTACAGCATCGGTTGAAGATTCTGTGCAGTGAAGAAGTCTTGTTCGAACCTGTGCATGAAGATGTTGGCATATTGAGGCGCAAATTTGGTCCCCATGGCTGTTCCATGTGTCTGGATGAAAAACTGGTTGTTGAAGGTGAAGACATTGTGGTCCAGGATAAAGCGGATGAGTTGTAAAATTGCATCTGGAAACTGGCAGTTGTCAGCATTGAGTACTGAGGCAGTCGCAGCAATGCCATCGTCGTGGGGGATGTTGGTGTAGAGCGCTGAGACATCCATTGTGACGAGGAGTGTCCCTGGTTCAACTGCTCCATGTGTGCTGAGTTTCAGTAGGAAGTCCGTAGTGTCGCGACAAAAGCTGGGGGTTCTTTGTACAATGGGTTTCAGGATGCCCTCGACGTAGCCGGAGAGGTTCTCACACAGAGTTCCATTGCCCGATACGATGGGACGGCCAGGTGTGTTTGCCTTGTGTATCTTTGGGAGGCAGTAGAGATCTCCAATGCAGGGAGTACGTGGAATGAGAGCACGGAGGGTGCTCTGAAGGTCCGGATCAAAGGTCTTGATCAGATTGTTGAGTTGACGAGCGTGTTCTTTGGTCGGATCTGTGGGTAATTGTCTGTAGTGTTCCTCATTGTTTAGTTGTCGGTACACTTCTTTACAGTAATCCGTTCTGTTCAGTATGACGATGGCCCCTCCTTTGTCTGCTGGTTTAATGACAATGTTGCGGTTTGTCTTGAGAGCGTGGATGGCGTTGCGTTGTGCTTGGGTGATGTTCGGGGCTCTCTTGTGAGTGCGGCTGATGAATCTGGTGTTAACGCACCTCCTGATGGTTTGGGCATACAAGTCCAGTCGAGGGCAGCGGCCTTCCGGAGGAGTCCAATTGGATTCCTTCCTCTTAGGCTGTTGCACTGCGGATCTCTGTGTCGGCTGTTCTGGTTCATCGACTGTCTCATTGTGTTCGTTGCTGGCCTCTTGGGGTCTCTTGGGCAAGACTGTTCCCTTCCTGTTGGCGAACACTTCAGTGGTCACGGGCATTCAGCCTCTGACCTTCGGGTAAGCATTCTCCAAGGAGGCCTTCACAACACACGACAGCGCAGAGTCGCTGAGCAGAGACTGATAGCCAAGTTCCGCACACATGAGGACGGTCTCAACAGGGATCTTGGGTTCATGTCGCACTATCTGTAACCCCCGTGACTTGCCTGGGTTTGCAAAACCTCACTTACTGTACTGTCTGGAGACAATACACATCTCTTTAAACTGTGATCAGTGCTCCTACCACTCACATTGTCAGCCACTTCAGGTCTTGAACAGCAGGTTAGGTGTAAGGATTCGCATTTTAATCAGTAATCTCTAAACTGTCTGTGCTTTATATGCTCTGTCTGAGGCCAGAACTCTCCATTCACCTGACAAAGAGGCTGTCCCCTCGAAAGCTTGTGAGAATATTACCAAATAAATAGGTTGGACTAAAACCTGGTGTTGTCAGACTTTTTACTGTGTTTACGCCAGTCCAACGCCGGCATACCCACATCATGGCCACATATGGCACCAGAGCTGCCAACTGTCTGGTTCCACCTTAGACTGTAGCCAAGGAGAGGAATGCAGTCAATAGTTAGGGAATAGCATTTGTGGCATGGACTGAAAACAATGTAAGTAGTCTTCCCAATATTTAACTGAAGGAGATTTATCCTTATTGACAAAGTTACGCTGCGAGAAGCTAATTGAATGATAGGCTGACAGTGAGTTTAACTGAGAGACTTTTCTGAAGTGAGTTTAACCTAAGAGTGTGAATCTAATGCTAAGCAGTCAATCATACAATCATACAGTGTTTTAGCAGAGAGGAGGCTTTACAGATTTAAAATAAGACAAAATCAAAGCATCATGATGTGACCATCATTTCTGAAAGGCACACAGAGACCAACCCAACAACACATGTCAGTGCCCATGGGTCACCTGTATGTTTTATCAAATCTAGGAATGAACATTGTGCCAGATTTGGTTTACTGCTTAACCATATGTGAACATTAATGCAATGATGTTCATACACCAAATTCATATTAAAGTAAAACACTGCTGGTGCTGGAAATCTGAAATAAAAACAGAAAATGCTGGAAAAACTCAGCAGGTCATAAGAACATAACATAAGAACGTAAGAATTAAGAGCAAGAGTAGGCCATCTAGCCCTTCGAGCCTGCCCCACCATTCAATAAGATCATGGCTGATCTGAAGTGGATCAGTTCCACTTTCTTCCCTGCTCCCCATTACCCTTAATTCCCTTGTCGATCAGAAATCTATCTACCCGTGACTTAAATATATTCAATGAGGTAGCTTCCACCATTTCAATGGGCAGAGAATTCCAGGGATTCACCACCCTTTGAGTGAAGAAGTTCCTCTTCAACTCTGTTCTAAACAGCGCCCCCCTTATTTTGAGGCTGTGCCCTCTAGTTCTGGTTTCCTTTCTAAGTGGAAAGAATCTCTCTACCTCTACCCTATCTAGCCCCTTCATTATCTTGTAAGTCTGTATAAGATCCCCCCTCAGCCTTCTAAACTCCAATGAGTACAGGCCCAAGCTATTTAACCTCTCCTCATAAACTCATAAGGTCTGGCAGTATCTGTGGAGGGAGAAACACGGTTAATGTTTTGTGTCTGTAAGACTCTGGGACTCAAAACATTAACTGTTTTTCTGTCTCCACAGATGCCGTAAGAAGTCTCACAACACCAGGTTAAAGTTCAACCAGTTTATTTGATAGTAAACCTGCTAGCTTTCAAGGTTTACCTCTTCATCAGGTGAGTGGGGAGTTCTGGTCACAAACAGAGTATATGAAGGCACACACAGTTTACAGCATACTGATTAGAATGCAAGTCTTTACAGCTAATCAATTCTTAAAGGTGCAGACAACGTAAGTGGAGATAACATTAAGCACAGGTTAAAGAGATGTGTATTGTCTCCAGACAGGACAGTAAGTGAGATGCTGCAAGCCTAGGCAAGTCATGGGAGTTACAGATAGTGTGACGTGAACCCAAGATCCTGGTTGAGGCCATCCTCATGTGTGCGGAACTTGGCTATCAGTTTCTGCTCAGCGACTCTGCGCTGTCGTATGTCGTTAAGGCCGCTTTGGAGAATATTTAGCCGAAAATCAGAGGCCGAATGCCCATGACCACTGAAGTGCTCGCCAACAGGAAGGGAACAGTCTTGCCTGGTGATTGTTGAGCGGTGTTCATTCATCCGTTGTCATAGCGTCTGCATGGTCTCCCCAATGTACCCTGCCTTGGGACATCCTTTCTTGCAGCATATCAGGTAGACAATGTTGGCCAAGTTGCAAGACTATGTGCTGTGTACCTGGTGGATGGTGTTCTCACATTAGATGATGGCATCCGTGTCGATGGTCCAGCATGTCTTGCAGAGGTTGCTGTGGCAGGCTGTGTGGTATTGTGGTCGCTGTTCTCCTGAAGGCTGGGTAGTTTGCTGCGGACAATGGTTTGTTTGAGGTTGTGCGGTTGTTTGAAGGCAAGAAGTGGGGGTGTGGGGATGGCCTTGACGGGATGTTTGTCTTCATCAGTGACGTGTTGAAGACGCCGGAGAAGATGTCATAGCTTCTTCGCTCCGGGGAAGTACTGGACGACAAAGGATACTCTGTCCACCGTGTCCGTGTTGTTTTCTGAGGAGGTCGGTGCAGTATTTTGCTATGGCGTGTCGGAACTGTCGTTCGATGAGTCGAGCACCATATCCTGTTCTTATGAGGACATGTTTCAGTGTCTGGAGGTGTCTGTTGTGATCCTCCTCATCTGAGCAGATCCTGTGTATATGGACGGATTATCTGTAGGGGATGGCTTCTTTAACATGTTTAGGGTGGAAGCTGGAGAAGTGGAGCATTGTGAGTTTATCTGAGAGCTTGCTGTACAGTGAGGTGCTGAGATGACCGTCATTGATGGAGATGCATGTGTCCAAGAATGGAACCAATTCCAGAGAATAGTCCATGGTGAGTCTGATGGTGGGGTGGAACTTGTTGATGTCATCATATCGTTGTTTCAGTGTTTATTCACCATGAGTCCAAAGGAAGAAAATATCATTGATGTATCTAGTGTGTAGCATCGGATGAAGGTCCTATGCAGTGAAGAAGTCTTGTTTGAGCCTGTGCATGAAGATGTTGGCATATTGATGTGCGAATTTGGTCCCCATGGCTGTTCCGTGTGTCTGGATGAAGAACTGGTTGTTGAAGGTGAAGACGTTGTGGTCCAGGATGAAGCGGATGAGTTGTAAAATTGCACCTGGAAACTGGCAGTTGTCAGCATTGACTACTGAGGCAGTTGCAGCAATGCCATCATCATGGGGAATGCTGGTGTGGAGTGCATCCGTTGTGACGAGGAGTGCCCCTGATTCAACTGCTCCATGTGTGCTGAGCTTCTGTAGGAAGTCTGTAGTGTTGCGACAAAAGCTGGGGGTTCTTTGTACAATGGGTTTCAGGATGCCCTCAAAATAGCCAGAGAGGTTCTCACACAGGGTCCCATTGTCCAATACGATGGGACGGCCAGGTGTGTTTGCCTTGTGTATCTTTGGGAGGCAGTAGAGATCTCCAACGCAGGGAATGCATGGGATGAGAGCATGGCGGGTGCTCTGAAGGTCCAGATCAAACGTCTTGATCAGAGTGTTGAGTTGACGGGTGTGTTCCTTGGTCGGATCTGCGGGTAACTGTCGTGTTTCTCATTGTTCAATTGTCGGTACACTGAATCACTGAATCAACGAGTCAACTATATGATGACATCAACAAGTTCCATCCCACCATCAGACTCATCATGGATTATTCTCTACAATAGGATGTATTCTTGGACACACACATCTCCATCAAGAACGGTCACTTCAGCACTTCACTGTATCGCAAGCTGACAGATAACCTCATGATGCTCCACTTCTCCAGCTTCCACCCTAAACATGATAAAGAAGCCATCCCCTACGGACAAGCCCTCCATATACACAGGACCTACTCAGATGAGGAGGATCACAACAAGCACCTCCAGACACTGAAAGATGCCTTCATAAGAACAGGACATGGCACTCGACTCATTAATCGACAGTTCCGACGCGCCACAGCAAAAAACCGCACTGACCACCTCAGAAGACAACACGGGACACGGTGGACAGAGTACCTTTCGTTGTCCAGTACTTCCCCGGAGCGGAGAAACTACAACAGCTTCTTCAGAGTCTTCAACATGTCATTGATAAAGATAAACATCTCATCAAGGCCATCCTCACACCCCCACTTCTTGCCTTCAAACAACCGCACAACCTCAAACAGACCATTGTCTGCAGCAAACTACCCAGCCTTCAGGAGAACAGTGACCACAATACCACACAACCCTGCCACAGCAACCTCTGCAAGACATGCTGGATCATCGACATGGATGCCATCGTCTAACATGAGAACACCATCCACCAAGTAGACGGCACATACTCTTGCAACTCGGCCAACATTGTCTACATGATACGCTGCAAGAAAGGATGTCCCAAGGCATGGTACATTGGGGAGACCATGCAGACGCTATGACAACAGATGAATGAACACCGCTCAACAATCACCAGGTAAGACTGTTCCCATCCTGTCGGCCAGCACTTCAGCGGTTATGGGCATTCGGCCTCTGATCTTCAGCTGAATATTCTCCAAGGCAGCCTTCACGACATACAACAGCACAGAGTCGCTGAGCAGAAACTGATAGCCAAGTTCCGCACACATGAGGATGGACTCAACCAGGATCTTGGGTCCATGTCACATTATCTGTAACTCCCATGACTTGCCTGGGCTTGCAACATCTCACTTACTGCCCTGTCTGGAGACAATACACATCTCTTTAACCTATGCTTAATGCTATCTCCACTCACGTTGTCTGCGCCTTTAAGAATTGATTAGCTGTAAAGACTTGCATTGTAATCAGTATTCTGTAAACTGTGTATGCCTTCATATGCTCTGTTTGTGACCAGAACTCCCCACTCACCTGATGAAGAGGCAAACCCCGAAAGCTAGTGGGTTTACTATGAAATAAACTTGTTGGACTTTAACCTGGTGTTGTGAGACTTCTTACTGTGTTTACCCCAGTCCAACGCCGGTATCTCCACATTATGACTTCTACAGATGCCGTGAGACCTGCTGAGTTTTTCAGCATTTTTGTTTTTGTATATTATATAAGAAATTCAACTTGGCATTTGATAGGGAGAAATGTGAAACTGCTGGTAAGGTTTAAGAGTTAGTAAAGGTTTACTACAGACTCTCAATAAGTGAGAGTCTACAGTAAACTGGACAAGTTACTTATTGAATAAAATGACAAAGGATTAGTGGGATGTGTTCAGGAAATAATAAAATACAGAACCAGTTTATACCCATAAAGGGCAAGTGCACTATTTGTCAAAAAAAAGCCATAGTTGTCAAAAGAGGTAAGAGACAACATAAACTAATAGAAAAAGTGCACAATAATGCAAAACAAACATAGATCCTTCTCAATGGGAAAGTTACAATGAATAGGAAAGGATGACAGCAGATACAGCTTCAGAAAGGGAGAAGGAAACAAAACTTGCCAGCCTGCAAAAGGGCCACGAGGTTGGGTGGGCAGGGGCTGGGAGGAAGGGGTTGACCTCAGGACTCTCCCCAATGATGGGGGTCTAGATGCTGATTTGTCCATGTTACCCTGGGAAAGATGGTGTTCTTTCTCAGGGTGATGATTTCAGATACCATTCTGGGGTAAGATATTCATTATTGTCTCTGTCCTTTAAAACCTTTGAAGTTCTCTGGTCACTTTGACACCATTGGACACCTGGAAGCCTTCAAAATCACCCTCATGACTGTGTAGTGTGGTGGTGTAGTGACTTGTTTTTTCAGTGGTGGGAGGGAGGATACCCCTATGTGCTGAGGGATTGGGGAACTTCCCTTGCCAGAGGGGACGCCATGTCCATTATGGGGGTTGGGGGTGGACTGTCCAACAGTATGGATATTGGAATGCCCTTTGAAAATGGCACCCCAATCTCTGTAAAGCTGGGTTGGCTGGCATGGTTCCCAGTATGCGTAAAATGCATTGTTCAGGTGGGTGAATTAGGCACTGCTAATGTCATCAGGAAATACTTTGGTTTTCCCACTGGTGGGAGCACATAAAGTGTGAACAGAAAAATTGTGCCCAGTGTTCCAAGTGTAGTATGAAGGCCTGGCACCTAAAGGGTTAACGTGAGCACTGTATCACCAATACAGTGACATAAGAAAACAAAAGATCACCACCTATGGGTGAATGTGGTGTTAGACAGTGCCATGTGTAGAAGCAGGTATGGAGTCAGCTCCTGGTTTGACCTTTACTGCATTCATATAAAAAGTCTAGTAGTTAAAAATTACTGTTGAACTACTTAAGATTACATAAAACTCAATAACCTGCCAAACTACGTCCAAGACTTTACATCACCAAGTTTCTGTTGGCTCAAGAGCCATTCCTTGAGATTGGAAAATTGCATATGTCAATTCATTCTTTAAAGAAGATGAAGAAGATATATCTGAGCATGTTAGGATGACATCCATTGTAGAGAAGTTATTAGAATTATAATTAAGGATAGGGTGACTAAACTGGTTGAAAACTTTCAACTAATTAAATCCAGCAAGATTTGCATGGGGTCAGTCATGCCTGTCGAACCTGACTTGAATATTTTGAAGAGCTGAGTGACTAAAATACATAAACAGGGGAATGTGTAGGAATATTATTTATATAGATTTTCAGAAAGAAGTCCATTATGGAAGACTGCTAGCTAAAATTGACGAATATGGAATTGAAGGCAAATTATTGATTTGGCAAATGAAAGAAAGATTAAGGAAGGATATTCTAATTACAGGATGTAGCTGGTGGTGGCTGATAAGGATCTGTGTTGGGGCCTCAGCTATTCACCGTATTTATTAATGACATGGATGGTGGGAGAAAGCCACATATTCAGATTTGCTGAGGGCACAAAGGTAACTGACACTGGTAAGCAGTGAAGATAGAAGCATAAAATTACAAAGGAGTGTTGCTAGATTAAGTGAATGGGCACTTTTGAGGGTACTTTCTAAATAGTGAGAAGCTAGAAACAGTAGGGCCCAGAGAGACCTGGGATTCGCAGCAGATACATCATTAAAATGACATGAATATGTACAGGAAGCAGTCAGAAAGTCTAACAGAGTGCTGGAGTTTAAATCCAGAAGACTAGGATACAACGGAGTAAAGTCATGCTTTAGCTTTACAAAGCCCTTTTGAACATAGTGAGTAATTCAAAGCCCTGAGAAAACAACTATTAACCTTGGCAGGAGTGCAGAATAGGATCACCAGAACGATACCTGGACTCAAATGGTGCTATTTTATCATTTTGATATAAGGGCCTGATTTTACCATCAAGTTGCGCCTGTTTTCAGGCGCAAAAACTTGGGCGTGAGGCAAGTAGCGCAATCTGCACCTGCCTCCACGCAGTTCCCCCGCAACCAAAGCCTGAAAATGATGCGATCAGGATCATGCCTGAAACAGGTGTGATAGCCATTTAAACGCATTTAAATTGACTTAATGGGCTGCACGCCTAACCTAACCTACCGGTACTTCCTCCTTTACCACCATGTTCACACATCCAGAGTTGGTACGAAACAGACATGCCCTAAAAAAGTCCAACTCAGGTGCTCCAGCTAGTGAGGAGGTAAGTGCCAAGCATCCGACAGCTCTCTGCTTGAGATCAGGGTGGGGGGGTGGGGAAGGTGGGTCTGACAGCTCTCTGCTTGAGATCACTGGGGGGATTAGTAAGAGGGGTCCTTTGCCTGTGATCAGTGAGGTGGAAGGGGGGGGGTCCGCTGCCACTCTGGCTGTGATCAGTAAGGGGGAAGGTGCCCGTATTCGTTCTGGGTGGCAGAGGGGATGGGGGATAAGAGGATCAGTAATATTGTTAGGGCCGGTGGAGGCATTTTTTGGCCCAGAAGCAGCATTCTATCTTTCTTTTTCTGCACATGCGCAGTTGGAGGCTTCGATCTGAGCTACAGGGTTTCGGCTGCGTTAAGCCCCACCCTCAGGCATGTGCAGCGCGATTTGAAATCGCTGATATTCTTTCAGGAAGAGTGTGTATGGGGGCACCTGAGACTGATCTGAAACACCCCCAGTTTCAAGTCCACCTAGCACTTAAGGCTCAATTTTACCATTTTGATCCTAAGTGCTGAGACTCATCGAACCCACCTACTTCTCTCCCCCACTGATCTCAAGCAGAGAGCTGTCCGATGCTCGGTACTTACCTCCTCACTAGATGGAGCGCCCAAACTGGACTTTTGTAGAGCACATCTGTTTCACTCCAAACCTGGATAGGCGGATGCGATGTAAAGGGAGAAGTGCCAGTAAGGTTGGGTGTGCAACCCATTAAGTCATTTTAAATGCATACAGATGTATTTAAATGGCCATCACGCCCATTTCGGTTATAGTCCCGATCGCAGCCATTTTCAGGCCCTGCTAAAGGAGGAACCGGCATGGATCGCACTACTCGCCTCATGCCCGACTTTACCAATTTTTCACTCCCAAAAATGAGCGCTTCTTGATGTTAAAATTGGGCCCTTAGTGCTGGGGCGGATTTAAACTGGGAGTGTTTCAGATCTCACTTTTAGACCCGTTCTCAGACTCCCCCATATGCAATCTGCCTGCAAAAATATTAGTGATTCCAAATCGCACTGCGCAAGCCTATGGGCGGGGCTTAACACACCTAAAATCCTGCAGCCCTGGTTGGCGCATGCGCAAAAAAAAGATAGAATGCTGCTCCCCTGTCACTCCCTGGCCGGTTATTCCCTCCGCCTGGCCCCCCACAGACATTCCCCACACCCACAACATTACTGACCCCATTATTCCCTCCCTAGCACCCAAACTGATCACAGGCCCCTCCCCCTCTTCCCGCCACTGATCTCAGGCAGAGTGGCAGCAGAGCCCCCCTTCCCTCCCACTGATCTCCCACAGAGTGACATCAGACCCCCCTTCTTCCCTATCGATCTCAGGCAGAGTGGCAGCCGATCCCTCCCCCCACTTCACTGATCTCAGGCAGAGTGGCAGTGGACCCCTTTTCACCCCCACTGATCTCTGGCAGAGTGGCAGCAGACACCATCCCCCACCCACTTCCCTGCTCTCAGGCAGAGTGGCAGCAGACACCCCCTTCACTCTCACCGATCTCAAGCAGAGAGCCGCCAGACGCTCGGCACTTATCTCCTCACTAGCTGGAGCACCCAAATCAGACTTTTGTGGAGCATGCCTGTTTTGTGCCGATTCTGGATGAGCGAACGCAGTGGTAAAAGGGAAAATGCCAGTAAAGTTGGGTGTGCAGCCCGTTAAGTAAATTTAATTGCACGCAAATGTGTTTAAATGGCCATTGTGCCCATTTTGGGTGTGGTCCTAACCGCGGCCATTTTCGGGCCTTGGTAAATGAGGAACTGGCGTAGAGGTGGGTGTGTTACTCACCTCATGCCCGAATTTACCAAGTTATCGCGCTTGAAAAGGGGCAAAACTTGATGGTGAAATTGGGCCTAAAATGTTATGTTGTGAGGTTGGATTACACAAACTATCGTTGTTTGAAATTTGGGAGGTTAAGGAATTAATTAATGCAAGTATCAAGTTATTAAACGACGCAGTATAAAAGAGAGAAACTATTTACACTGTTTGGCAAGGTCTAAAAAATAGAGCCAGTCTTCTAAGGAGTGAAACTGGGCAACACGTCTACACACAAAAGATGGTATAAGTTCTAATGCTAAATGGTCTACTGCTGTTTCTACTTCTCTGTGCTCTTATGACAGCAGCTTAAAACATGGCCAAGCAGTCCAAAGAAACATGCTGGGTGATAGTAAGCATCCAGATCCTGTAGATAGCTGACCTAGCCAAGTCCAAAAACAGCAGCACAAGGAAATCATTTGGCCTGTTGTATTACCTACTGTTGTTTTTTTTATTTGTGGGACATGGGCATCGCTGGCTAGCCAGCATTTATTGCCCATCTCTAATTGCGCAAGGGCAGTTGAGAGTCAACCACATTGCTGTGGATCTGGAGTCACACGTAGGTCTGAACGGATAAGGAAAGCAGATTTCCTTCCCTAAAGGACATTAGTGAACCAGATGGGGTTTTCCGACAATCAACAATGGTTTCACGGTCATCGGTAGATTCTTGATTCCAAATATTTTGTTTTGAATTTAAATTCTACCATCTGCTGTGGGATTCAAAGCTGGGTTCCCAGAACATTAGCTGAGTTTCTGGATTAATAGTCTAGCAATAATGCCATTAGGCCATTGCCTTCCCTTCAACATTGTTGTTGAATATTTATAGTTCTGATTCCATTGATTGGGAATAACATAATCTGAGCCCCCTGGTAGAATCATTGTGAGACCCAAACCAATTTCCATGGCTGGGCCTTATCTGAATCATGTTGGCAAGTTGTCATCGCCGAACCAATGAAAAAATAGGAAATCCAGCAGGTCTTACAAAGAACAAAGAAAATTACAGCATAGAAACAGACTCTTTGGCTTTCCAAGTCTGCACATACCATGCTGCCTGAATGAACTAAAACCATCTACCCTTCCAGGGACTATATCCCTTTATTCCTATCCTATTCATGTATTTGTCCAGATGCCCCTTAAAAGTCATTATTATGTCTGCTTCCACTACCTCACCTGGCAGCAAGTTTCAGGCACCCATCACCCTCGCTGTAAAAAAAACTTGCCTCATACATTTCCTTTAAATCTTGCTCCTCGCATCTTAAACTTATGCCCCCTAGTAATTGACTCTTTCACCCTGGGAAAAAGTTTTTGACTATTCACGCTGTTCATGCCCCTCATAGTCTTGTACACTTCTATCAGGTCGCATTTCAACCTCCATCATTCCAATGAGAACAAACCAAGTTTCTCCAATCTCTCCTCATAGCTAAAGCCCTCCATATCAGGGAACATCCTGGCAAATCTTTTATGTATCCTCTCCAAAGTCTCTATATCCTTCTGGTAATGTGGCGACCAGAGTTGTACACAATATTCCAAGTGCAGCCTAACTAAGGTTCTATAAAGCTGCAACGTGACTTGCCAATTCTCAAAGTCAGTGCCCTGGCTGATTAAGCCCTAGTCTCCTGTGCAGTCACAGAAGTGAAACGTTAAAGGGAGGGAAGCAACCTTGAGCAGAGGGAGGTATTGATGGGACTATCGACAGGTGGGAAGATTGCTGAGGTGCCTGACTTTTTAAATAACTTCTAAAAAAATTAATACAAGAGCATCATACTGGAAATCAGAAAATGCTGGAAATAATGCTGGCAGCATCTTTTGAGAGAGAAGCAAAGTTAATGCTTAGTTATCTTTCATCAAAACTGGAAAAAGTTAAAAAGTATAATAGATTTTAACCAAGTGCAGAGGCAGGGGAATAGGAGAGAGGAGAGAAGAACAAAAGGGAAGATCTGTGAAAGCTGTGAAGGCAGGAAAGATTGAGGGCTGAATTTTACCTTTCAGATCATGAATACAGAAGGTTCAGAGGGGAGGTGAAAAAATACATTGGAGAAACGAAGAGATGTTACGAGAAAAGACTGACAAACATAAAAGGGAATTCCAAAGTCTTTTACAGACATATAGAACATAGAACATAGAACACTACAGCACAGAACAGGCCCTTCGGCCCACGATGTTGCGCCAACCAGTTAAAAAACAATGACCCACTAACCTAAACCAACCCCTTTTCGTCCATAAACCTATCCACGGATCTCTTAAACGCCCCCAAACTAGGCGCATTTACAACTGCAGCAGGCAGGGCATTCCAATCCCTCACCACCCTCTGGGTAAAGAACCTACCCCTGACATCCGTCCTATAACTACCCCCCCTTAATTTAAAGCCATGCCCCCTCGTGCTAGCTTTCTCCATCCAAGGAAAAAGGCTATCACTATCCACCCTATCTAAACCTCTAATCATCTTATATGTTTCAATAAGATCCCCTCTTAGCCGCCTTCTTTCTAGCGAAAACAACCCCAAATCCCTCAGTCTCTCCTCATAGGACCTCCCCTCCATACCAGGCAACATCCTGGTAAACCTCCTCTGCACCCTCCCCAAAGCCTCCACATCCTTCCTGTAATGTGGGGACCAGAACTGCACACAGTACTCCAAGTGCGGCCGCACCAGAGTTGTGTACAGTTGCAACATGACGCTGCGACTCCTAAATTCAATCCCCCTACCAATAAACGCCAAGACACCGTATGCCTTCTTAACAACCTTATCTATTTGATTCCCAACTTTCAGGGATCTATGTACACATACACCTAGATCCCTCTGTTCATCCACACTATTCAAAGTCCTCCCGTTAGCCCTATACTCGACACATCTGTTATTCCTACCAAAGTGAATTACCTCACACTTCTCCGCATTAAACTCCATCCGCCACCTCTCGGCCCAGCTCTGCAACCTGTCTAAGTCTCCCTGCAAACTATGACACCCTTCCTCACAATCTACCACACCTCCGACTTTGGTGTCATCAGCAAATTTACTAATCCACCCAACTATACCCTCATCCAGATCATTAATAAAGATTACAAACAGCAGTGGCCCCAAAACAGATCCCTGAGGCACACCACTCGTAACCGAACTCCATGACGAATATTTACCATCAACCACCACCCTCTGTCTCCTATCTGCTAGCCAATTCCTGATCCAATTTCCTAGACTACCCTCAATCCCATACATCTGCATTTATCAAACGCCTTACTAAAATCCATATATACCACGCCAACTGCCTTACCCCCATCCACCTCTTTGGTCACTTTCTCAAAAAACTCAATAAGGTTAGTAAGGCACGACCTACCCGCTACAAAACCATGCTGACTATCTCCAATCAATTCATTACTCTCCAAATAACTATAAATCCTAACCCCAATAATTTTTTCTAAAACCTTGCCCACAACAGAAGTAAGACTCACCGGTCTATAATTCCCGGGGAAGTCTCTGTTCCCCTTCTTAAACAATGGGGCAACATTCGCTATCCTCCAATCTTCCGGTACTATACCAGAGACCAACGACGACCTGAAGATCAGAGCCAGAGGCTCTGCAATCACCTCTCTTGCCTCCCAGAGAATCCTAGGGTAAATCCCATCCGGACCAGGGGACTAATCTATTTTCAAACCCTCAAGAATATCCAGCACATCCCCCTTATCAACTGCAATACTGTCTATTTTACACCCCTGCAACCCAGTGTCCTCCTCAGCTATATTCATGTCCCCCTGCGTGAACACCGAAGAGAAATATTGGTTCAATGCCTCTCCAATCTCTTCCGGTTCCACACACAACTTCCCTCTACTGTCTGTAACTGGCCCTAATCTTGCCCTAACCAACCTTCTGTTCTTGACATACCTATAGAACGCCTTAGGATTCTCCTTAATCCTTTCAGCCAAAGTCTTCTCATGTCCTCTTTTAGCCCTTCTTAACTCACTCTTCAACTCCCTCCTAGCCAATCTAAAGCTTTCTAGTGCACTACCTGAGCCCTCAAGTCTCATCCGAACATAAGCCTCCTTTTTCTTTTTAACCAACGAATCAACTTTTTTAGTGCACCACGGTTCCCTAGCCCTACCAATTCCTCCTTGCCTGACAGGGACATACCTATCACGGACTCGCAGTAGCTGCTCCTTGAAAAAACTCCACATTTCGGACGTTCCCAGTCCCTGTAATCTCCTAGTCCAACCTATGCTTCCTAATTCTCTTCTAATAGCCTCATAATTACCCTTCCCCCAGCTAAAACTACTGACCCGAGGTTCATGCCTATCCCTATACAAATAGTAAAAGGAGGAATAGGGCAGCTTAAGGACCTCAAAGGGAATTTACACATGTAGGCTGGGGGTATGGCTGAGGTATTAAATGAATAATTTGCATTAGTCTTTACCGAGGAGCTAGGTGCTACACAAGCCATAATGACAGACAAGGAAACTCTGATACTAGAAGGGTTCAGGACTGATAAGGAAGAATCATTGAATAAACTGTTGGTATTGACAGTTGACAAGACACTAGGCCTGGATAAGATGTGTCCAAGGATATTGAAGCAAGTTAGAATGGAAATTGTGGGGGCACTGACAGTAGTCTCTAGATTCAGGGGAGATGCCTGAGGACTGAAAAATTGCAAATATTACACTCTTGTTCAAAAATGGTTGCAAGGATTGTCCCAGCAATTACAGACCAATCTGTTTAACATCAGTGGTGGGCAAGCTTCTGGAAACAAATATTCAGGATAGAATTTTGGTCACATGAGAAAATGTGGGTTAATTAGGGAGAGCCATCATGGATTTCTAAAGATGAAATTATGTTTAACTAACTGAATGGAGCTTTTGGAGGAGGTAACAGAAAGGGTCAATGTGGGTAATGCTGTAATGTGCATGGAGTTTCAGAAAGCATTTGATACAGTGCACACAATAGACTTGTGAGAAAGATTATAGCTCATTAAATAAAAAGGGCAGGAGCAATGTGGATATAAAATTGGCTGAATAATAGGATGAGGAGATGCCGGTGTTGGACTGGGATAAACACAGTAAGAAGTCTCGCAACACCAGGTTAAAGTCCAACAGGTTTATTTGGGTAGCCAAAGCCACTAGCTTTCGGAGGGCTGCTCCTTCATCAGCTAAGTGGGAGTTCTGTTCACAAACAGGGCATATAAAGACATAAACTCAATTTACAAAATAGTGATTGGACTTGATTACCTGTAAAGTCTCACATTCCAACCATTATTTTGTAAATTGAGTTTGTGTCTGTACATGCCCTGTTTGTGAACATAACTCCCACTTACCTGATGAAGGAACAGTGCTCCAAAAGCTAGTGGCTTTTGCTACCAAATAAACCTGTTGGACTTTAACCTGGTGTGATGAGACTTCTTACTGTAAATAATAGGAGGCAGAGAATAAAAGTCAATGGATGATTTTAGATATGGGGGAAGACTTATAGTGGTGTTTTCTTGATATATATTAATGATCTAGATCATGTTGTGCAGGGGACAGTTCTAAAGTTGGCAGATGACACAATATTTGGAAGAATTGTAACTTGTAAAAACAGTGTAAAATTTCAAAAAACACATAAGTTGGTGGGGTGGGTAGATAGGTGGCAGATGAAGTTCAATGTGGGAAGGTGTGAGACAATGCATTTTGGTTGGAAGAACACGGCTAGACATTACAAAATAAAGGGTAAAATTCTTATTGGGTGCAGGAGCAAAAGGAACTTGGATGTATAAAGCATATAATAAAGCATATATTATCCTGGACTTTATTAGTAGGGATATAGAATACAAGAGCAATTAGATTATGCTTAACTTATACAAGACAATAGTTAGACCTCAGCTGGAATATTGCATACTGTTCTGGGTACCACACTAAAGGAAGGATGTGAAGGCATTAGAGAGAGTGCAAAAGAGGTTTACAAGAATGATTCCAAGAAGAGAAGTTTCAGCTATGAGGCTAGATTGGAAAAGTTGAGATAAGGCTAAAAGGAGATAGAAATGTTCAAAATCATGAGGGGGCTAGACGAATAAATAGGGAGAAACTGTTCCCACTTGTAAAAGGATCAAGAATGAGAAAGTACAGATTTAAAGTGATTTGCAAAAAAAGCAAATGTGAAGTGTAAAAAAAAACTCATTTACACATCGAATGGTTTGGGCCTGAATGAAAACGTGGTGATGGCAAATTCAAGTGAGGCATTCAAGAGGGCATTAGATGATAACTTGAATAGCAACAATATATCAGGGTAGGGGGGAAAGACTGGGAATGGCAATAAGCCATATGCTAGTTTAGAGAGCTGGTGCAGACACAATGGGCCAAATGACCTCCTTCTGCTCCCAAACAATTCTGTGATTCTATGAGGTGGGTGTTTGTGTGGGCAGCAGGATCAAAGATCTGAAACTGCCTGCATATTAGCAGCCAGTAGTACTCTGCCAACTTGCACATTTAACTAAGTGAAGTTTTAACTCCAAATTCTATCTTTAACTGAGTACACGGGTTTCCGGGGCTTCCTGGAACTCGCCAGTTGGAACAAGACAAGAAGACATCAGTGATTGATGAAGCTGAGCAACTGACAGGCAAGAGAACTTTTAAATATTGAGATACAACAGCTGCTTCATTGCGTAAGTGAAAGGCTTTTGCTCACAGTGCTTGTTACCTGACTTTGCTTTCACTATTTGACCATGATTTTCAATGCTTTGGAGGTCATTTCAGCTTCTTGGAAGTTTTGTTTCGAACTTTCATTAAAGTTTAGAATTTATTTATTGGTGTCGCATGTAGGCTTATGCTAACACTGCAATGAAGTTACTGGGAAAATCTGTATTTCCCTGCTGTCAGACTTCACAGCAGCATGGGGAACTGCAATGAAACCCCACTTTGGACTTCAGATGAGGAACATGGGGAACAGCAGCAGCCAGGGCAATAGCAGGAGGAGAACCATCTGCTCAACCACCTGCCACTCCACAAGACTGGTGGGACAAGCATAGAGTTCTGGAATCACTGAGCACCTGTGACTCAGGCGGCTTAGACTTTTCTGTCAGGTGATTGCTGACTTTTGCAGCCTTCTGGAAGAAGACATCCTGCCATGTGGTCACCACAGTGTTTAATTTCTTTGCCTTTAGCTCCTTTGAGCAATCTGTAGGAGATGCGTTTAGAATCTCACCAACTGCTGTTCACAAATGTACCTCCCAGGCGAAAAATGCTATGCCTTCCAGAGCTGGCCCTAAGATGTATTTGCCACTGAAGAGGCTGGTCAGAATGAGAGGAGTCTTAGACTTTCTATATTGGCTGCATTCCCTCAGCTACAGGGAGTCATAGATCGCACACAACTGGCAATCAAGGTTCCCTAAGATTACTCGACAGTACTTTTCTAAAGTTCTTTCATGGGATGTGAGCATCACTGGCAAGGCCTGCATTTGTTGCTCATCCCTAATTGCCCTGGAGAAGGTGGTAGTGAACTGCCACCTTGATTGCCGCAGTCCAGCTGTGTAGGTAAATCTACAGTGCTGTCATAAAGTGACTCCTAGGATTTTAGTCCAGTGACAATTTAGTTCCTAGCCAGGATGGTGTACAACTTGGAGGGGAACTTCCAGGTTGCATCTGCTGCTCTTGTTCTTCTTGCAAAGGCTGAGGGTTTGCAAGGTGCTGTTGAAAGAGCTTTGTTAAGTTGCTACAGTGCAGCTTGTGTGTAGTGTGCATTGGTGGTAAAGGGAGTGAATGTTTGTGGATGGGATTCCAATTTAGCGAGCTGCTTTGTCCTGCTGGTGCTGCACTCATCCAGGCAAGTGGAATGTCTTCCATTACATTCCTGACTTGTGTCTTGTAGATGGTGGTCAGGTTTGGGAAGTCAGGAGGTAAATTGTACTCCACAGAATTCCCAGCCTCTGATTTGATCTTGTAGCTACTATATTTATGAGTAGTCCAGTTAATTTTCTGGCCAATGGTAAGCCTCCAGGATGTTGATGGTGAAGGATTCAGCAATGGTATTGCAGTTGATTGTCAGGGCAGATAGTAAATTTCTTTTGTTGGAGATAGGCATTGCCTGGCCATTGAACTGCATAAATGTAATTTGCTATTTATCAGCCCAAACCTGAATGTTGTTCAGGCCTTACTTTATATGGATACAACTATTTCAGTATCTGGGGAGTCAAAAATGGCGCCAAATACTGTGCAATTATCAGTGATTACCCACACTTCTGCCCTTAAGATGGCAGAATGGTCATTAAAGAAACGATGAAAATGATAAGGTCTTTAACACGATCCTGAGCAACTCTTGTTGCAATGACCTGGGACTCAGCATTTTAGCCTACAGCAACCACAACTATTATCCTTTGTGCTGGATGTGATTTCAGCTAGTGGAGAGTTTTCCTCCTGATTCCCATTGACTTCAATTTTGCCAACTCAGTCAAATGCTGCCTGGCTATCAAAGGTAGCTACTCTCACCTTACCTCTTGTGTTCAGTTCTTTTGTTCATGTTTGGACCAAGGATTAATGAGATAAGAAGCTGAAGGGCTCTTGTGGAACCTAAACTGAGCATTGGTGAGCAGGTTATTGGTAAGTGCCGCTTGATAGCACTATCAATGACTCCTTTTATCACTTCGTTGAGAGAAGACTAATGATGCATTAAATGGCTGAATTAGATTTGTCCTTCATTTTGTGTGCAGGGTATATCTGCAAAGTTTTCCATATTGTCACATAGATGCCAATGTTGTAGCTTAGCTAGAAGTGTGCCAAGTTCTGGAGCACAAGTCTTCAGTACTATTGCTGAAATGTTGCCAGGGTAGGTAGCTTTTGCAGTATCCATTAGCTTCAGAGATTTTTTTTAATTTCATGGCATCTGTGATGTTTGGACTGGAGAAAGCCACGATTGATCATCCACTTGGCACCACTGGCAGAAATTGGTTGCAAACATTCATCCTTATCTTCTGCACTGATATGCAAGGCTCCCCCATTGTTAAGGATTAGGATATTTGTGGAGTCCTCTGTTTCAGTTGCTTGTTTAACTGTCTCCTACTATTGAAGACTGGATGTGGCAGGACTACAGAGCTTTGATCTAATTCATTGGTTGTGGGTTGGTTAGTTCTAGTTTACATTACTTCCATTGTTTGATATACATGCAGTCCTGTGCTGAAATTTCACCAGGTTAACACCAAATATTCCTGCTGTCACTCTTTGTGTGCCCTCCTGTACTCTGCATTGAACCAGAGGCAGTCCCCTGGCTTGATATTAATGCTGGTGTGGAAGGTATGCCAAGCGTGTGGTTGGATACAATTCTGGTGCTGCTGATGGCCCACAGAGGTATGATTGCCCATTGAGCTGCTACATCTAATCTGAATCCCATTTAACAGGGTAGTAATACCACACAACCTGATGCGCACTGTCCTCAGTGTGAAGACAAGACTTCATCTCCTTGAGGATTGCTAATGCTCCCTTCTAACAATATTGTTATGGTTCAAACCATCTATGTAGATAGATTAGTGAAGATGAGGTCATGGAGATACTGATCAGCCAAAATGGATTTCACTGGTATGAAAGCACTATAAGATCATCAGGCATGTCTGTGCCAGATACGGACAGAACAGCCATGATGCCTTCATCCTGTAACAGTCAAGTTCCCCACAGATATTCCCACCAACAGTCAGCAGATGGCCTCTTGAATTAAAGGTCTATTCACTAAATATGTGGCTCATGATACCTGTGAGGAACCATATCAATGAAAGCCAGGAAAGATTCAAGTAAAGCTACGAGTGCCAAGATTGTGAATAGTAAGCAATCAGGATGCTTTCGATCGAATTCAAGTTCTTGGCCAGATCTGCAGTTACCTGTATGCACGTATCAGCAAGGCTGTCCAGTCTAATGGTCATGTGCTGTCTCTTGTATAATATTGTACGGTTGTGAGGACTGGAGCTGTAGGAGGCGGAAGGTAATGTGTAATTTGTATCTTTATAACTGGAGGAGCCCGATATGGCAAGGTGTGGAATCATCCATTACCTCCAGCATTGAGTTTGTGACAGGCAAGAATGGTCAATATGGCGGAAGCTGGAAAATTGGTTTCCCGACATTGGGAAATAACTTCGGGAACTTGCAGTCCCAACCGTCATGGCAGGTCCCCATTCCTGTCAGAGGCTGTTAGGAAATTGTTTTGCATCTCATTGTCAGGGTTCAAATGAACACCCAACCAGAAATGCCCACTCCCATCCAATCAGCCATCTCATCAGAGGGATTTCACAGTGGTCCAGCACATGTATGTTCCAATGTGCAGTACTGTGCTGTGGTATGTACATGTCAGGACTTACTTGGATGAAGGCCTAGAACAGCTTGTGGTTCCTAGAACAGATGATGAAGACTCACAATGACTGACTCTGGAACAGATGATGAAGACTCACAATGACTGACTCTAGAGCAGATGGTGAAGACTCACAATGACTGACCCTGGAGCAGATGGTGAAGACTCACAATGACTGACCCTAGAGCAGATGGTGAAATCTCGCAATGACTGACCCTGGAGCAGATGGTGAAGACTCACAATGACTGACCCTGGAGCAGATGGTGAAGCCTCGCAATGACTGACCCTGGAGCAGATGGTGAAATCTCGCAATGACTGACCCTGGAGCAGATGGTGAAATCTCGCAATGACTGACCCTGGAGCAGATGGTGAAATCTCGCAATGACTGACCCTAGAGCAGATGGTGAAATCTCGCAATGACTGACCCTAGAGCAGATGGTGAAATCTCGCAATGACTGACCCTAGAGCAGATGGTGAAATCTCGCAATGACTGACCCTGGAGCAGATGGTGAAGCCTCGCAATGACTGACCCTGGAGCAGATGGTGAAATCTCGCAATGACTGACCCTAGAGCAGATGGTGAAATCTCGCAATGACTGACCCTGGAGCAGATGGTGAAATCTCGCAATGACTGACCCTGGAGCAGATGGTGAAATCTCGCAATGACTGACCCTGGAGCAGATGGTGAAATCTCGCAATGACTGACCCTAGAGCAGATGGTGAAATCTCGCAATGACTGACCCTGGAGCAGATGGTGAAATCTCGCAATGACTGACCCTGGAGCAGATGGTGAAATCTCGCAATGACTGACCCTGGAGCAGATGGTGAAATCTCGCAATGACTGACCCTGGAGCAGATGGTGAAATCTCGCAATGACTGACCCTGGAGCAGATGGTGAAATCTCGCAATGACTGACCCTGGAGCAGATGGTGAAATCTCGCAATGACTGACCCTAGAGCAGATGGTGAAATCTCGCAATGACTGACCCTGGAGCAGATGGTGAAATCTCGCAATGACTGACCCTGGAGCAGATGGTGAAATCTCGCAATGACTGACCCTGGAGCAGATGGTGAAATCTCGCAATGACTGACCCTGGAGCAGATGGTGAAATCTCGCAATGACTGACCCTGGAGCAGATGGTGAAATCTCGCAATGACTGACTCTAGAGCAGATGGTGAAATCTCGCAATGACTGACCCTGGAGCAGATGGTGAAATCTCGCAATGACTGACCCTGGAGCAGATGGTGAAGTCTCACAATGGTGGATCCCTAAGCAGGTGACAGAGTCTCGCAATAATTAATTATTTAGTAAAAAGTAGACCATCAGATGGGCAGAACTTTGAGCAAATGGACCAATGAAAAGTTGGAGCATTGAACAGCAGGTAATGATGAAGATGAAGGGAAGAAGACAGACAAGAGAAATACAAAGAGTTGTGGGGAATGATACTAAAGTCTTGTGGGGTCTTGGATAGGTGTGGTAGGGGAATGGCATGGGAGCATGAGAACAAACATTGGGGTAGAAGGGGACTGTGGAAAGGGAGGGGTGTAAGGGTGGAGAAGGGAAATGTGAGTGAGGGGAGGGTGGAGAAGGGGAATGTGAGTGAAGGTGAAGGTGGAGAAGGGGACTGAGTGAGGGAGATGGAGAAGAGGACTGTGAATGAGGGAGGGTGGAAAAAGGGACTGTGTGTGAGGGAGGATGGAGAAGGGAACTGTGAGTGAGGGGAGTACAGAGAAGGGACTGTGAGAGAGGGAGTATGGAAAAGGAACTGTGAGTGAGGTTGAAGGTAAAGAAGGGGAGTGTGAATGATGGGAGGACGGAGAAGGGGACTGTGAGTGAGGGAGGGATGGAGAATGAGACCGAGGTAGAGTGGAGAAGGGGACTGTGAGTGAGGGAGGGATGGAGAATGAGACTGTGAGCGAGGTAGGATGGAGAAGAGGACTGTGAGCAAGGGAGGATGGAGAATGGGACTGTGAGTAAGGGGGAGATGGAGAAGGGGACTGAGTGAGGTTGAAAATGGAGAAGGGGGATTGTGAGTGAGGGATGATGGAGAAGGAGATTGTGAGTGAGGGAGGGATAAAGAAAGGGACAGTGTGAGAGGTTGCAGATGGAAAAGGGGACTGTGAGTGTGGGAAGGATGGGGAAGTGGACTGTGAGTGAGGGGAGGATAAAGAAGGAGATTGTGACTGAGGGAATGATGGTGAAGGGGACTATGAGTGAGGAAAGGTTGGAGAAGAGAACTGTGAATGAAGAAGGGATGGAGAAGGGGATTGTGAGTGAGGAAAGGATGGAGAAGAGAACTGTGAATGAAGAAGGGATGGAGAAAGGGACAGTGAGTGAGGAAAGTTTGGAGAAGAGAACTGTGAATGAAGAAGGGATGGAGAAGGAGACTGTGAGTGAGAAGAAGATGAAGAAAGAGATTGTGACTGAGGGAATGATGGTGAAGGGGACTGTGAGTCAAGTTGCAGGTACTCCACCATATGATAATTCAACTACCTGTTATGATGGGTCCATAGAGCTGTGCAGATTTCAGATGCTCTGCTAGTGCTTCCTCGGAGTAAGTGATTACTTCTGAAGGGTTTTCCTTCTTTTTGACCTTAGCTGCTGAGTGAAGCTTGTCTGTGGGAAATATAGGAATGAACTAAAGCTAACAAGGTAGAGAGGGCCTTAAGCCATCATTATACAGATCGTCATATTTCACTGCATGTTGACAACAGATTGGAATGAGTGAGTGTTGTCTGCCATATGGCTGTATTATCTTTAATTCTGTTATCATGTGTGCACCGAGGAACTCCCATTTCTCCATCACTACTGATCTGGTAATTCAAAAGCTGGTTTATCTCCATTGTCCTCTCCTCTGACTCAGCATTGTTGGTCTGAGGAGTGACATGCAGTAGAAGGCTAGGGAAGGTTGAATATGTGATGTCACTCATCTATCCTCCCTTGATCAGGTCATTGAACCTCTCTGGCCACTATCTCCAGAGCTAAGTACCATAATCCTGCCATTGGCCTTCCCAGCAAAGTCCAGCCATATCTGTATGTTCTCTATGACAGGCTTCTTTCTCCTATCCATGGGAAAATTTTTTTTTTATTCATTCGTGGGACTTGAGCGTCACTATTTGGCCAACATTTATTGCCCATCCCTCGTTGCCCTTGTTCAGAGGGAAGTGGAGAGTCAACCACATTGTTGCAGCTCTGGATTCACATGTAGGCCAGACCAGGTAAGGACGGCAGATTTCCTTCCCTGAAGGACATTAGTGAACCTACGGAACCTCATTGTCTGCAACATGATGTTCATGGATGTATCTGAGAATGATGGTGCAGCCTAGGCATGTCAACCTTCCATCTGTCAAGTTGCTGGCTCTGTTTGGACATTCTGACACTCACCTCCTTTAAATAGTGGGGCTGAAATAGACTGCTCACCACACCGCCCACTCTAATTGGCTGGAATCCCAGAAGTCAATTTGGGATGGCACAGTGGCACAGTGGTTAGCACTGCTGCCTCACAGCGCCAGAGACCCGGGTGCGATTCCCGGCTTGGGTCACTGACCATGTGGAGTTTGCACATTCTCCCTGTATCTGCGTGGGTTTCCTCTCACAGTCCAAAGGTGGATTGGCCATGCTAAATTGCACCTGAGTGCCAAAGGGACTAGCTAAGGTAAATGAATGGGGTTATGGGCATAGGGCCTAGGTGGAATTATGGTCATGCAGACTCGATGGGCTGAATGGCCTCCTTCTGACTGTAGGAGCCTACTAAATACCATAATTAGGTCAAAAAGGCACTGAAACGCCTGCTGCTCAAACTTCTGTGTTCCTGAGGCATTAACAGCTTCTCCTGTTGTGAGCCAGTTGGAAATGTGAAATGCATCCCTAAATAACAAAAGAGATGATGGCGCAAGACAAGCTAGGAAGATAATGGGATAAGAAACAAAGGGTGTCTCTGGAGGAGGTATGAATGGGAATAGCAAAATTATCACCAACTGCCATTATAAAGGATTTACTTTTTCTGAAAAGCTTGCAGCAGTTCCTTTATGTGTTTTGTACTGTAGAGGAAAGCAAAAATGAAAATCTGCCAATGCTGTCAATCTAAAATAAAGCTGAGAATGCTAAAATCTTATTAAAATATATGTTTCATTCACCCTTCAGTCCAGTGAAGGGTTGCACCCAAACATTATAACCTGGTTTTTTCCATTCAAGATGGTGACTAACCTGTTGACCTTGCCACATTGTCTCTTGTTTTGAGGACTTACGAATAATGTTTGATCAAAATGTGGAAGATTTGGCTGTGTGAGGCCAACATTGATGAGATGCATTGAGCACTGACTATTTCTGGAGAGTGCTGAACCAACAAGTCAGAACAAATTGATGTTGTTCTGACCACATCAAGTTGGACCAATTCTAGAATATAGTGCATAGTTTTGGTAACTCAACCTCAAAAAAAAGACATAGATGCTTCAGGAAGGGTTCAGGTAAAAGTGGGCAGAATAATTCAGAATAATTAGAGATCTGAATTATGAAGAAAGTCTCAAGTTGAGAAAAGATGATTGACTCAAATGAATCTTAAAATAATGATAGCATTAATGAAGTTTAAATAAAACAATAACAAATTTGATAATGAGTGTAAGACTGGAAGGTTCAAGTATAAAATTCACAAAACTGAGACATGATCACACAGGGCACATGTGCCTTTCACACAGGGCAGTGCCTAAGTGGAACAAACTCCCTGAGTGAGTTGTTAGTGAAGGGTTTATTTTTACATATAAGAAGGACCTGGGTTAATCTCTCCTGAGAAGGGTGATTGTGGGTTACAGACATATGTGCGCCATTGTGGCACAGTAGTTAGTACTGCTGCCTTACAGCACCAGGGACCCGGCTTGGGTCACTGTCTGCATGTTTTCCCCATGTCTGCATGGGTTTCCGCCAGGAGCTCTGGTTTTCTCCCACAGTCCGAAAGACAAGCTGGTTAGGTATATTGGCCATTCTCCCTCAGTGTACCCAAACAGGTGCTGAAATGTGGCAACAAGTGGATTTTCGTGGTAACTTCATTGAAGTGTTAATGTAAGCCTACCTATGACACTAATAAATAAACTTAAAAAATATTAAAACTGCTGGATTCCTTTTCAGGGACTCAAATTTCTGAATAATAATTCTATTCACATTTAAGTTTATTTCATAACCAGAAGTTCTAGTAGAATTAAATATTCCCTTGATTTTGAGGTAGTCTTCAAATCCTTGGTAGCATTTCTGAGAGTTTGTGACCAAGTGTTGCTACAGCCATACCAACCCATGTGTGCTTATATGACATATAAGATATAGGAAGTGAATTGAGTCTGGTTAGCACCTAGAATGGCAACAGCACAAAAGTATCTCTGAGCCTTTTCGCTAAGATCAAGCTTCAGATCAAGCCCAAGATGGGGTGCAATGTTTTGTCAATTTGGATCTTGTTTGCCTCTCTTGTGGGAACCATGAATTGGATTCAATTGGAATTTGAATTTGGTTTTTGGCACAAACATAGACTGAATTAGGGTTTGCCTGGTCCATTTTGAGCTTTGGCTTGGTAACTTTAAGAATGGAGTAAAATTTTTTAAAAAGGAGAAAAAAAATCAAACTCTGTAGGCTATGCTTTAAATTAAAATATGATCACTGATTCTACACCACAATGGGTAGAAGTATGTCTGGCACACATTCTAGCTCACATCTTATTGTGGAAAGGTTATGTCAGTAAGAAGGATGCTTACCAGCAAGGCTCTGTCTGAATGTGATGGGATCAATAAGAGACTGGACTAGACTGAAATTCAAGCTATCACATTCCTTGGACTGTGACCACATTTGTGCAGTTACATCAGAATTGATTTCCTATTTTTCTCGCAGATGACTATGCATGCTGTGTTGGGAATTGGGCTAGGAAAGCCACTCCTTTGTGCTATCATTCACTTACACATTCTCACAGCAACATTCTGGCACCAATGTCTAGCCAGCTGGCAGGAAATTGTGGGGTGGGGGTATTAATTGTATGCTAATGCTTCACTTGATAAGGTCAGAGGACAGTTGGACATTTGCATAACACCCCCTGGTAAAAGCCTGTCTCTTATGGCACAATAATTGCAGCTGCCAAAATCCAGAAGTTTCGATGAAATAGTATTGCATATCAGTCTGTTATTTAAAGTTTTACTCAAGCTAATATTGTTCTCATTTTTCACAATCATGTGTCCATAACTGAGAAAACAGGGGCTTGATTATGGGCTACTCATTGATGTTGTTTTAACCTTCAAAGTAGCCAGGTGTAATTCAAATCAATCTTCAGAGTCTAAATTAACAGAAGTTGTCACTACGCTTTAATTTCTGTTCTGGACTGTTCAGTACTCTTTGCAACTCAGAGTAACTCAATGTACAGAGGTAGCTCATTCCCGCATGCAGCAACACTTGGAAAACATTCAGGCTTGGGCTGATAAATGACAAAACACTCACTCCACACATGTGCCCGGCAATGATCATCTCTAACAAAAAAGGGTTCAACTATCTCCCCTTGACACTTAACAGCATTACCATCACTGAAGTTTGACACCATCCATGACATCTGTCCATCTCAGAGACAATGGATAGCGCCCAGGCTCTATGTCATTTCTATATTGTATGTTGTCTATTTTGGCCATTGAAGTCCATTCATAAGTGGCAGTGACAGATGAATAGAATGGTGCCATGATCAGTTGACGTTCTTTCCTTAGGATGGTCTCTCTTTTCTGGCATCTAGTCATTTATTTTGTCCTCAGCTTTTTCCACACCCTTCCTGACTGTGTGACTCCAGACAGTATGGTTAGCAGCCAGGATTTCCCATGCACTGACTCTGATCCCAGTCAACATAAACATTTGTTTGCAGAAATCCTTGTATCGCAGATGTATTTTACCTCTTGATCCCTGTCAATAGTACATTTGCCATACAGCATGTCTTTGGGGATGTGGCCATCATCCATTTGGCTCACATGACTCAGTCAACCAAGTTGCAGCTGACTCAAGAGGGCAAACATGCTGGGGATACCTGAACTCTAGTGTACTTCCAATTTGGCACTTTGTCTTGCCAGGTGCCTAATGCAGACATTTGAGGCAATGGAGGTAGAAGCTGTTCAGCACTTTTCTTAGATAAAGCATCTTGCTTGATTCACACCCTATTCACCACTTTAGACATTGACTCAGTCCACAACCAGCAAGTAATGGCTGCAGTGTGTACTATCTAGAAGTGCGCTACAGCAACTCACCAAGGCTCCTTTGACAGCACATTCCAAATCAGGGACCGCCGCCACATAGAAGAACAAAAGGAACAGATGTATGGGAATGCCACCAGTTACGGGTTGTCCTCCGAGTCACACACCATCCTGACTTAGAGCTATATCATTTCTTATTCACTACCTCAAGGTCAAAATCCTGGAACTCCCTTTCTATTGCACTTTGAGTGTACCTATTTCATGTGCATCTCATTGATACAAGAAGTCAACTAACCATCTTCTCAAGAGCAATTGGATGGCCTTGTTAATTAAACTGAAATCCCAGGAATGAATAACTTGGATCAAGATTTTATAGTATCTCCCACCCAGAGGGATATTACAGTCCTGTCAAAGTTAACAGCATCTGCCAGGGGGAGACACACTGTGGTGGGGCTGTAATATCTTGGCCTTAGAGATGTTCCTCTCCTCTGTGAAGCATACATGAATATTTCATTGACACACTCTAATCTTGCAAGCACACACTCATCTTAACCATGGGATATCAGCAGCCTGTTTTAGCGATTGAAGCATATCTTAGATTTATTTTGAAAGATCCAAACTGTGGCACACCTCAAGTCCCATTGTAAGTTTCTCATCAACATATTCTCATCACTTTCCTCCTCGAAACTGAACAACTTCCCACCCTAATCTCTTCTGATGAAAACTCGCAGTCCTAACCATTCACCTTGTTTCTCTTTCCTCACTCGCTGCCAGATCTGCTGAGCATTCCCATTTTAGTTTTCTTCCAGCACACACAGATTTCGCTTTTGAACTCCTCATCCTGTTTATGAGGTTCCATCTCGAATCATTTTGTCTTCTCATCAATAGTTTCACTGATATTTAAACCTCTTCGACCACACCCTTCCCATATTCGCCACCATCAATCTTATATGTGGATTATTGAATCCCATCATTTTAATCACAGACAATTTCACCTCTGATAACTTGCCTCCCTAACCACTCACATTCTCTTAAATCCTTCCAATCCCATTTCCATTCTGTAGAAAAGTTACATTGAAATTGAAACGTTTGACGGGATTTTCTAGTCCTCCAGCGGTGAGCATCACTGTTTCTCTCTACACAGATGCTCTCTGACTAGCTGAGTTTTTCCAGCACTTTGTATATATTCACATTTCCTTGTTCAATCAAGCCTACAATCGAGATGTGACCAATGAAGATGAGAGAAAATTTATGACAGAAATTTGGGGGGTGGGGAACTTAAGCCCTTGTTACATATTTATGTGAGATGCACAAGACTGGAGTAGCTGCACATCAATAATCTGTATTAGTCCGAAATAAACCTGCAAGGAATTGCAAGTGGTATAGCTTCACACAACACTTCTCACTGAATGCTGTACATCAGTGACACATCAGGCACCACTATCCCTATCTGGGAAACTCTATCTCAAACAGCATCACTGAAGCTTCACACACCAGTACCCATACATGTGAAATATTCTCCCAGATTAAGCTCTGTCCCTTTCTTTCAGAAGTTGAGATTCAGAGTTAAATCTGGGCTAGATTTTACAGTACAGCGTGGTACTTGTATCCCTGACTCAGAAGTCGGTGACGAGTCTCTCCACCATAAAGCCACCTTCAAAAACCCCTAGCTTGGAGCAGCGTTAATAGGTTTAATGCAAGACTCTCGCCCCTATCTTAGGAGGAAGTCTCACACTGGGGAGCTGCTGGCCAGCAACTCTGTAGCTCCAGCAGCAGTGGTGGCCACTGCTAAGACTACAGGCAGTTACTGAAGAAAAGGAGCTCGTGAGATTAGTTTTCAGGTAAGACAGGTTGGCAAACTGATAAAATTTTGGGGTGGGATAGGGGTGGAACGTTTACAAAACCAGTGGGAGACAGTTAAAGGGGGAATATGACCTTTGGAGATTACCTCCAATGGACACAGGGGACTCCCAAATGCCCCCTGCTCACCACCACCCACAGCTGGTAGTGTAAAATCCTGCCTCACATCTTCCTGAGCCAGAGTGTAATGTATATATCAGAGAGTACGGGAAATGTGTCACTTATTTCACCGGTCACTAGATCCAATGTGGTTGACAGGTGTCCTTGTAAGAATGTCTAAAGCTGAATACTGCTGTTAATCAAACTATTGTGCAGACAGAGAGAAGGAACGGCTAATTGATGATAGATTTAACAATAGATGAGAAGAGAGTTGTGAACCTTAGCTCTGTACATAAAGCTGGGAGACTAGCAATGTGCCAGAGAGCCAAGATTTGCAGATACAATTTAGAATTTAGTGGTCAAGAGCTGGATGTTGTGATCCAAATGCTTTGACCTTGTATGCATGGGAATTACTGAACTTTGTAAGTGGGAGCTGGAGACTTGATATGGGGAGAAGAAGAATAAAAAGGAAGGGAAAACGTGACTCAATGGATTTTTAAAATTTAAAATGTTTATGTTGTGCCATTCATTAGCGTCTGTAACTAAAATTCTTATTTGATTAACAGGGTTATGAGGTTTATGATATGGGAAGGTGTTTATAAAGCCATCGATAAAATGATCATTTCCCACGCAGTGTAAAATTCTCATTGGGATTATTCCAGGAAGAGTCATTAAGATTGGTAGGAGGCTAGTAACATGAACATGCAGACTATCTTCCTTTTTAATACATTAAAAGGGTAAATTTAACCCCACCTACCAGATGGAGACCAGACAAGTACACCAGTCGGGTGGCACAATGGTTAGCACTGCTGCCTCACAGCGCCAGGGACCTGGGTTCAATTCGTGGCTTGGATCACTGTCTGTATGGAGTCTGCACATTCTCACCATGTCTGCATGGCTTTCCTCCAGGTGCTTTTTCCTACAGTCTGAAAGGTGTGCAGGCTAGGTGCATTGGCCATGCTAAATTTTCCTTCTGTAATCAAACAGGAGTGTGGCCACTAGGGGATTTTCACAGTAACTTCATTTCAGTGTTAATGTAGGCCCACTTGTGACACTAATTAATAAATAAACCAAAATTCAACTAAGTTTAATCACAGGGTGACTTGCTTGTGGCATCATGCAGCAGTGCCATCATGGTCTTGAACTTTAACTTGTTTTTGTTTGAGTGATTAGTAAGGATATTTAGCTGAAGCCCATCAGAACCTTTGCCTCAGACCACCATGATCCCCTTCCCCCATCAACCCCGTCAGTTTGATTGATACTTCAGGAGGAGCAGGAGTGAACTTTAGGTCATTACAATGAGCGTGCAAGAAGAACATGCATGGCCATATATTGGACAATCAAAGAAGTGCCAATTTCTAGTAATATTAGTGAAATAACAATACAAAATGTGCTGCCATGAGGGAGAGGGCTCAGAGGCTCGAGCTAAGACAGACTTTTCCTTGGGTAAAATAATAAAGTGGATGTGAGGAAGCTGTTTTAAGAGCTTAGGTAATGAAGAGGTATTTATCCTTGGATAGGTGTGGGCTTTGTAGATGATTAAGAGTTGTTGAAGGGCAAAGTGCTTTGTGTGGAAGGAAAAAAACAAGTTATTTGTAGGCAACTGTACTGTGTGACACTGAGAACAATATAATAAGTGGCTTTAGAATTGTAGTCATTGTTCTGTAGTTATTCTGCGACATCTACAATCTACTAACATCAGTCAAACATTACTGTGCTTATTACTCTCACTGAGAGTAACGAGCCAATAATAACATTGTACCAGTAGGTTAAAAGTCCAACACTCTTGAAATAACCTCAGAAATCAGGTAACAATCCTTCGTGATTATTAAGTAGTCATGTGTGCTTATTTAAATTACATCAGTCTCCCTACAATATCGAAACACTGTCTACAACTAATGTGATTCCTAATCCATTTTTTGTTGTCCTTGGGTTTTTGAAGAGAGGGTGTTTTTATGATGGATCAGTCACAGTTACCATGAAGCTTGCTTCTGAAGCTAAAAGGGCTAAATCAAAAGTATAATTGCATTGTAGCAAGAAGGGGAGATGGACTATCTCATTAAATAAAATATTACGAATTGGAAACTTTTGGTAAGTAGGAAAACTCAGACCTTTTTGAATCCAATTAATTATAAATATGACATTCATGCCACAAATATGTAATGTTTTGCTCATCTCTTAATATTTTTGTCACTTAACTAAAAATGTAACACCATGGGTGATGACTGTGAATGTAAAATGCCTCTTGGCTTTCTAGCTTTTCTGTAATCCATGGTTATGGGCTCCAAAGTTGTTTATTTCATTGATTAAGGAAGAAAAGGGCACATCCTGCTGACATCAGTGAGAGTAACCAGCAGTCATAACTTATTTGTCACACTTCCTGCACCAATTGAAGTGGTAACATCTTCTACAATTCTATAACTCTTGGTTCAAATATCAGATTCACAAGTAGAAAAATGGGAAGTTAAGAACAAAGATGACTTCCAAAAAGCTAATTTTATTTCTTGCTCTTTAATATGTCACAAAAACAGCAAAAATAAATCAACTGGGAAGTAAGAGAGAAGCTAAAGTGGATAACAGAGGACACAGGGCCAATAATGGGGAATGGGTGTCAGTAACTGGTTCATGGTCAGTTACTGACACCCATTCCCCATAATTGGCCCTGTGTCCTCTGTTATCTACTTTGGTCAGTGAGGGTAGACTTTGGCCTCAGTGAGACAAATAATGAATGAGCATATTTGGGAATTTGGTTCAAAGTGGAAATTAGGTGCACGGGGGGAAAGAGGAACTTTAGGTAAGGTTTACTGCAAGAACTATATTGTTTAGCACCTGGGGAAGAACAGGGTGAAGGTGCTTTTTTCTCCTACTCTTTTTCAGCATCCAAAATCTGATTTCCACATTGGTGCAGCAGAAGGAACAGGTAAATAAGTAGTTGGTATTAATAGAAACAGTAGGTTTCATCACTAATGTGTGTACTGTATTGTTTTACAGAAGTGCAGTTTAATGGCAGTGCCAAAACCTATTTGGAGGTGTAAGCTTTATTAATAATGAATTAAGTTATCACCAATTATTAATTAATTGACACACATTAGAGATAGCAGAAGAGGTGATGTACTCTAATTTCAGATCATGAGAGTGCCTGGATACCACAGTGAGTGATCAGGGCAAACATATCTGCAGTGAATGTTTGCAACATTGGAACTTTGGCTTTGAATTATTGAGCTGGAGGCAGAACTGAAGACAGTGTGGCACATCCAAGAGAGGGAAAGTTACTGGGACACTTTATTCCAGTAGGGGGTCACACACTTCAAGGTAATGTCTTCTTATCTGGCCATTGGCCAGGGACGACAGCATGTGACAGCAAATGAGGCAGGTAAGAGAATGCAGAGTGCAGGAGTGCAGAATCCTGAGCCCTTGCATTTGTCCAACAGGTTAGAGGTTTTCTGGTTGTTTGGTTGAGCCTGAGGGCTGCAGGAGGGATGAACTAACTAGCCAATGGCACCGTGGTACATTGAACCTTTCAACAAAGGGAGTTACAAGAAATGTAAATTTAGTGGTGATAAAGCCATTGAATGTAAAGGGAAAGTGATTTGGCTCAAGCACTGAAGTTTCAGGACAGATGGGTGAGTTGCATTGGAGGCACTCAGTGTTACTGAAATGGGGGACAGGATGTGAGATTTGAAGTTCAGCTCTTGGTCAAACAAGACATGACATATGAGATATTGAGCTTAGACTGAACAAGTGACTAGAAATGAAATATAATTGGGCAAGATTAGGGAATTCTTATCAAGAACTAAACCATGAATTGTACTTAAAGCACTATCATTAGAAAGATATTAAATTGTCCCGTATAAAATGGTGCATTTCTGAAAAATGAGGAGTTGATGAAAGAATAGAGGGAGCAGGCAGGCAAGTGGAGTTGTTCTGTGACAAAGTATTTAATTTTGTGGGGCCTAATAGGTTTTCTTGATTCCTAAAATCCTCATTTTTAACTCTCTGTACTCTCTTGTTTTGTCTTCAGGCCTTTTCCAAAGAGCGATTATTCAGAGCGGGTCAGCCTTATCGAGCTGGGCAGTGAATTACCAGCCAGCAAAATACACAAGATTACTGGCGGAGAAGGTGGGCTGCAACATGCTGGATACCCTTGACATGGTGGACTGTCTGAGGCAGAAATCCTTCAGGGAACTAGTAGAACAGGACATCAAGCCAGCCCAGTATCATGTTGCTTTTGGCCCAGTCATTGACGGAGATGTAATACCAGATGATCCCGAAATTCTGATGGAGCAAGGAGAGTTTCTAAATTACGACATCATGCTGGGAGTCAATCAAGGGGAAGGATTCAAATTTGTGGAATGGATAGTAGATCAGGACGATGGGATATCTGGGAGTGACTTCGATTTTACTGTTTCTAAGTTTGTGGATAACCTTTATGGCTACCCTGAGGGTAAAGACACTCTCCGGGAAACAATCAAGTTCATGTACACTGACTGGGCAGACCGTGATAATCCTGAGACACGAAGGAAAACCTTGGTGGCTCTTTTTACTGATCATCAGTGGGTGGAGCCTGCAGTGGTGACGGCCGATCTGCATGCTCGTTATGGCTCTCCTACATACTTCTATGCCTTCTACCATCACTGTCAGAGTGACATGAAACCAGCCTGGTCTGACGCATCCCATGGAGATGAAGTACCCTATGTTTTTGGGATCCCTATGGTTGGACCAACTGATCTGTTCCCATGCAACTTTTCCAAAAATGACGTGATGCTTAGTGCTGTTGTCATGACATACTGGACCAATTTTGCCAAAACGGGGTAAGCTGCATATTTATTTATGCTCATAGTTATTGGTTCTATGAGAGTACCAAATGAAGAGTATGGAAATACATGTGGAGTAAATAGTCCATTCGCACTGGTGTAGCAGATCATTGTAAGAGCTCCCTCTGCTGGCTCAATGAGAAAATGCATTACCAAATGGTACTGAGACCCAATGTGGAGATTCCAGCGTTGGACTGGGGTGTGCGCAGTCAGAAGCCTCACAACACCGGGTTAAAGTCCAACAGGTTTATTTGGCAGCATACGCTTTCGGAGTGCTGTCCTTCAGGGGTAGCACTCCAAAGGTTCATGCTGCCAAATAAACCTATTGGACTTTAACCTGGCTTTGTGAGAGCTCTTAGAGTACTGAGCTTGACAGGCTAAAAAGGTCTCTGGGAGAGGAATTCAACACTGTTGCACCAATTCTTTGTCCATAAAGCAGGCAAATGACAAATTTTAGCAACAGGAAAACCTGTGTCAGATTTGTGCAAGTACGCATGCCACTGCTCAGTGTGGCAAGAAATTTTATTAGGCAGCGTTTGAGGTTGTCCCAAATGATCGCTGGCCTCACTTCAGCATTTAAATTGAATTTATTGGGCCTAATTGCCTTTCCTGAATTCATTTCCTATGCACACGTTGCCAACCCATTTGCCATGTCTATGCTGCCTCAAGGCATGACTGCACATTCCCGGATTCTATAAATCTTTAACCAGTAGCACACAAGAGGCAGCAAAAGGGCATGGAAATGACCAGGAGGTAATTGTTTTTAAATACACCTTAATGTGGAGCCAGTAGGAGCAGGGATGCCTCCCTCTCAGCCAACTCCCTTCTGCTTCCTGGTCTTATCCATGAGTCCCAGCCAACAACAGAACCTGCTGAAATTGGTTCCACAGATCCTGGCAGCAGTCTAGTATTTCATCCAACTGGCCATTTTTATGTGTAAGCCAGATGGTGTCAGCAGGTAAATTGAACATAAGATGAACATTGAATCGATTCCACTAAAACACATTTTCAGGCAAAAACTTTACATAGTTGTCAATATGTGTGAGGTCTGACATTGAGACTAGTAATGAATCATGAGGTCAGTGGTAGTAAACTAATTGGAACAGTTTATTAACACGACTTTACCTTACCTCCACTCAGGGTGGAGCTTGTGCCCTGCATCAACTGACCCAGTTTCTTAAAGGGCATGTCCCAATATATATAACAGTTTGTAGGAATGGGCCTTCCATCTGATGCCATTCTCCTTACCTTTGGGGCATGATATCAAGCACCTCTACTTTGATCCCTTTGGAGAACAACTTATACAGGATTCCAGCTGACAAGTGCACAATTCTATAATGGGCACTTACCAACTATGTCTTGATTGGTAATGGAGGGAGTGGGGTGGACAGTGAACAACTTGGACTGCAGCATTTACCAAATTGTTTTTAAATTGACCTCTCCAACTACATTAAGCCTTTTTCTATCTAGAGGCCAAGCACTAATAAATGCTTCCAGAACACAAGGGAACATCTGTGCTTTGGACATGTGGGGAGGAGAAGCAGGGTTTTATATCCATTTTTGAGCAAAAATGGGCATTACATGTGATAAAGTATGACTTGTAGTTATAGGGTGGGTAGGACCTGTGATAACCATCTAGATGAAATTCTTCACACACATCCAGGTGTGACTACTGGAAAGAGCACAAAACCCAACTGAATAATGGTTGCTAAAGGAAATGGTGGATAATTCAAAGCCATGTTAACTATACAGCAACAAGAATCTCAAAGTAAACACTATTGTGGAATTTACAGTGCCAGACAGTTATAAGTAAGAATAAGCATATTATTGAGAAATATTTTTAGGAGTTTAGGTTATGTTGTAAATGGTACTAGTCAGTTTCGCCTAGGGGAAAAAAGAATCATCACAGGGCTCTTCAGCATCACAATTCTTTTTAGTTAAGCTTTTGCCTAGCTAATTTTATTCATTTCTTTATTCTTTGAGTATACTGGAGTCAACGCTTTCATATGGATTTCAAGCTTTATAAAAAATTGCTAAAGAGTTTGAAGATATTCATAATGTGCATGTCAACTCTTGAAAATTGTTCCTATTTGACACAGAAGGGTCTTTGATTTAATTAAGGTTTGCTATGAAATTGGGATTGTCTAACAGGATTAATTCTGTACAACGCATAAGCTATCTGGTAATATGGTTTAAATCCAGTAGCTTGAATTAGATGAAGTGCGTAATCAAAGTCTCCAACATAGCACATCAAATAGAAGAACAAGTGTGAGATCGCAGTATCTAGTACACACACACACACACACACACACACACACACACACACACACACACACACACACACACACACGACTTTTAACATCAAAGTCTTCATGTCATGCTATTGTATAACTAAATATTAGACAGTAAAGATATGCAGTTGATAATAGGCGATGTGGTCCACTTAAGAATAAGATTTCAAGTCGTGATAGAAAAGAGTGCAAAAAGTAAGGACACAACATGGCTGTTACTTACAAAACCATCCTGTTTCCCATGGCATGTCATGATTTTTAGAGACAATTTTTGTTTCAAAGACTCAGAAATATCTGCATGGTCAATGTTTGTTGCCCATCCTATATGACCTGAGAGATTGTTAGTGGAACTTCTTTAAAACAATTAGTTTTACAACTGAGTTGCTTGTGAGGAGTGTAAGAGTTGATCATGTAGTGTTCGGGTGAAAGTCAGGTAGCAGTGGTGAAAGTTCTCTTTGCTGAAGAACATCAGTAAACCTTTTGAGGTTTTGTAATAACCAGCATGTTTCATGGTAATTTCTATTCTGGTTCTAGCCCATAAATGACTTAAATTAATTGTATTCACTTTCACAAGGTGAATAGTAAGGTTTGAACTCCTGAGTTTTGTGTTGCTCATCTATTGGTGACACAGTGGCTAGCACTGCTGCCTCACAGCTCCAGGGATCTCTGTTCGATTCTCAGCTTGGGTCACTGTCTGTGTAGAGTTTGCATGTTCTAGCCAGGCCTAGAGGGATTAGTGGAGTAAATGTGTGGAATTACGGGGATAAAACCTGGGTGGGTGAGATTGTTATTGGTGCAGACACACTAGGCTGAGTGGCCTCATTCTGCCCTGTAGGGTGTCTATGACAAATACCAATCACAATATTCCAGTGTCCTGTCACCATCAGGAAAGTAATTGAATCAAATTTTTTTTAAAAAGACGCAAGTCGTTGGGTCAGTATCAGTACTGCGCACATTGTCGCTGCCTGCAAAACTTTCTGTGCTCAACCATGTTGCATTATTTCAGCTAGGATTTCTCATCCTAGATGTAGCAGTGATGTGTCAATGCAGCCACACAGCTAAACTGTGGCAGGTCCAGGGCTGTGTAAATCTCACTGTTGGAAGTTTAAACTTCCCAGGTAATTTCAGCACATCTGTGCACAGCAGGAACTCTTCAGGATCTTAACATGCATCAGTCTAAACTTTATTGCTCTGAAGATTTGGGCCAATTTATAACCTGGGGGGTTGCACTACATTATGTTGTTGCTGAGTCCTGTAATCACGTGATTCATTCTGACCTTACTGGTGTGTTTTCCAACTTAATCAGGATCACAAAGAGTTCTCATTTGGCTGTGGTGCAACAGCTGCAAAGTATTTTAATTCCACATTCCTTTTCTACCTTTCACATTTGCAGATAATGCAACATCCTTTCCTTATCGCCTATTTGACAGTTCCAGATTTCAGCCAGACTCATGATGGCAGATCATACACATCTCCGCCTATGCTGTCATGTTATGCTTCGACCAATCACTAATTTCAACATATACAAATCTGTAGAGACATGGGCCTGAATTTTACACTCCTTCCACCACCAGCAACCCCCATTCTCCAGCAGCCCCCTTAATCTTCTGCTTTTTGGGCAATGGGGCTATGTGAAATTGCAGCTATGGAATTCTCCCTAGGTTCCCACCCACCATGACCTGGCAGCAAGTTTGCCAAGGCAGGTTCAGCCTCAGTAGTCAAAATCCAGCTCATAATGTCAGAAATAGAAGAGAAGAGACAGAAAATGGTCGGATAAATCACAATGATATTAAGAAGCAGACATATTAACAGAGAGATGATGACATAGTAATATAGGAAATAGGAACAAGAATAGCCATTCGACCCCTCAAGCCAGCTTCACCATTCTACCAGATCATAGATGATCTTCTATCTCAAAACAGTTTTCCTGCACTATCCCCATATCCCCTGATACCCTTAGTATCTAAAATCTGTTATCTCTATCTTGAACATACTCAATATCTGACCCTCCTCGGCCCTCTGGAGTAAGAATTCCAAAGATCCACCACCCTCTGAGTGAAGAAATTCCACCTCATTTCAAGCTTAAATGTTGTACCCCGTACTCTGAAACTGTGTCTCCTGATTCTAGATGTACCCCGTCGCCACCTCCACCCACCCTCAGCAAGGGGAAACATGCTTTCTACATCTATCTTGTTAAGTCCTGTGAGAAATGTGTATGATTCAATGAGATTATCTCTCATTCTTCTAAAACATAGAGGAATGCACTGGCCCCTCATAAGACTTACATTGGAATTAGTCTGGTGAACTGATGCTGCACTCCTTCAATGACAAGTATAACCTTCATTAGGTAAGGAGACCAAAACAATACACAGTACTCTAGGTGCAGTCTCACCAAGGCTCTATGCTATTGCAGCAGTACCTCGTAACTCCTGTACTCAAATCATCTTGTACTAATGGACCACATACCATTTGCTTCCTAAATGTTCACTGCACCTGCGTGTTAGTAGTTAGTAACTCAGGAACACTGACAGCCAGGTCCCTTTGGTTATCAACTCTTCCCACTCTCTCACCTTTTAACAAATACATAGTCAGGAAAAGAGACACATGCACACAGGAACAGAAAATAAATATATACAGCGAAATGGGTACGCTCACGCAAAGTTAGAAAAGATGATTCATGCATTTGACCACTGAGCTATGAACAACAGCTGAGAAATATGAATAGAATCACATTGCAAATAAAAAAGATTAATGAGAGGATTCAATATCCCTCTGTTTTCTCTTTTCCTGAAAGCTCTGATTAGGGTCTGGTTCAGTGAATTCCAGCTGCACTCTGTTGGGGCCATTTTGTATGTACAAAACCCAGGCAGTGTCAGCAGCCTATTCTCCATTGAGGACACCCAACCAAGCCCAATACTATCCAAACATGTACTTTCCAGCAGGAGATCACTGAATATTGATAAGAAACAGGAGCTCTGGGTGATCTTTTGTTCCGTTGTTCAAACACACTGAGATCAATTGTGGTAATAAGCTAGATTTTCTAAATAGTGAAGGGAACAGATAGGCTGCATATTAAGAGAGAATCTGTGAAAACCAAGAAGAGGTCGGTAAGATGATTCATAACTCAGCCCCCAGGACTTACTGGTGAGTGCATCCTCTGAGGAGGTAATCAGCTCAGTTGGAACACTTAAAAGGAATATTATGAAGTTACATCAAATCTACAGTGGAGAAACTGACCATTCAATCCAGCTGGTCTTTGCCAGTGTTATACTCCACAGTAACCAGGAGTTAATTTAGAGATAAGAAAAGACTGTATACTGATGAGACATATTCCTGCAGCAGACCATTACAAAGAAAAAAATCAGTGGTCAAGTTCCTTGTAACTACAAGTTTCCTATTTAAATGAGACACTCAAAGCCACAGAATCAAGTGTATTCATGTGAGAACATAATGGTTGACAGCCCTCTTTGTGAATATATGAGAATCGCATGCTATGAATAATGGAGACAAGGGTATACAGTTCAGTAATATTTTGTATAAACCTAATTAAAGATGCACAAAAAAGATATGGCAGAACAAGAGAAAGGAAACTTCAAAGAAAGAAAGACACAGACACAGGGTCAATTTTTATAAATGTACCAATGACAGACAGCTTTGTGTCTCCACTACCACTCTCAGTTTTGAAGCCATCTCGGTTACGTCAGACTGCATATCTCACATTAAGTTCTGGGGAAGTTACGGCTTCCCTGAGCTGAACATTGGAACAACTGAAGCCATTTATTTGACACTTGCCAAAAGCTGAACAGCAACCCTCTTGACTCTTCCCCCTTTACGGTCACTTAGTGAAGCTGAAACGGTGCACAACTTGAGTCTTGTTTGACATTGAACTAAACTTCAAATGTGGCCGTAAAATTGGGCTTCATAAAGTCCAGGATCCCGCTTTGGAACCAAAATAGCTTATGTGGCATTTATACACATGTTCAATGTGGCTTGCGGCAGTCCCCTTTCTTTTGAGGGCATAAGCACCAGTGTTATGATTGCGCTCTGGAGGTGTGCAGAGTCAGGGTCCACAGCTGATTTGACACCAGCGCTGCCAGTTTTGATCTTGTAGCTCCAGCTAATACCCTCTTCTCAACATGCACAGCTGTACAAGGAGGAGGAAGGATACACATGCACTCTATAAAAAGATTATCAACTACTTGCAGGTCAGTTACTGATTAACTTCTGATGGTTATGTTTGAATTTGTGGAAGTACATGGTGGCTGCAGAGTTGGCTAAAGCTGATGAAATCAGCAGGGATTGGTGCCATGTGTAGATGGCCTTTTCTGACTGTGCGTGTTCCATTCAGTTCACTTGCTCCCCATTGGGTGCTGTAGCTGCCATCCACCTCGAGCTGCAGAAGGAGAGGGAGATTGAGCAAAGACAGCAAAGAGGAGGACAAGCTGAGAGAGAGGAAGAGGAGGAGGAGAAGGAGAGGAGGGAGAGAAGTGCTCTCAGCAGAAAGCCTTATCTTACGAGAATCTTACTAGATTATTTATTTCACCTTCACCTCAGCCAGGCAGTGTGAATGTCTTCTGATGAATATCTGCTATCCTAGCAGCAGTCACAAAGTTTTCATTCAGTGACAGATCAATTTTCCCTCAGTATCTGAGCCAGAATATGTGGCTGCTAGGCAACAAGGGTTATCCACTTTTAGTCCTGGCTCATGACTATCACATGTGGTTTGCATGTGTGCAATAAGAATTATCGTGGCACATGAAACATCATGGAGAAAATCATTTGAATATAAAAGTAGGGAGGTCTTGCTGCAGCTGTATAGGGCATTGGTGAGGCCGCAGCTGGAGTACTGTGTGCAGTTTTGGTCGCCGCACTTACGCAAGGATATTTTGGCCTTGGAGGGAGTGCAGAGGAAGTTTACTAGGCTGATTCCGGAGTTGAAGGGGTTGAACTATGAGGAGAGGCTGAACAAACTAGGCTTGTACTCGTTAGAGTTTAGAAGAATGAGGGGAGATCTCATTGAGACGTGTAAGATGTTGAATGGGATGGATAGGATAGAGGTGGAGAGGCTCTTCCCGCTCAGAAAGGACAGTAGGACTAGAGGGCACAGCCTCAGGATAAAGGGGGGGCGATTTAGAACAGAGTTGAGGAGGAACTTCTTCGCTCAAAGGGTGGTGAATCTCTGGAATTCTCTGCCCGTTGAAGTGGTGGAGGCTGCCTCGCTCAATATTTTTAAGACGCGGGTTGATAGGTTTTTGATAGGCAAGGGGATTAAGGGTTATGGGGAGAGGGTGGGAATGTGGAACTGAGCCACGACAGATCAGCCATGATCTTATTGAATGGCGGGGCAGGCTCGAGGGGCTAGATGGCCTACTCCTGCTCCTATTTCTTATGTTCTTATGTTCTTATTAGAGTGCTGAAACAATGGTTCTGCTGCCTGAACCTTCTGGATGAGCTCTAGTACTCACTGAAGCAAGTCTCTTGATTATGGTGGTCAGCTTATCATCCAAAATATCATGAAGGCACAGTGCTATCCACTAGGAAGATACTGACCAGCTCAGGAACAGGAGATGTTCGTGGAGGAGCAGGAAGTGGAGGATGGTAGGAGGGTACCAGCACAATCCCTTTCCAGCCAGTTGTAACATGATTATTTCATTGAACAATGGTTCCATTGAGCACAACCACAATTTCCCAGAGAAAAAAGGTCACATAGCTTAACATCTCTTTGTCACTGACCATCATAGCGTCCTCCTGGCCACAACGCTGAAATAAAAGCCACAGCAAAACAGCCATTCTAAGTCAGCTTTATCCAACAAACCATCTAATATTTCATACAAGCACTAACTAATCATTCATGTGCATACCCCTATTGCCTCTCTAATGGCTGCCTTGTTTATGGCAGTACAAATAAATCTGGTGGGGTCTCCTGCTAGTATAAACCTAGTGGACTTTAACCTGGTGTTGTGAGACTTTGGGTACAAGTAAGCACAAAGAACAATTAGGCTTAAAAAATTGGTCAGTGAATAGTTTCAATGAGCAACTTTTTGACATAGTTTTGTAATATTTCCATTCATACTAAATTTTCCAGATGAATTGACCTCTTAATGGAAGTCCTGGTTTGGCAGTGATGCCACAGTTCCCCTGAATGGACACATGGTTGCAACTGAGGAACTCAATTCTGGATGCATCTGACATTATGGCATTATGATGAGGATGACAACATGAATTTCATCTTTGAATGCCATCATCTAGAATCAGGATTTCAAAATATTTGGTGGAGGGTGATTCTCCCAAAAGTGTTGAAGTGGTGGGAAAACTGTTCTAAACCCCGACAGTTCAGCTTCTAACCTGAATTTCCAAACTCTGTGCACTACAGAGGACCCCATCGTGAATCTCATTAAAAACCCAAGGGGAGGGGGCTACTCGTGCCAGAGTCTGACAGTTCTGGAACTCTGCGCATGTGCAGTGGCCCTGATCTGTCAGACTTCCCGTTTGCTGGCCAGCCCGATCGCTGGCCAGTCCAGAACACCCACAGTGCTGCCCCTTCAGCACCTCCCCAAGGCCTGATCACAACGATTCCTAGGCCAGCCCTGACCCCTCACACCTCCCCCCCACTCGCCATGTCCCGAAGCGCCCCAATGCACAGCCCACGCACCCCCCCCCCAGGAATGGCAATCCCCTCACCCCCCACGCCCTAGCAGGACCCTTCCCCCGCACTTATCTCCCTCTGCCCCCCCTAGAGATGCCCCCCCCAGCAGAGCAGCCCCACCTCCATCCCACCTCAATCGCTGCCCACCTTCTATCCCACACCAATCCTGTCCACAATCCCCACCCCCACTGATCGCTCCTAGGCCCTGCTCACAATAGGTCCCACCCCCTTTGCACTGCCCAATGACTGCTGGGCATTGTCAAGGTGCCCCCAGGGCATGGGCACTTTGCCCCTTGGGCAGGAGGCACAAGTTGGTACTGCCGGGAAGGCATTACCCACCCTATTGCTCGACCTCCCTCAGGGGCCCCAATTGCCCCTCCTTCATTCCAGTGGGTCTCCCACTAGTTCCCCAAACATGGGGAGCTAGTCTGAACTCCGCTAGAATGAAGTACTCCTGGCGGGATGGGAGATTCAATCGGGATCTGAAAGTTCTCGAGAATTAACTAATAAACATATTTAAAACATTAAAAAAAGATTTAAATTACCTGCCTTCCCATCAGTTTGCAATGTGGTCTAACCGGCAACTGTTCGCCAGCTCTGGGAAATGCTCATGCTTTCCCGGCGCATGCACAAATCCTTGTTCAAGGCCGGCAACGCGCACTGCCCACCGCGACCTGACTCAAAAGTTGCAGATCACGATGGGAGAATCGTGGCCTTGGTTTCAGATCTGGGTTGGACAGTGGATGGGAAGTCATGAGCTCATTATTCTTAGGGCTGTTTGTCATGAATGTATTTGGTATATACATTCACCAAAGTGTTGAATTAGCCAATGTCATGGATCAGTATCTTTGATCACTCCATCATGGAAGTTTAAGAACTTTTTAAAAAAACTGATTTCCTTTCTGCTACTTGAAATGCAAATTCCTTGGCTCAAAATTGAACAATTCATTTTCCAGGAATGGATTTTATGTTCTTGATTAGAGAAAACATGAAGAACATTCATTGACTGTCACCGTAGGTTCCACAAATACCAAATCAATGATGGAATTATGGATCTAGATCCAAGTGCGCCTGCTTATGATGGAAATCATGATGTATTAAGTTAACTTTTTCTGGCAATGATGCTTTTTAGGGATCTAGGCCTTGGCTTCTGAAATATCAATGCATTCCTCAAAAACTGCATGGTGTTATGTTTGCAAGCATTGGGATTACTTGTGGATCACTGGATGGCCTGGAAGTAGTTTCTGATTGTTCATTGCTCCAAATATGGCTGAAACATGGTAGTCAAAGACTCTTGTTGGGGATGGCATACATCTTCCATTAGCAATACTCTCTTTTTGACGTTCATCTATGTTGTGCATCAGAAGGGGTGTCAAAGGCATGTAAATGTGATAGCTCGCTGCGTGCATTGCTTTTCATGTTCCAGTTATTCAATATTGGTGAGAAACTGCAGCCAACTAACCAGTTACATCCCTCATTAAGAAGACAGCTCTTGGATTTCCAGGACAAGATGGTGTATTATAACAAAGAGAGACTGCCAGGTCAGAATTGCTCAGGGGTATGTGTGCTCTAAGTTTCCAGACATCCAATGAAGAGCTGCTTTGTAAGGTAGCTGTAAAAACATTGAGAGTTCTTAGAATCTAAAGCAGTACTTGAAACCTCTTGAAAACAGTCAAGAGCTGCCACAACATTAGTTGATGTGGCACATCATCATGATACAAGGATTACTAGAGAGATGAAGTGGAATCTGAGTTTCAGGCATTTGTCAGATCATATGATTTCACACAAAATTACTTTTCTTTCATGTGATGCGAGCATTGCTGGCAAGGTCAGCATTTGTTGCACATCCCCAGTTGCGCTTGAGGGGTGGGCAGTGAGCCACTTTCTCGAACCACTGCAGTCCATCTGGTGCACTACACCCACAGTACTTTTGGGAAAGCAGTTCCAGATTTTTCCATCTGTGACAGTGAAGGAAGAACAATATAGTTCCAAGTCAGGGTGGTGTGTGTTTTGGAGGGGAACTTGCTAGTGGCAGTGTTCGCATGCATATGCTGCACTTGATCTTCTAAGTGATAATGGTTGCAGGTTTGGAAGGTACTGTCAGAAATACCTGGTGAGTTTCTGCAGTGTATCCTCTATATATAGGTTCACAGATCTGCCACTGTGTGCTGGTGAATGGAGTGACGGTCAAGAGGGTTGCTATTTGCTGGATGGTGTTGAGTTTCTTTCCTGTCGTTGGAGATGCTAAAGTTTCAACTGAGTCATCCAACCAAAGTGGATTGTAATCCATCATACTCTTTACTTGTGTCTTTTAGATGGTGGACAGGCTTTGAGGAGTGAGGAAGTAAGCTACTTGCCACAGAATCCCTGCTGCTAAACTACTCTTGCAGCCACACTATTTCTGTGACTCATCCACTTAAGTTTCTGGTCAGTTGTAACCCAAGGATGATAACAAGCACAGCAATCTTATTTTGTGCTAGATATGAGTCCAACCAATGGAGATTTTTCTTCTTCATTCCCGTTGACTTACATTTTGCTCGTCTTCCTTAGCACTACACTCAGTCAAATGCTTGCTTAATGTCAAGGGCAGTCACTCTTACCTCACCTCCTGAATTCAGCTATTTTGGCTATGTTTGGACCAACACTGCAATGAGCTCTGGAGCCTACTTTCTCTCCAGATATTGTTGTATAAATGCCACTTAATTGTACTGTCAGTGATGCTTTCTGTCATTTTATTAACAACCAAAAGTAGACTGAAGCAGAGCATGGCCAGAAAATCCTGTCCACTGTGTTGCAGAGTACAATTCTGATTCCTGTTCCCAAGAAAATAATTTGATGGATAATATCTTATCACAAATTCAAATCATAACAATATACATATTTTAAAAATTTAAACATTTGTCTAAATTTAGTTATTGCTAACTTGTTTTACATATGTTACAAAGGATGCATGTAATTGTCAAGTACGCAGAGTGCCACAACTTGAAGGTATCATTGCATGATACCCGCAAGTTACACAAAAATGCATGAATGTGTTGACTGGGAAAAATATGGAAAACATCCAACACAAAATGCTTTCATCATCCTCAAATCAGTTAAATTGAGATTTAAAACTTCATAAATCATGCATAATACACTTGAGTCTTGCATATAGATGGATCTCAGAAAGCTACTATGTTGATTTGATTAATTTATTCAACTGTGGGAGACACCATTTGCTTTCACGTATTTCAGCTTTTAACTTCACAGGCTACAGGAGGCATCTTCTAGACACTGTACCTCCAGTTCCTCAGTTCTTGTTTCATTGTACTATGTGTAGAAGTGGTTTCATGCAGCGCCACAGGCCCTTGCAAATCCCAATGAATGGCTTCTCACGGTCCAAGAGGGGATCATGAAGGACAGAACAAGGTGCAATTCCTTCAGTTAGATTTCTATCTATACTGAGAAATCCTGGCAGATGCCAACTTCAGCCTGAACACAGTATATTTGGGGCCATGTTCAGAGAATTAATGGCACTCAGATTTTTTTTTATAATTTATTTTTGGGATGTGGGCATCGTTGATTGGACCAGTATTTATTGCGTATCCTTATTTGCCTTTGAGAAGGTGGTGGTGCGCTGCCATCTTGAACTGATACAACCCATATAATGTAGGCACATCTGCAGTGCTGCTAGGGAGAGAGTTCTAGGATTTGGACCCAACAACAGTGAAGGAGTGGTGACATGTTTCCAAATCAGGATGGTATGTAGCTTGGAAAGGAACTTGCAGGTGGTAGCATTAAATCTACTCCCCATGTCTTTCCAGGTAGTAGAGATCATGGGTTTGGAAAGTACTGTCTGTTAAAAGTTCACGGAGGCAGAAGTCCCTTCATCAGAACCGCTTTACTTACAATTCCAACAGCAGAATACAGAGTGCTCTCAGTCAGCAGTCTATCTATGGGAATGGCAGAGGAACTGACATTCCTGGTAACATACAAAGTCAATGGGTCTCCTTGATAGGCCCATCAATTGGCTCCTTAATCAGGGAGTTTGTATTTCAATAGGCCAACTTCAATGGCCTGATTAAAGTCATTACAGAGTCAAAGGAACTTCAATGAGTTGCTGCAGTGTCTTTTGTAGGGGGTGTACACTGCTGCCACTGTGAATCAATGCTGGAGGGAGGGCATGTTGAAATGGTGGATGGGGTGCCATCAAGCAGGCTGCTTTGTCCTGGATGTTATCAAGCTTAGGTGCTGATGGAGCTATAAAAATGTTTTTAAAAAGTTAGAAATTGATTTATTAGTCACAAGTAGTCTTACATTAACACAGCAATGAAGTTACTGTGAAAATCCTGTAGTCACCACACACCAGCACCTGTTCGGGTACACTGAGGGAGAACTTGGCATGGCCAATTCACCTAACCTGCATACCTTTGGAGGAAACCGGAGCATCTGGAGGAAACCCATGCATACATGGGGAGAATGTGCAAACTCCACACAGGCAGTGTCCCAAGCCAAAAACCAAACCTGGGTCCCTGGCGCTATGAAGCAGCAGTGCTAACCACTGTGCCACCATGTTGCCCCGCTGTATTCATCTAGGCAAGAGAGTTTTCCATCATACTGATGACTTGTGCTTTGTAAATGGTGGATAGTATTTATACGGCTGGTTCGGTTCAGTTTCAGTGATGGTAATGCCATTGAATATCATATTGGAGATTGTCATTGTCTGGCATTTGTGTAGGTGAATGTTACTTGCCACTTACCAGCCCATGCCTGAATATTCTTCAGGTCATGCATATGGACACAGATTGCTTCAGTGTTTCAGAAATCATGAATGGTGCTGAACATTGTGCTGTCATCTGTGGACATCTTCACTTCTAAACTTATGATGGAGAGAAGGTCAATGATGAAATAGCTGAAGATGGTTGGGCCTAGGACACTACTCGGAGGAACTCCTGCGGTGATTCTCCAGGACTGAGTTGATTGATCTCAAACAACTATAACCATCTTCCTCTGTGCCAAGAATGGCTCTAGCTGTGAAGAGTTGTCCCCCGATTCTCATTATCTTCACTTTTGCTTGTTCTCCTTGGTCAAATGTTGTCTTGATATCAAGGGCAGTCATTCTCACTTTACCTCTAAATTTCAGCTCTTTTGCCCATGTTTGGCCTAGAGCTTTAATGATGTAAGGAGTTGAATGGCCAGTGAAACCCAAACTGACTGTCAGAGAGCAAACTATTGTTGCATAAGTGCCGCTTGACAGCACTATCGACAACCCCTTCCATCAGTGTGCCGATAATCGAGGGTAAACTGATATGGATGGTAATTGCCCGTGATGGATTTGCCCTTTTCATGGATAGGATATACCTGAGCAATTTTCCATATTGCCAGCTAAATGCCAGTGTTGTAGCCGTACTGGAACAGCTTGGCTTGAGGTGCAGCTAGTTCTATGGCACAAGTCTTCAGTAGTGTGGCTAGAATGTTGTCAGATTTTCATAGCCCTTTAACATCTTTCTTTCCCTTCTCACCTTTGCTCAATGATAGTTCCAAAGTTGGTCACAGCATGAGGACAACTTAGTTCTTCACGATTCGTATGCATTAGGAACAAGAGTAGGTCATTCAGCTTCTCAAGCCTGGTCCACCATTCAGTAAGATCTGATTGTGGCCTCAACACCACATTCCACTCACTACTGATAACCTTTGACTCCCTTGTTAGTGAAGAATCCATCTAACGCTGCATTAACAGTTTTCAGTGACCCTGTCTCCACTGCTGTCTGGGAAAGATAGTTCCAAAGACTCACGACCCTCTGAGAGAACAAAATTATTTTAATCTCTGCCTTATTTTTAAACTGTGTCCCTAGTTCTAGTCTCTTTCACAAAGAGGAACATCCTCTCAGCATCCACCCAGTCAAGTCCTTTTTCAAATTGTATACAATATTCTAGGTGGGGTCTCACCAATACCTCGTACAATTGTAACAAACACCCCTAATTTTATTTTCAACTCCTCTTGAAATAAATGACAGCATTCCATTTTGCATTGCTAATCACTTGCTGTACCTGTATACTAATGTTTTGTAATTCATTATACCAGGATACCCAGATCCCTCTGCACTGCCAAGATGGATGGGTTCATGTTTTCCCACATATGCAAGATCTGTGAAATAAAGTTTATTTATTAGTCGCAAGTAAGGCTTACATAAACACTGCAGTGAAGTTATTGTGAAATTCTCCTAGTCACCACATTCCAGTGCCTCTTTGGGTTAGTGCACCTAACCAGCACGTCTTTCAGATTGTGGGAGAAAACCGGAACACCAGATGGAAACCCACGCAGTCACGGGTAGACGTGCAAACTCTACACAGACGATGGCCCAAGCCAGGAATCAAACCTGGGCCCTTGAAGCTGTGAGGCAGCAGTGCTAACCATTGTGCCACCGTATCGCCCTAACCCAGAACAAACCTATGAGATGGATTTGTGGCAACAAGGGGAAATAACTGTGTGTGTGTGGTCTCTGACCTGTGCAAATCTATCAATGTGTATCCTGGAGGGGAGCTTCCTGCATGATGGGTACACCAGTTTGTAAAAGCCTTTATATTGGGACTGAGATTAAACAGCTGGTGATGAATGCACCTGATGCACAACACTGAACATTAACATTCAGACAATTCAGATGGCTAACTTAAATATCAGAGTGAATGATGTAAAGTGTTCTGTGCTGGTTCTTCTACCAAACAGGAGGCAGATAGCCATTATATAGTCAATGAAGCTCTCAGACTTGGAACAACAGCTGCTGGAAGGCACTAGAGACTAGTATTGAGATCGCGCCCTCATCATTTCCATAATATATCCTGCCATGATTTTCAGAAATGTTAGCACCTGCTGCAGAAACTGTGCAATATAAACTGGCAAAACTCTCGTAACCTGGGTTATGAGGTAGTTTTATTCCATGATCAGGAGAATAGTGACAACATGTCTTTATTACATTTCGATCAATGCTGTCACTTTGAAGATCTCCTTCTATCTGCTGTTCACCCAAGCAAGGGTTTAACCCACATTTGCCAGTCCTCTGTGGTTTCCTGCTGAGCTTACCTGCTGAGAGAGAATGTAAGCAGGGTTTTTGAAGATGAAATCCCCAGTGATAACACTTCAGAACATGTCAAGCCTCAGTGCAAGACCAATGAATCCGATACCTGAACCAGGATACTCCAGCACACTGTGTATGATTGAATGATTCCCTAACTGAACTTAGAACAATAATTATGCATTGGAGTTCTCCCATCTTGTCTCTAGATAGCCACGTAACTAATACTTTTTAACAGGGAGGATTTTCATTGATGATAACTAGTGAGGAGTGTGGTTTTAGTTAGTTCAGCTGCAACATTCTTTGTCAAGCATTGGCTCTGTGCCTTGCACCTATGCTATCTGGAATCAGGTAGTAGAATGGAATCTGGAATGGGAGTGACCTGTAAGTGGCCCATATGCCAACTCAAACCTGTGAACACCTTAGAACACCCTTCTTATATTTAGGACAGAGGCCTAAATGTTAATTGGCATCTGAAACTAACCACAGTTGATATCAGCTTTTGCACTTTTTATGCGAAGATACAGAAGCCATATGAACTCAATTATAGTTCTTTAAACCTGCTGTTTGGAGAAATGGAAAAAATTGTGTTTATGATTCTGCTAAAAAATACACGTTAATGTTTAAAGAAAGAATCCAAACACCCAGCAATTAATCAACAGAACTACGCCACAAGATTTCATGTGTTTTAATGAAAACAGACTTTATTGTATACATAAAGAAAAACTAAGCAAAGTAAGCATGATTAACATTATGGCTTATAAAGACTTAAGCTATAAATTCAGTTCTACTTTTATTTCCAACCCTGACCCTCTCCCCCCCCCTCCCCCACCATCTTACAAATCTTGAGGTTTATTCACTTTTCCTAGGACCAACCCAAAAGATATGCCACCAGCCCTCTATAATTGAGTTTACTTCTCCTCAGTATTCCCATTATTCCTGCAAGATAAAATTCTATGATGATCCTTCCAGTATCTTTTTGCTATGCAACCATCCACCTTTTTTTTAGCCAGCCTCACAACTACGGATACTTCAGCTCCTTGTCCCGGCCCCCTGCAAATAACCAACTGTTTTCATACAGCTTACCAAGCTAACTCTACTGCCACGAGGCTGGATGAGGACCACTGTGGATTTAGAGTCATAAAATCCCTACAGTGCAGAAGGAGGCCATTCAGCCCATCAAGTTTGCATCAACAACAATCCCACCCCTGGCCCTATCCCCACAAATTTACCCCGTTAATCCCTCTAATCTACACATTCTCTGACACTAAGGGGTAATTTATCATGGCCAATCAACCCAACCCACATATCTTTCAGATTATGGGAGGAAACCGGAAGAAACCCACGCAGACATTGGGAGAATGTACGAACTCCACACACAGAGTGACCCAAGCTGGGAATCGAACCCAGGTCCCTGGAGCAGTGAGGCGGCAGTGCTAACCACTGTGCCACCATGCCACCTGATTTCTTCCACGAGATCAAATCTTCAAGCCGCTTTTCTCTCCTCCTCCTCCTTCAGGTACCCTAAGAAAGAAATGACAGCCAAGCACTTCCATTCAGTTGTTCCATGGTTATGTTTGCCAAAGTATTACAGCAGTTTGCCATTGCATTCTGCAGTGTGGCTGACCAGGAAATTGTCTTGCTCTTCTTGTCTGTCTTCAGGAATATTGATAATCAACCTTTACACAGTAAGAAGTCTCACAACACCAGGTTAAAGTCCAACAGGTTTATTTGGTAGCACAAACCACTAGCTTTCGGAGCGCTGCCCCTTCATCAGGTAAGTGGGAGTTCTGTTCACAAACAGGGCATATAAAGACACAGACTCAATTTACGAAATAATGGTTGGAATGCAAGTCTTTACAGATAATCAAATCTTAAAGGTACAGATAATGTGAGTGGAGAGAGCATTAAGCACAGGTTAAAGAGATGTGTATCGCCTCCAGACAAGATAGTTAGTGAGATTTTGCAAGCCGAGGCAAGTCATGGGGGTTACAGATAGTGTGACATGAACCCAACTTCCCGGTTGAGACCGTCCTCATGTGTACGGAACTTGGCTATCAGTCTCTACTCTGCGACACTGCGTTATCGTGTGTCGTGAAGGCCACCTTGGAGACTACTTACTCGAAGATCAGAGGCCAAATGTTTGTGACAATCACCAGGCAAGAGTGTTCTCTTCCTGTTGGGAATACTTCAGCGATCACGGGCACTCGGCCTTTGACCTTTGGGCGTTAGGCAAGAAGCGCGATCCGCACCTGCCTCCATGCAGGTTCCCCCTTTACCAACGACTAAAAATGGCCACCATCGGGACCGCATCCGAAATGGGCGTGACGTCAATTTAAATGTATTTGCATGGCATGGCAGAAGGTTCCACTCAGATCAGTGGGGTGGGGTGGGGGGGGTGGAGGGAGGGAGGTGGATCAGATGGTCCCACTCGGATCGGTGGGGGGTGCAGGGAGATGGGTCAAATGGCTCCACTCAGATTGGTGGAAGGGGGCAAAGTGGGTCAGATGGCTCCACTCAGATCAGTGGGGGGGGGAAGCAGGGCAGAGTGGCAGGGGGGTCTGCTGCCACTCTGCTTCTGCTCAGTGTGGGGGAAAGGGTTGTCTGCTTCCACTCCTGCATGTGATTGATGGGGGGAAGGAGGGGGGGTCAACTGTCACTCTGCATGTGATCAGTAGGGCGAAAAGGGGGTAGGGGCCCACGATCGGTCTGGGTAGTGGGGAGGTGGTCATTAATGTTGGTGATGTGGGGCAATATCTGTGGGGGCCAGGCATGTCATTATCCAGCTCAGGAACGATCTGGCAGGGAAGCGTTTTTCTATCTTTTTTTACTGCACATGCGCAGTTGGAGGTGCCTATCGTAGCTGCAGCATTTTGGATGTATTAAACCCCGCCCACAGATATCTGCAGCACAATTCAGAATTAGCGCAATTTTTTCAGGCAGAGTGAATATGGGGGGGTCTGAGAACGGACCGAAAAGTCGGATCTGAAACATTCCTGGTTTCAAGTCCACCCCGCACTTCAAATCAAAATGGTAAAACAGGGCCCTTTGTGTCTGATAAATCTAAATAGCTCTAAATTCCCAAGTTATTTTTGGATTGTGTGCAGAGATGAAGATGACTGCCTTATCATTCAATTTCAAGTCTAACTGTAACAGGGTTTGTCGTGAATTTTGTAAAGGTGAATCTCTGTGCTTAAGCATTTGCAAAGAAAGTGGACTGGCAGGCTTTCTTGAGATTAAAACAAAACAAAATTAATCTTTATTGAGTGAAACATCCACCCAGATAAAGATATAAAAATATTTAAAAAGATAAATCTGCATCTCAAATTTTGCAACACACAAACACACAAATATGCAAGATGATACTGTATGAAGTTAGTTTTTGACCCAAATTAATATTCAATGCTAAAAGGTAAAAAAATGAGAGTTTATTATTCATGAGAACTTTGCTGGTGGCTGCAGAAGCTTTTCCCCTCTCACCCCTGCAGAGTTCCCTGCTTGCCTCCACCACCCCATCATGGCTCTGCCCTCTGGATCCACCCCATTCAGGTTCCATCCCCACTGTAGCTGCACCTCTTGGCACTGCCCCAGCACAGTAATGGTGTCCGGTGGATACTGCCAAGGTGTAAGATGGACAGTATCAGGGTGCCAGGTGGGCAGTGCCAGGTTGGCACTATCCCATGGGCATTGTCCAGCCTTGCCCCTGACCACTCAGGAGTTTCAATAGGTCTCTGATCCCGCTTACAAGGCCATCACATCTGGTCCACTTTGGTGGGATCCACACCTGATTCTTGTCATGGACAACTTTGGTCAGTGAGGTGCTACAGGTACGTGAGCCAAATGATAGCGGACGAGACTCGTCGCAGACAAAATGGTGCCGGAAAGATCAAGGAAAGTGAGAAATTGGTTACGAACCTGATTTTTCACCTCCTGCCCAATCTTAGCTGAAGGTTGGACAGAACAAGGTTGTAAGATTGTGGCCTATGTATTTTGAAAAGATTGTATTTGTGCTTTGGTTTATTCTTTTGATTGCAGGTATGACTGTAATTTTAATCAGAAACCCTGTGCCTGTCTGCTGCTATAACTTCAGAGTAAGTATCTGCCGAAATCTTGCTCCTTTCACACCAGTGGGATCTTACAGACCTGCACAGGGTGCATCCTGCCATGGGACTCCCAACATGGGATGCGTTCAATACGAAACCCCTCTGACAATAGCGAGGCCATAAAATCCTGGTGCCAGCGAATACATGCTGCTCCTAGCCATCAAACATGCCTTGGAAAGAGAGAAAAGTACCACCCAATGTTGTTTATAGGGTTTGTAATTTTACATGGTTGTTAGCTCCCAGGTTCCTGGTAACAACCAAGCAGTTTTTGGTTACCTGTCAGGGTAGGGGCATTCTGTCCCTCCCTCTGGCTCTGTCTTCATGCTGCTTAAAACAGAGACTGTCAATCTGAAAATGTTCTTGATTGCTAACTTGGTCTGATGTGATCAGTTTTAACCCCTTGCTCCCCAACTCTAAAACCTGTAGATTTTTTAACTAAATCCTGTTATTTTTACAAATATGAATTCCAGGAGATCGGTGGGTTGTGGTTTAATTTCTGCCTCCAGTAGGAATTCTGGGCCAGAGTCCAACACTTCATTTTTGGTGAACTTCACATCAACACCTCTGGCCTGTTGAAGTTTAAAGTTTGGTCCTGTTCATGTTTTTAATTGGCCTGTTTTTCACTGATATTCCTCTTGTGGAAAATGTTTGTTTTGGGATATGGTCCTTTTCCTTTTTCTTTTGTTCTGGGAATGGACTTCCCCTTCACCCATTCCATATCTCCTGGAATACTACCGCCCCAAATGGATGTTCACCTTCTTGTGCACAGTTTTAGTGTCCTTACCTGAGGAAGGATGTCCATGCTATAGAGGGAGCACAGCAGAGGTTTACTAGGCTGATTCCTGAGATGGCATGTCTGTCATATGAGGAGAGGCTAAGTCGATTAGGATTATCTTCATTGGGAGTATAGAAGAGTGAGAGGGGATCTTGTAGAAACTTATAAAATTCTAACAGGTTTAGAAGGGTAGGTTCAAAAAGAATGTTTCTGATGGTGGGGGAATACAGAACTCCAGAGAGTGGTAAATATATGGAATTCACTCCCACAGAATGTAGCTGAGGCCAAAACATTGTCTGATTTCAAGAAGAAATTAGATATATCTCTTGGGGTTAAAGGTATCAAAGGATATGGTTAGGGGTTGCGGGGGGGGGGAGTGGAGCAGGGGGGGAGCGGGGGAGGATCAGGATATTGAATTCAATGATTAACCATGATCAAAATGAATGGTGGAACAGGCTCAAAGGGTCAAATGATCTACTCCTGCTTCTAATTGTATGTTTTTTTCTGTATTCCCCTGTGGCTCTTCACAAGTATTGTTTGCTTAGCGGTACATTCTCTTCCCTTCCTCCTTTGTTTTGGGAATGGGCTTCTCCCAACTCATTCCATGTCCCTTGAACTCTGTTGTCCCCCAGTGGATGTTCAGCTCCTGCCATACTCCCCCAGTGGCTGTTTAACAGAGTGGGACATTACCCTCACTCTATTTTGGACTCTATGGGAACTTCCCTGGTCCCCATTGAAATGTGCCATGAATGTCATTAGTTCTCTTCCTTCATCTGTTTTAACCTTTATGGACCCTTCATGGAGCTGTATTACTTTGACTGGCCTAACCTCAGGCCTTTTCATTCTCAAGTGAGTTTTCCTTAACAACAACTTTCATATGGTCTATTTGACTCCATTTATTTCTACTAGCCTAGCATCAGCCTTTTGAAATTCAAATGGCTCCTTCTTAGCCACCTCAACCCTTAAGGACTCTATAATGACTTCAATGAGGCACATGAGGTTGGTCTTTTGGAGCATGAACTCCTTGATTGAGGTCATAATTGCCTGCCCTAGTGCAGAAGAAGGCAGGGAAGGAGGAGGACCTCCTTGTGAACCTGCTACTGGGCCTGGCAAGGCACGCCATAAATAAGTCCAGGCAGTGGCTGACCAAGGGGGGGGGTCATCTGACCTGACTGTCTGCCCCTCGACTGTGGCTATATCCCCAGAAGGGTGTCCCTGGAGAGGGAGCATGTTGTGTCCAAGGGTACCGTTAATGCCTTCTGTGTCTGCTGAGTGCTGCAATGAGTGGGGTGCATTATTGACAGCTTTAATTTTTAAGTTTCCTTTCCATTTTGTCTTTTGTTTTGGGAGGTTACCTTCCTTTTGGGTGTTGTCTCTTTTAATTTGTCCCCTTGTTAATTTGATTTAGTTTATTTGGTTGGCCAAAACTGCTGATCATAATTGCCTGCCCAATCAGAGAGTCTCATCCTTATATAGGACTGGGAGTGTTATGTCTTCCAGCACTCCAGTTGTTGACTGTGTACTGGAGGTGCTCAGGAGGGATTAGAGTTGATAAATAAAGAGAATTGGGTGAAGGGACACTGGCCTTGGAGGAGTTATTGCTGTCTCTTTTGTGAAATTTTCTTTCTCCTGACCTGACACTGTTAAATTCCATCTCTAATGCCTTTTGGAGGGCTTTTGAACCCCTTGATGTTCCACACACCTTATCAGACCCCTGGTAGCCTTTTCCCAACCTTTTCAGCACCTCTGGACAGTCCTTGACTTTTAATGAGTATTATCCTTCATGCTGCCTCTCTGCCTCTTCATGCAATTCCTGTAAATCTTATCTCCCTTTCTTCAGACAATCTCCTTGCTCTTCCTTCCCTTTCATCCATTTCCCCCTCTCTTTTTGCCTTTAATTTTCAATGCTTAGAGTTCTGGCTCTAGTTGTCTCTGTTCAAGATGTATTTTTAGTAAAGCTATTTCTCTTTTTCACTTTTCTCAATTTTGCAATCTAATTGTCGGGTCACTAGTTTTAACTTTTTGAATCTCCTGGCCTGTAGGTTCACTTTGGACTCCAGCTCCTCACCTATTCTTTTTAAATCCTTGGGGGACAGAACATTTAAATCCTCAGAAGTAATTATGATTTGGTCTATGTGAGCATTTTTAACATTATAGCACTGTACACAAAGCCTCACTTAGGTTTCTAAAAATTTATGTCTAAGAATAAATTTAGTCCCCACTTCTAATTTTGCTTATTGTCTATGGATTCAAACACCAGATATTAGCCTCCAAATTTCTGCTATGGCCACATGAGGACTGGTGAAAATGATTCCCCTATCATACTTCTCCTAGTAACAGGGCTTTTTTTTTGTGAATTTGTCAGAAGATATTGTCTGTGCTTAACCATTCAAGTGCTGATTTCAAAAGGTCTGGCAGGCTTTCTTGAGATTGAAACAAAATAGGGTTAGTTTCATTAAGTTTGAAAACCCACCCAGATAAAGATTATTGAAAAAATTTAAAGTTAAGTCTGCATCTCAACCTTTACAACATGTGTACAAGCATGCAAAATTTTCAAATTATAAAATATGAAGTTTTTCCAAATTAAAATTCATTACTGGAAGATGAAATATTGTGAGTTATGAGTCCTGTGAGTTATCTGTGATAGCAGTAGATATTTCTCCATGGTGATCTTGAAATTCCAGGAGTTGAAACCCATGTAGTCTGCTATTTCTAAAAACAATTGCTGAAATCTTGGTGGTAGTTATGCTGGTGGGATCTTACAGTCCTGCTGCAGGTGCTCTCTGCTGTGGGTTTCCTGGCGATGAGGGATACATTCAGTTGGAAGCCATGTTGACAATGGTGAGACCGTAAGATCCCACTGCCAGCGAATGGCATACCACTTTCTGTTGTTGCAACACAGACAGTGAATGTGAAGGAAAAATCTCACCTAGTCTCTTTATTAAGCAGACACCATCTCTTCCAAGAAGTTGATGATTTTTGTATCTGAGATTTGTTTAGTTGGGAATTATCGATCTCTGCGGAATACTTAAATTGTACCAGAGATAGGTTCCTATAGGAATAAGAAAGCATTGAAACGTAGGAGCAATTAGAATATGGCTGATCGTCCATCACAATGTCACCTTGCTATGTCATCCCCATATTACTTGATATCATTAGTTTGTCAAAATATGTCAGATTTTCTGTCTTGAACATGCTCGATGATTAAGCTTCCATAGCCCTCTGGAATAAAGAATTCCAAAGATTCAGCACTCTCAGTGATGTAGATTTGAGACCAGGGAGAGATCAGCTATGATCTGATTGAATGGCAGCACATTTGAAGGGCCAAATTTGCCTACTTTTGTTCCAAATTCCTATGTTCCTATATCTCAGTTCTAAATGGTCTGCCCCTTTTTCTGAGATTCTGCTCTTTGGTTTTAGATTCACCAACCGGAGGAAACATCCTATCTACACCTATCTCTGTCATCTCCTTTGGCAGATTTCTGGCAGTGTTATAATAAAATATGGTTATTGTAGTCATGTACCTCTCTTCCCATAATTATATCACAAGGTATTTGCTTCACTTGTGCCTGGACACAACATAACTATTGTTTCATAGCCAATGTAATTAGATTTTGGAATGCCCTGGCCACTAATTTCTGAAGACTATGAAGCCCAGTTTTTAAAACCAATCACATTCAACTTGCACTTAATTATGATGTCCAATCAGAGTGAGATTTTTAATCGCATTAAGCATCCAACTGTGTCTGAATATTAGAACTTGAATCAACCTTCCTTTTCCAACTGCCTGGTTTAAAGACTTTTCCCAGCATAATATTCATAATATTTTTCTCCCTTCCTTATCTGAAGGTCAGGTGTCTGGAAATAGCTGCTTACTATCTTACAGTTAAATATTGTGTAGGCTTTTGTAATTTGTCTCTGTTAACCCTTTCACTGGACACAATTATTAATATGGCTACTATTTTCCTCCATAATTATTAGTATGGGTATTATCCCCCTCACACCACAATATGGTTGACTCTTAATTGTCTTCTAAGATGTCCTGGTAAGCCATTCAGCTGTACACATTATGGCGGAAAAGTTGAAAAGGAATAAAACCAGATGGACCACCCAGCATCAACTTAGACATGGAAATGACAATGGCCAGCCATGCCCAGTCAACCCTAATTTCTCAGGGCTTGTACCAAAATTAGGAGAGCAGTCCCACGCACTAGCCAAACAGCACCCTGACATAGTCATAATCACTGAATCGTACCTTATAGCCAATGTCTAAAACTTCTGCATCATCATCTCTGGGTATGTTCAGTCCTGCTGGCAGGATGGGCCCATCAGATGTGGTGATATAGTGGTATACAACAAGGAGGAAGTAGCCCTGGAGGCCTCAACATTGACCCAGACTCTATGAAGTTTCATGACATCAGATCATTCATGGGCAAGAAAATCCTGTTGATTACCACTTATCACCCTCCTCAGTTGATAAATCAGTTTTACTCCATGTTGAATATGCCCTGGAAGAAGGACTGTGGATAGCAAGGACATATAATGCAATCAGGAATAGAAAAAATGGAACAGCAATAGATCACATGGCTCCTTCAAGCTTGCTTTGCCATTCAATACAAACATGGTTGTTCTTGAACATCACTTTATCACTTGGTCTCCAAATCACTTGATTCCTTGAAACATCAGCAATTTACTTCAATCTTAAATATGCTCAACAACTCTCCGGGCTAGACAATTTCAAAAATTCTCAATGTGTCCTGAATAAAAAGACTATAATGTAACAAAGTGCGGGTTGGCTATGATTGATTGATTACTATAGCTACTCTTCTTTATGAGTTTATAAAAGCTCTTACAATCTGTTTTATAATCTTGCTATTTACTTTCATTTACTATTTGCCCTTTTTAATCAGTCTTTTGGTGGCCCTTTATTGGTTTCTAAAACATTCCTAATTCTCACATTTGCTGTTATTCTTTGCAATATTGTAAGCCTCTTCTTCTAATATAATCTAATATCCTTAACTTCATGGACTTCAATACCCATCGATAAAAGTAGCACAACTTTTGACTCAATGGTCTTAATGTCAGCCTGAGCTTGTGGCAGTAGAGCAGGTCTGGCACCTGCCCCAAACAGCCGAAAGAATTTGGCAAGAGCACTTAACAACATCAATTAAATAAGTGAGAGCCTAACCCTTGCTTTTGGTGGCCGCCATGGAAGAGTTTCCAGATCCAGTTAGAAATATTTCTGAAGATTTCATTACATGACCACCTCCTTCAAACTACCAGTTAAGCAGCTTTATTTAACCCATCCCCAGTTTATTTTATAACAAATAAACACAAATGTTTTTAATACCATCATGACTTTCTTCCCTGATTACCTGCAGCAGTGTTCCGGACATGAATCTAATTCCTGGGGCCTTCATTCATTGATGAGCAGGTTATTCTTGCATTGGTGCTGCTTGATAGCATTGTTGACAACAACATCTATCACTTTGCTAATGATCAAAAGTAGACTGGTAATGCGGTAATTGGCCAGGTCAGATTTGTCCTGATTTTGTGGACAGGACATACCTGGGCAATTCTCCACATTGCTGGGTAGATGCCAGTGTTGTAGCTGTGCTGTAACAGCTTGGCTCAGGGTGCAGCTAATTCTGGAACACAAGTCTTCAATAATTCAGCAGGATTTCTGTCAGGGCCAATAGATGTTGCTGTATTCAGTGCCTTTGGCTGTTTCTTTATATCAAATGGAGTAAATCAAATTGGCTGAAATCTGGCATCTATGATACCTTGGAGAGGCCAAGTTGGATCATCCACTCAGGAATTTTAGCTGAAAATGATTGCAGAAGCTTCAGCCTCATCTCTGGCACTGATGTTCTGGTTCTCCCATCATTGAGAATGGGGTTTGGAGCCTCCTCCTCTGGTTAGTTGTTTAATTGCCCATCACCAACGATGACTTGATGTGGCAGGATTACAGAACTTTGTTCTGATCTATTAGATGTGGGATTTTCTAGCTCTGCCTTGGGCTACTGCTTTTATTGTTTACTGTGTCTAGTCCTGTGTTGTCCCTTCACTAAATTGACTCCTCATTTTTAGGTGTGCCTGGCATGTCGTCCTTATTGAACAAGGTTTTATCCTCTGGTGTGATGGAATGTAAAGTGAGTGACAAGCCCAACCATGAGGTTACAGATTGTGATTGAATGCAGTTATGCTGCTGATTGGCCATAGTGCCTCATGGATGTCCAGCTTTGAGCTGCTAGATCTGTTACCAATCTATCTAATATAGTGCAATAGTAGTATTGCACAATATGATGGATGGCATCCTCAGAATGAAAATGGGACATTGCTTGCACAAGGACTGTGCAGTGCTGTCTCCTGCTAATATTGTCCTGGGCATCTTGAAGGGAATTGCTTGATAGGGCGGACGCAACACGGTTTCATTAAAGGGAAGTCGTGTCTGACAAATTTACTGGAGTTCTATGAGGATGTGTCTAGGGCAGTGGATAGAGGAGAGCCGGTGGATGTGGTCTTTCTGGATTTTCAGAAGGCGTTTGACAAGGTACCTCACAAGAGGTTATTGCAGAAGGTCAGGGGACATGGAGTTGGGGGTAGGGTGTTAGCGTGGATAGAGGATTGGTTGTCAAATAGGAGGCAGAGAGTGGGGGTCAATGGGTGCTATTCGGATTGGCGGTTGGTGACTAGTGGGGTGCCCCAGGGGTCGGTGCTGGGGCCTCAGCTATTTACCATTTATATAGATGATCTGGAGGAGGGAACCGAGTGCAGGGTGTCGAAATTTGCTGATGACACCAAGATTGGGGGAAAGGCAAATTGTGCGGAGGGTGTGGAGAGTCTGCAGAAGGATCTAGATAGGCTGGGCGAATGGGCCAGGAAATGGCAAATGGAATTTAATGTTGGCAAGTGTGAGGTGGTCCACTTTGGTAGGAAGAATGGTAGGAAGGACTATTACTTACGTGGCGAAAAACTGCAGCAGGCGACGGTGCAGAGGGACCTCGGGGTCCTTGTGCATGAGTCGCAAAAACCCAGCTTGCAGGTGCAGCAGGTGTTCAGGAAGGCGAATGGGATGCTGGCCTTCATAGCGAGGGGGATTGAATATAAAAGTAGGGAGGTCTTGCTGCAGCTGTATAGGGCATTGGTGAGGCCGCAGCTGGAGTACTGTGTGCAGTTTTGGGCGCCGCACCTGCGCAAGGATATTTTGGCCCTGGAGGGAGTGCAGAGGAGGTTTACTAGGCTGATACCGGAGTTGAGGGGATTGAGCTATGAGGAGAGGCTGAATAAACTAGGCTTGTACTCGTTAGAGTTTAGAAGAATGAGGGGAGATCTCATTGAGACGTATAAGATGATGAATGGGATGGATAGGATAGAGGTGGAGAGACTCTTCCCGCTCAAAAAAGACAGTAGGACTAGGGGGCACAGCCTCAAGATAAAGGGGAGGCGGTTTAGAACGGAGTTGAGGAGGAACTTCTTCACTCAAAGGGTGGTGAATCTCTGGAATTCTCTGCCCGTTGAAGTGGTGGAGGCTGCCTCGCTAAATATTTTTAAGAAGCGGGTTGTTGGGTTCTTGATAAGAGAGGGGATTAAGGGTTATGGGGAGAGGGCGGGAAAGTGGAACTGAGCCACAACAGATCAGCCATGATCTTATTGAATGGCGGGGCAGGCTCGAAGGGCTAGATGGCCTACTCCTGCTCCTATTTCTTATGTTCTTATGTTCTTATGACTGATGCATCTGTAACAGGTAGATCGGTGGGGGTCTGGTCAAGTCGGTTCCCTCACCAAACTCTGCAGCAACAAAATATTTTTTTTAGAATGAAATGATCACCTTGAAGCCAGCAGAAGTAATCCCCAACTTCACAGTCTTCATGATTGCCCCACCATTGCTGCTCCAACTAAATTATCTTTGACCTGCTTACAGCAAGGCAATCAGCTCAATATTCTTCATAGAGTAATGTGTAAACTGTATTTGAAGTGAATTGATAGTTTGCACAAAAATTGTAATGAGGATCACTATTTGTTATGACCCTAACAAATGTTTACCCTTCAATACCTAATGTTCATATGTCTTGCATTCTTCATTTTCATTCTATTACGGACATCATTTGTATGGTTTCTTTAAGTCTTTAATCAGGGTGTTTGTGTGGAAGTTGTGTGTATTTCCATTCTCTGAGTGATTCTTCTTCATTTAAAAATAAATTCCAACAGTGGGCATTCTGGTGAGTTTCAAAAGTTAAAAAAAAGGTTATATTTTATTCCACACTTGTAACACACTATCTGAATGATGTCTCTCACACTATCAGACACACAAAGATTAGGCATAGATGAAGTTAAAACGTATTTATTACAATGGAATTTATAACTTAGTCTTTACATTGATGCAGGCCTGATGGCTTCTTGATTAAATTGATAGTTTAGTTGGAATCTTTTGGAAACAAAGAATTCCCTTGAAGCTGTGGACCCTCTTGCAGACAAATAGCCAGGAGCCTAGTTTTCAGGTGGATTCAAAAGCTGGAATAAGTACAGTACTTTGGCTGTATTAAAGAACTTTCAGCTATGATGGTATTAGATTAATCCCAGTGAGCTACACACACACACACACACACACACACTATATACTGACTCATATGATCTTCAAGTCCAAAAATATCCAGTATCTTCATGCTTGTAATGAGCATGACTACTGAAAACAAAACAAATTCGGTGTGAGTTCTCCACTTTGTTTAGTTATTGTTCCTGCCTGTTTATGCTCATGTTTGTGGTTCTGTTTTACATTAATGAGAATGGCAAGAGATTTTGGGTTCATTTGCTGTCAGCAAAATGGATACAAATTACTGGGTATGTGTAAAATGCTTATTCCTTGAAATAAGACATTTCAAGCCCAAGTGTTCACAGGCCAAGATTCAGTTGCTGCCTGTAGATTCCTGTTCACTTCATGTTGAGAAGAATGTCATTATGTGGATCCATTGCTCAAGATTTGGCTTTGTTAATAATAAAGGCAGGCAGGTCTTTAGATCTTCATATGTATTACATGCTTCATTAATTACGCTTGATTTATACAGAATTGGACCAGCTCTGACAATGACTCATAAGCAAATTGAAGAAACTTCTTATCTAATGGTAACTGTTTTCTTTCTATCTTTAGTGATCCCAACAAGCCAGTGCCACAAGACACCAAATTCATCCACACAAAGGCAAACCGCTTTGAAGAGGTGGCCTGGTCTAAGTACAACCCACGGGATCAGCTTTATCTTCACATTGGTCTGAAGCCACGAGTGCGGGAGCACTACCGTGCCACTAAAGTGGCTTTTTGGAAACACCTGGTCCCTCATCTGTACAACCTGCATGATATGTTCCAGTACACCTCCACCACCACCAAGGTGCCTCAGCCCAACACCACTCCAATCTCCTATGCGACCAGGCGACCCAATGGCAAGGTATGGCCCTTCACCACCAAACGGCCGGGTGCTGGCATGTCTCCAGCTTTCAACTCCAATGAGCAGCAGAAGGAGAACTGGGACTCAGAGCAGGACAGCGGTTCCCTCCTGATTGAGAATCCCCGGGACTACTCTACCGAGCTAAGTGTAACCATTGCCGTCGGAGCCTCCTTGCTTTTCCTGAATGTCCTGGCCTTCGCTGCCCTGTACTACCGCAAGGACAAACGCCGCAATGACCCCCACCAGCAGCCAAGCCCTCAACGTAATGCCAGCAATGACATGGCACACACGCAGGAGGAAGAGATCATGTCGCTACAAGTGAACCAAACCCATCACGAGTGCGAGAACATCCAGGCTCATGAGCCCATGCGGCTTCCTTCACTGCCAGACTACACCCTAACGCTCCGCCGTTCCCCTGATGATATCCCCCTCATGACCCCCAACACCATCACCATGATCCCCAACTCCTTGGTGGGGATGCAGTCCTTGCATCCTTATAATACCTTTGCTGCTGGTTTTAATAGCACAGGGCTGCCTCATTCACACTCCACCACCCGGGTATAGTCCTCGCAGTAACCCTCCAATGAGCGGGAGCAAATGAACCGCCAGGTAGAGACCCCCTCACAAAGACCACTGCAGACTGCTGGATTTTAACAAGAGTCTGATTAACATGTGCACTGGTACCATCTTTACAAGAAGGCTCTCTCCCTGGGAACTTCAAAAGACATATTCACATCGGGCCTTCTTGTTCAAAGAGACAACCTGAAGTTTTATAAAATAATCAAAAATAAGAAAAATTTAAAAAAAGAAAATACAAAATCAAAAGAAAACTAAAGTGCTTTTGTTACCATTGTGGGGAAGCAGCGGCAGTCGGCTGCCCACCTTTATCTCATTGTTCACATGCCTTAGCCCCGCACGCTGCTGTGCTCCATGCATTTTTAATCACTTTTAGAACAGCTTAGAATGAATATATTAGCACCGAGGGGATTGGAGGAAATGCACGCACACAAGGACTGAAATAATCGTGGCCAGGAATCTCCTGGGTGGTTGACGGATCAGCTGCCATAGCTTCATGGGAAGACCATGGAGAACCCCAATAGTGAGCAAAACCGGGGCGGCAATTGATAAGGAAAGACCCCTAGTAAATTCCCTGCACATTTTATTTTCAGTAAGCATTAAGGGTTGTTAGAAACAGAGGGAGGGTCTCCTTGGCTTCCCCTTTGATGCCTGTTATTGTTTTGGGTTCAGTCAGGATCAGTTTGTTCTGGCGATCCTAGAGTCAGTTAATTCTGAAGATTGATCCTGATCCAGCACCTTCCTACAGTGAATGTCCTGCTGAACCACCAACCACTCTTACTGGTCAAGAATTTGAAAGAGACCAATATCGAGTGAAACACATTTAGCTTTCTAGAAGCCACCAAAAAAGGTGGCAAAGTGTTGTTTTACTGCGTTGCATCCACAGAAGTGTTTGTGTCTGCCCATTGCCACCTACATTTTCCTTCCTCGTTCATTTATCTGGGGAAGGACTTTGTATTTTTGTGATTCAATAATCTAACAAACTTTTTACATATCTCTCTTTTTTTCTGGGGCGGGGTGGCAACTCTTCAAGTACAGCAAATAATGCAGCTTTCTATCGTGTGCATCCCTTAATTTTTTTATACAAAGTGAATTGTGACACGTGCCAAATTAGAACCAGCAAAAATTTTTTTGGAGGGAGGGTTGTTTTTAACTGTGTCTGTCTGTTTTGTATTTTGGTATAAGCAATTGTTTGCTGTCTGTTACTTTGTGTCATGCCAGTTTGCAGTTGAGTTGGTGCAGATAGGGAGACAGCACCACAAATATCCTCCATGTTCTGAGTTTTCTTTTTAATTTGGAGTCAGGGTGCAGTCCATGTGCTTAGTCCAGGCTCATGAGGACTCTGCTGTCAATGGAATCTTTCCTTCAAGCCCACACCAGGATCCAACTGCAGCATCCAGTCTATTTCAAAGATTGGGGATTTTCAAATGGAATATTTAAACCATCTCTTTCCTCCAGCATGCATACCAATCATTGCATACCCTGCCATGTATTCCTTGCATTAGATTTATTTACTGAAATTCTAAACCAGTTTATGTTCTGAATGTTTGGTAGGATTTGATATTTAAGCTGATTCTCATTTAGTGAAAAAAGGCGCAAAATATACCAATTTCTGAGGTTCCTCGACCCATCAGGGATGCCTGGCGGATGTCTGAACCCCATATTGATTAGGCAATTTTTCAGAAATTTCTGGTAGCTACTTAAAACAGATTTTACACTCCATACATATGTTAGCACCTGTTTTGGAACCCTTCTGCTGAATTGGCTGCCCTTAGCGTAGCATGCACCAGGGATGCTTTGTTCAGGGCCTTGGGTAATCACTCTGATTAAGTAATGGTTACCAACAAAAAAGGCGTACATTTTTTCAAAGTTAGATGTGGAGCCAGGAGATGTGGGAGTGATCATTTTGACTGCACAGTACTTCCAAGGGTAGCTGCCAATTGTGACCAGTCCCTCTCCTGTTGCCCTCATCAAAAATTCAGGCTTTTTAAATGGGTAAGCTGTCCTTGGACTACAATAGGCAAATCACCCAAAGTATTGTAATGAGACCTCAGGGCTAATTTTGATAAAATCTCCAGGCTTTGTTGTACACCATAAATGGGCCCTAATCAGTTTCTTCTGCATAATCTCATTTTTTTCAATGTTAGTATTCTATGTAAAAGATAAACAATCTTCACCTGAATTTAAACCCAATTCCTAATTATAAATAGCACGAGATACATTATTACCAGCCCATCCCAATAAAGCTGGAAGAATACAAATGAGACAAGATACTGCTGATGGTGGAAATCTCATGTAAAAACAAAACATTCTGGAAATGTTAGTAGGATTGGCAGTATCTTTGGAATTGGCTCTAACTCTGTTTCTCTTCCACAGATGCTGACAGTCATGCTGAACATTTCAAACATTTTCTGTTTGAATACAAATGCCCTTTGATTTTGTTTTCATCATTGGCCAGGCCAGCATTTGTTGTCCATTCCTTATTGTCCTTCACAAAGAGATGGGAAGCTGCCTCCTTGAATCACTGCAATCCATCTGTAGGCACACCCACAGTGCTGTCAGAGGCAGTTCCAGGATTTTGATGCAGCAACAGTGAAAGAACGGTGATATATTTCCAAATCAGGATGGTGTGTAACTTGAAGGGGAACTTGCAGTTGGTTGTGTTCTCATGCACTTACTGCCCTTGTTCTCCTATTTAACAGAAGTCATGGGTTTGGGTTTGGAAGGTGCTGCGGGCACATTTTTGACTGCTCACCAGCAGCTAAAAACCAGAAATGATCAGTAAAACTGAAACTCCAATCTTAATTTGTGGCAATGATAAATAATTCAAACACTGTCATAGAAAAACACAAGATCAAAATTCATAATTGTGCTTAATCCTGTCTGAGAGAATTCCAGATTTGAATCATAGATCAAATTGCCCATGTTTAAAAAAAACATCAGCGTAGCTGGCATTCCCTACCATTGTATATTCCTCTAACCTTCCAAGTTCAATCTTTAATTACTTCAGTGCCATGTCTCCATATCAAGTTGCTCAATCTGTGTTTATCCTTTCATTTCTGCCCTGTAGCATCTATCCCTCCATTTCTAACCGTCACAGTGTCTATCTTCAGCTCCAGTCCTTCAGTGTATTCTTCTCCAAACCCTGGCCTTCTTTCTGCTTTCCTGTTATATCTGATTGTATGTGTTTTCCATGATCCGGAGAAGCAACCGCTAGATTCCATTCAACATTAATTGTCGTAACAGGAATAATTCCATTTGGTTCAGGTTCAAAAGAACCTTTTTATTATCAATATGTCCTTTTAGTTATCCTCTGAAGAAGTCCAACTAACCAAACACGGAGTAAATTCTGAACTGTTTTCCCCACTCTGGACTGCAGCAAAGCATTTGAAGTAAGGTTGCTTTTGCTTGCATTCCACCTAAAGTGTGATTTCACTTTCCATCTGGTTACAGACTTATCATCAGGTTTTTTCAATTCATTACACCAGATATATCCTCTAGGAGGCTTAACGATTGCAACAGAGCAGACTCCGTGATTGGCTTAAAGGACCCCAGTATTGTGCTTTTTTGAGATCTGAGTATAAAAAGCGATGTCATTTGTGAAAGCAATTATTAGAGTAGCAGTGATTTGTGAAGAAGGGGAATCTATATTTTCTTGGGGTATATTGGATTGAGTTGAGCACTTAAGCCAACACCAGTTCCTATTCTGTGAATCTGCAATCGCTCATTACCGGATTGGAGTTTGTGAAACCTGTTTGGGGTCTTTATGGCCTTTCAGTTTTTGCTGTGTGCACTTCAGCTGTTGGAAGCCGGCTGTGAGATGAGATGTGGAGTTCTGTTAGTTACAGAAAGAGTTTATTAACATTGAAATGACTGCTCCCTACTGCCACATAAACATCTCACTCAAACATCTGGGTTCAGAGTTAACAGAGACTGTGCTTTACCTGTTTGTGATGTTAAAACTTGTCAACTCGTGCACATCTGGAACAATATAGGCCGAAGGGGAAAATTCCATTGTGTGTTATAGATGACCCTTTGAGTACTGAAGTGTGCACATACCTAGATCCTTTTCTATCCTGTTCCAGCTGCGTCGACTAAGTACATTTTTAGTTTGAGGCTTGAGTCTTTACGCAGACACTCTAAATATTTCTTAATTCACATTATTCTCAATAAACTGAACAATTAATATTGGAATTTGATTATTTTTATTTTGATGCAGAAATGCTCCTGCAGAACTCAAGGTCTAACAGCCATTCTGACTCAGGAGAAAACAGCATAAGAGGAAAGGCGATCTGTAGAGTGTGTCCCTGGGTCTTTCCAGATAAATATATAAATATCAATTATGATTTAAACATATTGAAACAACATTTTACTGAAAGTTTTATTCGTTCCATATCAGTCTGAAATTAAATTTTCAAATGGTATAGTGAAGGCAAACGCGTGAAGAGTCTTGTGGGGCTGCGGGGGGATGTACTTACTGCATTGTCCAGCCTGAATAGTTTGTAGATGCTGGAAGCCGGTCACCAGATATCAGGTTACCCTGAAGGAGATTCGAGAACACTTGATAATGTCGTCGCAGCATTTTTGATATTGTAATAAATTGCTTGTGTTATCACGAACCCAGGCAGTGTGGCCCTACCCGTATCCACCGCAATGGAAGTTATGATGCCAGAATTGTTGCCTGAGATCTAACAGTAAAGCGGGAACCTCAGCCAACGTACCAATTCCAGGATCAACAGGAACTTTCATGCAGATTACCAGATCTTTCTGGGCCCTGCTAAAGATTCCATCGCACTTTGAACGCGCTGTATGTTCAACTTTTAACGCACCTCCCACCCGCCCCCCACCCCCATCCTCTCCTTTAACCGCAATGTTTCTTTGAAGCGTTTCTGCATCGGAATAAAATGATAACATAATGCTGGAGCCTTTGATTATTCTCTGAGTCTCTCCATTCATTTATGAGAAGTGACTTTTGTTCAAATATTCTAGGTTTATTGGTGTGGGTGTGTTTTTTATGAAACTGGAAAAGTTGGAAATCCATAGATATTTACTTATACCAGAGCGAGGCGAATTATTCATCAATTCACTGAGCAGTCTGTCAGTCCCACGCATTTTATTCCCGAGTTCCTCATCTGTAAGTGCCCCATTCTTTGCTGGGGTGTAGTGCTTTGTGTGTCTGTTCCTTACATTAGGACAGTGAAGTCGGCACTTCAATGTGTGAACCTAAATGGATCATTTCACAGCCCAAACAATCCTGTTGTCAGCCGTCTTCAACACTTTCCAACGAGGATTAGTGGATTGCGATGGACAGTGCGAATCCTTGCTGATGGTTGAATATGGTATATCTGAATGTTTTAAAGGGATTCAAACAATTTACTCCTGACCTCCAGTGACTGCTGTTAATGATCAAATGTGGTAACTATTCCCCATCAGCAATATCCCACATATAACTTTTAAGTTAATTCACGTCCGTAAATTGGAGTTTTGGGCAGCTTTAGAACACGTTCCAGCTAGTCATTCTTCCTGACCCCATTCAACCTGTTCCCTCATCCGGAATGTCGCAGAATCACAACCTGATCCAATTTCTGTCCTTTTCCCACCTGAAATCTGCACCTACATCCCAGGAACTCGGGAACTCGATTGCATCTTCTGTGCATTTGACTGCAGTATCTGCAGCTGTTGTGTGTGTCTGACTGCATTCTTCATAATATTGAGATTGATGTCCTGCAGTACCTGTGTATCTGCATTATACTCCCTATGGGGAGCCAAGTACTTGCAGCGTTTGTGTATCTTACCAAGCACCACATCAGTGATTAGGGGCTGGCAGTTACAATATATCTGCAGTAAGCACTGATCAGTAATTGATCGCCTGTGGTCTCCATATATCTGCCGTACAGGCTGCAGCAGAGATTGATACCTAGTGCCACTGTATGTGACTGCACCATGTATTGTGTCACGGATTGGCCATCCGCAGTTTCTGACTACAGTTAGCACTGTAACATGGATCAATCGCCTACAGCTTTGTTTATCTACCCACAGTGAGCATGTAACTATCGCTGGCATGCCGATGTATTTGATTGCCTTAAGCACTAACTTTGAAAGAAATAGTTGGATGGGTGTGACAAGTTAAAACGGATTAATGCAGATTAATCATTATTGGAAATATTACTGAACCACATGTTCCAGGAAGATAGAGATGAAATCTCAATCTGATATTAGCTGCGTTTGGGAGCAAGACCATTAGACTAGTTACCCCAGAAATACAGAAGAATAAATCAGCTATTCAGATCTGGGATTGATAATCAGTGATGCTGATCTGGGGTGGATAACCAGTGATGCTGATCTGGGTGGATAACCAGTGATGCTGATATGGGATTGAAACCAGTGACACTAATCCCCAATGGATGGCTGGTGATCCTGGCTTGAAAATGCACATCTAGATGTTACGTGAAGTTGGGGTAAGCTATAATGTCCCACCAGATGATTAGCTTATCACGTCACTGTCTAAATTCTGACATGGTCATTATTTAAAATAGTCATTTATTGATGTGAGTATTGCTGGCAAAGTTAGCCTTTGTTGCTTGCCTCTAATTGCTCTTGAGAAGGTGATGATTAGCTGTCTTCCTGCATCACTGCAGGCCATGTGGTTTATGTAGTCATAGGGCCTGATTTTACCATTGCGTGCATCCTTTTACAGGCAGGAAAACTTGGTAAAGTGAACGTGAGGCAAATAGTGCAGCCTGCATCCACGCAAATTCCCACTTTACCAAGGCCCAAAAATGGCTGCAATTGGAACCACGCCCAAAATGGTGCAACGTTAGTTTAAATGCATTTGCACGTATTTAAATTGTCTTAATGAGCTGGACAGCCAAACTTACCTGTATTTCCCCCTTTACCATTGCATTCACCCATCCAGATTCAGCGCAAAAACAGATACGTTCGGCAAATGTTTTGGACGCTCCAGGTTCTGAGGAGATAAGTTCAGAGCTTCCAATGGCTCTCTAACTCAGATTGGTGTTGTGTTTGTGTGGGGGTGGGGGGTAAGGGGGGGAGGGGAGGGAAGGAGATGGGCTAGATCATTCTCTGGTGGAAGGGAAGGGAAGGAGGCCAGATGGTTCTCTGGAGCAGGGACTGGGGGGTCTGTTACCACTCTGAGGGCCATCGGTGGAGAGGAAGCGGACCGGGGGTCGCGATTGGTCTGGGTAGCAGGGGGGGTGGATGGATAAGGGGAACAGTTATGTTGTGGGGGTGGGGCAATTTCTGTGGTGGCCATCGCTCCAGGGTCGTTTTATTCACTTTTTGCAGCCCGGGAACAATGAGACAAATTTGTTCTCACTGCAGATGCGCAGTTGAAGGCTCTGATCGTTGCAGCAGTGTTTTGTGTGCAATAAACCCCACCCACAGTGCAATTCAGACTCATGATTTTTTTTCAGGCTTCGTGCATGTGGGGCGCCTGAGAACAGGTTTCCAAGTCAGATCTGAATTGTGCCCCGATTCAGCACTTAGAATCAAACTGGTAAAATTGCCCCCATAGTCACATTAAAGAATAAGAGTACAGCACAGGAAAGGCCCTTCGGCCCACTAAGCTTGCGCTGATATGTGGTTTCTATCCCTCTGTTCACCACCTGTTCATGTATTATCAAGATACCTTGAATGTTGCTAGCGTGCCTGCATCCACTACCTCCTCTGGCAGTGCATTCCAGGCATCCACCGCCCTCTGTATGAAAAACCTTCCCCACACATCTCCCCTAAACTTACCACCTGTCCCCTTAAACATGTGCCCTCTTCTAGTCAGCCCTTGCACCCTGCAAAAAAGCGCCTAACTATCCGTCCCATCTATGCCTCTCATTATTTTGCAGATTTCTATCAGGTCGCCTTTTAGCCTTCATCTTTCCAGTGAAAATAATCCATGTTTATTCAATCTCTCCTCATGCCTAAAACCTTCCAGACCAGGCAACATCCTGGTAAGCTCTCTGTGCACTCTCTCCAAAGCATCCATGACCTTCTGGTAGAGTGGCAGCCAGAACTGCATGCAATATTCCAAATGTGTCCTAACTAAAGTTTTATACAGCTGTAATATAACTTGTCAACTTTTATACTCGATGCCCCAACAAATGAAGGCAAGCATGCTGTGTGCTTCTTGACCACTTTATCCACCTATCTTGCCACTATCAGGATCGATAGACTTGTACACCCAAATTCCTCTGTGAGGGGAGTCTCCATAATTTTGACCTATCAACAGTGAAGGAATGACAATAGAGTTCCATGGCAAGATGGTTTATGACTTGACAGGAAACTTACAGGTTCCAATGCATCTGGTACCTTTGTCCAGCTAGATGATGGGGTCAGTGATTGGCAAGGAGACTTGGCAAAATACTGCAGTACATCTTGTAGATGGTACATCCTGCTGCCACTGTCATCGTGTTGGAGGGAGTGAATGTTTAAAATGATCAATGGACCATCGATCAGCAGATTGTTTGTCCTGGAAGGGGTTGAACTTCTTGAGTTGGAGCTGCACTCAACCAGGCAAGTGCAGAGTATTCAATCACCCTCCTGATTTGTGCCTTGCAGATAGTGGACAGCTTTTGGGGAATCAGGTGAGTTACTCACTACATAATTCACAGACCATAAACTGCTCTTGTAACCACATATTTACAAGTTGGTTTGGTTAAGTTTCTGGTCAATGGCAATCCCCTGGATTTTGAAAGTGTAGGATTCAGCACTAGTAAAGCTGTTGCATGTCAAGAGGAGATGGTTAGATTCTCACTTAGTGGAGATGGTCATTGCCTGGCACTTGTGTAGCAGAAATGTCACTTGCCATTTATCAACATAAGAAACAGGAGCAGGAGTAGGCCATCTCGCCCCTCGAGCCTGCCCCGCCATTCAATAAGATCATGGCTGATCTGTCGCTGCTCAGTTCCACTTTCCTGCCCTCTCCCCATAACCCTTAATCCCCTCTCTTATCAAGAACCCATCAACCCGCGTCTTAAAAATATTTAGCGAGGCAGCCTCCATCACTTCAACGGGCAGAGAATTCCAGAGATTCACCACCCTTTGAGTGAAGAAGTTCCTCCTCAACTCCGTTCTAAACTGCCCCCCTTTTATCTTGAGGCTGTGCCCCCTAGTCCTACTGTCTTTTTTGAGCGGGAAGAGTCTTTCCACCTCTATCCTATCCATCCCATTCATCATCTTATACGTCTCAATGAGATCTCCCCTCATTCTTCTAAACTCTAACGAGTACAAGCCCAGTTTATTCAGCCTCTCCTCATAGCTCAACCCCCTCAACTCCGGTATCAGCCTAGTAAACCTCCTCTGCACTCCCTCCAAGGCCAAAATATCTTTGTGCAGGTGCGGCGCCCAAAACTGCACACAGTACTCCAGCACCAGCCAGAATATCAGGCTGATCTTGTTGCTTTGCTTCAGTTTCTGAAGAGCTGTAAATCATACTGAACACTTTGTAATCAATCATCAAACATCTACACTTCTCACTACTCTATCTCATGATGGAGGGAAAGTCATTGTTGAAGCAGTTGAAAATACAGCACTCGTAAAGACTCTAGCAGTGATGTCTTAGGCCTAAAATTATTGACATTCAACAACAGCTGCCATTTTTGTTTATGTTAGGTATAACTCCAAACTGTGGAGAGTTTTTCCTTGATTCAGTTTCGCTGGGGTTCCTTGATGCCACATTCAGTCAGATGCTGCTTTGAAATTGTTAGGTATTCAAAAAAGGGTTGCAGGTTGCTTTAAGAGCTGATTACATGATTTGATGGTGATGTCATTAGGGTGTGTGCACAGGTTGTTGTTTTACTTTAAGTTTTGTACTTGATGCAAAGCAGAGAACAGCTCTTCAATAAAATCTGTTGTGTGTTTGGTTTGGATCTGCAAACCAAGTGTTTTATTTTTCTGTTAAAATCTACAATCCCTAACATCATTAGGACATTACAGAAAGAAAATCGATGGCAAGTTCGGATTTTGTTACATTGTGAACATTGAGGAAAGATCCTGAAGGAGTGAAAAAAAGTATCCTCACACTTCAAATATTAGGTGGCTGGGGAGAAGCAAGAACAAGATTAAAGATTAAGGTGCCATTGCAGAAAGACTCACGTAAGACAAAACTCTTTGTGTTGTTTTAAAAGACGTTTTTTGTTGGACTTTAACCTGATGTTGTGAGACTTCTTACTGTGTTTATCCCAGTCCAATGTCGGCATCTCCACATCATGTTATGCTACAAAGCCAGGAATTATGCTTTGACAAAGATCCTTGAAGTGCGTTACTCTCCAAAGCCATTGATCATCATGGAACAGTTCAGGTTCACCAAAGGAATCAAATGGAAGGTGAAAGTATTGCTCATTGTGGCAAACATATAAAGGCTGGCACAAAAATTGTAAGTTTGGTGAGTTATTGGAAAATTCTGTTTAAGATTGTTTGGTTTGTAGTCTCTAAAATGAGGCTATCCAGAGAAGATTGTTTCCTGAACATGCTTTGATTCAAAGGCAGCAGTAGAAATTGGCTACTAAAGAGCTTCATAATTTAGTAGTGCAGGAGTGAAGATCCACAAATTGGGAAATGCCCATAAGAAGTCAAAACAGCCACAAGCATGTCACAGATACGCCAAAATGGGCCATTTAGTGAGCAAATGCTGGAGCAAGGATAGTCAATGCAAGAATTGTGGCAAAATTGGTCACATTTCAAAAACTTGTTGGGCTAGACCAGCTTCCCTGGAGAAGAATGTTCAGAAGAAGAATCTAGGTACCTTTAAGAAGAAGAACGAGTTGCATTCTACAAAAATAATTTAAGTATTATGACTGTGAAGAAGAGAATGTCCAGAAATATGATGAAGAGCTCCAGCTGAATGTTTTATTCATATAGCATGGATCATATAGATTCTAGGTGATTTTGAAGTTAACTGGGCAACATATTAGGATGTAGGCTGATTATGGTGTTGCTCTATCTTTCATTTCTGAGATTACATACCAACAAAAGTGAAGCATCTACTTTTAAAAACAGCTGATGTGATTTTAAGGACATACACTGAAGGGATCATTCCAATAAAAGATTATATCATGGTGAACATAGAGTTGAGTGGACAAACAGCAAAGTTGCATCTCCATGTGGTCTGTGGTAATTTTTCAGCTCTATTTGGGATATCATGGTTCAAGAAGATAAAGCTTAAGTGAAATCCTGCCCACAGACTGGTAGATGGAGAAGCAGACCCTAAGCACGTTCTGGTTAAATATAAGAATGTATTCAAAGAAACACTTGGCTCAATGAAGTCCAAGCAAAAATCAAGATAAAGCCAACCAAGAAGTCTCAAAGCAAGAGTGGTGCCTTATATAACTCATCCCAACATCAAATATGAATTAGCCCAAATTGTTAACAGTGATGTATTTCAGCTGGCTACAATGAGTGGCTGGGCTATTCCCATTGCACCTGTCATGAAAGCAGATCATTCAGTTTGCATTTACGGTGATTTAAAAACCACCATAAATCCAGCGTTGTGTGCTGATCAATATCCACCTTTAATTGAAGATTGTTTGCTGGATCATCAGATGATCACAAATTCAGCAAGCTTGATCTTTCATAAGCCTATTTACAGATTAATGTAGCTGCTGAATTACAACCATTGCTTACCATCATTACTCATGAATGTCTTTTATTTATAAAAGATTACATTTTGGAATAACATTTGCACCAGGCCTATTCCAAAAATTGATTACACAGATTTTCAAGTGATCTCTCTGGTATACAATGTTACCTGGATGATATTCCAATTACAGAGTCCAGTGAACAAGAGTATTTGAATAATTTAGAAACAACATTGGAACTTCTTCAAGCACATGGTCTGCATATCAAGAAAGAAAAGTGTAACTTTTTCCAAGTATCAGTCCAGTATTTGGATCACATTATTGATAATAAAGCCCTACATAAAGCAACTAAAAAGATGGATGCTATTTTAGAAACACCATGTCCAATGACCATGATGCATTTGAGGTCTTTTCAAGGTTAATAAATTATTATGGCTAAATGTGGCAAACTTAGCAACATTATTGAAGCCATTACATAATCTACTATGTGTGGAACAGTTATGAGACTGGACAACAGAATGTGAGAAAGCATACAAGGATGCCAAAGATGCTTTGCAGAAGACTGAAGTATTGGTTCATTTTAATCCAAAGCTACCTTTACTGCTTGCTCGCAAAGTTTCACCTCATGGAGTGGGATGTAATAATTTCACATATTATGCCTTCAGGAGAAGAACAACCAATAGCTTTTCCTTCATGTATTCTGACCAGTGCTGAATCTAACTATACTCAGTTAGAAAAAGAAGCACTGCACAATTTTGGCAGACGGAAGTTTCATCATTTTTTATAAAGTCATCATTTCATGTTATTGACCGATCATCAAACCCTAACTATTACTTTTGAGTCATATAAAGGCATATCATCATTAGCTGCTAGTCAATTGTAAAGATGTTCAGCGATCTTATCTGCGCACTCTTACAAAATAAAGTATCATCGATGCAAGTACCATGCTAATGGTGATGCATTATCATGCTTATCTGTACCCATTGAGCAGACACTGCCAAGTAATCTTAATAATATTCTTTATTTTTTGTTGGTAGATCATTTGCCTGTGACAGCTTCTCAAAGACATACCAGCAATGATCCCATGATCATGAAGGGAAAGGATATGGTGTTGAAAGGAATGATAGCTGGAATGCATCATCCACATCCAGATTTGAAATTATTTATATCAAGAAAGGTTGAGTTGACCATCTAAGGTGGATGTCTATTGTGAGGAATCCATGTGATCATTCCTCCTAGTTTGCATGGAAGAGTTCTTGAACAACTACATGAAGAACATCCTGATACAGTCTGGATGAAGGAATTAGCACATTGTTCTTTTTGATGGCTGGGTCTGGATGTTCAGATTGAAGTAGAAGTGGGACAGCATCAATCCTGCAAATGAATAAGCAATACACCACTGTTTTCTCCTTTACATTCCTGAAATTGGCCTGAAAAGTCAGTGCAATGATTACATGTAGATTTTGCTTGTATGTTTGAGGGTTACATGTTCTTAGTCATAACTGAAACACATTGAAAGTCCCTGGATGTTGTTATCATGAGATCTATTATAACTGAACAAACCCTTGAAAAACTTGGTAAAATATTTGCAAGACTTAGTAAACCAAAACAGATTTTTAGTGATGATCGTTCATAGTTTACTTCACAAGAGCTTGAGGACTATTTCAAAGTAAATGGTATTCCACATATAAAATCTGCATCCTTATTGTTCATCAACCAATGATTAGCCGAAAGATTCATACAATCCTTGAAATATTCTTTAAAAGCTTCAAAAGAGCAAGATTCAGTATCACATTGTGTAAATAACTTTTTGGTATCTTATAAAAATACTGCTCATAGAAACAGAATTGTAGAATCCTACAGTGCAGAAGAAGGCCATTTGGCACATCGAGTCTGCACCAACCACATTCCCACCCAGGTCCTTTCCTCATAACCACATGCATTTACCTGAGCTAGTTCCCCTAATACTAAGGGACAATAATGCATGGCCAATCCACCTAATCTGCACATCTTTGGGCTGTGGGAGGAAGCCAGAGCACCCGGAAGAAAATCTTGCAGACATGGGGAGAATGTGCAAACTCCACACAGACAGTGGGCCCTATTTTACCTTTTTAATTCTAAATGGTAGGCGGACTTGAAACTGGGAGTGTTTCAGATCTGACTTTTAGACCTATTCTGAGGTGTCCCCATACACACTCTGCCTACAAACATATCAGTGAGTCAGAATAATGTTGCACAAGCCTGTGGGCAGTACTTAATATGCCCAAAATCCTGCAGCTCCAATCGGCGCCTCTAACTGCGCATGGGCAGAAAAATGTGATAAAATACTGCTCCCCTGCCACATCCCTTCCAAAAAGGATAATGCCTCCCTGTGGCCCCCCACTGACATAGACCCATCTACACAACACTATTGACCCCCTTATCCCTCACCTTCCCGCCAGCCAGACTGATTGCATTCCCCTTCCCCTCCCAACACACTGATCTCATGTAGAGTGGCAGCGGACCCTCCTTCCCTTTCACTGATCTCAGGCAGAGTGACAGTAGACCCTCCTTCTCTTCCATTGCTCTCAGGCAGAGTGACATTCGACCCTCCTTCCCTTCCATTGATCTCAGGCAGTGACATTAGACCATCCTTCCCTTCCATTGATCTCAGACAGTTTGGCAGTAGACACCCCCCTTCCCCTCCACTGTTCTCAGGCAGAATGGCAATGACCCTCCTTCCCTTCCATTGATCTCAGGCAGAGTGGTAGCAGATCCCCCCCCTCCCCCCCATTGATCTCAGGCGAAGTGGCAGCGGACCTCCCCTCCCCCTTCCCCACAACCCCTCACTCCCCCAACAATCTCAAGCAGAGATCCATTGGACGTTAGGCACCTACCTCCTCACTAACTGAGCACCCAAATCGGACTTCTCAGAAGCATGTCTGTTTTGCACTGATTCTGGATGGGCGAACGTGGTCATAACGGGGAAGGTGCCAGTAAAGTTGAACATGCAACCCATTAAGTCAATTTAATTGCAAGCAAAAGTATTTAAATGGCTATGTGCCCATCACAGGCATGGACCTGATCACAGCCATTTTTGGGCCTTGATAAAGGGGGAACAGGCAGGAAGGTGGGTGCGCCAATCGCCTCACGCCCAACTTTACCAAGTTTTCCTGAAAATGGTTGCAATACGATAGTAAAATCAGGCCCAGTGACCCAAGCTGGGAATCAAACCCAGTTGCCTAACACTGTGAGGCAGCAGTACTACCACTGTGCCACTATGCTTCATGTAACTACCCATGGGTTCACCTGCATTACAACTCTTACAAAGTTGAGAACCACGTTTGATTTGTTATTACCTCCAGAAACTTTAGAGCTGGTAGAGTATTAACAACAACCTCAAGTTGCTAGATGAAGAGTGAAGGCAAAAGAACACTTGTTTCAGCAAGAAGATTGAGTGTTAATGCATAAGTTTGCCAAAAGTGAGAAATGGGTACCAGCAGAATTAAATCCAATTTTCTCCATGGTTCAAATTGAAGGTGGACTAGTTTTGTGACACTAAGCTGATCAATTGTTGTCATCTTGAAATGAATTGTCAGAATCATCTCCAGAAGTACCAACTTCTTTAGTCCTTAGTGTTGTGAATACTACTATGGAAGACTTGGTTGCCTGATGGTTTGTGTCTCTCCTACTCTACTGAGTGAGAATGATACAGACTTAGTTCCGAGGGAAGAAGGTCTACTGAATTTGCAAATCAACTTCAAGGATCAAGGACAGCCAAATTCCAGAACATTGCTTATAACCAAAGAAAAATAGATGTCCTTCTGATCAACGTTCTTATTGACTGTGTATAATGATTAATGATGCCTAGTACTATGCTGAGTATTATTGATTCAGACATTGTAACAATCATGACCACAGAAGTAAAGAGGGAGAAATGTTATATGTTTAAAAAGGGTTGCAGGTTGCTTTAAGAACTGATCACATGATTTGATGGTGATGTCATTAGGGTGTGTGCTCAGGCTGCAGTTTTACTTTCAGGTTGGTACTTGGTGCAGAACAGAGAATAGCTCTTCAATAATATCTGTTATATGTTTGGATCTACATGTGCAAATCAAGTATATTGTTATGTTAAAAACCCTTAACATAGTTAGGATTGCACAGATGTCCCTTCACACTTGGAATTTGTTCTTATGTCCATGTCTGGACCAAGGCTACAATGAAGTTAGGACTGAATGTCCCTGGCCGAATGCAGGGTAAAACTCAGAGGTTAGTTAACACCTAAAGACTCTATTAGGATGGTGGGCCAGCATCGTGATTACATTAGGAAGCCAGACTGTACCCCAACAAATTTCTACTTTGACATGAATGTAAGGAAAGTGTATTTTACTTCAGCAATTATTCCACTGACAAATTAGAGATCTTTTATAGTAAAATATATTTTATTTAATAACACAGTTTAAAAATAACTCTAACAAAATGAAACAACTTAATTATTAACAGCTGAACAATATTTAAAATTGAAAGAAAGCAACTTTATTTTTTAGTTTATCATTGTTTCAGTTCCAAATAAGCAATGTACCTCCTAAACGTAAATGCCACTTTAAATACAATTAGCAACCATAAATATACTTGCTATAAAGCATGTTAATATTCTTGAAGCTTTCAGAGAGATTTTGTGGAGAGATAAAGAGAGAGAGAGCTCTTAGGAACCATCTGTACTTGTCTCTGATTTATGCAGAACTGCAAACACCCCTTTCTCTCTACACAGACCCAATACTCTACATTAATCACATGACCCTGGCAATCAACCTTCCAAGGGATCTTTTGATATAAGTGAAAGCTCTATGAAAGTCACAAATTCATAGCTGAAATGAGTAATTGGCTTGCTTTTACACCCTGGAATTAAATATTTTCCAAATACATATGTTGCCTGCAGAAAAAAATCTGAAAATTTAAACATTCCCCTTAAACATGAAAAAAAGCTATCATCTACATATATATTTATATCGATTGCATCACAACTCGTACTCCACCGAGATATGTGTATTCAAGAAAGGAGAGGAAAATGATGGGTAGTGAGATGCAACATTTGTGAGAAAAGGCATGTAGAAAAATGTGGTAAAAATTTAATTACTGCTGGATTCAAGATTAAGAAATGGACTAATTAGATTCATTATGAATATATTGTGATTCTTCTGTGTGATTATGGTCTTAGAATGGTAACAATGCAATGGTTCTAACTGTGGTCGATAGTTGAATGCATACTGAGATCAGATAACTAAAGAGAATTGGTAGGTAATTGGATAGTGAATTGTAATTACATTCCTTTGGACAACTGACTATCATTAGAAATTATCTGTAATATATAGAACACTGGGAATTGAAGACAGTTGTTGGTTTATCTGTATGAAGATTTTAGTAAATTCAAATAATTGTGAATTGAAGGTTAATTATTCTTAAAGTAAATCATGAGAAATGAGGAATGTAATTTCAGTGCAGTGGTAAAATGAAAAGCAAAAAACCCCACAAAGTCATGTGATTTGGCTGCACCACAGTGGTGCACTCTGTTAGATGCAATCCCCACCTGTAGCTTACCCCAGTCAGTGGAATCATATGGTTTGTCAGAACTGACCCTTAGCCTGTTATAACCAATCAACCACACCCAAGCACCTTCACTATCTCACCTTCACTCACCTTCATATTTATACTCATTCAACCCATAGACAAATACACCCACACATATACCTAACCACCCCCTCACATCAACTGATATGATCTCTTCCCCTGCCATAAATGTCTGTGATTCTAAGATACATTATTACCCAACTATAATCAATGACAAGCACTCCTATTCATTCACCCATATATACATGTACTCACTCGTACACAACCACTCACTTTCACCATCACAAAAACTCATCTATAAACACATTTAATCCTGCTCACAAGCAATGACTCACATACACACTCACTCACCCACACTTTCTATCTCTTGTTCAGTGCAGTTTGTGGCTACACCAACATCAGTATTCCATCTGTTTTCTGCAATATAGCAAAGATAATAACATAATATCGTTTCCAACAATAAAACAGAGGGTTTGACATTAAAATGAAATTAGATTATTAAACATTTTATCAGGTGGTGGAGCATTATTTTTTACTTTCAATTGAATTAGTATGTGTATTTATTGATGTCTATGAATAAAAGTTTAACTTGTATATTCTCAATATTTTGGGATGTTCGGATTAGTTACTCACCTGTCTCTTTACTAACCTGTCTCTTTCCTAATGGCCCTGTAAAACTAATCTCTGCACAAACATTGAAACATTTTGTAAATTAACATTCACTCTGAAGTTTGTTGTTTTAAGGACTCTTGATTGCTATTCAATTTTAATGATAGAATTGGACAGGGAATAGTTTGCCAGTCACTTTTGCCTACCAAGTTCTTCTCTCTCATAACTCTCTTGGAAAAATTGGTTTCTCACCAGGTTCTGTAGTCAGTCTCTGGTCTCTGCTACTAAATCAACATCCTCCATTTATAAGCTCGGACATTATGTATCAGGAGGCTATCTTGCCTTGAAATGAACTGCAGTTATTCCCAATCCTGTTCTCACCCAACATTCACATGTCAACTTTCTAACAGGAATCAGGAACAAAAACATTGAAAGATGCAGGCTCTGAAATTCTGCAGGGTCTCCATCAGTCTCCATATGAGAGATAACCTTGAGCCAGTGATAGACAGTTGGCATACCTGCACTTAATATTGATCTCAGGCAGAGAGGTGTACATGTCACAAGAACCACTGGCAGACATTAAGCTGCTGGCTCTCAAAAGTGAACACACTTTCAGGCCATTAAATATTCTGCACAAATGTTCTGCACAATGATAATTTATGTGTTAGAACGCAACCAGAATAAAACAATCACAATAGTATTTGTTAGAATCATAGAATCTTTGAGCACGGTAGAAGACCATTTTGTCCATAAAGTGCTAACTCTTTAAAAGCTTTCAAATTTAATTCCACACCCCAGCATTTTCCCACAATCCTACAAACTAGTCTTCTTTGAGTACATGACCTTCTGAAAGTTCTTGCAGAATTTGATTCTTTCACCCTTTCAGGTAGTGGATTGCATATGTTAACAACTATCTGTGTGAAGAAAGTTGCATTCATTTTCCTTTAGTTCTTCTGCCAATTATATTAAATATATGACCTCTGGTCACTGACCCACTTGCCAGAGGAAACATTTTTTCCCTTTTGGCTCTATCAGAATTATGTTATTTTGAATGACTATTAAGTTTCCCCTTAACAGTCTCTGGTCAAAGGAGAATAATCCCAGTATTCTCATTCTTTACACATAACTGAAGTCCCTCATTCCTGCTATCATCCTGGTAAACCTCCTCTGTACTCTCTCTAAAGACTTGGGGCAGGATTCTCCAAACTCACCTGCAGCTGGGATTCTCCTGTCTTGCTGCAGTGAATGGAAATTTGCATGAGCGCCAAACTAAATATTCTTGTTAGCAGCGGCAGCAGGGTGTGAATGGCCAGAGAATTCCAGCCTTGATATCCTTTGTAAAAAGTGGTACCCAGAATTGTACGCAATTCTCTGAACTCTAACCAGAAATTTGTAAAGGTTAGTATGATTTCCTTGTTTTTGTATTCAATATTCTTATTTATGAATCCAAGTATTCCACATGTTTTCTGAAATGCCTTATGAAACTACCCATCAATTGTCTTAAAAATCCTTCTGGTTCACTAATGCCCTTTAAGGAAGGAAATCTGTCACCCTTACTTGGTCTGGCCTACATATAAAGCAATGTGGTTGATTCTTAGCTGTCCTCTGAAGTAGTCTAGCAAACCACTCAGTTGCAGCAATTAATGATAGGCAATAAATGTTGGCCTGCCCAGCAACATCTACATCCCATTAAATAATAAAAGAAAAATAACTTGAGCTGCCACCTTCAAAGAATTGTGAACATACATGTCAATTTCCCTCTGCTCTTGCATTCCCTCAAAATATTGCCACTTCGGCAATATTGTCTCTTCATGTTGTTACTCTCAAAGTGTGTCATTTCACACTTATCTGTAATAAATTATTCAGGTAAAGGCAAAGTACTGTGGATGCTGGAATCTGAAACAAAAATAGAAAAAATGCTGGAAAATCTCAACAGGCCTGACAGCATTAATGGAAAGAGAATAGTCAATGGTTCAAGTTTGAGCTTTGACAAAGGGTGATCCAGGCTCAAAATGTTGGCTCCATTCCCTCTGCACAGATGCTGTCAGACCTGTTGAGATTTTCCAACATTTTCAGTTTTTGAATTAAGTTACATTTGAATTGTGACTGCCCATTATATCTGTCTATATTCTTCTGAAGTCCATTGCAATCTTGTTCACTATTTACTACCAATCAAGTTTTATACCATCCACAATGATGAAATTATATTTTCTATAATCCAGAACATCTACACATAACAAGAAATAAAACGGTTTGAATAGTGAACTCTGGGGTCCCCACTATATACTTCTCTCCAGTCAGGAAAGTATCCTTTCATCGTTACTCTCTGCCACTGTCCCTTAGCCAGTTACATTTTCCAGTTATCAATAATGTTACAGCCACGAATTTCTAATTCTAAATAACTATTATGTGGTACTTTATCAAGTTTCTTTAGATAATCTATATATGCAATATCTACTGCAATAATTTCATCAGTCATTTCTGCTTCTTCATTGAATAACTCAATCAGCTAGAAAGGGAAGTGCATAGCTTCCTCTTCTTGCAATTGGACTGGTGGGAGGGAAGGAATGTGACTCTACCATTCTACCTCAGTGCAGAGTCTGCAGAACCACGGTGGCTAGAACTGGGAGAGAAACCAGGAGAGATGGACAGGAATTCAGAAAGTGATGGGGACAAAGTGGGTTTGGACCCCAGCAGCCTTGGTGCCAAATTTCTGTGGTTTCTCCTTCTCCTCCTGACTGAGATCCCTTCTCAGCCCAAAGATATAGTGAGGCTCTGGTAGAACAAGAATACTTCAGTATCAATTTCTTCATGTTACTCATACCCCTACTCACTCAGCTATGGAAAACTGTGCACGATAGGGGGCTGGTCATCCCGAGTTTCAGACCAGCTCCTGCGTTTTCAGATTGAAATGTCCCAGTGATGGAAATCATGCAATTACCACACAAGGAAATTAACTTCTTGCAATTGGGTGACCAAGTACCTCTTCGTGTATGGTGACCAACCAAACATCTGTAAAACCTTCTTTCAACAGGGGTATAATTGGGTACATCTGGCACTCACAAAAAGATCTCTTGCAGATATTGCAAAATGCCCAAAATCTAGGATATATTTTCAAGGATTTTGTTTTGGGGACTTTAGTTAATGTATCTCATCAACTGAATATGTTGACATGGACTTTTACATTGCTTTTTTTTCTGTTTATTTTCTTCATTTTTCTTTCACATCATTGGCTATTCATTTCTATGTGATTTCAATAATCAAACAATGTGCCCAAATCAATTTCCAAATGGACAATAAAATTTGAATTGAATAGATATGAGGTCAGTTCGATGCTATCTCCTTTGAACAAATATCACTGAAAATGCAGGTTAGGCAGCACCTGTGGTGGGTGAAACAAAGTTCATGTTTTGGATTGATGGAAGCAGTGAGAAGCAGCCATTTGTCAGATTTCTTTATGCAACTGACTGCATACCAACTAGGATATTGATATAGCTGATATAGGAGAGGAGCATCCAATCCATACGTACAAAAAAAATGAGCAAAACGAGTTAATGAACCTTCCTGAGAAAACTCAAAAGAAGCTAGTGGCAGGTGGCGGGGGCTGATAGTGAGGGGGTAGGTGGGGGGGGGGGGGGGGGTGGGGCGCTGTGGGAGAGAGAGAGAGGGCAGGAGGCAGGAAACAAGGGTCACATCGTGGGGTCAGAGTCTTCGAAAAGTATCATCCTGTCAGGGGCAACCTTGCAGCTGGAGGTTGAGCACTCGAGTCAAACCAATAATAATGCCATGTGACTTCTTAGAAATGCAAACCTTGATGTACGGAAAGTTCAAAATAATCCCATTCATAAAACTTAAAGTTCTATACACTCAAATTGGAAACTCAACCTCAGTCTTTAAACTTGCAAATCTGGTGGGCAGATTGGTATAAAATTAATGTTTCCTGATTGATCTAAATCTCACACTTACCTGACGAAGGAGCAGCACTCCGAAAGCTAGTGGCTTTTGCTACCAAATAAACCTGTTGGACTTTAATCTGGTGCTACGAGACTTCTTACACTCCCGCTTACCTGACGAAGGAGCAGTGCTCTGAAAGCTAGTGGCTTTTGCTACCAAATAAACCTGTTGAACTTTAACCTGGTGCTGTGAGACTTCTTACTGTGATCTAAATCTACCAGAGAGCAGTATTTTCTAGTATTTGAAAACCAGGAAATTCACAGCTGCAACTGTGCCATTTACCCAGCACTCACCTCTGCTCATATTCAAAGACACAAAGCTAATTTCAACAATAGTTACTGCCAGTTTTCAATTTCAGTTAAAAAAAACAAATTTGTATGTTTTGTTTGAGAAATACTTACTGAATGAATGGTGTCCAGTTGGATTTGACTTGCGAATAACCCAGTAGACATTTCCAGTACAGTATTGAGCACAGAGGCTACAATGGCAATATGGGTGCAACCAATGTCCCTCTGGATCATTATCAAGCCAATAAATCTTTAAAATTGTCCTGATGTTCTATTATTCTTCTAATGTCGGTCAGTGACAAAATTCACTGATTGAAGTTACTGGTTCTACCAAACATCCATGATCACCTTTATACGTCACCTTCATATAAACAGACTGACACCCCAGTGAAAAGCTATGGTGAGTTTGATTACTACTGATACTTCAGTATAGATGGTTATTATATCTAGAGGTCTGTAAGATGTTCTGTTACAGTCCCCTTAGTTACCTTCCTAACATTCTGCTTTCAATAATTCACAAGCACTTGTACCTGTGATCATCTCCATCTAACATTGAAAGCAAAGCTTTTTTTCTCTTGTTTGCCATTCTCACTCAATTTCAGTATCAGTGGAGTACTTGATTTAGTATTCATTTCATGCAAAGAGATGCAGTTTAGCTATGTAGCAGCTATGATGATTAGCAAAGGGCCATTCAACAATAAAAAACAGTTGGCTTCCAAGGTCTCATACATTGATCATCATTAACTCAACAAGTTAACCATTTGTTAATTAAATATTTCTTAAGAAATTCAAAGCTACCAAACCACTTCCTTCAGGATGCAATTAGAAGCAAACAAGAGCTGGATGTGCCTTTGTATTCCCAATACTATTGCTTTATTACACACAAACAGCACAGCCATTCATTTTAACATTCATTTCCAGGTTGATTTGTCAGGTCTCAGTGAAGCACAAAACTGTTGATGTGGAGTCAAATTACACAAGTACAATAACAGATTCATTAGAAAGGGAAACAACAGGAACAGCAACAATTTAACCAGTGCACTTAAAATATATTTTTAAAATCTCAATGCACTTCATAAGTAAGCATATGGAAAGCAGGTTCTGAGCTATGAAAGGAGAGATTGTTAAGGGTGACAGAAAGCTTGGTCAAAGAAATAAGTACTGAGGTGCTTTTTAAAGGTGGAGAGAAATGCGGATGAAGTACAGATAAGGGCAATTATGAAGACATGAAAGCAGACCTAGCTAAATTGAATGGGCAAATAAAATTAAGGGATAGGTCAATTGAGATGCAGTGGCAGACTTTTAAATGGATATTTCAGAATACACCAAATAGATACATGCTAATGAGAAATAAAACTTCCAAGACGAGTACCAATCGCCTGTAGTTAACTAAAAAAGTTAAAGTTATATCAAACTTAAAGAAAAAAAACATATAATTGCACAAAGATGATTGGATAGAATTTAAGGAACATCAAAGATTAGTAAGGAGGGAAAATTTAGAACAGTAGTGGAAGCTAGCTAGAAATACAAATATGGATGGTAATAATTTCTATAGATATTTAAATAAAAAAGACTGAACAAAATGAGCATTAGTCCTGTAGAAAGTGAGGCTGGAGAATTAGTAATGGAAAATAAGGAGATGCAGGTGAACCGAACAAGTATTTTGTGTTGGTCTTAATTATAGAGGATACAAGTAATATCCCAGAAATAGCTATAAATCAGGAAATCAAAGGGAATGAGGAAATCAGGGAAATTATAATCACTGGGGAAGTGGTACTGAGCAAACTGTTGGAGCTGCGTGCTGACAAATCCCTGATCCTCATGGACCTCAACCTTCAAATAAGTGTTGAGGGAGACAGTTGATGTTTTGGCTTTAATTTTCCAAAATTCCCTAGATTCAAAGAAGGTCAATTAGATTGGAAAATAGTAAATTTAACTCTCTTATTCAAAAGAAAGAAGGAGACAGAAATGAGGAAACAACAGGCCATTTAGCTTAACATCTCTCAAAGAAGCTGTTATTAAAGATGTTTTAGCTGGGCACTTTGAAAAGTTTAGATAATCAGGTAGAGTTAACATGGATTTGTGACAGGGAAATCATGCTTAACCGATTTAGTGGAGTTCTTTGAAGGAGTCACATACTGTAGATTTCCAGAAGGCATTTGAGAAGATGCCACATCAAAGTTTATTGTGGAAAATAAAAGTTTATGGACAAGGGTTAACATATTGGCAGGGATTGTTGATTGACTAGCTAACAAGAAACAGAGGGTAGCTTTAAATGGGTCTTTTTCTAGTTGGCAGGATGTGAAAAGTGTTGTGCCCAGGGATCAGAGCTAGGGACTCAACTTTTTACAATTTATATAAATGACTTGAGTGAAGAGACTGAAGTATGGTTACTAAATTTGCCAATGACACAAAGATAAATAGGAAAGTAAGTTGGGACAGAAGGAAGCTACAATAGGGCATAGATAAATTAAATGAGTGGGCAAAGATTTGGCAAATGAAGTATACTGTGGGCAAGTGAGAAATTTTCCAATCTGGCAGGAAGAATGAAAAAGAAACGTATTAGCCAGAATCTCATGGCTGGTCAAACCTACGCAACTTCCTGGTCCGGCTGCAGTGAATGGGGATCTGGCTGGGTGCCAAATTCTCCGTCTTCGCTGCAATGACAGTGGGGCATGAATGGCCAGTAAGGTCATTATCTTGCAGAGCTCTGAGATTCAGAGTGAACTGGGTGTCCTACTGCATGACAACGAGTGTGCAAATATAGCAAATAATTAGGGAAACAAATAGAATGTAATTGTTTATTACAGGCTTGTCTATCCTTTTCATATGGGGGGACCACGTGTTCGTATTTTTCTCACTCAAGGGGTCAATGAACAAACTTTGGAAAGATAAGGTTTGGCATATCAGTGAATTTCAAATAAAAGTTGAGGTTTTAAAATTACTTTGCTTTGCCCTTTCAAATTCAATATAAGTCCATCCAGTCTGTTCCTTACATTTCAAAATGTCTGCCTGTATGCCTCAGGGACTAACTCACTTGCACTCCAGCTAACCATTTTTACTGCATCGTCATCCACAGAAACCTCTTCTGATTGTAATGCATAAATTTCACTAGTTCTACCCACCAATCTACACTGTAACAGAAATGCCCAGATTTTTTTTCACTATTTCATTTGCTTAGCTACCTTTCCAAATGAAATGAAATCAGTACGTGGCGACGAGCAGTAAGAGAGACCCCATGCTGAGTGAGACACAATCTGAGTGAGTATGTTTGGGCATCTGGATCAAGTTGGAATTCAGCTGGTAAATCTATTTTAAGTTAAGTAGCCTAGTTCACCAGGTACTTGACTGAGTGACAGTTAACTGTCAATCAATCACTTCACAGCACATTGCCTGAATAGGGTCTAAATATGTCTTGATTACTGTGGCAGGAAACTTAGCTAGAGCTCTTGGCTCTATATAAGAAAGGGACTTCTTCAAACCCATAGTCAGCAAGTGCCGCACAAACAGGGGGAAAGATTGCACACAGTATGACATGCAGTCCAAGTGAGTATATTTGGGAATTTGATCTTATGCTTAGGACCCAACCTGGCACCACCACCTCCACCCCCACCTCCCCCCCCCACCCCCGCAAAAATAGGACTCCTTCCTCTCAGAGACCTACTCAACCCCCTTCCCCCTTAGACCCTCCACTAAGTCTCCTTCAGGTCATGCACTTTGACAGTGCCAACAGTGCACTCCCCTCTGGTACTGATACCCTGGTTTTGCACCTTGGGCCCCATAGGAGCTCAATAGGTGGATGCCATGTCTATTTGCCCCTCTGCTGATGATGAGCTGCAGAGGAAGGGTCCTTCAAGGATCCTGGGGGTTGGATGGGATCGAGTTGGGGGCAAAGGATTGACCTCACCACTCCCTGCGGGTTTGGGATATGGCTGAACTGCTCCTTCTAGTCCTGGCAGACCTGAAAATCACCTCTGGCATGGTGATTTCAGGCAGCCCTATGATCAATACTTGCATTCCTGTCTGTCAGAACTATCCTTGGAGAGTGGAAGCCTCTGCACTGCGAAAGGTTTCAATGCATCTGAGTCTTCAGCATGCCGACAGAGAGACTGTAATGCAATGCAGCCTGTATTCAGCGTCTCCAACAGGAAAGCCCATCTCACCTTTCCCAACTTGCTTCTCATCAACAAACCTGGTGATTTCTCTGGCTCTCTCTCTCTCTTCCATTGTGGTGATTACATGCAGGGAAGGAGTATTTTTTCCCCTCATCGCTCTTTCCTGAGAATTAAAGTTAAAGTGCATTTATTAGTCACAAGTAAGACTTACATTAACACTGCAGTGAAAATCCCCTAGTCACCACACTCTGGCGCCTGTTTGGGTCAATGCAACTAACCAGCACATCTTTCATCTGTGGGAGGAAACTGGAGCACCAGGAGGAAACCCACACAGACACAGGGAGAATATGCAAACCCCACACAGATGGTGACCCAAGCCAGGAATCGAACCCAGGTCCCTGGCATTGTGAGGTAGCAGTGCTAACCACTGTGCCACCATGCTGCCCATTATGTGCCAATTTCTCTTGCGATTAGGAAAAAGAGAGAGAAGGCACTGTTGGCTTTTAAGACGAATGTCAGCAGTTGATGTATACAAGAAGCTGCCTGTCTCGCTGCAGACAGCTTTGCAGAAGTGCTACAGCTTGAGCTATTTTGAGAGGTCAGTAGTCATAAGAACATACTGCTCTCATGTTCAGAAGCAGCCTTTAGACAATTAAATAATTTGCAAGTACACTAACATTTTAGGGTGATTTAAGTTGGATTTATAGGTCAGGATTCCCAAAAGATTAGTTGACTTTAATGAAGAATAAAACCAGGCTGAATGTAAAACCATCAGTTTCTGGAAGGACGAGTTAAGTTAAAGCCCATTAGGTCATCAAATGAGGAAGATACCTATACTAATACCATTTTGCAAACAGCCATGAATATGTTTTTACTTGGCAATTTTGATTTTTGGTGCAAGGGAGGAATATTGATCAACCAATAGAGATTCTTTTGCCTCCTTCACTGGATTATTCAGACCCACTTGAACCAACAGCACTGGCCGATGATCTAACATCTGACGATAAAAGAAATAAATGAAAATGTAAAGCGAATGATAGGCAAGTTTGCAGATGACACCAAGATAGGTAGGATGGTTAATAGTAAAGAAGAAAATCGTAGGTTACAGGAAGACATAGATCAGGTAGACAGAGCAATGGCAGATGGTATCTAATCCTGATAAGTGTAAGGTGCACTTTGGAAGAAGTAACAAGACAAGGGAATATTTAATGAATGACTAGAAACTAGGTAGATCTGAAGAACATATGGATCTTAGGATAATTATTCAGATTCCTGAAGACAACAGAGCAGTTAAATAGGATTGTTAAGAAGGCATGCATTGCACATGCTTTTATCAGTTGTGGATAGAGAATAAGAGCAATGAAGTAATGTTGGAGATCTACAGAACATTGGTTAGTCCGCAGCTGGAGTACTGTGTGCAGTGCTGGTCACCTCATTGTAGGAAGGATGTGATTGCACTAGAGAAGGTGCAGATGAGATTCACCAGATTGTTGCTTGGGATGGAGCATTTGAGCTACCAGGAGAGATTGGATAGGCTTGGATTCTTTTGTTTAGAGCAGAGAAGGTTTAGGGGGAGACATAATTGAAGTGAATAAGATTATGAGGGGTATGGGCAGGTAAATAGGAAGCAGCTGTTCCTCTTGGTTGAGAGGTCAATCACGAGGAAGCATGGTTTATAGATAAGGCACAGGAAATTCAGGGGGGATTTGAGAAACATTTTTTCACTCAGAGGCTGGTGGGAATCTAAAATGCACTGCCTAGAAATGGTAGAAAACTTACAACGTTTAAAAAAAATTGGCTGAGTAGTTGAAATATGATAAAATTCAAGAATATGGAGCAAGTGCTGGAAAATGGGATTAGCGTGAATTTAGTAAGACTTATTGTCAGTGCAAACTTGATGGGCCAAAAGGTTTTTTCTGTGCCATATGACTCTATACACTATCTTATTGACTGTTCATGCCATGCTCCCACTGCAGTAAAGTTGGAGAATTTGGCGCCCAGACAAATCTCCATTCACTGCAGCAGGGTGAGAAAATCCTGCCAGCATGAACCGTCATAACATTCTAGTCTATGACATTATGACTCAATGACCAGTAGCTGTAACAATGTAACATTCCTCATGTACTGCATATGACTGTCAATCTAGATTACATTATCAAGTTCTTATGTGGGGCCAAGAGTTAAGAGTATTATTAACCAAATCTTGTTGCCATAAGGTATCATTGGAGTTTATTTATCTTGGTCTTGATTAAATTCACTTGATTCACTTGACAGAGAATAGCTAATAGAAGCTAGATCTGTGAAACTAGGGGTAGATTTTCCAGTCCCATTCAAAGCAGGAATTGCATGGATGGGACAGAAAGTTTGGCAGACACCTTAAAGTCCATTGACCTCGGGCAGGAATTCACGGTCTTGGAGAATGAGCAATCAGAATATTGGTGCTTGATTGTCTTTGACCTTCACGTGCATTGAAAAATACTTATTACATATTACCTGAAATTACAGATTTAAAAGTTTACCTACAATTGAAATTAAATTAACAATTATAGTTTGTGTGAAGACTCACTACATTCAAGTCTATTTTCAATCAGGATTTTTATTCTGATTGTTGTGGCCTGGAGTTCTGTGCACAATTGGCAATCAGGCACAAATTGTACCTCAAATTGCACTACTTCAGAGAAGTTTTTTCTTAACTTTCCATTCAACTTTGCAAATTACTAAAAGTAAGATCTATCTTGAACCAGCACAATCAAGCAATGTTTCAGAACACAATTTTTAAAAAAAAATTCAAAGTGTTTCCTTCATATATATTTATGAATGCAGATTGATTATTACAGCTGAAAATAAATGTAAAACAAAAAAATAAGCATTTTTAATCAGTGTCTAGTTCACCATATGTCAGTAACCCTATTTTAAATAACTCGAAATAACTTAAAAAAAACTATACAGAATCATTCGCTAGTTATATTGATTGGCAGTAGTCCATTTCTTAGTAACATTTTAAAACTTTTTATCAAAAGCTTTTAAAGCATTAGTAACCATGGATCTAAAAAAATCCAGATTCAGTTCATGAGTTTTCTCTGAGACACGCAAACAGACAATTAGTGACTTCCAAAGGTGATTAATTTGATCTGGGCTACAATCAGTTTTGTGGGAGGGATTAGATTGTGCCAGATGATTTTTATACCAGCTCAAAAGATTGTGGATACTGGGCATGTGTTGGATGTAATTTTCTGTTGAATTTCCACAATTTTAGCTGTTGCTCTGAAACAAATCATGAGAGCTAACAGGAACTCCAGCCTTAATGCTCAAAGGTTGCACTCACCTCTCGAATACAAAATTTGTCCAAGTTAATATCAATCCTTTTTGGTTTGTCTTAAACTGACAATCCTGAAGTATTTTAGGATTTTACCCATATGGTTTTGAGTAACAGTTTTGACATCTTTCATTTTTAACCAACGAAGTTTCTTCAATTTCTGATTAGAGTCATTAGCCATTTCCAGTTCTGCTAAAAAATATACATTTTAAGTAATATTTTCATCAAGTAATATTTAAGTAATATTCGCATCAAGTTGTACAGAAATATTCCACAAAGTCCCATAATCATATGTCCCAGCTGCTCAGCTTCTTACCATGTCTCCTCAATCCTTTTCTCTAAGAAACCTCAAGCTTCCAGTTCTCACCACTACGACCCAAATTTTAGAGGTTTGCCACATGGAAACAGGTCCTTTGGCCCAATTTGTCCATGCTGCCCTTTTTTTTAAACCCCTAAGCTAGTCCCAATTGGCCCAATTTTGCCCATATCCCTCTATACCCATCTTACCCATGTAACTGTCTAAGTGCTTTATAAAAGACAAAATTGTACCCGCCTCTACTACTACCTCTGGCAGCTTGTTCCATGCACTCACACCCTCTGGTGAAAAAAATGCCCCTCTGGACCTTTTGTATCTCTCCGCTCTCACCTTAAACCTATGCCCTCTAGTTTTAGACTCCCCTACCTTTGGAAAAAGATATTGACTAGCTGATCTATTCTCCTCATTATTTTATAGATCTCTATAAGATCATCCTTCTGCCTTTTACGCTCTAGAGAAAAAAGCCCCAGTTTATCAAGCTTCTCCTTATAACTCAAACCATCAAGTCCTGGTAGCAACCTAATAAATCTCTTCTGCACTTTTTCTACATCCTTTCTATAATAGGGTGACCAGGGCTGTACACAGTATTCCAAGTGTGGCCTTATCAATGTCTTCTACAACTTCAACAAGACATCCCAACTCCTGTACTCAGTGTTCTGACCAATGAAACCAAGCATGCCGCATGCCTTCTTCACCACTTCGTCCACCTGTGACTCCACTTTCAAGGAGCTATGAACCTGTACCCCCAGATCTCTTTGTTCTGTAATAATCCCTAATGCCCTTCCGTTAACTGAGTAAGTCCTGCCCTGGTTCAATCTACCAAAATGCATCACTTCTCATTTATTTAAATAAAACTCCATCTGCCATTCATCGGCCCACTGGCCCATTTGATCAAGATCCCATTGCAATTGGAGATAACCTTCTTCATTGTCCATTACGCCACCAATCTTAATGTCGTCTGCAAACTTACTAACCATGCCTCCTATATTCTCAGCCAAATCAATAATATAATTGACAAATAACAGTGGACGCAGCACCGATACCTTAGGCACACCACTGGTCACAGGTTTCCAGTTTGAAAAACAACCCTGTACAACCACCCTTTGGCTTCTGTCATAAGAACATAAGAAATAGGAGCAGGAGTAGGCCATCCAGCCCTTCGAGCCTGTCCCGCCATTCAATAAGATCATGGCTGATCTGTCGCTGCTCAGTTCCACTTTCCCGCCCTCTCCCCATAACCCTTAATCCCCTCTCCTATCAAAAACCCATCAACCCGCGTCTTAAAAATATTTAGCGAGGCAGCCTCCACCACTTCAACGGGCAGAGAATTCCAGAGATCCACCACCCTTTGAGTAAAGAAGTTCCTCCTCAACTCCGTTCTAAACTGCCCCCCTTTTATCTTGAGGCTGTGCCCCCTAGTCCTATTGTCTTTTTTGAGCGGGAAGAGTCTTTCCACCTCTATCCTATCCATCCCATTCATCATCTTATACGTCTCAATGAGATCTCCCCTCATTCTTCTAAACTCTAACGAGTACAAGCCCAGTTTATTCAGCCTCTCCTCATAGCTCAACCCCCTCAACTCCGGTATCAGCCTAGTAAACCTCCTCTGCACTCCCTCCAAGGCCAAAATATCTTTGCGCAGGTGCGGCGCCCAAAAATGCACACAGTACTCCAGTTGCGGCCTCACCAATGCCCTATACAGCTGCAGCAAGACCTCCCTACTTTTATATTCAATCCCCCTCGCTATGAAGGCCAGCATCCCATTCGCCTTCCTGACCACCTGTTGCACCTGCAAGCTGGGTTTTTGCGACTCATGCACAAGGACCCCGAGGTCCCTCTGCACCGTCGCCTGCTGCAGTTTTTCGCCCCGTAAGTAATAGTCCTTCCTACCATTCTTCCTACCAAAGTGGACCACCTCACACTTGCCAACATTAAATTCCATTTGCCATTTCCTGGCCCATTCGCCCAGCCTATCTAGATCCTTCTGCAGACTCTCCACACCCTCCGCACAATTTGCCATTCCCCCAATCTTGGTGTCATCAGCAAATTTCGACACTCTACACTCGGTTCCCTCCTCCAGATCATCTATATAAATGGTAAAAAGCTGAGGCCCCAGCACCGACCCCTGGGGCACTCCACTAGTCACCATCCGCCAATCCGAATAGCACCCGTTGACCCCCACTCTCTGCCTCCTATTTGACAACCAATCCTCTATCCACGCTAACACCCTACCCCCAACTCCATGTCCCTTGACCTTCTGCAATAACCTCTTGTGAGGCACTTTGTCAAACGCCTTCTGAAAATCCAGAAAGACCACATCCACCGGCTCTCCTCTATCCACCGCCCTAGACACATCCTCATAGAACTCCAGTAAATTTGTCAGACACGACTTCCCTTTAATGAAACCGTGCTGCGTCTGCTCTATCAAGCAATTCCCTTCAAGATGCCTCGCAATTTCCTCCTTAATGACAGATTCTAACATTTTACCTACCACAGACGTTAAACTAACCGGCCTATAATTCCCCGCCTTTTGCCTGGCACCCTTCTTAAACAACGGCGTAACATTAGCCGTTTTCCAATCATCCGGCACTTCCCCGGAATCCAGCGACGTTTGGAAAATAACCACCAAGGCATCCACTATCACCTCTGCCATTTCTTTCAGAACCCTCAGATGCATTCCATCCAGTCCTGGGGACTTGTCCACAATCAGCCCCTCCAGTCTGTCGAGCACCGCCTTTCTAGTAACAGTAATGTCATTAAGACCCTCCAGTCCTACCACCTTTCCATCGCTAACACCCGGCAAATTATTCACGTCCTCCTCCGTGAAGACAGAAACAAAAAAGTTATTCAATACCTTAGCCATATCCCCATCCCCTACCACTAGGTCCCCTTTCTCATCCTCTAAAGGACCAACATTCACCCTAGCCAGCCTCTTCCTTTTTATATATTTATAAAAACTCTTGCTATCAAGCCAGTTTTGTATCATTTAGCTAACTCACCCTGGATCCTGTGAGATTTAACCTTATGCAACCAGCTACCATGCAGTATCTTGTCAAAGGCTTTGCTAAAATCCATGTAGGCAACATCAACTGCACTTCACTCATCTACTTTCTTTGTTACTCCTTCAAAAAAACTCAATCAAATTTGCAAGCATCTCAGGTGGGGAGCCCAGTGGTGACAGAATTCTAAGCTTCTCAGCTTTCTTTTAAAAAGGCTACCCACAGGTCAGTATTCATTTCAGAGTGCAGGCTGGATTTGAAGTCGGTCCCATTGACCTTGGAACAAGTGCAGAAACTGCCAAGTGTGGAGCCAGGTTGAGTGGAAGGCTTTTCTTTGTGCTCCTATACTGTGCTGAATTAAATTTAAAGAACTAATAAAACAAAAAACAGTCCTCATGTTTCACCCCCACCTCACTCACCACTCACCCCACCATGGACCTTCATACTCCTATGCCAACCCATGCCCCTCTACCCACTCCCATGGTCCCTCACAGCCCTATGAACTCTACATCCTCATGGCCCTTTATAGCCCCAATGGCAACTTAGTGTCAACCCATAAACATTCTTTGCCATTATTCCCAACTCACCTAGTACCCTTTGACAGTTTTTGACAGATTTGACAGCTTTGACTGTTCCATTGCAGCATTAAAGTTCTTTGTCAGCTTCTACGTTTGACAGTTACAATGTCAATTATATTTACTTTTAACAATCCTAATGGGTGCCTTACCTCCCCCAAAGCTGTCCGGGGATCAGATTGAAAGGAATATCTCACTTCTGTCCAAGAGAATCCACCAAGATCAGACTTACCTGGTTTAGCCTGCGCACCCAAGGTTTCACAATCCTAGTGTACTGAAATCACACTTCAATGATAGTAGCTGGTGATTTAAATGGCCAGCTGCCTCGATAAATCATGCATATGTGCTAATGGACCGTGTCATTTGGGACAATGACTTAGAAATTCTGATGAATTACTGGATTTTTGACACAATGAAGAGCTTCTCCATTGTGGCAAATTTCTGATGCTTATTGATTTCTCCTTGTCCCATCTAAATTCCCATATCTTTTTACAACTTGTTGAGTTGTTTATCATGAATAAATTAATTGCACTGTCATCTCACGAGCCAACACAAGCAGGTACAAAGACACCAAATTCATAACAGGCTCCAATTAGGCTGGATCTTTCAAGTTCCATGAAGATAGGGTTGGCAGCAGAGTAACATAGGAAAGTAGGCAGTAGGAACTTTGCAATGGCTCACCAATGAATTCCCATCTGAATTCCCAGCTTTGGAGAATTTTCTCAGCCTAGGAATCATCTTTAAAAGAATGACAACTGCAGAGATGGCCAATTAGGAGGCTGTTTCTCAGAAGGTTGCACAAGACTCCGTGGACGCTCGTCCCGGTCTCAAAGCCCACTGGAAACTCAAACCCATTTGAACTTGGCAGCTAGTCAACACATCCACACCTTCAAAGAAGTCACAGGTTAGAGGTAAGAAACCTTAATTAATATACCAATATTCGGCTCTTGTCATGGAAAAAGAGCCTAATATCACTCACATAGGACAACAATTAGGTAAATAGATCTGCTATACTGCATTTGCATTTTCTACTAGAATAAGGTAGCATTTCAGGATGGGTACTAAAAGTTAGTTGAGAAAGCATAGAGAGGAATGTTATAGCAAATTGTTGGAGCCACTTTCTTAAAGTCATCTGCAAAAAGGAGCTATTTTAAGAGTAACATGGATACTGAGCAGAATATCTCTTGTATCTGTGTCTCACGTACCAATCAGTACTGAAGTGACATTGCCAGTGATGGTAACATTCTTTTATTCAGTGTCTGTGTCCTGATCTAACCTTGACTGGTGAATACTTTCCTAATTATAAGGCAAGCTTAGATTAGAGTATTATGGAGCATGCAGCAGTTGAAGTTGAGACTTGGCAAAAAGCTTCACTGTAAAGTATCTTCAATGTGGTAATGCTAACTTTAACTATCACAGATAATGCACCTCCTTTGAGGATGATTGGATGAATGAATGTCTTCTTGAAGAAGGACACATCTCTCTAGCTGTTTACTTGTTAAATCTAAATGTATGGAAGCATTTTCTAGTTTGGCTCCTGAACCTGTATACACAATTGTTAGTAGATTGATAAGTATAGTCAGTTGTTTTCTCATGGCATCTGATATTTTTTCAGTTTTTCTTCATTTCTTTCGTCAAACAAAGTGAAAAGAAAGCATTGAAAACAATCCTGACTAGTTTGCAACTGACCTGGGAACAAAATCAAGCAATGCATCCCTAAAGCATCTACTCCCAACAGGTGAGTATCTGACTGCCTTTTTAACACTCATTTGAAATGGGCAAAATTGATTCACTGCAAATGCAGTTAAATTGGAGAAAGGTAACTGCAGGCTTGCAATTGTAATTAAATTAATACACACTCCATAGTAGGGCACACACCAAATACAGGAATTTAAACTTTGACAAAGGGTGGTCTGGACTTGAAACGTCAGCTCTTTTCTCTGCTTACAAATGCTGCCAGACCTGCTGAGATTTTCCAGCAGGTAATTTAAGCCATGACGTTCAACAAGTTGGAAATGCAGTTTTCTGAGCTCTGTGATCAAATTCCATTCCTTTGTACAGTAAACAATTATTTCAGCATAAATTTTCAAACTCCAACTGTCTCTTCAATCCATTTGCAAATTTGACATTGATAATTTGGTAGCTTACTCTATGACTCGATTTACCCCTCGAATGGAAAAGTTCTAACTGACTTCCTTTCTTCCAGACATCAGGTAGCACTTAAGACAGAGTGTGATCAAGAACTGAAATCGGTTGACAGCAAGAGTGATTAAAGTCAGAATTCCTGGGCTTATTTAAGAAGCAGTCAGATCGTGTGATCGATAGATGTTAAAGTTAGTATTCTGGGACAATGAGATCAAATAAACCAAACAACTTCTTTATTCAAAGCTATCTTGTGATCTTACACCTAACTTCTTCATTTTAACTTGTATCCCATGGTGGTTGAATTTCTTATCAAAGAGATGAATTTTCCTATATCAACCTCACCAATTCTCTTTATGATATTGAACATTTAAATTAGGTCACCTTGAACTCTCTTTCCAAGAAGAAATTTCTTAACCTTTTCTCGAAACTTAAATCCCCAATGCCCAGAATCTTTATTGCTTTGCTGGCACCTATTTATAGAATTCAGGTGACATCATCAAGTTCATGTCAGCATGTTCTGAATACATTCTTGCAAGAATTGACTGACTTCTTGATTCTGACTCATTTATTTATTTCCTTTTCGTGGAAATGAGGTATAAAACACAATTAAAGTACTGCTGTAAGCCTGCAGATGAAAAGAAATATTGGCAAACATATTCATAAATGTTTATTTTCAAAATATATGGAGATACTAAAACCATCAGGACTACCACCTTGGGTAAATGAAGAAATATTTTGCAGTTTCTGATCTTTTAACCAGGTTTTGTTTGTAGCTTATAATTATATTTCTGTTTCATATTCTTAAACTCTTTCATTGAGTAATGCAAGTGTTTAGAGCTTCACTGAGAGGCGTGTATAGAGTTTTACTGATAGGTGTTATGGTTCATGCTTCAGTGGTAAAAAAGAGTGCCTGGAGTCCCAGTGATAGAACTACGTGCTTAGAATTTCACTGAGAGGAGATAATATTTGGAATTTCACTGCTTAAAGTGAATGTTTCGCATTTTATTGTAATGAGCACGTGTTCAGATTTTTGCAGAAGATCATATAGCTTGATTATAAATTCAAAGTACATTTCCTCTGAAAAACAAAAGTGGGGAAAGAATCTGCAAGAAAAGAAACTAGACAGGAATATTTATTCTCAAACGTCAGACAAAAGTCTCTAACATGGTGAATGCTCTTTATCCTCAGTGGCTTTCATGCTTTCTTGTTAGTTCCCTGACACGAAACTAAGTACTGCCTATGGACCAAGATAATAAAATGAATACCATTCCTTTAAAATAATATATAGTGCCTTACAAATGACCAGAGAATGAAAGGAAGGTTGACAATTCATCTTTGCCACTGATTCAGATACAATTTGAGATTAGGTGCCCATTTGTAGCTGACCCCAACATCTGCTTGTCTGGATATAAAAGCATTTGAAAGTTTTGCAATCAAATGCTGGCTTTGAGGACTGCTGGTCACAAGGTGAGCAGTGAAGCTCAAACTCCCTATCTCCTTTATAGAGCCATAGTCATAGAGTCATAGAGGTTTACAGCATGGAAATAGGCCCTTCAGCCCAATTTGTCCATGCTGCCCCTTTTTAACCACTAAACTAATCCTAATTGCTTACATTTGACCCATATCTCTCTATACCCATCTTACCCATTTAACAAAGCAAACGCTTTTTAAAAGACAAAATTGTGCCCGCTTCTACTACTATCTCTGGCTCTTGTTCCAGACATTCACCCACCTCTGTATGAAAAAATTGCCCCTCTGGACTTTTGTATCTCTCCCCTCTCACCTTAAATCTATGCCCTCGAGTTTTAGACTCCCCTAGCTTTGGGAAAAGATATTGACTTTCTAGCTCATCTATGCCCCTCATTATTTTATAGACCCCTCAGCCTCTGTCACTCTAGTGGAAAATGTCCCGGTCTATCCAGCCTCTCATATCTCAAACCATCAAATCCCAGTAACATCCTAGTAAATCTTCCCTGCATTCTTTCTAGTTTAATAATATCCTTTCTATAGTAGTGTGACCAGAACTAGACACAGCAGTCCAAATATGGTCTTACTAATGTCTTGTACAACTTCAACAAGACATCCCAACTCCTAAATTCAGTATTGTAACCAATGAAACCAAGCATGCCTTATGCCTTCTTCACCACTCTGTCCACCTGTGATTCCATCTACAAGGAGCTATGAACTGTACTCCTAGATTTCTTTGTTCTATAACTCTCCCCAGTGTCCTATCATTAACTGAGTAAGTCCTGCCCTGGTTCAATCTACCAAAATGCATCACCTCACATTTATTTAAATTAAACTCCATCTGCCACTTGTCAGCCCAATGGCTGAATTGATCAAGATGCTGTTGCAATCGGGGATAACCTTTTTCACTGTCCACTATGCTACCAATCTTGGTGTCATCCGCAAACTCACTAACCACACTTCCTAAATTCTCATCCAAATCATTAATATAAATGGCAAATAACACTGCATCCAGCACCAATCCCTGAGGCATACTGCTGGTCACAGGCCTCCAGTTTGAAAAACAACCCTCTACAAGCATCATCATTCTCTTCTTAGAATAGTTTGAACATAAGAACATAAGAACATAAGAAATAGGAGCAGGAGTAGGCCATCTAGCCCTTCGAGCCTGCCCCGCCATTCAATAAGATCATGGCTGATCTGTCGTGGCTCAGTTCCACATTCCCGCCCTCTCCCCATAACCCTTAATCCCCTCTCTTATCAAAAACCCATCAACCCGCGTCTTAAAAATATTTAGCGAGGTAGCCTCCACCACTTCAACGGGCAGAGAATTCCAGAGATTCACCACCCTTTGAGTGAAGAAGTTCCTCCTCAACCCCGTTCTAAACTGCCCCCCCTTTATCTTGAGGCTGTGCCCCCTAGTCCTACTATCCTTTCTGAGCGGGAAGAGTCTCTCCACCTCTATCTTATCCATCCCATTCATCATCTTATACGTCTCAATGAGATCTCCCCTCATTCTTCTAAACTCTAATGAGTACAAGCCTAGTTTATTCAGCCTCTCCTCATAGCTCAACCCCTTCAACTCCGGTATCAGCCTAGTAAACCTCCTCTGCACTCCCTCCAAGGCCAAAATATCCTTGCGTAAGTACGGCGCCCAAAACTGCACACAGTACTCCAGCTGCGGCCTCACCAATGCCCTATACAGCTGCAGCAAGACTTCCCTACTTTTATATTCAATCCCCCTCGCTATGAAGGCCAGCATCCCATTTGCCTTCCTGACCACCTGCTGCACCTGCAAGCTGGGTTTTGCGACTCATGCACAAGGACCCCAAGGTCCTTCTGCACCGTCGCCTGCTGCAGTTTTTCGCCACATAAGTAATAATCCTTCCTACCATTATTCCTACCAAAGTGGACCACCTCGCACTTGCCAACATTAAATTCCATTTGCCATTTCCTGGCCCATTCGCCCAGCCTATCTAGATCCTTCTGCAGACTCTCCACACCCTCCGCACAATTTGCCGTTCCACCAATCTTGGTGTCATCAGCAAATTTCGACACCCTACACTCGGTTCCCTCCGGTTAGTTTAACGTCTGTTGTAGGTAAAATGTTAGAATCCGTCATCAAGGAGGAAATAGCGAGTCATCTTGAGAGGAATTGCTTGATAGAGCAGACGCAGCACAGTTTCGTTAAAGGGAAGTCGTGTCTGACAAATTCACTGGAGTTCTATGAGGATGTGTCTAGGGCGGTGGATAGAGGAGAGCCGGTGGATGTGGTCTTTCTTGATTTTCAGAAGGCGTTTGTCAAGGTACCTCACAGGAGGTTATTGCAGAAGGTCAGGGGACATGGAGTTGGGGGTAGGGTGTTAGCGTGGATAGAGGATTGATTGTCAAATAGGAGGCAGAGAGTGGGGGTCAATGGGTGCTATTCGGATTGGCGGATGGTGACTAGTGGAGTGCCCCAGGGGTCGGTGCTGGGGCCTCAGCTATTTACCATTTATATAGATGCACAAAGCATTCGGAATAAAGTGGATGAACTGGTGGCGCAGATCGGCACAGATGGATATGATCTGGTGGCCATTACAGAGACGTGGCTGCAAGGTGACAGGGATTGGGAGCTGAATGTCCAGGGGTATCAAGTGTTTAGGAAGGATAGGAGGGAGGGAAAAGGGGGGGGCGTAGCTCTGCTGATTAAGGATAGCATCAGGGTGGTAGCAAGGGATGATATTGGAACCAAGGAGCAAGATATGAATTCCCTCACCTTTGCCTTTGTTTATCATGTTGTTGAGTGTTTGAACAGTTGATAAGGAAAAGCATGATCATAACAATTGGCTGATTCATTAAGAAGGAAAGGAAAAATCTGATGATTAATGTTAAAACTAGAGCATTATGATAGCTGTAATTGTGTGACCATTAGTAAAAGTAATGACACTGACTGTTGTTCTGTCACAGCTCTGATTAAAGAAGGTCAAAGTCTAAAACTTTCTTGGGAATCTACTGAAAACCAAGACTGATTAACCCCAAGGAAAGAATACTGGAGTCAATGGAATTGGATCAGAAGCCAAAACCAGACTAATTTCTTTTCTCAGAATTACATTTTCTGCATTAGGAACTTGTCAGGTTTGCAAATAATGCATTGCAGAAAATTTACAGCATAGAAATAGCTCATTTGGGCATTATAGTTTATGTCAGTGCTTGTGCTCCACATGAGCCTCCTCCTACTGCTCCTCATCTAATCCTATTATTATATCCTTTGAAATAAAGGGGGATAGTCAAGAAAGGATGCACAGAAAGAGTTAGATAAAATTTCTAAACAGGCAGAACAGTCACAGGTAGAATTCAATACAGACAAATTATGCATTCATTGGGAGTACCACCAGATGCAAGTTCCCCTCCAAATAACACACCATCCTGACTTGGAACTATTTCACTCAATCTTCACTGTCACTGGGTCATAATTCTGGAACTCTCTTCGTAAAAGCAATGCGTGTGGTCCTACAACATCTTTACCAGCAGGATGTTCTGGTCCTGCCAATAGTGAATTTCATCTACAGGTTTCCCAGTGGCAGCGTGCATTGAATGGGAAACCCCAGTCTGTCAATGGCAGGCCACCTCCACTGCATGGAAACAGTGCAAAATCCCACCCATGGACTGAGATGGTTCCAAATTAGTTTTCCAGCACTTTCTCATGGGCAATTAGGGATGGATAACAAATTCTGGCCTAGCCAACAATTCCTACATCATATGAGTCAATAAAAAAAAGCATTATCAATGTGCCAGAAATAGTTAAAGATGATCTTCAGAAGGATCTGAGTGGAATACATTCAACAATTATTGGGCTAAATTTTCCAATCTGATGTGGTGGATGAGCATCCACCTTAACTCTCTCAGTTTCCCTCTGCCCTGGCACCAGCAGTCCTCTAAAAGACCAATTATAATATTTAACTTGGACATGTAATTGCCAGTTTGTAATATATATAAATGAGTTGGAGGAAAATGTTACTGGATTGATTAGTAAGTTTGCGGACGACACAAAGGTTGGTGGATTTGCAGATAGCAATGTGGACCATTAAAGGATACAGCAGGATATAGATCAGTTGGAGACTTGGGTGGCGAGATGGCAGATGGAGTTTAATCCGGACAAATGTGAGGTAATGCATTTTGGAAGATCTAATACAGATAGGAAATGTATATTAAATGGCAGAACCCTTAAGAGTATTGATAAGCAAAGAGATCTGGGTATACAGGTACACAGGCCACTGAAAGTGGCAGTGCAGGTGGAGAAGGCAGTCAAGAAGGCATACGGCATGCTTGTATTCATTGGCCGGGGTATTGAGTTTAAAAATTGGCAAGTCATGTGCAGCTTTATAGAACCTTAGTTAGGCCGCACTTGGAATATAGCGTTTAATTCTGGTCACCACACTACCAGAAGGATGTGGAGGTTTTGGAGAGGGTACAGAAAAGATTTACCAGGATGTTGCATGCTGTGGAGGGCATTAGCTATGAGGAGAGGCTGGAGAAACTTTGTTTGTTCTCACTGGAGCCTTGAAGGTTGAGGGGAGACCTGGTAGAAGTCTACAAGATAATGAGAGGCATGGACAGAGTGGGTAGTCAGAAGCTTTTTCGCAGGGTGAAAGAGTCAATTGCTAGGGGACATAGGTTTAAGGTGTGAGGAGCAAGGTTTAAAGGAGATGTGTGAGGCAGACTTTTAACCAGACAGTGGTGAGTGCCTAGAACATGTTGCCAGTGGTGGTAATGGAATTGGATATGGTAGTGACTTTTAAGGGGCGTTTTGACACGTACGTGAATGAGATGGGAATAGAGGGATATGGTCCCCAGAAGGATAGGGGGTTTTAGTTAAGTCTGGCAGCATGATTGGTGCAGACGTGGAAGGCCGAAGGGCCCATTCCTGAGCTGTAATCTTTTTTGTTCTTTGTTCTTTGTTTGTTCTTTATTTGACTGACCATCTCTGACTGCAATGTATTGGCAATGTCAGTCAAAATTTGCATTTTATCTTGACCCCTTTCCCCATCTTTGATTGCTGTGTGACTGAAAATTCCTATTGTTGATTTAGCAACTCAGAATGACAGGAACAAGTTGCTAAGGTGTTAGTGCCACAGTTCTTATAACTTGGGAAAGCAAGTCCAACATGTTAACGTATACCCTAGGTCTCAATAAAAATGGAACTGCTCTCTGCTCTCTACTGGTGACTGAAGGTAGCCAAGTTCATTGTTAGACCTGCTGTTTGAATTAAGGCCAGATTGGAATAAAATTCATTCTGTATTTAATCTGTATTTTTGTGATACTCGGGTACTTCGCAAGACAATGTAAATTAAGTTCATTCCACATTTAATCCAAGCTATTTCTAAAGATATAGTTCTGGGGGTTAAAGAAATCAAGAGGTATAGGGACTGTGGGTGGGGGTAGTGGGGGGAAGCGGGATCAGGATATTGACTTTGATGATCAGCCATGATCATAATGAATGCTGGAGCAGGCTGGAATGGTCAAATGGCCTACTCCTGCTCCTAGTTTCTACGTTTGTACCTGATCTGGGCGTATTCATGGACATAGAATTGCACAGGGTGTGCAGCATATAAGCTGGCCATTCACTCAAACCAATCCATGCCAGTTTTTACCCTCCATTCAAATGTCCTTGCATCTTTAGTCACCTAAATTTATCATCAGAAATCTCTATTCCCTTCTCCTCATACGCATGTGTATCCAAACTAATTACTTCCATCAATCCCTGTGATACTGAGCTCCACATTCTGAATAAGTTTCTTCTGAATTCTCCATTAAATTTGCTGACGACTATCTTATAATGTTTACCTTTAGTTATGCTCTTCTTCACAAATGGAAACATTCTCCCTGAATCCACTCGATTAAAACATTTCATAATTTTAAAGACCTTTGTTACGTCACCCCCTGCACCATCTGTTTTCAAGAGAGAATAGTCTGAGTCTATCAATTCTTTCCTGATATGTATATCCACGTATTTATAGTATCCTCCTAGTAAATCATCTCTGCATCCTCTCCAGAGCCTCTATATCCTTTTAGCAAGATGTCAACTAGGAGTGCACACAGTTCTCTAAGTGCAGTCTAATCAGAATTCAGTACAGGTTTAGCAAAATGTCCCTACTTTCAATTTACTCTGTCTGGGAATAAAACTTCATATTTGATTTGCTTTCTTTAGCCTTGTTGAACTGTTATATAACTGTTAATAATTGATGCATTTATATTCTGAAATCCCTTTGTTCCTCTACCTGACTTGGACTCTCACTTTCAAATACTTGGTTAATGAAACTTAATTTTCTCTATTCTTCCTACCAGAACATGATACCTTACACCTATCTGAGTTGAAGTTCATTTGCCAATTATTTATCCGTTCTACAAATTTATTAATGGCTTCCTATAACTTGTTACAGACTTTTTTAGTATTGAGAGGTAGTTGTAGCCTTACCCTGCACCTACTACGCGCTACACCTGAATTGCTAATATTTAATGTTGATCTCCTTGGCTTCAATAAAGGAATATGCATTGAAAATATTTACTGCTCAGTTGCCCACCTGCCACATCCTCTAGTTCAATCCAGCCATCCATTCTTCTTCATTAACACATACTGAGAGTAACATTATCCCTAAGTATTCTGTAAAATATCATTCCAATGTATCCCCAAAGAACATTGATTCACATTTTTGTTGCCTTGATTATTGAAAGAGCTGAGAGTAAATGTAGATGAATGCAAGCTGATGGCACAATGGAGACATTTAGTTCAAGTGTAATACAATTGAGAAAAGTTAATGTGATGTGTTCCATTTTATGTCAGGAATTAAGTCTCATTAATTGAACTTGAATTGATATGTCACCTTTTGAAGCATTCACTGACCTTATCTAGGGTAAAGAGTTTACAATTAGCTCTTACTGTTGCCAGAAATATGTCTTTTACTGAGTCGCCTATAGGTGTATCACTAAGAAGCCAAAGTGAACCCCCAATAACTGGCCTCATTGTAGTATTTATTGGTGTCCTGCATACCTCTCTCTACACCACTTCATCCTGACCCCCCCACCTCATACTGTATTACTCACAATATACATTATTTTGCTCACTCTGACACTTCGATCACACATCCTTCACTTTAACTCTCATTGACAATCATCACACCTTTCACGATAACAAATCTCCAATATAGCCAATACCTTCCATTTTTATCATCTGGGGGTTTCTCTCTCAACCTTGTTTATTCATAAACAATGAATATTGGAAAGTGTAAGGTGGGTGCTTTAGGATAAATATTTGTGACAATTGTTAAGTTGCATTGAACAAAGTCAAGTGGGAGGTATATCAAAAAATGTCACAATGAGGAGGTTTAGATCAGAAATCATTACCATAAGAAGCATAGAACAAAGAACAAAGAACAACACAGCACGGGAAACAGGCCCTTCGGCCCAACAAGCCCGCGCCGCCGTCCCACTGTCTCAGTGACCTATTCATGATTTTAGTCTACGCCTAATGTAGGAGGATCAGGGAGGTCCAATGTGGGGACAATTTGTTACCCAATCAATCAGCCTAAAAGCACATCTTTGGGATGTGGGAGGAAACCGGAGCACCCGGAGGAAACCCACGCAACCACGGGGAGAACGTGCAAACTCCCACAGACACAGGCCCAAATCCATGTTTTACATCAAAGTGTTGTGGGATGTATCGTAATTATAGTGAGAGGTATGAGTTGTATCATGGAGTGCTACAGTGAAGGCTGTAGGTTTTATTGAGAATATTGCAGTGAAGCATTGAGCTATTGTAACAGAATGTTGCAGTGAGGAATATGGGATGTATCATAAAGTATTTCAGTGAGGAATATGAATGAAGTATAACTACTTTTTAAATGACAATAACTTGGACTGGAAGTTGCTTGTGTTGCACAAAATGCACTCTTGATCACTTTGAAAGGCAGAAAAAGCATGTTATTCCTGAAAGTAGGCAGAATCACTTCCCCATTGGTCACTACTATTTGGGGGGAGATGGTGATGTAGTGGGAGTGTCACTGAACTAATAATCCAAAGGCCCATGGTAAACCTCTGGGGACATGGTTTCAAAACCCACCTGGTAGGCAGCGAAATTTAAACTAACTTAATAAAATCTAGAGCTGAAAGCCATGAAGCCATCATGATTGTTGTAAAAAATCACTAATGTCCTTCAAGGGAGAGCAAATCTGCCATCCTTTCTTATGTCTCCAGACTCTTAACTGTCCTTTAAAATGGCCTAGCAAGACACTCAGTTCAAGAGCAATTAGGGACAGACAACATATGCTGCCTTTGCCAGTAATGTCCACAATCCATGAAAGAATAAAAGATTGAAGGATTCTGCAGGAATCACTATAGAATCACAAAACACAGGATACTATAAGCCAATTAGCCTCATATCTGTCATAGGGAGAGTGCTCGAATTAATCATTAAGGAGGTTATAACAGGATACTTAGAAAATCACAATGTGATCGGGCAACGCTGATATAGCTTTATGAAAGGGAAATTGTGTTTAACTAATCTAGAAAGTTTTTTGATGAAGTAACATTCAAGATGAGTTGGTAAATTTGGATTACCAAAAGATATTTGATAAAGTACCATATCAAAGCTTGCCACACAAGACAAGAGCACATAGTGTTGGGTGTCACGTATTAGCATGGATAAAAGGCATAGGAGCAGAAGCAGGCTAATTGGCCCATCAAGCTTGCTCTGCCATTCAATTAGATCATGGCTAATCATATACATCAACACCATGTTCCCTCACTTTCTCCATACCCCTTGATGTAATTATTATCCAGAATTCTATTGATTTATGTCTTGAACGTGCTCAATGATCCAGCCCTCTGGAGTAGCGAATTCCAATGATTCCAAGAAATACCACCTCATCTCAGTCTTAAATGGCCCAACCCTTATTCTAGGACTTGTCGTCTGGTTCTAGACTCACCGGCAAGGGAAACATCCAATCAGCATTTACCCTGTCATGCGCTATAAGAATCTTGTACGTCACAAAGTGATCACCTCTCAGTCTGAAAAATTCTCGAGAATACAAGCTTGGTTTCCTCAACCACTCTTCTTAAGACAATCCTACTATCCTATGGATTAATCTTGTGAACCTCCTTCACTCCCTCTACACTATGTTTATTCCTCTTTCAAAAAGGACATTAAAATTGTGCACGATACTCCATGTTCAGTCGCACCAAGGCTCTAAACAATTTTAGCAATAAATCTTTACATTTGTACTCTAATCCTCTTGTGATGAAAGCCAACATATAACTTATCTTCCTAATTTTTGGATTGACAAGCTGTAACTAGCAGAGTGTCCCAAGGATCAATGCTGGGTCCTCAACGTTTTACCATCTATGTCAATTAGTTGGATGAAGGGACCTAGTGTACAGTAGCTAAATCTACCTATGACACTAAGATGGGTAGGAAAGTAAGCTGTCAGAAGGAGGTAGAGAGTCTGTAAATGATAGATAGACTAAGTGAGTAGGAATAAATTGGACTGGGAGGGGCGAGGGGGGGCAAGGAGTAAGAAGTCTCACAATACCGTGTCCAACAGGTTTATTTAGAATCACAAACTTTTGGAGCGCTGCTTCTTCATCAGGTGAGTGAAGAGGTAGGTTTCCCACAGTCTTCTTGGAGACCCTCTCCACTTTGAGACGGTGGTTTGTGTTGTCGATGGTAGCCATGATGTGGAAATGCCGGCGTTGGACTGGGGCAAGTACAGTAAGAAGTTTCACAACACCAGGTTAAAGTTCAACAAGTTTATTTGGAATCACGAGCTTTTGCAGTGCTGTTCCTTCATCAGGTGGGTGGAGAAGTAGGTTATAGGAGCAGCAGTCCAAAAGCTTGTGATTCAAATTGAACCTGTTGGACTTCAACCTGATGTTGTGAAACTTTTTACGAGGAATAAATTTGGCAGGTGGAGTATAACTTGGGTAAATGTGAAGTTCTTCATTTTGGCAAGGAAAAGAGAAAAGCAGTATGATTTTTAAATGGTGAAACATTGCAGAACTCAGTGGACAGATGAATCTGAGTGTCCTAGTACATGAATCACACTAAGTTAGTTTACAGATATAATAAGTGATTAGGAAGGAAATGGAATGTTTGCATTTATTGCAAAAGGAACAGAATATAAAAGAAGGTAAATTTTACAATAGCTATACAGGACCTTCCATGGCCAATCCACCTAACCTGCACATCTTGGATTGTGGGAGAAAACTGGAGCACCCAGAGGAGCCTATTTTTAGGGGGCGGAACCTATTTTTAGGAGCACCAGGAGGAGAATGTGTAAAATCTACATTGATAGTCACTCAGGGCCAGAATTGAATCCAGGTTCCTGGCACTGTGAGATAGCAGTGCTAACCATTGTGCCACCATGCTACCTGTTGTACTATGTACAGTTTTGGTTTCCTTACTTGAAAAACAAGATATAACTACTTTAAAAATAGTTCAGAGAAGGTTCACTCGAATCTTTGTTGGGAATGAAGGGCTTACCTATGAAGAAAGGTTGAACAGGTTGGGCCTATTATAATTTGAGTTTAGAAGAATTAGAGGTGGTCTTATTGATACACATAAGATTTTCAGGGGATTTGGTAGGGAATATACCAAGAGAATGCTTCCTCTTGCAGGGTGGACTAAAACTAGGGAACATTGTTTAAGAATAAATGGTCTCCCTTATAAGATAGAGATGAGACTTTTTTTCTCTTAGAGGGTCATTAATGTGTGGAATTCTCTTCACCAGAAAGTAGTAGAGGATGGGTCACTGAATTTATTGATAGATTTTTGATAGGCAAGGGAACCAAGCGTTATGGCGGACAGACAAGAAATTGAAGTCGAGACAACAACCAGATCAGCCATGGTTTTGTCTAAGGGCCAAATGGTCCTTGCTGCTCCTATGCTGCTCATATTGTAGAAGTGGCATAAGCCAGATCTATGTGGAGACAATGAAGAAAGAACATCTCCATGGCTGGGCTATTAGGAAGATATGTGACAGACATCACAGTATATTTATAGAATGGTTTGTTGATTTCTTTCCAATTGCTGTTTGTGAGTGGTGATGACTGCCAACTCTCATTGAAAGCTTTGACATTCTTTTTGTCCTTGGAGTTTGCTAATCAGAATCCTGTCTTTATTCACTGACAGTAATCGAATAGTGACTCAGTGCCAAGCTGATGTTGAATATTTATGCCCAGCACAAGGCTTAACTAGCAACAACTAAACCAGAAAATGCTGGAAAATCTCAGCAGGTTTGAAAGCATCTGTGGGGAGAGAATAGAGCCAATGTTTCAAGTCTAGATGACCCTTCGTCAGAGCTCTGACAAAGCTCTGATGAAGGGTCATCTAGACCAAAAACATGAGCTCCATTCTCTCCCCACAGATGCTATCAGATCTGCTGAGATTTTTGAACATTCTCTGCTTTTGTTTCAGATTCCAGCATCTGCAGTATTTTGCTTTCAACAACTAAGCCTGCATTGGAAGTAGCCATCAACTGCATCAGATGTGAAATCTTTATATCCTGTTGGTTATACTTGCGGATGGCTTTTTGAATGAAGGATCAGCCCTTCAGGATACAGCAGGTGTGTCCCTACATGAAAGAGATGGGATGAGGAGCCAACAAAATATTTCATCGAGCAGACAGCTGAGTATATGAATGACAAATGACAGCCACTGGGTGCACAATGTGTTGGAACTAGCTTGTTCTACATACACACACACATATGTGAGCATTTATTCATGCACACCCACAGACAGGCACACACAGACACACACACAAGCACCCACTGACATACATGTGTGCATACATGCACACACAGACAAACACACATTCAAACACAAGGATGCAAGTGCACATATGAGAAGCAGCAATTGTGCTTCTCTTCACATTGAGATAATAATGTAATGAATCCAATCAATTTAATCTGTTTCCATCTTTGTTTCATATATATATATTTATTTAAGTCAAATTTTCCTCTCTTCCACTAATCATTTTCTGTTGTAACTCAATGGGTTCTTTTATTTTGTTTTAATAGAGACTCTGGCCTCAAAATTCTTGAGTTGAGTAATAGCATAAATCTGATTTCCACCCGAGGAGGTGAGGACTTCTGGAATATGGTCAGGTGTCCAGCTCTGCCATGTCAGCTGTCCCATTTGACTTCAGCAGAAAAGCGTATTGAGTAGGCGAGAAAACCAGCAGGTAATTACTTATGAGCCCATTGCTGATATTGATCAGTTTCATCCCCAAAGGCAATAAGTGGAATTTATTTTCTTCAGCTTAGTTGGGATTTGGGAATCTACAAATGGGTGAACACTTAGAAGAGCTCTGGTCAAGTGGGGCTGATTTGCCAAAGGCACATTTGCAATTTTTAGCAGCCTGTATATATATCAACTTGATGACTTTCCCATGTGCCTTCTCCTCTTATCCTCCTAGACTTGAGATGCTGGGTTTGGGAGATATTATTGAAGAAGCTTTAGTGAGGTCCTGCATTGTAGTTAGTAAATGGTGCACACTGCAGCCAGGATCCACTGGTGGAAGAAATTAAAATTGGAGGTAGTAGATGAGACACCAATCAAGTGCTCTGTCCTGGCTGTTGTTGAGTTTCTTGAGTGTTGTTCATATTCCATGGATGTAAGAACAACAAAGCAGGGTTCCAGGAGCTTCCTGATCCCTGAGTTTGGAACCACTGCCCAGAATTTAATACCTTATACTGTAGGATTCTTCAGACTATCTCAGATGAAATCTATTCCATATATAAAAGCCTTGCATCGATACCAATCTGTCATAGACTTTAAAAATGGTACACAGATTCAAAACAATTTAAAACCAAGAAAAAGGAATTAGGTTATTTCATAATGGCTTTTTCCAAACCAGAGCCAAAAGCTTGCAAGCCATTATAATTACTCTCTTCTTGACCTGATGAGCCCAAAAATCCATCAAGCAGTAATGCCAGTAGAAAAGGATTTCTGCTTGCTGCTGAATTATGTTACTGACCTTACTATAATTCATGGGATCAGTTCATTACCATGCTGAATCACAGGCCAGAAGTGACCCACTGGAATAAAATGCTAAAATACAAGGGGATTAGCACCTTAAAATCTTCAGGCTTAGGCTGATTGTGAGTTTCTAAAGGCACAGCAGCCAAATGATACGTTCTGTCTTTTAAATATTGTCAGGATGTTTGACCACAGTGATTTTTTTAATCAAAGGATTGCTTTGTTATTTCTCCAAGACTTCATCATGGCTTCAACTTTTATCCTTTTTTTCCTTCCTGCCTCTTATGTGGCATCCACGCCCAAGTTAAACTTAATTTTACACTTATTTGGAATGATGAAAACAGATGCCCTATTTGAGTAAGTGTACTGAAAAGAGGTATACATTTTTTAAATTCATTCAAGGGATGTGGGTATTGCTGGTTAATCCAGCATTTATTACCATCCCGAGTTGCCCTCAAGAAGGTGACGATGAGCTACCTTCTTGAACCATTGCAATCCATGTGGCATTCCAGGATTTTGACTAGGCAATGATGTGACTTAAGAAGAGAACTTGATGACTTTCCCATGTGCCCTCTCCCCTTATCCTCCTAGACTTCAGAGATGCTGGGGTTTGGGAGATATTGTTGAAGAAGCTTTAGTGAGGTCCTGCATTGTACTTAGTAAATGGATCCTGCAGCCAGGTGGAAGAAATTAAAATTGGAGGTGGTGGATGAGACACCAATCAAGTGGACTGCTCTGTCCTGGTTGCTGTTGAGTTTATTGAGTGTTGTTCATATTCCACACATCCAGACAAATGGAGAGTATTCCATCACACTCCTCATTTTTGTTGAATGGAAGTCAGTTAGCTTTTGTAGTACAGGTGGTTGAAAGGCTCTAGGGAATCAGGAAGTGAGTCATTTAGTGCTGAATACCCATTCTTTGACCTGCTGTAATGGCCATAGTATTTAAGTGGTTCATCTAGTTATCTTTCTGGTTTAAGTTGTTCCTCCCATGAAGTTGAAGGTGGGGAATGGGTGATAGTAATGTACAGAATGTCAAGGGGAGGTGGTTACACTCTCACTTGCTGGAGATGGTTATTACCTAGCATTTGTAAGATGCAAGTATTACTTTCCATTTATCAGCCCAAGCCAGAATGCTACCCAGATATTGCAGCATGTTATCGGCTTCATTATCTGAAGCATTACGAAATGGAACTGAACAAAGTGCAATCATCAGCAAGCATTCCAACTTCTGATTTTAGATAGAGGGAAGTTTATTGATGAAGCAATGGAAGATGGTTGGGTCTAACTTTATTGAGGAGGTCCTGCAGTTATGTCCTGGGGTTGAGACAATTAGCCAACATTAACCAGTATAATTTTCCTTTGTGCTAGTTGTGACTCGAGCCCCTTTGGATTAAGGCTGTAATCAGGTCTGGAGTAGAGTGGTCCCAGCAGGTCATCAGTGTGCAACTTATTGGTGAATACATGCTACTTGATAACATCTTCCACCATTTTGCGGATGATTGAGAATAAACTAGTGGGTATAAATTGGTCAGATTGGATTTGTCCTACTTTGTGTGGACAGGATACACCTAGGCAATCTTTCAGTTTGTCAAGTTTGCTTTTGTCAGTGTAGTAACTGTACTGGATCAGCTTGACTAGAGCCAGAGCTGGTTCCAGAGCACAAGACTTCAGCATTATAGTTGTCATGTTGTCGCAACTTTTGCTGTAGGCAGATTACTCTGCTTTTCTTGATACTATGTGGAATGAAATAAAGATTGGCTCCTGTAATAGTGGAGACACAAGGAGGAGCTTGAGATGAAACATCCACTGGGCACTTCCAGCTGAAGATGGTTGTAAATGCCTCAGCCTTGTCTCTTACACTGATGTGCTGGGCTCCAGTAGCATTGAGGATGGAATGTTCATGAAACCTCCTTTGTTGATTAGTTAGTTAATTGTCCACCAATATTAACGAGACTGCAGAACTTTGTTCCAAGCTTTTAGTTGTGGGATCATTCAGCTCAGCCTATAGCATGCTGCTTCTGTTAGGAGTGGTTGCCTGGAGGATTGTTAACAGCTGATTGACAATTAATTTATCTTATAGTACTTTTTAATGAGTTTGCATTGCATTTTGGTGACTAGTGTTTAAAGAAAATCCCCACCCCTATCTTCACAATGGGCAGCTGACTGGCAGTCATTCTTGTTAGGCAAGGGAATCAAGGGTTATCAGGGTTAGATGGAAATGTGGAACTTGAAGCGCAAGTAGATCACTCATGAGCGGTTGAATGGTAGAGGGGTTGAATGGCATTCTTTAATTCTATTCTGCATGAATGTTTGTATGAACAGTGAAAGCTTTGTAAGTTGAATGAGGACTCAAAATCCTATGCAACATCTTCATTATTACCAGTCAACTAGTTGCTGTGAGGATGGGCAGGTGTTCTTTAAACTGCTTGGCACTAAAATCTGCAAAGTCATTGAAGAGTGCTACCTAAAGTTTGAAGAGGATTCTTGTAACATGTGAGAATCTTCCTGGGACATGTTGATAAGACTTCAACACTATCAAAATTTATTTGAGACATTCTCCAAGGACTACATCTAAAAATATTGAGTGCTCTGCTGCTCCATATTATTGGGTACTGGTAGGACATATCTAGAGAGGTGAAATGCTTGGTTATGGCCATTTATCTATGCATCCTCTTTGGTCTTTAGAAGGACTAGGAAGAAGATTGAAGTGAGGTCGGGGATTACTTGGTATTGCAAGACAGAGGGATAACAAGGTCAGCATGAAGATGAGGGTGAGATGGATTCTGCTCTCCCCAGCATGTACATCCCACTCCTTCTGGATCTCCTCCACCAGAATCTGTAATGTTGCACCAAAGAATCAATGCATCTTCTGATTGGTCCCTGAGCGCTGGTGGTTCTGATGTGCATCATCATGAAGTGCTTCTAAAGGTTAGTCATGGCACAGATCAATTCCAGCCTCCCGGACTGCCTGGATCCAGTACGGTTCACCTCCCACGACAGCGGGTCCAGAGCAGACACCATTTTTCTGGCCCTGCACTCAACCCTGAAACATCTAGATAACAAAGATACCTTTGTCAGATTTCTATTTATTGACTACAGCTCAGACTTCAACACCATTATTTCTTGCAAAACTCATCTCCAAATTCTGTGGCCTGGGTCTTGGCTTCTCTCTCTATGACTGGATCCTGAACTTCCTAACTCACAGACCACAAACAGGAAGAATGGATAACAATGCCTCCTCCATGATCATCCTCAACACCGGCGCTCCATAAGACTGTGTTCTCATCCCCCTACTATACTTATACATCTACACTATGTGGCCAAATTCCTCTCCAACTCGGTTTTCAAGTGATGACACCACCGTAGTGGATCGGATCTCAAACAATGACAAGACAAAATATAAGAATGAGATAGAGAATCTGGTGAACTGGTGTGGTGATAATAATCTCTCCCTCAATGTCGACAAAATGAAGGAGATAAACTTTGACTTCAGGATGCATAGTTATTTACATTAATGGGGGTGAAGTAGAAATGGGGTTGAGAGCTTCAAGTTTTTAGGCGTCCAGATCACCAACAACCTGTCCTGGTCCCTCCCATACCAACACTATAATTAAGAAAGCCCACAAATGCCTCTACTTTCTCAGAAGATTAAGGAAATTTGCATGTCAGCTTCGACTCTCACCAACTTTTACAGATGCACCATAGAAAGCATTCTTTCTGGTTGTATCACAGCTTGGTTTGGCTCCTGCTCTGCCCAAGACTGCAAGGAACTACAAAAGGTTATGAATATAGCCCAATCCATCAAGCAAACCAGCCTCCCATCCATTGACTCTGCCTACACTTCCTGCTGCCTCGGCAAAGCAGCCAGTATAATTAGGGACCCCCCTCCCCTGGCCATACTCCCATCCATCTTCTTCCATCAGGACAAGATACAAAAGTCTGAGATCACGTACCAACTGACTCAAGAATAGTTTGTTCCCTGCTGCCATCAGACTCCTTGAATGGACCTATCTCGCAAGAAGTTGATCTTTCTCTAAACCATAGCTATAACTGTAACACTATATTCTGCATTTTCTCCTTTCCTTCTCTATGAATGGCATGCTTTGCCTGTACCACATGCAAGAAACAATAATTTTCACTGTATACTAACACATGTGACAATAATAAATGAAATCAATCCGCAATGAGAGTGAGCAAGTCAGAGGAAAGTGGGTGATTGGCTGGTGAGTATTTAGTTTTCTGTTTCTATAGTGTACTCAGTTAAGCCAGGAACTGCAAAATTAAACATTTTAATCAGAATTTTAGAGAGTGGGAGTTGAGATCCAGAGCAAAGATTTATAAAGAGCAGGAGCCAAATGTCAGAGGTGTGTGGATTAGACTGTTGCAGAAACGATGACATGTCACAAGACAAGGAGTCAAGCTGGATGAGTTTTCTGGTAAGTTTTTAATTTAATCCAAATTAATCAAAGGAAAAATACTAATTGATGCAAATACTAAAACCTGAAGTCAATCGTTATACTTGACCACATAATTACAAACAGTGCTCAATCTATTAATCAGATCTAGAAGGTAAAGTTATAATTAAATAACAAGGGATAGTAACAATAAAGAGTTCTGAATCTTCCAGTAAATTAAAATCTAAGGATTGGCAGTGAGTGCTGCTTTGAGGCCGCAGTGTCAAGCTGGGAGAATTTATAAAAGGGAATTGAAAAATGACAGAGAAGCTCAATGATTAACTTGTGTTTGTCCTCACTTAGGAAGATACAAACATTCTTCTAGAATTAGAGATCCAAGGAACTATGGAAAGTGAGGAATTGTTAGAAATTAGTATTAATAAGCAGGTTGCATTAGAGAAATTAATTGGACTGAAAATTGTTAAACACCTGGGACCTGATATTCTACATTCCAGTGTTTAAAGAGATAGCTATGAAGATAGTGGATGCATTGATGATCATCTTTCAAAGTTCTATAGATCCTGGAATAGTTCTGGTAGATTGGAAAGTAGCAAATATCACCCCACTCTTTAAGGAGGGAGAAAGAGAATAATCCAGAAACTCCAGATCTGTTAGTCATATTTCAGTAGTAGGGAAAATGCTGGAATCTGTTACAAAGGGTGTGATAAATGGATACTTGTAATAAAAGTGTCCTTTGGATTTATGAATGGGAAATTATGTTTGATGAAGCTATTGGAGTTTTTTTGAGGAAGTTATTAACAGAATTGATGAATGGAAGTTGGTGAACGTAGTGTACATTAATTTTCAGAAGGCTTTCAATGCCATAGAAGGAGTGCAGTGATGGTACAGCAGACTTGTAAAGTTTATTTATTAGTCACAAATAAGGCTTACATTAACACTGCAATCAAGTTAATGTAAAATTCCCCTCGTTGCCACAGTCCAGTGCCTGTTCAGGCCAATGCACCTAATCAGCATGTCTTTCAGACTGTGGGAGGAAACCAGAGCACCCAGAGGAAAACCACTCAGACATGGGGAGAACATGCAAACTTCATACAGATAGTGACCCAAGCTGGGAATCAAACCCGGGTCTCTGACGCTATGAGGCAGCAGTGCTAACTATTGTGCCACCGTGCCACCCCATGGCACTATACCACTGTACCACCCCACAATTCCTGGGATGGCAGCACTGTTTTAGGAAGAGAGGTGGGAAAATTGGGCCTGTATTCTCTAGAATTTGAAAGAATGAGAGACAATCTAACTGAAACCTACAAAATACTTAGAGACGAACAGGGCAGATGCAGTACATAGTTACTGGTTCGAGACTCCCCATGATTGTTGAGTCTAGAACCAATTTCAAAATAAGGGGGGAACCAATTAGAACCATGCTGAGATTTCTTTTTGCACAGAGGTTTCTTTTCTACCCAGAGGGCTGTGGAAGCTCAGATATTGAATAAATTTGAGATAGGGGTGGATGATTTCTCAATCCCAATGATATGAGGTTTTGAGGATAATGTGGGGAAAAAAGCATTGAAGTGGGTTATCAAACATGAACCTATTGAATGGTGGAGCGTGTCCAATGGGCTGAATGGTCTACTCCTGCTTCTATGTTCTTATATCCTAAGCTTCTTAGATAATAAGAATTAAATAAGACAATAGCATTCAGCTCCTTTTAAATAGTGATGTTAGCAGAAGAGAAGCAGCTGATTGAGTAGCTGCTGAGTCTTTTATTTAATTTAGTAAGCTTTGCTATCTAAAAAAATAGAGTCATGGTAGGGCACCCTAGATCCATGGAATGTACATTCTGTTCCATGTGAGATCTCCTTGTCCTCTTGGCCAGGATAATCACTGGTGCAGGAAATGTTGTCAAGTACACTAGCTCAAGTTGTGGTCTCAGTTTCTTGGATACCATGTTTTATATGTTATCACCCCACTGCTTAGGAGTATGCAGGAAGAGAGGGAATGGATGAGTGCCAGGTAGTCAAGAAGTCGGGTTATACACCAGTGTCTGAATGCATCTCACTCTCCAACAATCACTTTCCACACTATTCAGTTCTGAATACCTGTGAAAATGATGGTTCATCTGGAGACTGCAGCCAGAGCAATGCCTATAGTATAAGAGCATAAGAACATAAGAACATAAGAAATAGGAGCAGGAGTAGGCCATCCAGCCCTTCGAGCCTGCCCCACCATTCAATAAGATCATGGCTGATCTGTCGCTGCTCAGTTCCACTTTCCCGCCCTCTCCCCATAACCCTTAATCCCCTCTCCTATCAAAAACCCATCAACCCGTGTCTTAAAAATATTTAGCGAGGCAGCCTCCACCACTTCAACGGGCAGAGAATTCCAGAGATTCACCACCCTTTGAGTGAAGAAGTTCCTCCTCAACTCCGTTCTAAACCGCCCCCCTTTTATCTTGAGGCTGTGCCCCCTAGTCCTACTGTCTTTTTTGAGCGGGAAGAGTCTTTCCACCTCTATCCTATCCATCCCATTCATCATCTTATACGTCTCAATGAGATCTCCCCTCATTCTTCTAAACTCTAATGAGTACAAGCCCAGTTTATTCAGCCTCTTCTCATAGCTCAACCCCTTCAACTCCGGTATCAGCCTAGTAAACCTCCTCTGCACTCCCTCCAAGGCCAAAATATCTTTGCGCAGGTGCGGCGCCCAAAAATGCACACAGTACTCCAGCTGCGGCCTCACCAATGCCCTATACAGCTGCAGCAAGACCTCCCTACTTTTATATTCAATCCCCCTTGCTATGAAGGCCAGCATCCCATTCGCCTTCCTGACCACCTGCTGCACCTGCAAGCTGGGTTTTTGCGACTCATGCACAAGGACACCGAGGTCCTTCTGCACCGTCGCCTGCTGCAGTTTATCGCCCCGTAAGTAATAGTCCTTCCTACCATTCTTCCTACCAAAGTGGACCACCTCACACTTGCCAACATTAAATTCCATTTGCCATTTCCTGGCCCATTCGCCCAGCCTATCTAGATCCTTCTGCAGACTCTCCACACCCTCCGCACAATTTGTCTCAGCATTTGTCTCAAATTGTCTCAGCAGTAGGAGTTGGTGGCAAAAAAAAGCAATAGAGGGGATTCAATGGTTTGGGTAAGTTATTTCTTTGAATACAGAAGTGAGTACGGGATAGGTCATGGACGTTTGGTGGGAAGCATGGGTTGACGTAGGTTAGTATGTCCGAAGCATAGAGATTGTGTGGGGGGTGCAGGAAGGGGGATTGAGAGGTGAAGGCTGGAGGGGTGCCTTTTTGTTTTGATGCCAGAGTTAAGGATGTCACCGAACAGTGTAGAGCACTGTGAAGGAGAAGAGTAAAATTTATGGTCCATATCCGTACCAAAAATATAGTTAGAATGAGGAGTGTGATCTTGCAGTCAGGTTTAGGGAACCAGGAAGGAATGTGGCAAAGAGGACCTCAGAAGTAGTTATGATAAACCTGTATAAAAGATTGTTTTATCCTCAACTGGTGTATTGAATCCAGCCTGGGCATCATATTTTCAGAAGGATGTGAATACGTTAGAGAGGGTACAGAAAAATTCATGAAAATGGTCCCCAGGTTAAGGCACTTTAGTTACATAGATATATTGATGAAATAGATGCTGTTTGCCTTAGACAAGAGAAGGTTGAGGGGAGGTATGAAAGAGAGATTCAAATTCATGAGGTAGGGAGAAACTGTTCTCTTGGCAGAAGGAATTAGAACCAGAGAACACTACCTAAAGGCAATTAACAAAAGAAGCAATAGTGACAAGAGGAAAACCTTTTTTTATATACCTAGTTGTTAGGATTTGGAATGCCTGTGGTGAGGCATCTTCAGTTGTGATTTTTCAAAAGAGAGTTGGATCATTATTTGAAGAATAAGAAAATATTGCAAGGACATGGTAAGGGGAATGGACTAGATGAATTACTCTTGTAGAGAGCTGAAGCAGGCATGGTGAGCTAAATAGCCTCTATCTGTACTATAATCATTCTGTCATTTTGTGATTCTATGATTCCTGAAGCCCACCGCTGTGTGTCAGCCAGTCCACACTACACCTTCTGTGGAAGTGGGTGCAAAGAACACATGTAGTGTTCCATGAATAACTGAAAAATCAGTGCCTGAATGGTATCTGATTTCATACTTCTGAGCAAGTTGAAGAATTCTCAAAAGAGAGTCACTCTGTACATTTTCTCCAAAGATGTGCAGATTAGGTTGATTGGTCATGCTGAATTGCCCCTTAGAATCCTAAGATGTGTAGATTATAGGGACTGGTGGGTAAATATGTGAAGTTGAGAGGATAGGGCCTGGGTGAAATACTCTGCCAGAGAATCGGTGCAGACTCAGTGGGCTGAATGGCCTCCCTCTGCACTCTGGGGCTTCTATTATTTTCATAGGGGAGAGAGTAGTGAGTTTCCTGACCAGTCTCTCTTCTATGTTAAATCTGTGACAGAATGCTTGACCTTGCATGGTTATGTTACTTGTGGAAAATTTATGAGTTGTAAGATGTAATTGATCCTCTTCCTCCATGGATTGTAAGAATGAATCATTAGGAGCAAAATTAATCTTGGATGGCAGTCCATAATGATCAATAACAAACTGGCAGCATGGCTTCCTGTCCACCTGTTCCCCTCTTCCACGGAAAGGAAAATTAGGCCCAGTGTAAAAAAAAAGGCTGCTGACATTCTATAAGTCACTTTGCTGATATGCTATACCCCAAGCCAGCATCCAGAAGAATTTTATCATCAGAATATGTATGTTTATGTATGTAGCTATACATGTGTGTGAGATCTGTGTCTATATGCACATAGTCCATCAATATAGTACCACACAGCAGGTAGTTGTTATCAATAACGCAGTAAGGGAGACAAGTGATGTAAATGGAATCCAGGTTAATATCAGCCAGGTGGCAGTTTCACTACTACATCTGGGAACCATTCATCATTATAATTAGTCAGTGCTGTCATTAGCATGAAGCTGAGACCAGCTGCTACCTCATTCTACAAATGCTTCGTTAACTCTTCAACACTGTGGAGATGGGCGTATTCAGCTTCTCTGAATCTGAGTTCTGCTCAGTGATGATGAATAATATTGAGGTTCTCAAAAATAATTCTTTAAAGAGGCTGAATCAGCATGGAATAGAAACTCACATTCAGCAGAGAGGGCAATGACATGATGGACCAACTTATTAAATTAATGTTGAATAATTTCTCCTGAACTATTTCATTTCACTGATTGAAATCTGCAAATGAGATAGCAATGTGAGGTGCTGTTGTAGTAACACTGAGTCACAGAATTTGGGGGGAGGGCGGGGTGGGAGGGATGGGGGAGCGCGGTGTTTAAGGACATGCTCAGAATTGTTTAAATGCATAGCGTTTGTGATCTCAGTCGTGAAATACAAGTTGAATAAAGATAGATTGTTCCACACCGGAAGATGGAAAGCTTTCCGCAATGCCACAGAAGCCTCTGTGCAGCTCAGAGCAGAGGCTTTACTGCCAACACTCATTTCATCATCTTTGTAGAACAGGCAGAGAGCTGAGGCCCCAAACAAGTGAGAGCCAAATGGCAGAGGTTTACACTGTAAATATTATAGCTGCTGCAGATAAACAGGTGTGCACCTCAAACCCAGGGTCAAAGATGAAGGCAGAGCAGTTGTGAAAGTGATCCTATATAAAAGCTCCCAGAATGGTGAAAGCATATCTTTAATTACTAGTCAATGATGAGGTTCACTTGAGTTCAACCTTGCTGGAGATGGCACATCAACGTTCTATAAAATCATTGCTTTCAACACAATATCAAACATCAATTAGTGACAATGAAGCCTGAACAAAAGCTAAAATTTAGCCATGCCAGTCAGCTATTGGCTGCAGATAATTAATTAACACACACCTTGGCCTCCCTGAGTATGCCAGAGCCCTGGAACTTGTTAAATCACAATGAACAGGCTGTGAATCGAATTTCTAACATGTCTAATTGGTTGTAAACAATAAAAGATCAGCAGGCGATGTGCTAATCTTCAAGCTAATGTGAATGTTAAAGAGTATCAACATCTGATTTAGAGTAGGAACTGAGCAATTTTCTATTAATGACTTGAGTTCTTAACAGCAGATAAATCTTTGGTGTGAGCTGCATAACTTGCAACAAAACATAAACATGGGCCTAGATTTTCGTTCTGGGTTTGGGTGCACAGCATTGGGAGATTTTCCAGCTAGATGAAATTGACATTTAAAAATGTCCACCCACAGCTCTGAGTTTTGGTTTGGAGTGGCTAAAATAGGAGTTGGGAGTTGGGTTACCCAGGAATGAATGTGGAGGTTGCCAGGTGGAGTGGGAGATTGGGTTAAATTAGAGAAAACAAAGAGCACCCCTCCAGCCCTCACCTCTCGTTTCCACTTACTGCCTCCACACACTCCCTATGTCCCATCCATACCAACCAATGTCAACCCATGCTCCCCACCAAACCCCCTGGCCCCTCATACCCCCATCCCAAACTAGTGCCAAATCATGCCAATCCATCCCATCAAACACAACTTTGTCCTTACCCCTCTATGCCCACTTACCTAGTATCTTAGAACACTTCCTTGATAGCTTTGTCATTTCTTAGACAATGGGATAGTTCCTTGACAGTTCTTTGCCAGGTGGACAGTTCCCTCATAGCTGGAAAATTCCTTGACAGCTGTTCCAGTGAGTTTGTGTGTAAAAGGCACATAGTCAGGTTTAATTCTAAAAATCTCAAAGGGTGCCCTTACCTTTCCTAAAGGATGCTTTACCTCTCCCAAAGATGTCCTGGAATCTTTTTCAAAGGAGTACCTTACTTCTCCAAAGGGGTACCCTAACTATTGAAAGAGCCCAACAAGTTCATGCCTTCCCTCACTGAGTCTGCTCTCCAAGTTTCACAATTCATACAGCTAGGAGGATTAAAACATTGGTAGTCATCAGCTGACTTAAATGGCCAACAAACTCCATGATTTGCATAACGGTTAACTCCAGCCTGATTCCATTCCCGCCCCAGAAAAGATGGGAAATATCAGATTTGAGAAGCCGTACTTCGGAAATTCAAACATCATTTGGAGTGTGCCACTTTGTTGTGGTGAAAATTTGGGCCATGGTTAAAATGCGCTGTATCCATCAAATGGGTGACAGGGGATGGAGAAATGCCATTAATAGCTTTTATCTTATCTTTCCTGTCTTCTTTTCCTTGTGATTTCCTCACATCCTCGTTTTCTGATAAGATTTTGCTACTTCTTTGCCTTCTTCTAGTTAATCAGTTTCACTCATCTATCGCTTTTGATGTTTTTGCCCTGTAATAATCAATTTCCCTCATATTACAGAACCTCACCACTCCAGTCCCCTCTAGGTGCATTGTCAAAATCACAACATCTTGATCTCTACACTAAGCCTTTAAATAGGAAAGTGAAGATCTTTTTTCATCAATTCTTAAAAGACACAGCAGAGTGGGTTTTCCAGCTGGCAGTGTTGCTTCCCCTCAATGTGGAAGTGATGTGCAGGAACCGGAAAATCAGGCTGCAATCCATTTTGACACATTACTGCTTAATTTGCAATGACATGATCAATTGGCATGATTTTTAAACCAGCTTAAAATGCTTCCCCACTTTGCTTGAAGCCGCTTAATTATAATGTGTAATTGAATGGAAATATCTGCACCATTTCCTATTTAGGATCGGAGTACATTATGAGCTCTGCTCAGGTGTAAAGGAAAGGCTATGTACAATAAACAAACCCTTATAAAGGCAAATACTTTTACATTTTGTTTTACCTATGCATTTTTAAGTTTTCAAATTTTTGGGATCATCAAAGCACATAGAAACAAAAGCATCCAGCCAACAGTAATTGAAGCATTTACACTAATTTAGCAAATTAGAATATCATAAAAGAAGGATGTGAAAATTAGCTCATAGAATGCATACTTTGACTGCAGTTCAGAGAGCAACAAAGCATCTAACTGAAAGCTCCAAAGTCCCATGCTGTTTGCTAAGTGAATATAAAATTAATGTTGGAGATTGCTTTTAAGGTAGTTTATGGTTGAATGGTCGAAAATGAAAGAAACAGGCAATCTAATAGTACAGCAACCTGAAAATTAGTACCTGCCTTTGTGTCATCAGCTGAAATTGCAAACAGATTACTCTAACAGTGACCAAGGAGAACTACCTTAGGCTTCAGGTTATCAGGGAGGCAGTTACAGGGCTGTGCTATCTGCTGCTCAAACACCTGCAAGTAGCATAGTGACGACACAGTCAACAGCAACCAAGGCAATAATCATCTTCAACTTTTCTGTTTCTGCATTTTTCCAGATGAAGGATCTTCTGAAGGGCTTGACAATGTGTTGACTAAAGATATGTTGAACAGATGACTGACACATTGGTAAGCCTGGCCAGCATTTCAATTTATTTTTCACTGTTTGCCAAAATACAGAAGTTTATTGATAGTGTCAATGACAGAATGTATTTTGCTCTTATTGTTCATACTTTGCATGTTTTGCATGGAAAGAGGTGTGGCTTTACTTACTCTTGGATTGTACATCCCAATTTTAAAAAATCAGCAGCAAGCTTTTGTGAGTTTAAAGTAAATAAGTTTATTTATACTCGCACACACCTTAAATTAACGCAATGTCACACACTCAGTGTTATGCATACACACACACACACACACACATACACGTTGAATACAAATAAGGGATGCACTTTTATAGCTCACTTCTATTACTCCCTGTAGAGTTGGAGTTAATTCAATCTTTGATTTACAATTTCAAATGGTGGGAACGGATTTGATGATTTAAAGTTAATATAAATGTCTTGTAAAGTGAATGGGTTCCTGGTGGTTTTGATGATCTGCAGGCTCCTGGAGTAATAAGGGTATAATCCCTGAAATCAGCTTCAATTACGTGACCACTGGGATAATATTTCTGAGATGCACCCAGTCTGATTTGGATGGAGCGGGATATCATGATGCACTGGAATGTTGATTGTGATCATTGAGTTCACTTTTGTCCAGTATGAAACATGGAGACAGGCAGTCTGGAAACTTCATAGTCTTTGGGTGTTGGCCCCCCCTTAAATGATGAGATATGTGATGGTTGTGAAGTACCATCACCTATATTTATATTTACTTAGATATTCACCAGAGACCTGGTTCTGTCTGTAATCCAAGTGCCAAATGTCATTAACTTATGACAGTCAATTTAGCAGGCAGAGTATATCCTAAGTGTTAAATTATTAACTTCATGCTCATAATACGACATGCCTATACTGGGCATGAGCTTTGAAGTAGGAAATTCTGCTCCCACTCTTGCTTCACCAATTGTTTCTCTCTTGCAGAGTATAACTCGCCTGTTGATTTCTCTTCAGTTTGTGTCTGTGTTGATGCTGTCAAACATTTGTTTGAAACACAAGATGTTGCAAGGTGGTGTCCTGTTCCGGCAGTGCTAATCTTCAGATCTACATTGATAGAAAAGAAATAAATGTTAGAATACTGACTCAGAGATACTTTCATACAAAGCTGTCTATGTTAGAAGCTGGTACTGCGTATGTTTATGAATAAATGAACAAAATGAATAAATTGAACAAAACATTTTAGCAGTAGTTGTTTCTAGCCCTCAGTTTGCAGGAAGCCTTTGTTATCAACTTCCTCAACTTTTTTGATTCACTGTGAGCTTCATTGGCTAAACCAGCATTTACTGTGCATCCTTAATTGCCCTTGAGATGATGATGCTGAGTTACCTTATGTCAGATTCCTATTTATTGACGACAGCTCAGCCTTCGACACCATTATCCCAACAAAATTCATGTCCAACTCTGGAGGCCTAGGACTTGGCGCCTCCCTCTGTGACTGGATCCTAGACTTCCTAACCCACAAATTGCAATCAGTAAGTTTAGACCATGACACCACCTCCATGATTATCCTCAATACCGGTGTCTCGCAAGGCTGTGTCCTCAACCCATTACTATATTCCATATGCACCTATGAATGTGTGATCAAGTTTCATTTCAACTCCACTTTCAAGTTTGCTGATGACACCACTGTAGTGGGACGGATCTCAAACAATGATGAGATGGATGAGATGGTGCAATGACAATAATCTTTCCCTCAATGTCAGTAAAACGACAGAGATAGTCCTTTGATAGTCAGAAAACATAGTGGAGGGCATGCCCCTGTCTACATCAATGGGGATGAAGTGGAAATAGTTGATAGCTTCAAGTTTCTCGGTGTCCAGATCACCAAAAACCTGGCCTGGTCCCTCCATGCGGACTCTATAGTTAAGAAAGCCCACCAATGCCTCTACTTTCTCAGGAGGCTAAGAAAATTTAGCATGAAACTACAACTCTCACCATTTTTTACAGATGCACCACAGAAAGCATTCTTTCCAGATGTATCACAGCTTGGTACGGCTCCTGCTCTGACCAAGACTGCAAGAAATACATGGGTTGTGAATAGACCCCAGTGCATTATGAAAATCAGCACCACATCCGCTGACCCTGTCTACACTCCTCGCTGCCTCGGAAAAGTAGCTAGCATAATCAAGGATCCCATGCACCCCAGATATATTTTCCTCCACCTTCTTCCATCAGGAAAATATACAAAAGTCTGAGAACACGTATCAGATGTAGCATTGCAATGTGGACATCTTGCTTTCTCTGTCTACATTGAAAATTAGGGATTTCACCATGTGAAAAATTCATTCAGCTAGATTGTTAGGTCTAGGATAATGAGGAGAAGAAGTAGCGTGATCGATAATCCACTTTTCTCTCATATCCTAAAATGGCTTACGAATAAAATGCAGACTGTACCCCATCGTGATTTCTCGAGGCACACTGAATAAACTGAAAATAGTGCTTGGAGTGTGTGTGATAGTTGTGTTGGATGTATTATACAATTATAGGATACTTGATAAGGTAGTTGACAATGAGGATAAAATTAGTGCCATGGACATGAAAGATGTTGGATACAATTTTGGATGAAGGATGGGTAGGAACTTCATATGGAATCAATGGTGCTTTGTGCTGGATCAACATGGTTCTTGACATGCCTTGTACTTCTGGACAATGATTTCAACATTATTGTCCATACCAGGCTAACAGATTATCTCTCTTTGAAGTTTTCTCATCCAATCTATGCCCATGTGTGAGAGATGAAGTTGTTGAAGAATATCAGGTCACAAAGATTCCTGTATGATGAGTTGCCTTTAGAAATCAATCACTATGAAATGCCCACCCAGTCCCATAAAGGCCAAAGTGGCCTCGTGTTTATGAACATGTTGAATTGAATCAGATGGTTTCCACAGTTTCTCAAGTGTAGAATCTTTCTCCGTTCCTTGGAGTTATGGGAATATGGCCTGGATAATGATGCTGTCAGAGAGTCAGTGCAGGCTTGATGGGCCAAAAAGCCACCTTCTGCACTGTAGGGATTCTCTGGTTCTATGATCAACAATGATTTGCTTTGAAATGTTGTCCTTGCAAAATACCCACATTAGAGTTAACTTCTAGATCTGCAAGTACAAAGCTTGATGTCAAACATGGTTACTGATCAGTACAATGTTATTCGAGCCAGGCATCTTGATGGTCACATAGAATATACTTAGCACATTGCTTTACCCAATAAAAAAAGCAGATCCATCATTAGATCTACAAGTTAACACCATGTATTTAACTTGCTAATTCCCCCGATTGGCTATTTACCATGGCCAATCCACCTAACCCACACATCTTTGGACTGTGGGAGGAAACTGACGGACCTGGAGGAAACTCATACAGACATGGAGAGAATGTGCAAAGTCCACACAGTCACCCAAAGCTGGAATCAAACCCGAGCCCCTGGTACTGTGAAGCAACAATGCTAATCATTATGCCACCATACCATACCACACCCCATGGCATACTCTTAATGATTAGTTCTTCTTTATGAGACACGTGATTGAGCTGCACTAATCTGTGTGCTCATGTACACTAATTATCATTCTGTCTGTCTCCATTTGTCTTGTATGCAGATGCTGCACTTAGATTGTGGATCAATTGACAAACTTGCATTCTCCTGCTAATATAATGTTGGAACTCCCTAGAAACTACCAATTTTGTCATCACATTTGAGATATTTCAATGTTAGGTCATGAATGGAGCTGATAGAAGTGATTTCTGAGGTTGACCTGATTTGTGATGTCTGACAGATTCCATTGATTATTAATAGGGGAGGTCACAACATGCCAACAGACCTGCAATTGTTAGGTCTTTAGTTTCCATTATGTAAAACACTTGTCACTCTCAGAAGAAATGATTATACTTATACCCCTGGACTATGAATCCTGCATATGAAATTAGTGAACCATGAATGCTATAAGTTTTTCACAGTAGTGGGTTACACCATAGCCTTCCATGTTTGTGAATACGTATATTTTAGAATTTGGAGAGGTCATGTGTTAGCTCTTGTTCTGTATGTCAGTTTTGGCCAATAACAAGTAGTTACCAGTTTTCTTAGAGCAGGTAATTTAAATCTTGGCAATCACTTTGGATGGTACAATGGCATTTTTCTTTTCCATGAAATTGATGGTGTGAAACATGTTAACTGCAAATAAAAACAGAACATACTGGAAAAATCAGCAGGTCTGGAAGCACCTGCAGAGAGACAAACAGAGCGAATGTTTCAAGTCCATATGATTCTTCTTTAGAGTTAACCATTCTTTGTCTCATCATGCACATCATTGTCAGGTTTGTCAGTCAGCTCATATATGTATTTCTGATGGAATACCAGATAGTCAATCTTATTGCTTGGAAGTTCCCATTGTGTATGGTCTATTTGGATCAGTGCAAGGTTCTTTGTAACCGCATCGGCCTTTGTTCCAGTGCACTACCAGTGTCAATGGTCCTTTCTGCTGCATGCATTGCAGAATTGATGAATCTCATTTAAAACTGAAGAATTTTGTGGACATTTTGACAATATCTCTTTGACCTTTCTTCTTTTGTAGATAATTGTCACTGAAGCTGCTTTTGCATGCTTTTCTGAAGCTCCTTCCATGAAGACAAGTTGTGGTGGGAATGCACCATGGAGTAATGGCATCCTTGCTTTTTATTCAATTTATTGTTCAGTAACTCCCGAAGCCACCCAATATAATTGCAGTCTTCTGTGGTCCAATTTTTATCATTTTTGTTCTGCTTTTTTAATTGCTATTGGCCCACATCTTGGTCACTTGCCTTTCCTGACTGAGCTAACCTGGTACTGCTTCTCTCAATGAATTGCCACATTCAAGGAACTAACAGGCTGGGGGTTTGAATCTCACCATGAGGGATCTGTCGGCTTACCAGCTATTTACCTGAGCACTAGCTCAGTGCTGTGTCTCCAAAGCTTTTCCTCTCAGCCACCATGCTGTGTTTTTTACACTCACCCATATTGTATCTTTGATGCAGCCTGGTCAAAATGTTGAAGGTCTTCTCATGCCAAGTAGCATAATTTAAGTATGTTCACTATGTTGTACCTGTACTTAATCTTGTTGCCAACAGCTTTCCACTGCTAATCAGCATGTGTTACTATAATGATATTATCTGCTTACTTACTGTACAAGACACAAAGGTAAACACACTGTAAGTTCATTTATTAAGACTAGGCTCATGAGAACACTTACACACAGATGTGAAGCTCGTAGGCATCATAGTAGTTTTTCCTTTTTCAGGTGGGAGGAAAGGGTGGGAGAAGCAACCAAATAAGCTAAATCAATTAATTGAGGGATTCCCTCACAGGGACACTGCATCAAAGTAGACAGAATTTCAAAGGAAACATAAAACATCACGATTAAAGGGTCAACAAAACACTCCAGTCCCCAAAATGCCAGCTGGGCATGGAAGGTCCAGACAATGCCAACAAACACTGTGTGTTCCTTTTCCACAGACATATAGCAGTCAATATAACCATGGAGGGAGAGAAGACAGTTGAGACAAATGAACCCCAACCACCCATTGCCTGGACCAGCATCAGAACTGTGCGCATGCTCTGCTCAAAACAAGTGTAACTAAGACTGGATCATGTGATACATTTCCTTTCCAGTGATGTCATGTTGATATCCCTTAAAGGCATATTACAATACACTATGTTCTCTCTTGGCTTTTGCTTATCATCATTTATCATTAATGTCTCACAAAGCACCTCTGCTCATTTTAAGGTGAACACCAGTAGCAAACAAGAAATTAGACAGTAAAACATGGGTGAGGATCTGAGGATATGGAATCTTGCACCATTTTCTGAATCATTGGGCCTGAGTTCTACTTAAATTTGGAAATCATTGGAAAATCTGTCCAAAATATTGCTTCATAACTATAAAAAGTTTTGGATGAGTGAGTGGTTAGTAACAAAATTAAAGAATGCAAGGATGAACTGAGACATCAAATAATCAAACACTACGTTCCCTGCAGATTTTCTGCAACATTATCACTTGGCTGACTGAGTAGAATGTTGAACCAGGAAGCTGTTCAACTGACTTCTGGAGTTAGCTGCCATTTATGGAATTTCCCACTGGAAGTCACTATGTGTGTGAATGTCGTAGAATCATAGAGGTTTACAGCATGGAAACAGGCCCTTCGGCCCAATTTGTCCATGTGCACTTTTTTTAAAATCCCTAAGCTAATCCCAGTTGCCTGCATTTGGCCCATATCCCTTTATACCCATAGTACCCATGTAACTAAATGTTTTTTAGAAGATAAAATTGTACCCACCTCAACTACAACCTCTAGCAGCTTGTTCCAGGCATCACCATACTGTGTGAAAAAATTGCCCCTCTGAACACTTTTGTATCTCTTCCCTCTCACCTTAAACCTATGCCCTCTAGTTTTAGACTCCCCTACCTTTGGGAAAAGATATTTTGTCTATGCCCCTCATTATTTTATAGACCTCTATAAGGACACCCCTCAGCCTCCTACGCTCCAGAGAAAAAAGTCCAGTCTATTCAGTCTCTCCTTATAACTCAACCCATCAAGTCCTGGTAGCATTCTAATAAATCTTTTCTGCGCTCTTTCTAATTTAATAATATTCTTTCTATAATGGGGTGACCAGAATTGCACACAGTATTCCAAGTGTGGCCTTAAAAATATCCTGTACAACTTTAAGAAGACGTCCCAACTCCTGTATTCAATGTTCTGACCGAATGCCTTCTTCACCACTCTGTCCACCTGTGACTCCATTTTCAAGGAACTATGAACATGTACCCCTAGATCTCTGTTCTGTAACTCTCTCCAACGCCCTACCATTAACTGAGTAGGCCCTGCCCTGATTCAATCTACCAAAATGCATTACCTCGCATTTGTCAAATGAAACTCCATCTGCCATTCATCAGCGCACTGGCCCAATTGATCAAGATTCCATTGCAATTGGAGATAACTTTCTTCACTGTCCACTATACCACCAATCTTGGTGTCATCTGCAAAATTACTAACCATGCCCCCTATATTCTCTTCCAAATCGTTAATATAAATGACAAATAACAGTGGGCCCAGCACTGATCCCTGAGGCACACCGCTGGTCACAGGCTTCCAGTTTGATAAACAACTCTCTAACCATGCTCTGTCTTTTGTCATCAAGCCAATTTTGTATCCATTTAGATACTTCATTCTGGATCCCGTAAGATTTAACTTTGTGCAACAACCTACCATGCGGTACCTTATCAAAGGCCTTGCTAAAGTCCATGTAGACAACATCGACTTCACTGCCCTCATCTACCTTGTTGGTTACCCCTTCAAAAAACGCAATCAAATTTGTGAGACATGATTTTCCACTCATAAAGCCATGCTGACTGTCCCTAATCAGTCCTTGCACCTCTAAATACCTGTAGGTCCTGTCTCTCAAAATACCTTCCAACAATTTACCCACCACAGATGTGAGGTTCACTGGCCTGTAGTTCCCAAGCTTTCCTCTGCAGCCCTTCTTAAACAAAGGCAGACTATTTGCCACTCTCCAATCTTCAGGCATCTCACCCGTGACTATCGATGATTCAATATCTCTGGTAGTGGACCTGCAATTTCCTCCCTAGCCTCCCACAATGTCCTGGGATACACCTCATCGGGTCCTGCAGATTTATTTACCTTGATGCGCTTTAAGACTTCCAGCGCCGCCTTCTCTGTAATATGTACACTCCTCAAGACATCACTATTTATTTCCCCAAGTTCCCTAACATCCATGTTTCAACAGTAAATACTGATGAGAAATATTCATTTAGGATCTCACCCATCTCTTGTGGATCCGCACATAGATGACCTTGTTGATCCTTAAGAGACCCTACTCTCTCCCTTTGTGTATTTATATAAGGTCTGTTAGCTCTCCTTTGCCTTACCTGCCAAAACAATTTTGTGTCCCCTTTTTGCCCTTCTGATTTCTCTCTTAACTCTACTCCTACATCCCTACACTCTTGAAGAGATTCACTTGATCCCAGCTGCCTATGCATGTCTTGCGCCTCTTTCTTCTTCTTGACCAGGGCCTCAATATCCCGAGTCATCCAAGGTTCCAACTTCTGCCAGCCTTGCCCTTCACTCTAAGAAGAATGTGTTTACCCTGAATCTTGGTTATCACACTTTTGAAGGCATGCCACTTACCAGATGTCCCTTTGTCTTCCCACGGACTCCCCCAATTAACTTCTGAAAGTTCCTGCCTGATACCATCAGAATTGGCCTTGCCCCAATTTAGAATTTTAACTTTTGGGACAGACCTATCATTTTCCATAGCTATCTTAAAACTATTAATAGAATTACGATCATTGGTCCCAAAGTGATCCCTCACTAACACTTCTGTCACCTGCCCTTCCTTACTTCCCAAGGGGAGGTCAAGTTTTGCCCCCTCTCTAGTTGGGCCATCCACATACTGAGTAAGAAATTCTTCCTGAATACACTCAACAAATTCTCTCCTTCCAATCCTCTAATACTATGACAGTCCCATTCAATGTTGGAAAACTAAAATCTCCGACTATTACCACCCTATTTTTCTTGAAGCTATCTGTAATCTCCTTACATATTTGCTCCTTAATTTCCCACTGACTATTTGGGGGCCTATAGTACAACCCTATAAAACTGATTTCCCCCTTCTTATTTCTCAGTTCTAACCATATAGACTCAGTGGTCGAGTCCTCGGATATATCCCCTCTCAGTACAGCCGTGATGCTTTCCCAAATCAAAAGTGCAACTCCCCATCCTCTCTTACCTTCTGTTCTATCTTTCTATAGCACCTGTACCTTGGAACATTAAGCTGCCAGTCCTGTCCCTCCCTTAGCCATGTTTCAATAATTGCTATAATATCCCAGTCCCACATATCCATCAAAGCCCTGAGTTCATCTGCCTTGCCTGTCAGGCCTCTTGCATTGAAATAAATGCAGTTTAATCTGGACTTCCCTTGCTCTCTGTCTTGCTTCTGTCTGATCTGTCTGGTGCTAGGATTACTGACATTGCCTTTACTAATCAATGTGCTCTCTTTAACTTCCGTGCTGTCCTCAAACTTCTCTTCCATCTCCCTACTGCTTTGGATCTCACCCCCTGCCAAACTAGTTTAAACCTTCCTGAGTGGCTCTAGCAAATCTCCCCACCAAGATGTTAGTCCCCCTCCAGTTCAAATGTAACCCATCTCTCTTGAACATATCAGCCCTTCCCCAGAAAAGATCCCAATAATCCCAAAATCTAAATCCCTGCCCCCTGCACCAGCTCGCAAGCCAGGTATTCATCTGCCTAATCCTCCTATTCCTACTCTCACTAGCATGTGGCACTGAATACGTACTGGCATATTCAAATTAGATGCCAAACTTGTGAATACATGACTGGTTTGACTTACCATCATTATTTGATAGTAGGGCAGCAGTGGCACAACAGTTAGCATTGTTGCCTCACAGTGCCAAGGACGCAGGTTCAATTCCAGCCATGGGCATTCCCCCAGTGTCTGCATGGGTTTCCTTCAGGTGCTTCAGTTTCCTCTCACAAAGATGTGTGGGTTAGGTTGAATGGCCATGCTAAATTTGACCCTTAGTGTCAGGGGGATTAGCAGGGTAAATACTTGTGGTTATGGGGCCTGGGTGAGATTATTGTTGGTACAGGCTTGATAGTCCAAATGGTGGCCTCCTGCATTGTAGGGGCTCTCTGATTCCCTAATACCACCAAGAACGTTTATCTTTTCCTGGTGCCATTCTCCTGTTCTGGGGAAACCTACCAGTCCATCACACAACCAGTGAAAGTGGCTGTTTGTTGCTCTATCTCATTTTGATGTGCTATTTTTGTTTAGTTTTCAGTGTTATCTTGAGTTCATATAGTTGGGAAAATATACAGAACAACACCATATCAAGGCAATCTTAACAGCACATGTAAAGGGTCAATAAGGGCAGGAACTCTTCACTCCAATCTGTTAGCAGGAGGAAGGGGCTTAGAGAGGGCAACTGAGTCATTTATCATTGGCTTGGACACCAGTGAGTTACGAGATTCTACTGCTTAAGAATACCTAATAGTGCCCACTGGAAAGTGCATGCATGGCTGAAGGCATTAATGTTTCCATGGAAACCATGGTCTAAAATAGACTAATGTTAATCTCGGTGGCCCAGATAGTTTAAATAGATTGGTGCTCTGCGGCAAAAACTAACATTTCAGCAACTCTGTCCCTCTGACCTGCACACAGTTCTGCTGGCATTTATTTCATTCAAAAAGCTTGAGTTTTAAATTATGTTTTAAAAAAACTAATTAGCAGCTATCTGATTTTAAATATTCCTTCTTCGACTACTGTTTTTTATGACTCCCCCTGCCACTCTCTGAATGTTGCGCTGAACTGAACTCCATTAACATTAAGGTTCGTGGTCTGCCAGTATAGCTAGTGCAAGATTTTTCTCAAGCACCACCTGGTTTAAAAACAATGGGATTTTGTTTACATTGTCTGTTTCTTCTGGTATTTATTTTCCTGCTTCGGCTCTGCACTGCCCCCAGTCCCAGACCAAGGGTAGGATTTTTCAGTCCCACAGAGGAAGGAATGAAGGCAGACATTGAAATGCTGGCTGACAAATTGGTTCCCTGACGTTGTTCTTATCAGCAACTGAGTTTCACCAGGGCAGGGACAGGTAGGCCCAGGAATCAGCTCTATTCACAAAAAAGTTCAAATAAGCTAGTTAAAGGGCTGATTTAGAACCAGTTTGAGATTTCAATGAGGACACATGGGTTGCACAATGGGTCAGAGGATCACCAGGTGCACAGAGGTGGCAACACAGCAGGAAACCTGTTATGGCTGCACCTAGAATTTAAACAGGCCCATGAGAGGAAGAAGGCCACTCAGCCATTGGCACACAATTGCCATTGGGTGTGCACAGGTTGCAGGGTGAGTGTTGACAATGTGCTCAGCTGTCACCCTCTTGTCATTGCAAGAGCGTAAGAGGAGGGGTCAGGCTTCCAGACATGATTGGGAATCCAGCTGAGAGCAAGGAAAGGAGCAACACAACTCCCAGATTTCAGGCCCAGTGGCAATGAGGAGAAACATCCTACACAAGAAGGGCAGGTCACCAGGCATGAGGATGGCAGCAAATGGACAAGGCCACGGAGGCTGTATTCAGCAAAGGATAACACAGTGAAGGAGGAGCTACCATGAGATGGCCAAGAGGTGACCAAGAAGCAATGCCACAGGATTCTGCAACTCTCCAAGCTGATGGCCACAACTTTTGTGCCCTCATATCGAGAGGACTCATATTTTGCAACTCTGGTTGCCATGCCCTGTCAGTAGCCAAAGTGGCTATGAACTTTTTTGCCACTGGCTCTTTCCAAGTATAAGCTGCGGATGGACACTGGTTGTTCTTTCAAATAGCTGCACACCATGGCCACTTGATACCATTTTAGTGAGAGCAGAATAAGGATAGTTGTGGGAAGGAGATATGTAGGCATACAAAGCAAAGTGATATTGGTAGCATTGCAAGGCAGCTATTTAAGTGATGATACAGAGAAAGTGGCAGGAAGAGAGAGCGTACAAACATAAAGAAAGTAGCAAATAGTGTCAAAGAAAGAAAAAAAATGCAGAAAAGCAGAAGTACTGGCTATTCAATAAATGCAAATAGTATTTGGCACAAATACTATTTATTAATGCACAAACTGAGGTTAATGGATGTGACCTTATAGCCATTACTGAAATGTGAGTACAAGGAGCTTAAAGCTGGGAAATAAATATCCAAGGGATTGTGACTTTTTGTAAGGACAGGTACAAAGGAAAGTGTTGGGATAGCTTTGTTAGTACAAAATGGAATAAGTACAACAGTAAGAAATGACCCTAGATTGGTAGAATACATATGGGTGAAAGTGTGAAACAACAACGAGAGAAGACACTGGTGGGAGGAGTCTATAGGCCCCCAGTAATAGCTATACAGTAGGACAAAACATCAGTTAGAAAATAATGAGGGCACATTGAAAAAAAAAACAGTCCATTAATCATGGGAACTTTAACCTTCATGTGGATTAGAAAAATCAAATTGGCAAAGGTAGCCATGAGGAAGAATTTGTAAAGTATATGTGAGACAGTTTCGAAGAACAATATTTTATGGTTTTACCCCCCCCCCCACCCGATCACCTGCATTTCCTCTTCCTTCAGTGAATGTCCTCCCCCCACTACACCTACATGAACCCAACCCCCCAGTGAATCTCCCACTAGGGTCCACTCTTGACACTGTGTCAGGGGATAGTGTCCAGGCATGTCCCTCTCCCCTGGGAGCTACATTCACCTTCATGTACCCAGAGGGATCCCACGGCAGGTTCACATTTGGGTTAACCTGTTGTAAACCTTACCAATGTGATGTCATTATGATGAGTTTTGAAAATATGGTCAGGGGAACCCGATGATTATATTGGAAAAATGAGGTTCTTGCCCTTTGTGGGTGTGAATCTTGTGATGTTACCCGTGAGCGGTGGAGACAATCACAGATTGTGATCTCTTCAGAGATTGTACATCCCAATTCTCTCCAGATTTTCAGCCTGCATCACTGTTCTCTCTGACAGGGAACACATCTGAAAACTACCCCCCATATCTTAGTTTTTTTAATTCATTCATGGGACGCAGGTGTCACTGGACAGCCAGCACTTATTGCCCATCCCTAGTTGTCCTTGAGAAGGTGATGGTGAGCTGCTTTCTTGAATCGCTGCAGTCCATGTTCTGTGGGTTGACCCACAATGCTGTTAGGGAGGGAATTCCAGGATTTTGCTCCAGCAACTGTGAAGGAATGGCAATATATTTCCAAGTCAGGAAATTCCAGTTACTGGAAAGAATGAGGAAAAACATCTCCACAACCTAAATGCCACACTGCAGAGACTAGAAGATTTCAGATGAAGCATAGAGAAAGATTGTGAATTTTTCCAATCTTCTTTTGACTATAAAACATGACATTGATGCAAAGAGACTGCAGAAATCAGCTGCAAAAGTCAAGATCATTACTGAGATACCAGCATCTCAAAAGGTCAATCAACACTGTTCTATTTTGGGCTTATCAAACAATTATAGAAGTTTTCTCCCTAATCTAGTGATTGCCCTTAAGCCTTTACTCGGTTTACTGTGTCAAAACAGGAAATGGAAATGGGTGGATCAGTGCAAGAAAGCGTTCTTACACACAAGATGCAGTATGAAAGTCAGAAACCCTGAAAGACATTGATCTGACATTACTTTTGCATTTAACATGTGGAGCGTCACATTATGGGTGGGGGTGATGGTTTCTCACATAAGAGAAGCCGATAGCTTTTGCACAAAGATCCTTGAACAAAGCAGAGACTAACTATGCACAGGTAGAGAAAGAAGCTTTAGGAATCATTTTCAGAATCTAACAGTTCTACCAATACCCATATGGAAGGAATTTTACTTTGTTAACAGATCATCAACCACTGACAACGTTATTTGGACCTCATACCAGGATTTTATCTCTGGCAGCAAGCCAGATGCAAGATGGGCATTGCTGTTGTCAGCACACACATATACAATAAAACCTTGTCAGTCAAATCTCCATGGGAATGCTGATGGACTCTCATGTTTCCCTTTATTCAATGAGTCATCAATAAACAGTTTGAGTGGAAACGTTTTCTACTCCAAGCAAGTAGATAACACTCTTGTAACTACAAGACAAGTTAAATATCCTAGAATGATCCACTACTGTCAGAGATTATGGACATGGTACTTCATGGCAAGTCCATGGGAGCAAACCTGAAGTTCAAGTAATTTGTCACCTGAAGACTCAAATTATTCATGCAAGCTGGTTGTCTCCTCTGGGGAATGAGAGTCACATTCCACCATTGTTAAGGAAATATGTATTAAACCAATTACATGAAGGTCATTGTGCCATTGTAAAGATAAAAGAGATAGTCAGAATCTAATGTTGGTGGCCAGGGCATCAATACCGAAATGAGAAATTTTGTTTGTCTAGTGCAAAAGTTTGGAAACTGCCACCACCAGCACCATTACAATGACCAGAAGGGCCATGACAGAGAGTTCATATAGATTATGCAGGACCATTTGAAGGGCACGTGTTTCTCAGTGTTGTCAGCACAGTCTCAAAATGACCTAAAGTCACCATTATGAAGACAACGTCCTTAGAGAGAACAATAGAAAGACTGAATGAGATTTTTGGAAGATTTGGTTCCCCTGAACAGCTTTTAGGTGACAATGAGCCACAGTTCATTTCACAAGTTTTCACAAACCCTTTAAAGGAGAACAGGATTCAACACGTCCAAGCTGCTCCTTATCATCCTACCATAAATAGGCTGGCAGGATGGTTTATTCAGATGATGAAACATTCGTTGACGGTACTTGAGAGCAAGGTTCATTGTCTAAATGATTGAGCCAATAACTAATGACATACTGGGATACTACACTTTCACCAATCCAAAGCTCTCTAGCAATGCTCATGATGAAATATCAATTACGTACAACGTTTGATTTGTTTTAGCCCCACATGGAGAAATTCTCAAGAAGAAAGAGCAAGATCAGGTTTTACGATGTGAGAATACCATGGGTGTGATTTTCCCAGCCTGGGAAATGTCAGTGGGGCCCTATAGTGGCAATCGTAACCACCGTCCAGCCAATCTCAACTCTTCCAGGCCATTTTTTTATAATTTAATCAGCTTCACACTGGAAATCAGCATAAGGCTGATTACAATGTGGAAATCTCAATTTCCATATCATTAGCAAGCCTGGGACGATATGCAATTATTTTACTGCAGCTTCTTGATTCCACTCCCCAAGGTTTCTGGATGGATTCTTGGGGTCAAGGCTTTCCCTCAAAGAGATGGCTACCCAGCCATCAATGAAAATCTGAGACAAGGAACAGATGAGATACAACCATAGGCATCTGTTCACAAGAGCAACCACTGAGTAGGTCATTGGTCTTTTGGAAATGTGGATCTGGTGTTCTGGTTGGCTACTTCTATGCAATGCTCCCCTCAGTGGAGGTGGGAGAAAATTAGGTGAAGTTTCAATCTGCTCGCCTGTCTTGGCTTGAAGCTGAGATGCATGTTGTAGTTATCCTTGTTGTGGTGGGATTCCATGAAGACCACCTCCAGAGACTGCTGCACTGTTACAATATATGTGCAGACTCTGTCATTGCTACCTGGATCTTCCCTCAGTCAGAGAGGCCAATGATGATTGTTGGTGCTGAGTGGAGGTAGCATCCTCATCCTCTTTGATGAGTACCTCAGGCTGTGCCTAGCAGTCCAAATGGCTGCTGGGATCAGTCAAGGCTACATCAAGTGGCATGGTATTTATAAGGAAAAAAGAGAGTGTTCAGTTCTGGGCTTCCTCCATGTATTTTATGCAAGGTTCCCAGCACATTGATAACGTCCCTTCACATTGACCGAATACATCATTTGGGCCCATAACTCTGAGGGAATGAGAATGTCTCCCACAATGTAAAGGGTCAGCATCACTCATTCAAGTCTTTATCCATGAGTGCTCTCTGTACCTTTTGAACTGTGGCTGACCTCCCGCACCCACCCACCTGCCCCCCCCTCCACCCCCCACCCAACCCCCACACCATCCCATACACCTTGGCATCTGGTGACAGTGAACCTCAACAGCACAGCTCACGAAGGATGACACATCAGGAGAGGTGAAACTTGCCCCACTGCACCGCCATGATATGACCCTAGTCATTGACTCCCAGCGAGCTGTCATCAGCCAGACAGGAGTCAGCCATTCACTGAAGCTCTATGAGGATCTATGGACTGTCCTACTGCAAGTCAACATTATTCTCCTGCAATGTAAGGACTATGGACAGCTGCTGCATATAAATTAATGATTTAGACTTGGAGACAAAAATTTAATTTCGAAAGTTGCAGCTAACACCAAGTTAAGGTGACTAGACAATACTAAGGAGGGCTGCATCATTTCACATGAAGGCATTAATAAATTTGTGGAATATGGTATGATTGGCAAATTAATTTTAACACCAATAAGAGGACATAAGAAGGTCACATATTGGAAAATAAGGATTTAAATCATGTGAAGAAGCAAAGGGATCTGGGAGTAGCAATAAACAAAACGCTAAAAGTAGTAACATAGTTTGCTTTTGATGGCCTAATTAGCTTATGAAACAGGGTTTATTTCTTGAGGGGTAAAATTGAAACTTAGAGAGGTTATACTAAAACTCATATGAAACCTTGATAAGGCCACACCAAGTACTATGTAGACTTCTGGTTGCCCTTGTATAAAATGGTTTGCAACCGTCCAGGTCCCTTTCTCATGGCGCAAACTGGAACATACCCAGAAAGGGTGCAAAGCCAATTAGCATATTTAGCATTAGCATTGTACAATGTATAATAAAACCTATTTGAGAAACTTGCCATTTGACACCAGGTTCTCCCAGCTCCTAGGACTTTCCAACCTTAAGGCACAGTACGAGACTGGTGAGAACCACAATGGCCACGCTGTGGACTCAAACCATTGAGGCCCCTAGTTGGTTGAGGACATGGCTGGGCAGTGCCCATCTGGCAGTGCCAAGGGGGTGGGGCCTGAGTGGGGATGGGAGATATGGGAGGGGGGGAGACGTGCAACGGGGGATTGTGCAGGGGTGGCTGGGCAGTTGTGGAGTATGAAGCGGGAATAGAGCAGGATGGATTATGAAGAGGGGATTGTGCAGGATGGACCATGAGTGGGGTAGGGCACGTCGGGTGCACTATAAAATCGGGCAGCCCTTTCAAAACAGTGCCTGTGCACTTTGCAGCCAGGCTCACCAGTGTGTTTAGGCCCCGCCCCCCCAGAACTGATATGCAACTCACTGCTCTCCCAAAACATGACTGAGTGTGGAATCATTGCGGTCTGAACCACGCTGGTCACTCTGGTTTTCTCGCCGTTATGACAGTTTGGTTTTCTTTTAGAAAATCACTGCCATTTTTCTTCTTGGTTCTATTCTAATGTTTCTTCTAAATGGTAGCTGAGAGCCATGATCACAGGGTTTCTCTCATGCTATACAGAAGAAACATGCAATCGATATGACCCCAAACTTCTGGGAGCCAAGTCCTGTTGTGGAGCCACTCATGGCTGCATCTTTGAAAGGTCTTTCTGGATGGCCTGGTCTCGTCTTTCTATTGACTTGCAGCTCTGAGAGTGAAGGCCAGAGATCTGACATCTGCTGCTGTCCTGAAAGAAGGTAGTATAATGCTGCAGACTTCCACCCATCACCATTCCACTGGGCTTTGATCTGTGGCCCCATAAGTCAATGGGATAACTGGTTTAATGGCATCCATTTGATTCAGCAAAGCCCCCAACACAGCAGTTGTAAATGTCTGGAAACTACACTCCAATCTCTCTTCTGACTCCTGAGCAGGCAATGAGCTCGGAGCAGTTATGTGGAACCAGGCTGAGTGTGGTACTGGACATGTGCTCAATTGAGGAGGAAGATCTACACCAAATTAACACTGAGTTGGGCAATATACGTTGAAATAGGACAATTAATTGCTGAAACTGATCATAACCAGACAAATCACAGTGAAGCAGGAAGCCCTTACATAGCTAAACTAATCTAGGCCTGCCTGAAAATATACAAACCAACCAATAGTTGATTGTGCATCCAATTAATCAATCTCCATTCTGAAGAGGATTATGCATGAGTTTTTTTACAAACTGCATTTTGTATGTAAAGCCCTGATAAAATCCCACAAAGGAGTGCTTAAGAAGTAAGACAGTAGATGCATTTGACAGGGAGTGCTTGAAGAAAGAAGAAATATACCAAAGGGAAAAGTCCCAGTCAACAGGAAGGTCTTGGTCAAATATTACTCCTAACTTCATCTTAGATTGTCCTGAGGGGTAACAATATGATTTAATTGAAACTGTTTTGTTTAAAATTCTCAAAGGTTTATGGAGGTAGAAGCACTAATTGGTCCCTGACTATCACTTTGCTTGTGGCAGATTTCAATCCAGCTGCTATTTGCTGCATCAGAAAGACAGAGCATCAGAAATGTTGCTACAGGAAAGAGCTATAGACTCCATGGCCATGCCTGTTAGGTGCCACAAATTGTGAGAAATTGTCCCAAAAGCCAAAAAACACACAGTGTCCATGAATTCTATGTTCCTCAGCAACAGCGCCATTAACCTTCTCCTCAGCTTTCACTTTGAAGATGGCACATTCTTCCGTCATTCTTTGTGTTAGCTGCTTTTGCAAATGAGGATTAAGATGGAAGTTAAGGAATGTATGGAAGAAGGCAGGGGAGAGGCGAGGATATTGCTTTGGAGAAAAGGGTCTTTGGATTATGGAAGATGATTGCTCTGTTTTGGCGGAATCAGTGGATGATAGGGACTTAGCGATACTTAGAGTGCAGTATGTAATAGTAATTATATATGTTGCTTAAAGAAAGACTTGTTTAATGTAGATCCTTTTACAATGATCAATATTTCTTAAACAAAATATAGTCTGTTGTAATTTAGGAAATGTGGCAGCCAACCTGCACTCTGCAGCTTCCACATACAACAATGTGCATATCTTTAGAGATAATTATAGTCTACAGTTCGAATCCCACCACAGCAGATGGTGAAATTTGAATTCAATAAAAATCTGGAATTGAGAAAAGTTTAATGATGGCCATAAAACTATTGTCAATTGTATAAAAGCCCAACTGATTCATTAATGTCCTTTAGGGAAGGAAATTAGTTGTCCTTACCTGGTCTGACATATATGTGATTCCAGATCCACAGCAATTGTTGAGTCAAATGCCCTCTGAACTTGAGGGCAGACAGGGATGGTCAATAAGTACTGGGTCCAGCCAGCGATGCTCACATCCCATAAATTAATTTTTAAAATTCAAGATCACGTAACTTAGCACAGACCAAGGTTCATACTTGTAAGCTTCATGATCTGTATAGCTGTAAGTTTCACTGCAGCCTGAATTTTCACTCAAAGGAGAGCTTCTCCATCATTGAATAATGGTGGATGTGCCCAGAAATTAGAAGTCCCACCCCCGAACATGGTATCCACCATTTTTGCCATGGGTGAGAATGGGCCTGGGTCAGGATTTGTACTGGTGTGTTTCACAGAGGCAGTTGTTAGGTAATTATGGATTTTTTAAAATTAATTTATGGGATGTGAGCATCTCTGGCCGGGCCAGCATTTATTGCCCATCCAGAACTGCCCACCATAGAAACATAGAAACTAGAAGCAGGAGTAGGCCATTCGGCCCTTTGAGCCTGTTTCACCATTGATTTTGAACATGACTGATCATCAATTTCAATATCCTGATCCCCTCCTTCTCTCCATATCCTTGATCCCTTAAGCCCCAAGAGCGAGATCTAATTTCTTCTTGAAATCAGACAATATTTTGGTCTTAACTCCATTTCAGAGAGCATTTGAGAGTCAACAATTGCTGTGAATCTGGAGTCACATGCAGTGCATCCTGATAGCTAAATAGTAAGAGGACAAGTGGATGTGATAATGAGGATGATACTGTTGATCATTTGTCCATTTTGTTTTGGCAGCTAACTACATGCAGAATTTCTGTAGCAGGTAGTGGTAGTAAGACAAAGCCATCTTTGTGAATCCATTCCATGCTTTCAGTGCTTCTCTAGTATAATCTTCTGTTTATATTCACCCTTACCATTTTTTTGAGATTATGGAAGCATTTTTTTTATTATTCTCTGCATTTGCTGGTTAATCTTCTATACAATTTCATTCCAAGAGCCTGATGCCCAAAAGCCATAGAGCACTGACTTTTCTAGACCATGATTTCTTTTTTAATGAATTATTTCAATAATGCATCAAATTCTATGCCCTGATACATATCTCATGGATTTTATTATCATTATCCTACATTTACTGTCAGTTTGTAGTAGGCCACATGTATTAATAAAAAGGAAAGTCAAAGATGATAAAAGATCTCTCTGTCTGTTAAAGTTCATTCCTTTAGAACCCTTAAATGGTTCATTCTTAGTGGATAAGCTGTTGTAATTTATACTCTTCCATCTTACATTGCAATGGCTCAACCAACCTGTTTTCAGCAGTAAATTAGTTTTGTAGCTACCAACAAAACAAAGTTTGTTTTTTGCCATTGAGGAGATATTGATAATAACCAAGGTTATTATCGGTGTCAGAAATATGCATTATGAGATTGGTCAAAGAAATTGCTGTTTCACCTTGAAAAGTTGACACTTCAAGGTGGCATTACTATAATTTTTAAGATTAGGAAGCAAAAGGTCAAAGATGAGTCAGGCAAGTTGTTCACCGTGATGAGAGACTCTTGTACCTTGGGATCCATGTAGGAAAATTGGGATGATAGTAGTAAAAAGGAAAATAAGAAGGATTATTTTAGCCAAAGAGTTATAGAGTTGTGGGATAAGCAATCATCATAACTGAATTCTAAATACATGTATGTTTATTTCTTTACAGGAAAGGAGTTAAGATAAGAATTGAGATGGGAAACCAATCTAAAAATCAACAGTCTTGTTTGGCCTAATGGTCTTTTCCTCTTGCTGAACATCATGTAATTGTATAGAGAGCGGGTGAAAGATTGGTAATTTGATCGCTACGCAATAGATATTTGAAAGTAGAATGAATCTGGCAGCTATTTTCTTTGCTATAAATATAATTTGCCAAGATCTAATAAATATCTTCACTCACACAAGGTGGAAAAGTGCTCATAGCTTCACCTCTCAGGCATTATTCAACCAGGGACTCATTGTAGAGATAATTACGCTGTCTCACTGCTGGTTATAGCCAGCCTTCCTTTTTGACCTGAATTGTTCTGTGAAGTCAAAGAACAAAACATTTTAAAACTTCACATTAGACTGGGATGGCTTCAAAGAAAGGTAAACATTGAAATGTTCCTGGAGAAGGACACAGTATAATAAAACACCTAACTGGAAATCTGGGTAGAAAACAATGAAAAGATACAATGTAACCATGACACCTCAAAAACTACCATAAGACTATAAGACATAAGAGCAGAATTAGGCCACTCAGCCCATCGAGTCTGCTCTGCTATTCAATCATAGCTGATATTTTTCTCATCCCTGTTCTCCTGCCTTTTCCCCATAACCCCTGTTCCCCTTATTAATCAGAACCTATCTTTCTCTGACTTAAAGATACTCAATGACCTGGCCTCCACAGTCTTCTGCGACATAGAGCTCCACAGATTCACCACTGTCTGGCTGAAGAAATTCCTCCTCATCTCTGTTTTAAAGGATTGTCCCTTTAGTCTGAGTTCGTGCCCTCTGGTTCTAGTTTTTCCTACTAGTAGAAATGTCCTCTCCAAGTCCGCTCTATCTAGCCCTTGCAGTATCTTGTAAGTTTCAATAAGATCCTCCCTCATCCTTCTAAACTCCAACAAGTACAGACGCAGGGTCCTCACATGTTTCTCGTACGACAAGTTCTTCATTCAGGGATCATTCTTGTGAACCTCCTCTGGACTCTTCCCAAGGCCAGCACATCCTTCCTCAGATATGGCATCCAAAACTGCTAACAATACTCCAAATTGGGTCTGACCAGCGTGTTATGCAGCCTCAGAAGTATATCCCTGCCCTTGTTTTCAAGCCCTCTCGACATGAATACCAAAATTGCATTTGCCTTCCAAACTGCTGACTGAACCTGCAGGTTAACTTTAAGAGTACTTGAACAATGATTCCCAAGTCCCTTTGTGTAAGGGATCCTTATGTGAAAAGAATCAAAATTATCACAATAACAGAAGGTTTTTTGATTTGATTTATTATTGTCACATGTATTAGTATACAGTGAAAAGTATTGTTTTTTGTACACTATACAGACAAAACATATCGAGAGAAGGAAAGGAGAGAGTGTAGGATGTAGTGCTACAGTCACAGCTACAGTATAGCGAAAGATCATTTTTAATATGAGATGGATTCTTTAAGAGATTGAATTAAAACAGTGTTAGAATTTCTAAAATGTTAGAACAGAGTTCTATAAGCATAGAACAAGAATAAAAGATAGAATTGAAGGGTATGCGGGGCACAGCTTGCAAGAATTTGCCAAACTCCAGTGCCATTTTGGGACAAAAGGTTTCAGCATCCAATCACAAAGCAGTTAATTCTATGTGACAATCTGAGTGAAAATGGAAACATCAGCAACAGCTTAATTCTGACCCTGTAATCCTGTCATTCTTGTCCATGGTTATGACCAGTGCAACAATGAAGACAATACATACATCTTTTTAGGTAGCAAAACAGTTGTTGTACTGTGGGCATGCACAGTAACAGCCAATTTATAATCCCAGGAGTTATGACTGGGAAATAGTGGTCAGTCTGCGCCCTGGGTCTTCTTACTGCCAATCCCAGTTCCACTCTGATTTAGTGTTGTTAATCTGATCCAAAGATAGAGATTGTTACCCATGCTGTGGGCTTGAGTGTCTGATCTAGAAAATAAATTCTCACCAGCCATCTGGGACATGAACTATAGGTCCCACCAGAGTGAAGCAGCATTGTCAGATAGAAATTGAAGCATCAATCAGGGACAATCATTCCATATTACTTATGGGCCAGAAGAGTAATTCTATCAACAGGGAGGGGGTACGAATCAATGAGAAAGAACTGTAGGTATGGTTAAAAAAGTGCTGTCCAACATTTAAAACAGCGATTATAGTGAACTGAAAAGGCCAGTATTCTCAATTCTTGGCATTTCAAAGTAGGTTCCTGGTGTTAAACCTGTAGGTATATTTCAGTACATGAAATAAGAGTAAAAGTCACTCTGCGTGGTTGGTGAAATTTGAATTTGTGGCACATATTTTAGTACATTAGAGCATGGAATATAAAGACCAAGGAAAATCAGTAGAAATAAAAGGAACAGCTCCCAGGTAGAAAAGGTAGAAAGCAGAGATGGGTTCCAAGGAGAGTAAGAGATAGTGTTGAAAATGCAAAGTTAATGTCTTTTCAGCACTCTAGATCTCAAGAAGAGAATGAAGCATGGATCCCTGAGTTCCAAAGTCCGAAACCCCTTGCCCAGAGAAGAATGGGCACAGTAAGAAGTCTCACAATGCCAGGTTGAAGTCCAACAGGTTTATTTGAAATCACAAGCTTTGGAGCACTGCTCCTTCATCAGGTGAGTCTGATCATCTGAGGAAGGAGCAGCGCTCTGAAAGCTTGCGATTTCAAATAAACCTGTCAGACTTTAACCTGGTGTTGAGATTTCTTACATACCTACCCCAGTCCAACACCGGCATCTCCACATCAGAGAAGAATGAAAATTCCTGCATGGAGCTTTGGATGGCCAGCAATAGATTTTACAGAAAAGGACAGAACTGTAAGGAGATGGAAGAAGTCAATGTGAACAACACTCCAACCTCAAAACCACTTGTAGAGCCAAACAATTAATAACAGAGTATATTTGTGAACTGACAGGGGTTGGAGAGGAAATGTGCCTCTGTGAACTTGAACCAGAAATGAAAATGTCTCTTCAACGGAAGTGTGGAAAAGTGTTGAGGGTGGTAGAGTACAGAATTGAATAATAACAATGAGTTAGGAATGTAGGGCAATGAGCAGATCATTCGGCCCTTAAACTGTTTCACCATTCGATGCAATCATCGTGGCTGGTCTGTGTTCTTATTCCATGCACCTGATTTGCTCCATATCCCTTAATATCCTCAGCTAGCATGTGCCAGAGAAGAAGAGATGCAATTTGAAGTGAAATAAGGGAAGGTGGAAATAGTGGGGTAGAATTACAGAAGCTAATCAGTCACACACACAAATTTTGGAAGCAAATACATTTGCATGCAATTTGTCAACATTCATTTCAATATTAAGTTAATTAGGGAGATGCCACAACAACTTAACATTAACAATTATTTGGTAACAATTATATCCAGTCTTTAAAGGTTCTGGCACTGCTATGAAGTAGTACTTGACCACAAGCTTCCATCAACTTCTTTGTCTCATCAATCCTAAAAGGATGATGCTCACCCATTCTATGCTCCTACATCCTTTCCTGCAGATTTACCATAATACTGAATAGCAGAAGGAGAAATACCACATGGTGAAGAAAGGGCAGCACAGTAGTTTGAATTGTTTCCTAACAGCATCAGAGACCCAGGTTCAATTCCAGCCTCAGATCACTATTGGTGTGGAGTTTGCACATTCTCCCCATGTCTGCATGGGTTTCCTCTGGTGTTCTGGTTTCCTCCCACAGTCCAAAGATGTGTGGGTTAGGTTAATTGGCCATGCTAAATTGCCCCTTATTCACAAGGGACTAGCAGAATAAATATGTGGAGTATGGGGATAGGGCCTGGGGCAGGATTGTTGGTGGTGCAGACTCAATGGGCTGAATGGCCTCCTTCTGCACCATAGGGATTCTATGATCCTAACTCAAACTACTGCATGTTACTGTCGTCTCTCAAGACAATCTAGAAACATGAAGAAACTTGAGGAGAAATTGTTTAAATTCATACAAGTTTCAGAACTGGTTTCCATATGTGTTCCTATGTAAAAATATCTCCTTCATCCTTCCATCACAGTGTGAAAATGCAATGGAAAAGAACAAAGAATTAATTCAAAGAATTCCATGAATTCCTAATTGATCTAATAAAGTTATCATGCATGAATTCTTCTGGTATTGACACGAGTGAGTGATGTTGGTACTTGACCTGTAGATTTTAATAATGGTCCTGTGGATTTCCTGATTCTGACTTTGACTCTGTAGATGGTGGTTTTCTTGGATGCATAGGTGCTCATCTCTTTGCTCTGCCAGTTTTGTCACTAGCTTTTTGGGTGGGTAGAGCAACTTGGATCTTGTTTGTCTCTCTTGTGGGGATCATGTTTTTTGGAGCAAGCATGGAATGAACTTAAGTTTCCTGATCCATTCTGAGCATTGACTTTGTAACTTTAAGAATGGAATAAAAACTTTTAAAAAAAATCATATTGCATCCCAATGCTGGTGACTCTAATGATGTCTCTTTGAATTGCTGGCACTGACACAGGTTCTTTACATCAATGTTGGCTTTTTATATGTCTTAGAACTGCAGTAATTATGAGAAATTCATGCAAGACTGGATGCACTGCACTTAAATGTTTGCATTTCAGTCTATGACTTGACTTCTTTTCCCTCTTAGTTTTGCTGGCATCTGCTGTTGCATTCAAATATCTGGGGAGTTTGATGTGATTATTTAACATTCAAAGTCATGAGAGCTCTCATTTACAGAGTGAACAGGGCCTGTCTTTGATGATGTGCACTGCTCAATCACAGTACTCACACAGGAGACATTCATTTCCCTCTGTGCCTTTTTCGTTGCCATGGTGCTCTCTTGTGGGCGTGAGATTCTGTATATGTTTTCCAAGACAGAATCTAACTCGCACGTTATTCGGACTGTTGCTAGGGTTCTGGGCAAGAGTTCACTTGTCAGTCTCTGAGTGGCAGGAGTACAGTCCAATGATATCTGAACAAAAGCAGTCTCACAACACTGCATTAGAAGAAGTCCTATTATTTAGCCAGATTGACTCCTGTTCAGAAGTAGTTTTCCTCTTGCTGAGTAACACTCAGTCATGACCTGATGAGGGGAGGGAGAAGGGGACGCATTATTAATCAAATTAGTTGCAATTGTAATGAATAGCAATGATTCCGTATGTCAGGTTAGAGTCATACCTAGTACAAAGGATAATCTTGTGGCTGTTGAAGGTCAATCATCTGAGTTCTGGGATATCACTGCAGGAGTTCTCAGGATACTGTCCTTGGTCCAATCACCTTCAGCTGCTTCATCAGTGATCTTCCGTCTATCAAAAGGTCAGAAGAGGAGATGTTCACAGATGATTGCACAATGTTCAGCACCTTTTGTGACTCCCAAGACATACAAGCATTCCATGTGCTTATGCAGCAAGACCCAGACAATATTCTGGCTGTTACGTACCAAGTAACATTCACACTATTCAAATGCCAGACAGTAACCATCTCCAACAAGAGAGGATTTTACCATCATCCCTTGATCTTCAATGGTATTACCATTGCTGAATTCAACAACCCGAGTTTATCACTGACCAGAAATTGAACTGGGCCAGCCATATAAGTACTGCGGTTCTAAGAGTATGATAAATACAAGGTGTTCTACAGAGACTAACTCTCCTCATGGCTCCCCAAATCCTGTCCACCATCCACAAGGCACAAGTCAGAAGTTTTAAATGGAATATTCTCTACTTACCTGAACGAGCACAACTCCAACAGCACAATATCCATGACAGAACAGCCCATTTGATTGGCACCCTAACCATCACCTTAAATATTCACTTCCTCCACCAGACACTCAGAGGCAGTAGGATAAGATGAACTACAATAAAATTCCAAGGTTCATTTGACAGCACTTCCCAAACTTGCAACTTTTACCACTTAGAAGGACAAGAACAGCAGATGCATGGAAAAACCACCACCAGCAAGTTCCTTTCCAAATTGCACACCATCCTGACTTGGAAATGTATCGTCATTTCTTCACTGTCACCGAGTCGTAATCCTGGAACTCTTTCCCTAACAGCACTTCAGGTGTACCTCCCAAATATGGACTATAACAATTGAAGAAAACAACTCACCACCACCTTCTCAAGGGCAATTGGGAATGGATAATAAATGATGGCCTAGTCGACGATGCCATCCCATGAACAAATATTAAAAAAAGATTCCACCAGGAGATCAGCAACATTCTATTTCTCTTGTTAAAGGATCAAATCGATCCTTACCAATTCTTAAGTCCTGAGTCATTGTTACATTTTGTGTTGCTGTGAATCAGATTCCAATCTGCTATACCACTGCATTGCCCACAATGATGTGTGATGCACATTCACTCCAAAGTTTTCAGAGATATTGTCATGTCAGTGGTGGGAAAGGAGGAGTATGTTAATAGGCAAATATAGTTGTGAAGCATAATTGCTTGTTTCAGTGTAGCACAAATGCACCTTAAAGTTAGCAATGATTGTCCTATAAAACCTTTTCAAATGACTAATGTGGTATCCAAATTTCAATGCAGTGTGATCAATGCCATACATCCCAAAGATTGGTGAATGCATCAAACAGCATGTCACTTCATCTGTTCACAATGGACAGGTTGCCAACTGTACCCAACCAACAACCAATCCATGCTTACAAAATTCAAAAAAAAGTCCAATATTATATCTGAATCCATGATAGGACAACATTTTCTAAACAATCCTAAATATGTTAAGAAATACATTGACATATTGACAACAAATTTTAGATCATCAGCTGGGGTCACAGTATTGAAGATACTTAAAATATCAGACCCTGTTCTTTTCAGACAGAAATAACATGAACACACATTGCACCTGTTTCAGCTAAACCAAATAGGTTGACAGCCATTCTCTGGTCTATTCCCAAGAGCAATGACCAGAGTCAACCTAACTGGTTTGAAATTAAACAATGCTTGGCAGTTAACTGTTTGTCATCGGTGAACTGGTGCATTCTTCATGGCATTTCTTCCACCAATCACAGTCCATTTGCCAACCAATTAGCATTTGCACTCTTGACATAAATTGTTGTTTCCTTTACATTTGGTATTGTTGCAAATTGTCCTGATGAGTTCAAGTTGAAAAGTTTGACAACATGAGTCTTTTTTCAGCAAGAGTAAAAGTGTTGGTAACATGCCCTCCTAACAACATTATGCCAACAAGTCTTTATCAAAGCATCAACATGGAGTTGATGTTCTATACAAGGTTTTGTGGCAGTGATTGTGTAACTGAGCAGGATGGAGTGTGAGAAAAACGTAAGTGTATAAACCTTCAACATGGCTCAAACCTCCATTCTTCCAGCTGCTTCTTCTCCACCCAGGAGATCTTGGAGGGCCTCTTTGAAAGAAATCAGAGAATTAAAAGTCCCAGACCTCCCCCAGGTGTCATCCTCTCCCTATTATTGTGGGGTTACTTTACCATACAAAATAAAAAACATTCTTCCAGTAGATGGCATGGAAATTCCCAAAATCAACATGTAACATGCATAGGAATAGCAAGGTTGGAAACAACATTTTATGGTAGTAACAGTTGGTACAATATATAAATTGAATCTAAGACTATCAGTTAATTTGCTCCACCTGGCCAGGTGATTACATTCCAACTTTACATGCATATTCTCTGCACATTTCCACTGGCATTTAGGAGCTTGCCACCTCCTGCAAAGCTTGTTACCTCACTCTTTAACTGACATGACACCAATCTCAGAGGATATCAGAGTGGCAACAAGCGTAATAGTAATATCCAGCATGAAACTTACCTTGGAATGGATTCTGGAATCAGAATCCTCACAAGATCAAATAAGAGACATTAATTGAAATACTTTGGCTCTAACCTTACACTTGAGAGATGAACGTAGGTTGTTTTCAATGCCATTCACTATCCCCCATTAAATATTTTAATTTACAAACATTTCTGATCAACATGTGTGAAATCTGCTGGCTACAAAGAGTTAATGACCTAGATTAGTATGCCTCTACACAGGACAGACAAAAGGTCTGTGAATCTGCAGCTGAAAGGCCTGGGTCTGATTTATTACAGGAGTAAATGGAATGAGTGCTATGCAACAAAGCTCATAAGTCCTTGGGGAATGGCAGCACTGAGGAGAGAGTCTGATTGCTGGATCTGTTATTGCTTTTATCGCCATAAATAATACAGATGAATAAAAATGATAATCAGCCTTGTGGTAAGCCCTTAACATTTTTATAAATCTTTGACCTATAGTCGAGTTTGAAAGTCACCCCAAGTTTCTCCAAGGACGACTGACCAAGACTTGATTAATTGTGCCTGGTTTCGGATGATATGGAGCATTCTCGTTTATCACTTACTTTTGCCTGAGACATAGCGAATATGAGAGACTGGATACACCAGGCCGGGATTGCACAACTGTACACTTGACACAATTCCCAGCTGTGATTCTAGCTCTGGCTTTGGTTCATTCATACTCAAACAAGAAATTTTCCTGAGCTGTCACACTTGTTAGGAAACATAGAGATGGCACGAAATTATCAGGGAAATCCAATAAATTGGATTTTTTTTTGCTAGTTACACATTTCTTAAAAATCCTATTGGAAAATATAAGGTGCTGAAGACAGGAACAGTTTGGCTATGCTAATGGAACTAGTGTTTTTGAGATGTTGATGGGCCTAGAAAACTGCAAATAAATGTTTACCTAAGGCAAACTAAACATTTTTGAATAAGGGGCTAGAAGTTCAAAGGAGGAGACAAGGTGTGGTCTTTGCATTTATACTGTAAAAGGTAGGCTCACAAAATTAAGGTAATTAAGTTTGATTTATGAAGAGATTAGTTTTGATAAGGGAAGATCAAAAAAGGAAAAGTGTACATTTGGAGATGATTAAACCCCTGCAAATGTAGTAGCTTCAGAAGTCATCCACAGAAGAAATAGTTGTTTAACTCCCAGTAAGCCATGATTGTGAAGAAAGCCTATCTTGAGGACCCAGTTGAAACAAACCCCATAGAGATATAACTGCCTGGTATGGTAACTACTACTGGATGCTTATAGTTTTTAAACCTATAAGAAGTTGTGGAGCTCTCAGGGAGAATATGCTCTGTAGAGAGTGAAATAAATGTGTTTGGAATTGGGTAAATGTAGAGAGACCTTGTATAGCCATTGTCTTAGTTATAGGTACTTAGAGATTATTGTTTTGTTGTTTGGTTTATTGTTTAATAAATAATTATTTTATTTAAAGTCATCACAAAATGTCTGGGACAGCATGCTCACGATTTCAAACCTTTCCACACTTCATATCAAATTGCAAAATACAGTTGAGGACAGTTGTTTGAATTTTTCCCTCTCTAATTAAACCATCAGAACAGAAGCAATGGAGGTGAAGAAACTGGGAGAACAAAGGGGAATCTTACAGGAATGGGGTAGGGGGAATTGTATTGAGGGCAGCTGTGGGAGAATTCTTTTTTGTTTTCGGCATGTGGGTGATGCTGACAAAACCATATTTCTTGATCTTCCCTAGTTTACAAGCCTTGTTAATCACCTGTTTAAGTTAGAAGGTAATGAATTCATGGTCCATTCCAGGACTTAAGTTACCCAGTTACTTACATTACCCAGCCTCATTGCTGTTCACCATATTGGTAATATTCTCCCATACAGTTAACACTCTGGTCAATGTTAGTGTTGATGGAAGAATCATCGGAGCTTGTATCAGTGACAGGCTTTTGGGAGATGGCTGCCACTTACTTGGTATGGATGTTACATGCCATTTATGGCCCAATACGGGATATTATCCAAGTCTTGCCCTAATCTCATTATCAGAGGACTTGTGAATGGAACAAATTGTCAGTGAACAGCTCCATCTGGTGATGAGCGTTCATGAAGCAGCTAGGCCAAGGACTGTTAGTCAATGGAAAGTTTTCTCAATGGACCTAAAGCGATGTGGCTTTCAGAAGATCCAAAATCAATTTTGAGCACTCCCAGGGCCACTCTCACCCAATTGTATACTACTGTGCCCTTATCACTAGAGTGTTAATGACATTACCAGAGAGGAAAATGGAGGTGTCTGGAATGTTGGCTGTTACATATGATTCTGTGACTACAATGTCAGCTCCCTCAGCTTGGGTTCCAGTCCCCAGATGTTGATAAAAAGATCTTTGCCAAGTTGATTTGGTTAAGACTTTTTTTCAATCACATGGTTGGTTAGACATTAAGTCAATTAAGTCATACAAAACAGCATTGTATGATTCTAGGCAACCTAGAGTGGGCTGCATAATGGCCCTCCTTCATCTCAGTAAGATTGAAATTGAGTTTGCTCATGACCCCTTGATTAAGATTAAGTACATTTAAAACACTCTGAATATTTCATAATGGGTTATAGAAAATGTTTAATCATTTATGTATCAATCAAACCATCATCAACTTCAAATGGTAAAAAACAAAATAAATTTTATACTTTGAATGCAGAATGAGCGTACGGCTCTCACAATCAATGTTGTGCATAATCGCCATTCACCTCACATCACTTGCCCTTGCTTTATACGTATATCATTTCAGACATACTGGTAGGAAAAAAAACTACACAAAAATCAGCAGAAGGTGGCAAACCTACACATGGCAATGGACAACAAAATGTTTCCCAGGCTGCACTCAGAACCCAGAGGCCACACATGGTTCCCAGGCTGCAGGATACCCACCACTGCACTAGAGTCATGTATAGATGTGTAGGGATGCTTCTTTCCTTGCAGAATAATCTGGTATCTTTATAGTTACTCTTCTGGCATCAATTCCCATTTTGCCAGTTTTATGGCTATTGCAAAATTTAGAACCATAGAATCACAACATTGCAGGAGACCGTTCAACTCAATGAGCCAGCATTGACTCTCTGAAAGAGAATTTTACCCAGGCCCTCCCCTCTGCCCCATCCCTGTAATCTCATAAATTTAGTAGGGCTAATCCATCTAACCTACACACCTTTGTTCTGTAGGAGAGCAGGTGGCTAACAGTGACCACAACTCTGTCTGGTTTAAGATATTAATGGATAAAGATGAAGCCTGTCCTAAGGGGAGGGTGTTAAACTGGGGGAGGGCTAGATACAACCGGATTAGGCAGGATCTTAAAGATACGGACTGGGGTAAGCTGTTTGATGGCAGGTCGACGCTGGGTATGTGGGAGTCTCTCAAGGGAAAACTAAAATCTTTGCAGGAAAGGCACGTGCCGGTCAAGAGGAAGGATGGGAAGGGTAGAATTAGAGAGCCGTGGGTAACTAGGGATATTGAGGACCTGGTCAGGAGGAAGAGGGAAGCGTACATTAGATCTAGGCATTTGAGGACAGAGATAGCGTTAGAAGAATACAGAGAATGTAGGAGAGAACTTAAAAGGGGCATCAGAAAGGCAAAAAGGGGCCACGAAATGGCTTTGGCGGGTAGGATTAAAGAAAATCCTAAGGCATTTTACTCCTATGTTAGAAATAAAAGGATGGTTAGAGGGAAGATTGGTCCTCTCAGGGACAGAGGAGGGGAACTATGCTTGGAGCCTGGGGGAATGGGGGAGATCCTGAATGAATACTTTGCGTTGGTATTCACGCAGGAGAGGGGCCTGATGTCTGGTGCTGTGCTTGAGGAGTTTGAGGATCCGTTGAGGGATATAGTCATCACGAGGGAAGAGGTGTTGGGACTTTTAGACAGTATAAAGACGGATAAATCTCCGGGGCCTGATGGCATCTATCCCAGGCTGTTAAGGGAGGTGAGGGATGAAATTGCTGGGCCTCTGACGCAAATCTTTGTCTCTTCTTTGTACACAGGTGAGGTCCCAGAGGATTGGCGCATTGCAAATGTAGTACCGTTGTTTAAGAAGGGTCAGAGGGATAACCCAGGGAATTATAGGCCGGTGAGCTTGACTTCAGTTATAGGCAAGCTAATGGAGAGGATCCTCAAGGATAGGATGTATGAACATCTGGAGCGCTGCAATCTGATCAGGGATACGCAGCATGGCTTCGTTACAGGGAGGTCATGCCTTACGAATCTAGTGGAATTTTTTGAAGAGGTGACAAAAACGGTTGACGAAGGACAAGCCGTTGATGTCGTCTATATGGATTTCAGTAAGGCGTTTGACAAGGTCCCTCATGGTAGGCTGATAGAAAAGGTGAAGGCTCATGGGATACAAGGCCAGGTATGTAGATGGGTGGAGAACTGGCTTGGGAGGAGGAGATAGCGAGTAGTAGTGGAAGGCTCCTTTTCCAATTGGAGGTCTGTCACCAGTGGTGTGCCGCAGGGCTCAGTACTTGGACCTCTTCTATTTGTGGTATATATTAATGACTTGGAAGAGGGGGTAGGTGGTGTGATCAGCAAATTTGCTGATGACACTAAGATGGTTGGATTGGCGGGTACTGAGGAGCAGTGCCTGGCAATGCAACAGGACATAGACAGGCTGGTAGATTGGGCAGATAGATGGCAAATGGAATTTAATCCGGAGAAATGCGAGGTGATGCACTTTGGCCGGAATAATGTGGAGGGGAGTTATACGATAAAAGGTAGAACTATCCGGAGTATAGATACGCAGAGAGACCTGGGGGTGCAAGTGCACAAGTCCCTGAAGGTGTCGGTGCAGGTGCAGAATGTGATGAGGAAAGCGTATGGTATGTTAGCCTTCATAGGAAGAGGTATAGAATATAAGAGTAGGAGTCTGATGTTGCAGTTGTATAGAACGTTGGTTAGGCCTCACTTGGAGTACTGCGTCCAGTTCTGGTCGCCGTACTACCGGAAGGATGTAGAGATCCTGGAGAGAGTGCAGAGGAGATTTATCAGGATGTTGCCTGGTATGGAAGGGCTGTCTTACGAGGAAAGATTGAATGAACTTGGGCTGTTTTCCCTTGAGAGACGTCGGCTGAGGGGGGATCTAATAGAGGTTTATAAGATTATGAAGGGGATAGATAGAGTAAATGGTGGTAAGCTTTTTCCGCTATTAGAAATGGATAGAACGAGGGGTCACGGGCTTAGGGTGAGGGGGGCTAGGTATAAGACAAATATTAGAGGGCAGTTTTTCACGCAAAGGGTAGTGGGGGTGTGGAATGCACTGCCGAGTAAGGTGGTGGAAGCAGGCACGCTAGGGTTGTTTAAGAGTCACTTAGACAGCCATATGAGCGGGCTACATATAGGGGGATATAGTAGGCCTTACTAAACATTGTAGGCTTGGGAATACGTTTTGCCTCAGGGATGTTAGTCTTTGCCTGTTTAATAATGAATTTTTTTGTCTCCACAGGCATTTAAGTCCAGCAAGGGGCATGCATGCGGCAGGTTGTAGTGGGCTGCTCTTGGACGTGCTTCGGGAGTTGCCTATTGCTTCATGTCGTTAGTGTGCTTAAACTGGACCATCTCGAGGGCAACATGACAGCTCAGAGACTATCTCTGTTGCTGTGCAGACACATGGATTTGGGCCTGTGTCTGTGGGAGTTTGCACGTTCTCCCCGTGGTTGCGTGGGTTTCTTCCGGGTGCTCCGGTTTCCTCCCACATCCCCCAAAGATGTGCTTTTAGGCTGATTGATTGGGTACTAAATTGTCCCTAAATTGGACCTCCCTGATCCTCGCACGTTAGGCGTAGACTAAAATCATGAATAGGTCACTGAGACAGTGGGACGGCGGCGCGGGCTCGTTGGGCCGAAGGGCCTGTTTCCCGTGCTGTGTTGTTCTTTGTTCTTTGAAATCCACGGAGACAGGGGGAGAATATGCAAATTCCACACAAACCATCATTCAATGACAGAATCAAACCCAGGTTCCTGGCGCTGTGAGGCAGCAGTGCTAACCACTGTGCCACTGTACCACCCTTCATAATAATCTGCAATCAAAATTGCCATTCTGGTATAGTTTGAAAACTAGATTTTGAATGCAATATTTCCATTCAACTTTACAAATTTCTTTTCAATATTCTGTGACATTTTCCTCAGCTATACATTGCTCTGTTCTTTTTGTATAGCTCCATCAGATATAATTTAGAGTTCTTATCTGAACGCCAGTAATGTAAAAGTGGTTAAGGAGTGAAATGCTTTCCAGGTGAAAGCCTATTTGGTGTGTCTTGTCAGGACAGCAGTGTAATAGACTTCAATCAAAATTTGTGATTGATACTTGTGAGGCGATCCAACCCAACAGCATCTATAGTTTAAAAATAAATACAGAAAGCTGTGCTGCCTGCAGAGCTCCAAATAGTATTGTCCATTGTTAATTACAATGGCAGTGGCCTATAACACATAAAGGTTAAGAGATGTTTAGCGAGAAGCATAAGAAATCGTAAAATGAATTGAAACCAATAAATAAACATGTTTAAAGGCTATGATTCTCTTTGAAGTTGAGACAGAACACTGGAGAAGTTCCACAGACAAAAAAAACCTAGATACAGCAGGCAGAATCATGTGGATGCAAAAAGGGTTTTGGCTGCAGATCCAGCAACAGTCCACTCAAGACAATTTAGACTAGTGTGAGTTAGCATTTTCAAACACATATCAATCATTTATCTTTAAATCCCAGACATGGAATTTTGTACCCGCTTCATGAGGAGTTTGCTGGTGGGAGGGTGGCGGATAGTGACCCTGCCACATTCTCTTCTCCACCCCACTGCCAATTGAGTTAATTAAGCAGGCACCATCACCATCAATATTAACAGTGATGGATGGGGGAATCACCATGCAGGGATCATGGTGGGTCTGCTTGTAGGCCCCCAGGAGGTGTCCTTTATTCAAAGGCACTAATTGCCTGAAAGAAGGACCCTGCATTAAGAAGCGTGGAAGAGGCTGCTGAGAGCCACCCCCTTGTCCTTGCTGCTGAGACTCCTTCTCCCTCTTCAAGAAGGTCCACTACATTGTGTGTCATTAGGACAGTGGGTCTTTCCCTGGTTTCAAAGTTCCTGTGATAGGAGACCCACCTGCCGAGAGCTGCTGGCCTCTGACTGTCACAGCTCCTTTGTAATCAGTAAATCCACCAAGGAGACAGTGGTTGCTGCCACTACTACATCCACCTAAGGCCTTGGATGAAGGAGAGAGGAACCAGGCACAGGTGAGTGATGGAGGGGGGAAAGAGGTCATAGGGAGGAGGAGTCTCAGCAGCGAAGGCAAGGGGGTGGCTCTCAGCAGCCTCTTCCACGCTTCTTAATGCAGGGTCCTTCTTTCAGGCAATTAGTGCCTTTGAATAAAGGACACCTCCTGGGGGCCTACAAGCAGACCCACCATGATCCCTGCATGGTGATTCCCCCATCCATCACCTGTTAATACTGATGGTGATGGTGTCTGTTTAATTAACTCAATTGGCAGTGGGGTGGAGAAGAGAAGGTGGCAGGGTCACTATCTGCCACCCTCCCACCAGCAATCTCTTCGTGAAGGGAGTACAAAATTCCATGTTTGGGATTTAAAGAGGAATGATTGATATGTGTTTGAAAATGCTAACTCACATTAATCTAAATTGTCTTGAGTGTTGATACCTTTTGTTCAGTTTGAAAAGGGGAATGTTTGAATTTTGAAATCTAATAAGCCTGATTGACATTTCTGGTTCTCTGTCATCATGTGACTATGTCAAGAGGCTGCCCCTGAAGGCAAGCATTTTAAGAGCATTTCAATAAAGTCTCTTACTGAGAAAAGACACGAATGAAGGTTGTTGTCCTTATACATGAAACATGATGTTGGAAAGTGAAAACAAATAGATTTTTCAACTCTGGAAATGATGCACAGGAAACCTGAAAAGCCAGGAGCACAGGTTCAAATCTACAAAAAAGCTACTGAAAGAAACAAAAAAAATTGAAAATGAGATATGAGAAGCTACAATTTTTAAAATATTTTTGGATTTATTGCATTATACTGGAAAGCAGGCTTTAGTTTCTGCCTGTGTGTGTGAAAGTAATTCAATTAAATGGAAAACAGATTGTCTGCAATACTTAGGACATGAAAGGAATATCAATGTTAAAGGCACGTATTTGAAGTAGGTTTGGCCAAGTGAATTTTCTATAGGTAAATAGGCAGTGGGCCGCAATTTGCATTAGGAGATAAGTAAGGGCTTGGATTTCGAGCTGTTAAATTTCAAAGTGGATTATAAGGGCTTTACAACTGGGAAGAAAAGTCATAAATGGTGAATGGTTATTTCATTTTATTTGACCCAAAAGTGGAGGCAATCTGAAGTGCATGAAAGATTTTTATATTTTGGGAAGATAAGTTTCAAAGAGGGGCTGAGCATACTGGAATTGAAGATGCAAAAGGAAAAGTGTATTTAGGAAGAAATTTTATCTGTATAGAGGCATGGCTCTGTGAGACCTTCCAGGTTTGGCTATGTGAGGGAGACCTGCCAGCCACAGCTCTTGGCTGGAAGAGGAGCAGGTTAAAACAACTACTCATTAAGCCAGAAAAGTAATGAGGCTACAAAAAGCAGCTTGATGTCTGAAGTTTTTGAGTTGCCATAGCAGAGTTGGAAGAAGTGGGAAGTCTTGTGGTATACTTTTCTTACAACAGCTGTGAGGTTTTCTTGTGGTAATATTACTGGAATTATGTGGTTAAAACTCCATAGGAGAGAATCACCTAGAATGGTTTTACATGTGAGTTTGATCAAATAAGGTGTGTTTTTGGAGTGTTTTATAATACTAATTTTAACTGTGTAAATGTAATGTGTACTTAAGTTTTCCTTTTTTAAGACATGTTTTAATTTAATATCTAATATTCCGAGAGTGTTTTTGGAACTTGTGGTTTCTAAATTCAGTATACTTCTTGTAAGAATACACTGAATGGGTTGTAACACACAGGCCATATTTCTCTTTGGGTTTTGTCTTGTGCAGCAATTGACATCTGCTGGATCATAACACAAGTTAATTATTGGCTATAGGGAACACCATACAGAAAGTTTCAAATTTGCAGAAAGCAACAGAAAATAAAATAAAAGGAAAAGCACAAAAGAAACAAAGACAAAGGCTGCAAGTCATTTACTACATGAGTGGTGAGTGAATGGAATCGGCTGCCATCAGTGATGGTGGAGGCGAACTCGCTGGGGTCTTTTAAAAGACTTCTGGATGAGTATATGGGGTTTAATGAGATTGGGGGTTATAGATAGGTCTGTAGGTTGGTAGGTGTTGATGTGATCGGTGCAACTCGTGGGCCGAAGGGCCTGTTTGTGCTGTAGTGTTCTATGTTCTATGTTCTAAAATGGTTTCAACAAATTTTCTACTCCCATCTCCAGTGAGATTGAAAAATTATGCAATTTTTCCACTTACAATGAGTATGAGATTGTAACAGACTTAATTAACCTGCCTGAACCACTAGGAATAGCCATATTATTAACACTGCTGAGGAAGCACTGCTACAATGTGTACACCACTCTAAATCTAACAGGTGAGCAAAGAAATGGACAGCAGAGATTTTGAATGCCTGGATGTGCATTTTGAACTCCAAGCGAATGTTACACATGTATATTATGCATTCAACAATAAAGTTCAGAGTGAAAATGAAACCATTGAATTATCCAGTAATGGCAGAAATGCAGTTAGTAGAGTCAAGTGAATTTTGACAGTTAAAAGATTATTTGGTTAAAGATAGATTAGTCTTAGGCATGTGAGATCCTTCGGTGATGTCTAATGAAGGGTGAGAAACTAACACCAAAGTCAGCGACAGATGTGTGTAAAAATGCATAAGTTGTGAAATATCAGTCAGAGCATATATATGGCAGAGCAACCAGAGTAGTTCAAGCAAAAAGAATGGAGCAATCATAGAAAAGGGCAGGAGGACAGCATGCACAGGAAAAGAAGGATTGGCCAGTACGGGGAAAGCACTGTTTAACTCCAAAAAACAGAATCATTTTGCACACAAGTCTTTGGCTAGAAGGAAGCTAAACAAGCCAATATAGTTGGCATGGGAGAGATATCAGCAGATGAGTCTGATGAAGAATTGTATAAATCTTGGTTTAGTCAGGTCTATAAAGAACAAATTGTTTGAGACTATTACAGTGATGACTATGGAGGAAAAATAGCAAGTGAACAGGAAATGCCAGCTGGCTACAGCTGTGTTGTGCAACATAATGACCTTCACAGATTTGTGTTAAGTGGCTCAACATGGCGATCCATAACTGAAGCCCTTGAAAGTATGATTAAAGCTATATGATTACACGATACTCATACAGAGAAGACTAATTAGTCTGACAACCTAATACAATGGCAAGAAAAGAGCTCTCCAGTTCCAGATCATAGGTTGGATGCAATGGCCACTCATCTCAGCTGGAACAAGTCTAAAGGCCTAGGCTAGTAACCGTGAACATGCCAACTGAGAAAGAGCAGAAAAAGAACCCAGGGTGAAGGAAACAAAAGATCCCAGTCAGAGAGAAATAACTTTCAAGTAAACCACAAGATGGTTGAATACCACATCAGTGCAATGAAATGCATGAGCTGAAGTTAAATTACTCAGCTCTGCAAAATAATATGCATATCAGAGCTGAATTGGAAAATTTGAAGGGTAAGATTCCAGCTGAGTTTATACTGGTGAAAATGCATAATAAAGTGAAGTCTTCAATGAACCAAAACCAGAAAATGCTAGAAAATCTCAGCAGGTCAGAAAACAGCTATAGAGAAAGAATCGAGCTAATGTTGAGGCTATGACACATCACTTTATCATGTTGTCACTGAGGCTCCTCTTTCTATACCAGTCCATGAGATGCGAGCAGTTGAGGGTTCACTTACCCTGGCTAAGTAGATTAAGTCACTCATTCACTTCTTACACTGTGAAGTAGTATACCATTGCATACCTTGGGCACTGACTCTCCTGGAGACTTGCTCCCATGTTGGGTTTGTCTCCTTGCTTGGCCCCCCCTCCTCCCATCCTGTGAATAAACAATGTCCCACCTGCCCTCTACTTGATTAAGCAAGATAACCAGGGAGGCATCACTGAATTTGGGCACCCTTCTCCTCTTTGAGCCATCTCTTCCCTCAGTGTTGTGTTGGCTGATATCTGGATAGCTTTCAAACTTGATATCTGGATACGATGGCAGGGTGCATGCCATACCCTGCCATGTAAAACCTACAAACTACATAATTAATCAGTCCACGACTACATGATCCCACACAAATTTTTGGCACCTTTTGTGTGGGAATCTCTAAGCCACAGGGCTTAATCCCAGAATGGAAAATTTCACCCCTTGTCTACCAGCTCTGACACAGTCTGCTACAAATCAGCTTGGGCACTTTCCTATCAGTTGAGGAAAATAGGGTTACCATGTGTAACATCTGCCCCATAAGCATTCACTACTACAACAGAATACCAAGGGTGCCTTGTGAGATGAGTCGCTTCTCTCTTACTGGCCACTTTTACATGTTTTGGACTTAAAGTTCACCAAGTACTAGAAATAAATGAGCTTAGTAAGTCAGAACTAATCATTTGGGAAGCCCTGAAAATTATAGACAGCTATTTACTGTATTAATTCTGTTGCTGTAAACAGTACAGAAGAATCACCTGCTGCACAAGCACTATACTTTCGATAAAAGCAAATTATTGCTCATCATCCAGATTCAAAACATAAGAACATAAGAACTAGGAACAGGAGTAGGCCATTTGGATCCTTGAGCCTGCTCTGCCATTCAATAAGATCATGGCTGATTTTTTTGTGGACTCAACTCTATTTATCTCCCTGCTCACCATAATCCTTAATTCCTTTACTGTTCAAAAATTTATCTACCCTTGCCTTAAAAATGTTCAGTGAGGAAACCTCAACTGCTTATTTGGGCAGGGAATTCCATAGATCCACAGTCCTTTGGCTGAAGAAGTTTCTCCTCAACTCAGTGCTAAATCTGCTCTCCCTTATTTTGAAGTTATGCCTTCTAGATCCAGTTTCACCTGACAGTGGAAACAACTTCTTTGCTTCTATCTTATCTGTTCCCTTCATAATTTTATATGTGTCTATAAGATCCCCCCTCGTACTTATAAATTCCAATGAGTATAGTCCCAGCCTACTCAGTTTCTCCACATAAACATTAGCTCTGTTCTCTTTCCACAGATGCTATCAGACCTGCTGAGATTTTCCAGCATTTTCTGGTTTTGTACTATACTTTTGAATTCTAGTGTAATTAATAGATGCACTTACTTATACAAAAAAAGCATTTTTAAATGTCTTTATCAAATCTCAAAATGCAGCATCGAATTTGGGTATAAATATTACCCTGAATTAAAGCTCTGAAGCAAATATCTATTTTGACAGCAGTTGACAAGCTGGGGTCTGAGAAACATTTTTGAGTTTTCAAATTCATGCATAAACATTTCTCACAGATTTGTGCTTCAAGTTATGATAAATGTTATTTTAATATGAGTTTAAGGTGCTGTCAATTTAACAACATTTTACAATAAATTTCCTGTATTTTTGTTCCTCTTTAACTTGCCTCTGAATTTTATTTGGATCATAGTCTGAGGTATATAAACAGAGATCCAAACATCTTTGGCAGAAGTAAAACAGGTATCTAAGGGAAAGTGAATGCGCACTCATTCTGCACAGAAAGTATACTACCCACCCTATTGACTTGCTGGCTTAGTAGGCATCCAAGTGGCATTAAGCCCTCAAATTGCATATTCATGAGAATGTAAGAACTAGGAGCAGGAGTGGGCAATTTGGCCCCTTGAGTCTGCTCTGTCATTCAGTACGATCTGGGCTGATCTTGTCTCGGCTTCAACTTCACTTTTCTGCTCATTCTTCATAACCCTTCAATCCTTAACCAATTAAAATCAGTCTATCTCCTCCTTAAATGTACTCAATGTCCCAGCATCCACCGCTTTAAGAGATAATAAATTCCATAGATTCTCAACCCTTTGAGAGAAATAATTTCTCCTTATCTCTGTTTTAAATCTGCTCTCCCTTACCCTAAAAATATTACCTCTCCTTCTAGATTGCCACATAAGAAACATTCTCTCAACATCTATCCTGTCAATCCCCTTTAGCAACTTGTATACCTCCCCTCATTCTTCTGAAGAATATAGGCTTAAGCTGCTCAATGTCTCTTCTTAAGACAAACTCCTCATCTCTGGAATCAATCTAGTGAACCTCCTCTGAACTGGCTCCAATGCAATTACTTTCCTCTTCAAGTAAGGAGATCAAAGCTGTGCCCAATACTCCAAGTGCGGTCTCACTGAACCTTGCAAAGTTGCAAAAACACTTCCCTAGACAAAATTCATTTTGCCTGCCTTATTGTCTGCTGTACCTATATTCCAGTTTTCTGCGATATTCAGTATGCCTAATGCTTGTCTCAGGACTCATTGTGATTGTCTATGGCATATGCGTTATCAGATGCTCAGCAACCTAATCAAACCCTTAAAAGGAACTGCTAGAAGTGTCCAACAACAATTTGCATCTACATATATAGCTTTTAATGGAATTAAACATCTCAGGATGCATCACAGGAGCATTATAAAATAAAGTATGTGAGATAATTGGTGAGGTATCTAAAAGTTTGGACAATGCGGTTTTGGGAAGCATCCTAAAGTACAAAGGTGAGGTAGAAAGGTGGAGAGGTGTAGGAAGAGAAATCTTGAGCTTGGGGACTGAGTGCTGTGTCAATGAGTCCGAAGGATTGGGTTGGGGGTGGAGGGCAAGGGGGAAGTGAGACCCCAACTGAAAGCATGAACACAGTGGTTGAGTAACTAAAATCATAGATACACAAGAGACCAAAATTAGAGGAGTGCAGCCATCTAGGAGGGTTGTAGAGCTGGAGGAGATTATCAAGATAGGGAGGGGCAAAATCATGGAGAGATTTGAAAATCAGGGTGAGAATTTTAGAAGTGAGGTGTTGCTTAACCAGCAGTCATATTTTGGTCAGTGAGCACAGAGGATTGAATAAGTGCATGTATAGGCATAGGTAACAAAGTTCTGAATCACTTAAGGTTATTGAGGATAGAATTTGCATTGAAACAGTGAAGTCTGAAGCAGTCAAGTCCAAATATAACAAATAACAAAGACGTGGATGAGCGTTTCAACAGTAGATGATTTGGGCAACCCTTACGAAGGTGGAAATATGTGATTTTAGTGATGACACATATGTGGCTGAAAGCTCACCTTGCGTGGTTAAATATGGCACCAAGGTTCTGAACAATCTGGTTCAGCATCAGAAAGTTGCCAGAGCATGGGATGGAGTTGATGGATAGGGCATGGAGTTTGTGATGGGTACCAAAAGGCATTGCCTTTCCAAAACTTAATTGGAAGAAATTTTATTCATCGTTACTAATCCAAGACTTTTCAAAAGATCCTGTCCAGGATTTTGTAAAGTTCCCTGATGGCAGAACATGGTTAAGGAGTCAACCTGGCATGGCTGTCTCAGGGAGTATAGCCCCACCTAACTGGATGATGATGGAGGTGCATTACAGAAGGATAGTGTGGTGAATGTATTATTGCCCTTGAAGGCTGCAGAAGGGTGAGAAGAATGAAGAGGGATGGTTTACCATTTGTCACAGTCAAATTGGATATCAGTTGTCCCTTTGATAAAAGCCATGTTGGTACTGTGGCTGGAAACCTAATTCAAGGAAATTAAACATGGAATTCTAGGAAGTAAGGTGTGGATATAAGAGATAGTAAAATACTCAAGGACATTGAAGAGGAAAAGGTGTTTGGCGATGTGTAATAGCATACAAGGCAATTAGTAGTCCCAGTACGTTACCAGTACTTGTTTGGCTTAAACTACACTATACATTGTGCATAAGATCACACAAGTTCCCAGGAAGTGAGAGCCAGGATGGGCACATTGTACTATTAGGTACATTGCACATGGTTCAGTCAAGTGGAAATGAAAATTCGTCTGGAAAAACAATCCTTTACCCTGCGCATAAAGATTAAAAGCGTCTGGGAAGTACCTGACGTATTATGGAAAAAGAACACTGAATGCTGTTCACACAATTATGTACTCTGCTCATATTTAGGAATAAGCATTATAGAAAGATAAATTAAAAAGACCAAGTAAAAACTTGAATTATAAAGTTTCAGAACGATTCGTTGCAATTTTTAAAAATGTACGAACAGTTAATTTGTTAGGACCCTTACTGTCGTTGTTCTGTGTTGCTTTAACTTTTATACAGGTACATTTGTGTCACAATGTGTCAACAGAAATCTCCCTAGCCTGAGCTTTGTGACTGTGAAAGCATTAACCACAAGAGGTTAGATCATAGATATTCTCCATCCATCTGCTAGTCCTCTTACATCCACAAATGAAAGCACACACACCTCACTTTAAAAGAGAATCAGTACATGTGAAAGTTCCAATTCTCATGTGAGATGACAATAACAGATATAATGGCATAAACACAGTTCATGAAAGTTAAATTTAACCTTATTGTTGGACCTTTCTTTAGAAGCATCACAATCAGGAAGTGCATGCCTTGAATGATAATTCATGAAATGAAACATGCCAGACTAATCATTCGCCTGTGAATTCAGGGTCGCCAACATAAACCATTAACGCAGCTTCTCTCCACAGATGCTGCCTGACCTGCTGAGTATTTCCAACATTTTCAGTTCAGATTTCCAGCATCTGCAGTGCTTTGCTTTTGTAATCATTAGCCTAATTAGCTGTACCCACTAAGATGTCACCAACTGTCTTTGAAAACGGTGTTGCACAGTAATCACAGGGAACTACTCTGCAGATCAGCAGAGAGTAAGGCAAAGATCTCTGCTACATGCTGCAAGGCCATGTAGAGCTAACATGCAGCAGATGCTTGGCACAGTCAGTAGCAGTAGCTGTCAGCTACAGTCTCTGATGTGTTCCCATCTCTTTCCATGCAATTCAGCAATGCTAACCTACAGACATGCTTTATCATGGAATGGCAGGCAGGCCCACTCACCGTGTAACAATCTGATTCAATGCATCTCCACTGGGCATTGAGCTGCCTTTCTAACAGACTCCATTTCATGTTATAACTTTAAGTTTCCACTTACTTCAATTTGCCTATCACGTTGTTTTTCCTTTTCTCCTTCAGTCTTGGCAAAGACTGCAAATGAATGCACATCCCATTACATTTCATCATGTCATGATTTCCAGTAGGAATTTACCTTCCTGCACATCCAAGGATATACCTGTTACTGTGAATAATTACAAAAGCAAAATACTATGGATGCTGGAAAATTGAATTCAAAAAATCATAGCATGATTACAGCACAGGAGGAGGCAATTTGGCCTGTTCGCTTCTTGCTGGCTCTTTGCAAAGAAAAACCTCATCTAATGCTATTCCCACACCTTTGAAAGCTGTGATTGGATCAGGCTCCACCACGCACTCAGGTAATGTGTCCCAGAACTTAAACATAAAAAAGTTTTTTCCTCATGTTACCTTTGCTTCTTTTTGACATCACATTAAAGTCATGTCCTGAGGTTCTCAACACTTCCTTCAATGGGAACAGTGTCATTCCATCTAAGTTGTTCTATTCCTTCATGACTTTGAATGCCTTTATGAAATTTCCTCTTAATAGTCTCCAAGGAGAACAGAACGGTTTCTCCAATCTATCTGTATAGCTGAAGTTCTTTACCACTGAAGCCATTCTAGTGAATATTTCCTGCACCCTCTCTAAAGCCCTCACATCCTTCATAATGTGTGGTGTTCACAACTGGACACAACACTCTAGTTGTGGGTGAACTGGTCTTACACAGGTTTATCATAATCACCATGCTTTTGTACTCTCTGCCCCCACTTTTAAAGCCCAAGATCCCCTCTGCTTTCTTAACAGCTTTTTCAATCTCGCATGCCATCTTTAATGATTTGTGCACATTTACACCCAGATCCCCCTACTCCTGTGCCCTCTTTAGAATTATATCCTTTATTTTATATTATCTCTCTTTATATTAAATTATATTACTCTCTACGTTTATATTATCTCTCTATCAAACTGAATCATTTCACACTTTTATGCATTAAATATGATCTGCCATTGTTCACCAACCTATGTCCTTTTGGAGTTTATCATTATCCTCCCCACAGCTTACAATTCTTCCAGGTTTTGTGCCAGCTGTAAATTTTGAAAATGTCCACTAGGCCATTAATGTATCTTAAGAAAAGCACAGACTGAACAGTTGGGGAACTCCATTCCTTACTCTAGTCTGAATAAACTGTTCACCGCTACTCTCATTTTCCTATCACTCAGCTAATTTTGTGTCCATGCTCCTACTGTCTCAATGAGATCTAGCCTTGCTAATAAGCCTGATCTGTGGTATTTTATCAAATGCCTTTTGCAAGTCCATGTATAGCAGATCAACACTCTCTGTTACCTCATCCAAGACGCTAAACACAACTTATACTTAGTAAATCCATGTTGGCTTTCCTTAATTAAATACATTTTTTCCAAGATTGTTTTCATTGGAAAGACAAAGGCTGAAGGGAGACCTGATCAAGGTTTACAAAATTATGAAAGGCATAGAGGCATGGGGTGGATAATCAAAGGCTTGTTCCCCAGGGTGGAAGTGTCAATTACAAAGGGGCACAGGTTCAAGGTGAGAGGGGGGAAGTTTAAGGGAGACATGCGGGCATAGTTTTTCACACAGAGTGGTGAATGCCTGGAACACGCTGCCAGAGGAAGTGGCGGAGGCAGGCACATTTAGCAACATTTAAGAAGCATCTGGATGGGTACAACAGTAGGGAGGGAATAGAGGGATATGGGCTGAGTAACTGCAGAATTTTTTTTTAGTTAGGACATTATGATCGGCACAAACTTTTGAGGGCTGTAGGGCCTGTTCCTGTGCTGTACTTTTCTTTGTTCTCTTCGTAAGGACTGCTAATTTTGTCCTGAATTCTCACTTCTAGAAGTTTTCCCATCATTGACATTAAACTGACTGGCCTCTACTTGTTTGGCTTATCTTTACATCCTTATTTGAACAAGCTATATTGTTCTGAGGAATCGGATGATCTCCTATGGCACTGCTTGGAGTCAGTGGACTGGTCAGTATTTAAAAACTCTACAACCAGCCTGAACAAGTATGCCACTACAGTAACTGACTTCATTAGTAAGCATGTAAAAAACTATGCCAAAGAAGCAAATTCATGTGTTCCCCAACCAGAAACCATAGATAAACAGGGATATCTACTGCTTGCTAAAATCCAGGTCTGAGGCGTTCATGTTAGGTGACACTGACCTATACAAGAAAGCCAGACACGATCTAAGGAGATCCATTAAAGATACCAAAAGACAATGCCGCACCAAGTTAGAATCCCAGGCTAGCCACACCCACCCTGCCAACTATAGCAAGGTCTGCAAGACATAACAGGCTAAAAGATGAAGGCATATAAAATCGCCAGCTCCAGTGTATCCCTCCCTGATGAGCTCAATGCATTCTAAGCCCACTTTGAGCAAGAGGTCAGCAAAAGCATGTCCTCCACCCTGGAAGCCCTGGATGAATCTGTATCTGCAGTCGCTGTTGCAGATGACAGGGCAGCTTTCTTGAAGGTCAACCCAAGGAGAACGACTGGCTCGAATGGGGTACCCAGATGAACACTCAGATCCTGAGTGGATCAGCTGGCGGGGGTATTCATAAACATCTTCAACCTCTCTTTACAACAATCTGAGGTCTCTATCTGCTTCAAGAAGACAATCATCATCCCAGTACCTAAGAAAAACCAAGCAGCGTGCCTTAATGACTATCGGCTGGTGGCTTTGACATTCATCATTATGAAGTATTTCAAAAGGCTAATCATGGCACGAATCAACTCCAACCTCCTGGACTACCTGGATCCATTACAGTTTGCCTACCACTGTAATAGGTCCACAGCAGATGTAATTTGCCTGGACCTGCAGTCAACCCTAGAATACCTAGATAACAAGGACACCTATATCAGATTTCTATTTATTGACTGCAACTCAGCCTTCAACACCATTATTCCCATGAAACTCATCTCCAAACTCCATGGCCTGGGCCTCGGCTCCTCCCTCTGTGACTGGATCCTGAACTTCCTAACTCATAGACCACAATCAGTAAGGATAGGCAACAACACCTCCTCCACAATCATCCTCAACACTGGTGCCCCACAAGGCAATATTCCCAGCCCCCTACCACACTTTGGATACACTATGACTGTGTAGCCAAATTCCTCTCCAATTCAACTTTCAAGTTTGCTGATAACACCACCGTAGTGAGTCGGATCTCAAACAATGATGAAATAGAGTACAGGAATGAGAGAATCTAGTGAACTGGTGCGGCAATAATAATCTCTCCTGCAACAAAATGAAAAAGAATGTCATCAACTTCAGGAAGCATAAAGGAGAACATCCTGTCTACATCAATGGAGGTGAAGTAGAAAGGGTTGACAGCTTCAAGTAATTAGGTGTCCAGATCACAAACAACCTGTCCTGATCCCCCCATGCCAACACTGTAGTTAAGAAATCCCACCAATGCCTCTACTTTCTCAGAAGACTAAGGAAATTTGGCATGTCTTCTACGACTCTCACCAACTTGCACTACAGAAAGCATTCGTTCTGGTTGTATCGCACTTTGGTATGGCTCCTGCTCTGCCCAAGGAACTACAAAAGGTCGTGAATGTAGCCCAATCCATCACGCAATCCAGCCTCCTATCCATTGACTCTGTCTACACTTCCCACTGCTTCAGCAAAGCAGACAGCATAATTAAGGACCCCACGCACCCCAGACATTCTTACATCTTCTTCTGTCGAGAAAAAGATACAAAATCCAATGCCCTATACAGCTGCAGCAAGACCTCCCTACTTTTATATTCAATCCCCCTCGCTATGAAGGCCAGCATCCCATTCGCCTTCCTGACCACCTGCTGCACCTGCAAGCTGGGTTTTTGCGACTCATGCACAAGGACCCCGAGGTCCCTCTGCACCGTCGCCTGCTGCAGTTTTTCGCCACGTAAGTAATAGTCCTTCCTACCATTCTTCCTACCAAAGTGGACCACCTCACACTTGCCAACATTAAATTCCATTTGCCATTTCCTGGCCCATTCGCCCAGCCTATCTAGATCCTTCTGCAGACTCTCCACACCCTCCGCACAATTTGCCTTTCCCCCAATCTTGGTGTCATCAGCAAATTTCGACATCCTGCACTCGGTTCCCTCCTCCAGATCATCTATATAAATGGTAAATAGCTGAGGCCCCAGCACCGACCCCTGGGGCACCCCACTAGTCACCAACCGCCAATCCGAATAGCACCCATTGACCCCCACTCTCTGCCTCCTATTTGACAACCAATCCTCTATCCACGCTAACACCCTACCCCCAACTCCATGTCCCCTGACCTTCTGCAATAACCTCTTGTGAGGTACCTTGTCAAACGCCTTCTGAAAATCCAGAAAGACCACATCCACCGGCTCTCCTCTATCCACTGCCCTAGACACATCCTCATAGAACTCCAGTAAATTTGTCAGACACGACTTCCCTTTAATGAAACCGTGTTGCGTCTGCCCTATCAAGCAATTCCCTTCAAGATGCCTCGCAATTTCCTCCTTAATGACGGATTCCAACATTTTACCTACCACAGACGTTAAACTAACCGGCCTATAATTCCCCGCCTTTTGCCTGGCACCCTTCTTAAACAACGGCGTAACATTAGCCGTTTTCCAATCTTCCGGCACTTCCCCGGAATCCAGCGACGTCTGGAAAATAACCACCAAGGCATCCACTATAACCTCCGCCATTTCTTTCAGAACCCTCGGATGCATTCCATCCGGTCCTGGGGACTTGTCCACAATCAGCCCCTCCAGTCTGTCGAGCACCACCTCTCTAGTAACAGTAATGTCATTAAGACCCTCCAGTCCTACCACCTTTCCATCGCTAACACCCGGCAAATTATTCACGTCCTCCTCCGTGAAGACAGAAACAAAAAAGTTATTCAATACCTTAGCCATATCCCCATCCCCTACCACTAGCTCCCCTTTCTCATCCTCTAAAGGACCAACGTTCACCCTAGCCAGCCTCTTCCTTTTTATATATTTATAAAAACTCTTGCTATCCTTTTTTATATTAAGCGCTAGCCCAGCTTCATAGCTTCTCCTACCCTCCTTTATCAACTTCTTTGTCAATCTTTGTTGACATTTAAACCTTTCCCAATCCTCTTCTCGCCCACTGCTCTTAGCTACTCTAAATTCCTCCGCTTTTAATTTAACACTTTCCTTCACCTCCTTTGTTATCCACGGCTTATTACCTCTCCTCCTACTGTCCTTTTTGACCATCGGAATAAATTTCTGCTGAGCACCAAGAAAGATCTCCTTAAAGATCCTCCACTGCTCCTCAGCAGACCTACCTTCCAACGCGCTCCCCCAGTCCACATTCGCCAATTCTTCTCTCATCCTACCATACTCCCCTCTATTCAAACAAAGGACGCGTGTCCGGGAACCCACTTTCTCCTCCTCCATCTGCAACAGAAACTCCACCATGCAATGATCACTCTCTCCAAGAGGATCCTTCACCGCAAGGTCCCTAATTCTACCCGCCTCATTACATAGCACCAGATCCAAGATAGCTCGCTCCCTCGTCGGCTCCAACACACACTGTTCAAGGAAATTATCCCGGCAGCATTCCAAGAACTCCTCCTCGAGCCCACCTCGTCCAACATGGGTCGACCAATCAATATGCAGATTGAAATCTCCCATAACTACTGCCGTCCCATTCCTGCACGTCGCACTTATTTGCGCGTTAACAGCCCGCCCCACCTCCAGATCATTATTTGGGGGCCTATAGACGACACCCACCAGCGTCTTCCTCCCTTTGCTGTTCCTAATCTCCACCCACAACGATTCCACTTTCTGCTCTTTGGCTCCGATATCATCCCTTGCTACCACCTTGATACTATCCTTAATCAGCAGAGCTACGCCACCCCCTCTTTCCTCCTGCCTATCCTTCCTAAACACTTGATAGCCCTGTACATTCATCTCCCAGTCCCTGTCACCTTGCAGCCACGTCTCTGTAATGGCCACCAGATCGTATCCATTTGTGTCGATCTGCGCCACCAGCTCATCCACTTTATTCCGAATGCTTCGTGCATTCAGATAAAGCGCTTTCATCCCAGCCTTCACCTGGACCCTATTTGCCGTAACGCCACCAATTGGGACATCCTCGGCCTCTTCCCTTACCTGTACCCTATCCTTAACTTTAGACCTCGTAGCGTCACCTACCCTCGCACCCTCCCCCCCCCTAATTAGTTTAAAGCCCTGTCTACAGTCCTCTTTACTCGATTCGCCAACACTCTGGTCCCAGCACGGTTCAGACCCACCCCATCCCACCCGAACAAGTCCCACCTACCCCAATACTGGTGCCAATGCCCCATAAATTCGAACCCATTCCTCCCACACCAATCCCTGAGCCACCCATTCACTTCCTTTATCCTGTCAACCCTACGCCCGTCTGCACTCAGTTCAGGCAGTAGCCCAGAGACGACCACCTTGTCGGTTCTACTTTTTAATTCCATTCCCAGCTTTTCATACTCCCTCCCCAGATCCTCAGTCCGCACTTTGCCTACGTCGCCGGCACCCACATGTACTACAACGACCGGGTTCTCACCCTCCCACTCCAGATTCCTCTGCAGCCCAGCTGCGACATCCTGTACCCGAGCACCAGGCAGACAACACACCCTTCTGTGCACTTTGTCATTGTGACAAAGGACAGTGTCAATACCCTTCACCCCACTATCCCCAATCACTACTACGTTCCTTTTCCCCTTCACTTTGCCTATGTCCTGCTGCATCACTGTACCGTGTGCAGTTTGCTCACCAACCTCACCTGCCTCGTCCTCTTCCAGACTGGAAGCAAGAACCTCAAACCTGTTATGCAGATTAAGAGGCTGAGGCCTCTGCTCCTCACCCCCCTTCCTCCTCCCAGCAGCCCCCTTTTGTCCCTGACCCTTAGATTTAGCCAGCCTAGCAGGGGTGGATGTCACTTGCACCCCATTGACAATGGCACCCTCTCTCCCCCTGATGAGCCTCAGTGTCTGTAGCTCAGAGGCCAGCTCATCCACCTTGAGCTGGAGCTCCTCCAGCAACCTGCACTTACTACAGACATGGTCACTGGGAAGGACCCTGGGGTCTACCAGTTCCCACATCATACAGAAACCACACATCACATGCCCCTCCATTATTCACTGTAATTTTTTATGGGGAAAAAAATTTTTTTCCTTGTTTCCTGCTGTAGTAGTTTTGAAAAAAAATTTTTTTCCTTGTTTTTTCAAACAAACTCACCTGGCCTTTTTTCCTCCAAGCCCTTTTTGATATTAAGCCCTATTAACTCACTCTGCTTCCCACTCACTCCGCTGCCCGCTCAGACGCTGCCCGCTGTCTACACCAGGCCTCCTTTTAAACCTGGCGCTGATTTAAAGCAGGCTGGTCCACAAATGCCTTTTAACCACTCCTTCAGAATTCTTAAAGCAGTAAATACAATAAATAAATGCTTTAAACAGTTCTACAAAGAGTAAAGTGCTTTAAACTTATTTTAAACAGGTTTTTAACAGGTAAAATCTTAGCTCTCTCTCTCTGCTTCAGCAAACAATGGAAGGCTTCACCATGATTCTCTGCCCGTTGAAGTGGTGGAGGCTGCCTCGCTAAATATTTTTAAGAAGCAGGTTGATGGGTTCTTGATAAGAGAGGGGATTAAGGGTTATGGGGAGAGGGCGGGAAAGTGGAACTGAGCCACGACAGATCAGCCATGATCTTATTGAATGGCGGGGCAGGCTCGAAGGGCTAGATGGCCTACTCCTGCTCCTATTTCTTATGTTCTTATGTTCTTATGTACCAACCGATTCAAGAACAGCTTCTTCCCTGCTGCTGTCAGGTGTTTGAATGGGCTTACCTTGCACTAAGTTGATTTTTCTCTACACTATAGCTATGACTGTAACATTACATTCTGCACTCTCTCATTTCCTTCTTCATGAACTGTATGCTTTATCTGTTTAGCGTGCAAGAAACAATACTTTTCACTGTATGGTAATACGTGACAAAAATAAATCAAATCAAATAATTTGATAATGAGCCAAATCTCTATTCACTGTAGCAGGATCAGAAAATCCTGCTGGTGTGAACGGCTGGAGAATTTTTGCTGTTAACTATGTTCCTTTCCACAGATGCTGCCGAACGTGCTGACCTTACCTTGCAATTTCTGTTTTCATCTCAGTGTCTCTATTTTCAATCACTATTTTCTTCCTTGGTAAACACAGATGCAAAATATTCATTTAGTACCTGTGCCATGCCCGCATCTCCATGTGTAAACCCACTTTTAAGTACATAATCAGCCCCACTCCTCCTTTTACCATTTACATGCCTATAGGCTTTTAGATTCGCTTTCCTGTTAGCTAACAATCTCTTCTCATGCACTTCCTTTGCTTCTGTTATTTCTTTGTTTCACTTTCCCCAGAACGTTCAATAGTTAGCCTGATTCTCAATTGAATTATCAATCTAACTTCTGTCTAAAGTCCCCATTTTCTACTTCACCTTATTCTCTCTTTTATCATCCAATGAGCTCTGCATTTATTTGCCCTACCCCGATCTTGACTGTACATGAATTATCTCCTCTTTAAACATAGCCTATTGCTCTATTATAGTTTTGCCTTCAATCTTTGATTCCAAATTACTAGGGTTAGATCTACTCTCATTCCATTCATGTTGGCCCTCTCCCAGATTGCTCCTTGTCTTTTTCCATAGCCAATATAAACCTTATACCGGAATTGGGTTCAATTCTGAATTTGGGTGACTGTCTGCGCAGAGTTTGCACGTTCTATCCACGTCTGTGTGGGTTTCCTTCGGGTGCTCCGGTTTCTTCCCACACTCCAAAAGATGTGCTGATTAGTTTGATTGGCCATACTAAATTGTCCCTTAGTCTCTGCCAATGTCAGTGGCTCCTGTATTATTTAAAGCTCCTCTCTTGCACTGTGTTTTACTGATCAGCAGGTCTAATGAAGGGTCACAGGCCTGATACATTAGTTCGGTTCTGCTTTCCACAGACACGACCTGACCTATTGAGAATTTCCAGCATTTTCTATTTTTAGTACCATCATTAATTATTCTGATAAACTGGCTAGAGTAAATTTCATGCTATTAGCACAATTCACTTTCGGCTAGATTTGCACCAGTTCCTAGCCATTTGGGATTAAAATTTGCCAGAATGCAAAAATCTACCACAGTGGCATTCATTGATGTGTATGGTCATACTTAAAGCTCTACAATATGCCAAAATGACCATGGAGTATAACCTTGCATCATCCACAGAACTTTGCCATAAATAATGTCACTATGGGAGACTCATTTGGAGCGATTTTATGAGAAAACATCTAATTGTCCAGCTAGAGTCAACACGGGAGAGTTTCAGATCTGTTTTTTGGGTGAGCCTTTATTCCCAATCCAATGGATTTAGACATTGAAAAAATGGGCTAGACGGTTTCCAGTCATGAGAGGCTGTGGGCAGCAGAGGGAGCTATGATGCACGTGCAGATCTCCGTGGTTCAATTGCAACAGGAGATGCCTGGTAAGAGAGAGAGAGACCTGATAGCCTCAACCCAGCAGCTCCCCTCGAAACCTATCGTGGGGGCCAGCAGCCGATCATGAGCCCCACAACGCCCAAAAATATCTCCCCTCCCCCACGTATCACAAGTGCAGACTGGCAGTGGGCCCACCTCTCCTTTGCCATACCAGTGGTAATACAGACTGGCAGCAGGCCCGCATTCCCTCCCTGATTGGGCCACTTTGAACTGGCCCCATCCATTCAGCCCCTTGTAAGGCATGCTGCCTTTAGGCTCCAAACATGTAGGCCCCACCCTTTCAGGCCTCCTCCCTGGTACAGAGTCAAGGTGCCCAGTGGGCATTACCAAGATGCCAGGCTGGCAGTGCTTAGGTGTCCAAGGGGCATTCCCCCCCCCCTTGCCCTCGACCTCCCCAGGGAGGCTTCAATGGCCTCCGCTTCTACCATTGAAGCAATAGATGTTTTTTCCCCTCTTAAATATATTCCAGAGAGGAAGAAAGATTGTAAGAGGAAAAGGAGGAGATGGAAGAGAAGGAGGATAAGGAAGCAGAGGGGGAAGGTACAGTGCACCACAGTGCTGCAAATTCCCATTGCTGGGGATCAGGTATTTTCCTCACTGCTAGCATCTAAATGACTATTTGAATAATATATTCAGCCTCTCACCCGAAACGGGCAAGAAGCTGATTACGTCAGATGTCCGGTCGCGGTAAGATCGTGAGAGATGAGAAATCAGGCACAAACCTGATTCCTCGGCTCCCATGCAATTTTACCAGCTCATCCTCGTCCATCCCAATAAAACACGGCCAACATGTCATTAACTGAAGATCATGATCTGAAATTATCAGTTTAGGATGTGAGCCCATACATTAGGGGTGCTTCCTCATAAGTCTGTTTTGCCCAATCCCAACAGTTATTGATTTGTGAAAAAACAGGATACTTACTACACTCAATGAATAACACATAAATACTTAGATGATATCACTACAGATTACTTTATTTCTTTTTCCTCACAGTTGCTGTGCTGAAGCTGTACTCCCTTGTTAGGGAAACGAAAGCTAGTACAAAAAGAATGTACTTACACAACTCTTTTGGGTCATCTTCCTTTCTAATTAGTGGAAAGTTGCCAAATGGTTTGCATGAAGAAAATGCTAGCTTAAAATTTAATAGTATAATTCCTGTTTTTATAATTGTCATCAGCAGTGTCTGTGAGGAGATGGACACAGACAAGACTTTCTGCAAAGGTGACCTTCATGCTTATCAACAATTATAGTATAGGTAGGAAATTCAAATACATCTAGTCTTATGCCCATTTGTACAACACATTTAGTGTTAGCAATTATTTTATCAATGGGTATAAGACTAGACGTATTTGTGTCAAGAATGATGTTTCTGTGATGATGATGGTTCAGGGTTTCTGTAGGGTTCATCTATTCATTCATGCTCTGTTCTGGTCTCCCTGAACATTGTGATGGATGGAGCTTGTAGAAGAAATACTTCATCACCCAGCTGGGCTGGCAGATATTAGCAAAGAAGCATATCTGTGTGATTCAATCTCTAACACCCGCAGAGCCACCTCAATCTGTGCTGTAGACAAAAAAAAATTGGCATTTAACAGAGACTTTGAGCAAGTCAATCACGAGCTGAATTCGGAACAAGTAATTTATTCAGGTAAGTGACAATCTTATCCCTCCCTTACCATCTACATTTCATTTAGCCATTGCAATGTCTTTCATCATTATTGTTGCTTCTTTTTGCAGAAATGGTAGACATTACTAGAAGTGCACTCAAAAATCTATCTGCAACTAAACATACATTTATATAAATGCCCTTAACATAATATAATATCCCAGGCTTTTCATTGGAGCATTATTAAAACAAAGTATGATTCCAAGCCTCAAAATGACATCTTCGGGCAAGCCCTGGGGACTTGTCTTTCTTAAATCCGAATAGTTTGTTGAATATTATTTCCCTATTGATGATGATTGTTTTAAATTCCTCCCTTTCTATTACCTCTGCATTACCTGTTACTTTTGGGATGGAACTAATGTCCTCTACCATGAAAACTGAGGCAAAATATTGATTTAGCATCTCAGCCATTTCTTTTTTTTCCCACTGTTAATTCTTCAGCCTCACCCTCCAAGGGACCATCATTCACTTTAGCTACTTTCTTCCTTCTTATATAGTTAAGAAGTTTTTGCTTTTTTTTATATATTATGCTACTCTTCTTTTAATTTACCTTTGTTCTTTTCATTACATTTTAGTAACCTTTTGTTAACCTATAAAGTTTCACAATCTTCCAATCTGCCACTGACCTTTGCAATATGGTACACCTTAGTTTTTGATTTATGTTATCTTTTAACTTCCTTACTTAGCCATAGATGTTTTTTCCCCTCTTAAATATATTCCAAAGAGGAAGAAAGATCGTAAGAGGAAAAAGAGGAGATGGAAGAGAAGGAGGGTAAGGAAACAGGGGGGGAAGGTACAGTGCACCACAGTGCTGCAAGTGCCCATGGCTGGACACATTACAGAGCATAAAAGTCTTAACAGGATGCAATGAATGTCAGGGATTATCTTATTCTGTAACATTTCAATGGAATCCCTGTGATTCAGGAGAGAGCACAGTAAGAAGCCTCACAACACCAGGTTTAAGTCCAACCAGTTTATTTGACAGTAATCCCACAAGCTTTCGGAAACGGTGTTCCTTCTTCAGGTGTTTGGAAGGAAGAACATGGTAAAAACTTAATCTGAGCTGGCTATGCTAACACATACATTGAGGATATAGCCTGCAACATGCAAACTCTTACTGCCAATGAAGGATGCACATCAGTCCAGAGATGTTGTCATCAATATGATTCTCACATGTCAGGCTTCAGGTGTCATTATTTACTTAGTGCACATAAAAGGAAAATAGTGTACAGTTAAAGGAAGTAAGCAACTGAGAGATAATGTTGCCTGAAAGATGGATGTAGAGTCTCCAGGGATTGAAGAATAGTCTTCAATTGACTGCTGAAGGATTTGCTCCAGGAAAATTCACAATGATTTCTAAAACAAAATCACACTCTTTCAATGCTTTTGTTTATTAGCTACAGAAATTTTGGAGGTAAGAAGTAAAAGGCTGCTCCACTATGACTCAATTAGTTAATGAAGAGTCTCTTTACTTTCAAGTTGACATGGGAATGTGGTCCCCACATGAAAATAGAAAAAAAAAAGTGATGAAACCTGCAGGATTGTATTTAACCAGAGTTGGCAACACATGCCGTCACCTACTCAATGCTCCATGCAACATGATGGTCTCCCCACTCAGCCACTTCCCACAGTACTTCCCTGTAGCCTGTGGGGAGGTGAAGGCAGCCTATTCACAAATGTCTGCCTGAGACTGAGGTGTGCATTGTGGTCAACCTCGGTGTAGAGGTTCACATTAACATACATCCTGAGGAAACTGCAGGGGTAGCCTCTGTCATTAGCCCTTAGTGCATGTTGCTCCTTCAGTCAGAAGGGCCGAGGAAATCTAAGGTGGTGGTGCTGTTCTGTGAGGAGTGACACTACCCTCCTCGGTGACATTCTCAACCCTTGGCTCATGCTTCGGATGGCTGAAAGGGACCACCACCAGATGGGGGACAACTGACATACCCTCCAAACACTGCTGAATCACCAGTGCCACTGATGCTACACAGCAGGAAATACATCCTGTGAATGCAGAGTTCAGTTCCTGTATACTGTTATAAATGCTGCCACATATGGTTCTTCTGGAATCAACTATTCTTTCCACGGATGAGCTCATGTGTTCATAGCTCTAAGCCATTGTGATGACGATGAACCGGATAGATTCCTCCATTCTTTGCCCATGATCCCACACAACATTAGGGAACTCTTAGGGAACATTTGTTACTGCTCATTATAGGTAATCTCCTTTCTGATGACTCTGTGAAAAGCTGAGTAGGGCCGTGTCTGTCCTCCATCCTCTGAGTGCGGTGTACACAGTTGCCTCTGGTATCTTCTCCCGACACTTATGCCACACTCCTGCCACCCTATCTGAATGTGCAAAAGCATCTGTTGAATGTGACAATGCTTCTTCAGATGCTAGTTGGCCCAGTGTTGGAGAAGGTTTGCTTAAGTCGGTGTCTGTATCTGTGGGAGACACAAGAATCGTGAGAGCTAGCCTTGGAGAGCAGAAGCCTTCACAATGCAAAGATTTCCCAATGCAACTCATTGTTTGGCATGCTTTCAGACAGGGTGCAGTGCAAAGCTTTCTTGGAATAAGTTCATGGCCCGCTGTAATCACCATTGGCACCATCAGCATCCAGTTCACCAGGGCCAACCTCCTCATGGTGGGACAATCCTGGCTATCCCCATTGCTCAACCCTCCATTGGTGTTGCGTTCTACAGGTAAGGAGCCCCTCCAGTTAGCCTAGGCCCTCTCTCAGGCAAAACGAATCCATTTCTCCTGCATTGACGAAAGAAAGTAAGATCTATCCTCTATATCCAATGGCAGCTGCTTCTATTCAGTAGATGTTGCAGGTTCAGTGGTGATGGAGCTTCAGCAACTCTGAGCCACTCTGAGGACCAGTAGCAGCCTGTGCATGTACCTGCCCCATCAGGAGCAGCACACACTCTGAGGCTCCTCCATTGGTATCTCTACAGGAAGAGCAAAGGCCTGTCCTCCAGTTTGAGGTTTGCACTCTCCTTGCCAAAGTTCATAAGGTTATTGAAACTTTCCCTGCACTGGATCCAAGTTCTCCTCAGCATGCTTCTTCTGCCAACAGTGGCAACAATGTCCATCCATCCCCATTTGATCTGGCTCCCTCCAGCTGCTCCCTGGGATGAAGACCTCCCCCTTTTCTCTCACAGAGTCTCCAACATCTTTCCAGATCTGCATCTGAAAAATCAGGGCTCCTGGAATATTGTGGAAATACAGTTTTCTCTCATGCTTCACTGCCCAATCACTGCAGAAAAATGACAGCCACAGTAATGGCTGCTGTGGTGAGTTTAATTCTAATCCACACGTGAGTTGTCTCATCTCCATTTTCTGCTCCAAACTCCTCTCCCTAGCAATTAAAGAGTTGTCCCTGTGAAACTCAAGGCTCAGTACTGAGGGCAGGTTCACAGCCCAGAAATTGCCCCAACTTCTGTTTCCCACATCTGCAGTGAAAATCCAGTCTCTTGCATGAACTGATTCCCTTAGAAGACTTCAGCTGAAGATTGAAATTTGATTTTTAAATTAGATTTTTTAAAATTCCAATTTTTCTTTATGTAATTGATCCATGACGTCACTCTGCCCTCTGTGTCTGTTATATTTTGAGATTTTTCCTTAGTTCACCTGGAGGGTTAATTTGATTTAAGGTATAATATGCTTTTGATATAAACTCTGCCTCAGGAAATGATAGATTGATTCCCAGAGATTCAGCATACTTTGCTAACTTGAAAGTAAAAAGCCTGGAGCCATTGAAATAAAGAGTGGTTTGGAATTTTGATGAACCCTCTCAAAGCAAATGTGCTCACCATTAAAACGCTTCCATCCCAGTTGCAACAAGGCAGGGTTCTTAGCATATTCCAATATCGCAGATCCAAGAATAATCAGCATCTGCATTGTTGTGTTGGCTTCATTCATGGAGTGCAGAAAGTAACTTATCTGTGCAAACAATCTAGATGTCATGATAAGAGGTTCCTCAATTCCGTTAATTAGCAGTTTTGATTAATGATTATTGACTCAGAGTTGAAGGAGAGATTAAAGACATGAATCTCAGTGTGAAATCTGAATCTGGAGCATTACAGATTGGGCAAACAAAGGGACAAAAATTTGTGCTTTTCTCTCCATTCAAAAAAGGTTGTAGGAGATTAAGATGTTAATTCATGCAGGCTATAATAAGAAAGGTTTGTACTGGTTTCAGGGATTGCTAGCCTGAAAATATTAACTGCTTAATAACTGCTTCCATAAGGAAATGGGATGTTTTAATTAAATCACGTTGTCTCTATGTGTTAAGCATGTTTACAACAATATTTCATCTTTGTATTAGTGGATTGTGGTGGTATGCAACACCTAGACTTTTAGTTTAAGCTTATGGAAGGAAGAATTATCTTTGCTGGCTGGCTGATACTTTCACTGCAAATCTGCTGAGATGTTTGTTAGAAAATAAAAACAGAAAATGTTAGGAGTACTCAGCAGGTCTGGCAGCATCTGTGAAACAGATTTAATGTTTCAGGATAACTGATTTCCAGCATCCACAGTATTTGGCATGTGAGGTTTTGTTAGCATTGGAGCATGTCGCTGTGTATACAAATGTAATAGTACAGATGCTAAAAATCAGAAAATGCAAGTATTCAGCAGGTCTGGTAGTATCTATGGAGAGAGAAACAGAACGAACAGGCAGAACCTTACCCTGCTGGGGTCAGCATGAGACTGTGTGAGTGGTAGGATAAAAAATCAGAAAATGCATCACTGGCTGGCCATCATGTATTGCCGATCCCTAGTCGCCCTTGAACTGGGTGGCTTGCTGGCCATTTCAGAGGTTAGTTGAGAGTTAACCACATTGCTGTGGATCTGGAGTGACATGTAGGCCAAACCAGGTAAGGATGGCAGATTTCCTTCCCTAAAAGGACATTAGTGCACCAAATGGGTTTTTCCAACAATCGACAGTGGTTTCATGGTCATCAATAAATTCTTAATTCCTGATTGCTCTTTTATCGAATTCAGATTCCACCATCTTCTGTGATGTGATTGAACCTGGTCCCCAGAACATTAGCTGAGTTTCTGGATTAATAGTCTAGTGATAATACCATTAGGCCATTGCCTCCTTGTTTGTTGGAACAGAGGAAACCTCTGTAGGACAGGCTGGCCTGTTACTTGCATTAGTTCAAAGACAATTAGCTGTACTTTAGCCCTGGATTCTGTTTTTAACTGTCAGCACAAAGGTTTCCAGGGTTTCTTTAAACTGGCCAGGTAAAACAAAGAGGACAGAGCAATTGACAAGCTGCTGAAGTAAGACAGATGCTTCTTTGCCTAAATGAAAGGCTTTTGCCCATCGGTCTTGTTCTATCATTGCTTTGGAGGTAATTTCCGAGATTTTGAATGTGACTTCTCCTATTTTGGAGTTCTTTGCCTTTAATCTGTATTTCTCAGCAGCATTGGAGCAGTTTATTCAGCTTGCACTTCATAAGTGGAACAAAAGGAGCATCAGCAAAATATCACCAGCAGGAGCACCTTCTCCTCAACTTCTTGCTATTCTACAGGATGGAGAGGGTAAGCCCAGGCTCCAGCTCTCAGGAGGCAATATCCCCAGTATGAATGGGATTAGCTTTCTGAATATGACTGAGCATTTGTGCCCCAGGAAGCTCAATCTCACGTCACTGCTGACATTTGCAATCTCCTGAAAAACTCCCGGTCAAGTGGACTACGGGGCTTGAATTATCAATGGCGATCAAAGTTACCATAGCCCTAAATTTCTTCACCTCTGGTACCTTCCACTGATCTGCTGGTGATACCTATAGCATCTCGCAATCTGCTGCGCATAACTGCATCTCCCAAATTACAAATGTTATGTTTCCAAGGCCATAATTTACACCCACTTTTCTACTGAAGAGCCCAGTTAAAATGAGTATTCCTGTTCTGGCTGGATTTCTATGGCCACAGGAATCATAGACTATGGCAATCAAAGCATCTTCTGAACAAGCTGCAATATTCAATAATCAAAACATAATTCACTCCATTAATGTTCATCTGGTCAGTAGCCATACAAAGATCATCATATATGTCTGTGCAAGGTACCAAAAAGTGCCATGAAACCATCACCCTAGAACATAAGAACATAAGAAATAGGAGCAGGAGTAGGTCATCTAGCCCCTCAAGCCTGCCCTGCTGTTCAATAAGATCATGGCTGACCTGATAGTGGTTCAGTTCCACTTACCCACCTGCTCCCCATAAACCTTAATTCCCTTATTGGTCAGAAATCTATCTACCTGTGATTTAAACACATTTAACGAGGTAGCTTCAGTGCTTCAATGGGCAGAGAATTCCAAAGATTCACTACCCTTTGGGAAAAGAAGGTCCTCCTCAACTCTGTTTTAGACTGACTTCCCCTTATTTTGAGGCTGAGCCCCCAAGTTCTTGTTTCCTTTCTAAGTGGAAATAATCTCTCTGCTTCTACCCTGTCTAGCTCCTTCATTGTCTTACATGTCTCTATAAGATCTCCCCTCAGCCTTCTAAACTCCAACGAGTACAGGCCCAATCTACTCAATCTCTCCTCATAAACTAACCTCCTCATCTCCTGAATCAACCTGGTGAACTTTCTCTGCAGTCCCTCCAAAGCCGATATATCCTTTCTCAAATAAGGGGACCAAAATTGCACACAGTACTCTAGTTGCAGCCTCACCAGTACCTTGTACAATTGCAGCAAGACCTCCCTGCTTTTATACTCCATCTATCCTGTTCCAGTTGGGTGTCCCACAGATATTCACACCTCCAAGCCGAGTCAGCTAATTACTAGTTGGAAACAGGGATTACCCTGGAAGAACATGGCTGATGATATGAGCACCTCTATCACTGACACCCAGGGAAGATAGATTTTCCAGCATTTTCTCTTTTGGTATCAGATTCCAGTATCTGCAGTAATTTGATTTTATTAAAATGGAGGTCAGGGTACTTGTGCAGCTGAGTAGTGTTTGAGCAATTTGTTGGGATGTTGAAGATCTGATTCAGGTGCCTAGACTGACCTAGGTATGCACCAGCAAGGGTGTTCCAAATGATCATGGTGTGCTCTATCTTATATAGATTATAATAGAGGACTGAAGTAACAGGAAGAAGTGTCTAAAGCTAGGACACCTTCAGCCACCTACCTAAGTGCCAGGGGTGCCCCAGCAATGTTAATCTAAGGCAATGCAGCCATCTGCCACAAAAAAATCTTGAGCTCACTGCACCTGCTTCCTTCCCTCAACCTCTTCCATGCCTCCAGCACAAAGCACAAACCACAGTCAACAATCCATCTATCTCACTGAAATCCATTACTCGTCTTCTCAACCATACCATTTTCCTCAGGGCTGATAGCCATTCACTAATCAACAGGCAACAATAGGGAAGACGGAACAATGGAGCTTTGAAATAACATTTATTGTTCATAAGCCTTGAATAGAAAAGTGACAATTTAACACAGTGAAACAGCCAAGTGATCTTTCATGTGCAACTACAAATTATTTCTGTTTGTTTTCTTATTACTCCTACAAGATGGTTCCCTTTGGTTTTAGCAGAGACAGAGGCAGGCTGCCTTTCCCCTGCTTTGAATGCTCATATGCTCATAGCTAAGGTCCTTTGTGTTCTCCCAGTCTATGTTGGATGTAGATGGACACCATGGCATGAGCAGGGAATACAGTGTACTCAACTGAAAGAAGGACAAGTAAAACACCGTTTCACCTTAAATTGTCTATATCTGAGTTTTAAGCATGCTGAAGCTGACAATAGAGTAAATGTTTAAGATTTGAATTTGCAGCTTTCACTGCTAACAAAATGAACATTAACAGAACATAAAAATAAACAGCGATATAAAGCAATTTTCACATCATTAGGAAACTAAAGTCAGGCTCACCAAAGTTGCCACCCTGAAATCAGCAGGTGGTGCAGTCCTCACCAGCAGAAGTTAACAGATGTCATGCACTGAGCAGTATTCCCTTGAGACGGACACCTCCCGACTTGCATTTGATACTGCCCTGCAGCTTTGTGTTACTGGAAACTGAAAAAGCTACTGATTGCTTTGCGTGTAAAAAGGCACTTAGCAAGGATAGAATTCTAGCTATACTGCTCAAGCACAGGAAATCCCATCTGCTGCCACACCAGCATGATCTCCTTCCCTGTTGGAAAGTAGGATCTATTTCTCAAGACATGCATGATGTGAAACTCATCATATTATCCAAAATCAAAGGCGATAGAGGAAAATACAACAACTATAGAGGCATTGCATTCCTTAGTGTCACTTGGAACGCATTCACTATGGTCATATTTAATGGATGCCAAATATGCAGCGTAAGGTCCTGGACCCAAACTCTAAGGTACATTATGAAGCCAGACTAGACCCAACAATTTTTTTTATTTTGACATAAGTGCAAGGATAGGATGCGACATTCCTGGATCAATTCTACTGAGAAATTAGGGATCTTTAATCAAGCCAAGCTTTATTCATAGCGCGTTTAAATATAACTCTAACAAAATTAAAGCAGCTTAACTTTTAGTTGTTGAGCAATAGTTAAAAATGTAAGGAAACAAGTTTAATTTCTAACTTATCACTATTCCTGTTCCAAAGAGTAATAATCCTCTTAGACTCAAATTCCAATTTAAATATAGTTAGCAAACCCAGGCACACTTCCTATAAATTGTTGGGATTTTCAGGGAGGTTTTGATTTCCAGAGAAGCTTGCAGACTTCTGTCTTTAAACACCAGCCAGAAATTGAAAACTGTACTGTTACAAAACCAGCTCCTCCTATTAACCACATTATCACATGACCCTGCATACTCAATCAGAAACCCCCAGCTTCCATTCCTTTAATTAAGAAAAGGGATTTTTTTCATCTATAAACAGAAATCCATTAGCTCCCTCCTAAATAAATACCACATGTCTAAAATGAGTAATTGGCCTGCTTTCCCAGTATCTGAGCTGCACATTTTCCCAGACATACTGAATGCCTGTAGAAAATAATTGAACTCTCAAAACATTCCCCTTAAGCATAAAATATATCAATATCACAGTATGATCAGACTGAGAATACCCAGAAGCACTGTATGGTTTCTGTGATGGAAGATCTACAATGGATATGACCTTCTCCAAACACTAGCGACAAGAGAAATATCAGGAACAGCTTATATCTCTTTACTTTACTTTTGTAGATCTCATTAATGTATTCAACACCATCAACATGGCAGGACATGACAAGATTTTAGAGAAAATTGGCTGTCCACCAAGTCTCTTCAGTTTCATCTGCTCCTCTCATGGTAACATATCCTGTGCTGTACAGTTTGACAGCACCACTAAGAAAAGTTTCAGAGTGAATAATGGATTGAAACAAGGCTGCATCCCAACCACAATGTATTTGCCATTTTCTTCTCCATACTCCTGACCTTTGCCTTCCCTGATGATTTGGAAGAAGTATACCTACATATTAAGTATGATAGCAAGTTCGACAATCTGTCCAGATGAAAACAATAACAAAAATAGACCACATCTTGCTCAGAGAATGCTTCAATGCTAATGATACCACACTAATCACACAAACAATAACTCAGTTATAAAGACACATGGATTGTCTCTCCCATGCCTACAACATATTCTCTGTTACTATAAATGTTAAGAAACATGGTTGTGGTGCCAATTCTCCACCTTTGATCACTCTAAATAATATCCCACTGGAAGTGGTTAGCAAATTCTGCAACCTTGTTTCCACCCATTGTGATAGTCAATATGTCTGTTGATGCAGAACTGGAGACGCATAGGATATCTTTGGTCAACTCATGAAATGTACATGTAATAACATCAAGCTGATCCTTTGGACTAAGTTGTTAGTTTAAGGCTGGTGTTCTCAGCACTTTTGCTGTGAAACATAGATAACTTACAGCTATCAAGCAAGGAAGCTTAACAACTTTCATTGACACTATTTGTAGTGCATTCTGGCACCTCATGAAAGGACAAAAGCATGAACGTGGTAGTCCTCTTAAAGATAAATCCCCCAAGCAGGTTGACAAGCATAGGAGACTTTGCTGAACTGAGCAGGTTCACAGGACTGAAGACAAACATATACCCAAGGATTTTCTGTTTGGCTAGCTAGCTTGAAGCCTCCACCCTAATTATCCATCATCCTTTTAATACTATCCTGCCCTACAATATCAAAGGTAGCTAACACAATTGAAGACAGAACGGTCACCTGTATAGGTCTCCTCCTACTGAACATACAATATGTGGAATCAGAAAACTAAAGGTGAGATTTTGTAAGTCGAAGAACAACAGCTAACGTCATGAAGTTGGATAGCCTCAAGATCATACTGTTAGGTATAAAGAGAGCAATGGTCAAGCTGGAAATTCTCCTGGAACCATAATGTTCATGTCATGCTGTTTTGTCCTCTAGGATGTCTAACTTCTTTGTTATATGAATCCAACCTAACAATGTTATAACCTAAATATGTGTTGATATTTGGCATTTGTTCATAATGGACCTGAACTTCCTCTGAGTGGCAGTCAGAGTCAGATTGCCACCCTGCTCCTGCTTTCTTACATGAAATTTTTTCGATCTCCTATCATCCAACCTTATGACTCAGGCCAGGCAAGATCCAGGCAGTGCAGCCTGGGCCTGGCATTGAGAGCACCTCAGTAAGGTGTAAGGAGGCCAAGCCCCCTTGCCCCCTATTTAAGGCACTAGCTGCTGTAAACCAGGTAAGTTTGAGGTCTTGCCAAGTTTAATGGGCTTTGATAAGCCAGGGAGAAGGCAAATGTATAAAGTGGGTAGGATTTGATTATTGTCGAATATATTAACATACAGTAAAAAGTATTGTTTCTTGTGTGCTATACAGACAAAGCATACTGTCCATAAAGAAGGAAAAGAGAGAGTGTAGAATGTAGTGTTACAATCATAGCTAGGGTGTAGAGAAAAATCAACTTAGCGCAAAGTAGGTCCATTCAAAATTCTGATGGCAGCCGAGAAGAAGCTGTTCTTGAGTTGGTTGGTACGTGACCTCAAACTTTTGTAGGAGGTAGAAATGCCGAGGGGGGGGGGGAGTTGTGGGTTGGGGGGGGGGGGCGTCAGGCCAAGTTGCGCCTCAGGGAGAGGCGGCAGTAGGGCCTTGGGGAGAAGGGCCTCAGGTGGAGGATTGGATTGGGCCTTGGAGAGGTCTGGCTGGGGCTTGGTGGGTGAGGGTGTCAGGTCAGGTCAGCAATGGCCTGGTGGGTGGTAGTAGTTGGGAGTTGGACCTTGGTGGGAGTGGTCCCAATTGGAAGGTGAGAATCCCAGGGTGGGGAGGATTCCTGTGGGCCAGTGAATCCCATGGGGGTGGGATTCTTTGTGACAGTAGGGAGTCCCTCACGTGGGAGTGGTTGGGAGTTGGGAGTTAGTGGAGGTGGTGGTGGGTATCCCAAAGGGGAGTTAGGGGATTCCTATGTGGGGGTCTATATAATGGCAACCCAGAAGTTAGAAGTGGTTTTAACCTTTCAATTCCTTTCTGGATAACTATTTATGTGACACAGTTAGAATCATCTGAAATTTATATCTCATTTTTGGATGGTTCTCAGTATAGGGCAATTGCCCAATGGAAGTTCTCACTTCCGGGACAATTGCTGCACCGGGAAGGATGCCCCCCACACATCTTTGGGGTAGGCCATAATTATACTGTCCTGGAGTTCAGAAATTACAGTCCAATATGTTTCCCATACAGAGACTGCTCCACTCATCACTAAATTCATTGTCCTGATTCTCTCAAACTAACACTGCACTGTTTAACCTTCTCTTAATTGTTTGTGTGGTTCAACAGGAAAGGATTTGTAGTATGCCAGTGCAAAATGCCAAAGCTTATTGCAGTCTACTTGTGTCAGTGCTGACCATGGATAGGAGTATCGCTGGTGACCTTAACAAATTGCTTCGGGCTTGACATTTTTCTTCAACTGTTCCAGACCTTGCTGGTTCTATACATAACTTTTTGTCTTTCTGCTATTTTCTTCCATTCTGGGTAACCTTCATTTCATTAATATTCTTCACTCCCTCTTCTCTTGCTTTCTTCTATATTAGCACTACTTTCAGTGTCATGAAAGCCGTTTTCTTTTACTGGATAGTTAGAGAACATTGCTTCATAGACAGGTCCCCTGCGTTCTCCAGTGCTATCACTGAACTGTCAACCATTGCTCAGGATAATTAAGTGAGGGTTATTAGTTGTATTACTTCCATGTGGCTATTATACCACAAGTTTGGTTTTGCTCTAGAAAACAGTAATAACCTGCACAACAGCACTTAAAAACCTTAAACAATAGTCGACACGTCAACAGTGCTGTCAGAAATAGTAATTTATAAAGCATTGTTATTAGCATTTATAAATATATACCTGCCAGTGTTTTATGTCAGTTTGGGGTATTCATGTCAGAGACCTTTCCTTAATAAGCAATGCCTGACAATGTATCAATTAAAGAACTGATTCAAATCAAATTGTTTTAGCCAGATCAATGAAAATGGATTTCTGTTCACAGGAGCAGAAATGCTGTCAAAGGTAATTATGGTTTATAAGAACATAAGAACATAAGAAATAGGAGCAGGAGTAGGCCATCTAGCCCTTCCAGCCTGCCCCGCCATTCAATAAGATCATGGCTGATCTGTCGCTGCTCAGTTCCACATTCCCGCTTTCTCCCCATAACCCTTAATCCCCTCTCTTATCAAAAACCCATCAACCCGCGTCTTAAAAATATTTAGCGAGGCAGCCTCCACCACTTCAACGGGCAGAGAATTCCAGAGATTCACCACCCTTTGAGTGAAGAAGTTCCTCCTCAACTCCGTTCTGAACCGCCCCCCTTTTATCTTGAGGCTGTGCCCCCTAGTCCTCCTGTCTTTTTTGAGCGGGAAGAGTCTCTCCACCTCTATTCTATCCATCCCATTCATCATCTTATACGTCTCAATGAGATCTCCCCTCATTCTTCTAAACTCTAACGAGTACAAGCCCAGTTTATTCAGCCTCTCCTCATAGCTCAACCCCCTCAACTCCGGTATCAGCCTAGTTTTAAATTTTATTGTAATTATTCCTTTTCTCACTCAAACATTCGTTATTAAGAAGCGTAAAGTAAGGATATTACTGTTCATAAAACAAAGTTCATTATGCCTTTGGAAGCAAAAAGTGTAAGGATTATTTATGTTCCTCAGGGCATTTAAAAACAGCAGCAATTGTCAGTGAGTTCAGTGTTTGCAGCTCAATAGATAGTGACCTGCTGTGATCATTCTACCACAGGCAATACCAATCGCATATACCAACTTCTGTCTCTAATTAACCTCATCCTGCGTGCTGCAGCTTCTCACAGGTACAAAAGCACAGTCAGGTCCAATCAGTTCAGGGAAGGGAGTTTTAATCAGATTTTTAATAAGCAAATTATGCACTACTTAGGTATCAGCTGAACTAATGTCAGCTGAGAGCTGCTGTGGGTCCTATTAAGGCTTTAAAAATACCTTGTATCTTTACCAGAGGGATTGATTACCTTAACAAATAAGCCAATTTTCTCCACTGAAAGGAAGACTAGCATCTCTGTAGCATTACACATGGCAACCAGAAGTCTCAAAACACTTTCTAGTCAGTGCTATGTGGTCAATGTTTTAAAGTAGGAAGTGCGGCAGCCAATTTGTGCACAGCAAGCTGCCACATTGCAAAGAAAAATCTGAAGAAAAGGAGGTTTTCTAAGGCTGCTGGACCTCCCTCTATAATTAGATGGTGTGGAGCTATACTGATATTGCTATTGGCTGTTTGCAGCTGATGCCACAGATTGAACCTTCCAAGCACGATACCAACTATGGAAATAACCATGTTTGTGCGATCTGGGACAGGGCTCTGATGACCTGGAGCTAGCTAGGGAAATTCAAAATCCCATTCTTTCAGACTTGCACCACCATGATAAAATGTCAAACCTTCACTTGAGTCCAAACAAATTCAGAGCTTATTGCAGAGCCACCAATAACATTGCTTGTAGCTTTGCTCTTAATTAGAATTTAAGCTATGCTTCAATTCAAAAAAGCTGCATTGTTTGAATGGTTTAGGTGAGCACTGCCAACCACTCATGATACTGACTTGCAAAATATTCAGAGGCAGGGGAGAAGGAAGTAAATATGTCCGAGATCCAGCCCAACAAATTCATAGAAGCAATCTGTGATATGCCTAAAGTGAGATTCCAAAACAGTTGCAGCACCAAAACTGGCCACTAACCCTACAGATCCTTGCTATTGTTGATGCAGCACACAAGCCTCCTCCCATTATTCTTTGCCTAATTCCATCAATATATCCTTTTATTCTTGCCTCCCTCATTAAACTTGCTCCAAGCTATCATCTGAAGTACTCCTTGTGGTACTAAGTTTCACGTTCTAACCACCCTCTGGATAAATAATTTTTTTCTGATTTCACAATTGGCTCTATTAGGGGCTCTTGTATACTTATAGCTCCTAGTTTTGCTGGCACTTGCAAGTGCAAATGTTTTCTTTACAACTATCCTATCAAACTTCTTACATATTAAAGATCTCCAACAGGTCACCCTTCATTTTCTTTGAGAGAAATCAAACGCAGCCTGTTTAATCTTTCCTGTTTGCTGTAACCGCTAATTATCTGATATCACTGGAGCACATCTTTTTTACATTTTCTACAGTGTCTCTATTTTTTTATATACTATGAAGACCAGAACAGATCATGGTTTTATAGTCTAGTTCCCTTTTTTAATTACTTTTGTCAGAAATATTGTTCTGGTGTTCATCATTTCTGTGTTAAATAGATTAACTTCTACTGGATTTGAATATGGGTCTGCTTTTCAATATGAATTAAGAGTTCTAAGAGATTATACATTTAGATTAAGTAGATTCTATGTTTATTACAGATGTTATAAATTTACAATATGTTATTATAATAACCACTAAAGGTTATTATGCACATTTAGGACTTATGGAATTAGGGATAACACATTGGCATGGACTGAGAATTGGTTAATGGAAGGAAAACAGGGAATATAGATTTAAATGTGTGATTTTGGGTTGGCAAACTGTAACTAGTGAGATACAGCAAAGATCAGTGCTTGAGCCTCAACTATTCACAAACTGTTCCAATGGTTTAGATGAAGGAGCCAAATGTAATATATTCATGTTTGCTGATAACACAAAGTTAGATCAGGAATCTGTAAGGAGGGAACAGATGTTGAAAAGGGATAAGGGCAGGCTAAGTGAGTGGCTATGACTATGTCATAGGAACATAGAATTAGGAACAGAAGTCAGCAAATTCAGTACGTCGAGCCCTCTTTGTCAGATGGAATATAACATGAAGAAGTGCAAAGCTATCCACATTGGGAAGAAAAACAGAAAAGCAGACTTTTTTTCAAATGGTAAGCTACTTCAAATGTTGGGTGTCCTTGTACATGAATAACAGAAAGTTAACATATAGGAAAACAAAAGCAGGTTACCTTTCTCCACCAGAATACAGGGGAATCCTCTTACAGCAACTCACCCAGCCTCCTTTGACAAAGCAGGGACCTCTATTACTTAGACAGGCAAAGGTAACAGCCACACAGGAATACCTGATGATGGTATTTGTCCCTCTTGGAAAATAATCGACTGTGCCCAAGGCCAATATCACTTCTTTATTGAATATTGTCTGTTTTACCTATTGAGGCCAATTTGTAAGTGGCAGCGCCTTCCTCAGCTAGCTCAGATGAAAAGTGTGGCCTAGGGTCAACTGATGTATTTTCCTTGTGGCAGTTTATCTTTTCTGTCATCTGGTTATTTACTTTGTCTTCTGCCTTTTCCACACCCGCACTGACTACTTAGCTCCGGGCACCCTGGTCAGCAACAAAGACTTCCCATACATAAAATCCAATCTCAGTCAATTCGAAGCTTCATTTGTAGGCATCCTTGTATCACAAACACAGATAGCAGCATATTGTTGGGGATGCAACCATCATCAATTCAGTTCACATGACCCAGTCAATGGTGTTGTACTGACCCAAAATGGGAAAGTGTGCTGGAATAACTGTATATTGGAACACAATCATATTCGGCACTTTGTCTTGCCAAGAGCTACCCAATATTTATTTGGGGCAGCAGCAGTAGAAGTTGTTCAACCACTTTCCTTGGCTTGTATAAGTTGTCCAGGCAGTCGTACACATGGAACTTTGTATCTTCAGTTTGCTGTTGGTCTACATTCCACGTCTCAACTTTTACATGACAGGGGTGGCACAGTAACACAGTGGTGCTTCACAGCACCAGGGACCCTGGTTCAGTTCCCAGCTCGGGTGACTGTTTGTGTGGAGCTTGCACATTCTCCCCTTGTCTGCATGGGTTTCCTCTGGGAGCTCCGGTTTCCTCCCATAGTCTGAAAGACATGCTGGTTAGTTGCGTTGACCCAAACAGAACTGTAGCAACTAGGTGAATTTCACAGAACTGCATTGCAGTGTTAATGTAAGCTTTACTTGTGACTAAAAATAAACTTTAATTTACAGTTGTGGTTTCTACAATCCTCTTGATTTTGGTATCAAGGGATATGTTACTGTCACTTGTCAATCCAAGATATGGAAAGCAGTTTATAACTCCAGAGTGAAACTGTCAGTGTTGATGGAAGATGGAGTTTCTGTGTCCTAGACAATAACTGTGGTCTTCCTGGTGCTGACTGTCGGTTCAAACTCCTTGCGGACCCAGGAGAACTCATCTACAAGCTGCAGCGAGGGAACTTTCAGTACAGTATCAAAAGCAATTTATGGACTAGGACATTATACATTTTAGTCTTGGTATGCAGTCTGACCACATTGAATGGTTTGCCATCAGCTCTACCATGCAGGTAGACACTCTCATTCGCTTTGACAGAAACAGCATGCAGGAAATAGGCCGAAGGGACTTGGCATAAAGATGTGACCAGCTTTGCCCCACTGCTAATCTTGAAAGTCTCAATGATACTCCAGTGTGACTGAGGAAACTATGTATCTTCTCAAGGAAAGAAGAAATTACATCCAGCAGTTCAGGCGGTAACCTATTTTTCTGAGCAGTTTAAAGGTCTTGTTTCTGCTGGCAAGGTCAAAGGCCTTGATCTACGAAGACAAAGTAGAGTTTGCAGCCCAAGTGCGAGAATCATGCCAACCAACTATCCACCAGCTCTGGAACTACACTGAGACTCAGGGTAGAAGGTTGATGCCAGCTTCTGCAATCTGGCATCAAGCAAAGACCTTCCTCACAATACTTAACAAGGATATACTTTGGTAGTTGTTGCAGTGGAGTGTGTTGCACACAACAGTTCCATTAGCTTGCGGATTCCCAAGAAGTCTGCCTTTTTTGCAACCTTGTGGATTCTGTGAACCATAAATTGCTTTACCCCTTTTTTAGCTTCTTAAAATAAACCTTTAGCTACTGTTTTGTTTGTACTTCTGCCCCATGCTCCCGACATATAGGCACCTGATGCAGAGAGGAGTGGTAGAAGAGGAGGACCTCCTTGGGAATCTGAACTTGGGTCTGGCCAATCTTCCAATTAACAGGTCCAGACAGGGGTGGCAGAGGAACTCGCCAACTCAATTAGCTGCCGTTTTACAGCCAGGTGTCTCTGGCAAGAATATACACATTATCCTTCGGCACCACATGGGGGTTGTAGTACATTATCAACCCTCTTAATCATGTTTTGATTTGAGCGTCATGATTTCACTGGCATAACTTGCCCATTGATGGGCAGAGCGAGCCAGTAAAATCGCACAAGAGCAGGGAAGTCAGGATCATGCCAATTTCTTGACTCTTGTAATCTTATCAGATCCAGGTTTCTGGTGCAGTCAGCCTTTTGCCATATCCAATGAGATGTTGACTATAATATGTAAATTTATTCTAATTTTCATCTCCACATGTTTAACAAGCCTGGTGCTCATCATCCAGGCTCACTTGCCTTTTTGGCCTCACCGAGAGAGGTTCACTCTGTCAAGGAAGACATCTGCTCCCCATGAATGGGGAACAGTCATGCTGGCCTCACCAGTAGAACCAGAAGCAATTGAAGCCCCACAAGAGGGCAAATGGGGGTACCCCTGGGGCAATGTCAGCCTAGCAGCTTGGCAATGCCCAGCGGGGCCTGAAAGGCCAGCGCCTAGAGGGAACAGGGTCTATGGCTGCAGGGCCTGAAGGGGCCATGGCAGGGGGGCCCAAATTGGGGGTAGCGGAGGAACTGCTACACATTCTGCTTGCAATCGGTTGTGGGCAGTAGCAGGAGCTATATTTTCAGGGGGTATGGGGCTTGTGACCAGTATGGGGGGCAGTGGTGCTGAGGCTGGCTGCAACAGCAGAGACATAACAAATCTCCCTTTATGCCAGGCCTCTACTTTTGGAATTGTGCATGTGCAGCTGAAGGTGGCTGTACACGCGCAATTGTTCCCTCTGCTTCCTGACCAGGCCTGCTGGCAAATTAAGCCCTATCCATTACTTCTAGTAGCAAGAAGTCTAGGCCATTTTTTCATGCACCATGCGCACAAGAGTAGAAATAAAAACTCAAAAAATTGGATCTGCAATGCACACTGCTATTTTATTTTGTTTGATTTATTTTAATTTGTTTTAACTCCAAATAGGATAATTGTTGCAGCCACTAAAATCCACTTTGTTTTTGTAGAAGGTGACCATGTTTGCATCACACATGTGCCAACAGAGAGACAAGAGTTTTCATGAGATGTTATTACCATGTCAACTTTCCATGCTGGATGACTCCAGGCAGATAGCCATTATTTCCTGGGATTAACTGCTAATATGACAGTCAATAGCCTTGTTTTGAGCTCTAATAAGGTAGGCTCCCTGTCCAGCAACTCTATGACAGAAAAGTCTGGAATGGCGCTGAGAGCTTCTTTCATTGGCAACACTGTCCATTGTCTAAAGTTCGAGGGAGTACACCCATCTATCCTTCTGCTTGCTAAATAAAGGGACAGTCATCCTTGTCTGTCTTCAGGAGAGATTATTGTTCTCTTGATTCCTTCATACATTTCTCTAGCATCCCCAGATTCAACAGCAGATTGCATGCTGTTGCAAACTTTCAACCAGTATTGATTGCCAAGCAGTCTGCTCAGAATTGTTTCTGATATCCCTGAGGACATCTAGGCTTTGTTTGCTGGGGATTTGTGTTGTGGTACCAGATCAGAACCCCAAGATATATTATAAAGTCAGGTTAGACTCCAATATTTTTTATTTTGGCTTAGTGTGAGAATGTTTCACTCAGGTGAGATTCCACTGACAAACTAGGAAGCTTTTCATATTAAATCATAGAATCATAAATTCCCCACAATGCAGAAGGACGCATTTGGTTCATTAAGCCTGCATTGGCAACAATCCAGGCCCTATTTCCATAACCCCATATATCCAGCCTGCTAATTCCTTGACACCAAGGGGCAATTTAGCATGGCCAATCCATCTAACCTACACATCAGTGGTATGTAGGAGGAAACTGGAGGAAATCCATGCAGGCATGTAGAATGTACAAACTCCATATGGACAGTTACTTAAGGGTGGAATCGAACCCAAGTCCCTGGCACTTTGAGGTAACAGTGGTAACCATTGTGACACTGTGCTGCCCCAAAATAAATTTGATTCAACTACACAGTTTAATTATAACAAATGAATTAGCTTAATCTTTAACACTTGAACAAAGCTTCAACATGACAAGATACAATTATTAACTGTTAATTTATCACTGAGTTCCAATCAAGCAATGTTTTTCTTATAGGCTTAAACCCCTCTTTAAAATTAGTTAGCAAAACACAGGTACACTTGCTTTGACCAAACATGGAGATTCCAGAAAGTCTTTGGAGAAAGACTACTTTCTTCTGGCTGTGCAGACAGTAACTGCTTATGTTTTAAAATGACAATGAAACTATTTTGTTCTTGCAATCTTAGCCCCTCCCATTAACCACATCACTCAATCTCTGTCAATTAACCTAATCAAAACTTATATGACTCTCCGTACTTAGTCTAAAATCCAAGGAGAACTTGCATAAACAAAAGATCCATTAATCATATGAAGTAACATATCGCTAGCTAAAATCAGTTATTAGCTTGCGTTCTTAGCATCTACTGCATGTTGATCGATAAATTGACTCTTGTGACAAAATGCCGACTCTTAAAGCAACCTCACCTTAAACATAAAATATAGCAAAATAGCAGAGTATTGTCACACTTTCTAGTAGTTCATGAGGGCCTTCCTCTTGCTGTAGTAACTGTTCCATTTCAGATCAATAACATCAAACCAGTCAACATTCCTCTGATCTTTTTTCAGTACTTAGTGCAGAGCTGTAGATGATATTACACGGATGATTCCAGTTTGACACCATACTCTGACCTTGGGCTTTCTTGAGTGAAAGACACTGATCGGGAATGTTCAGGAATTCTTGGATCCTTTCTGGCATGGCAAGTGTTGATCAGAGAACAACATTTCTTCTTGAAGTGGTATAGTTTCCTTGGCTGAAGTCTGACCTACTGCACACCAAGGAGTGATCAGTGTTAGAATGTAACCAGTGACAACTTTGTATTGGATGTAATGTATTTTATATCACTGTGACATTCTAACAATCAGTGTCACAGACAATACTGCTAGCTATGATTAATGAGGGCACTTTCGAGTATGGTAAAATGTGTTGCTGTTGAGATCTAACTGTAGTAAAAAGTCTGACAACACCAGGTTTTAGTCCAACCGATTTATTTGATAATAGACTCACAAGCTTTCGGGGTTAGCCCCTTCGTCAGGTGAATGGAGAGTTCTGGCCTCAGACAGAGCATATAAAGCACAGACAGTTTAGAGATTACTGTTTAAGTTTAGAGATTATTCACCTGACGAAGGGGCTAACCCCGAAAGCTTGTGAGTCTATTATCAAATAAATGGGTTGGACTAAAACCTGGTGTTGTCAGACTTTTTACTGTGTTTACGCCAGTCCAACGCCGGCACATCCACATCATGAGATCTAACTGTGCCAGTGGTTTGAAGTTGGACGTCTCCAGGGCACCATGTAGCATGGTTTGGTTTGATAGTAGCTGTTCATCACATGGACCCATGGCAACAACATAGCTCCAGCAACATCTGTCCATTTTCCCTAGTGCCCTATGAAAGTTAGCCAAGTTATGTAATCGAGGTGGTTAGCGTTACTGCTTCACGTCATGAGAGGTCCAGGCTCTAGTCCAGCTTTGGGTGACTGTCTGTGTGGGTTTCGTCTGGATGCTCCAGTTTCCTCTCACAGTCCAAAGATGTGCAGTTTAGGTGGATTGGCCTGCTAAATTGCCCCTTAGTATCAAAAGATGGGTGAGTTAGGTGGATTAGCCATGGTAAATACAAAGTGTTATGGGGATAGGATAGAGGGGATAGTCTAGATGGGATGGTCCTTTGAGGTTTGGTATAGACTCAATGGCCTGAATGTCCTCCTTCTGCACTGTAGAGATTCTATGGATTCTGTGGTCAATGCCCACCCTTGCACAACCTGCAATTTCCCCTCCAAGACACACACTCTCCAGACGTGCTGCATGTTGACCGAAAAATTGACTCTTGTAACAAAACACAGGCTCTAAAGCAACCTCACCTTCAACATAAAATATAGCAAAATAGCACAGTATCATCATGCTTGCTAGTGGTTCATGAGGGCTTTCCTCTTGGTTGTAGTAACTGTTCCATTTCAGATCACCATTCTTTTACTGCCTCATGGTCAAAAACTTGGAACTTACTTCTTGTGAATGTATCTATAAAAGATGAACTGCAGCTCTTAATTACATTTTTATTATTCACTAAAGCCACTTCCTGTGATAGTGACTTCCACATTCTTACCTTCATTGAGTCGAGAAGTTTCTCCTGAATTCTCTATTGGATTTCTGGGTGACTATCTTATACTCATGGCCTTTGGTTATACTCTCAGCCTCAAGAGAAAACATACACTCTACCAAAACTTTCCATAACTTTGAAGATCTCTATATCCCACCTGTCAAACCTTTTTTTCAGGAAAGAATAGGCCCAGCCTGTCAATTCTTTCCTGATATATGCATCCTTACATTTCTTGTATCATCGATGTAGAATTTCACTGCATCTTCTCCAGTTCCTGTAAACCCTTTTTTATGATATGATGACTAGAGCGACATTCTTAAGTGCGCTTTTTAATTCTATTACTTTAGAAATTAACTCTAGTGCTTGATCTGCTTTTTTACAGTCTTAATAACCAGTGGTACAATGTTTAATGATTGATGTATTTGTACTGCAAGATCCCTTTACCACACTTAGCAGTGTCAAGGTGGCACAGTAGTTAGCACTGCTGCCTCAAAGCGCCAGGGACCAGGGTTCGATTCCTGGCTTGAGTCACTGTCCATGTGGAGTTTGCACGTTGTTGCAGGGCAATATCAGGGATCATGTCTGTTTATGTGTTCATTCATATTTGTTTGATTTCAGTGTAATACATGCAGAGATACATAGGCCAAGCCCAGAGTGAAGAAAAGAGTTAATGCAGACGGCTAGGGGCCTGCTCTGCTGACAGATAATGATTAACATATGCTATTAACTTCTAACAATAGTAATGCGCAGGAGATCTTTCTGAGTTATCACAACAATGGGAGAACCAGCATTAAGACAGCCAGGTTTCATACAGTCTAGGGAGATCATAGTCTTCTGGAAAACATGATCACATAGCAGAGGGAGGGAGCAATTAACACATCATTGTAGATCGGTTGGGCAAACGCAATTCTTTGACATTATAAGTGGATAAATGGGGAATGTCCAGAGAAATGATTAGCAGGAATGTACTGAACAATGTATTTGCATGATGAGATTAAAAGAGCCATTTTGTATCCAACTCGAGGAATTAATGTGATAATGTAAAACTTTGCAACTGGGAAAAGTATAATAGCCTGTACGAATCTACGATGGACAGAGAGAACTTGCAGGCAACCTGGGATTTCAGGTACGAGTTCATCTCTTCCTCATTCATGTGGAATAAAATCCTTTCTTGAAGTTGGACATGGGCTGCAAGGCTCGACTCATTTTATTTCCCTCCTACACATGTTCTCCCTGTGTCAGCGTAGGTTTCGTCCAGGTGGCCTGGTTTCTTCCCACCATCTGAAAGATGTGCTGGTTAGGTGCATTGGCTGAGCAGAAACCAGAGTGCGGCAGAGGGGATTTTCACAGTAACTTCATTTCAGTGTTCATATAAGCCTAATTGTAGCTAATAAATAAACTTTAACTTTAACTTTAGCTTTAGACTTGCACTTTCCATGTAATAAGTGACTGACCTATTCTTCTTACCAAAATGTACTACCTCACATTTATCTCTGTTGGATTTAATTTGTGAGTTATTTACTCATTCTGCAAGTTTATTAATGTCTTCCTATAATTTGTTACAATCATCCTCTGTTTTGATCATCCTCCCCAATTAGGCACCATTAGAAATTGTGTTTTGATTCCAAAGTCAAAATAGTTAATGTAAATTGCGAACAGCAGCGGTTCCAACACTGATCTTTGTGGAATACCACTTCCTAATTTCTGGTGTTCTGAATAACTACCCTTTATTCTCACTCTCTGCTTTGTGTATTGAAACCAGCTCACATACCATTCTGTCACTTTTTCACTAACTCTATATTCTCTGTACTCATTCATTAGTCTATTATGGGCACCTTACTGAAGGCCTTTTCAAAATCCAGATAAAGTGCATCAACTGCTTTACTATTTGTCTGCTCTTACCATTATCTCCTAGAAAAATTCAGTAAAGTTAGTCAAGCAAGATTTTCCCTTTTGAAATCCATGCTGACTACTCATTATTATTTTTCTCAATTCTGGATGTTCTTCTTTTTTTTCATGGGATGTGGGTGTAGCTGGCTAAGCTGGCATTTATTGCCCATTCCTAATTATCCTTGAGAAGGTGGTGGTGAGCCGTCTTCTTGAAATCCTTTCATGAAGATTCAATTAATTTTCCTGCCACTGGTGTTAAGCTGACAGCTTATCATTCCCTGGATATGCTCTGTCCCCTTTCTTAAATACAGGAATTATATTAGCTATCTGTCTGTCCTCGGCACAACACCTTTTCTAATGAATTATTAAATATGCAGTAGTGCCTCTGCTATCTCTTCCCTAGGTTCTTTAAAACATGTGGTCACATATTCTCATTAAGTTTGTTCAGTTTATTTAACACATTACTTTCTCATTACCCACCTCATCATTCAGTGTCATGCCTATCTTTTCTATCTCTGGTAAATACCAAGTGAAAAAAATTATTTAATTTTTCTGTCATTTCTCTATTGTGACATGTGACATTATCATGTCTATCAATTAGTGGTCCCATTCCCATCCCACCTTCCTTTTTATATTGACATGCCTGTAAAATATTTTAATGTATTGTTTCATGTTCCTTGATAATTTAAGTTCCACTTTGCCTTCCTAAGTGTTTTTTTGACTTCACTCCTGGTCTCTTGTCTTGTCCTCCTCTCCTGCATACATACTTAACACATGTCTCTTTCCCAACTTTCAAGTGTTCCCTTATGTCTTCGTCCATCCCAGGAGACCTACTAGTGTTTACATTATTCTTTCCTTTTAATGGAAAATATTTTTCCTGCATTCTGTTGAACCCCCATTTTGAATGTTTCCCATTGTCATTCTACATCGTTGTATGCCAATATAATTGTCCATTTTACTTTATCCAAGTTTTAGTCTTAGGCTCTCAAAGTAAGCTTTTCTCCAATCTATTAACTTGGTTTCATCGTATTTGCGTCCTTTTCTATTATCATCTTAAAACATATTACATTACCTTCACTATTGCCAAGATATTTCTGAACCTTTACTTCTCTGATCTTATCCAGTGATGAGGAGATTGTCCTGTGAGAAGAGATTGACTAAGTTAAACCTACGTTCCCTGGAATTTAAAGGAACAAGAGGTGATCTCATTGAAATATATAAAAATGTTAAGGGATTTGGCAAGGTAGATGCTAGAAGGTGTTTTCCCTGGTTGGAGAATTTCAAACTAGGATGTGGTAGGGTGATAGTCTTGCAATAAGGGTTTAGGACTGAGATGCTAAGAAATTTCACTCAAAGGGTGTAGATCTTTGGGCTTTTCACCTGCAGAGGTCTGTGCATGCTCAGTTGTTGAATACAATCTAAACAGTGCTCAATAGATTTTTTGGATACTGGGAAAATTATCCGATATGGGGGTAAGGTAGGAAGGTGGAACTGAAGTGAAGTATCAGCCATGAACATATTAAATGGTGCAGCTGACTTGAAATGTCAAATTATGTACACCAGATCCTATTTCTTATGATGTTAAACTCCTACTATAGTCGGACATCACTGAATGAAACTCTGATATGTTTGTCTCAGAACTCCCTTGCAGCAGCTGTGTTTCCTCATGTAAAAGTTCCTTTGACTCAGAGGATTTAACTCCTGACTTGTATCCTTCTCAAGAACCTTAACTTGCAGGCAACTCTGCTGAATGAATTTCTGGAGGATTGTAAGCTGCCACAGTTTGTCAGGTGACATTGGGAACATACTGGAGGGAGGCTTTGAACCTGGCTGGGTATCTGAATCTTCCCTTCAGCAAGTATGCCAATGGTCTATTCAATTTTAAATAAATTGTGGAATTAAGCTTCATTGTGCCATTTTTCCACTTTATTTGCAATCTTTCTTTTCATATTAGATATGCTTTCTCTCCACAATGACAGCTAGTAAATGGGCCTTGATTTTGAAAGACACTCAGGACATTGGCCGGATAAATTAATCTCAGCAGTTCTTTGAATACTGACTTGCAGACCTAAATGTTTAGGATGACGATGTTTCCCTTCCAACTACCTGAAGAGTCGGTGGGGAATACAGCCAGCCTCCCCCAACTCTGACTGCTCTGCAGCCACTCCATGCTTGAGCAAGTGCCAATTGGCTGCAGTTGAGACTTCCTCTAGTTCTGCCTCAGAGAGCTGCTGGCCACAGTGATTAGTCTTTGCAGCTGCAGTGAACAGAAGAGGAATTGCTTCAGCACCAAAATCTAAGACCAGGACAGGAGGGCAAGGTGTGTTTTGGGGGTCCCAGAGTGGGGAGCGTAGGGAAAGCCTGCATAGAGGGGGAAAGTGGGAAATTAGGGTGCCATGGGAAAGGCTGAGGTGGGGGGAGATCCAATGCTCATCGGACCTTAAGGAGCAGAAGGGGGTTACTGGTGGAGGCACCCTACCATTCATTCCACCTCCCCCTTCCACTTCGTCACCCAAGCTGTAAGCCTAATCATTTTCAGGCTTCTGCCACCAGCCTAAAAACTGAGGATAGGCCTCCCTGCCTCACCTCAAAACCTGTCAGCAAGGAAGCATGAAATTCAGGTCATCGGAACCTTTCCCCACATAAGAAATAAAGACCCTGAATAAAATGTTTTTTAGAATTATATAGAACTCTCATGGAACTAGCTGGCTCAGAATTTAATTTGCTTTCTTTGAAAAAGCGTGAACAGTCCTAAAGGGTCAGGGGCCAAGACAAGGTGCTGTTACAAAGGACACTTATCAGAATTTGAATTGCCCTTTCTTTTCCATTCTTCAATTGATCATAACAGAGTTTTTAAAATAATTTATAAGGATGAAAATGTTAATTCAATATCTGTGCTTAATCATCTATGTGCTGATTGCAAAGAGCTCAGTTCAACAGACTTTCTTGAATTTAAATACAAAGCATTTTCTGGCCACTCTCACCCCAAGTCCAGAAAATCCCGCTCGAGTTCAACAAACCTTTGTATGGTCCATGTCCCACCTGCTACGATTCCCATGATGGCAGGATGGGAACATTCCACCTAAAGGGAGCACCTTCTATTAAGCTAAAATCGTACTTGGGTAAAGATAACAAGATATTAAAAAGATAAACTTACATACTGACCTTTGCAACACAGACACACACACACACGCACACAAAATTACAAGGAATACTCTAGGAGGTTACATTTTGGCCCACATAAAAATTTGATGATATATGGCAAAAAAAAGATGTTCATGAGTCCTTGGCTGGTGTCCATATCTTTTGAGGCTGACCTTTTCTACAAGAGTCTTGAAATTTCAGTGAAGTTGAGGCCAACATAAGCTGCAATTTCTGGAGACAGGTTTTTTTTTAACAAACATAATCTGCCTTTTTCAAAAGTCGATTTTGCATTTGATCTTCCTGTTGATGGAAATTCTCTATCTGCACATTGGATTCCAAACTGTAACAGAGTTAGGGTCTTGAACTTGACAGAGAAGAGAAAGAGAGATGGCATTACCACTCCACTGACAGATTTCATCCAGATGGTTCGTAAACAACCAGAGTGACGTAGTTAAAGGTATTTCAAAATGGTTATTCTCGTCACATGACCTCTCTGGATAGATCATTGCTATTGTTCTATGACCCAGGTGATTAGTTTCTTTATCATTTCCAAATACACCATTGTTCAGTGTGAAGAGCTAGAAAGAACACCTTCTATATGGCCAATGTCCTGGTAAACTTTCCATCTCTGCCTGAAAGGTAGCTTTATAGAAACATAAATGATGAGAACAAGTATAGTTTCAGTTCATCCTTGAAGTTATTCTTCAACTTGTGTGATTTTCATAGGCAGTTGCCTTAACATGTTTAAATTGTAGTCCATATTGGAAATTTCCAGGAACTGGCTAACTTGTTGTACTAGACCTGATGGAGGAGCTGTAGCAGCCATCTTAAGTTAGTGTCTTTGCTTGCTTTCTTAAAAGTCCTTTTAAAGCAGTTTGAAATATAATTGATTATCTGATGAAATTAAAGATTAACATTACAGTCCCCACATTGAAGTTACTAGACTCAACAGACATTCCTGAACAAATAGTAGAAATCCTTCCGGCACTTGCACGCCACAGTGACCTCAAACCAGAGTAATTGACAACAGCGGGGAGGTGACTATTCTGACATCTTGGGTATCTCTCCTTATCCATTGACCAGAAGGGTTTGAACAGGTGATTGACACCTGGTAAGGTATCAGCCCCTTGTAATAACGCCTATTAATGAGTGTTAGGAGATGGGGCAGTCCTCGTCAGGCGGCAGTCTTCATTTTGTGGCAGTGCTTCTGAGGCAAACCCCCCCCCACCACCCATTCAAATGAAAGATGGACCAGAAAAGAGCAAGGAAGACAAGGGTAGGAGTTGCCTAACTCTTTGACTAGTAAGCAGAACGCTATTAACACAAGCTACTGGTATCAGCACACTTTGTGTCAATCACCTGCCTGTCCTGTGGAATTAGGGAAACTCTCTTGCCTGTCACAAGTTGTCTGTTCCTCCTGTCTATGTCTCTGATGTTAATTCTTTAAACTGTTTCTTCCTAAACTTAATAAACAACTTAAAATTATTTACAAATTCCCGATTACCTATCCAAAGTATCTGTGGCTTCCAAACCCAAAATCTTACACCTGTGTTACACACTAATTGGACATTAAAGAGATTAAATCCCTTTTCTTTACATATTATGGCTCGCTAGTCAGAGCTTGTATAGCCATATGAGTGTTATCTGTAGCTCCAAACATTGATAGAAGTACTGTGATCCAATGAAAACTAATTAACTATTCATTCATTGCCTTGCCCCTCTCAAAATACAATGAACAGGATTGCTGTGGAAAAAAGAGCATTAATTATTTAAGGAAGAATTAATGGCAAGCGCTCTGTCATGAAAGATGTGACCTGTTTCCCATTAGAATGAGCCACTGGCTAAGAAAATGAATGCAATGCTGGCTTCCTGTGTAAGAGTGTTATTTTACTGTGTAGGTTTGAAGAGCTTCTACTGGTCGATGCTGTGAAGGCTTGAAGAGCTCCTATTGGTCGATGCTGTGAAGGCTTGAAGAGCTCCTATTGGTTGATGCAGAGTTTTTCCTGGGCTTCTGAGATGAACCACAGCCTCGTTAAATCCTCTCTGTGGGAGAGTTTGGGCCTCTTGGCCCAACTTATAAGCCGGGTCTTTTGACTTCTCCTTCCTCAATGCACAAATCACAAAGAGGGTAAAGCCTCATTAGGAAACAAGCACAGAAATTTTAGAGAAATCTCCCTCACAAAAATCAGGATGCTTCTGAATGGAGATAGCCTCAAAAATAAATAATATTTTTGATAGAAGATCAATCCAAAGTAAATTGAGAAACACGATATAACAAAGTATTCACCTTTACAATTCTAGAAGCCTTCCTCGGTCATGAGATTGTAAAACAATACTTTCATTAGTGTCACAGTTAAATGCACTGTTCTTGGCATAGAAATTGTAGAATTTAGGATATCATTGTGTCTAAAGCCCACTGTTTTGTGCACTACCGCTGGAGTGGGTATATTAAATACCCTCTTCATGTCGGACAACATTTACAGCTGAACTTAAGTAAAGTGTAAAACCAGCAGATATTTTCCTCTCCCCAAAATTACCCCCTCTGCCATAGGTCCATCAGGTTTAGGTACTGCCAAATAATTGGAATGTATAATACATTTAGAAAACTTCCAGAATAATTTATAATTAACTTCAAATGGTAAATGCAATGGGACTTAAAATATTCACTTAAAAAATATCACGAAAGTCTGGCAGCTGGAGCATTTCACTCCATTTTTTTAAGCAAGCTACCCGCACAATTGTCCCACACACAGTCAATATTTCTGGTATTCAGAAGTTTCATGCCGATGGGGGGAGGGAGGGTGGGGAGAGAATGGGGGTGCGAGTGGCTTTGCTCACCAGGAAAAGCTGGCTGCAGATTGCTAGGCATGTGCCCTGATCACACAGTATTTGGAAGGTCGATCAACCCCTCTCTCCCCCCTCCAATGGGAATTGCCCACTTACCTCCCCTAAGCCCCCACAGACTCCCACCCCCGCTCACCAGCACCCCCCTCTCTCGACAGCTCTACGATCATGATCGTAGGACCCTACCCCCCGAGCGCTGGCCACAACACAAGCACCTACCCCCAACATCCCTCCCGATGCAGAGTTCCCCCTTTACCCACCCTTCTACTGACCTCTTCCCCCCATATGGCTCTGCGCCATGAGAGCCTACCCTCTTGGCACTGCTTGATTCCTTGTGGGCACTGCCTGGGTGCCTGGTGGGAACTGCCAGGGTGCCAGGCTGGCAGTTCCAGACTGGCACTGCCCAAGGCACACTGCGCTCCCTGCCCTGACTACCTGGGAGCCATCACATCAGAATCCCATTGGTGGAACCATCTGTGATTCTTGCCAGTGAGGACTTCTACTGGCAAGATTGGAGACTCATGATATGGAGATGCCAGCGTTGCACTGGGGTAAGCACAGTAAGAAGTCTCATAATACCAGGTTAAAGTCCAGGTTTATTTGGTAGAACAAGGCACAAGCTTTCGGAGCGCTGCTCCTTCATCAGGTGAGTGGGAGATTGGAATGAGCCAAGGTTGGAGAGCCCAGACTATTGCATCCCAGGGTCACCAATCAGATTTAAATCAGCTTATAAATATTTAAGCCAGCCTCCTACCCTATCTGGGTGCAAAGTTGATCGCATCAATAAAAATAGCCCTGGAGGATTGTGACCTCATGATGCCAGTTGCCATTCTCATTTATAGCCTCCTGCTAAAATTTCCCTCCCTGCTATGCTGCTCAACCAGTACAACTGGGTGGACAGATTGCACCCACTGTAACAAAGATCAACATTTTCTGGGAAATAGCATCCCTTTTAATTTTCACTGGAGTGCAGCAGTGATTTATTTAAATACAACGGACCTGTAAATTGTTTTGCATGGCTGCACATACATGCTAACTCAAAGGGGAAGGTAGTGTTCAAGGACTGTCAGTTTCTTGTTAGTTCACAAAATTATGCAGCTCAGAAGAAACAATGCATGGAAGGTGCATTGTTAAAAGTGCGTACGTACATTAGTACCTTGTGGTAGTAAAATAGGTAGAAAAAGTGGTTAAGAAAGCATATGGTATATTTGCCTTTATTAGCCAATGCATAGAATTTAAGAGCAGTGAAGCAATGCTGGAACAATATAAAACAGTACTTAGGCCACAACTAGAGTATTGCATGCTGTTCTGGAATCCACATTATAGGAGGAACGTGATCGCATTGGAAAGGTGCAGAGGCTGGAGAATTACCTGGGCTGGAGAGTTTTAGTTCTGAAGAGAGATTGGATTGACTAGGGTTGTTTTCCTTGGAGCAGAGGAGACTGAGGGGTGACATAACTTAGATATATAAAATTATGAGAGACATAGATAGAGTAGGCAGAAAGAAACTTTTCCCTTTAGTGACGGATGAAAGACCAGGGGGCATAGATTTGGGATAAGGGGTAGAAGTCTTAAAGGGGATGTGAGGAAAAACCTTTTTACCTGAAGGGTGTTGGGAGTCTGGAACTCACTGGCTGAAAGGGTGGTGGAGGCAGAGACCCTCACATCATTTACAAAAGTGGATGTGCACTTGCGATGCCAAGCACACAAGGCTATGGACCGAATGCTGGAAAAATGGAATTAGAACAGTGATTTTGCTTTTTTTTAAAATTTGATTTGGCTTTGCGCAGAAATTGGATCCTTTCTTTCTAACATTGAAGAGGTGGCCAATTGCACACACCTGTAGAGCTAACTGTGATGAGGCATCTGATGACTGATGTTTTGGCTTCCATGATGGAACCAGCAGCATCCAAGCAACATCTCAGTGCTACAGTGAAGCTTAGACTGTTGCCATGCAATGTCAATTCGCTCCAATTGGAACCTTAGATGATTGCCATCATGGCTCTGGATATCAGCGTGCAAAGGAGCTTCTAGGACATCACAACATTCCAATAATCTGTTCATTAACCCTGAGAATGGCAGTGGGCCAATAGAGCATGATGCTGCTGTCCCCTCAATCTGGGCTGGGCAATCTGGGGGCTATCTGGGGCAAATGCATGGGATTATGCAGATAGGGTCTGGGTGGAATTGTGATCAATATTCTATCATCTGTCTGACCGGCAGACGTGAAGGCCTTTATCTGCGCATAGATCTCAAAAACACAATGATGTTTTGTTCCTTCAAAAATGTCTAACTGCGACAATATAAAAATTGTACTTTTGAGTGTCTAAATTAACAATTTTATCTCCCTCCATTTGCCAAAAACCAGCATGTACAGGAGTTAAAATCAGTGACCAATTTCCTTCTCTTCTTCCACACCAAGATTTTCTTAAAACCAGGCTGCTGGGACATCGGTCTGATTATTTTATGACTCTCGTGAATTTATCCTAATCAAGATCCCATAATGTGTGACCCCAAAGTTATTTTTACACCTGCTGCTCAATAGTAATTTTTTAAGTTTATTTATTAGTGTCACGAGTAGGCTTACATTCACACTGCAATGAAGTTACTGTGAAAATCCCTTTGCGCCACACTCCAGAGCCTGTTCGGGTACACCAAGGGAGAATTTAGCATGGCCAATACACCAAACCAGCTTTCAGACTGTGAGAGGAAGCCAGAGTACCTGGAGGAAACCCACACAGACAGGAGGAAAACATGCAGGCTCTGCTGTGACCCAAGCTGGGAACCAAATCCACAGTCCCTGGTGCTATGAGGCAGCATTGCTAACTATTGTGCCACCCTCTAAAAACCGTCACTTCGGAATTGAAAGTGCTCTAAAGGAAGACAGGCATATTCCTTCCAACTCCAATAAAGTTGGTCAGGTTGTTGCTGCCTAGGCTTCCCTCCTGTATTCCTGAAATCCTCAGGATCCCTATTTAGGGCAGACAGTGCTGCAATTGCAGTAAAAGAAGGCCAGGCTGCTAAAATAGACTGGGTCTCTCATTTTGCCTCCTGGACAGTATGTCATATGTTTTGCTGGCCTGCTACCCAGGACTTAAAATGCAGCTGGATGGAATATAGGCTCCAGTCACACTCTGCCACGACAAGTTCACATTCCACTGCTATTGTAACTGGTTCTTTTCATGTGGTACACATAAAGCCATTTCCACTGGAAAACAAATTGAATTGCTGAATGTCTGTGCAAAAATGTAATTTCAAGATAGAAATCTTGAAATACAAAGTAACGAAAATGATTTTACTTACTCAGTCACCTTGAAGCCATGGTCATGGTCATTGCCCTTGATTCAGGGTAATTTTCAGTTGCATATTGTTTTTTCAGTTGTCAGCTTTTCTAATCTTATAGTTTGGCATTTATGTAATTCCCAGGCTTAAAATGTCAATTTCAGTTAAGGAATCCACAGGATAGCTGATATAGAAAATGAAATCCACTTTGCTTAATGGGAATGAATGAATTAGCAGTAGAAATGTTTCATGTTCCTCTCTGCTGCCATTGTGTGTCAGCTGTGGCTCAGTTCATAGTACTCTTACCTCTAAATGGCAAGAATCTAATTTCAAGTCCCATGATGCAGAGCTTGAGCATAAAAATCAAAGTTCACAGTGCCATGTAGTCTTGAGGGAGTTCAGTGCTCTCAGAGGTACTGTTGTTTGGATGTGATGTTAAAGTGGGGCCCCATCTGCTGTATTTTGAAAATCAAGGGAGTTACCCCTGGTGTCCCTGGCCAATATTTATCCCTCAATCAATGTTACAAAAATAGATTATCTGGTCATTGTCACAATGCTGTTTGTGGGGACTTACTAAACACAAATCGGCTGCTGTTTTCCCTTCATTACAATAGTGGCCATATTTCAGAAGGATTTCATGGTTTCAAAATATTTTGTGATCAGGCAAAGTGCTGTGCAAAGGTCAAGTCATTCTTTGCTGCACACCACTCTCTTAATCTTGTTATTTTATAAGGCGACTAAGGCACCTGGCAGAAGGCAGTAAAGGTCTTGTAAATTCACATAGATTCGGGTCCAATGATGCAATCATAATCCTGGTGTAATTTTTACGTGAAAATGCAGAATTTCATCTCACGCTCAACATGCACTAAAACCTATTTCAATTGGTGTCTCAAAATGACTGAAGCAGCATGTAATGAGGCAATCAGCTACAAATAAGTGTTCTGGAGGGATTGTCTTATGAGGGAAGGTTAAACAGGTTGGGGGTCTACTCATTGGAATTTAGAAGAATGAGAGTTGATCTCACTGAAACACGTAGGATTCTTAAGGGGCTTGACAGGGTAAATGCTGAGAGATCGTTTTCCCCTCATGGCAGAGTCTAGGACCAGAGGGCACTACCTCAAAACAAAGGGGTGCCAATTTAAAACTGAGATGAGGAGGAATTTCTTCTCTCAGAGAATTGTGAGTCTTTGGAATCCCTGCCAGAGGGAGCTGTGGGGGCAGAGTCATTAGGGGTGATCTTCCAAAAAAAATTCTAAATATCACAAAAGTCTGAAAACTGGAGTGTTTCACTCTGGTTTCTTCAGAAAGCTACCCCACGCGATTTTCCCACAATCCGTCAATTTCTTTGGCAGTCGGGAGTGTCACGCCAGTGGGGGTGGAGCCTAATCCCACCAGGGAGGCCAGCAGCAGACTGTTCAGGGTGACAGTACGCACGCGCATTGATCTCCCAGTATAGCTCCCCCCTCCCCCCCAGATTTGGCCTGCCCCCTCACGGAAATGGCTGCTATCCCCCTTCCCCAAACATCGCCGGCATCTCACCTCCCCCACACCACACCCCCTACCTCCGGTCCAATCGTGAGCCACAACCGCCGATCACCAGCCACACCATCAAGCCCCCACCCCTGATGCAGATATTCCCCCCTCTTCCCCTTCTAACAACCTCCTCTGAGAGACCCTGCCTCCTTGGCACTGCCAGGATGCCTGGTGGGCACTGCCAGAGTCACAGGCTGCCAGTGCCAGGCTGGCAGTGCCCCAGGCACACTGTCTGCCCCTATCCCAACCACTCGGGTGGCTTCAGTGGCCTCCAGTTCCACCCTGTTGGTGGGGATCATCTATGATTCTCGCCATACAGGACTTCCACCAAAGAGGTTGGAAAGCTAAGTGACCCCAGACTATTATGTTCCATTAATAGCGTTAAAATTACCTTATACATCTTTAAATCAGTCTCAGGCCCTTCCCGGATGAGATTCACATTTTTAGCCCCCTGCTCAGACTTCCTGCCCCATTACATTAATCAACCACGCAGTGGGGCAGAATTTTGTGCCCATTGTGTATATTTAAGGCGGAGATAGATAGATTTTTGATCAGTAAGGGAACCAAGGGTTACCAGGAAAGGGCAGGAAAGTGGATCTTCAGAATGTCGGATCAGCCTTGATCCTATTGAATGACAGAGCAGGTTCAAGGGGCCAAATGGCCGGCTCCTGTTCCTATTTCTTATGGTCTGATGATGGGATTTTTGTGCTACTAGATCACTTCTCTCTGATAATTTTTGTTTCACCTTTCTCCGGTATTGATTTATGGGTGGCAACATTGCCACTGCCATTTGAATGGAAAGAGTAGCAGCAGCTTAGTAATGAACACCAGTTGGGCTAATTCGAAGCAAGGGGTTGAGGGGAGCTGCTCCTTTGCAATAATATCCAATAAGAATCACCTTCCTGTGTCTTTCCAAAATAAAAGCACATCTGAATGTTATGCTGGCAAACAGGTTGTTCAAGACTTCAGTGCATAGAAGATGAAGAGTGATGTAATCGAGGTGTTTAAGTAACTGATAAGATGGAAAATACTTCTTTATGCTCAGGGTACTGGAAATCTGGAACTTTCTCCACTAAGAAGTTGTTGAGGCTGAAGCAATCAAAAAGTTCAAAACTGAGGTTGATACTTTTTTTCGGCAAGTGTACTGGGGATTGCAAAACTAAGGTAGATGGATGGTGGAGTGAAGATGCAGATCAGCCTTGATCTAAATGAAGGATGGAGCCAGCTCAGTGGACTGAATTATCAATTCCTGTTTATATATTCCTTTCTTCCACAACCCGAGCGGCATGGTAGCACAGTGGTTAACATTGATGCTTCACAGCTCCAGGGACCTGGGTTTGATTGGGTCGCTGTCTGTGTGGAGTTTGCACATTCTCCTCGTGTCTGTGTGGGTTTCCTCCAGATGCTCCAGTTTCCTCCCACAGTCCAAAGATGTGCAGGTTAGGTTGATTGCCCCTCAGTGTCCTGAGATGCATAAGTTAGAGGGATTAGTGGGTAAAATATGTAGGGATATGGGGGTAGGGCCTGGGTGGGATTGTGCAGACTCGATGGGCTGAATGGCCTCTTTTTGTACTGTAGGGATTCTATGATTCTCCCCTCACAGGATGTGCTGCTTTCTGGATTAGGTGCTAATACTTTGCCAGTCACTGAAGAACCACTTGTCTTTTTACCACTCGCTCCTTCCTATGCTGTGGGGAACATTATCTGCATCTTACAGTCTTACAAAACACAACTGTTTTAAACACAACACCAGTGCCCGATTTGCTCAGGTTGCCAGGTATACCACATTGTTAATCAACTTTAACTGACAACAAGAGGGAGCTCAGTGGATCTGCAGCAATGATTGGATTTTCTTGCATCAAGAACCACATTGCTATCAGAGTATCAAAATACCACCTTGTACTATTCACCAATACAAAAGCCATTAATGCCCAGATCGTATCCAATCACAGAAACAGGAACATACAATGCTTTTGGAAGATGCCCAAACAGCTGTCAAGAATCATTTTACTCCATCCATCCAATCCCTAATGATTAACCTTTCCATGAACATGACAGGATGGTTGTTAAGTGTTAAAGTATACATACTCCTTTTACGCACATGGTTCATGAAATCATTATGCAATGGCTTCATGACAAACACAGGCGTAATCAAAGACAGAGATGGCCACCAAGATCATTACTTAGCATACTGGCAGGCTGCTGTATCAAACATTTCGATGTTTTAGCTGTTCTGGGGAGGTATCCTGCAATATGCTCCACATCATAGTGGTTTGCTGCACAGTGCACAAGCTAGCAGAATGATTTATCTGCTAAAACAATGGACAACGCAAGTTCATGGCAATATATTGTACAGCATCATTTCCAAGCTAATATTACTAATGGAAAATGTCATTGTATCTTGAAGAAGATCAATGAGAAAAGTTGATTGATTAATGGTTGAGGTTTTTATGTAAATCAATGTTACTTGAAAACTGTTTTCTCTAAAGTTCTTTCTCGAGTGTGACATTAGTGCACAGAACAGCAATGCTGCAATATGTCAAGCTTTAGCTTTCAGTGGACTATTCATGGACCTTGCACACAGAATCTAAACATAACAGCAGACTTGTCCGATCCATTTTAAATCAATCTATCTGCAGTGCCTGGATTGTATTGGAACTGAACATTAGAAACATATATTTGTAACCATGTGAAGAAAAGGATTCCTAACAAGTTAATAATTAATTTGATTTATTATTGTCACATGTATTAGTAAACTGCGAAAAGTATTGTTTCTTGCATGCTATATAGACAAAGCATGCTGTACATAGAGAAGGAAAGGAGAGAGTGCAGAATGTTGTGTTGCAATCATTGCTTGGGTGTAGAGAAAGTTTAACTTAGTGTGAGATAGTCAAAAGTCTGATGGCAGCAGGGAAGAAGTTGTTCTTGAGTCAGTTGATACATGACTTCAGACTTTTGTATTTTTTTCCCAATGGGAGAAGGTAGAAAAGAACATGTTCGGGGTGCGTGGGGTCATTAATTATGCTGGCTGCTTTTCCGAGGCAATGGGAAGTGTAGACAGAGTTAATGGATGGGAGGTTGGTTTGCATGACAGACTGGGCTTCATTCACAACCCTTTGTAGTTTCTTATGGTCTTGGGCAGAGCAGGAGCCACACCAAATTCTAATACAACCAGAAAGGATGTTTTCCATGATGCATCAGTAAAAGTTGGTGAGAGTCATAGTGGACATGCCAAATTTCCTTGAAGTAGAGGCGTTGGTGGGCTTTCTTAACTATAATGTCGACATGGGGGACCAGGACAGGTTGTTGGTCATCTGGACACCTAAACATTTGAAGCTCTCGACCATTTCTATTTCATCCCCATTGATGTAGACAGGGGCATGTTCTCCACCACGCTTCCTGAAGTCGACGACTGTCTTCTTCATTGTTTTGATATTGAGGGAGAGATTATTGTCACTGCACCAGTTCACCAGATTCTCTTTCTCATATCTGCACTCCGTCTCATCATTGTTTGAGATCTGACCCTCTACGGTGGTATCATCAGCAAACTTGAAAATCAATTTGGAGGGGAATTTGGCTACATAGTCATAGGTATATAAGGAGTATAGTAGGAGCACAGTGGTCAGCACCGCTGCTTCACAGCTCCAGGGTCCTGGGTTTGATTCCCAGCTCGAGTCACTGTCTGTGTGGAGTTTGCACATTCTCCTCGTGTCTGTGTGGGTTTCCTCCGGGTACTCTGGTTTCCTCCCACAGTCCAAAGATGTGCGGGTTAGGTTGATTGGCCATGCTAAGAAATTTCCCCTTAGTGTCTAGGGATGTGTAGGTTAGAGGGATTAGTGGGTATAATGTGTAGGGACATGGGGGTAGGGCCTGGGTAGGATTGTGTTCCTTGCAGACTCAATGGGCCGAAGGGCCTCTTTCTGCACTGTATGATTCTATGATTCTATGAGTTGAGGGCAGAGCTTTGTAGGGCACCAGTGTGGATGATCGTGGAGGAGGTGTTGTTGCCTATTCTTACTGATTGTGGTCTGTGGGTTGGGAAGTTCAGAATCCAGTCACAGAGGGAGGAGCTGAGCCCTAGGCCATGGAGTTTAGAGATGAGTTTCGTAGAAGTAATGGTGAATAATGATGACAAAATTCATAGGCAGAACACAGTCTTTCAGAGAACAGGGGATCAGCAAGGAGTTAAATGATTTTTAGACACACTAACATGAACAGTTTACACATATGTGAATGCAGTAAGAGAATCAAAACAATTAGTTATGTCATATGCTAAAATATATTTTAAATGCATTGTTCACTTTAGTCAAGCAAAGTTACCAAAAGGCATGGTGGTAATGTCATTAGTTTAAACCCAGAGGTCTGAGAATCAGCTATTCAGTAGTAGTCATATCAGGAAGATTCCTATGAGGGAATGTTCTTTGTAACATTGATGAATAATTACATTCACTGCCCAGACACAAGGATAGATATGTCCCTGGACACAGGAACACATGTCGTTACCAGGCAACAGAGAAATAGTCAGAACCAAGAAGGGAGAAAATGTCCAGACTTGTTGGACAAATAAGATATCACCATGCTATTAAGTATCATATGGTTGGTTGAGGTAAAAGTAAAATGTGTTTATTAGTCACAAGTAGGTTTACATTCACACTGCAATGAAATTACTGTGAAAATCCCCCAGTCGCCATACTTGGGCATCTGCTTGTGTACACTGAGGGAGAATTCAGCATGGCCAATACACCTGGCCAGCACTTTTTTTGGATTTTGGGAGGAAACCGGAGCACCCAGAGAAAATCTATGCAGACAGGGGAGAATGTGCAAACTCCACACAAACAATGACCCTAGCTGGGAATCAAACCCGGGTCCCTGGCACTGTGAGGCAGCAATGCTAACCACTGTGCCACCCTGCTGCCCTCTGGTCGGAGATTTGTACTGATATATGACTGTTAAAGAAAATTGATTTTAAGCTAATGAAAGGCGGAATTGTTGATTAGAAAAAACTATAATTGATCAGTATTTTGCTACGTATATTAGATCCTCCAGAGTGGTTCTGTAGCTCTATTCCCAGACTATTTAACCCTTTGGGAGTTTCTGGTCAGCTGTATGTTTGTTTTGTTTGTTACACAGGGATACAATCGGCCACCTTCAAATTTCCCCACAACACCCTGGATCAGGTTGCGTTAAATGCTTAAAGGAATTGATTATGTGAGTCAGAGCATGCAGACAGGAATTTAGTACACAGACATCAGATGGCATGATGTGGAAGAAAATCCAGACAACAACACAAGCTTCGGTTGTGAAAGAAATGATATTTCACCACTAATCTTCCAAATCCTACTCTGTTATTTCTACAACAGCAATATATCAGGACTGGGAGTTATCAGTTGAATTAGGGACTGAGAATGACAGAATTGCTGATGAGATGGTTATTGATTTACACCAGAGTCCAAGCACTTATAATAGCTTTGTCACACACACATAGACAAGGGTTGAGGAATGATAGAATTATACGATGCTAAACCACAAAAGGAAGCTATTTGTCTCCTCGAGTATGCACTTCTTAATTCTTAGGAAGAGCAATCCAGTTGCCTCAAACTCCATTATTCCTTCTTATCCTTGCAATATTTTCTCCCTCAGTTACTTAATTATTTATTAAAGGTTACTATTGAATCTACATCCTCCACCCTGCCAGACAGTATATTTCAAATCCTAAGCACATACTCCATCATAAAAGGCTTTCCTCATGTCATCTGTGTTTCTTTTCTCAATCATCTTAAATCTTACTATCCATCCTTCAGCCATTGAAATTTTTCTCTTTATTCAGTCCGGAAGGATAATCAGGTCTAGGGGAGCAGAGGGTGGTGGTGGATAGTCAGGTCAAGGGGGATGATTTTTGTAGGGAATCTTTTAAATGCAGTTAAATAATTCTTCGTGATTTAGATGTATGTTGTCCACATGCAAGTTTATCACTCAGATACCAAGTTACAACAACTACTGTGCTTATACACTAGATACATACAATTTGGTTCCTTTAGATCCAGTGTGTTCAAATTTGGCCTCTCTAAATATTGTGTCTCTAGCTGTAGTGTGTTAAATGAACTCTCCTTTGATATTTTGTGTATCTTTGTTTAATGACCTTTATCATGATACCCTAGCCATGTATCAAAGTGAATTCTTCAGCACCCAATGTCCATACTTGGCAGTTCTGTAGGTTTAAGTATTAAGTAATCATTATTACGAAGGGAACATGATGATCTTGAGCAGCCTTGTCCAACTTTATCACATGGGGCCCACATTTCAATTTTCTGCACGCTCAGGATGGGGCAGTGGAGGATGGAGCGGCAGTGAACAAATTCCTAAAAGATAAGTTTGGCACAATATTAAACATGAATTTGAAAAAATGCTGATGTATGAAAAGAAATAATTTGCTGAAAAAAGAAATCACAACAATAAATTGATAGTTAAAATATGAGTATCATACATTGAATGTCACACTTACCCCATTCTCTTTTACACACACGCCCTCTCTTTTCACACTCACCCTCTCTCTCACACCCAAACTCACCCCTTCTCTCTCACATATACTTACACACTTTCTCCCACACACACCCTCTCTTTCTCTTATACTCACCCTGTCTCTCACACACTCATCTCTCGCTCACACAAATTTTCTCAGGCATACCCTTTCTCACACATACACATGCACATACACCCTTAATCTCTCACAATCACCCTCTGTCTCTCATACACGCATCTTCATAGTAACTTCATTGCAGTATTAATGTAAGCCTTACTTGTGATTAATAAATAAACTTTATTTCTCATACACACACTCACTCTCTCACATACTCACCTTCTCTCACATACATCCTCTCATACTGTCTCACACATACCTTGTCTTTCTCACACACTCACCCTCTCTCTCACACATTCACCCTCTGTCTTTTGCACATTCATCTTCTCCCACACTAAACTACTCTTTTGCACACACTCACCCTCAATCTCTCACACTCACCCTCTATATCTCACACAATTACCTTCTCTCGCACACTCAACTTCTCTTTTGCACACACTCACTTCCTCTCTCTTACACAGACTCATTCCCTCTCTCTTACACAAACTCGCTCTCTCATACAAACACTCACTCTCTTTCTCTCTCACACTCACTCACTCTCTTACACAAATTCATCCTCTCTCTCACATACTCAACCTCTCACATTCACACCCCTCACACACACTCACTCTTTCTCTGTCACACACTCACCCTCCCTCTCATACACACATACATCCACTGCCTCTCACACACTTCCCTTCTCTCATGCACTCACTTCTCTCTCACTCACACTCTCTCTCATATATTCACCTTCACTCTCACACACACACACACACACACACACACTCTTACTCATCCTTCTCTCTTACAAAATTTCATTCTCTCTCTCTCACACTCAACCTCTCTCTTACACACTCACTCCCACTCTCTTCTGCACACTCACCCCCACAGCCCCCCCCCCCCAGCTACCCTCACCCTCTCAAACACAATCACCTATCTCTGTTATGCACATTTAACCCCCTCTACACCACCATTACCCCTTCTCTTACCAGCCTCACCCTCATGCTCCAATACCTGCTTATCCACACTCACCCACCCTCACACTCACACATGGACCACCCACCTTATTGACATTTAAAATCATCCATGCTTACATTCACTGACCTGCTCACATATTACCCCACCTGCCCTCACACTCATTCACTCAATTATTCTCACTCACTCACCTATTCTCCCACTCATTTGCCTACCCACCCGTACACACACATACACACCACTCACCCTCATACTCACCCACCAGCAATGTGGTTGACTCTCAACTTCCCTCCAAGGGAAACTAGAGATGGACAATAAATGTTGGCAATCAGTGGTGCCCATGCCCCACAAATGAATAAATAAACCCCTCACAATCACCCACATTCATATTCACTTACCTGCCATCATATTCATTCACCCCACCCCATCAATCACCCACCCACATTCACTCACCCATCGTCATTCACCCACGTTCAATTACACACCCTCAATCACCCACCCTCACACCCTCACCCATACTCCCTCACACACCTACCCACACACTAATTCAGTCACATACCCTCACTCATTCACCTACTCACTCACCCTCAGTCAGTTGAGTCCTTGTCAACACTTTGCTAGCGCAGCTTCAGCAATTTTCATTCCCCTGCCCATTCCTTCTAACCCTGGAGATGTTTCTCCTCAGTTATTTATCCAATTACATTTTGAAATCCCTAATTGTATTTATCGCTAGCATACTCTCAGGCAGTGTATCCCAGATCCTAACTGTACAAATGTCTCCCTGATCTTGCTGTTTAGTACTTTTGCCCATTTGTGACCAGGGTCTTGAGCCTGGACCAAAAGAAACAGTATTTCTCTACCATATATAGTCATGCAAAAGCTGCATCTTTGACACCAACTTTAGGCCAAAAGTCAGAGGATTGACTTTTACATGGTAATGCTTTTGAGAAACTGACATCAGTGCATGGTTTGGACCCAAGAAAGACTTGTAGTGGAATAGAATGAAAACCAGCAAAGCAAAAGAATTAGTTATCTAACATTTATTTATTTTATAACACACAATCAAATTATATACCAACACAATATAAAAGCAAACCATAATGAATTAACTCCAGCACTTCATACTGAAATCCTTCAAAAGGTCTCTGATCACCATCAGAATCACCAATCAATTCATCCCAGTAGCCTAGTGGTATTACACCATCATTTGAATCCTCCTTGTCTTCATCATCATCATTCGGCATGGTCAATCCACAAGTAATCATCCTCTGTACCGTTTAATGCATTCGATACTCCACACTGTAGTAATGATTCTTTGACAAGACAGCGGCCAATTTCATTTTGATGTGACTATGATGCAATGGCACAATGCTGCTAGTGAGAGTGCTTGCATATTTTTGAATTAAATTTTTTCGACCTTCTAACGTCCAATTGCTCCACATCTTTCAAATGCAGTCTTTAAGGGAATTATACACACAACCAAAAACTGAACAAGACACTCTTAAAATCATCGGGATTAACTGCCATACTGATGTTGATTGATTTCACATCATAGCCTACTGCAGTGTCGACAAGACATGATCTGACCATATCCCAGACTTGCTGATCTCAAATTTCACACTTCTTTGATTCATTTTTTTGCAAAAGCCTTTATCCAAACAGTCGTTCTGATGGACATGGATGACAATGCCTTTCTGAAATTTCTCTCTGGGAAGAGATATGTGTTCAAATATAGCCATCAGTTTTAATTTGTATGCCATCCACCCTACAGGATAGAACCACTGTGAACTATGCCTTCTAGTCGCCAGCCATTTTTACAGGGGCAGCTTTTCACCAACTTTGTTAATGGTCTTGTCTATTGGCATGTTAAAGTTCATCTGTGCTTCATCCATATTTCCAATACTGACCAATCGACATCTCATATTCTATTCATTGATGTCAGATGAAAAAATGGTGGAATTTGATGATTTTATCATTGAGGTCAGGAGGCAGATGCTGCGAAATGTTTACCTGCTGACGGAGAGCCAAATTATACCTTTTCATTGATCTTATGCACCACCTGACAATGGATTTGAATTCTGGAATACCAACTTCCTTCATTTCTCTGAGGGTGTTGAGTCAGATAGATTCATGGGTGATAAGTCATCACTTGGCCAATGTTGATTAACCCATTCTGCAAGTGAGGCCATTTTCTCAATTTTCCTCTGCTGATGCTTTTATTATTAACTATAGTAATTGCTGGTAAATAATTAATAATTAATAATTACAACCTTAATAAAAACAAACATCAACTTTTACGTGAGGTGTATGAAAAATCTTGGGTTCTCTCTGAAATTCAGTGATTGAGGTTACTCTCTGGGCACCAAACTTCAGGTGTTTAAGTCCCAGGTGATGTACAGCCATTCCCTCTTGGGCTTGTGCTTTGAGGGTTTCTTCCACCCTGGGAAAATATTGCTCCCATCCTGGACTTCATTGAGGCTGAACTACTATGCCTATAAGCCATTCATGAAATATTCAGAAATTATTTTGCACCAGACATGATTTCAGGTATCCGGCCTCCATTTATGTCAATGAACCTTTAAGAGAAGAACACTGCCTGATCATGTGATCAGCAAACAATGCTGCTGGGCCCACTTGCTGCATGTAAGGCTGTTAGAAAATTTGAGGTTAGAGGAGCACTGCAGGAGCAATGAGGCAGCTGTTCAGCCAAGTGCCACAATCAGGGAAATTAGGTGGTACACCAAAATTGCATTGCACCTACTTTCATATCAACAGATATGTGTAGTTTAGAAATTGAAATCTTAAAGCTCCAAAAAAGGGGCACAAATTCTAGCCCTACATATATGCCATTGAAAAAGACAACTACAATAATTTTATGATGCCATGGATCACAGGAGATTTTAAACTAATTGAAGTTGAAGAAGAAGACCTATGCAGGCTATAGAATACAAAGTAAAAAGCAGAATGAGAGAAGAGGTTGAATCTGAAAAGCTAAGAGACAGAATAAAAACCATGAAAAGGATCAGTGAAGTGTTTTAGAAGAGGATCGGTAAAAACAAGTTGTCAATAGCGAGACTGGGCCTGAGAGGAGAGCGCTTGTTAATTTGAAGATAGCAGTGAAAAGAGGCTGCGATTTTTAATTAGTTTGTTACATTGCTCTTTACTAAAGAGAATACTGAAAAGGAGACAACTTGAGAAGTGGTTGAAAGTGAATTAGGTTATATTACAGTGGATAATAGGAAAATTTTAGTTAAATTAGTCAAGAAAGACAGAGGCAGTATCTGATGGAATATACACAACAATGGTTTCATACGAGACTTTTTATAGCATCTTACTATAGAGCTATTCAGATGACTGAAGTGCCAAAACACAATTCATTAAGAACAAGCCTGATTGTAAAAAATGAGTCAATTCAATTTACAATATGATGGCAGCTAGACTACCAGCTTGAACAAGACACTGCCACAAGTCTCATAGATTCAATATGAGTACAGTAGAATTGAAGGGCACAATGTTTACTGACCTGATCCGTAGGCATTGGATAGTGCAAAGCTGTGAGTCCTAACAATATTGTGGCATTGGTATTGCAGACTGGTACTCCAGAACTAGCTGCACTACTAGCCAAGCTGTTCCAGTACAGCTACAACACTGGCATCTATGCAACAATGAAAATTGCCCAGGTATGTCCATTCAGGCTAAATCCAACCCAGCCAATTTTTGTCCATTCACCAACTCCATCATCAGCAACGTGATGGAAAATATAATAGACAGTGCAATCAAACGCCACTTACTCAGCAATAACTTGTTTACTGACACTCAGTGTTCCACTTGGGCCACTCAGATCCTGACCTCACAATAGCATTGGTACAACAGTAGACAACAAAGCTGAGCTCAAAAGATGAGGTGAATGATGAGATGGCATCAAGGCAGCACTTGACCAATTGTGGCATAAAAGAGCCTAACAGAACTGAAGGCAATGAATCTCAGGGGAAAACTCTCCACTGTTGGAGTCATACCTGGCACAAAGAAAATGATTATGATGATTGGAGGCCAATTATCTCAGTTCCAGGCCACTACTACAGGAGTTCCTCAAGGTAGTGTCCTTTACCTAACCATCATCACTTGTTTCAATAAGATCCTTCCCTTCATCATAATATCAGAATTGAGGATGTTTGCAGATGAATGCACAATGTTTAGCACAATTTGCAACACCACAGACACTGAAGCAATCCACCTTCATATGCAGCAAGACCTGGACAATATAGCAGTTTGGACTGACAAGTGGTAAGTAACATTCACACCACACAAGTGCCAGGCAATGATTATCTCCAAAAAGAGAGAATCTAACCATCTCCCCATGGCATTTAATGGCTTGCCATTGCTGAATTCCCACTATCAATATCCTGAGCGTTTCCATTGACCAGAAACTAAACTGGAGTAGCCATATAAATATTGTAGCTACAAGAGAGGGTCAGAGAATGGAAATTCTGCAGTGAGTGACCCACCTATTGACTGCCCATAGCCTGTCCACCACCTACCAGGCAGAAGTTAAGAGAGGTGATGCAATAATCTCCACTTAGCTGGATGACAGCAGCTCCCACAACACTCAAGAAGCTTAACACCATCCAGGACAAAGCAGTTCACTTGATTGGCATCCCATCCACCATAGTAAACATTCACTCCCTCCACTGCCAATGTACAGTGACAGCATTGTGTACCAACTGCAAGATGCACTGGAGAAACTTACCAAAGCTCCTTCAACAGCACCTTTCAAACCAATGACTTCCAAAACTTAGAATAAAATGGGCAGCAGATGTATTGGAACACCACCAAGCGCCCCTCCAAGACACGCATCAACCTGACTTGAAAATATCTCACCGTTCCTTTGCTACCAATGGATCAAAAACCTGAAACTCCTTCCCTCGCAGCACTGTAGGTATACTTACAACATATGATTTGTGGTCACTCAGGAAGGTGATTCATCATCACTAAAGGTAAAGGTAACCAGTGATGCCTGCATCCCATTAACAAATATTGAACAAATGGATGCACCCAAGCCATGTTCTGCCATCACCAAGAAGGCAAAGAGTGTGACCGTGCAGTTTCCAGAGTGGGGACTGTATGATAAACATTGTACATGTGCCAAAATGTATCATGATAACAAAGCTACAGCAGCAGGTGAACTAGATCTAGATGAAGTTGACATACAGCAATCCAGAAGTCCAAGACAGTGATGCTGATGGCTGAAGGAAGCTTACTGTCTAGATGGAAAAACATTGATTTCAGAGGGGATAATGAAATCTCCTAGCACAGTGACCAGATTTCCTGAAACAGCAGGCAGACCATAGTGCAAGAGGAGACCATTGTGGTAATGTAAATATTTTGGGTGGTTCAGTGACAGATAATGAAATTGGAAACTAGTCAGGAGCAACTATTAGTGACTTGAAACCGCATAACTTTAATTTGCAAAATGGCAAGTCTTGACACAAAGCAGGAGTCTAGATATGGCCTGAATTTTTCACCTAATTGACGTGCACACTTGGCAGGCCTGGGAGAGGGTGTGAAATATGCTTCTGTCCACAGTTGGCCTAGGAGTGTGATTTCACGCTGGTTGGCCTATCAACAGCCAGCCAGCATTAAATAGATGCTGTGAAAGGCTGAGTGCTGCCAGGAAGAGCACTGGCAGGGTGTGGGCTGGCACTTCCAATATGTTCCCCTGGGAGGACAGCCTCTGCGGAGCTGTCTTAGAGAGCTGTGAAAATAAATATGGATGGATAAACAATATCACCAGTGTCTAGGCAGTACAGGCACAGACCTCAATCCCCAGACACATCAGTTAATTTTACTTAAGCCCTGATCTTTCATCCTGCCCGGTCAACCGGTGTTTAATTAACTTAAACTGTCTTCCTGATCATCGACAGGCGCAGTTTTGACTCTCGCGTGTGTATATGTTGACGTCATGACGAGTGCCCAGCATCTTCTCATGCAATTTCATGCTTCCTGATTGGGTATATGCCCAAACCGTGTATGTAAAATTCTGACCTGGAAGTTTTACATGTTTTGATTAGGTTCAAATCTAAAAGGGTCTCTGCTGAATGTTGCCTTTGTGATTTTGAAGACCCTGTTTGTAATATCTTCAACTACATGAGAAAGCATTTGGATTGGGTCATCGTGAGGAGCATTTTGATTGTTAGAAAAGATGCCACTGTTAAATATTGAAAGAGAAGTATCAATTCCAGAAAGTGAAATACTGAACAAACAACTGAAACAATATTTGACTGAAGAATTGAACTTACCTAATATTTGTAATTGAAGAAATTAATTTACCCATTGAATTCAGGTAATAATGGTATCTTGTGTGCAAGACTTATTGCAGTTTATTCATTTCAGGATGAAGATAAAATGACATACGCCAAACAGAAAAATCATGGAAATGGTTTAGTGTAATAATCAAGTGATGTCATGACAATAGCTAGATGTGTGTGTGGACTTGAGTCAAAAAGGTGAGTTTAAAGAAGATTTTAAAAGTGGTGAAATAAAAAATTTCAAAAATAGTCTTCAACAAGCAGGACGGGGGCACCTGAAGGATCTGTCTCTAAAAATACACAAATATTAAAACACTTTATCGCCCGTTCACACTTTGCAAATCAGATCACAAGGCTGCTTCCTGCTTCCAGCTTACAAACAAATACTGAAGCAGAGAATCCAATAAAGAAAGTCATGCAATGTTGGTCTGAGGAATCAAATGGTCTCCCATGGGACTGCTGTGAGTCAGTGTACTGGTCAATGTTTAAGAACCTGAATGAGTTTGCCACTGCAGTAACAAATTTCATTAGTAATTGAGTAGAAGACTGTGTGCCAAAGAAGCAAATCCGTGTGTTTCCCAGCCAGAATCCATTGAAAAACAATGATTTCCACTGCTTGCTAAAGTGTAGGTCTGAGGCATTCAAGTCAGGTGACCCTGACCTTTTCAAGAAATCCAGATGAGATCTACAGAGAACCATCAGAGATCACAGAATCCCTTCAGTGCAGAAGGAGGCCATTCAGCCCATTGAGTCTGCACTGACCACAATCCCACCCAGGCCCTATTCCTGATGCCAAGAAACAGTCCTGGACCAAGCTAGAGTCCAAGGCTAGGCACACAGACAGCCACCAATTATGGCAAGGCCTGCATTACATAATATGCTACAAGATGAAGGCACGTAGAATCACCAGCAAAAATGCACCCTTCCCTGAAGAAATGCTTGTTTTGAGCAAGAGGTCAACAAGAGGATGCCTTCTGCCTGGAGCCTCAGCTGAACCAATATCCAAGGTCACCATCACAAACGTCAGACCAGCCTTCTTGAAAATTAACCCACAGAAAGTGAATGGCCCAGATGAAATACTCGGACGGGATCAGATCCTGCACTGACTAGCTGGTGGGGGATTCGCAGACATCTCTAACCTCTCTTTGCACCAATCCGAGGTTCCTATCTGCTTCAAGAAGATGACTATCATCCCTGTGCCAAAGAAAAGCCAGGTGGTGTGCATTAATAACTATCGCCGGGGGGCTCTGACATCCATCATTATGATGCGCTTTGAAAGGTTAGTCATGGCACGCATCAACTCCGACCTCCCAGATTGCCTAGATCCATTGCAGTTCGCCTAATGCTGCAACAGATCCACAGCAGATGCCATTTCTCTGGTTCTACATTCAGCCCTGGAACACCTGGATAACAAAGACACTTACATCATTCTTCTATTTATTGACTACAGCTCAGCCTTTAACACTAGTATTCCCATGAAACTCATCTCCAAACTCCATGGCCTAGGGCTGGGTTCCTCCCTCTGAGACTGGATCCTGAACTTCTTAACCCACAGACTGCAATCAATAAAGATAGGCAACAACACCTCCTCCATAATTATCCTCAACCCCAGTGCTTCACAAGCCTGTGTCCTCAGCCCTTTACCATACTCGTTATACACCCATTACTGTGTGGCCAAATTCCTCTCCAACTCAATTTTCAAATTTGCTGATGACACCATCATAGTGGGTCAGATCTCAAATAAGGATGAGATTTTGTACAGGAAAGAGATAAAATATCTGGTGAGACGGTGCAATGACAATAATCTGTCTGTCAATGTCAGTAAAATGAAGGAGATAGTCATTGACTTTAAGAAGAATAGTGGAGGACATGTCCTTGTCTACATCAAAGACAATGAAGTAGAAATAATTGAGACTTTAAATTTCTAGGTGTCCAAATCACCAACACCTATGCTGGTTCCTCCATGCTAACACTGTAGTTAAGAAAGCCCACCAACACCTCTATCTCAGGAGGCTAAGGAAATTCACCATGTCCGCTACAACTCTCACCAATGTTTACGGATACACCATATAAAGTATTCTTTCTGAATGTATCACAGCTAGGTACGGCTCCTGCTCTGACCAAAAACTATTAGAAACTACAAAGGGCTGTGAAAGTAGCCCAGTCCATTACGCAAACCAGCCGCCCATCCATTGACTCTGGCTACACTTCCCACTGCTCGGGGAAGCAGCCAGCATAATGAAGGATTCGACGCCTGGACACATCTTTTCCACCTTCTTTCGTTGGGAAAAAAGATACAAAAGCCTGAAATCACATGCTAACCCACTCAAGAACAGCTTCTTCCCTACTGCCATCAGACTTTTGAATGGACTTACCTTATATTAATTTGATCGTTCTTTGCACCCTAACTATGACTGTAACACAATCTTCCGCATCCTCTCCCTTCTTTCTCTCCTATGAACTCTATGTATGGAATGCTTTTACAGCCTGCAAAAAACAATACTTTTTACTATATACTAATACACGTGACAATAATAGATAAAACCAAATAAAAAATATAATGAGTATGAAGGAGACTGGATGGAGTGGGATGCAGTGGAGCATTTGTACACAGATATAAAAATGAAGGAGATTATAGCTATAATTTCTGTAATTTTGAGCCCGCATTCTATGTCTGTATCACTAGCACAGGGTGTAATGATAAAATTCTGTTTTGATCTGGAGCAGATCTCCATATCTTAATTTTTCATCTCTTCAAATGTGGATGGAGTTAACATTGGTTGAAACTGATTTTAGTTCAGGCAAAATCACATAGGATGCCAACCTTTATCTCCAATCTTCAGTTACTTTATAGAGTGGAGCTCTACAATTAATCACCTGCTTCCTTCTGTCTGCAATTGGCATCAACATTCATTCCTTAGAGAACTGTCACTTAAGTAGCAGCTCTTACTCGTGGCAGTGAAAATTGCAAGCTGAAGCCCATCTTTCATTAACACCATCAGGAATAAAGGTGTGCTCATGTATGCCTGGCACTGGAAATATACTTCATTCTCCAGACCTTTCGATAGGTAGCAAAGGTTGTGGATTGAGATGCTCCTTGCAACATCTCTCATCCATCAATGACTGTCTTTAAGGGAGGATCAGTGATCAGACTCAAAGATCAAATCCAATTTATCAGGTGCACTTCAAGCATGCGTGCTGTGTTGAAACCAGTCTTCCTCGTGTAAGTGTGAATGTCAGTCACTTAAGTGGACTTCCAACATGTCAGTCTGCCATGTATGCTCCAATAAAGCATGCTTGAGTCATTTCCCTGGAGTGTGGCGACGAGGGGATTTTCACAGCAATTTCATTGCAGAGTTAATGTAAACCTCCCAGCAAAAATAGCGAGGGTATGCCCGATACGAGTGCAGGGTTTCTGGATTCAGGCTTCCAGCGTCATTTTGATGAAGGACTGGGTTCTTCCATCTCCATGAAAATTCAGGTCAGCATTAATGTTTTGGGTTGTGACTATTTAGTCAAACAGAACTATTTGGTTATTCATTGTTAGTCATATACTTTAACTACTTAAGTGGTAATAAATGACATTCTGCATTTATCTGACACTAGTTATTAATCTGCATCCACCCAAACAGTAAGAAAATTAATGAAGTTTTTGGAGATGCCAAGACTGAGCCAAGGCAAAGTATATCATTTCATCTGTGTTCACAATATCGAAACGCCTTGTATTCTAGAACAAGGTCACTGATATCTCCTTACAAAAGCAGCCTCAATATCTCAGGAGCATGAGCCAAATGTTTCAGGATTTATCTTGTGCTTAGATAGTTTATGTTACTTAATATGCTGTCTGGCTGCATTTAGTTTCCTTTTTAAATTATATTACTGAGCTATACAAAAATAATGTGCATGAGTGGTATGGGAATGATACAAAAGTGATAAGATTACTACTCTGCACTCGTATCTGGCTCACCCTCATTATTTTTGCTCGGAGGCTTACATTAACTCTGCAATGAAATTACTGTGAAAATCCACTGAATATTAATAGTTGGGGATTCAGTGATGGTAATGTAATTGAATGGCAAGGGGCAATGGTTAGATTCGATTTTATTGGAGATGGTCATTGCCTGGCACTTGCATAAGGTGAATGTTACTTGACACTTGTCAGTCCAAGTCCAAAATTGTTGAGGTCTTGTTGCATTTGGGTATGGACTACTTCAGTACCTGAGAAGTCGTGCATGATATTGAACGTTGTACAGATATCAGTGAACATCCCTACTCATGACTTTGTGATCAAAGGAAGGGCATTGATAAATTAACTGAGGCTAGCTGGGCCAAGGATACTATCCTTAGGAATACTTGCAGTGATGGTCTGGAACTGTGATGATTGACCTGCAACTACTATAATCATCTTTTTTTTATGCCACATATGATTCCAACCAAAGGAAGGTTTCCCCCTAATTCCCATTAACTCCTGTTTTATTAGGGATCCTTAATGCCATACTTGGTCAAGTGCTGCCTTGGTGTCAAAGGCAGTCACTCTCACCTCATCTCTGGGGTTCATCTTACAAAAACAGAAAATGCTGGAAAATCTCAGCAGGTGTGACAGCATCTGTGGAGAGTAAATACAGTCAATGTTTTGAGTCTGTGTTCTGATGAAGGATCACCCAGACTCGAAACATTGGCTCTCTTCTTCTCCACAGATGCTGTCAGACCTCCTGAGATTTTCTAACATTTTCTGTTTTTGTTTCAGACTCCAGCATCTATGGTATTTGGCCTTTATCCTGGTGTTCAGCTCTTAGATCCATCTATGAACGAAGGCTCTAATGAGGTCAGGAGCTCAGTGATCCTGGAAGGACACAAACTGAGTATCCATGAGCAGGTTATTGCTGAGTAAGTGCCACTTAATAGCATTATTGATGACCCCTTCCAATTTTGTTGATGATCAAGAGTAGACTGCTGGGGGTAGTAATTTTCTGGTGGAATTTGCCCTGTTTCTTATTTATAAGACATACCTTGGTAATTTTTCACGTTATCAGGTAGTTGCCAGTGTATAGTTGTACTGAAGTAGCTTGGCTAGGAGCATGGCAAGTTCTGGAGTACAAGTCTTCAGTACTGTTGCCAGAATTTTGTCAAGGCCCATAGACTCTGCAGTATTCAGTGCCTTCGGTCATCTCTTGTGATGACATGGAATCAATCAAATTGGCTGAAGACTGACATCTGTGCTGCTAGAGATCTTCTGAGAAAGTCAAGGTCATCATCCACTCAGTACTTCTAGCTGAAGATTGTTGCAAATGCTTCAGCCTTATCCTTTGCACAGATGTCATGGAGGATGGGGATATCTTGGAGTCTCTGTCTCCCGTTAGTTGTTTAAATATCCACCACCAACCAACACTGGATGTGACCACTCTGCAGAGGTGATGACCAAGTGGAATTATCGCTAGACAATTAATCCAGAAACTCAGCTAATGTTCTGGGGACACGGTTTCCAATCCTGCCAAGGCAGGTAATGGAATTTTAATTCAATAAAAAATATCTGAAATTAAAAATCTACTGATGATTGTGAAACCATTGTTGATTGTTGGAAAAACCCATCTGGTTCATTTATGTCCTTTTAGGGAAGGAAATATGCTGTCCTTACCTGGTCTGGCTTACATGTGACTCCAGAGCAAGAGGAATGGGCAATAAATGCTGGCCAGTCAGCGCCACCCGTGTCCCACAAATGCATAAAATGAAGAGTTTAGATCTGATCCGTTGGTTGTGGAATTGCTTAGCTCTGTGTGTTACTTGCTGCTTGGGCTATTTGGCATGCAAGTAGTCCTATGTTGTAGCTTCAGTAGATTAACAACTCACTTTAGGTACGCTCTTAACATGGCTTCCTACACTCTCCGTCAACCAGAGTTGATCCCCTGACTAGGTAAAGTGGGGAATATGCCAAGCCATGAGAGTACAGATCGTGGTTGAATATAATTCTGCAGTTGCTGATAGCCCACATTTCCCTATGAATGCCCAGTCTAGATCTATTCAAACTCTATCCCACTTAACATGGTGGCGACTGGACTTCATCTCCAGAAGGACTGTGTGGCGATCACTCCTATTGATCCCATCATGGACAAATGCATCTGTAGCAGGCAAGTTGGTGAGGATGAGGTCAAGTATGCTTTTCTCTCTTGTTGGTTCCCTCATCACATATTGCAGCCTCAGTCTACCAGCTATGTCCTTTAGGACCCTACCAATGGGTCTGTGGTCATACTACAAAGCCACTTTTGGTGATGGACATTGAAGTCCCCCATCCAGAGTACATTCCACACCCTTGCCACCCCCTGTGTTTCCTCCAAGTGATACTCAACATGGAGGAGTACTGATTCATCATCTGAGGGGGTATGGTGCATGGTAGTCAGCAGAAGGTTCTCTTGCACATGTTTGACCTGGTGCCATGAGACTTCATAGAGTCCAGAGTTGATATGAAGACTCCCAGAGCAACCCCCCTCCTGACTGTATACCACCGTGTGGCCAAGTCATCTCTGCTAGATTTGTCATGCCAGTAGGATAGGTCATGCCAGGAATGGTGATGGTGTTATCTGGGACATAATCTGTATGATCCTGTGTCTATGATTATGTCAGGCTGTTGCTTGACTAGTCTATGAGACAGCTCTCTCAATTTTGACACAAGCTTCCAGATGTTAGTAAGGAGGACTTTTCAGAGTCAACAGGGCTGGATTTGCTGATGATGTTTCCAGTGCCTAGGTCGATGCCAAGTGGTCCATTCAGTTTCATTTCTTCCTTTTCCTTTGGTAGTGGTTGAATACAACTGAGTGGTTTGCTAGGCCATTTCAGAGGACATTTTAGGAGTCAACCAAATTTCTACAGGTCTGGAGTCAAATGTAGGTCCCCAAAGGACCTTGGTGACTAGTTGGATTTTTATGACAATTGAGAATGGTTCCATGGTCATTACTAAACTTTTAATTCCAGAAGTTTTATTGAGTTTAAATTCCATCTGCCATGGTGGGATTTGAACCTGGATACACAAAGTGTAACCCTGGGCCTCTGGATAATTAATCTGGTAACAATACCACTGCGCCATCGCTCTTCCGCAATTTATATCAGAGCTTAAAGGGTTAAATTGTGCAGATAGTTTTCATAAACTTTGATATTGTTCCCATGAGTAGAAGGTTAAAAGATGAGCTATTTGAGTTACTTACAATGATAAAAGGATTTGTTAGGGTAGGTGGATAGAAACTATTTTCTCTGGTGAGAGAGTCCAAAACAAGGGGATATCATAATTAAATTAGAACTGGATCATTTAGCAGTGAAATCAGGAGGCACTTTTACTCAAAGGTTAGTCGGAATCTGGACTTTGCCTTGCACCACTCCTGCCCCTGCAAGAGGCTGTGGAGTTTGGATCATTTGTACATTTCAACACTAATATCGATGATTTAACCTGTTCAAGTGCTTTTCCTGGAAACTTGATGGTGGGAAATGCGTCCAAGGAAATCTTCAGAAACTTAACCTGGGCCCTATATTTTTGAAAAGACTCGGAGGCAATCCCTAAAAATAAACTGGTGCAGTATCAGCCCTTTATCTGGTAGTTTCTCCTATATATTCCACCAATCTGTCAGGAAAATTGTCACTCTAATTGCTAGCCTTTTTTGAAGTTTTTTAATTATATCCTCACACTCTTAGCTGTAAACTGATGAGTAATCAGTGGTAATACCACTGTACAAGAGGTCACAAGAGACACAAAAATTGTAGCTGGATGACTGTTAGGAACAGATAATCACTCCAAATAACTGATCAATCCATGAGCAAGCCTGACAGACAGTTAAACACAACACGGGGATTAAAGTTCACGATTCTGTTCCTAATTTAAATTCCAGCACACTGGCTGCAATATTAAACCGCCGTGATGAGTGGGAGAGGGTTGCAAAAGGGATTAGAAGTTTAACTATGGGAAATGCACCCCCAGAATGTCACATACATATGCCCATCACCATCTTCAAGTTGGCAGATATGATGGTGTCCCAGTGCCTGCTGTGGTGAGCTGGGATATTTCATTAACATACTTAAATTGGATTGTCACGGTGCAACTGATTTGAAATTCACTGTTGCTGCATTTGTTTCTCGGGGAAATTGGCAGTGAAGTGGAAATGGGAAATGCCAGCCAGCTCCACAAGTTAAGCTTTATTTCCAGCAATCCTGTGAGTCCAGAGAAACAGGACTGCTCTCCCTAACCCCACATGGAAACCTTTAACCTTGTCCCTTCCTTTGTGATCACAGCTTCCCTTTTCTTAACCACCACATTTGTGACCTCACTATAACCCAGCCTGAATTGTCTTTCCCTTCTCCAGCTTTGATATTCTTCTCCCCTCTCTTCCCAGCCCCTAAAACCTTTCTCTCTTCTCCATCTCTGATGGCCTCATTCTGTTCTCCAGCTCCCAGTCTCTTTTTCTCTCAGCCCAGATGGCCCCTCTCTTCCTTAGTCCAATGCTCTATCTATCTCCCAGAACTAATGACCTGTCTCTCCCTATCTCCCAGTCACAAAGGCTTATCCCCCACTCTCTTGACCACCTCTCCCCCATAACCATCTCTAGTGCCAAAGGATCTAACCATCTCCCCCTCGAAATTTAACAGCATTACTAGCACTGAATCCACAAGTCAATGTAATGGAATACTCTCCATTTTCCTAGATGAGTGCAGCTCCAACAACACTAAGAAGCTTGACACCATCCAGGACAAAGCAATTCACTTGATTGTCTCTCCATCTAGCACCTTAAACCTTCACTCCCTCCACCACCAATATACAGTGACAGCAGTGTGTACCATCTACAAAATGGACAATAGCAACTCAACAAATCTCCTTTGCCAGCATGGTCTAAACCATCAAACTCTATACCAGGCAGATACTTGGGAAAACCACCAGCTACAAGTTCCCCTCCAGCCATTCACCATCCTGACTTGAAACTATACTATTGTTCTTTCACTGGATCAAACACTTAGAATACCTTCCCTAACAGAACTCTAGGTCTACCAATACCACTTGGACTACAGTGGTTAAAGCCGGTGCTCACCTCCAGTTTCTCGAGGAAATTAGGGGTGGGCAATATATGCTGATCTAGCCAGTGATGCCCACATCTCATGAAAGAATCAATTTAAAATAAAACCTCAGGGTCTCTGTTTGGTTCCCCTTCAGAATTACGAGCTTGGCTGTCAGTTTGGTCAACAGCCATGTGTGAAATGGAGCAAAAAGAGGATCCTGGTATTAGATTTGACAGGACTTCTTTTGGCCTGGGTGACAAATCAGGACTCAGAATAGGGAATCACCCCAAGGGGAGGAGTTCTCCTAATGCAGAGGTACTTTGGAATTAGCTGCAAGTATGTAGTTCCTGAAGGTCACTTGTGAATACATCCCTATTCATTCTGCCAAATAAGTCTCCAGAAGTGTACCATCCCACCACCCCCCTCCCACCCCCTAGTACCCACCCCCCACCCCCACTCCCACACCCACCCCATTATCCAGCCATATTCAATCTTTCCTGCAACCTTCCTGGGACTAGCAGGGCTACTACATTAATGTGTAAAATAGGTTTGTGTATTTTGCAGCTTTTGATTGTAATTCTATATTCAGCATTCTTTTGTCCAGTCTGTTACTTTTTGCTGATTGGTAGGATTTAGTCCAAAGTGTAATCCTAGTGGTAAAACAGCCAGCTGGAAATAGTCCGCAAGTCAGTCAGCATTGGTGGAGAGATAAAACAGATTTTAATGATATTTGGGTATGTCTGAATATTGCCCTCTCAGGATGTTTCTTGGCATCTTTCTGTATCTGTTGTGTTCAGAAGGAAGTGGATATTGAGAAATATGAAAGGAGTCATATGGGCGGCACGGTAACATAGTGGTTAGCACTGCTGCTTCAGAGCTCCAGAGACCTGGGTTCAAATCCTGGCTCAGGTCACTGTCTGTGTGGAGTTTGCATGTTCTCCCTGTGTCTGTGCGAGTTTCCTCCCACAGTTCCAAAGATTTGTGGGTTAGGTTGATTGACCATTCTAAATTGTCCCTTGGTGTCCTGGGATGCATAGGTTAGAGGGATTAGTGGATAAGTATGTAGGGATATGGGGATAGGGCCTGGGTGGGATTGTGGTTGGTGCAGGCTTGATGGGCCGAATGGTCTCTTTCTGCACTATAGGATTCTATGAGTCGTATAAATTTAGATTCATGTTAGCTATGTGAATTATATTTTGGGCTGAAATTAGAATAGCTCTAGGCTTTGAGCCAGGATTAGTTTCAGAGTTAGTGCTCAGCTCAGATCAGGAGTAGAGTAAGAATTGCAATACAAGTTAGAGTGAATGTTAACATTATGGCTGGTGCCAGGATTAGGATTTGAATTAAGGTTAAGATTGGGCTGAGCATTGGCATTCGGGTTACAGTTAATAAAAATGTTAGGATTTGGATACATGCCAGCTCAAGGGTGTGCATTGCATGGGTTACAGAACAGGACTTGGGTATTAGATGCACAACTATTTTAAATTCAGAATATAAAAAGTGAAGTGGTAACCACAATTTGCCTCCTATCTCACATACATATTTCCAAATCAAAAATTGCACAGAGTAATATTTTAATTCTAATTCTCTGCACTGGAGTTGATGATTCCCCAGATGTAAATGATGGAGCAGTGAAAGCTTGCTAAGGTAACAGGATTAGTGCGCAGTGATAATTGTATTCCTATTGTACAACGTACCATGAGGACTTGACCAGTCAGCAAAAGCAGGGCAGAGCCCTGCAGAATATCATAAATCAGACCGGTGAGATATCGAGCATTGTGTGTTGTGATTAATGGTTGGCTCAGTTATAGAGATTACAATTAATTATACCATTTAGAGATAATCCTCTGTACGTTATGTAAAACAGCATCATTAGCATTAATGAACTCATACCAGTTTTTAATACAGCTCCTGCAGTCAGGACTTAAGTTGCAGCAAGCATCAAGTTTTTGCAATATTGCCAATACCTATGAGTTCACAGGAGACAACTCTCCAAGGAAATTTCACCTTGCACTGGTCCATTTAAATATTAGGAAAACAAACCATTGAAATTTGAGCACTGCAATTAATATCAGGAAATAGTGGGGAGAAGGGAAAGGGTGGAAAAAAGAAATTAAATAATTAAGCTTTAAAAGGAAAAGGATCACCAGACACAACTTTGAATGCCACATATCATATATACACATGTAGGTATGAATGGGTTATGTTGGATTTGAATTAGACAGACAAACCACTATTCAATTCTCTTAGCTTAGAAATATGGGACACGATTCTCCCAAAAGCACTGAATTGGCAAGAAAACTATTCTAGATCCTGACTGTTTTGTCAGTTCAGCTTCTCACTTGAACCTCCCCACTTTGTGCACTGCAGAGATCCGAGTCGTGAATCTCATTAAAAACCCGGGGGTGGGGGGTGGGGGGGGGTGGGGGCGGGGGGGAGCGGTTGGGGCCTATTTGCGCTGGAGTCTGACAGCTCTGGAACTCTACGCATGCGCAATGGTCCCGATCTCTCAGCCTCCTCATTTTCTGGCCAGCTCAATCACTGGCCAGCCCAAGACCCAAGCAGTGTTGCCCCACCAGCCCCCCCGACGGCCCAATTGCGGTCCCCACAACAATTCCCGAGCTAGCCCTGAGACCCCCCCATCCCCCCTCTCCACCCCTCCCCCCAAAGCAGTGGTGAGGCCCCATCACCATCACCCCGGCAGATCCCCCTCCCGCAGACCACCGCCCCCAGCCCGTCCCAATCATTGCCCTCCCTGCATCCCTGACTGATTGTATGTAGAGTGGCAGCAAGATCCCTTAACCCCATCAATTGCCCCTAGTCCCCACCCACAATAGGCCCTGCCCAGTTGGCACTGCTCAATGACTGGCAGCAATGCCAGGGACACATACTGGCACTGCAAGAGTGCCCATGCCAGGGGGCACCAACCCCCCAGTGCCCAACCTCCAGGGGTGCCCAATTGTCCCCCCGATTCATTCCTGTGGGGTCTTCCACTAGTTCCCCAAACGTGGGGAGCTACTCTAAATCCCTCCGGAATGAAGTACTCTTGACAGGGTGGGAGATTCAATCAGGACTGGTAAGTTCCCGATAATTACATTGAAAACATATTTAAAATATATTTAAAATAGATTCAAATTACTTACCTGCCTTCCTGTCGGTTTCCAGTATGATTTGACCGGCGACTGTTGGCCAGCACTGGGAGGAGCGCATACATTCCCGGCACATGTGCAAATTCCAGAACAAGGCCGGCAACGCACATCTCCCACTGCGACCTGCCAGAAAAGTTGTGGGTTGGGATGGGAGAATTGTGGCCAGTATTTGTGGCATTGCAGTATATTAATTGGGTTCATAGAGAATTAGAATCCCTACCAAGCTGAAAGAGGCCATCCGTACCAATGAGTCTACGCCAACTCTCTAAAAGAACATCCTATTCATCTGCCCTATCCCTGTAGTTGTTTGGGATCTAATGATGACATAACATGAGAAATAGCAGAATGATTAGACAATATATAAATAAGTAGGCAATTTGCAGCATCCCATAAGTTCTGAAATCATCCTCATGTATTTGCCTGTTTTACTATACCTGTGACACTATTCTTTGTATAAAGCAAAATTCCACATATCATCATAAATTTGTTTGTTATCAGTTTGAACATTAAACACCTGGTCTTCTTTTGCAACTTTCTGCATTTACTTTGCCATACATTTACAATCCTAAACATCTATGAGGAGGCAATGGCCTAGTAGTATTATCGCTATTAATCCAGAAACTCAATTAATGTTCTCGGGGACCCAGGTTCAAATCCTGCCATGGCAGTTGGTGGAATTTGAATTCAATAAAAGCTATCTGGAATTAAGTATCTACTAATGACCATAAAACCATTGCTGATTGTTGGAAAAACCCATCTGGTTCACTAAAATTCTTTAGGGAAAGAAATCTGCCATCCTCACCTGGTCTGGACTGCATGTGACTCCAGGCCCACAACAATGTGTTGACTCTCAACTGCCCTCAGGCAACTAGGGGTGGGCAATAAATGTGGCCTGCCAGCAACCTTCATGTCCCGCGAATGAATAAAGGAAAAATCTCTCAGATAATCCTTTCCAAAGCTGAAAAGCTTACATTTCTCCAATATTTTATCATACCTTGGATCTCTAAGACTAAGGGCAAAATATTCCGTGAATTGCACTAAGCGCAGCGGCGGGAATGGAAATCTCACTGGCAGATAGCTTCTGATTTTCCCACCGTACCATTACCTCACTGCTTCCTCTACCCAAATGCCATATTTAAACTGTAGCCACACATAGAGCTCTCAATGTTTGCAGACCAGATTTCTCCATTGAAAAGATGGCTCCAAAATCTAAAAAGAGTGCTGCCCCGAGGTTTAACTATAGCTGCGTTGAGTACCAGTTGGACGCCTTGGAGGCCCATCGTGATGTCCACTACCCACAGTCTGGCTGCAGCAGGGGTAGCCACACCACAATTCTAACTTTGGAGGTGATGACAGTGGTGGTCAGTGTGAAAGCTGTTCAGAGAATTCACCCACCCAATGCAGAAAGAGGATAAACATCCCATCCATTCTGTCAGGGTAACTCAACCATATTACCATCTCAACTCACAAGGCCATCATACATCCACAGGGATCTCACACTGCCAGCTCAATCATCAGCAATCTTCATATCTCCATTTGGGCCCATTCACTCTGCTCATTTCATCCTCATTCCATCCATGTTGCTGGATATGGTTACGGAGTGGTGTCCAAATGAAGGATACCACTCATAAGCCAACTCACCATAGTGGATCAGCTCCTACATCATATAGGGACTGGAATGCTGCAGAGATGCTTGAAGAGCCAACACCTTCGGACCTTTGACAACACAACCTCCTGCAGACAGCCTCATCTCAGTGATGAAACATGAAGCAGACTTCATCAAAATTCAGAAGATAATGCCAAGGAGAGCTTGATGGAAACTACTGACTCTCATGTTGATGTGTATAGCTGAAAAAATAGGAGTTGCAAAGTTCCAGGTCAGGTTGGCCCTCATGTAGGTTACTTGTTCTAGAGGATGTTCACTCCATCTTATCACCAAGGTGCATGATAACAGAATGGTTAGCATGCTGCCTCGCAGCTCCAGGGACTCAGGTTCAATTCTGAACTCAGGTGATTGTCTGTGTGGAGTAGCATATTCTCCCCATGGGTTTTCTCCAGGGGTTCCAGCTTCCTCTTTCCTCCGAATATATGCAGGTTAGGTTGATTGCCAATGTTACATTGCCATGGGGACTAGGAGGGTAAATGAATGGGGTTACAGAGATAGAGCCTGAGTGGAACTGTGGTCGTACAAACTTGATGGGCCAAATGGCCTCCTTCTGCACTATAGGGGTTCTATGGTCTACCTCCTGGAATCTTGTGATGGCAAGTCTTCTTGCCATAACTCCTATAAATGAGTCTTCGCTTTTCACCCATCAATCTTGGCTAAAGCTCCAGAGACATGGGTTCAAATCCCACTATGTCAGCTGGTGGAATTTGAAATCAGTTAATAAATCTGGACTATTAACCCAGCTTCCATGATGGTCACCATGACAACAGTTAGTGATTGTTGTAAAAGCCTATCTGGTTCACTAATGTTCTTTAGGGAAGGAAATCTGCTGTCTTTATCTGGTCTGACCTACATGTGACTCCAGAGCCACAACAATGTTGTTGAGCATTGACTACTGTTTCAGGTGGCTTCGTAAAGCCACTCAGTTCGAGTGCAATTGGATTGGCAAGAAATGCTGGCCTTGCCAGCGATGCCCACATTCCATGAAAGAATGTAAAAAACAAACTGTTATTCATAACTCTGAATTCTCACAGCTTTAAATTCAGCCAATAACTTTATCAAATACCTGTGGAAAGCTGAAGAAACCACATTGCATGGGTTAGTTCAATGCCAAAGAAGTTAAGACTATTGCTTAATGTTAACTGCTGTTAACTAAATTACTATTCTATGAATGATATTGAAAATTACAGCTGATAATTTATTCCATTATTTTGAATTGAATCTGTAGGGGGTGGCATGGTGGCATAGTGGTTAGCACTGCTGCCTCACAGTGCCAGGGACCCAGATTCAATTCCCAGCTTGGGTCGCTGTCTGTGTGGAGTTTGCATGTTCTCCCCATGTCTGTTTGGGTTTCCTCTGGGTGCTCCAGTTTTCTCCCACAATCCAAAAAATGTGCTAGTTAGGTGGATTGGCCATGCTAATTTCTCCCTCAGCGTACCCAAACAAGGTGACAGAGGGTGGTGACTAGGGGATTTTTACAGTAACTTCATTGCATTGTTAATGTAAGCCTACTTGTGACTAATAAACAAACTTTAAACTTTACTTCAGATGCCCCTGTCTGACTTATTTGTTCTAAAAACGAACATCAGATCTCCCTCATTTCAGTTTTCTCTTACTTCTGCAGTGATCAATTATTCCCTTATAATATTGTAAATACCTTGCAAATTTCCTCCCCTTGTCTCTTCTAAAAGAGTGGAATGATTGTTTCTTATCAAGCAGGCTTCATTGTTTTAAAGCTCTTTCAGTTTGTCTAGGGCTTCTATCTTATTTATGTTTATAGTCATTAATTTTGCCTGGATTAACTCAAACACTTGCAGTCTGGGTGAGGTGAATAATAAACCTTTCTGTACACTGCCCTATAAGTTTGGTACAGCATGGTTAAAATGAAAGTAAACTCTTTCTACATGAATGGAATAATGTCCTCAGTCTCAATCTAACATCTGCAATTGTGTGGGTGAGACAATTCTTCAATTGTACTCTATCCAATGGTCTAAGCAAAGGTCCTAGTCTATATCATTCCAAGTTTTAATTTGTTTATTGATGACCCTAGGTTGGAGGCCATGCAGATAAAACAAAACGTTGACTTTGCTTAACAGTAAAAGCTGTTTTATTTGCAGACAGTATGTTGTCACTTAGTCAACGATCATGGATCCCTGCTATTCACTGACGCACGTAAGGGTGCTTCAGGCACCTGCTTTAAGCTCAGAACAGAAACTTGTGAAATCTTTATCCTAACATTATAGTAAGGTTGTCAGAGATAGCACAATGTGCTATGTACTTACTTCCATTGAACACTGACTCAACAGGATCAATTTTCTTGTTTTGTATTTCATTTGCACCAACTTGTGGGACACAACATGGATTTTATGGTATGTCTTATTAGAGGATGCGACAGCCCATTCCAATTGCCGGTTACTTTGATGGTACAATAATATCTCAGTGGGCGGTGTGGTGGGGAGCGCAGTAAAATCATGGCCCATGGATTTCATTCAACTTTGATACAATCATCTTATATGTAATCATTCACATAAACGAAAAACAAATGAGTCCAAATTCAAGGAATACATCCAATAAACTTCATTTAACCTGTTGTCTATGTTCTCTTCCTGTTTTTTCACCATCTGTGCAGTCACATTCCCTTTAATATAATTTACATTCATTTTCACACTGGACAGAATTCTCCATAAAATGGCAAATGTCAGATTCAGTCAGAAAAATTTCAGATCATAACACTGTTCACAGGTAACAAGTGCTGATAATGATTCTGTACTTGCCATTTACAGCTCCTGTTGATTTATTTTCTGTTTCTTTACTTGTCCTAGCAGCAAAGCTGTATTTGTTTGCACCATCATCTTTTGTCATTGAATCTCTTCTTCTTTCTTTTCTTATTTTCTGAATCTTTTCTCCTTTTCTCCACCCTTTTGATTTGATTAGATTTATCATTGTCACATGTATTAGCATACAGTGAAAAGTATTGTTTCTTGCATGCTATACAGACAAAGCATACCGTTCATAGAGAAGGAAATGAGAGAGTGTAGAATGCATCTTTAAAACTTAAATGGCAGGTTAATTGTAAAGACTCACATTCTAATCAGTATTCTGTCAACTGTGTGTGCCTTTTATATGCTCTGTTTGAGACCAGAACTCTCCACTCACCTGACGAAGGGGCAAACCCCGAAAGCTTGTGGGATTACTATCAAATAAACTGGTTGGACTTTAACCTGGTGTTGTGAGACATCTTATTGTGTTTACCCCAGTCCAACGTTGGCATCTCCACACCATTTCTTGTAAAGGTCAGTGTCACCTGAATTGAATGCCTCAGATTTGGACATCAACAAGCAGTGGATATCCCTGTCCATCCATGGTTTCCGGTTGGGGAACATGCGGATTTGCTTCTTTGGCACATAGTCTTCTACACGTGTACTAATGAAGTCTGTTACTGTAGCGGCGTAATCATTCAGGCTGATGGCAGAGTTTTTAAATACTGATCAGTCCACTGACTCAAAGCAGACCCATAGGAGATCTCAAACTAACACTGCATGACTCTCTTTGATGGATTTCCTGCTTCAGTTTTTGCTTATGAGCCGGGAGCAGGAACGCAGACTTGTGGACTGATTTGCCAAAGTGTGGGTGGGCGATAAAGCGGTAGGCATTTTTGATATTTGTGTAGCTATGGTCTAGGATAGACCCTGCTATTCACTATCGTGGTTCTGAACTTACTTAAAAACTGTTTCATTTCTATCCTTAATTAAGGAAAGATATACTTACCTCAGAGGGGGAGCAGTGAAGGTTTGCTGGACTAGTTCCTGGGATGCAAGTATTGATCAGTGAGAAGAAATGGAATAGAATAAGTCTATAATACTTGGATTTTCAACGATTATAAAATTAACTCATTGAAACATAAAATACTTGAAGACTTGACATGGCAAGTTTTGGGAACCTTGGATAACAAAAGATATTGTGAGCCTATTCAAAGAGAAAAAGGAAGCATTTGTCAAAGCTAGGAGGCTGGTAACACATGAAGCAAGTGTGGAATACAAGGAAAGTAGAAAGAAACTTAAGCAAGGAGTGAGAAGGGCTAAAAGGGGTCATGAAAAAGCATTGGCCAGCAGGATTAAGGAAAATCCCAAGGCTTTTTACACATATATAAAGAGCAAGAAAGTTGCCAGGGAGAGGGTTGGCCTACTCGAGGTGGATACAATATTGCCTCGGTCAAAGAAGACAGAGGGTAGCAGCGGAAGGGTACATTTCTGAATGGAGGGCTGTGACAAGTGGTGTTCCTCTGGGATCGTGCTGTTTGTAATATCTATAAATGATTTGGAGGAAAATGTAACTGGTTTGATTAGTAAGTTTGCAGATGACACAAAGGTTGATGGATTTGCGGATAGTGATGAGGATCATCAGAGGATACAGCAGGATGTAGATCAGTTGGAGACTTGGGCAGAGAGATAGCAGATGGAGTTTAATCCGGACAAATGTGAGGTAATACATTTTGGAAGGTCTAATACAGATAGGAAATATACAGTAAATAACAGATCCCCTAGGAGTGTTGATAGGCAAAGGGATCGGGATGTACAGGTTCACAGGTCTCTGAAAGTGGCAAAGCAGGTGGAGAAGGTAGTCAAGAAGGCAGGGTACTGAGTTTAAAAATTGACAAGTCATGCTGCTGCTTTATAGAACCTTAGTTAGGCCACACTTAAAATATAGTGTTCAATTCTGGTCGCCACACTACCAGAAGGATGTGGAGGCTTTGGAGAGGGTACAGAAAAGATTTACCAGGATGTTGCCTGGTATGGAGGGCATTAGCTATGAGGAAAGGATGGAGAAACTTGGTTTATTCTCATTGGAGCAACGGAAATTGAGGGGAAACCTGGTAGAAGTCTACAAGATTATGAGAGGCATGGACAGAGTGGATAATCAGAAGTTTTTTCCCAGGGTGGAAGAGTCAATTACTAGGGAGATAAATTTGAGGTGCGAGGGTCAAATTTTAAAAGAGATGCCTGGGGCAGATTTTCTACACAGAGAGTGGTGGGTGCCTGGAGCCCATTGCCGGGGGTGGAAGCGTGTACGGTACTGTCTGTTAAGGGGCATCTTGACAAGTACATGAATGAGATGGGAATAGAGGAATATGATCCCCAAAAGCGTAGGGGGTTTTAGTTCAGTCAGGCAGCGTGGTCAGTGCAGGCTTGGAGGGCCGAAGGGCCTGTTCCTGTGCTGTAATTTTCTTTGTTCTTTGCTCTTATGATTGATACTGGAGGTCTATTTCCCCTGACTGGGAAGACTAAAACTAAGGATCATAACCTTAGGATAAAGTATTGGCCAATTAGAACTGAGGCAAGGAGAAATTTCTTCACTGAAAGAGTCGTGAGTCTTTGGCACTCTCTGCTGCAGAAGGCTGTAGATGCTCAGTCATTGAGCACATTCAACATCAAGATCAATAAATATTTAGACACTTAAGGGAAACACAGGATATGGGAACAGGGTGGGAAAGTGGAGCTGAGGTGGAAGCTGTGCCATAATGACAGAACAGGCTCTCCTCTTCCCATTTTTTAATTTATTTTGTTCTTATTAACAAATACAAGGAGTAATTTATTGTGATATGAAGTGAATTGCTGGTGTAAAGTGATTCATCAATGTAAGAAGTAATTTATCAGTTTAGGGATAGAATTACCAGGTCAAAGAGTAATTCATCAGGTTCAAGGAATAAATCAGTAATGTAAAGAGTAATTTACTCACATGAAGTGAAAAATGTCAGCTTGAGAACCCACTAATTAAACTACAGCACTTCGATCCACGAGATTTGATACCTACATTCAAGAGATTTACAGTTTGATCATCGGCATTTCTCAAAAAAGCACTTTATTGACAAATCAAAATGTGACAGACTTCTTCTGCCATATAGTAAATCAGCTGTTAACTTGTGTCTGCATTCACAAAATCTATTATTATGTTTCATTGTCATGGGTTTATACACTGTAGTGTCTGAAATTGGCTTGTTAAGCATCGTGAAAGTCAATGTGATGCAAAACAGACCCTGAATTTATAGTAGCCCATGAAATGAAGCACACTTCACTATTCATTCAAGAATTCTGGGTACCATGGAAACACCATCATCTCCATGTTCTCCTCAAAGTCACACAGCATCCTGAGCTGGAAATATATCTCTCTGTTCCTTCATTGCCACTGGATGAAATTCCTGGTACTTACCATGAAACAGAAATGTGGGAATACTTTTGCTACACGGGCCGCAGTGATTCAAGGAGATGGCCCATCACAACCTTGAAAAGCACAATTAGAATGGCCTTGTCAATGTGCTCACATTCAAAAAAAAATTAAAAATCAACAATGCAATCTCAAAGCAAATGCTCAGTGGGTCAATTAAGCAATCTAAACCAGTGTTGAAATCCATGCCATATTTAGACTGGATAACCAAATCTAAACTGTACTGCATAATATCAGTCAGCAAAGGAAATATTGTATTTCTTGCAAGTATAGAAAGAATATTCAGTGAGATTCTCAATTCTTATACTTTGGTAGTACAAATGGAAGCAGGGTGCAAATGAAGTGGAAAACCATCAGCAGAGGCTAAGTGCCTGAAATATACCAGTAATATGTTGCTAAGTATTTGCTAAAATTATCGAATCAGAAGGCGATTAACACAGCTCCAAAGCATCAGTTCTCTGAGAGGTGTAAACATATTTCATTGGATAATTTAACAGAAATTTACTACTTCATAATGATAACTGTGTGATGGTTGCACACCATTGATAGCAAGTGTAAAGCCATGTTCCGGGACTTTCTCAACCATAAATGCACTCCAACCCACAGATCCAAGAACCAGCACAGCATTGGTATGTGTGGCTGGAAACTGAGTCAGAGTCATGTTCAGCTCTGCCTTTGCACCCTGCAGTTATCCAAAGGATTTTTCAATATTCCCATTAAAAGCATCACCAGGGTTTGACAGAAAGCAAGGAGTGAATAAAGAACAAAGAACAATACAGCACAGGAACAGGCCCTTCGGTCTCCAAGCCTGTGCCGCTCATGCATCCAACTAGACCATTCGTTTGTATTCCTCTATTCCCAGTCTGTTCGTGCGGCTATCTAGATAAGTCTTAAACGATCCCAGTGTGTCCGCCTCAACCACCTTGCTTGGCAGTGCATAAAATATAAAATATGTCCCCCTGACATCTGTGTTGAACCTTGCCCCCCTCACGTGTGTCCCCTCGTGATCGTCACCTCCGACCTGGGAAAAAGTTTCCTACTGTTCACCCTATCTAAGCCCTTCATAATTTTGTACACCTCTATTAGGTCTCCCCTCATTCTCCGTCTTTCCAGGGAGAACAACCCCAGTTTACCCAACCTCTCCTCATAGCTAAGACCCTCCATACCAGGCAACGTCTTGATAAACCTTTTCTGTACTCTCTCCAAAGCCTCTACGTCCTTCTGGTAGTGTGGCGACCAGAACTGGATGCAGTATTCCAAATGTAGCCTAACCAATGTTCTATACAGCTGCAACATTATATGCCAACTTTTATACTCAATGCCCCATCCATTGAAGGCAAGCATGCCATATGCATTCTTCACCACCCTCCCCACTGTGATGCCACCTTTAAGGATCTGTGAACTTGCACACCCAGGTCCCTCTGTATGTCTATACTCCTGATGGTTCTGCTATTTATTGTACAGCTCCCCCCTACATTAGATCTACCAAAATGCATCACTTTGCATTTATCTGGATTAAATTCCATCTGCCCATTTCTCTGCTCAATTTTCCAGCCTATCTGTAGCATGCTGTATTCTCTGACAATGTTCATCACTATCCGCAACTCCAGCAATCTTTGTGTCATTGACAAACTTACTGATCACACCAGCTACATCTTCTTCCAAGTCATTTATATATATCACAAACAGCAGAGGTCCCAGTACAGAGCCCTGCAGAACACCACTAGTCACAGAACTCAACCGGAAAAAGACCCCTCCACTGCTATCCTCCATCTTCTATGGCCAAGCCAGTTCTCCGCCCATCTAGCTAGCTCACCTTTTATCCCGTGAAATTTAACCTTTTGCACCAGCCTGCCATGAGGGACCTTGTCAAACGCTTTACTAAAATCCATATAGACAACATCCACGGCCCTTCCCTCGTCAATCATTTTTGTCACCTCCTCAAAAAACTCAACCAAATTTGTGAGGCATGACCTCCCTCATACAAAACCATGCTGTCTATCGCTAATGAGATTAATGAATGGGGAGAGGTACAGGGGCCAGAAAAGGTTCCACCTCATTATCATAGAAACATAGAGCCATGGAATTGTTACAGCACAGAAAGGGAGATATTTCACTTGTTACATATATGCTGGTTCTCTGCAGTAGCAACTGAGCTAGTCCCACCAATCCCCTTGTCCTTTTTATCATAGCAAATATTCTCACTTCAAAAAAATTATTAGATTTCATTTTGAAAGACGGGGTTGAATCTGTTTTCACTATGCTGACGGTCAGTGCATTCCAGATCCTAACCACTTGCTCTTTTATGATGACTTTAGCCAGGCTAATGAGGTTGGCTTGCTGGAGTATGAATTGACTGATGAGTCCTCCCTAAGTTAATTTGAGTTTGTTTATTTGTTTGGTATGCAAAAGAGCTACCTGATGAGGGCGGCAGGCGATCGACAGGGCCGTCCATCCTGACTGCCTGCCCCTCTACCACGGCTACGTTCACTGCCAGGTCTTCCTGCAGAGGGAGCATGCGGTGTCCACGGGCACAGTTGACGCCTTCCATGCCCGCTGGGCACCGCAGGGGCTGGTGTGTGTTATAGACCCTTACAACCACATTTTGATTTAATGTTTTAAGTTTCCTTTGGACTTTGGTTTCTGTTCGGGCCATCCCCCCTTCCTTTTTGGGGGGCTGCCCCTCTTAATTTTTCCCTAAGTTAATTTGAGTTCGTTTTACTCATTTGGCACATGAAAAGAACTACCTGATGAGTCCTAATTGATAGTTAAATCAGGGAGGCTCATGCTCCCTATTTAAAGCAGGTGTGTCAGTCTCCCAGTCTATATTCAGCAGGGAACAATTGGAGAGCTGGCTGTGTACAGATGTGTGGTGTAAAAATAGTATCTTGGTGACAGAACCTTTCACCTCTGTGGAGTTATTGCATCTTTAATAAAATTTTTCCTCATGTCGCCATAGTTTTTTTCACCGTAAATGATTGTACTTTGCCTCTAGACCATTCTGTTGATGGGAACAACTTCTCTTGATCTACTCTTTCCAGTCCCCTCATGATTTTGAACACTTGTATCATCAAATCTCCTTTCAAACTTTTCTCCTCTAAAAAAATACTGTCCAACCTTCTCCACGTCTATTACTCCTGAAACCATTCTGATAAATCTTTTCTGCACCCTCTCACCCACTAGTGACTTTATATATTGCATCTAAAGGTTCACCATAACTTCCTTTCTCTTGTACTCGCTGGAGGCAATTTTTAGTCTGTGTTCGCCATCAGAGAGAACTGTGACGTAACATAAAAATCCCGAGAGAATTGGGAAATGTGATTATTGGGAATAGCTGAGTGTAGATTTGAGGTTGCTATCAGATCAGCCATGATCTTAATAATTGGCTCAAGGGACTGTTTGGCCTATTCCTGCTCATTGTTCATGTTTGTATGTTTGTACATCCCTCTGTTCCTAGACCCCCTTTAGAATAGTATCCTTTATTTTATATTGCCTTCTTCATCCTTCCTACCAAAATATAACATTGAGAGAGAAAGAGAGAGGGAGAGAGACATCAAGAGAGAGACATTGAGAGAGAGAATGCAGTTGCTATAATGAGCAGGGAAATATTGTGTTTGTGCTAACAGCCAAGCAGAAGAATGGTGAGAGTTGGTTCCCTGTTTGAAAAAAGAAGACAGCATAGACGTGACTTTTAGTGATTTAAGGAATGAGGAATCACTGAGGAGGGCTTGCTGGTGAAAATCAGTTTGAGACTTCGATGCATTAAATTTCAACTGCCACATGTTTACCCATTCCACAATTCTGTCTTTGTCCCCTTTAAGACCATCATATTTGGAAGACAGACTGATCATCTTTAAAAGATGAATTTACCAGCAACTGACAGAACTCAAGGACAAGATTTCATGCTTTAAGGTTGTTACTGCAACAAACAAGCTAAAATCAAACATAAATCAAACATTATTTCACAGGCAAATAATACATTGAACTAAAGAAAAGGTATTTTTGTAGTTTCTAACCAATGCATTCTAGATACGTCTCACAATTCCTTTTGCTCTTCATTCCATTACTGACAGAAATAGAACAAGATTCAACCTAATGTCATTCCCAGCTTTCCAGCAAGCTCAATTCTTCGTGCCACACCAAGTTGAATTTTCCAATGTCCTTCAAAAATTGGACCACTCTGCCTGAGCAAACTGATTTTCACCAGCAAGCCCTCCTCAGTGATTCCTTGTTCCTTAAATCGCTAAAAGTCATGTCTATGCTGTCTTCTTTTTTTCAAACAGGGAACCAACTCTCACCATTCTTCTGCTTGGCTGTTAACATAAACACAATATTTCCCTGCTCATTACAGCAACTGCATTCTCTCTCTCGATGTCTCTCTCTTGATGTCTCTCTCCCTCTCTCTTTCTCCCTCAATGTCTCTTTCCCTCTCTCCCCCTCTCTCTCTCCCTGTCTCTCTCAACATCTCTCTCTCTCAATGCCTCTATCTTGATGCCTCTCTCTCTCCCTCTCTCAATGTTCCTCTTTCTCTCCCTCTCTCCCCTTTTTCTTTCACTCTCTCAATGTCTTTATTTCTTCCATCCAGAACATTCTGTTTTACATTAAGTTAAGGAAGACATTTTAAAGCATAACTATATTGCAAATTCTCACTTCATAACACTATTGAGTTATTTGAAAATTTTGAAATTGTGCCCTGCGGAACAAAGTCCGGATAATTAGTTTAGATCAAAAAAGGACTGGATATTGACCCCAGGAAAATCCTGCTCTATTATTTCCTCCAGTTCAAAAAAATATTGCTCACCACTATAATAAGCAAAATACTGTGGATGCTGGAATCTGAAACAAGAAAAGAGGAAGCTGGAAAAACTCAGCAAGTCTGCCAGCATCTAACATATTTTGTCTATGACTTAAAACAGTAACTCAGTTTCTCTCAGCAGACCTGCTGAGTTTTTCCAGCATCCTCTGTTCTTTTTCACCACAATCCCCTGTTTTCTGTCTGTCAGCCAACCTCATTTCCATGCTACCACTGTTCCTTTTATCCCTTGGGCTTTAGCTTTCTGACAAGCTTAGTATGTAGTGTTTTATCAAATGACTTTAGGAAGTTCATGTAGACTACGTTAACCATATTACTCTTATCATCCTGTTATTTCATTTTATATTGATGTGCAGCTGTTGTGTAGCTATTCCAATGAATGATATGAAGATGCCAGCATTGGACTGCGCTGGACACAGTAAGAAGTCTCACAACACCAGGTTAAAGTCCAAATAAACCTGTTGGACTTTAACCTGGTGTTGTGAGACTTCTAACTATTCCTTTGAATGCCTGTGAGTTCCTGTTATCCTAGCAACAGCTACCATGCCTTCATCCGGAGGCAGTCTGCCCATCCCATTATCTTCAGGCCATCATGAAGAATCAGAGGTTGATTATAAGGAGGGGGGTTGTCAGGTATAAAACTCTGACTTAAATTTCAAATTTTTGATTTATAACAGTGGAATCCTCTGTTGTGCCTAATGTAACGAAGTAAAAGTAACTAGTATTTATGAATCAATTAAAAATGTATTAAGCAAGATGTTTTATATATTGAACAATAACTGAACAGTGCTGAGCCCTTGGAGGTACAGTCCACTGTAGACAAATAATATATCCTTGTAGATACAGGTTACTTGGACAAACGATGTGACATCCTCTTATAAATAATATAATCTATCATAAACATTCACATCAACACATTTATACCCATTCCCACAGATGCAATTAAGCCCCTTATCGACCCCTTACATTATGTCAGGAAAGAAATGGGGTAGTACAATGGCACAGTAACTAGCACTGTTGCCTCACAATACCAGGGACCCGGGTTCAATTCAGGCATTGGGTGACTATCTGTGTGGAGTTTGCACCTTCTTTTTGTGTCTGCATGGGTTTCCTCTGGATGCCCAGGTTTCCTCCCACCATCCAAAGATGCGCAAGTTAGATGAATTGGCCAAGCTGAATTGCCTCTTAGCACCAGGGATTAAGAAGTGTTAATACATGGAGTTACAGGGATAAGGCCTGAGTGAGATTGTGGTCAGTGCTGACTCGATGGGCTGAATGGCTTTCCTCCTGCATTGTAGGGATTCTAGGATGATTTTCTTTTAAAATACAGGTGGGTTATTCTACATACAGTTTTAGTTAATTAAACCTAATAATACATGCTTTTTAAAAAAATATAAAGTCCTAAGGTTCAAGCTGCTGAGATCAAACTTTATGCTTATTCTTCCAAAGGTGATGAAGCAGTCTTCAATTAGTGTAATTAAAACAGTAGAGGTCCTTCAGTCCAGACTTTTCAGTATCTTTAAAGTAATTAAGTAATCAAGATCAGTTCCTCAAAAATTTCATTTATTTACTTGTTCATGGATGTGGGTGTTGCCTGCTGGGCCGAGCATTCATTGTCCATTCCTGAGGGTATTTAAGAATCAACCACATTGCTATGGAGTCACATGTAGACCAGACCAGGGTAAGGACATTACAGCATCAAGAACATTAGTGAATTACATGGGATTTTACAACAATCACTTCATGGTCATCAATAGACTTTTAATCCAAGATTTTATTTATATATTGAAGTAAAATTTAGCCATCTGCCATGGGGGGATTTGGACCTGAGTCCCTAGAGGATTACCCTTCATCTCTGGATTCAGCAACAATACTACTAATTCACCATTGGTTGCATTCTTGGACACACGCATCTCCATCAAAGACGATCACCTCAGTACTTCACCGTCCCACAAGCCCATGAATAACCTCATGATGGTCCCCTTCTCAAGCTTCCACCCTAAACACGTTAAAGAAGCCATCCTCTCCGTATACACAGGATCTGCTCAGATGAGGAGGATCACAACAGACATCTCCAGACACGTAAAGATGCCCTCATAAGAATAGGATATGGCGCTCGACTCTTTGATCGACAGTTCTGAAGCACCACAGCGAAAAACCGCACTGAGCTCCTCAGAAGACAAACAAGGGACACAGTGGACAGAGCACCCTTCATCGTCCAGTACTTCCCTGGAGCAGTGAAGCTACAATATCTTCTCTGGAGCCTTCAACAGGTCACTGATGAAGACAAACATCCCCACATCTCCACTTCTTGCCTTCAAACAACTACACAACCTCAACTAGACCATTGTCCGCAGCAAACTACCCAGCCTTCAGGAGAACAGTGACCACAACATCACATAACCCTGCCACAGCAACCTCTGCAAGACATGCCGGATCATTGACACAGATGTCATCTCTCACGTGAGAACACCATCCACCAGGTACACAGTACATACATTTGCAACTCAGCCAACGTTGTCTATCTATCCGCTGCAGGAAAGGTTGTCCCGAGACATGGTACACTGGGGAGACCATGCAGATGCTATGACAATGGATGAATGAATATCACTCGACAATCACCAGGCAGAAGTGTTCTCTTCCTTCTGGGGACACTTCAGCAGTCATGGGCATTCAACCTCTGATCTTCGGGTAAGCATTCTCCAACAAACGACAATGTAGAGTCGCTGAGCAGAGACTGATAGCCAAGTTCCACACAGAAGAGGACGGCCTCAACTGGGATCTTGGGTTCATGTCACACTATCTGTAACCCCCACGACTTGCCTGGGCTTGCAAAATCTGACTAACTGTCCTGGCTGGAGATATTACACATCTTTTTAAATTGTGCTTAATCCTCTCTCCACTCACATTGTCTATACCTTTAAGACTTGATTACCTGTAAAGACTCACATTCCAACTATTATTTTGTAAATTGAGTTTGTGTCTTTATATGTTCTATTTGTGAACAGAACTCCCACTCACCTGATGAAGGGGCAGCGCCCTTGTGCTATCAAATAAACCTGTTGGACTTTAACCTGGTGTTGTGAGACTTCTTACTATGATTGAGGACCCCAGTGAAGATTTGGGGTGCCTTATTCATCTCTTACATTGGTAATACCTACTTGAGGTCATTGGAAATGTATCATGAGAGCCATCAATCTCTCAAAGGATGATATCATGCTTTCTGAAGACAGGGTGTTTCTAGCATTCATGGCTTGGATTTCCTCCAAGATCTTTACGAGGGCATGCACACCCTTTAGAAGCTTCAGCAAATCTTCACACGACTTCCTTTGAAAGTCCAACGTCTGCTATTTCACCAATGACTCCAGAGGCTCAGCTGTCTGTGGTTCAGCATCTTCTTGGACTCCACACTCATTCAACAGTGAGAGGATTGGACTGTCACAGCTTCTAACAACTGTTCTGGTGATTGTTTTTCATTAATTAATAGGATGTAGGCATCACTGGCTAGGCTAGCATTTATTTTCCATCTCTAATTGCCTTTGAAATGATGGTGCCGAGCTGCTTTCTTGAACTGCTATTGTCCCTGTGATGTAGGCACACCCACACTGTTGTTAGGGAGGCAGTTCCAGGATTTTCACCCAGTGACAGTGAAGGAATGGTGATATATTTCCAAGTCAGGATAGTAAGTGGCTTGAGGGCAACTTGTAGGTAGTTGTGTTCCCATATATCCGTTGCACTTGTTCTTCTAGGTGGGAGATGTCATGGGTTTGGAAAGCGTAGATGCTACACACAACTGTCTTTGGTAATCGAGGGATTGAATGTTTGTGGAATAGGTGCCAATCTAGCGGGTTGCTTTGTCCTGGATGGTGTCAAATTAATTGGATGTTCAACTACTGGGCACTATGACTTCAGGTATTCCATAGGTGGAAAACATTGGACTAATTTCTCAACTGTAGTGTGCGATGTTGCAGACTTCACCTCAGACACTTCCATCCACTTTGACGGTGCATCGACAAGGACCAAAAACGTTGTGCCAATGAACCAACAAAATCAATATGGACTCATACCCTTGGTCAGTCAGGCCATTCCCAAGGCTGCAGTGGGGCTGTACAGACAACCTTTGTTGTAATTGGCACTGTTCACAATGTTTGACTAGGCTCTCAATGTCGGCTTAATGCTAAGCCACCAGATATAACCTCTGGTGAGCATCTTCAACTTAGCTATATCCAGAGGGACACTGCAATTCGGCTAGGAGCAACTTCCTTCCTGGTACAGCGCTTCCCAAAGTATAATGCCATCTTTGCAATTTAATTCATATTTTTGTACATAATAGGGTTTCATCTATTCAGAAACTGGCCTGCTGGTCCAATGTATTAGTATTCTGTGCCTGACTTTGGAAAACAGCAGATCCCTGCTGGTCCAATATTTGATTTGCTGCACCACAGCTGGCAACGTGTCCAAGAATTTCAATGTCATAACATTCCCTGTTGTGTTCCAGGACAAATCTTGAATGTTTATTCGTATGCGGACAGAATTAATACCCAGCGCTGAATTCTTGCCGATGCGATTTGCGGAATAGCCTTATCTTCTTTAAAAAGACCCAAGAGTGGTTTGTGGTCCATAACAATGCTAAATTGCCTCCCATACAAGGGGCAGCACAGTGGCACAGTGGTTAGCATTGTTACCTCTCAGTGCCAAGGACCCGGGTTCAATTCCCAGCTTGGGTCACTGTCTATGCGGAGTCTGCACGTTCTCCATGTGACTTTGTGGGTTTCCTCCAGGTTATCCGGTTTCCTCCAACTGTCTGAAAGACATGCTGGTTAGGTGCATTGGCCATGCTAAATTCTACCTCAGTGTACCTGGACAAGCGCTGGGGTATGGAGCCTAGGGAATTTTCACAGTAACTTCATTGCAGTGTTAATGTAAGCCTACTTGTGACACTACTAAATAAATTTAAATATTCATGCATTGGTAGAACTTCTTTATGCCATATACTATTGACAAGCCTTTTTTTTAACATGAGAGTAGCCTTTTTCGACCCCTGAGAAAGTTCTGGAGACATAGTCTATTGGTCTTTCAGATCTGTCATCCATCATTGAGCTATGATGTGTTTCTGGCAGCTAAGGCCTCCTTTAATTCTCTGAACTTGCCTCCCACAGGGTGTAATCTTTGTGCATGTGCATCAATACAATACCCCAGACAGGCTACCTCAGTGACTTGAAAGCACATATGGTGAAATTTAAATTTGATAAATTAATTAATTTTTAAAAGTCTGGAAATCTACGTGTTCTTTACAAGAAAAAGAGGAACCCTGCTAATCTCCATCACAGATGGCTTTGAGGAGTACTGTGTTTCCATCAATTCAACTATCTCAGTGAATGACTGGGAGACGGGCACATACAAAGAACAGATAGTTTATACTTTGTGTGATGTAAATGAATGTAAAGGTTAGGCCTTTTGTTGTAGTCAGTCGGAAGGATGAAATCGCTGGAATGCTGACCAATGTGTCAGTTAATTGTTCATATGTTTGTCGGCAGCATCTTTGCTGATAGTTCATGTATGTTAAATTGGAAGGAATCAGAAGTTGAAAACACAAGCACTACCCATCAAAGATTGCTGCTTTTGTTGCATGTTGCCACTCCAATCGATATTGTTAACCCATGTATAGATAGTTCCATATTGCCTGTGGAAGTAGTAGCTTAGAACTTAGATGTGAACGACGGTGGTCGGATTCCTCTACTGGTACCTTGCCACCTGTTTGGCTGTGGAATGAGCCTTTGGGTTAATGGTAGCATTCCTATCTCAAGAGTCAGAAAGTGCAGGGTTGAAACTCTGTTCCAGACAGTCTTGCTGAGTGTAAAGTGGAGATCTCGGTTGATATCTGGTGGAATATATGATCTCTGGCAGGCATGAGTGACCTCCTTCATTTTATTTATTGGGAGCCCATAAAACCTTCCCATCACATAGGACAAACTACCTTATCAACTGGCATAAAAATGGTTACATTGTTATGTGTCAGACTGTTAATTTTCAAGCAAATACTTCCATTGTTTCACACTATTCACCGTTAGGGAAGTATGTAGAGGTAAGAAAGCAATGACAAACTACCTGGTGGCATTCCAGTTAGTTTTTCAGCTACATTAAGATCACATAATTAATGGGGAAATTTTCTACTTATGCCAGGAATTGGAATACCCCAGGTCATCATTCTCTTCCATTAATTTTCCAAAGAGTTAAAACACACTTTTTAGCTCCTCGTTCTTTAAACAAAAGCTCAAGTATCAGCCAGAATGGTGTATTACATCCCTCTTGTTAAACACACTTCTAATTTTCCCATGGTAAATAGGGTGAGGATGAATTCATGGATTGGTCAGAATGGATGATGGTGGATAGGATAATGAAGCATATGGCTTTACTGGCAGAGTGGACCTGTATAGGTCAGAATGGACAAGGTTAGCATGATGCAACTGTAAAGGGATCATGGCAAGGTGATATAGTGGTCAGTATTAGATTAATTTAATGGTGAATATAGTACAATGCAGCAGTAAAAGTTTTTATGATGGGACAGTGGTGATCAATATGGGATAGCAGTGATGGATTGGCATAGAGGGGCAATGGGAATACTGGAATTTGACCTGGTAAGGCCACTGTCCACAGCATTCGTGCAATTTGTGGAGTAGGTGGAAGCAAATCTCAAGATGATAAATATATCAATTAGGATTATGGTGGTGATGGAATGTGTGGTTACAGAAATATGATACTGTAAGTTTAACACAAGCTATATTTGGAAATAGAGCACATGCAGGGCAGGTGGGAATCAAAGCTAAAATTCAAGTAGCAGTAAATTTCCCAAGTTAGAAAAGTTTAGCAACCGAAGTCAAGTCAAACAAAACAAAAAATGTTGGACATCTTCAACAGGTTCAGGCACACACCTGTGGAGGGAGAAAAATAAAGTTAGCATTTCAGATCTTTCATCAGTCAAAATTTGAATCCATTGATGCTATTTCACAAGGACAACATTTTGTATCACCCACGGATTCATGCTGGACAGACAACAAAATTGTAAATAGTGACAGCCTCAGAAACAGAGTGGGAGGCAAAGGAAAGCTCGGTGTCAGTTTAACAGGTTTCTCACAAACTGTTTGCAATACTTATGTTGTCATACAGAGACACTTTGAGGAAAAATGGTCTATTCCAAGACTCTCTCTTTGTCTGCCTGATGGAAACCTAGCCAGGCTCATAGAATATATATTATGATTGATCTATGGCGACAGTTAGTATTGGCAGGAGAGGCCAAGGTGTGCAGCAGTTGTCATCATTTGCTGCATGTTCAATTGATATTGATATTTTTTGTGATGTTCTTTAATATGAGAGATGACAGTTCTATAAAGTGAAACATTTTCTTGAGCTTTATATAGTAGCAGCCAATGTACCTAAACTGAAGTCAGTCTCCAGTCAGATCAGATTGACACTTCTGTTTTACACACCTTCAGTCCCAATCATTTCAGAGCTCAGGCAGGTGCATAAGGGGTAGAATTTTACTTTAACAATAGTGCGGAAAAGGCAAAGGTGAATCAACCGATTCTTCCACACGTGGTCCAATCTTCTTTCCACTGACTGCAATGAAAAATAAATCAGGAGGGTTGTAAAATGGGCTGCTGACTTGTTTTGCACTACTGCTGATATTGGATGTCACCACCATTCAGAATAACCTGATTCAATGGCTTCTAACAATCTCAAAACTGTGGTGGTTTTAACATGAATTTTTCAGGCCCTGAAAGGTTTTATTCAGGAGATGCTAACACTACACTGCCCATTTGTCTACGCAAATGGCCGATGATGATATCATGTGATTGGTCCCTTAAAATGCCTCTGTTTCACTGCAAGACTGCTAGTGAGAAAATACTAGAAATAATATGAACAAACCCAACAATATATTTTTACAGCATCCTTCAGATAGAAGTATCTGAGAAGTTTACAAGGTAAAGAAAGGTCAACATTTTCTTCCTAAGCAGCTATGCTGCTATCAATATAGTGGATCAGGAATTGTACTAGTTTTACAAATATGTCACTGATCATTACACATTCCTCTGTCAACAAATTAAAACATTTTTGCAGCCTCCCAATGGTTTTCTTCAGTGGATGTTGGAAATATTATCTTCTGGATAATATGTTGGGTAATTCCTAATCCAGTGCTTCAGCAAAGAGGTGAAGAAGTTAATTCTCAGACAGTGCAAGTCAAAATAGAACTGTGATAATATCAACCCTTTATCCCTTCGAATGGACATTCCTGCACTAGAATAGGGTGTCTCCACTATAATGAAAAGAGGCCATTTGTTCCATTTACATTGACTTCAGTGCAAAGAAAGAACATCTATATGGTGCCTCACAATGCCAGGTTCAATTCTGGCCTTGGGTGCCTGTCTGTGTGGAGTTTGCATGTTCTCCCCATGTCTGTGTGGGTTTCCTCCGGGTGTTCCGATTTTCTCCCACAGTCCAAAGATGTGCAGGTTAGAAAATGCTTTGCAAACAAAAAAGTATTTTTTGATCTGTCGTGACTGTTGTACTGTATGAAACGTGGCAGTCATTTTTTGCATAGCAATGTTGCACAAACAGCAAACTAATGAATAACAAATATTGTTGAAAAAAAGAGATACTTTTTGTCAAAGCTTTTGTTTGCACTCATCAGAACATTCATAAGAATACAATGTAAGGGAAATCAACAAATTTATACTATAAGAGAGGGGAGTACCACTTGGTTGGCAAGTGGACTCTGACTGATAGATTCTTTGCCATTGGGAACAGACCAGCTAATGGAGCAGAACCAGTGGGAGAGCAGAATGCTTGCAGTCTGGATCATTGGCCATCATTGTTGTAGCCCGTCATAGAGACCTTGCATACACGAAGAACGTTCAGGATGGTCCTGCCTTATGGTCCTTCTCACACATTACCATTCCTGATGTCTTGAAGTGCAAGCTGTAGATATTGTGAGCATGACATCTTGCTTCTATTCAACCTCGTTCCCTTACTTTGACACTCCTCTTCCATATCTCTGCATTCAGTTGCTCAGAAACCACTGTCTGACCAGTCAGTTCTCCTTATGAGGAGGGGTGAGAAATTCTACAGAATTCTGAGGAGTAGAATCACTTGATCTGATACTTGCAGCCACCTGCTGTATGTTAAAGGACAGTTGGGATCTGCATATACAGGACAGAAATGGGCTGCAGCCAGGCCAAACAAAATCATAGTTCACGTGCCAGCTCACCAGCCATTGAGGTCACAGGTAAGTTACTAGGGTAATGTTTCTAATGGTAGCATGCTCTTGTTGTATTCCCTTTTCTTTGCATGATTGGATGGTGGAGGGGAGTCATCAGCAAGTTATACAAAGTGCAAAATTTTGATAATACCACTAATTTTTAGGATTTTTGGTGGTTTGAAGTTGGATTTATGGATTCAATCCTGTCCACCTTTTATGCAATTGTTTATGTTTATGCAAGAGGGGCAATTTACTGTTAAGGCAGGTTGGGAACAGGATCGCAGCCATGGAGGAGGCAATGATGTAGTGATATTGTTGCTGAATTAGTAGAAACATGTGCATGAAGATGTTGTCATATTGAGGTGCAAATTTGGTCTCCATGGCTGTTTCGTGTGTCTGGATGAAGAACTGGTTGTTGAAGGTGAAGACATTGTGGTCCAGGCTGAAGTGGATGAGTTGGAAAATTGCATCTGGAGATTGGCAGTTGTCAGCATTGAGTACTGAGGCAGTTGCAGCAATGCTATCATTATGGGGGATGCTGGTGTAAAGTGCTGAGACACCCATTGCAATGATGAGTGCTTCTGGTTCAATTGCTCCATGTGCGCTGAGTTTCTGTAGTGTGTCCAGAGTGCCACAACAAAAGCTGGGGGGTTCTTTGTACAATGGGTTTCACGATGCCCTCGATGTAGCCAGAGAGGTTTTCATACAGGGTCCCATTGCCTGACACGATGAGACGGCTGGGTGTGTTTGCCTTGTGTATCTTAGGGAGGCAGTAGAGATTTCCAACCAAGGGGGGGTACCCGGGATGAGAGCACAGAGGGTGCTCTGAAGGTCTGGATCAAAGATCTTGATCAATCTGTTGAGTTGACGGGTGTGTTCTTTGTTCAATCCTCAATCATCCCAGCTTAGTAGGAAAGTCCAATTGGATTCCACTTTTGTCAAAAAATAACAGTTGCCTCCATATGAGGCCTCCTCTCAGGCTGCTCCTAATGTTGGCTACATTTGCTCTCACCCTCTGCCACACCACCTCAGGATGTAGTGGCAACAGAGGAGACTCCTGTCACCATGCAAACTTCCCACACAATGCCAGGGCTGGCATGATCTCAGACAACCAGTGGGTGCCTGCCAAGGCCATCCAGACGAATGGGGCATCAAGATCAGAAAACTGCCCACATCACAGCTGACAGCAATGGGGAAATCCCTATGCAGTACTCAGAAATATATGAAGAACCCACTGCAAGCACAGAAGCATCATCACAGGCAATCCTTGGGTGTGTAAGGCTGAGTGCAATGTTGTTCTCTTATTAACTCATTGCAACGTTTAGTGGTTGTGTCATCTTTATGTGGAATCCTGAGGATGCTAGATAGTGATAAAGGCAGCAATGCCATGACCTTTCTCCATGTAACAGAGAGGTTCCTCAATGAGAAGTGTGCTGACATGAGATTTTTGGATGCTGTAGGTTTTTATTTGGAAGTGCACTGATGGCAGATGTTAGCTCCTTTAAAATAGAACCAAAAGCTTGCAGCTGTGATATAAAAACAGAGAATGTCAGAAAAACTCATCATCTGTGGAGACAGAAACCAAATTAACATTTCAAGTCATATTGGATAGTCCTTATTTCCAATTAACCACCCATCTAGTTGAGCTGATGGCATGAACAGTTGCAGCAGCTGGGAGTTCCAGAGTGTAGAGGCATCATGGGGGCCACTCCCATATTCCACACACCCATCTGCAGCATCCACAGACAATGATCATATGTCATTTGCACATTCAGGGAATAAAATCCTTTCCTTGATTGGTCCACAGGTGCCTTAATGGTCACATAAGAGCCATTGATGTCTTGCACTTTGCACTTCAAGGAATACTATGATGATTCCAAATTTTCTTCTTCTCTGAGTCTGTCTGTCATCATCAGTAGTAAACTTTATGAAATTGTCACTCTCCTGAACAGTGCATCAGTTCTTATATTGACGCATTAGCCTAATGATTGCGATATGCTGCAGAGATCTCCTGCTGATCCTATAAACGATCCTGAGATATTGAAATTTAATATCACTATGACCTTCAATGCCACAGGCATCGGATGGACATGCACATGGTGGTAACATATCTCCTCTGCAAGCATCTCCAGATGGATAAGACCATCTCTGTGGATAGACCCAGCTTTTGACAGCACTGGCAGTCTGTCACCTGAAGGTAATTTGAGCACTGCCTGAATGCTCTTCCTTCAGGACAACATGTTCGTGTTGGGCAGCCCGGTTCCCACTTGTCCCTAAGGCTTTTTGTCTCATCAGCATCACTATGCCATGCATGTGCCTGCTTAGCTGGTTCTGCTACCCTTGGTCAGTGTCTTCTCCCCTTCCTTCTCCTTCCCTTATCCCTACCTTCAGCTGAGAAGTCACTACAAGAATGCACTATTCTCGTGGCCTGTATGGCTTTTCGGCTTCAGCCTGCCTTGTGTTGGTCCCACATGGGCCTGAAGTCCCTCTTCCAAATGAGTGCCTTGCAGCTCAACCCTTCACTGGCTCAATATCAAATGTCTGCTTAAGGTGCTTAGAAAACAATTTCTCTCACCTCTCATGTAGTCTTAGCTGCAGCCTTCAGTTGCTCATAGTGTTCTTCTGATGATCTCTATTATCCTGTCCTTGTGTTCCTTGGACAACTCTGCCATGATTCCCTTCCATTGGTGCAGCCCATGAAACCATGTTTAGATTGCTTGGACAGTGAAAAGTCACTGTGGATTAGCAACTTAAGTGTCACAACAACCTCTTAATTGGCCGGTTTCAGAACAGCAGGCTTCTGACTTTAAGTTTCACTAGTCTTCCATAATAGTCTTTCAGAACACTTGAGACATCACTATTCCTGATTTTACAGTGGATTGGGAGGGACATCCACAGCTTGGCAACAATAAAACTCTATCCCAAGAATCAGTTGCAAAGTCAATCATCATTTTTATGTGTGAAAATTAATCCTGATATTACAATCCTCACATTGTAAGGATAGTCACTGATCAAGTAGAAACAATTTCACTGTCCAATGAATTCAAGTTACTGAATGGCTCTGAGTTTGACCAGAGGTGGTCAAAATATTGATAGATCCCATTTAGTTTAGTATAAGATAGAGGGGTCAAGCCTGGTTTAAACTTTGGTACAAGAATGGTGGCACAGTGCCTGGGACCTGGGTTTGATTCCCAGCTTGAGTCACTTTCTGTGTGGAGTTTGCACATTCTGCTGATATCTGTATGGGTTTCCTTTGGGTGCTCCAGTTTCCTTCCACAGTTTGAAAGACACGCGGGTTAGGTGGATTGGCCATGCTAAATTGCCTCTTAGTGTCAGGGGACCAACTAGGGTAAATGCATGGGGTTATGAGGATAGGGCCTGGGTGGGATTATGGTGGGTGCAGATCCAATGGGCTGAAAGGCCTCCTTCTGCACTGTAGGATTCTACGATTAACTTCAAAGGTTCTTTTACTGGATTCAAGTTCACAATTTTGTGTTCATGCATGAACTGAACTGGAGATTTAATGGTAAGAAGGGGAATCACCAAATAGGATGAGAGTTGATCCAGTAAGGACTCTAGGATTCAGTCTCATCCTGCCATCCCCCTAGCCCATAAAGGGCAGTTTCCAAATACTAATAAGGTAAATGACTGAAATGCTTGTAAACGTTGTGTCAGAATTTTGAAAAACTGTCTATGTCTTTAATGCACACAAATATAGAAATGTTACAACATGGAATTGGTCCACTCAGGCCAACCAGTGCATTTTGGTGCAAGCTTCACAAGTGAAAATATTTCCGATCATGTGTACCCATTTTTTCCCATGCCCCTTTAACCTCATCCGCCTATCAAGTCATCTTGACACAATTATAGCATTTTTGCCATGGCCATCTCCAAAAAATCTAACCATCTACCTTCAACATGCAACAAAGAGTATTGCTATCCCCCACTACCAACATCCTGCAGGTTACAATTGAAAAGAAGTTTAACTGGACCAGCCATATATATGCTGCGACTACGAAAGCAAATAAGTGGCTGGGAATCGTGTCATGAGTGCATCACCTTCTGAATCCCCAAAGCATTTCCACATGGATAAAACACAGGTCAGGAGTATGATGGGCTACTCTTTCACTTGCCTGGATGAGGGCAGTTTGAGCAGCACTCAAGAAACTTGACACCATCCAGAATAAAAAGGCCACTTGATTGGCACCTTATCCAGAACTTCAAATATTCATTTCCTCCATCATAGCTGAAGTGTGACTGCAGCATGTAGTCTACTTAATGCAGCAACTCATAAAGTCTTCTTCAACAGCACCTTCTAACTAAAACTACTAAGAAAACAAAGCCAGCAGCTTCATGGAAAGAACACCACCAGCAAGTTCTGCCCTAAGACATCATCCTAGTTTGGAAATGTACATTGCTGTTCCTTCATCTTCATTGAGTCCAAATCCTAGAACTTTCTTCCTCTAACAGCTGAATAGGTGTACTTTCATCAGATGGATTGTAGCATTTTGAGATGAGCCAACACCTTCTCAAGAGCAATTAGGAATGAGCAGTAAATGCCGACCTTACCATTGATGGCCACTTCCCTTGAGTTAAGTTTAAAAATACAACTTACATCCTTCCTCTGCCCCTTAGCAATGTTCCCTCCCCAGGCTGGCCCAAGCACCTGTCCACGATTTTTAAATCAACCTGGCTCTCAGGAGTGGAAATTTTGTCAGGATGCAAGCAATATGTAGATGGATGACCCACTGTCTATATTTCCATCTCTCCCAATGGGTTAACAACAGTTTTACAATGGCAGAAGGTAGAGCAACCTGCTGCAAATATACTACATAGGGGAAAGTTCCGATCATTTAGAATTGGAGAGGAAGGGTTAAATGAGAGCACCACAGAAAAAGGCACACATCTCAAGAAATTGCCTGTAGTAAAGAAAATCACAAATCGCTTGGGGAATAAGCTTTTACTGAGTCCGTAGAAAGTATTATTTGGTCCTTTCTGTAGTGCCTAGTAATGCTGACAGCCTGATTTATATTGGCAGAATTGCTGCATATACAGCAGAAATGACAGAAAAATTGGGATGTAAGATGTCACAGCCTTATTACCTGTATTGCCTCATTTAAACATGTCCATCCAGTTTAGAGTTGGTGCTTTGCTGTTCCTGGGACTTAATGACAGCAGATCTGCTCCCCACCCTAATTTCTTAAAGTTTAATTATTAGTCACAAGCAGGCTTACATTCACACTGCAATTAAGTTACTATGAAAATCCCTTAGTCGCCACAATCCGGCACCTGTTTGGGCACACAGAGAGAATTTAACATGGCCAATGCACCAAACCAGTACATCTTTGGACTGTGGGAGGGAACCGGAGCACCTGGAGGAAATCCACGCGGGCACAAGGAGAATGTGCAAACTCCACACAGACAATGACCTAAGCCAGGAATTGAACCCGTGTCCCCAGCGCTGTGAGTGCTAACAACTGTGCCACTGTACTGCTCCTGTTTCAGCTCTCTTCAATATTTCTCAAAAATCATGGAATATTAATTAAGAAATCATGAGTGTTGAATCTCCTCAGCAGATCTTTCAAACTCACCTTTAGCTATTGCTACACCATTGATGGATGATGTATATATTTTTCTTCCATGGTACCTTCCTTTGCATTTGTAGCTGTATTAAATTCCATTTCTTACATTGCCGCTGATTTGTGGATTTTACAGAATAGTATATTTACAGCACAGAAAAAGGCCACTCAGCCCAATGTGTCTATGTTGGTTCTCTGCTAGTGCAACTTTGCTAGTCCAACTCAAACACCCATTCCCCTTAGCCCACTACTTTTCCTTTTCAGATATTTATCCATTTCCCATTTGAAAGCCACAACTAAATCTGTCTCCACCAATCTCCAGCTCCTAACCACTTGGTGTGTAAGGAACTTATCTTTAATGTGACAGTTGCTTCTTTGGTCAATCAGTTTAACTTGGAGCCCTCTGATTCTCGACCCTGCCACCAATGGGAATAGTTTCCCTTAGACCCCTTTGTGATTTTGAACAATTCTGTTAGATCTTCTCTCAACCTTTTTTCCCCTTAGGAGAACCACCCCAGCTTTCCCAAGCTATCCTCGTAACTGAAATCCCTCATCCCTAGAATCAGTCTCAAAAACCTATTCTGTACATAAACTTTCACATCTTTCCTAAATTATAGTTCCCAGAACTGGACAGAATACTCCGGTTGAAACCTAACCAGTGTTTTACTAAGATTTATTATAACTTCCTAGTTTTATACTCTATGCCTCCATTTATAAAGTCTGGGATTCCTTATGCCTCTTTATTCACTTTTTCAACCTGCCTTGCCATCTTTGACAATTTGTGTACATATAATCCTTTGGTCACTCTGCTCCTGAATCCTCTTTAGAATTATATGCCTTAGAATATATTGCCTGTCCATATTCTTCCAACCAAAGTGTATCATTCACACTTATCTGCTTTAAATTTGGACTATCTCTTGTCTGCCTATTTCACCAGCATTTCTACGTCTTCTTGCAGTCTTTCTTTATCTCTTACACAATACTTCAAATCTTGTGTCATTTGCAAACTTTGAAATTGTGCCCTGCATAGTCAAATATAGATCATTCAAAAAAAAGCAGTGGTCTTAATTCTTACACTTAGGAAACCCAACTACATTGTGCAATCATAGAATCCTGACAGTACAGAAGGAGGAGATGTTCATTGACAGACCAGGGTCTCCAGCTAAGTCTGGGATCATATCAGGGCTGGTGCAGTGAGAGGAGCGAGGGAGCCATGTTGGATAAGGAAGGGGAGGTTGTAGAAAAATGTAGAGTGGTTTCCAATTGGCACCGGGGACCTAGAGATAAGGCACCTCCCTCTTTTCACCGACTAGTAACTCAAAGGGTGATGCCTGCTTTGTTCCACATTAGAAGTAAATCTTTCCTACCACGTGTCAAATCTGAACAGCAGCAGCATAAGGTCCTTAAGTGGACATCGCTTGTCAACTGGACCTTGGACAGGCAGCCCATCTAACACCTCACCCGTTGGTGGTAAAATTAGTGGTGGGGATGACTTTGGCTGAACGTCTGATTTTGCAGTTTACCCACTTGCTTTCCAACCCATGGATGGCCTGTAAAATCCAACCTTATGCTCATAACTCTCCAGGACTACTCATCCCTCCAGTACAGTAATATTCTCCTTCATCTGCTTTTTTTCAGTTTCTTTACTACCCAGTCTTTTCTGAACATCTTGAGCTGAATTTTATCAGCTGAGTTGGAACCCTAGGTCAAGGTAAAAAGGGAGTCCAAGGTGACATTTATTAGCAATGTGACACACTCGGCAATTTTACCACATTGGTTGCCTGTGGGCCCATTATCCAATTAAGGATGGAGGACTGTTCTCCATGTTGCTTGTCCAATCACAGGGTCTGCAGTACTGAAGCCTCAGCAGCCTCATTGGGTGAGGTGGTCATTGCTGCTGAGTGCAGGAAGTCACAGACCTCTTGCAGGCAAGTTAAGAAAGGGTTTTAAAAATTCACAGAGCTGAGGGTCAGATGGGAAACATCTCTGGGCCTATGGGTGCTACTTTCCCTGACTACTGCCCTTCTCTGGACCACGGGACCTTGTCCTGCAGGCTGCCACTGGAAATCCAGCTCCATTTAGCAGACAGTCTCTCCATACAGAAGAAAATCACCCCAACATCAGCAAAATGCTCATGGCAGTGTAAATGGCCCATTGATCAAGCCTTTACATATTGTATATGTCATCAGGGGCCAGGTGTTGGAGGGCCGATATTTTTGATACTCGCTCCTCCATTTTCTAGCATCCATCCCTTATTCAACATGGCTGCTGAGTACAGTCTGATTTCACACAAGATGGCTACAAGCAATCCCGGAAAAAACTGGGAACCTTCAACCCAAAGGCATATCAACGTCAATCTAGGAAATGAGGTCCAGCTGCAAACCCTTAGGTAGACTATATAAGCAGATCACCAAGCAAAACCAAATGGTGAAAGCCTTATGGTGAAATGGTGAAAGTGAGGCGGACATTGGATTTCTGTCTGGATTGCTTGCATTGTGCAATTTTCTGTCTGCTTAGTGGATTATGACCAGGACGGGACAATGAACCCATTTTGGAACCAGAACATGGCTTATATGAGAACCTGCCTCAGTAAGTGGAACCCTTTATCTGTTTAGGCAGCCATGAATGTACCTATGTACCTTCGTGTGCATTAATCAATACGTTGCATATGGATTTGACTTGGTCTTCTGGTTGTTTACTTTGTGTCTCTAAACCCCACCTATATGGACACCTGAGCCCTTGAAATGTCAAAATATGTAAGTTACCTTCCTAACTCCTAGGGAAGGTAGCCTGTCCATTTCTGGCCCCCGCCATTGATAAAATACCCCAAAGGTGGTACTGCTTTGCAAAGTTTTTCCGATCTGGCTCCTGTGATTTTCCACTCTGCTACCTGCTGGAGGCCAGTAAAATTCAGCCACTTGTATCTGAGAAAGTTTAATATCCAATCCTTTTTTTTGAACTGGATCATCATAATTGACATCATATTCCTGTATGGCCATCTATGCCTGAGCTCAACAACATAATTTACTTTTCTTCACCTGTTTATAAAGATGCTCTATAAATCTGCGTAAGATTTTATTGCATTCCCTATTAGACTGGCCTGACTATTTATTACTCTCGTGCCACCTGTCTCACCCAACAGTTCATGTACTTTGTTTCTCCATTCTAATATTTTATCTTTGTGCTTGTTGTAATTTGCCTTTAAAAGATAACAAACAGCATGACATCAATAAAATGCCGGTGGCTCTGACATCCATCATTATGAAGTGCTTTGAAAGGTTAATCTTGGCACAAATCAATTCCAGCCTCTCAGACTACTTGGATCCATTACAGTTTGCCTACTGCCACAACAGGTCCATAGCAGACACCATTTCCCTGGCCCTGCACTCAACCCTGGAACACCTAGATAACAAGGACACCAATGTCAGACTCCTGTTTAATGACTACAGCTCAGCCTTCAACACTATTACTCCCATGAATCTCATCTCCAAACTCTGTGGTCTGGGTCTCAGCACCTCCCTCTGCAACTGGATCCTGAAATTCCTAACTCACAGACTACAATCAGTAAGAATAGGCAACAACATCTCCTCCACGATCATCCTCAACACCACAAGGCTGTGTTCTCAGCCCCCTACTATACTTCTTATACACTTTTGATTGTGCAGCCAAATTCCTCCCCAATTTGATTTTCAAGTTTGCTGATGACACCACCGAAGTGTGTCATATCTCAAACAATGACTAGACAGAGTATAGGAATGAAATAGAGAATCTGGTGAACTGGTGCAACAATTATAATCTCTTCTCAATGTCAACAAAACGAAGGAGATTGTCATCTACTCCAGGAAGCGTAAAGGAGAACATGCCCCTGTCTACATCAATGGGGACAAAGTAGAAAGGGTCAAGAGCTTCAAGTTTTTAGGTGTCCAGGTCTCTAACAACCTGTCCTGGTCCTCCCATGCCAACACTATAGTTAAGAAAGACCACCAATGCCTCTACTTTCTCAGGAGACTAAGGAAATTTGGCATGTCAGCTACAACTCTCACCAACTTTAACAGATGCACCATAAAAAGCATTCTTTCTGTTTGTATCACAGCTTGGTATGTCTCCTACTCTGCCCAAGATAGCAAGGAACTACAAAAGTTCATGAGTGTAGCCCAATCTATCACAAAAACCAGCCTCCCATCCATCGACTCTGTCTGCACTTACTGCTGCCTCAGCCAGCATAATTAAGGATCTCATGCACCCCAGATATTTCCACTTCCACCTTCTTCCTTCGGAAAAAAGATACAAAAGTCTGAGGTCATGTACCAACCAATTCAAGAATAGCTTCTTCCCTGCTGCCATCAGACTTTTGAATGGACTTACCTTGTACTAAGTTGATCACTCTCTACACCCTAGCTATGACTGTAACACTACATGCTGTACTCTCTTGTTTCCTTCTCTATGAACGGTATATTTTGTCTGTATAGCACGCAAAAAACAAAACTCTTCACTGTATGTTAATACATATGACAATAATAAATCAGATTAAATCAATTAAATCAATAGAAAGCAAGTGTTTCAATTGCTCCAGTCTTAGTGTCACTTTTATCTTTGAATAGAGCACACACTGAGCTCATCTCTCCAAGTTTTCCACCTTTTGTATAAATTGTACCTTCCGCCAAATGTTGAGAAGAATTCCAAAAACACATTTTCAAAACTTTATCCTAATTGCTACTTTTAAAGATGGACTTTATTTGTTGAACTAAAAGATGGCTCTTTGGAAGCACCTGACCACAGGAATGATCCATTGTCTGAAAACTACCACCAGGAGTTTCAAGAAGGAAAATAATATTTTCTCAGCTTCTGAAATATCATAGTTTATTGTACGTACCCTTGTAATCACACAGACCAGGAGGTTTGCACATTCAACTTGTCACCTAGGCAGTTGCTCACATGCTCACATCTGTCAGACTGGAACCTTCAAAGGGAGTGTGGATGTCTTTAGCATCTGATAAGTGCACCTTGCTAGCGGAGTTAGTGGCCGGAATTCTGCTACCTCGCCCGCTCCAGAATCGGTGCTGGCGAGGCTCGCAGGACGGCATTCTCCATTGGCATCGGGTGGGATCTTACAAGCCTTGGGCGGCCAAGGTCGTGAAATATCAGCCAGTGGGTCTGCTGAGAAGCTGGCTTTTCAAGCACCTCAACACAAATGGTATCTTTTTCAACAACTAATGACTGGGATATTATCAGTCCTGAAATCAAAACCAATTCTGGATATTGAATAAACAACCCTTTTAAAGTCATTGTGAAGAAGGAATGTCACATGACTCAAATGACAGTTTCCTTTTGAAACTGAGAGCTGGTCAATCTGATCTTTTAGTATTCAACAAATGAGGCACCAAGAAATTTGAGGCAGAATAATTGCCTGTACTTGGCTCTGGCTCCACACCACGAGGAAGTATCATCCTCGCCAGTATTCAGAACTGAATACCAGTTGGAGAGTGTAATCAATGCATGGGACTCCTGCACCACCTGCCTGATCTTGATTGTCCGACTATCAACTATTCCCTCTCTACCTGCGCTTTTATGAGCTCTGGGGTGACCATATCAATAAATACAATGTCCACATAACTCTCAACATCACGGATGCACTGCAGTGATGCCAGCTGCTGTTCATGCTCTGAACGTTGAAGTTTGAGTGTGTCAGCAGTTGGCAATGTCCTGGATTTCCCACATGGAATATGATGTGCCCTCCATAGGACCGATGCACCATGCCACACCTCTATTCATGCACCCTGCCATGCCTCTATTCATTAGACTAGCTAAACTTGAAAGAGTAAGCTAAAGACTTCTATTTAATTCATTTTGCAACACCACAGGCTGTTTTCTCTGACTTGAACTTCTCCACCTCATTTGTTACAATTTATTTTGAGTTTTGGCATTGACGTTGTGCTTATGAAATAAGAACCATTCAAGTTTAGAATACATGCACTATAACAGCACTCCTCCAATATCAACACTGTTAGCTCACCTTCAGCCAGTTTGTACATTTTGTTTTGAATTCTACCATGTAAAGCTGAGGTACCAAACTTTTAAAATGAACTTTGACAAATACTTTCTGGAGTCTGGGCAAACCCAATTATGAAAGTTTCCAGAGTCCAGTTAGAATGTCACTTGCCGTAAGAATGATCAGATTGGTTGGGAACAACCTCGACTTTCAGAAGTCATGATGATTGTTACCTGCTAAATATTTTAGAAATATAATCCACAAGTTTGAATGGCTGATTTCATGATGTAACTAGATATTGATGTAAGACAAATTGGTCTGTAGTCTCCTGATGAGAACTGACTCTGTACTGGTTTGTCTCCAATTCAACAAGATCTAAATTCCAAACACAAAATGAAACATTAAGATGTGTGATGCCAAGCTCAGTCTGTTCAACATTGAATATTTCCAGGATCTACTGTTAATATTTCTATGTGTCTGAAGTCGTAAATGTATTCAGTGTAAAGTGATAAACATGTCACTGTGTGATACTTTAATAACATGCTTGATTCGCTCTGATTGATATCTTAATAAGTAACCAATGGTGAAACGCAGCATGGTATCTTTTTATGCAAGGAAAATGGCCAATCAGTTCTTTTTGTTATATTCCTTGCTATTGTGTTTCACATTATTATTGGCCCTATTTTGTCTGATGTATATACACATGCTTGATGGGGGGGGGGGGGGATAGAGAATGAATTGCAGATAATGTGACTGTTAGCAGCAGCAGCCAACATTCACCTTCTGTAAGACCAATCATTTAATTGCCAACTAAAAAGCTATGTTGCTTGATTGATTTGTTTCACATCTATGGGCAGTATATCATACTATGTCAGGCAGAATTTAAAGCTTTAAAATAACTTGAAATCTAGGAGTCAACTTTAAAAGTTTCTACAATTCCAAGTCAGGGAGGGGAAGACCGAGAAAGAGAAATAACAGAAAAGGAGAAAAAAACAAAAGGCTGAATTGTGTGGAGGTGGCAGAAGCCCCGTGGTTAGATCCAAATGTGAGGGATGACCTCACTCCAATGGTCAGTGGTACACGGTGCTGCATTGTGCATGTGCCATCTAAATAAATGGCTGTTGTAAGGACAACCCAGGAGGACTGCTCAGCCCCAAAGATGCCAGCCCAGTCAGACAGCTCGTGGCTCAGCAGCCTCAGCAAACCCTCAAAGTAATTGTAGCTGGGGCTACACCTGGAGGATGAGGGCATATCAATGGCCTGCATCTCTGAAGACAGGTCAGTGGGTTTGAGGCACCAGGGTCAAGCATGTGAGCACCAGAGAAGGGGAGGCAGATTGGAGTCGCTAAGAGTGGGCAGTAGGGTTACCATGCAGTGGATATTGCCACCGAGACTCCCACCACCCTTCATTGGTCATGTAGTGTCGATAAGGCCCCTCTCCATCCCACTGAGAGACAGCCAGTTTCACCTGATTATCTCCCATTGTAGAGAGTACTCTACCAGCAGCTGGAGCTCCCCCTGCAGGTGAGAAGTGACCCCTAATTGGCCACTTAAATGGTTCAGCCAGGCTTCAGGTGGGTGGCTTGCTGTTGCTCTCTTGCTGTTGGCAAAATAGCATAGCAATGGGAAGCCATTGGGCATATCATGTGATGCCTTCCCATACTCTTTTGCTATCCACCCTGCCTCTCTGCCTGTCCATATAGGTCTTGTAAATTTCAATTAAAAGAGACAGAGGGAGAGACAAGCAAAGAGAAAGAGGAAGATAGTAAGAAAAACTCAGAGGCTCAAAAATATCAGCTTTAACAATTTCTGACATCTCAATGTTTCATCTTGTGTTTGGAATTTAGATGTGATTCTTTAGGGCATGTCTATTTCCCTAAATAAGTTTCTTCAGACTATAGTTTGTAATAATTATTCTTGTTTATTTACAGAATTATGTATATCCTGCCTAAGGAATCTTGCTGAGTTCCTGCAATGGACTTTGTAGATGGTACACATAGTTCCCACTTTCATCATTAGTGGAGGGATTGAATGTTTTGTAAAGGGTAGCAATCAAGTGGACTTCTTGATTGTTGTTGGGGGTGAACTCATCCAGGCAGGTGGAGAATATTCCATTACGCTCCTGACTTGTGACTTGTAAATGGTGGACAGGCTTCAGGGAGTCAGGAGGTGACTTAGTCACTGCAAGATTCCTAGCCTTTGATCTACTCTGGTAGCCACAGTATTTATATGGCTAGGTCAGCTCAGTTTCTGGTCAATGTCAGCCTCCAGGAAGTTGATAGTGGGGGCTTCAGCAATGGCGATGCCAAGAAATGTCATGACGAAATAGTTAGGTCCCCTCTTGTTGGAGATGGTCATTGCCTCGCACTTGTGTGACGCAAATGTTATCTGCTGCTTATTAGCCCAAGCCTGAATGTTGGCAAGGTCTTGCTGCATTTGGACGTGAACTGCTTCAGTATCTGAGAAGTCGCAAACGGTGCTGAACATTTTGCACTCATCAATGAGCATCTGAGCTTATGGGCCTAGGAAACTACCATGAGGGACTCCTGCAGTCTCGTTCTGGAGCTGAGATGATTGACAACCACAACCATCTACCTTTGTGCCAGGTATGACTCCAACCTGCAGAGAGTTTTCCCCTGATTCCCATTTATTCCAGTTTTGCAAGGACTCCTTGATGCCATACTCAGTCAAATGCTGCCTTGTTATCAAGGGCAGTCATTCTCACCTCATCTCTGATATTCAGTTCTTTTGTCAATGTTTGAACCTACGTTGTGGAGCTCTTTCTATTACTATGCTTGTTTTCTGTGGTCTCATATCTATATTCTCACTCTGGGCTTTAGTAATTGTAACTCACATGCCGGAAGTTGAAGTTTATTTATGTCTTTGCTGCACCTCATGCTTTCTGACTCTTACGATCATCTGAGGTAATATTTGGTTATAGTTTTTGTTGTCAAGCTGGAAGTTGTGTTCGCAGCCATCTTCCCATCAAGAATTCTGATAGTGAAAGCCCGTTTTGTAGCGGTAAGGTTCTGTAACTAAGAAGGACTTAATATCTTTGTCCTTTATCATCAAATCCTTGATTGTTCAAACTCCTCTTTCTGCTTCTCCATTCAACTGAGTGAGCCAGTCGTATGCACGAAATCATATTCCTATGCAAATTATGGAATAATTTGTTAACAAACTGAGAACCATTGACTGACATTACAATATCCAGGAAACCATGTGTCAGAAAGTTTCTCTTCAGTGGTAGAATGACTCTGCCATGATCCTAAGCAATCTATTGTTACAGCCAGGAGAGAGAAGCAAACTGATCACCTCTATTTTTTCCACCGTCTGTCCGTAAGCTGATGTGCTTTGATTTTTGAAATGGGCTGTGGCGTGTTCCATCTGTTTATGATGGTGACTCGCAACTCTCTTTAGGGTTAAATCAGATGTGTTGTTTCTTCAAATATCAACATGATCACTGCAAGTACACACACATACAAAAGGAAATTTGGAGGGTGTTATGTATTGTAAAGCAAAACATATTTGAGTGATTCATCATATGACTTGCTTGACGTCACCTGAGGCATTTGCAAGGTTCTATCTCTCTTCCATCTTAGACTGTGATGAAGCAACACCTATCTCAATAAACTCGAACTTGTTGGTTAAGTAATCCATGGTGCAGCTATCTATTTGCTTGCTCTTTACCGTAGAAGAGGCTAAAACTCATAACAGTAAGGAAAAATATTGCAACGAGGTGTGTCTTCCAGCAAGCTTGTCAACAAAGACCAGTTTTAAACAAAATTGGTGATGAGAAAACAGTCAGAAGAAATTATTCATCCGAATTCCGGTCAAGAGTGGGTTTACAGGGGACCACCACTGTCACTGAAAGTGCAGTCAATTTAGCCATACAAACGGGCATTTTTAGCATTTAATGGAGATGAATATTAATTTTTAAGTTGATAAAAAAATTCTGGACTGTTCCACTAATTTTCTTAATCAATGCAACCTTGTGTTGGCTCAGAGAATCGGAATGTGGGAAAAGTAATCATCAGTGAACATATCAGCAATACTGCTTAACTAAAGGAATTGGTGGGCTCAAACCCTCCTCAAAAATTTGCAAATCTTGTGAATAAGGGAGTAAAACTAAAGTCAATAATTTTACTTATCTAATTGGAGATTCTTTTCAGGCTGTGCACCATTGCATGTAGCAGCATTGGGCACTTTGTTTCAGAGAGAGAAAGAAATGCTGCCTCTGAGACTGCAACAGCTCCAACAAGGACACAAAAGTAACAAAGATAAATCAGAATTTAAATTTAAATCCTATGGTGTAAAGGCAGATTAGAGATGGCTTTAAAAATAATTAAGAAGAAAAAAGAGAAAAACGGAATTCTTTTTCTCTGATTGTTATAGTCCAGCCAAGAAATAATTTAAAGAAACATTGAAAAAAGTAACACAAATTAATCTTGGAAAAGAAAAGAAATAAGCGGCGAGAAAAAGTTAAAGTACTATGACCTAAGAATCAGGATTGTAATGGCGGCAAAAGTGGCACCATGGAAGTGTTCGAGGAAATGTGGAAACATGGAATGCTTACAAGGAGAAATTTCAATGTTACCTTGCAGAAAAGCTGAAACTTAAAGTAGTCACTTTCCTTAGTATTGTAGGGCATAATATTTTTACATTACTACAGTGTGTTGTTTATCCAGAGAAGCCTAATGGAAAAACCTGCAGGGAACTGACCCAGATTCTCAAAAGTCAATTTTCACCTACACCACTAATAATAGCTGAAAGATTCAGATTCCATTAATGGAACCGAGAAGAGGGCAAAATCACAATTTGCAGCAACATTAAGAAAGTGAGTAAAGAGCTGTGAATTTGGATCAAGTCTCAATGACACTCTGAGAGATAGACTTGTTTGTGGAATTTGAAATGAAGCAATTCCAAGATGATTGCTTACTGAAAGCTCTTTAACACTAACACTTGCAGTTGAGATCATGGTGTTCTTGGAAATGCTCATGAAAGAAACTTCTCAAATTGGTGCTGGAGCCAAAATACACAAGATGGGAACTGACAGAAATAAACTCTTAAAATACAAGCCTGCCATAGGTTGTTGGAACAGTAGTATTGACACCAAGTTTGTTCTTAGCTCTGGATTTGTTGCTGCTTCAGTAGTTTGACTTGTTGATTGGAATTTTTGCTCATTGCTGTCTGGACTCCAGGTCTATAACTCAGCTTGCACCTACTGCATCCTGGATGATTGTGTTCTCAGGTAAGTCCTCAATCAATTTTCTTTTTAGTATTTTCCATGAACTTGCAGGTCTGTCGGATCTACAGTCCTCACTTGGAGTTTTCTGGGTCTTCTACTTGCTGAGTGCTGCCACCATGTTATGTTTTTCATTCAGGGCCTATATGGAGATCTTTAGGGTTTTGTTGTTTCCCAAAGTGCTTTGTTTGTGAAAACATTTCTTGTATTTCCAAATTTCTGTACATCTTAATAAATCTACTCAAGGTTGTATTTCTGTTTCCCTCTAAATTGCAATTACTTAATCATGTGATATTACATTATAGTTACATTAGCATCATGTGCTTCTGTTACACCCAAATGAGAAAAGATGAATTGGCTCCTTTCTATTCAAATTCCTCAGCTAATCACAACAAAGGTTTAAGTTTTTTTTCATGAAGAAATGCCTTTTCCAAATCAGAATGTAATTAAATATTTAAACAGTGAGCAATAATGAGCCAATCAAACAAGCTTTATTTGAGTGGAAGAAAGAGCAAATCTATTAATTATTAAACCTGTGAAAAATAATAACTCAACATCAAGCATTCAGCTCTCATGCAGTCATTTGGGCTTGTGTGCATGCACACATGAATACATGCATAAACACACACGTATCAGAGGCAAGCAGAGTTAAAGTCCAAAAAAAAATGCAGTTAATTATCCTTTGATTGACCTTGAAGCACGTATTATAAACTCTGTGGCTAATTCTGGTTAGCTGGTTTCTTGGAGATGGTCGGATATGGAAGATGTTGCAACTATCATGAGATCTTGATTCACTGGTGGGTTTCTGGTAGACTTGGCTTCACAAATAGGGTGGCACACTTATTCCAAAAGAGAGAGGGAAAAACAGCAGCCTTCATGCCAGTTTCCCTTGCTGAAAGCTTTTTGGACACCATATTGACACAATCTCTTTCTAGTGGCTGGGCAGTCTTCTTTGAAATACTTCACCCATTATGTAATTCCAAAAATTCTTAGGTGTATCTGTCTTTGCAGGCATTATGTCAATATCCTGTACTTTGCATTTTTAAGGTCTCTTCCTGAGATAGCTATGAGTTTTGATGGGTATCTGAATTATAGCAAATGTTCTCTCTCTCTTTCTCATGCTCCACCGATTTATTTGTTTCTTACCTTCACTTTAGAATGTGGTCTTGCATTTTCAACCAGTTTATTCTGCCTCAGTTCAAATTGCAAAATTTCCAGTCCATTGAAAATTGAAAATGCGTATTTTTAGAAATAAATGCACAAAACTTCTTAACACTTCTGACGTTAACTCTTTCATCTACACTTCCTGCCAAGTCTTTTTTCCAACTACATGCATCCTTCTGCAAGACTGAGAGGACAATAAAGACAGAGATGCAGAGTAAGAAAGATAAAGGCAGAGAAAGAGAAAGGGACAGAATGAGAACAAACAAGCTTTGGATCAGGGAGAAGACTGAGATGGACTCTGGGATCATACAGAAACATCGGTGGACAGTGCATGAGATAATACTAAGAGATGTTCACAAGAAAATATCCAGTGAAAGCCATACACCCAGATCACAAGAAACACAAAGGAGAGAAGAAAGGAAGAGAAAAAGAGTTCTGTAAAAACAAAGAACAAAAAAAAACACAAAGACAGAGGCAGGGGAAGAAATATAATTGCAGAGTGAACCAGAAAGGAAGTAAAATATCAGGAATGTGAATAAAAGCAAAGGGAGGTGGATATAACCAAACACACAAAAACATGCTAGAATTCCATAAAGACCAATAAAAAAGAGATTGAGGGGGTGACCTTGAGCCTGCACTCTCCATCCACGGGAATGGCTGCAGGGGCTCATGCTCAGGCAAAACTTGGCAATCCCATGTCTCGCCGGCAAGATCGCAATTTCCGATTTTCACTGCCCCTCATGACATGAACCTGGATTTAAAACATTTTGATAAATTTAAATATGATTAAAGACCAATCCCTTATTACCCCATAAGGACACCTTGCCATATTTTCAAACTTCACTGTATTCACATTGGCACAGTTTACAATAGGTTCACCCAGACGTGAATGAGTCGTGGGATTCGCCTGGGGGTATAAAAGTTAGTAAAGCCCCCTGGGGCGAGGGACATGGCCAGGCAGTTTCCTGGCCTCACCCACTGGCACATTCCCTTGACACAGATGGCACTTCCAGTTGGGCTCCATGTCAACCTGGAAGTGCCAACTCAGCAGTGCCAACCTGTGCTGGGGTGGGGGGGGGGGGGGGGGTGGTGGGGGGCAATGCCTGGTGAGAAAGCTAATAGGAGCCTCAATGGTAGGGACCTCATTTATTTGTGGCAATGGGAGGGATGGGGACGCCATCAAAATTTGGCGGGCAGGGTGGGGTGCTAGCATTGACTGTTTTGGGATGGGGAAGGGGTCTGATGTTGGCTTGGAACACAGGGGTGGGAAGTGCTCCTAAGATCTTCATGGTGGGGTGGACAGGAGGTTATTATTTGTCTGATCAGAGCCCCCTTTAAAAACTGTGTCCTCATCTTAGTGCAGCTGGCTTTGCTGATGTGTTTAAGACCACCCCTCAACTTGATGGTGTGAAACTCATCCACCTGTTCTTTTCTGAGGAAGTGTCAGAAGACTTGGAGTTGACACCGGCATGTTTTCTGATACTTTGCTTTTTTTTTGGTAGGAGTCCATAAAAACATACAAAAATCTTACAGTAATAAAGACCAGGAATTTTCCAGTTCCGTCACGATGGGACCAGCAGTGGAAGATTCAGTGGTCCAGTCAAAGGCCCATTGACTTTTGGTGGCAGGTGGTACCAGAGAATCCAACCCAAATAGTGATAGGTACTGAGAAAAAGGAAATCTACCTAGCATATTTGAGCCTTACTTGCGGGGTCAGTGGACAATAATGTGAGTAAAGGATGGTAACAGAGCTTCTTATGCATTTGATTAGGTCAGTGGTTTCAATTGTCCTCTGATCTTGTCCAGGTTTGTAAGAAACTGGTCCTATGTGCTTGTTGCGAAAATATCTTGGCCTCTTCTATGCCTCAGTAGGTCAGTTTCTCAGACTGTCCAATGGTCCTGGTTGGATTAATTCCAGGTTAATGAGATATCCAATGTCTCATGTTGAACTGATGTCCTGGATCCATACCTATAATTGCCTCCCATTGGCAGGAGACAGGTTGTCGAACCAGGGTCAGATAACATAAATGCATATATGAGTGGTGAGTGAAAAGACAGAGGCACACTCAGTGACACTGTCTCTATATGAACAGAATGCTTTTTTGATGCTTCTATGAGATACCCCATTTTTCTTTAGTCCTTTAATGGGTCCTCAATATATTTTTCATGAGACTACAACACAATTGTAAAAGCCATAAAATATTCACAGGAAAAACCTGCTTCTGACTAAAATAGTTCTTTAAAAAGTACATTAAGCATTTCTGGAAGCAGCCATTCACCCTCATCCCTGCCCCTCATAATCTCCTTTAACCCTTTGATGCCTCCTCACTGCTTTACTCTGAGACATATGACAAGGGCTCTGTATTATCCTGAATGTCAGTTAATGTACAAACAAAAAGACTTATTCAAAGAGGTAAACATTTTCACATATCCATACATTACTGTCAAGCTGTCATTTGTGTCAGTCGACCAGTACAATCTAGGCCCCACTCCCAGGAAAGGAGCCTGGTGGATAATTTAAAATTAGAAACTGGAATGACATTACATTGAGTGAAATCTGAGCGTGGGCGAGACAAAAAAACATTAAGACTTGCGGGCAATGAACTGAAGGATAGGTGGTCTTGAGGCACAATGGTGGCATCCCTAACTCTAGGCTGAATGCTCCATGTTCAAGCCCAACGGCTACACTTTTGTAGCATTCAAAATGTGATTCAGTGGGTTGATAATCAGCTTGGGATTCATCCCACCACTTCCTCACTGTCTCCCAAAGAGAAACGTGTATGTGTGTAAAAATATGCAAAAAGAAAATCTGAAGGGGTCTCTCATTCAAATCTTGCAGAAATAATTCTAACCTTAATTTCTACTTATTTTATTAATGCAAACACCCCAGATACGTAACATCTAGAAGAATCCATACACTCATTTTTTTGGACCATATTAGTATTTGCTTATGATTGGACAAGATCAAATAGGTCATTTTACACTTCAGTCTTAAGAGTGCAGACTCACAAGCAGTGAATATTCCAGCTCTTTCGAGAGAGTAAAGACCTAATTGGAAGTGTCTACTCGATGAATGCAACACCTAACATGTCTTCAGAGAAGCTGAATAGCTGAAGAAATCTGTCAAGGAGTGGGGCAGCTCCGTCATAGAGAAGAATATCCAGTGAGGCTACATTTTGATGGTCCTTGACTGTTCTGACTGTTAAGTACTTGGTTTTGGGAAAAAAATAAATTATTTAGTTTTATATTTTCCATCCATCACACGGGAAATATATTCAAGCTCCCAGCAATATAATTCACGAGCTCACTCCACTGACAGCTTGCAGTCTAACAAGCAGAGGGAAATCACACTGTATGTGAAATAATAGTTTGTGAGCATGGAATGTGGTGGCTGTACCGTACACTCACTGCCCATTGTCTTCAATTGTTCCATCTTCCCTTGTCATTGCCCTAAGTGAGCAGTGTCATTCCCAAGTCAATAATGCTTACTTCTCTATTTATGAGGATTACAACGGACCATTTACAACTGAAGTAGTTCATTCCCATTATTTTGTACCTACAGAAACACTTGTATTTCTGAGGGCATGTGAAGCATGTCCCCTACAAACCCCACCCATGGCTTCCCCGGGATCCCCACGACAAGTTCACATCCAGAAGAACCTGCTGTAAAGCAGGGTTTGGAAATATGGGGGGAGGGGGTTTCAATATCTGGTGGTGTTACTAATAGCGAAATGTATGTAAATCAGATTCATGCCCGGTATGTGCATAGTCCTGATGACTTTGTTGGCGAGGAGTGGGGATGATCCATAATTGCAATCTCACTCCTCCCCCACCCACCCCCCACCCCACAGTCTAAAGTAAACAAAAAACTAGAAGAGTAAATACAGGATACCTGTGACTACGATCTGCGATTATACATGCAGGAGACAATTTGCAAGGTAAATAGTGCAGGCTTCCAGCGCTAACGGTCAGGTGCAGTTGGCGAGGTTGGTGTTAGCTTGCATCATTTTGGCTCAACTCAGAGACGCCACATGCTACAGGCCAGACAGTCAGTGACATCCGCGTCAGCTCAGGTCATATTGGCTCGGCTCACAAGCTTTCCATGCTAAGGATTGATGAGGTTAAAAAAGACACAGTTTTGTGTTTGTTTGGTTTTCAGATTTACAAACAAAGGACACTGTACTCAGATTCTATTGTAATAAAGACCAAAATGCCATTCACCTTCCTAATTCTTTGCTGTACCTGCATGCTAACATTCTATGTTCCTTTCAGGAGTATAACCAAAGTTTCTCTGAACATCAACATTTCGAGAGTTCTTACATTTTACAAAATATTCTCATATATTTTTTACCACCACAGTGAATAGCCACACACTTCCCCACATTGTACTTGATCAGCTGTTTTGTTGCCTTCTCATCTACCCTGTTTACGTCTCTTTGTAGTCTCTGTGTCCTCCTCTCAGCCTATATTCTCACTTAACTTTGTACCCTCAACAAACTCAGTTACATTATTCTGCTTCTTCATCTAACTAATATTGATTATAAATAGCTGAGACCATTGCACTGATCCTAGTGCTATTTCACTCGTTACAGCCTGCCAACTTCAAAATGCCCTGTTTATTCCTATTCTTCGCTTTTCCTGTACTTAAGCCAATCCTCCATCCATGCGAAAATATTTAAGCCCCAGCTCAATGAGCCCATATTATGCTCATTAGCCATCTTTTATGGGGCCTTATCAAATGCTGTTTGGAAATACCATCTCTTGGGTGCCTCTTATTCTATTCTAGTAGTTACATCTTCAATAATAAATTTGTCAAACATGATTTCACATTTGTGAAAACAATATTGGCTTTTTCTGATCATTCTGTGATTTCCTAATTGCATTTTTTAGACACACTAAGTTGTAGCATCCAGCATTCTCCCAATAATGGATGTTGGGCTAATTTGTAGTTGTTCCTTGGTTCTTCTCCCTCGCCTTTCTTGAATGGAAGTATTACATTTGCTAACTTTCAGTCTGTTGAAACCATTTAGAATCTAGGAAATTGTAAGAAAATCACAACAAATACATTCACTATCTCTACAGCTGTCTCATTTGCAACCCTTGGATGTAGGTCTTAGGGATTTCTTAGCTTTTAGCCCTTAATTTTCTCCAATGCTCTTTCTCTGCTGGTTTTATTACCTTAAGCCCCTTATTCTTATTAGGTGCCTATTATGCTTTGAAACTGGTATGTGCAAGCGAAGGGAGATTACTGTTTGAATAGCTATTAGAAGTATTAGTGTATAGTATTGCTGGAAAAATTCATTTTGTCAAAGCTCATCACTTTACACTCATCAGAGCAATTGCAAGATTACCAATGTCAGGGGGAAACAACAAATTTATACTGTAAGGAGAATGCTGATTGGTTGGCAAGTGGACTCTGACTGGCAGAACTGTTGCCATGAAGAATGCACCAGTTAATGGTGACTGACAGTTAACTGCCAAACATTGTTTAAAATTTTAAACCAAATAGCTTGACCTCGATTGGTCATGGCATTGCCCAGAGGAATGAACCAATGAGTGGCTATTACTTATTTTGTTTAGCAGAAACAGGCACAGGCATAATATGTGTACACATTCTTTCTGTTTACAAAGAAAAGGGCCCTGTGTGTTTATATAAGCAGCTTCCTGTACATGCAGATGTGCCACACTATTTGACTGACAGTTGTAAGTTGGTTGTCAGCATAATTTGAAACATGCTGAGGATTATTTAGCAAATGTTGTCCAATCGCAGAATCACATCTAATGTTGGACACTGTATTTTCAATTTTGCAAGCATGGGCTGGTTGGATACGATCTGTACCTTGCCTGTTGCAAACAATGGAAGGGACATGCTGTTTGATTTAATATGGTGCAGCCTACATGCCTAGCATCACACTGACACAGAAATTCATGTCCTACATTAGTCATTTTTAAGACAGGTATAATATATTTTGCTTTGATGGCAGCATCCTGCTAGTGGCAAATACCACTTGTGTTGCTACTGTATAGTAGCAGTGTGAAACAGCTAGCTTTCAAAGTTATTCAAATTTTTCAGATACCTTGTCCTTCCAGGGAAATCTGAGGTAGACTGGGCATTTTTCAGGGCCAAAATTGACGGCCTTAGGCCCGTTCATGGGTTTACACAATATACAGCACGAAATGATCTGATCAAAGTAGCCATTGTCCCACACAATGTCTTTGTGCCCTATTCCATGAAGACTGTAGGAATTGCAATCAGTATCTTTGACCAGTGAAGGTAGGCTTGTAGTAGAGAATTCAATTCTCAATTGGCAGATTTGTCAATTAGTATATCAAGGAAAGGGAGTTCCATTCCAGCTGTTTCATTTCAAGTGTGAATCTGAGCAAAGGAATTAGATTCTTTTGCAATTTTCTTCCTATAGCACTGTTCTTGTTATTTTTTAATGAACATATGAATTAGGAGTAGGCCATGTGGCTATTCGAGCCTGCTCTGCCATTCAGTAAGATAATGGCTGAACTGATTTTAACCTCAACTCCACATTCCTGCCTATCCTTGATAACCAATCACTCCCTTGCATATCAAGAATCTATCTACCTCTGCTTTAAAAATGTTCACAGAATCTGCCTCCACCTCCTTTTGAGGAAGAGAATTCCAAATAATCATGACCATTTGAGCGAATAAATTTCTCCTCATCACTGTCTTAATATTTATTGTATTTAATAATTAGAGATGCGTGCAATAAGAGCACAACAGTTATTATTGGTGACTTCAATTTACATATTGATTGGGCTCACCAAAACTGGTAACAATGCAGTGGAGGAGGATTTCTTGGAATGTATAAGGGATCACTTTCTCAACCAATATGACAAGGAACCAACTAGAGAGCAGGCCATCATAGACTGAGTACTGTGTAATGAGAGAGGATTAATTAGCAACTTTGTGGTGCAAGATCCTTTGGGAAAGACTGACCATAGTATGGTAGAATTCTTCATTAAGATAGAAAGTGACATAGCTAAGCCTGAAATTAGGATCCTGAAGTTGAGGAAAGCTAACTTTGATAGTATGAGACAAGCATTAGCTAGGATAAGCTGGCAAAGGCTACTTGAGGGGCTAACAGTGAATAGGCTAAGACAGACATTTAAAGATCACATGGATGAACCTTAATGAGTGTACATTCCTATGAGTAAGAGTAAAATGGGGAACGTGGCTCATCCATCTGTAATGGGAGATATCAGGGATAGTGTTAAAGCCAAAGAGGAGGTATACAAATTGACCAGAAAAGCAGCAAACTTGAGAACTGGGAGAAATTTAAGATCCAACAAAGGAGGACAAAGGGTTTGATTCAAAGGGAAAATAGAATACGAGAGTAGGCTTGCAGAAAACACAAAAACTGACTGCAAAAGCTTCTACAGATATATGAAGAGAAAAATACTGTTGAAGACAAATGTAGGTTCCTTACAGTTAGAATTAAGTGAATTCATAATGGGCATCATAGAGATGGCAGAGCAGCTGAACAAATACTTTGGGTCTGTCTTCACTAAGGAGGAAACAAATAACCTTCCAGAAATATGAGGGGACAGAGGGTCTAGCATGAAGGAAGAAATAAAAGAAATCCTTATTAGTCAGGAAATTGTATTGTGGATATTGCTGGGATTAAAACCTAATAAGAGCCCAGGGCCTGATGCTCTGCATCTCAGTGGGCTCAGGGAAATGACCTTAGAAAGAGTGGGTGCATTGGTGATCATTTTCCTGCATTCTGTAGACCCTGGAAGAGTTCCAATGGATTGGAATGTAGCTAATGAATCCCCACTTCTTTAAAAAAGGAGGGAGAGAGAAAACTGGGAATTATGGACTGGTTAGCCTGACGTCAGTGGTGGGGAAAATACTGGAGTCAATTATTAAGGATGCAAAAACTGAGCATTTGCAAAGTGGTGACAGGAGGGAAATTGTGCTTGACAAATCTTCTGGAATTTTTTGAGGATGTGACCAGCAGAGTGGACAAGGGTGAACCAGTGAATATTGTATACCTGGACTTTCGAAAGGCTTTTGACAAAGTCCCCTATAAGAGATTAGTGAGCAAAACTAAAGCTCATGGTATTGGGGCTATGGTCTTGTGGACAGAGAACTGGTTGGCAGATAGGAAGTAGACAGTGAAACTAAACAGGTCCTTTACAGAGTTGTAGACAATGACTAGTGGGTTACAGCAGGGTTCAGTGTTACAAACCCCGCTATTCAAAATCTACATTAATGATTTGGATGAAGCAATTGAATACAATATCTCTAAATTTGCAGACAACACCAAGCTGGATGGCACTGTGTGCTGTGAGGAGGATGCTAAGAGCCTGCAGGGTGACTTGGACAGACTGGCTGAGTGGGAAGTAATTGGCAAATGCAATGTAATGTGGATAAATTTGAGATTATCCACTTTGGTGATAAAAATAGGAAGAAAGATTATTATCAGAATGGTGGCAGTTTAGGAAAAGGGGGAGTGCAATGTGACCTGGGTTTCATGGTGGAAAAGTCACTGAAGGTTGGAATGCAGGTACAGCAGGTGGTGAGGGACCTAATGACATGCTGGCCTTCACAGCAATAAGAACTGAGTGGAGGAATAAAGATGTCTTACTGCAGTTATACAGGGCCTTGGTGAGGCCATACATTGACTATTGTGTGCAGTTTTGGTCTCCTAGTCTAAGGAACAACATTCTTGCTATTGAGGGAGTCAAGCAAAGGTTCACCAGACTGATTCCTGGAATGAGAGACTGACATATGAAAAGAGATTGGATCAACCGGGCTTGTACTGACTACAACTTAGAAGAATGAGAAGAGATCTGATAGAAACATATAAAATCCTGATTGGCCTGGACAGGCTAGATGCAGGAACAATGCTCCCAATGTTGGGGAAGTGCAGAACCAGGGGTCACAGTCTAAGAATAAGGGATAAGCCATTCAGTACTGAGATGAAGAAGAACTTCACTCAGAGAATTGTGAACATATGGAATTCTCTACAACTGAAAGCTGTTAGATATGTTCAAGAGGGAGCTGGATGTGGCCCTTGTGGCTAAAAGGATCAAGGGGTATGGAGAGAAAACAGGAGTTGGATACTGAAAGTCATGATCAGCCATGATCATACTGAATGGTGGAGTAGGCTCAAAGGACCGAATGGCCTACTCCTACACCTATTTTCTATGTTTCTATTTGGGGAGGGACTTAGGGGCTGGGGAAATGGGGTGTTTAATGCCACTGAGACTCTGGAGGGGCCTGCATCCTGCTGGAGTTGACAGGGACCAATGTGGAGATGTGGTCATAGTGTCAGAGGGAAGGGTGTGAGAGATGGTGTTGAAGCATCTACTGAGTGTTCTGTAATTGGGGAGTAACCCCAGAGGAATTGAGGGAGTAGGGACTCTCTCATGAACCCTTATATCTCACTGTGGCTTTCTCTTTTCAGTGCATGGCCTGAGGGATCATGGAGCCTTTTGAATTGGCAATCTGACTTATGACATAGAGTAGTGGCAGAGACACTGACATGCCATGGCACCTGACCAGGACCAGCACCATGTGGTGGAGGAAAGGCTGGGCTGGGAGCAGCACCACAGATGCATAAGTAGTGACTGGGGTTATTTAAACATTGGTCATCGTACCTTAAAATGTCCAAGATTCAGTCCCATAGCAGGCTGTGTCCGTCCAGGGGAATGGTGAGCAACCTATGCCAGACCCTGCAAAAATTGGCACCGCGTGGAATGAGAGGACTCCCACTGCCGGTGGCCCATAAACTCACAGTTACTCTATGCACGTAACACATTCTAAGGCAGCGCATATGGCATCTTCCAGTTGGCTACACACAAATGCATCCAGGCCCTTTATGTGAGGACTCACATGCATGTTAGCTTGGACTGAGATCTGGCAAGCCGAGTTGCCAGAGCCATGGGCTTTGCCCACTTAGCAACCTTGCTCCAGGTGCATGATCTGATTCACTGCACCCATGAGGCCCTTCGCTCTCCATGTGCAACACAGTACCATTCATGAACCATAAGGGATACTCATCCCTCAATGTACAGTTCATCTGTGACCCACGATATACTTCATGCAGGTGTGTGCATGTTTCCTAGGAATATTCATGACAGCTGTTTTTGAGGGAGAGCCCTTGAAACAATTTAACCAGACTACTTTCCTGGGTTGGGCTGGGTTGTCTTCCTGATACTGATGTTCATTCAACAGAAAAATTGGGCTTGAATTTGAAAATTCCTTGCATCTTTTTCAGTTTGAAATGATTGATGAGGGAGCCATGCACATATGGTTGAGTAATGGCAGTCTGATTGTTTAATGAGCTGGACCTTGACAAGGCCACTGGTTAAAAGGGGGCAGGGGATGACCTTGATAAATAGTTAATTGGTATCAACAATGTCACATGTTGAAAATGGTCAGGGTGGGATACACCACTTGCGCAGCCCGAGAACCTAGTTCAAGCTGGGTCTGTACTGTTTACTCGCCTCTGTGTAACAAAAAAAGCACTGGAATTATGTCAAAAATATGGTCAGAAAAGTTAGACTATTTCCCTTTGCATATAGAAACAGTTGACCATAGCTACTTGTCCAAACATGAGCCAGGTTTGGGATTTGGCTAAGTTTAGTGATCTGGAACTGAGCTGAGGAAAGGAGGGAACAGGAGGAGGGAGGGGTGAGGGAGCTCTTGATTGATGACCACTCCACTTTGGTAGCTATTATGCCACGTTAGTTTATCAAAACACCCACACTTCAGGATTGACTCATTCAGATATCAAGAGCACGGGTCTAAAGCCTGGAGGAGAAGGTAGACCCGAAGCCAGAGGGGGGCAGAAGGCAGAGTCATGGCCTGGGAGGAGAACATGGGATCAAGGCCAGGGCAGTGGGGAGAAGGAAAGCCAGGAGTGGAGTGCAAGATTAGGGAGCTGCTATTTTGGATCTAGAGCGGGGCTTGCGGGAAAGAAGTTTGGGAGCCCTTCAAATTATTTTTGATGCCAATCATTACTTTTGATACCTCCATTGCTCTTGGTTACATTTGATGTCAAAAGATGGTGCTGAGCAGCTGATGAGTGGTGAAAAACTAAATTCACACTGTGAGAACTGTAAGACCTCACAAGTATATTTTTATAAAATGTAGGGAGATAGCCTCATGGAAATTTTTAGAATTCTAACAGCTGAACTTGGAACTTTTAAAATGGTTGAATCTATGTCTAGGTGTGACCTTTGAACAAAAGGAGCTACCTGGCAGTATCAAAGAAACTTGCATCTTGCTATCTCTGACACGAGCCTAATAATCCCCTGTAGACCACCGAGATCAAGTTCCAGAATTTCTAGCCCAATCAGAGCAGCCTCTGCAGTGCCACTATAAGACATGGCCATTGCTGGGTCTGCAGAATGAAGGAAAGGGTGTCTCTATGTCAAGATGCCCACCCCACCCCACAGACAAGACAAGAATTTTTGAACAAGTCAGGGCCAGGCAGGCATCCTCTGTTAATCTGGGAGTCACTGTAGCCACAGTAATAGCCATTGCCACTAGTGGGCCCCTCCATATTCCATGGAACACCCATAGAAATTGTGCCCCCAAAGCAAAAGGGGAGTCCAGAACTAGGGTTCATAATTTGAGGTTAAGGGATAAACTATTTAGGAATGAGGTAGGAGCAATTCCATCACCCAGAGAGTGGTGAATGTATGGAATTCACTACCACAGAAAGTAGTTGAGGCCAAAACATGTGATTTCAAGAAGAAATTTAATATGTCTCTTGGGGCTAAAGGGATCAATAAATATGGGGGGGAAAGAGGGATCAGGATATTGAATTTGATGATCAGCCATGGTCAAAAAGAATAGTGGAGCAGGTTCAAAGGGTCAAATGGCCTACTCCTGCTTCTAGTTTCTGTGTTTCTAACAGCACAATGAAGCCAAACAAAAGCAGAAGATGTTAGAAAATCTCAGCAGGCCTGACAGCATCTTTAGAGAGAGAACAGAGCTAGTGATTCAAATCTGGATGACTCTTCATCAGAGTGACGGTGAAGTCATGCAGCTCAGATTCCTGCTGCTGGTGAGGACGGGAAGCTGATCACCACTCATGACATCTTACTAGCCCTGCCTTCCAGCCCATCTCCAAATGGCTGGTAAAGTCCTGCCCATTTATTCTTGAATGATAATGCTGTCTGCTGGGAACATGATTAAAGAAAATCAGTGCAAAGAGCTGGCAATCATAAATGTTATAAGTTTGCACATTTATTTGAAGAACCAGTGCAGACATGATGAACTGAATGGCCTGCTGCGATGTAACAACACAATCATTCTGTGATGCACTTCAGGGGATATTGAGCTAGTAACAAAACCCTTTCTTTTTCCATTGTTAGCTTTTGAACTTATTCTGAGGTACTAGAAATAGCATGCAACACACAGGGCCATACAGGCTGTTTGTCAATAAAAAAAACCCGTCAGCTAGGCCAGACATGTTGGCTGCGGAGGCTTTGCAAAGTGAAAAGCCAGAGGAATGCACAATGTGGAATTCAATGTATTAATTAATCACATGGCCAAAACGATCATATCTCATCACAGATTTATTTGTCCTTGATAATTTACTGTTGATCTAATGCAATTTTGGTTGATGTTGTTATATTTATTTTATTTATTTCCTTTTACTTCTGCAGAGATTTTCTGCAGTTTAGATCACGTTTTACTTGACAAACTTCTGAAAAAAAGTCTACAGTTAGTTTCAGTTTTGCGGACAGTAGCCAAAGTGCCTCAGTGTTTAAGTTTTGTGCCAACCATTGAAGAACTGAGCTCTTGTTTTTAAATCAGCCCTTCAACAGAAAGATAGGTAAGTTTATGTTTTAAGGCCTCTATATATTACTGAGAATTTCTACCATAAACACAAGCTCCAATTTTAACTGGGGGCAAGAAATGTGCATGGGGCAGGTTGGGTGAGTATAAAACTAAGGCCTTGGTTTCTGGCAGAAATTTTCAATAGTAAAAATCCTTTAACTCAAAATAGATAGTCAAGCAGCATAGCTCATTGCATTTGTAGTGGATTCAGACTTCTAACACAATCCAATAGCTCTATTGATTCCATCTCCATGGTAACACCGGTTCCTGAAATATTGCAGTCTCTTTCCACTTTGTATTCCCATAGCAACAGCAACACTTGGATTGGTCTTGCAGAGCTGAATAATCACAAAATATCTGATAAAGCTCCTTACAAAGAGATCAGTTAACGTGGTCACATCAAAGACAAGCAGCAGGGACAAAAGACACAGACTGTCAGTGAAGGAGCCGCTGCTGCAGTTTCAGAATACTCATCTGACCACAAGACATACTCCTCATTATTCTAACCTTTAAGTGTGGGAGTTCCTGCTTCTCAAAATTGATAGAGAGTGGGAAAATCTTCCTCGGCAAAATAAATATATCAATGCCTACCATAAAGTCGTGTCATGAATTATTTGTTACTTATATATGTTTTTCAAATATCCTTAACTTTTTTTATCTTCTATCTTGAAGGAATTGGCATCTTGTTAAGTGTGATCTTCGTCTTCTTCTTTAGGTAGTCTCTTGGGGTCAAGGATGATTTGCTTCCACTCAGGTTCGATGGATTCTGAGATGGCTGATAAGTCCAATGCACAATTTGCAGCATCTGCCACATGCAGTTTTTATTTATTAGTCACAAATAAGGCTTACATTAACACTGCAATGAAATTACTGTGAAAATCCCTCAGTTGCCACATTCCAGTGCTGCTCAGGTCAATGCACCTAACCAGCAGGTTTTTCAGAATGTGGGAGGAAACCAGAGCGCCCGGAGGAAACTCACGCAGACACAGAAAGAATGTACAAACTCCACATAGACAGTGATCCAAGCCGTGAATCGAACTCGGATCCCTGGCCCTATGAAACAGCACTGCTAACCACTGTGCTACCATACTGACCCAGGCAGATGTACTTGGAGAGTCAGGTAGATGAGCTGTTTGAAGGTTTGTGAGGCTTTGCCTGTGTGTATTTTCCAATGTGTTTAGTGCCTTTCTAAAAGAGCCTTCCCTATTTTGCTTTGGCACAAGCCAAGCATTTCCATGAGGTGACAGGGAAGTTGAAGTTCTTCAAGGATGATGTGAGGGCATCCCTGAAGCATTCCCGTTGTTCTCTGGGGAGTATCCTGACCCTATCAAGTTCCAAATAGAACAGTTGCTTCAGTAGTTTAGCATCAGGCATATGACAGACATGTCCCACCCAGCAGAGCGGGTTTTGAGTAATTGTTGGTTTAGTAGAGAATATTACTTTTGGATCACCTTTCTTGCCATTAGTCTTGCAAAGGCATCGTGGAACTTCTGCAGTACTTTGAGGTTGTCTAATTATGATACCACTTACATTGCTCACCCGCCTACCAAAATGATTCCTGTGTACCTTAGTAATTAATGTAATTAGTGTCAGTAGCAGAAGACAGTAAAGCAAAACAGAGTCTGCTTTCACATAGGCATATTGTAGAGTTAGATACTATAGACAGGACCTTGAGCCAGTGCCTACCATCTTCACCGTTGGTGGCAGGGTTTCAATGTCCGGTAAGATCCGGAAGTCACAAATCTTGCTGTTGAGATCACAATTTTTGATTTTCACTGCCCCTTACCGTGATTAGATTCACATCCATAATGGGCAAATGCCAGCTCCGATCAGTGGAGGTGGGAAGGGGAAATGCCAATTCTAATTGGGTGGTGAGGAGGGGTGATTGCCAGTCATGTGTGTGTGTTGGTGGGGGTGGGTAGTTGGGGTGAGGCCTTGAGACCTTCCATAATGGTGGGGGGATGTCATTCATTTCTCTGAATGTGGCTCCCTTTAAAAATGGCACCCTAATCTCAGTGCAGCCAGGCTTTTTGGGCATGTTGAGACACCCCTCCCCTTCACATGGAAATGTGAAACTTGCTCAGCTGTTAATTTTTGTGGCAGCGTGTGGTAAGGCCTGGAAACAAAACCAGCATGCTTCTCTGGAGTGAAACACGCTGTTTTGCTTGCAGGAACTAATACTCTGCCATTGTTTAAGATTCTCCCCCTATCATGAGACAGATGCAGGTCATCAAGGTACACATAGGTTACCTCAAAATTGGCAACTTCAGAACCAAGTCCATGCCAGACTTTGGATCTCGTCAGTTTTTGGGTCAGGTAGTTGGGCCGGATAGATCAGGCCGAGCCAGGTTGAGTTTCAAAGGTTGTTCAGATTGCTGGAAGTGTGGGAAAAGACTGGTGGGTAAAACTGCTAACTAGTCTGTGCCAATGTAGCACCTATCCCAACAAGCCTGATATTTAATAGAATCATTGAATCCCTACAGTGCAGAAGGAGGCTATTTGGCCCATCAAGTCTGCACCGATGACAATCACATCCAGGCCCTATTCCTGTAACCCCACACATTTAGCCTGCTAATCCCCTGACACTAGGGTCAATTTATCATGGCCAGTCCATCTAACCCACACACCTTTGGACTGTGAGAGGAAACTGGAGCACTCAGAGGAAACCCAGGCAGACACCAGGAGAAAGTGCAAACTCCACACGACAGTGACCTGAGGCCGGAATTGAACCTGGGTTCTGGCACTGTAAGGCAACAGTGCTTGCCACCGTGCTGCCCACACTTTACTCGTTTAATAAAGATTCAAATTCCTGCATGACAGCTTGCAGACATGTCCAATTTTTGCACATCTTGGGTTTCAGATGGCCAGATTTGAGACCTGTAGCTTACTGAGTCACTGAAAAGATTTTTTAAAAAGGGTGTAAACTGTGATGAGATGTTGTATAATTGCAGTATTTTTGCGGTCTAGCTGGAAGCTAGAAAGTTTCCAGAAAATAAATGAATCACTGATATTCTGTCAAGTTCTTGCACTTATTTCTGTTCATTAAGAAGCTATAATGCACGATGGTTGTTCTTTGTTCAAGGAGTAACCTGGAAATGGTGATAAACAGAGGACAAGTTTACTAGAGATCAGACTGGAAGTTTCAAAAAAAAACCATAAAGAGGTAAAAAAATAGATTTTACAAGCTGAAAGAAAATTGTTTCTTTATTGCAGCAAGCAACTTTAATCTCAATAAGCAACTAGACTGGCAACTTGGGTACAATGATTTGAAAGATTGACATTGTTTCTAGATGAGAGAAGAACTAAATTAGATTATCCCATTGATATATTCAATAGGTGAAGATTTGTATGCTGTCCTGTTTACACTTTTCTGAGAATGATACAGTGTTTATGGAAATCCTAGATTAATATGGAATTCACGTTGTAGTCTGCAGAAATGCAATTTCTGAAGGAGTTAAAATCAAAGCAGACAAGAGAATTTGAATCCGAGAGCTTTACTACAGTCTCATACTGTGTGGCTAAACACAGTACCTGTGATACTCAGCATGACAAAATCATTAATGATTGTGTTCTAGTGAGACAGAAAGATGAAAGACTGTCTGAAAGATTCCATTTGGAATCCATATTAACCTTTGATAAAATAATGATTGAAATGAGTTAGAGTGAAGCTAATCACTGTAGCTCCTGTCATTGGCCAGAAAGGTATCTGTCTGGATGCACATACGCTCTCAGCTCAATAGAAAAAAGTACATAATTTAGCAACAGAAAGCTAGATCTCATTTCAACAGCTTGACAACGACATTGCAACTGTGCACGTGCGTGAAGTGTTGTGACACAAATAAACCCAGTGAAGCTAATATGGGACAGCAAGCTGATCTGCAATCACAGGCTGTTTCCACCATGGCTGTGGATGACAATGTTTACTAGAGTTTGCAGGGTGTCACAGCAATCTGTCCTTCAACAGATTAATATTATCAAAGCGCAGGCCAGGGAGTACAGTGTCTCTATGGAGCACAAACCTACTGGTTCATTGTGTGGCTAGAGTCTAAAGCATTCACTTTATAGATTAATTTCAATTTAAGATATGCCTGCCAGCTTAGGAGAGAGTACTCTTGATCTTGAATGGCATCGAGAGGTTTGAGAAATTCTCAATCTTTATATTTCAGCTTTATCATGAGTTGACCATTCACTTTTAAAGTTGTCCCATCAGGTTTGCAATTTAATAAATTAGGGTTGCCATGTAATCTCTTTGAGCCATTTTGCTTCCTCTGATAAAAGAGAATCCCTTGCTTCTATATCTTGTTTAAATTCTGTGGAGTGTCCATTCACTCTGAGTTTGATAGTCCAATACTTGTTTTCAGTATCATTTACTTCCCCTGGCAAGGTTAGTTCCTTTGCTGGTAGTTTTTCTTGTATGTGGCTGATTTAAAATTTTCTCCAGCTTTTCAGAGGTTGTCATTGTTCCCGAGCAACAAGCAGTTTTAAAATGACCTGATCTTCCAAATTTGTGGGACTTTACTTCCCCTGCTGGACATTCTTCTCACCTCAGCAGTTTGTTCCAGCCACATCAAAGATATTTCAAAATGGCCATTGATGGGCTTTTCCCCCTTTTGGCACACATAGGCGTTTGGCACACTTTCATTTTTACAACCTACAACCTTAACTGCCTCGCTCAATCTTCTCCTTCTCTTTCCCGATGAAATCCAATCCTATCTCCTGAGTTCTGTTTGCTTTGTTATTTGTGTTGCTTGTACTAGTGTTAATCTTCATATAGATGGAAAAATCAAATGGGAAAAGGTAGAGTTCATAGAATGGTTTCAGGTTAATTTCTCTTAACCGCATGTTCTAGAGCTAACCAGAGACTAAGCTATACTAGGACCTGGTTTTGTGCATTGAGATAAGACTAATTAATAACCTTCATAGTGAAGGCTTTCCCAGGTAGCAGTGATCATAATATGATTAAATTTTACTTCAGTTTCTGGGAGAGAAGAATACATTTAAGACTAGTATCCTAAACTCATATAAAAGCAGAAAGCAGAGATAATGAAAGTGAATTGTCAAATGAGATTAAGCTTCAAGCAAATTACTGCAGATACTGGAATCTGAAACAAAAACAGAAACTGCTGGAAAATCACAGCAAGTCTGACAGCACCCGTAGAAGGAGAACAGAGCTAATGTTTCAAGTCTGGGTGACTCATTGTCAGAGTCAGGTCGGTAGCGGTGCTGTGGCAGACATTTAAAGGGATATTTGAGAATACACAGAATAGACACATTCCAATGAGAAAAAATAATTCCAAGGGGAGGGCTCACCATCCATATATAATTAAAGTTAAAGATAGTAACAAAATTAAAGAAAATGCATATAATTGTGCAAAGTAGGTCAGAAGATTGGAAAAAATACAAAGAACAGCAAAAGTGACAAAAAGATTAATAAGGAGAGAAAAATAAAGCATGAAAGAAAGACAGTTAAAAATGTAGAGATACTAAGCGTTTCTAGAGATATTTAAATAAGAAAAGTGTTGATAAAAGGTTAACAGCGTTGACCCTAGAGAAAGTGTTTCTAGAGATATTTAAATAAGAAAAGTGTTGATAAAAGGTTAACAGCGTTGACCCTAGAGAAAGTGCATCTGGGCATATGATAATGGAACAGAGGGAGATGAAAGATGAATTGAACAGGTATTTCAATGGGGTGGCACAGTGGGACAGCATGATGGCCCAGTGGTTAGCACTGCTGCCTCACAGTACCAGGGACCTAGGTTTGATTCCTGGCTTGGCTCACTCTATGTGCAGAGTTTGCATGTTCTTTCCATGTCTGCATGGGTTTATTCCCGGAGCTCCAGTTTCCTGCCACAGTCCGAAAGATGTGCGTTGAACCGAACAGGCGCCAGAGTGTGGCAACTAGGGGAATTTCACAGTGACTTCATTGCAGTGTTAATGTAAGCCTTACTTGTGACTAATAAATAAACTTTTATTTTGCATTGGTCTTCACTATAGAGAATATAAGTAACATCCCAGGATCAGTTTAAATGTGGAAATGGGAGGGAGGAATTCAGAAAAACTCCTATCACCGAGGAAATGGTATTGAGCAAATTGTTAAGGTTGCAAACTGACAAATCACCAAGTGGACTTCATCCTAGGGTCTTGAAAGAAGTGGCTATGGAGATGGTTGATGTAGTGGTTTTAATTTTCCAAACCTCCCTCAATTCAGGGAAGGTTGTGCTAGACTGGAAAGTAGCATATTTAATTCAAAAAGGAAGGAGACTTCCTTAGAATAGAGGGAATCTTCAGACCAATTATCATAACATCTGTCATTGGAAAATGTTAGCAGGTATTATCAAATATGTTATAGCAGGGAACTTGGAAGGATGCAAGGCAATCAGAGTTAACATGAATTTGTGGAAGGAAAATTATGCTTAAGCAACTTATTCTTTGAAGGAGTCACATGTGCTGTGGATAAAGGAAAACTGGTAGAAGTACTGTATATAGATCTCCGAATGACATTTGATGTACACGTCAAAGGTTATTGTGGAAAATAAAAGTTCATGGTGTAGATGGTGATTCATTGGCATGTGTGGGAGATTAGCTAGCTGACAGAAAACAAAGTGTAGGTGTAAAGGGATCTTTTTCTTTTTGGCAGATGTGACAATTGATGTGTCATAGGGATCAGTGCTGAGGCCTCAAATTTTACAGTTTATATTAATGACAGATGAACAGATTTAAGGTGAAATTAGCACTGCTGCTTCACAGCACCAGGGACCCGGGTTCAATTCCTGGCTTGGGTCACTGTCTGTGTGGAGTTTGCACTTTCTCCCCATGTCTCCATGGGTTTCCTCCAGGTGCTCTGGTTTCCTCCCACAGTCCAACAATGTGCAGGTTATGTTGACTGGCCATGCTAAATTGACCCTAGTGTCAGGGGGATTAGCAGGGTAAATAAATGTGGTTCCGGGGATAGGGGCTGGGTGGGATTGTGATCGGTGCAGATTCAACAAGCCAAATGGCCTCCTTCTGCATGTGGGATTCTACGATTCTATGAAAAACAGATTGGAAGGTAAATTGCAAAGAGAATAAAGGCACATAGATGGGTTAAATGAGTTGGAAAAGGTCTGGCAAATGGGGCATAATGTGGAATAATGTTATATTATCTATTTAGGATGGAGAAATAAAAAAAGTTTATTTTCTAAATGGTGTGCTCCAAAATGTTACAGGCTGATTGACCTCATGATCTTCCAATTCCGCATACGCTCAGCTGGCATTGATTGCACACACTAATGCTGTGACCAATCTGGCATTTGGCATGACACACCCCAGAAGTCTGTCACATACATTGGTTGCCATTTTGGACTGCTAACAGCTCATGTCGTCCTGAAGAAGCTGAAAACCTATAATAAGTATGGGAGGTTTCAAGTTCATCCCTAACATTTAATGAAGCCGCAATTGTTATTGACTTCAAGGAAATATACCAGAAAGTGAAAGCAATTTGTAACATTACAATGGGAAACTAGAAAGCATGATAGAAGTGAGAAAGCCAGATGTTATCACAGTGATTGCCCAAACTTTTGCGATATATTTTTTACCAAAATGAATGCACTGGATGAGGACACCTTCACATCCAAGCTCAAATGTAGCCCTGTCTTAAATATTAGGCCAACATATTGCTAGAAAATGGAAAACTACAGCCTGAAACTCCTTGGAGAGTGACAGAAATATAATGCATACTGAAATTAGACATGAGGGTGCAAACAAAATAGAAAAATGAGATGACAAGATTGTATCCAGGCGTTGAGTAAATGGAATCAGCAGTGACTTGGGCTGAAATATATGAGGCAGATGAGCAGCTGTGATCATGTTGAATAGTGGAGCAAGCTTGTGCAAGCATATTGTCAATGCTTGCTCCTATTTCTTGTGTTCTTACGTCAATTCCCTGGATCCATCTGCTGCACAGGTTTTGGTTTAATGATGTCACTTAATCGGTAAATTGCTTTCACTCTGATGCTGTTTGTGATTGTCACAATCATGTCATGAATAAAGGTAAAGGAAAGTAATTTTAACTCCCTAGATTCTACCTTGCTTTCGACCTTCTCTTTCCAATACCCAGGTACAGAGAATCATTACGGTGGCACAGCACCCGGGACCCAGGTTCAATTCCAGCCTTGGCTAACTGTGTGGAGTTTGCACATTTGCCTTGTGTCTGCGTGTGTTTCCTCAGGATAATCTGGTTTCCTTCCACACTCCAAAGATGTATAGGCTAGGTTGATTGGCCATGCTAATTGTCCCTAAGAGTCACGAAGATTAGTGGGAAAAATTCAAGGGGTTATGGATGAGTGGGGTTGTTGTCAGGACACGTTTGATGAGCCAAATGGCCTCTTTCTGCACTGTAAGGATTCTGATTCTTTCACAGACTGTAGCTTATAGCTGCTATCAAGGAAACATGTAATGGACTATATGATCATGTGTTCCCTATCAGTAATCAGCTGGATATTGATAGAGTGAAATACTTTGCAGTTCATTAGGATACATGATTGTGTGTAGGGCCCAGTTACCACATATGTGTTCCATCAATTTGGTTTTGTGAAGGGAAGGTCATGTCTTACTAACTTGATGGAGATTTTCGAGGAAGTGACAAAGATGATTGAGGGTAGGGCAGTGGATGTTCTCTACATGGACTTCAGTAAGCCCTTTGACAATGTTCCTCATGGCAGACTGGTACAGAAGGTGAAGTCACATGGGATCAGAGGTGAGCTGGCAAGATAGATACAGAACTGCCTTGGTCATAGAAGTCATGCTGTGGAGATGCCAGCTCTGGACTCTGGTAAACACAGTAAGAAGTCTCACAACACTGAGTTAGTCCAACAGGTTTATTTGGTAGCATAAGCCACTAGCTTTCAGAACACTGAGTCTTTATCAGGTGACTGGGATTTCAGTTCACAAACAGGGCATTTAAAGACACAAATTTTCATGCACAGGTTCAACAAGACCTCTTCACCACACAGGACCTTCAACTGATGCTGTACACTAGATACGTCAATGACTTTTTCTCCCTTTGGACTCACGGTGAACAATTTACAAAATTGAGTCTTTACAGGTAATCTGTAAAGCCTTAAAGGTACAGACAGTGTGAGTGGAGAGAGGGTTAAGCACAGGTTAAAGAGATGTGTATTGTCTCCAGACACGACAGTTAATGAAGTTTTGTAAGCCCAGGCAACTCTTGGGGGTTACTGATAGTGTGACATGAACCCAAGATCCCAGTTGACGCCGTCCTCATGTGTATGGAACTTGACTATCAATCGCTGCCCAGCGATTCTGCGTTGTCATGTGTCGTGAAGGCCACCTTGGAGAACGCTTACCAGAAGATCTGAGGCAAAATGCCCGTGACCGCTGAAGTGTTCCCCAACAGGAGGAGAACAGTCTTGCCTGGTGATTGTCGAGCAGTGTTCATTCATCCGCTGTTGTAGCATCTGCATGGTCTCCCCAATGTACCATGGCTCGGGACATTCTTTCTTGCAGCGTATCAGGTAGACAATGTTGGCCAAGTTGCAAGTGCATGTACTATGTACCTGGTGGATGGTGTTCTCACGTGGAATGATGGCATCCGTGTCGATGATCAGGCATGTCTTGCAGAGGTTGCTGTGGCAGGGTTGTGTGGTGTCGTGGTCATTGTTCTGAAGGCTGGGTAGTATGCTGCGGACAATGGTCTGTTTGAGGTTGTGCGGTGTTTGAAGGCAAGAAGTGGGCATGTGGGAATGGCCTTGGCGAGATGTTCATCTTCATCAATGAATGTTGAAGGCTCTGGAGAAAATGTCGTAGCTCCTCTGCTCTGGGGAAGTACTGGACAACGAAGGGTACTCTGTCCATCGTATCCCGTGTTTGTCTTCTGAGGAGGTTGGTGCGGTTTTTCGCTGTGGCACGTCAGAACTGTCAATCAATGAGTCGAGCGCCATATCCTGCTCTTATGAGGGCATCTTTCAGTGTCTGGAGGTGTCTCTTGCCATCCTCCTCATCTGAACAGATCCTTTGTACGCAGAGGGCTTGTCCATAGGGGATGGCTTCTTTAACATGTTTAGGGTGGAAGCTGGAAAAGTGAGGTTATCCGTGAGCTTGCGATACAGTGAAGTGCTGAGGTGACCATCCTTGATGGAGATATGTGTGTCCAAGAATGCAACCAATTCCAGAGAGTAGTCCATGGTGAGTCTGATGGTGGGATGGAGCTTGTTGATGTCATCATATAGTTGTTTCAGCGATTTTTCACCATGACTCCAAAGGGAGAAAAAGTCATTGATGTATCTAGTGTATAGCATCGGTTGAAGGTCCTGAGCAGCGAAGAGGTCTTGTTTGAACCTGTGCATGAAAATGTTGGCATATTGAGGTGCGAATTTGGTCCCCATGGCTGTTCCATGTGTCTGGATGAAGAACTGGTTGATGAAGGTGAAGACATTGTGGTCCAGGATGAAGCGGATGAGTGGTAAAATTGCACCTGGAGATTGGCAATTGTCAGCATTGAGTACTGAGGCAGTTGCAGCAATGCCATCATTGTGGGGGATGCTGGTGTAGAGTGCCGAAACATCCTTTGTGTCCTGGCTGGAGACAATACACATCTCTTTAACTTATTCTTAACCCTCTCTCCACTCACATTGTCTGTACCTTTAAGACTTGATTATCTGTAAAGATGCGCATTCCAACCATTATGTTGTAAATTGAGTTTGTGTCTTTATATGTCCTGTTTGTGAATTGAAAGACCTAATGAAGGAACAGTGCTCCGAAAGCTAGTAACTTATGCTACCAAATAAATCTGTTGGACTTTAATCTGGTGTTGTGAGTGGACATAGAAGACAGAGGATAGCAATGGAAAGGTGTGTTTCTGAATGGAGGGCTGTGACAAGTAGTATTCCTCAGGGGTCAGTGCTGGGACCTTTGTTGTTTGTAATATATATAAATGATGTGGAAGAAAATGTACTAGTTTGATTAGTAAGTTTGCAGATGACACGAAAGTTGGTGGAATAACAAATAGCGATGAGGACCGTCGGAGGATACAGCAAGACATAGATTGGTTGGAATCTTGGGCAGAGAGATGGCAGATGGAGTTTAATCCAGACAAACGTGAGGTAATGCATTTGGAAGGTCTAATACAGATAAGAAATATACAGTAAATGGCAGAACCCTTAAGAGTATTGATAGGCAGAGGGATCTGGGTATACAGGTGCACAGGTCACTGAAAGTGGTAATGCAGGTGGGGAAAGTCGTCAAGAAGGTGTACGGCATGCTTGCCTTCATTGGCTGGGGCATTGAGTTTAAAAATTGGCAAGTAATGTTGCAACTTTGGTTCTATAAACCTTGGAATGTAGTTTTCAGTTCTGGTTGCCACATTACCAGAAGGATGTGGAGGCTTTGGAGAAGGTACAGGAAAGATTTGCCAGGATGTTGTCTAATATGGAGGACATTAGCTATGAAGTGATGTTGGAGAAACTTGGTTTGTTCTCACTGGAATGACAGAGGTTGAGGAGCGACCTGATAGAAGTCTACAAGATTATGAAGGACATGGACACTGTGGATAGTCAGAAGCTTTTTCCCAGGGTGGAAGAGTCAAGGGAGCAAAAGTTTAAGGTGCGTGGGGCAAGGTTTAAAGGAGATGTATAAGGCAAGTTTTTTACATTAAGAGTGGTGGGTACCTGGAACTCGCTGCCAGGGGAGGTAGTGGAAGTGGATACAATCATGACTTTTAAGGGCCACTGGACAAATACATGAACGGGATGGGAATAGAGGCATATGGTCCCTGGAAGGGTAGGGGGTTTTAGTTCACACAGGCAGCAATGTCGGTGCAGGCTTGGAGGGCCGAAGGGCCTGTTGCTGTGGTGTAATTTTCTTTGTTCTTTGTTCTATAACACCCAGGGCTTTAGGGAATACTATGATATCAAAATTTAGTTGTCAGATTTTGAAGGGCAGACAATAAAATTATTTGTGTTACTGAAGAATATGCCAGTGACATGGTGTATCTTGCAGCCTGCAGCTTTTCTGATATTGCTGACGACATTCCATGGTAAACTAAAAATGCCTGAGGCATAAAAGCGCCTGACTGTGGTGACCACAATTGTTATCAGCAATGCATCCCCTGTTCTGGTTGTTGGCAGCAGGCGAGATTAGAGCATGTAGCAGCTTCTTTATTGTCTCCCTGCTGAAACAGAATCTATGAAGGCAGTTTTCCTCAGACTTAGTTGTGTGAACATAGTTAAATTAGTAAGGACAGTGAAATGCGATGCAGTCCTGGGGCAACAAAATTTGCCTATTACCCTTCAAAATCTCACCATGAGGTAACTACCTAAATAGCAATGCGAATACTATCCTATCTGATGCTAAGTGAACACAAATCAGGCAGCTAGGTTGGTTCAGAGGTATTTCCTATGTGTAGTCCCTTATATATTCCTGGTTATTTTCCTATTTTTCATATGGATGTTCATGGTGTACAATTGTATCATGACAATACTGGAGGTATGAAATGTTATTGGTTATTAGGGTAGCTCAGTATGTAATGATTTACAGGTTATGGCAGGAGTAGATGCTTGGTATTTCACTTCTAAAGATTTATGTATCTAAGTTCCCAAGTCTTTCTGCTCCTCTACACCCTTAGCATTTTTATTGTTTAACCTAACTTTCTTCTCATTTTTCCATCAAAAATATGTCACTTCACATTTCCATCCATTAAATTGCATATAACATCTCCCTACCCACACTACTATCCCTATCTTTACTAATGTATGGGGAGATGGTAGTGTGGTGGTAATGTCACTGAGAAATGTCCAGAGGCCCAGGCCAGTGCTCTGGAAATTTGGGTTTAAATCCCACCATTGCAGCTGGTGGAATTTGAACTTGTTAAAGAACCTGGAATACAAAGGTAGTCTCAGTAATGAAATTATTGTCGTTAAAAAATCCATCAGGTTCACTAATGTCCTTTAGGGAAGGAAATCTGCCACCCTTACTGATGTAATTTACTACTTACTTATATTTTCTTTATTCTTTCCATTGCCTGACAAAGCCAGTATTTGTTGCCCATCCCAAATTGCCCTTGAAATGAGTAGCTTGAAGTAGCCCTTTGAAAGGGCAGTTGAAAGTCAACCACGTTGCTAGAGTCGCATGGAGGCCAGACTGGATAAGAATACCATCTCCCTACATATTAGTAAAGACGGTGATCTGTGACCCAGTCCTGGGGCAATAAAATTGACCTAATATCCCTTTAAAGTCCCACTTGTGAGGCAACTATCTAAGTAGCAATGTGAATGCCTCATTAAAATGTGGCATTGAACCTATTACAACCAAATCCAGATCAATTATATACTGAGAAAAGCAATTATACCAGCACTTAATCCTATAGGAACTCAGAATTAACCTCACCCTAGTCTAAAATGTCTTTTGTTCTTAGACCAATTCCTGTCCATGATGCAATACTGTGTTCTTAATTTTATTAATAAACCTTCTAAGCAGCATCCTAGCAACGCAATTTTAAAATCTATACAAACAACATGCATTGCATTGACTTTCCTGTTACATTTTCTTAATTCCCAAAAGATCTCTGTGTTTCCTTTATCATTTAGTCCATCTTTAGCTGAGTATTAATTGTTTCCTACATTATGGTCACATATTTCCTGCTACTGGTGTCAGGCTGACTAATCTGACATTACTTGTCCTCTTTTCTTGGCAAGCTTCCAATCCTGTTGCATTTCTTCCGTATCTAATGACATTTGAAACATTTAAAATGTACTGATCAAGAAAGCAGCCCTAAAATACAGTAGAGGCCTCTTCACCTTGTCATTTATTTTACTCTCACACAGTTTATTTCTGGATAATTAAAGTTACACATTATTATAGCCTCTTTCTCCTGCATTTTGTTTAATGTGTTCACATATCTTGTTCTCTATCACATTTCCATGATTTGGTTGTCCAAATGCTCCCTATAGAATAGCAATTCTTACTCTTTAACTCTGAATAAATTCAGTTTTTTTTTCCATTATCCTTCCTATCACACAGTAATAGAATTGGCAGGCCTGTTTTTTCTCCTTATTCTATCCTTCCTGACTGTTTTGTTAACCAGGCAGGACACCAAGAAGATCAGGCAGCAGATGGATCCTGGGGTACTTATTCACAGATCCTTGAAGGCAGCAGGGCAGGTGAATAGTGTAGTTACGAAGGCATATGGGACATTTGCTGTTATCAGTTGTGGCATAGAGTATAGGGACAAAAAGGTTATGTTGGAGCAGTATAGAGCATTGGTTAGGTCACAGCTGAACTGCTGTCTTCAGTTCTGCTCACCACACTATGAGAAGGATGTGATCGTACGAGAGGGATACAGAGGAGAGTCATCAGGATGTTGCCTGGAATGGAGCATTTAGAACCACAAAACCATAGAACACTATAGCACAGAAACAGGCCCTTTGGCCCTTCTTGGCTATGCCAAACCATTTTTCTGCCTAATCCCACTGACCTGCACCTGGACCATATCTCTCCACACCCCTCTCATCCATGTAGCTGTCCAAGTTTTTCTTAAATGCTAAAAGTGAGCCGGCATTCACCGCTTCACCTGGCAGCTCATTCCACACTCCCACCACTCTCTGTGTGAAGAAGCCCCCCCTAATATTCCCTTTAAACTTTTCCCCTTTCACCCTTAACCCATGCCCTCTAGTTTTTTCTCCCCTGGCCTCAGTGGAAAAAGCCTGCTTGCATTCACTCTATCTATACCCATCATAATTTTATACACCTCTATCAAATCTCCCCTCATTCTTCTATGCTCCAGGGAGTAAAGTCCTAACCTATTCAACCTTTCTCTGTAACTCATTTTCTCAAGTCCCAGCAACATCCTTGTTAACCTTCTCTGTACTCTTTCAACCTTATTAATATCCTTCCTGTAATGAGGTGACCAAAACTGCACACAATACTCTAAATTCGGCCTCGCCAGTGTCTTATACAACTTTACCATAACATTCCAACTTTTATACTCAATACTTTGATTTATAAAGGCCAATGTTCCAAAAGCACTCTTTACAATCCTATCTACCTGTGACACCACTTTTAGAGAATTATGTATCTGTATTCCCAAATCCCTCTGTTCTACTACACTCGTCAGTGTTCTACCATTTACCATGTACGTTCCACCTTGTTTGTCCTTCCAAAGTGCAATTTGAGCTATTCGGACAGACTGGCTAGGCTTGGTTTGTTTTCTTTGGAGCAGAGGAAGTTGAGCGAGGACATGATTGAGGTGTATAAAATTATGAGGGACATGGACATGGTGAATGGGAAGTGGCTGCCCCCTTGGTTGAGGGGTAAATCATGAGGAGGAATAGTTTTAGGGAATAGGGCAGGAGATTCAGGGGAATTTGTGATAAAATCTTTTAACTCAGGAGGTTCTGGGAATCTGGAATGTACTGCTTGGGAAGATAATGAGGCCTGAAACCTTACAACCTTTAAAACATATATGAGCACTTGAAATACTATGACATTCAGGGATTTGGCAGAAGTGCTGGAAAATGGGATTTGCACATCTTCGGTGGCAGTTGTTAAGATATAGGAACACCATTAGGACGTTCAGCCCATCGACTCTGCTCTGCCATTCAATCATGGCTGATGAATTTTTAAATCCAATTCTCCTGCTTTTTCCCCAAAATCTTTGATCCTGAGACCAATCCAGAATCTATCTATCCCTGTCTTAAATATACTCAACGACCTGGCTTCTGTAAACCTTCCTTGGCAATGAATTCCATAGATTCACCACCGTCTGGCTTAAGGAATTCCTCCCCCTCATCTTGGTCCTAAAGAGTTGTTTATTCTGAGGCTATTGCCTCAGGTCCTAGTCTTGCCTATTAATGGAAACACCCATTATCGGTGCAGAATCAATGGGCCAAAGGGTCTCTCCCGTGCTGTATGCCTCAGTGGATACACATGGAGCATGAAACTGTCTGTGAAAAATGGATCACAGACAGAGAATTCACAGCTTTGGGGTGCAATATTCTTTAATCTTGATTATTACAATGCATGATATCCCTATGTACAGTGTCTGCCTTCAACTGTGCCCTTTTGGTGACTGTACAAATTTTTAATCTTAGATGGCCTGGCAGGTGACCCCTCAGGATGCACATCAGAAGTGGAAGTGGTCTACTATGTTACAGCCCCGTGATCTTTGGTTCCTTGGCTGGTGTCATCTAGAGGGCAGGGACCCCTGGGGGGCTCAGGTTGATTTTTGGGTATCACGGATGCAACCATGCCACTCCGTTCAGCCGGCTGCACATGATGTGCACCAGTGTCAGGAAGGGGAGATTCTAAGGGTCTGGGGACTGCTGGAATCTCACAGCTGGCAGTCTCTGGGATGGCATCCACAATTTTGTTTTCCCTCGGGATGGCCATGGGCCCCTGCAACTCCATGGGACAGAAAGGCAGCTCAAGTGAGCTCCAAAAGCCTCTGTGTCATGTGGCTTTTCAAGTCCTGGAGGCCCAACATTGTCTGCACCATGGTGTGCGAGCCTTTACAATAGAGCTGTGAGTCTGTAGCAAGCACTGGAGTCCTTCTAAAATTGTCCTCTGCATCCCGAGCATGCTCCTGAGGCCCACAGCCATTGTCCTCAACGACTTGGCAATGCCTTGGACCCTGCCACCCATAGTTACTATTACCTGCCTCAGGTTGCCACCCCTGCAGTGTTGGCTTAGGTGCCACGCAATACCTAATCCCTTGGACATTCTAGCCTCCACCCAACGTACATCAGCAGCTGTGTGGTGCTCACCAGAAAGTGACCCTGAAATCTGTAAAGTTTATTTATTAGTCACAAGTAAAGCTTACATTAACACTGCAACAAAGTCACTGTGAAATTCCCCTAGTTGCCACAGTCCAGTGCCTGTTCAGGTCAATGCACCTAACCAGCATTGTGGGAGGAAAACGAAGCACCCAAAGGAAATTCACGCAGAAACGGGGAGAATGTGCAAACTCCACACAGACAGTGACCAAACCGGGAATTGAACCCAGGTCCATTGTGCGGAGGGTGTGGAGAGTCTGCAGAAGGATTTAGATAGGCTGGGCGAATGGGCCAGGAAATGGCAAATGGAATTTAATGTTGGCAAGTGCGAGGTGGTCCACTTTGGTAGGAATAATGGTAGGAAGGATTATTACTTACGTGGCGAAAAACTGCAGCAGGCAACGGTGCAGAGGGACCTTGGGGTCCTTGTGCATGAGTCGCAAAAACCCAGCTTGCAGGTGCAGCAGGTGGTCAGGAAGGCGAATGGGATGCTGGCCTTCATAGCGAGGGGGATTGAATATAAAAGTAGGGAGGTCTTGCTGCAGCTGTATAGGGCATAGGTGAGGCCGCAGCTGGTGTACTGTGTGCAGTTTTGGGCGCCATACTTACGCAAGGATGTTTTGGCCTTGGAGGGAGTGCAGAGGAGGTTTACTAGGCTGATACCGGAGTTGAGGGGGTTGAGCTATGAGGAGAGGCTGAATAAACTAGGCTTGCACTCGTTAGAGTTTAGAAGAATGAGGGGAGATCTCATTGAGACGTATAAGATGATGAATGGGATGGATAGGATAGAGGTGGAGAGACTCTTCCCGCTCAGAAAGGACAGTAGGACTAGGGGGCACAGCCTCAAGATAAAGGGGGTGCGGTTTAGAACGGAGTTGAGGAGGAACTTCTTCACTCAAAGGGTGGTGAATCTCTGGAATTCTCCGCCCGTTGAAGTGGTGGAGGCTGCCTCGCTAAATATTTTTAAGACACGGGTTGATGGGTTTTTGATAAGCGAGGGGATTAAGGGTTATGGGGAGAGGGCGGGAATGTGGAACTGAGCAGCGACAGATCAGCCATGATCTTATTGAATGGCGGGGCAGGCTCGAAGGGCTAGATGGCCTACTCCTGCTCCTATTTCTTATGTTCTTATGTTCTTATGTCCCTGGCGCTGTGAAGTAGCAGTGCACCTGTCTGCTAATTCACCCACTGAGGAATGTGCCTCCACACTGGCAGACGGTGCAGGTGATACCTGCTCAGTGCTTTCCTTGGAGCTTTCCAACGGGGTGCTGGTGGAGTTGCAGGGCTCATTGTCCATTGTCTGGCATCTGCTGACTCCTGAGGGCCCGGCCTCATTAGATTTTGCTCCTGAAAATCAATTCATATGGTTCAGTGCAAGGGAGGGCCAAGTATATTGGCAGCTTCTAACTTACTTGAGACAGGTCATATGGATGAAGGTTTTACAGATCCTCACTTCTGTGGCACAGGCTGGCCTCACAGCCACTCACCATTCTGTTGTGTGCCTCCCTTGAAACCTCCATTACACACTTCTTGAAGGAGGGTAGGGGTCAAAACTCAGGAATTTCGCAGCCTATCTTCCCCTGCTTCCTTCTATTATGGATCATCTTGTCCTGCGGAGAGAAAAGGAGACGGTTGAAAGTCTGATGACTGGCTAGCCCGGGGGGCAGTGGGGTGAGGAATGGTGGTGTATGTTAGCACTGTGTCTCACAGATTAGGTCTGTGTCGGGGTGTACCAAAGGGATTTGAGGACAATGCTGGGTGGGGTTGGGTGCTGGAGTGCTGTGGGGTGTCAGGGAGTGGATTGATATCAACATTCCAGGTATGACAGACGGGACCGATGCCAGGACAATGAGAGCGATGCACTGACTGATGGAGCCAGAACATCCCAAGCCATATCCAATTCCCTGCTCCTGGGTAGTCTACCCTTTCAAGGTACAGTGTGGCCTGCCACTCTTGCAGGGCATCCACAAGCCATCCTGGATCCCCCTCCATTAAATGCGGGGCCGGACTATGCACTGCCATTCTCCTGATCTGAATGACTGAGTGGAGACAGGGTGTTTAAATGCAACTCCTCCTGCTTAATGCCTCATAACTACAGTCAATTCATGTGTGTCACATTTCACAAAATATTTAAGGATATATAAGTTTTACAACCACATGACAAGGGTTAAAATTACTCCCATATGAATGGGAGTAATTTGTCATATGGTTGTAAAACTTTCATTTCACAAAATATTTAAGAGTATATAAGGATTTATTACACAGCCTTTCCTGAAAACACCCAGGGGGAAACACTTAGGTAGTGAATGCTCCCCCTGAAGGGTACTACAAAGAACTAACCACTTGAGGATCTCCTGTTGGAGGCTATAACAGGGGTCAACTCATAGAGAGACTGTGTCTCATATTACTAGGAAATCTCTTTCATGCAGAGTTGTCTCTCTTCAAGAAACCTGAGGATGTAACCAGCCCATGGAAAGGTATCACCTGGGTCTCAGAGGGTTTTGTTACCGTCTCATACTTGTGATATTTGCTATCAATTGACATTTTGTCACATGATTGTTCAACCTTTCGATGCTTGAATTTTATTTTTAATTTTTTTCTTGGGATGTCGCAAAACCAGTATTGTCACCCATCCTTGGTTGCCTTCAACTGAGGGTATTAAAAATCAACTACATTGCTGTGAGTCTAGAATCACATGAAGGCCAAAGCCAGTATGGGCAGTAGATTTCCTTCCCTAAAGAAGTGGGCGGCATGGTGGCACAGTGGTTAGCACTGCTGCCTTACAGCTCCAAAGACCTGGGTTCAATTTTAGCCTTGGGCTACGATCTGTGTGGAGTTTGCATGTCCTCCCCATGTCTATGTGGGTTTCCTCCCACACTCCGAAGATGTGTGGGTAACGTGCATTGACCGTGCTAAATTGCCCCTTAATGTTGTGGGATGCATAAATTAGAGGGATTAGCAGGTAAATATATAGGGTTACGGGGATGGGGCCTAGGTGGGATTGTTGTTAGAGCAGACTTCATGGGATGAATGGCCTCCTGCATTGTAGGGATTCTATCAGAATGTTAGTAAACCAACTGGGTTTTTCCAACAGCCAACAATGGTTTCATAGAACATAGAACATTACAGCGCAGAACAGGCCCTTCGGCCCACGATGTTGCGCCGACCAATTAAAAAGCAATGACCCTCTAACCTAAACCAATCCCTTTCTATCCATAAACCTATCCACGGATCTCTTAAACGCCCCCAAACTAGGCGCATTTACAACTGCAGCAGGCAGGGCATTCCAATCCCTCACCACCCTCTGGGTAAAGAACCTACCTCTGACATCCGTCCTATAACTACCGCCCCTTAATTTAAAGCCATGCCCCCTCGTGCTAGCTTTCTCCATCCGAGGAAAAAGGCTATCACTGTCCACCCTATCTAAACCTCTAATCATCTTATATGTTTCAATAAGGTCCCCTCTTAGCTGCCTTCTTTCTAACGAAAACAACCTCAAATCCCTCAGTCTCTCCTCATAGGACCTCCCCTCCATACCAGGCAACATCCTGGTAAACCTCCTCTGCACCCTCTCCAATGCCTCCACATCCTTCCTATAATGTGGGGACCAGAACTGCATACAATACTCCAAGTGCGGCTGCACCAGAGTTTTGTACAGTTGCAACATGACGCTGCGGCTCCTAAATTCAATCCCCCTACCAATAAACGCCAAGACACCGTATGCCTTCCTAACAACCTTGTCTACTTGATTCCCAACTTTCAGGGATCTATGTACACATACACCTAGATCCCTCTGTTCATCAACACATGGTCACATATTACTGAGGTTAGGTTTTATATTCTAGATTTATCAACTGATTTTGAAATCAAGCAGTTGTATTGGTGGGATTTGAACCCATGTCCCCAGAGAATTATCCTGGGCCTTTGGATTACTCGGCCAGAAACATTACCAATATACCACCATCTCCCCCCAGCACTCTGGTAAGATGAACAATTTCTCCTTGAAATTTGTGGGCAGTTTTTGACATTTATGGGCACGAGCAGGATAAAATAAAACAACCAGATTTTCACCATGCCAGTTTTCTATTTTCCATTGGCTTGGAAAATATCATCAAGATTTTTAATTTCAAACCAAGTAAAGGGAGACTGGAAATTTTGTCTCCAAAAAGATTTGGAACAATTGTTTGGAGGAGATCACACACAGTGAGTAATTGATTGCCAGTTCACCTCTCATTCCCTGACACCACTCAGCGTCCAATGCTGTATGGGATACTCTCCTTTCATCTTTTGAAGATGAAAAGTTCCACACTGTCAGAATAATATAAACATCATCATATTTATTTATTTACAGATAGTGGTTGACTCAGAAACAGCAGGACAGAGCAACATGCGTAAACTAAGATTTTCTCATCTTCACAATTATTGGCAGAGGTCTGGTGGGAGAAGACAGTTTCAGTTTGACTCCCACCTCTTATTCCATGAAAAGAATTCTGGCTTTAACCTCACTTAATATTTCAGTAGACTCCTAGTGACATTCTGATTGGAAGCTCACCACTTGTGGGCTATAGAAAATGGTTGCTCCTGCAGAAGGCTAAAATCTACAGCAGCTTATAGGAGTTTTAAAAATAAAATAAATTGGAAGTTCCAGCTGAGTGCACAAAATCGGTGTGGACCTATCAGTCTACCTCCCTTTCATCGATTGCAATCCCACACTTGCCTTTGAATATTTGCCAGCATTGCTCTGCTGGTAGCATTTGACAGGTGATCAGTTCCTTTCTTCTAAGCCTCGTTAGGTAATAACAATGGGAAATGCGATATAGGGTGCTTGCTACTCCATCAGCATCACTTCTATTTAAACAGCATAGAGATGATATTAGAAAACCAGAACAAGTAAAAAGAGTCTTGATTTTTGTTCATTCCAGTTGTGCCAGCAAAGACAGTTGTAAATGCAATAATTGCTGACCACCAGTTAGCTAACAAACAACAACGGGCTTTTTGCAATTTACAACTATATACAGAATGCTACAATCGATGTGCTCATTCCCAGTTCTAGGAACAAGCTGACTGCAAAAGCCCATCGTATGCTTATTCCCTTATTCCCATCGGGTAATCAGGACAAATAACCTTACCAGTGCACATCCCTCCTCGTTGAAGTCCCTTATTACACAGCACATTGATAACTTATACAATTTTCAAAACAATAACAATTTTTAACACAGCTTATCAGAAACTCAGTCTGCCAGAGGACTTTCTCAGAGAGCGACATAGCTCAAATGGTGAGGTTCAACTGTAGAGTTAGTTTCAGTTGGACTTTCTTTATAGGACTCTCCTGCTACCAGCAGATCAATTCCCACTATTTCCTCAGTTTCATTGGGAGCAGCACTTACACCTGCTACTGTTGATCAGCCACTTCACTCCTTCGACAAACACCAACACTGCTTGCTGGCATAACTGAATCACTGGCTCCTGGAACTGCTTCTGTCCCTGTAAATGATCTTCAAAACTTGTCCTGCACTTTCACTTTACAGAACATCAGCCCCATCTTGGCTACAATAACTCTGGCTCAATTTGGTATGCTTCCAAAATTCTTTACAAAAGCTAGATCATCTATCTCAGATGTTCTTTCCATCTCTGACAATCATGGTCCTTTTTCTGACAACTCTGCCTTGTTTCCATCAAATTTGGAAGTAGCAGGATCAACTTGGTTCTCAAGTATTGACCCATCAGCAGATTAGTTGGAGTTATTCCACTCATTGCATGCGGGGCAGTTCTATAGGCTAACAGGAATCGTGCTATCTTAGTTTCTAATGAAACAGGTGATTGTTTCTTAATACCAGTCTTGGGAGTTTGAACTGCATGTTCAGCCAGCCCATTGGATAAAGAGTGATACATTGCAATTCAGATATGCTTTATTCCATTAAAGGTCATGAACTTTTGGAATTTGGCACTTGTGAATGCCTCCTATTATCCAATGTGAGTAGTTCTGACACATCTGAAACATTGGCGCAATTTCTTAACTGTGGCGCATGAGGTTGTGGGCTTCATTTTGAGTAATTCCATCCATTTTGAATGGGCATCTAATAGCAAAAGGAACATCGCGTCCATAAATGGGCCAACCTAATCCATGTGAACTCTCACCTGTGGCTGACCTAGCCATTTCCAAGGTTCAAGTAGGCTGTAGCAGATAACTTCTGTTGTAACAGACACAGATCATGTCAGCATTGATGCAAGACCACCAAACACAGCTTCTCACTGGCATTTTCATCTTTGACATGCCCGGATGGGTGCTATACAATTCTTCATGCAGTAACTCTTTTCCTGGTATGGGGGGGATGATCAATCTCACTCCCCAAAGAATGGATACCATCCTCACTTCTAAGCTCATTTTCCCTGACCTAATAAGGCATCATTTCCTCTGAAGCTCTCTCATACTGCATGGCAGAATCATGTATTTAATCTTCAATAACAGTGGGGCTCTATTAGTCCAGTACTTAATTTACAATGCTGTCAGAGGTAAAGAGTCCAAAATGTTTAAGGCCATTAGAATCTCTTGCCATACCAGAGGATGTGGCATGTTTTCAGATAACAGAAGGTGACTTAAGGCATCTGCATTGGCTATGTGAACCCCTGGTCAATGTTCGAAGGTATATTCATAGGCCAACAAGAACTGTGCCATCAATGTATTCGAGCAGAAGAAATCTTGGAATTGTTTTCTCTTCTTTGAAAAGCCCTAAACGTGATTCACGGTCTGTGATGATTGTAACATATTGCTTGTCTATGTATTGACGAAACCTTTTCATGCCATGGATAACAGCTAGGTCTTCTATCTGCGACTATCCTCTTTCTCTGTCTCATAGGTGGTGGGGGAGTCCAGAACCAGGGGTCACAGTCTAAGGATATGGGGTAAACTATTTAGGACTGAGATGAAGATATGGAATGAAAGCAGGAACAGATTACTGAGTTGGAGGATCAGCCATGATCATAATAAATGGCTGAGCAGGTTTGAAGGACTGAATGTCCTACTCCTATTTTCTATGTTTCTATGATTCGACGATGGTAGCTCGGGAATAGAGTATGGCTATGAGGCTAAAAACAATGGTTTCAATCTTCCTGATATTTAATTGGAGGAAATTTTGTTCATCCAGATCTGGATGGCAGGTAAGCAGTCTGATAGTTTAGCAAGAATGGAGCAATCTAAAATAGGTTAAAACACCTCTTAAAATTAATGTTTCACACAATCTGATTATCCAAATTTATAAAGTTTAAGCAGATTCATTGCAATCAACCAAATCGTCTTGTGAGTTTAAAATAAACTGTCCCCCTTATGCCACCCAAAATAATATTGAATGTCTGGGATATAGTAACATTCCTCGTACGAGTGATAATGACACACATCCCATGATGATGGATCAATTCAGCCCTTAACTCTGCTTGAATTAATTTTATCAAATTTCATTTAATTCTAATTTTTAAGAATATGAACAATTTATTTGAGTATCTGAGTTATTCATTTGGTTGCTCAGATGTTCACTTCATAATAAATCACTTGATGCTCTTTCTTTTGTCCCAACAGCAGGATGTGTTACTTGAGCCTAGATCATTTCCTGACTTGGAAATGACTCAGATTTGCTATAAAATCACATGCCTAAAATGAATTGATAGCTCACCCAGGCAACAGCACCAAAGGACAGCAGTCACAGTGTGGCCAAAACACAAAGACTTGTTTCTTTTTAGTGCTTTTCACAACCACAGAACGTTCCAAAGGTCTTTACTGCCATAAGTGTAGTCAGTGTTGTATGTAGAAAACACTGAAGCCAATTTGCACTCAGCAAGCTCCCATAAGCAACTTGCTGATGACACCATCATAGTGGGCCTGATCTCAAATGATGACGAGTACAGAAAAGAGATAGAGAGAATCTGGTGAACTGTTGCGATGATAACAGTCTCTTCCTCAATGTCAATAAAACGAAGGAGGTAGTCATCGACGTCAGGAAGCGTGGTGGAGGAAGTGCCCCTGTCTACATCAATGTGGACAAAGTAAAATTAGTCTAGAACTTCAAGTTTTCAGGTGTCCAGACCACCAACAACCCATCCTAGTCTCTCCATGATGATACTATAGTTGAGAAAGTCCAACAATGCTTCTACTTTCTCAGAAGACTAAGGAAATTTGGTATGTCCACTACAACTCTCACCAACTTTTACAGATGCACCATAGAAAGAAATCATTTCTGGTTGTATCACTCTTGATATGGTTCCTGCTCTGTCCAAGACTACAAGAAACTACAAAAGGTCATGAACAAAGACCAGTCCATTACTCAAACCAGTCTCTCACCCATTGACAGTCAACATTTCCCGCTGCCTCAGAAAAGCAACCAGCATAATTAAGGACCCCACACACCCCAGACATACTCTGTTCCACCTTCTTCCATTGGTAAAAAGATACAAATGTCTGAGGTCACGTATAAGCCCACTCAAGAACAGCTTCTTTCCTGCTGCTGTCAGACTTTTAAATGGACCTACCTTGCATTGAGTTGATTTTTCTCTACACCCTGGTTAGTATTGTGACACTACATACTGCACTCTCTCATTTTCTTCTCTATGAACGGTTTGCTTTAAGAAAGGTTAAGAACATAAGAACATAAGAAATAGGAGCAGGAGTAGGCCATCTAGCCCTTCGAGCCTGCCCCGCCATTCAATAAGATCATGGCTGATCTGTCGTGGCTCAGTTCCACTTTCCCGCCCTCTCCCCATAACCCTTAATCCCCTCTCTTATCAAAAACCCATCAACCTGCGTCTTAAAAATATTTAGCGAGGCAGCCTCCACCACTTCAACGGGCAGAGAATTCCAGAGATTCACCACCCTTTGAGTGAAGAAGTTCCTCCTCAACTCTGTTCTAAACCGCCCCCCCTTTATCTTGAGGCTGTGCCCCCTAGTCCTACTGTCTTTTTTGAGCGGGAAGAGTCTCTCCACCTCTATCCTATCCATCCCATTCATCATCTTATACGTCTCAATGAGATCTCCCCTCATTCTTCTAAACTCTAACGAGTACAAGCCTAGTTTATTCAGCCTCTCCTCATAGCTCAACCCCCTCAACTCCGGTGTCAGCCTAGTAAACCTCCTCTGCACTCCCTCCAAGGCCAAAATATCTTTGCGCAGGTGCGGCGTCCAAAACTGCACACAGTACTCCAGCTGCGGCCTCACCAATGCCCTATACAGCTGCAGCAAGACCTCCCTACTTTTATATTCAATCCCCCTTGCTATGAAGGCCAGCATCCCATTCGCCTTCCTGACCACCTGCAAGTTGGGTTTTTGCGACTCATGCACAAGGACCCCTAGGTCCCTCTGCACCATCGCCTGCTGCAGTTTTTCGCCACGTAAGTAATAATCCTTCCTACCATTATTCCTACCAAAGTGGACCACCTCACACTTGCCAACATTAAATTCCATTTGCCATTTCCTGGCCCATTCGCCCAGCCTATCTATATCCTTCTGCAGAATCTCCACACCCTCCGCACAATTTGCCGTTCCCCCAATCTTGGTGTCATCAGCAAGTTTCAACACCCTACACTCGGTTCCCTCCTCCAGATCATCTATATAAATGGTAAAAAGCTGAGGCCCCAGCACCGACCCCTGGGGCACTCCACTAGTCACCATCCGCCAATCCGAATAGCACCCATTGACCCCCACTCTCTGCCTCCTATTTGACAACCAATCCTCTATCCATGCTAACACCCTACCCCCAACTCCATGTCCCTCGACCTTCTGCAATAACCTCTTGCGGTTACCCAGTCCACTTCATAGATCAGTAAAACTGTGAAGTGCATGTAGGTCAAAGCAGCAAGGACAACAGATTTTGAGTATTGTTGAAGGAGAGGCAGACACGCTATCGAAACTTTTCATCTTATTTATACTCATCAGGACAGACAGAAGAATGCCAAATTTCAAAGGGAGAATCAACATGAGCAAAAGGTGCCGACTAGTTGATGTGTCGACTGATTGGAGAATGCACGAGGAAACTAATACCCCTCCATGCTTCAGTTTAGTTTTTTTTTAGAAAAAGGCCTCATGCTGGACATGATCTTTTTCCCTGCACAGGACATATATATATATATATATATATGTGCCTGTATAGTGCACAAAAAACAATACTTTTCACTGTATACTAATACATGTGACAATAATAAATCAAAACAAACTTGAAATTGACCAGACACTCTGTTTTAGTGATTTGATTGCAGGATAGATGTTGGCCAGGACACCAAGAGAGTGGTATTAATACTAAGGGAACCCTTTTTACAGCCATCTGCAAAGATAAATGAAGGTCTTACCTAATGCCTCATTTAAAAAAATGACACCTTCTGACAGTGCAGCACTTCTTCATTACTCTACTGGAGAGTCTGCTTTAACTTTCATAGTCAAGTTCTGGAATTGGATTTAAAATCACACTGTCATGATCAAGAGTGCTTTCCATTGAACCACAGATGACAGATGATGCAACTCTGCATCATTATAGAAACAGGGATAATGATGCCAAATGAAAACACAGGCATAGGAACATAAATCCAATGCCGTGATCAGATACAAATACAAGGTAAAGGAATTGTGACACAAAATATTGAGGCCAATAAACAGTCTCCTCAGCTTACATCTGCTCTACACTTGTAACCCACTGCTGGAAGGTTTGCGAAGTGTGTGATTCTATGAGTGGAATTTCACGAGAATGATGCTAAATGTCCAGCTAGCATGAAAATAGGAGAGTTGCAGACCTGTTTTTTGGGTGCATATGTGTCCAATCTAGTGCATGAAAAAATGGCTAGACTATTTCTAGCTGCTACAGGTGGTGGGCGGGGCTTAATGCACAAGCCAGCCTGAAGACGGAGCTATTGCAATGCACAGACCTCTATGTCTGCACATGCGCAATAGCAACAGCAGTAAGCTATCATACAGAGGGAGAGCAACCCCCTTCCTTCAATTGTGGGGACACCCAGCCTATCACAAGCCCCACACCATTTGAAAATGCTGTCCCTCTGCCCAGACTGATCATGCCCCCTCTTCCCCGCTCCCCCCACAGACCACCTGCAGAGTGGCAGCAGCCACCCCCCTCCCCCAATACAGATTGCAATGCAGAAAGCAGAGTGGGATCCCCCTCCCTTTCTGATCCCCTAGGCCCCACCCCCCCAGGTCCCACACACCCATAGTCTTCCAAAGGTCCCACCCTCACATGCCCCATCCCCATAGGCTCTACCCCCAGCACTGCCCGATTGGCATTACAGAGGTGTCAGGCTGGCAGTGCCAAGAATCCAGGCTGGCACTGCCAGGCTCTCAATGCCCAATGGGCACCTCCTTTTCCTTGCTTCCTGGGGGGGGCCTCAATGGTCTCGGATTCTACTGGCAAAGCCAAGGCGACTATTCCCCATTCATGGGGAGCAGATGTTTTCTTCACTGAAGGTAACCTCTCCTGGTAAAGCCACAAATGCAGGCAAGCCCAGATGATTCAGCACTAGGCTTGCTAATGCCACTTAAACCATTTATTTAGCAAGAGGCTGACCATGCCAGAAATCCAGCTCCCATAAGATCAAGAGCTGAGGAATCAGGCAAGATCTTGATTTCTCAGCTCTTGCCAGATTTTACCAGCTCGCCCAGCTCATCAATGGGCAGGTGTACCAGTAAAATCCCGGCCTATAATTCTCCCTTTTCTCTTCCTGTCTGGAAAAAGCAGAGACTTTGCTCAATATTCACATCTGCATTGAGGCTTTCCCATGGGTGGAAATTTCAAACACAACACTAGCAAGAATGTTCCTCCACCATGACCCTTTTATTAGTATTCTGTGTGAATTGCTGGATTTAGAATTTGGGCATCTAAAATTTTAAATATTTTTCAAACATCACTTGTGAGGTTTGCAGAGAATATATATTCATAAGACACCATTGAGAGACAATGGGAGGCGATTCTCCCATCCTGACCCGCAACCTTTCTGGTGGGTTGGGGTGGGAGATGTGCGTCACTGACCTTTTTCTGGGATTTGCGCACGCTCCGGGAACACATATGCATCTCTCCCAGAGCCGAGAACAGTCAGGGACCAGACCACACTGAAAACCAGCAGGAAGACAGGTAAGCCATTTGAATCTTTTTTTAAAGTATTTTAAATATGTTTTAAATGTCATTATCAGGAACTTGCCGGTCCCGATTGAATCTACCATCCCACCAAGAGTACTTCAGTCTGGAGCTGGCAGGAGACTCCACTGGGATGAAGGGGGAGCAATTGGGACCCCCCCCATATCAGGTGGTAAATGGGTGGTGCCCCCTGGCCATGGGCAGCCTGTGTCCCCTGACACTGCCCAAGGGGCAAAGTGCCCATGCCTGGGGGCACCTTGATCATGCCCACTGGGCATCAGGCAGTGCCAAGGAGCATAGCGTATTGTGGGCAGGATCTAAGGGAATGGTGAGGGTGGGGCAATCCCGTTGCCACACTGCATGGCGATCAGTCTGGGATGGAGGGAGGGCAGCAATTGGGGCAGGTGGGGGGGGGGGGAGGGGTGGGGTGGTCTGCCGGGCCTCCTGCCTCCCAGGAGAGGGTTTGCCGGGGTGAGGGGGGTGGGAGGATCACCACTGCCGGAGGGGGTAGCTGGACATCAGACATTCGGGGACAGGATGGGGGATTAGGGCTGGCTGGGGAATTGTTGTGGGAGCTGTAATTGGGCCATGTGTAGGGGGGAGGGGAGCACTGGAGGGGCAGCACTACAGGGGTCCGGGGCTGGCCAGTAAAAAGGGAGACTGACAGATCGCATGCGCAGAGTTCCAGAACTGTCAGGCTCTGGCATCAATAGGCCCGGCACCCCCTGGGTTTTTAATGAGATTCACGACTGGGACCTCTGCATTGCACAGAGTGTGGAGATTCGGGTGAGAAGCTGAACTGACAAAACAGTCTTGATCTAGAACAGTTTTCCCGCCAACTCAGTGTTTTTGGGAGAATCACCTCCAATAAATTAAAAACCCTAAGTTAAATGCCCTTTATATTTACATTTAATGCTTTAGAATTCTGAGCCCCAGGTTAATATTAATTGTTTCTGGATAGAACCATTTACACTGGGGTTCAGCATTACAAAGCTTCAGCTAATGGTGTTGCTGGTAATATCTCCACTACAATATAAAAGTAAACAGTTTTAAGAACATGTTCTAGTAATCCACACTGGAAGCCTGGGAACATGTTTCACAAGCTATATATAATGAGGGCAGTAGCCAACATACTCGTGCATTCTACTGTAAACATCAGTTTACAGTTCTACAAAATGATCAGAAGGTAAGTCAAAAGTAACTTGTTACCTTTTTTACTTTTTCCTTTTTAATTTACTTTTTTCTCTTTATCTACCCAATTGATTGTGTACTCACTCATCCATATATTTCCCTAATCATATCTAATTAATCTAGTTGTTCATCATTCCACCAAATCAATCCATTCATCCATGAACTAGCATAAAACACAACTGTGAAATCCACTCCATAGTTCATCCATTAAAAATCCATCCACCTACCCGCCAATCAATTCATCTACTAACAGATTCTCCCAAACAATTCATCTACCCATTAATTCACTCACAAGTCCATTGATCCATAAAGCTATTACTGCACTGACCCATCCATTGATATATCACCCATCCAAAAAGTTGCCCATTTAATCACCTACCAATCCACCATTTTAACCACATAGCTACACATCCACAAATCTATTAATCCAACTCCTCATCACTGAACAGTCCAATCATCTATTGGCCCATCTGCAAACTGTTCCATTCAATAACCTACTTTTTGTTTACTGTCTGATGTGTCCATCCATTGTGCTCATGTGTTAATTTATGTATTATTTATTTATTAATGTAACAAGTAGGCTTACATTAGCACTGTAATGAAGTTACTGTGAAAATCCCCAAGTTGCCACACTCCGTTGCCTGTTTGGGTACATTAAGAGAGAATTTAGCATGGCCAAAACCCCTAGCCAGCATGTCTTTTGGACTGTGGGGTGGAGACCAGCAGAAACTCATGCAGACTCAGGGAGAAGTGCAAATTGCGCACATACAGTAACCCAAGCCGGGAATCGAATCCGGGTCCATGGAGCTGTGAGGCAGCAGTGCTAACCACTGTGCACCCCTATGCTCCTAACCAAACAGTTAAATTATCCACCGTTTTATCTACACATGAAACTATCCGCGGGTCCTGTTCAGCTACCAGCTCATCCATCACCAATATTATTCACATGGCTGTCCACTGATCCAAATAACGGGAATCCTGTGCCAGTGGGAATAAGAAAGGGAATGACAACATCTGTAATAAAAAGAGGAATCTGCATTAACAGAGCCCATAAGCTTGTTGAATCATGCACTACATTTCCAGTGTAGTTGTAGTTCCACAGCACAGACTGTTTTACCCTCAAGGTCCTCTGAATACCATTAAGAATCTTGAAAACAGCAGCATTCAATAAAAGCTTGTTTTGGGAGAACATAATAAAATGCTGCAGAAATTGTGTTTTTTTTTAATATCCAAGCTGTGAAACCTCTGCGGATTGACTGGTGCTGGGTAATAGTCTAGCACCTGCTGGACTATTCAGTAAACTCATTGTGATATTGTTCTCTGTAAGGTTTGAAATTATTCCAGCACACCATGCATTATTGTTCCTATTTCTGTGCTGTTCTTGCAGATAAAACATTCACAGAAAATACATTTGGTCTGAGGTAATCCCACTACACCTTGGAAATGCATAATTAAAGAAATAGCTCTGAGACCAAAAAATTGTTCTCACATGAAAATGCAGTGCAGTGTGGACAATGTGCCTACAACATGTGCCCACTGATGAGAATCTGAGTATCTTTTATTCCTTTCTCAGAGTTATGTAGCCAACATGCAGAGCAGACAAGGCAGGGTGAGTTCCTGATCCATCTCCTTGCTTGCTCCAAAAGCCAATTCAAATTCAATCAGATTGAATTTAATTCATGGTACCCACAAAAGTGACATACTGGGTGCGATCTTATCACCTTGATGTACTCATCAATCAGTGTGGTGAGCTGGGAGGTAATATGAGAGATCGAAGATTGCCATCTTCCAGGCCCTATTTTACCGGCAAGAACGGCTTCACATCCAGGAAGGGTGCAAACCCCATTTGCATAGAATTGTAAGTGTAAGTACCACCCTCCCAGATGCTTCCCCTCTCACCAGCAAGACATCACACTGGCGAGAGTCACTGCTGCTCTGCAGGGGACCACACTGAGTGGGGCAGGGGATGGGGTAATAAGAGGCCTTTGATGGGCCCATTGAGCTGTACCATCCTGGCAGTGCCCACCTGGCAGTGTCCACCTGCCACCCGAAGAGTGCCTGGGGCAGTACCAAGAGGTTTGGGCCATGCATAATGATGGGGTGGCACATACACAAAGGGGGTGACTGGGCAAGGTAAGAGCTCTGCAAGGGTGTGGCCATGATGGGGAGTGGGAGGGTGGGATGCATGTCAGGGTTCTGCCACGGGACTTATTGGGAGGGTCCTTATACTGACAACCATTGTTGGTGTAGGTTCGACAATGCCACTGATGATTGGGGGGGGGGGTCTCCCAGCAGATTGAGGCGCCTTGCATAATCACACCCTAGAACTCTGAAACTGGCTTTGTTGGGGGCTCCACCCCCTTCCTCCCCCCTCCACATCCACTGGCCAAAGCTACCAGCTGTCAAAGAAATTGACAGAGTACCGTACATTTGCAATGCCGAGCTTGCCAAAAAGATTAGCATTGAGGACCCCACTTTCACACTGATATTTGTCATCCAAACTAACAAGAACAGTCATTACACCTGATCTCTCACTTGACCCTAGCCATAGCCATAGTCTACCTGCTAAGTAGATACCATTGGATATTCCTATGCAGTTTGCCAGTCAGGAATCTGGGAACTGAGGCAGGCAGAAACTGCTACACATTAAGGTAACTTTAAGAAAACCAAAATCTCCCCACCTCCTGCTGCAGGGTCCAGCACTACCCCTGCTGCCGTGGGGCTCCCAGAGGCCTAATGTTTGTTTTAAGCAGGAACCCTGGCAGTTGGAAGTGAACAGATGCTTCTTACCTCCACTTCAACTATTTACTCTGCTGTTGGGCTCAACAGGAAATCAATTTGAATTCCATTGAATACAGGAGTTGGGGCGTCTTGTTGAAGTTGTACAAGACAAGTGAGGTGATGCATTTTGGTAGATTGAACCAGGGCAGGACTTACTCAGTTAATGGTAGGGCATTGGGGAGAATTACAGAACAAAAAGGTCTCAGGCTATATGTTCATAGCTCCTTGAAAGTGGAGTCACAGGTGGACAGAGTGATGAAGAAGGTATTCAGCATGCTTGGTTTCACTGGTCAGAACATTGAATACAAGAATTGGGGCATCTTGTTGAAGTTGTACAAGACATTGGTAAGGCCACACTTGGAATACTGTGTATAGTTCTGGTCACCCTATTATAGAAAGAGTATTATTAAACTAGAAAGAGTGCAGAAAAGATTTACGAGGATGCTGCCAGGATTTGATGATTTGAGTTATAAGGAGATGCTGGATAGCCTGAGTCCTTTTCCTCTGGAGTGCAGGAGGCTGAGGAGTAATCTTATGGAGGTCTATAAAACAATGAGAGGCATAGATCAGCTAGATACTGAATATCTTTTCCCAAAGGTAGAGGAGTCTAAAACTAGAGGGCATTGGTTTAAGGTGAGAGGGGAGAGATACAGAGCATTCCAGAGAGGCAATTTTTTCACACAGAGGGTGGTACATGTCTGGAACAAGCTGCCAAAGGTAGTAGTGGAGGCAAGTACAATTTTGTCTTTTAGAAAGCATTTAGACAGTTATATGGATAAGATGGGTATAGAGGGATAGGATAGGGGCCAAACGTGGGCAATTGGGACTAGCTTAGTGGTTAATAAAAAGGAGCGACATGGAGAAGTTTGGGCTGAAGGGCCTGTTTCCATGTTGTAAACCTCTATGTCTATGCCTGCGTCTAATTTGCCCAATTTCTCCCTCAGGACCTTTTTTATAGTAAGTATTAAAATTAATAAAAAGTATCAACAAAATTCTGTTTTGTGATAAATGGATTTGATTAGTACTACACTACCTTTGGAATGGAGAAAAACAAAAGAAAGAGGAGCAAGAGGAGGCCATATGGCCAAAAAATAATTTGTAAGTTACTTAATAAACATCAGCTGTAAACAGATACATTGGGAACAACCTTTAAATCTTTTAAATAACAGCAACTCAAACCATCATAATACAATATTTTTATCTTGTTGAATGAACAGCCATTCCATACTGGAGCACAATAAATAATTCTTACCCAACTCTGAGCTGTTACAGACTAATCCCAGGTGTAAAGCAGTTAAAGAATAATTGGAAAAATTCAAACTTCAACGTCTGGAAAGAAATTGCAGAGGATGACAGCATCAACAAACATTTTGATATCCCTCCTCCACAACATTTAAAAATAATGTAAACAGCAAGTGGTCTCAGAATAAACACTTGCAAAACTCAACTTGTCACTGTTCCCAGATGGAGCCTTGTTCATTTACCATCACTTCTGATTTCTATTTTCAAAACACTTCCTCAGTCTAACCAACTAATTTCATACCAATTCTATGAGTTTTATGCAATTTTTGAAATGTTATATGTAACCTTTTTACCATCTCTCAATAATGCTAGCAAATTATATCCATTAGATAGTCCTCAACTTGGAAGTAACCTTACAAACATCAGTAAATTTGTGAAACACAAGCTGCCACTTCTAAATCTACACTGAGTGGTTCTCATTTTTTGGTGAAAATTAGAATGATAGAAACCCTACAGTGCAGAAGGAGGTCATTTGGCCCATCAAGTCTCCACTGACAACAATCCCACCTAAGCCTTATCCCCATAACCCTACATATTTAGCCCACTAATCCCTCTAACTGATGCATCCTGGAACACAAAGGCGCAATTTAACATGGCCAATGCATCTAACCTGCACATCTTTGGACTGTGGGAGGAAACCGGAGCACCCGAGGAAACGCGAGGCAAGTGGTTTTCCAGTGGTCAACGCAGAGGGAGAACGTGCAAATGCCACACAGATAGTGACCCAAGCACGGAATGGAACCCAGGTCCCTGGAGCTGTGAAGCAGAAGAACAAACCACTGTGCCACTGGGCATTGTTAGCATTCTTAAATGATTAAGTATTTTTTCCCATCACAGAAATTAAGTTAATTGTACACAGTTCTTAAATTTACTTTTCACTCAATTTGAATACTACTAAAATATTTCCTATCCTCCACTGCTTAGGCATAGTCACATTAAAGACATCAGACTGCAAACTGCATTCGTATCTGCATTTATTTCCTTAACATTTCTGAGATGCAAGTCACCTGGGCCAGATTTCCTTTCATTTGCCACGATTCCTGACATGGACTTCCCAGAAGATCACATCCTGAATCAAAATTCTAAAACTGGATAAATAGGAAGCCAAGTATTTTTGTTTGGAGAAGTCTGATAACGACAACATTAGACAATTTCCTTCTCGGAAAGCAATAGCAAATTTGAATCTCACTTTCCGCTAAGCAATAAATCATAGTCTTTTCTTGATCTGGTTGGGTGAGATGATTTTTTATTATGCGGAGAGTTTACTTTTATACACTTTGGAAATCTCAACCAAAGAGTGACAACAAAAGACAGATGATCAGGATAGATAGGTTCCATTGGCTCTATTTGTTGGGCAGGTATACCTTTACATTTTTTATCATCTGTAGGTTTGAGAAACATAGGAATATAGGAAATGAGAGGAATAGATCATTCCACTCTTTAAGCCTGCTCTGCCATTCAATTAGATGTTCCAGCAAAACACCAATTTCCCACACTATCTCCCTATCCTTTGGCACCTTTAATATTTTTTGAACACACTCAATGGCTGAGTTTCCACAGCTGTCTGGGGTAGAGAATTCCAAAGGTTTACCAATATCTGAATAAATTCATCCTCATCTCAGCTTTATTCACACCTCTACTTCTTATTCTGAGACTGTGTTCCCTGGCTCTAGATATCCTATTCAGGGAAAACATTCTTCCTGCATCTACCTTGTCAAGCCCTGCAAGAAGTTTGTATGCTTCAATGAGACAACAAGTGGAATTCTCCAGCCCACCACTGCAATTGGTTTTCCAGTGGTCAAGATGGCTTGCCTCCAGTGGCCAGCAGGATCTTCTGGTCCCACCAAAGTTGATGGTGATTTACAGTTTTGGCCCGTTCCATTGTAGAAAAACCCACAGCAGGGGTTAACTTCAGTGGGACAGGACGATTCTGCCAATGGCCAGAGGCAAGCCACTTCGACTGCAGGAAAACCTATTGCAGAAAAGGCAGGAGAGGTTGAAGAATACCCACTATGAAATAAAAGTCAGTCAAGGTCTTCAGAACACTGTCCCTCACAAGGGAAAGCAAGATAATCCCCCTCGTGAAAATTAGAATCTCCTGTCAATCAGATTACTTTAAAGTGGTCTGGTCTCAGCTGTGGTTTCTGAAGTCAACCAAGGGCAATCGACTTTGTAGAATAGAGTGCTGCAGTGATTTTGATGGGTTCCAGATATTCAGCAGGCATGGATATTAATATGGCCAGGCCACTTTAAAGATTTTAAAGAACACAGACAATAATAAAACATTTTAATAGGAACTTGCCTGAAATCATCATGCTAAGGATACATCAGGAGCTCAAGTCAGAAGCAAAATGCCTGAACAACATTAAAGCGTTTTTGAAAGGCCGTGGTGCACTCCCCATGCAGACTTTTGATGCCAATGACCTTTACCAAGGACTGAACTTCAACAAGATTCTGTCCCTCAGAAGCCACAGATGTGACCAAGCCCCTTTGAGGTAGTCTGATTGACTGGAGATGTCAATTGCACTAGGGGGGTTACCTTTTGTAGCATGAATGAGCCGTAGGTGTTGCCCAACCATTCTGGTTTGATTGACAACTCCAGAGCAGATAAACCATTCTTACTAATACAGTCAGTTCATGCTCCTGTAAGCCTCAAGTACTTTCACCTTTTATTACAGCTTTTATCACAGTTTAGTCTAGCCCCATTTTGTAAACACTGCAGTTTCTTTTCAGGTCTCTGGCCATGCCCCTTATCCCAAGCGCTCCAACTTTGCTTACTAATCTCCTGTGTAAATAAATTACAGAGACCTTCTGTTTCCTAGCTGGATTTCAGGATAAACATTTAGTGATGAGAGCAGGGCAAAATCAGTTGTCAGAACTGAAGATAAAATGTCATAATATTTCAATCTTTATAATCAGAAAGTGAGAATGAACACATATAGCCATCACAAGCTGTTGGCAGCAAACAAATATGTCAATCTGTCAGCTATGAATAAAAAACATGCTGTATGATTCATTAATAGAAAATAGGGCCACAGTTCTTCCAAATAAAAATGAAGCACTACTGCCAGTGGGAAAACCGGAATATTTGGCTCTGGCAGGGCTATCAAGGTGGGAAAAATCCCCACGGGAAACACATCAAAAAGTCCTGCTTCACAGAGATCAGGGCAATTTTTTTAAAGGGCACCTCAATTAAAATGTTCATTGACGAGGCCCTACACTAACGGACATGGGGACTCCTCACAGACAAAGGGAACACCCCCAAGTCTTCACAACAGTGGGGCAATCTCCCTCCCACCACTAAATGGACTATTCAGCACATCAGATGCGTACCGTCTGAAGGGTCGCATTTTCCATCCCTTGGCAGTAGCCCTGTGTACCATGGCTCTTCCCATGGACAACAAAGAAGCTTCCCCCCTCAACAGCCCCACACTCACTCATTGGATATGATGACTTCCTTCAGCCTATCACATTAAATCCATGTCCCCTTGTTACCCTGCCTGCTTTTAGAAATAGGTCCTTTCATATCCAATCTGCCAAGGCCCCCTCAATTTGATGCATTTCAGTGGCATCCTCCCTAAACCACAACCAACTCAGAGATAAAAAGCACAGCATTTGCAATTTTGAAGCTTGGCAGAGAGACGAAAAACACAGTTGAAATAAGAAGTGTTAAGAATGAAGTTTATGGACTCAGTGAGCAGCTTTGAGGACAAGATATAAAGTCAACACGAACAAAACTGCAATTAGAAAGCATGTGTACTCTCTTAGAAGGGTCAGACTTGAAAAGAAACTGCAGAGTTAAAATAAATGGACCAGACTGAGACTTACTGGAGCGTGAACTGATCAATCAACAATGAAGTGTTTAATCTGCTCTGGCTCTGGAGCTGTCAATCAAAATGGTCAGGCAACACCTGCAGCTCATTCAGTTTTTTTTAAAGTTTATTTATTAGTACAACAAGTAGGCTTACGTTAACACTGCAATGAAGTTACTGTGAAAATCCCTAGTTGCCACCCTCCGGCACTGATTTGGGTACACTAAGAGGAAGTTTAGCAAGGCCAATGCACCTAACCAACATGTCATTCAGGCTATCAAATGGGAATCCACCCCCCCTACCCAGCCCCCAGAAGTGAAACTGACATCTCCTGTCAGTCAGACTTCTTCAAAGGGGTCTGGCACACCTGGGGACTTAATCAACCATGGGTAATCTGGGAGACCTGGTAATTAATTCAAATAAATATTGAGTATTCATCACTTTGCATCCGCTTTGGTTAAGAACCTGATCTCAGCAGGCAGAGTGAGCTTGGAGACCCGCAATGGATTTGACGCCCAGCAAGAATCCTATTTTTGGCCTTCACATCTGTTTCAACAGACAATTGTGAATCCAGACTGCAGCTTGCAGCCCTGGAGAGTCACTGCTGCCAGACCTGTTGAGTTTTTCCAGCATTTTCTATTTTTATTTCAGATTTCCAGCATTTGCAAGAATTTGCTTTTATATTAATATATTTCAGATTACTGCGGTTAATTTTTGGAGAGAAGGGGTTAGCTAGAGGGTGGAAATGATGAACAGCTCCTCTCAGGTTCTCAACACACTCACATGTATTTAGTCAAGCATTTTACCCATATCCATGAGTTTGAGAGGAAATTGGTGTTGAGCTAATTTGGGGCATTTGGGCCTCAGTCGAGAAACATTGTATAAACCACTTACATTAACCAACCAGTCAAGAATAAGCACTTTCATGTTCCCAACGTATATATTAATAAATAGACTGCCCAGTTATTGAGTTGGACAGCTCAAAAGCCAAATGCTGAGTTAACTGTTCTCAACTGGAGTTATTGGGTTGTACAGTGATCAGAGCTTCACTAGGCCAGGAAAGTGAAAAAAATCACGCTCCCAGTCCTGATAACCATCTAGTACAGTCATGTGGGAGGATTGCAATGTCATAATTATTGCCTCTTGAAAGCCCCACCTACCCTTTCAGGTGGGCATTAAAATTCCATGGCACTATATATTCACTGTTTAGTTAACCATAATTATTCCTCAACCAACAAAACAGATTAGTGTCATAGAGGTTTACAGCATGGAAATAGGCTCTTCAGCCCAACTTGTCCATGCTGCCTTTTTTTTAATGATTAAGCTAGGCCCAATTGCCCACGTTTGGCCCATATCCCTCTATACCCATCTTACTCATGTAACTGTCTAAACGCTTTATAAAAGACAAAATTGTACTTGAATCTACCCTACCTCTGGCGGCTTGTTCCAGACAATCACCACCCTCTATGTAAAAAAATTGCCCCTTTGAACCCTTTTGTATCTCTCCCCTCTCATCTTAAACCTATGCCCTCTAGTTTTATATGCCCCTGCCTTTGGAAAAAAATATTGACTATCTAGCTGATCTATGCCTCTTATTATTTCATAGACCTCTATAAGATCATCCCTCAGCCTCCTAAGCACCAGAGAAAAAAGTTCCACTTTATCCACCTCTCCTTATAACTTAAACCACTAAGTCCCGGTAGCATCCTAGTAAATCCTTTCTGCGCTCTTTCTATTTTAATAATATTCTTTCTATAATAGGGCGACCAGAATTGCACACAGTATTCCAAGTGTGGCCCGAGCAATGCCTTGCACAACTTCAACAAGACGTCCAAACTCTTGCATTCAATGTTCTGACCAATGGAACTAAGCATGCTGAATGTCTTCTTCACCACTCTATCCACCTGTGACTCCACTTTCAAGGAGCTATGAACATTTATCCCTAGATCTCTTTGTTCTATAACTCTCCCCAACGCCCTACCATTAACTGAGTAAGTTCTGCTCTGGTTTAATCTACCAACATGCATCACCTCACATTTATCTAAATTAAACTCCATCTGTCATTCATCAGTCCACAGGCCCAGTTGATTAAGATCCCGCTGCAATACAAGACAACCATCTTCACTGGCCAGTATGCCACCGATCTTGGTGTCATCTGCAAACTTACTAACCATGCTTCCTAAATTCTCATCCAAATTAATATAAGTGACAAACAACTGTGGACCCAGCATTGATCCGTGAAGCACAAGACCTCTTTGTTCTATAACTCTCCCCAACCCCCTACCATTAACTGAGTAAGCCCTGCCCAGGATTAATCTACCAAAATACATCACCTCACATTTATCTAAATTAAACTCCATCTGTCATTCATCAGCCCACTGGCCCAACTGATCAAGATCCTGTTGCAGTTGGAGATAACTTTCTTCACTGTCCACTATGCCACCAATCTTGGTGTCATCTGCAAACTTACTAACCACGCCTCCTAAATTCTCATCCAAATTATTAATATAAATGACAAATAACAGTGGACCCAGCATTGATCCCTGAAGCACACTGCTGGTCACAGGCCTCTAGTTTGAAAAAAAAACCCTCTGCAACCACCCTGTGCCTTCTGTAATCATGCCAATTTTGTATCCATTTAGCAACTTCACCCTGGCTAGATTCTATGAGATTTAATTTTATGCAACAACCTACCATACAGTACCTTGTCAAAGACCTTGCTAAAGCCTATGTAGACAATATCAACTGCAATGCCCTCATCAACCTTCTTGTTTACCCCTTCAAAAAACTCAATCAAATTTGTGAGACATTATTTTCCACTCAAAAAGCCATGCTGCCTTACCCTAATCAGTCCTTGCCTCTCTAAATGCCTGTGGATCCTATTTTTCAGAATACCTTCTAACAACTTACCCACTACAGATGTGAGGCTCACAAGCCTGTAGTTCCCAAGCTTTTCCCTGCAGCCCCTTTTAAACAAAGGCACAATATTTGCCACACACCAATCTTCAGGCCCCTCACCTGTGGCTGTCAGTGATTCAAATATCTCTGCTAGGAGACCTGCAATCTCCTCCCTAGCCTCCCACAGAATCCTGGGATGCACTTCATCAGGTCCCAGGGATTTATCTACCTTGATGCACTTTAAGATTTCCAACCTCTTTCTCTGTTATATGTATACTCCTCAAGACATCACTATTTATTTCCCCAAGTTCCCTAACATCCGTACCTTTCCCAACAGTAAATACTAGAGAAATATTCATTCAGGATCTCACCCATCTCTTGTGAATCCACACATAAATGACCTTGTTGATCCTTAAGAGGCCCTACTTTCTCCCTTGTTACCTTTTTGTCCTTTATGTATTTGTAGAAGCTCTTTTCATTTTCCTTTGCCTTATCTGTCAAAGCAGTCTCATGTCCCTTTTTTCCCCTCCTGATTTCTCTTTTAACTCTACTTTTACACCCCCTATACTCTTCAAGTGATCCACTTGATCCAAGCTGCCTATGCATGTCATGTGCCTCCTTCTTCTTCTTGACCAGGGCTTCAATATCCCGAATCATCCAGGTTCCCTATTTCTGCCAGCCTTGCCCTTCACTCCAAGAGGAATGTGCTTACTCTGAAACCTAGTTAACAAACTTTTGAAAGACTTCCACTCACCAGACATCCCTTTGCCTGCCAACAGACTCCTTGAATTAACTTTTGAAAGTTCCTGCCTGATACCATCAAAATTGGCCTTGCTTCAATTTAGAATTTTAACTTTTGGGCCAGACCAATCATTCTCAATAGTTATATTAAAACTAATGGAATTATGGCCACTAGTCCCGAAGTGATCCCTCACTAACAATTCTGTCACCTGCCCTTCCTTATTTCCCAAGAGGAGGTCAAGTTCTATCCTTTCTCTAGTTGGACCATTTACATACTGAATGAGAAATTCCTCCTGAATACATTCATCAAAATTCTCTAATACTATGGCTGTCCCAGTCAATGTTGGGAAAGTTAAAATCCCCTACTATTATAACCCTACTTTTCTTGGAGCTATCTGTAATCTCCTTACTCCTCCTTGCTCCTCAACTTTCCGCCATTAGGGGGCCTATGGTACAACACTATCAAAGTGATTTTCTGCTTCTTATTTCTCAGTTCAACCCACATAGAATCAGCGGGCGAACCCTCAGATATATCCTCTCTCAGTACTGCTGTGATGTTTTCCCTAATCAAAAGTACAACTCTCCCTCCTCTCTTACCTCTTGTTTATCTTTCCTTAGCATCTGTACCCTGGAACTTCGAGCTGCCAGTCCTGTCCCTCCCTTAGCCATGTTTCAGTAATTGCTACAATATCCCAGCCCCATGTACCCATCCATGCCCTGAGTTCACAGGACTTTCCTTGCTCTCCTGCTTTTGCCTGACCTGTCTAGGATTACTGACAATACTATTTAATGTGCTCTCTTTAACTTCTGTGCTGTCCTCAACCTTCTCTTCTGTCTCCCTACTGCTTTGGGTCCCACCCCCCTGCCAAACTAGTTTAAACCCTCCCAATTATCTAGCCATTTCCATAAGGGGAAGCCGTGTCTGACAAACTTATTGGAGTTCTATGAGGATGTGTCTAGGGCGGTGGATAGAGGAGAGCCGGTGGATGTGGTCTTTCTTGATTTTCAGAAGGCGTTTGACAAGGTACCTCACAAGAGGTTATTGCAGAAGGTAAGGGGGCATGGAGTTGGGGGTAGGGTGTTAGCGTGGATAGAGGATTGGTTGTCAAATAGGAGGCAGAGACTCGGGGTTAATGGGTGCTATTCGGATTGGCGGTTGGTGACTAGTGGAGTGCCCCGGGGTCGGTGCTGGGGCCTCAGCTATTTACCATTTATATAGATGATCTGGAGGAGGGAACCGAGTGTATGGTGTCGAAATTTGCTGATGACACCAAGATTGGTGGAACGGCAAATTGCGCGGAGGGTGTGGAGAGTCTGCAGGAGGATCTAGATAGGCTGGGCGAATGGGCCAGGAAATAGCAAATGGAATTTAATGTTGGCAGGTGCGAGGTGGTCCACTTTGGTCGGAATAATGGTAGGAAGGACTATTACTTACGGGGTGAAAAACTGCAGCAGGCGACGGTGCAGAGGGACCTCGGGGTCCTTGTGCACGAGTCGCAAAAACCCAGCCTGCAGGTGCAGCAGGTGGTCAGGGAGGCTAATGGGATGCTGGCCTTCATAGCGAGGGGGATTGACTATAAAAGTAGGGAGGTCTTGCTGCAGCTGTATAGGGCAATGGTGAGGCCGCAGCTGGAGTACTGTGTGCAGTTTTGGTCGCCGTACTTACGCAAGGATATTTTGGCCTTGGAGGGAGTGCAGAGGAGGTTTACTAGGCTGATACCGGAGTTGAGGGGGTTGAGCTATGAGGAGAGGCTGAATAAACTAGGCTTGTACTCGTTAGAGTTTAGAAGAATGAGGGGAGATCTCATTGAGACGTACAAGATGATGAATGGGATGGATAGGATAGAGGTGGAGAGACTCTTCCCGCTCAGAAAGGACAGTAGGACTAGGGGGCACAGCCTCAAGATAAAGGGGGGGCGGTTTAGAATGGAGTTGAGGAGGAACTTCTTCACTCAAAAGGCGGTGAATCTCTGGAATTCTCTGCCCGTTGAGGTGGCGGAGGCTGCCTCGCTAAATATTTTTAAGACATGGGTTGATGGGTTTTTGATAAGCGGGGGGATTAAGGGTTATGGGGAGAGGGCGGGAATGTGGAACTGAGACACGACAGATCAGCCATGATCTTATTGAATGGCGGGGTAGGCTCGAAGGGCTGGATGGCCTACTCCTGCTCCTATTTCTTATGTTCTTATATTGTTGTTCGTAGGAGCTTGCTATGTGCAAATTGGCAGCTGAATTTCCCACATAAAAACAGTGAATGCACTTTAAAAACATCTTATTTGGTGTAACTTTTTGAGATATCCTTTCAGTCATGAAAAGGAATACACATGCAAGTCTTTTCTTTCCATTATGGGATCCTTCCTGGAAAATGTCCACAGATGGTAGATTCAAGCTCAACTATGATGGCAACATGATGGAATAACTTGACAACATTCTCCCTAGAGCTCCACACATGAAGAATGATCACTTGAACATGATATTGGAGGGCTTCAGGTGCACACGGAACCCATCAAGAACCATTAGGAGTGGAGGGGAGAGAATATTGATAAACACTTTTTTGCTCTGGCTCTTTCTACATTTCACATTTATATATTCAGCATCAACAATGAATAGAAAATCTTTTCACCGAAGATATTATAAAATTGCATTCATAGTTAGTGAGAATAGGGAGAGCTCAGTACTCAAGTGGCTCATCCAGATAATGAGATTCTGTGCAGCTGGAGGTGAAATTATCAGAAGGACATAGCTGCCCATGACATATACACCATTATCATTTCATTAGCACCCGCCTTGCTGCTGTCGTTAGTGGCAATATTTTGATATAATTGGGAAGCTGTCCGTCAAACAAATTCTAGTTTCTCAAAAAAATGGCAGTAACATGAATATATGTTTTATTTGAATTGATGTTTCCAGCATGTGTGTACAATCTACTAGCCAGTTAAATGTAAGCAGTTTAATTTTCTGTACTGTTATCTTTAGCACACTTGTTAATGCATTTTAATTCAATTCCAGGTTGCATCATTTAACACAATTGCTGACTGGCTTAAAATAAATGCACAGAGAAAATTAAACCTTTGCAAAGAGAATTTGATCTGCCTTAATACTCCAACAGGCTGCAGGACATAACAATTCCATGTTCTGCTGGGCAGATGCAAATAGGAAATAAACAATCCCTCATGAAGAATATTAAACAACTGGAGAAGCACAAGGAATCTAAAATAACACATAAAATAATGCAGTCTGGCTGCAAAGAGATCCCATCCAGCTCTATAAAGTTCCCAAAGCGCGAAACCCATCTTTTCCTTAAAGTTATTTATAAGGAAAAGGTAACATTACAGAAATACTCAGAAAGGGTTCTTAGTTGATACTGAGTGTGTAATTGACCTAGATAGACCTAAGTGGGTTAAAGGAGCAAAAGGGTCCGGAAGCACAAGTATACATATCACTAAAAGTAGTAGCAAAGTTTAATAAATTAAATTCAAAATTAAATAAAAGCAAACTAAACACCAAAGTTTATTTCTAGAGAGACAGAACTGAAATGTACTGCATGTGTACAGTTTGAGTCATCATAAAAAGGTTATGGCAATACCAGAAATTCACACTTTTATTTCTCCAAAAGGATGAACAGGTTGGTTTGCTTTCCGCTTGAAGGGAGAAAGCATAGCATTTGAGGTCGTCAGTATAAGTTAATAACCGAAAAAACTAAACATGGAATTAAAATAACTTATTTACTCAGGAAGTAATTAAGAATGTAGAATTTTCTATCACAGGAAGTGGTTGAAGTGAATAGTATAGATGTACTCTTAGGGAAAGGAGTAGAGGGTAATTTTGATAGCCTTAGGAAATCTAAAGATGGGAGGAGACTCAAATGGAGCATATGGTGCCATGGATGGTTAGGCTGAACTTGCACAGTTCACCATCTCAGAGGTAACTTATTTATAGAGTTGTGGTGGATGCTAAGACATATTTAGAGGAAAGAGAAAAGTGATAATTCTGATGAGGCAGAGGTGGACAATAGTAGAAAACAGGTACTGCCTTGTTATGCATATTTCAGAGGCTTATGGAGGTGGATGTATAGTCAGAGAAGCACTCGAGTTCGAAATGTTCTATTCTGAGAGGTCCAGATTGGCCACTGATTCTCATTGCGGACAAATTCATGAATTTGGATGGAGTTCCCCCAGCTTTAATCCTCTCTGTTGTGCTATGCGCAACATGCTTTGGCAGAGATAAAGGGCAAGTGGAGTGTGCTTATGTGACTTTTAGACTTGTTGTCCATATACTGAGAGGACATAGAAGCAAAATGCAAATAGTTGGGGAGGTATTGCAAATGAATCATACATTTGAAATGTGAAGTGAGGAAGAAATCACGAGAGAAACTGGATATTGAAAAGAATGGTGCTTGTAAAAGCAGTGAAAAAGTGAATGTGCACTTGTAATGAGGATAAAAGGTGTATGAGTATGGGCCTTTGTGCAGGAGGCAATAGAGAGGAAAGGATTGTTGAGAGTGACTGGGTATTTGCAGGAATGGACTAGCACAAAGTAAAATTGAGAAAGTTGGAGATACGAAGGCTGTACTCATCTTTGCGCCTCTTGAGAAGTTGTTGAAGCATTTCCTGGCCAACACCCTGGATTAATGTTCCTGGAGCTGCCAATCTAGGTATTTTTCTCACCATCTGAGGTACTTAGTGTTTCTGGGCCTTCCTTTTACTGGCTACAAAAAGAAAGTTCCTCCTCCTCCAGAACTCTTCCATCAAGAAGGCTTCAGAGAACATTGGTGCTTGGCTGCACCGCATTCATTGCAATTTCTTCCTCCACAGTTCCAAACCAAATAAACCAGAACCTTGCTTTCCCATGGTGCATTCCCACAGTGTATACATCTCTGATTAAACAAAAAAGGCAGGGGTTAAGAAAAGCTGTTCAGATTAGAAAAAGTTATGAAATCAAGATAATCAGGGCCGGGGCCAGTGTTGTTCACCATTCATATGGCTAGACCCAGGAGTCTGAAATACATGTTCAAAATGTCCTCACAACATCAAATTGGGGGATATAATTAATATTGAGGAACACTGCTACAAAATACAAGAACTTACAGAAAAGGTACATACTGTTGTATTTTGGTAGGAAGAACAAGGAGATCACATATCTTTTGGGTGATAAAAGACTAACTAGGAGAGAGGATTAAAGGGATCTAGGAATACAGATGTTCAAATCATTAAAAGTAACAATGCAAGTTAATAAGGCCACAAAAAAGCAAACCAAGCACTGGGGTTCATTTCTAAAGAATTGCAAACCAGGAAAGTTATGTTAAACTTACATGAGCTCTTGATTAGACCGTACTTGGTGTGCTGTGCATAATCCAGGGGGATTACATTGGGTTGTGAAGTACAGTCTTTTTTTGCAGCTTGCAGCCATTGGGTCTCAGACATATGCAAATACTTTTAGAACAGGGAGTGTGCCTGATGCCAGCTTGGTAATAGAGTTTCCACCCACTGACCACTGGCAGCATGTAGAACAGGCAGATGATGGTGTGAAATCAGAGGGCAATACTGACTCGATGCCAGCGCTGCCATTTTCCAACTCCTCACTCCACCCAATTCCCTGTATTAACCTCAAACAAATGAACACCAGAGGTGGGCAAACATTTCAGCTGGAGGGTTACTTCTCCGTGTTGAAATTGTTTTGCAGAGATGACTGTAACATTCACAAAATGAACAATTATGCCAAAGATAAGTTTTGGTACAAATAAATATAATTTTATTGCTGTGATAATTACACCAGCAATACATTACAAACAATAACAATACCAAACGTATCCTTCTCGAAGGCCTCTTGGCTTAAAATGAGAAATGTAGTTGATCACCCCCATTACAATGGTATAACAGTCTCTCACAATGCAGTTTATTATCCTCTTTACAAAAGCATCATGATCTCTCACTCTCTCTGTCTCTCTCTCTGCATGGAAGTGCCTGATCTGCTGAACGCTTCCAGTGTTGTCTGTTTCTATTTCAAATTTCAGGCATCTGCAGTATTTTGCTTTTGTCTTGCCAATATAAATGTCGCTTTACTGTGATCTACAAAAACTGTGTTATAAGAGCCAGCTGGGGAAAACTAGTAAAGAAAAGTAAAAGAAAATGTGGAGAGATCAAATGGCGTCTCAGAGGCAGTCATCACATCCTGTCAGCAGTACAGTGATCTGCATCATCCCTCTACCTCTTATTTCTAGAGCTGGGATTTAATAACCTCACAGCACTTTTTAAAAGGCTTTCTCTTGAGCTATCTGTAATATCTTCTACCCCTACTAGGAAACAAGTTATTAATTTTCACTTTTATCAAAGCAACAACGCCCAAACCTATAATCACACACTCTTCACTTTGTGATATTCATCATCCTTCTTCTGACAATCCAAATCTTATGCTGCATCTCTGGCAAGAACAGAAGATCCTTTCCTAAATCTTATTTTCAGAATTGCATACGGATCACCGAGGTGTCCATCCCAAAATGTTAAACCAAGATTATTTGTTGAGACTTCAGTCATACATTTCTTGGGGCTCACTGCACATAATTGCTTTTATGCTTTGATATTTCAATCCCTTCAAAAATTTTGTAGGTTTAGCAGTTTAAAACATTTTTACTTAAGTTCTGAATTCTTGATTTATAACAATGGCTGTCTGCAGTACCACGATTCTGGCACATGTTTAATGATGTTATAAATACATCTTGGTCTGCATCACTCATTAGCATAATTGTTGTATTAACCCTTTACACTCCAGAAGGATCTTAACCCTCAAGGCCTTAGAATTACTTAAATGCTGCCCGCAGAGGCAATGCCTTTCTCCTTCTGTCTCTGAAGTAACGCTATGTTGAATATGACTCAGAAGCCATAATAAAACCGTACTAAAGAAAACACAGATTTTCCAACTTTTACCTGTAATTCTGACTGTTCCTCTCCCTGATTTGGAAATAGTCCAAATTAATCTTTAATTGGCTTAGAGTGAGGGTCATATCACTCCATCTCTAACTATAATCAGGTAGACTGAAGACAAATGACCGTCTTTCATTCCATGGTACCATGATGTACATCAATTGCAAACAAATTACTCATTCTTGTAGATATCAAGTTATTGTTTTAAGTTTAAAGTTTATGTATTAGTGTCACAAGTAGTCTTACATTAACACTGCAATGAAGTTACTGTGAAAATCCCCTAGTTGCCACATTTTGGCACCTGTTCAGGTACACTGAGGGAAATTTTAGCATGGCCAATGCACTTAACTAGCACAACTTTCAGACTGTGGGAGGAAATCGGAGGAAACATACGCAGACACGGGGAGAACATACAGACTGCAGACAGACAATGACCCAAGCCAGGAATCGAAGCCAGGGTTCCCTAGCACTGTGAGGCAGTAATACTAACCACTGTGTCATCATGAACAAACAATATTTCATTCTCTTATCATTTACACCCCCTACCTTAAACAATTCATATCAACATACTACCGAAATTCCAAAAATAACAAGGCAGTTAAGAGTAATAATTCCCACATAATATCATAGAGTCACAGAGTCATGCAGCACAGAAACGGGGCCTTCAGCCCACCATGTCTAAGCTGACCATCAAATACCAATCTATACTAATCTCATTTACCAGCACTTGGACAATAACCTACTATGCCTTGGCGATTTAAGTGCTCATCTATTTGCTTCTTAAATGTTGCAAGAATACCTGCCTCCACCACCCTCTCAGACAGTGCGTTCCATGTTCCACCACCCCCTAGGTGAAAAAGGTTTACCTCAGATCCTCTTTGAACAACTTACTCTTCACCTTAAACTTATGCCCTCTGTTCTTAGATGCCTCTGCCATGGGGAAAAGATTCTTACAAACTACCATATCTATGCCTCTCATAATTTTATGAGATCAGATCTCTCCTCAGCTTATTCTGCTCCAGGGAAAACAAACCCAGCCCCTCCAGTCTCTCCTCATAGCTGAAACTTTCCATCCCAGGCAATATCCTGGTGAACTTCCTCTGCACTCTCTCCAGTGCAATCATATCCTTCTAATAGTGTGGCCACCTGAACTGCACACAATACTTTATCTATGGCCCAACTCATGGTAGGTTGGTACAGAAGATTAAAGCTCATGGGATATGTGGTCAGGTATCTAGATGGGTAGAGAACTGGCTTGCAAAGAGGAGTCAGAGAGTAGTGGTGGAGGGGTCTTTTTCTAGCTGGAGGTCTGTCACTAGTGGTGTGCCGCAGGGCTCAGTACTGGGACCTCTTCTCTTTGTAGTGTATATAAATGATTTGGAAGAGGGAGTAGAACATAGAACATAGAACATTACAGCGCAGAACAGGCCCTTCAGCCCACGATGTTGCGCCGACCAATTAAAAAAAGCAATGACCCTCTAACCTAAACCAATCCCTTTCCATCCATAAACCTATCCACGGATCTCTTAAACGCCCCCAAACTAGGCACATCTACAACTGCAGCAGGCAGGGCATTCCAATCCCTCACCACCCTCTGGGTAAAGAACCTACCTCTGACATCCGTCCTATATCTACCACCCCTTAATTTAAAGCTATGCCCCCTCGTGCTAGCTTTCTCCATCCGAGGAAAAAGGCTATCACTGTCCACCCTATCTAAACCTCTAATCATCTGAAATGTTTCAATAAGGTCCCCTCTTAGCCGCCTTCTTTCTAACGAAAACAACCCCAAATCCTTCAGTCTCTCCTCACAGGACCTTCCCTCCATACCAGGCAACATCCTGGTAAACCTCTTCTGCACCCTCTCCAATGCCTCCACATCCTTCCTATAATGTGGGGACCAGAACTGCACACAATACTCCAAGTGTGGACACACCAGAGTTTTGTACAGTTGCAACATGACGTTGCGGCTCCTAAATTCAATCCCCCTACCAATAAACGCCAAGACACCGTATGCCTTCCTAACTACCTTATCTACTTGATTCCCAACTTTCAGCGATCTATGTACACATACACCTAGATCCCTCTGTTCATCAACACTATTCAGAGTCCTACCGTTAGCCCTATACTCTACACATCTGTTATTCCCGCCAAAGTGAATTACCTCACACTTTTCCACATTAAACTCCATCTGCCACCTCTCAGCCCAGCTCTGCAACTTGTCCAAGTCTCTCTGTAAACTATGACACCCCTCTTCACTATCTACCACTCCTCCGACTTTGGTGTCATCAGCAAATTTACTGATCCACCCAACTATACCCTCATCCAGATCATTTATAAAAATTACAAACAGCAGTGGCCCCAAAACAGATCCCTGAGGCACACCACTTGTAACCGAACTCCATGACGAATACTTTCCATCAACCACCACCCTCTATCTCCTATCTGCTAGCCAATTCCTGATCCAATTAACTAAATCACCCCAATCCCATACATCTGCATTTTCTGCAGAAGCCTTCCATGGTGAACCTTATCAAACGCCTTACTAAAGTCTATATATACCACGTCAACTGCCTTACCCCCATCCACCTCTTTGGTCACTTTCTCAAAAAACTCAATAAGGTTAGTAAGGCACGAACTACCCTTCACAAAACCATGCTGACTATCTCCAATCAATTCATTACTCTCTAAATGACTATAAATCCTATCCCTAATAATTTTTTCTAAAATTTTGCCCACAACAGAAGTAAGACTCACTGGTCTATAATTCCCGGGGAAGTCTCTGTTCCCCTTCTTAATCAATGTGACAACATTCGCTATCCTCCAATCCTCTGGCACTATACCTGTGACCAACGACGACCTGAAGATCAGAGCCAGAGGCTCTGCAATCGCCTCTCTTGCCTCCCAGAGAATCCTAGGGTAAATCCTATCCGGCCCAGGGGACTTATCTATTTTCAAACCCTCAAGAATATCCAGCGCATCATCCTTATCAACTGCAATACTATCCAGTTTACAACCCTGTAACCCAGTGTTCTCCACAGCTACATTTATGTCTCCCTGCGTGAATACCAAAGAGAAATATTGGTTCAATGCCTCTCCAATCTCTTCCGGTTCCACACATAACTTCCCACTGCTGTCTCTAACTGGTCCTAATCTTGCCCTAACCAATCTTCTGTTCTTAACATATCTATAGAACGCCTTAGGATTCTCCTTAATCCTATCAGCCAAAGTCTTCTCGTGTCCTCTTTTAGCTCTTCTTAACTCACTCTTTAACTCCCTCCTAGCCAATCTGAAGCTTTCCAGTGCACTACCTGAGCCCTCAAGTCTCATCCTGACATAAGCCTCCTTTTTCCTTTTAACCAGCGAAACAACTTTTTTAGTGCACCACGGTTCCCTTGCTCGATCATTTCCTCCTTGCCTGACAGGAACATACATATCAAGGACTCGCAGTAGCTGCTCCTTGAAAAAACTCCACATTTCGGACGTTCCCAGCCCCTGTAGTCTCCTAGTCCAACCTATGCTTCCTAATTCTCTCCTAATAGCCTCATAATTACCCTTCCCCCAGCTAAAACTACTGTCGTGAGGTTCATGCCTATCCCTTTCCATCACTAAGGTGAACGTAACCGCATTGTGGTCACTATCACCAAAATGCACACCAACTTCCAAGTCTAACACCTGGTCTGGCTCATTTCCCAGCACCAAATCCAATATAGCCTCACCTCTAGTTGGTCTGTCTACATACTGAATCAAAAAACCTTCCTGCACGCTTTGTGCAAAAACTGACCCCACTAATGAGCTAGAGCTATAGCTATTCCAATCAATATTAGTAAAGTTAAAGTCCCCCATAACAATTACCCTATTACTTTCACTCCTATCCAGGATTGTCTCCGCAATCCTTTCCTCAACCTCTCTAGAACTTTTAGGAGGTCTCAACAGGGTGACCTCTCCTCTCTATTTCTAATCTCAGCCCATACTACCTCAACAGACAGGTCCTCATCAAACTTCTTCTCTGACACTGTGATACAATCCTTGACTAATAATGCTACCCCTCCCCCTCTTCTACTACCTCCTCTACTCCGACTGAAGCATTTGAACCCCGGAACCTGCAACAACCATTCCTGCCCCTGCTCTATCCATGTCTCTGAAATGGCCACAACATCAAAGTTCCAGGTACTGATCCACACTGCAAGTTCATCCACCTTATTGCGAATACTCCTCGCATTAAAGTATACGCATTTCAAACCATACTCTGCTCCACCCCCACGATGCCGTGCATTGCAGTCCCCATCTATGCCCCCCTCACTTTCATCCCTGCTACTCAGGATCCCACCCCCCCCACTGAATCAGTTTAAACCCCCCTGCATAGCCTTTGCAAATTTTCCCCCCAAGATATTGGTTCCCCTCTGATTCAGGTGTAGACCATCACTCTTGTAGAGGTCCCACCTTCCCGAGAATGAGCCCCAATTGTTCAAGAACCTGAACCCCTCCCTCCTGCACCATCCCCTCAGCCACGAGTTCAAACTTTCCCTCTCTCTGTCCCGCTCTAAACTATCCCGTGGCACAGGCAAGAGTCCTGAGATAACCACTCTGTCTGACTTGGCCTTAAGTTTCCACCCCAACTCCATAAATTTCTGCTTAATATCCCCTTCCCTTATTCTCCCTATGTCATGCGTCCCCACATGAACTATGACTTGGGGCTGACTCCCCTCTCCCCTAAAAGTCCAGAACACCCTCTCTGAAACATCCCGGACCCCAGCCCCTGGGAGGCAACACACCAGCCCTGAGTCCCTACCATTACTGCTGACTCTCCTATCTGTCCCCCTAACTATGGAGTCCCCAATCACCAGGCCCAATCTTTTACTTCCCCTATCCGCCTGAGCCTTCACAACAGGCTCACCTCCAGAGACCTGCTCCCTTTGGCTATCTCCAGTTGATTCCTCCTCAACTGTGGCCTCCAGGACAGAAAACCTATTTTGGAGGGGAACAGCCCTAGGGGATTGTTTCCCCAACTGTTTCTTACCCCTCTTCCTAGCAGTTACCCAAGACTCATTTTTAGGAGTGACTATCTCCTTGTAACTCCTATCAATGTCCACCTCAACCTCCCGAATTATCCGGAGTTCCTCCAATTCCAGCTCCAGCTCCTTAACACACTCCTCCAGAAGCTGCAAGCGTACATACTTCCTGCAGGTAAAATCAGCAGAAACACTACTGGCGTCCCTCACCACGTACATACCGCAGGAGGTGCAGCTTACTGCCTGAACTGCCATCTCTGAAACAATTTCCAGGAGGAAAAAAAAACTTCCCACACACTTATTATTAGGTTAGAGGAGGGGGGAGGGTGGGATTCTCTACCTGTGTAGAGGATCGGGTATCCTCTCTGTACCAATTTATAAGGTCAGAGAGACGCAAAAAAAAACTACAAATACCGGTAAGCCTCCTAGTGACGACTTCCGGTTTCTAACTAATTTTAAAAAAGAAAAAAAAAACCACCGCTGCTCGCAACTTTAACTAGAAATGAAAAGTTAAAATTTAAAAAAAGAAAATTTACCTCAATCGCGACCTCCACACATGCCCAAAAATCACTGCCTCTCCATGCTGCTCCACAGGAGTAGGTGGTGTGATCAGCAAATTTGCTGATGACACCAAGATGGCTGGATTGGCAGGCAGTGAGGAGCAGTATCTGGCAATACAGCAGGATATTGATAGGCTGGTTGATTGGGCAGATACATGGCAAATGGAGTTTAATCCGGATAAATGTGAGGTGATGCATTTTGGCCGGAATAATGTAGGGGGGAGTTATACGGTAAAGGGTAAGCCCGTAAGGAGTATAGAATCGCAGCGAGACCTGGTGGTGCAAGTGCACAAGTCTTTGAAGGTGGCAGTGCAAGTGGAGAGTGTGGTGAAGAAAGCCTATGGTATGTTAGCCTTTATAGGAAGGGGTATAGAATATAAGAGCTGGAGTCTAATGTTGCAGTTGTACAGAACATTGGTTAGGCTGCATTTAGAGTACTGTGTCCAGTTCTGGTCGCCTTACTACCGGAAGGACGTGGAGACTCTGGAGAGAGTGCAGAGGAGGTTTACCAGGATGTTGCCTGGTATGGAAGGACTGGGATATGAGGAAAGATTGAAGAAATTGGGGCTCTTTTCCCTTGAAAGACGCCAACTGAGGGGGGATCTAATAGAGGTATATAAGACTATGAAGGGTATAGATAGAGTAAACAGAGGTAAGCTATTTCCTATGATAGAGACATGTAGGACAAGGGGCCATGGACTTAAGGTGAGGGGGAGAGGTACAACACAGATATTAGAGGGAGGTTTTTCACACAGAGGGTAGTGGGGGTATGGAATGCTCTGCCAAGTAAGGTGGTGGAGGCAAACACACTAGAGTCATTTAAGAGTAACTTAGACAGGCACATGACTGGGTTGGACATGGATGGATATAGGAGATTGTTTTAAATAAGGGTCATTAGCATTGGGGCGTCCCTGGTAATGTAAATGGATATGATAGGATAATAATGTTTTTTCTCTTTTCATTCACAGGTTTTAAGTCGGTCCACCTCGTGTCCAACGAGGGGCATACACGCGATGGGTCGTACTGGGGCTGCTCTTGGTTGTTCGAGATTGGCCTAGTGCTTCATGTCATTAGTGTGTGCCTAAACTGGACCAGATACTGGGCAAGACGACAGCTCAGTGACTATCGCTGATTGCTGTGCAGACACATGGATTTGGGCCAGTGTCTGTGGGAGTTTGCGCATTCTCCCCATGCTTGCGTGGGTTTTCTCCGGGTGCTCCGGTTTCTTCCCACACCCCAAAGATGTGCTATTAGGCTGATTGGCAGGAATACATTGTCCCTAAATCAGATTCCCTCAATCTGGATGGCCATAAAACATTAGACAGGGGTCATGGGTGGAAAGGGGGACTGGTGGTGTTGAGATGGCAGCGCAGGCTCGTTGGGCCGAAGGGCCTGTTTCCCAGGCTGATTTTGTTCTTTGTTCTCTAATGTTTATTGTACCAAGATCTCCCTGCTCCTATATTGTACGCCCTGGCTAATGAAGGCAAATATTCCACATGCCTTTGTCAGCACCTTAACTACCTATGCTGCCATCTTCAGGGATTTATGGATTTGTACACAAAGGTCTCTTTGTTCCTCAATATTCCCTGGTGACCCAACATTGATTTTGTCTTTTCTACTCTTATTAGACTTCCAAAATGCATCACCTCACATTTATCTGGATTAAATTCCATCTGTCATTGCTCTGCCCAATTTACCAACTAATCAATATCAGTTTATAGTCTAAGACTATCCTCACTGTCAACAACATCACTAATTACTGTCATCTGCAAACTTACTAATTATACCTTCTACCTTCACATCCAAGTTATTAACGTATATAACAAATAGCAATGGTCCCAGCACCAATCCCTGTGGTCACACACTTCGAACACAAAAGAAACCTTCACCATCGCCCTTTGCCTCCTACTAACAAGCCTATTTTGGATCCAATTTACAAACTTGTCTTGGGTCCCATGGATTCTAATCTTTTGGACCAGCCTTCCATGTGGGATCTTGTTAAATGTCTTACTGAAGTCCATGTAAACCACATCAACTGTGTTATCTTCAACATATTTAGTTACCTTTTCAAAAAATTATTAAATTAGTTCAGACAGAATTTCTTACCAACAAATGCATGCTCACTATCCCTGATCAATCCCTGTCTTTTCAAAAGTTGATTAATCTTGTCCTTCAGAATTTATTCCAAATAATTTACCATCACTGATGTTAGATTAGCTAGTTTGTAATTATCTGGCTTAACCTGCTGCCCCTCTTGAATAAAGATACCACATTAGCTATCGTCCAGTCATCTGACACTTCGCCTGTGGCCAGTGAAGATTTAAATATTGCCACCAGTGCCCCTGCAGTCTCGTCCCTTGCCTCCCATTGCAGCCTGGGATACATATCATTAGACCCTGGGGATTTATGCACCTTTATGCCTGCTAAAACATTTACTACCTCCTCCTTATTAATTTTAACCTGCTTTCGAATTTAACCATCCCAACTGAAATGCCCACATACATATATTTCTCCTTAGTGAACACAGATGAAAAATACCAATTTAAGACCTCATCCACATCCTCAGACTCCATGCACAGATTGTTCCTTTGGTCTCTAATGGGTCCCACGTCAAGTGCTCCGGTTTCCACCTCCCACAGTCCAAAGATGTGCAGGTTAGTTTGACTGGCCATACTAAATTGACCTAGTGACAGGGGATTAGCAGGGTGAATATGTGTGGTTACAGGAATAGGTCCTGGGTGGGATTGTGGTCAGTACAAGTTTGATGGGCCACATGGCCTCCTTCTACACTGTAGGGATTCTATGATTCCTACATAGAATCATCCTTTGACAGATATCGTCCTTTGACTAAGGAAGTTACTCAGCTGAAACCTGTTAAAACACACATAGCTTTAGTTTAAAAAAAAGGTGTCATATTTAATTCAGGCTTCTGAAAACAACCTTTTCCTTATTTCTTTAAAGCCGACCAAGAAACCCTCAATTACACATGATGTAATTAAAACAAATATAATTCCTTGAACCCAGACTGTTTGACACCTTTAAAAGTCATTTGATTCATCAAGAATAATTTCTTACAAGCAACTGCCTTCCTGTTCCTGGCCTGATTAAACTGTTAATTGTCTCAGTAGCAGACATTCAAACTGAGCTAATTAAAAGGTGACTAAGATAAAATCCTAAAATATCACTTTGAACCAAGATAGAACCCTAGAATTGGTAGTATTATCAAAATCTTATCCCTTGTCCACCAGCAGAATTATAGGCCAGGTTTATAAATCTGCTACCCTCTAGTTTTTTTTACTAATGACCTTAAATGTATATCCTGGTTACTGACACTTCTACAACTGGAAAGAGTTGCTACTAATTTACCTAATCAATATCCTTCATCATTTTGAACGCCTCTACTGAATCTACCTTTAACGTCCTCTGCTCAAAAGAGGATATCAACTGCTCTCATTAAACCAAAACTCTGCGCAGTATTCCAGATGGAGGGAGGGATTTTATGGCCTCACTCATCCCAAAACCATAAATTCGCATGTGGTCCGCCCCTCGCCCGCTCCGATTACCATGGCAGATGGGCCAGTAAAATTCTGGCTGTACAGCCGCTGTAGAACTTCCTTACTTTTATAATCTATCCCATTTGCAATAAATACCTGATCGATCAATGTCATTGTCAGAGATATTAATGGAGTTGATAGTCAAAATTCAGGGTTGACACATTTGATTTGACTTGATTTGTTATCATCACATGAATTGGGATACAATGAAAAGTATTGTTTCCTGGGCACATCACAGACAAAGCAAAGCAATCAGCAAGTGCACCGAGGAAAAGGAAAGAAGGGGATGCAGAATAATGTGTTACAGTCATAGCTAGGTGCAGAGAAAGATCTACTTAATATATGGTAGCTGCATTCACAACTCTGATGGCAACAGGAAAAAAGCTGTTCTTGAGTTGGTTGGTACGTGTTTTCAGACTTTTATACCTTTGTCCCAACAGAAGAACATGGAACAGAGTATGTTCAGGGTACATGGGGTCCTTGATTATACTGGAGCAGAATAAAGCTAAATGGAAATCAAAGAAAATACCTAAATAGAAATAAAAAATTAGATAGGTTAATGAGAAGTATGTAGGAAGAAGAAATAAATTGTTCTTTTCATGATCTCGTATCAAATTACAAGATTGTTTTACTTGTAAATTATTCTGGAAGCACTGGTCACATGCATTCTGTTTATGATTACAATAAAAGCACATATGTAACCCAACATGTTAAATTTTGGGTATTGTTGATGTTGATTTTAGTCATTTTCCTTTAGGGAACTATGAGGTACGTGTACCATTTTATCTTGTAATGTTAAATTGATTTTTGAAGTGGGAATGGAGTGTAGTATATTACAAGGTCTGAATATATTATATTGCCCTCCCAGTTGCCCTTGCTGTTGGGACATGTAAATAAAGTTAATTCAATAATAACTGCTTGAAGCTGAGCATGTGTTAGTTTTGCTTTGTGCAATTTACAACACTATTCATCTTAGTCCCAAGTGATGGATTCCTAATCCTGAGGCTACAGCCAAGAGAAACAATGTCAAAAGGTGATGGTATAGCAGGTATGTCACTGGACCAATAGTCCAAAGATTCAGTTAATGCTCTGGGGGAGGAAGGGAGGAGAGGCTGGGGGGTGGGCGGTTGGGGGTGGCGGGGGGTGGGGTGTTGGAGGAAGCAGGGTGGTATAAGCTTAAACCTTGGTGGAATTTAAATTCAATGAATGAAAAAGATCTGGCATTAAAAGCTAGTCTCAGTCATGGTGACCATACAACTACAATCACTAATGTCCCTTAGGGAAGAAAATCTGCTATCTGTTTCTGGTTTAGCCCACATGTGATCCCAGACTCACAGTAATGTGATTGGCTCCTACTGCTCTCAAGGGCAATTAGGAATGGGCAAAAATGTTATACATATATATAAATTGCCTTAGAAAAATTTATTGTCGTTCTTAAGTTTCCTCTAGTATGAGTTCTGAGTCCTGCAGTAATATAGTAATTGATCGTTCATAGATTGGACTGAATAGTAGTGTTAGATGGAAACATCTCTGTCACTTAGTTAAATTGAATATTCAATGAGGTTATAACAAATAATTAAATGTGTTGACTTATGTCAGTCATTAAGTATTAATCCTGTTCAACATTAGTTAACAGAGATTACTATGTCTTTGGTTCAAAACATCAGGACATCAGACATTTTATGTAATCATGAACAGGTATTTAGCATTGTGCAGAATAGCCCTAACAGTGCCTAAAATATTCATATACCAAGAGTACAGTGGTAAAAATACTGGTGTTTGGAAATTCATAGGTATTATAACTTATAAAATGTTTGCAATAGCAAACTATGTGACATGTTAAAAGCATCTGACATTGTAAATTTTCTGCCCATAGACTAGTGTGCTGTCACAGACTGGGCTGGTTCACTAAATCATATTAAAGCCACTGATTTGTTGAGTAAAGAGTGAATAACTTTTTTGGTTGCTGTGTAGTGTTGTAATTAAGTTATTCTTTTACAATGTGTTTACAATACTCTAGAAATGTCAGAAAAGTCTTCATAAATGTTTTTATGATGTAGCAACACATAACGATGAAAATAATTCTTCCGCCAGGGTAAATAAATTCTTCCTCAGAATGCTGAGAACAAATAATATTAACAAATTATTGGCTTCCTGTTCCATAGTTCCTGAATTATTGTCGTGACATCACCAGCTGGAAAATAAATTCAGAAAGATATTTTTCAAGCTCCTTTATGGAACCTTTCTGAAATTAAAATGGTGTTTAATGTTTTAGGGTGTTGATTATAGTTTGGTAGATCTGTTGGAGTCTTCATAGTTATCCATTTAGGTTTACTGCAAATCTTTATTAGCTCTTAGAGCTATACCATTAGAACTAGACCATCATCCTGGTACCTAAGAAAAACCAAGCAGAGTGCCTTAATGACTATTGGCCAGTGCTCTGACATCCATCATTATGAAGTGTTTTGAAAGATTAGTCATGGCACGAATCAATTCCAGCCTCCCAGACTACCTGGATCACTACAGTTTGCCTACTGCCGCAACAGATCCACAGCAGATGCCATTTCCCTGGCCTGCACTCAATCCTGGAACACCTAGATAACAAGGACATCTAGGTCAGACTTCTATTTATTGACTACAGCTCAGCCTTCAACACTATTATTCCCATGAAACTCATCTCCAAACAATGTGGCCTGTGCTTCGGCACCTCCCTCTGCAACTGGATCCTGAACTTCCTAACTCACAGACCACAGTTAGTAAGGATAGGCAACAACACCTCCTCCACAACCATCCTCAGCACCGGTGTCCCATAAGACTGTGTTCTCAGCACCCTACTATACTCCTTATACACCTGTGGACTGTGTGGCCAAATTCCCCTCCAATTCAATTTTCAAGTTTGCTGACGACACCAGCATAGTGGGTCGGATCTCAAACAATAACAAGACAGAGAACAGGAATGAGAGAGAGAATCTGGTGAACTGGTGTGGCAACAATAATCTCTCCCTCACTGTCAACAAAACGAAAGAGATTGTCATTGACTTCAGGAAGCATGAAAGAGAATGTGCTCCTGTCTACATCAATGGGGACAAAGTAGAAAGGGTTGAGAGCTTCAAGTATTTAGGTATCCAGATCACCAACAACCTGTCCTAGTCCCCGCATGCCAACACTACAGTTAAGAAAGCCCAACAATGCCTCTACTTTCTCAGAAGACTAAGGAAATTTGCCATGTCAACTACGACTCTCACCAACTTTACAGATGCACCATAGAAAGCATTCTTTCTGTATGGCTCCTGCTCTGCCCAGACCACAAGGAATTACAAAAGGTCATGAATGTAGCCCAATCCATCATGCAAACCAACCTCCCATCCATTGACTCTGTCCACCTTACTGCCGCCTCGACAAATTTCTCCAGCACAATTAAGGACCCTGGACACTCCCTCTTCCACCTTCTTCCTTCAGGAAAAAGATAAAAAAAGTCTGAGGTCATGCACCAACCAACTCAAAAACAGCTTCTTCCCTTCTGCTGTCAGGTTTTTGAATGGACTTACCTTGCATTAAGTTGATCTTTCTCTACACCCTAGCTATGACTGTAACACGACATTCTGCACTCTCTTATTTCTTCTCTATGAATGTATGTTTTGTTTGTATAGTGGGCAAGGAACAATACTTTTCACTGTAGGTTAATACATGTGACAACAATAAATCAAATCAAAAATACACAAACATACAGAAATGAGTACAAGCTAGCAGCTGTCTCCATACTTGCTGGTACACACAGTTCTGTCTAACCCTGGGTGAGTATGGGTCATGTCCTCTCTTACATCACTATGTGGATGATATGTACTTAGTCCCACATTAACTCTGTGTGCACCAGTTACACTGCAGCTAAGGATGGAATCTTATGCCTGGTCAGGGCAAGAAGTAAAATGCAGAAAGCCATTCAAAAGTCCATTGGCTTTAGTTGGACTGGGAGATCTTGCTGGCCGAAGGGACCATAAAATTTCACCTCATGTTTGAAAAGAGTATTTCTTTGGCTGTAAAGAAATTTGCGTTGCTGCGAGGGTGTGAAACATGCTTCATAAATGCATATTTCGGAGATTTTCACTGTAGCTTCATTGCAGAGTTAACGTAAGCATATTAGCGACATGAATAAAAAAAACTTATATATAAAGTCTTTTTTTCTCTTGTTCCTTTGAGATTACTAATTCATTGTGTTCATATTCACCTAATGTTGTTTTGTACTGTATATTGTTTCACATTGTGTATCCAATAGATCAATGTGATGTGCCAGTGTGTGAATGAAGAGAGTGTAGCATGCTTTTTGCTTTTGTGTGCTAGGTTGCATTGCATTTTCAGTCCAAGTTGCTGGTTAGCAGCAATGTGGAAAGAGAGCCAAATGTGTGGGTCTCTTTGTCAGTATGCAGATTGCCCATCAGCAAAGTCCTGTTCGTAATATGGAAAATGGATTCCTCAAAGTTAAGTTAAAGCTCTGGAGGAACTCTGGGGAAGTGTGGCCCCTAGGCATGTAGTATGCACGCTCACAGGCAAACTCCCTTTGGGTGAATAAACTCTAAATATAATCCAGGATGACACCAGAGCGAGGCAACTTCTTGCAAGCTGTGCCCTGCATACCTTCTAATTCATTTACTCTCATTCTATACTTCTAAAACTTCATTCTAACACCTTAAAACTCTCCAACGATGCTTTGATGCAATTTCTTACAGATTTGGCAATCCTTAGGACATCCGAGTTATGACTGTAACACTACATTCTGCACTCTCTCGTTTCCTTCTCTATGAACGGTGTGTTTTGTCTGCGTAGCGCGCAAGAAACAATACTTTTCACTGTATGTTAATACTTGTGACAATAATAAATCAAATCAAATCAAATCAAATCAGAACATATCCAGCAATTCCCGCAAACAAGCTGGTGCTAAATGTTGTGCTTTGTATTTCGATTCATTTGGAGAGGTCAAGAGTGTATTCCTGATTTTTGGACTGGCCAGGGTCTCAATAAATTGCATTTATTAAAGACAATCCAATATTGCTGCAGAGCATTAATACAACACGGAAAATAGCAGCTAGGAGAAACAAGCCCAACACAACTTGAATATAGAACAGGTGCTATGGACTGTTTCCAATAGTGGGAAGGACCCTTGTGTTCCACTGGTCAGCCACTGTCCACCACAGGTTGGGCAGCCCCGCACTAATAATGTGCTCACCTGCCTCACTCATCTACTTCAAAGAGCACTTAGAGCTTAGAGTGTCTGCTAAACATGTGGATGGAATCAGACAAATGAACAAATCAAACTAGAAGAAAGAGGGCCTCAACTCTTCAATTGACAAACCAGAAAATCAGGACCATGTGCATTGGATTGAAGATGACTTGCAGCTGGTTGGTAGAATGTGATCAGTCAAACTATGATCGACATGGAACTTGATAGGCTGAACGTTAACAGTCTCCTTACAAATGACCAGGTTCACCAAGATTGAATCATTGAAAGGAAAACATTGCAAACCACTAATGCTTCAGCACAAGTTCTCTCCATCCACTCAACTCAAACAGGGTCAATTATCCTCAAGCATTTTTGTATTTGAGATACATAAGTTCCACAGTGCTCCACTACATACGTTAAAGATCAGTTCTATGAGGAGCAGAATTGCTGAGTAGGAGCACCTTTACCTACATGAAGATCTCAATGCAAGAGTACAACATGAAGCATGACCTTCCTATCTCAAATATCATGGCCTGGAATAATAAATGAGAATGGACATGGGCTACTTGAGCTTTGCTGCCACCATGAGCTTCTGTACTTAACACTTTCTTTCAAAAAGAGCAATGCATCAAGACACTGGAGACACCCAAGATCAGGGGATTGGCACCTACTGGATCTGATCATGAATAGACATGACTCCCTGAACAGCATTCTCAGCAAGTACCACAGCACTGATCGTGTTACAGATCACTCCCTGGTGTGCTGCAGGTTAGGATGCAGCCCTTGAAGGTTTTTCATTCAAAGCAGAAATGTCTTCCTCACATCAATATCAGCCATACTGTCTACCCATACAAAACCCAACAGTTCCTCGACTCAATTGAACAGCTCTCCGGCATTCACATATCGAGTGTTGAAATGAAATGGGATATGCTTTGAGATATTATCTACAATACCACGGTCTCAATTTATGGAAAGAAAGAGTGGAAAAGTGTGCACTGGTCCAAGGCTAACAACACAATGATAAGATGAGCCATTGAAGAAAGTGATCCCCTCCCATTAATTATAAAAGGTCTGAATGAAAAGACTCTAACTGTACTATGAGCGGCTCAAAGTAAAGTCCAGTAGTCTGCCAAACAAAGAGTCAATGACTCTGGTTAAAACTTCTTCAAAATATCTAGATTCCCTTTAACTGGGAGCACATATGAAGGGATCAACAAAGGAAGGGACTGGTTACAATGAAAACAAAGGCAGGAGAGCTCACCATCCACTGCAACTAAAAGTTGGAAAAATGGGTGGAATATTCACTTGAGCTGTACTCTAAGAAGAACACTTACACTGAGGAAGTTCTAGAAATCATAGAAAGTGTGCCTACCATGGCAGAATTGGATATCAAACCTAAAGTAGAGGAACTTAGGACAAGTGTTGACTTGCTTCCCATGGCCAAAGCTCCAGGTGCTATTTCTATCCGTCTAAGCTCATCAACCACAGGAAACTGGCACCTCTGCAACATCTGCATGAACTTCTGTCTCTATTGTTAGGAGAGGGCAGTGCCCCAGGATCTGTGTTCTGCAAAGATTGTAACTCTGTGTAAGAACAAAGGTATCCACAGTGACTGTTAAAGCTAAAGTTTATTTATTAGTCACAAATAAGTCTTACATTAACACTGCAATGAAGTTACTGTGAAATTCCCCTAGTCACCACACTCCGGCGCTTGTTTAGATCAATGCATCTAACCAGCACGTCATTCAGATTGTGGGAGGGAACCAGAGCACCCAAAAGAAACCCATGCAGACATGGGGAAAATGTGCAACTCCACACAGACCATGACCTAAGCCAGTAATCAAACCCAGGTCCCTGGTCCTGTGAAGCAGCAGTGCTAACCACTGTGCCACCGTGCTGCCCACTTTCAACAACTGTTGAGGCATCTTTCTGCTGAGCACAATGTGAAAAATATTTGCCTATGTTGTCCTTGTCAGACTGCTGAACCTGATCGAGCACATCTACCCTAAATCCCAGTGTGGTTGCAGAACTGAAAGATTTATAACTAGCATGACCTTCTCAGTCCAGCAACTGTTAGAGAAATGCCGTGAACAAAGGAAACTCCTATATATTGCCTTCATTGATCTCACCAAGACATTCAATCATGTGAAAATTATGCTATTGGAGAAGATTGGCTGGCTCACAAAGTTGCTTAATGTAGGCTCATCCTTCCATGACAACATGATGAGTAAGGTCAGCTATGAAGAAGAAACACTGGAATCCTTTGAAATCTGCAGTGGGGTCAAATAGAGTTGTGTTCCAACATTGACATTCTTTTGCAAATTCTTCTCTTTGCTGCTGTGATTTGCCTTTAGGTCATCTACAGAGAATATCCACTGATATATCAGAACTGATGAAAGTCAGCTTTGCTCACTTAAAATCCAAGACAAAAGAATGAGAGAAAGTTGGAGTTGTTTAGTAAGGGGTTTCTATGAGTGATAGTTGAAGGTGGTTTGGTCAGAGATGTGTTGGTTCAAGGTAGTTAATTTTGTACATCAGTGAGTTGGCACTGGTTAGTCAAGTACATCAGTGGATGAAAGATTGGAAGTGGGGGTAATTAGGGATGGCCATGAGTGACAGGTTGAGTGACAGATTAGCACTTGTATGAGCGTATCACTAATAATCAAACCGAAGTACTGCTACTTGTTGCACAATGGCAAGGATACAGGATGTGATAAATCTTTCAAGTGGACAAGTTTGTGTTTCTGTTTTTCACAGCAGCTTTGACTAGAATCCCCAAGGACAGTAACATGCAGGAGATTGTACTGCTTTTCTTTACACTTGCAATTATAAATCAATTCAGTGTGATTATGTACAATGATTTCCTCCAGAGAATAAAGGTCTGATGGTATAAAGGCAATTAAAATGTTTATACCTTTAGTCTGAACTGGGATATATCTCCGTTCAGAATTGTAGTAATTGCAATTAATTGTCCACAGGATATACTGGAAAAAAAATTCAATTATAGGAGCCATTGAAATAAATTATTTTGGATCTAATAGGATGAAACAAATTGCTTTCTGTGCGGCAAGGGAAAAGAAGAATTTCACAAGGTGATCAGAACAACCATTTTCAGTGAGTGACCAATGAAGGAATATATAAAAGCAAAATACTGCAGATTTTGGAAATCTGAGATAAAAATAGAAAATGTTGGAAACACTCAGCATGTATGGAGGAAATGTTTCAAGTTGGTGACCCTTTATCTTAAATTAGTTGTGAGTGTCTTAACACATTCAGGGTTGTCAGCAAATGTTGTCTAATCATTGAATCACATCTAACAGTAGATATTTTATTTTAGGTTTTGAAAGCACAGGCTGGTTTGAAGACTGTCTGTTATTCTTCCTATTATCAACAACAGATGGAACATGCATTTTAAACATTCGGTTGAGCTTATAACACTACAGATTCATGTCTGTCAGATACAATATTCATAAACAGGGACCCATTCTCTACAAGCTAGAAGGATATTTTCAAGCTTTCTACTTTTCTGTGACATAAGAAAACCTCTACTTTTGTTCAAGATAGTACCATGGGTATCTTAACATTCAGTTGGGAGACTAGACAGATCCAATTTTACCATCAAGTTGCACCCAGCAAAGAAACTTAGTAAAGTTGGATGTGATCAGCACCTGCCTCCACACTGGTTCCCCTTTATCAAGGCCTGAAAATGGCTGAAACAGACATTTAAATGCATTTGCATGCATTTCCATTGACTTTATGAGCTTCATGCCAAATCTTACCAGCACTTCCCCCTTAACCACTGCTTTTGCCAATCCAGAATTAGCGCAAAACTGATCTGTTCCATATAAGTCCAATTTGGGTGCTCCATCAATGAAGGTTAGTGAGGAGGTAAATGCCTAGCGTCCAACAGCTGTTTGCTGCATATGGGGGTCCTTTTATATCTCAGGTTGGTGGGGGCTCTGCGTGTATGTGGGGAGGATGGAAGATGTTGCTCAGCAGGGTCTCCGATGTCAGATTTGCAGCATGGACTCAGGTCTCAACGCTGACTTCGGGTGTTGTGGATGCTGCTGGGTCCCAGTGCACTCAGCACGCTGCCAGCTGAAGGATGTGCACAAAACCCTTAGAAATTGCACTGCTGCAGCCTCTCAACTTTTCAAAGAACTGTGATTCTGGGGAGCATGTGGCTGGGGGAATGGGGGTGGTCTATGATTCTGGGAAGCATGTGGCTGGAGGGATTGGGGGGGTCTGTGATTCTGGGGAGCATGTGGGTGGAGGAATGGGGGGGCTCTGTGATTCTGGGGAGCATTTGGCTGGGGGAATGAGCAGTGTGGACGGTAACAATTGATGTGCTAGGGGCAACAGTGTTCCTTAACCTCTACATATGTTCTTCTCCACCTCCAACTTGCCCACTTTCCTTCAGAGTGACAAAATGACTTTTGCAATGCAACCGATTGAATTTGCTGCTCTCTTAGTTGCTACTGGAGCTGAGGAGAAGCTGGAGGAAGAATGGTGGGCACAGGAGGCCCAGGCCTTACCACTTGCAGGAGTAGAGGGACATGACCACCAGAGGTAGTAGGTTGCTGCCATTTGCCCAGAGTGGCGGGGTGGGGGGGCACAGGAGAAGGAGGGAACAGAGACCCCACAGTTCCATGTACAAGTGTCATTTGAACAGATGTTGGACACCGTGTGCTGCCGATGGCTCCACCTCCGAAAGGAGACAGTGCAGCACCTGTGCAACCTGTTGCACGACCTGGCACTGAGGGGCGGGGGGATATGAACTCTCAGTGGCTGTCAAATTGACAGTCACTCAGAGCTTTTATGCGACTGGCTCCATCTGGACACCTAGCGGAGATGTTTGTGGCATTTCCCAGTCAACTGTGCACACCTGTGTCAAGCAGGTCACAGGAGTCCTGTATGCCCGGGCTGGGCAGTACATCAAATTTAGCCTGGATTAGGCTGTGGGGAAGGTTCGTGGGTGATATGGGTTACCGACTTTGGACATGGCTGATGATGCCTGTGTGGAGGCCTGTGACTGAGGCAGAGACCCGCTATAATGAGACCCATGTAGCCACCTGCATGATAAAGGAGAGATGCTTCTCAGTGGGCTCCTGAACTTGAGATCCCAGTGTCTGGACCACTCTGGCGGGGCACTACAATACAGCCCCCTGATCTCTTCCTGCATAGCTTGGCACAGCAGAGAGGTGACCTATTGGAAAAGGAGGAGGAGAAGAGGGCATGGAGGCTGACAAACCAGGCGTCACTGGGGAAGAGGAAAAAGAAGAGGAAGAGCATACTGAGGAATACCACCCAAGTGCTGGTGGGCTGACAACTCGAATGAGGCATGCCAATATGGCGAGGGAGGCCCTAATCACCATGTGGTTCAATCTCTAGGGGTTTGTGTCTGTGGGTTCCATTTCCCACCCCCTCCAAAGTCCTTCTATCTCCTGCAACATTGTCACACCAGAGTGGTAGGCCTGGGAATGCTGTGTTAATGAGTTTCTTTGGTAGGCAGGAAGGTGATGACAACTCACGAAGCACCATTATGATGATGCCCTGGTGCAAACTAGTATGACACCTCATGCCCGCAATTAGTCTGGTTGGCGGAGAGATTGGGGGAATAAGGGAGTCAGTAATTTGAGGGTTGGGGCAATGTCTGTTGGGGAAGGATGTGTTATCCAGCCCAGGAGGTATATGGCAGGGGAGCAGCATTCTTTCATTTTTTTTCAGTGTGTGCAGTTGGAGGTGCCGATCAGAGCAGCAGGATTTTGGGTGTGTTAGGCCCCGCCCACAGGCTTGTACAGTGCGATTCAGAATTGCTAATATTTTTGCAGGGAGGATGCTTATGGGGTTGCCTGAAAATGGATCTAAAAGTCGGATCTCAAGCACTCCTGGTTTCAAATCCACTATGCACTTAGAGTCAAAATAGCAAAATAGGGCCCAGAGTCTTAGTTTAATATCTCATCCAAAGAAAGCACATCCAACAGTATAACATCCATTATAGTTCTGCACCGAAATGTCAGCACCAATCCTGGGGTGGGACTTTAATATAGAATCTTGTGCTTCAGAAGTGACAGTGTTGTCAACTGAGCCACAACGGACAATATTTCACAAATCATTGCATCAGTGCTGTATCAGACTATGATTGCATTCAGGAAAAGTACAAAGAACTTTTCTTGGTAAGGAACTCATTTGGGATTCCTGTGCTACAACCTGGCAAAGTTTATGTGCAAAAAGTGGGGATCTTTTGCATTCTCCAGTATTCAGACTTACCTTAATTACAGCTTCATTTCTAATTTTTAAAAATGAATATGAAGGGTATGTAGGAACTTGGTCAGGACACACTTAAGGAAATCGTGCACAGTTTGAGTCTTCAGGCTATTAAAAGTACATAGAAGCATTGGAAAAAACACAATTTTCTTTCAAGATTGGAGACAGGACCGAGAAAGGACAGTTATTGGGGAAAATTGAGAAGTTCTGGCACTGTATCTCTAGAAAAGTAGGGTTAAGAGGTTGTCTGATAGAAGTCTTTAAAATTATGCATTGATTTGATGTGTTAAATGTACGAGACAGTTACAAATATGTTCAGGTCCTGATAATCTTAACATAGAACATAGACTAGCTGATAGAAGACAGAGGGTGGTGGTTGATGGGAAATATTCAACCTGGAGTTCAGTTACAAGTGGTGTACCTCAGGGATCTGTTTTAGGGCCACTGCTGTTTGTCATTTTTATAAGTGACCTAGATGAGGGTGTAGAAGGATGGATTAGTAAATTTGCAGACGACACCAAAGTTGGAGGAGTTGTAGACAGTGAGGATGGATGTCACAGTTTGCACAGGGACATAGATAAGCTGCAGAGCTGAGCCGAGAGGTGGCAGATGGAGTTTAATATGGAAAAGTGTGAGGTGATTCACTTTGGTAAGAGTAACAGGAGTACAGAATATAGGGCTAATGGAAGGACTGTTAGTAGTGTTGATGAGCAGAGAGATCTCAGGGTACATGTGCATAGCTCCCAGAAAGTTGGCACCCAGGTTGATAAGGTTGTTAAGAAGGCGTACGGTGTGTTAACTTTTATTGGTAGAAGGATTGAATTTCGGAGCTGTGAGGTCATGTTACAACTGTACAAAACTCTGGTGCGGCCACACTTGGAGTATTGTGTACAGTTCCGGTCGCCGCGTTATAAGAAAGATGTGGAGGCGTTGGAAAGGGTGCAGAGGAGGTTTACCAGGATGTTGCCTGGTATGGTGGGAAGGTCTTATGAGGAAAGACTGAGGGACTTGAGGTTCTTTTCATTGGAGAGAAGAAGGTTATGAGGTGACCTATTGAGGCATACAAGATGATGAAAGGATTGGATAGGCTGGACAGTGAGAGCCTTTTACCTCAGATGGTGATGGCTAACACAAGGGGACATAGCTTCAAATTAAGGAGTGGTAATTATAGGACGGATGTCAGAGGTAGGTTCTTTACTCAGAGGGTAGTAAGGTCGTGGAATGCCCTGCCTGCAGCAGTTGTGGACTCACCAACTTTAAGGGTGTTCAAATGGTCAGTGGATAGGCATATGGATAACATTGGAATAGTTTAGGTTAGAGGGTTACTAGATTGGTTCCACTGGTCGGCGCAACATCGAGGGCCGAAGGGCCTGTACTGCGCTGTAGTCTTCTATGTTCTATGTTCTAAGTTGTTTTGGGTTTTCAAGCAGGGGTTAGCTGAGTCCAATTTGTACTCTGCCTATTATTTATCTAATAAACATGCTGTTTGATGTTTGATCAACTAGTCATGGGGACACACAGCTTGCATTACATCTACTCTTAGGTGTGATTCGGTGATGTAATAAACCCAGGTCATGGTCTTTGCAAACAACAGGAACAACAGGAATTACACAGTATGGTTCCCTGTTGCTTTCTTCGTGACAATTTCTCAGTCAATTTGCCACCAATCAGCACTTTTCTGTCCAAGAGGTGGAATTTTGAGCCCTCATAAGCCATCAGTGTAAACTGAGAGATGGGCCCAAAATCTCATAAGAGTCAGGAAACTAGATTCTTGCCAGTGAGATCTCATTTCCCCATTTTTCCTCACCCCTCCTGTTCACTTGGATACGTCATTTCAATACATTTTAATAAATTTAAATATTATAAACAGCTTCCTAGCCATATGATTCCACCCCCCACCCTCCACCCCCTCATCGTACCTCACCAACGTGACATCAGATGGTGACATTTACAATAGGTATATAAAAATAGGAATCGTTTGAAGGGAAACCACTGGGGTTGCTATGGAAAGTATAACCCCCAGGGGAGAGGGACATGCCTGTGCAGTGCATTGGGACTGCCTCCTGGCAATGCTAGCCTGTAAAAAGTCTGACAACACCAGGTTTTAGTCCAACCTATTTATTTGATAATATACTCGCAAGCTTTCGAGGGGTTACCCTCTTCGTCAGGTGACGTCACCTGACGAAGAGGGTAACCCCTCGAAAGCTTGCGAGTATATTATCAAATAAATAGGTTGGACTAAAACCTGGTGTTGTCAGACTTTTTACTGTGTTTACGCCAGTCCAACGCCGGCATACCCACATCATGCTAGCCTGTGCCAGAGTGGCAGGGCCAAAAGTGGGTTGTCTGGGGAATCCCATGGAGAGGATGCCTTTGTGTAGTGAGAGGGCTGGGCACTGTAGTATAAATTGTTGTAATTGTTTGAAATGTAGCATTTTTGCATTTGATGAGTGCAAGATGAAAAGTTTCAGCAGTATGTTTCTTTTTAGCTATTTTCAAGTTGTGTAATACCAAGTGACATTGCTGTTTGACAAAGCCTGTGTGCATATTGGCTGCCATGCTTCCTATGTTATATCAGTGATTACAATTCAGTAGTGTTTCATTGATTTTAAAATGTAAGTCTTTATTCATTAAATGTCAATTATATGGGGAGGGAATTTACAGCCCATGTTCATTGTCAGAGAAAATGACGACGTGAGCAGAAAATCTGGAGAGACTTGGAATTGAAATTTTCTCCAGAAGATCATGCTTCCTGATTTTCCCTCCCCTCACAGGGATGTCACAAGGCTCACACCCACAAAAGGCAGGAACATCATTAAAATAAATTTGTGTGTATTTATATATTAATGAATTACATGATCTGCACCCACCTCACATGTAATGTCACATCAGCGAGGTTTACAAAAGGTTTAGCCAAGCCTGAATCAGTCGAGGGGATCCCTCTGGGGACACAAAAGGAATTATAATCCCTGGGGAAGAAGAGTGGGGAAAGATATGCCTGGGTAGTGGTCTGGCACTATTCCAGGCACAGGTTAGCATTACCAGGTTGTCTCAGTGACAACTTGTACCAGGATAGACCCTAGTGGGAACCCCATGTGACAAGGGTGGGGGTGGTCTATTAATGTGTGGTGGGGAGGGAGAGTGGGCATTGAGAGGGCAAGGGGGGATGCCAGTGATGATTGTCAGGTAGAGTGGGGAGGTTGGGGCAGGGAGGGAATGAGCAGAGACAATTGTTGAGGGAGATAGGAAATGTTGGCAATGGCTGTTGATGGAGTGGGGGGGATGGCAGGTGGGGAGAGGGAATGCCAGCAATGACTGTCAGCGGACGGGGTGGGTTGGGGAAAGTCCCTGATAAACCTTTGTAGTGGGGGAAGGTTTTTTTTGTCCTTTAAAGACGGCACCCTGACCTCTGTGGTGGTGGTGTTCGGGCTCAATGAGATCCTGCTCCCCTAGAGTGATGGCATAAACCATGCCCACTCTTTTTTTAGGCTAACAGACTCAGAATCTGGAGAGAGAACTGGTCTATGTAGCTGGAGATCTTGAGAGCTTTTTTCAGTCTGAGCCTGGCACTTTGAAAAACGTTGATAAGTTTTTGTCCATCATAACCACAGGATGTCCCAAAGGGCTTTGTTTTGAAAGAAGTATATTGAACTGTAGCCACAGTTGTAACATAGGAAACATGGCAGCCAATTTCTGCACAATCAGCTCCCAAAAACAGCAATGTGATTAAGAACAAATAATCTGTTTACGGCCAGGCCAATAAAAAAGCTATATGCAATTCTCTGAATAATGCCATTTGATATCCACTTGAGGGTGGCAGGCAAGGCCTCAGCTTCATGTTCCATTCAAAATCCCTCAGTACTGCACTGGTGTCAGCTTGGATTATATTGGTTGTCAAATAGGAGGCAGAGAGTGGGGGTCAATGGGTGCTATTCGGATTGGCGGTTGGTGACTAGTGGGGTGCCCCAGGGGTCGGTGCTGGGGCCTCAGCTATTTACCATTTATATAGATGATCTGGAGGAGGGAACCGAGTGCAGGGTGTCGAAATTTGCTGATGACACCAAGATTGGGGGAAAGGCAAATTGTGCGGAGGGTGTGGAGAGTCTGCAGAAGGATCTAGATAGGCTGGGCGAATGGGCCAGGAAATGGCAAATGGAATTTAATGTTGGCAAGTGTGAGGTGGTCCACTTTGGTAGGAAGAATGGTAGGAAGGACTATTACTTACGTGGCGAAAAACTGCAGCAGGCGACGGTGCAGAGGGACCTCGGGGTCCTTGTGCATGAGTTGCAAAAACCCAGCTTGCAGGTGCAGCAGGTGGTCAGGAAGGCGAATGGGATGCTGGCCTTCATAGCGAGGGGGATTGAATATAAAAGTAGGGAGGTCTTGCTGCAGCTGTATAGGGCATTGGTGAGGCCGCAGCTGGAGTACTGTGTGCAGTTTTGGGCGCCGCACCTGCGCAAGGATATTTTGGCCCTGGAGGGTGTGCAGAGGAGGTTTACTAGGCTGATACCGGAGTTGAGGGGGTTGAGCTATGAGGAGAGGCTGAATAAACTAGGCTTGTACTCGCTAGAGTTTAGAAGAATGAGGGGAGATCTCATTGAGACGTATAAGATGATGAATGGGATGGATAGGATAGAGGTGGAGAGACTCTTCCCGCTCAAAAAAGACAGTAGGACTAGGGGGCACAGCCTCAAGATAAAGGGGAGGCGGTTTAGAACAGAGTTGAGGAGGAACTTCTTCACTCAAAGGGTGGTGAATCTCTGGAATTCTCTGCCCGCTGAAGTGGTGGAGGCTGCCTCGCTAAATATTTTTAAGAAGCGGGTTGATGGGTTTTTGATAAGAGAGGGGATTAAGGGTTATGGGGAGAGGGCGGGAAAGTGGAACTGAGCCACAACAGATCAGCCATGATCTTATTGAATGGCGGGGCAGGCTCGAAGGGCTAGATGGCCTACTCCTGCTCCTATTTCTTATGTTCTTATGTTCTTATACTCAAGTTTATATTATCTATTAAATGCACTGATTTTTGTTGTTAACAGTTAATTTGCATTAGTCATTTAAACATCACACAGTAGAATACTTTAATTGCAGGCTGTATGCCAATTTCTGAAAATCTTTGAATACATTTGTCATAAATCAATTTCTCAAATACCTAAAACAGTTTTTGAATATAAATGCAGCTGGCTTGAAAACAATTTTGACACAACTTCAATACACTGTTGAGAAATGTCAATCAGGTGTGTACAAAGCTTAACCACTGCAATAGACCAGATTAATATTTAAAATCCAATTTAAAAAACAGATAAATGAATGCACCAAACAGATATAGAGGTCATATTCTACTATTTTATCAACAATCTGCTACTCTCTAAAAAAAATTAACGCATTGGAGTTGAGGGGAACAGTTAGTTGGTGCTTATAATAAATTTATTCTAAGTCATTGTCATTGTTCAAAATCCTCAACCAGGCTTCATAATTAAGCTAAAAATTTTCTCTCAATTAATGTCCGGTTTGGACATGATTTGAGACTGTAAACAGGAAAATTAACTCTTAAAGTTGACAATAAAGCTTCCCAAATCATTTTACAATACAATCCCATTCTACGCTTGAAAATTATGACAACCCCAGACAGCAACAAAAAAAAAACAAATAACACTAAAGCAGCATAGTAATGTTCAGTATATACTGATTTAAGTTTGGATATTATAGATCAATTTATAACACATCATACTAGCATGAAATTTTGTGCTGGAAATCCTGGGATGTACAGGTCATTAAATCCAGATCCACCTTCATTGTCGCCACTCCAAGAGCTGCCCAGGTAATCTTCTCACCTATTTATGGAGATGCATGGTTATGTCACAGCACACCCGACTAGAGCTGCTGCAGCCAAAGTTTCCAGCACTGGGAGTTCAGCTCTCTGATTCATTACTTCCCAATGCTGTGAGAATATGTGAAGAAAAAGGAGATGAATGTGGTTTTATTTCCCATGATCCCATTCACTGTTTCTGTAACCCTCAACTTGGGCCATGTTTGGGAACCGCCTCAGAACCACCACAAAAATCTGCAATCATAGTTCTTCGCCAAAAAAGATAGTTAGCCTAACATCAGTCATTAAGTAAGTGATGGAATCTATTATTGATTAAGTCTTAACAATACACTGAGGAAAAGCATTGTATTAGAACTAATCAATATGGTTTTACAAAAGGGAAATCCTGTTTGGCAAGTTTATTTAGAAGGCTGAGAATGTAACTAGTAGGTTAGATGAAGGGGAACCAGTAGATGCAGTATATGTATACTTCCAAAAGGCATTTGAAGATGTGCCACAAATATGTTAATGCACAAGATAAGTAATAGGATTCTGTTTCCCCACCCTCCCCACCACCACCGACAGGTTAGCAATACTGGGGTACGAGGGGTCAACAATAGCCTTCGAGCTGCTCACCCCCAATGTGGTCATCATGTCCATGTCTATTTAGACAATTCAACAGTGGCTGTGAGAAGGTGCTCATTGAGGACCCCTAGGATTTTAAAGTCTGGGTGATGCTAGTTGCCTCCAGTGAAAGACAAGCTCTTCAGACGTAACAGATAGAAAAAAACTGTGACAGAAAGGAACTCAGACTGTACACCTGCACTTTCTAGGAAGCACTTCTTTGTCAAAACAAAATCCTTTTTTTAAAACATGAGCCCAGACTGAAGAGCTGCACTTTTGAGGATGCGCTTCAGAGTTGATGAATCACAAATACAAATAAAACATTCATATTCCTTCCTTTGAAGGAGACAGCAGCAGCCACTCAAGGGGGTTGTAAAAGTTAATGGGGCATGAAATTGAATGTAAACAAAGCTTTTAAAAGCTACAAGGGGAAGAACCTGTTGGTTCTTTGAAATTGGTACGCTGAGAGATAGCTCAAAGCTTTTAAAAGCTATAGAGAAGACTAGTCATGCAATCCCCAGCCTGAATTCTATCAGCTCACCCAACTCCCAACTTCCTTGAAGGAACTCCCATTGCATCCTGGTAGTGGATACTTTGCCTATGAGGTCCTGGAGGTCAATGCTGAGTGGTTCTTACCTCTTTGCTCCCCCTTCGAGTCCATGGCATTTGGTTCCAGCTTTCAAGGACCTATAGTGGTCACAGAGGTCATAATACAGAAGGAGGCCACTCATTCATTAAGTCTGCACCAATTCTCCAACACAGCACTCCAACCAGGCCCTATCCCACCACGCATTCACCACCATACATTCTGGGTCACTAAGGCCCAATTTAACATGGCAAATCAACCTATCCTGCATATCTCAGAGCTGTGGGAGGAAACCGGAGCACCCAGAGGAAGCCCATGCAGACACAGGGAGAATGTGGAAACTCCACACGGACAATAACCTAATGCTGAACTCAAACCCAGCCCCAGTGCTGTGAGGCAGCAGTGCTGACCACTGTACCACCATGCCACCCCAGCGATTGACACCTGGGTGAATTCCTACTTGAGTGGGTAGGAGCGCACTTGGAGGCTGCAGCTTTTAACTTTTAAAATTTCACTAACGAGATTAAAATCAATGCAACAGAGTTTGGATCAGGTTCTTGACCTTTCTGGGCAGAATTCTAATCATGCCAAGTGGAACAGACTGAGAGCATTGGAAACTGTTTAACACAAATCCCATTTCAGACTTCTCACCAAATTCACTGGCCCAGTGGGATTTGCACCTGGGGCTAAATTGCCCTCATATTGTTTAGCCTGGTACTTCAAATGAAACTATTTTATATAATTTGCTGTTTTATATATCTTTAAAAAAATGCCTTGGATTGTTTTCAGACTGTGAAGCCAAATTTCCTGCAACTATTTCTTTGTTCATTAGCATTCAATGTTCCCATGTATTATCTTTGGTTGACAGCATCACCTTCAAAAATACTAATCTATATAGATTATCTGTAGTTTTCAGAAAAAAAATGCATTAGTACCTTGTGGACTAGCTCCAGTTCACTCATTATTTGTTAACCAAATTCATATCCTACCCATCTTTTTGTTTTGCAAGATGTTTTCTACAAATAAATCTGCACGAATGTTTTTACCCTATATTTGCTGGTCGAGCAATGTGATATTTTTCCATCTTATGAGATGTTGGGAAAATGTAATAGCTATTGTACACAGAGAAACATGACAAAGATTTCTGTTAATAAAAGCATTTCACCATCCTATGGAAACTCAAATCTAGTTACGGACAAGGAAAGACATTGTGAAGAAAGCCCAAAATGTGATAAGTAGATCTAACTGTTCAATAATCGAGGTGAATTGTTGAATTTGATAACTGATTGAAGATTGACAGTTAATGAAGCAGCAACCACTCTAACATGCCTTCATACAGAATGAGTCAAGAAAAGCTGCTCTCTGAAATACAAATTACTACACTGGCCAATGATTACTAGCCTTGCTGCTTGTCAAAACATAATAAACACACAGTCCATTTGAGCTGACAGTCTTCAAGGAAATGTGAAACAAAGGTCAACTTGTAATGTAGGGCATGATGAGTTGCATGTTAATGTGCAATATGACCAAGCCTCTCATTATTTTTACTGTAATAATATTCAAAATTAATTGGCTCTAATAATTAATGTATTCTTTCTGAATATAGTACAATCAATGATCCTCGTTACAGAAGTTCTGGCCACACTACTCTTCAGTTTAATATGCACTGGGAGGAGTTGAATTTAATATCAAGTAAATCACTTCCAAGGCCCCAAACTGATTAGGGCAAGATACTTGCAGTTCAATCTTTGTTAAACATTTCTAAGGCTGAAGAGTGAGAGGGTTAACAGAAGTGCCAGGAAAACAATACAAGATATGGAGATAAAACAGAGTTGCAGGCAAAGTTTCAAGCAGTGCAGAACCTGACTTTCTATTGCACAGCTGTCAAAGTAGACATTTGCACAAGGATATTTACCCATAATCCCTAATCTCCTACCTCCTAAGCAATTTCCAAACCAACTCAAAGGACAAACTCCAGTATCATGTACTCTCCTATTTGTCAATAGTCTTTTGTGTGGAACCTTACTCCAATGCCTTTGGAAGCACATATATAGATATGTATATAAAATCCATTGACATTTTTTCATCTACCCAATTAGTGACTTCTTCAAAAAAATTCAACTAGATTAGTCAGACATGTGTCATCTTTAACAAAGTTATGCTGTCTTTGAACAATTAACAATTAAGCTGAAGTACTTCGTTGTACTATCATTAATGACAAATTGTAGCAGCTTTCATACACCTAGATTAAAGTGAAAGAACTTTAGTTATCCACCTTGCTTGTTACATTTTCCAAGAACTCAAGCAAATTAGTCAAACATGATTTACCCTACATAAAACCATGCTGACTCAGATGGATTGCATTTTGACTTATTAAATGTCCTGTTATTATTTCCTTAATAATGGACTCTAACAATTTTGCAACAATCTTCCAGATGTTAAATTAATTGACTTATAGTTTTCCTACACTTATCTCCCTCCCTTTTGGAGTAAGGGCATTATTTTAGCATTTTTCCAATCCACCTGAACCATCCCATATCCAGGAAATTTTGGAATATTGTAACAAATCGATCCACTATCTCCAATGCCATTTCCTTTATGACTTGATGATATAGGCTATCAGGCCCTGAAGTCTTGCCTGACTTCAAATCTAATAGTTTGCTCAGTACCTTTCTCCCCTAATGACAATGATACTTTTAAATTCCTCCCTTTCCATAACCTCTGCATTTTCTGTTACCACTGAGATAATGATCATGTCCTCTGCTGTGAAAACAGAGGTAAAATATTGATTTAGTGTCTCAGCCATTTCAGTTTTCCCTGCTATTAACTCTGTGGTTGCATCTTCTAAGGGACGAACATTCACTTTAGCTACTTTCTTTATATACTAAAAAAAGCTTTTGCTGCCAGTTTTCATCTTTTGTGCTAGTTTTCTTTCAGAATTTACCTTTGCTCTTTTTACTCATTTTTAATGATCCTTAGTTGATCTTTAAAAAGGTTCACAATCTTCCAGTGTGCAACAGACCTTTGCAATATAGTATATCTTAGTTTGTCTCTATGTTATCCTTAAATTCCTTGCTTAGCCATGGGAGTCTTTTCCCAATCTTACCACTTTCCCCCCCTTCTAAAATATATTTTATTTGGGATGACTTGAATACCTCCTTAAATATCTGCCACTGTTCATCAATTGTCGTACCTGGTAGTCTTCCTGCCCAATCTACTAAGTCCTCATGCCTACATAATTTCCTTTGTTTAAATCCAGAATGCTAATGCAGGCTCCAGTTTCTCGCCCTCAGACTGAATTTGAAATTCTAGCATGCTATGATCATTCTTCCCGAAATGATCCTTAACTATCACATCTTTTATTTCTGTACCTCATTACACAATACCAAATCTAGAATAGACTCAACCCTGGTTGGCTCCACAACATATTGTTCCAAAAAACAAATTTCTAACACATTCAGTGAACTCTCCCTCAAGGCTACTCTTATCAATTTGATTGTTCCAGTCAACATGCATGTTAAAATCATTAAAAAATGATTATTGATGTACCTTTCGCACAAGCCTTCAGTTTTCTTGGTTCATACTGTGTACCACTGCGGGATGACAGTTTGGGGACTTATAGAATACTCCCACATGGGACTTCTTTCCTTGCTTTTTCTTATTTTGACTGAAGTAGGGAACAGGATGAATGCATTTTGTACCTGAAGGGAAAGGGTTAATGGATTTTGTACCTAGAATATGTCACAAACATAACCCTTCCTCATGGCTGATCTCATTAAGCTTATACTGTTCCTGGCAGTAATGTAAGTTATTTGTTCATGTTAAAGTATGTGAAACTTTTATAACAGCTGATAGTTAAATGTGACTGTTATTTTGTAGACTTTGCAAATCTTACCTGTTTGTATTAGCGGGAATCGTTACACAGATGGTAGTTTACGATACCAGCTTTTAGCAGCTGCTGATGGCAGTTCACGATACTGGCTTTTAAGAGGAAGAGTCCTGCTGGGACAGCCACGATCGCATAAGTAACTTCAAAGAAGGGATGCCGGTACTGCTGCAGAAGGTGTTTCCTGTGTACTGCCTGCAGGACTGTAATTCCTCATTAACTCTGGGGCTGCATCATGATCCAGGAAGGAAGAACTGGAGGTCCGGCAGGAATTGGAACTTTGAATCGTGAATCCTGCTGGAGCTCATAATGTACAAATGTCCACTTGTGTTTGTGTTCTGTGAGAAGTCTGGTAAGCCTTAATCAGAGCCAGTTTCTCCCCAAAGCTTTGGAATAAAAACCACTGTATTTTGACTCACTGTCTCAGAGGTATTATTTTACCTACAACATGACCCAGACTGATTTGGATTCATATGCCGACATCATTTCTCAATACAGCACTGATCTCTTCCTTAACTAACAAAGCACCACCTCCTTTTCCTTCCTGCCTATCCTTCCAAAAACTGAGTACCCTTGAACGTTCAATTCTGAAACCTGGTTTCCCTGAAACCACATCTCAGTAATCACCACTAAATAAAACCCAGTAGTCTCAATTTACGCTGTTAACTCAATTTTATTCCAAATGCTGCATGCGTTCAGATACAAACCCTTAAGTTTCTTTCATTATCCAATTTCCTGCCTCTTGTATGAATCCTTGATGCAATATGACTTTCACATGATCTGTCACTACCTTTAGCTTTCTGTTAATACTCAGACTCATCGCTAACCTGTACTCCTACCTTCTTTAACTTTCGTCATTTTCTGTGGAACTGAACGCTCCCACCTCCCCCCTCTATTTAGCTTAGCCCCTCTCTACTTCTCTAGATATATGGTCCACAAGAACTCTGATCCCAGCATGGTTCTAATGCCGGTCGTCCAAACCTGCAATATGTCCACCTGTTGTTTCCCCCCTCTCCCAACATTCCCCAGTATTGTTGCCAGTGCCCAACGAGCTGAAACCCACTTCTCCCACATATTCATCTCTGTACTTTGATGTACCTTTTTGCCAATTTGATTGTGGCTCAGGTAATAATCCAAAGATTATAACCTAGTAGGTTCTGTTTTTTAATTTAGTACCTAACACCTTAAACTGCCTACACAGTATCTCCTTCTTCATTCTACCTTTGTCGTTGGTGCCTATACACTCCATAACCACTGGATGCTCCCCCTCCCACTGCACGTTCCTCCTCAGCCCACAGCAGCTGTCCTGAATCCTGGCACAGGCAGGCAGCATAGCCTTCAAGACTCTTGATCCTGGCTGCAGAGAAGTATCTATTCACCTGACTATACTATTCCCAACTACGACTACATTTGTCTTTTGTCCCTCCATTTGAACAGCTCCCTGAACCATAGTGCCTTGGTCAGTTTGCACATCCTCCCTGCAGTCGCTGCTTTCATTCACACAGGGAGCAAGAATCTCAAACCTGTTGGACAAGGACAGGGGCTGAAGCTCCTGCAGTGTTGTCCCTTGAATCTCTCTACCCGCCTCACTGGAACTCACACCTTCCTGTCCCTGACCACTGACAGAATTTAAGGCAGTTACACTAAGGGTGTTACTGCCTCCAGATAACTCTCCCCCTCCCTGATGTGTCACAATGTCTGAAGTTCAGACTACAGCTCATTAACGTGAGCCAAAATTCTAAGAGCAACCAACTTTTGGTGCAGATGTGGTCACTACGAACCACAATAGGGTCCATCAATTGCAACACATAGCCTGTCCCTGCATTCCTATTTTATTTAATTAGAATTTATTTAATTTAGAATTTAAATTTGTTTTTACTTATACCACTAATCTTTTTGCAATTTCTGTTTCCCTACCTCGCCTTCACGTCCAAAGTCAGAAAGGTAGAAGAGAGACTCACCTACTAGCCACTCACCCATAATATCACACAGATGTTTTCATTCATCCTGCCTTGGCCTGCACCTGCACCCACTGATCTACGGACACAATAAAGAGAAACAAGACACAGCAATACCCCCACCCATACCTTCCTGAACTCCCATGCTTATCTTAACTTCCAAGCACTCAAAGCAAAATGGCACTCCATGCAAGACACAAGCAAGCTTGTTTTTATAGTCCCTACCTCCTGTATTTAACAATAATGGTCTGAACGGGCTTACTAACTGCCCGAAATGAATCCTCTGTTAGTCCCACGAAGGGACCTTGTTTTTACCTTTTTTAGAATTGAAGGATTTTTAAATTTCCACCAACTTGTAACAAGAAAATTTATCAGCAATTTCTGTTAGACTAAAATAAAGGTTAATTTTCTTTAAATTCTCCTAATCTCCTACACTTACCGTAACTTGCAAGCACTCAAAGCAAAATGGCTTTAAAGAATATTAAATCAACCAGGAGCATTACCTTTCTTGTACTATTTTAAACACTACTTAATATCAAATAAAGGCTAATTTCTCCTTTAAAGAAAATGCAGAAGAATTATTCACCCACTCCTACTCACCAAATCCACCACTGCCTCCCATTCCCACATGATTAACTTATGTTTGCCCTGTAATGTTACTCTTGGGTGCTTTTGAAAATCAACCTGCTTTGCAGCTTTTATTATCCACCCTCTCTTCTAAGTTCTGCTGACTGCCTGGCTCAGAGTCCTCCTCTCACACGATCCTCTAGGTGCTGCTGACTACTTGTCCCACAAGCTTCCTCTCATATCTAACCATCCAATATGGATGACAGCCACCAAACCAGGAGTGCTCCTTTGATATATGTAAAGTACCTGCACCTGAAATAGATATTCGGCCTTTTACATTTGCAAATTGAGGATTAATGCCTGCATGAGTCCTTCGTAAAATTAGTGCTTGCACATTCTGTGCTGGACCAATATTCAGGAAAACATGATATGCATGGAACCCAATCAGCAGCCCTTTTGGGTCCTAGAGTGACCACTCGAGGCCACCATCAAAAAGGACCATATTTTTTAAATGTGCCTGATTGCAGAGTCAGGAAAATGCAAGTGTTCTGGCAGATAAAGATGGCTGTGTTAGAGTTCTCTTAAGTAACAGCAATCTAAAGGCACTCAGTCAACTCCTTACACAACAGCACTGGACACCATGTATCCAGTGCAAGGTCTTGAATTACTTGTGCAGAAGGAGAACCCTCCATGGCCAACACGGGAAGATCAGAGCAGTTAGTTCTGAGATTACAGTGAAACAGCTCAGCAGTTGTAGTCAATTACAGCACATCAGGAACAAGAGATTTTTCATATCTTTCGTTAACATACGAATTTGCCAATTAAATCCCAGTCTTTCAACCTTTCAATAAAAAAATGACTCCTGCTAATCCTTCATTTGCATAGCATATCCTCATATTTTGCCTTTGGTATTTGTTATGGAAAGAAATCTGGTCTTGTTTACCCAATAGTGAAGGCCAAAAAAGGAAATGTTTTGGAGGTGTGTGAAGAAGTAGTAGAGACTGACTAGAAGCTGATAAATATTTTCCACTATTGTACAGCGAAAGCATAACATTTTTAATTTGAGCACTTTAACTTATGCAAAATTTAACTTCCAAACTATGAAACTTCAATCTGAACATTTTAACTTCCATACTTCCCTCCTTTTTGTCCTCTAAGGACAACACTTAGGGGTCCCCCATGGTTTCTACATATGTGCGCATCAGCTTTCTAAATTCTTCCTTGGTCTTTGTAGACTGGGAGGAATGGAAGGAGATGGGTTGCTGGGCTGTGGACAAAAAAATGAAGGCAGCAGATAAAATGAATACAGCAAGAGACAATGTGAATAACAAGACAGTGAGCAAGGCCAGGCGCACAACAAGGTATTTGAGAAGAGCCTTGAGAAAGCCTCCAGACCATGAACAATGTTAGGGAACCAACCCCACCTGAACAACTGAGTGCAGGAGACACATCTCTCCTGAATAGTATGCACATCGGTCTCAATCCAATGATCTTCATTGATATAGAAGCAGCACGCCTCATTGACAGCTGCACAAACTCCCCCTTGTGCCACTTGCAAGAGATCAAGCACCAGTTTAGAAAGGGATTGAACCTTTGATTGCTGGCCCTGAATGGCATCCATGGTGCTGTTTTCAATTATTTCTATTGGAGCAGAAATGTTAATAATGGCCTTTTCTAACTCTGAGAACCCAAAACCTGGGAGGAGGGCTCGGACAAACTGGTGGAAGCTGGTGTTACGGGTGACTACCAGGTTCAAAACTGACAGTTCCTGACGCCACATGAATCCTAGGTGGTTGTAGAGGGAGTGGAAGGATAGGTGCTAGACCCCAAAGGCCTTGGGGATCATGTGACTTATGATGCAAGTTCTGGCCCAATCGATGGGGAAGGTCATGTAGGCTCTATCCCCACAAAGCCAGAATAAGCCATTGCAAACAAGGGTCAGGTCACAGAATGTGAAGTTTTGGCAAAAGCTGAGCCAAAACTGGGTATGGGGAGATTTCTCCTTGACATACCAACAGATATGACAAGTCTGACTGAGACATAGAGCCCTTAGGACTACTTGGTCTGCACACCTGGACCGATCCCCATGGTTACAAGGTGCTGACCCGTTGGGGTAGATGCCATCAGAAGGCCAGATGGTAACAAAACCATTGAGGGTGAGGTTGTGTGTCCACTGGTAATCACAATCACCCTCGGTATAATGGAGTTCGGCCTCGGATATGAGGGCCTGAGCAATGCATAAGGGATTGTTAGTTGTGCAATCCCAAAAGGGTGTCATGGGACCAGACAGATTGTGGAAGCGGAACTAGGTTTCCCGCTAGTTAAAATCAGCAACGTAACTACAGGAGCTCAATGGAAGATCACCCACCCGACTCTTCCCACGGGTAGAATTCCTCCTAACTCACAGCCATGCTGTTGTCTTAATGGCCACAGGGATAGGTTATTGTCTCCAGGTAGGCGCCCATTGGTTGAGGATCACCGTGGCTTCCGCAGACAAATCAATTTTGAAGGGGGAGCACAAAAAAGCATTGCTGATGAGGCAGGGGTGGCAGGGAGGTGAGTACAGATCCAACACTGGGTCTAGCTGCCCTGTGAAGTGACAGCCTGCATTCTTCAAATCGTGGAATTGCTAATCCATGCTTCTGCAAAGGATAGTACAAGCAATGACAATAAAAAAAAATATTTCAAACAGTATCTAGTCCGTAGAGTCATAGAGTTTTACAGTATGGAAACAGGCCCTTTGGCCTAACTTGTCCACGCTGCCCTTTTTTAAAACCCCTAAGCTAATCCCAGTTGCCCACATTTGGCCCATATCCCTCTATACCCATTGTACCCATGTAACTATCTAAATGCTTTTTAAAAGACAAAATTAGCCTCTGGCAGCTTGTTCCAGACACTCACCACCCTCTGTGTGAAAAAATTGCCCTCTGAACACTTTTGTATCTCTCCCCTCTCATGTGAAACCTATGCCCTCTAATTTTAGACTCCCCTACCTTTGGGAAAAGGTATTGACTATCTAGCTGATCTGTGCCCTTCATTATTTTATAGACCTTTATAAGATCACCCCTTAACCTCTGATGCTCCAGAGAAAAAGTCCCAGTCCCAGTAGCATCCTAGTAAATCTTCTTCTGCACCCTTTCTAGTTTAATAATATCCTTTCTATAATAGGGTGACCAAAATTGCACACAGTATTCCATGTGTGGCCTTCCCAGTGTCTTGTACAACTTCAACAAGACATTCCAACTCCTGTTTTCAGTGTTCTGACCGATGAAACCAAGCATGCCGAATGCCTTCTTCACCACTCTGTCCACCTGTGACTCCACTTCCAAGGAGCTATGAACATGTACCTCTAGATCACTTTGTTCTGTAACTCTCCCCAACAGCCTACCATTAATTGAGTAAGTCCTGCCCTGGTTCAATCTACCAAAATGCATCACCTCGCATTTGTCTAAATTAAACTCCATCTGCCATTTGTAAGCCCATTGGCCCAACTGATCAAGATCCCACTGCAGTTGGAGATAACTTTCTTCACTGTCCACTATGCCACCAATCTTAATGTCATCTGCAAACTTACTAGTCATGCCTCCTATATTTTCATTCAAGTCATTAATATAAGTGACAAATAACAATCGACCCAGCACTGATCCCTGAGGCACACCGCTGATCACGGGCCTCCAGTTTGAAAAACAACTCTCTGCAACCACCTTCTGTCAAGAAGCCAATTTTGTATCCATTTAGATACCTCATCCTGGATCCCATTAGAATTAACTTTATGCAAAAACTTACCATGAGGTACCTTGTCAAAGGCCTTGCTAAAGTCCATGTAGACAATATCAATTGTTCTGCCCTCAGTTACCTTCTTCGTACCCCTTCAAAAGGCTCAATCAAATCTGTGAGACATGGTTTTCCACTCACAAAGCCATGCTGACTGCCCCTAATCAGTCCTTGCGTCTCTAAATGCCAATAGATCCTGTCTCTCAAAATACCTTCCAACAATTTACCCACCACGGATGTGATGCTCACTGGCCTGTAGTTCCCAGGCTTTTCCCTGCAGCCCTTCTTAAACAAAGGCACAACATTTGCCACTCTCCAATCTTCAGGCACCTCACCTATGACTATCGATAATTCAAATATCTCCTTGTTAAAGTTTCTTCTTCAGAGGGTGTCCGCTTGCTGTGGGTCACAAGTATCCACAAAGGCTCCCCTTCCACCACCATGTGAGTTGTCAGCAGGACATGGTAAGGTCCGTCCCACTGAGGTTCCAGGCAATGATTTCTTCAGAAGGCCTTAATGAAGACTTGCCATACCTACCAACTCTTGCTTGGTAGGAATGGCAGTCCTCAATGGTGATTTGGTCCTGAGCTTTGATGACCTGGAAGGCAAATCCTAAATAGAGTTGGTTAGAGATATGCAATAGTCTATATTCCTTCATCCATGGAGTGGATATTCATTTGTTTAATAGCGAGGGATGGAAAGGTAGGTAAGCGCATGGGATGTCCCATTACGATCTCATTAGGTGTCAAAGAGATGGTACAATTGGGATGGGAGCGCATGACCATGAGGGCCAGGGATAGGGCTTCAGGATATTGTCACTAAATAATGTCTCGGAAATCCCGAATCAAAGAACATATTCACATGACAGCAACTTAGCTAAGGTCCTGCTGACATAGTAACAGTGTCATTCTTTCGAGTTGAGCATGCTTCTACTCATTGTGAAAATAAACATACAATAACAAGCACATAGCTATACCCCATACATCTGGACACTTGTATAAAGTCCATTTGTAGTCGCACAACAAAGCCCCATGGTTGTGGGTCTGCCGCCGCAGCCACTAGTGGCATCTTTCCAGGGTTATTCCTAAGTCAGGATAGGCACCGAGCAGCAATCTTTCCTGCCAAAATCCTGGTGCAAACCACGGTTGCTGCACCATCTTGATCAACCCCCCTTTGCCCACATGAGTAAACTCATGTAACATGCTGGCAAGCCAGGGCAGGAGTGCTATAGTAGGATCCCACCCTGTGAGATTGTGTGGATACAGCTTGGGAGAATCCATTTTACTCGTGGACGTAAACGGTTAAAGGGCTTATCGTAGTTCAATAGCACTAATACAAGTGCAGAAGCTACAGCAGTCTCTGAACCAAGGAGAGATTATGAGATCCTCTGTATGATTTGCCCAGTTAAAAGGCTTCATTTCAGGCATTTCCGCCTAATGTAACTAATTGTGCTGTGCTTTAAGCTAATTTAAGCTAATTTGGCCTCATCAACCTGGAATTCTGGGTCCAGCCTAGGAATTTAGCTGCATTCTTTGGAAGTACAATGTAAGGTAAACAAGCCTGCTCACAGCCGTTGAAGCAAGTTGTGCCTGTGCGCAACTTTCAACAATATAAGTATTCCGTTATTGTAGACACAGATCAATGTTTAGTTAGTTCGATCCAGACTATGTTTTGAGTTGTTCAATCCAGCGCCAGCCTTCGGCTGCTCTTTCACCTCTCAAGTAATTCTCATTTTGCTGGGAAGAAGAGTCCCAGAAGACAATGTCAGGAGCCAAGGGGAGGGCGAGGTCCTGGAGGGGACATCTGATTTCAGCACAGTTAGGAATCCATGCAGAAACCTATATCTGTATTTGACAGAGTCTGTGTAGCAGTAGCACTCTGAACTTTTGACACAAACTAATAAGCATTATGGCAACTGAAGTTGTTCCAATTAACACCATACAGCTCTTGTTCTGGACCTGAATGATTTCAAGAAGGTTGTCTATTCGGGTTAACCCTTAGTATGCTAATGACAGTAGCTAATTTTAACACTTAAAAAGATATAACTCAATCTACTTGCTATGTGACACAATTTGGCCATATCTATAATTTCAAGAGCAACAAAACTGTTGGAAGTACCCAAATAAATCCAAATATTCATTGAAATTAATTTATGGTGATCATGTAAAATGAGTGATCATAGTTCACCACCAGTTATATCTCTCTCCTAACTTTCTGAGAGGGATGTAAAATGAGCAGCAAATCCAAAATCGTTCAATTTAGGCAAGTGGCAAAAATCAAATTGCTCCCAATCTTTCAATGTTGAGCATCAAAAGGAAAAAAATGACTGTCTGAAATATTTGTACTTATCATGTTATCACATTTGTATTGAGTTCCTTGTGATATTTCAGCGTAGTCATTATTTATGTACATCAGATATATGTTTCATTCTCTTAATTTATTGAATAACCCCATTCCCCAAATGACTGCAGATCTTTTCTTACTGTAACCATAAAAGCATGGCCTTTTTGTAACTGCAGTTATAATAGTTTGTTCACACATGAGAAAGATAAAATTACATACATCAAATGCAAGAATTAAAGTAATCAGCAAAGTAAATTACCAGCTGTATTAAATTACAATTTTCATAAACTACAGATTTACTGTTGTGAAAATAAAGGCAGATTTTACTGGCAGCTAGCAAATGGAAATTACATTCCAAAACAATATAGGGTACTGATAACGACACACTAAAAACTAAAACTTCACAAGGTCAAAAAAATCAAAACAAGCAAAAAATTCTATCACTAGAGTAACATTACATAGCAAATTATATAAGTAAATTCGACAATATTTTAAGTAGTAGTCACACATAGACATTTATGATTAAATTAAATGTCGGCGCATGGCAGAGGGAGTTGTTAGGGGTGCAGGCGGGGAGGGGGCGGTGACACGGCTGAAGGTCTTTGGATACGATCCCGGGACCAGTGTCCCTGGAGACCGCAGGTGATGTGGATGTGCCGGCGTTGGACTGGGGTAAACCCAGTAAAAAGTCTGACAACACCAGGTTTCAGTCCAACCGATTTATTTGATAGTAACAATTTACTATTTGATAGTAACAATTTACTATCAAATAAATCGGTTGGACTGAAACCTGGTGTTGTCAGACTTTTGACCGCAGGTGAAACAAGCACTTGTGTTGCTGCCTCGGCCAGCTGATTGCCTTATCCCCAGCCCGCGTCCTCCACCTCTACCTCAACTGGCCGTCGTACAATACATTATCTGTAATTTTACTTCTTGATTTTGGCTTCTGGTCTTGGAGCTGGCATTCACAGTGCTGGAGGACTCTAACAAGCTGGTGTAGGTCCTGTCTTCCCTCCTATCTAACACAAGTCATTGCAAACATTTTCTTCAGATCAGGATAAACCCCGGTACAAGAATATTTACAAGCACTGACATTCCAGCATTTTGAGATACACCCAAACAATTCACAAACACCGAGCTAAATTTCTCTACATAATACATCCTTATCAGGTTCCTGTACCGTGCTACACATCCTATGCCAATATACATTTAGAGCCCAGACTATTAAAATACAGCCTGGAGAAAAAAAACCTAAGGGAACGAAGGGTGTTTCCCAGGGTCCGGAAAAGGCAGGTAGGGACAATTGTCACGTTGGTGCGGAGGGAACCTAGGATCCGGTTTGGGTTGAGATGGGGGGTTTTGAGAATGCAGCTGTTACAATCCTGAGGGACCGGCAGCTGTGGGGGGTGGGGGAGGAGGGGGGAATCCCCGCTGAGAGCACTGTCAGGAACATCAGCAGGGAGGGTCGACCCATATGAAAGTGGAGGGTTTTGTGTGGTCCCAGCTGGATTCGATTGTGAGTCTGGTGAAGGGGGATATGGGGCGACCAATTTTCCTCCTCGTCGTCCTGAAGTGCAGGAAGTGATTTTTTTGTTTGTTTGTGAGGACGTTGCTCAACCAAGATCCTGGCTTTAACATCTTCCTTACTATTCCTCAGTTTCTCAGACTTTCTAGCATTCTCTATACCCCTTTTCCTGGATTCATCCAACCACTTCTGCATCTCCATTCGCCACTGGAAATATGCAGACCATTCTACATTTCTCTTACCTTTCCTCTCCTTCACTCATTTCAGAATGTGGTTCACGCTTTCTTACCCATGGTGCGCATACATGTATGCACTAGATGTTCCCTTGAAAGGAGACTCATATGCCTTCTTTAATTAATTTCCCATGGTCAAAGAGGGAATCTGTTCTATCCTGCCGGCTGACGTGAGACACGGTTACACACAGACAGGCAAAACACCGACACACAGACAAAACAATGAAGACTAATGAAAAAGGCTAATAAAGGGTTAAAACACTTACGATTCTAGCAGTGCAAAATCATCTGGCTCGGTGCCATCATGTAGCAGAAAAGGGTATAACAAGAAAAAGATCTGAATCAATTTGGAAATAGGTAATCAATCAAATCGGGGCCATGGTTTTCCAGAGACTTGAACCCTGAAAAAAATACCTATACAGGGGGTCCAACCCCCAACCCTTAGCTGTACCCTCCAGAGACTTGAACCCTCGCCTCCCATCTGCTTACCCTGGTAATGTCCACACGTGTGCATTCCCCTGGTCAAGTTGGTTCAACTTCCAAAGTTGGAACCTACTTCCAAATTGGTTCAATACCCAAAAATCGGACATCTGCAGTCTCCGAGTCCTTGGTCAGCAAGGCACCGTGCTTCCTTCCTACACTCCAGAGATTTGCAATCTCAGCGGAACCCGCAAAAACTGTTCTCTTGGGTAACAGCAATCTAAAGGCATTCAGACAACTCCTTACACAACAGCACTGAATACCATGCATGCAATGCAAGGTCTTTAGTTACTTGTACACAAGGAGAACTCTCCACGGCTAACTCGGGATGACCACAGCAGATCTGAGATTGCAGAGAAACAGCTCAGCAGTTAAAGTAAATTACAGCAAATCAGAACAAGAGATTTTTCACATGTTTCATTGACATACATATTTGCCATCCCAGCCTTTCACCCTTTCTCATTCGATAAAAAAATGACTTCTGCTAATCCTTCATTTGCATAGCATATTCTCATATCTTGCCTTTGGTATTTGTTATGGAAGAAAATCTGGTCTTGTTCACCCTCTGGTGAAGACCGAAAAAAAAATGTTATAGGGGCCTGTGAAGAAATAGCAGAGACAGACCCCTTTTGAAGGTCAGTAAGCTGATAAACATTTTCCACTACTGTACAGAGAAAAAATGACAGTTTTAATTTGAGCACTTTAACTTCCGGACAATTTAACTTCCAAACTATGAAACTTCAATCTTAACATTTTAACTTCCAGAGCTACAATTCCCCTCAGATTAGATAGCACAGTTTTGCAACTGTCTCCTTGCTGAGACTGATCTTCATCAGTCTCTGCTGTGGATACATATCAGTAGATATGGTTGGTGGAAGAATGGCTAATGTGCTCATGGTGATATTCCTAAATCTGTGAATAAATCACTTGTAATCTTCACAGTTTGTAATCGAATGGCAGCAAAGAAAAATGTATATTTTAGCTTATAGGAATCCCTTCTAACAAATAAGAGGTGACGGGTCTTTATTTACCGTTCGCAGTGGAGTGAGATCTGCACATTCCACATGCAGTGTAATAATTCAGGAAAAGTATAGTTCCTTTCCATTAACACCAATCTCACATGCAATGTAACGTACTGTGTAATGAAACTCCAGAACATTCTATACATGAATCACTGAAAAGCAATCGGATTTAGAAAATGGTGCACAAAGAGCTGGCAGAAAGCAATTTTCCAGCTTCCACCTGTACAATTGTATGAGCTTATTGTAAAAGGATTGTTGACCAATTTCAAAACAATTGGGTTACAATTTTTGTTATACATAGTGCACCAAGGAAATGTGTTCCCTATTATTATGAAACATTTCTATACTGAACACATTCACATAATGCTCGCTCACTTATACAAGGCTCTGCATTCAGAGCTCATTATTTCTGATAATCTTATTGTGAGCTAATTAAACACTCAGTATGGTGGGAGTGTTATTAAATATTTGGGATTTATAACAGACACTTGAATGAAACATTACTAATCTCATGGCTCCACCTGGAATATGATTGACATTTCATCATCTTCTTTCATGACATTCATGAGGTGAATATTTTAAAGACAGCAATGGGAAGTTTATTCAAGGTGTTCTGTGCATTGTAAAGCAGTGAATATGAATGGAATTTTGATGCTCAACAATGAAGAGGAGTGAGGTTGGCAAGTTAGGGATAAAAACTGAGGAGAGGATCGGACATGGGTGGCATGGTGGCATAGTGGGTAGCACCAGAGACCCAGGTTCGATTCCTGGCTTCAATCACGGTCTGTATAGAGTCTACATGTTCTCACCGTGTCAGCATAGGTTTCCTCTGGGTACTCCGGTTTCATAGAATCCTACAGTGTAAAAAGAGGCCATTCGGCTCATTGAGTTTGCACCACCCAGGCCCCACCCCCACAATCCCATGCATTTGCCCTAGCTAATGCCCCTGATGCTCAGGAGCAATTTTAGCAAGGACAATCAACGTAATCAACACATCTTTAGACTGTAGGAGAAAACCAGAGCACCTGGAGGAACCCCATGCAAACACAGGGCGAATGTGCAAACTCCACACATATAGTGATCCAAGTCCGGAATCGAAACCAGGTCCCTGCCGCTGTGAGGCAACATTGCTAACCACTGTGCCACCATGCTGCCCCCTCCCACAATCCAAAAAACGTGCTGGTTAGGTGCATTGGCCATGCTAAATTCTCCCTCAGTATACCCAAACAGGTGCCGGAGTGTGGCGACTAGGGGTTTTCACAATAATTTCATCGTAGTGTAATGTAACCCTACTTCTGCCACAAGTAAATAAATAAACTTTATTTTATATCCTCTTCCAATTTTAACTGAGGCAGGCAGAAAAAATGTCTGCTCTCCAGAGACATGGCAAGTTATGAAAATATTTTAACATGACACGGTGCCAAAGAGTCTATCATGAATTTTAATTTACCTCACCCACTGTGAGTGCAGGACACGGGAGACAATAAGTTGCAGTGAACTTGGGAGTCAGATTGACCCATGCACTGTGGAATGTTTGATCTGGAGAGTGGGAGAAGGGTTTGGTCCCGAGATTGGAGTCAGTCAAGTGTGGAAGAAGGGGTTTGTTCATAAGTGATTCAAACAGTGTTGGGGGATTGGTGGCTTGGGATGGGATGGGGAGCACAATTAACTTCAGTGACACACTACAGATTCAAGGGGTTACATTTCTTCCATGTTCATTTGGTGTACAATCATACAATGGATCTTGCATCGTTAGGGATGGGTAATAAATGCTGAGCTAGCCAGTGATGCCCAAATCCCATGAATGAATAAAAAAGGTCAATACCCAATATGCTGGTGGCAGTCATTCTGTATAATTACCACCATGAGAAATGAGAAGGTCCATATTGGACAAGCAGGGCAATCTGCTGAGGATATGGTTCAAGACTCCAGTGTACAATCTATACAGGAATGCATAGCATACATTAACAAGAGCTATGTGGACATATGAAATGTCATTGAGCAAACAATGCTTAACAATGTTTCTGCTGCTTCATCTTCAGTGGAAGAATGCTGCAGTACTCCCCCAGCGGTGTCTCACGATTTATCATGGTCTACTGCATTCTGTACGACTTTATCATTTTTGAGGAATAACTTTTGCCACCAGGTGTATGGCGAGTAGTGAAGAGGTAGCAGATGGAGGAAATGAAGAAGTAACCAACAATGCCCCTTTCTTGCCGAACAGTATGTGTTCAGCTCATCCAAATGCAACACTAGTAAATGCAATCTCAATTTCCTATTCAACAACACCCACAACTTCTCTTCCCCCCTCACTGACTCTCACAGCACCCTTTGCTAATTACAACAGCCAATACCAACAAATCTGAACCAGCTTTAGAAATTAAACTGTCCAATATTCCATTAAAAAGCTAACTAATTACTCTGTGCAGTCATTTGCACCCGTGGTGCAAGTTCCTGTGCTTCTTTGAGTCTTCCTACATATTGCTGTCCCTGTGGCTACACACTGGCAGAAGACTTTCATTGGGGAATACTGCAGATTGTCTTGCAGGATGATCTCGATCAGTTCTGACATTTAAATGCTCGGCTTCACACTTCCTCACCTCGGCAGCAGCACCAGCTGTTTGGTTGGCCTACTAAACAGGGGAATGACGAAGTGGTAGTTTAGTGCTGATATCCCGAGAGAGAACACAGGTGCACACTCTGTGAAAACACTGCCACCTTCCCGATGGGGAAAATACCCCAGCCATCTTAATAACATATTGGAGGGCAGATAGCTGGACTACCAAAGGATTGTAATTTCCTCTGAACATTGCTGTCTGCATAATGGTGGCAGTCTCAGCATGTACGGAAGCAAGCTGCAATTGTATGACTTTAGCCTGAGCTTCCACTGCAGCACTCAGATGTTAGTTGGTTTCTGCTTGTGCTGCAATGGTGACTGAGACATAAGCCATCAGAATTGTTTATCATAGTTGGATCCACAAATGAGGCAATGGGGTTAACCATTATTTTCATGCTGGAGAGGATGGGAACTAAGTTCTGAGTCAAGTTTTGTGCAAGGTTACTGCATGCACATTTCTCTATGCTTCTTTACAGTGATATTAGGGCTTTCTAACAGGCTTATCAATTCACCAGCATCTGTGTGCATACTCATCAGCCCTTTTCTGTATATTGCCCAATATCTCATCATATGCAGACCCCTCCTCTAAGCTGCTCACTATAATGTCAGCATATTGAGCTTGTGAGATTGAGTGACAATGTTTCTTCACCAACTTCCTCTCCCACTTGCTTGCTTCTGCATCAGCGTATGGCCAGGCTTCAGTTCTTGGGCAGATGAAAGGAGAAAGGCACAAGAGAAGGGTTGTAGGAAGGAGAGAGTAACAGCAAATGTTAGCTGCTTAGATCGTAAATCAGAAGAGACTGTAGGATGAAGGGTGCTGGGTAGTGAGAAAGTGGTTTGGGTATGAACTACGATCGTATTTGACTGTTTCAGCTCCATCAGTGGCCAGAGTCTCAGTCATAGCTACACTGGTGGCAAGCACTATTTCCGGGTGCTGGCCTGCTTGTCATCCACTAGTTAGGTGCTGCTGCCTGGTGCAAGCTTCTTAAACTCGTATTAACCGTTCATGATTTCTTTGCCCCTACTTAGGTGCGCAAGTGACTTAAAAGCTTGTTCTTGGTATTTGAGCATTGCTGACAAAGCCAGCATTTATTGTTAATATATAATTGCCCTTTAGAAAATGATGGTGAATCATCTTTTTGTACCACTGCAATCCACCTGATGCTGGTGCTGTTAGGGAGGTAGCCCCAGTACTTTGGCCCAGTGATGGAAAAGGAACAGAGCTATAGTTCCAAGTTACAATGTGTACTTACAGGGGGAATTTGCAGGTGGTGGTGTTCCCATGTGTCAGTCGAGTTGGGTCTAGGACAGTCCCATCAAGATTTTCTGCAGCAATGGCATTAGCATGTAATAACTGCAACCATCTTCTTTGTACAAGATATGACTCCCAGCACTGGAGAGTTTTCCCCCTGATTCCCATTGACTTTAATTTTGATAGCATTCTTGATGCCACACACAGTTAAAAGCTGCCTTGATTGCAAGGGCAATCACTTTCACCTCACTTATAGAATTCAGCTTTTTTGTTCATGTTTGGACTAAGACTTTGATGAGGTTCTGATCTGGCACCCTAACACCCTAAATCTACCGTAAGCTTCTGTTTATTTTCTTATCCAATACTGTTCTGCTGTGGGACAGGACATACCCAGGGATGGTGATGGTGGTGTCTGGGATATTAAGGTGTAATTTGGTGATCATTTCAGGCTGTAGTCTGTGGGACATCTCTCTCAAATTGGCACAAGTCCCCAAACGTGTAAAGAAGCATAGAGAAATGTGCATGCAGTAACCTTGCACAAAACTTGACTCAGAACTTAGTTCCCATCCTCTCCAGCATGAAAATAATGGTCAACCCCATTGCCACATTTGTGGATCCAACTATGATAAACAATGTCTGATGGCTTATGTCTCAGTCGCCGTTGCAGCACAAGCAGAAACCAACCAACATCTGAGTGCTGCAGTGGAAGCTCAGACTAAAGTCATACAACTTTGCAGTGTCAACTGGGCAGAGTGTGTCATTGCCATCTCTGGCATTTTGAGTGCCCAGCAATTTGATGGATTGAAATCCAGTCTGCGTTTCCAACATCAAATTTAAAAACAAGATTGGATCAAACAGACTTATACCTGTTTCAAAATAACATGAACTATATCCTCACCTTCCTGACAGATTTTGATTCTGTAAACAGAATGAAACAGTAGTCATGTCCTGCAGAAATAAATCCATCAATTCTTGCAATGTCACATCTGAGAGTTGACATATTAGAGCCCTTCAAAGCCACACAAATAATGAGTACTGAACTCAAACAATTATCTCTTCCCTCATTAAAAACAATTTTCTAACTACGACACCATTGCTTCCAGAAACACTTATTAATCTCTTCAGTATTCACTACATTTTACCTATAATGGATTATAAGAGATCATACAGCTGTCAGTTTGTGGGCAATTAAATACAGCATAGTCAATTAGATTGTGGATAGTGGTTGTCGTACATTATCAGTCTACAACAATCATTTTAATCCTAACAAGAGGCAAAATAATGAAGTTATTTTAATTTTGTCAATGTGGTAAATCCACAAATCACTCTTTGTTGATGCAGGGTATTAATTACATGCCAAATTGAAAAGAATTCAGCCTGGTGAGCTAACATTGTAGGATTTGAAGTGTGATGATGCTGTGCCTTTAAGACATCTATTTCCAATATATTTCTTGTGAGGGATATGTTTAAAATTCAGCTCTGTTTTACACGGTGCCGATTTGTCTAAGAAACAGATAGCTCATATGCTGAGAATGCAGCTAGGGATGTGGTTCTTTTAATCTGAATGAATGTATTTTTATTTATTTGTTTTTTTCTCCTGTTTCCAGGGCAGAGTTTTGTTTAGGTTGATTGACAATGACAGTCATGCGCATAAGGGGGGGAGCTAAGCTTATACATAGAAGCAGGCAATTACTACCAGGTTCTAAAAGAAGGAAGAGTTCTCAATCTCTTTCTCTGGAGGCTGCTGTTTGAGACATGATAGGAGAAATAGGTTTAATAAAAAAATCTTTTCTCCCTCAAGATGTGATCTGGAGGTTCAAGGACTGATAGCCCAAGCCCAAGCTCAAGCACATAAGTCTGTTTGAAGCAAGAGAGAAAGGCAAATCTGAATTCATATTTTCTTGTTGCCTGTCCATAAGCAAAAGTGTTCTAATTTTTGAGATAGGCTATGGCAGTTCTCCCCTCAATCACAATTTGAGGGGTCAATTTTTAAGTGACTCACAGCAAAGTCTCTTTAGAGTTAAATCAAAAGAATTTTTTATTGATACATTCAAACTCAGGGAATGGTCACAACTTCTGACAAGCACACATTAAGAAGACAAGACGGAAGAAGTTTTACAACTATGAATAACCTATATAAAAAAAAAACAACAAATAAGAATATCAATTCACATGATTTGCCAGAGTCCAGAAAGTCAGAGTCCAGTGAGGGTTCATTCATGAAGGAGTTGCAGTGCAGGTATGTTCAACTATCTGAAACAGAATTCCTTTAAAGTTGATGGTGGGCACAACAAGGTGAAATTGATAGATGGAGATTTGGTTTGTTTTGTAGGCATTAGTAGGAATCTCCCAGGCAAACATGCTTTGAGGACATTTAGACTTGGTACAGGCTGTTGGTCAGCCTGGAGTCCTGCTGTGGTGTTTGCTGACTGGAGGTTAAACAGTAGATGAGTTGCAAGTCTAGAAATGTAAAACTTTCCATAGACAAGAAATTTAGGTTAATGAGTTATAGAATCATACAATACGTAAGAGGCCCTTCAACATTGAATCTGCACTGAGAGAACTACACTAATCCCACTTTCCAGCACTTGGCCCATAGTCTTGAATGTTTTGACATTTCAAATGCTCATATATTTATAAAGGTTCTGAGGTTTCCCGCCCCACTCCCCTCCTAGTCAATGGATTCCAAGCTCCCACCACCCTCTGGTTGAAAATCATTTTCCTCAAATCTCCCTAAACCTCCTGCCCCTCATCTTAGAATTATACCCCTTATTATTGACCTTCAATTAAAGGAAACAACTGCATCCTTTCCACCATGTCCATACCGTCATAATCACATACATCTCAATCATGTCCCCCATCAACCTTCTCTGCTGTAAAAAAATCGCCTGAGTCTGCCTAGCCTCTCTTCATATTTCAATTGCTCCATGCAGACAACATCCTGGTGAATCTCCTCTGCACCCTTTCCGTTGCAATCACATAGTTCCTATAATGAGGTTACCAGAACTGTGCGCAAAACTCCAGCTGTGGCCTAATGTTGGAGCTGTACTGCTCCAACATTACCTCCTTGCCCCTGTTTCCTATGCCATGACTGATAAAGATATAAGGAACACTTGCCTTCTTAACTACCCTATTAACATTCTCTGCTGCCTTCAGGGGCCAGGGGACAAGCACCCACGATCCACCTGTTCATCTGAACTTGCTGGTGTCCTGCCATTCATTGAGTACTCCCTTGTCTTATTACTCCTTTCAAAGTGCATCACCTCGCACTTTTCAGAATTAAATAACATCTGCCACTGATGTGCCCATCTGACCAACTCATCCATATCTCCCTGCAATCTAAGACCTACTTCCTCACTATTAACCACCCTACTAACCTTTGTATCATCTGCAAACTTACTTATCATCTCCCCCACATTCTTGTCTATATTGTATATATAAATTAAGAACAATAAGGCACCTAATACTGACCCCTGGGGTACACCACTGGACATCACCCTCCAGTCATGCAAACAGCCTTCTATCACCACATTCTGCCTCTTACCACTAAGTCAGTTTTGGATCCAACTTGCCAAGTTACCTGGATCTCATGTGCTTTTACCTTATTTAACAGTCTCTCATCTGGGACCTTGTCAAAGGATTTTTTGAAATCCATATTGACTACATCTACCCTCATCTACACACCAATATCACCTCCTTGAAAAATTCAAACATATTTGTTAGGCATGACCTTCCCCTGACGAAGCCACGCTGACTATCCCTGATCAAACCATGCATGCCCAAGTGGAGATTAATTTTCTCCTTCAGAACTTTGCTAAGTGACACTGCCCATCAATTAGTTAGTCACAGGCTAACAAGCAGTTTCCATGCCACTGGTCAAAATCCATTTTTCACCTGAGAAGATAGATGGTCATTATTAGTGCTCCTGCAAATGTAGTGTGTTTCAATGTCTCTCTCTTTGTTATATAATCAGGCTGGGGAGACAAATAGACAACAATCCTTGGTTTTGTTGATTTTAATGTATCCTCACAATGAGGTGTGAGATTCCAGAAGAATAAAGATTGAACTTTTGTACCATAATTTATGTTGGAAATTTCCAAAAACTGTAACCAACTTGTGAATCATGTGATCTGTAGTAGCCAGTTTTTGGTTCAACAAAGTCCATTTTCTGAATAAGCAATAAAAGCTAAGTTTGATTTAAAGAGTATCTGATCCATTTCATGTCTTAGGGACACGGCACTCAACTGATCAGGAATGTCACGACCACCTGATTTGTAAAATGGCAAACTTGCATTGAATTTAGAAGCCTCACTACTCAGTAAACCACTGAATGAAAAATAATCAGCAGATAGCCGACTCAGGCAACCTTTGTTAGAAAATTTTTATTCAGAGGTGTACTACTGCCATTTTGCAGAACTTGTCAAAACTGGCAAGCTCTGAAAGCATTTTGTACTGCAGTGAAAGCCTGTCAACTCTGAAAGCTGTACCCACACCTTAAATATCTTTATCATGGATCAAAATTCCACACTTCAACTCCACTTGGACTCACCCAGTACCCAGGGCAGTCACAAAGTTGAGGTCTTTGATGGAAAATCTTTTTAAGTGACTGCATTGCTCCAGACTTCAGCAAAAGGTCTGCAGACCTTCAAAGCAAAAAAATGATCTAACCCTAAACAAGGCAGTCCAGATAGTTGAACTGTGAGTTACATGAGCAACACAGAATCCTAAGGGGAAAGAATGCAACATGGGCAGAAACCAACCCTCAGTGCAGCTTATCAGGTGACAAAGATACAGGGAAATCCAAGTCAGGAAAGCAAACTTGCCAGCACTGCAGAGTGAAGTGCCCTCTCAGGAGAAATCAGTGTTCTGTGAGTACAGCCCAATGCTCCCATTGCAATAGGCAGGGAGGTAATCTGTGCAAGTCAAGATCTCAACACCACGCAGTTAGTGCAAAAATAATCCACACGGTTGAGACCAAAAAACCAGAAGTTTTACAGCCAGCCGTAGGGTGAGGCCAAAGATGTAGTTCTTCATTTTGGAATGTTGACGTCATGGTAAATGGCCATCAAACAAATTTTAAATTAGATTCAGGTTTCAGTGTGACAGTCCTCTCAAACAAGAAAGCATGGCTCAAAGACACCTGGCTTTGAATAACAGGCCACGTTATGGGCAGGGGGAGCCTAACTCCCAGTCATTAGTATGAGCCTGGAACTACTGAGATATAGCAGCAAATAGATCTTTAAACTAATGTATGCTATCTGTAACCAGTTTCTCTCCAGAGCAGGGGTGCCTTTGAGGCCCTGGATCTCCTCCAGAAGGTGGAGGATGTCAACACCACGACTATCATTAGCCAGCCAGAACAGGAAGGTTCTGAGACCTTCAAACATTAGATTAGCTTTCACCTTTGATTTCTTTCTTTGTGGAGCAGATTCATCCATTATCATTCCAGGTCTCGGAAGTCCCCAGTGTCTAGACCAACCTACCTCCCTCCCACGAGATAACCATAATGCCTTCAGTGGAAGCGGTACCAGAAAATGATCAGCAGCCTGAGAAACCGCCAACACCAACTATGATGATGATACAGGCGGTTGGCACAGCAACCACTGTGTACACATTGCAAATTCCAGCCAGCATGCCACAGCCACTAAATATGCTAGAACCTAGCATTAGTATCTCACAATCAGCAACAAAAGGAGGCAAGCATGCTGCTTAACGTTTTCTTGCCACAAAAACACTCTTCTTCATTCACAGAAGGGCTTTGAGACAATAGAGAAACAAAACGCAGTGCCAAGGAACCCAATACCATGTTCCTCCACCTTGTAATGAACAATTGAGAATACAAAGATAAAGTCACCATAGTCCCAGATGATGATAGGTTGCTCTCCTCTTGGAGGGGAGAACTGACCGATGGTGATTTAACCTGAGGATCACCACACCTCAGGTGAGGGGCAGGTTGAGAATGCAGGCCTTTATGAATAACCTCATCCGATACGGGAATTGAACTCTTGCTGTTGGCATCACAAAGCAGCCGTCCAGCCAACTGAGCTAAAAAGCTCCAACATTAGGCATGTCCTGAATCCATATTTTTCAGCAGTGGGACTAACTCAGCAATTTTATCGCCGGCAGCCTCCCGATTCGCCAGTTGCAAACCCGCTGTCCAATTAAGGAAGGAAGGTAAACTGCTGGCCCAATCAGAAGTTTGGTGACCTCAACAGAGTCAGTGGGAAAGGTGGTCACTACAGAAGCAGGCAGGAGACTTTGAGCCTTCAACAGGTAAATCACAAATAGAAAAGTTCAGGGTCCAGAGGTCTGAGGAGAAACTCCACTGAGGAGATCACTGGGGGCACAAGGACTGCTTCCCTGCTTTCAACGACACCTTGGAGCTAAGGATCCTTTGGTTCCAATGTCTGCCACAGGGAGCCTGGCGCCATTAAGCCATTGGCCTCCCCACATAACAGAGGATCAAACTGTCATTAGCAAAATGCTGGCAGCTCCATTAACTGGACCATAATTAAGCCTTTAGGTACGCAAATAGGTTGCCTACCTCCTTGGAAATATGGAGTTCAACATTAAGTGGCCCAGCTGTATCAGGGAACCATCCCTATTTTGCAGTTATCTCTGCCACCTTCCAACCCACTAGTCCTTGGTCAATAAAATGCTGTGCATTGCATCTTTTTAAATTTATTTCCAGCACTTCCCAATATACATGAAGCATTTTGCAAAGAATAAAAGAGGATCTGGGGGACCAGGCAGGCTGCTTTCCTTAAAATGACATTCATGTTTTTGTGGGTCTTTGAACATATTGTAGCCATTAGCTCTCATTCGGCTTTGTTCCTTTAGTCTACCATCCATGAAATTATAAGAGAGGCAGTTTTATCCTTCGTTCAGACACGCAACTTTAATTTTGTTTTTCTTCCCACAGATACTGCCAGGCCTGCTAGGTTTTCGCAGCATTTTTGGTGTTTATTTCAGATGTTCAGTGATCACAGTATTTTGCTGTGATTCTTCAATTGCTTAACATAATAGAAAGCAACACAGGTTCCAAATTAATTACTTCCTGCACTCTTCATTGAACTAAGATTGAACACCTGGCCAGGTGGAAATGGTGGAATAGGGAAATATCTGGCCATGAGTTTCATAGATTTCAGTGTAGTCATTGCAGACATTCATATCTCAAAGACAATTTCTGTAATGACAGAAAACTAAAACACTGAATGCTAAGAAATGACCTTATGTACATATGTTTGCTGTTTATATTTGATTAATTAAGAATAACTTTCTTTAGTTTTCCCAGGGGAAAAGATACCGGGTGGAATTCTCCCATCCCACCATGACAGGTTTAATGGTGGCCAGGAGCAGAGAATCTAGCAGGAGCCAAAAAGTCAGAAACCCAGCGACATAAAACAGGTTGCAATTCTTCCAGTGGCAGGTCGATGGCGGGATTGTTGTCACACTGTCTGATAGCTTGTATGCCATTTGCATTCACTTGTATCTCATGAACGTTCATTAAATAGCTGCTTATTGGAATCTCCCCACGCCTTCCATTCTTGTGTCATGCTGAAGGAAAATCATGTCAGCATGAAACCTATTTGAAAAGGGGTGGCAAAAGGCCGGCGTCTATTCATTCAAAGCTTCCAGGTGAGTGCAACAGACATAACCTACCTCCCACAGCATTGCGCTGCTCTTGCTGCACTGAACACCACACTGCTATGGGCAGAGTGGTTCATGCCCTCCAGTTCCATGCCAACTTTGTATGAATGGACAGCACTGTACTGCGGGATTCATGGATCCTCCACCTGGACCAATTCTGGGCAGTTCTGCACCCAGTATTGTGAACTGCATGAGTTTTCTGTTCCTGCTACTTGCCACTGTTGTCTATATAGACAGCACTGTGCTGCAGGACTTGTGCACCCTCCACTTGGACAGACTTAGGGTGGCACAATGGTTAGCTCTGCTGCCTCACAGTGCCAGGCAGCTGGGTTCAATACTCAGCTTGGGTCACTGCCTATGTGGAGTCTGCACATTCTCCCCATGTCTAAGTGGGTTTCCTCCAGGTGCTTCGGTTTCCTCCTACATTCTGAAAGATGTGCTGGTTAGGTGCATTGACATGAACAAGTGTCAGACTGTGACGACAAGGGGAATTTCATAGTACCTTCATTGCAGTGTTAACATAAGCCTTACATGGGACTAATAAACTTTAACTTCACTCAAAATTTGACCAAGTGGGGTGTGAGGTGAGGGTGGAGCTAACAAAGATAAGGAAAGCAATGGGGAAAGAAGGCTGTGTAAGGGCAGAGGGGGAAAGGGAAACACAAAGGAAGGGAGGCAATGAAGAAGTAGGGCTATACAAGGGAATGGGGGAATGGCAAGGGATCATGATGGAAATCAGGCAGAGGAAGTGGATAAAGATGATGAACAGCAGAAGGCAGAGGGAGGAGGAAAGGAGGAAAGCTGGATCCCGACAAACAACGAGCTTAGAGGGATATCAAGTCATTTAATGGAAGCAGATGATGTACACAGACTCCAGAACGAAGAGAAGAATGGGCCTCATTAATGTGGTGTGTGAGAGATGGTTTGCATGAATATCCTGAAGTTGGGGATAATGTAGATTGGGAGGGTCATTGTTGTCCTTGGTCCTCATTGAAAAGAGGAACAATATGATGAGTTCTATTTTAATATGATTTGATTTATTATGGTCACATTTATTAGTATAAAGCAAAGATTATTATTTCTTGCACACTATACAGACAGAACATACTGTACATAGAGAAGGAAAGGAGAGATTGCAGAATGTAGTGTTACAGTCATAGCCAGAGCATAGAGAAAGATCAACTTAATACAAGGTAGGTCCATTCAAAAGTCTGCAGCAATAAGGAAGAAGCTTTTCTTGAGTTGGTTGGTAGGTGACCTCAGGCTTCTGTATCTTTTTCCCGATAGAAGAAGGTGGAAGTGAGTATGTCCGGGGTGCATGGGTTCCTTAATTATGCTGGCTGCTTTTCTAAGGCAGCAGGAAGTGTAGACAGAGTCAGTGGATGGGAGGCTGGTTTGTGTGATGGATTGGGCTTCATTCATAACTCTTTGTAGCCTTTTGCAGTCTTGGAAAGAGCAGGAGCCAGTCACAGAGTGCAGAGATTCCTGTGGTGAATCAGAAAAATGACAGATGACAGGGAATCAGGGGCTATGTGGACCTCACAGTCAAATGTCAGAGATATTGCAGGCAGGGAAGATGCGAAACATGGGGTGGTGAGTGGAGTATGTGAAGCTCTCACGGGAGGTTGGTCCACCTGTATTAGTAATGGAGCACACAGCCTCCAGATGGAGTGGATAGATTCTACAAGGCAGAATGGGAATCTCACAAATGAATGGCTCAACAGTTGGGGAGTGGTTGGAATGTCCACCACAACAGTGATGTGATCCAGAATTATTGAGGAAGACTGGAGAATGACAAGGAGTAAGCAATTCCACCTTAGCATTGTGAGGCTCCAAGTAAATCAGAGGCACATAAACAGTGAAGAGGGGGCATTGAATTTGGTCCTAAAGTAAGAGTGCAGCACCGTTCATGGGGTGGTTCCTGCAGATTGGAAAACAGCAAATGTGACACCACTGTTTAAAAAAGGATGTAGACAAAAGGCAAGTAACTATAGGCCGGTTAGCTTAACTTCTGTAGTAGGGAAAATGCTTGAATCTGTCCAGGAAGAAATAGCGAGACATCTGGTTATAGAACATAGAACATAGAAAACTACAGCACAAACAGGCCCTTCAGCCCACAAGTTGTGCTGATCAAATCCCTTCCTACTAGGCCTACCCATAACTCTCAATCCCATTAAATCCCATGTACTCATCCAAAAGTCTCTTAAAAGACCCCAACGAGTTCGCCTCCACCACTACCGACGGCAGCCAGTTCCACTCACCCACCACCCTCCGAGTGAAAAACTTACCCCTGACATCTCCTCTGTACCTACTCCCCAGCACCATAAACCTGTGTCCTCTCATAGCGACCGTTTCAGCCCTGGGAAATAGCCTCTGAGAATCCACCCAACCTATACCTCTCAACATCTTATAAACCTCTATCAGGTCACCTCTCATCCTCCGTCTCTCCAGGGAGAAAGACCTAGCTCCATCAACCTATCCTCATAAGGCATGCCACCCAATCCAGGCAACATCCTTGTAAAACCTCTGCACCCTTTCAATAGCTTCCGCATCTTTATAAATTGTACCACTGGCAAGGCGCAGCATAGGTTCGTGAAGAGAAGGTCATGTTTGACTAATCTGGTGGAATTCTTTGAGAACATTACAGTGCAGTGGACAATGGGGAACCTGTGGATATAGTGTATCTGGATTTCCAGAAGGCATTTGACAAGGTGCCACACCTAAGATTGCTACATAAGATAAAGGTACATGGTGTTATGGGTAATCTATTAGCATGGATAGAGGACTGGTTAACTAATAGAAAGCAAAGAATGGGGGTAAATGGGTATTTTTCTGGTTGGCGATCAGTAGCTAGTGCTGTGCCTCAGGGATCAGTGTTGGGACCGCAATGTTTACGATTTACATAGATTATATGGAGTTGGAGACCAAATGTAGTGTGTCAAAATTCGCAGATGACACTAAGATGGGTGGCAGAGCAAAGTGTGCAGAGGACGTTGAAAGTCTGCAAAGGGATACAGATAGTCTAATTGGACGATGGTCTGGCAGATGGAGTACAATGTTGGAAAATGTCAGGTCATCCATGTTGGTAGGAATAACAGCAAAATAGACTATTATTTAAGTGGTAAAAAATTACAGCATGCTGCTGTGCAGAGGGACCTGGGTGACCTTGTGCAGGAATCTCAAGGAGTTGGTTTGCAGGTGTAGCAGGTAATTAAGAAGGCAAATGGAATGTTGTCCTTCATTGCTAGAGGGATTGAGTTTAAAAACAGCAAGGTTATGTTGCAGCTGTATAAGGTGCTGGTGAGTCCACATCTGGAGTACTGTGTACAGTTTTGGTCTCCTTGCTTGAGGAAGGATATACTGGCACTGGAGTGGGTGCAGAGGGGATTCACTAGGTTGATTCCGGAGTTGAGAGAGTTAGCTTATGAGGAGAGACAGAATAGACTGTGGCTTTACTCATTGGAATTCAGAAGAATGAGGGGAGATCTTAGAGAAACATAAGATTATGAAGGGAATAGATAAGATAGAAGCAGGGAAGTTGTTTCCATTGGTGGGTGAAACTAGAACTAGGGAGCATAGCCTCAAAATAAGGGGAAGCAGATTTAGGACTGAGTTTAGGAGGAACTTTTTCACACAAGGGGTTGTGAATCTGTGGAATTGCCTGCCCAGTGAAGCAGTTGAGGCTACCTCACTGAATGTTTTTAAGGCAAGGATAGATAAATTTTTGAATAGTAAAGGAAGTAAGGGTTATGGTGAATGGGTGAGTAAGTGGAGCTGAGTCCACAAAAAGATCAGCCATGATCTTATTTAATGGCAGAGCAGGCTTGAGGGGCCGGGTGACCTACTCCTACTCCTAGTTCTTGTGTACTTATTATCTTGACGTCCCAGTACAATGGCATCCAGCATCAACAAAAGTAAGATCGGTTTTGTCTGGGAGGAGTGTGAGACAGCATGGAAGGACAGCTCAACTGGGCTGTGCGGCCTCCTTCTTGAGACACTCAGTCACTTATTTATGATGCTATAGAGCACAGCATGCAGATCAAAAGCAGAGAGACCTCGTAGCCCAGGAAGCAACTGAAAGCCAATCATTTCCTTCAGCACTGTTGAAGACATGGACAAAAGTCAGTGCTTCATATACTATGACAAAATTGAGGCATTGATAAGTAAGAATGGAACCTTGGACAATGAAGCCAATAGTGAAGGGGGTACAGCTGCATCCTATCTGGCATTCCATTCATGGTGAGAGAGAAAGAGAAACTGAAAGAAATCTTATGGCTGGAGACATTTCCAGAATCTTTTGTAATAAAGTCCAGCAAGAACTAACCCTCAATAACTTGTCAGGAAGACAAATTGCAGTTTTTGAAATGTGCCACGGCGAAGGGTCTTTAAAATCAGCTGGATAGAGCAAAGAACTAGGCCAGAATTTTCTGGCTGTTGACGCCCCACCTTGCCACAAGTGAGGGCGCAGAATTTGGCGCTCAGCCAACTCTCCATGCACTGCACCAAGACCAGAGAATCTGGCCGGTGTGAATGGTTGGAAAGTTTCTGCAAGAAAATTGGAATCCCAGAAAACTGGAAAAAGTATGGCAAGTATCTGGTGCTGCTGACAATAGAAAGTGAAACTTCCGAAAAGAGAATTTCAGGTTGGAGATAGACTGGAAGAGTGAACAATGTCAGAAACTAGACAGGGAGAAATGACAGTAGCATCCAGCTTGGCAGTGAACTGAGAGAGATGCCAGTGGCCATTCATGAACAATGGCCCTATTAGGATTGGAATAGAACTGGTCTGATTCTCCATCCATTTAAATGAAGCAAAGCAAAATCAGCTAGGTAGGTTCTGTAACAGACATGCAATCCTTCTAATCCCATTTTCCTCTCTGGTTTCCCTGAAAGTATTGCTTAATGCCGAGGCACTGAAAACAAAATCTACCCTACTGACTATTACTAATACAGATTCATTAACTGCTTCCTGAATCTCAGAGATGTATCGTTTTACTTGTTTGAGTTTAGACAGTGTGCGTGGCAATGGTGCTCACATACAAGCATGGCAATGGTGCTCACATACAAGTATGTCATAGCCAAGCCCTAGCCTATACTCACTCAATGTTCACACACATTCACTTTCCAGCAGAAGTCATTGGATTGTATCCAGTAGCCCACTGCCATAACCCCAATTCCCAATTCTCATGGCTGGGGGGTGGTGGATAAAAATCAAATAGGGTACATTCAGGTTTGAATTAGATTTAGGGTTTCAGGATAAACGTTTCTGCAGCCAATCTTTATTGTACTCACTAAACAAGTCAATGATCAACTCCAAACAGAAGGATCAAAGCAAATTGTGAAATCTAATTATGGCCTTGCAGAAAGAGATGAATTCCTTGGATTTACAGATTTATATTTCAGCCTTGCTGCAGTGTTAATTTCAAATTAAATCAGGTTGGTGTAAAATAAAATGAGGGCTCATCGAATTATTGAATAGCCACTGCATTTGAAGATGGACAAATTGTTAACTTGAATTGAAAGAAATGGCAGAGGAACTGAATAGTTACTTTGCAGCAGTTTTCACAATCAAAGGTATCAGTGGGATACCAGAGCTCCAGGAGAATCAGGGGACACAGGTGAGTGTAGTGGCCATCATGAAGAAGGTGGTTCTGGGGAAACTGAAAGTCTGAAGGTGAATAAATCATCAGATGGACTATACCCCAGGATTCTAAAAGAGACAGCTGAGGAATTTGTGGAGGCATTGGTGGTGATCTTTCAGGAATCACTGGAGGCAGGAGGGTCCCAGGCGACTGAAAATTAGGTAATGTAACATTGCTTTTAAGAAGGGAGGGAGGCAGCAAACAGGAAATTATAAGCCTGTTAACCTGGCTTCATGTCATTGGCAAGGTTTTAGAGTGCATTATTAAAGGTGAGGTCACTGAGTACTTGCAAGCGCATGATAAAATAGGACTGAGTCAGCACAACTTTGTCAAGGGGTGGTCATGTCTGACAAATCTGTTAGAATTCTTTGAGGAGGTAACAAGGAAGTTAGTTAAAGGAGAACCAATGGACATGATTTATTTAGATATCCAGAAGGCCTTTGTCAAGGTGCTGCATAGGAGACTGTTAAATAAGTTAAGAGCCCATGGTGTTAAGGGTAAGATCCTGGCATGGATAGAGGAATGGCTGACTGGCAGAAGGCAGAGAGTGGTGATAAGTCTTTTTCAGGGTGGCAGCTGGTGACTAGTGCTGTGCCTCAGGGGTCGGTGCTAGGACCACAACTTTTCACAATATACATTAACGATTTGGAGGAAGGAACTGAAGGCACTGTTGCTAAGTTTGCAAATGATACAAACATATGTAGAAGGACAGGTAGTATTGTGGAAGCAGCAGAACTGTAGCAAGACTCAGACAGATTAGGAGAGTGGGCAAAGAAATGGCAGATGGAACACAATGTTGAAAAGTGTGAGGTTATGCACTTTGGAAGGAGGAATGGAGGCATAGACTATTTTCTAACTGGAGAACTACTTAGGAAATCAGAAATACAAAGGGAATTGGGAGTCCTTGTTTAAGATTCTCTTAAAGTTAACGTGCAGTTAGGAAGGCAAATGCAATGTTAGCATTCATGTCGAGAGGGCTAGAATACAAGAGCAAGAATGTACTCCTGAGGCTTCATAACGCTCTGGTCAGACCCCATTTGGAGTATTGTGAGCAGTTTTGGGCCCCATATCTAAGAAAAGATATGCTGGCCTTGGAAAGGGTCCAGAGGATGTCCACAAGATTGATCCCTGTGTTGCTGCACCTGCTGCATTGTCTGTTTTACCCTTATATGGTAGATGAAGAATTGCGAGTAGACTTCTTGTTAATACAATAATATTTATTCACACAATTATTAATCACCCATCCAATCAACAGTAAGTTATCTTACAGAATACTAAAGTTCAAGTCCAATACTAGACCTTAACTTTTGCATGACTGGCAAGTGCCCAGGCAGATATTGGCCTTTATCCACATGTTGGTCTCCATAGTCCTCTGTGTAGTCTGATCAGGTACTCTGGCTCTGGTCTTCCTTCCTTCTTGGGCATGGTGGTTCTTCTCGTGTTGGTCATTGCTGGTGATGGCCATTGTTGTTGTCATTTGTTTGTTGGGGGAGACAGAGAGCGAGAGATTCTTTTGCTGTGCAACATTTTTTATACCTCACTGGTTTCACGCCCTTCTTGACCATTGCCAATCGATCAGCACTTGTTCACCCTGATCAATAAAGCCCAATCAGGTGCCGCCTCACCAATCTCTGGGGCACATAAGCCACATACTCCCTCTCAGTGTCCCTGTGTCTAGTAAACAACCCAGTTTGACCAGAAAGTGTCCTTTATCCTTCAGGTGGCCTATATTCTGTGTATTCCAACGTCTGCAGCTGCAGCCTGTTTATCTATGTCCAAGTTCTTTTTTTTGTCTGTTAGGGAGTCCAATTTCTTTTGAGGCTGCAGCCTGTCTGTTTCAGTGCTTGTCCAATTATCCCAGCATGCTCTTGCAAACCATCATCTTAGGTGACCCATTTGTCCACACCTGGAATGAAAAGCTTGTTGTATGGTTGAGGACTCTGGGTCTATACGTGTTGGAGTTTAGAAGGATGAGGAGGATTTTATTGAAATTTACAGGAGACTGCGAGGCCTGGTTAGAGTGGACATGGAAAGAATGTTTCCACTAGCAGGAAAAACTAGAACCAGAGGGTGCAACCGCAGGCTGAAGGGACAATCCTTTAAAACAAAGATGAGGAGGAATTTCTTCAGTCAGGGAGTGGTGAATCTGTGCAACTCTTTGCCGCAGAAGGCTATGGAGGCCAGGGTATTGAGTGTCTTTAAGACAGAGATGGATAGGTTCTTGATTAATAAGGAGATCAGGAGTTCTGGGCAAAATGCAGGAGAATGGGGATGAGAAAAATATCAGCCACGATTGAATGGCAGAGCAGACTCAAATGGACCAAGGGCCTAATTTTGCTCCTTTGACTTATAGTCTTATGAATTCCTTGTTTTTTTTCAGCAGTATGGAACAGCTGGGTTCTAATGAGTGGTAACCAAGGATTTATAACAACAATGGTTTATTAAGTACTCTGAGTAGCTCTTACTTGCTTACACTCTGCCTGCACTCCAGGGAGAACTCCTGCACTTCCGACACATGACTCTTTAAGTAGCCATGCCATCATGTAATCACATTACCACTTAATGTAAAAACAGCATAACAGCAAATAGCATTACAAAGACTAAATTCTGTAATGTACACGTTTAGGTATAAAATTTGAACAAGCGCAACTGGTAATGGCTGGAATTCTCCAATATCTGATGCCTCACCACTGCTGCCAGCAAAAATGCAGAATTTGGCACTCAGCCAAATCTCCATTCACTGCAGGGGAAGTGGAGAATCCCAGCCACAGGCGAGGTTGGAGAATCCTAGCCAATGAATTTATATTATGCTCTAATCAACCTTTATTTGTCTCATGACCTGACATGACAAATGTGTGCAGCCACTCAAAAATCACAGCAGATAGAAGAGGGTGCATATAATGCACATGCCAATATGTACTTGCCTGAGGTCATCATTGCTGGATACTAATCCCTCCCCCATTTCTATTAATTTTGCACAATCAGAAGTGGTCCATTAATGTCAGTATCAGCCAATAGAACTAGGGGCATAGTTTAGGTGCCTGTCTTATTCAGAAGATGCAAATTGTGCAGATTGCTGGTCCTGCACAGGGGGAGGTGGGGTAGGGGTTGACATTCTAGGTCCTTCCCAAAAAAAAACTTCAATGGTGCTGTTGGATTTATTACTTTATGATCACAGCTTGTTCTTTGAAGGTCCAGGGTTGAGACAATGGTCTGAATTCCCCTGGTGGACCCTACTTCCGGAATTTGCCAGTCTGAGGAATTGCAAATAAAAGAATGAGGACATGTTTGTAGGAATAGAATATGACCACCACCTTACAGAGATGGACAAATCCCTTAAATTTATATATGTATATTCCAACAAGTCTACAATGTCATTTTCAGATTACATTTAATAGGTGCACAATGTAATGAGCTCTTATCACATTATTTAGTGATTGAATATCCATTTAATTTGGAGCTGGCCACTTTGTCAGCTCTAATTCTCCAATTACTTTGAGCACTATAACCACAAATAGAGTTACTATGATTAAATTATGTAATCTCTCTGTTCGTATGCAAGACATATTCAAAGCCAGCCAAGTTGAAAAGAGCCAAACTAATGAATCATTCAAAGTTTAGGTCTCTGAGAGGAAGTTTCTCATCTCGTATTGTGTTACCATTGGTCTGCCTACCAATCCACTAAAGCAAAGGATCCCCTTCATTGCTTCCCTGGTCCTCTAATGCTGACTAGCTTGTTTGGGTTGGATGGATATGCCCCAGCCAACATATCACCCCAGATAAAGGATAGAGCTGGTAGATCTGGGACCTACTGTAATTTGTAACCATTACAGTGATTTTTTGTCAAAATTATAGCCAAATTATGTGCTATAACAGCTGCATGTTTATTGGTCTCTATCAAATTTAGCAAATTTGTGGGTGTGCTATAGAGTCAGGCCCATTGCAGGAAAAATCTAGGCAGGCTGGTTAAAAGCCAAGTATACTTAATAAGGCCATCCAATTCTACTGAAAGCTGTTAGAACTGCCCTTATTATTTCAAGTTTATTTATTAATGTCACAAATTAGCTTACATTAACACTGCAATGAAATTACTGTGAAAACCCTATATTATGTTTGCTTGGCTGAAAGCACAGACTCATAAACATACTTTCTTAGCATGGTTTCTGTTTTAACAACTGGATAAAACTTGACTTTGCTTGATTGATATCTTCAAGTGGTTACAAAAAGTTGTTATTTCTGTGATCTCTTTTGTTAATGTCTCAATGTATATCTGCATGATTAAAGTCTTTGAAGTTTTTGAAACATCTGATACTGATATTTGAATAGTCTGTCTGATTAACATTTTTACAGGTTTGTAAGAATAACTGATTTCTATCCAAAACAACTGTGAATAAGTCTTTTTTCCTAAACAGTTCAACTCTTGCCATTGTTAATACATGATCCATTTATTCTATTTATTGTGGGTGACTGGGCATGGAAGAGCCATGAGTTGGCATGATGTGTATGAGGGGTGAGTGGGAGGCATGGATTTGCATGAATTAGCATGGGGATTATAAGGGGACAATGGCTGAATGGAGGCATGAGTTGACACTGCTTTGGAATAGAGATAGCATGGGGGCATGGAAGGGACATGGCAGCATGCATAAGCCCTTTCTAACTTACTGTTCAAAAGGTTCTTGAATTCAGACTCCTCTGAGGAGCCATGAATCATGTGTCATCCAGAAGTGGCCTGACTCCATGAAAATTGCAAGAGGCTGGAAGATGTTTAGTCCCAAAAAGAGTTGGCCGGGTTATCTTACATCAGGAAAAATTTGAGAATGGAGGCAGGAGCCCCAGAATCGGGCTGTGCGCATTACTTTTAAATGGTTGCAGAGTAATTTAAATGCCATGAAAATCCGTACCCTAGCGTGCCATGGAGTGTGAAATGTATCCTGTGATTCAGACTATAAATTAGAATTATTAAATACATAGAGCTATTGACTAGTGTGTGAGTCTGTTTCACTCACTGCCAACATGTAGTATTTCATATTAGTAAATATTGTGAAGTGACAAGGATATATGAAGAATAATTCAACAATTGGATGGTAGCAAATATCAATGTAGGAATAATATGGCTGAAGGCATAGAAATCTGAGGACTCTGGGTTTGTACTTGATGGAGTTTAGAAGAATGAAGGGGGATTTCATTGAAACTCACAGAGTACTGAAAGGCCTGAATAAAGTGGACATGGAGAAGATGTTTCCCTTAGTAGGTGAGACCATGATCTGAGGGCACAGAGTAAAGGGACGACCCTTTAGAAATGAAAAGAGGAGGAATTTATTCAGCCAGATGTTGCTGTATCTGTGGAATTCATTGCAACAGAAGATTGTGGAAGCCAAGTCATTGAGCGAAATTAAGACAGAAATAGATAGGTTCTTATTTGGTAAGGAATCAGAGGTTATGGGGAAAAGATGGGAGAATGGGATTGAGAAATAGATCAGCCATGATCAAATGGTGGAGCAGACTTGATGGGCCAAATGGCGTAATTCTGCTCCTGTATCTTATGGAGTCCTGGCACACTCAATGCTCAGCATGTTCAATCAATGCCCAGACCAATCAAAAGCATGGCCAAAGCAAGATAGGAAGTTGTATTGTAATTGTACCTTCCTCCAGTTAAATCATAACTTGAGTGTTGACCCCAAAAGAAAGGGAGACAATCAAAGTGCTAAAGGGAGTGCAAAGAAGAAGCTAATCCAAATTGTCAATAGCCTGAGGACAGACTGCATAAATGGCAGCTGAGAGGTGATCTTATAATGGTATACAAAATGACGAATGGTATAATAGTTCTTCTTCATGCCAAAAATAGTAGGAAAACATTATAGATTTCCCATTAAAGTAGTGGAAGCAAAGATCCTGAAATTATTTAAGAAACAATTAAATGGTGTTGGGGCAAAGGGGATGGCAGTGGAGGAATGGAATGTGGTTCTGTATGGAAGTAATAACATTTTCCAAATAGTCCTCCTCACCTGTATGTAGCTTGCTGTCTTGTGATATGCTTTTATATTTCCTCTCCATTTCAATGATGGAAAATACCATACCACTAGAGTACTTTGTCAGGTTAAATAACTACTCAGATGCACTTACAAATAAAATGATTTGCAGAAGGAAAAACATTGGCAGAATTGTGTCCAGCACAACAACTCATTCATAAGAACATAAGAACATAAGAAATAGGAGCAGGAGTAGGCCATCTAGCCCTTCGAGCCTGCCCCGCCATTCAATAAGATCATGGCTGATCTGTCGTGGCTCAGTTCCACATTCCCGCCCTCTCCCCATAACCCTTAATCCCCTCGCTTATCAAAAACCCATCAACCCCCATCTTAACAATATTTAACGAGGCAGCCTCCACCACTTCAACGGGCAGAGAATTCCAGAGATTCACCACCCTTTGAGTGAAGAAGTTCCTCCTCAACTCCATTCTAAACCGCCCCCCTTTATCTTGAGGCTGTGCCCCCTAGTCCTACTGTCCTTTCTGAGCAGGAAGAGTCTCTCCACCTCTATCCTATCCATCCCATTCATCATCTTATATGTCTCAATGAGATCTCCCCTCATTCTTCTAAACTCTAACGAATACAAGCCTAGTTTATTCAGCCTCTCCTCATAGCTCAACCCCCTCAACTCCGGTATCAGCCTAGTAAACCTCCTCTGCACTCCCTCCAAGGCCAAAATATCCTTGCGTAAGTTTTTGATAAGAGAGGGGATTAAGGGTTATAGGGAGAGGGCAGGAATGTGGAACTGAGCCACGACAGATCAGCTATGATCTTATTGAATGGCGGGGCAGGCTCGAAGGGCTAGATGGCCTACTCCTGCTCCTATTTCTTATGTCCTTATGTTCTTATGTTCTTAAGTGCGGCGACCAAAACTGCACACAGTACTCCAGCTGCGGCCTCACCAATGTCCTATACAGCTGCAGCAAGACCTCCCTACTTTTATATTCAATCCCCCTCGCTATGAAGGCCAGCATCCCATTAGCCTTCCTGACCACCTGCTGCACCTGCAGGCTGGGTTTTTGCGACTCATGCACAAGGACCCCGAGGTCCCTCTGCACCGTCGCCTGCTGCAGTTTTTTGCCACGTAAGTAATAGTCCTTCCTACCATTATTCCGACCAAAGTGGACCACCTCGCACTTGCCAACATTAAATTCCATTGGCCAGTTCCTGGCCCATTCGCCCAGCCTATCTAGATCCTTCTGCAGACTCTCCGCTCCCTCCGCGCAATTTGACGTTCCACCAATCTTGGTGTCATCAGCAAATTTCGACACCGTACACTCGGTTCCCTCCTCCAGATCATCTATATAAATGGTAAATAGCTGAGGCCCCAGCACCGACCCCTGGGGCACTCCACTAGTCACCAACCGCCAATCCGAATAGCACCCATTCACCCCCACTCTCTGCCTCCTATTTGACAACCAATCCTCTATCCACGCTAACACCCTACCCCCAACTCCATGCCCCCTTACCTTCTGCAATAACCTCTTGTGAGGTACCTTGTCAAACGCCTTCTGAAAATCAAGAAAGACCACATCCACCGGCTCTCCTCTATCCACCGCCCTAGACACATCCTCATAGAACTCCAATAAATTTGTCAGACATGACTTCCCCTTAACAAAACCGTGCTGCGTCTGCTCTATCAAGCAATTCCCCTCAAGATGCCTCGCTATTTCCTCCTTGATGACGGATTCTAACATTTTACCTACAACAGACGTTAAACTAACCAGCCTATAATTCCCTGCCTTTTGCCTGCCACCCTTCTTAAACAACAGCGTAACATTAGCCGTTTTCCAATCATCCGGCACTTCCCCGGAATCCAGCAACGTTTGGAAAATAACCACCAAGGCATCCACTATCACCTCCGCCATTTCTTTCAGAACCCTCGGATGCATTCCATCCGGTCCTGGGGACTTGTCCACAATCAGTCCCTCCCGTCTGCCAAGCACCGCCTCTCTAGTAACAATAATGTCATTGAGACCCTCCAGTCCTACCACCTTTCCATCTCTAACACCCGGCAAATTATTCACGTCCTCCTCCGTGAAGACCAAAACAAAAAAGTTATTCAAGACCTCAGCCATTTCCCCATCCCCTACCACTAAGTCCCCCCTCTCATCCTCTAAGGGTCCAACATTCACCCTAGCCAGCCTCTTCCTTTTTATATATTTATAAAAACTCTTGCTATCCTTTTTTATATTAAGCACTAGCCCAGCTTCATAGTTTCTCCTACCCTTCTTTATCAACTTCTTTGTCAATCTTGTTGACATTTAAACCTCTCCCAATTCTCTTCTTGCCCACTACTCTTAGCTACTCTAAACGCCTCCGCTTTTAACTTAACACTTTCCTTCACCTCCTTCGTTATCCACGGCTTATTACCTCTCCTCCCACGGTCCTTTTTAACCATCGGAATAAATTTCTGCTGAGCACCAAGAAAGATCTCCTTAAAGATCCTCCACTGCTCCTCAGCATTCCTACCTTCCAACGCGCTCCCCCAGTCAACATTCGCCAATTCCTCTCTCATCCTACCGTACTCCCCTCTGTTCAAACAAAGGACGCGTGTCCGGGAACCCACTTTCTCCTCCTCCATCTGCACCAGAAACTCCACCATACAATAATCACTCTCCCCAAGAGGATCCTTCACCACAAGGTCCCTAATTCTACCCGCCTCATTACATAACACCAGATCCAAGATAGCTCGCTCCCTCGTCGGCTCCAATACACACTGTTCAAGGAAACTATCCCGGCAGCATTCCAAGAACTCCTCCTCAAGCCCACCGCGTCCAACATGGGTCGACCAATCAATATGTAGATTGAAATCCCCCATAATTATCGCCGTTCCATTCCTGCACGCCGCACTTATTTGTGCGTTAACAGCCCGCCCCCACCTCAAGATCATTATTCGGGGGCCTATAGATGACACCCACCAGTGTCTTCCTCCCTTTGCTGTTCCTAATCTCCACCCACAACGATTCCACTTTCTGCTCTTTGGTTCCTATATCATCCCTTGCTACCACCCTGATGCTATCCTTAATCAGCAGAGCTACGCCCCCCTCTTTTTCCTCCCGCCTGTCCTTGCTAAACACTTGATACCCCTGGACATTCAGCTCCCAGTCCCTGTCACCTTGCAGCCACGTCTCTGTAATGGCCACCAGATCAGATCCATTTGTGCTGATCTGCGCCACCAGCTCATCCACTTTATTCCTAATGCTTCGTGCATTCAGATAAAGCGCCTTCATCCCAGCCTTCACCTGGACCCTATTTGCCAGAACGCCACCAACCATACTCACGCCCCCTACTCCCTTTATTATTGGGACATCCTCGGCCTCTTCCCTTACCTGTACCCTCTCCTTAACTTTAGACCCCGTAATGTCACCTACCCTCGCACCCTCCCCCCCCAATTAGTTTAAAGCCCTGTCTACAGTCCTATTTACACGATTCGCCAGGACTCTGGTCCCAGCACCAACCCCATCCCACCTGAACAGGTCCCACCTACCCCAATACTGATGCCAATGCCCCATAAATTCAAACCCATTCCTCCCAATCCCTGAGCCACCCATTCACTTCCTTAATCTTATCAACCTTATGCCCGTCTGCACCCGGTTCAGGCAGTAGCCCAAAGATAACCACCTTGTCGGTTCTACATTTTAATTCCATTCCCAGCTTTTCATACTCCCTCCCCAGATCCTCAGTTCGCATTTTGCCTACGTCGTTGGCACCCACATGTACCACAACGACCAGATTCTCACCCTCCCACTCCAGGTTCCTCTGCAGCCTAGATGCGACATCCTGGACCCGAGCACCAGGCAGACAACACACCCTTCTGTGCACTTGTGACAAAGGACAGTGTCAATACCCTTAACCCCACTATCCCCAATTACTACTACGTTCCTTTTCACCTTCTCTTTGCCTATGTCCTGCGTCTGCATCACTGTACTGTGTGCAGTTTGCTCACCAACCTCACCTCCCTCGTTCTCGTCCAGACTGGAAGCATCACATTGCAGTCAACCCCATGTACAGTTACAAATGAATTATAGTTCTTCCAATTTCTCTTGAAAATTAATAGAGATATTGATGATTTCTTATAGTGTCATCATGGACTGGATTTTTTGCTATTGAATAATTAGTCTGATATTCAATGCTTTGAAATCCACCAGATTTCTGCACAACAGTGAAATATCCCCTTTTTTATTATTAATTTGTGTGGACATGGGTATTACTGGCTGGCCAGCATTTATTGACCATTACTAGTTGCCTTTGAGAAGGTGGTGAAAAGCTGCATTCTTGAAACGTTGCAGTCTGCGTGCTGTGGGTTGACCCACAATGCCATTCGGCAGGGAATTCTGGATTTTGACCCTATGACACTGAAGGAACGGTGATATATTTCCAAGTCAGGATGGTGAATGGCTTGGAGGGAAACTTTCAGGTGATGGTGTTCCCAAATATCTGCTGCCCTTGTTCTCCTAGAACATAGCAGTCATGGGTTGGAAAGTGCTGCCTAAGGACCCTTGGTGAATTGCTGCAGTCCATCTTGTAAACTGTCTGGATCCATTACAGTTTGCCTACTGCCACAACAGGTCCACGGCACATGACATCTCCCTGGTCCTACACTCAACACTGGAACACCTAGAAAGCAAAGACACCTATGTCAGACTCCTATTTATTGACAACAGCTCAGCTTTCAACACCATTATTCCTACAAAACTCATCTCCAAACTCCATGGCCTGGGCCTTTGCTCCTCTCTGCGACTGGATCCTGAACTTCCTAACTCTCAGACCACAATCAGTAAGAATAGGCAACAACACATCCTCTATGATCAACCTCAACACTGGTGCCCACACATGTTGTGTCCTCAGCCCCCTACTCTCCTCCTTATACACGTTTGACTGCGTGGCTAAATCCCCCAACAACTCGATTTTCAAGTTTGCTGATGACACCAACATGGTGGGTCGGATCTCAAACAATGAGGAGACAGAGTACAGGAACAAGATAGAGAATCTGGTGCAGCAACAATAACCTCTCCCTCAACGTGAACAAAGTGAAGGAGGTTGTCATTGACTTCAGGAAGCATAAAGGAGAACATACCCCTGTCTACATCAACAGGGATGAAGTAAAAAGGATTGAGAACTTACAGTTTTTAGGTGTCCAGGACACCAACAACCTGTCCTGGTCTCCCCATGGCGACAATATAATTAAGAAAGCCCATCAACGCCTCTACTTTCACAGAAGATTAAGGAAATTTGGCATGTCAGCTACGACTCTCACCACCTTTTACAAATGCGCCATAGAAAGCATTCTTTCTGACTGTGTCACAGTTTGGTATGGCTCCTGCTCTGCCCAAGACTGCAAGAAACGACAAAATGTTGTGAATACAGCACAATCCATCACACAAACCAGCCTCCCATCCATTGAGTGAAGGCATTTTGAGGAACGTTGTATATTTGGTCCTCCATCCATTGACTCTGTCTACACTTCCCACTGCCTCAGCAAAGCAACCAGCATAATTAAGGACCCCATGCACCCCAGCCATTCTCTGCCACCTTCTTCCATCGGGAAAAAGATACAAAGTCTGAGGTCATGTACCAACCGTCTCAAGAACAGCTTCTTCCCTGCTGCTGTCAGACTTTTGAATGGACCTACCTTGCATTAAGTTGATCTTTCTCTACATTCTATGACTGTAACACTACATTCTGCACTCTCTCTTTTCCTTCTCAATGAATGATATGCTCTCTCTGCATAGCATGCAAGAAACAATACTTTTCATTGTATGGTAACACATGACAACAATAAATGAAATCAAATGAAAATAAAATGGTATGCACTGCTGCTATTGCATGTCGGTAGTGGAAGAAGTGAATGTTTACAGATAGGGTGTCCAAACAGACTGCTTTATGCTGGATGGTGTCAAGTTTCTTGAATGTTGATGGAGTATTCCCCTCACCCTCTCATAGTCTAAAAGACGTGCTGGTTAGGTAAATTGGCCATGCTAAATTCTCCCTCAGTGTACCCAAACAGGCACCGAGTGTGGGGACCAGGGGATTTTCATAGTAACTTCACTGCAGCGTTGATATATGCCTCTCTTGTGACATTAATGAATAAATAAGGCCTGCGTGCTCTGCTTGCTGATGTATTGCTTGACATCTCTGCACCCTAGATCGTACTGAACTCCTTGGTGTGCGCTCCAGCAAGCACGGCTAGGAGTGGGGTCATGCTGACTCCCTGTTTCCCTCTCAGTGGGGACTGTTAAGTGCTCCATCAAGTGGAGAGTATTCTATTGTACTCCTCACTTGTATCTTGTAGATGATGAACAGGCTTTGGGAAGTCAGGGGGTGAGATATTCACCACAAAAATTCTTAGTATCTATTCTGCTTTTGTAGCCACAGTATTTATATGGCAGATTCAGTTTGTTTTTGGCCAAAGGTAACTTCCAGGAGATTGATAGTGGGGGATTCAGTGATGGTAATTCCATTGAATGTCAAGGGGTGACAATCAGATTCTCTCTTGTTGGAGGGGGTCATTGCCTGTTACTTGTGTGGCATGAATTCCCTTGTCATCCCAACTCTGGATATTGTTCAGGACTAGTTGCATTTGGACGTGGACTGCTTCATTATCTGAGGAGCTATAAATGGTGCTGAACATTGCATAGTGAAGATTCTCACTTATCTTTTGTGGAAGGAAGTTCATTGATGAAGCAACTGAAGATGCTTGGGCTTAGCACACTGCCTTGAGGAATTTTTGTACTGATGTCCCTGAACTGAGATGTTTGGCCTCCAACAATCACAGCCATCTCCCTTCCTCCAAAGTATGACTCCAACTATTGGAGAGTTTTCCCTTTAATTCCCATTGAGTCCAATTTTGCTCGGTCTCCGTAATGCCATACACCATCAAATACGGCCATGATTTCAATGGCTGTCATGTTCAGTTCAGAATTGTCACCATCAAAAAGGCTGGCTATCTCTATCTCGATCCACAGCCTATGTGCCACTAAACCCTCATCCATATCTCTGACACCTCCACATTCAACAATTGCTATGCAATTTTTGTGCACTCCTTGCCTTCACTCTTTGTAAGCTTCAAGTCACTCTAAACATATTCTGCCTTGCACTGTCCAGATACTTCATGCTTCCTGTCCTTACTGAACTACAATATTTCCCAGTTTCCTAACACCTTAAACTTAAAACTCCTTTCACTGTACATAAGTTCCTCCGTGACCTTGTCCCTCAATTTCTGTAAGCGTCCCCAGCCCTAACAACCGCTAAATTAACAGAGGAATATTATTTGTCGATAAAGATAGCTTTCCACACACAGGGGCAACTTTAAGCCTGCATATCCTATAGGAACCAGGCAAACAGGCAATAAGAATTCTCATTGGATTCTCATCCCCCAACATCCCACATTGACCCTTTGGAGCCAGGAATTGATTGGTGTCTTTAACATACAGATGTGGCTCCAATGATATCATTGATACAGACTGCTTTTTTAACTGAGAACCTGAAGGTAGCAACCAGTTCAGCTACTGTTAAAGCCCATTTTACTGGCACTCAGGAGGGGCAGCGGAGTGGTTTGCACTGCTGTCTCACAGTGCCAGTGTTTGATTCCCAGCTTGGGTCACTGTTTATGTAGACTCTGCACATTCTCCTCCAGGTTCTTTGGTTTCCTCCCACAGTCCAAAAGATATGCTGGTTAGGTGCATTGGCTATGCTATATCCTCCCTCAATGTACTTGAACAGGTGCTGGAGTGTGACGACTAGGGGATTTTCACAGTAACTTCATTGCGATGTTAATGTAAGATTACTTGTGACTAATAAATAAACTTTACTAGCACTTTAAAGAGGCAGATCTAGCAATATGACCATTATATTTTTCACAATGAATTTTGTGGTTAGGGATATGACACATTCTAAAAGACTGAGGATTGTAGAATGAAGAACAAACAGAGAAAAGTAGACAGTTTCACAGCACAGCACTGGTTCAGGCGCCCTTTAAAAATGGTGAACAGGACCCAATTCTGAGATTGATTTCATTGACCCTATTGATGAGTTATTAAATGGCAGAACAGACTTGAAAGGCTAAATGGTCTACTTTTGCCCTTGTTCCCATATTTCTTTCCCAGAGTTTTCATTTCAAGCAATTTCACAGGTACAGGGTAAGAGTACAGGCAGTCATCCTGCATGCAGCATTTCCACATTTGCCAGCAGTTTAAATGCCTGACAATTTTAGTAGAGCCCAGACTCTTCAGTAAGTAGATATAGTTCATAGTGTCCCTGAGGAACCAAACAAAAACAGTCACCTGTTGTTAGATTTTTTCACTGACATGTACAAAAGGAAATTTGTTATTTCAGTGTCACTAGTTAGAGTTGTACGCAAGATAGATGTGTTTTTACTGATTATAGGGCTCTGTGCTGCATGCAATTTGACCATCACATTGATCAGCATGACACAATAGTATGATCTCCATGGATAAACTGTAAATCAAAATAACAAAATTGGGTCATGCCCAAATAAAGAAATCACCTACAAGATTTCACTTTTTGCAACTTTAACATAAATCATAACCAATATAAACTAAACATGAATTAGGCAAAAAAATTTCAAATATAAAAGTAGAATTCATTTTAAATAGTCACTGCAGCAAAGATACATTTTACACAATGACAAGCATTTTCCTTCAGCACATATGGCATTACATAGCCATCCAATTCCACAACGTGCTGTTCTTCATTCACACAGGTAGGCTGGAGTCCTATCCAATACCAGGCTTTCACCCCTGAGTTTGACAAGAACAAGCATCATCAGTCCTGTCTCCCATGAGTCATGACAACCCTAATAGTGCAGCTTTCCAGAATTCCTTTGGTAATGTCCTAACTACGTTAGGGGTTGTTGGTTTTAAACGAAAAGTTCAAAGTGATTTGCACACAAATTCAAACGAACAACAACAGATATAATTCTCGGAGCTTTTTCCTGTACAGAGTACAAATTGAAAGTAAAACAACAACTTTTGCAACATGTTAATGACATCACCATTAAATCATGTAATAAGGCCTTTAAAGTATATGTAACTATTAAAATTATAACGCCAACAGTTAACACTCAGTTCATGGTTCAGCCACTTCTAGTAAAACACCAGATCTTTAGCATCACCAAGCTATTCACATAACCTTTCAGGTTTTTAGCCAATCCACAGAATGCCCACAAGACCTCTGGTCTCCTTTACCACCAAACAGAAAAACTGATGTCTTCCTAAAATTTCCTCCTCTCCATTTTCTCTTGTGCTTGCACCTATGTACTCCACAGCCTCCAGTTCTGTTTTGCCTTGCAACTCTGACCTAGGTTTCTGTCTTAATTTCTTGCCTGTTGTTATTGCTTCCAAGTCAAAGGTCACCAGGTCACATTGACCAGTATTCCTTATTATTCAAGAAAATTACAGTTGATCCTTACACAATTGATGCAAATTTTCACAAGTCTTTTTCAAACAGTCTTAAGAACAATTACAGATTCCACAGTGACTTTTTAGAGACTTTAACTGTTATGAATGTGCTCTTCTGCATTCAAAACTCTGTTTGGGATCTCTAGTAGTATAATAATTTGAAGTAATTTAAATCCCCAACAGTCCAGAACCACTTATCCCAGCAGGGGGCTCTGTTCACTTTTTAATTGTAATTTTAAGAGGTTATTCAAGAATTGTCTGTCTTTAATGTGGTTAGTGAAATAAATGTTTATTTGGTTTTAAAACAAATTGACTACTTGAGGAGACTTACACTTTTGAGTGGGTTTCGTGAATGAGAGATTTTTCAGCATGAACATTACATAGCATTCTACATAACATAGATTTATACTTACCTCTGTTCTTCAAGCATGAGATCTCTGTAGATATTTAGAAGTTTTTTCATCTCAAATTCAAAGATATGGCTCCCAAGGTCTGCCCTTTGTGGATACTTGATGCGTGGCTATGGAGGATACATGGGGAGGCATGGGTGAAATATGAGCCTGGTGGGGAGCTATTAGGTGGGAACTGAGAAGTAATTTTTTTTATTCTTCAATGGGATGTGGGCATCACTGGCTAGACTAGCATTTATTGCCCATCTCTAACTGCCTCTTGAACTAAGTGCTTTCTAGGCCATTTCAGAGCCAACCACATTGGATCTGAAGTCACATGTAGGCCAGGCCAGTCCAGGTAAGGATTTCCTTCCGCAAAGAGTAGTGAACTAAATGGCTGTTTATGACAATTGACAATGAATTAGTTAAACTTTTAAATGTAGGTTTTTAATTAATTTCAAATTTCAGCATCTGCTATGGTAGGATTCAAACCCAGGTCCACAGGTATCCTGGAACTCATGTTTATGAGTCCAGTGACAATAGCACAATGTCACCACCTCCCATGCTTGAGGGTCTGACATTTATCATTAAGTAAAAAGTCTGACAACACCAGGTTTAAGTCCAACCGATTTATTTGATAGTAAACTCACTAGCTTTCGAGGTTACCCCCTTCGTCAGATGAACAGAGAGCTCTGGCCTCAGACAGAGCATATAAAGCACAGACAGTTTACAGTTTACTGATTAGAATTCTAATCAGTAACCTCGAAAGCTAGTGAGTTTACTATCAAATAAATCAGTTGGACTTAAACCTGGTGTTGTCAGACTTTTTACTGTGTTTACCCCAGTCCAACACCGGCATATCCACATCATGACATTTATCATTAAAACTAGGCTAGTGTCCCAGTAAATAGAGAGGGATGGCCTGGACATCCACTCACTTCTACTGTGCCAACATGCCCCACCTCCCTTGAACTAAAATACGGTGAGTGGGAACCTTTTTAAAGGAGACATGTCTGCCAGATTGGGAAGCCAGATTCCTGACACAACCTTTCCACCTCCTCCACGAAAACCCAGTCCTCTAAGTTAGAATTGGAGATAGTCAAACATTGACAAGATGTCAGTTGGTGTAAAGTTTACAGCATTCTACATAGCATAGACTTATACTTACCTCTATTCTTTGAGTTTTTGCCTGTTGTGGTTCCCTTAGTATGATGTGATTAATATTTTGGTTAGTGAATCAATTTACTTTTGTAAGTGAAACAAGCTGACAATGTGACAGGAAGTAAATCAGCTCGTCCTGAAGATGGATGACTGAATGAGTTGCCCTGACCCTGATGCCATGCTCCTGAATAATTTGTTTCTTATCTTTGTTGAGCTGTAAGCTCGGTTTCTACCACCCATACACACTGCATGTTCATTTGATTTATTCACTTTCAATGTCAGGAAATGAATTGAAATTATTAGAGGCAGGGTCATGTTGGGAGACTAATGGAATGGATAATTACAAGCAGAATATGTACACAAAGCTGCTGAATTCTAGGTGAAGCTAATGGAGTGCATAAGATAGTGCTGGACAGCAACATTCTGTGACTGTATGTAAATATCTTCAGTTCAAATACTCAATCATGCTGTGTAATTTCCAGCAGTGAGATATATTACAGTCTGATATGATACATACTTTTCACCGCTGATAGCAGTCTGGACTTACTATTCCCTCTCTATTACAGGTGTAAACCTACCAATCCCATTGTTGCATATACTCACTGCTGTACTTGCAAATCACTCCAACCCAATTGAAACAGTCATGACTCTAGAGGTCTTTTCCATAACTTTCTTCCTTAGGCTCTGAATGTTTTGACCTAGAGTAGAAATCTGTGAGTCTCAAACATCCTCTGGTATCTCATCCAAATGGCTTATATGTGCAATTCTTCCCACTGGGTTGAATAGCAGGAACAATGGGTCATTTTCCCTCTTTAGTTCAAGGATTCTGAGACCAATTATAGTGCCCAAACTGCTGTCTTGGGTGAAAACGATTAACGCAGTGCAGAACAGAGATTTAATTTGGTTTCCTTAAGATCTATATGTTTCTGTACCACATAAATGTTCTTAATTCAATGATCTTGGGAAGGGCTCCCAGCAGAACACTTGTGCTTCCTAACATTCGATAGATAACTGAAGTATCAAAAATATAGTAATCCAGTTCAGCAGGGGAATTTCTTCTGATTCATCCATAGAAACAATATTATACACATTACGTATAGAATATTATCACTGTTCATGTTCAGATCTGATTAATCCTATTGATAACAATGTGTTGACAAATAAATGAATTCATAGATATACATTTGTCTCTTGTAAGTTGTAATTTGATAAAGAGAATAGAATTGGAGAAAATATATATTTACTAAACTTTGTGTTCTGCTTCTTCAATATTGCTCTGTCCTGCCATATCCCTCTATTGTTGTTCCTGCTTCTGATGTTCTCTTGTCAGAGAAACTCACTGATTCCAGTATTCCAGAATATGTTTGATATTTTCAGTATGTTTTATGTCTCCCTGTGACTAACATTTATCAGAGTCTCCGTGCCTTTCTCCTAGTTTGTGTGAATTGCACAGCAGGGGAGTTCTCACAACATCACAAACCTGAATATAGTTTATTTTGACCTGGAGGCATTCTCTTCCAATTTACATAGTTTGGTGTGTTAACAATAGCATTCCAATAGACTAGATCCTGTGGAGCTAGTCAGTGACACAATCATCTGTAGTTTAACAATCCCACATTCAAAGAGATAGCGAGTGTCCTCTCTCTGGTCGAATGGATGTTGTGTTTTTCAGATGTGCCTTAGAAGACTCAATATCTATTATTGATTTCTTCCCTGAGCTCCGATTGTGGTGTGATGAAAGCTATCAGCTTAATGTAAACTGTGATACTTTAACAAGTCACTCAGTGGCAATTCTGTGACTGACAGGCATCATAACTATCACTAGCTATAGTTACAGTGGGAAATAGGAAATCAGATGAACTCATTAAATGAGCTGTACAGGATTCAAAGAACATGAAGCTACTTCCTATCTGATTTGTTGTTTACTCAATTAAATTAATTGCAAAGGATGCCCCATTGCCTATTTCAATTCTTTGTGTGTCTCAGATCCTGGGGAATTAACAGAACCAAAGGATACATTTTTAATTGCTTGCTCCTAACATGTACCATCACATACCAAAATGCAAATTAGGAAATAATGCAAGAAAGACTACCATATTCCATGTATTAACTGTACTGGATTGAACTATAAGCAGCTAACTCATGTGCAAATATTGCAACATGCTAATATTTTCTCTCATAGAATCCCTACAGTGCAGAAGGAGGCCATTCGGCCCATCAAGTCTGCAGTGACCCAATCCCACGAGGCCCTATTCATGTAACTCCACACGTTTACCCTGCTAATCCCTGACACTAGGGTCAATTTAGCATGGTCAATCAACCTAACAAGCACATCTTTAGACTGTGAGAAGAAACCAGAGCTCATAGGGGAAACCCACACAGAAATGGTGAGAATGTGCAAACTCCACACATACAGCGAGCCAGGTCAGGAATCAAACCTGAGAGCTTGGCACTGTGAGGCAGCAGTGCTAACCACTGTGCCATCCCATACTTCTCATGGTCTCAACAAGTAAGGCTTTGCTTAAAGTATGGATAACTACAAAAAAAATCACTGTTTAATGAACAAATATAATACAGACAGGGAAAGAATTAGTGTAGACAGAGTTTTACTCTGCTGCAAAAGCATGATGTACTTCACATGGGAATGCTTGATGGGACAATGTAGACGGAGTTTTGCTCTTGTTCCAAGCCATACCTAACATGAGAGCACTTGATGGGACAATATAAAGGATTTTGCTGTGTATCTTATTCCATAGCACACTGAAAAACGAATACCTGCAAAACAGCCATTATGAAACTTAACATGCACGTTCTTGGAAGGTGTGATGCCTGAGTCATTTCCTAAATAAATATCATGTTCTTAAATAACATTAAAATATCACCTTTCACTTGAGACTCACATGTAATTGTCTTGCAATCCTAATCTCCCCAGGGACCCTAGGACAAATTAATTCAGCTTTCTTAAAGGGAGCTTTGCAAGTATCAGGGAATCAGTAAAATTCCCTCAGTAGCATTATATGCTACTTAACCAGGGAAATTGATGTCTCATGGTCTGAAAGATTGACAGCATTTCCAGACAGTGCAGCCGCAATGTGAACCTCGACAGATTTCAAAAGCGGCTGTTACTGCGAATGAGATTTAAATTACTACTTCAGCTGTACACAGGAACTACACTGATCCAAACCGCCATAATTACTTAACCTCAGCTTTGAATCTATGTGACTTAATCACAGGCTCAGATTGAAATGACTGATTGGAACTTTATTTTCTCCCAATGCATAAAAGAAGGTTATCTCGGAATTAAATACAGCCACTTCCATCACAAAATTTGAATGGCTGTTGCCACTGAGCTCAGGTGTGACAGTCAAATGGCATAAAGGATACTGACTGCACTTGATGCAATCTTGTTTCTTTTTTTTAAATCTCATTTAAGTGAAGAAAAATAAATTGTGAAGACTGACAAGAGGTCCAATATGACCAAAGAGGAATTTGTGACTAGCACAGTGAAGACTGACACCCATCTTCACTGCTGACAGACACAATCAACCTGTTCCATTCTTTTGAACATGCTCAGCAGTTTCAGAAATCTTTATGAATATTTCTGTATTTTTATTAATTGAAACAGTAGTTTGGTATGTAATTATAGTTAAGTGTTAATAGCATCTTTCTGCTGCTAAAAGTGCAGTGGCCTCTTATGGATGAAATCATTTTTATTCTCTTTATTCTGGAGTTTGGAATCAGGCTTTTGTATCTGGATTCATGTGTTAAGTAGTCACTACAGTGAGTTGGATTTTCCTATTTTCTATGTTTCTATGCCTTACACACACACACATACACGCTCAAAATTCACACACGTAGACAAATAGATTACAGAGTCGGGAGGTTTGGAAGTCCAGTAGAATTAAATGGGTAAATGGCTGTTGGAGGCTGGGGATTTGGCTAGCTTCAGGCTGAATGTTATGGTCCTGCTGCTTTCAGCGTAAGATGATTTAAATCGGTACATGGACAATTTCTTCTTGAAGCAGCAGTGCTGGGTTGCGTTCTTTAGAAAATCTGTCTGCAGCAAACGGAGATCAAATTCAGCAGACATATATCTAGCTGGATGGAGAGAGAAAGAGAAGTAACCCACACAGGGCCTTGTTTCTTCAGAGTCTCAGTCGCTTGCCCTGTTCTGCAGAGACAGCAGATAGTTAAACACACAAAGAGTTGGCTTGTCACATGAACGTTATCTCTTCAACTGCTCTGTGTTACAAATATAGCCATGGTTACTGTATTCCAGTTACCTTAAATAGATCATGGGTGGGGATTCCCTCTCCCAGCCAGGGTCCCATTGTCCAAGTGATTCTAGAATCATAGAATCATCCCTACAATGCAGAAGGAGGCCCATCAAGCCTACACCAATAACAATCCCACCCAGGTCCTATCCCCATAACCCCACACGTTTACCTTGACACTAAGGGGCAATTTAACATGGCCAATCAATCTAACACGTATATCTTTGGAAAGTGTGAGGAAACTGGAGCACCCAGAAGAAACCCACACAGACACGGGGAGAATGTGCAAGCTCCACACAGATAGTGACCCAAGGCTGGAATTGAACCCAAGTCCCTGGCGCTGTGAGGCAGCAGTTTTAACTACTGTGCCACTGTGCAGCCCTGGTGGTCTAATGTCTAATGGTTTATCTTCACCCAGTTGAGTACCCAGATGATTGTCCAGACTCTTTGTTGATCAGAAAGGGGATGCCCTCCAGCGCACATTTAATGTATTTGCAAAGTAAACAATTGCAGCATAAGGAAAACCTTTTTCACACAGTGAGTGATTAGGATCTGGAGTACAGGGTGAAGACAGGTATTCAAGACAGAATTGGACTGTTATCTGAAAAGGAAGAATCTGCAGGGCTAGGGTCAGGAAGTAGGAGATTAGCATTAAGTGAGTTGCACCTTCAGAGAACTAGGAAAGATCCTATGGTCCAAGTAGCCTCCTCCTGTACTGTAACCATTCTGTGATTTGTTGATTATTTGCACAGCGTCTTGATGTTAATTTGATCCACAAAAGAAAGGCTCTAAAAAATCTGTGGGTTGTAATTCCATTGCCTCCCTAAGTTGTCTGTACACAAAAATGCCTTAGTTGCATGGGACAGGTGGATCTGCCTGAAATCCTCCCTCCCAAAACCCAGCCATGGTGTGGATTTCAATGCTCAACACCCCCATTCCAATCAGGTGGAAAAAATGCTAAAGTAAAATACAAGGGTACGTAAGGAGCCTGTGGCTGCAGTTGGGAGGTAGGGGGAGGGAGGGGTGGGGGGTCTAATACATGACCCAGGAGGTGATTAATCGTCAAGTTAGATCCTTGGGTTGAGATTTCCTTTAAGGAGCACTGGCCAATCTTCTGCAATTGCCAGCAACAGCTTTCCACCACTGGCTTCTTCTCCTGGCAGTCAGGCAGATTAAAAGGGGGGAAAGTAAAAATATATTCATGGGATCCTACCATCAAATTTAGATTTTGTAGCTGGATGCAGAAAACCTCCAATTCCTCCCAACTTCCCAGTGGTTGGGGCCTCAGTCTATGGTCAGCACAAGTAAACCTGCTCATAGCAGCTGTGCTTCCCCAACCCATTAACACCTATGGTAATAACTTGATGTTGGGATTGTGGTCTGGATCTTCAGAATGCAAGAATATTTTTTTCCAATTTGAATGTAACTCCCTTTATAATGTATTTGCAGGGACAACTGACTGGTTTCATCTTGGAGGCGGAAGAAGGAGTTTGTTGGAGATGGGAAGAAAGTTCCCCTCTCCAAGCTAGCACACCTCTGCTAGATTTTCCTATAAAGGTAGGTGCCTGCCAATGGCAGTCATTTTAAGAAATGTTCTCACCGTGGAAAGTGAAATTTTCAAACATAAAATGCAAAGTAAAAGACAAATACATTCTTAGAAATTAGGAAGAAGTGTGTCAAAATAGAGTTTTGTGGATAAATAGAATAAAACTAATGTTATAGCTAAAAACAACAAAGGATCATCACAATGCATATGGAAGTATGACACAGTTGTCAAAAGGGAGATTAGAAGGGTTAAAAGAAATATGAAAAGTGATAACAATCAAGTAAAATGAATAGTTAAAGTTAAAAAAGGATGGAACTGCTCAAGCTAAAGAGAAAGTCACTTGCCAAAATTTTGTACATATGGCATTATAGCCATGAGCACGCTTGTGCATGTGCGTGTGTGTGTGTGTGCGTGTGTGTGTGTGTATAATGTATATATAATACTGCATTGATTTTTTTAGCTGAGGTTAAATTGAGAAGTATCAGAGCATATTGAATGACTGATAGAGCAAACAATAAAAAAGAAATCAATTAGGAAGAGGTGGATAAGAGATTGAGATCTGATGGTCAACATCTTAGGCTATTAAAGCAAGTCAAACAGGAGCTAATGAGGCCCTAGTATGAATTTTTTAGTCCTCGCTTAATATGTAGATTTTGCCATTGGACTGCAAAATAATTAATTTAACTTTAATGTTAAAGAAGGAAGAAAAAGACAGAAAGGGTAATTATGAACTAATTAGGCTAAAATGGGCAAACTTTCTTCCTGTCTGCGAATAGCTCAAATATTGTGGTCCTTTATTTGCTGTCCTTTTAAGTTTTCCGCCAGCGCCATTTTGATTGAGGCCTTCACCAGCAAAAAAATGAAAAGATTTAAATTGAGGTCCAGTGGTATGAATAGAGCTACAATACAATTTTTAATGGAAAAGACAGAACCATTTGCAGGTACCAGTATGAAATGGCATTTTGGACCCACAGAAGTGCTGCGTTCCCAAACACTGACAATAAGGACTTGGAACAAACTACTTCATTCACTAGCTGAGCAGCTACTCCATGCTTGTGCTCTGCCCGAATTCCAGGGAACTCCCATGCTCCCATCACGTGACCCCTCTTGTAGCTACATCATCGTGTGACCACTCAGTCTATAACTTCCCATTTTAAGTTGGGTGGTATTGAACAGTAACTGTATGAAGCCTTATATAGCATACAGGTTGAACAGACTAACAACATATAATTATCTACACATGGGGAGGCATGAATTAAGCTGTTAGGAGTCAAAGGCCAGTTGTAAATGAGGTAGTGACACGGTCCTGGAACCTATGTTTGGTTTGATCACACACCCTGGGCATGTGGTTTGGTGGGTCTGTATTTTTTCTCAGAATGGTGTCCTCAGTGTGGATGACCCAGGGCATTCTATCAGTGCACTTGGTGAATGCAGGGCTCACTGTGATGACCTTTGGAGGAGTCTGCATGTCCGTTGGTGTAGGAGGCCTGTGTTGTAGACTGAATGACTGAAGTGCTGTGTTATCTGTTGGTATTAGTTCCAATACCTGAAATAGTTGACAGTGTTGCATACATAGTGGTCACTTTCTGAGGCTGCCATGTAATTGTTCGGTTGCAGGGCATGGTAGTGTACCATTGCCAACTTGATGCTACATGCGGTCTCAATCTTGTCCATCTGACCAGGTGTTACAGGACTGAGTCTGTGGGCATTTCGACCACAGTACATTTTGCTTCTCAGTGGGCGTTGCATGAAGGTACCATTCACGTTTGGGCTGCAGCAGAGCCTTGGCAGTAGGAATTGTCATCCTGGTACACCTGAATTAGGGTCATTGTGCTAACAAATGCAAACTCTGTCATGGAAGATTTCATAGGCTGAGGAGTACACTACAGTAATCTGTGCGATTCCGGGCACATTATTGAGAAAATGCATAGCTGAGCGAACTGCCCGTTCCATCAGGCCGTGGGACAGTAAGTTTAGAGGGCTGCTGGTGAGATGTTCAAAGTCAAAGTGTGTGTGTTTTGAAATTCTGTGTAGATGAATTAGCAAGTATTGTCTGTCGTGAGTCTCTGAGGGATGCCATATGTGGTAGACTGTGCCACTCATCATGTTTGGCAGGTTTAAACCACCTGGAATATGAATCAGCTAAGACTAAATGTTGTTTACCATCAACTGCTGTGAATGACCATGGGAGGTCTTTCATCTCATGTTAGCGCAAGGGTTCTTTTGCTTGATGTGGCTTGAATGTATTGCATGGTGCACATCTGGAAACATCCCTTTCTATGTCTATTTACATGGAGGGCCAGTGTAGTGATTCCTTGGTCCTGTATCTGATTGTTTCCAATCTAGGGTGCCCTGGTGAAATTATTGGGTGTTGTGCCTCTGAAGAGGAGTAGAAATGATAAATCACTGGCCACTCAGTATGAATCCATCCTGTCAGGTGAGTTGAGAAGAATGTGCAGAGCTTGTGGGGAAGCTCCCTTGAAGACTCTGGCCAGCCCCTCATGATAATGTCATGCAATTGCCTGAATGTGTTGTCCGCCTGTAAGGCATCTTTGAGTTCCTGCATTCTGCAAGAGGAAAGCACCACAATGGCCATGATGTCTATATCTTCCTCACAATCTGCCTGGTCAGTAGTGGGTAAGAAGGCTCTGTAAAGTTCATCAGACAAGCACACTCCTTGCCAGATGTGTAGATAATGCCAAGACTGTGGTGTTGTAGATTTAGCATCATGTGCTGCAGCCATACATATACAGTGTAGAGGGGCTTTTATAAAATAGCTATGAATGGCTGATGGTCAGCTGCAACAGTTGCAGGACAACCATATATGAAGTCATTACATTTCTGACAGAGCAAGGAGTTCCTTTTTAATCTGTACATAACAAGTGTCAGTTTCAATGAACACCTTTAATGCAAAGGTTACTGGTCTCCCATTCTGGATTCAGATTGCACCATGTCTATACTAGGACACGTCTGTTGGAAAAGGTGCAGGTGCTCGAATGTCAATGTATTGTAGAATCGTGGGGCTATGAATGCCTGTTTGAGTTTGTTGAATACCACTGTGTGGCACTCTTGCCAGTACCATTTGGCATCTTGGTAGAGGAACTGACAAAGAGGTCCAGTGACCTCACTGTAACATGGAATGTATGTAGAACGATAATTTGTCATACCAAGGAAGCACTCTAAAATGCACTTGCCCACAGAGATGGCCATCTGTTGTATAATTATTGTCCCGTTTGGATTGGGCTTCACCCCATTGGCTAAGAGTAAATGGCCCACATAAGGAACCTGGTTGACCCTGATTCTGCATTTCACAGGGTTAAGCTTCAGCTGTATGGTCCTGATTCTGTCAAGGATGAGAAGATGTGCATCAAGTTCTTGCATAGTAAAACCCCAAACCAGGATGTCATCGATGATGATTTCATAGGGTTACTCCATGCACTGCTGGAAGACCTGACTCCCAGTGGAAATCCCGTAGGGCATAGAAAGAAAACTACATGAGACGTGGATGTGGGAAGTTTCAAGGATTCTTCATTTGGCAAGATATGTCAGAACCCACATTTTGTATCCACGATGCTGAAAAACCTTACATTTGACATATTTTATATAACGCGTGCTACTATCTTCATAGGATGATGAGGCCTGAGCCGCTCCTTGTTCAAGTGCACTGCATCAATACATATCCTGACCATGACATTTTTTTTTATAGCAGCCACCATTGCCGAAGCCCATTCTGTGGCTTCATCTATGAGAGTTATGACACTCAGTGTTGTCATCCAATGCAGGTCATTGGCTATTTTCTGCTTCATGACTACTGATACACTTCTCAGAGCATCAATTATCGGTGGTACCTAGTCTTGTGTAGTATAACATTGGTAGTTTACCAATGACAATACAGTTGATGAGATTTTTATATTCCATCATTCGTGGGGCCTGAGGTTTTAAAATACTCATCTTTGGACCAAGTTAGATGAGCTCCAGTGTGATGCTGTCCTGAAGACCTAATTGTGCCTTTATATTCTGATCAATTATATAAAACTTGAAACTGCCTTGTGTGCAGTGAAGAATGGCCATTCCTTCAGTGCAGATGGTTTGTCAGCCATAAACCATGAGGTCCGGTACTTTAAATGGATCTGGTTCCCATAGCATATAGCTGGGCAATACATTACACTTTACTCCAGTGTCAATCTTACCCTTCAGGCTTGCATTGCTGAAAATCATGTCGCAGATGGGAAAGATCTCACCCCTTTCTGTTATGATGTTGACACTCTCATAATAGAGTATTATTGGAAGCTTAGTAGTTTTACTGCTTTGACTGAGCTCCAGTTTGTTCACCTTGTTGACACTCATATCCTTGAAGGATTGACTGGCTACAATGCAGTTTGTGGCAGAGGAAGGCTGCTGTGTTTCTGATCTACAGCATTTTATGAAATGATTCCACATGCCGCATTTATTGTAGCATTTACCATATGTGAACACTTGAGGGTGATGACCATTCCAGTTCGGGTTAGGCCTAAAATCTCTGCTGCTTTTTTCTGACTGTTACTTTAACATGCAGTTGCTGATGGCTGTTTGTTGCTTTAAATCTTTCTCTCGTGGCAGCAACTTACGGACAAGATTGCTGTGGGCCCTGCAGCCTATTTGATCCTTGACTAACTCATCAGCAAGGGTGATAAATGCACATTTCTTTGCAAAGATTTTCAAGGTTACTGTGTAAGATTATATTGATCCATCTACTCTTTGTTTTGTTGACTTAAATGTGTGCCTGTCAAGTATTATAATTTTTACCAGAGAATAAATGTTCTCAAACTATTTTTTAGAAGGATTTTGGGGTCCTCTTAATCCTCCTCCGATTGGAAAACAAATGATTCAAACTTCTCACCAAGACCGGGCCCATTGACTTCAAGGTATAAGCTTGTACATTTTTGGATTTATCAGATAATGCAGCCCTGCAATAAATATACCACTCTTACTCAAACTTTTCCCAACACCCTGTAATGTTCATGTCGAAAATGAGTGGGTCACTGAGGCAAAGTTCTTGTGCCATACTGCCAACTCCTGACACCATGTACAAGTGCTGGATTTCCAAACACTGACAACAAGGACTTGTAACAGACAATACTTTACTCATTAGCTGAGCAGCTTCTGTATGCTTGTGCTCTGCCTGTGCTCTAGGGAGAACACCCATGCTCCCATCATGTGACCCCCTCTTGTAGCCATGTCATCATGTGACTATAGTACACAGAAGCAATTTTGAAGACGCACTCAGATACTTCAATCATTAGAATCTGTTTGCAGTTCAACTGGTGGTAATATTTGTATCTTAGAATTTATTGTTTTTTTCTGTTTCCTTCAATTCGAAGTGTTCAAGAAGCTCAGTAAAAGACTGCTCAGTCATTGAGAAGACAGTTACCCTACACTTTACTCTTATTAGAGGAAGAGGAGCCGAAGGTGTAACATCAGCTTTGGCATCTGGTTGGAAAAGTTCAGGGAACTGCAGTTAAAGCACTAAACATGAATGTTTATTTATTAGTCACAAGTAAGCTCACTGTAATGAAGTTATTGTGAAAATCCCCTAGTGGCCACACTCCGGCACCTGATCGGGTACACTGAGGGAGAATTTAACATGGCCAAAGCACCTAACTAGCACATCTTCCAGACTGTCAGAGGAAACAGAAGCACCCCGGCGGAAACCTGTGCAGACACAGGGAGAATGTGCAGACTCAGCACAGACAGTGACCTAAGCTGGGAATCAAACCCAGGTCCCTGGTGCTGTGAGGCAGCAATGCTAACTGCTGTGCTGTTGTGCTACCCATAAAGCCTACTGCACCTGGTATTCCCAGGTGGTCTCCCATCCAAGTGCTAACCAAGCCTGAATCTGTTTAGCTTTCGAGATCAAGCATTTTCAGACTAGTTAAATGGACTAAAAAAGGAACAGGGCTGTGCACAGATATTCTTCCACTGGCCGTAGGGTTTTTAATCAGCTTGTTACCTACTTCTGAGAAGCAGTGCATCAGGATTCTGTCAAAGACACATATAGAAAAACCTTCAATCTACTCTCCCAGCTGGCCATGCAGTGAAAGTAACTATGGCGCTCATTATTTTCATCTTGGGCAACTGCCAGGCTTTTTTTCAGATGGAATTAATCAGTGTACAATCCAAGCCTGGATCAGGCAGGTCACTGATTACCCCTTTGTCAAGGTCAACCAATTGTAATGCTCCTCATGGCCACAAGCAGCCAACACAAAAGTACCGTATGATTTGTTAGCATTCAGATCTGTTAACGTTCAGATTTCCCCAAGTTCAGGCTGTGATTGACGACACAGAGTTATCGGGGCCAGCGGCTTCAAGAACAGATAAAGCTTCCATTTGTTTAATGTTCATCTAGTGAGTGATCACACAGATCTATGCCCACTTTCCTGGTTACCTGTCATGTGGCCAAGACACTAAATCAGGCTACCTTGCCCAGCTCTTTCACTGAGCTCAGGAGACCAGAAGCTGGCCACTTGAGGACACTTAAACTTTACACCTGTTGCATGAAACCTCAAATGTGAACAGGTTTTCAACCATTGAAAAACAGAAAAAGCAGGGTCAGGGCTGCAGTTTGCAACTTGCTTTGTACAAATAATATTTATTTAGGGCGGTAAGGTAAAACAGTGGCTAGCACTGCTGTCTCACAGCACCAAAGACTCGGAATCAATTCCCGGCTTAGGTCACTGTCTATGTGGAGTTTGCACATTCTCCCCATGTCTGCATGGGTTTCCTCTGGGTGCTTCAGTTTCCCCCCACAGTCTAAAGATGTGCAGGTTAGGTGAATTGGCCATGATAAATTCTCCCTCAGTGTACCCAAACAGTGCCGGAGTGTGGCGACTCGAGGAGTTTCACAGTAACTTTACTGAAGTGTGAATGTAAGCCTACATGTGATTAATAAATAAACTTTAAAACTTTAAAAACAAATTGTAGCTTGACCTTGCAGATTGAACCAACCAGGCCAAATATCAGGGTAGGAAAGCAATGGAGAAAAAAGGAGTTTTAAAGGAGGGGTGCTCACTAAGGAGCTTCCCAACTAGAAACCACCTTAACTCTCATCAATGGATAGCATTTTTTTTATTTTCATACAGAAGGAGCTGATGATGGTCACCAAAATTTGACCACAATAATATGAACAGTCAGATTTTAACATTTGGTCTCTAATTATGGGGAAACCAAATATAGATTGAGAGACGCAAAAGATCAGAGATTAAAAGCACTTTGAGGCTCCAGCATAAGTTGAAAAATTATGTAAATAGGAGTTATACTGATAATTTTATGAAATTCAACCTAAAATTAATGTATAAGGACACACTGGCAAACAATTTTGTTTTTTTTTAATCTTAAATGTATGCTTTTGTAGGATCACAACATTACATCAACCAAGTTGCTTTTCTCGGCTAACATTATTGTAACATCCAAGGATTATTCAGCGCAATTGCGTAAGGATTGAAATCGATTTTAGCTCAAGCTCAGTGCAGCTACAATTGCTGAAAAATGTTTCAGTTTCAGCTCTCTTAAAATTTCAGGACGAAGACAAAATTAAATGTCAAATTTTTGCCTGACGATTTGCCTTACCATTTTCTGTGTCACCGAAATGAGAAGGGCTCACAGAGATAAGCATGTTTCACATTAATTGAAGAAGTATGCTTAATATCTGGCAGAATGGCACTTCAACCCCCTACTCAGGGTGTGTAGCATGCAGTCCCATTCAGCAATATGGAGGGCATCATCAGTACCATGGTCAGAGAATGGCAATGTCTTATACTGTGCCTTCCCCTCATCACCGCACCACCACCCCCCCCCCTCCATTTTGGGTCAGCATCCTCTATCAGAAGTAATCTCCAGTACACTTAATGCAGCAATCTGTTCCAAGGTTTCTTTTTACTATGTTACAGTGCCCTCTTGTGCCAAAGTGATTTCTACTCCTGCTACTCACAGAGGAAGAGCTGCATTTGACATGCCCAAATGTTGCAATAAATTTTTACAAACTGTTAGTTAAGCCTCAGCCAGAATATCCAATTCTGGCACCATATTAAAGAAGTGAAGGTCTTGGAGAAGTCCAGAAGAGATTCACTTAGAATGGTGCTACTGATGAGGAAGTCAGTTATGTTGATAGATAGAGAAGCTTGGATTGTTCTCTGTAGGGCAAGAAAGGTCTGAGGAGTTTTAGTGGAGGTGATCACAGTAAGGTAAGGCTTTCATGGAGGGGATAAGGAGAAACTGCTTTCAAAGGCAGGAGGGTCAATAATCAGATTTAAGATAACAGACAGAAAAAACCTTGTTGGGAATTGAAGAGAATTGGTTTCATGTGGGTTGATTTGATTTTGACTATGTTGTCTGAAAGGGTGGTGAAAGATTAATTGACAGCAATTTTCTAAAGGGAACTGGATATATACTCAAAAAGGAAAAAATGGAGAAAGAACAGGAGAATGGGTCTAACTGGCTGGATGTCAAATAATTACATCTGAATAATTACAGAGCCAGACAATTGCCTTGCCAATGGCTATCTGGAGTTTTTTAAGCCCAACTTCAAATTTACACAATGTGAGTCAGTGCTCGGCGTGCACCATGATTTTAAAGAGTTTAGAAATGTTACTGTAGAAGATTGAAACCATGTGGACAGACAGTGGGGCCTGCAATGAGAACATGGTTCTGGTGTTTTCTCCTGCCATAGGTCCTCAGCTGTTACACTCAATGTGATGGGTTTACCCATATGCAGTGGCATGAGGGAAGACTTTCTGTTGGCTAGTTTAGGAGGTCCTTGAATAAGGGCAGGCTTGGGTTGGAGTGGACCTTTTCCAATAGCTCATCTGTTGCAATCTCCTTCCTTATTTGGAGGTTTGATGCTGGTGTATTGGTACCATACCGCAGTACAGTATTCTGCAAATGAGTATGTGGTGTGTTATGTGCCTATGACCCTTTATATTTGAAAGTATGATTTTTTTCAACTTTCAAATGACAGGAAAGTTTGTGATTTGAACTGAAACTGATCAAGCTACTGAAAAAATCAAGGCCACTTTTCAAGATGTATAAAACACTGATGAGGCCATAACTGGAGTATTGTGAGCAGTTCTGGTCACCATATTACAGGAAGGCATAAGTGCTCTGAAGACAGCATATTGTATAGAAAAGTGTAGCAATGAGGATAGATTGGGGTTATTTTTCTTGAAATAAAGAAGGCTGGGAGGGTGAGTTCATAGAGGTACACAAAATTATGAGGGGAAGAGATCAAGTGGACAGGATAAATTTGTTTCCCTTGGTGGAGAATTCGAGAAGCAGGGGACATAGATTCAAGATTAATGGCAGTGGGCATAGAGGGATCATGACAAATAACCTTTTTACGCAAAAGGTGGTGGGTGTCTAAAATTCACTGTCCAAGTTGGTGGTGGTGGCAGAGACGCAGAAGATCCCACTGGTATGAACAACTGAAAGATCTCACCCGAAAAGTGTCATAGACTGTGTCAAGAAAGTCTTCAATCGAGGAAACAAGCTGAAGACTCTCCCTCTCTGTTTTTCACACAATTTGAGAAACCACCTCTACAAAAGTCTATGAGCAAACTGAGATTATGTGTGTGTGTGTGTGTGTGTGTGTGTGTGTGTGTGTGTGTGTGTGTGTGTGTGTGTGTGTGTGTATGCACAGGTGCATGTGTGTAATTTGTTTGATTGGCTCCTATTACTTACAGCTTAAATATTTGTAAAGAGAAACTTAAATTTTTGTTGTGACTAACCAAGGATGTTGAATAGAGAGAATAGAGGTGAGCCAATTCATCTCTTCTCACCTGGGCATAACTGATGGCAAGAGTAGAAGTCCTCAGGATATTGACTGTGAAAACCATGACGTACCAGCTAGTTTATTCTTGAGGTTGATGTGGGGTATAATCCTTTTTGTAGTCTTGCTGAGGAGCTGTTTGTACATGAAGATTTTGTCAATGTTGATGCCTAAATAATGAAGTTGGGAATTGTGCTAGGCTCTGGCAATCCAGGGTGATCAGTTCTCCTTGGTGCTGGCATTGTGGAGGTGGAATGTGCTAGAAACTGTTTTACTGATGCTTGATTGTAGGCACCATGTTTCTAGTGCTCATTGTATATGGCAGCACGGACATTCCAATTTAGAGAAAGTTGGAGCCTGTATGGTACAACAAGTGTCATCTGCATACTTCTAGAGTGGGTTACAGGAACTGTTGATATTTTGACCTGCAGGTGATATATTCATTAGTTTATATCATATTTAATTCATTTATAATATATTGCAATCTGCATTCAAATCAGGATAGCAGCTGCAAAAGATATCGCCACTCCTTCACTGTCGCTGAGTCAAAATCCTGAAATTTCCTCTCAAATAGCACTGTGTGTGTACCTATATCTCAGACAGTGCAGTAGTTCAAGGAGGCAGCTCATCACTACCTTCTCAAAGGAAACTAGGGACAAGCAATTAATGCTGGCCTAGCCAGAAATGCCCATATCTTACCCACCATCCCGCTCCATGAGCCCATCTGATACCCAACCATGACCTGGACCTGCTATCCAAACACATTCCACTCGTCCAGCTCACTGTGACTGCTTGGTGCCAAGTTCAACCCCCAGAACCCCACTGTTAACAGCACTGACTCCACCCTTTAGAACCTTCTATCAACCACTCCTGCCCAGAAATTCTCCCTATTACAAAATGGCCACACCCATGATTCTAGGCACTTCCTTCCCCTTTATGTCCCTGAATCCTGCTGCTTTCCTCCCTCTGTGCATCCTTCTCTCTCTGCTTTGTACAGTCTGCCTCTTCCTTCCTGGACAGGCCTGCCTAATACCCCTTAGAAAGCAATCTTGCTCCCTCCATCCCTCTCTGCCTCAGACAGCCCTGATTGTTAGACTGCAGCATTTCTGTGCCCCCCTCCCGCCACGCTGCTCTCTACCTTGAACAGACCTGCTCCATTACCTTTTGATTGCTGCCACTTAATCTAAATCATCACTTGTTGTGGAACAATGCTCCCAAAAGAAGGAAAAGCAGCTGCTACTCATTCTAGAGTCAATGGATGCACAAACCACCCAGCACTCTTAAAAGCATTCTATAAATAAGAAACAACAGGAATGAAGTCAAGAACCTAGAATTGGATCCCAGCCAGTACTCCTTCGCATCTCTGTGGCACCATGAAAATCCAGCCCATTGCCTTTTACCTAGATGATGAATTGTTGTCAAGGTATGGCTTGCTCCAGGACCGTTTCAACCATGCAGGATTTTGTGTGGCTTTATAGTGTTCAGTTTGTAACTGTGGTTTAAAATAAATACTTGGGAGCTTCCTGAATGAGTTTTTGGAACTTTCTCTGCAACACCATTCTTCTTTTGCTTATTTCTTTATCTTAGTCATATTGAGGGAAATTATTTTGAAAAGAACATGAGTTACTTCTCAGAAGTCCATCTCAAATTATCCCACTATGTGCCATGATAGAGATTTAGTATTATGTGATGCAATTAGCACTGTAATTTGATAAGACATTTGATTAGACATTTGATTAGAAATTTTATCTCAACTACCTTAATTTCTGCTAATGCCACTAATCAATAATACATAGTGACTTTGTCAATACATTAAAGAAGGAATAGCTGCAATTCTAACACACATACAAATCCTAATAAATACATAAGCAAATTAGACTTCCCATCACCCAAAGAGAGATAGCGCTTGTGCCTGAGTTATCATTTATTGAGTGATGTGTGTTGCATTTATCATATTTGCCGAAGAGGTTCAGAAGCATAGAATCAAAACAGTAACTATATATTGTAGAATATAACTAAGCACAGATATACAAGACAACAGGCTTCTTCAGTCCAAGCCATATCCCCATTCAGACTACCAGATTACTACTATTAATTTACATCATTATGTTGGCAGTGTGTTTTTCCTAGTCCCACATGAACCATTTCAGCCCCAAACTTACACCTCTTTATCAAGTCTTTATCCAAATATATTTGCGTTTATATTTACATGCTATCCCTACTCTCTCAAGTTGCTGACTTCACTAGTTTAAATGGTATTGAGTTATTGCAACTCTCCCTTTCATTTTTTTCCAAGACTTGGAGGATTGGTAGTCTCAACTTGGATTTGTTTGTTCTGGATTGGCTGTTCTTCAGTAAAAGTTGCAGTAGTTTGTAGTTTGTTCAGGTTTGAAGTTCAATACTTGACTCTTTTCTTCCTCTCTTTGTGCTTTTCTCTATCAATAATTTTGCTTTCATGGTTGGATGTCATGGGTTCATCCCTTTCTTTATATTGACTATGATTCCTATCCTTGCTCATCGATTTGACAGTAACTCTTTCAAAATAATTTTGTCAGCCATGCTTCTAAGTGATGACTCCATGAAGCCCCTGGTTCATAATGTTTTGGAGGAATCCTCAATTGTGGCCCCCTGAACTGAGGAAAGCAATTGATTAATGTCTTGCTGTCTCAGTAACCCTGATGTGGTCAGAAAGCTAATATAGAACCTGAGAAGCCACAGAAATGTTATTCTACGGAATGAGGCCATTCAACCCATTGTGTCTTTGCCAGTCAAAAAAAAACTCCATCACCCACTCTGTGGTTTACAGGTTACAGAACTTTAGATGCAGATCCAGATGCTTTATAATTCAGTTTAATATTTCAGATTCAACCATCAGCTTAAGCAATAAATTCTGAATGCCCAAAACCCTTTGGGTGACAAAGATTTCTCTTGAATCCCTCCTAATTCCTCTACCTTAAATGTACATCCCCTGGTAACTGACCCTTCAGCCAGGGAAACCAAATCTTTCCCATCTAACCTGTATACCTTCCTCATTAGTTTGTACACCTAAATTAGACAAGGGTTCTGCTATTTACAGTATAATTCATACCTAAATTTGATCCTCCAAAATGCATCACCTCACATTTGTTTGGATTAAACTCCATGCGCCATTTCAGTGCCCAAGTCTCTAATCTATCTATATCCTGTTGTATCCTGACAATCCCTGGCATCATTAGCCACTCCACCAATCTTTGTGTCATCTGCAAATTTACTGATCAGACCCCCCACATTTTCCTCCATATCATTTATAAATACTACAAAAACAGAGGTCCCAGTACTAATCCCTCCAGCTAATGATCCCCATTCTGAAAAATATCCTTCCACCCCCTACTTTCTGACTCCTGTAACCAAGCCAGTCTGTATCCATCTAGCCAGCCACTCCAAATCCCCTGCGATTTTAGTTTTTGTATCAGTCTACCAGGTGGGACTTGTCAAATGTCTTTCTAAATTCCATATTCCCCCATTAATCTGCTTTGTTATCTCTTCAAAAAACTCAATCAAGTTGGTGAGACATGACTTACCCCTTACACAACCATGCCGCCTATCACTAACTAGTCTATTTTCTTCCAAATGTGCATATATTCTGTCCCTCGGTATTTTCTACAAAAGCTTCCCCACCACTGATGTCGGGCTCACCAGCCTATAATTTCCTGGATTATCTCTGCTTCCTTTCTTAAACAAAGGAACAACATTAGCTATTCTGCAGTCCTCTGGAACATCACCTATGGTCAAAGAGGATGCAAAGATATTTGTTAATGCCCCAACCAATACCTTTCCACCCACAGTAACCTCGGACAGATCCCATCCAACCCCACGGACTTGTGTACTTGAACCTTTGTTTCTTTTGCCTTTCAGAGTCACTCACCCGCTCCCTGCTCTGAATTTGTCCTATGTGAATGGTGCTCAGGTACCCATCCCCTGAAAATCTAACTTAAACCCTTCCCAATAACGCTACCAAACCTCCCTGCAAGGATATTTGTCCCAGTCCTGTTCTGGTCTAGACCACCTGGGTTGTACAGATCTCCCCTTCCCCGGAACCGGTTCCCATGTAGCATGACCTTCTACATGCATTCAACATAGAAAGCATCTACAGCGTTCCTTGCTACCCACGTAACTAATTGTATCTCTCCTCAAGTACGCATAGCATCTTTGAGGGGAGATGGTGAGGTAGTGATAATGTCACTGCACTTGGAATGCAGAGGCCTAAGCTTCAAATCCCATTATGGCAGCCAGTGGAATTTAAATTCAATTAAACAAAATCTGGAATATAAAGCTATTCTCAGTAATGAGAACCACAAAACTTTCATTGATTGTCGTATAAACCAGCCTTTACTATGTTGTACAAGGTCATAGCATTCAATGACAGTAATTGGTCAGCCAAAGGACTGCAAAAGGTATCTGTGATGTTTTTCATTAAATTTGTATTTAAAATGTCACAAATGTTTGAAAATTTGAAGCTGAAGATTTACTAACACATTTATTTTTATTATGTCTTCTGCCAATGCAAAATGGCCACAGAACATGGCCACCAATACCCATTTGCCCATACACACTGATCTAAGCATGGACAGAAATCCAATGATGTTACTGCAGCCTGGAACTCAGAGTGGTAGAAGAAAGAAAGTTTCTTTATTAGTGAGAAGTAGGCTTACACACTGCAATGAAGTTACAGTGAAAATCCCCTATTTGTCACACGCAGGTGCCAGTTCAAGTACACTGAGGGAGAACTTAGCATGGCCAATGCATCTAACCTGCACATCTTTGCACTGTGGGAGGAGAGGAAAAGATCTGAAGAAAAACTAAAAATCCTTTCCTTTTGGGATATTTTGCTGCGATGTGTTTCTAAATCCTGTCTCACCATCCTAGTAATGCAAGCAGATTTCAGATTGCTGTGAGTGTTAGGCAAGGCAATATAGTCCAAAACTCATAGCAACATACAATCCATTCCCATTACTGGTGTAGTGAGATCGAGATCAGAAACACTCACCAACATGCACAGTATTGGCAGCAAACATAGCTTTTATTTTAATCTAATTTTATAAAGTTATATCGGTTGCTTTGTTTCAAGCTTTATTCCATTCTTCCCCACAATGTGAAACACTCCTGTTCCTTTCTCATTGCTTCTTTGTGAGCAGACCTGATATCTATATCTCTGAGCCTGGAAAGTTAGTGTACCTCAACCGAAATTTCTGATGGCTGAATACAGTAAGGCCCATAAATCCATTCAGAGTGTGAGCTGAAAAGCTTATCCTTTCTGTTTCACAATCATTCAAATATTCACAGTGACTCCGGACTCTGAGTGACAGACTTGACATAGTGGGTATTGCTAACAAATGCTTGGTTATTGGCTTTAGCCCAAAAGTGTCCAATGTTGTAAAGTGCTGTGGCTTCATTAATATTCTAATGGACATTATTAGCCTCTAGCAAAAGAACATCATGCATTTCATAGATAATCTGTATTGACTTGCTTTTGTATCTGCTTAATATAGGAATCTAAACTCAGAATTGTACATTGTGCATGTATATAGCTACGGCGAGTAATGCATAGTGAAGTACTCTCAGATTTCAACACCAGTTTTGTATTAGATTTTCATTCAGCTAGTCACCTGGCCTATTTAGGCTCGGATGGTTGACCATCCTGTCACTATCAGAGAAACTCAAAAAAAAGAAATGACTTCAATAAAACAGCATTATTGCAATGCTCGTCACCAGTTTGCTTCAGATGGCTGTTTTAATTTTTGCTAAGCAAAGATGAACAGCAAACTTTCATTCTTTTTAGTACATATTTGCCCTTGATTGCAGTGTTACATAAATATAACTAAAGCAAACAAATTCAAACAATTCCAAAATAAAGTTCAATTCCACCAGCATGAAACAAAGTAACCAGACTGAACATAATTATAAAAATGTAAACTGAAGAAGAATTTAAATAAATATCACTATCGCTAGAAATCAGGGGATGAATCTAAATATGTCCTGAAATTAGTCCAAACCCTGCACAGAAAATTTAATACAAAGTATAACACTAACACATTGAGCAAATAAACAGACGACAGAGAATTCTGGAGCAGTGGAACAAAATTCATTAAAAAGCATGAGGCAGGAAATCTTATTGGAAAGGCAATGGGAGAGATAATGGGCAGAATTTTTGGAAGCTCATAGGGCAGACGCTAAGGTGGGCAGCATATTGGTTTGCCAGAACCATCCCTTAAACCTTTTTCATGAAAATCATGTTGAGCACAGAATAGATTAAATTAAATGTTAAAAGGCCAGTTAAAACCATTGATCAAAGGCCAACTAAAATGTTCCAGTTGGCCTGCAATGCAAGAACATAGTAGATGTCCCTCAAGATTTGAGAGTGCAACTACCACCCTTAATTTGATGATGAGTAATGTCTGTGCTTTATATGCTCTGTCTGAGGCCAGAACTCTCCATTCACCTGACGAAGAGGGAAACCTCGAAAGCTAGTGAGTCTACTATCAAATAAATCGGTTGGACTTAAACCTGGCGTCGTCAGACTTTTTACGATGAGTTATTGGCCAGTTATTGGGCAATCCTGTAAAAATCACTTAGCTATGACCGGGATCTGCATTTGATGCCAACATCGGGTTCTTGACCCAACACTGAAAATCCTGCCTAATATGTTAAAATGAATGTTTTCCTTATAAAAGTTTAATTTTGAGGTGACACAATAGTTCAAAAAAAAACTTAATTCAATTATTCTTTGAATTTTCCCTTAAGTCATGCTCCTAGCCCAATCTTCTCACGTTTTGACCTTGACAACAGTTGGGCAACTCAACTGAGAAGTGTAAAAAAATTGTTTGTTTTTAATGATTCATTGATAGGATGGTCTATGGCAAGGCCAGCCTAATTGCCCTTCAGATGATGGTGGTGAGCTGCCTTCTTGAATGCCGCTGTCCTTGTTGTGTAAGTAGATTTGCATTGCTGTTAGTGAGGGTGCTCCAGGATTTTGACCCCAAAAAAATAAATAAATGGCAATATTGTTCCAAGACAGGATAGTTTGTGGCTTGGAGGGGAACTTGCAGATAGTGATGCCAGCATCTGCTGCCCTTATCTTTCTGGCTGGTAGACTTTGCAGGTCTGGAAGGTGCTGTCCTTTTAACATGTTTTGTTCTGCAGGAGTTTGAAGTAATGATCTATCTGCACTGAATTGCATTACTCAGCCATACAATTTATTATCTTTTCATGATTGTCTTTGGTCAATTCAATTGGCAAAGTTTGGTTTGGACCACAACAAGGCTACTGTGGACTTCAGAGATACCCAGAACTCAATACTCTACATCATAATAGAAACTTTAATTTAGTTCCTGAACAAATCATAGTGAGTCTTTCTGACAGTCAATGGACAAAAAAGAGGTTTCCTTGATACTTGTGTTTGAGTCAGTCTATCTCCGGCTCTGAGTAATAAAGTAGACACTTTGAGTGCCAAACACTGACTGTCCATTCATTTTGTAGTCCACGTTTGCTGCTGTTTGCCGAACACAACCTTTTCTCATCAGCATCACATGCTTAAGTTTTCTTCGATAATTGTCTCCAGCCAGGAAGTACAAAATTGGGTCAATGCAGCTGTTGATACTGACCAATGGTCTTGTGATTTTATATGTGAAGTTCACGATATTAAGTGCATGACAGTCCTTGTCGAATAGCCTGAAGGTGTAGTACAATGTTCTTGTGATGTGGAAAGGTACAAAACACAGGAAAAAGACAATTAACACAATGATGATCAATTTAATCGATTTCTTTTTGACATTGCGTAAAGATCTGTTGGAACTAGACACAAGGGCTTTATTCAACTTTATGGTCATTAAGCTGTAACAGGAGATAATGATGACGAAAGGTATGATGAAGAGAATCACCATGATTGCAGAGCTATATAAAACATATTGGGGGAAATCTTCTCTACGAGTCGTGTCATGACAAAGTATCTCATCACCCCTATTGCTTGTTGTGACAAAAAGCAAATTGGGAATGAGGCAGATGATGACTACTACCCAGACCAGCATGCACACTACCCAGGCACGTTTCACTTTAATCCATTTGAGTGATTGGAAGGGAAAGCACACACCAATGAACCTATGCACACTGATGCAGGTAAGAAAAAGGATGCTGGAGTAGATGTTGGCATAGAAAATGAAGCGGGTTAACTTACACAGGACCACACCGAATGACCAGTGATTTCGATTGGCATAGTAATATGTGAGGAGTGGCAGAGATAGCACATATAGAAGGTCTGACAGGGCCAAGTTAAACATATAGGTTATAGTTGCATTCCATGGTCGCATCTTGCACAGAAACATCCACAGTGCAATGGCATTGAGAACAAGGCCCACCACACATACAGTTCCATAGGATACTGGCAATAGAATATATTTGAACTCTTCATTGAAATGGCAACTGTATTTGTTGTTGCTAGAACCATTACCAATGTCAGAATTAGTTTCCAGAGGTGTAGACTCGCTGTATCCAAAGGTTGAGAATATTGGTACAGTAGGGGCCCAATGGTAACTCAATATTATTCTTGCTACCATTTGATACAGTCCAACCTGGGAAGAGAACAACAAATATTGCTTAGAGAGCCTCATGAAAAATATTTAAAATCTGACCCTTTTAAGCAGTCTCATTGTAAAAATAGTTGTGCTACAGCACTGAAGCCCAAAATGTGTGAGTCAATCTTGTAACAGAATTGTGTGTGTCTGACAATTCGCGCAAGTAACGTTGGTAATATTGGTCAATATCAGATACATCTTGTCACAGGTGCAGTTTTGCTATACTTCAAAACAAAATAAAAGACTTCCTAGGATCTTCAGAATTTCCTCTACCTGACCTGCATCCAGGCCCAAGTTGGAGAGAAAATATTGCTCTGACATTTGTTAAATATATGCAACATTTCATTGTGGATTTAATTTTGCTTAGATTCCTGAATTGGGAGATAACCTAAATTTTCTTAAGTACAGCTAGTAATGCCAGAGGGGAATATTTGTCATTCTGTTAGGGAAGGTTACTGTAAGCAATCCTTTCAAGAGTTTTGACAGTTGATTCAATCACTTCAGATATATTTCAGAATATGATAGATCTGGAACAATGACATTTTTTGTGTCCAAATACTCACCTTACTCTTACATCTTCTAAAGCTGCCATATGCTGCTTTTACTGCCTCCATATGCATCCAACTATTCAGCTATAGCAGGCACAGCATCCAAGCAGATGCTGCACAATCACTGACACTGGGTTCCCTCACTTGGAGGACAAGGCGGCACACAATAGAAGGGGGCAGAGCAGATCCAGAGAGACGAGTGCAACTGCACCCCCTGAGCCCTACCTTCCCACCATACCAGGCCACATCCTGGTAAACCTCCTTTGCACCCTTTCCAATGCCTCCACATCTTTCTTATAATGCGGCGACCAAAACGTACACAATACTCCAAGTGCGGCTGCACCAGAGTTTTGTACAGTTGTAACATGACCTCACGGCTCCGAAATTCAATCCCTCTACCAATAAAAGCTAACACGCATACGCCTTCTTAACAACCTTATCAACCTGGGTGCCAACTTTCAGGGAGTTGAACAAGAAACTAGCTGTGATAGGACTCCCAGCATCCAAAAATCACTGAGAACATTAAAATTGACAGCACCTTCCTTCCTTATGTCACTTCCCAAATCCCAGCCCATACTTAATATGTCATCTGACATGATGAATAAGCTGTTGCTGATGTAATTGGTAATCACTTGCTTCCCACCCAGTCAATCTTTCCTCACACCAACATTCCCTTCCCATTTTATTTCTTATTTTAAAACATCTGACCACCGATCTGATGCTTATAGCTGCATAGAACATAACAGCGCGGTACAGGCCCTTCGGCCCTCGATGTTGCGCCGACCAGTGGAACGAATCTAATGATCCTCTAACCTAAACTATTCCAATGTTATCCATATGCCTATCCACTGACCATTTGAATGCCCTTAAAGTTGGTGAGTCCACAACTGCTGCAGGCAGGGCATTCCACGCCATTACTACCCTCTGAGTAAAGGACCTACCTCTGACATCCGTCCTATAACTACCACCCCTTAATTTTAAACTATGTCCCCTCGTGTTAGCCGTCACCATCAAAGGATCCAATCCTTTGATCATCTTAAGAACATAAGAAATAGGAGCAGGAGTAGGCCATCTAGCCCTTCGAGCCTGCCCCGCCATTCAATAAGATCATGGCTGATCTGTCGTGGCTCAGTTCCACTTTCCCGCCCTCTCCCCATAACCCTTAATCCCTTCTCTTATCAAAAACCCATCAACCCGCTTCTTAAAAATATTTAGCGAGGCAGCCTCCACCACTTCAACGGGCAGAGAATTCCAGAGATTCACCACCCTTTGAGTGAAGAAGTTCCTCCTCAACTCCGTTCTAAACCGCCTCCCCTTTATCTTGAGGCTGTGCCCCCTAGTCCTACTGTCTTTTTTGAGCGGGAAGAGTCTCTCCACCTCTATCCTATCCATCCCATTCATCATCTTATACGTCTCAATGAGATCTCCCCTCATTCTTCTAAACTCTAACGAGTACAAGCCTAGTTTATTCAGCCTCTCCTCATAGCTCAATCCCCTCAACTCCGGTATCAGCCTAGTAAACCTCCTCTGCACTCCCTCCAGGGCCAAAATATCCTTGTGCAGGTGCGGCGCCCAAAACTGCACACAGTACTCCAGCTGCGGCCTCACCAATGCCCTATACAGCTGCAGCAAGACCTCCCTACTTTTATATTCAATCCCCCTCGCTTAGGTCACCTCGTAATCTTCTTCTCTAATGAAAATAACATCAGGTCCCTCTGCCTTTCCTCATAAGACCTTCCCACCATACCAGGCCACATCCTGGTAAACCTCCTTTGCACCCTTTCCAATGCCTCCACATCTTTCTTATAATGCGGCGACCAAAACGTACACAATACTCCAAGTGCGGCTGCACCAGAGTTTTGTACAGTTGTAACATGACCTCACGGCTCCGAAATTCAATCCCTCTACCAATAAAAGCTAACACGCATACGCCTTCTTAACAACCTTATCAACCTGGGTGCCAACTTTCAGGGAGCTATGCACATGTACCCCGAGATCTCTCTGCTCGTCAACACTACTAAGAGTCCTTCCATTAGCCCTATATTCTGTACTCCTGTTACTCTTACCAAAGTGAATCACCTCACACTTTTCCATATTAAACTTCGTTTGCCACCTCTCGGCCCAGCTCTGCAGCTTATCTCTGACAACTTAGATACCAGCTAGTCGTTGATTGAAACCTTTAAAATCCTGAGGGATACTGACAAGGCAGAATTGGAGTGGCTGTTTTCTCTTGCCAGTGAATCTGGAACTAGTCACTGTTCAAAAATGAGGGGTCACTCATTTAAGACAGAGGCGAGAAGTTTTTTCTCTCAGATGGTCATGTGAACACCCTGGAACACTTTTCCTCAAAAGGCAGTGGAAGCCAAAATTTTGAATATTTTTAGGGCAGAGCTAGCTAGATTCTTGATTAATAAGCGGGTGAAAGGTTATCGGGGGTAGACAGGAATGTGGGGTTGAAGTTACAAACAGATCAGCCATGATCTTATTGGATGGTGGAGCAGGCTCCAGAGATGAAGTCTACCACTGCTCCTAATTCAAACATTTGCATATTTGTAAATATGCAGCAATATAAAAACGAAGCTCATTCTAAAAATACAAAATATATCTATGGTCTTAGTTCACTTTCTAAATCTACTTTCCAATATTTTGTATTGAGAAGGCAAAAGAAACAATGCTGAAAAATTAACAGCATGTGAACCCTCTTTAATTTGAAAATCTGCCCATGTCTGTGGCAAGGAAGAGTTAGCACATGAATTGCAAATTACCACAAATTGCTGGCCAATTTGCACTACTTCACTATCACGAAAACAACAGCTTGTCCTTAATCTCCCCATGATTTTTATGAAGTACTTGCATCTACAAATTAGTTGCCCATTAAACATGCCACAGGAAGTTAAGTTTCGTAAATAATAGCAGTTCTTTTTTAACAACATAATAATTTTTAATGACTGCCAATCAAAAGTTATTGCTCAGAAAGTGAACAAGATGAGTGTTTTAAATTTAAATAAAGGCAATTGTAAGGGAATGAAAGCACAGCTCATTAAAGTGAACTGGCAAATGAGGTTAAGGGATAGATCAGTAGGATTTGGTGGCAGACATTTAAGCAAAGATTTCAGAATACTCAGAATAGATTCATTCCAGCAAGAACAAAAAACTCCAAAAGGAGGGCCCGCCATCCATGGTTACCTAAAAAAGCTAAAGACAATATCAAATTGCAAGAGAAAGCATACAATTGTGTAATGGTGGGTGGCTGGTCAGAAGATTAGACAGAATATAAAAAACAGCAAAGAGTAACTGAGCATTGAGAAGGAGGAATAAACTAGATTACGAAAGAAAGGTAGCCAGAAGTATAAGGACAGATAATACCTGTTTATATTGATGAAATCTTGCTTCTGATCACACATGGCCCCACCGATCGTGCCCCATGCAGTGGGCTGCCCAGCAGCAAGGGATGCGTTCAATGGGAAACCCCATTGCCAACAGTGGGAACTTATGGCCTTGCCACCAGCGAGCAGTGCACTACTCCCACCGCCACGAAACATGCCACAGATTGGGAGGAAAATCCCGTCCTATAGATATTTAAAAATGAAAGAATGAACAAATGGGTCCTATGGAAATGAAATTTGGGGAATGAGTAAGAGAAGATAAAGAGAAGGCAAATGAATTGAACAGGTATTTTGCATCTGTCTTCACTTTAGAGGATACAAGTAAATTCCTAGAAATGGCTGTATAATGGGATGTGGAAGGGAGGGAGGAACTAAAGAAAATGACAATCATCGGGAAAGTGGTACTGAGCAAATCTCTGAATTGTAGGCGGACAAGTCCTCTGGTCCCCTTGGACTTCATCCTTGGGTCTTAAAAGAACTAGTTTGATGAGATAGTTGATGCATTGGTTTTAGTTTTCCAAAATGCTCAGTGAGAGAAGGTTCCATTAGATTGGAAAATAGCAAATGCATCTCCCTCATTCAATAAGAGAAGGAAACAGAAAGCAGGAAACTATAGGCCAGTTAGCTTTACAACTTTCATGGAAGAAATGTTAGGAGCTATTAATAAAGGTATTATAGCAGGGCACTTGGAAAAGTTCAAGTTATTCAGGCAGAATCAACATGGTTTTGTGAAATAAAAATCATAGGCGGAATTTTCCTATCATGCCCACCACATGAATCGTAGCAGGTAAGACAGAAAATTCAATGGGCCATTTAAAGGTCTGTTGACCTCAGGCAGGAATTTCTTGCCTTGAGGTGTGCACATCTGGAAAATCCCACCCTATGTTTAAATAATTCATTGGAGTTAATTATAAAATTATAGAATCCCTACAGTGCAGAAGGAGGCTATTCGGCCCATCAAGTCTGCATCAACCACAATCCCACCCAGTCCCTATCCCCATTACCCTGTGCATTTACCCTAGATAGTCTTCCTGTCACTAAGGGCAATTTAGCACAGCCAACCACCTAACCACACATCTTGGAAGTTCTTTGAAGAAATAACATGTTTTGTGGATAAAGTGGAACCAGTGGATGTACTTTACTTACATTTCCAGAAGGCATTTGATTAGATATCACTTCAAAGTTTATAGCAGAAAATAAAGGCTCATTGCATAGCGGGTAACATATTGGTTAGCTAACAGCAAACTGAGAGTTGACATAAATATATCATTTCCTTGTTGGCAAGATGTAACATGTGGCATGCCACAGGGATCAGTGCCAGGCCTCAACTTTTTTACAGTAGTAAGTGACTTGGATGAAGGATTTGAAATGATGGTTGCTAAATTTGCTGGCAACACAAAGATATGTAGGGAAGAAAGCTGTGAAGAGCTCATAAAGAGGCTACAAAGGGATATAGGTAGGTTAAGTGAGTGGGCAAAGATCTGGCAAAATGTAGTATATTGTGGGAAAATGTGAAAACGTACATTTTGGCAAGAAGAATAAAACATATTTTATTTAAATCATAGAATCCCAACAGTACAGAAGGAGACCATTCAGCCCATTGAGCCTACACTGACAACAATCCCACCTAGCGCCTATCTCCGTAACCCTACATACTTACCATGCTATTCCCGATTATAGGACAATTTAGCATGGCCAATCAACCTAAGCTGCATATCTTTGGAGTGTGGGAGGGAACCAGAGCATCCAAAGGAAACCCATGCAGATACAAGCAGAACATGTAAACTCCACACAGTCACTCGAGGCCGGAATTGAACCCAGGTCCCTGGCTCTGTGAGGCTGCAATGCTAACCACTGTGCCACCATACCACCCATACAGTGAGAGATTTCAGAGCTCTGAGGTAAGGACATCCCAGTGAATGGTTTGCAAAAGGTTAGTATGTAGGTACAGCAAATAATTAGGGAAGCTAATAGAATGTATTGTTTATAACCAAGGAAATTGATTACAAAAGTAGGGAGATTATGCTTCAGTTGTACAGGGCATTGGTGAGGCCATATCTGCCATAGCATTGATCTATTTGTACTGTATTATCATTCAGAAACAATTTACTGGACTAATATCAGGAATGGGTAGGTAATCTTATGAAGAATGGTTGGGCAGGCTAGACTTGTCTCAGCTAGAGTTTAAAAAAGTAAGAGGTGACTTGATTGAAACATCCTGAAGGGTCTTGACAGAGTGGAAAGAATTTTATCCTTTTGTGGGAGAATCTCGGAATTTTCCTATCGCTCAAACTGGTAGAATTTTCAGGTTCTGTCAACTGTACATCCCATCAGAGGTTTCCCAGAGGAAAGGGGTGCATTCAATGCGAAACCTCATTGACAAGTACATGACCAGAAGATCCCGCCACCAATGGCGAGCCACCTCTACCTCTGTGAAACACGCAGTGGGTTGTGGAGAAAGCCCTGCCCTAGGAGTCAGTACTTAAAGATATGCAGTCACCCATTTAAGACAGAAATGAGGAAATGTTTTATTCTTATAGGAATTGTGAGTCTTTGGAACTCTCTTCATCAAAATCCAGTTGAAGCAGAGTCTTCAGATATTTTTGAAATAGAGAAAGATATATTCTCGATGGGCAAAGGAGTGAGATGTTATCCAGGGGAGGTGGGAATGTGGTTTTAAGCTTATCATCAGATCAGCCATGATTTTATTCAATGGCAGAGCAGGTTTCAGGAATTGTGTAGTCTAATCCACCTAGTTCATATGTTTAGAAGTCTAACAGGGTGCTCTAAAAGATGCCATATTTCCGATTCTATTATTTAACTGTACACAAGGAGCGTGATAGCAATGTGAAATATAGAGTTGTGTTCAGGTGAGGGTCACAGTGAGTCAGGGTTAATATAACAGTCAGAATTAATGTCAACCTTAGCCTTAAGAATCACATATGGGTTAATGTTAAGATTGTAGTGTGTGCCCTTGTTGTAGCTCATGATTAAACTGAGGGGAAAAAAAAATCAGGGTTTGACCGAGGATCCATACCACATGTTAGAGTATTTAGCTCAAGTGCTATAAATCTCTTGTTTGTAGTAGTTTTTATTGCCACAATCAGGAGCATAAACAATTGTTAAAATATTATAGCTAGGCATAAAGCTATGGAAAAAGATTGCCCTCTGTTAATGTTAATCCAGAGTGACATTTACAAGACTGCACCAGGGAGCCACCTAGTAACTAAACATCATAAAATATGTACATTATTCATCTGCACCAGTACCTTATGCACTGAGCTGAAAATCTGTGATCTAGACCTGCCCAAGGCCTACAAGAATCTGGTGACATTGATCCATCAAGTATCCATTTAGTTCATTAGAATTTTTTTTCTCACAGTAGGATTATACTTTTAGTTTCAACAGTTGGATTTGCAGAACTAGAGGGTGTGGAGTCAAGCATTGGGGAGGACGTTAGCAAGATGCAGTTAATCATTGATTGACAGAATTTTCACCTAAGTAATTCATGGATGAGCAATGCAATTTGATTAAACATGATACACGGTATTTATAGACATCAGGATAATACATACCAATCCTTTGCCCTACACCTTTAAATCTCCCTTCACAAAAACACTCAGAACTCAGGCACAGTCTTTTTATTTCTACCATTTGTTTAATGTGCTTGTATAATTATTGTTTATAACACCTGTCTTCTGTTTCCTAATCTACTGCTCCTTCCAATAGCTACTTCAGTGGGAAACCTGCTGCATCCATTTATCCCACTACCCCGCCCTCTACTGCCCTTGCCTTTATCCTTCCACACCACTGGTGAGAATCCCACAGATTTTGAAAGATGCTAACACTTGGGTATGAGTTTCAATGCCAACATGTCAGAGTTCACTGACTGCCCCCTGATGCTGATGGCTAATGCATTGGACAGGTCTATTTTTCCTCATACTCTCTCCCAGTGCTAATATTCAGAATTACTGTGCTTGTATATAGTAAACCGAGCTCTCAGAAAAAGCAATTTGATACTGAAATGCAACACAAGGGAAGACAAAGAGAAAAGTACGGGCGGTTCAGATTTATACCCATCCCAAATGAATTTCAATTTATCTCAACTTCAAAATTTTGGCCCAAAGAATTTCATTTATAAAGAAATTCTCATGCTGAATGTTTTGTAAATTCTCAATCCCAATGAACCCTCCTGTCATTGTCGCGCCATCATTCTATTTTTGAACGTTGACCACATCATTAGGAAAGGGAAAAGCAAGATCTCATTCACAAACTGAAGGATTGAAACAGCCTACAAATTAATCCCAAGTTTAAACAGTTCCCCTTGGTGTTAAATGGTTAATTGCTCAATTGTTAAACTCATCACTGACCAATTTTTCTTTCAGCCTCATTGGATTTTCTTTTGGATGAGCTCCAGGCATCAAAAAAACCTCTAGGTGGAATATTGCCCATTTAAGAATGCAAAATAATGCATTACTGCAGATTTGCATTGTATTTACAGCATAGAAATAGACTATTCAGCACTGGTAGTCGCTACAAGTGTTTATTAACTTTTTTTTCATATTTCAATTACTCAGTTTGATTTAACTCTATCAGCACATCATCAAGTTTTTATCCTTGTATTATTATCTAGTTTCTGTTTCAGCTTCACACTATTCTAACCACTTTCTGCATGAAGAATTTTCTCCAGTATTCCAACCTTACACTTAAATTTATGCTAATGCTGAAATATGTCTATTTATATACTTGCAGCAGCTTAAAGCAACAGACAACATTATTTCCACATTGAAAGAAGTATTCAGATTTTGTATTGGCCACCATGTCTCCAGACAGGCAGAAAAATCTCATGTTCTCAGCTGAGAGAATGGAAATATTGCGACAGGAAATAATGGCAGAAGAGGGAGATAATATTTTTGCCAAGCACCCAAGAAGTACTACCAAGTGGTATTGGCAGAAGGTAATCAGGCCAATGATACCAATGTCACCATCTCCATACATAGAACATAGAACATTACAGCGCAGAACAGGCCCTTCGGCCCACGATGTTGTGCCGACCAGTTAAAAAGCCATGACCCTCTAACCTAAACCAAACCCTTTCCATCCATAAACCTATCCACGGATCTCTTAAACGCCCCCAAACTAGGCGCATTTACAACTGCAGCAGGCAGGGCATTCCAATCCCTCACCACCCTCTGGGTAAAGAACCTACCCCTGACATCCGTCCTATAACTACCACCCCTTAATTTAAAGCTATGCCCCCTCGTGCTAGCTTTCTCCATCCGAGGAAAAAGGCTATCACTGTCCACCCTATCCAAACCTCTGATCATCTTATATGTTTCAATAAGGTCCCCTCTTAGCCGCCTTCTTTCTAACGAAAACAACCTCAAATCCCTCAGTCTCTCCTCATAGGACCTCCCCTCCATACCAGGCAACATCCTGGTAAACCTCCTCTGCACCCTCTCCAAAGCCTCCACATCCTTCCTATAATGTGGGGACCAGAACTGCACACAATACTCCAAGTGCGGCCGCACCAGAGTCTTGTACAGTTACATCCAGACTGTGCCAGCAAATGTTTCATGAACTTACCAGATCATGACGACAAAAGAAAATACATGAAACCCTTCAAGAATGCATTTTATTAAGCATGCCTGCCTTTTGCAATGATGTTAAAGTATCTCCCAGTTAATGTACCTATGAATGCATGTGCCTTGAATTCATAGGTTTCACATCGAGCTGCTCATTTACTCAGTGTTATATGCCTTCATGCCTCAAAAGCTTTTTATGGAATGTAAACGCTGATGTGTGCACCAATCAGTAGTCCCATTAGGTTTTACTGCAAGTCATAAGCAAAGTGTGGTTCTCAACACCTGAGCTTATTTTCCAGGAACGTAGCAACAAGTGATGGCCCCTCAACCTTTCACTTAAATAAAGACTAATCACAGCAAATCCTGTTGAGGATGTTTTACACTGATCAGAGACAAGATTATAAAAAGAGAAGTGCCATCTGCCTTCTTCTTATTTATTTATCCTGCCTCTCATTAACTGTTAGTAAATGTATTATTACTCACTCCACTCTTTCTATGCAAGCAACATGAGAACTCAGTTAATTGGGAAACTACAATAACCTCTCCTCGAGATGTTGTTAAAAGAGACATCTGGATTTGCCAATATTTCATAGCATCTGCTACTTCCCACGTTATCCCTCCCAAGCCACCATTTGGAGACATTAGAGTGCAGTGCACTGGGTGATGCACTGACCACATGAACAGGAGGAGCAGCTGAGAGGGGCCAGAACATTAAATTACATAGAGTCACAACTAAGGATCCCTTAGACTACTAAAAACCTAATGCTTCCAGAGCATCAGACCAGGAAGCTAGGCCAAATGGTATACTGCATATTTTGTTAATTCTTTCATGGGATGTGGGCATCACTAGCTAGGTCATCATTTATTGCCCATCTCTAATTGCCCTTGAGAAGATGGTGATGAACAGCTTTCTTGAGCCATTGCGGATCATGTAGGTACCCCTAGTATTGTTAGGAATTTGACCCAGTGACAGTGAATGAATGGTGATGTAATTCCAAGTCAGGATTGCGTGTGACTTGGAGGGGAACTTGCAAGTGGTGATGTTCCAATGCATCTCCTGTCCTTGACTTTCTTGGTGGGAGATGTTGTGGGTTGGATTGTGCTAATGAAGAAGCCCTGGTGAGTTGCTGCAGTGCATCTTGTAGATTGTACAAACTACTGGAACTGTGCATGAGTGGCGGAGGGCGTTCAAGGCGATAGATGGAGTTCCAATCAAGTGGGCTAGTTTGTCCTGGATGATATTAAGCTTCTTGAGCATTGTTGGAGCAGTGCTCATCAAGGCAAATGGAGATATTCCATCATATTCCTGACTTAATGTACCTTGGCAATGGTGGACAGGTTTTGAGATGTCAGGAGATTAGTTACTCTCTAGAGAATTCCCAGCCTCTAACGTGTTCCTGTAGCCACAGTTTGTATAAGGACGGTTCCATTTAATTTATGAGTAATGGATTATTATATATGCCCCTATGGGCTAAGAATCATGAGGTAGGCTTGGTAACTTGAACAATAGGAGCTTTTTATTGAGTTGTGCAGTGATTCGCAGTCAACTTTAAGACTGCCCAGCCGGATCCCACACTGGGAGGACCTAATTGCCCTGGTGTCACTTTTAAAGGGACAGTCCACAACTCAAATTCCCAACATACAAATAAATACATATATCACATGGATGTTGATTATGGGGATTCAGTGAGGGTGACGCCATTGAATGTCAAGGGAAGATAATTGGATTCTCTGTTCGCACACGGAAAACAGAAAATGTTGGAAAATCTCAGCAGGTCTGATAGCACCTGTGGAGAGAAAACAGAGAATGTTTCAGTCTAGATAATCCAGAGATCTGATGAAGGGTCATCCGGAATCAAAACGGTAACTCACAATCTTGGTATCATGTTTGACCCTGAGGTGTGCTTCCAACTATATATTTGCGCCATCACTAAGACCATCTATTTCTATCTCCGTAACATCTGCCTCAACTAATCTGCTACCAAAACACTAATTTATCCTTTTGTTACCTTTAGGTTTGACTATTCTAATCTACTTCCAGCTGGTCTCCAACATTCTACTGTCCTTGAACATGAGGTCATCCCATTTCCCTACTGTGCTCATTGACCTACATTGGCTACCTGTCAAACATGTCTTGAATTTAAAATTCTTGTTTTAAATCCCTCAATGGCATCACCCTTCACCATCTCTGTAATGTCCCCTAGCCCCACAACTCTCAGAGATATCTGTGCTCATGTATTTCCAGCCTCTTGAACATAATGCTCCTGTGAAAAACAGTTTTATTATATTAAAGCCATTATATAAATATAAGTTGTTGCTGATGTTGTTTTGAATTGCACCTTTATTGGGTTCAATTGATTGCCAAGTGTAGTATGAATACCTGCTAATCCAGATTTTTCTTTTTGCTCCCCTCATGACTCCAAGCATCTGGCTCAAATTCACATGAAAGTATCAGATAACATGGTCCTCACACTATCAATAGCATCAGGACACATTCTAGGGAGTGAATTGTGAATAAATTATTGACAGTAAACTATATAGATTATGACAAGTGATGGGCCCTTAAACAGAAGCCATTGACACAGACTGCACAAAAATCACAATCACTAATTCTCCAAGCAGCAATAGTGAGGGTGCCCCATGTGCAGCGACTGGAACTGGAAAGAATCATTTCAATGTAATGGAGTTTAGATACCCTCTAATTATGGGCAGTAAAATTGATTGGGAATGTATCACAGGGTGCAGGTGTTTTTTGGTCTTTCATTATACCAATTATTTTTACATTGCCGTGGAAGGAATTATATCAGAGTTTGCTGGCAACACCAAGCTAGGGACACAGTAAACAGTGAGAAAATATTCATTGCAATTTTTTAGCTTCCCAATTCTGCTTAGAGTTAACAACACAAACCTTTGAAACAAATTGAGGTAGATCACTGAAACATAAGGACCAAAGACAGTCAGTTCATTGTAGTATTCATACATTTTTCAGAGAAGTTGGATATTGTTGTAAAGTGTTGGTCATAGATAGATCTTATTAAGGTATTTGTAGTTTTAGCTAGTTTGATAGTAAGTATTTATTAACCACTAGAAACTATATACATAAGTACAATAACGTTCCAAGTTTGGAGCTGTCTCTATGATTGCTTCTCTATACTGGGGAGGCTAAGCGCATTCTGGGTAACTACTTTGTGAAACACCTTCAGTTTGCAAGCATAACTCTGACCTTCCTGCCACTTGCCATTTCAACCCATCATCTTGCTCCCATGTCCATATTTCCATCCTTGGCCTCTGCACTGTTCCAGTGAAGCCCAACTCAAACCAAAGGAACAACAATTCATCTTCCGATAAGACACTTTACAGATTTCTGAACGTAACATTGAGATAAACAAATTCAGACAATGAACCTTTTGATCCTTTTCTAAATCATTTTAACCCAACCCCACAGGGCCATCTGTAACTTGTTATCTTTTGCTTCCACAGAGCGCTGACCCTTGTTCTGCTATTAACATATTCTGCCATCTTACCTTAATGATGCCATCAGCACCTTCTTTAATCTTCAACAATATCATTATTTTGTTTTGTGTCGGTAACATTTTTTCAAATCCATCCTGAGCTCCCAGTTATCCATGACCATCTATTTTGGCCCATCTCCTCTGCTCCCTCTTCAACAATATAAGGCCCATCATATTAGTACCTCTCTTCAGCTCTGAAGAAGAATCATATGGGCTTGAAATGTTAACCCTGTTTCTCTCTCTCCATTGATGCCTTTAGACCTGCTGAGTTTTCTAGCATTTTTTTGTTTTTGTTTCAGATTTTCAAAATCCACAGTATTTTTACTTTTATTTTTGCATTTGGAAAGTTATCCCAGTTGATCTCTTGTATTTACAATATTACTACTACCCTATCTGCAGCACCACCCCACCCCCCCCCCCCCCAACTCAAATCTCTGAGTCCAGAGGTTCAGGTAGTTTGGAGACCTTAGAACTCTTCCACACCTTGTTCTCACTATTGTTGGAGGAATGGTAGGCCCTGTTGCTGTGGGTAAACTTGCTAACTCGGAGGTTGTTCTGACATTTGGGGGTGTTTTCCCCTTTTTTTCTATTTTTTTTTGTTGACTCCTCAATCCTAGTGGTAAATAGTGATTAGCCATCCTATTCTTTATGGTGTGGACAAACTTCAGACTTTTATCAATGGTGATATCTCCTCATCCTTCATGTGGCTCACCATGATGCATGCTGGGATGGAAGATACTTCATTCTGTTGTGAGAGTGTGACTTGATAGTAAATTCACCTTTGCACTTGGCTGTGTGGTGTGCTGTCATCAATGATGGCTGCTTCTCAGCATCATTTGTGGTACTGTAATGCTGGCTGGGGATCGCAGTGTCTGCTCTGTGGTCTTAGGGTTTATCTCTCTAACTAATGTCAGAGTCAAAGGTTGAGACTGTTCTCATTGCTGGTTCCTCTCATGACTGCCCTGGTATTGTAGTAGTCATCTAAGTGTTTGGCTGGTGTGACAAATGAGGGTCTTCTGGCACCTGTTAGCAAAAGCAGACAATCCTGCTCTGCAGACAGAGAAGACAGTTCAGGGCTGAAGTGTCCGTTAAGAACATCTTTCTTGGTGGAGCTCTCAGGAACTTGCAGTTCTGTATAATTTTAGACTTGGTGGATCTTGACATCTCCCTCCATTTTGAGGAGATTCAAAGCTATAAAGGGGACCTGAAGTCCAAATAAATCAGAGATAAAATAATTGTAGGAGTGGCTGATAATGCACCTTCAGGATACATCAAGCAAATGAAGATTGAACCTTTTGAGAAAGCCATCCAGATTGTCAGGTAATATGCTCCAGAGAGAAAATGACTGGTTATGATGCTGTACACCAGCCGTACCTTAGTGATACCTGAATTACAAGAAGTTAGACCCCTTCAGGCCCATAAATTGATGCATCTGTTGTTCATAACCAGTGGTCTCTCAGCCCCAGTTCTCAGTCTGATAAGACCATAACACTGGCTTCCGATTTCAACTTAAAATTTGTGATATAACCATTAACTAAGATTTCAGAACCAATATCCAGGATCTTTCACTTTATCCAAGAAGCAGAGTTGTGTGTTCTCTTGGTGTGCTGTCTTAACCCATGAATCCTTTTTGGATTTTCTGTGCCTTTCGATGTTTTGGCTTTGCACAGTTTCCTGAAGTGTCTTATTTGGTTACGTTCAAAGCATTTGGTTAAAATTGTCAAACATTGATCATGCCTGTGGAGACGTTTTGTTCCACAGGACTGGCATTGTCACTCTGCTGGTCAGTTAGGTGGTTATTGCTTCCCTTGGCCTGGAATGTCCCTGTTTCTGTGCTGTTTCACTAGCTGGACAATTGAGTTTACTTTGTATCATACCTTACTTTCTCCACTTAATGTGAATCTGTGCAATAAGTGGATTTCCGATTCCCTGACAATCTGGATGGCTTTCTCATAGGTTAGATCTTCATTTGCTTGTTATACGTCTGAGAGTGTCAGCCACTTCTACAATTATTCTATCTTTGATTTGGACTTCAGGTCCCTGTAATCACAGTCTTCAGCCATGAAGGAGTTGACATGGCCTCTTAGCTGCTGGATTTGTTTATTAAATTTATCCCTTTCAAAGATTTTGTTACTTCTGAACTTAAAATAAGTATAGAAGAATGTTAAAACTACAGCTAACTTTGCAGATGATTCAGTAATTATTACAAGTTCAACTGATTATCTGAAATTGGTTGTTAGTGTAGCTATCACATAGTCAGGATTGTTCAGCAAGTGCTGTGTAATGATGGAATCAAATCTAATAGTAGACATTTTGTTTTGCAAGCACGAGCAGATTGTGAGTGGTTTTTGCTCTGTCTTTTACCACAACTGAAGGAACATGTTGGTTGATCAATCAGTCAGTTGTACTGAAATTCATATACAACAATGCTAAATTGTGCGACAGTAACATCCTGTTAACAGAAAATACCACTCACTTGACCACTATATAATCGTAGTGTGAAACAGCTCAACTTCATCTATGGTCCACTTTTTTTAAGATACTTTGCCTTCCTAGGGTAATTTGAGGTAAACTAGGTGTTTTTCAGATTTCATAGTTGCAGTTTTTGGCCTAGTTGTGAGTTTACATGATACACAGCAAACAAGGATTGCCATAAAAGGGCCGAAGTGTTGACAGATGGTAATGAGGGAACCACCCCACACAGAACCCTATCACCATCATCCACCTCCTAGGCCTCTTAAGTGAACAAAATATCTACAGAATTCTGCTCTGTGTCACAGGCTACCCCTGGTGTGATGCTGAATAGCAGCCTTTGGAGATATCTACTTGCATCTTCATGATGAGGCTGACCATCCCAGTCCCAGGCTAGTGAGCAGTCTGCTTCCACCTCATCCTCATTCCTGGAAGAAGTAACTCGTCAGGGTAGCAATGAGTTCAGGCTGCCATCTAAATAATGTTACTTTATGGGTCGCTTGTGTATTTATGATGTATACAACATCAAACCGATATTTGATAACACACAGTTGTGTTTTCATTTGTGCATTTTCATTTCATCCCATTAAAAGGTAGGGGACAAGAAAATAAGGATTAGCAGGGCAAAAGGGCATGTTGAGGAAGTGTATGTCAGATGCAGACTCCGGAACCTTGCAGTGTTTGTGCCACGGGAAACTTTCTGCCTTTTGTTTTTAATGAATAATTTCTCTCACTTGGATGGAGTTGAATCTTCTCTCTCAGTATCATGTAGACTAATATCCCTTAAGTGAAGCATGTCTGGATTAGTGTTGTTCTGGTATTGTCGTCATCCTGATGAGTACTCTGCTTCCTAAGCCTAGTACAGCAACATCATTACAAATCCTCATCCTCCTTCTCTTCTGAGGAACTGTTCTAGTCCTCCTCGGTCTCCAAGGTCAACACTCCTGTTGTGAAGTGCAATGTAGACCATCCTTAATGCATGAAACTCTCGAGGTAGTGTATAGGAGGATGCCACTTGATTAGTCAAGACACCTGAACATAAAAGATAGGTAATGGCCTAGTTGTGTTATTCCAGGACTATTAATCCAGAAACTCAGCTAATGTTCTGGGAACTCGGGTTCGAATCCTGTCACGGCAGATGGTGGAATTTGAATTCAATAAAAAATATCTGGAAGTAAGAATCTGCTGGTGACCATGAAACCATTGCTGATTGTTGTAAAAATCCATCTGGTTCGCTAATGCATTTTGGCGAAGGAAATCTGCCATCCCTATCTGGTCTGGCCTACATTTGACTCTAGACCCACAGCAATGTGGTTGACTCTCAACTGCCCTCAGGAAACTAGAGGTGGGAAATAAATGCTGGCCAGCCAGAAACACCCACGTCCCATGACACTTGTGCTCATGTGGCATCTTCTTAGTGCCACTCAGCCTCTACAGCAGGGTTACATACCCGGGTGTTCAACTATCTTCTCATGGAAGATGGCCAGCTACAGATTTTCAATTGCTCCATGAAGAGCTGGGGCACCTGTGATTGCCAAATGATGAAGGCATCATGGTAGCTTCCAGGGTAGTGTGTGCTCACCAGCATAAAGCGTTTGCCGTGGTGATAGACCAGTTGACTATTTAGGGAATGGAATCCCTTCCTGTTGAACAATTTCTCTAGCTGGTCACATGAGCACAATTGGTGATCCTTTGCATCTGAGGAGGGCTGGCAATGGAGACAGTTCTCACTGACTTTGACATTAATTGCTTCTATCTATCTTGAACTTGATGTAATTCGTTGTGCCCTCAAGAAGTGCATTCTGTTACCTCCATGCAATGATATGCTGCTGCCTGCAAGATGCTACCAATGCCTGCTTTTGCTGTTGCTTGGATGAATCCAGTAACAAAAAGTGCATGGTCATTGTGATTTTTATAGCTATGGGAAGACAATGGTGATGTTCTTACAAAGTGTCTGAAGACCCTCAACCAGAGCACACTAGTCAGCAACTATCTACCTAACGTTCTACAGCACTGACATTCCAAATTGTCCAATAAGTTTTTCCTTTGGCACTCACCTTCATAAAGCGTTAGGTGTGGTGACAGACCAGTTGACAATTCAGGAAGTGGAATCCCTTCCTGTTGAGCAATTTCTCTAGCTGGCCACATGAACACAATCGATGATCTCCTCATCTGAGGAAAGCTGGCAATGGAGGCTGATCTCGCTATCCCTACATCTTCACTGTCTTCCTGCTCCAGATTCCTGACCCCCACTTCTTCTACTATAGATGCTTCTCTTCATTTATGGTCAACCTAATCTTAGGGTCGCTTAATCACACTTCCTGATATATCCTTCCTTCCTATCAGAATATGCAATCTTCCTGAAACCCTTTTCATGAGCCCATGAGACCTGCAAGCCACTGGACCCTTCCACGCCATCCCTCAAAGCCTTTCTATTACGTCTAGAGTGAAGCGATACCCAGGCCAAGAATTAAAGCCGGGTCCTCGTTTACTGATGTCTATTGTTATTCCAATGTTCTAACGGAATCCCCAATATATTTGTGCCTGTCCCTACTTTTATCATTAAGACCATTTATGGATCCCATGCTTTCTCTCTCCCGTTTCATGTACAATCTTCAGATATTGGAGGGTTGCTGATCATGACTGTCGATATCTCCCTAACCTATAGTAATAAGATGTGGCAATGAAAAAATGGCAGGCCCCAAGAATCGCCTCAGCTGGTAAGTTGCGTTATTAAGCACTACATTTCACTCAACTAATTGGTCTTATATCCCATGCCTAACAAAGAAAATTAATGAACTAACAAGTTCGTAGCTTACTTGGTCATTTATTACAGCAGGGATGTTGGAAAGTCAATGGATAAAGTACAATGAACATTCAATAGTATGATATCAGATATACAATTGTAATGGAAAGCTTGAAAACTAAGGTTGTGTTCAGTGAAGTAGAGAAGATTAAAGAAGAGCTGGTATCAGTTTTCAAAGCAATGTAAAGTAAATGGTTCTGAACAATCATTTCCAATGCTCAGTGATTCAGAAACAAGAGGTAATAAATTTAGAATTAATACAAGTAGTAAAGGGTGAGAAATATGGTTTCACACAAAGATATTAGAATATGTAATACTTTATCATAAGTGGCTATTGATATCAAATATTCTGCAACAATTGAAAAAAAGCCATTGAATAATTGCCTGAAGAAAAGTATTATAGACCCCAGGGGAAGAATAGGAAACATTAAAACCGTCGACTTGGCTGGGCGAGCTAGTATTGGCAAGTTGGACCAAATTACCTTCTATTTGATGGAATTTTTTATTATTATATGAGTATATTCATATAGATGATTTAACTTTTGTTACCTACCTCCACCTATACAGGATGTGTCATTGTTAACAATCTGAACTAAAATGGAAACTCACAATTAGCTGTGAATATGATTAATTTCTGATTAAGCACCTTATTGCTGATATATTGTTTTGACCACAAGGTATGAATAATATGACATAAAAGCAAACTAAATTTGCTTATTGCAAATCATCTGACTTTAAGTGATTGATACTTTCAGAAACTAATATTGTCTATGGATAAATTCTCCCATTCATCTGCAATCTGAGCTCAACCACCTTCTCTCCCAAATCTGCAGCTCAAAGCCATCACTTTATTCAAAGTTATTCAATGTCCTCAGTTCCAATCAATGTGATCACTTTGAAAGCTAAAATAAATAAGAGGCTGACACATTCGTGAGGAACTGCTGTTCCATCAGAGGAACCACTTTTCAGATGAGACTTTAAATCGGGCTTAGTCTAACCTCTTAAATATACAGTAAAGATCACATGCATCAGTTGCAGAACAATAAAAGAGTTCTCTTTGTGTCCTACTCAACATCCAACTCTTGTGCCACACCACCAAAAATAGATTCTCTGGTCCTTTATCGCATGGCTGCTTGAGGACCTTGTGTGTAAATTGACTGTTATATTTTCCTACTTATAGTGACTATAATTAAAAGTAATTAATTGACTGTAAAGAGCACTGAAATGTTCAGAGATTCTTTCTTTGTCCCATACAAGGATAGTCACTGATGCAAAATCCTTTAATTTAGTTCAGTTCTAATCCTCACAGAAAGAAGAGTACATTTAAAAAGTGGACTCACCAAATGGCTGTCTCCTGAATTGTGAAGTGATTTTGCTGTCCGGCCTTGAGACTTTTCACAGACACCTGTGTGTCACATAATAAACACCAGTGTCTGCACTGGCTGAGAATGATTGCAATCTCTTACATTCTACAGCTATTAATTAACTCTCACAACATTATAGCAGGGTGAGTTTAATGTGTGTAGTCCAGATCTTTATACTGCACACCAAAGGAATCAATCTGGAAACTTCCAAAATGATAAAATGAGGAATTAGTCAGTTTGTTGCTTCGATGTAAGGTTGTTAGATTCCAGTCAATTAAATTGGAAGGAAGAAACTAACATTCCAAAAAGCGAACTATGTTAACTTGGTTTTTTCTGCATTTTCATTCCACAAGCGTGCATTTCAGTCTGAGCCAGACCGGCCACTCATTCAGCGTCAAAGGTTTCAGCCTCACCTCGGAAGTGACAAGTCAGAGCAATGGTAATAACCCAGCCCATCATGTTACAAAGGGAACTTTATCGTTGCAGGGGAGGCGGGGATTGCATGTGATATATTTTATTGGTAATTGCCGCGTGGGATGTTACTGAAATGGAAGGGAGGAGGAGATATTGGTATCTTAGTCCTTTGGTGATTATTGCATAACAGCAGATATGATAACAAACTAATTCTTAAGCACAGTTTATATTATACCAGCTATACATAAATGTCCATCTTATCTGTAGGTAGATGAGCTTTGATCCCTCATGAATGGATGGGATCCAGATGTTTTATGAGTCAGGGAATGGAACTATATAAAATTCTGCAGGTAGGGAGATTCGCCTACCTCATCAGAAAGCAGGTGGGAATTCGGGGCATCGCCAAATATCAGGATTGCAGCCGGGTGGAAAGGCTGCCACTTCATCAGCACCGTTTCTCACTCTGGGCAGCACAGTAGCACAGTGGTTAGCACTGCTGCTTCACAGCTCCAGGGATCTGAGTTCAATTCCTGGCTCAGGTCACTGTCTGTGTGCAGTTTGCACATTCTCCTCGTGCCTGCATGGGTTTCCTCCAGGTACTCCGGTTTCCTCCCACAGTCCAAAGATGTGCGGGTTAGATTGATTGGCCATGCTAAGTAATTGCCCCTTAGTGTCCTGGGATGTGTAAGTTAGAGGGATTAGTGGGTATAAAATGTAGGGATATGGATGTAGGGCCTGGGTGGGATTGTGTTTGGTGCAGACTCGATGGGCTGAAGGGCTTCTTTCTGCACTGTAGGGTTCTATGATTCTATGATTCTTAGTGGATTTGATGTCCTATTCACTAGCACCCTACCATTCATCTGGCCCTCCAGCAGGAACTGCACACAGCAAGCTTTAGTAATGATAATGACCAGCATGGAACTGGTGTGCTGAACCCCGAGGATCCAGGAGAGCACAATCAACTCCTCAGTAAACCCCTCCGACTCAAATCATGAGTCACACCGCGCCCCCCCACACACACACACACACACACACACACCACGCAGTCGTGAGCATGACATGTCCCTCACCCCCCAGATCCAAACTCAGGCCCCCCTTCCCCCTCAGACTACCACAATATAGGTGGTCTGCAAAAGAGGAAGTTAAACCATTTATTCCTTTTGAAGTGTCTATATGGGTCACTCAGACTACTTGATTAGAACTGAGAAATAAGAAAGGGGAAATCACTTTGACAGGGTTGTATTATAGGCCCCGAAATAATCAGTGGGAAATTGAGGGGCAAATATGTAAGGACATTACAGATAGCCCCAAGAAAAATAGTAGGGAATTTTAACTTTCCCAACATCCAATGGGACAGCCATAATATTAGAGGATTGGATGGGAGAAATTTGTTCAGCGTATTCAGGAGGAATTTCTCATTCATTATGTGGATGGCTCGACTAGAGAGGGGGCAAAACTTGACCTTCCTCTTGGGACATAAGGAAGGGCAGGTGACAGAAGTGTTAGTGAAGGATCACTTTGGGACCAGTTTTAAGATAGCTATGGAAAATGATAAGTCTGGCCCAAAAATTAAGTTCTAAATTGGGGCAAGGCCAATTTTGATGGTATCAGGCAAAAACTTTCAAAAGTTAATTGGCAGAGTCTGTGAGAAGGCAAAGGGACATCTCGTAAGTGGGAAGCTTTCAAAAGTGTGTTAACTAATGCTCAGGGTAAGCACATTCCCCTTAGAGTGAAGGGGAGGACTGGTAGAAGTAGGGAACAATGGATGACTCAGAATATTGAGTCCCTGGTCAAGAAGAAAATGGAGGCACATGACATGCATAGGCAGCTGGGATCAAGTGAATCCCTTTTAAGAGTATAGGGAATGTAGGGGTAGTGTTAAAAGAGAAATTAGGAGGGCAAAAAAGGAACACAAGATTGTTTTGGCAGAAAAGGCAAAGGGGAATCGAAAGAGCTTCTACAAATGTATTCTACAAATACATAAAGGCCAAAAGAGTAACTAGGGAGAGAGTAGGGCCTCTTAAGGATCAACAAGGTCATCAATGGGTAGATTCACAAGAGATGGGTGAGATCCTAAATGAATATTTCTCATCAATATTTACTGTTGAGAAAAGCATAGATGTTAGAGAACTTGGTGAAATAAATAGTGATGTCTTGAGGAGCGTACACATTACAGAGAAGGAGGTGCTAGAAGTCTTAAAGCGCATCAAGGTAAATAAATCTGCAGGACCTGATGAGGTATATCCCAGGACATTGTGGGAGGCTAGGGAGGAAATTGCAGGTCCCCTACCAGAGATATTGAATCATTGATAGTCACAGGTGAGGTGCCTGAAGATTGGAGAGTGGCAAATGTTCTGCCTTTGTTTAAGAAGGGCTGCAGAGAAAAGCTTAGGAACTACAGGCCAGTGAGCCTCACATCTGTGGTGGGTAAATTGTTGGAAGGTATTTTGAGAGACAGGATCCTTAGGCATTTCGAGAGGCAAGCACTGATTAGGGACAGTCAGCATGGCTTTGTGAGTGGAAAATCATGTCTCACAGATTTGAGTTTTTTGAAAGGGTAACCAAAAAGATAGGTGAGGGCAATGCAGTTGATGTCTACATGGCCTTGGATAAGGTACCATATGGTAGTTGTTGCATAAGGTTAAATCTTATGGGATCCAGGGTGAGGTCGCTAAATGGATACAAAATTGTCTTGATGACAGAATGTAGAGATGCCGGCGTTACTGGGGTAACTACAGGTTTATTTGGTAGCACAAGCCACTAGCTTTTGGAGCGCTGCTCCTTCATCAGGTAAATGCAAGCTCTGTTCACAAACAGGGCATATAAAGACATACACTCAATTTGCAAAATAATGGTTGGAATGCAAGTCTTTATAGGTAATCAAGTCTTAAAGCTACAGACAATGTGAGCAGAGAGAGTGGTAAGGTTAAAGAGATGTGTATTGTCTCCAGACAGGGCAGTTAGTGAGATTTTACAAGCCCAGGCAAGTCATGGGGGTTACAGATAGTCTGACATGAACCCAATATCCCGGTTGAGGCCATCGTCATGTGTACAGAACTTGGCTATCAGTCTCTGCTCAGTGACTCTGCGCTGTTGAGTGTCGTGAAGACCGCTTACCTGAAGATCAGAGGCTGAATGCCCGTGATCGCTGAAGTGTTCCCCAACAGGAAGAGAACGCTTGCCTGGTGATTGTCGAATGGTGTTCATTCATCCATTGTCATAGTGTCTGTACGGTCACCCCAATGTACCCTTGGGACATCCTTTCCTGCAGCATATCAGGTAAACAACGTTGACCAAGTCGCAAGCGTATGTACCACGCACCTGGAGGACAGTGTTCTCATGTGAAATGATGGCATCCATGTTGATGAGCTGGTACATCTTGCAGAGGTTGCTGTGGCAGGGTTGTGTGATGTTGTGGTCACTGTTCTCCCAAAGGCTGAGTAGTTTGCTGCGAACAATGGTCTGTTTGAGGTTGTGCAGTTGTCTGAAGGCAAGAAATGGGGGTGTGGGGATGGCTTTGGTGAGATGTTCATCTTCATCAATGACATGTTGAAGGCACTGGAGAAGATGTCGTAGCTTCTCCACTCTGGGGAGATACTGTACAATGAAAGGTACTCTGTCCACCGTGCACAGCGTCCATGGCATACAGAGTACCCTTCGTTGTCCAGTACTTCCAGCAAACCCACGCAGAGTGTTTGCATGTTCTCCATGGGAGAACATGAAAACTCCACAAAGACGTTGACCTGAGGCTGGAATCGACCCCAAGTCCCTGGGGCTGTGAGGCAGCAGTGCTAATCACTGTGGCACTATGCCGCGCCAATTCCAAAATGGACACTCCAGATGAAGCCACAGTTATTTCTTTGCCTCACGAGACATGTAGCAAACCAGAGCTCTGGTGCTGACGTCATAAGAGATGAATGCCTGATCGGTACACCGAAGCTGCCTGATTGAGAGAGTGAATGCCTACCCAATTACAGAGCCTCACCTGTATATATATTGAGAGTGTCAGGGCTACTGATACTTCAGATTCTGACTTTGTACCTGCAGCGCTCATAGGAATGAAACTGAGTTTATAAACAAAGGGAATCTGGTGAAGGGACTCCAGCCTCTGAAGAGTTATTTCATTCACCATGTATAATTTCATTTTGACATAGTCAATGAACCATAACTTGCAGCTACCATCAGAAAGAAATGGCTCACGGAATGAAAAGAATTTAATACAGTCCTATCTGGTCTTGAAAATTGCGCTGAAATGTTTGATGGCCAGAGCTACTTGGGGCCTGCATCAAAAGATCCTTGCAGGCCCCATCACAGTCCAACTCTAGCAGATTCAAGAAGGCTGCACCCCTTTTTTCACTGCACAAGCCATTGTAAAGCAATTAAATTTAAAGGGCCCAGTAAAATTGACAGGCCAAGGAGAAGGTAAATGCCATGGGATTGGTGTGATACAGCAGATTGGGAAGGGGATAGTGAGGAAGGGTCTGGGGGGAGTTAGGGGATGGGAGTTGTCAGTAATGAGGAATGGGGGGGTCAGAAGTTGGGGGATCAGATGTTTGGGCGGGCGTCAGAAGATAGGAATGAGAGGGTCGTAATTCAGGGTGGCAGTAGGATTCAGGGGCTGAGGTTTAAAGGACAGGGGTGAGGGTTAGCAGTTGGGGTTGGGGCACTGGAGATTGGGACTGCTGGGGTCAGGGATCAGTTTTTTTAAAGTTTATCTATTAGTGTTAATGTAAATCGGCTTACATTAACACTGCAATGAAGTTACTGTGAAAATCTCCTAGTTGCCACACTCCAACACCCGTTCGGGTACACTGAGGGTGAACTTAGCATGGCCAATGCACCTAAGCAGCACGTATTTCAGACTGTGAGAGAAAAACGGAGCACCTGGAGGAAACCCACACAGACACAGGAAGAACATGCAGACTCTGCACAGACATTAACCCAAGCCATGAATCAAACCTGGGTCCCTGGCACTGTCAAGCAGCAGTGCTAATCATTGTGAAACCATGCCATCTTCGGGGTGGGGTTTGGAGGTCAGTGAATGGGGAATCAAAGGTCAGGGTGCTGGGGGTCAGTTGTCAGAGATAGGGGTTCCAAGAACATGTCTTGAGAGACCATGACATGTGGAGAGGTCAGAGATTGGAGTCAGGAGGCTGGAGGGCAGGTGTGAGGATCAGATGATGGGGTGGGATCAGAAGTTGTGGTGGGGGCTTGGAGATTGGAATGAGGTCAGAGGTCAGGAGCGGTGAATGTTGGAATTTGGGTAGGGTGGAGGTCAGAGGGTGGAGATTAGTGGGGTCAGATGTCAAGTTTTGGAGGTAAGGGGAGCTGGAGGAGGGTGGGGCCTGAGGTCAGAAGGATTGGGTGTCAGTATGGAGGTCAGGTGTCAGGGTTTAGGAGTTTGGGAGTGGGAGTGATGGAGGAAGGGGGTAAGGGGGATTTGAAGGTTGATTGGGTAACAGTCAATAGTTGGGGGGGTCAGACATCAGGGGAATTTTTGTGGGGTCACGATTTAAAGAATACCACAGTGAGGCGAGGGCAGGATCTTTGTGGAGGAGTCACAATGGGTGTTTACAATAGTTCACCAGAAGTTAGAAAAATTCTTCTAACTTTTTCTGAGTAACTATTAGTGTAACCCTGGCAGAATCATTTGAAGGTAGTGATTTAAATCAGATGTTTCCCAGCATAGGACAATTCTTCAGAGGAAGTTAATACATCTAGACAATTAATGTATAAACCCTTATCTTTGAGGTTCTGCGGGGGATTCCCCAGTGCATTCTTGGAGAAATCCACTGCTGGGATCTTGAAAGTTACTGCCCATTATCTCACTATGCCACTTTGTATATTTTGAAGCACCAACGTTCACATGCAGCTATGAGTCCAGCAACAGCTTTGCATAAGATTGAATCATGAGCGCCAAATATACCCTCAACTACAATTTTCAGTGTCAGTCCTTCCTCTTTGTTACAGTTACAATTCCTCTATTGTGCAAACGGTTACTCAGCCCCTGCCAAATTCACCCATGAACAAGAAGCAGCAGAGAATAAGTATTATCTACATTGGTATAATGTTTTAATGCATAATGGAGGAGAGAAAGTCCACCATGATTGGGGTGGCTAATATTTTAAAAATGGCTCACTATAAAAAGAGGCACACAGCATATTGCACTGTCTAATGGCAGAGGCATTGAAGTTGGAAATATATTCTATAGGTGGACACACAGACAATGGGGACAATTCTCCCATCCCGACGTGGAAGTTTTTGGCGCCTCGGGATGGGAGAATCGGGTGTCGGCCATTTTGCAGGATTCATCTCCCACAGCCAGAGAACAGTCACAGTCAGGACCACGCTGGAAACTGGCGGGAAGAGAGATAAGAGATTTAAATCTTTTTAAAATGTATTTTAAATGTTGTTTAAATGTCAATATCAGGCCCAGTATGGAATTCGCCAAGCCCAATAGCATCTCCCACCCCGCCAAGAGTATTTCACTCTGGCGAGATTTAGAGTAGGTCCCCACATTCGGAGAGCTAGCAGAAGACAACAGCAGAAGAAGGATGGCAATCACGGCCCTCCAGGGGTTTGAGCGGTGGGGTCTGGTGCCCCCTGGGCTTGGGCACCTGGCAGTCCCAGTGTCTTCCCCTGGCATTGCCCAAGGGGCAAAGTTCCCAGGCTCATGGGGCACCTTGGCACTGTCCACCAGACATCAGGCAGTGCCAAGGGGGCAGGGCCTATTGTGGGCAGGGCCTAGGGGGAGATCGGTTGGGGGGGTGGGGTTCTGCTGCCACTCTGCAGACAGGATCATTTGGGGCTAGAGGGAGACCAACAATCAGGGAGGGCTGGACGGCGGGGGTGGGGGTGTGATCTGCCAGGAGGGATGACTGCCTCCCGGTGGAGTGGAGGTTGGCAGGGGCTGGTTTGCTGGAGTGGGGGGTGGGGGAATCACCACTGTTGAGTTGGGGGGAGGGGGGGGGCAGCATATCGGGGTGCTCCTGGATAGGGGGGGGGGAGAGCGGGGGTTGGCGCTGGCCCAGGCATGCTTGAGGGGGCCACAATCAGGCCATGAGGGTGAGTGGGCAGTGGTTGGAGGGGCAGCATCGCGTGGTCCCTGGGCTGGCCAGTGATCAAGCTGGCCAGCAAAAGGAAGACTGACAGGCCGGGGCCACTGCGCGTGGGCAGAGTTCCAGAGCTGTCAGCCTCTGGCGCGAATAGGCCCCACCTCCCTCAAGCTTTTAATGCTATTCACAATTGTGACCTCTGCATTGCACCAAGTGGGGAGATTCAGGTCTGAAGCTGCACTGAAAAAACAGTTGGGATTTAGACCGACCAGGTTTCCCACCAATTCAGCACTTTTGGGAGCATCACCCCCAATATTTCAAGGCCATTCTAACTTTTTGTGGACTAACACAATCTTTATTATATTCTACTCATTTGTGACATAGGTTACCATCTTTTGGAATAAATAAGAGGACATCTGATTAATGATTCTGTAATTACAGCATTTTATTTACTCCTGTGGAATGCTATCTCCTTCCACAGCTCAGACAATGGTTCATGGAAAACTTTGTCTTTTGTGCTGTGCACAGTAGTCAATAGCCTTGGAAGAACGGAACTGTGGCACTGCAGGCAGCCATTTCCCCTAGCCCTCCATATTTTTAGATCAATCTCAGATAAACTGTACTTCTTTCATTTTGTGCTTCTAAATCTGTCAGGGGTTTCATTTTGGATAAAATTACTGCTTCTTCAAGTGGTTTTGACTGGCTGGAGACTGGGATATGTCAAAGAGTCTTTGATTTTAATCTTTCCTTTTTCTTATTTTCTGTAATAGTCTTTTCGGATTCCGCAGATAAAGCCAAATTTTCAAGAAAGACTGGAGGATAAAAAAAAACTGCAGAGATTTTCTGAGTGAATTTGAACTTGGTGTAGTTCTTCTGGTAAGCTTCAGGGCCCTTCAGCTAGTTCTGTGATTAAAGCCTATGGTAGTATGCAAGTGATAGATGCAGAAAGATTGATAAGTCTCAATACAAGGATATCATGTGTGAAGTTGGATTGGTCCCAAGGGATGCATGCTCAACGTAATCAATACCTTAATGGGTAAATATGGTGAAATGGGTGAAAATGGTGAATTAAGAGTGATTATTCCCTCAGCATGTGGATACACTGCTGAGTAATTAATTAGCCTTGATATGTGAATACAGAATGTGAGGAAAAATTAGCCACTGATACGTGTGGAAACAGTGTGAAAGGAATGACAAGTTTTTTTTATTTGGATATAATCCTCACTGAAGTTTTCTCTAAGTAGCGGTGCCATGGGCAGAATGCTCCAATCTGTACACAGAGCGCTGGCTGAGGAGAGAAAACTGGCATCAAGATCTCCAGCCAAACCTCGAGTCCTGCCACTATTCCCACGGGCAGAGACCGTGGGCTCAAGATTGCCCAACCCCCTTCCCCATATCTTTAAGAAACACAAGCTTTTTAAAAATTGAAAAGAAATTGAATTATTTTGATACTCTCCTGACTTTTTTTTAAACAAGTTCATTTTTGTCTGTGAGCAAGCCACTTTTGTTCAAGAAATCACAAGACACCTAGGGAGATAGGTGTTGTTATATTCATTGGAGTTTAAAAGATATTGTTGCCAGGTTGTGGGTTTCTGCTGACTGGCCGATAAACAACTGGACTGGAAGAAGTTCTGAGCAAACAAGTTGGGGGTGATTCTCCCCAAAAAATTCTAAGTGTCAAATTTGCGGGAAAACTGAAATAATTCACAGTGGTTTTATCAGTGGGAGCTCTAAAATGAATCTCCCACACTCTGTACACTACACAGTGCGCTAGCATGAATTGCACAAATAATCAGTGGGTTGGGCTTATTCCCACTGGAGAGGCTGGCAGCATAGTGCTGATGTGGAGATGCCGATGTTGGACTGAGGTAAACACAGTAAGAAGTCTCACAACACCAGGTTAAAGTCCAACAGGTTAAAGACTATAAAATAGACCTGTTAGACTTTAACCTGGTGTTGTGAGACTTCCTACTGAGCATAGTGCTGAGTAAACCCCTGCACATGCAGCACTCTATCAGAGCTGTCTGCCAGCTTCCCAATTGCTGGTTAGCTTGATCGCTGGCCAACCCTGTGAATCATGCAACACCAGCTCTCCGCCATTCCATGCCACACCCCCCACCTCCCCAAGCATGTCCGGTCCCGATCCCAACCCCACCCTGCACCTAGGGTGCCTCAATCATTGCCCACCCTCCCCACAGCACTGATTTCCTGTTCAACACCCCTGACCCACCTCCCAAACACCATCCCCCCCAGCCTGATGACTACCCCAATCGCTGGCCTCCTATCTTCTGCTCACGATCCCAAAGTGTAAAGTGACAGCAGACCCCCACTCCCACCGATCATTTTCAGAGGCCCCACCCTGCATCGAACCTCACCCAATTTGGCCCTGCCTATTCCCGATGGGCAGTGCCAAGGTACTCCCTCAGCATTGGCATTTTGCTCCTTGGATAGTGCCAGGTGCACAGGCTGGCACTGCTGGGCTGCCAATGCCCAGTGGCACCTCCCTGGTGCCCAATCCATTTGGGGGCTGAAATTGCCCCCACCTTCACTCCAGTGGGATCAGGCTGCTGGCTCCCCAAAAGTGGGGAGCTACTGTGTGGTGTGAAACACTCCTGGTGGGGTGCGGCAGGGGTTGGAGGGGGGTGGGGGAAGAAGCTAGCGGGCCTGGAAATTTCAGTCCTCAGCCCGTTAATATTTAAATTAGAATTGCATTCTCCTTTGTATGCAAATCTAAATAATTTTTGAACTGATCCAAATTCATTATCTACAAAGGTACCCTAAATCCCAGAAGAAATGTTAATGTGGAAGTTGATAAAATCTATTTACCATAAAGAAATCCTGAAAAAAATAAAATTCTAACAGGTTCTCTGAGTGTAAATACTTTGCATGAGACAATAGTTCTCTTATCATAGCACGTGCATATTTTACTGAGTAATAGATGCATTAGTTATGTGGGTTATCACTAAGATTGAGCTATAAGGGTTATTCCTTCATATGAAATAGGTTATGGAAATGGACATGAGCTATGTATGTTATTACTGAGCCTGAAGTATGTACATCTATGTGTGATATCTGAGGGTTGAGTTGACCATGTGTTAGTAGCATCCATACCATACTGCTGCTATGTATTGGGCAACAGCATTAAGGAGCACTGAGGGCTATAATTTGCTCAGCTTGTGTCAAAGTGTGTGCCAGAGCATTGAGAGTCTGTGTGCATATTGTACACCAGATTCATTGGCTGGAATTCTCTAATTTTGTACCCCTTGCTGCCACTGCCTGTGAGAGCAAGACTTTGGCACTCAGCCAAACCTCTATTCAAACCTTAGCAGCAAGACCGGAGAATCCCAGTCGTGGGTGGGGTCAGAGAATTCCAGCCATCAATGAGCTGAAAAGAATGGTAATCAGGACAAAAACACAAAATGCTGAAACTGTACTTGTTGTATTATGCCCTTAAGGGACAACAATACGCCATCACTAGAAGGGAAGTATGTCGTGTCATCCAGCCTCAATTTCACTTTGGCCTGTGAGGTTAATATAGTAGAGACAACCCTGCTGCTGATGTTGTCAAGCTTTCTTTCTATGTATGCATGTTCTTGTGCTTATTATTAATAAATGAACCCATAATGGGTTCTTGTGATTGATGGATATCTTCGTATCATTATAAAAACACATTCCTCATTTTACTTGCAGTGGGATTTTTTGACCTGGCACTGGTGAGCATCATTACGGGTGCAATGGCAAGAATTTGGAAAACTGTGAAAAGTCAATGGCTCATCAGATTTTCCTGTCCCATGTGTGACAATGCCCGCCAGTGTTGGAGCCTGAAAACCCCATCCTTAAACAGATGCTGTGAGGATGGTTATAAGACTATAAGATAAAGTAGCAGCATTAGACCATTCAGCTCATTAAGTCTGTTCTGCCATTCAATCATAACTGATATTTTTTCTGAGCCCCATTCTTAAAAAAGTTTTTTTTCGAAGTTTACTTATTAGTCACAAGTAAAATTAACACTGCAATGAAGTTACTGTGAAATTCTCCCAGTCACCACAGTCAGGTCAATGCATCTAACCATTCTCCCACCTTTTCTCCATAACCTATGATCCCTTTACCAATCAAAAACCTATCTAAGTGTCTTAAATACACTCAGTGACTTGGCTTCCACAGCCTTCTGTGGCAATGAATTCCAAAGATTGACCACCCTCTGGCTGTTTGGTCGAGTACTTAAAATGATCTGCAATGAGTAGAGGCAATGTATTTTTTGAACTATTTTCATGCTTCTTTTGAAGTGTAGCTGTTTTATTAGTTTGTTATTTCACTCTTTAGCTAGAAGCCATGTAATATCAATCTTCAGCTTGGTTAGGTCATCCTGCAAAGTTGCAGATACACATTGTGGACTACACCCATGCCTTCAAAATGCACAGGCTTCTTGGCATATCTCAAATGGCTGTGTGAGATGCTAATAGTATGTACTATCAAAATGCGTTTGTGGGCCATATATAATCTGAATGCCTGAACTCAAGCAGCTGAAGTAGCTCTTCAGTTGATTTCACAATTAGCTATGTTAATTCCGCCTGCATTTTCTTCTCACTTGTGCTCTGTGCTCTGTCAAGTTTTTACTGCCACAGCTTACTAACTAATCTGTGTGATTATATCTGGGCTGTGCTTGCTGCTTGCCAATGTAATAGATGCAGAACTGTGAGATGCTTGGCTGAGTCTGCCCTGGATTCTGACACCACTTTCCTGTCTATTTACAAGAAATAAAATAATATATTCCAGAATATAAGCAATAAGGACCCACTTGAAACAGACTTTTACATGAAAAGCATTTTTATTACAGTAGAATGTAAAGTACACATGTATGAGGGAATGAATGAATAAGGACAAGAAGCACAAAAATATATATTGGGATAAAGCCTGTGACTTTTCCCCAACTAAGTCCTCTCCAGACTTTGGTTATCCAGTGTCCTCTCACTGAGAGTGACAGCTGAGCAAATCTGCAGGGAAAAATCACAGAGATGTGCAAGAGCTATGGAATGGTGATATTTGGAGACTTTAATTACCCAATTACCAATTTGAATAATGTTAGAGTAAAGGGAGAGGAAGGGAAGAAATTTCTGAAATACATTCAGGAAAAGTTTCTTGACAAACATGTTCTCAGTCCAACTAGGAAGGAAGCATTTTTGGATCTGATGCTGGGAAATGAGGTGGGTCAAGTGGACAAAGTGTCTTTTGAAAAAGCACTTGGGCTAGAGTGATTGTTATATTGTAAGATTTAGATTAGTAATGGAGAATATCAAGGAACAAAGTAAAGTAGCACTTCTAAATTGAAAGAGGGATAACCTCATAGTGATGAGAACGGATCTAAAATTGAACCAAAGTTAGCAAGCAAACTTTAATGGGAAAATAGGTGATCTTTATGGAAGAGATGTTTTGAGTACAGACAGTGTATGTTCCTACAAGATGGAAAAGAAGGGCAACCAAAACAAGGACTCCTCGGATAACAAAGGAAATACAAAGTGTTCTGAAACAAAAAAGAAAGAGCATGCTATGTATCAGGTGAATTCTTAGAGTGAGAACCAAGTCAAATACAATAAATTGAGAGGATGTGCAGAGAAAAATAAAACTGGCAAAAATGGAATATAAGAATAGAATGGCTATTAACATAAAAGGTAACCAAAAAATGTTCTACCAGCATGTGAATGGATTGTAAGACGAAGGGTGGGATACAACAGGCCTTTCACAACCTTGGATGGCAAGCTGGGTATCAATTGGTTACTGCACCTCATGCAGCTAGATTGTTTTACAATGACATAAGGTGTTATGTCCTAGGAAGATGTGAGTGCAGTAATGTTTGTGCTGCACATTACATCTTGAAGAGTATCATACTGAGTTATAGGCTAAAGATTTTACGATGACCAGGTGGGCATGGGCCCAACTTGGAAGACTGCCAATCACGCGTGATGATGTTGGACACTATGGTGTTGGACTTAGTGTGTTAACATAGACTAACAAATGGCTAACAAATGGAATCAGAGAGTTGGGATAAGAGAGGCATTTTCAGAATGGCAACCTGTAACAAGTGGAGTGTCATAGGGATCAGTGCTGAGACCACAATTGTTTACAATATATATCAATGACTTGGACAAGGGAAATTAATGTACTTTGTCACATTTTTGGATGACACAGTAATAGGTGGGAAGGCAAGTGGTGAGAGTGACACAAGGTGTCTACAAAGAGATATAGACAGGTTAAGTGAACAGGTAAAAACTTGGCAGGTTGAATATCAGCCAGAATTTTCCACCTGTTCACGCCAGCAGGATTATCTGGTCTTGCTGATGGCGCAGCATTGCCGTGAGTTTCTAGGTAGTGTGGGGTACATACAGCCAATGGGAATTCCATTAACAACAGCCGCTGGTAAGTAGAATGTTACCTCCCACAACACGAAACACACCCCAGGGAGGCCAAAGAATCCAATTCATAATATAGGAAAATGTGAAGTTATGCACTTTAGTAGGAAGAATAAAGGAGCTGAATATTATTTAAATGGAGAAAGGCTTTAGAAAACAGCAGCATGGAGGGATTTGGAAGTCCTATGCATAAATCACTAAAAGCTAACATGCAATTTTAGCAAGAATTGGGAAGGCAAATGGAATGTTGGCCTTTATTTTAAGTGGAATGGAGTTTAAAAGTAGGGAAGTCTTGCTAAAACAATATAAGGCACTAGTTAGATCACAGTTGCAATACTGTGAACAGTTTTGGTCCCCTTATCTAAGGAAATATATTCTGGCATTGGAGGCAGTTCAGAGAAGGTTCACTAGTTTGATCCCAGGATGGAGGTTTATTTTATGAAGAGAGGTTAAGTAGTTTGGGCCTGTATTCATTGGAATTGAAAAAAATGAGAAGTGACCTAATTGAGACATATAGGATTCTCAGGTGGCTTGGTAAGAGCAGATGCTGAGAGATTGTTTCCCCTCGTAGGAGAGTCAGAGGGCACAATCTCAGAGTAAGGGTCACCCATTTAAGACAAAGATGAGGAGAAATTTCTTCTCTCAGATCGTGGCAAATCTGAGAAATTCTGAAGAATGCCCAATCAGTACTTACCCCATGCTGGGTGCAGAAGGTCATTGAACCTTTTCCATCACTGGATGCAGGTCCAACAGACAAGGTCATGGCTGCTTACCTCTGGTGATACCTTAGTCCCAATCTTCTTGGTGATGTGAGATAATCTCTCCTCTTTCCATTCCTTGGCATCACAATGTCACTACTTTCTATTACTGTCTCCACCAGGATTCTGAGGCAATCATCAGGGAAATGGGATATTTACTCTTTGTAAGAGTTCACAACTCAGCTGCTGCGGCCTCCTGCAGTAGCCATTTTGCAACTATGGATTCACCTCCAGCCTTAAAATGTGCCACTTTTTAAGTTCGCAATAGTCCGCTGCCATTGGACATAACAGTCTCCATACGCCTGGCCTTATCAACCTTGCCCTCCCATTGTGGACGCAATTAGTGCTAGCTGCCACTTAAGTTGCAGCCAGCTTAATATCTCAAGTCTTATTGAAATTGGGCAGGACCAGGATTTGCAGCTGCATCCAGTTCTGCCAGCCAATCATGTGAAACTCTACTCATAGGGATGCATAGCATGTATGAAGAGGCTGTAAGTTTGTGTCAGAGTAACAAATATGGACGAAGTTTTCTTGCAATTGTGGCAATGGAATTTTGAATCATCCACTGTATGTATGGTGATTCTTTAAAATGCGTTTGTACATCTGTTCCTTGATATGCAGATATTGCACAGCACTGAGTCTAGTCTCTACCTGATGCCAGGAACAATATAGTGCTGTTAACTGGAGGAGTGCCCCCTGAAGTGCTGAACAACAAAATCCCCTTTGAACCATTTCATTACTCTGGTCATTAGATAGGAGATTGAATTCAGTATCACTGTCATCTATACACATAACTTGTGTTTTGTTTCCATTTTTATTTTTTCATTTTATTTAGGCAAGACATTTCAACACAGTCACCCCTCCCTGATTCAAAGGCTGACAAATATTGGTCAATAGACATTTATCCCTTAAATACGCATGCATCTATTTAATTTGGATGGAGGCCATATTTCCACATCACTTATTAGGCTTGTTCCCTGCACAAGGCCAAAGCTGCACGATGAATAATTGTTCAAAAAAGCTCACTATGTAAAATTTGGGGCACTCGGTTCACAGATTTGTGGCCAAGCATTAAATAAAAATTGACACAAATAATGAAAAATAAGCAGCAGCAAAATGTCACTCAACAATGTTAAAAGGCCTCAACCAATGAGTCTAAGAAACTTTTATAATACATTTCTGATATCTTTCCTGGATAACTTTGGGCTGTAGATTACCATCTGTCATTTTACATCTGGGACTGTGTTTAATCCAGCTCAAGAGATAAAGGTCTTCTGTCCACCTTGGGCGCTGGATCAGATCAATAATTATTAAGATCATAGGCTAGGAATTCTGGAGCAAGTGACTCATCTTTTGACTCCTCAAAGCCCATCCATTATCTACAAGGCACAATTTCGGAATATGATGCAATGCATCCACTTGCCATGATGAGTGTAACTTGAACAACACTCAAGAAACTTGACACTATTCAGGACAAGGCAACTTTTGATCAGCATCCCATCAACAATCGTAATTGTTCATTCCCTCCACCACTGACAAGGTCAGCAATGTGTAGCACCCACAAGATGGACTGCAGCAAATTACCCAGATTCATTAAACAGTACCTTTTCTATAACCTAGAAGAATAAGGGCAGTAGGTGCATGGGAACAATCTGCAAGTTCTCCTCAAAGTCATACGCTATCCTGATGTAGAAATATATTACCATATTTTCACTATTGCTGAGTTAAAATCCTGGAACTCCCTAACAGCACTGTTTGTGTACTGATTCCAGATGGGCTGCAGCAATTCAAGAAAGTGGCTCACCTTCTTGAGAACAATTAGGGATGAGCAATAAGTGCTGACCTTGTCCACATCCCATGAACAAAAACAATATTCCCATGCTCAGTGAGAATGAAGGTCCCAAAATTCTCCTATACAAAGAGAATTTTGACAGAAGACCATAGCTAAAACCTGAATGTTATTGATGAAGGTCTTTGTCATAGAAATCCTACAGCACAGAAAGAGGCCCTTCGGCCCATCGAGTCTGCACCAACCACAATCCCGCCCAAGCCCTACCCCCAATCCGTACATATTTTACCCACTAATCCTCTCTAACCTATGCATCTTTGGTCAATTTAGCATAGCCAATCAAACTAACCGGCACATCTTTGGACAGTGGGAGGAAACCAGAGTACACGGAGGAAACCCACGCAGACACGAGGAGATTGTGCAAACTCCTCACAGACAGCGACCCAAGCCGGGAATCAAACCCAGGTCCCTGGAGCTGTGAAGCAGCAGTTCTAACTGCTGTGCTACCGTGCCACCCATGTATTCTGTGATATGTTCTCCTGATGGCTGACAATGCACCAGTTTTTTTCTGTGACTGCAGCCAACGTAACAGGATTTTGAGGGGCCAAAAGAACTGAGGGAAAAAAAAACAAAGGAAGATATCAAAATAAACAAATTGATTAAAACACTTACTGCCTGTACCTTGAACACAGTAAGAAGTCTCACAACACCAGGTTAAAGTGAAACAGGCTTATTTGGTAGCACAAGCCACTAGCTTTTGGAGCACTGCCCCTTCATCAGATGAGTGGGAGTTCTGTTCACAAACAGGGCATATAAAGACACAAACTCAATTTACAAAATAATGGTTGGAATGCGAGTCTTTACAGGTAATCAAGTCTTAAAGGTACAGACAATGTGAGTGGAGAGAGGGTTAAGCACAGGTTAAAGAGATGTGTATTTTCTCCAGCCAGAACAGTTAGTGAGATTTTGCAAGCTCAGGCAAATCGTGGGGGTTTTGGATAGTGTGACATGAACCCAAGATCCCAGTTGAGGCCATCCTCATGTGTGTGGAACTTGGCCATCAGTCTCTCCTCAGCAACTCTGCGCTGTTGTATGTCGTGAAGGCCGCCTTGGAGAATGCTTACCTGAACACCATCCACCAGGTACACAGTACACACACTTGCAAGTCGGCCAATGTTGTCTACTTGATACGCTGCAGGAAAGGATGTCCCGAGGCATGGTACACTGGGGAGACCATGCAAACGCTGCAACTACGGATGAATGAACATCACTTGACAATCACCAGGCAAGAGTGTTCGCTTCCTGATAGGGAACACTTCAGCGGTCACGAGCATTCGGCCATTGATCTTCGGGTTAATCTGGTGTTGGGGGGCTTTACTGTGTTTACCCCAGTCCATCACTGGCATCTCCACATCGTGTATCTTTAACTGCAGCAGATCCAAAACGGGTTGTTGCCTTATGGCCTGGCTTTCTTCTCATTGTTTCATTTGTGGCTTTCAGTTCTATTCCATACTTCTTCTTTCTAAGAACCAGGTCCAAGGGATAAGTAACAATTTGTAGTCTGCACATGGCCAACTTGAAATTTGTTGAACCTGGCTGTATTGTGGTGCTCTTTTCATTTGCATGATGCGGGTGAGAACCAGGCATGATTTATTCCCCCTATTTGTTGCTTTCCCATTTTGTGTTCTACTCTGCGTCTTACAGGCCTCCTGGAGCTTGGGGATACAATGGCACTCTTTGTACTTTGCTGCAGTTATGCTGGAAGCAGCCCAGAAAAATGTCAGAGCAGATGGGTTCTGCAATTTAAGAAAGACCCATAAAATTATTGCTGTGCAGCAGAAGAGAGATGTCCTCTTTCATTGCAATGACTGTTAGGTCAGCCAAAGGGTAGGTCAAGTGATTTGGCAAAAGGCCACACTGATCATGTCAATGCCATCAGCACTGCATAAAGGATTTGGATTTGGAGTCATTGCCAAAAGAAGTTCAATGACTTCCCAGGAGTGGGAAAGTTGAGGATTACACTTTAATCTCATGCAGTGTATGAGAGGCGGAATGGTTGAGGGTCAAAATAACCTTGAGTGGAAATGTTAACTTCAGCAGAGGGATACAAGAGTTAGCCAGGGAACAGCCTCCCATTATATGGTCATGGACAATTTTTCTTTTCATCGCAAACATTCTTTAGATGTAATGTCATTATTCGTGTTCCTTGCATTCTTTGAGGGGAATTATATTAAACTACATGAAACTGGTCCCATTTTTGGAGAAACAGAATGAAAACGCAGCATGAGAAAATTATGAAGTTTTTTTACACTAGGAACATGGAGGAAATTTCTGGATATACATTTTTACAATTGATGTCATTATTGCAGATTAATACTTTTGTAAAATTTCTGGATTATATGGAAATGATGACAAAGCAATCATTGGTAAAACTGTTCACTGAAAGATCTTAACAGCTGTTCTATGCTGTGTGTCTTCCCATGTTGAGAGAGCATTCCCATGCTATCAATAGGTTACTTTCCGTGTTCACGTCATCATGGTGTACACATGACCTCCCAATCTACATCTACCCCATTTAGCTGGGACAACTGGTGCTACAGGCATATGACAATGTTGGACTGTGGTAAAAGGTCATTAACAATTTACAATGTACAGAGCATAGACTTCAGCAACAGAACATTGAGGGGGTGGTTCTCCCATCCTGCTACACTGCTTTTTTAGCGCAGCAGGCCAGGAGACTCTAGCGGTGACCAATTCGCGCAATTCGCACTGGTCGGGGCCTGAGGGGGCGGGGGGTCCTCAGAGGGGGGTATTCTATAAGAACATAAGAAGTAGGAGCAGGAGTAGGCCATCTCGCCCTTCGAGCCTGCCCCGCCATTCAATAAGATCATGGCTGATCTGAAGTGGCTCAGTTCCACTTTCCCACTTTCTCCCCATAACCCTTAATTCCCTTGCCTACCAAAAACCTATAGGGGTGGATGGTCCCACTGCCACTCTGTAGTCAGCTGGGGAAGGGAAGTAGGCCAGCGATCACGGCTGGCCATCAGGATGGAGCATGGGGGTCAGCCTACTAGGAGGCTCGGGGCTGCGGGGGAAGGTGGGTGGGGGGTCAGCACTGCATGGGGGGGTTGCTGGGGGCAGGTACTCAGGGGAAGGGGAGAGGGAGATCAAAGCCGGGAGTAGAGGGGTCGAAGTTTACCCAGACATGACCAGAAGATTAGCCATTGGGCAATGGGAGGGTGAGAGGGCTGGCGTTGTAGGAGTCATGGGGCTGGGCAGTGATCGAATTGGCCAGCAATCAGGAGGCCAGCAGACAGGGGCTACTGCACAGGTGCCAGTCTCAGCTGTAACAGATCGGCCACATGCAGTGGTCCATTCAGTACTATGCTGCTGGCCTCCTGGGCGGGAATGGGCCCCACCCACTTATTTCTGAAGTGAATCATGCTAGTGCACTCTGCAGTGCGCAGAGATTCATTTTTAAACTCCTGCTGAAAAATCCAGTGTGATTTACTCCAGTTTTTATGCGATTTCAACAATTAGAATTTTTTTTGGGAAACCCCATTTGTTTCCACTTTGGGTTGCAGAAGGGCCTGGATGATAGGAAACTTGGTCCTGGTACATCAGGAGAACATTCTCTGTGCTGACGAGGGCAGGTCCTGTCTTGGCAAATTCCACAGATTGTGTATTGTGGCATGGAGGTCCGTCATATCAAAGAGGCATTTTTCAAGGAGGTGCTATGCTGAGCATATTATCCACTCTGCCAAGCCATTTGATTGTGAGTAGGGGCTGCTGGTAATGTGTTCAAAGTCCCATGCTTGCACAAAGTCCTTGATCTCCCTGAAGACACACTGCCAGGCAATGTCTGTCATCAGCCTCTGGGAAATATCTTGCGTGATGAAGTGTCTCTTCAGCTTTCCAGTGACTGTGTTGCTGTTCATGTCAGGTACGTAGTTGACTTCATACCAGCGTGAGTATGAATCAACAAGCAGCAGATGCTGTTTCCGATTCCATTCAAATATATCCGTCACCATGAGTAACTGTGGAGTGCAGCAGTTATTTGGGTTGATAAGGTTTGAGAGCGTAGCACAGTGCACATCTGGTCATTTCCTTCTCTGTGAGGACCAGTACATGGTTTCTTTACTAGCATTGGTATAATATTAATGTCCTCCTCACAATCTGCCTGGTCAGTGGTGGTAGATAAGCCCCGGAGTTTCAGTAAAATATACCAACTTTCTGTGCTTGTATAAGTCTCTGAGGTTGTAACATTGTGATTTAAGCATCTGGCGACCAGTTTCAACGTTGTCAGGGCAACCATAGATGAAGTTATGAAATTTCTCACATGCAAAAAAGAACGCAAGGAGTACCTTTTCAATCTGGACATAATAACTTTCAGTGTCAGTGAGAACCCTTACTGCGAATGCTATTGATCTGTCATTCTAGACACAGGCCGCAATGAGTCTGTGCTGGGAAGCAACAGCTTGAACGTCGAAATATTGTAGTACTGGAGGGGCTTAAAGCAGATGCTGAGTTTATCAAATGCAGCAGTGTGATGCTCCTGCCAACACAATTCAACATCCCACAGGAGAAATTGATTGAGGCGTCCACTCATCTCACTGTACAGGGAATGAATTTCGGTAAATAATTTGTCTTGCCAAGGAAATGTTGCAGGATATGCTTGTCCTCAGGAACAGATATTTTCCATATAGGGTTTGTTTTTATCTGGGTCTGACTGCACACCTTTGGCTGTGAGGAGGTGGCCCATGTAGGGATCTGGCTGACCCTGAATCTTCATTTAGCAAAGTTGCGCTTCAACTGTATAGTCCTAATTCTTCAAGACCAAATGCAAATGTGCATCATGTTTTTGCATCGTTCAACCTCAGACCAGGAGGTCATCAATAATGATTTCACAATTGACTTTACAAAGGGCTATTCCATTGGAAGACCATACTGTCAATGAAGATTGAACAGGACATGCAGAAGAAATAGTATTTGCCCATTAGAGATCTGAGCATAGTGATCTTTGAGGATTCTTCATCTAATCAGATTTGCCTAAATGTGCACTTCACATCTGGGAAATGTAGCATTGGGCATGTCGCTATAACCTATCCAACTCTGTTCATGGAATTATGGGATCTCAACAGTGCTTTATTTAGGTGGACTGGGTCAGTGCAGATCCTGACTATGTTGTCCCTCTTTATCATAGCTACTATCGCAGAACCGACTCTATAGCCCCATCTATGGAAACTATGCTTGTCGTTCGATCCAAATATTTCTGTCTCATGGCAAGGGGTACTGTTTTGAGGGCTCAGGTTGTGGGCTTTACTGAGTAAACTAGCCTTGTGATATATGACAGGCAGCTTCCCAATAAAATCACAGTTAAACAGATCTTTGTATTCTAGCATCTCTGAGCTTGTTGCTGTAGGGTGTATACATCCAGTCCAAGGTGGACTAGCCCCAGTACAATGCTGCCTTGGAGACCCAACTTAAGAGGGAATGAATTCTTGATCAACTGTGTAGAACAGGGACTTGCTCTGCATGCAGTGCAGGGAGGGTACACCTTCTGTACATTTGGTTTGCTGCATTATGCAATGAGATTTACTGGGTGGTAGAATCTTGTGCAGCAAAGGGATTGATTTCCCATAGAAGCAGCTTCAACAAAACCTTACATTTTGCTCCAGCATTGATTTTGAGTTGAAGTTTTGCATTGCATGAGCAATGATTCATGAAGGAAAGATTTCACTTTTCCCATTGATTGACATCCAGCTCATTCACTGTGTTTGTGTTCTGAACCTTGGAGAAATAGCTGGATGCAATATAGCCCATGGTAGTGGTGGGTTGCTGTAACTTTGACCTGAAACACTTGGCAAAGTGGTTCCATTTGCCCCAACATCTATCAAATGCGAAGCAAATGCTTCTGCATTGTGGCTGATGGCACCACATTTTAGGTAGGGTGTATTCTATACCACAAAACCCTTTGCCTTAGGTCCTTGGTGTTTCTCTCCGACTGCTCATTTAACATGCAGATATTTGTAGCAGATTCTAACATGGGATTTATTTCTCAAAGCAACTATTTTGGGGCGGCATGGTGCACTGTGGTTAGCATTGCTGCCTCACAGCACCAGGGACCCAGATTTGATTCCCAGCTTAGGTCACTGTCTGTGTGGAGTCTGCATGTTCTCTCCCTATCTGTGGGGGTTTCTTCTGAGTGTCCCAGTTTCCTCCCATAGTTGAAAGACGTTCTGGTTTAATGCACTAGCCATGCTAAATTCTCCCTCAGAGTACCAGAACAGATGTCAGAGTGTGGCAGTTAGGTGATTTTCACAGTAACTTGATTGCAGTGTTAATGTAATCCTACTTGTGACACTAATAAATAAACTTTGTGCATCTGTGTATTCCATATATGATACAGTCTCTCATGAATTAGTTGGTGGGGGTTCTGAATGCGCACTGCCTCACAAAGATTTTCAAAGTTGTAGTTTATGATTTTGCTGACTCATCGAGTTTCTGGTTGGTGATGTTAAAAACATATCTATCCAAGATGATTTTTTAACAATACCTCAGGATTCTCTTTGTCTTCTGCCACTTGGAAGATGAAGGATTCAAGTTTTTTGACGACCTGCTGGCCCACTAGGCTCAACTGTGTGTATGCTTGTATATTCTTCAATTTATCAGATAGAGCAGCGGAACAGTAGAGAAGCTATTCCTTTCAAACTTCTTCCAGTTATCAGCGATGTTTTCATCAAAAATCAGTGAGTCGATATGGTAAATCCATCTCAGCCTGCTCCTGACATCATGTATATTTACTGGGTTTATGGAAATGATGACAATGGACTCACTGGTTAAAATGTTTACTGGAGATCTTAACAGCTGTTACATGCTGTGTATCTGCCCGTGCTGGGAGAGCATTCCCATGCTACCAACCTGCAACTTCCTGTGTACACATCATAATGCAAACATGACAACTCTATACCTTCAATTTCACAACAACAAATATTGGAAAGAGCATTCAGTCAGATGAACTCTACACTTAATGTATACTTGTAAAGTATGAGTCTGTGGATAATTATTTATGGGTAACCCCTCTTAACATCTTTGTTTCTAATTAAAAGAATTGAGAGGACAAGAATCCAAACAGATGCATCTGCTGAAATCTGACACAATAAAATCAGTTCTTCAGAACACCAGTCTTTGGGAATCTATTGAGACTCAATTCTATTTTCCTTTTCAAAATGTCACCAATTCAGGGTAAGATTGCATGAATGTTAGTTTCTACCAGTCCTTTTGGCAGCAGTTAAATTCCCTGGACTTTCAGCCATTAAATTAATCTGGCATAAAACTTTAACTGGGCTTGTCAATTATAATGCACGTTTTTGGGTGCATAAAGTGGTTGATTTCTATCTCTTTTCTGTCAATGAATGTACAACTCTACCATATGATTGATGAGAAGTATCTCGCATCCTCTGATGAAATTCAGCGACATTGGGTTTCCTTGGGAGATAATGGATAACTGTATTGTAATTGTGATTTTCATACCATCACCGATCACTAACAGGAGGACAAAGGGTCCAAATTCTGTAATTGGATCACACCTCAGAATCTTCCCTTACCTGCCCAGAAAAATCTTGGAACTATAAATTCTGTGTGTGTTCTCCAAGTCTCCTACCATTGCGCTAGTGAGAGATCCAGGATTGGCACCTAGAGTAGGCAGTGGCACAGTGATTTGTTCCAAGACTAATAATCCAGCAGACCCAGAATAATGCTGTGGGGCCATAAGAACACAGGAATTAGGAGCCGAAGGAGGAAAATTCAGCCTTTCAAGCCTGTTCTGCCATTGAATCAGATCATTGCTGATTTCTCCCTCATCTCAAATCCATCTCCCCACCTGTTCCCTATATCCCTCTTTTCCTTTTTTTATTAGAAATATATCTATCTCCCTCTTCAAACCATTAAATGATTTAGACTCCACCATGCTATGGTGCAACGAGATCTACAAATTCACCATCCTCTGCGAGAAGTAGTTCCTTCTCATCTCAGTTTTAAATCTATCACCTTGCAACCTACTCCTGTGACCTCTTGTTCTAGAGCCTCAACTCACCAATGAAGCTGGCTGAAGACTGCTCAGAGCACCATTGCATGGGCAGCCCAATCATCCAGTTAATTGGCTGGCACTGTCCCATGGACCCTGTCTGGCCATGCTCCCCAAGTAGCCAGGGGCTTCAATGGTCTCTGATTCCCACTGGCGTGGCCATCACGTCTGGTGTCTGCTGATGAAGACCAGCTGTGACTCTCGCCAGTGTGAGGGCCAACTAGTAAAGAGATAAGTACAAGTGAGCTCAGATGGTGCCATTTGAGATTCGCTAATGAAATGGTAATCATGTCATTAATATTTAAATTGGCTTTGTGCCCTTTCTGGGAGTAAAGCCGATTTCAGTGGCAAAATAGGGCCAGTATGATTGCATGAACCCAAGTATTTGCATCTCAAGCAATCTTACCAGCTTGTCGCACTGGTCACACCCTTAGAATTTGATCCTTTGTACTTGATTCTGGGTCTTGTAGACAAAAAGATAATTAACTCCTATGAGAAAAGGCTGTGCAATGTCCTAATGTATGTTCTGGATTTGCAATAAGTTCCCTTCTGTTCAGAATTGGCATAAAATTATTATGGCATGTATCCCAATGGAATTACTAACCTGTATAATCCGATCCAAATCAGACGCATCCTGGAAGGTGTGGGTCCCCTATCTCAAATTTACAGGTTCCATAACATCTGACTTACTCTCGGGAGGCTTTTTCTGGACAATGTAGCAGTGCCTCTAATATGTCGTACGTGAAGGTGTGCACCATTAGCCATGTTTTCATGGCTTTATTCTCTTTTTCTTCATCCTGTTATTTGTCCTCTCTTTTTTTTGTGTATATATATAAAATCAATGGGTACACTGAACATATTGAACCAACTGCATTGGTTTGCCTCTGTCTTTTTCTGTAATTATATGGGGAGAAATGATCAAGCTGTCCTGCACCAGCTTTGAGAGTATGTTCCATTATTTGTAAAAATGAAAAACACTAATAAAAACGTATTTTTAAAAATTAATAAATTATTTGCCTGTAAAAAGTGAAGAATGAAGGTGATTTAAGGAAATTTCTCTCTCCAGAAAACACCAGTGTATGCAACAGTGGATAATAGGTACAGTGGGCAGGATTTTTTTGGATGTTGGGGCTCCTGTGCTGCCACCTGAAGTGTAGGGATCACTGCAGCCCCACGGCAATTTAACACTTTGAGGTTTGGGATGGGATTTCAGTCTCTCACTCTGGCAAAAGTCCTTCCTCAGAGAGCTGCTGACCAATTACCTAACTGGCTCCTGTCCTGGCTGGTTCACATCTGATGCCCAAGCAGAGTGACCAGGCAGGTGTCCCCCTGCTCCTGAACTCAAAATTGAGGCTGGGGTGGAAAGTGACACTTAAGTGGCCGAGAATTGGGCCCTAAGGTTTGCTTGCCCCGTGTAACATTGCCATCAGGTCAGGTGTGACCACAAGACTATAAAATATAGGAGAAGAATTAGGCCATTCGTTCTGTCGTGTCTGCTCTGCCATTCAATCAGAACTGATATGTTTCTCAACCCCATTATCCCGCTTTTTCCCTTGATCCCTTTACTAATCAAGAACCTATCCATCTCTGATGTATGGACTGGAGGGCAGCGGAAAGGACTCCCAGCGAATTTTCTGGGTACCCCCAGCCTGCAAATTGCCAGTAGGGGACCATAAAATTCTGCCCAGTGACGGCATGTGTTGAATGAGATAGTTCTATTTAGAGCAGTGGTGATTTTCACCAGAAGAGGGAGTGCCATCCCATATCATGGACAAAGTTTCAGTGGTCGGTTTGAAGAAGGCACAGTTTCACTACTGCCTTCCTGGGAAAGTGTGGGGGATGAAGACCCCTTGAGCATGCCCAAGTAACTGCGGCATTGTCTGTGTATTTGCCACCTTTGGTAGGAAAAAGTCTGCCGAGCTCTTCTCCTATTTAGCATTACTTGTCTTACCGAATGCTTGCCGCATTCCCTAACCACTAGCTCTATTCGGACTAGTGACATTCCATCTTGTGTTGTGACAGCTGTTTAAGAAGAGGGCAACTTTCCTCAGTGTTAAATGCAGATACAAAAAAAAATCAAAAATCATCTTTAACTCTTGCTTCTAAATAATTCCATAAAATATGGGGTATTAAAGATGCTCAAGCATGAAATGTGAACAACCAGTCTGGCACACGTATACAGAGCAATAGAATCCACAGGCCAATATGAAATAGGCACATGGCCTGATCTCCTCCGTGAGGCAGAGGATATTAATAGGTTGGTCCAGTGAGCCAGTCTCTGAAGAGATAAAACAATGAGCCATAACTTCTGTTTATCAGTGGTAAGCCATGGCCTGTCAATGCTATGTGAAAACATACTTATCTGCACTTGAAGAATGCAAAGAAACTTTTGTTTCCATGAACAGCCTCAGGCCTGCATTGGGACAGTTTTCAGAGTATGGTGGGGGAACAAAGGGAATGCCCACTGAAAACAGAGATTTAAATAGCAGCCTTGTATTTATGTAATAGGAAGCAACTGATCTGACAAGTATTTTAAAGGTAATTTAAAGGTTTTTTTGAAAACTTTTTTTGTTCTTTCCTTTAAACAGACAATATTATTGTATTTAGTTAGCTTAAAGTGGCATTTTTAATTTTATAATTCTATTATTGAAGGTGATTATCATTTAATATTTATAAATGGACGTAAGTTTTGTTATTTATTTTAAATCTGTGAAAATACTATTTAAGTCTGCATTATATTATTATGTAACTTTATGTGTGACATGCATAAATATATTTGTAAGGTTTAACTTAGAATATGGTAACTGAAAGTTTAGTTGGAGAGAAGAGAAATCAGAACTTCTCGGACCATGATTTGGATAACTTAGCATATAAGGTTGAACAAAGGAGAACCCAAATTATGGACAGTGGGAATTCTAATCACTAAGAAAGGTAAAATCCACGGCTTAGAAGCAAGTTTCAAGCATTCTGCTATCAAACAGTGAAGAGTCTAGGATGTCAGATCATTGCCAAAAGAAACTTAATGATTTGATGTATTCAGATCGGGTATATATATATTTCGAAGAAAAATTATTAAAATTTTAAAGGTATATCTGAAAGGGTATGGTATTAACTAACTCAGGGTTCATATAAGTCACTAACAACACAGATTCTTTAATCAGGACAAAATATACATAACATCTACTACTCACAAATTTGCAGAAGGGATTGTAACATTTAATAATAATGAAGTTTCTTGAAGCAAGGCTTCAATGTAAATGACACCAGCTCCTTACAAACTTACAGATGTGGCCATAATCTTGTGCAGTTATCTCGGAGGTGGTTCTGACTTGATCATAAGATTAGAAGAGTGCCCCCCCCCCCACCACCACCACCACCTCCAAAACTTTTTGCTTTAAGCTACCACTGTGCTTCAGGATATGATAGTAAGATTTGTAAGAAAAAGTCCATTTATTTCTGCAGGCAAAACAGGCCCATAATATCCAGGAGTATTCATTGACTACAGGCGGGCTGCCGTTCCTCAAGGAGGAGTGTTCATGGGAAGTGTTGGGTCTTTCAACCCTGGAGTACGTGGTTTGTGTTCAGTGAAGGTATGAAGAAAAGTTGATTGATCATTTTCATAAAGATGACAGTTAATTTGATGCAAAAACAATGGTGCATTTTCCAGCTTTCACATGTGCCACGGTGACAGCACAGCAGAGTATAGGTGAGTGTCAAGCGGCATCAGAGATATCTGCAAGAGGTGTAATGGAAGCAAGTACATTACAGCAGTGCTGCAGTGAAGCTGATACAGAGGATGGGGAAGACCTGCAGTAGGATGAGTTTTCTGATTTTGATTGTGATGTTCAGGGTCATTGAGTGGTTGAGGAGGGGGATTCCCGTGATGATATCAGGGACGCTGAAGGTTACCTCACATGGATGGGAAAGAGTGCAGGGGCAATACAGGGGGAATGAGGAATTCCTTTCCTCTTCCTCCAGTACTGTTATCTCTACCTTAACCACTCCCTCTTCTGATGCATGGTCTTTTTTAAATGTTCTGCGCAGCTAACTACCAATTTGTTCTAAGTTGTGTGATGTATCACTTTTTTTTATTTGTGTTTATCAGTTGTATATTTCTTGTTTGATTATTTCAATTATTTCCTATTTAAATGTGTTTTCATGTCTCAACAAGACATTTGTAGAACTTCTCATTTTAATGCTGTATCCTGATGCTGCAATAAGTTATTTGTAGAATTTTGTTAATTTTAATGTAAAATATTATAAAAACAAAACTTTGATGCCACATTGACATTTAACTTAATATTTAACTTTAGCAGCTGGTATTCCAACTAATAACTGCCTCAACTTTTCCAAATTTCTTGAAATTAAAGATGTCTTTTTATTTTAACATAACAGTGAATAAAATATTTTTTAATTGAACAAAACGGTTCTGTTCTCTTCTTGTAAACAGGGAGGGGAGCAAGGAAGAGGAGGGAGGGGAGGAAGAAAGGGGAATGAGGGAGAGAGGTAAGAGAGGGGAATGAGGGAGAGAGGTAAGAGAGGGAGGAGAAAGAGGGGGGACAGAAGGGAATGAGCAAGGGAGGGAATGGAATGAGGGAGGAAATGGAATGAGGAACGGAGGAATGATGGAGGCTGGGAGAGGGGAAATATTGTTAATTTTAAAAGCTCAAAGTCCATAAGGAGAAGCGGCCAGGCAATCTCAAGGTCAAGTTTTCAATCCGCACTGGATTTTGGAATACCTATCAGAAACAGAGTTCACACCAGCTTACTGGAGGCTTGCATATATCATCTTAAGAATTCCATTTCCCAAAAGCATTTGAAACAGCCACCTTACAGTGTACAGTTCAAGACCTATAAACTGCTCCCAACATGAATTTCTTTCCCATGCAATTTTTTTATTTACACCCAACTTGATTTTACAAGTGAAACTTTTTGTTTTTGAGACTAAGTGTGGTGAGGGGCAGCTACAGCAGCACCTTTCCTGCTGGCCACAACAACCACATCCCACACTAGATTCTGGGCTTGGGATTTCATTAATTATGCACCGGGCTCTCCTGGTGGGCTGGTAGTTGATTCGTTCACCTGCCTTCAGCAGGTTCAAAGGTCCCAGCACTGCATTCAAACACCAGTCCAGCACACTCATTGCACTCTGTCCAGCCCACACACCTGTCTTAATCAGTCTATGTAGGATGTCAACAACCCAGTGAAAAAAGGCTAGCAATCTCCAGAAGTTGGTTGCTCAATTCAACCAACCTCTCCCAAACCCATCACGTGCAAGGCACCCATTCTCCTCCTGGACCTCGACCCACCACATCTGGAATCTTTGTGCCTCCTCTTCCAGTGAATAAAATGGTATTCCCTTTTGATTCCTTGTTTGTGACCTTTTCATACTCCTTAAACACCAGTGATTGTGTGGCCAAATTCCCCTGCAATTCAATTTTCAAGGTTGCTAATGACACCACCTTAGTGGGTCGGATCTCAAACAATGATGAGATGGAGTACAGGAAAGCGACAGAGAATCTGATGATTTGGTGTGATGACAATAATCTCTTCCTCAATGTCAATAAAATGAAGGAGATAGTCATTGACTTCAGTAAGGGTAATAGAGGACATGCCCCTGTCTACATCAACGAGGATGAAGTAGAAATGGTCAACAGCTTCAGGTTTTTAGGTGTCCACGTCAACAGCAACCTATCCTGGTCTCTCTGCGCTGCCCCTTTAGCTAAGAAACCCTACCAACGCCTCTACTTTCTCAGAAGGCAAAAGAAATTTGGCATGTCCACTATGACTCTCACCAACTTTTGCAGACGCACCATAAAAAACATCCCTTTTTGGATGTATCACAGCTTGTTACGGCTTCTGATCTAACTGTGACCACAAGAAACTACAAAGCGTTGTGAATATAGCCCAGACCATCACGCAAACCAGCCTCCCATCCGTTAACTCTATCTACATTTCCTGCTGCCTTGGAAAAGCAGCCAACATAATCAAGGACCCACACACCCCAAACATACTCTCTTCCACTTTCTTCCGACGGGAAAAAGACTCAAAAGTCTGAGGTCTGAGGTCACCAGCTGACTCAAGAACAGCTTCTTCCCTGGTGCCATCAACTTCTGAATGGACCTACCTTATATTGATCTTTCTCTACATCTTAGCTATGACTGTAACACTACTTTCTGCACCCTTTCCCTCCTTCTCCCCTATGTACTCAATGAATGGTGTGCTTTGTCTATAGCACATATGAAACAATACTTTTTATTGCATACTAATACATGAAACAATAATAATAAATCAAAGCTTACCAATGGCTTCCACTGCTTGTCTTCTTCCTCCACCTCCTTACCTTTCTGCCTGTTTTCATAAGCCCCTACCCTCTTATCCCCCTTCCCTCCACCCCTTTCCACAGCCTTCCTTCCACATTGCCGTCCTTGTCTTTGTCAGACCAGCAACCCAACCTCCCCACTCCAACACCAACCCCGCTCACCTTACACTCTGGCGTAGTTGTTGACACTGCTGCCTCACAGCACCAAGCACCTGGGTTCGATTCCAGCCCTGGGTGAATGTGCGGAGTTTGCATGTTTTCCCCGTGTCCGTGTGGGTTCTTCCGGGTGCTCCAGTTTGCTTCCACAGTTCAAAGATATACAGGTTATGTGGATTGGCCTTGCAGCGCAGCCTAATGGCAGAAAGGCTTTGTTGCAATCACCTTGAAATCTTTTGTGAACTGAGGTCTACCCTGTGCATGACATCCTTTAGCAATCGGATTTTAGACCAACATAATTTCAAGCTGGTGTGACACAAGATAGGCAGGCCTGATTAGATGCTGATGGGCAGCTGTTTTAATGAGCATTTATGAGATGCAAATAGTGATCACGCCACCAGCCAGTGGGAAAAGTGACCTGCTATTAACCCACCATAGGGAAAATTGCAACAAGATGTTATGCCAACAGGTTTCTGATTATTTGGCTTCCACTAACTTCTCCATTCCCGTCTGCCACCAAACTTGTATCTCATTTGGGTGAGATGGGAGCCCTATATCTGGATCTTTGAAGCCAATATGATTTCTCGTCTTTATTAACGGAACTATCTCATCTCCTTTTCCATCCTTTCTTCCTTTCTGAAATAGCCTGAATATTCAGTTTCCAGGCTTCTTTAGCTTGCAACCATGTCTTTGTAATGGCTATCATATCATAACTATTTATTTCAATTTGTATTATCAATTCATTCACCTTGTTTATGAATGCTATGTGATTTCAGATAAAGATAATTTTGTATTTTTACCAATTTCCCTTATTCTGACCCTATTTGATGGTGCACCCTTAAGTTCTTATTCTCTGTCCTTTCCTGTCACGCTCTGGTTATCATTATCCTTATCACTGTCCTGTGTTACTGCATTGTCCTTTTCATTAATTTTCTAAATTCCCTCACCTCACATAAGCCCTTTCTCCCATGCAGATAATTTAGTTTAAGCCCCCCCTTCAGCTCTAGCTATACCAGGACACTGGTCCCAACACAGCTCAAGTGAAGGGCATCCCAATAATACCACTCTTTTTCTAGTACTGGTGTCAGTGCCTTATGAAATCCATCTTTCCTATGCCAATCTTAGAGCAATGCTTTCAACCCTCTGATCTGATGTATCCTATATGAATTTGCACATGGTTCAGGCAGTAATCCATAGATTATTACCTTTTGGTTCTGTTCTTTAATTGAACCCCTAACTTGTCATACTCTCAGAATTACAGAATTGTTACAGCATAGGAGGCCATTCATCCCATTGTGTCTGTGCCAGCTTTCGGAATGAGTAATTTACCCATTATCACTTCTCCTCCTTCTCCCTGTAGCCCTGCATACTTTTCCTTTTCAGATAATCCAATTTTCTCAAATGCCTGGATTGATTGAACCTACTTCCATCACACTTTTGAACAGTGCATTCCAGATCCCAACCACTCACTATGTGACATAGAGCATAGAACATAGGAAAACTACAGCACGAACAGGCCCTTTAGTCACAAATTGTGCCAAATACGTCCCTATGTATAAGGCTTACTATAACCCTCTATCTTACTAAGTCCCATGAAACTATCCAAAAGTCTCTTAAAAGACCCTATCGAATCTGCCACCACCACCACTGCCGGCAGCCGAATCCATGCACCCACCACCCTCTGAGTGAAAAACTTACCCCTGACATCTTCTCCGTACCTACTCCCCAGCACACTAAACCTGTGTCCTCTTGTGGCAGCCATTTCAGCCCTGGGAAAAAGCCTCTGAGAATCCACTCGATCAATACCTCTCATCATCTTATACACCTCTGTCAGGTCACCTCTCATCCTTTGTCTCTCTAAGTAGAAAAGATGAGCTCTCTCAACCTATCCTCATAAGGCATGCCACCTAATCCAGGCAACATCCTTGTAAATCTCCTCTGCACCCTTTCCATGGCTTCCATATCCTTCCTGTAATGAGGCGAACAGAACTGAGCACAGTACTCCAAGTGGTGTCTGATCAGGGTCTCTAACTCTGCTCCCTCGGCAGGACCTGAATCAAAATGTTTGCAGATTTGGCTACAAGGCTGCTGTTAACAAACTAGACAACTCTTCACTCACCTGAAGAAGGAGCAACACTCCAAACGTTTGTGCTATCAAATAAACCTGTTAGACTTTAACCTGGTGTTGTGAGACTTCTTACTGTGCTTACCCCAGTCTAACACCGGCATCTCCACATCATGGTTAACAAGCCAGACAGTGGACCATCACAGAGGGGAGCATCAGCAGCAATACCCTACTTTGGCATACTTACAACTGGGCAACAAAGAGAAGAGCAGTTGAAAGTGGAGTTGACACAGATGCAATTAGCAGGAGGCTCTGCGCTCAGAACGATGTGCAGGCAGAGGTTGACTTTCATTGACCTGTCAGAATAGCTGTGTTTCCACTCAGGTTGTCATTGCAGGTGGTGACAGATATCTGCAGTTTCATAGAAACATAGAAAATAGGAGAGACAGTAGGCCATTCGGCCCTTCAAGCCTACCCTGCCGTTCAACATGACCATGTTTAACCTTCTATTTTGTGGAAGAACACCTATTTCCTATTGCACCTGGCCACACATAACAAAGTGATCAACATCCTCAATTCTTTTGTCTTTGGGCATTTCCATGCCTCTACTGAAGACATTGCCAGCATCTTCTAGTAGCCAACATGCATAAGAAAGGTGACTGAAAAGTTGTTTGCTTAGGCTGGAGATGATGTGAAGGTTGCCTGTGATAACATTAGTCAGAATGCTCAGATGCTTTTGATTGCCTTTCTGGCTGGCTACACATAAACGTAGGATGTCATTGACTATATACAAACCTCACCATCTCCCCTCCTAAATAAACCAGACCATTAGCGAACCGCAAAGACTTCCATTCTATCAGAGTGCAGCTGGTGAGTAACTTGTCAGGAAAACTGTGAATTCAAGGTTTGCATTTTTTGAGATCAATTGCAAAGGAAAAGTGAGACAATAAATGTACGCAAGATATTAAAAAGGTTTAAAATGGAGGAGAAACATCACGGTTGCTGAATTAAGAACATAAGAACATAAGAACATAAGAAATAGGAGCAGGAGTAGGCCATCTGGCCCTTCGAGCCTGCCCCGCCATTCAATAAGATCATGGCTGATCTGTCGTGGCTCAGTTCCACTTTCCCGCCCTCTCCCCATAACCCTTAATCCCCTCTCTTATCAAAAACCCATCAACCCGCTTCTTAAAAATATTTAGCGAGGCAGCCTCCACCACTTCAACGGGCAGAGAATTCCAGAGATTCACCACCCTTTGAGTGAAGAAGTTCCTCCTCAACTCCGTTCTGAACTGCCCCCCCTTTATCTTGAGGCTGTGCCCCCTAGTCCTACTGTCTTTTTTGAGCGGGAAGAGTCTTTCCACCTCTATCCTATCCATCCCATTCATCATCTTATACGTCTCAATGAGATCTCCCCTCATTCTTCTAAACTCTAACGAGTACAAGCCTAGTTTATTCAGCCTCTCCTCATAGCTCAACCCCCTCAACTCCGGTATCAGCCTAGTAAACCTCCTCTGCACTCCCTCCAAGGCCAAAATATCCTTGCGCAGGTGCGGCGCCCAAAACTGCACACAGTACTCCAGCTGCGGCCTCACCAATGCCCTATACAGCTGCAGCAAGACCTCCCTACTTTTATATTGAATGTTGCATCCTAAGGGCTGGAATGTGCCTTATCGGAAGATAAAATGCTGCTCCTCCCACTTGCTTTGAACTTCTCTGGAGCATTGCAACAGGCCAAGGATATCGCCAGGACCGGATGGAATGCATCCGAGGGTTCTGAAAGAAATGGCGGAGGTGATAGTGGATGCCTTGGTGGTTATTTTCCAGACGTCGCTGGATTCCGGGGAAGTGCTGGAAGATTGGAAAGCGGCTAATGTTACGCCATTGTTTAAGAAGGGTGCCAGGCAAAAGGCAGGGAATTATAGGCCGGTTAGTTTAACGTCTGTTGTAGGTAAAATGTTAGAATCCGTCATCAAGGAGGAAATAGCAAGGCATCTTGAGAGGAATTGCTTGATAGAGCAGACGCAGCATAGTTTCGTTAAAGGGAAGTCGTGTCTGACAAATTTACTGAAGTTCTATGAGGATGTGTCTAGGGCGGTGGATAGAGGAAAGCCGGTGGATGTGGTCTTTCTCGATTTTCAGAAGGCGTTTGACAAGGTACCTCACAAGAGGTTATTGCAGAAGGTCAGGGGACAGGGAGTTGGGGGTAGGGTGTTAGCGTGGACAGAGGATTGGTTGTCAAATAGGAGGCAGAGAGTGGGGGTCAATGGGTGCTATTCGGATTGGCGGATGGTGACTAGTGGAGTGCCTCAGGGGTCGGTGCTGGGGCCTCAGCTATTTACCATTTATATAGATGATCTGGAGGAGGGAACCGAGTGTAGGGTGTCAAAATTTGCTGGTGACACCAAGATTGGAGGAAAGGCAAATTGTGCGGAGGGTGTGGAGAGTCTACAGAAGGATCTAGATAGGCTGGGCAAATGGGCCAGGAAATGGCAAATGGAATTTAATGTTGGCAAGTGCGAGGTGGTCCACTTTGGTAGGAAGGATTATCACTTACGTGGCGAAAAACTGCAGCAGGCAACAGTGCAGAGGGACCTTGGGGTCCTTGTGCATGAGTCGCAAAAACCCAGCTTGCAGGTGCAGCAGGTGATCAGGAAGGCGAATGGGATGCTGGCCTTCATAGCGAGGGGGATTGAATATAAAAGTAGGGAGGTCTTGCTGCGGCTGTATAGGGCATTGGTGAGGCCGCAGCTGGAGTACTGTGTGCAGTTTTGGGCGCCGTACTTACGCAAGGATATTTTGGCCTTGGAGGGAGTGCAGAGGAGGTTTACTAGGCTGATGCCGGAGTTGAGGGGGTTGAGCTATGAGGAGAGACTGAATAAACTAGGCTTGTACTCGTTAGAGTTTAGAAGAATGAGGGGAGATCCCATTGAGACGTATAAGATGATGAATGGGATGGATAGGATAGAGGTGGAGAGACTCTTCCTGCTCAGAAAGGATAATAGGACTAGGGGGCACAGCCTCAAGATAAAGGGGGGGCAGTTTAGAACGGAGTTGAGGAGGAACTTCTTCACTCAAAGGGTGGTGAACCTCTGGAATTCTCTGCCCGTTGAAGTGGTGGAGGCTGCCTCGCTAAATATTTTTAAGACGTGGGTTGATGGGTTTTTGGTAAGAGAGAGGATTAAGGGTTATGGGGAGAGGGCGGGAATGTGGAACTGAGCCACGACAGATCAGCCATGATCTTTTTGAATGGCGGGGCAGGCTCGAAGGGCTAGATGGCCTACTCCTGCTCCTATTTCTTATGTTCTTATGTGGGCATGACAGCAAGGTGCTGAGTTGAAATGGCAAGCAACATTTTGGGTCATGTGTGCAGACTGAGCAAAGGTGTTCCACAGTCACCCAATCTGCATTTAGCTTCCCCAGTGTAGAGGATACAATGTACTATGCCTACTGTATTCGCTGCTCCCAATGCACTCCTCTAATATCCCATACATTTATTGCCTCAATACAAAAACTCACCTACCTCACCAGGCCATCTGTCTCTTGTTTTTAAAGTTGCCAAGTCTTGTTGTAATTGCTCCCAGCTACAGTTTAATATCCAACGCATTTTCTCTCAGTTCTGATAAAGAGTCAAATGGACTCGAAATGCTAACTCTGGCAGAATTTTTTGATTTTCTTATAAGTGTCCCAATGCATCTGCTGGTCTTGTATTTCTAGGTGCTAGAATTAATGTATTTGGAAAGTCCAGTCAGAGGAGCCTTTGTGACTTGCTGCAGTACATTTCCCCAGGATTTTTCCCTCTCTCACGGCAGCGGAAGGCAGCGGGATCTTATGGTTCCACTGTTGTTGATAAGGTTTACCATTGAATACACCTCTTGCTGCTGGGAAACCTGTGGCAGGGGTGCACTGTGAGCAGGACCATAAGATCCTGCCAGTCTGAACAGCAGCAAGATTTTGGCAATTGTATATGATGCACACTGCTGTCAGAGTACATCAGGGGTGGAGGGAGTGAATGTTGAAGATGGGCACCGATCAAGCAGGCTGCTTTGTCATGAATGGTTTTGAATTACTTGAGTGTTGTTGGAGCAGCACACTTTCAGGCTAGTGGAGAGTATTCCAACATACTCCTGACTTGTGCCTTTGACACAAGTGAAGAGATACTGGGGAGTCATGAGATGAGTTAGCCGCCATAGAGTTCCCAGCTTCTGACCTAGTCTGGTGGTCACAATATTTATAAGGTTAGTACAGTTAAGCATTTGGCCAATGATAATATTCAGGATGTTGATAGTGGGGAATTCATTGCCATTAAATGTCAAGGCAATATAGTTGAATTCTCTTATTGGAGATAGTCATTACCTGGCACTTGTGTGGCATGAATATTACTTACTACTTATCAGCCCAACTCTGCATGTAATCTAGGTCTTGCGGCATATGAATATGGACTGCTCCTGTGCCTGAGGAGTCCTGAATGGTGCTGACCATAACATAATCATAAGTGAACATTCCCTCTTCTAACTTTATGATGGAGGGAAGATCACTGATGAAGAAGCTGAGGAGTGAAGGACATTACCTTGAAGAACTCCTGCAGTAAGCATGCAGATGCATCAGGCAGTGAAGAAGCTAAATGGTATGTTGACCTTCATAGCAAGAGCATTCAATTACAGGAGCAGCCTTGCTTCAGTTATATAGGGCCGTGGTGAGACCTGGAATACTGTGTGCAATTTTGGTCTCTTTATCTGAGAAATAATGTTCTTGCTGTGGAGAGAGTGCAGCGAAGATTTATCCGACTGATTCCTAGGACTGATACATGAGGAAAGATTGGGCCTGATTTTACCATCAAGTTCCACCTATTTTCGGGCACGAAAACTTGGTGAAATCGGGCGTGAGGTGACGACCGCAATTCATGCCCACCTCCACACCAGTTCCCCCTTTAGCAAGGCCGAAAATGGCCGCGATCGGGACCACATTAGAAATGGGTGCAACGGCAATTTAAATGCATTTGCATGCATTTAAATTGACTTAATGGGCTGCATGCCCAACTTTACCAGCACACCCCCCTTTACCACCACATTCGGAATCGGCGTAAAATAGATATGCTCCATATAAGTCCGATTCGGGTGCTCCATCAAAGAGGATTAGTGAGAAGGTAAGTGCCTAGTATCTGATGGCTCTTTGCTGCTCACGGATGTCCTTTCATTGCAGCCATTTTCTTTCTAGGGTCGATGGGGGCTCTGCAAGTGTGGTGGGGGATGAGGAGCTGTTGCTCAGAAGGACGTCCGATATCCAATTTGCAGCACCAACCCAGGTCTCAGCTCTGACTTCGGAACTTGTGGTTGCTGCTGGGTCCTAGTGCACCCAGCACTCTGCCAACTGAAGGATGTGCACAAAGCCCTTGCAAATTGCACTGCTGCAGCCTCTCAACTTTTTGAGGAGCTGTGATTGTGGGGAGCATGTGGCTGAGGAAATGGGGGTCTGTGATTCTGAGTAGTACGTGGCTGAGGGAATGAGGGGACTGTGATTGTGGGGAGCATGTGGCTGGGGGAATGGGATGCTTTGATTTTGGGGAGCATGTGATTGGGGGTTTTGGGGGGCTATGATTCTGAGAGCACATGGCTGGAGGAATGGGGGGGCTGAGACTTTGGGAAGCATGTGGCTGGGGAATGGGGAGCCAGTGACTTTGGGGAGCATGTGGCTGAGGGAATGGGCAGTATGGACAGTGATTGTTGATGGGTATAGGCAATCAGTGTTCCTTAACCTCTATATGTGTTTCTCTCCAACTTCAATCCCACCCCTTTTCAGAGTGACAAGATAGCTTTTGCAATGCAACCGATTGATCTTGCTGTTCTTTTGGTTGCTGCTGAAGCTGAGGAGGAGGAGCTGGAGGAAACATTGTGGGCACAGGAGGCCTGGGCCTTACCACTTGTAGGAGTAGAGGGAGATGACCACCAGAGGCAGGAGGTGGCCGCCATTCACCCAGAGAGGGGGCATAGGAGAAGGAAGGGGCAGAGATCCCAGCAGTTCCGTCCACGAGTGTCATTTGAACAGAGGTCAGACACCGTGTACTGCCAACGTCTCCGCCTCCGAAAGGAGACAGTGCAACACCTGTGTCACCTGTTGCAGGACCTGGAACCTTGGAGCACCCACTCTGAACTTTTATGCGACTGGTTCCTTCCAGACCCATGGCAGAGATGCATGTGGCATTTCCCAGTCAGCTGTGCACACTTGTGTCAAGCAGGTTACAGAAGCCCTGTGTGCCTGGGCTGGGCAGTACATCAAATTTAACCTGGACCAGGTTAAATCAGGAAGCCTAGGCTGCAGGGTTCACAGCCATTGAGGGGATGCCTAATGTACAGGGGGCCATTGACTGTACCCATGTTGCTCTTGAGGCCCTGCTGCAAACTCCACAGAGATTCATCAACAGAAAGGGGTTCCACTCCTGAATGTCCAACTGGTGTGTGACCACAATATGAACATTGTGATGTCTGCGCGAGACACCCAGGCAGTGTGCACAACAGCTTCGTTGTCAGGAGCTCTGACATCCTAGGGGCATTTGAGGAGGAGCCCAGGTTGCGGGATTAGCTCATGGGTGATATGGGTTACCTGCTTCGGACATGGCTGGTGATGCCTGTGCAGAGGCCTGTGACTGAAGTGGAGACCACTATAATGAGGCCCATGTAGCCACCCGCACGATAGTGGAGAGGGGCATTGGGCTCCTCAAAATGAGATTTCGGTGCCTGGACCGCTCTGGCGGGGCCCTCCAATACAGCTCTCTGATCTCTTCCAACATTGTGGTAATGTGCTGTTCTTTGCACAACCTGGCACAGCAGAGAGGTAACCTATTGGAGGAGGAGGAGGAGGACGTGGAGGATGACCAGCTGGAAGAGGAGGAAGAGGAAGAGCATACCGAAGAACACGACCCAGGTGTTGGAGGGCTAGCTTATCGAAAAAGGCATGCAAGGGCGGTTCAGTTGCTAGGGGCGTGTCTGTGGGCTCCATTCCCCCCAAAACAAAGCCTTTCTACCTTCTGCAACATTGTCACACCAGAGCGGTGAGCTTGGGTATGCTGTGTTAATGAGTTTTTTGGCAGGCACGAGGGTGATGACAATCACTAAGCACCATTATGATGATGCCCTTGTACAAACTAGTCTGACTGCTATCTGAGCTCCGCATGCACGTTGGCATCTGGGCCAATGTCTGTGTAGTGAGTAAGGGATCTGAAACCCCCTTACGTGGCCCTGGGGTGGGTGGGGTGGGGACGGGAGGGGAGAGAATCATTCATGTGTTCTGGGGAACCAATGGATTTCTTTTCTCAGTGAAACATCATTGAGGGACCTCCCCAATTGACATCAACATGAAGCATTCCTCCGTTGATTATCAATGGAAGAGGATTCCTATTTGAATCAAATCTGAGACAAATTAGTCATAGGTGGGTGGTGAAAAAATATTTAATGATTACAATAAAGGTATTTAAATTATAAGTTCTAACATAAATACTTGTGAATGGAAAAAGATAAGGTGCTTAAAGATCTGTCTAATTAGTGCAGCCCTTCAACTATGCCATCTCAGTGCAACTACAACTTCCAAATCTTACGTGGCCTACCACTATGTTTCAGTGTCTCCCCAGAATGTACATCAGAGGTAGAGGGAGCTAGCTGCCTACGTTGACCCTTTGCCTGTGATGTGTGTGGCAGGTGTCCTCTGGAGGCCCTGGACCTTGAGGGCTGTGGCTTGCTTCCAGGTGTATGGGATGTTTCCATAACACCCTCTTCATCCCACTGCCCCTGAGATGGTCTGGTGTTAGGAATAGAGGAGTCAGAAGATGCAGCCACAGCCAGTCTCCTGGCTGGAAGGCCCCGACATGAGCTCGAGCCCACCCTCCTCCCTTGGGGTTCCTGTGGGCCCTTGCATCACTCCATGGAATGGCAGTGCTTCTTCATTGAGCTCCAGAAGTTCCGGCGTCACCTGGCCCTGCCAGTCCTGGAGGACTACTGCGTCCTACCCATGGTGGTTGATCCCTCAGTGATGGCTACCTGAGTCGGGGGCCATCTGTCAATGGCCACAGCAAGTGCCTCTGAGACTGGGCCATGCTCTGCAGCCCCTCAGCCGTGACCCTCTGTGACTGGGCTACATTCTCAAGGGCTGCTGCTGGAGCCCATTGTGTCTCAGCACTGTCCCATTGGGTCTCCTGCAAGCTTTCAAATCTCTCAGCCATGGGCCGCAGAATCTTGAGAAACCTGTTCAGTACCTCAGCTGAGACCCACTGTGACTTGGCCACAGGCTTCAGGGACTCCACTGTGACCTGCTGTGACTCAGCCGTCACTTGGAGCCTGCAACTCATGGTGAGGATCCCCTTGATGCAGGCTTTCCACTGCAGATGCACCCAAAATAGGCAATAGCTGGTCCGCCTGAAAGTTTTGGGGCTCCTCCCAACAGCCTCGCATTTGGTCCAATGTGGCCATCAGCCCGTCCTGCATTCCTTGGCTCTGTTGCTGCATCTCCAGCAGCTGAGGAAGAAGTGACCTCAGAGGCCCAGCATGTAGCCTGGGGCCAGCTGAGTCCTCGCCTTCAAGTAGGCCCCCGCACGTCAGAGACCTTGGACGTTCTATCCTCCACCTGATATACATCAGCAGATGTTTCGTGCTCACCAGATTGTGAACCAGAAGGCTCACCAATAACTGGACCCACCGACGTGTCAGTATCTGGGATGATGAGTTGTGAGGTGGATGCCCAACAGTACCACCCTTTGAGGTTCCTTCACCCATATCCTCCAAGGACTCGACCAAGCTGTCTGGTGCAGGATGAGTGGGAGCCACAGTGGGGGCCGCGATGCCAGATGCCCCAGGGTGTCTGGACCTGTCCCTGCATCACAGGACACAAGAATAAGTGCAAGGGAGGGAGAGGAATCCAGGGTGCAAAACATATGATTCACATTTCTCCATTGAACAAAGAACAAAGCACAAAGCCTTCCAAGCCTGCAGCGACCAGGCTGCCCATTTGATTTGTAAGCCCCTACCCTTCCCTGGGCCAAATGTCTCTATTCCCACCCCATTCATGTAGCGTTAAATATGCCTTTAAAGGTCATTCTCATATCTGCCTATGCACCTCACCCAGCAGTGAGTTCCAGGCATAAACATGCCTCCTTTAAACCTTGGCCCTCGCACCCAAAACGCATGCTCCTGAGGAGTTGTCTCAAATTGAATGGAGGATTGACAGATGCTTACGTCTTGATGGCAGCCTGACCATGCTGTTGCTGACAGCCCGCATCTCCCCTTCCCTGGACAGCTCCAGCACCCACTCCTCAAAGGGGGTGAGTACATGGAAGTCTGGCTCACTACCCTCTGTCTTTGCCTTCTCTCTGGTGTTATGGTTGGTGTTTTCCTGTGGAGACAGGATGAACCTTGAAAGAAATGATGGCATGACTCCTGCAGAATATCAGGTGGTGGCCCTTAGAGGGCAAACGCAGTGGTGCTCTTGGGGAAGATAGGAAGAGGTGCTTGGGGATCAGGGGCTGGAAACATGCAGGGTGCTGGGGATAAGAACATCTGTAAGAAATCTGGCAGAAGGTGCTAGATGGAGTTCAGCATTGACCCTTGCTGCCCAGATGAGGTCATTGACCCTTCCTGTGGCACTGCTTCCTGAATTGGGGGTCCAGTGCCCTGGCACTGACTGCAGCAGCAACTGCCTCCCAGGCCAGATTGCCAGCATCCTTCCTGGGTCGGCGTCATCCTTGGGGGAAGAGGGTTTCCTCACCTCTGCTGAATCCGGTAGCTTTCCCAGATCACCCTCAGAAAATCGGAGGGCTGGTCATTCTTTTTCTGTACTGCCTGCCTGCCTGCCTATCAAACCTTGGGGTTTTTACGGAGCTGCTCCTCATTTGGGTAGATCAGCTATAGGCAGTTTGGCAGAGCATTCCAGCAAGTTACATGTAGTTTATTTGTTAGCAGTCAAGGTGTGTTGATGAAGTGGGGGGGAGGTGGTGTTAATGGATCAGTACCTTAATGATTGAGTACCTCAATGATTGGGGGCAAAGGAGAGAGAGGGACGTGTCACATAGCCATTGGAGTCTGGAGGAGATGGTGGCCTTGTGCAGGAAGGCCTGGGTTGGGAGGAGGGGGAGTCATTCTACCTGCTATTAGTGGGGGAACGGGGGGTTATGCCAGTCTGCTTGAGATCAGTGAGGGGAGGGGAGGTCCACTGGTACTCTGTCTGAGATCAGTGGGGGAAGGTTGGTCCACTGCCACTCTGCCTGAGATCAGTAAGGAGGAGAGGAGCCCATGATCAGTCTGGGTGGTGGGGGGCTGGGGTGATAAGGAGGTCAGTAATGTTGTGGGGGTGAGGCAATGTCTTTGGGGGCCAAGGAGAGGCATTATCTGGCCCGGAAGGGAAGTGGCAGGGGAACAGCAGTCTATCCATTCTTTTCTGCGCATACGCAGTTGGAGGCTCCAATAAGAGCTGCAGGGTTTCGGACACAATTAGCCCCTGTCACAGGTTTGTTCAGCACAATTCAGGCTCACTGATATTTTTGCATGCAGAATGAGTCGGAAAATGAGTCTAAAAATCAGATCTGAAACACCTCCAGTTTCAAGTCCACCCAACACTTAGATTCAAAATGCTAAAAAAGGGCCCATTGAGTCAGTTAGGATTATATTTGCTCAGTTTAGAACAATGAATGGTGGATCATAGAAACACATAAAATTCTAGAAGGGGAGATACAGCAAGAATGTTCCTGATGGCAGGAGAGACCAGAACCAGGGGTTTTCATTCTGGGGATTTGGGGTGGGCCATTTAGGACTTAGTTGAGGAGAAATTTCTTCACCCAGAGGTCGCTTAGACTGTGGAATTCTCTACCACAGAAAGCAGTTGAGTGTTTTCAATGAGTTAGATATAGCTCTTGGGGCTAAAGGGGTCAAAGGAAATGGGGAAAAGCAGGAACAGTTTATTGAGTTGGATGATCAGCCATATTCATAACGAATGATTGAGCGGGCTCCAAGGACTGAATGGCCTACTCCTGCTCCTATTTTCTATGCTTTTATGTTCTTGGGATGAGATGATTGACTTCCAACAACCACAATCATCTTTCTTTGTGTTAGGTATGAGTCTTCTCTCCTTATTCCCATTCACTTCAATTTTGCTAGTGTTCCCTGATGCCATATTCAATCAAATGCTGTCTTGATGTCGAGGCCATTTGCTCTCACCTCATCACTGTAGCTATAGAGGAACAGCTTAGCTAGGGGTGAGGGTACTTCTGGAGCACAAGTCTTCAGTATTATCACCATATTACTCCTGCAGAATCCAGTGTCTTCAGCTGTTTCTTGCTGTCACATGGAGTAAATCAAATTTGCTGAAGAGTGGAATCTGTTAACCTGGAGACCTCAGGAGGGGACAGAATTTGATCATCCATTCAGCATTTTTGGCTCTAGGTGGTTGCAAATTCTTAAGCTTTGTTTTTTGCACTGGGCTGCTCCACCATTGAGGATAGGGATATTTCTGGAGCATCTTCCTTTAGTTAGTTATTTGATTGTCAACCATCAATCGCATTTTGGATGTGGCAGGATTGCAGTATTTAGACTTGATTTGTTTGTTGTGGGATCGCTTAGCTCTATCGTATGCTGCTTCTGCTGTTTGATGCGCAAATAGTCCTGCGTTGTACCTTCATCTGGTTGACACCTCACTTTTAGGTATGTCTTTGTGCTTTTCCTGACATGCCTTGCTGTTTTCTTCTTGAACCAGAGTTATTCTGAGCTGGATGGTAATGGTAGAATGAGGGATACGCTGGGCCATGAGGTGTTACAAATTGTGGTTGTGTACAATATTGCTGCTGCCAATAATCCACAGTAGCACATGAATGTCCAGTTTTGAGTTGCTAGATCTGTTTGAAATTAATCCATTAAGCACGGTGGTGGTGCCACACAACACAATGGAGGGTATCTCAGATTTGCAACATTCACATCATTTTGCTTTCTTATGAGAAGTTTAAATTGACACCTTGTTGGATTGAAATGTTAGAGAGCACAGGACTAACAGGTTAACTGGCCTTGACTCAGCTGGGATGCTGGGCAGCAATTTGGAGGAGCTCAGCTTTATGAAAGGTGCCATCCTGAAGTACGATGATAAGATTTCCCTTTTCACTTCCTTAGAGCATTATTAAGCATCCTAAATAACGTGGGAACCACAGCCTCTTTATAGGAGAATGTCTGGACATTCTTCCTTTATATTTTCCTCACACCAATAAAAATAAAAGCTTGGATGTATAAGAGAGACTTTATATCACACAAACATGTCCCAGGGCACTTCACAGAGTTGCAATCATGCAGAAAGGCCGTTCCTCCTCCCTCTGTCTGCTCTACTTTCTCAGGAGGCATGTCCGCTATGACTCTCACCAATTTTTACAGAAGTACCATAGAAAGCATCCTTTCCAGATGTATCACACCTGGATATAACTCCTTTTCTGACCCTTTTACAAAGGGTTGTAAACATAGCCCAGCCCATCAAGCAAACCAGCATCCCATCCATTGACTCCGTCTACACTTCCTGTTGCCTCGGAAAAGCAGCCAGCATAATCAAGGATCCATGCATCCCAGATGTACTCTCTCAACCTTCTTCCATTGGGAAAAGGATACAAAAGTCTGAAAACACAGGCTCAAGAAAAGTTTCTTCCCTGCTGCCATCAGATTTCTGAATGGTCCGACCTTATATTAAGCTGATCTTTCTCTACACCCTAGCTATGACAGTAATACTACATTTTGCACTCTCTCTTTTCCTTCACTTTGAACTGTATGCTTTTTCTGTACGGTGTGCAAGAAACTATATTTTTCACTGTATACAACAATATTAAATTAAATCAAATTAAAAATAATAACTTGGACATATAAGAAAGACTTTACATTATACACCCTAGCTAGTATTGGGGGCAATTTCCTTCTCTCCTGTTTACTTTATGAATGGTATGTCTTGTTTGTATAACATGCAAGAAACAATGGGGCTGATTTTCCCATCCTGCTGCGCTGGTTTTTTAGCTTAGCGAACCGGGAGATTTAAGCAACATCAGATTATCGCAATCTACGCTAGGTGTCCGGACCTGATTGCATCTCCCAATGCCGGATATAAGGTGCCATCAGCTTTGCGCTGGAAATAGGCGATCAGACCGTGGAGTGGGAGTGGGGTGGGTGATGCAGGATTGCAGGATGGGCCAATGATTGAGCTGGTCAGCAATAGGGAGGCCAGCAGTGTGGGCAACAGTGCATGTGCTGATCCTAGTGCTGATAGATCAGCACATGCGCAATGGCCCACTTAGCACAATGCTGCTGGCCTCCCAGGCGGGAATAGGCCCCATCCCCTGATTTTTTACATGATTCATGCTAGTGCATTCTGCAGTGCACAGGGTGTGGGAGGTTCTTCTCTAAACCCCCACTGAAAAAATCAGTGTATTTACTTCAGTTTTTTTTGGGAGAATTGCCCCCAATACTTTTCACTGTATACTAATACATGCAACAACAATAAGTCAAATCAAAACATGTTCCAGAGTTGCAATAATGCATAAAGGCCCTTCATCCTCATCCTCCCCCTCCCTTTCCTCCCTCCTCTTCTCCTCCCCCTATCCTCTCCCCCCTCCTCCTCCCCCTACCCTCATCCCGTCCATCCCTACCTCTCCTGTCCCTCTCCTCCAGTAGCCAATTAGATACAAAACTGGCTTGACAACAGAAGACAGAGGGTGGTTGTAGAGGGTTGTTTTCCAAACTGCAGGCCTGTGACTAGCGGCGTGCCTCAGGGATCAGTGCTGGGTCCACTGTTATTTGCCTTAATGATTTGGGTGAGAATATAGGAGGCATCATTAATAACTTTGCAAATGACACCAACATTGGTGCCATAATGAACAGCGAAGGAGGTTTTAATGGATTCCAACGGGATCTTGATCAATTGGGCCAATGGGTTGATGAATGGTAGATGGAGTTTAATTTAAATAAATGTGAGGGGATGTACTTTGGTAGGTTGAACTAGGACAGGACCTACTCAGTTAATAGTGGGGCATTGGGGAGAGGAGTAAAATAAATAGCTCTAGGAGTACAGGTTCATAGCTCCTTGAAAGTGGAGTCACAGGTGTACAGGGTGGTGAAGAAGTATTCAACATGCTTGATTTCATGGTCAGAACATTGAATACAGGAGCTGTAGAAGACATTGGTAAGACCACACTTGGCCTCTTTTAAGGTCAAACCAAATAGATAAACTCAAATTAAATTAGGACAAAGTAAAAGGGGCAGCTCCCCAAAAGGAAGGGGAACAGTCCAAACAAAAAGTACAAAGGAAACTTAAGACACATCAAATCAAACTGTGATTGTTGGGGGGGGGGGGGGGGGGGGGTTCTTTTGGGTCGGTCAGTCTTTCGGGTCAAACAAGTAAACCAACTTAAATTACGTTCGGACAAAGAAAAAGGGGGCAGCTCCCCAAAAGGAGGGGGAACGGCCCGAACAGAAACAAAAAGTACAAAGGAAACTTAAGACACATCAAATCAAACTGTGATTGTTGGGGTCTATAATGCACCGAAGCCCCTGCGGTGCCCAGCAGACACGGAAGACGTCAACTGCGTTCACGGACACTGCATGCTCCCTCTCCAGGGACACCTGGCCGCGATTGTAGCAGCGGTAGAGGGGAAGACCACACTTGGTATACTATGTACAGTTTTAGCCACCCTATTATAGAAAGGATATTATTAAACTAGAAAGACTGAAGAAAAGGTTTACTAGGAGGCTACTAGGACTTCATGGTTTGAGTTAGGAGAGGCTGGGTCGACTGGGACTTTTTCCTTGGAGCATAGGAGGCTTAGGGGTGATCTTATAGAGGTCTATAAAATAATAAGGAGCATAGATAAGGTAGATAGATATTTTCCTAAAGGTAGGGGAGTCTAAAACTAGAGGGCACAGGTTTAAGGTGAGAGGGGAAAGATATAGAAGGGTCCAGAGGGTGGTGTCTGGAATGAGCTGCCAGAGACAATAGAGGCAAATACAATTTTTTCTTTTAAAAAGCATTTCAACAGTTACATGGGGAATTTCACAGTAATTTCATTGCAGTGTAATTTAAGCCTTCCTTGTGATTAATAAATAAACTTTACATGGGTAGACCCCCCTACCTTCAGGAAAATATCTTGACTATCTACCTCATCTATGTCCCTCATAGATGGAGATAAGCCAAACATGGGCAAATGGGACTAGTTTAGTGGTTAAAAACTGGACAGCATTGGTCCTAAGGGCCTGCTTCCATGTTGTAAACCTCTGTGACCACACGCTAACTCCAAGATAAAAGCAAATTACTGCAGATGCTGGAATCTGAAACCAAAAGAGAAAATGCTGGAAAATCTCAGCAGGTCTGGCAGCGTCTGTAAGGAGGGAACACAGCTGAGTTCAGATAACCCTTTGAAATGTTAGCTCCCCACAAATGCTGCTAGACCTGCTGAGATTTTCCAGCTCATTCCCCTAGCCCAGCAAGGCGGTCACGTGACCCGTGACAGTCGCCCAGCAACCTGACAGGCAGGGGCGGGGCTGGCGGAAGTGACGCATTTGTTGCTGCGGTGACGGTTCGGCCTTGCTGCTCGCTCGGTCTCGCTCGCTTTCTCCCCCTCTATTGCTCTCTCTCGCTTTTTTAGCACCATCATAATGTCAGGCGGCGGCGGAGAGTTCGGAAATCCACTGCGCAAGTTCAAGCTCGTCTTCCTGGGCGAACAGAGCGGTGAGTGGCCGGCGCCAGGCCCGGCACTGGGGCCACCCGGGGCTGCATCGTCAGCACAAGCTGGCTTGCGGCAAGCAGGGCCATCCGGGGCCTTGCAGCCCCTAGGCCCTGAGGCCGCGGTCTCCGCTCTGACTGCCAGGCCCTGTTACTGAGCTGATGGGGAGGGGAGCAGCAAGACTCCCCATCCAGCCTCGGGGATCCGGGAGCAATGACCTCGCTGAAGGAGACGCCTTCTTCCCCACCCACCAAAAAAAACATCAGGCTCAGCAACCTGCTTCAGAGACCCTTTCCCCGGCTCACCCTTCGTTCTTTTCATTTCTGTACCTTACGTTGCTTATTTTCGATGGCTAGTATCCAAATTCAGCCTCGCCTCTTCCAATTGTTTGGGACTTTTATCCTTCGGGGGCGGGGGGGGGGGGGCGGCGGCATCCTTAAAATGGGGATTGGTGTTTTTAATTTTTTTCCAATGAATGAAAAATCTTAAAACCGGTCCAGTGTATGTGTGCCCTATTAGCCATGTCTCTAGAAATCTTCATCGTTACAAGTTTCGATGTTGCAACTGATGCAGGATTTGATTGTCAGATGAATGCGTGGCAGAGGAAAAAAGTTGTAAGAATGGCTGACAGTGATCTGGCACTTAATACGGTGGAAAATGAGTTAGCCTGAGCAGACATCTCTCTCCCCAAGTTCCTTCTAGAGGAATGTGTTTGTGGTTTCTGCTATGTAAAATTGCTCCATTCTCCCTTTAATATCAGTGTTGTCCATTGGAATCTGTCCTCTGTAGATTTGTTTCTACACTTTGGAGAAGATTGGTTCCTTGTCTGCTCATCTCCTTAAGTTTAGGATCTTTTCTGTCATTTCATTCTTGGTTATCTCGATTAGCCCCTTTTGACTTTTCCCAACTATTGCCTTTTCGAGCTGAACACTCAAAATAGGAACAGGCCCCGCTAGCCTGCTCCAGCATTCAATAAAATCATGGCAAATCTGTTTGTGTTTTGAGTTCCGCATGTCCATCTACAGTGTCCTTAGATTCTTGTGAAGCAAGAGGATCAATCTACCTCTGACTTAAAAATATTCAATGATCCTGCTTTTATTGTCGTCAAAGACTGAGTTCCAAGTCGAAGGGCAACTCCTAATTTTAAAATAGTACTCCCTTGTTTTGGACTCACCAATAAGAGGAAACACCCTTTCCACATGCACCTTAACATGACCATTCATGATCTTGTATACTTTAATAAAGTAATTAGGACATCTTTGTTATTGCAGGAATGCTGCTTAATCTTTCAATTGGTCATTTCTTCCCTATCCCTGTTTGCAAGGATCCTTTGTGTATTTAGGGGCAACTCTTATTGCTGACTTGTTAGGATCTTGTGTTGCTGCATAAGCATGTGCTATTTAGAAATCTTATAGGTGCAGAGCACAAAAAGATGATCCTTTTCATTATGTTGCACTGATTTATTATTTTACATAGTTAATTGGTCAGTCTGTAAACAGTTTTCCTGTTGGCTATGTATGTTGAGGTTTAATCCCTTGGGTAGCACTTTAGTATCCCCTCCAATTTGGATAAAGAGCTGACACAGGCAGAAAATGTCACAATTGGCAGGTCAAGCAGGATTAATTGAGCAAATAAGACAGCTGATGTTTTGGGTACAAAACTTCAAACTGAACAACATTATAGGTAACTGTGGTTTTGTTGTTCAAAAGTGGTGGAAAGGGAATTTGAATATCCATTATGATGTACTTTGGCTTCCTGCCTATTGGGCTGAGAACCTACTCAAATTCTTTGAGGATAATTATTGTCAAATTTATTATTTCTAGTATTGCCATTATTTTCTGGTATTTAATGTCAGTGAAATCTTCTGAATTTAGCTTAGTGCCATTCATGCTTTGACTTGCAGAATTCTCCAAGGTAAAGTCCACTTTGCAATCATCTTCACTTCACAGGAAGGTATTCCTACTGCAGCTTTCAGAGAAGATTTTGTTGTGTTTGCCTTTCGAAATTGGGATTATTAGTCCATCCTTCTAATTTTTCTGTAAGATCTTTTGCTCCTGTGTTTTAAATGTCAACTGATATAGGACTTTAGTTGGGGGCAGCCCATTCATGAGTTTCTTTATGGAAGCCTTTATTTCCAGGTTGGAGGATTAATTGATTTTGAGAAATGGTATTGCTTCACTTGCTTCGTGCAGGACTTTGTTCTTTCGGGGGCAACACAGCAAGGTGCCAAACCAGCTCTTCTATCTTGCCATTTTCTCTGGTACGATTTATCTATCTGATCGTCACTGTTTGACTGGACCAAGGGAAAACTTTTCATGTCCCCAAGAAGCTAATACTTGGTGGAATTAGATTTTGGTAACTACTCTTCCTCAATTACCTTCTCTAAGGCCTCACCCCGATAGTTTCCATTACCCCTCACGTTTCTTGTGTTTTTTTAAGGGATCAGTAGTGAAACAGGAAGATACAGGGCTATGAAATGAAAACAGGGCAATGCTGTTAGTTTTACGTTGCATTTGTGACACATCTTTGCTAAAACAATGGGTTGTATGGCTTACAATATACTGCGTGTGTGTGAACTGAATACGTGGAATTTTCTCCGTTCCAAATCGCAGAGACATCTTTTAAAGAGATTATTTTTCCTTCTGCACAAGCCTGAGATTGTGTTTAGTCTTCCAAACTTTAGCCCTGCCTACCTGCCTGGAATGCTGAAAACTTTCCCCACCCATCTCTCCAACCTTGCCTAGTTTCTTGTAATTACGGGTTATTCTGTCACGAATTGTATGCCCACTCGTGTATGGATACACTGATAATGGACCTATAGGCATGCAAAATATGTACTGTTATGCATCATGCCACTTGCACTATTTGTAGACCTATAGTCCGATTAAAACCAACCACTACTGCACAATTTGTTTCTTTCAATCAGCAGTGTTTATACTCTGAAGAACAATGACAGACTTCAATGGGAAATGTTGGACTCTGATCATTAGTAATGTGTTCTGGAAGAATTTGCTTTATTTTTGTTAAGTAATATTTTAATTTGATTTTTGATACCTGGATCAATTAATTTACGTGGAAATCTTGGTTGAGGTAATAAGACTTCCTCATATCTGCACTGTGACATCAGTTGCAGGAAGGAAATATGCTGGTGCCCAGTCTTCACAAACTAGTCTGTCTGTGCCGTCCAGGTGCTTGATGAGAATTTAACCTTTCTTGAACTAAAACTGTTTCATGTTGAAAGGAATTTGTTAAAAACAATTTTTGAACAATTAATTGTTGGGTCAGTACTGCATGACCCTACATTTTTTTTTAATTTCAGGAACTGCAGGGTTAGTGTCAGTTTTAATGAATTGGATTGATACAATAAGTTAATGCTGCACAGGTAGAATTAGATTGGAACTTTCAATACTATTTTTTTAAAGTTAAAGCATCCTGTGCAATTTTTGCATAGCTTCATCAAATTGCTCTTGTGTTTTCAGGACTTGTCTATCTGAATCCCTTAGTGTCTGTTCTAGTTTTAAAAAAAGTTTTAACATTTAGAGTATAGTTTCTCTGCTTATTCCTCCCAAAATGTGTATAGACCCACGAATTGGGAGCAGGGTTAGGTCAGTCACCACTTCGAGCCTTCTCCATGATTCAATAATACCATGGCTGATCTGATTACATCATTAACGCCCACATTCCTTATCTACACCTGATAGATTCTTGATGAACAGATTTTATCTACCGCTGCCTCCACGGTGTTCAGACTCAGAAGAGAGTTCCAAACATTTACGACCCTCAGAGAAAAAAGTTCTTCTCATTTCTGTCTTAAATGGATAACCCCTTATTTTTAAACAGTGATCCCCAGTTCTAGATTCTCCCACAAGGGGGAATATTCTCTTCCCATCCACCTCCATCAAGACCCTTTATGAACAAATATACTTCAACCAAGTCTCCTCTTGATCTTCTAAACACCAGTTGATAAAATCCTAGTCCGCCCAATCTTTCCTCATAGGACAACCTTCTCATTCCAGACATTAGTCTAGTAAACCTTCTTTGAACTACTTGCAATGCAATAGATCTTCCTTTAAATAAAGAGATCATTACTGTAGATAGTACTGCAGTTATGGTGTCGCCAATGCCCTGTACTACTGAAACATAACCTCCCTACTTCTGTATTCAGTTCCCGTCACAATAAACAATAATGTTAGCTTTCCTAATTGCTTCCTGTACCTGCAAACAAGCCATTTGTAATTTATGCACCAGGACAGCCAAATCCCTTTGCACCCCAGAGCTCAGTCTCATCTCTTTTTCTGATTTGGATTTTATTTGACATCCATCTATCCACTTTTCTAATGACAGTCATTTTCTATCTTTTTTTTTGAAAGATTAATCACAATATTTTTAAATTGCCTGTAAATTTTGACATTATGGCCCTGCATCCAAATCCGTGTCATTTGATTTAGTTTGTGGCTTCACAGGATGGTTTCTGGAAATGCTTGATCTCTGAAGTCTTGGAGAACCAGTTTTGTTACATATGGTAACATTTTAATAGTTTGATCAGGTGGCCACAAAAATGGACTGAGATTAAATTCTGGTATGCTATTTGCCACTGTCACTATGCAATCAGAGGCCAGCCTGCTCATTGCTAATTTTCTATTTGATTATTGACTTAAATGTAGTATTTCAGATTGATCAATAGTTTTGTCTGAACAGTTGAGTTGCACCATTGGTGCAGTCAGACTAATTCAATAAATTCACTATATTATCAATTTATTACTGGAAAAATTCCTCTAAACTCTTAATGTTGCACAATATGCATGTATGTGTTAAAGTACAAATCCTCCTCCAAAGACAACTCCAAATCCATTATTGATTTTTTCAAAGTTGAAGTGGCCACTATATGAAATCTGACTCACCACATTAATTTTACTAAAATGTATTGATCAGACATCGAGAGCTTCTTCCTGGATGTATATCCATTTTTCAGTGTAACTTCATCTTCCATTTCAGATTTTCCAATCAAACACCAAATGGCACGACAGTAGTGAATTCTTTCATGGGTGATTATGTGCCAACATGCTTCCACGCTGTTGTACTGTATTGAATTTCAATAAGGAAACTTTGAGCACTCTGTCTAAAGAAAAAACCTGTTTACATCTTTTTTTTAAATTTAAGTCAACATTCAAGGATGTTCTAAACACAAAACCCATGCAGTTTGCTGTTTTTCTTACTATCACTTCACGTAAATATCTGTGCTGGAACATTCCTTCAGTCCACATAGAAAATGGAAAATAATGTATTTAATTGTTGATCATGCAGTTGGTTAAACTAATTCTGAATACTGTACTCCCAGCTTGATGATCATTAAAATAATCTTTCATGTCGGAGCCTGGGTTGAATTCATCTTCGGTTAGTTGCTCTCCTGAGGACAGTGTAACATTACACAAAGAAGGCTTACTTATAGGGTTGTGTATGCAAATATATGGGGGAATGTTGCACTGAGATCTAATTGCTGTATATTGTAACTATTTTAAAATATTACTATTTCAGCAAATGCTAAAAGCAAACATTACAGAAGAAGATATTAGTAGTGATTGTACATAGGCAAATTGTTAGTCTTATTATTCATTTCCGTACGGCTTTGCCCATAGTAGTGAAGCTTCGTGCAAAATAATCATTTATATCAATACGTTAGGAGTCCATATGAATTTTTTCTTGTCTTTCAATGGCTTTATGCAATCTTCTACATCCAACTCTTTTAAAAAAAACTTTTTCCCATTGCAACTGAAATTATCTGCCAATTTATTTGTCAGTAAACTGCTGGCTGTTCTGAAAACTGTCTCTGTTTTCTTTAATTCTGCATGATATTTGTGTCTTTTCATGTGACATATTTTCCTTTTAATCTATAAATTATGTTTGCTAATTTGAGGAATGTTATTTTTATTGCAGTTGGAAAGACATCACTGATAACCAGGTTTATGTATGACAGTTTCGACAATACTTACCAGGTGAGTAACACAGTAGACAGTATCTCTTAATGCAAAACCATTCTAAATGACTGAGCTCTGTTTTGCTACTGAGCTTTTTTATATTGTATACGTTCTGGAGAATATTGATACAATCAAAGATGCATAATGGAACTTGGGTCAACCAAAGAAAGGAGTTTGTTGGCCTGACCCTCTTCCTAAAATCTACTGTGTTGCAAAATGGATTCGGTTCTGGGTCATGGTCTTCTGTATTTCTAAGTATGCTTTGATTTGTGATACAATTTAGTGGTCAGTTCTGCTCATCTGCTGAGTTTGAGCAACAGTGTTTAGGGAACTGGCATGTCCAAGTCAAAATCTTATGAGTGGGCCATTAGGATACTAGAGGATATATTACATGGAGTTCAGGTGATTGTAATTGTGTGATATCAGCAGAGAGTTGAGTAGATTTCATACCTTCCTAGCAAATGAGCAGTGATTGTGTCATCATCAGGATATTTGTTTCCATTTTACAAAATGTAAGGCATTTAACTTGTATCAAGAAGCTTGTCCATAAAATGTTTTAATCTTTTCAGTTGTGAGCGATAGAGAAAATTATCTCTGGATGGGAAAGCAGCCACTGGTGTCAGTTGGTGTGAAAAGTCTCAAGCTTTGTGGTGGTAATTGTTTACTGTGCCTATCAGTTACAAAAAGGTGAACTTAAAGCTTAACTGTGATAAATAGTGGTATTAGCTAATCAAGGTACATTGACTACAATGGTGAAGTGACTAAATACAGATTGGGCAACTGCTACAACTTGTATTTATTGCCTTTAATGTAGTGAAACATTCCATGGCACTTCGTCGGAGCATTATGAAGTAAAATTGACACCAAACCACCCTTAAGAGATATAGGAAAGGTGAGCAATAGCTATGTTCAAGAGATGCGTTTTAAGGAGTGTCTTTAGAAAAAGATGACGTAGTTAAGGAGGACATTCCAGAGCTTCGGCCAAGATAACAGGAGGCCTGGCCACCATTGGTGGAATGAAAGCCAGGGAGGCAGGAGATCAGAATTGAAGGCACTCACCTTGAAGGGAGTTGGAGACAGAAAAGGAGAAACACATTTCTTGACAAACCAACGATTTTGATTAACCATGAGAATTTTTCATCGGGTAGTTGAGACCAGAAGTATTTACGCTACAAAATCTGTTGGCTTATCAGTGTTTGAATGGTATAGACCCCTAGATGGTCAATTGATTGCACAATTTCCTTTAGGCATAGGTGCTAAGATTCAACCAAAATTTTAAAGGAAATTTACAGTTGAAGTTAATATGTAACTATATTCTTGCTCAGCACTGTGTTGTAATAACTTTTCAAATATTCTTGAATCATGTTCTCTAATCTTGGTTAATTCTTAAGGAAATGTTATTGCTACTGAGCTTTTTTATATTGTATACGTTCTGGAGAATATCGATACAATCAAAGATGCATAATGGAACTTGGGTCAACCAAAGAAAGGAGTTTGTTGGCCTGACCGTCTTCCTAAAATCTCCTGTGTTGCAAAATGGATTCGGTTCTGTGTCATGGTCTTCTGTATTTCTAAGTATGCTTTGATTTGTGATACAATTTAGCGGTCAGTTCCTGTTTGAGTTCACTGCTGATGCTTGGAAAATTGACAATTTGGGGACAGATGATTAGAGGTTTGGGGAGGATTGCTGAATACGTGGAGGTATCTGACTCCAGAGTCGAGAAATTGCTGGTGGCTGTCAACCAGTGAACAGAAAGTTCGGGTGGATGTTTTTATAAATACCCAATGAAAAATAGCAATTTGGATAAAGATGCATGATTCACCCACACAGAATTATTGTGGTACTGGTAGCAGACCAGTTTCAAGCTGCCTCATCATTTCAATGATTTCACCGTTCTTCCAATGTTAACCATTGCTTTGATTGGATGTGTCAGCAAGGTACTAATTTAGTGAATAACTAACATAGCTTAAAATAATGCACCTCTTAAAGGTGAGGTGCATTGTAGCTGGGACCACTAGCAGTCATGCAGGATATGTCCCTGGCCTGGGAAATATTGGAGAATGACACAAGGTTTGATGCCTGCAAGATATTCAGACATTCTGCTGAAGGATGTGGTGGAGATGAGATGGTCTTATCTGCAAGGCCCCTTTGCAAGGCAGAAGCTCAGAAGTCAGTGAGAGATGTGGAGGTCAATACCAGGCCAATATCTGGCTGCAGTGCCAAAAATTGTTGTGATCTTGCACAACTTGTTAAGTAAGTGAATGCATCTTCAAATGCCATAAACTGTACCGCTAGCTTCAGATATTTCTCAATTCATATCTCCATCACTCACCTATCAACAATCTCTGGCACAGAAATCATAACTGATTTTGATATGCTCCAGTACACCTTCACACGCTTAGCACTGCTTCAAGCCTCACAACTATGTCTGAGTTTGCACACACTACCAACTATTCAACCATGACAGCAATATCAGCCAATCAGATTAACCCACTCACTGATCTTTCTCTCTTGCAGAAAGTAGCCCCTAACCAGAGGATTGAAAGCATACCTGAATATACTAACCCCTCAAAGGACGTGCCAGTCATGGTCTCAGCCATGACCAAAAGTGAGGTTAAAATCCTCAAGAAAGAATAGTCCTCTGCCTCATCCCACATTCTTGTCTGATTTATAATTTGCTTTTTCTTGCCACCTATTGCCCACACACAGCCTTACATTTGGGCCTTTTTCCTTTTGGAAACTCTTAAGTGCAACTTGGCCAGCCTTTGGACGAACAGTGAAAAGAGAGTAAGAAAAAAGATGCAACATCGTTCAGCTGCAGACTCTCAGCCATCATCTCACATATTGAACTATGAGGCACTAGGCCCAGGGCGTGGATAGCCCAGGCGCCGGATGCTGGAGGCTAAGGTCACGCACGAGTCCTACCGAAGGGGACATAGATGAACGTTTTAATGGTGTAGTCTAAGAAGAATATTGAGTATGCACAAAGAAATGCTCGGTGCATTAGTAAGCTGAAAGTCAATGTCAAGGAGCTTGAAGCATCTGGCACCAACTTGGTACAGAGTTTTGTGCAGTGCTGCAGTGGCACCTCAGACCGTTGTCACCATAGCTGTGAATTACAGTGTACAAAAGATTCTTGCAGCAGTTGAGCAACTGATTATTCGGATTGTCCCGGGGGCGATCTGCGTATGACACTTCAGAACATTGAAATACTTCACTTTGGTTTGGTCTGGTCTTTTTTTCAGGAAAAGGAGAACATATGTACAGAATTCAAGAAGAGATTGAGGAACTTGCACAGTTTAACATAGGAACTGGGGTGGAAGTGGAGGCTCTGACAGGCTGACCCAAATGAATTACATCCTAAGCTGCTGTGGGAGACAGGGCAGAAAATTGCTGGGCTCTGGTGCAAATTTTAATTCCTCTCTGGCCACAGACAATGTGCTAGTGGACTGGAGGGTGGCTAATGTGGTTCAGCTTTTCAAGAAGTAGTAGGGATGAACCAGGAAAGTACAGACAGGTGAATATCACGTCAGTGGTAGGAAAATTACTGGAGAAAATTCTGAAGGAGAGAATTAATATCTTGGAAAGGCATAGTTAGGGTGGGATAACCAAATTAAATGCAGGGAAACTAGAGTGTAGGGCCAGTAAGACTCAGAGCAGGCAGGGTATGGTTGCTAATCAAAGAGGGTCTGGTGGACTGAAGTGCATTTGTTCAATGCAAGTGTAACAGATAAGGCGAATTAGTACTTGGAACTATGATGTTGCTATTACAGGGAGTTGGTTAAAGGAAGGACAGGATTGCCAGCGTAACGTTTCAGAATACACATGGAATAGAGGGGGCTGTAAAAGGGGTGGGGACGTTGTACTACTGGTTAAGGAGAATATGAATGTGGATTACTGTAAGACTTGCATTCCAACCATTATCTTGTAAATTGAGTTTATGTCTATATATGCCCTGATTGTGAACACAATTCCCACTCCCCTGATGAAGGGGCAGTGCTCTGAAAGCTTTTGCTACTAAATAAACATGTTGGACTTTAACCTGATGATGTAAGACTTCTTACTAAGGAGAATATCTCAGCTGTACTGTGGTAGGACCACTCGGAAGGCTCATATAGTGAGGCAATATGGGTGAAGCTAAGGAATAGGAAGAGCGTAATCCCAGTGTTGGGGTTTTACTATAGACCGCCCAACAGCCAGCAAAAGATAGAGGAACAGATATGTAGGCATATTTTGGCAAGGTATAAAAGTAATAGGGTTGTTGTAGGAGATTTTATCTTCCTCTATTTTGACTGGGACTCACTTATTGTTGGAGGCATGAGGAGGGCAAAGTTTGTAAACAGCACCTAGGAGGTCCTCTTGAAACATTACACAGTCTAATTAGGGGAGGGGCCCTACTGGACATAGTATTGGGGAATGAGTCCGGCCAGATGGTCGACCATTTCAGTAGGGGAGCAGTTCGGGAACAGTGAGCACAATTCAGTAAGCTTTAAGATGCAGTTGGATAAAGGTGTGTCGTCTTCAAGTGAAGCTGCTAAATTGGGGAAGGCTAATTACAACAAAATTAGACAGGAATTGAAGAGTGCAAATGGCTGTGGGAGACTTTCAAGGGTAAGTTGACGGGAATTCAGGAGTCTATTCAGCCTCTCCTCAATCCATCAAGTCCCGCTAGCATCCCAGTAAATCTTTTCTGCACTTTTTCTTGTTTAATAACATCCTTTCTATAGGCACATTTTAAGGATGAAGGTTAAGTATGGCAAGTTTTTTTGTGAACCTTGGATAATGAGTGATATTGTGAGCCTAGTCAGAGAGAAAAAGGAAGCACTTGTCAAGCCCAGGAGGCTGGGAACACACAAAGAAGTGTGGACTACGAGGAAAGTAGAAAGAAACTTGAGCAAGAATTAAGGAGGGCTAAAAGGGGTCATGAAAAGTCATTGGCTAGCAGGATTAAGAAAAAGGCTTTTTATATATAGAGCAAGTGGGTAGCTAGGGAGAGGGTTGTCCAACTCAAGGTCAATGGAGGGAATCTGTGGGGATCCGGAGGAAATGGACACGATATTAAATGAGTGCTTTGCATCAGTACTCACCAAAGAGAAGGACTCGATGGATGATGAGTCCGGGGAAGGGTATGTAAATAGTTTGAGTCATGTTGAGATCAAAAAGGAGGATGGTAGTGGAGGTCTTGAGAAACATTAAGATAGACAAGTCTCCAGAACCTGATGGGATATACTCCAGAATACTGAGAGGGGCAAGGGGAAAATTGCTGGGACCTTGAGAGAAATCTTTGTACCCTCACTGGCTACAGGGGAGGTCCCAGAGGATTGGAGAATAGCCAGTGTTGTTCTTTTGTTTAAGAAGGGTAAGGAGGATAATGTAGATAGTTACAGGCTGATGAGCCTTGTGTCAGAAGTAAGGAAATTATTGGAGAAGATTCTTCAAGACAGGATTTATTCTCACTTAGAAATTAGTGGACATGTTAGCGAGAGGCAACTTGGTTTTGTGAAGGGGAGGTCGTGCCTCACTAAATCAAAGAAGTAATGAAGATGATTGAAAGAGGCAGTGGATGTTGTCTACACTAACTTCAGTAAGGCCTTAACAAGGTCCCTCATGGCAGATTGGTACAGAAGGTGAAGTTGCACAAGATCAGAGGTGAGCTGGCAAGTTGCGTACAGAACTGGCTCAGTCATTGAAGTCATGATGTGGAGATGCCGGTGTTGGACTGGGGTAAACACGGTAAGAAGTCTCTCAACACATTTGCTATCAAATAAACCTGTTGGACTTTAACCTAGTGTTGTGAGACTTCTTACTCTGTCATAGAAGACAGAGGGTAGTAGCGGAAGGGTGCATTTCTGAATGGAGAGCTGTGACAGGTAGCATTTTTCAAGGATCAGTGCTGAGATCTTTGTTTGCAATATACACAAATGATTTGGAGGAAAATGTAGCTGATTTGATTAGTAAGCTTGCGGCCGACACAGATTGGTGGATTTGCGGATAGTGATGAGGACTGTCAGAGGATACAGTAGATATAGAGTGATTGGAGACTTGGGCAGAGAGATGGCAAATGGTGTTTAATCCAGACAAATGAGGTAATGCCTAATAAAGATCTAATAAAGATAGGAAATACAGTAAATGGCAGAACCCTTAAGAGCAATGATAGGCAAAGGGATCTAGGTGTACAGGTACACAGGTCACTGAAAGTGGCAAAACAGCTGGCGAAGGTAGTCAAAAAGGCATATGGCATGCTTGTCTTCATCGGCCAGGGCATTGAGTTTAAAAATTGGCAAATTATGTTGCAGCTTTATAGAACCTTAGTTTGACCACATTTGGAATATGGTGTTCAATTCTGGTCGCCGCACTATCAGAAGGATGTGGAGGCTTTGGAGAGGATACAGAAAAGATTTCCAGGATGTTGCCTAGTATGGAGGGCATTAGCTATGAAGAGAGGTTGGAGAAACTTGGTTTGTTTTCACTGGAATGACAGAGATTGAGGAGCAACCTGATAGCCTGCAAGATTGAGGGGCGTGGACAGAGTGGATAGTCAGAAGCTTTTTCCCATGGTGGAAGTGTCAGTTACTAGGGCGCATAAGTTTAAGGTGCGAGGGGCAAGGTTTAAAGGAGATGTATGAGACAAGTTTTTTTTTAAGAGGGTAGTGGGTGCCTGGAACTCCGGGGGTGGTAGTGGAAGCAGATACGATAATGACTTTTAAGGGGCGTCTGGACAGATTCATGAATAGGATGGAATAGAGGGATATGATCCCCAGAAGAGTTGAGGATTTTGGTTCAGTTGGGCCGAACAAAAAGATCTAGGGCTACGTGTTCATAGCACCTTGAAAGTGGAGTCACAGGTGGACAGAGTGGCGAAGAAGGCATTTGGCATGTTTGGTTTCATTGGTCAGAACACTGAATACAGGAGTTGGGACATCTTGTTAAAGTTGTGCAAGACATTGGTAAGGCCACACTTGGAATACTGTGTGCAATTCTGGTCATCTTATTATAGAAAGGATGTTATTAAACAAGAAAAAGTGCAGAAAAGATTTACTGAGATGCTAGCGGGACTTGATAGATGGAGGAGAGGCTGAATAGGCTGGGACCTTTTTTCCTGGAGCATAAGAGGCTGAGGGGTGACCTTACAGAAGTCTATAAAATAATGAGGGGCATAGACAAGATAGATAGTCAATATCTTTTCCCAAAGGTAGGGGAGTCTAAAGCTAGAGGGCATAGGTTTAAGGTGTGTGGAGAGAGATACAGTAGTGTCCAGAGGGGCAATTTTTTCAGAGGGTGGTGAGTGTCTGGAATAAGTTGCCAATGGTGGTAGCAGAGGTGGGTACAATTTTATCTTTTTGAAAAGCATTTAGATAGTTACATGGGTACAATGGGTATAGAAGGATATGGGCTAAATGCGGGCAATTGGGATTAGCTTAGGAGTTTTAAAAAAAATGAGTGGCATGGACAAGTTGGGCTGAAGGGTCAGCTTCCATGCTGTAAACCTCTATGATTCTGACTGTATGGCAACATGGTCAGTGCAGGCCTGGAGGGCTGAAGGGTTTGTTCCTGTGCTGCAATTTTCTTTGTTCTTTATTTTTGATAATCAGCGTTGGCTTTGACAAAGGAGGTCATGCCTAACAAATTTATTAGGATTTTTTGAAAAAAGACCAAGTTTGCGGATGAAGGAAGTTCAGTTGTGTGGGCAAGATAACCTGAGTAATTATAGGTCAATGAGCTTGATATCAATGATCTTGAAATTGTTGGAGATAATGCTTAGGTATAGGATCTGTTTCATTTGGAACTGAATGGTCTTATTAACAACTGACAGCATGATTTTGTATGAGGGAAGTCACGTCTCTAATTTGATTGAGTTTTTTTGAGAAGGTGACAAAAATGATTGAAGGAAGAGCAGTGGATGTTGTCTGCATGGACTTTAGCAAAGCATTTGACAAGTTCCTCATGGCAGGCTGGTGCAAAGCGTTAAATTGTGCAGGATCAAGGGTGAACTAGCTAAATGGATTCAGAGCTGCCTTGGCCATTAAAGACAGAGGGTAGTGGTGGAAGGGTGTTTTTACGAATGGAGGCCTGTGACTAGTGGTGTTCTGCAAGGATCAGTGTTGGAATCTCTGCTGTTATATAAATGACTTGGAAGAAAACATAGCTTGTCTAATTAGCAAATTTGCGGATGATGCCAAGATTGCTGGTGTTGCGGATAGTGATGAAGATTGTCAGAGAATACAGCAGGATATTGATTGGAAAATTGGGCTGACAAATGGTAGATGGAATTTAATCCAGCCAAATGCGAGGTGATGCATTTTGGTAGATCCAATTCAGGTGGGAGATGTAAAATTAATGGCAGATCCATCAGGAACTTAGACGCACAGAGATCTGGGAGTATAAGTCCTCAGATCCTTAAAAGTGGCAGCACAGGTGGAAAACGTAGTGAAGAAAGCATATGGCATGCTTGCCTGCGTTGGCCGTGCCATCGAATATAAAAGTTGGGAAATTGTTACGGTTATATAAAACGTTTGTTAGACTACATTTGGAACACTGTGTCCAATTCTGGTCGCCACATTACCAGAAGGATGTGGAAGCTTTGGAGGGAGTACGGAAAAGTTTTACCAGGATGTTGCCTGGTATGGAGGTTAGTAGCTTTGAAAAGAGATTGAATAAACTAGGATTGTTCCCCCTGGAAAGATGGAGGCTGAAAGGCGACCTGATAGGAGTTTATAAAATTGAGGAGTGTAGATGAGGAGAGCAGTTGGAAGCTTTCTCCTAGGGCAGAAATTACAATTACAAGAGGGTACAAGTTCGAGGTAAAGGGGGGGAACGTTCAATAGGGATGTGTGGGAGATGTTATTTTACACGGAGGATGGTGGGGGCCTGGATTGCACTGCCAAGTGTGATGGTTGAGGCAAACATGTTAGTGACATTTAAGACTTATCTGCCTAGATACATGAACATGATGTGGGTATGCCGGCGTTGGACTGGCGTAAACACAGTAAAAAGTCTGACAACACCAGGTTTTAGTCCAACCTATTTATTTGATAATATTCTCACAAGCTTTCGAGGGGTTACCCTCTTCGTCAGGTGAATGGAGAGTTCTGGCCTCAGACAGAGCATATAAAGCACAGACAGTTTAGAGATTACTGATTAAAATGCGAATCCTTACACCTAACCTGCTGTTCAAGACCTGAAGTGGCTGACAATGTGAGTGGTAGGAGCACTGATCACAGTTTAAAGAGATGTGTATTGTCTCCAGACAGTACAGTAAGTGAGGTTTTGCAAACCCAGGCAAGTCACGGGGGTTACAGATAGTGCGACATGAACCCAAGATCCCTGTTGAGACCGTCCTCATGTGTGCGGAACTTGGCTATCAGTCTCTGCTCAGCGACTCTGCGCTGTCGTGTGTTGTGAAGGCCGCCTTGGAGAATGCTTACCCGAAGGTCAGAGGCTGAATGCCCGTGACCACTGAAGTGTTCGCCAACAGGAAGGGAACAGTCTTGCCTGGTGACTGTCGAGCGATGTTCATTCATCCGTTGTCATAGCGTCTGCATGGTCTCCCCAATGTACCATGCTTCGGGACATCCTTTCTTGCAACGTATCAGGTAGACAATGTTGGCCGAGTTGCAAGAGTATTTACCATGTACCTGGTGGATGGTATTCTCACGTGTGATGATGGTATCCATGTCGATGATCCGGCATGTCTTGCAGAGGTTGCTGTGACAGGGTTGTGTGGTATTGTGGTCACTGTTCTCCTGAAGGCTGGGTAGTTTGCTGCGAACAATGGTCTGTTTGAGGTTGTGTGGTTGTCTGAAAGCAAGAAGTGGGGGTGTGGGGATGGCCCTGGCGAGATGTTCGTCTTCATCAATGATATGTTGAAGACTCTGGAGAAGATGTCGTAGCTTCTCCGCTCCGGGGAAGTACTGGACGACGAAGGGAACTCTGTCCACTGTGTCCCGTGTTTGTCTTCTGAGGAGATCGGTGCGGTTTTTCGCTGTGGCGCATCGAAACTGCCGATCTATGAGTCGAGCACCATATCCTGTTCTTACGAGGGCATCTTTCAGGGTCTGGAGGTGTCTGTCACGATCCTCCTCATCTGAGCAAATCCTGTGTATACGGAGGGCTTGTCCATAGGGAATGGCTTCTTTAACATGTTTAGGGTGGAAACTGGAGAAGTGGAGCATTGTGAGATTGTCTGTGGGCTTGCGGTACAGTGAGGTGCTGAGGTGACCGTCCTTAATGGAGATGCGTGTGTCCAAGAATGCAACTGATTCTGGGGAATAGTCCATGGTGAGTCTGATGGTGGGGTGGAATTTGTTGATATCATCATATAGTTGTTTCAGTGATTGTTCACCATGAGGCCAGAGGAAGAAAATGTCATCGATGTATCTAGTGTACAGCATCGGTTGAAGATTCTGTGCAGTGAAGAAGTCTTGTTCGAACCTGTGCATGAAGATGTTGGCATATTGAGGCGCAAATTTGGTCCCCATGGCTGTTCCATGTGTCTGGATGAAAAACTGGTCGTTGAAGGTGAAGACATTGTGGTCCAGGATAAAGCGGATGAGTTGTAAAATTGCATCTGGAAACTGGCAGTTGTCAGCATTGAGTACTGATGCAGTCGCAGCAATGCCATCGTCGTGGGGGATGTTGGTGTAGAGCGCTGAGACATCCATTGTGACGAGGAGTGTCCCTGGTTCAACTGCTCCATGTGTGCTGAGTTTCAGTAGGAAGTCCGTAGTGTCGCGACAAAAGCTGGGGGTTCTTTGTACAATGGGTTTCAGGATGCCCTCGACGTAGCCGGAGAGGTTCTCTCACAGAGTTCCATTGCCCGATACGATGGGACGGCCAGGTGTGTTTGCCTTGTGAATCTTTGGGAGGCAGTAGAGATCTCCAATGCGGGGAGTACGTGGAATGAGAGCACGGAGGGTGCTCTGAAGGTCCGGATCAAAGGTCTTGATCAGATTGTTGAGTTGACGAGCGTGTTCTTTGGTCGGATCTGTGGGTAATTGTCTGTAGTGTTCCTCATTGTTTAGTTGTCGGTACACTTCTTTACAGTAATCCGTTCTGTTCAGTATGACGATGGCCCCTCCTTTGTCTGCTGGTTTAATGACAATGTTGCGGTTTGTCTTGAGAGCGTGGATGGCGTTGCGTTGTGCTTGGACCACAATGTCTTCACCTTCAACGACCAGTTTTTCATCCAGACACATGGAACAGCCATGGGGACCAAATTTGCGCCTCAATATGCCAACATCTTCATGCACAGGTTCGAACAAGACTTCTTCACTGCACAGAATCTTCAACCGATGCTGTACACTAGATACATCGATGACATTTTCTTCCTCTGGCCTCATGGTGAACAATCACTGAAACAACTATATGATGATATCAACAAATTCCACCCCACCATCAGACTCACCATGGACTATTCCCCAGAATCAGTTGCATTCTTGGACACACGCATCTCCATTAAGGACGGTCACCTCAGCACCTCACTGTACCGCAAGCCCACAGACAATCTCACAATGCTCCACTTCTCCAGTTTCCACCCTAAACATGTTAAAGAAGCCATTCCCTATGGACAAGCCCTCCGTATACACAGGATTTGCTCAGATGAGGAGGATCGTGACAGACACCTCCAGACCCTGAAAGATGCCCTCGTAAGAACAGGATATGGTGCTCGACTCATAGATCGGCAGTTCCGATGCGCCACAGCGAAAAACCGCACCGATCTCCTCAGAAGACAAACACGGGACACAGTGGACAAGTTCCCTTCGTCGTCCAGTACTTCCCCGGAGCGGAGAAGCTACGACATCTTCTCCAGAGTCTTCAACATATCATTGATGAAGACGAACATCTCGCCAGGGCCATCCCCACACCCCCACTTCTTGCTTTCAGACAACCACACAACCTCAAACAGACCATTGTTCGCAGCAAACTACCCAGCCTTCAGGAGAACAGTGACCACAATACCACACAACCCTGTCACAGCAACCTCTGCAAGACATGCCGGATCATCGACATGGATACCATCATCACACGTGAGAATACCATCCACCAGGTACATGGTAAATACTCTTGCAACTCGGCCAACATTGTCTACCTGATATGTTGCAAGAAAGGATGTCCCGAAGCATGGTACATTGGGGAGACCATGCAGACGCTACGACAACGGATGAATGAACATCGCTCGACAGTCACCAAGCAAGACTGTTCCCTTCCTGTTGGCGAACACTTCAGTGGTCACGGGCATTCAGCCTCTGACCTTCGGGTAAGCATTCTCCAAGGCGGCCTTCACAACACACGACAGCGCAGAGTCGCTGAGCAGAGACTGATAGCCAAGTTCCGCACACATGAGGACGGTCTCAACAGGGATCTTGGGTTCATGTCACACTATCTGTAACCCCCGTGACTTGCCTGGGTTTGCAAAACCTCACTTACTGTACTGTCTGGAGACAATACACATCTCTTTAAACTGTGATCAGTGCTCCTACCACTCACATTGTCAGCCACTTCAGGTCTTGAACAGCAGGTTAGGTGTAAGGATTCGCATTTTAATCAGTAATCTCTAAACTGTCTGTGCTTTATATGCTCTGTCTGAGGCCAGAACTCTCCATTCACCTGACGAAGAGGGTAACCCCTCGAAAGCTTGTGAGAATATTATCAAATAAATAGGTTGGACTAAAACCTGGTGTTGTCAGACTTTTTACTGTAGATACATGAACAGGCAGGGAATAGAGGGATACACGCAGTTGGTCTAGATAAGACAACGTAATTGGTGCAGGCATGGTGGGCTATAGGGACTGTTTGTTCTTTGTAGTTTTGCAATCAGTCTGCCACATGGGAGACTGATGACAAAGGTTAAAGCAGATGGATTTTAAGGAAACTTGGTGAGATGGATAGTAATTGGCCAAGTGATATGACACAAAGGATAGTGATAGAAGGCTGGAGGCCGGAGGCCAGAGTCCAGTGGCGTGCCACAAGGATCAAAACGGGGACCCTTGTTATATATATATATGATATTGATGAAAATGTGGAGGGGGTGGGGTGGGTGCGTGGGGATTTAATGTTAAGCAAGTTTGCAGACAATACCAAGATTGGTAGGGTGGTTAATAGTGAAGAAGATGATCGTAGTTTATAGGAAGATATAGATGGATTGGTCAGGTGGACAAAACAGTGGTAGATGATATTTAACCGTAATAAGTGTGGGGCCATGCAATTTGGAAGAAGAAACAAGATGAGGGAGTATTTAATGAATGGCAGGACACTGGGAAGCTCAGAGGAACTGAAAGATCTTGGGGTACTTATTCACAGATCCCTGAAGTCAGCAGAGCATGTGAATAGGATTTGAGCTACAAGGAGAAACTATAAAGATTTAAATTGTTTTGTTCAGAGCAGAGAAGGCCGAAAGGGGACATGATTGAGGGGTATGGACAAGGTGAGTAGGGAGCAGCTGTTTCCACTGGTTGAAGGGTCACTCGAGGGCATAGTTTCAGGGTTAGGGGCAGAGATTCAGAGGAGATTTAAGATAAAACTTGTTCACTGAGGGTGGTGGGAATCTGGAATGTACTTCTTGGGAAGATAGTAGGAGGACTGGAAATCTCAACTTTTAAAAAATATTTGAATGAACCCTTGAAATATCATAACCCATTTAAGAATGTGGGCCAAGAGCAGGCACATGGAATCAGTGCACTTTTAGTGGTGTTTATTGTTGGTACAGACTCAATGGACTGTATGACTTTATAGAAATCATAGAAACCCTACAGTACAGAAAGCGGTCATTCGGCCCATCGAGTCTGAACTGACCACAATCCCACCCAGGCTCTACCCCCATGTCCCTACATATTTTATTTTACTAATCCCTATAACCTAAGCATTTCAGGACCCTAAGGGCCAATCCACTTAACTTGCACATCTTTGGACTGTGGGAGGAAACCAGAGTACCCAGATGAAACCCACACAGACACGAGAAGAATGTCTAAACAGTACACGTAGTAATCCAAGCCGGGAATCAAACCCAGGTCCCTGGAGCTGTGAGGCAGCAGTGCTAACCACTGTGGTACCGTGCTGCCCATAATAAAAAGATAAAATTTACCCTTCAGTTGCTGCAAGTCCCTATGACTATGACTCTTAAGTGGCAGTAGTTCCATGGAGCACAGACCTGTTCTTTCTACGTATGGTAGGAGGACAAATGCAGACAACATTTGTCCTCCTGCCATATGCATCATTGCCCCTATTGCTTGCCACCCATGCTAAGATGATGCAGTCCATAGCTGGACTTTCTAAACCCAGAGCTGCTTGATGGCCGGACAGATACACAGAAAATGGGCACTAAAGAAATTCTCAAGGGTGATTAGTAAGCGGTTTGTATAGACAGTGGCGCTATTTAAACAATTTATTTTAGAATGTTTATTTTGTGAAGGCATTTATTGTGGCTAAATGAATGCTGAGATGTTTGGTGACAGGAACGGTAAAGTGAAAATATTGGTGAATGGAGAATTGAGGTTGTGGTTACTTGTGTCACACTTTGAATTCTTTGTGGTCAGCCCATCCGATAAATGACTGTTTAGGTTATTCCCTCCCTTCCTGTAACTTTAGTATCTGTTCCTCTTCCTCCTCCCTCCCTCCCAGTGCTCCTGCTCCTCAACTGTACTTCAGTTAGCTGGTGGCAAAAGTTATCTCTAATTATAAAGTTGTGCAGCAGGACATGCAGGATCACAGACCTTTCCTGCTCTGAATACTGTAGCACTTCTCCAGTGTAATACGAACATTATTCTGTTGCATTTTGTGAGGCAGCATGTGTGTTTTTATGCATGATGCACTTGCATTGGCTATGCATTAAAGTTGTCAGTCATACCATCACTGAATAGCCTCTTTCACCCTGTAGCCACTCTTCAGTTTACTGCGCTAAGTCGAATTTAGCTGGCAGAGTAGACTATTATGATTGAACTAAGCATCGGCTGCATAATTTGCTGCCCATGGTCACACACCAACTGGACCTGGAGAGAATATAATTGGTTTTCTTTCCACTACAGAGAAAATTGATATGCATTACCAGCAAATTAATGTGTGTAGTCAGTAGCACTTGCACCTTGCAAGGGAAGCATGTAATGCTACACAAGCAACGTGATCACTCCAACTGGCAAAACAGAATGAAATGTAGTTGGCTTTCATTACATATTGTGACTCAGTGACCTACCATATGCAACAGTGGGTGACAGACAGCAAGATGTTGTAAATATCTCTAAAGCCAGGAAGGAGCCAGCTGCAAAAAAAAAAGTTACTTGCTACGGTTACATTCTCGGACACTTGGAATGTGATCCATGTCCTGTTCTGAAGTTGTAGTTGTGGCTACAGCAATTGGCCAGTTTCACTGAAACTGTTCTTATTGAAAAGCAGACGTCATGCATATTTCTCCTTGCTGAGATTCACATTGGACAATTGTTCCGTAAACACCCCAGATGGAAAGGGGCTTCCTCCTGAGAACGCTTTTCTTTGTCGTTGTTCTCTTTTCTCTCGCAGCTTGTCCTGCCCTGTTTGCCTTCTGTTCATTCTGAGTCATGCTGTATTCCAAGGGGAATGCCTACCATGATGCACATGTCTTAAGAACAATTAGTTTGTGCAGAAGCCATCAAGTCAGGGCCAACTCACCTTTAGTACCTTTAGCAGCACCACACCTTTAGATTTCTGCAGTTTTAAATATTGGTATAAAGCACCAAATATTTGTGGACCAAAGTAACTGTCGTAAGAATTGAACAGGCAACTAATCTATAAGTAGTCAATTACACTTTTAAATATCGGGGGTGGGGGGAGGGTCCTGCTGTTGGATGTGTACTTCAGTTATGAGGTTGAGCGTATTGGCTTGCTAACTGAACTCCAAAATGTTATCAAATCAGCATTTTACTTGGATTATGTGATCTGCCTATTATGTGTATTTCCAACCACCATTCATTATGTCTGCCAATGCCTGAAATGACATACCCCAGAAATGCGGACTTGCATCACAGAGACCATTTTGGAGTTCTAAGTGCATTCATAGCATCCAGAAGAGAAGTATAAATCTCAATTTTTTGCACTAACTTTATTTTCTAGGGGGAAAAGAGTCATACAACACCATTAATGTTTCTATATTCTTAAACTGACTTTTCAACAGGTGATCATCCAGCTCCCTTTTTAAGTGCACCAGGTAACGCTAAGTCAAATATTTTCGCTGGGAATCTGTCCTAAGAGGAAAACTTTTTCTAAAATCTAACTGTTTGCTTTTGAGACTTGTGAAGTTTTAATTTGTCATCACTTGTCCTATAATTAATGTAGATTTTTTTGCTTCCTTCTAATGTGGTGTTTTGTTTCCAGGCAACAATTGGAATTGATTTCCTGTCGAAAACAATGTATTTGGAAGATCGGACGGTGAGTATGGTCACATTTATAGCTAATAAGAGTACTTGTGCTTTCATCTTGTGTATACACACACTTTAGCCTTAAGTTTGGTTGAAAGGCATTGGTTGTTTCATGGGGAATGCTCAATGAATGATTCTGGATTTCTTCTTCAGCAGAGCCAGTCAGCAGGACGGGAATAAAATTAAAATGTGTGAAATCTTTAATTTTACAGATTATGGCAATTGCCTGCTGAATCTGCCTGTGTTGAGGCAGATATATTTCCTTGTCCTCTGAACTACTGCTGAAATATTCCAGAATCTGTTATTTTTAATCAAAATAATAAATTGAAACCATTTACAGGTTATGAGCTGGTGTTCGATGCAAGTGAATTTTTCTTGTGATTGAAATTTGATTGTCGAGAAGTACTACATGAGTTGCATTAATTCTGCATTAAGAAAACTGGCTGTATTGAAGGGAAATTACTCTGTTACAGTTTGTTTATCAGAGTATTAGAAAGGGTTTTGCAATTATTAGGTTGTTAATTTTGTACACTACTGTGAATCATAACACCATAATACCCTTGTCTTTTTTTTCTCCTGAAGATATTATCCCATACTAGTGTGTGATTTCATTAACACTAGTTGCCTTCAAGTATCTTGTTCAACTAGGCATGTTTCGTGAGCATAAATGGTGAATAGGATATTCATGTAAAGTAGAACTCCTAAGAGCCTGGTGTTTTCACCTAATTTTGAGACATGATATCCAGCATAGGAAAACGGGTTACAGATTGTAGGGTACAGGAACATGGGATCCATCTTAGTTTCTCTTTCACCTAGCCTGAGTACCAACCACTGAGACAGGTTGTGTAACATCTGTCATGATCCTGGTTGAGATGAGTTAATTTGCAACTGAAAAATCCATTGCTATACAACATGTGCATCTTTCAACTAAATTGAGTCTCAAAAACACTCTTTGGTTTTCTTTGAATAATTATCAGCAGATAGCTGCACTAAAATGCTCCAGTCTTGTTACTTTTATCTATGATGTATTACCTGCAGTCAAATAAACTAGACGTTAAAGTGGGTGAGAGGTATTAAAATAATCAGGAATTTTGCTCCTGATTTTTTTTTTAATGCAAATATCTACATGTGAGACTGGAGCTGGTTACTCGTGTAAAAATTGAGTAGTTCTGAAGCAGGTTCATTTACTCCTGACTCCCCAGGCCATATTTATTAATCTGAATATGACTTCATTTGGTTGCTCAGATTAGGGAAGACTAAGGAAAGCTTTGATACACCTGAAATTGCCTACTTAAATCCTAAGCTGACATGATGCTCTGTCCATTGATGCAATGAGTGGCACAGTGGTGAGCACGGTACCAGGGGCCCAGGTTTGATTCCCAGCTTGGGTCACTGTCTGCTTAGAGTTTGCATGTTCTCTCTGTGTCTGCGCATGTTTCCTCCGGGTGCTCCAGTTTCCTCCCACACTCCAAGATGTGCTGGTTAGGTGCATTGGCCATGCTAAATTCTCCCTCAGTGTACCCAAACAGGTGCAGGAATGTGGTACTTGGGGGATTTTCACAACAACTTAATTGCAGTCTTAAGGTAAGCCTACCTATGACACTAAATAAATAAACTTTAAAATAATAAACGCAGTGTTGTATATGGAGCAGTGCAACCTCTTTTACAGAAGTGTAATGGAATACTCTCCACTTGCCTGAATGAGTACAGCTCCAACAACACTCAAGAACCTCAACACCATCCAGGACAAAACAGTGTGCTTGATTCCTACCACCTTCACAAACATTCAGTCCCTTCACCACCAAGTATAGTGGCAGCCATGTATGCCATCTGCAAGATGCACTGCAGGAACTTGCTGAAGTTCATTAGTCTGAACCTTTCAAATCCATGACCACTGCCATCTAGAAGAGCTAGAACGACAGATACCTCACGATACCATCATCTGGAAATCCTCCTGCAGGCCATTCACCATCCTGACTTGGAAATATATCACCATTTCTTCACTGTCACTGGGTCAAAATCTTGGCACTCCACAAAAGTACTGTGGGTATACGTACACCTTGTGGATTGCAGCAGTTCAAGAAGGCAGCTCACACCACCACCTCAAGGGCAAGTAGGGATGGACAATAAATACTGGTCTAGTCAGCGATGCCCATATCCCATTATTAAAAAATAAAATTTTTTAAACCTACCATTAAGCAGGAAATTGCGAGGCATCTTGAAGGGAATTGCTTGATAGGGCGGACGCAACCAAGATTGGGGGAAAGGCAAATTGTGCGGAGGGTGTGGAGAGTCTGCAGAAGGATCTAGATAGGCTGGGCGAATGGGCCAGGAAATGGCAAATGGAATTTAATGTTGGCAAGTGTGAGGTGGTCCACTTTGGTAGGAAGAATGGTAGGAAGGACTATTACTTACGTGGCGAAAAACTGCAGCAGGCGACGGTGCAGAGGGACCTCGGGGTCCTTGTGCATGAGTCGCAAAAACCCAGCTTGCAGGTGCAGCAGGTGGTCAGGAAGGCGAATGGGATGCTGGCCTTCATAGCGAGGGGGATTGAATATAAAAGTAGGGAGGTCTTGCTGCAGCTGTATAGGGCATTGGTGAGGCCGCAGCTGGAGTACTGTGTGCAGTTTTGGGCGCCGCACCTGCGCAAGGATATTTTGGCCCTGGAGGGAGTGCAGAGGAGGTTTACTAGGCTGATACCGGAGTTGAGGGGATTGAGCTATGAGGAGAGGCTGAATAAACTAGGCTTGTACTCGTTAGAGTTTAGAAGAATGAGGGGAGATCTCATTGAGACGTATAAGATGATGAATGGGATGGATAGGATAGAGTGGAGAGACTCTTCCCGCTCAAAAAAGACAGTAGGACTAGGGGGCACAGCCTCAAGATAAAGGGGAGGCGGTTTAGAACGGAGTTGAGGAGGAACTTCTTCACTCAAAGGGTGGTGAATCTCTGGAATTCTCTGCCCGTTGAAGTGGTGGAGGCTGCCTCGCTAAATATTTTTAAGAAGCGGGTTGATGGGTTCTTGATAAGAGAGGGGATTAAGGGTTATGGGGAGAGGGCGGGAAAGTGGAACTGAGCCACAACAGATCAGCCATGATCTTATTGAATGGCGGGGCAGGCTCGAAGGGCTAGATGGCCTACTCCTGCTCCTATTTCTTATGTTCTTATGTTCATAATGAAGGTATGCATCATTTCAACAAGAATTGGTAGATCATTTCCCTTTTCATTTCTGAATAATCTTTTGAAATTGCTTGTTTCCCTGAATGTACAGGTAAGTTCTCCATTTAAAAATTCCTAAGGGAGAAAATGTTTTTGATGCTCCTGCTTTTGATCTCAGAACTCAGATATCTGACTCCCACTGAACATCTAACCCATAGCTAAGCACCACAGTTGAAGTTCCAATTTTTAAGCCAATCATAATGGCAATAACCTTTTGTGTTTAGAATTACTATTTATATAAATAGGAAGCAAGAGTTCACGGCAAATATCCCATTGAAACACCATATTCTGTCAGTTCGAATTACACGTGTTTATCCCCAATGACTGTCTTCTCTTACTGTCCCAACACCAAGTATATTTGCTACAATTCTTTTACTGTCTTAAATTTTGAGGTGGTCTTGTGGCATCTTCTGAAGTAATTTCTTCTCACTATGAAATTCTCTTCCCCAGAGAGCAATGGAGCATGGGTCACTGAATATGTTCAAGGCTGAATTATCTAAATTTGGGTGTCAGGGATTAAAACAATCAGGAAAATTGAGTTGAGGCCACAATCAGATCAGCCATGATCTTATAGAATGACTGACTAAAATTGGTTTGAATGTCCTATGCCTATTTTTTTTATGACCCATCAAATTCCACTTTTCAAGACACAGCCTATTTCCTCAAAAATTCAGTTAACTCAAATACAGCCTGCATTATACAAGTTCAGTCTGACTGCCTTTAATTAGCCCTTTTCCAGCCTTCATTAAGTTCTGTCCATGTTATGCACATCAGAGGTGTAACTGCTGCTGATACAAAACCCCACTTGATGTGATTGTGGGTCAGATAGGATATCCAAGCTGTGGCAAACCTACTTTTGGAATTAGCAGTAATTTTTAACCTTAGAAGTTTGTCCATAATCAAGATTAAGACAAATAATTTATTCTCTTTTTTTCTTTTTTTTGAATAACAGTGTGACATTTTCAACTCTTGTCCTTTGACGCAATTCTCATTTTAAAATTCTTTAACCTGTTCTTCCAACATCTTATCCCCAATTTATTCAGAATTCTTGGATGCATACCATTTAGGGCAGGATAATTTTCCTGATCTTTAATGGACAAGAATTTCAGTTCCCAGTGTTGCCTGGAGTTGTAGCTAAATTTCCATTAAATTCCTCCATTTTGTGTTGCCTCCAGTTCTCCAATAATTCATTTTTGTATTTTCCTTGCTGTAATCAACTTTTGCTAAGTGCACTAATTTACATATCTGCAAAACTCCCAGCTTCTTATTTGTTATTTTATTCTCTTATTAATTCCTAGCAGCGAGAACATGACCACATTTCCCCTCCTTGGTACTTTGAGAAGGTGATGGTGGACACACAATTTAGCTGCAGCAATTTTATGAAGTTGGTGTGCTCATAGTGGCATCAGCTCTGAATTTGCTCTGAAGTAACACTCAAGTTTCAAACCAAAAATTTTACATGTCCCTTCAATTTTTAACTTGCTCTTTTTTTAAAGAACTGTCACCCAATCTTATCTGTGTATTCTCATTATGCTCTGCCCTTAGTTCAATGTTTGTCCCTACTGTCTACATGATTCACCACACTTGCTTGCAATTACCTGCTCTCACCACAGTGGCAGATCTATAAACTACCTGGAAGAGTGAGATCCCAAAGGCTGCTAACAAAGTTTCCCACTCACCCTTCCACACATTATAGAACACTACAGCACAAACAGGCCCTTCGGCCCACAAGTTGCGCCGATCACATCAACACCTACCAATCCACAGACCAATCAACGCGGGTTGATGGGTTTTTAATAGGAGAGGGGATTAAGGGTTATGGGGAGAGGGCGGGAAAGTGGAACTGAGCAGCGACAGATCAGCCATGATCTTATTGAATGGCGGGGCAGGCTCGAAGGGCTGGATGGCCTACTCCTGCTCCTATTTCTTATGTTCTTCTTATGTTCTTCAATCTATAACCCCCAATCCCACTAAATCCCATATACTCATCCAGAAGTCTTTTAAAAGACCCCAGCGAGTTTGCCTCCACCACCACTGACGGCAGCCGATTCCATTCACTCACCACCCACTGAGTGAAAAACTTACCCCTAACATCACTTCTGTACTTGCCTCCCCGCACCTTAAATCTGTGTCCTCTCGTAGCGACCATTTCAACCCGGGGAAATAGCCTCTGAGAATCCACCCTATCTATTCCTCTCAACGTTTTATAAACCTCTATCAGGTCGCCTCTCAACCTTCGTCTCTCCAGGGAGAAGAGTCCCAGCTCCCTCAACCTATCTTCATAAGGCATGCCTCCCAATCCAGGCAACATCCTTGTAAATCTCCTCTGTACCCTTTCAATAGCTTCTACGTCCTTCCTATAGTGAGGCGACCAGAATTGCGCATAGTACTCCAAGTGAGGCCTGACAAGGGTCTTATAAAGTTGCAGCATTACCTCCCGACTCCTAAACTCAATCCCTCGATTAATGAAGGCCAGTACACCATACGCCTTCTTGACCACATCCTCCACTTGCGAGGCCGATTTAAGAGACCTGTGGACCCGGACCCCAAGATCCTTCTGCTCTTCAACACTACTAAGACTCCTGCCCTTGATAGTGTACTCGTTCATCCCATTGGTCCTGCCAAAATGGACGACTACACATTTATCCGCGTTGAAGTCCATCTGCCACTTCTCCGCCCAGTCCTGCATCCTATTTATGTCCTGCTGCAACTTCTGACATCCTTCCAGACCATCCACAACACCACCGACCTTCGTGTCATCAGCGAACTTACTAACCCATCCCTCCACTTCCTCATCTAGGTCATTTCTGAAAATGACAAACAGCAAGGGTCCTAGAACAGATCCCTGGGGCACTCCACTGGTGACTGACCTCCATGCAGAAAAAGCCCCATCCACAACCACACTCTGCCTTCTGCAGGCAAGCCAGTTCTGGATCCACAAGGCCAAAGCCCCTTGGACCCCATGCCCTCTCACCTTCTCAAGAAGTCTTGCATGGGGGACCTTATCAAACGCCTTGCTGAAGTCCATGTACACCACGTCCACTGCACTTCCTTCGTCAATGTGTTCAGTCACATTTTCGAAAAACTCAACTAGGCTCGTAAGGCACGACCTGCCCTTGACAAAACCATGCTGACTATTTCTGATCATGCCAAACCTCTCCAAATGCTTGTAAATCTTGTCCCTCAGAAGCCTCTCCATCAACTTACCAACCACTGAGGTCAGACTCACCGGTCGGTAATTTCCTGGGCTATCACTGTTCCCTTTCTTGAAAATAGGAACCACACCCGCAATCCTGCAATCTTCCGGAACCTCTCCCGTCTCCATTGACGACACAGCGATCATCGCCAGGGGCTCTGCAATCACCTCCCTCACCTCCCACAGTAACCTGGGGTACATCTCATCTAGTCCCGGCGACTTATCTATCTTGATAGAATTCAAAAGTTCTAACACATCCTCTTCCTTAATATCCACATACTCAATCTTTTCCATCTGCTGCAAATCTGTGGCAAAATCTCCCAGATCAGTTTCCACCGTGAATACTGAGACAAAGTACTCATTAAGCACCTCTGCCATTTCTTCTGGTTCCACACAGACCTTTCCCCCTTCACCTTTTATAGGTCCTATCCCTTCTCTTCTCATCCTTTTACTTTTCACGTATTTATAGAAGGCCTTGGAATTCTCCTTAATCTTACCCGCCAAGGCCTTCTCATGACCCCTTCTGGCTCTCCTAATTTCCCTTTTAAGCTTAATTATATACAATTTATTCAGAGAAATCATAACTGTTTAAAAGAGGGCCTACTCTTTACAGTGAAATTAAACATTGTCAAGTTAATGCCACCCTTCCTTTAGTTTTTTGAGTGTACTTATGTAGAACATTTGTTAACATGGTCTGTCTGTATCGAGAAATGTGAACTTGCCTGGATAGCTTGTGGCGCTTCAGCTATTTATTGCACTAACTATTGGAGGTAAATTTTGAAGATTATCCATTCTCCCACTAGCATTGTATTTGATATTACTTGTCTTAGCTTTATTACAATTTATTTCCTTTTTTACTGCCTGGAAGAACTTTTGGGTAATGTTGTGCTTTGTAGCCTCTGGGCCAAATGTGTAAACTTGCAGCTCACAAGGCAGGTATGATTGCCTGAACGTGTGCTGCCCTGAAGCCAGCTACCAAAATTTGTTAAGGCTGACACAAGAATGTAATTCATGGAGAATTAATTTCCTGTTTTGTCAGCTAGAACATCTAATCTCCGCATCGTACTCAAGATCCCTATCTAAGGGAACTGTTGGTACAAAAACCAGAGAAGGGTGTAATTGAAACCAGTGTCCCCTCAGCACAGTTTGCTATTTTTCGGCCAGTTAATGAAATATAAGCTGCATCTCATCTCTTGCAAGATCTACTATTTGAATTTTTGTAGGTGAAGGTGGTTGGTTTAGCAGGTGCCTTGGAGAGTTTGGAACCTTCTATGGGGATTTTCATAATGTAGGTTCATTACAAGAACATCCCCCAATTGTCCAAGAATAGAATAACTTTGGGTGTTTTTGTGATATCCTCCCAAAGTCTAGTGTTTGAGATGTTGTCAGTGATTAAATTATGAATAAGTTTGAGAATTGTGTGGTAATACTGCTTGTTACACTGCTGATGGTTAGTACCACAGATGATAAGATACAGATTTGACTTCCATTTCAATTCCCAATCTGAACCGTACCAAACAAAGGAGACTATAGTTGAGGAACTATTAACAATACACTTTTATTATTTGCCAATTATTGGACAGTGAACATTAGGTAAAGAGGGTATTAGCTGAGGCCTGGACACATCAGTTGGTTGTTTTGGTAGCTTACAGAGCTGCTTAAGATATATCCAGGGGAAAACTGGGGATGAGTTCTCCTCATTCATTTGCACGTTCTGTAAAAAGATTCTTTGCTTTTCCAGCTCAAGGGCCATTTGTGGCATGAAGACAGAGGCTATTGTTGGTCTCCTCCATTGAGCCAAACAACTACTAGTTTACAAGAGAGCTAAAATTGTCATGATTATACTTCTGGTTGCTATCTAGTATTCCCTAATGGATAGTGCCTGTGTGACAGTTGAAGGAGGACAAAATTGTGCTCAGCTCTGATGCTTTTATGATTGAATATTGTGTTGGAATTGGCTATCTTGATTAACAGTATTACGAATGTCACTTGGATAAGTCCAGAGAGTAGCCAACATCTGTGGAATTGTAGCCCAGGATGTGTTTGCATTTTCAGGAGAGGGCATGAGAAAACTCCTAAAATACCAATGATTCTCCTTATTGAATGACTGGATGCCTTGCTGAACTTTATCTGAGATTCATTGACTAGGTGTATGTAGCGGAATAGGGTCCAATTCTGCTTTAGCACATTCATGAGAGGACGAAGGAAGGGAAATCCATTTATTTCATTACCTATGTTTTTACCGGAATGTACAAACTTGTTGTGGAGGTTGTGCTGGGTTTGTAAAATACCATTCTGCTTTTCAGGTTTTTAGGTTCCCTGCATTTTTCGTTTTGTTTACTTTACCGTTCAGTGTATTTTTCCTGTGTTGTTTTCCCATTTGGTTTTTCCCCTCTGCTCCTCCACCCCCAGATCAGACTCCAGCTGTGGGACACCGCAGGCCAGGAGCGATTCCGCAGCCTCATTCCCAGCTACATCCGTGACTCGGCTGCTGCTGTTGTAGTGTTTGATATTACAAGTAGGTATTCGGTGTATGTGCGTTTTGATTCCAGTACAATCTGTACTCTTAATAAAACAATATATGGACTATCTGTCAATTAACGCACTATTTTGTTCAAAGTAACCACTCAGGTTCATAGGTTTTGAGGCAATATTAATAAAATGCCTTTTTGTGTGGCTACTTGCTGGTGTAACTTACTGAACAAATTTTTCCTTTAAGGTGAAGATTAATGCAACTGGGAATGGAACATGTTTAACTTGCACCCATTGACATCATCAGGCAGCCCCAGAGGTTCATAGTACACCTTAGTGCAAAGCTTTCTCTGAATTCCTTCAGAAGCTAGGTCTAATCTGATATAGAATTATGTGTCACTCACTCTTGTACCCCCTGGTAGAATGCCCATTTTGCATCTTGCACAGATGGCATATCTTCCAATTGCCAAAAATTGAGATTTTTGAGTTTATCCACAATTTAAATATTATTTGAATAGTTATGTATTTAGCCTCAGCAGTGTTGTAGAACTGCAGAGCCGTTGTATATTACTGTACTCAAAGCAACTCTTAGCAGCTACTAGAGAGAAATGAGACAGTTCTAGTGTTTGCATTCAATTCTTTATCTCATATCACATTGATGCAGCTGCTTGTTAGAGGACTGCTGTTTTCTTTCTTTTTCTTGTAGTTCCATCCAAAACTGATTTAATTCTGCAATATTTCTGAGACCTGGAATAGAAAGGATTGAAGCTGAGATTATCTCCCTTGTGTTATCAAATAAGTACTATTTAAAGGGTCACTTGCATCGAAAATATTTCCTATAATGCAACCCAAACAGGATGAATTTCAGTCATCCTAAAGAAAATTGACTGGAATGTGTTCTTATCAGGTGAACCGTTTAAAGCATATAGTAGCAGACGTATACAAGGGAGTTTCACAACACTTACACAATTGAGTTCAAAAGGTAGTGTGTCTGAACCTTTAAAATGTGTAATGTGTACTGAACTAGCTTGTGACTGTCACTTTGCCACACTTGCATGCCATTATTTAAATCGCAGCTATGACAGCAACAGTTTCAAGTTATCAACTTAATTTTCTGCCTGCTGTTGCAGGGATGCACAAATTAAATTCTTATATAATTACATAATTGACACCTGATAAGACAATTCCATGTGTTTCAGGAAAGTTACCAATGATCTTTTTAAAAAAAAAACGTTACTGAATTGTCATGGGATGCAGATGCAAGTTTCATTCTGCAGGCCTGAGATGAGATTGATGTAAAATGCTTGTTGAGCTTTTCAGACTTTCTAACTAAATCCAATTATCATGAAACACAATAGTGGAGACTCTGACCTGCTCCCAGTGAGTGGCATTCTGCTGTGCTGATTGAAATTGGTCCTTGATCCTGTCATTTTCCCCTTGCCTTTTCTCTCTCTCTCTCTCTGCTGTCCTGGACCTGGTCTCTGCAGGTTCGACTGCAGCTCTGGGATACAGCCGGCCAAGAGCGATTCCGCAGTCTGATTCCCAGCTACATCCGTGACTCCACTATTGCTGTTGTAGTCTATGATATTACAAGTGAGTGCAAATTCCTGCTAATTCTTTCTCATACTCCACTATGTTCCTGTGCATGACACACTTCTGTTTATCACAGCTAGTCTAAGCTCTTACTAATATCCATAATAGAATATAGTTAGGAACGCCACTACATCCCCTGTGATGTAAAGATGGAATTACTGTAAGTGATGCCATAGTGCTGCATATGACAATGAATTCAGAGTGCAACATCCCATTCCTCTTTGATCCTGAAATGTAATGATTGGTGACTTTGCTGTGTCCATTCTAAAATATGGCTGTTTTTGCAAGAAGAAACCTTGCAGAGTTGTTTGTCCACTCCCTGCACCAAAGGAGATGAATGTTTGAAAGTGGGTGTCTGAAAATAAGTGTGTATATTAAAATATGCTTATAATAGGTTTTAGAACATTGTGGACAGACCCCCATTTTATCCCTTATGTGCACTTGATCCCAAATTAATGCACTTGATTTTGCATTTCATGGATATCTGGTCTGTTGTTTGGGGCCAATAATTAATGGGCTTGAACTTCCCGGGAGTGGCAATCGGAGTCGAATTGCCACTCTACTGTTTTCCTATCTGAAACTTTTTTGATCCTATCTTGCCCAACTTTCCAACTTAGGCCAGCTAAGATCCAGGCAATGCATCACGTCCCCAGGGCCTATCGTGGAGGGCAGCACAACCAGATGTAAGGAGGCATACGCCTTTTTTACAGCACTAGCTGCCCTGAACTAGACAAGTTGAAGTTTCAAGCAAATTTAAAAGTCCGTGATAGGCCTGAGATAAGGCAAGTGCATAAGGTAAGATCTGGGGTTGGGGAGGGGGGGGGGGGGGGTTAGAATTTGGGAGCTATTTGCAGTCAGGGTTGGGGATGGGTCAGGTTCCAGGAACGAGTCAGGTACCTGTGGGGAGGGGGATGGACCTTGAAGCCCCGGGGTGTGGGGACAGGCTTCGGTGAGGGAAGGCAGGCCTTGGGGTGGGGGAGGGGAGGTGGAGAATTGCAGCTTGGAATATTTGGTGGGAGGTGGGGAGTTTTTGTGTAGATTTGAGATTGTGTGGGGGGAGGGGGTGTTCTCTTTCATAGTTATCCAGAAGTTAGTGATTTTTGTCCTAACCTTTTCTGGGTAACTGATGTACCACCATCAGAAGCATCCAATGTTTGTAATTTAAATTGCATTTTCAGATGGTTTCCAGTGCAGGGTGATTGCCCAAGGTAAGATTTCACTTCTTAAGCAATTGCTATGCAAATTTTCCTAGGAACTTCCTTGTGGTGGAACACCCACCACATCTTTGGGTATCCCCCAGTTACACTACCCTGAAGCTTGAAAGTTATGGCCCATTAAGAAACAAAAAATAAGTGCCTTTGCACCCGCCAAGCCATTTCTTTTTGATAGAATTCTAAAGTGTACCTCGATCCCATTTTTCATGAGAAACATGTCTTATTGCCTCTTGAAACTATTTGGCATCTATTTTTGGTGTCTTCCCTGACAACCCTCTACAATGCTTTTTTTTAAACCCCTTTTAGTGAAAATGTTCTATCATTTCCTGCCTTCCTCCTAGGTTTTAAACTATATTCCCTCTGTGTGGACCATTCTCCTTGGTGAGGAATTTGCATTGATTGGTGTTGCTTGCTTTCCTGGATGCAAATGCTTCCTTTCTTTGCTAGATGTTACTAGCAGGGACTGATCAAGTCACCACTGCATACTGTGATCCCAAGTTACCAGCGCTGCACATGCCAATTCATCTGGTTCTCAGCATTTAGCTGGCAAGGAACTATTTTATTCAGTTGTGAATTTTAAAGGGTTTTCAGAGTTAAAATCAAAACATGATTTTCTTATTAATAACACTTTCACATTCTGATGTTAGATGATTAAGTTCATGGTGCCAGGAGTCCTGTTCGCATGTAGGGAAAGTGATGTAAGTCTGGTTGGGGCTAGGGGATGGAAAAAGACCCATGCGTTGTAGATTGAGGAAAGACAGGAGAGAGTAATTGATATACTATGGCGGGAAAGGAATGGGAGCAATTGGTAAGAAAGAAATTCCAGCTTAAATATGGTTATGGAAAAACCCACTGGCTGAAACAGTTGGTTTCCCAGCAGATAATTTTGCTGCTGATCTTTGTGGGTGTACAGCAAATTTCAGTTCACTGTTCAATTCCATTTCTGCTGCATTCTTCCAGTGTGTAGATTGTTGAGGCATGTCCTAATTGGATTAATTAGGATCTGCTAGAAATAGTCAGCAAGTCTGACAGTCCTTGAGAGAAAAACAGTTAATAATTCAGGTTGTTTCAGAAGTGATAAAGTTAAAGATGTAACAGATTTTAAGTAAATAGAGGCCAGAAAAGGGGGCAGGAGAGAAAACAGTAATTAAGAGACCTGCGATGGAGCCAAAAAGAATGATGGTGAGCTGTGAATGGGGAAAGCAGAATCAACACTAATATCTACTGTCTAAAAACAAAACTCCTGGATCCCACCCCTTTTTATTATTAATGATTTGAAATTGTTGAACGCAAAGTGGAGTCTAATGACTGTGAAGTGCTTAATCGAACAACGCAGTGCTGATCCCTTGAGTTTCACTGGAACAATGTAAGAAGCAAAGGACAAAAAGGATGCAGTTGGACGGAAAATGACAAGTGCCCAGAAGCTTGGGTCAAGCTTGTGAACTGAACAGCACTTCCCAATCTGCATTTGGCCTTTCTGATGTAAAGGAATTGTGAGTAATGAATATAGAATACTAAATAGAAAGAAGTGCAAGTAAATCACTTTCTGTTGGAAGAATGTTTGAAGTCTTGAAGGTGGAGGCAGCGGGGGGTTCAAAGGCATGTGTTGCATCAGCTTTGTTTGCACAGAAGTGATATAAGGGAGCTGTTTTGGGGGTGATTGAGGAGTGGACTGGGGTAGCCCGGAGGGAATTATACCTTCAGGTTGCTGAAAAGGGGAGAAGACCAGTTGAAATATTTGGTGAGGGCATCATATTGGAGACAAAAGAGTATAATCTTTTGAATGTTGAGGCAGAGGGGATGAAGGTGAATATAAGGGGACTCTATCATTAATTCCCCCTCCCCCAAAACGAGAAAATTGAAAAGAAAATAAATGAAAAGAGGTAGAGGTAGTAAAGAGGAGGAGGCAGGTGGGAATTAGAAATAAAAGTTGGGAGAAAGAGGATCATCACTGAAGAAAAGAGTAAAAGGGAGAGAGAAGTGAAGAAGGGGGATGCATGAAGGAGAGAGAATTGAGAGAAGGAGAAGCAGGTGATAAATGATTCAAAGGTTATAGAACAGAGGAACAAAGGAGTGAAAAGAAAAACATTAATATCAGCAAATCCTTTTCATGCTCCAAAGGGCTTTACAGACAATTAATAATTGTTTTGTAGACAAATGTAGCGGCCAATTTGTGTGCAGATCTCAAGTGGTAGTTAAGGGTGACCATTCGTAATTGAGGGTTTTTTGAAGTGTGATTGTCAGGATACTTCAGAAAACTCCCTTCACGTTCTGCTTCCACCAAAAACGGCAACTGAGCCTTGTCATATTTTGATATTTCATTAGAATGACACTGAAATGTCAGTCTAGATTACAATCTATTAGGGCTTTAAACTGCAATTATCTTACTCAATTTAATTACTAAGCAAGTTGGCACCTGAGACTAAAAGTTGGAGAGGAGCCCTGGAGGAAAGAGTGGAATGTGAAGGGGAGAACAAAGGAGAAATGGGGTAGAAGTGAGAAGTGAGAAAAGCAGAGTGAGAAAGTTGAGTGTTCATGCTATAGTTGTAATTTTGTCACATTTTGCTGTATGCATTGGCAAATGTGTCTGGGGGGATTGTAGAGTCAGTCTTGGATGTCAGCTAGCTGCTTTTTTTGCATGGAAAGTGAGTTCCTTGTGCATGAGCAGAGAAACAATTGGAAATCCCCTTTAGCCACTAAGGTGACTGTAATTAACAGTTGGATCTAAAATTGCTAAGATTATCAGTCTCTGGACAATATCTGCAAAGCCTACTGCTGCTAGATTTCTTGTGAAAATGCTACTTGGTCATTGGGGAAACTCTTTAGTCTAAAGATTTTTAATTTTGCATATGTGGTTTAACCCAGCTAAGGCTGCCTGGAGTTTGGACAGAATGGAAATGAACCCCACACCAAGCAACTTGGACATTGCATTTGTTGATTTTCACTAACAGCCTTCTTGCATTGAAAATAATTATCTAAGTTGTACTGCTATATTCTTGGACTATTTGTTTCTTTTTGTGCCATTCCCATACCTCCAGATTTGAACTCTTTCCAACAAACTTCAAAATGGATTGATGATGTAAGGACAGAAAGAGGAAGTGATGTCATCATTATGCTGGTTGGGAATAAAACTGATCTAGCTGACAAAAGGTAACAAGCCTAAATTAATTTTCATGTGACCTTTTTATTTTGTATACTTTGCTCACCTTTTATTTAGCTGATGTTAGTGATGACTTTATTTGGTGTGAACTGTATTTTGGTAAATTTCTTACAATTCATCTGTTAAATGAGGTGATTAATAAATTATAATGTAGGTGTCATAGATAGCGTCTCATGAGATATGCACCAGACATCTGATGTGGTACGAGCAAAGTAGGGATGGGCTGACGGCTGCTGGATTTGTAATCCAGAGACTGAGGCTAATGATCTGGTGACAGGTTCAATTCTCTCCGAGGGAGCTGGTTTTTAATTAAATTTAATTAATAAATTTGGAATTGGATAGCTAGTCTCAGTAATGGCAACCATGAAACGATCAGCAATTGTTGCAGAATGCCATCTGATTTGCTATCTTTACTTGGTCTGGCCGGCATGTGACTTCCGACCTACAGCAATGTGATTGACTCTTAACGGCTGTAATCTGATGGCCAAGCAAGCCACTCAGTTCAGGGGTGATTCGGGCAGGACAACAAATTTTTTTTGTTTTTGTTTTAATCCAATTTATCAAATCACGTCCAATTCAGAGTCTCCACAAGTGAGACGTTCCCGATCCAAGCTGATAAGATAGGGCTCTCACCTCCTGTCTTGGGCTTCATCTACATGAACCAAGTTGATTGGAGTGGGCATAGCTCCTCCTCCAAGTCTTGATCTCACTTGCATCTTAGCCAAAAGCTTTTAAAAATTGTTTCAAATGAAGCTGAAATGTAACCTAATGACTTCAAGTACAGCATGTCAATACTACACTTGATCTTTGCCTCGCCCTCTTGGCCTTTTGGCTATAAATGCTGGCCTTGTAGATGGCACTCAGATCACGTGAAAGAAAAACAAAAAGTTTCTTTGGAACCATTAATAGATCAAATAATCCCTTTACTTCTAGGGTATGTTACAATGTCACAGTTTTTGGTTTTCCTTTCATCATGTGATGATATGGTGTTGCATTTCCATTGTTGTAGGCAGGTTTCAATGGAGGAGGGCGAGAGGAAAGCAAGGGAACTGAATGTAATGTATATTGAAACCAGCGCTAAAGCAGGATATAATGTCAAGCAGGTAGGTACACATACGCTTAAAAAGCTAAAAGGTTCCTCTTGGGCTTGAAACTGTGCTACCCTAAATTTGCAAAATGATTCCTGTGAAGCAGGCTAAATTAATGTATAAAGCTTTTGCCTTAATACATGAATCTTTATTATTTAATTTATATTTTAAATACACAATAAAATTATCCAATTATTTATTTATTACAACTGGTCAATGTTACTACAAATGCAAAGCTGTGCAACTCAGGGACTGCAGCAGTTCAAGAAGGTAGCTCACCACCGCCTTCTCAGGCAACTAGGAATGAGCAATAAATGTTGACCTAGCCAATGACTAGTTGTTGTTTAAAAACCTCATCTTAGCAGCAGAATAATATGTTGTGCATTTTACGTAGTTTAACACTGCTGTTATGTCTCATACAATATATGGAGAGTTTTAGGGCCTCTGATTTTCACTATATTTATAAATGATTTAGATAAAGGAATAATGAACCATATATCCAAGTTTGTTGACAACAATTAGCTACAAGAGGTTGTTGGTAGATTAAGTGATTGGACAAATCTGTGGCAGATGGAGTTCAATATTGCAAATTGCCATGTCAACTTTAAATCTCAAAAAGATCAGTGTTGGCTCATTTAATGGACTGGTGTGCATCAGATTGGTGCAAACAATATGGAATTTGATTCCTATTCTGGCTGGGGTGGATTGGCATCTGCCTCCTTAGCCTACATGTGGTTGAGATTGCAGCACTGTGAGTCAAGACTTTCCTTCAGGCAGAGAACGCCAAAAGAAAGCTCAGATTACACTTTGTTTTGAATACTACGATCCATTCAGGGCTCTACAAGTCTGGAAGGCCATATTAGCCTTGAATTGGGTGCAGCACAGATTCACTGGAATGATTAGGGCTAAGTGGGTTAAATTATGAAGACATATTGCATGAACTATTGTATTCCTTTTTTATTCAATATTTAATGGATGAACTAATTGATAATTTGGAGGATTTCATGGGGTGGTTCAAAGCTACTTCTGGGAGAGTGCAGAAGAAAATGCATAACCTTAATTTAGAGCTACTCTATTGAGGTGATATAAGGAAGCACTTCCTCATACAAAAGTATTGGCAATCTGAAATACTATTTCCCCAAAAAGTTGAGGCTCAGTGAACTAAAAATTTGAACGTTGAAATTGATAGATTTTTGTTAGGCAAGTGTATTAAGTGCTGAAGGATCAAGTTGGATAGTCGGAGTTAAAATGCAGATCAACCAGGATCTAATTGATGGCACAAGGGACAGAACAGCCTACTTCTGTTTAAATGTTCCTACAAAAATGGTTTAACATTAGAAGTTTATCAAGTTTTAAGAAATATTTTCTCCTTTTGGCCAGCAATCTATTTGAAGATATCAAGCAAAGAAAATGTAAATCTTCATATTTCCCAAAATATTGGGATACTACCTTTTTCATAGGACATGTGCACCTCCACCGAACTACCAATGTTCTTGCAGTTAAAAGACATCTCGTGTTCTCAGGACATCCCGAAGTTAATATTAATTGAGTAAACTATGCCACCAATTCTCAAATAGCAAGATTCCACAATCAGCAGATGAATGAATGATATATTTTTATTAAGGAATGTTGGCCCAGAGACTGGGAATAATCCTTGCTCTTGAGCAAAACAATGGATCTTTACATCCATCTGAACAAAGCACCTGAGGACCCGGCTTAATGTCTAATTAGAAAGATTGCATTCCCTTATAACTTCCCTTATAAATTATGCTGTCAGTTTTGAATAATTGCATTATAGTCTGCTGAAAACTGCAGATTTCAGTATTTTAGTCACACTCCACTCTAGAATCAAAGGATGTTATTTACTAATTTGTGACATTTCTCTCTAAAGACCATTCTCCTTAAGCTATTTAAAAAATATTTAGATGAGTTTACAAAGATAGGTATTCTGGTGGGAGGGGGTTGTTAGTGTTGGGTCCCCACATTAAAAACTCCTATTGGGGCATGTGAAGTGTGGTGCTGGGCCCCACTTTAAATTCTTACTGAGGAAGATGGGAGATGTTTCTTATGCTATTGCCCCGAATAAGCTGATTTTTCAGGGCATGAATTGATTGCTCTAAGGTACAAATGATATTCAGTTTAAATTTGAGTTCAAGTTTGTTTACAGTTTGGATTTCCACAAACTGATTCTTCCTGAGGTTCCTGCCTCTGACCAAATTTATGAATTTCTGTAGCTAGTCAACATGATGTATTATGTAATTATCTAAATTCCTAAATGTTTATTGCTCTAAATATTTATAAAGCTAAATGATCAAAGTAGTTTACATTTTGCAGTTATGAGGATGTTAGCTGGAAGGAGGGGTTACTGAAGTGCCAAAGCAAGGTACGCGGTGCAGAATTGGAGAAGATGCTAAGCTCGGTCAGTATTAAGAAACTGGATTATCAATGGAAATACATTGTTGGAGTACCATTCTGACAGTGGCCATCGCTTTTTTCTGTTTTGTGACTCCTGGATATTTTCCCTTACTTTTATTTACCACTTTTAAAATGTTGACATTAGTTAAAACATATTGGTTCCTTTCTTAAATGGAAGAAATCAGTCCTGTGGTTAGAAACTGATAATCCACCATATGTGTTTGCCAATGAATTAAATAAAAAAAACTATCTCTCCACGGCCTTGCTTAACTATTTCTGAAAGCCTCTCAAGACTTCAATGTCCTCCAGTTGTCTGACTCAAACTCTATTTCTTCAAATCACTGTGAAGAAATGGCATTTCAAGAAATGTGCAATGTGAATGTATGTTATTGAATTTGCTTGTGATATAAAGTAATTCCCTAACGGTTTGTGTTGGCCACCTCTCTACAATACATGTCCCCCTCAAGTGAAGACAGTAATAAGCTTGGTTTGTCATATCTTGGTACTAGATGCCACTTATTACTGAGCTATCTTATAATTTGTAGCAAGGTGGTCCCAAATCAGCCATTTCTTCTTTCAACTAGTGAAAGCAAGTTGATAGAGTAAAAGTGGGGGAAGGTGAGGGTGCAGGTGGAATTGGTAGTTTGGTACAAGTTACAGTTGCTGATAAATCCCACAAAGCACATGTCCAGAGTGAGTTTGCTCTGTTTTGATAGCTTGTCTTCTGTTGCCTTAAGTCTTGTTGCGCTTAGCCTTGAGTCAACAGCTTCTATCTCCTTTCTTTCAGCTTTTCCGACGTGTGGCGGCTGCACTGCCTGGCATGGACAATGCACCTGAAAAGAGTAAAGAAGACAGTATCCTTCATTGCATTTTCCCGTGACTTTTTAAATAATATCTGGCTGTAGGTCAGAACACAAACCAATAGTTATGGTAAAATAGTTGTTTTATTATTCGTCAGGATGCACTCAAAATAATAACCTCCTTTTACATAATTTAGAAATTTAAACAACATTAGAATATGAATGACTGGGTGAGTTTTTTAGCTCTGAAGTTATTGACGTTCAATAAGGTTAGTTATTTCCTTCTTTGAAGTCAAGTAGTATATTTTACTGAGTTAAAAATGTTACATAGGTACAGTTTCCTTTACGTACAGTAACTGGGGTGTGTTAATATAGTAATGTATTTTCTGTATAATCATGAAGTATTAGAGCTCTTTGAAATAGCTGTGGACCATTCCTTTCTCAGTTTTGGGACAATTAATTCAGTTCCTTGTGGGGGCAAGATGTGCAACATTACCTGAAGAAAATGAGGAGAAATAAAATATTAGGCAATTCTTTACTATCGTTTGCCTTTCCATAGTTACAAGAAACTTCAAACATCGGTTTGCTATAGGTGTGGTTGAGTTGTTGTGGAGGAAGTGTATGAGAGGGAGCAGAAAGGGGGATACAAAGATAATGCCAGTGGCTTTATTAGTAGCTGAGAGGAAAAAAATAAATGAGCCTAAAGTGCTGAACAAGGAGGTGGCACAGTGGTTAGCACTGCTGCCTCTCAGCGCCAGGGACCCGAGTTTGATTCCCAGCTTAGATCACTGTTTGTGTGGAGTTTGCATGTTCTCCCCATGTCTGCATGGGTTTCCTCCAGGTACTCCGGTCTTCTCCCACAGTCTAAAATTCGTGCTGGGTACATTGACCTGAACAAGCGCTGGAGTATGGCAACTGGGGGAATTTCACAGTAACTTCATGGCATTGTTAATATAAGCCTTACTTGTGACTAATAAATAAACTAAACTCTATAAACTTTAAGCTGGTATAAGTGAGGGTATGGATGCTACAAATGGAACCTGCACCTATTTTTCAAGGCTGGGGGAGAAAATGTCACCAAGATTCCTGATGACCATTCAGTAACTCAGAACAGACCAGGGGTTAGAGAAGTCCAGAAGTGTTCAGTATGTGAGGGAAGGGCACCCCAGACAGAACAAGGCTTTCAATAGAGGCCAGTGAATTCTTCTACTTCCCATCCTCAGCTATCTGGTGCATGCCAGCTTGAAAATTGAGGCTGGGTGCGAAAAGGCCTGTAAGTGCCAATTAAGTGAAACAAGGGTTGTCTTCCCATCTGATGCCTTGCCTGCCCCACCATAAAATCACTTCTGCGCCGAGGCAAGGAAATCCAGTCCATACAATTTAAAGATTCCACCCCCACCCCAATCCACCAGAGAAGTATAATTCGGACTGATGTTGAAGATGAAACATTAAACCCAGGGCCCCGTCTATTGTCTTGGTGCATGTAAAAGGTCCATTGGCACTATTTTACAGAATTAAGGATTATTCTGCTGCCTTGGCCAAGATTTACCACTAAGTTAGAACTGCAGAAAACAGGTTAGCTGGTCATTTTTAGATGGCTATTTTTGGGAGTTTGTTGTGCACAAGCTAGTTGTTGTCTTTTATTCGAATAGTGACTACACTAAAAAGTACTTTATTGGCTGTAAAGCTCTGAGATGTTTTGTGAGGTGCTGTATAAGGGCAAGTCTTATTTCAAAAGGGTAAAATTTCCTTAACTCCATTTACACAGTGATTGATATCAAGCTGGAGAAACCACCAGAACCACCAATCAACGAGGGTGGCTGCTCCTGCTAATACTGGCACAATCAAACTGTTCCCTATTGGCCAGCATCACCAACTGCATTACAGTCATTGACTAGCCACCTTGCTCCCTCTTGGTGGTGTGCTGGCTCAGTAATGTGTGAACGTGCTGCTGTAATCACACCAGGAGCTTCTTCATTCAGAAAATTCAATTTCATTTCCTTCAGCTGCATGGTTTATTTAAGATCAGAGATCAAAGTTTGATTTAATTATGTTATGTATTGCACTCTAACACTGAGCGATGCAGTCCTCTACATTGTACAGAAGTGTGTGCACGATGTAAAATGTTTGTGTGAATATGCAAAGATGTTGCTGTGTCAGGTTTTCAATAAAAAGGAAAAATTGTCTATGATGAGGTCCTGATGTGGGTATGAGCTGAGGTGCTGATGCTGCTTTGACCAGAGAGAATGATTTTTTTTTTCCTGGGAAGGAGGGGAAGCACCAATATATTCAACAAGACTCCTGGTATCTCTCAATGTCTTAATATGCTGCCTTGGGTGATCTGTGATGAGGTGGAGCAGCCTTCTTGCTATTATGTGGTGCTAGAACAAAATTGATTTTCTACCATTGGAAGCCAGTAAAGTTGCATTCTTTTTGCCCTTTCTGGATGTGTGTCTTAGCTCATATACACAGCTGTGTGGAGTTCAAGTTCAGGAGAGCAAGTGCAGTGGTGTAATATCTGTTTATTTAAAGTTGGAAATCAGTTGATGGTCAATGGGGAAAGTATCTGAAGGTTTTCCTCTGAGTAGCCCCTCAGAGTCTCCTTCCCAAGTAGATAGTGATTATGGCATTGCACAAATAGACAGCATCCAACTTCAATACCCATGAAATAACTCAATCATGCTTTGTAATTTAAGTTCTGGTGCAGGATGTGATGGCTGATATGTACAGTGTCATGTTTTGGTGGTTGCTGTTTACTGAATCTATTTGGCCAATATCCTAATGAAGAGTAGCCCTTTCAAATAGTCCCCGCAGGTTTCAGGTTCAAAATGAATTGGTGCTTTTACATTCTGCATTTTTCTTAGTTATAATAACTCTGACATGCTGACCCTTTTCAGGTTGTCATGTGAAAAGTAATAGTCATTTTTGGTTACTCTTAATGAACGGCTCCAAATTTCTTGAAATATCTTTTTGTTTGGGAGAGGTCTCCACTGTGGAGAGGTACGTTTGAATTTTATTCATAGGTCAGGGTGACTATGTAACTGGAGAATTGTTTGATTGCAATTATGTACATTCCACATGGCTCACTGTTTCAGACTAAATGGAGTGTTTCTAAATAATTTTGCTGCAGCTAAAAGAAAGTTGCCATCCCAGACCTCAGTTTGTGTTAGTAGTAACTTATTCACCAGGCCCCTTTGTGAGCTAGGAATTTTGAGGGAACTGTCCTGCAGGTGAGCCACAGTTAATTAGTTTTTAAAGCCTCTGGGTATTGTGCTGCTCTGTACTGTCTCTACTTGCGGTTGCAAAAAGGCTATAATGTGTAACTGGTGCTTTGGATTTAGTAGGAGTTGAAGTTTGTTGTTGCTTCATGAGCAGCTGAAATCTTTGCCCCAGTAGTAAGCTCAGTTCATATTTATGTGAATCCTTTGTTTTAATGGACTATATAAAATCTTAAATAGATTTGTTGGGAACAGTTTGATGTATTTATAATTTTGAACTAACATCTTAAACCACAATTATTGGCTATAAAATTGTTTGCTGTAAATTTTTGATGTGACCTTATTCCTGCCAGATTAATTGTTCATGTGATGTTGTGTATAATTCCATCAGTGCACATTGATTTGCTGTGTTAGTATTGATTGTAGAAGCTTAAGGTAGTACATTTGTACCAGAGGTGTACCCAGCAATGTAGGCTACACATATTTCTTGGGCAATGTTACTTGTATTTGTTTAAACTGCTGTTTGGTGTGAAGCGACAACCAAATGGGGAGGTATTAATGTAAGCGTAATGGTTGATGCTAACTCATCAGCAGACTTAAAATTAACTCTTTATATCCAGCAGTATACTTTTTGTACCAATAATTTGAGTGGAAGTGCTATTACTGTACCTTTTTGGAAGAGCCTATAATATTTACTGGAACTGATGATCATTGCAGGGGTACTTTATTCCACAAAACACATCATTTTTTTGCCAATTGAGAATTGATTAGAATGGAAAACAGCATAATTAGCTGGATTGTGGTGTTCTCAAAGAACTGAAGGTTGTGTTCAGATTTTCTGACTGGGTCCTTGGATAAACAGCAATTGTCCTAAATCAAGTAGGCATTCACTGTGGCTCACTTGAAGTATGCCCTGCATTTCTAATGACACTTTTAAAATAAGCAATTTACCTTTATTTGGACGAATAGCAACATAAGTGAGAGGGGTCAAGTTCGTTGCTCAGTGAAATACTCCATTTGAACTTGCCATGTCTAATCAGCTTCATTTGAGGATGAGTGTATGCAAGGTTGAAGTTGTAACTGATACCAAGTGTGGCTTTCCTGTTTGTGATTACAATAATGGTTGGTATTTTAATGCAGCCTGTGGAGGGCAGTAATGAAGGATACTCTTGAATAATTCAAAAACAGCCTATTATAATGGAAATATTTGCAGATAAGTACTGGAGCCTCCTCCATCAGTGGTGTGTTTTTCTTTTTGAATATTTAAAGTTGTCTTTTTGTTGTAAATATTTGACAGTTGTAATGTTCCCATGTCTGTGTATGCATTTACTAGATTAACATCTTTGGAAAGGCAGTAAGACACTAATCCACTTGCCTGTACTGAAGTTTATACCCTTTATCAAATTAGATTAGCTCAGCCTGTGTACCTGTCTAAAGTCTTTTGCAAAGATAAATATCCTGTCACCCAAACTGTTCACTGACACATTAACTGTTTAATAAAGAAAATTTGTCTTCATATTTCCATAATTAAAATAGTCTCATTACAGCTAGATATTAGAATATTTGTGTTAAGGTACCACCTCTTGTTGTAAAGTCACATCCTTGTATTACACACAATAAAATGAGCCATTTCACCACTTAGCCAGTTTGTAATGGGTTTGTCATGTGTGTATTTATCTGAGCACCAAAGTGAGGAGTCGTCGAGCTGGATGTCGAGTGCTTGTGCCCTCTGGATTCTACTAAATATTCTTGGATCAGATCCAACAAGAATGAAATTGAAAATGTCACATCTGAAATTTATGCATAAAATGCTGATAATGCACAGCTTGTCTGTCAATTCCATGCTCCAACATTACCATTTGAAATGGCAGCATCCATTTTATTAAAAAGGGTCAATAAATGTAAATTATTGAAAAAGTAAGCTAATAAGGTGGAGCCTTTTCAAATTCCAGATGTTTGGTAGACTGCTCATGCTCATACTGCACAGTCCAAATTCACTGAATAAAAATTTCAACTCGAGCAAAATTCAGGCCACGGTGATCATTAAATTGGAACTTTCCAATTCAATGAACAAATTAATTATTCATTTGAAGTATGTAATTTCCTTGAATTTTCAATTTTGCTTAAGCCAATAATTGAATATCAAGGTAAAAATTACATGGGAAGTCTTTCATTTGCTCAGAGATGTTATCATAAATCACTGGGGCTTGTTCTGACATGTTTGTTTTCATCAGAAGAAAGTTTGGGTTTTATTCAGACGAAGTAAACACTTTAATCTCCCTAAATTCTTCATCACTTTCTAAGAAAGTTATACAACTGTATTGTAATATGACGTATGGAAAGGGATCACAAATAAAGGAAGAGAGGGAGAATTGTATGTCTGTATATAAGAAGATTTGCAGGCGAGTGGGGCTATTTGGGTAGCTCTTCCAAAGGGCTGGCACAGATGCGCTGGACTGAATGGCCACCTTACTGTAAGGTTTTCTCATTCAAATGAAATTGAGAGAGTTGTGGGAGAACAGCAACCAGGATGCCAAAATGATGAACTTCTGTATAAAATTGGACATAAGAATTTGTATGGAAAGGTTTGGGTACTGTAGACAAAAAAAAAATCCACAAGGATGTGAATCACTATAGCTAACGTGGTTGTGAAATAACACAGGAGGAATAGAATGAAAAAATTTGGCATTTGGTGCGTAAGCAAAAGGAGATTTATTGTCTCTAATACATGCTGATTCAAGGTTGAGACATTAAGTACGTAAGCTTCTTGGTCAGTGTATGATGGTTTGTGCAAGTTAGAAAAAAACTTTCAACAAAATGACTTTGAAGTAAGTGAGAATATTACAGATGCATGAAGCATAACTTTTCAAAGTTCTCTTGATTTGAGAACCAATGATTTGAATTGGAAAATTATGCTGGTATTTAAGAAAATAGGGAAAAAGAAAATTAAAGTCCTACATCTTTTGTCAGGAAATTGCTAGACTCTGTAACTAAGGACTGAACACCTTGAGTATGTTTAGTTATCATAGAGAACCAGCATGGATCTATAATAGGTAGGTCATGCATGACAAAGGTTTTTTTTGAAAAACTACTAAACTGGTAGGGGAATGTCTACAGATGTTAAGTAAACTTTCAGAAGGCATTTGATAAAGTCCCTCATAAGAGACTGGTAGCTGAAGTTGAAGCTCATGGAAGTGAAGGCAAAACTGCTGTGTGGATTTAGATATGGGCAAAAATGGGGTCTTCCAGTTTGGACCTAAAACATAGAGCAGTATGCTTTCTAAATGGAGAAAAGCTAAAAACAACAGAGCTCCCAAAAACCTTGGGATTCTAGGTGCACAGATCACCAAAATGTCCTGAACATGGCCTTAAATTAATCAAAGCCACTATTGGGTTGCTGGTTTTTATATCCAGGAGATGAATGGGAGGGGCATACAAGACATCCTTCAGCTATAAAAGGCCCTGGTTTGACCACACCTGGGATACGGTGTGTGTTCTGGACATCACACCTGAGGAAGGATATAGTGACCTAGAAGGGAGTGCAATATAGATTTATTGAAGTCTGAGAAGCACTGACACAACTAAGATTGTATTGCCTGGATTTAGAAGTTTAGGCAGTGACCTGATAGGTCTCAAGATATTAAATGGAACAGGTAGGGCAGATGGAGAGAATTACTTCAGCTAGTTAGGGAGTCTATGACTAAATGGCGGAGTCTCAAAATTAGAGCCAAGCTTTTTGAGACTGAAAGTAGGAAATGGTTCTTCACAGAACAGATGGTGGAAATTTGGAATTCAGAATGGAAATTGATGCTAGATGCATTCTCAATTTTAAAACTGAAGACATATGAGTAAAGATGGATATGTGGAGTTGGATTTCAGATATGCCATAATCTTGTGAATGGTAGAATCGACATGAGGCTAAATAACCTATTTCTGTTCCTATGTTCTTCATAAGCTAACAACACTGGGGTTCAATTCTAAAGGCATGGAATTGAAAATCAAATAAGTTATGTTAAATTTCTACAGAACCATGGTTAGACTACAGACTACATTTGGAGTATTGTGAACATTTCTGGTCTCCATATTATCGAAAGCATATCGACATTAGACCAGTTGCAAAAATATTTAGAATGGTACCAGAATGGAGTGGTTATATCTATCACTGAAAATTGAACAAGCTGGAGCTCTTTTCATCAGAAAAGGGAACACAGAGGTTGACCTGATGGAGGTTATCAAGATTGCAAAAGGGTTTGACGAGGCACATCTGGAGGGCAGAATCTTCGAGCCTCACCAGCAGTGGGAATTGTGGAGGATTTAATTTGGTGGGAGGACGAAGAATGTTTCTGAAGGCAGAATAAGCAGTTTTGAGGGAGTTAAAGATGGGTTGAGCTTCCTGACAAACAATGTTGGGAATGCAATTTGCGTATATTAGCATCTCATGCATGCTTAAAAAGCCACCTTGCTGGAATTAAGTTCAATCTCCAAATTAACTTCCCAGCCAGCAAGAATTTAGAATGTCCAATTTTATGACTCTATACAAGTGGTATGCACCTTGTGCACTTCTTCCATGACTTTGCAATCAGTTGATGCTGCTTTGGGGATGGTGCATAACTTCACTCAGAGTGCTAGTAACAAAAGCTATGACTGGACATGGGAGGCAGGTGAAGAATGCAAGGAAGGGGTAGGGTGGACTGAAGGCTTAACAGGAGGCAAGCTAAGTAGGGAAGAAGGGGAAAAAGAGTGACTTAGAGGGTGGGGTTGATGGGGTCCAGGGAGTAAACTCAAGGTACTAGTAATAGGAGGCAACTGTCACAGTTTTTGGGGTGGGGGGGGTGGGAGCGGGGTGCAGGTGCTGCAGCAAGGATGAACTGGGATGCAGTAGGTTGGAATGTTCAGAGATATTTTGGTTGGTGAGGGTTTCATGGTAGAGGGAATCACTCCAACTTCCACTGGACTTAGAACAGAAGATTCTGCCCAAAGGTGTTTCTACTCATAGGGGAGACCAGAACAAGGAGTTATAAAAATTAGATAGCGGCAAATAAATCCAATAGACAATTCAGGGGACACCCTTTTGATCAGCGTGGTTGCAATGTGGAACTTGCTGTTTAGGATTATTTGAGGTGGCATGCATTTAAGGGGAATCTAAATGAGAGAGCAAGGAATATAAGGATATGTTGATAAAGTTTGATATGGAAGGGTGGGTGAAAGTTTGTATAGAGCATAACCACTGACATAGACCTCCTGGGCTGAAGTGCCTATTTCTGTGCTGTCAACGTTGGTTCTAGTACTATTATTAATATTTTAGTGATACAAGAAAATGATTTATGAAACGTTTTTGGAAATATTTAACTGATCAGGTTTAATGTAATTAAGTATATTAACATTTTTATATTAGTGGTAATGTAAATGAGGATATGTATTTCTAAATTGAACATGGTAAATATATATTTCAAGGTATTAAATAAATCTGATTGAATTTTATTCTAGTTAAACAACTAATTAGAAAATGAAAGTTATCATGAAAAAGGGTGAATTTCTGGAATGGGACACGCTATTAAATTTAAAGACTTTTGGCATGAAATCTCAAAGCATTTTCCACTTGAAGGGTAGTGAAATATTGAATAATATATAAAATATTATACAGTGATATGGCAAACATCCTCTTTGTAGCTTGGATAGAACCAATACAAAAATACTTCATGCTGTGGGTGGCACAGTGGCTAGCACTGCTGCCTCACAGTGCTAGGGACACAGGTTCAATTCCCAGCTTGGGTCCCTGTCTATGTGATGTTTGCACGTTCTCCTCATGTCGATGTGGATTTCCTCTGGGTGCTCCAGTTTCCTCTTGCAGTCCAAAGATATGCGGGTTAGGTGGATTGGCCATGCTGAATTGCCCCTTAGAATCAGAGTCAGGTAAATGCTGTTATGGAGATAGGGCCTGGGTGGGATTGTGGTTGGTGCAGAATAGTTGGGCTGAATGGCCTCCTGCACTGTAGGATTCTATGATTTCCATATGTCCGTTAGTGGAATGTTAACCTTTATCTTGAAGTTACCCCAAGAGGCAGTTGATGATTTCAGCTGAAAAATTCAAGCCACATTGATAGATTTTTTTTAATCTGATGGAAGGTCATTAATTTGAAATATGAACTTTTTTCCTCTCATAAAAGTGACCTACTTGCCATTTCCAGTACTTTATTTCAGAATTCCAGCACTCATAATATCTTGCTATTTGTGTTGATAGAGTTTAGCAGGTAATAGGGATATGAAACAAAGGCAGATAAATGCAGAGTTGAGGTACAGATCAAGCGTGATCTAATTGAATGGCCTCAAAGGGCAAATTGGCCTATCACTCTTCCTTTCATCCATTTCCCTTCATGTACTTGTCGGTGCTATTGTCTTCACCTATTTTTGTGCGGTACTAAGTTCCACATTATCTGGGATCTTGTCCCTAACTTTGTCTCACTTTTCCTGTTTCTCGCTTTTTACGCAGTTGATTTTTTTTCCATTTCTTTTCTCCGTACTTTTTCTTTCTCACTATCCTGTCTCTCTCTATTTGGATCCTGTCGCCTACCTATCTCTCCTCTCTATTTCTTGCTGTCCTTTTCGCTTTTGCTCTCTGTCTCTTTCTAACTTTCCCAGTCTCTTGATTTCTTTCTTGCTCGTCCTGTTTCTCCCTATCTCTATCGCCCTCTATATCCAGGTCTCCCTCGAAGTCCATTATTTCTCTCATTTTTCTACTTGTCAGTCTGTTTTTCTCTCACGTTTCCATTCTCTTTGTCTCGATGCTCCCTTTCTTGATTCTCTCTCATTTTACCCTCTCTCTCCCTCTCTGCTCCTCATTCTTTCTGACTGTCGCTGACTTTACCAGATGCCAGTCTGAGTTCAATTCTGTTTGTGCCGGAGCTCCCGAGCGCAGTTTTTGCTGTTCCGCCAAATCACTGAAATTACCAGAACAGCGAGGGAGTAGCAGCGCCATTCGGAGCGGGGAGGATCCGATAGCAAAGCGCCAGCTGGGAACACTTCCACAAATCCTGCCGTTTGCAAATATTGAGTGACTCGATGGTCACAGCTACTCATTGGTATAATGGGGTAGACGGAGCGTCGAGTGTAAAAGGAAGGGTTTGAGGCTCAACAATGGTTCACATAGAAGGTGCAGTGCAGCATCTTTATATAATACAATACCTGCCGTGCCTGTTCTCTAAAGCTCTCCGTGCCGCGTGTGCTTTGTTAGTTTGTGATAAAATGTACTCCTTCAGAGTAGCTGATGAGTTTGTTGCACTTCTCATCGGATGAGAACAAAAGTGGACTTGTACTGAAATCGCTGCGTCATATTTTTTGTGTGGGGTCTCTCATATTTAGTCCCGTGGTTACTGAAGCAGTTCAGTACACAAGGGCACCCTTTTGGGGGTATTCACAGAGGCTGCTAGTGAGCCTGACCATGGTTGTGCGTTCTAAAAATTGTTTTAGACTTCATCAGAGACGTGCCCGCACGTGCTGTATAATACTTTGAGTGTAACATTGATATTAAGTTACTCCTGGCTGTTATCACATAGAAAAACAATTCGCAAGTAAAACCTTGGGAGAAGTGGATCAAGTTTTGCTGTGATTTTATTTTTCACGTTTTTTATATTGAAACAGTTTTCGTATAGGTTTTTGAAAGCCCATATGCTCCACTGATTATTTTTCTCCAGCGCACAAAGATGTTTTGTGTGAATTAGTAAGATTAAGCCAGGGCAGGCAGCTGGAGTGTTTCAACAATTGAAGCTAATAGAATTGGAACAGATTAAGTTTAAAAGTGTCAACAGCATATTGATGTTTTGCCTTTTTACGGATAGGGTGCTTTCGTTGTCCTACGATTATTGTGATTTCACTCCCAAGTATGGTTATCGACTGGTTAACTTTCTAACACTGAGTTTTGCAGCTATGAGTGCTTAATTCATTCATAAAACAGCGTATTTCAGTAGAAAATACAATCACTTATAAATCAGGGCAACATAATGCAGCAAATTCCCATTATGGCAAGTGCCTGGATGTACATGTGCATAAGTTATTGAAAGTAGAAGGATCTGTTGAGAAGCAAAAACCAAGAGGTTTTTTCTCCTGATGTAGGAAAAAATGAATGGTAGATTACTGTGAGCCACTGATGTTATGCCTAGTTTATAGAACATTGTTGATCAAGGTTTCCTTGTTCAAAAGAAGATAAGCTCAGCAACTACAAACCAGTTAGTTTAACTTTGGTGGTGGGGAAGCTTCTCAAAACAATAATGCAGGGCAGAATTAAGTCACACGGACAAATGTGGGTTGATTAAGGTGGGGGGGGGAACAGCTGGAGCTTAACTAGCTGGAATTTTTCGAAAAGGGAACAGAGTTGATGAGGGCAATGCTGTTGATGTGGTGTACGTGCACTGCCAAAAGGCATTTGACACTGCAACAAAATAGACTTGAGAAAAGTAATAGCTCTTGAGATAATCAGCCGTGGATAACAAAGGAGGTAAAGGAAAGTGTTAAATTAGAAGTGGATGCGTTTACAGTAGCTAAGAGTAGTGGGTGAGATGAGGATTGGGAGAGGTTTAAATGTCAACAAAGAATGACAAAGAAGTTGATAAAGAAGGGTAGGATAAACTATGAAGCTGGGCTAGCGCTTAATATAAAATAGGATAGCAAGAGTTTTTATAAATACGTAAAAAGGAAGAGGCTGGCTTGGGGATGAGAGGGGGGACTTAGTGGTAGGGGATGGGGAAATGGCTGAGGCCCCGAATAACGTTTTTGTTTCGGTCTTCACGGAGGAGGACGTGAATAATTTGCCGGGTGTTAGCGATGGAAAGATGGTAGGAGTGGAGGGCCTGAATGACATTATTGTTACTAGAGAGGCAGTGCTCGAAAGACTGGAGGGACTGATTGTGGACAAGTCCCCAGGACCAGATGGAATGCATCCAAGGGTTCAGAAAGAAATGGCAGAGGTGATAGTGGATGCCTTGGTGATTATTTTCCAAACGTCGCTGGATTCCGGGGAAGTGCCGGAAGATTGGAAAACGGCTAATGTTACACTGTTGTTTAAGAAGGGTGGCAGGCAAAAGGCGGGGAATTATAGGCCGGTTAGTTTAACATCTGTTGTAGGAAAAATGCTAGAATCCGTGATCAAGGAGAAAATAGCGAGGCATCTTGAGGAGAAGTGTTTGGTAGGGCAGACGCAGCACGGTTTCGTTAAGGGGAAGTTGTGTTTGACAAATTTATTGGAGTCCTATGAGGATGTGTCTAGGGCAGTGGATAGAGGAGAGCCGGTGGATGTGGTGTTTCTTGATTTTCAGAAGGCGTTTGACAAGGTGCCTCACAAGAGGTTATTACAGAAGGTCAGGGGGCATGGAGTTGGGGGTAGGGTGTTATCGTGGATAGAGGATTGGCTGTCAAATAGGGGGCAGAGAGTGGGGGTCAATGGGTGCTATTCGGATTGGCGGTTGGTGACTAGTGGAGTGCCCCAGGGGTCGGTGCTGGGGCCTCAGTTATTTACCATTTATATAGATGATCTGGAGGAGGGGACTGAGCGTATGGTGTCGAAATTTGCTGATGACACCAAGATTGGTGGAACAGCAAATTGTGCGGAGGGTGTGGAAAGTCTGCAGAAGGATCTAGATAGGCTGGGCGAATGGGCCAGGAACTGGCAAATGGAATTTAATGTTGGCAAATGTGAAGTTGTCCACTTTGGTAGGAATAATGGTAGGAAGGACTATTACTTACGTGGCAAAAAAGTGCAGCATGAGACGGTGCAGAGGGACCTCGGGGTCCTTGTGCATGAATCGCAAAAACCCAGCTTGCAGGTGCAGCAGGTGGTCAGGAAGGCGAATGGGATGTGTTCTGTCATCCTGATGAGTTTCATGCAACAAAGCTATGTGAACTTTTTCCTTCTTAAGAAAAGACAATTTTTTTCTTCTGAAGGATGATGAATTCCCCATATATTCCGGGAACAAATCTTTAAAGTCATTACATTAGAGGCAGCATTGATGCATACAATATCTTTTCCCATAGTCTGTCTGTACCACAACAGGTGAAAGAGATTTTATTGTCCCGAAGCAATAGAAATACAAAAAATACACAAACCCATAGTTCTAGTGGTGGGAGGGTTTTCCTCCTGAGGTGTGCAAATTCGTAGGGCCTTACCCAGTACTTGCGTAGTAAACCACTTGCCCACTTTTCTAAGTTGGCGCTACTTATTTTAACTATAATTGGAATAAAGGCTATCAGGTTAGGGCTAGGATCACAGCGCCAGGGATCTGAGTTCAATTCCGGCCTTGGGTGACTCTATGTGGAGTTTGCATGTTCTCCCCATATCTGAGTGAGTTTCTTCCAGGTGCTGTGGTTACCTCCACAGTCCAAAGATATGCAGTTTAGGTGGATTTTCCATGCTAAATTGCCCCTTAGTGTCCCAAGATATGTAGGTTAGATGGATTTATAATGGTAAATATGCAGGGTTACAGGAATTGGGCAGGGCAGCTGGGCCATGATATGATGCGCTCTCAGAGAGTACAGACTCGATGGGCTGAATCACCACCTTCTGCACTGTAGGGATTCTATCATTCTATTAATGCAAGATTATAAATTGAGAAAATGGATAAAAATCTACAGCCCTGGTACTATACAACCCACGTAATACATTCCTCAAACACGATAGGTACGGTATGGAGTGCATTCCATTAAGGATAAATAGAAGTGCCTGGTTTCAACAGGATAACGTGCAAAATTCTGCCTTAGTGTTCACTCACAGAATTACTCCTGTCAATGTAATAAATCACATTACAGGATCAATTAAGAGATGAAGTTACAGGGGATACATTCAAGGGTTAATAAGAAACCAAGAACTGCGGAATTCAACTGGCGAGATTTGCCTCAGCAATTGTTCTCATCGATATCAAAAAAGAAGCCACTACAGGATCAATACAAGGATGTTAATATAGGTACAATCCAGGATTAATGATAAACTGTGGATCATGTTCTGAACCATTGCTTTCCACGGAATTTTAAAAAACTGAAGCCTCAGCAGGATTGTAGAATGTCTTAATGGATCTTTTGAGAATAATTCTCAGGATAATGTAGGACATACTGGAAGTCAGATGCCTTCAGATGTTTTCTCACCTCATTAGACCCCTTACGCCTTTGCAGTATCGCAACTGAGAAGTCTTGGAAGAAGGAAAATTTTGTTCCATCATAGAGCCAAGTCCCACCACACCGTCTAATACTCTTTTGTGATTCTGCAGTTATGAAAATGCATGGTAATAGGCCATGGATGCTGATTGTCCCCAGGCCTCAAGGATAGGACACAATCTACCCCTTTAAGCTTAATATGCATTGCCTTTGTGTCAAGATTAAAAAACATGGTAGCAGCTCTCAAACAATTTAATAGGAAAGTTATCCTCTGCTCCCTCTGGACTGAGGATTCTACCTTCTGCTTCACTGAGTCTCTGACCAGAACTTCGCAGTTCAGAGTGAGCCCTGATATTCTGTGTCAAAATGCTGAGTTTGTTGTCAATAACTCCAATAATATTGGCAATCACCACCTGCAATGGCTTGAGACAGCCAGACTCAGAGCCTGCACCTCAACCAGGTCACCATGTTGAGGGCCCAGCTGCATTCTGGATGCCTCCCACTACTTTTTATCAAGGATTTTCTTGACACCCCTCAGCATTTGTTACCAAAATGCCACCAAAAATCTTTCTAGGTCCTAGCACAAAGTATACACCTTGAGGTGTGCATCAGGATGAAAGATGGGTTTAAAAAATGAATAGAGTTGTGACTATTCCTGTGCTTGCATCACGTGACCCCCTAAAAGATGTTGGTTGATGGTATTCCATTGAGACAGTATTGGAGCTCCTCTTATTTAATACATGAAATAATGATACGAACATAGGAATTTATAAAACAATATTAAACTTCAACAATTATATCAAAATAGGAGAAATTGCATATTGCAGCAACGTTTGTGAGAGGTAGCAAAAATGGCAAGGATAGAAGAGAAACAAAATTGGCAGATTTTTAATAGATGCAAATTAGTGTACCCAACATGAAGTCATGTGTTTTGGAAATAATAGCGAAATAGGTATATCACCCATATTGGCCATTTTTTGATGACTATTTTCAGGGAGCTATCTATGCCAGTGCATCACTGTCCTTGTTTAATACCTAATTAGGAGTGAAAAGCTATCGTTTGCTGTAACATAAAGAACATGTTCCTCAAATCTCTACCTAAAGTTGCTCAAGGTCAGCTTTAAAAAAAAATTAGACTGAATCTTTGTTTCTGTTCCTGCTACAAATTGGATCCAGTAATGTCTACACACTGCATCAGTGATTTCAGCACCACATTCGCAGTGCACATTTACATATAGATCACAAATGAGTCACGTACACCTCTGGACTAGTTTTGGAAAGGAAAGGGAACTTTGGGTTTTTCTTCTAAAGTGCAGGAGGAATTTTTTAAAATAACATCACTGTAGAAATTGGTAGGAACTGATCTTAAAAGTCTCTATGTCTCATCCATAGGTGAAAACAATCCAAAGAAATAGATGTTCAAAAAAATTGGTATCAGAATTAAGTGTTATGTTAATTTGCAAAGCATTCAAAATAAAAGTGGAGAGCGGTAAACATTAATAACGATTGAAAGATGGCTTTAATGAAGTTGGAACATAGATTTAAACAGCACTGTAAACAAAATTATCCCAATTATTAGAGATAAGGTAAAAGGACAGTGTTAGACAGGGCTATCATAGCGCTAAAAAGTGAAGGTATCTTTGCATTAAGACAGAATCCATATGCATAGAGTTAAGAAATAGATAGAGAAATTGGACGACCTATAATGGTGCACATTATAGATCGCCCAGTGTATGAGATGGTATAAATAGGCCTTGAGATAGTTTAGTGAGCTGGGTGAAAATAATGGATGGCAGGATATACTTTTTGAATTATCAGAGAGCTTGGGGAGACTATTGTTTAGGAAGGATAGGCAGGAGGAAAGAGGGGGTGGCGTAGCTCTGCTGATTAAGGATAGTATCAAGGTGGTAGCAAGGGATGATATCGGAGCCAAAGAGCAGAACGTGGAATCGTTGTGGGTGGAGATTAGGAACAGCAAAAGGAGGAAGACGCTGGTGGGTGTCGTCTATAGGCCCCCGAATAATGATCTGGAGGTGGGGCGGGCTGTTAACACGCAAATAAGTGCGGCGTGCAGGAATGGGACGGCAGTAGTTATGGGAGATTTCAATCTGCATATTGATTGGTCGACCCATGTTGGACGAGGTGGGCTCGAGGAGGAGTTCTTGGAATGCTGCCGGGATAATTTCCTTGAACAGTGTGTGTTGGAGCCGACGAGGGAGCAAGCTATCTTGGATCTGGTGCTATGTAATGAGGCGGGTAGAATTAGGGACCTTGCGGTGAAGGATCCTCTTGGAGAGAGTGATCATTGTATGGTGGAGTTTCTGGTGCAGATGGAGGAGGAGAAAGTGGGTTCCCGGACACGCGTCCTTTGTTTGAATAGAGGGGAGTATGGTAGGATGAGAGAAGAATTGGCGAATGTGGACTGGGGGAATGTGTTGGAAGGTAGGTCTGCTGAGGAGCAGTGGAGGATCTTTAAGGAGATCTTTCTTGGTGCTCAGCAGAAATTTATTCCGATGGTTAAAAAGGACAGTAGGAAGAGAGGTAATAAGCCGTGGATAACGAAGGAGGTGAAGGAAAGTGTTAAATTAAAAGCGGAGGAATTTAGAGTAGCTAAGAGCAGTGGGCGAGAAGAGGATTGGGAAAGGTTTAAATGTCAACAAAGATTGACAAAGAAGTTGATAAAGGAGGGTAGGAGAAGCTATGAGGCTGGGCTAGCACTTAATATAAAAAAGGATAGCAAGAGTTTTTATAAATATATAAAAAGGAAGAGGCTGGCTAGGGTGAACGTTGGTCCTTTAGAGGATGAGAAAGGGGAGCTAGTGGTAGGGGATGGGGATATGGCGAAGGTCTTGAATAACTTTTTTGTTTCTGTCTTCACGGAGGAGGACGTGAATAATTTGCCGGGTGTTAGCGATGGAAAGGTGGTAGGAATGGAGGGTCTTAATGACATTACTGTTACTAGAGAGGTGGTGCTCGACAGACTGGAGGGGCTGATTGTGGACAAGTCCCCAGGACCGGATGGAATGCATCCGAGGGTTCTGAAAGAAATGGCGGAGGTGATAGTGGATGCCTTGGTGGTTATTTTCCAGACGTCGCTGGATTCCGGGGAAGTGCCGGAAGATTGGAAAACGGCTAATGTTACGCCGTTGTTTAAGAAGGGTGCCAGGCAAAAGGCGGGGAATTATAGGCCGGTTAGTTTAACGTCTGTGGTAGGTAAAATGTTAGAATCCATCATTAAGCAGGAAATTGCGAGGCATCTTGAAGGGAATTGCTTGATAGGGCGGACGCAACACGGTTTCATTAAAGGGAAGTCGTGTCTGACAAATTTACTGGAGTTCTATGAGGATGTGTCTAGGGCAGTGGATAGAGGAGAGCCGGTGGATGTGGTCTTTCTGGATTTTCAGAAGGCGTTTGACAAGGTACCTCACAAGAGGTTATTGCAGAAGGTCAGGGGACATGGAGTTGGGGGTAGGGTGTTAGCGTGGATAGAGGATTGGTTGTCAAATAGGAGGCAGAGAGTGGGGGTCAATGGGTGCTATTCGGATTGGCGGATGGTGACTAGTGGGGTGCCCCAGGGGTCGGTGCTGGGGCCTCAGCTATTTACCATTTATATAGATGATCTGGAGGAGGGAACCGAGTGCAGGGTGTCGAAATTTGCTGATGACACCAAGATTGGGGGAACGGCAAATTGTGCGGAGGGTGTGGAGAGTCTGCAGAAGGATCTAGATAGGCTGGGCGAATGGGCCAGGAAATGGCAAATGGAATTTAATGTTGGCAAGTGTGAGGTGGTCCACTTTGGTAGGAAGAATGGTAGGAAGGACTATTACTTACGTGGCGAAAAACTGCAGCAGGCAACGGTGCAGAGGGACCTCGGGGTCCTTGTGCATGAATCGCAAAAACCCAGCTTGCAGGTGCAGCAGGTGGTCAGGAAGGCGAATGGGATGCTGGCCTTCATAGCGAGGGGGATTGAATATAAAAGTAGGGAGGTCTTGCTGCAGCTGTATAGGGCATTGGTGAGGCCGCAGCTGGAGTACTGTGTGCAGTTTTGGGCGCCGCACCTGCGCAAGGATATTTTGGCCCTGGAGGGAGTGCAGAGGAGGTTTACTAGGCTGATACCGGAGTTGAGGGGATTGAGCTATGAGGAGAGGCTGAATAAACTAGGCTTGTACTCGTTAGAGTTTAGAAGAATGAGGGGAGATCTCATTGAGACGTATAAGATGATGAATGGGATGGATAGGATAGAGGTGGAGAGACTCTTCCCGCTCAAAAAAGACAGTAGGACTAGGGGGCACAGCCTCAAGATAAAGGGGAGGCGGTTTAGAACGGAGTTGAGGAGGAACTTCTTCACTCAAAGGGTGGTGAATCTCTGGAATTCTCTGCCCGTTGAAGTGGTGGAGGCTGCCTCGCTAAATATTTTTAAGAAGCGGGTTGATGGGTTTTTGATAAGAGAAGGGATTAAGGGTTATGGGGAGAGGGCGGGAAAGTGGAACTGAGCCACGACAGATCAGCCATGATCTTATTGAATGGCGGGGCAGGCTCGAATGGCTAGATGGCCTACTCCTGCTCCTATTTCTTATGTTCTTATGTTCTTATGTTCCCCATTGCTTTCTTAGTGACAATGCTTTGACAATGGTTGACTTGCCAAACAAACAATGAATATTCTTTTCTCATGTAGTATAAATTGTTGTGATCATTTGAGATTTGGCACTCTTGCGTTTTATTCTGATGGTGCAAGACAAAAGACTTTGCAATCTCACACAATTCAGCCATAATTAAGTTTGGTACTACCAAGCAACTGAACCTTTGGGGATTAATTAAGGACAACCAACATGGATTTGTTAACAGCAAATTTTGTTCAATAATTTTAATGAATTTACTTAAACATCAAAAAGGTTGCATTCTCCTAAGTTATAACATTGCCTGTCTCTGACCCTGCCACACACCATTTGCTGTGGAAACTCTTACCATGCTTTTGTCACCTCCCACTTCTCTATTCCAAAGCTCCTTTGGCCATCATTGTATTCTTCCCTCTCTAAATTGTAGCTAATCCAAAACTTTATTGCCATATCCTATCTTATTCCAAGTTTTACTCGCCCATCTACACTATGTATTGATATATATGGGCTCTCATTCCCCCAATACTCAAATGCTAATTCTAATCTTCGTATTTAAATCTATTCTTTGCCTCACCTCTGCAAGTTTAAGTTTATTTGTTAGTGTCACAATGAGGCTTACATTAACACTGCAATGAAGTTACTGTGAAAATCCTCTAGTCACCACACTCTAGCGCCTGTTCGAGTACACATAATTTAGCAAATTTTGCATGGCCAATGCACCTTTCCAGCATGTCTTTCAGACTGTGGGAGGAAACCAGAGCACCTGGAAGAAACCCACGCGGACACGGGGAGTCCATGCAGACTCTGCACAGACAGTGACCCAAGCCAGGAATTGAACTGTGAGGCAGCAGTGTGATGCACCATTGTGCCACCATACCACCCCTTCTGCATGCTTGTATAACATTCTACATCCCTACAATGTCTGAGCATCTTTCTTGTGTATCACTTAGACCTTTAACCTTTATCACTGGTGGCTGTACATTCTATTGTCTAGAACTTTCTGTTAATCTTTATTCTTCCATGGGACATGGGCATTGCTGGCAAGGCCAATATTTGTTATCCATGTCTAAGAGCCTTTGAATTGAGAGCAGTTAGGTCAATCACTTTTGTTGTGGATGTGGAGGAACATGCAGGCAAGGATTGCAGCTTTACTTCCATTAGTGAACAAGAGTGGGCAGGTATGCACAATGATCGGTGGGGGGGTGGAATTATGCAGGGGAAAGCTCCTCCCAGGATTGGGGGTTCATGAACTGGGGAGCTCTGCAATGGGGGAGTTTTGCAAGGTAAGGGGGCATGTAGTTGGGGGGGGGGTGGGGGGGGGGGTTATATATCAGGGTCTGCCAGAGGACTCATGTGGAGGGTTCTCATGGCCCAATGACAACGATCCATGGGGGTGGGGGGGTAGCAGTGCTGCTGATGATAGTGAGGGGAGGGTGTCCTACATCCATGGAGCAGAGTGGGTCGGGGGAGAGGTGGTGAGAGGAGGTCACTCAGTTCTGTAGCAGATTAGGCACTCGAGATCAGACATGTTGGTTGGGTGCATTGATCATGCTAAATTCTCCCTGAACAGGTGATGGAGTATGGTGACTTGGGAATTTTCACAGTGACTTCATTACAGTGTTAAGGTAATCCTACTTGAGACTAATAAATGAAAACTGTAAAAAAAACTTAAATTTTATCTGAGCGCTCTGAAGCCAGCTTCCCCAGCATACTTAGGTCCCCCCCAGCCCCTCCCCAGGGTAGATCAGCACAGGAAGTGATTGGCGAGAGGTCAGGTGGGGGAGACTGGGAGATCGAGGACTCTGTACAGTGGCGCCCAAGCACTCTGCAGCCAACTTCACTGGTGAGCTTAGGCTTGAATCACATCCAGGCTCTTTTGTTGCACTTAGTGCCGCAAGATTGCAACTCACAAATTGCCAAAAATATCCACCCAATTCTCTCACATTTTCTCGCTCGTTTGGAGCTTAGAATTTTTGTAAGATTGTGTCCTAAGAATTTTTTTTCGGAATATTCTGCCGACTGTTTCTGAATTTGGATTGTGCAGTCTGAGCATGTGTAATAACCTAATTTCCCAGAATGCAGCAGTCCTCATTCGGTCAATGACATTCTAGCAGTTTCTACCGAACTATTCTTCAAATTATGCAAAGAAATGCTATAGGACAAACTTTAGTATTTTTACTGAGGAGAAAATGTTACTGATTTATTTTTAAAGTGCACTTATTGTGAGGGAAAGTTAAATGACTGATTACATAGCTGTATTTTCTTTTGGTTTGTAAACTTCAGAAACTGCAATAAGCTAGAAGAGACAGATGGTGTTTTGCATCATGGTAATTGAGTTGACTTGAAGCAAACAGCCTCTAATGATCTTAACTGTTATCACCTGGTATGTTGTGAGAAAATGTAAACATTCTAATTATTAGCAGGTGTCAAACACCACATTTCTTCTCTTTTCATTTGGTTAAATTTAATCAAAAACTGGAATTTTGAAGTCTCTTAATTGTCACCTATGCTTTGTTATAAGGAATTAGAATTTTTTAAAAATATATTGAGTTGAACCTTCAGAGAAGGGTCAACCACCACCAGATTGCCACCCTCCTCCCATTGACTTGTAGCATCTGCATTTCTCACCCAAAGTTCAGAATCGGGCCTTTTCAGAAATGTAGAATGTACCTGTTCTCGAAGTCCTCCCTTGTGGTGCAGGATTGTTGAGATAAAGCCAAGCTATGTCCCCTTTTATGGCATCAGCTGTTGTATTCCAGCATGTTTAAAAGGCCCAAATCAACTTTGATAATCTAAGAAGAGAAGGCAGGTGAGTGAGGGGATAAGGTGAGTGAGTAAGGGAGTAGGGTGACAGATAAGTGCATGAGCACGTAGGGTGGCAATTGGGTGTATGAGGGGATAGGTCAGAAGGCGGCAAGGAACAAGTTTAAGTTTTTTTTAAAGTTCTCATTTGTTAGTCACAGTAGGATTACATTAACACTGCAATGAAGTTACTGTGAAAATTCCCAAGTTACCATACTCCAGCACCTGTTCAGGGAGAACTGAGCATGGTCAATGCACCCAACATGTCTTTCAGATTGTGGGAGGAAACTGGAGCACCTGGAGGAAACCCACGCGGACACAGGGAGTCCATGCAGACTCTGCACAGTGACCCAAGCCGGGAATCGAACTGAGGCAGCAGTGTGATGCACCATTGTGCCACCATACCACCCCTTCTGCATGCTTGTATAACATTCTACACAGGGGGAACATGTGTTCTCTGCACAAACAGGACCCAAGCCGAGAACTGAACCTGAGTTCCTGGCACTGTGAGCCAGCAGTGCTAAACACTGTGCCACTGTGCTGTCCTATCCCCTCAGGAGTGTAGTTGGGTGAATAGTCAGGGTGTAAGTAATATAGTTACCCAGGAGCTATAACTGGTTTTGATCCTTCTAACCTCTCCAGTTTAAATTCTTCCAGCATTTTTGGTAAGTGAGTTAGAACAATCTGAAGGATTTAACTCTAAATCAGAGTTCCAGAGGGTTCCAAATGCATTGGAATTCCCTTCTGGAGGTTCAAACTTCCCAGACAATTCCCATGTGTGTCAATATCTAGGGACTTCGGAAGAGCTCCTGTTGCATCTTTGAGTTAACTCTAGAATATGACCAACTGGAGATCGGAAGCTCTGGGCCATTATCTTTTAACCATGTGAGAATGCAGAGGGAGATAGACAAACACAGATGAAGGATTAACCATCAAAGCAAGTGCTATGCTTAAAAAGATCTCTTGAAGTCAAAAACCATGATGCCGTGCATAGAATTCCCCAAATATCCCTCTCTACTCTGGTCAAATCTGTTGCCTTGCCTTCTGACAGACAACAGCAAACTGTCTGAATATCTGTTGTAAGTATTAGGAAAGCATTCTTTATTAGTGCATCTCTGTGAGAGACTTTTCTTGAATGCTCTTGAGATGTTTGTTTCCAGAGCCAGTGTCCTCATGGCAGAGTCACGTGACTATGGCAAATCATTTAGTTCGGGCAGCATTGCATTTGTGGGGGAGGGAGGCCTGAGTGGGGATGGGGCTATGATGGGAGGGGGTGTGCGCAAAGATGCAGGGGGGATGCTTATGCAGGAGTGGAGGGCTCTCTGCAAGTGGGGGGCTATGCAAAGGGGTGGACAACAGTAGGTATTGCCAGCCCAGGTTGGGAGGAGGCGGTGGTGCTAGTGGTGAATGCAGGAGGGGGTACTCATTGGGAGTATCCTGATATCCCAGTGCTGACAACCTGTGTTAGTGTGGTGGAAAGCATGCCAGCAATGATGGGGTGCGGTTCAGATGGCAGGAAGTGTCCTAGATCGCTGTCAGATCGTGGTGCCCTGCACCCGAGGAGTCTGCAGCCTGCCTCATCGGCTTACTTAGGCTCTGCTCTCCTCCATCAGTGTGGATGTCCCTAGTGTCAAAAAAACTAAGTGTGGGAAGATTATAGTGCCGAACTCACCCAAAACACTGGTACGGTGCACACTCATTTTCAGACTTGTATGACAGAATTTTTTCAGAAGATCATCTCCACCATTTTTGAGATAAACTTTCAGATTTTAAAAAATGTTTCCCTTTTATCTCAGCAGAGAAAAGACAGATTTGTTTCATGATCCTTTGTGGCTGTTGAGATGTCAGAGTTATCCACATATACAGGCTGTTCACTAGTATTGACACTGTTTATTCTCCTAGTTAGCTTGTGTGCAATACATTGTGCACATAGCCTTTCAATCATGCAGGTATCTTAATGGTCTGTGTGTGCTTTAACTTTGGCAGTACATTTGGGTGATGTTCCTTGTCTGCAGAGTGTCACTGCCATGTCCCTTGTTGCCTTGATGACTTGTTGTTCCATTTTGATCGTTGTGGACTGAAAGATCTTTGGCATTGATAGTACAGCTTGTGAGATCCCTGACTGCTGTTGAACACATATGTCTGTGATTGCATCTAATCAAGATGTCCAGAGAGCTGGATGGCAAACCTGCTACATTTGGATTAAAATGTCTATCATCCTCACAGGCAAATTATTCAAATATTGAATGCTAAATTCTTACATTTGGCTTTGGAAATTATTTGTTTCCAGAGACAGTTATTCAATTCAAGACAGATTACAAACTCCCGGAAAAAATCTGGAGAAAACCACTTACTAGTTAGTACACTGCCTCGACTCCGAAGCTTATTATTAAAGATTCAAGGTTATCTTTGGGACTTTGGTGCGGCCAAATTCCTCTCCAATTCGATTTTCAAGTTTGCTGACAACACCACTATAGTGGGTTGGATCTCAAACAATGACAAGACAGAGTATAGAAATGAGTTAGAAAATCTGGTGAATTGATGCAGCGACAGTAGTCTGTCCCTTAAAGTTAACAAAACGAAAGAGATTGTCATCGACTTCAGGAAGCGTAAAGGAGAACATGTTCCTGTCAACTTCAACAGGGAACCGGAAAGGGTTGAGAGCTTCAGGTTTTTGGGTGTTCAGATCACCAACCTGTCTTAGTCCACCCATGCTGACATGAAAGTTAGGAAAGCCCACCAATGCCTCTTTTGCAGAAGACTAAGGAAATTTGGCATGTCAGCTACAACTCTCATCATCCTTTACAGATGCATCATAGAAAACATTCTTTCTGGTTGTATCAACTTCTGCTCTGCCCAAGACCACAAGAAACTACGATAGGTCATGAATGTAGCCCAATCCAACACACAAACCAGCATCCCTTTCATTGACTCTGACTACACTTCCTGCTGCCTCAGAAAAGCAGCCAATATAATTAAGGACCCCAGGCATCCTAGACATTTTCCCTTCCACCTTCTTCCATTGGGAAAAAGGTACAAAAGTCTGAGGTCATATACCAACTGACTCAAGAACACCTTCTTCCCTGCTGCCGCCAAACGTTTGAATGGAACTACCTTGCATTAAATTGATCTTTCTCTGCACCCTAGCTGTGACTGTAACACTACATTCTGCACTTTCTCTTTTCCTTCTCGATGAATGATACGCTCTCTCTGTATAGCATGCAAGAAACAATACTTTTCACTGTATGCGAATACATGTGACAACAATACATCAAATCAAATTACATATTATAACATGGTAATAAAATGGTTCTATCAGACACTGAAGAAACTGCTTATCCCTGGAAAGGCAGGAACAATTCCACTCGACTTTCAGGTTGACGAAGTGTCGATAGTTCTCAATTTTGCGACATCCACGTTACGACAAACGGAGCATATGACATTTATAATTTGACACCCCATTTTGACTTTCCCACACTGATTTCAACTTCATGCAAAATCTTACATGCACATTCAGTTACTGTTCCAACAGTTTGGAGAAACCCAAACTGGGTTTCCTCCGGGTGCTCCGGTTTCCACTCTCAGTCCAAAGATGTGCGAGTTAGGTTGATCAGCCATGCTAAATTGACCCTAGTGCCAGGGGGTTTAGCAGGGTAATTATGGTGAGTTACACGATAGGGGCTGGATGGGATTGTGGTCGGTGCAGACTCAAATGGCCTCCTTCTGCACTGTAGGGGTCCTATGATTCTATGGTGCAAGAGATATTTCTTCTTCTGAGAAAGTGTAGAACAATTACTATGGAACCAAAAATAGACTTAATTAAGAGGTCTAAAAAGGGTGAATTCTTTGAGCTTTGGAAAGCCAGGGTCCCAGGCTGGCACTGCCCCTGACCACACAGGCAGCCTCAATGGCCTCTGGACCCATTAGAAAGGCCAGTCCCTATTGATGTCCAAGGCTCACTAAACAGATATAAAGCAGGTCATCAATATTTAAGTCGGCCTCGTGCCTTTCCCCGGTGCGTAACTGGTGAAGTCACAATAAATGGCTCGTGAACATTGAAATGTTGGGCTTGGTTTTGCTTTCTTGTCCCCCGTTGAAATTTCCCGTCCTGCTATGCTACTCATCCAGCACAGCAGGGTTGGAAAATTGGTCTAAAGAAACAACGGTGAGAATTCTAATGCTCATTCTTTTAATGAATGTAGGGGGTGGTTCATGTGTTTTACAGCCAGCGTCATCAAGGTCTTGGGTAAAGCTGTCCGTGCTGATGAGGAGCAAGCTTGTGTCTTCTCTGAGGCATTGGCTGGAATCATTGAAGAGAGTGGGTATTGTGCTTGGCAAGTTTTTAACGTTGACCACTATTTTGGGAAAAAATGCCATGGAGGAAACTATGGAGATGATTCTCCCAAAAGTGCTGAACTGCTGGCAAAACTGTTATAAATCCCGATTTGTTTTCTCAGTGCAGCTTCTCACCTGAATCTCCGCACTCTGTGCACTGCAGAGGTCCCAGTTGTGAATATCTTTAAAAACCCGGGGGCGGGACCTACTCCTGCTGGAGTTTGACAGTTCTGGAACTATGCGCATGCGCAGTGGTCCCGCTCTATTAGACTCCTAGTTTGCTGGCCAGCCCGAAACCACCACAGTGCTGCCCCTCCAGTCCCCCCTCCCACGGCCCGATCGCAGCCCCCACAGCAATTCCCTGGCCGACACTGACCACCCCCTCACCCCCCATCCTGTCTTGGAGCACCCCGATGCACAGCCCAAACCCCCCAGCAGTGGGGAGGTGCCCCACTCACCACTGACACCCCCTGGGTCAGGCCCCCCTGCATCCCCAGCAGACCAAACCCCCCCAGCCCGCCCGCCCCAATCACTGTCCCCACCTCCAGCCCAGACTGATCCCCATGCAGAATGACAGCAGGATCCCCCCACCTCCAATAATTGCCCCTAGGCTCCACCCACAGTAGGCTCATACCCTTGGCACTGCCCGATGCATGGCGGGCATCGCCAAGGTGCTTCTTGGGCATGGGCATCTTGCCCCTTGGGCAGTGCCAGGGGCACAAGCTGGCACTGCCAGAGTGTCCGTGCCCTGGGAGCACCAGCCCCCGCTGTCTGATTCTTTGGAGGGTCTTGATTGCTCTCTCTTCATTCCAGCGGGGTCTCCCACTAGTTCCCCAAATGTGGGGAGCTAGTCGGAACTCCGTCAGAACAAAGCCCTCCTGGAGGGATCGGAGATTCAATCAGGACCTGAAACTTCCCGTTAATGAACTGCTAAGCATATTTAAAACATATTAAAAAAAGATTCAAATTACTTACCTGTCTTCCTGTCAGTTTCCAGCTGACTGTTCGCCGGATCTGGGAGATGCATTCCCGGTGCATGCGCAAATCACGAAACAAGACTGGCGACGCACATCTCCCAACCCAACCCACCAGAAAAGTTGCAGATCACAATGGGAGAATCACGGCCTATGGGGGCGATTCTCCCAAAAGTGCTGAATTGGTGGGAAAACTAAATCCTGACTGTTTTGTCAGTTCACCTTCTCACCCGAATCTCTGCACTCTGTTCATTGCAGAGGTCCCAGTCGTAAATATCATTAAAAACCCATGGGGGTGGCGAGAGATATTCACGCCAGACTCTGACAGTTCTGAAACTCTGTGCATGCGCAGTGGTCCCGATCTGTCAGACTCTGGGTTGTGGGCCAGCTCAATTGCTGGCCAGCTCAGGACTTCCGTAGTGCTGCCCCTCCCCACAGCCCAATCACGGCCCCCACAGCAATTTCCGGTCTAGCCCTGACCTTTCCGCAATTCTGGAGCACCCCGATGCACGGCCCCCCCCTCCTCCCCCCCAACCCCTCAGCAGTGGCGATTTCTCCACCCTCCACAATCGCTGCTCTCATCCCATCCCCAGACCGATGCTGTCTGCAGAGTGGCAGCAGAACCCCTACTTCCACCGATCGCCCCTAGGCCCTGCCCCCTGGCAATGCTCCATGCCTGGTGGGCAGTGCCAAATGTCCCCTGGGCATGGGCACTTTGCCACTTGGACAGTGCCAGGGTGCCCATGCCAGGGGGCATCGCCCAACCCCCGGGGGGGGCCCGATTTCTTCCGAGTTCTCCTGCTAGTTCCCCGAATGTGGGGAGCTAGTCTGAACGCCGCTGGAAAGAAGTACTCCAAGCGGAGCGAGAGATTCAATGGGGACCTGAAAGTTCCTGATAATGAACTAATAAACATATTTAAAATACATTTTAAAAGATTTAAATTATTAACCTGCCTTCCCACCGGTTTTCAGCATGATCTGACCGGCAACTATTTGCCAGCTTTGGGAGATATGCATGCATTCTGGTACATGCGCAAATCTTGGTTCAAGGTCAGAGACGCACACCTCCCACCCCAACCTGCCAGAAAAGTTGTGGGTCGCGATGGGAGAATCGCGGCCTATATTGCCAAAGAGGAGAAATCCATCCCAAGATACAAAATTGCTAAAGATAGGTTCACCCATTTGCTCAGTGCCAATGCTGCAAGTGACTTTCAATTTAAATATTGGCTTGTGTACCATTTGCAAAACCCTACAGCCTTTAAAGGATGTTCCAAGGCATTTCTGCTAGTGATATGGAAATCCAATCATAAGGCATGAGAGTCTTTGATGACTGGTTTAACCATCATTTTGTGTCAAATGTCAGAGATTATTGCAGCAGAAACAACCTTGAATTTAAAGCCTTGTTAACCCTTGACAATGAATGACCAGAAGCAACCATCCTTGCTGATGTTCATTGTGATAAAGTAATATTTCTGCTCCTCCACTACCACCTCACTGTTTCAACTCAGAGTGGGGTAATTGCATCCTTTAAGGTCCACTATCTTAGGCACACATTTGCCCAAGCAAACAAGGCAACTGAGAAGGAAGGTGGACCAACTCTGAAGAAATTCTGGAAGGGCTTCAGCATTTGCTATGCAGTTAAGAACATAGACAAGGCATGGAATGAAGTCATACATCAAATCTGCATGTTTTTGGATAAAATTGTATCCTGAGTTTGTGTACATCTTCCAAGACTTTACAGGCATTGGTGGAGAGATTACCAAAAATGTTGCTGAAACGATCAAAGATCTCGACTTAGCCATTGCATCAGAGGATGTTGATGAGTAGCTGGCATCACATTCTGAAGAATTAACTGTTGAGGATGTCATGGAATTAAAACAGCAAAAAATGGCGGCAGAAGATTTACCCAGTATCAAAGACAGTCCTCCTCGTAAAGTCTTAAACAGCACAAATGTTGACTGAGGTATTTCAACATTTGTAATCTGCCACGTTCATATTTGAGAAAAATGACTCCAACATAATGCGTGTACAACATTCCCCACAAATGAAAACCTTTTCTGTAAGGTTACCAGGGTGGGAAGGCCCAGGGTCAGACCTCTTGCCTTGTTATCAATTGAGGCTCTTAAGATGGTGACTCATGACCATTTAAAGGCTCATTTTGCATCCAAGAGTCCTTTGTTCAAAGGCACGCAGTACCTGATAGAGGGATGAGGCATTGGGAGGAGGGAATGGGGTCATTGAGAGCCACCTCGCCTGTGAACCCCGACCTTGCAAAAACCCTCCCAACATTGCTAATCACTAATGTCTGGGTTTTTCTATGATAGTTGGCCTCCAGTGGCTGCTGTTCTGGCAGAAACTAATGACTCCCTAATGACGCTGATGAGCAAATACAGTTTCCAGTCTCTGATCAGCTAGCTGCTCTGTGGATGAAACTTCTGCCCCAGCATCCTGTTATCGGGGAAGGCCTGCCATTAGCTACTTAAGTACTATTTCTGTCTGAGTGTGGGCAGTAAGCCTCAAGATGCCATTGTTGTGTAAGTTGTGCTATCCATCAAAGGAGTTGGATTTACAATAGGAAAGAGCATTGGTTATGGAAAGTAAAAATTTACTGAGGTGAATATGTCATTTGTTGTACTTTCTGCTACCTTCCTATGAAGCATCACGCAGCATTCCACAGCTAATATGTGCAATGGCTGCACGATGCATTACAGAATGGAACTTGCATTACAAATTGCATGGGAATTGCAGATGAATTCTGTGGAGGTCCCACAGTCATGGCATAATGTGTTGTTATGCTGCACAATTGTCCAGAATTGTTGTACGTTATAATGTTATTCCATTGTATTACAAATACCAATGAACTTTTTAAAAATGGCAACATTTTCTTGGGCGGCATGATGGCTCAGTGGTTAGCACTACTGCCTTACAGCACCAGGGATCTGGGTTTGATTCTGGCCTTGGGTGACTGCCTGTTTGTGTGCAGTTTGCACCTTATCCCCATGTCTGTATGGGTTTCCTTTAAGTGCATTGGTTTCCTCCCACAGTCCAAAGATGTGCAGGTTAGATGGATTCGCCATGATAAATTGCCTGTTAGAATGCAAAGATTTGTAGGTTAAGTGGATTAGTCTGGTAAATGCATGGGATTATGGGATTTGGGTGGATGAGAGTGCCTGAATGGGATGCTCTTTCGGAAAGTCGGTTCTGACCTGATGGGCCAGATGGCCTCTTTGTGCACTGTAGGGATTTTATGGTTTTGATTTGATTACATACAGTGAAAAGTATTGTTTCTTGTGTGCTATACAGACAAAACATACTATTCATAGAGAAGGAAACAAGACAGTGCAGAATGTAGTATTACAGTCATAGTTAGGGTGTAGAGGAAGATCAACTTAATGCAAGGTAAGTCCATTCAAAAGTCTGAAAACAGCAGAAAAGAAGCTGTCCTTGAGTCAGTTGGTACATAACCTCAGATTTTTGTATGTTTTTACCGAAGGAAAAAGCTGGAAGAGAGTATGCCCACGGTGCATGGGGTCCATAATTTGCTGGCTGCTTTGCTGAGGTAGCAGGAGTGTAGACAGAGTCAATGGATAGGAGGCTGGTTTGTGTGATGGATTGGGCTACATTCGCGAACTTTTGTAGTTTCCTGGGGTCTTGGGCAGAGCAGGAGTCATAGCAGCTGTGATACAACCAGAAAGAATGCTTTCTATGGTGCATCTGTAAAAGTTGGTGAGAGCCATAGCTGACATGCTAAATTTCCTTAATCTTCTAAGAAATAACTCTGATTAAGAATAGTTCAGTTGAGGAGATTTATGCACACTGTCTAATTGGGTAAGTTGAAATGTCATCAAATGTCATCCTGTGAATTGAAAGGATACATCTTCAGTCATAGACAGTTTTCAAATAGGTAAGATTTTTACGTATGTGTTCATTATGTCCACACATTGAATTACTGAGCTAGAATTTAACTTCCTGCACATGTGGCTCACATACCATTATAAAGGTTTTGAACATAATCTGTCATGGCTATTCTAATTTGTATCCCAAGTATGTGATGTTATTGTCCCCATGTCTTTCCTAATAAAATCACAGTAAAATGGGGCCTGCAAATGATGAATTCTGGTCCAAAAGAAAAACCCTAAAAATTGCATAACCATTTGTATCTGGGAAAAAAAAGTAATTATGCATTTCTGATGCAGATCATTTATTAGAGCTGTGGTTTCCAGTGAAAAGAAAATAGAACATTACAATGCAGAAATTGGCCACTTTACAATGCATGTCTGTGCAGATAGATGCCTCCACGGAGACACCTAGTCGAATCCCATGCTCTTGTTCAGTCTCTGTACTCGCTTATATATCATCATAAAGTAATTGGCTAATTTCCCTTTAAAAAATTGAAGCAAGCTGTTGCAATAACAATTTGTGGTCAAATGTTCCACATCCTAACATGGCTTTGTATAAGGAATTAATTTTCCTAAATCTAGTCTATTTATTTTTGCAATTATCTTATATTTAGTTCATATTTTTGTCTTAATGACCAATGGAAAAAAAATTATGATTTACGTGAAAATCTTGAAGATCCCTATCATGTTATTTCTTAACCTCCTCAGTTCCAGAGAGAGAGAGAAACTTGTCATGTGCATCTTTCTGGATCAAAGACCTTACCCCTGAAATTATAACTTATGTTTGCTAAATTTGAGTGTCAATATCCTGAAAAAAAGTCTATTTTACTTCACAATCCCTGTATAGACAAGCTGCTTTTTAAAAAATGTAATATTGCTCAGTATTTTGTTTAGGTTTCCTGTAAATCTGTTTCTAAAAAGGCCTTTACATTGCAAATGATAAAATCTGAAATTGCCACAGTAATTAATTGCAAAAGTGTTTTTTTGGCAAAATTATTTTCAGACTGGCTCATAATGATTTATTTCTGAATATTTTACCATCAGCTAACATCTTGTGACTATACTAGATAAATGGAATGAATTAGAGCATCCTATTTATATTTTTTCTTTGTAGACACTGAGCGTGCAGTGCAGTTACTTGCAAAGTACTGCAGGAATCTTCCAGAACTAGAGGAAGAACAACTCCAAGTGGCAATTGGGAAAATCACAAACATTTTCAAAAGTGACTTATTCCGAGCACTATTAGGTAACTTTTCTTACTTTATGTTGATATTAGAGTTAACTTTTTGTCACAACTTTCTGACTTGCACTTCATGAGAAGCTTCAAGATTTAGACACATGGCATTTGTTTTTTGAGAAGTATGTATGGTCATAGAGGCCAAAGTAAAGTCTGCAGTGTGTGCGCACACTTCTGGTGTGAATTGCATTGGATGACGTTGCTAGCATGTGCAGAGTGATTGCCAGAAATGTACAGAATAAGAGCATGGAGCTAATCAGTGTGTAATGCTGAACATGCACTCAGCAACAGGAAAGACCTCAACTCACACACCACCCAGCCACCCACCCTCCAACTAGCACCATTTAAAGGGATTATCAAGTGATTTTAGGTTAATAGCTGACTGATTTCTGCTACTCATTGCTTTGAAAGTAAAGGTGCTTGGTGCATTAGATTTTTGATAAATTTGCTAAAATCTACAGGGAACGTGCTGAAAGAGCTAGTCCTGACTTCAAGGTTTCTGCATACACCAATTGCTTTTGAACATGGATGTACTAGCCCACAATCTTCAAATAAAGTATGACTGAGAATGAACAGAGCAGGTCAAGCTGGACAAGCAGGGAGGGGGGGATGGGCTCTCATCATTCAACTAAGACTGTGTGGTCAACTTCTTCTTGAACACAATTTGTAAGTTTGCTGATGACACCAGCATAGTGGGTCAGATCTAAAACAATGATGAGATTGAGTACAGAAAAGAGATAAAAGAATCTGGTGAATTGGTATGATGACAATAATCTCTCTCTCAATGTCAGTAAAATGAAGGAGATAACCATTGGCTTCAGGAAGCGTAGTCGATAGCATGGCCCTGTCTACGTCAACAGGGATGAAGTGGAAATGGTCCAGAGCTTCAAGTTTCTGGGTGTCCTGATCAGCAACAACTTGTCCTAGTCCTCCATGCCAATGCTGTGGTTAAGAAAGCCCACCAACACTTCTACTTTCTCAGGAGGCTAAGGAAATTTGGCATGTCTACTACAACTCTCACCAACTTTTACAGATGCGCCACAGAGAGCATGTTTTTTGGTTGTATCACAGCTTGGAGTGCTCCAGATTTGTCCAAGACCATAAGAAACTACAAAGGCTCGTGAACAAAGCCCAGTGAATCACTCAAACCAGCCACAGATCCATTGACTCTGCACTTCCCCTGCCTCAGAAAACCAGCCAATGTAATCAAGGACCCCGCGCACCCCGGACGTTCTCTCTTCCACCTTCTTCCATTGGGAAAAAGATACAAAAGTCTGACGTCATATACCAACCAGCTCAAGAACAGCTTCTTCCCTTCTGCCATCAGACTTTCAAGTGGACCTATCTCGCATTAAGTTGATTTTTCTCTACAGCCTAGCTATGACTGTAATGCTACATTTTGCACACTCTCTTTTCTTTCTCTATGAATGGCATTCTTTGCCTGTTTAGCATGCAAGAAACAACACTTTTCACTGTATACTAATACATGTGTCAACAATAAATCAAATCAAAACAAAACCCAGGGTATTTAGAGAGCAATTCTCCTCCCTGAACCTCAGCAAGAAGCGGTGTACTAAGGTGGTTCTCGTTGAAATCTGCCAACTTTTGCAACACAACTGGATCCTCAGAGCAGGGCAATGTCTGTACTGCTACCAACTATGAAGATGATTGAGGCAATGAACTTTTCTGTGTTTTGCTCCTTCCAGGCTGGACATAGAATTATTTGCAGTATCTTGCAGTTGGTCATCTGCTGTTGCATAAAGGAATTCACAGATATTCAGTATTAAAAGGGAGCTAGCTACATTTCATGCTCATGCCCGAGAGTAGCAGGCAGAACAAGCACATTGCTTCACCAGAACTGCACACTTCCCCATGATACCAGGTGCTATTGACTGCACATACGTTGCTTTCTGTGTTCTAGATTTCAATTTTGAGATGTCCCACAACAAGGATGAAAGGATGGCTACGGGACAAAGAGAACAATCCTCTGATAGATCTCAGATAACCCCAGTCATGTGCAACTCACAAACATGTAGTCATCATGCATGCAATGAAAGCCATACAACCACATGGAAAATGAGTTGGATTGATGCAGTGAGAATGACTGACACCTGCTTACCAAAGCAAGTCTTCTGCGGAGATCTTGAGTCTGGTGCGTACTCTCACGGTGGTCAGAGGAAGTTCCAGTTATACATTGAGCAGCTGATGAACAGAAGGTAGAGAAAGAGAAAAAGGAAAGGAGAAAAAGGAAAGGAGACAACCTACGCAATCACTTTCATGCAGGGTTGTCTATAGCCAAATTATTAAATTGTGATACCAGCAAATGCAACCCCAATTCTCCATTCACTCCCTTCCCTTTCTTCTGTTACTAACCATCACACTGTCCATTTGAGCATACAAAACAAAACATTCCAAACCAAATTTATAAATTCAACGATGCTGGACTCCAAATCAGTTTGCATGTTCCCTTACTGTCTGTCATCCACATGCTCCTACTGAATGACCAAAATGTGATGCAGACTGTTGGAGCAGGAACCCTGGCAGCCACAGAATCGCATGAGATGTTATGTGCTGGAGGCCTGATATTGGGAACTGAGGGTCAAATCATGTGGGCTTTGAGGAGGCAGCATGATAGTGATGCTGTGTGGTTCCATTTTCCATGTTAATATGTTAGGTACCTACACCATGAAGTTTATTTTGTGTAGTAAACTTGGATTTCCAGAAGGCATTTGCCAAATTACATCACATTTACAAGTTCCCTTTATTCACCTCACTTGTTAGTTCCTCAAAGAACTTCAATAAATCAGTTAAAACACAATTTCCCTTTCTCAAAACCATGATGACTTTATTGGATCCAATTATGATTTTCTAAGGATCCTACTATAACCTCCTCAATAATAGATTCTAACATTTTCCCTATGACAGATGTTTGATATGTTTCCTGCTTTCTGTCTCTGTCCTTTCTTGAATAAAAGTGTTACATTAGCAATTTTTCAATCCACTGGGACCCTTCCAGAATCGAAGGAATTTTGGATGATTCTAATCAACGCCATTACTATCTCTGCAGCTGCCTCCTTTAGACCCTGGGATGTAGACCATCAGGTCCTGGGAACTTCTCAGCTGTCAGATCTAATATTTTCTCCACTATCTTTTCCCTGTTGATGGTGATTTTTACATTCCTCCCTCCTTTTTGCATCCTGATTTTCAATATCTTTGAAAAGTTTTCCAATTCTCCTGCGGTAAAGATGGACACAAAATAGCTGTTGAATACCTGTGCCGTGTCCTTGTTTTCCATTATTAATTCCTCAGATTCACTTTCTGGAGAGGACCAACAGTGTTTAGTTACCTTTTTAATATTATGGAAACTCTTAGGGTGGAATTTTCCAGTCCCGTTGACCATAGGATTCGTAGCAGACAAGACATGGACCACGCGAAGGTCCGTTGACCTTGGGCAGGAATTTCCAGCCTTGGGGCGAGCACAGCTGGAAAATCTCGCCCTCAGTATCTGTTTGAGTATTCCTAGTTAGCTTTCCCTCGTATTCTAATGTATCCCTCTTTTTTCACTGGTTCTTAAAAGCTGTCCAATCTTCTGACCTGCCACTGACCTTCACAGAACTGTACAGAGATACATTCAAGAGCTATACAGCCTAAAGTAAAAGTGTTTTCAGTCCTTAAAAAGTCTCTGCTGGAAGTCATTCGTGCACAATTTAAGGTTATTTATTAGCTAACTTCAGTCAGTAAAACCCAACTATTGTTGCACATCTTTTATTAGCTATGCTGTGGAGCAACATTAACTCAATCCAAGTAAGACAACAGACTTCAGGTTTTCTATTATACTTTGTAAAATCATTTCAGTAAGTTGAGAGTTAAAAAGTTTGTACGTCAGCCATTGTTCATTTCAATTCGATACTCTCCTTTAACTTCCTTATGTAGCCATGGATGAAGCATTTTCTTTCTCACTGGGATAAATCTGTGCTGAGAGTTATTAAATATCTTCTTAAATGTCCGTCACTGCATTTTTATTGTCCTACCTTTTAACCCAGTTCACTTGAACCAACCTTCATACCCTTATTTAGGCTTAAAACACGATCTTATACCCATACTCTTCACCAAAACTGTCAAGGTGAAATTTTATTAAGTTATGATTGCTGTTGCCCTGAGGCGCTTTATCAAGAGATTATTGGTTAATACTGGCCAGAATTCTTCAGCTGTTTATGACCTGCCAGCAAAAATGGGGAGTTTGGCACTTAGCTAAATCTCTGTTTGCTGCAGTGGGACCAGAGAATCCCAGTTGCGGGTGAGGTCAGAGAAGCCAGCCAACTGTTGCGTACACATCACCAGGTATAGGATAGCCTGCTACCTGGTTGGCACTAGGATGCACTGCTCTAAGAAATTAACCCGAAATACAGTCTATGAATTCATCTTCAGGTATAGTTTCACCAATGTTATGCATTCAATTTACACGTAAATTAAAGTCACTGATGATTATTTCTTGTATGCCCCATTTACTTCTTCCTGTATATTGTCTTATAGTGTAACCACTGAATGGGGGCCTATAAATTACTCCTGCAAATGACCACTTGCCTATTCTATTTTTTATTTCAATATAAACTGATTCTGTGGTCAGAATTTTACTGCCCTACCCATCACAGGAATCAGAGAGGGTGAGGAGTGGACAACGGAAATGTCTGTTGACCTCAGGCCCGATTTTACAGTTTTGGGATTAACTAGGCCATAAAATCTTGCTCAGTATTTTGCTCTTTTGAGCTAAGGTCATTGATCATGACTGTACTAATGTCACCCTTAACTTACAGAGCAACCACACCACATTCTCCTAGCTTCCTGTATTTCCAAATTTGGCATAGGATAATTAAGATTAGTGAGATGAATGTGTGGTTCATAGTCTGTTGTGGGAAAAATGGCTTTCCAAAATGTCATGTATCCTTAAGTATTCAGGTCCTAGCCTTGGTTGCTTTGCAACCATGTCTCTGAAACGACTGTCACATCATACATATTTATTTCTATCTATGCTTACATTTAATCCATTTTGTTGTGAATACTGTGTATATTCAGAACCTTTCACTCTGTCTTTACCATTTTTACAACCTCTGCCAAGTCACTGCATTACACTGCTACCTTGTCATTTTCTCGTAATTGATATCTTCCCTCTCATGTTCCTGTCGCCCACTATTTAGTTTACAGCACTTATCCTTGTTGTACAACTCACCAGAACACTAGTCCCAACACAGTTCAGGTGAAGAAGCACCCAGTGTAACTCCCACTTTCCCCAGTAATGGTGCTAATACTTAGTGATTAGAAATCCATTTCTCCCACAACAGTCTGTGGGCCATACGTTCATTTCACTAATCTTAATTATCCTATGCCAATTTGCTTCTGATTCAGGTAATAATTTAAATGACCTTTGGGGTTCTGCTTTTTAGTTTAGCACATAGCTGCTCAATCCCCAAATTCTGTGTCAGTGGTATCCATGGGGATTACTATAACTCAATCCTTCTTCCCCTCCCCCGCTCCCCGTACATTCCACTCCAGCAATGTGCAGGTTACACAGCCTTCGGGACTCGGTGTCAGATATAGAAAACCGTGTCTGTTCCTCTGACTATACTGATTCCTACTACCTTAGCATTCCTATTTGCTCCCTACTGAATGGCTGCCTGTATTACAATGCTATGGTCAGTCCACTCATCCACCTTGCAACCCCCACTCTCATTCACACAAACTGCAAGAACTTCAAACTTGTTGGACAATTGCAAAGGCTGAGGCTTCTTCACTTTTACCTTCTCGATCCCCTTACCTGCCTCACTCGCAGCCACACGCTCCTGTTCTTGACCACTGTTCAAAACTGACAACCCTATCCAAAGGGGTGAGACTGCCTTCTGCAACAAAATGTCCAGGTAACTTTTTCATCTCCCAGTGCATCATATTATCTGTAACCCAGCCTCTGGTTTAATGACTGAGTCAAAACTTTCCAAGTAGCACTGACTTTTATTGCCAAAGTGTTTGCCTTTGAGCACAATGGTGTCCACCAGCCCACACACTTCACCTGCCCTGTCATCTTTATAATGCATTTATTAATTTTTTAGTTAATTTATTATTAATAAACTCATTACTACTAAGCTTTACTACTGCTAATAAACCTTACCACCATAAATAAAACTTCATGAATAAATTACCCAATTTGAAAGATTCTTACTGTAATTAATGTTATACTTACTACAATTAAAATTCCCTAGTTCAGATAAGAAAAAATGTACAGCAACCAATCACTTAACCTTTTTGTTATTATATCACACATACATTTTCTTTGGAATGTTCTGAATGCATAGACTTGACCCTCTGATTTTTCCAAACTTCCACCCTACCCTCTATTTCTGAAAGCAACTTGTGTCTTTCACAGCTACTGGAGGCTGAGAAAGTGAGCACTTATTTTTTTCCCCTCTGCACCAATTTTGCACATAAAGCAAAATTTCCAACTGCACTGTTTATGTTGCACTCAGGCATACAGTCCTCTGTATGTCCCCTTACTCCATGCAGTTTGAAAAGACCCATCTGCTCCTCTGATGAGCCACTATCTAGCTTTCTTTCTACTATAACTTTGAACCAATTGCTCATAGCTGATCGAAAGATAACTGCCACTGCCAGCCTTGTTTAACAGCACTATGTAACTAATGTGAAGTTTGAAAATTCTTTCAGAGCCATAACAGAGCCTGTCTGTTATACAGCTTTAATTCAAACACCTTCCAAGCACTCTAGTTTAATGAGACAAACAAGGACAGTAATTCAACAATTTCTTTATTTAGCACTTCTGGTACCAATTCAAATGTAAACAGTTGCAACTCATTCACTCTTTACTGATCTTTAACTCTTAAACTGCACTTTAATTGAAATCAACTTTAACTATTTAAGTGACAATAGAAACTACCAAGTTTATTAAAACCTTGGCCAAGAAATATTCTTGATGTAGAATCTAGTCTTCTTGTTCTCTCTGAAGTCTCCTTCAGGATACAAGGTTTTGTTGCAATGATTGTTCTCTTGGAGTTACCGCTGCCAAACAAAGAACTTCACGTGTCTTTATCCACAATTTTCCACTTGCTTCTGGAAGATTATCTGTCATCCAGCCAATTGTGTAACCAGAAACTGATCACATGGCTCGAATATCCAATGAAACTACTTCTGAACGATGTCATGAAGCTTAGTTCATTTTACATGCCCCATGCATAATAAATTGGAGCCATGCTGTCTCAGTTAACGTAAACAATTTCCCTGATCTGACCAACACAGGAAGCTTCAGGTCACAGCTCCTGGACCAGAGCCTCTACAACCTGCATTTGGGTTTAATCTATAAATTGATCAAATTTCCCAGCATGCTTCACTCTCAGTCAGAATAGCCTTTTTAAAGCCATTAATGCCATTATTGTTGTTAAATCATTATTGTAGTGGTTCTTTCTCTGTTCACTGACTCTTAATCCAAACTCCAAAGAACTTGATGTAACAGCTTGTAGTAACTTCAGAAAAAGTTACCAGAACTTGCCGCTAGAGAACTTGAACCAGACTCCCAGTTATACAATCTGTCGAATCTTACTCAGGTGTGGTCTGCTCTCCAGGTGTCTACTAGCAGCATCCAGCATTCTACAAGCATATTCAGCATCATTTGGATAGTCAGATTGAAAAAAAGTAATTTATGTAGTGTAATGCAGCCATGAAGATGTGGCAAATTTTAAAATTGTAGACAGTTGACAAAAGCACACTATGTGACTATTGTCATTTGAAGCGTAAACAGTTCAGTTTGCAGCCAATACCTGATTAAATATGAACCAAAATCTAAAGACAATGGTGTTTACTCTCATATAGAATCATAGAATCTACAGTGCAGTAGGAGACCATTTGGTCCATCAAGCCTGCACTGACAACAATCCCACTCAGGTCTTATCCCCGTAACCCCCACATATTTACTCTCCTAATCCCCCTGACATTAAGGAACAATTTAACATGACCAATCAACCTGACATGCACACCTTTGGAGTGTGGGAGGAAACTAGAGCACCTAGAGGAAACCCACACTGACACGGGGAGAATGTGCAAACTCCCATACGGTGACCCAAGGCCAGAATTGAACCTGGGTCCCTGCCACGGTGATGCAGCAGTTCATCAAGGGCATCAAAACTCACTGGATAATGGACAAGTGGAAATTGTATTGTGAAGGTCCCTCATCCAAACACAAATATCTTTGAGAGCTGCTCTAAATGTGAAAAGTCAGAATATAGGATGTCCATTTATTGAAATACACCTTATTTGATCAAGGACGTTTGACTTTGTTAATCATAGAATACCTACAGTGCAGAAGCAGGCCATTCTGCCCATCAAGTTGGCATCGGCCGCTAATCCCCTGACACTAGGGTCAATTTATCATGGCCAGTCAACCTAACCTGCACATCTTTGGACTGTAGGAGGAAATTGGAGCACCTGGAGGAAACTCACGCAAACATGGGGAGAACATGTAAACTCCATACAGACAGTGACCCAAGGCTGGAATTGAACCTGGGTCCCTGGTGCTGTGAGACAGCAGTGCTAACCACTGTAACAGATCACACAGATAAGAGAGCTACGTTTCTCACTTGCTTTTAAAACAGCAAAACTCAGCTCTGCAGAGTAATATAGACCAATAGAAATCCATCAAACTGGCTGCAGTCAACTAAGCAGCCAAGGTAATAAGAAATACCTGGACAGTGAATGGTAATCTGTGTGAGATGTCACCTTTTTAAACCTCTGGGGCAAATGTGGGATAAGAAATAACATTCCTTATGTTAAAACTCATCAAAATGCTTGCTGCTGGAATTACTTAAATTAGGACAACCGCTCTGAGTTTGAGAAAATACACATACCTCACATACAAACGCATTGATCACAGACATAAATTCTGTCCATGACAATAGCATCTTTCACAACCATCACATGTCCCAAAGCATTTCACAGCCAATTAAGTATTTTTTGAGTATAGTCACTGTTATAATGTAAAATGCAGCAGCCAACTTACATATAACAAGCTCCCACGCATAGCAATGTCATAATAGTCAGATCATCTCCTTTTATGATGTTGTTAGAGGGATAACTATTGGCCAGGATATGTAATTTTTTTTGTTTGGTATTGTTAGTGTTTACTGAAAGATACTGTGGCATGTATCCCTTTGTGGTGGTTAAACTGCTTCCAAGCCTGTGATTTTGTAGCTTTAAATGTGTTTTCTTTCTGAGGGATCAGCATTATATTGCTGCTCTTTTTACAGAAGCATTGGGACTTAAAGGTTCCTGAGGTTAACAGATTTACCAGGTTCCTTGGATGCATTTAAGATAAACCTAACTTAGTTTTACTCATCCAACCTGAGGCAATGTAAACAGAGCAGCACACCAATCAGTCCTTTGAGACACTTTTTCCACCCAAGGAAATTGTTTATGATGGAGATGGGATGAACCATCTGCTTAGTAGATATTCCATTGCAAATGTAAACATTGATTATTTAAAGCAAGCAGGCACAGGTATCAACTACATCCACTCAGCCATGTTTGGTGAACTTAAGAGATGGCTGTGTAATAACATGAGGTGACGTAATGTGGCAAACAATTTACTAAAGGGTTTATTGATAAGAAGAACTCTATACACAAAGGATTCAACAGCACAAATAATACAGATCTACTCCTAACAACGTGTTGACTCCAACTGAAGCTCTTCAGTCCTGGGACTGCTAACATTTGCTGTTTTCCAATCTGCTGGAACCACCCGAATCCAGCGAATTTTGGTAAATTACCATGAATGCACTTCCTATTTTCCCCGCCATCCCTTTTCGTACCTGGGATGCATTCCACCAGAAGACTTGTCTACCTTTAACCCCATTAGCTTATCTAACACTGCTTCTTTAATGATAATGACGATGATTGTTTCTAGGTCCATACTGCCTTGTCATCAATTTTTGGCATGTTATTTGTGCCATCCACTGTGAAGACCAACACAAAATAACTGTTCAATGTCTCAGCTATTTTCTCATTTCACATTATTAAATCCCCTTTCCCATCCTCTTAATGACCAGTATTTACCTTAGCCACTCCTTTTCTTTTTATATATTTGTAGAAACCTTTGCTATCTTTTTTATATTCTGAGCTAGTTTACTCTTATAATCTATCTTATAGCTTTTCTCGTGGCTTTCTGTTGACTTTGAAGATTACTCAATGCTCCGGTTTCCCATTAATCTTTGCCAATTTGTATGCATTTTGTTTCAATTTGTTACCCTCCTTTATTTATCCATGGCTGATTATCTACAGTCCTGCCTTATCACTGGCATATATTTTTGTTGAGCACTGTGAAAAATGGCTTTGAAAGTCTTCTACTGTTCCTTAATTGTCCCACCATAAAGTTTTTGCTCCCAGTCTACCTTAGCCAAATCCTCTCTCATCCCATTGTAGTCTCCTTTGTTTACGTACAAGACACTGATATTGGATTTTTAACATGTCACGCTTCAACTATATTTTAAATTCAACCATACTGTGATTGCTCCTTTTGAATCCCTAACTGTGAGATCATTAATTATTCCTGTCTTATTACACAGGACCAGATTTAGGATAGCTTGCTCCCTCATAGGTTCCATTACATATTTTTCAAGGAAACTATTGCAGATACATTCGATGAACTCCTCCTCAAGGCTGTCTTGACTGACCTGGTTTGACCAATCGACATGTAGATTAAAGATTCCATGATAGGTGCCATACCATTTTTACATGCATCAGTTAGTTCTCCAGAGTTCATAATACCAGCCAGTCCAGAGATTTCTGCACCCTTGCGGAATGCCTCAACTCTGTCAGGTTGTTCAGGAACAGACAGGATCCACTGAAAGGGAGGACATGTTAGCTACATCTGGAGCTAGATCCTGGCCGCCTCCTCCTTCTGCCTCAGCCAGTGAAGATGAAGGCTGTTTTGGCCACCATGGACAAGAAACTGTCTTGATAAGAGGCTGGTACATATGAACTTGAGGTGGGGCACACTTGCTTGTTACCTGGAGTTTGGCTCCACTTTCTTGCATAAGTCGTTAACATGCTTCTTAATTAAAGAGCCCTGTGCCTCCACCACATGTGAGACTGGACCTCCATAAATCTCCTTTGTTGTGCCAATGCGAGGTCATCCACATTAAATGACCTGTCACCTTTCTGAAAGTCGTGATAATTTTTCTAAGAGGCTTGTCTAGCCTCCACTCTCCTCTTCAAATAAGTCCAAACAGGTATGCAGGGATAAACTCATTGACAATTCTGCAGGCATAACTCGAGTGGTTGTGTTGTTTTGTTGGACAGCAAAAACACTTGCCAATTACAATGACAACAGCTATGAGACTACTTCTTCAAGGAAGAATTGAATGTCTGCAAGGCACACTCCGCCAACCCATAGGGTGGTAGGGGACCTAACATGTCAAATGCCAAATGTAAATATAAAAAAAGGCCCTAAATGTAAGTGGTATTTACACAGTAGTTCCTCCATCCTGTACATTTGTATTTCCAGTCAGTCCGCTATTATTTGTTTTAGTCAGTCCCACCTGATGAGACTGGGCTTCTACCCTTCAACCACAATGATGCGTAGCTGAGCAGAAAATTGCTCCTGTACATACCAGTGTAGAGGTTGTCCCCTGTATTCTTAACGTTTCTCCAATATACATTGTCAAGGTAGCTTCAGAATGGCTAAGACTTAAGATCAGTAGTCCCTTCTGGAGATGTTGAATGTCTTTTCTCCAGTGACAGTGGCCACCGTGCTAGTGTCAACCTCCATCTTCAGGGGGCGGCCGTTTACCATTCGGACAATCTCTATAGGTAGTACTTTGCTGAGTTGGACTTGATTTAATGTATAAGCATTGGATCCCTCCTTTGGTTCTTCCTCTAGCTTATTTACATGCGTTGTATTAATCATTTTCTTTTTTTGGAGTATTCTGTGCAGCCTGCTTTGCTCTGCATCCAGCATGCAGGTGACCCTTTTTACATCTGAAGCAGACAAAATTTCTGCATCAGCATGCCTTTTTGGGTGGTTTCCCCACAGCTAAAACATGTCTCAGATTCTGGTGCTGAACGATTCTTTTTAAGCTCCACTGTGCCCTCACTTGGGCTGTTTCTAGCAACAGCCATTTCCCACCACATCTGGTTCATCCTATTCTGCATACCTTTCAGCTCACACACATCTTGCTCACTGTATTCAGTCCCATGGGCCATCTGTTCCGTTTTTTCCAGTGAAATTTTGGTTTCAGCCAGCAGTTTCTTTTGGATGTTGGGCTTGTCATCCCACATACTAAACGGATCCTTGACATGTCTCACAACAATGGCCCAAACTTGGAGTGCTCAGCCAGCCAACAATCAAAATCTGGCTGCAAAGCTGGAGATCATCGCTCCTGGTTCTCTAGTTGCAGAATGAAATTTGTATCTTTGCAGGACTATGGAGGTTGTGGTGATCCTTAACCAAATTGACCAACTGGTCAAAGGTTTTGGGGGGTGATCTTACCAATATAATTCTAAGTTCAGAATGGTAGGGAAATGGGAGAGTTTCAGATCCCCTTTTTTCCTCCACCTGAACTAATCGCAGCGTCCCCCCACTGATCGCTGTGCAGAGTGCACAGTGGACCCCCCTCCCCCCACCAATCACTGTGTAGAGTGTGCAGCAGTGTTCCCCCCACCCCCCCCCACCTGCTGATTGGTCCACCCCTGACCTGGCCCTGCACATTAGTAGGTCCTGCCCCCCCCTCCCCCTTAGCACTGCCCAGTGTCATTGGCATTGCCAGGATGCCAAACTGACACTTCTAGGATGCTAAGCTGGAACCACACAAGGGGCACTCCCCTGCCCCCCCGACCTCCCTAGGGGGCCTCATTGGTCTCCGGTTCTATTGACGAGGCTGTCACATCTGGTCCCCATTAATGGGGTAACCTATGTGATGCTCACTGCAGAGAACCTTTCCTGGTGAGGCCACACAACAAGTGAGCCCAGACAATCCCATTCCCAGCTCACTACTTCCATTTAAATCAGCATGAAGATAACTTTAAATAATTGTCCCAGATATTTGATACCAATGAGACCATAAGAAGCGAGAAATTGGGTGCGAACTTGATTTCTCGGCTCTTGCACGATCTTATTTGCTCATCCTGTCCATCGCCCAGTGGCACAATGGTAAGATCGCCTTCTTTGTGTCCGGAACTTCTGGTGAAGTCAAACTCCTCACCAGTTTGTAAGTCTGTGGGCTGTAGACTTTGAGTAGTTTCACCTTTTATTTCTCCTTGGTGCTATTTCATTCACCATGATGAAATACCGCAGCCTCTCAATACATTGCCCCCAATTCTCAATCTCAGTGTCAAATGTTTCTGTCTTCTCCAACAATTGCATCTTAAGATGGAGTCTTTACCTTTTTGCACTTCAGTTTCGAATAACACAGTCCTCCCTTTCCATCTTTGCATGGCCAGACCTCAACAACTGACACTTTTTTGTTACCCGTATAATAACTCGAGGAGGTAAACAATTATCTAAAGAGTTGATTGATCAGATAAACTATATACACAAAGGGTTCAACAGCACAATTACCACAGGTCAACTCCAAATAATGCCCTAACTCCAACTGAAGTCCTCTAGCCCCGGGACCGCTTGCCCTTGCTCCCGATTGGCCCTGGTTCATGAGCTTACTCTCCATTGGCTCTGGCAGAACCTGTGGTCTGTGAAGGATTGCCCCTTAAAGATGCCATGCTACATAGAAACTTACATAGAAAATAAATGCGAGAGTATGCCGTTTGGCCCTTTGAGCCTGCTCTTTCTTTCATTATGATCATGGTTGATCATCAAATTCAATACCCTGATTCTGCCTTGCTCCCATATCCCTTTAGCCCCAAGGACTATATCTGCCACAGGCTGGTTACAACTTTTAATTATTAAGTGGATTTTGCATGATTTTTACTGCTGTAAATTGATGTTGTAGTATTGGATTACTATTTAACTGGATTGTTCTCATATATTGCAATTATGCAATACTGGTAGGTTGTACAGTTTACACTATACATACTAATATTAGTATGTTATTCCAGAAATGTCAATAGACAAATGGCCTCATAGTTAGAAACCAGTGATTGCAACATGAGTTTTGTGTGAGTATAATTCGCAAGTATTGTCTGGGGCAGGAAATATGTTTTTGAATGAATTGTTAAGTGATATGACACATTTTCAATAATTAAGAAGAGAAATAAGATCGTGGGAAAACGTGCAGGAAAGTTAATACTTGATTGGGAAACATCTACCAACTGAATGTAGGATGGAACTGTACCCCCCCTCCTCAAATACCCATCCTATTAACTCCAAATAACTTGATTTTACAGCCTATGGTACAAAATCTTCAGTAATGTATTCAGCTTGCCTTTATTTGTTCAACTAGAAGTCTTCATACACATCTTCCCATTTAAAAATAGCAATTACGTAACAGTGCCAAATTTTTAGTTTCTAATTGTCAGCCTATTTCTCTTGACAATAAATAGAAGTCTCAGATATAGTGAGTCACTTGTTCTTTACATTCAAGTTCTATCAGTCCCTGGAAATGATTGATTGAATGAAGTCATGACCGAAACTAATTTAGAAAATAAGCCTAGAACAGCCTAATCCCATACCTTTGAAACTGAAGCAGCAGTATGGTGTAAGGAGACCCTCAATAAATCAACTCTGCTTTACCAGAATTAACATTAATTTGACAAGAAAGTAAACAAAATTTGATTATGTCAGTTGATATGGAATGGTTACTTGTTTTACTAGATTGTCTCCATCTTACTTGCTACCTCAGGCAAAAAAATAGGTCAGCACGTCAAGGTTAATAATGTCTCATTCGATCCTAATTGGGAGATTGTGAAATATCCACATTGTTGCCGGACAGTAGGACTCTGGACACTGAGCTGCTCTATTTTACCCAAGAACAAAGGTTGTGATTTCTCATAGTGAGTAGTTTTTTTCACTATTGTGTGCAACAGGCAAGGATCATTAAAATAGAATTTTGCAAAGCTTTCTTTCAATATTTAAGAAGTTTCAAAAGCCAACCTAAAATGGCAGGGGGTGGAGGGCCATGGTGGAACTGATTTCAGAAGTGCAAATAAATATGAAAAAAACCTTATTAACAATGTTTTTTATTTGGCACATCATTACATGTTACAAAAAACATTCAAAAACCTTTAAAGTTGACATCACAGTTAGTAAAACCAGACACTTCCTCAAGTCCATAAGTTTATTTCTGACTGAAATCAAGCAATACAATTATTTAAGTAAAACACAATGGCCCAAAACTTTCCACCTCTGGATCATTGGAGACAGAATATGCATTAGGAGATGTGTATAAGCTCCTGTCATGCAAACATATGTGGGAATTGGCCGGTGAGTTTAACCTTCTACCGGACTGATTCCTAGTTACCCTCCCTGCAAGTCGTCCAATCCTGAGTTAGAGTCAGAGATTTGGGATAGATACACAGGACCTACCTGTGTATCAACCCTGGAAATGTTAGACAGTTGAAAATCTGGTCTAACGGCTGGATGATTCCAAAACTGACTGCCCCACAATCAACACCCTACACCTGACCATCCGACTGCACCCGTAACCTGACCTGACTAGATCAGACCTAATTGGCTTCAGTTAGAATATTGCGCCCAATTCTAGGTGCTGCATTTTAGGAAAGGTGTGAATTTATTGGAGAGAGTGCAGAAAAGATCCTTGGGAATAATTCCAGAGATAAGGAAATTCAAGGAGAAGTTAGGACTGTTTTCCTTGAGAGAAAAAGGCTGAGAGGTTTGATTGAAATACTCATTGCACATTAACTATTAATGATGGAAGAAAAGAGAATTATGTAAAGGATAATCCCACAAGAGAGCAAATAATGGCTTAAAGAGAATCTTCTTTATAAAAGAGAAAATATCAAACTTTACATAAATTGTTTACCAGTAAGTAATCTGGCAACTGAATTCACCTACCTGTGTATCTATATAGTACATGTTCATAGCACCTTGAAAGTGGAGTCACAGGTGGACAGAGTGGTGAAGAAGGCATTCGGCATGTTTGGTTTTATTGGTCAGAACATTGAATACAGGAGTTGGAATGTCTTGTTGAAGTTGTACAAGACATTGGTAAGGCCACACTTGGAATACTGTGTGCAATTCTGATCACCCTATTATAGAAAGGATATTATTAAACTAGAAAGAGTGCAGAAAAGATTTACTAGAATGCTACCTGGACTTAATGGATTGAGTTATAAGGAGAGGCTAGATAGACTGGGACTTTTTTCACTGAAGCGTAGGAGGGAAGATCTCTTAGAAGTCTATAAAATAATAAAGGGCACAGATCAGCTAGATAGTCAATATCTTTTCCCAAAGGTAGGGGAGTCTAAAACTGGAGGGCATAGGTTTAAGATGAGACGGGAGAGAAACTAAAGGTTCCAGAGAGGCAGTTTTTTTCAGACGGAGGCTTGTGAGTATCTAGAACAAACTTCCAGAGGTAGTAGTAGAGGCAGGTACAATTTTGGTGTCTTTTAAAAAGCATTTAGATAGTTACATGGATACAATGGATATAGAGGGATATGGGTCAAGTGCAGACAATTGGGACTAGTTTAGGGGTTTCAAAATAAAAGGCCAGCATGGACAAGTTGGCCAAAGGGCTGTTTCCATGCTATAAACCTCTATGACCTCAAAATAATTCTCCCATGAAAGAAATTAAGGTTAAAAAAAGACTCTGACATATATCAGATATGTTTTTTGTGATACATGATATTTAGATCATGAATTGTGTAATCATAATGTCACAGGTTCAGTTCACATTCAAGTTGGGAGATTATTTTCAATCTGGCAGAATTTGAACTTTTCAATGCAAAAACATGAGATAATTGATTTTTATTGATGTAATGCTCTGAAATAAATTAGAAAATTTATGGCAAAATTTTTAAAATACGTATTGTTTTAATGATAAGTAGTTGCAGAGTTTAAAAAAGTAACCATCCATGGATTGAAACAGAAAATCACAGCCTGGATTTTGAGTAGTAATTACAGTAGTCATCTTCATTACTGCTCTGAAACTGACAACAACGTATGAAGTCCCCACATGCGCAATAAATTGCCAAAATTCAGAAGTTGCTTGCAATGATTATATGCTTCTCCAGATGGTGCAATATTGAAATCATCCCCTGACAGTAATCAAATAGAAATCACCGAATTGGTGAAAATATGTCCTTTTATGCTAGTAGTCTTGTAAAAATCCTTGGAAAGAGTTACACTTGTTTAATGAGGTGTAATTTCATTTTTAAACCACCTCACTGATCCTGAAAGAGCAATGTATTTGTTGAATGTCAGATTTTTCTATCATGTTAAATTTTGAAATGCTTGTTTAGCTCTGGTTTAGCTTCGATCTTAACCCAATTATAATTTATTCTGTTACTTGAAATTTTAAATTAAAAGTGAAGGATATTAAATGCTTATAACTTCCTGCAAATATATAATACTGTGGATGCTGGAAATCCGAAATAAAAACAGAAATCGCTGGAAATACTCAGCAAGTCAGGCAGCATAGTGACATGAGAAATTGATCTGAAATGTTGGGCTGGATTTTATGGCAGCAAATCGAGAGGGCCACCCTGTGCACTTACATAAAATGTGGTGCGATGATGTTGGGTCAGCAATCCAATATTATTTCACCAGTTTCCAATAATGCAGAAGGTGAATGGTACCAAGATCTGAAACCTGTCACCATTTTAATGAAACAGTTAACAGGCTAAAGATCTTGTTAAAGAGGAAAATGATTGCAATTATATGTTGGCCATTTTTCAGTACCCTTGTGTGTGAAAAACATTGAGAGTTATTTATACTAGGTATGAGCAGGCAGTACAGAAGTGGATGAAAAGACCAACAAACAGGATCATGGATGTATGTAGCAGCAGAGTCTGTTGCTGAAGATGGCAGTGCTTTGCCTAAGGGGACTTTATGCCTTCAGTTTTTCGAGGCTGTCATTACAAAACAAGAGATAGTGAGAGGGAAGGAGCCTGGAGAAAGAACTATCCTGGTGGGTAACGACTCCAGCAGAGGAACCAAACATTGCTGTCCCCGTAGAGATTGTATAGTCAAGAGGAAGCTCATCCACTGAGGAGGAAATGAAGAGAATGAGGCAGAAGAGAGGCCAGCTGTCCTGGACCAGGTGAGCCCTGTGGCCAGACCAAAGAGGGACCTGCTGCAGCAGAAGGCCAGAAAAAGACAGACAACAACGACAACAATATCCTGTGCAGAGCGTATACAGGTAAAGGTTGAGTTACCTTCAAGATTCAGAGCATCAGATTCTTCACATCTCTCCATGCAGACAGTGACCTCCCTTTGTGAATTGTTGGCTTGGGAGATCAGTTTAAATTGCGTTAGTGACCACCCTATGCATGACATTCCCAAGATGATTGTGATCTTGAACTCATGCATTTGGGGAACCAACTGGAGAACTTTCTGGCATTTCCAAAGATTCAGCTCACTATTGCATAAAAGTTGTTATGGATGCAATATTTAGGCGAGCAAGTGACTTCATCTCCTTCATCATCAATGATGTTCACTGAGCTGAGAGAGCAAAGGCTTTGCACACATTGCTGAATTCCCCAAAGTTCAAGGTGCAATAGATTGCGCATATGCGGCCGTCAAAGTTCCACCAGGCCATGAGCATTTGTCAGTCATAAAGGTTTTCATTCCTTCAATGTCCAACTCATATGATCATCATCAAAGATCGTACAGCCGTATAGTCACATTTCTTTCAGCATTAGGCATTCCCAAGTGCCACTAGTTTTCTATCCATTATAGCCATTTGAGGATTGGCTTCTTGGAGACAAGGGATAGCTGCTGAAGAGATGGCACATGACCTCAGGCCATCGGTATGCTCAAAATATGCATTCAATGCTTGGACCATGCAGGCAGCTCTCTGGCTTGCGTCTCACTATCAGTTGTGGTCTGCTGCACCAAACACAACTTGGCACTCTAGAGAGGGGTAGCCCTGGCATTAATGATCCAATGGAGTGAGTCCCTTCCTCTGAGTCTGAGGATGAAAAGAAAGTCATCATCAAGCCATGGGCCATCCATAGCCTGAGCTCATTTTTTCTGGTACTTGCAAGAGGAGATGACAATTCGAAACAGGAAATGCTGAAAATAGGTGGTCTTTTAGCCCTCTATGGAGAGTCAAATGAAGTTAAAGAATGGAATACGACTGTCTTTTTAAACACTTGCTATTCAGAAAGGGAATGGACAGGTGTGCTCAGATATTGTTTCCTCCCTGACAAGGGTCCTGAATGAGATATCACTGGCACAATAGCCCACGTAATGGAAAAAATGTTCTCATCTGCTGCTGCTCTGCTTTCTTCAAATAGTGCTGTCACAAAACATGGATTCCTTGTGAAGCAGTCACCAACCTGATATCAGGGTCACATCAAATGGGTGGCTATGACCACCTTGCATTTCACAACTGAACCTTGCTGCTGCTGAATGTCCCACCCTAGATGCCTGATTAGCGCAGAGCCTCATTCCTAGCCCTAATTGATCAACCAACCACCACGTGGCTGCTAATTGGCTGGCCCATGCTTTATTCACCGTGCTGAAATAGCGAGGTGGGACTGATTGGACTGTGCATTCACAGTTCTGCTTCTCTCGCCTCACTAGAAACTGTAAAATCTAGTCCCCCAACTGTTTTTCTCTTCATTGAAGCTACCCAGCTTACTGAATATTTTCAGCACTTCCTGATTTTATTTCTTTTCACTTCCTGGTTTGCATGTGTGAGTACCACAATGTGAAGTGCAGGAGTCTATCCAAAGAGAGAGAAGTATTACATGGTCATTGTAGGAGGTTCAATAATTGGGACAGAAACATCCTTTATAAGCAGGATTGAGAGTCCCCACATGGTATTTGTCTTCATAAGAACATAAGAAATAAGAGCAGGAGTAGGCCATCTAGCCCTTCGAGCCTGCCCCGCCATTCAATAAGATCATGGCTGATCTGTCGTGTCTCAGCTCCACATTCCCGCCCTCTTCCCATAACCTTTAATCCCCTTGCCTATCAAAAGCCTATCAACCCGCGTCTTAAATATATTTAACGAGGCAGCCTCCACCACTTCAACGGGCAGAGAGTTCCAGAGATTCACCACCCTTTGAGTGAAGAAGCTCCTCCTCAACTCCGTTCTAAACCGCCCCCCCTTTATCTTGAGGCTGTGCCCTCTAGTCCTACTGTCCTTTCTGAGCGGGAAGAGCCTCTCCACCTCTATCCTATCCATCCCATTCATCATCTTATATGTCTCAATGAGATCTCCCCTCATTCTTCTAAACTCTAATGAGTGCAAGCCTAGTTTATTCAGCCTCTCCTCATAGTTCAACCCCCTCAACTCTGGTATCAGCCTAGTAAACCTCCTCTGCACTCCCTCCAAGGCCAAAATATCCTTGCATAAGTGCGGCGACCAAAACTGCACACAGTACTCCAGCTGCGGCCTCACCAGTGCCCTGTACAGTTGCAGCAAGACCTCCCTACTTTTATATTCAGTCCCCCTCGCTATGAAGGCCAGCATCCCATTCGCCTTCCTGACCACCTGCTGCACCTGCAGGCTGGGTTTTTGCGACTCATGCACAAGGACCCCGAGGTCCCTCTGCACCGTCGCATGCTGCAGTTTTTCGCCACGTAAGTAATAGTCCTTCCTACCATTATTCCTACCAAAGTGGACAACTTCACACTTGCCAACATTAAATTCCATTTGCCAGTTCCTGGCCCATTCGCACAGCCTATCTAGATCCTTCTGCAAACTTTCCACACCCTCCGCACAATTTGCCGTTCCACCAATCTTGGTGTCATCAGCAAATTTCGACACCATACGCTCGGTTCCCTCCTCCAGATCATCTTTATAAATGGTAAATAGCTGAGGCCCCAGCACCGACCCCTGGGGCACTCCACTAGTCACCAACCGCCAATCCGAATAGTACCCATTGACCCCCACTCTCTGCCTCCTATTTGACAGCCAATCCTCTATGCACGCTAACACTCTACCCCCAACTCCATGTCCCCTGACCTTCTGTAATGATCTCTTGTGCGGCACCTTATCAAACGCCTTCCAAAAATCAAGAAACACCACATCCACCGGCTGTCCTCTATCCACCGCCTTAGACACATCCTCATAGAACTCCAATAAATTCGTCAGACACGACTTCCCCTTAACGAAACCGTGCTGCGTCTGCTCTATCAAACAATTCTCCTCAAGATGCCTTGCTATTTTCTCCTTGATCACAGATTCTAACATTTTACCTACAACAGACGTTAAACTAACAGGCCTATAATTCCCCGCCTTTTGCCTGTCACCCTTCTTAAACAATGGCATAACATTAGCCGTTTTCCAATCTTCCGGCACTTCCCCGGAATCCAGCGACGTTTGGAAAATAATCACCAAGGCATCCACTATCACCTCCGCCATTTCTTTCAGAACCCTTGGATGCATTTCATCCAGTCCTGGGGACTTGTCCACAATCAGTCCCTCCAGTCTTTTGAGCACTGCCTCTCTAGTAACAATAATGTCATTCAGGCCCTCCACTCCTCCCATCTTTCCATCGCTAACACCCAGCAGATTATTCACGTCCTCCTCCGTGAAGACCGAAACAAAAAAGTTATTCAAGGCCTCAGCCATTTTCCCATCCCCTACCACTAAGTCCCCCCTCTCATCCTCTAAGGGTCCAACGTTCACCCTAGCCAGCCTCTTCCTTTTTATATATTTATAAAAACTCTTGCTATCCTTTTTTATATTAAGCGCTAGCCCAGCTTCATAGTTTATCCTACCCTTCTTTATCAACTTCTTTGTCATTCTTTGTTGACATTTAAACCTCTCCCAATCCTCTTCTCGCCCACTACTCTTAGCTACTCTAAACGCATCCGCTTTTAATTTAACACTTTCCTTTACCTCCTTCGTTATCCACGGCTTATTATCTCTCCTCCTACAATCCTTTTTAACCATCGGAATAAATTTCTGCTGAGCACCAAGAAAGATCTCCTTAAAGATCCTCCACTGTTCCTCAGCAGACCTACCTTCCAACGCGCTCCCCCAGTCAACATTCGCCAATTCCTCTCTCATCCTATCGTACTCCCCTCTGTTCAAACAAAGGACACATGTCCGGGAACCCACTTTCTCCTTCTCCATCTGCATCAGAAACTCCACCACACAATGATCACTCTTCCCAAGAGGATCCTTCACCACAAGGTCCCTAATTCTACCTACCTCATTACGTAACACCAGATCCAAGATAGCTCGCTCCCTCGTCCGCTCCAACACACACTGTTCAAGGAAACTATCCCGGCAGCATTCCAAGAACTCTTCCTCAAGCCCACCGCGTCCAACATGGGTCGACCAATCAATATGTAGATTGAAATCCCCCATAATTATCGCCGTTCCATTCCTGCACGCCGCATTTATTTGCGCATTAACAGCCCACCCCACCTCCAGATCATTATTTAGGGGCCTATAGACGACACCCACCAGCGTCTTCCTCCCTTTGCTGTTCCTAATCTCTACCCACAACGATTCCACTTTCTGCTCTTTGGCTCCTATATCATCCCTTACTATCACCCTGATGCTGTCCTTAATCAGCAGAGCTACGCCCCCCCCTTTTTCCTCCCGCCTATCCTTCCTAAACACTTGATACCCCTGTACATTCAGTTCCCAGTCCCTGTCACCCTGCAGCCACGTCTCTGTAATGGCCACCAGATCATGTCCATTTGTGCTGATCTGCGCCACCAGCTCATTCACTTTATTCCGAATGCTTCGTGCATTCAGATAATGTGCCTTCATCCCAGCCTTCACCTGTACCCTATTTGCCGGATCGCCATCAACCTTACTCACGCCCCCTACTCCCTTTATTATTGGGACATCCTTGGCCTCTTCATGCTGCTACACTGCCAGGTGCCAAGGGTCAGTTGGCTTAGTTGGCTGGACAGCTGATCACTGATGCAGATCAACACCAACAGTGTGTGTTCAATTCCTGTACCAGCTGAAGTTAATCTTGCCGCTTGCTTGAGGTATGGTGATCCTCAAGTTAAATCACCAGCAGTCAAGTCACCACCTCAAAGGGGACAGCGCCCTATAGTCATTTGGGACTATGGCGACTTTACCTTTACCTGCCAGGCTGATGTATACCTTGCACAGATTCGATTAAAAAAAAGTTAAGGGGTGACTTAATAGATGCCTTTAAAATTAGTAAAAAGTTTTGATACAATGGATACAGAGAGAATGTTTTCTGTAGTGTCAAAGAGCATAACTGGAGGTTGTTAATCTAAGATAGTGACCAAGAAAATCAGAAGAATTCAGAAGAAAGTTCTTCATACAAATAGTGATGAGAATGTGGAACCTGCTACCACATGGACTGATTGAGGTGAGCTGTGCAGAAGAATTTAAGGGGAAGCTAGACAACCAGGAAAAAGGGAACAAAAGCTTACAACGGTACATTTAGACAAAGAAAATGGGAGGAGGCTCAAGGGGAGCATAAATACCGGCACGGGCTGGTTGAGCCGAATGGTTTATTTCCTGTGTAATCTTCTCTTCTAATTCTTTCAACTGTGATACATTTTCCAGTCGTTGTCATATTATTTTCCATTTTGGAAATGTTTGTCATTGTGTCAAGACTGTAGCTATTGGAATGTTTGGACATTTAACTTTAATTAAGTATAAATTTGTATGGACTGACTGACTTTAATTTTTCATAGTATTGTATTAAAGTCTGTATGTTCATGTTCTGTATGTATTCCGTGTTGGCTAACTGCCTATATCAGTTGGAAATTATTCCGACTGAGTGACTGAGAAATCCTTAAATTGTGGTATAATGTGTCCAATGCCTGTGCTTCACACGTATTAAAGAACTAAGGTGAACTTGAAAAAGAAAAAATGGCTTACATTCAAAGTGTGCAGTTCGTGACTCTAGGATGTCTGAAAATAGTTAACAGTCATTGAGGCAAATTTGAAGTAGTAATGTAATTTTGCTGGGAAGAAAGTGAGACTGGGGAATGGAGCTCTGGCAGGAAGGTAGAATGGGCCTTGGGATGGAGGTGAGCAAGTGACTGCAGATTGGGTTGTGGAATGGAGGCTGAAGGGAAGGAGGTCTTATTTTTCCTCCTTTGCCTACTCAAGGTAGCCGCTTGGTTCTCATAACTTCTCACATAAATACTGCTGGTACAAAACCATGATCAAAGATACTTAACTACAGGAATTCAACATTTCCAAGGGAAATACAATAACATCTGCAGACGTGGTTAGGATGTAGTATATTCAAATCTAGGTCACATTTAATTATGACTGAGTAATAAAATCAGTAGGTGAGCAATGCTGACTCATCTTAAATTATTGAAGAGCTTTAATGTTCTAACCAATCACCTTTTTCTATGAGCTAGACCATGTAGAAAAGTAAAAGTTAATACTGAAGATTCCAGACATGCCTTACTATTATACTTGTGTGGTCACAGATAAATAAAATGATTAAACACTGAACAGGCCAGATTTCAAAATAGTCCTGAAACTCAGCAGCTAGCATTTTATTGAATGAGCCAGACATTGTTGTAAGTGGCTTCACTGGGAAAGTTGGCTCGATTGCTAAACTATAATGCGAGGATCAGATGGACAATTCTAAAATTGCCTTGCTGTGGCTCTTAAAATAACCATTGAATGACCATTGACTCCATCAAATCCTTTCAAGCAATAGCAAGTGACATGTGCCAAATCATCCAAACTTCAGTGCATAGTTATGTCATGCAGATCACAGATAATTTGTTTGCATGAATTATTCAATTAATCCAATTCTCCCAGGAATACATGCAACAGAATTAAAAAACAGAACATTTCCTTGCACAAAAGACTTTCCAGGGACAGAAAGGAGAAGAGGTGGCAATCAATAGTAGAGAAAAGCCCAGGATAGGGTTCAGGTAACATATCTGCACAAAAATGTAATAGTTTTCCATTATGTGGGCTATTGTGCCAATGTACAGCAGTCGATTCCAAATCTGCCCTATTATCATGCCTCTTAAAAAAGTCTAATGCTAATGCCCAAAGCCATACGTCAGGTGCAATGAATACAATATTCTAGGTCCCCAATTATCTTATTCTGCATCCTCTCACATTCAAATAGCTCTCGCAGAAATCAAAATGGGAATCACAAGAAGGAATAAAAAGACTTGCATTTATAGCATTTTTATCACCCCAGATCCCCCAAATACTTCACAGCCAACGAAGCTACTGTTGAAAAGTAGTCATTTTTGTAATGTACAGAAGCAAGGCCATCAATTTATCAAAGTCCTAAAAATGGCGATAAGACAAACTGGGTCTAAACAGTTTTAGTGATGTTGATTCAGGGAACAATGTTGCTAGGACACTTGGAAAAATCTACTGTTCTTCACATAATGGAACCTTTTACATGGACTTGACAGAACATGTTTGGTCCATGGTTAATGTCTCTGACATCTAGCTGCTCCATTGATGTAGCAACTATTTGAGTGGTCATTTAGAGTCAAAAATAAAATTTTATTCAGTGAGTGGAATTTCTACATGATTAATGGTGTACAGGAGAAACCAATTTCCACTTTTTGAATATGGTGAAGTGGAGATGCTGCAGCATGCAGTATGCACAAGAAGGATTATTTTGTTTGGCATGGCAGGGCATTCTTCCTAGAGGGAAACAAACAAAATTCATGTGAGATGTGTCCAGTGCCCATAATATCTGCAAACAATTGAGAGAAAAGGATACAGAAAGAAAAATTTGAGAAAGCTGCCAGGGTAAGACAACTGAACAGTACCATTTATTGGATAAATGATCTAAGGATACAAAACATGGCAAAATCTTGTATCTTGTGAAGTACTTGTAATGCATGACTGTATTCCAGCTACAGTTTACAACAGGAGCTCTCGTGCCTATGATATTTCAGATTAACTCTATATAAATCACTCTGAAAGATATAGCTAGCAGTGCACCAGCTGCATCTCTACAATCATACAGGAAAGCTCCTTGACATTACAGATGATAAATCCAGGGAAATCTGCAGCAAAGTCCCCATTCATATAGGTGCTAATTTCAGCTGAAGTTACTCCTTTGAGCTAAACCAGCCATCGGTAGCAATCATGGAATCCCTACAGAAGAAGACCATTCGTCTCATCGAGCCTACACCCATAATAATCCCCTCAAAGCCGTATCCCTGTTAGCCAACTGTATTTACCCTGCTAATGCCCCTGACAATGAGAGCAATTTACCATGGCCAATCAATCTAACCCACACATCTTTGGAGTGTGGGAGGAAACTGGAGCATCTGAAGGAAACCCACACAGACACAGGGGGTTTGTGCAAACTCCCCACAGACAGTCATCCAAGGTAGGAATTGAACGCCGGTCCCTGGTGCTATGAGGTAGCAGTGCTAATCACTGCGCCACCATGCTGCCCAAAGTAGAAGTTGCGTTGCCTGGCTCCAACATTTTGGCATATTGGAGAGCAAGGTCCATCAATGCTACTTCTGTGGAATTTCTTCCATTCTATTAGCATTACTTTGGTGAAAAATTGCATTTGTGCTAAATTTCTGACAAAGTGATTAAGTTTGAGAAACACGAGGAACATTTCTGGCTTATGTGTTGGACTTCATAGACCTATTGCTGTTCCAGGTCTGTCTTCACTGATCATGCTGATATGATGCTTGCCTGCAGGATCATGGCTAGTAGGAATGGATGAGTTTGATGTCTAGGAGGGCAACTCCACCTTTCCTGCACCCTCCCTGCACTAAATGTGCTATTCAGAAGGTGGGACCATCAGCTACTGCGGCCATAAATATTGTAAATGCAGTTGCAGGGCCATCTCAAGTGCCAGCATAAGGAGGTGCAATGTCACCTTAATCCCAGGAAGTTCTTTGTCAAACCCTGTAGCTAGATGCCATGCTTGTGATCAGATAGATATCAGATATAGTGCTTTGTGGAAATAAATTGCTAATACTATTACACCTATAGGATTAGAACTTTTCTGATTCTTCAGAGTAAGATAGCAGCACAGCAAAAGATAAGCATGGTTGATCTATAGGCAATTCAGTGGACAATGTTGGACAACTTCATTTACTTTCGTCTACACCGTTAGCTCTAGTATCCCTCAAGCCTCCTCCTATTTCCATCCACATGTTGCCCCTTGCAACTTCATTGGAAGTCAATTAGTTTTCACCCCGCTCTACCTTGTCATCACCTCTCTACACCTTCATAGTTGGTAAATTATCAGTACTGGATGAACAGAAATTACCTCCAAATGAATATTGAGAGGACTGAAGCCACTGTTTCGATCACCACTCCAAACTTCAATAAGAACATAAGAAATAGGAGCAGGAGTAGGCCATCTAGCCCTTCGAGCCTGCCCCACCATTTAATAAGATCATGGTTGATCTGAAGTGGATCAGTTCCACTTTCCCGCTTTCTCCCCATAACCCTTAATTCCCCTGTCTATCAAAAACCTATCTACCCATGACTTAAATATATTTAGCGAGGTAGCCCCCACCACTTCAACGGGCAGAGAATTCCAGAGATTCACCACCCTTTGAGTGAAGAAGTTCCTCCTCAACTCTGATCTAAACTGCGCGCCCCCCCCGCATCTTGAGGCTGTGCCCTCTAGTCCTACTATCCTTTCTAAGCGGGAAGAATCTCTCTACCTCTACCCTATCCATCCCCTTTATTATCTTATACGTCTCTATAAGATCCCCCCTCATCCTTCTAAACTCCAATGAGTACAGACCTAGTCTATTTAGTCTCTCTTCATAGTCCATTGATCCCTAGCTATCAACTCCACCCCTCTCGCCTAGCAACAATCTAAGATTAGGCCCATTTGTTTGCAACCTTGATGTCACATTTGATCCCAAGATGAGCTTCTAACCTCATATTTATATCATCATTATGCTGCCCATTTCCATATCCGTAACTTTGGCCCTGTCTCTGTTCATTTGCTGCTGAAATCCTCATTCATGCTTTCGATACATCTAGATTCGACAGTTCCAATGTTTTCCTGGCTGGTCTCCCGTATTCTACTTCCCATAAAATTGAGATCATCCCAGTCGTTGTTGTCCACATCTTATCCCTTGTTAAAGTCTGTTTCACTATCACTCCTGTCACCTCCTAGAATTTGGGAAAGGGTGGGGTCTTTTGATCAAAGGGGCTCAGTGCCTGATTGAGAGACTGAACATCAAGGAGGTGGGGAGGGGGTGCACTGAGAGGCACCCTCCTACAGTAGCTGTTGACCTAACTGCACCCCTCTTCCACGACCTTTACCCCACAGAATCACCCCTGTTCCTCTCAGATATTAGCTATTCTGGAAACTCATGGTAGGTGGAATTTCAACCACTGTCAAGTATTGATTAAGCTTTTGGAAACTTAAATAACTTTTCACTGTTAATAAATGAGTATTGAGTGTGAGTGAGAGGGACGATGGTGGTTCAGATGGCAGAGTGGTGTGTGCCAGGATGGATCAAAGGAATCAGCTAGTCGAAGGGTTAGGGGAGAAGAGATCAGCTGAGGCCATAGAGAGCTTGAAATTGCAGGGGCAGGATTCCCTCTGAGTTGATGCCTGTCCTGACATTTTGCACTGGAGTGCGCAGAGTCTTAAAAGGGAAGTCTACCACTTTGCAAGGGGCTGGGGTGAGTGAGATATCTCTCAGTGCATTAATTATGTATTCTTGTAAATAGCAATAGGAGATCAGTGCATGGGCAATGGCAGTCATCAGCCGGCTTCCCAGCATGAATAGACTCCATCCATTCCCCCTACCAACAAGAATCACACTTTGCCTCATTCTTTTTCTCTTAAATGGCATAGGATCATGTCTGAGAGCTTGCTCAAAAAATGAGCGCGATTCTCTCCCATTTTGATGCTTGTTTGGCACTTTTTTTTTGTTAAGATCAAAAATACCGTAAGTACCAAAAGATTAGGATCTGGAATGTACTACTTGAAAGTGTGGTGGAGGCAAACATAATTGGCACTTTCTAAAGGGAGATGAATAAGCAGTAGAAGGATAAAATAATTGCAGGTCTAAGGAGAATAAGAGGGGGAATGGGACTTGCTGAGATGCTCTTGCTGAGCTTATACAGTGACAACAGGCCAAATGGCCTTCTGCTGTGCTGTAATCATTACATGATTGTGTGATTTTATAATTGGATTCAGATATCCAACACCCTCGATTATTGGAAGATGTGTTCACATGATACTTGAAGTGAACTCCTTCTTTTTGACTCATACAGCTTATAAAAGCAGCATACTGTGGCAAGGATTTTTTTTGAATTATGCTTTAAAAGCTTTATTTATTAATCACAAGTAGGCTTACATCCACACTGCAATGAAGTTTCTGTGAAAATCCCCTAGTCGCCACACTCCGGCACCTGTTCGGGTACACTGAGGGAGAATTTAGCATGGCCAATTCACCAAATTGGCGCATCCTTGGACTGTGGGAGGATATCAGAGCACCCAGAGAAAACCCATGAAGACATGGGGAGAACGTGCAGACTCCACACAGTGACCCAAGCCAGGAATCGAATCCATGTCTCCGGTGCTCTGAGGCAGCAGTGCTAACCACTGTGCCACCCTGCCGCCCTCTGAATATTCTATCCTGTCACTGTGGCAGCCATAAAGCAGTATTTAACAATAAATTCTGTTGAGCAGAAACTTCCAAAGCAAAATTGTGGTGAAGATTAACCTTTCAGACAATAGCTAGAAAAGTTTGTGCTTGAAATAAAATGATGGCGTCTTGAATTTTTACTGAAAAGAGGATGGTCCAGGCTTTCAGAAAACGTTTTCAAACTCTGATTTAATTTCAAGAGAAAGAAATAATTTGGTGTGTGTTCACTAGAACAGCAAGTACACATGGATGTTGCAGTAAGTGCACTTCTGGGAAAAGTGCAAGTGGATATCTTTGAGATAGTATCCAATGAAAAATTCTAACTATGCTTTTGTTTTTCTGCTCTTTAGGCTCTTTCATGAAAATGAGTACAATGACCTTTGCCAGAGAAATTATCTTTAGTCTGGGAAGTATAATAAAATGATTCAGTAATGTGGTTTTGTTATAGGGTCCGATATTGTACAGCTTCCTTTGAATAATTATCTTATTTCGGGCAGTCTGTGAATGCATTTGGTGAAGAGAACAGTTTTGTAGTTGTATTGAATACAGTACCATTTCATTTTGTATTAAAGCATTATAACAGGAAACTTTTGTCTGTTTAAATAGCATTCCAACAACATTAAGTTATGAAACAGTGAGTATTTTATGGTTCTGCATTAATGCAATGATGGAAAATGAATGTGAAACCACAACCGTTTTGTGCCTGGAATCAAACTGATATTGCTTATAGAGAGTTGAAAGATACAGGATGGATGTTGGTCTCCCAGCAGTAAAGATAGGAAATAGATGGGACAAGAGCCACAGCTACATAGAGGAGTGAGTGGGTAACCCATCTCAGCTTCTGCATTACCCCAGACTGAGAGACACTTCCAATGCAAAACAGGTACACCAGAGGCAACTCACTGATTACCAACAGTTCTTAAAGGGCTGCAGTAGCTTATTGACAAAGTACTTTTTAGTGAGTTAGAAAGAGATTATCACCAACAGCCAAATAAAGAACATCTGATTTTTGAATGTAAGTTGAGTGATCCTGATCTTAAACATGAACCATGCATCAACTAACTGCACCATTTGCTAATGAACTCACAAACCATCACTGGCTCACCACCACTGTTGAAAATTACAATTTGGGTTAAATTTTGGATCAGTGAAGCTCATGCTGTTACTATCATCACGTTCATTCTGATTGAGAGAGGTAGTTTACTGGACGAACACAGTCTCCAATTGATTTAATAAGTTTTATTGTACAAGGCTACTGCAATGCAGAATATGTTAATTTTTACCATAAGCAACACCATGGGAAATCTCTAACTTGCAAATTTTTGAGTTACTCAGACTGCAGAAGTCAGACTTCAAAGTATAGAAAACAACAGGAAAATAAAACACCTCATTGTAGAGCGTTTCGTGCAGGTTTCTTCTGATTGTAAGTTTACAACTGTCTGTCACTTTGCAAAATTGACACGTTAACTGCAATTAACTTAAGTGTTATCTTAACCCAGTGGTTTTACTTGTGCCTCTAAATTAGAAAGTTATGGATGAAGATTCTCCGTCAGGACTTGATCACATAATTTAGTCTGACACAGTACTGTACCAAGGAAGAGCTGATTGCTAGAGGCAATTTAAAAAAAATAATTATTTCAGAGGAACTTTTAAAATGAGACCTCATCTGATACTTTAGGTGGATATAAAAGATCCCATAGCATTTCCTTCAAAGAAGAGCAGTGAGTGTTTGTGGAGCCTTAATGTAGCCAATGTCTGCAAGTGTGATTGGGAAGCAGGGAGAATATGGATCAAGTGAAAGGGTGGATCGCACCAAGATTTGGGGTAAGGGTGGTTGAAGTGGGCTCTGAAACACATGACAAGGATTGCTGCTGTGGAAATACACAGAAGGGGCTAGGGTGTTGGAAAACCCATTGATGGAGGGCTAGTGTAGTATATTTTTATTCTAGTAGTTCTTCCAGCTCAAAAGGCAGGAAAGAGTTTGGGAATACTTGCAGTGGAGCCTTTTGAGGGCCTGAGACTGGCGGCATTTAGGAAGGAAAAGGAAACAGAATAGTTCACACTAACGTAATAAAGGAAATGAAATAAAATTGATTGAATCCACTTTAGAGTGTCGGATTAGGAAAGACAGCTATCACAAATTTGATGCAAAATTATCAACATTGGCAATGAACCAGGAACTGCAAGTACCCATAACTACTGATCCACCAGAAAGATAGAAAATATACGCAGCAGCTGGCTACTGTGAGAAGAAATGTTTGTCATTAGAATGTCAGGTAGAGAAGAGCTTGTATCCGCTACATAAATCGAGCAGGAGATTAGGTACTGGACAGAGTCAGCGAAGTACTATCTGAAAAAGGCTGCAAGAATGAGAGAGATAGATCAGGAAAGCTGTCATGAGGGAATAGGACAGCATGTGAGTGGAGATTTGAAGTATGGATGACCACTTTGCGTGTGCAGCCTACAGGAATTTTACTTGCAAATTTATTTTCTTTAACATTATAAATAGTTTTGTTACAAATAATTGATCGGTAAAACATTTGAGTTGTGATCATCTCCTTTCTGGAACGTGTATAGGTTATTTAGATATGTGTCAAGAATCATAGAAACCCTACAGTATAGAAAGAGGCCATTCGACCCATTGAGTCTGCATCGACCACAATCCCACCCAGGCCCTACTCCCATTTCCCTACATATTTACATATCTACAGAGAGGAGCTACGTGATAAAAGGTAGACCGATTAGGAGTATAGAAATACGGAGGGACCTGGGAGTGCAGGTTCACAAGTCTATGAAGGTGGCGACACAAGTAGAGAAGGTTGTGAGGAAAGCTTATGGAGTGCTAGCCTTTATAGGAAAGGGTATAGAGTATAGGAGCTGCCGTCTAATGCTTCAGTTGTACAGAATGTTGGTTAGACCGCATTTGGAGTACTGCGTCCAGTTCTGGTCACCTTACTACTGGAAGGACGTGGAGACTCTGGAGACAGTGCAGAGGAGGTATACCAGGATGTTGCCTGGCATGGAAGGACTGAGTTACAAGGAAAGGTTGGAGAAACTGGGACTTTTCTCCTTGGAAAGACGGAGATTAAGGGGGGACATGATAGAGGTATATAAAATACTGAAGGGAATAGATAGAGTCAATAGTGGTAGGCTGTTCCCTAGATTGGGGACAATTACGAGAGGTCATGATCTAAGGGTGAGGGGGGAGAAGTATAATTTGGATGTGAGAGGAAGGTTCTTCACGCAGAGGGTCGTGGGGGTATGGAACGCGCTACCGAGTAGGGTGGTGGAGGCAGGCACGTTGGACTTGTTTAAGGTTTACTTAGATAGACACATGAGCGAAACAAGGATGGAGGGTTATAGTAGAGGGTATTAAATAGAGTCAGAGCCTCGGGAGACACCGGAAATGTAGACTTACATGTTAACGTTTTTGTCTTTTTATTCTGCAGGTGTCGGTCCACCTCGTTGTCAAACGAGGGGCATGCACACGGTGGGTCGTGCGTGGGCTGCTCCTGGAGGTTCCGGGAGTGGCCTAGTACTTCGTGTCGGTGTGTGTGCTTGATCCTGGACCGGTAGATGGGCGCCGCAACAGCTCGGTGACTAGCACTGCTAGCTGTGCAGATACATGGATTTGGGCCTGTGTCTGTGGGAGTTTGTGCATTCTCCCTGTGGTTGCGTGGGTTTCCTCCGGGCGCTCCGGTTTCCTCCCACACCCCAAAGATGTGCTCTTAGGCTGATTGGTTTTACCAAATTGACACTATTCTCCCCTGAATCTGGCTAAGTCAGGGGTTCTATTTGTAGATACGCAGGGTAGAATAGGTGTAGGGTGATGCGGCGGCGCGGGCTTGTTGGGCCGAAGGGCCTGTTTCCCGTGCTGGGTTGTTCTTTGTTCTTTGTACCCCAAAGATGTGCTCTTAGGCTGATTGGTTTTACCAAATTGACACTATTCTCCCCTGAATCTGGCTAAGTTAGGGGTTCCACTCACATACACACAGGGCAGGGTAGGTGTAGGAGGATGTGGCGGCGCGGGCTCGTTGGGCCGAAGGGCCTGTTTCCCGTGCTGGGTTGTTCTTTGTTCTTTGTTCCCTCTAACCTATGCACCTCAGGACACTAAGGGCAATTTTTAGCACGGCCAATCAACCTAACCCACACATCTTTGGACTGTGGGAGGAAACCAGAGCACCCAAAGGAAACCCATGCAGACACGAGGAGAATGTGCAAACTCCACACAGACAGTGACCCAAGTTGGGAATCAAACCCAGGTCCCTGGAGCTGTGAGGCAGCAGTGCTAACCACTGTGCTACCGTGCTGCCCAAATCTTGTCCTGATCTTTTCTGTCATCCATGACAAGTTGTGTTGCAGCAGATCCATTATCAAATTTAATTTCAATTGTTGTTTTCCCCTTATACTGATATTCTTGCGAAGTGCTCCAATGAGTGGACAACAAGACATTTCCATGTGTCTCCTTTTTTCAGCAATTCTCAAATTTCTTTTTGTTGGAAGTGGTTCAGAGGAATTTTACTAGATTGATACCTGGAATGAGTGGGTTGCCTTATGAAGAAAGGATGGGTGGACTGGGCTTGTTTCCAATGAAATTTAGAAGAGTGAGGGGTGATTTGATTGAAGTATATACGATTCTGAATGGTCTTGACAAGGTGGACATGAAAAGGACATTTCCTGGTGTGGGTGAGTACTCATTTTGGGGTCTCCCTTATAGTAAAAAGTCTGACAACACCAGGTTTTAGTCCAACCTATTTATTTGATAATATACTCACAAGCTTTCGGGGTTAGCCCCTTCGTCAGGTGAATGGAGAGTTCTGGCCTCAGACAGAGCATATGAAGCACAGACAGTTTAGAGATTACTGATTAGAATGCGAATCCTTACACCTAACCTGCTGTTCAAGACCTGAAGTGGCTGATAATGTGAGTGGAAGGAGCACTGATCACAGTTTAAAGAGATGTGTATTGTCTCCAGACAGTACAGTAAGTGAGGTTTTGCAAACCCAGGCAAGTCACGGGGGTTACAGATAGTGCGACATGAACCCAAGATCCCTGTTGAGATCGTCCTCATGTGTGCGGAACTTGGCTATCAGTCTCTGTTCAGCGACTCTGCGCTGTCGTGTGTCGTGAAGGCCGCCTTGGAGAATGCTTACCCGAAGGTCAGAGGCTGAATGCCCGTGACCACTGAAGTGTTCGCCAACAGGAAGGGAACAGTCTTGCCTGGTGATTGTCGAGCGATGTTCATTCATCCGTTGTCGTAGCGTCTGCATGGTCTCCCCAATGTACCATGCTTCGGGACATCCTTTCTTGCAACGTATCAGGTAGACAATGTTGGCCGAGTTGCAAGAGTATTTACCATGTACCTGGTGGATGGTATTCTCACGTGTGATGATGGTATCCATGTCGATGATCCGGCATGTCTTGCAGAGGTTGCTGTGGCAGGGTTGTGTGGTATTGTGGTATTGTGGTCACTGTTCTCCTGAAGGCTGGGTAGTTTGCTGCGAACAATGGTCTGTTTGAGGTTGTGTGGTTGTCTGAAAGCAAGAAGTGGGGGTGTGGGGATAGCCCTGGCGAGATGTTCGTCTTCATCAATGATATGTTGAAGACTCCGGAGAAGATGTCGTAGCTTCTCCGCTCCGGGGAAGTACTGGACGACGAAGGGTACTCTGTCCACTGTGTCCCGTGTTTGCCTTCTGAGGAGATCGGTGCGGTTTTTCGCTGTGGCGCATCGGAACTGCCGATCTATGAGTCGAGCACCATATCCTGTTCTTATGAGGGCATCTTTCAGCGTCTGGAGGTGTCTGTCACGATCCTCCTCATCTCAGCAAATCCTGTGTATACGGAGGGCTTGTCCATAGGGAATAGCTTCTTTAACATGTTTAGGATGGAAACTGGAGAAGTGGAGCATTGTGAGATTGTCTGTGGGCTTGCGGTACAGTGAGGTGCTGAGGTGACCGTCCTTAATGGAGATGCGTGTGTCCAAGAATGCAACTGATTCTGGGGAATAGTCCATGGTGAGTCTGATGGTGGGGTGGAATTTGTTGATATCATCATATAGTTGTTTCAGTGATTGTTCACCATGAGGCCAAAGGAAGAAAATGTCATCGATGTATCTAGTGTACAGCATCGGTTGAAGATTCTCTAATCTCTAAACAGTAATCTCTAAACTGTCTGTGCTTTATATGCTCTGTCTGAGGCCAGAACTCTCCATTCACCTGACGAAGGGGCTAACCCCGAAAGCTTGTGAGTATATTATCAAATAAATAGGTTGGACTAAAACCTGGTGTTGTCAGACTTTTTACTGTGTTTACGCCAGTCCAATGCCAGCATTCCCACATCTCCCTTATAGGACAGAGGTGTAAATTGTTTTCTCTGAGGGTTGTGCGACTTTGAAACTCTGCCTCAGACAGAGGTGAAAGTGGGTCATTGTATATTTTTAAGGCGATAGGTTCTTGTTAGGCAAGCAAATCAAAAGTTATTGCAGGTAGATGGGAGTGTGGAACTTGAAACATGAACAGATCAGTTATGATCTTATTAAATGACAGCAAACTTGAGAGGCCTATCGACCTACATCTGCTCTTAGTTTATATGTTTATATGAAACCATCTGATTTTACAAGTCTCATACAATTTAATTTGTTCCAGTCTTTGTTCACACATTTCTCCCTTTCTCTTCTGAAGACACTGATGTACAGATGTCAGGTACTTGTTGGTAAAAATTGAAAAGTCAGAAATTGCAAACTTGTCCAGTCTATCACTACTTACATCCATTACTCTTCTGATTCCCACTGTCATATTAAAATTTTCAATTTCCTAGTCTGAGCTGTCTCCTCTTTCCCATGGATGTCCAATTTCTCTACATCTTCATTCCCCGGCAGATTAGTATCTTCCTTTTGCGTGGAGATCTAACCAGTTTCCATCGACTATCAGCCTCCTACATCTGGCTGAATATGCTTTTTTATTGAACAGTTTCTCTTTTAACTCATCTCATTTCCTCTAAATAAAAGGTGTTGTTGTGGGTACTTGCATGAGTCCTAGCTATGCCTTCTGTTTTGTAAGATATGTCAAACATTTCTTGTTCCAGATCTATGCCGAAGCCCCCTCCCTCAACTCTTTTTTTCCAGTACAATCATGAGTGCATTGATGCTATATTCTGCTCCCATCCTGAATTGGAGAACTTCATCAGTTTTGTTTCCGATTTCCACCCATGTCTTATTTTCACATGCCCCCATCTCTGACTCTTCCCTTCCTTGACTTCTTTGTCTTCATTTTTAGTGACAAGCTACCAACTAACATTTACTTTAAACTTACTGATTCTCCCAGCTATCTTGACTACACTTTCTCACACTCTACAACCTGTCATGACTCCATTCCATCATCCCACTTCCTCTGTCTCTGTCATATCTGTTCTGAAGATGCAATCTTACACAATAGTTCTTCTGGGGTGTCTTTTTTTTTCTTAACCATAGATGCCTCCCCCCTCCCCCCTCAGTTGAGAAGACTCCTGAATATGTCCACCACACTTCTGCGCTCACTTTTTCCCTTTTCCCCCAAAACTAAAGTAGAATTCTGCTTGTCCACACTTGTCCATATTAATCAGGTCATTTTCTACTATTTCCACCACCTCCAGTGTGATGCTATCACCAAACACATCTGCACCAACCCCCCCACCCTGTCCCCACCCCCCTCCTGTTTCAGCATTATGAAGGGATCAATCCCTCTATGATATCCTGGTTCACTCTTCAGTCACCCCTAGCACCCTGTCTCTTTCCTTTGGCACATTTCCATGCAAATGCAGGAGGTGTAACACCTGTCCTTCTACCTTCCCTCTCTTTACTGTCCAAGGCCCCAAATATTCCTTCCAGGTGAAGCAGCAATTTACTTGCACTTCTTCCAACCTAGTTGTCACTGCTCACAATGTGGTCTCCTCTACACTGAAGAGGCGCACCACAGATTGGGTGACCGCTTTATGGAACACTTCAGTTCAGTCCACGTGCATGACCCAAAGTTTCCAGAAGCCTTCCATTTTAATTCTCTACATTGCTCACACGTTGACATCTCCATCCTCGGTCTAGTGCATTGTTTCAGTGAATCTCAACATAAGCTTGAGGAACTGCACCTCATTTTTCAGTTAGGCATTTTACAGCCTTCCAGGGTCAACATTGAGTTCAACAATTTCAGAGCATAATCACTGCCCCATCTGTGTTTCCTTTGTGTGTTCTGGTTTTTCTCTTTTTATTTGATTTCAGACAGGAGGGCACCTTTTCCATGCATGTCCTTTGTTTCTTTGCTTCTTTTCTTGCCCCATCTCCATTCTCCTTGGCCCTGGAGAACTAACTCTTTTGTTATTTAAGCTCCCTTGACTTTTATCCTATCACAGATCTATCTTCTTTTTGATCTTGTTCCAGCCACCCATTGCTCAAAACCTATTACATTTCTGTAAGTTTTCCCAGTCCTGAGGAAAGGTCACAGACCTGAAACATATGTTCTGTGTCTTTCTCCACAGACATCGCCAGACCTGCTGAGTATTTCCAGTATTTTCTGTTTTTCTATCTGTTGGTACAGCATGGGTGAGGAGAAATTGAGCACAACTGAAATTATTCCTGTCTACACAGAAAATCTTTACTCACAACAAAAATTCAGAACTGTTACTATGAGCAATGTTCCCCTAGACCTTGCTCACTTCAGTGCCATTTTGAGCTGCACACAAGTTTCTACAAGGGAGTAAATATAAAGAATAGAATAGTTTCAGTGGCCTCACTCATACCAAACCGTAAAATTCCACCTGAGGTCAGTGGACCTTCCCATTGGTCGGCCTCACCCGCTTCGTTTCCCATGGTGGGCAGGTTGGTAAAATTCCAGCCAATGTCTCCGATGGGCATAGATTAATGGAAAGAAGAGAAAGTGACTCCAGATATGAAACCATAGAATATTCTGAAGGTTCATAAAATAGAACATAAATACCGTGAAAAACATGATGACAAAAAGAAAAACGTGTCCTGCTTCAGATTTGCATTATTTAAAAGAAGGAATTAATATGCCAGTTTGATTACTAGTTTTTAGTTCTACAATGAAGCATTGAAATTTATTGCTAATTGAAGCTATATGTCCAAACACAATATGTCATCACAACAAAAATAGTTTGAGGTGGTGCACAATTCATCAAGGAATAAGAGATATTTGACAAGTCTGGAATTTTTGATTTTATCTTTTTGAAATGTTGCTGCAGTCAAAATGAAGTCTATTTACCCCATTAGATTACAAAATTAAAAGCAGATGTTCTGTCCTTGGAAATGTTGACGATTGAGAATAGATTTCCCATTTAGGGGACAAGAGTTTAAACGTAATAATGTGTGATTGAGTCGTAGAGGTTTGCAGCGTGGAAACAGGCCCTTCGGCCCAACTTGTCCATGCCGCCCTTTTTTTTCTAAATCTCTAAGCTAGTCCCAATTATCCGCATTTGGCCTATATCCCTTTATACTCATCTTACCTACGTAACTGTCTAAATGCTTTTTAAAAGACAAAATTATACCCACCTCTACGACTACCTCTGGCAGCTTGTTCCAGACACTTACCACCCTCTATGTGAAAAAATTGCCCCTCTGAATACTTTTGTGTCTCTCCTCTCTCACCTTAAACCTATGTCCTCTAGTTTTAGACTCCCCTACCTTTGGCAAAAGATAATGGCTATCTAACTGATCTAGACCCCTCATTATTTTTTAGACCTCAATCTAATTTTAGATCATCCCTCAGTCTTCTGTGTTCCAGAGGAAAAAGTTCCAGTCTATTCAGCATCTCCTTATAACTCAAACCATCAAGTCCCGACAGTATCCTACTAAATCGTTTCTGAACTCCTTCTAGTTTAATAATATCCTTTCCATAATAGGGTGACCAGAACTAAGACCAGGCTAAGTTAGGGGTTCCATTCGTAGACATGCAGGGTAGAATAGGTGTAGGGTGATGCGGCGGCGCGGGCTCCTTGGGCCGAAGGGCCTGTTTCCCATGCTGAGTTGTTCTTTGTTCTTTGTTCTTTGTAACTGTACACAGTATTCCAAGTGTGGCCTTACCAATGTCTTGTACAACCTCAACAAAATTTCCCAACTCCTGTATTCAATGTTCTGATTAATGAAACCAAGCATGATGAATACCTTTTTCACCACTCTGTCCACCCGTGACTCCACTTTCAAGGAGCTATGGACCTGTATCCCTAGATCTCTTTTCTCTGTAACTTTCCCCAATGCTCTACCATTAATTGAGTAAGTCCTGCCCTGGTGCAATCTACCAAAATGCATCACCTTGCATTTATCTAAATTAAACTCCATTTGCCATTTGTCAACCCACTGGCCCAATTGATCAACATCCCATTGCAATCCGAGATAATCTTCTTCACTGTCCACAATGCCACCAATCTTGATGTCATCTGCAACCTTACTAACCATATCTCCTATATTCTCATCCAAATCATTAATATAAATGACAAGTAACAGTGGGCTCAGCGCTGGTCCCTGAGGCATACGGCCTCCAGTTTGAAAAACATCCTTCTACAACCACCCTCTGGCTTCTGTCATCAAGCCAATTTTGTATCCATTTAGCTATCATTAACATGTGCAAATTTTGTATCCATCATTAACATGTGCAAAGCCTGGGAGAAAGGAATACACAACGAGTGCTGCAGTTTACAGCTGTTAAAACCCCATCAATCAAGATATAGAAACTATTGAATTATTTCATTGTTTCTTTCAAAAGGAATGGCTATAACATGACACTAAGCACTTATATTTTAAAAGGAAAGTTCTGGTTTCCATTTTTCAGCTCTGTTGTAAATGCATGAAACTCCATGGGTGAACTCGAAATCATGCTATCCACATACATACATAGTGCAGAAGAGGTCATTTGGTCCATCGAGTCTGCACCGACTGACAGAATATCATATCCAGGCCCTCTCCACTGCCCTATCCCTCTATTCCAACAAATTTACCATGGATAATCCATCTAATTTACATATTTTGGGATACTAAGAAGCAATTTAGCATAGCCAATTCACCTAACCTGAACATTTTTGGTCTGTGGAAGGAAACCAGAGCACCTGAAGGAAACCCATGCAGACGTGAGGAGAATGTGTGCAAACTCCATACAGACAGTGACCCAAGACCAGAATTGAATCCTGGTCCTTGGAGTGCTGAGGCAGCAGTGCAAACCACTGTGCCACCCTTACAATATGTAATCGCGAAGATAATGTGAAAGAGGAAACTTGACTGTTCCATTGAAGCAACCTGTTCACAAGGTCATAAGGTAATTGTTCATGAGGAAAGTTATTCAATGTATCTTCTTTCAGTTTTCTTGGCAACCCACTATTACCACATCCAATTGTCTTTTAAATTATTCCAAGATTCTCACCTTTACTGTTGTATTCAGGAAGTGCATTCTATGTGTTGATCACTATGTGTATGAAGATCATGATATCGGTCCTATATTGTCCTTTTGCCAGTTTGAATCTGTGGTTTTGTTCTCTACTTTTGCAATTTAGTTTAAAGCGATCAGCCAGATGTAACTTTTCCATACCATTTACTAGCTTGTATGTATATATAACATAAACTCCCAGACATTTCCTTTTAGGGTTAAACATCTCAAGTCTCTCAAGTATTTCCGCTTAACAAAGATCTCTAATACTAGGAATCACTCCTGTATTGTCAAGAGGCTTCAGACTTTGTTAAGAATAAAAGGTATTTATTGATAAGAGAAACTAGGTAGGGGGGTTTGCAGCACCAGGCTGTCTTGGAGCAGTCTACCCAGTTGCTCTGGCCCTTATGCTCACTACATGGCTCCCAGATGTATTCTGCCTGACTTCACCCCAGTGGTGTGATCACTTACTCTCAGTTCCCATTAGTTCCTCAAGTCAGGTGACTCTGTTCTGCTGTGCTGTCCTAAAGAGACAGACATAAACAACATAAGACTCAAGTGCAGTTTGGCCAGAGCACTATAAATTTGCTACCAAAGTGGATAACCTCACATTTCTCCACATAAGTGGGCTGCTTTGTTCTGGATGGTGTCAAGCTGCTTGAGTGTTCATAGACTCCTACAGTGCAGAAGGAGGCCATTTGGCCTATCGAGTCTGTACTGACCACAATCCCACCCAAGTCCTTTTCCCCATAACCCCATGCATTTACCCTAGCTAGTCCCCCTGACACTAAGTGGCAATTTAGCTGGCCAATCCACTTAACCCACACATCCTTGGATTGTTGTTGGAATTGCACTCGTTCAGGCAAGTGTCACACTCCTGACGTGTGTCTTGTAGATGATGGACAGGCTTTGGGGAATCACAAAGTAGTATATTCCTCAGAATTCCAAAACTCTGACCTGCTCCCATATCCACAGTATTTGATATGGTTGATCCAGTTCAAGTAATTCCCAGGATGTTGATAGTATGGGGTTCAGTGATCAAAGTGACTGCTAGGGTGAAATGGGTGCATTCTCTCCTGTTGGAAATGATCATTGCCTGGCATTTGTGTGGCGCGAATGTCCCTAGCACTTGTCAGTCCAAGTTGAATGATGTCCAGTTCAACTGCATATGGCCTGCTTCAGTATTTCAGGAGTGTAAAAGGTGCTGAGCATCATGTAAATATCAGAGAACATCCCCGCTTCTGACCTTATGATGGAGGGAAGGTTATTGGTGAGGCAGCTGAAGCTGATTGAGCATAGGTCACTTCCCTGAGGAACTTTTGCAGTCCTGTTCAGGGACTGAGATGATTAACCTCAAAATCAACAACCATCTTCTTTTGTGTTAGGTATTCCCTCAAACAGTGGAGAGTTTTCCACCTGATTCCCAGTGACTGCAAAGTTATTAGCACTCCTTCATGCCACACACAGTCAGATGCTGCCTTGATGTCAAGGGCAGTCACTCTCACCTCATTTCATGAGTTCAACTCTTTTGCCCATGTTTGGACTGAGGCTATAATGAGGTTAGGATCTAAGTGGCTCTTCCCAAACTCAAACTGAGGATCAGTGAGCAGGTTATTTCTGTGTCAGTGTTGCTTGATCGCATTCTCAGTGGCATCTTCCATCACTTTGCTGATGATCAAGAGTAGACTGATGAGGCCATAATTAGTCAGGTTGGATTAGACCTGCTTTTTGTAGACAGGACACACCTGGACAATTTGCCACTGGGTGGATGCCAGTGTTGTAGTTGTGCTGGAATAGGTTGGTTTGGGGTTTGGCTAATTCTGGAGAACAAGTCTTCAATACTATTGTAGCAATGTTGCCTTATCCAGTGCCTTCAGCTTTTTCTTGATATGATGTGGAACAAATTGAATTGGCTTAAGGCTGGCCTGTGTGATGCAGAGAACCTCAGAGGAGGCTGAAATGGATATCCATTCAGAACTTCCGGCTAAAGATGACTGCAAATATTTCAGTCTTCTATTTTGCACTGATTTCCATCGTTGAGGTTGGGGATATTTGTGGAGCCTTCTCTAGTTACTTGTCTAATTGTCCACCACCATTCACAATTATGTGATGGGTCCTCAGAGCTCAGATCTTTGTTGTGGAATTGCTTAGCTGTCTATTGTATGCTAGTTCTATTGTTCAGCATGTAAGGCATCTTGTGTTGTTGCTTTACCAGTTAACACTTCATTTTTAGTTTTGCCAGATGCTGTTTCAGCACTGTGCAGTGGTCACTTCTATGTATATTGTGATGGACAGATGCATGTGTAACAGATAGATTAGTAAGGACAAGGTCAGGTAGATTTTTCCTTCTTACTAGTTTCCTCACCACCTGCTGAAGACCCAGACTAGCCATTATGTCCTTTAGGACTCAACCAGTCATCTGTAGTGGTGCTATTGAACTACTTTGGTGATGAATATTGAAGTCTCCCCCTGGAGTACATTTTGTGCCCTTGCCAGCCTTGGTGTTTCTTCCAAATGGTGTTCAACATGGAAGAGTACTGATTCATCAGCTGAAAGAGGGTGGTAGTGGTAACCAGCAGGACGTGTCCTTGTCCACGTCAGATCTGATGCCTTGCAACTGCGTAGCATCCAGAAACTATGTTGAGAACTCCCAGGGCAACTCCCTCCTGACTATGTGCCACTATGCAGCCACCTCTGGTGGATCTGTCCTGTTAAAATGTTACAGACATACCCAGGGTTGGTAATGATGGTGTCTGGGACATTAGTTTTAAGATATGATGCCGTAAGCATGCCTATGTCAAGCTGCTGCTTCACTAGTCTGTGAGACATCTCTTCCAATTTTGGCACAGTTCTCCAGGTGTTAGTAAAGAGTATTTTGTAGAGTCAACAGGGCTGGAGTTGCTATTGTCACTTCTGCATAAACTTGACACATAAGATCATCCTGTGACACATACCAATATAAATGTATATGTATATTGGGCAGGATGGTGGCACAGTGGTTAGCACTGCTGCCTCACAGTGCCAGGGTTCCAGGTTCAGCTCCAGCCTCGGGTCACTATCTGTGTGGAGTCTGCATGTCCTCCTTGTGTCTTCATGCATTTCCTCAGGGTGCTCCAGTTTCGTCCCATAGTCCAAAGATGTGCGGATTAGGTTGATTGGCCATACTAAATTGACTCTAGTGTCAGGGAGATTAGCAGGGTAAATGCGTGGGGTTGCAGGAACAGGGCCTGAATGGGATTGTGGTCAGTACAGTCTCAATGGGCTGAATAGCCTCCTTCTGTACTGTAGGGATTCTATGATTCTATTCTATATTCAGATAAATGAGCCAAGAAACAGTTAAGGCTGAACACATATCAAAAAAGAGAAAACATATATTTTTGTCACTGGACGTTTAAACCAATCAGCATAATTTACGCAATAGTTAATGGTTTTTGATTTCTTATTTTTGGTGAGTGGGTGTTTGAGCCAATTAGCAAGCTTTGCATCCTGGGGCCATTTCCCAAACCTTATTTTCCAGATTCTGTGGGCATTTTGCTCAGTAGTTGCCACTAGATACAATATTTTAACTATATAGATAACTATCTGTAATTATCTAGCCTTGACCCCTCAACTTTAAATCGTTCGCTTTAGAACAAGCAGTTACCAACTTAAACATTTTTATTATTGTCGTATTGTAAATTCACAACATTATAAATAGTATAATTAATAAGGTCAAATTGGTTTAGAGGTATGTATATTATAAACATATTAGAAGTATGTATAGTGGATTAGAAGTAAGTGCATTTTATGAGTATGTTATGAGGACTGGCATTAATAATAAGATGTCAATTTGATAAAATTAAGTGTTTTGATGCTTAGTTAATAAGCCTTCTCAATGTTGTGCGTTGCGGTTTGATAAAATGATTTTCCCACTACATTGGCATTGGCTAATTCTCTGGCTCTAGTTTAAAAAGAAGCCAGTCAAGCTGTGATTGTTAAATACAAACATGGATTCTTCTAATCAACATAATTTTAAACAGCTAGGCTATGGCGTCTAAAAAAAAAACACGTTAGGAACACTTAACATACGTTTCTGGGCAATTAATCAACAGCTCAATGTTGCCTGCACAGCTCTCATTAATCTCACCTCTTCTTGTTCCAAAGTGGTTTTTGACAGGCCTTTTGTACCTGTTTGAAAAGGGCTGGAATCTATTGTGCAATTAATTGCCTTAGATTTGCAGATTCTCAAGAGATATGGAACATTTCTAATAATCCAGTTAGCTACAATCTTGACTAAACGACAATGGATGTAGAGAAAAAAATACGTTTCTGTAGGAGGAATAGTTATATAATTCCAAACGTGACAACACTGGTAGGATTAGAATGCTACTGAACTACTGAAAAGAGCCTACTACCCATTATCTGAAAAGCCCACAAAGACAAGCTAATTACAGAAACTCGGTAAACACTAAATACTCTTTTGTTCTTCTCCTTGCTCTGTACTGTATCATCTCCAAAATTTGTTTGGTAAATGGTCATCAAATAGAATGTCTACTGTGTTTTTGTCTTCATAGTTGATGTCAAATTTTGTTTTGATACTGCTCATGAAAAGTGTCTTGGGATGTTTTGCTACTTTAAAGAAACTATATACATGCTATATAAATTATTGTTGTTGCCTGGCCGTGTGCTTTCAGCATTTTCTGTTTTCATTTTAGATTTTCAGCAGCTGTGGTATTTTTCTTCTGTTCAATTAACTAATCATCTTTTTTAACCATTCATAAACTGATTCAAAGCTACTGTTACAAATGACTACGTTTTACTGTCATTTTAAAATGTTTTATCTGTTAATGAATATTTCATAGGGAACTATTGTGACTGATACTAATTATATTTGAAAGTGATTTGTGCATTTTGGAAATGCTCTGCTTAAATATAAAGACAGCAACCAGGTCCGCAACAATAACTCAGGGCAAGTTATCCCTGATTACTTTGTGTACTCAGTTACATATAGGCTTAAAGGGAGCAACAGTAAGGTTGACCTTTGTATTAGGAGTGAGAAAAAAAAAGCGTGGAAATACCTTCTTCACCAGTATTTTAAAGTTTGTATATATCTAGTTATGTAAATCCAGAAAATTGTGCATAAAATATATTTAAAGAAAAATGCATTTATTGAAAGGTAGATACATTGTTAGGAAGTAGGGTGTTGAGGTATTTGGAGAAAGGTGAGGAATTGAGATTAGGACGATGGAAGATCAGACTTTGTGTCAAATGACAGACTCCTGTTTCTTTCTTCCAAGATAAACATTCAGTGGGATTTTATGACCTTTCTTGTCTCGAAACTGTAAAATCCTGCCAGAGATCAAAGGACCTTCCCATTGTCTGCCTCAATTCCTGTGGTGGGGGTGGTGATAAAATCCCAGCCATTGTGTACATCGACTCAAGGAGCTGTATTTTATGGTTTTCATAAGGGTGAAGGAGGCTGAACAGGAAGTGGGTGGTCCACTTGCACTTTCCCCCCGCCATCTCAGCTCAATGAATTAAGTGTTGGACAGCCAATTAGCAACCGCCAAGTGGGAAAGGGGATAATTTATAGTGTGAAAGCAGGGGTAGTTCCCGTGCCTAATCAGGAGCCTAGGCCAGGACATCATGTGGCAGAGGGGTTGTGCCATGACAAGGTCACGGCAACACATCTAGGCCCCCTGCCCTTTTCTTTCCTTACTGTAGGTTCAAAAGTTAATAAGTGAAGTCCGAAGACATATAAACACAGCTGTCATCAACAGTGGAATCTGCTGCTACATGCAGCTTTGGTCCCAGTAATGATCCGCTTCTTACTCCCTTATGCAATCTCATCATGCCTGCCGTAAAGCACTCTCAAGCGTTCTCCCATCTTGCATCTGTACAATGCAGCTGACAATGAAGAATTGCACACAATCGGCTCTTTAGCAGCTCAGTAACTTGTTCATTGATTACTTCAAAATGATGGGCAGAATTACAATTTTGATGCCTGCTCGCCTTCTGTAATATCTGAGACTGGCATGATGACATCATATTGCTGACACAGCATCATCACATCATAGTCTGTCATCCCATGGGCAGGGGGTTGGGAGGGGCTCCTGAATTGCACCTGTAAAATCCAGCCCAAAGATTCCAGTGCCATTATTTAGTGTCTTATGCCCAACCATCATCAGCGGCTCCATCAGTGACCTTTCTTCCATCATAAGGTGAGAAGTGGGGATGTTTGCTCAATGTTCAGCACCATTCATGACTCCTCAGATACTGATACAGTCCATGCCCAAATGCAGCAAAATCCAGACAATATCCAGGCTTGGGCCAAGAAGTGGCAAGTAACATTTGCACCAAATAAGTTTCAGGCAATGACCATGTCCAACAAGTAAGAAACTAACTGTCACTCCTTGACATTCAATTACATTACCATCACTGAATCTCCCACTATCAACATCCTGGGAGTTAACATTGACCAGAAACTGAACTGCACTAGCCACATAAATACTGTGGCTACAAGGGAAGGTCAAATCCTGTGATGTATAACTCACCTTGTGACTCTCCAGAGCCTTATCTGCCATGTAGAAGGCACAAGTCAGGATGGAGTACTCTCACATGCCTGGATAAGTGCCACTCCAAATAGCACTCAAGAAGCTTGACACCATCCGAGAAAAGCAGCCTGCTTATTTGTGACCCCATCCATAAGCATTCACTTCCTTCACCATCAGTGCACAGTGGTAGCATTATGTACCATTTGCATGCTTTGCTGCAGAAACTCACCAAGGAAGGCTCCTTAGGCAACACCTTCTAGCCCCACAACCATTGTCATCTAGAAGGAGAAAGGCATCAGACACATGAAAACATCATCAACTGGAAGATCCCCCTTCGAGGTGCTCACCTTCCTGATTTGGAAATATATCGTCGTTCCTTCACTGACATTAGATCAAAATCTTGGAACAGCATAACAGTACTGTAAGTATACCTACACAACATGAACTGCAGCAATTCAAGAAGGCAGTTTATCACCATCTTCTCAGTTGGGAATGGGCAATAAATGCTGGCCTAGCTATGCACAACCCATGAATGAATAAGAAAAGTCTTAGTAATAAACATAGTCCAGCTATCAATTTGAATTTAAAAAATAATTATAAAATAAGCACATCATAGCCTGCTGCATTAGAACCAAATCTCTTTAACTAGAGGAATATGATTGACCTGATTTTAACTCTGTGTGAGTACATGGGTTTTGAATGAGTTAAGTTGGGCCTATCCTTTAGACCTAGGACTGCCTTTTCATCAGCAATGCACTTTCTGGGTAATTCAACAGATTTTACATTTTTTGTCAATGCATCAAATACAGATTTAGTGCACTTCACAGCAGGATTTGAGATTAATGCCATTTATTCTGGTTAAGTGGTACTTAGCGCTTTGCAAAATGTGAAAGGAAAAGCGCTACAGGTGTGGTGTGACTACATAATTTTGTTCACAGAATTGCCATTTTCATTTAACATATCTGGAAAAAGTAACTGTTTCCTCAGAAAAGGAGGAATTTTTCTGCAATAGCATCAGAAATTTTGTTTTGCCACCCTCCCATTTATGAAGGTACTTGAGACGGACATTTCATTCTTCTGTTGGAGACATGAGAGGGTAGTTCTAACAGCTGTTTGTTGTTCCCATAAGAATCTGTACTTTTGCAGCATTGCAATTCCAATTCCTCGATATTATAGTAAACTGCCAGTGCGGTTTTCACCCATGGTGAAATGGGAGTCATGATTTTGAGGCAGTGGCCTCATTTTCAGGACAGTAATTGGGTAGCCTGCCAAACTATGGCTAGCCAATATAGGCCACCCTGGGTCATCAACAAGGTAAGTGTGGAGAAGGAGTGGAAGCAGGCACATGACTGTTGAAGTAGAAACTGCCAAGCTGCGGTAGCCCAGATTAGTTGCATTCAATGGCGCGCTCCTCTTGTTGATGCCACAAAAACATTACTCCGGATTTTGTTGTCAGTGGCAAAGCAGCAATGCTTGCTGCAGACCTTGAAGAACATGGCCCAAAAAGATATAGCGACCTCTGCAGTGTGGATTTCTCCTTTCCTGCAATTGCTTCAGACTTGGCACCAAGTAAAGGGAATCTTCAGGGGTTCAACAGAAGTGATATCATCGAGCAGACTAAGCAGCTAATAATATTGAAGAATTCTCACACAGCAAAACAGGAAGTAAAATGCACTCTTGCCTTGCGTTTTTCTAAATGTTATGGAGTGAACATACACATCCCCCCTCAAAGCTGAAATATCACAAACTTTAAAAAAATTAACATGCTAAAAAACTTGATTTTTTTAATCAAAATTGAAAAAAATGACTTGCACAAATGTTCAACTAGTGTTTCGAGATCAGGGAGGTTTTTAAGCAATAGCTGTGATTCAGAATGGGTTCCATTAAAAATCCAATTAATGAGATATAACTTTTTCAGGGGGCATTTTACAATGATATTCCACTGTAAAAGGGGAAGTGCTCATAGTTCAGTGATTTCTAATTGATCACAATCTATGGGGACATTAATAGCGCACCCAATGGAGAAGCACAGGATCACTGATTCTTGAATTTCTGCATTAACTGCGTGGGTGTGGACTTCAGAAGTTTCTGTCAGTTTCAGAGAAACAATGACAAAGATCACTGAGAGATTCACTGTCATTATGACCTCAAGATCTAGGTCAGTATAAAACTTGACTTGGCCAGGCCTCTTGTGTACAATCGCCTTTGACGGTAATGAGGGTATGAATGTGCACTTATGCACCTAATGTGGTAGCTGGAGTCCCAAAAACCAATTACCATATTGTAATTCATCTAGCGCCTGCAACACATGATGCTTTGACATTTTATAAAGCCATAAGATATAGGATTTGAATTAAGCCATTTGGCCCATCGAGTCTGCACCACCATTCAATCATGGCTGATATTTTTCTCATCCCCAATCTTCTGCCTTTTCCCTATAACCCCTAATCCCCTTATTAATCAAGAACCTATCCATCTTTGTCTTAAAGACACTCAATAACCTGGCCTCCAGAGCCTTCTGCAGCAAAGAGTTCCACAGATTCACTACTCTCTGGCTAAAGAAATTCCTCCTCACACCTGTCCCCTTAGTCTGACGTTGTGCCTCTGGTTCTAGTTTTACCTATTAGTGGAAACATCCTCTCCACATCCACTCTATCCAGGCCTCGCAATATCCTGTAAGTTTCAATAAGATCCCCCCTCATCCTTCTAAACTCCAATGAATACAGACCCAGAGTCCTCGACCGTTCCTCGTACGACAAGCTCTTCATTCCAGGGATCATTCTTGCGAACCTCCTCTGGACCATTTCCAAGGCCAGCACATCCTTCCTCAGATATGGGACCTAAAACTGCTCACAATACTCCAATGGGGTCTGATCAAAGCCTTATACAGCCTCAGAAATACATCCCTGCTCTTGTATTCTAGCCCTCTCGACATGAATGCTAACATTGCATTTGCCTTCCTAACTGCTGATTGAACCTGCACGTTAACCTTAAGAGCATCTTGAACAAGGACTCCCAAGTCTCTTTGTGTTTCTGATTTCCTAAGCATTTCAGCATCTAGAAAATAGTCTATGCCTCCATTCCTCCTTCCAAAGTGCATAACCTCACACTTTTCCACATTGTATTCCATCTGCCACTTCTTTGCCCACTCTCCTAGCCAGTCCAAGTCCTTCTGCAGCCCCCCTGTTTCCTCAATACTACTCGTCCCTCTACATATTTTTGTATGAACTGCAAACTTAACCTTCAGTTCTTTCTTCCGAAGTGTTAATGTACATTGTGAAAAGTTGTGGTCCCAACACCAACCCCTGAGACACACCACTAGCCACCGGCTGCCATCCTGAAAAAGACCCCTTTATCCCTACTCTCCGCCTTCTGCCAGTCAGCCAATCCTCTATCCATGTTGGGATCTTACCCTTAACACCATGAGATCTTAACTTAATGAAAAGCCGTTTTCAAAATGGCACTGGATTGCTTTGGCAGAGTTAACAGAGCAGGGAGGCCATTTAGAGACCATATTCCCATTATGGCAGACAAATCGCCTTGAAACTGATCTATAATTGACTCACCAACACACACTACACTAAGTATGCTCAGTGGGTAAATCCTAGGACGAGTGTATTTCATAAAACTAGCATTTGAAGTTTTATATTTTCCTGATTGTCCGCTTCACTCTGTTCCTTATTTAAAACATGCTATGGATGCTGTCACATCTTTTGTCCACATGATGGTGCCAGATGACAGAGATAAGTTTTGCACTGGCATAATTAATGAAACATCTGTCACTGTATTTTCTAAACCCCATATTATTCATTACATCTAAAGTATTGTTTATTTCTGACAAGCAGGATGGTACCAGATTTTGGTGATAGATGCTCTGTAGATGCTTGAAGATTGTCCAAAGTTAAATGTTTAATCACTGTAAAACTAGAAACCTTTTAACATTTTCACCTCTCATGCAATTCCTGTACCTCAGTGGATCACTGCACTATACATTACCCAATTAATAAACTATCATCAAGGTTCTGAGATCTTAAATATTTGAATGTAGTTCAGACTGACTGGCATCTCTTGGAGAGTTGGAGGTGGAGCAAAAATGAGAAAGCAGTTGGAAAGAAGGTGATAAACAGAAATGTAAAGGAGGAAGAAAGAACAAAAGCAAAATAGAAGAGCAAGGAAATATACAGACTGAAAAGAAAAATAGGAAAAGTAGAGATAGCAGCTACATGATAAAGACTAGAAAGAAAAAGTTATCAATAGTATAAATATCTTATCTTGTCTGAAAAATGTTTATGCAGAGGCGATTTAAATGCCATTTGCATCCATTTAAATTGAATTAATGAGCTGCCCGCCCAACTTTACTAGCATTTCCCCCTTTACCACCATGTTCACGCATTCAGATTCAGCGCAAAATAGACATGCTCGGCAAAGGTCTGTTTTGGGCGCTCCAGCTTCTGAAGAGGTAAGTTCAGAGCTTCCAACAGCTCTCTGACTCAGGTCGGTGGTGGAGGGGGGAGGGAGGTGGGCCAGATCATTCCCTGGTGGGAGAGGGGGGAAGGGAGGAGGAGGCGGGTCAGATGTGTCTGTGGTGGGGGAGGGGAGGCAGATAAGATGTGTATCTGGTGGGGGGAAGGCCCGATCAGTCACTGGTGAGGAGGGAGGCCTGATTATTCTCTGGTGGGGGGAGAGGGAGCTGAGTAAGCTGTATCTCTGGTGGGGGGATGCCTGATTGCTCTCTGGTGTGGCGGGGTGGGCGGGGAAGGGTGAGGCCAGGTGGATCTCTGGTTGGGGGGACGGGGGGTCTGCTGCTACTCTGCAGGCGATCAGTGGGGGGAGAAGGGGGGCAGAGGGTTGTGATCGGCCTGAGTAGTGGGGGCGGGGAATGGGTGGATAAGGGGGACAGTAATGTTGCGAGGGTGGGATGATGTCTATGGGGGCTATCACTCCCACTTTTCACTCCCAGGCTGCATTATCTGTTTTTTGCGGCCCAGTAGTGATATGACAGGGATGTGTTTTTTCAAATTTATTTTCTCACTGCGCATGCACAGTTGAAGATTCCAATCAGAGCAGCAGCGTTTCAGGCACGATATACCCACCCACAGTGCATCTCAGACCTGCGATTTTTTTTTTCAGACTATATGCATATGGAGACGCCTTAAAACAGGTTTCCAAGTTGGATCTGAATTGCGCCCAGATTCAGCATTTAGAATGAAAATGGCAAAATCGGCCCAAAATTTAACACACACACAAACTTACATAGATCAACATCTTGGTGATGCTCTATGTGCAGTGTTTGACCCTTGATTGTGAAGGAATTTCATATGTCCAGATGTTTGAAAGGTGCTATGTAAATACAAGTTCTTTTATGTCTCCTGTTTCACCTCTTCATCTAAATCTTCTGACCTCTCTGTTTCTCTCCTGATTTGGAAAAGATGGATTACATGGTGTGGCATTACATGCCAGGGAAAGGAGCCAGCAGCTGCTCCTTCGGGGCTGCCTTTCCATCCCCCCAAATCACTGGCTTTGGTATTTTAGAACTGTACAATGTTTATTTTTCACTATATGTGTACATGTTGCACCTGCAAGTTTCAGAATTGAGCAAGCCATCAGGGGTTTTTATGAACCAATTTTACAAACCAGTCGTATGAACAGGAAAACAAGCCTCTTCTTGAACAAGCATGGAATTCTTTTTCGTTCATGGGATATAGGCATCACTGGCCAGCTTTTATTGCCCATCCCTGAGGGCAGTTAAGAGTCAACCACACTGCTGTAGGTCTGGATTCACATGCAAATTGAAGATTTGCTTCCTTGAAGGACATTCGTGAGCCAGATGGGTTTTTATGACAATCAACAGTGGTTTCATGGTCATCATGAGACTTTTAATTCCAGATGTTTATTGAATTCAAATTTCACCATCTGCCACGGTGGGATTTGAACCTGAGTCCCCAGACCATTATTACCCTGTGTCTCTGGATTACTGGTCCAGTGACAATACCACTACGCCACTGCCTCCCCTGAATTGTTATGACCTGTCACCTTCATTTGCATTTGTTTGATATTGTTCTGTTTTTGAATGCACAACAGGAAACACTAGAGGAGGTATATTATGTTCAGCAGCACTTCAATTTGTGGTTCAAGGACTGTGTGGTTGTCACTTCCGTCAATCCTGTCATGAATAGATACATCTGTGACAGGTAGATTAATGAGAGTGAGATCATGGCTGGAATTCTCTGGCCATTCACACCCCACTGCCAGTGCCAGAAAGAACAGAGAATTTGGTGCTCAGCCAAATCCCTGTTCACTGCAGCGGGACAAGAGTATCCCACTAACATGAATGATTGGAGGATCCCGCTGCTGTATATGTCTTTCAGAACATTGCCGTAGGAATTCCTCAGGGGAGTGGTCCACCTATTTTCTGTGCTTCATTAACGACCATTCTTCCATCATAAGGTCAGAAGTGGGGATGTTTGCTGATGATTATATAATATTCTGCCCCATTCATGACTCCTCAGATACTGAGGTAGTTCATGCTCAAATACAGCAAAACTTGGGCAAAATCCAGGCTTAGGCTGACAAGTGGCAAGTAATATTTATGCCACACAAATGCAAGGCAAACATCTAACTATTTACCCCTTGACACTCAGTGGCATTATCACTCCTGAATTTTCCACTATTAGCAACCTGGGGGTTACCTTTGCCCAGAAACTGAGCTGGACTAGCTATATAAATACTGTGGCTGTAAGAGCAGGTCAGAGGCTCGGATTCCTGCAGCAAGTAACTCATTTCCTGACTCCCCAAAGTCTGTGAGCCATTTACAAGGCATAAGTCAAGCATGTGAAAGAATACTCTCCACGTGCCTGGATGAGCGCAGTTCTAATAACACTCAACAAGCTTGAGACTGTCCAGGACAAAGCAGCTCACTTGATTGGCAACCCATCCGCAAGCATTCAATCCTTCTACCACTTCGCACAGTGATAAGAGTGTGTACTATCTATAAGCTGAACTACAGGAACTCTTTAATGATCCTTAGACAGCACCTTCCAATCCATGACCTCTACCATGCAGAAGGATAAGGGTATCCAGTGCATGGCAACCCACCGCCTGGGAGTTGCCTCAAAGATGTGGAGATGCTGACATTGGACTGGGGTAAACAGATCAGAACGCCCAGCCACCTGACGAAGGGACAAGCTGTCCCAAAAACTTGCGGCTTTTGCTGCAAATAAACCTGTTTGGACTTTAAACTGGTGTTGTGGGATTTTCTTCTGTAGTTGCCTCAAAGCCATTCACCATCCTGATTTGAAAATATATCACCCTTCCTTTATTGTCGCTAGGTTAAAATTCTGAAACTCCCTCAGTAACAACACTGTGGGTGTACATACATCACGTGGACTGCAGTGCCTCAAGAAGGTAGCTTATCATCATCTCTCAAGGGCAATCAGGAATAGTCAATAAATACTGACCAAGCTAACAACACCCACATTCCATAAATGAATAAAAAACAAAATAATTGGCCCGTTAAGTCAGTAGTCATGGTATCAAGCCACTCTTTGTCAATGGGTATTGACATTCTATACCCAGAGTACATTCTGTGCCCTTGCTACTCTCAGTGCTTCTTCCAAGTGGTGCTCAACATGAAGGAGTGTTGATATATCAGTTGAGGGAGAGCAGTAGGTGGCAATTAGCAGAAGGTTTCCTTTCCTATGTTTGACTTGATGCCATGAGACTGCATTGTTTATGAAGTCAATGTTGAGGACTTCCAGGTCAACTGCTTTACTGTCCCACTATCACTGCTGGATCTCACCTGCACTGCTGATTTACTAGTCCAGCAAAATTACCGATACATCACCGTAATCACATACTGCATATAAATAAGGGTCATGGTTTTGGGGTTGGGAATGTGGCATGCTTCCTTAGTCTTCCTGCTCTCCTTTGTTTGTTTCTGCTATATAGGCTTGAGGAGGAGACGGAGAGAGATAATTAATGGCTTTTGTCAGCAAAGTCCAAATATTATGGGCTTATGCGTGTAATATATGTGCTGAGAGCGAAAGAGAAGTAAGATACAAGTAGGTTGTGGATGTGTAGAAGGAAAAGCAGGTAACTGGAATATGAACTGAGGAATAAATCTTGAGAGCAGTCCCTTATCTGAAATTGTTATCAGAATGCTTTTGGCAGCCGCTGTGAAGGCAGCAAGCAAGAGCTGAATGTGTGTTTGGTGTGAGAATGAAAGGTGGTAAAGTGTGCCCTTGATTAGATATGTTACAGGAGTGAGAATTGATCAGACAATTAGAGAGGAGGTTGAACATGTTGTTATTGATAGGGTTGGAGAAATAAAGAGCCACATTCAACTGTAATGTTCGTGTCAGGTTTCTTTTAAGTGTTTGCCTGATTGAATATAAGTTCTAGAGAGGATGTTGCTCTGCTTTCTCTCTCCTTGTCTTGAGTATGTAGGTCCTGATAATATTTTGCTAATTTTTGGAAAACAGGATGACCTCCCTTTCTCTCACCTTTTAAACTAGGATCTCCAGGAAGGTATCTGAAAGCCTACAGACAGTTGCAGACCAATCTGACGGGAGTCAATGAAATCACTTTTTAGGAAATGTCTCATAGTTTACTGAGTCTCTGGAGTCATGACATAAACTCTACCAAAAAGTGGATGAATGCTGGCTTCTTCTACATGTCAAAAAGCAATGTAAGGGAGTTTGGCTTTAGAACATGAAGGACATTGTGAGGCATTTACTAATGTGCTTTGAGACTGAGGGATAAAGTGTGAAACATGTCAACATTCTGAACTGTATAATGTATAATAAAGATCCTGTCAAAAGGAATATTAGGTGATTGATTGACTGCACAGAACTCTCTGATTGAAGTTCGGAAAAAGCAAGCCAACTTTCAGGTAGCAAAGAATACAACTTGATCAGACAACATGCATACTGTAAGTTGATAAACTGAACCTAGAGTAGTCATAGAAACCTGACAGTACAAAAAGAGGCCATTTGGCCCATTGAATCTGCACTGACCACAATCCCACCCAGGCCCTACCCCCATATCCCTACATATTTTACCCACTAATCCACACATTTCAGGTCACTAAGGGGCAATTTTTTAGCATGGCCAATCAGCTTAACCCATACATCTTTGGACTGTGGGAAGAAACCAGAGCAAACCCACACAGACATGGGGAGAATGTGCAAACTCCACACAGACAGTGACCCAAGCCGGGAATCGAGCACAGGTCCCTGGCGCTGTGAAGCAGCAGTGCTAACCATGTGCTACCATGCCGCCCAGTCATGAAAGGTGAAGATGAGAATAATCCATGAATGTGCTGAACTGTCCTGAACATGTTCCTCAGAAAAAAGACAAAACAAAAATGGGGAGGCAAAGCAATATAGGTTAATTTAGATATATATGTTAAGGTGCCAGTTGGCTCAATCCAAAAACTGAGGTCAGTTCTTTGTTTTCTGCTTATTTTAAATACAGTACAAATCAGATACTAAGAGGAGGATGACTTAGAAAGAGGGTTTGGGGTGTTACCACTGTTGAGATGCAAATAATTATGTCTGAACTTCTCAATAACTGTTATAAAAGATCTGGGGGAGGCGATCTTACTAAAAAAATTCTAAGTCCCAAACAAGAGGGAAAATGGGAGAAACTTGCAGCTTAATTTTAACTGGCAAAAAAATCTTGACAAACTTGAAATTTGCCAGGAGGGGAAGTGGGCAGGGCCTAAATCCCCCAAAAGTCGAATGTTAGCAGCAGAAGGCACCATTGCAGCTATCCGGTACCGATAAGATCACAAGAGGCAAGAAATCGGGCGCGAACCTGATTTTTTTGACTGTCTTGCAATCTTATCGGCTCGCCTGGCCCATTGCCTGGCAGTGGTAAGATTGCACCCATGGGGTGTATTAGACTGAAAGTGCCAAAATCTTATTACATAAACATGGAAACAGCTCCCAAAGGCTAGGAGAATTTCCAATTTCAGGAGATCCAAGGTATTAGCAGGAGGAAAGCTGCAACAAGATTTTCCTTTGTCTTCCTCCAACCTCTGTTCAGTGTCATGTAACTGCCATAACCTTGTCCCAAAGCAAACAAACACACACACTAAACAGTAGTGTGGGGTGGACCGCTTCCCACCCCTGCAACCTAATGATCACCAGCTGGATATAGCAGCTTATAATCAATAGGCATTGACTAGAGGCATTGTGGAGTTGACCCAAAGGGATTCAAAGCAAGCTGTAAGCATTTGTAAAATACATTTAAAATTAATTTAAATATATATTAAATAGTTTTAATGTCAAGTTAAGTTATTGCTTTAAGTTTCTGATGTTTTTAGAAGACTTGTAAACTGGGCTTTGGAACCAAAGAAATGTCCTCTAGTCCTTGCCATGTTCCTCTGTTCTGAAACAGAAGACAAATATGATGAAGAGGATTGTTACAGAAATGTCAGGCAGCCTTTGGCCTTGGAGTGTTGATGCCTATATCTTCCCATTTGTGGATCCAGAATGCCTTGTGCCATATTGTTGCAGAGAACAAAATTTCCTTTGCAACTCCTGAACCAAGGATTTTCCTTCTATACCACGACACCCCCACTCTGAGCAAATTGTCCCTAGCAGATGCAAATAGCGCTGGGAGTACCATAAATATGTAATCAGTCTGCTCTGAGAAAAGTTGAGCTGGTATGGGAGAAGTTACACTGAATGGTAAAATGTAATATTACTGCAAATTCAGCACAAAATTCACCGCTAAGGAATATACGTCATGGTATCTTTTATTTTTCAGGTGATAAGGGGTTAATGTAAAAACCTGCAAGTGAGATCTTTGGACTTTCAAGATTTTTTTATGATTCGTGTTTTCTGTTTTTCTTTTTAAAGATATTCAAGAATTTTATGAAGTGACCTTAGTTGCTGCACTGAAATCTACTGATCAGAACCTTGTAGCAAGCAACCTGTCCTCAGCTGAGGTGGGGAGGACATCAGCATTTACAAGTATTGAACTTCTCAGCCCAGAAGTGAGTACCTCAATTGGCTATACAAAAAGCAAAAGCATTGCAAATGCCGAAAATCTGTCAGAAAATGCTGGATACACTTAACTGGCCAGACAACATTTGTGCAAAGAACAGTTGGATTAAAATTTCAGGTGTAAACATTTCATCAGAAATCAACTGGCTGTAACCTTGATTGATGTAAAAATGGAAAGGTCTTTCACCCAGGTGAAAGGTCTTTCATCCATCACCGGCACACAGTGGCAGCAGTGTTTAACTAGGAAGACTTAGGAGCTGGATAGGCTTGGGCCCTTTGAGTCTGCTCTACCATCAATAAGTCATAGCTGATCTGATTGGTTTCAAGTCAACTTTCCTGCCTGCTCCTTGATTCCTTGACCCTTGATTCCTGTGTCTGTGAAAAATCTTTCCAACTCAAATAAATTCAATGACCCTGCCTCAACTGCTTTTTGGGAAAGAGAATTCCACAGACTAATGACCATCTGAGGTAAAAAAAATTCTTATCTTTATTTTAGAAGGGAGACCACCTACTCTTAAATTGTATTCCTTAGTTCTAACCTCCCCCCAAAGAGGAAACATTCTCCCAGTATCCTTTTATCAAGTCCCCTCAGGATGTTTTCTTAATTTATCGGTGGGACATGGGCGTCGCTGGCTGGCCAACATTTATTGTCCATCCCTAGTTGCCCTTGAGAAGATGGTGATGAGCCACATTCTTGAATCTCTGCAGTCCACGTGCACTGGGTTGACCCACAACAAGAAGTCTCACTACACCAGGTTAAAATCCAACCAGTTTATTTGATAGTAAACCCACAAGCTTTCGGAAACGCTGTTCCTTCATCAGGTGTGTGGAAGCTTGACCCACAATGCCATTAGGGAGGGAATTCCAGGATTTTGACCCAGCGACTGTGAAGGAATGGCAGTATATTTCCAGGCCAGGATGTGAGTGGCTTAGAGAGGAATTTATAGATGGTGGTGTTCCCATGTATCTGCTGGCCTTGTCCAACTAGATGGAAGTGGTCATGGATTTGGAAGGTGCTGTCTAAGGATTTTGATGAATTGCTGCAGGGCATCTTGTAGATAGTACACATTGTTGCCACAGAGCGTCGGTGGTGGACGGAGTGCATGTTTCTAGATGTGGTGCTAATCAAATGAGCTGCATTGTCCTAGATGGTGTCAAGTTTCTTTAGTGTTGTTGAAGCTGCACCCATCCAGGCAAGGAGGGAGTATTCCATCACACTGCTGACTAGTGCCTTGTTGATGGTGGATAGGCCTTGGGGAGTCAGAAAGTGATTTACTCACTGCAGTATTCCTAGCCTTTGACTTGCTCCTGTAGCCATAGTGTTAATGTGATGAGCGCAGTTGAGTTTCTGTTCAGTGGTAATCCCAGGAATGTTGACAGTGGGGGATTCAGTGAAGTACTACCATTGAATGTCAAGGGACAGTGGTTAGAGTGTCTCTTATCGGTGATGGTCATTGCCTGGCATTTGTATGGTGCAAATGTTTCTTGCGTGTTATCTTACATGTTTCCATAAGATCACTTCTCATTGTTCCAAACCCCAATGGGGAAAGACCCAACATGTTCAACTTGTCTTCATAAGATAAGCCCTTCATCCCAGGAATGAGTTAAATGAACCTGCTCTAAACTGTTTCTAATCCATTTATATCATTTTTCAAATAAGGAGACCAAAACTGTACACAGTATTCTAGATGTGATCTCTCCAATGCCTTGTACAGTTGCAGTAAAACTTTACTATTTTGATATTCTATTCTTCTTGCAATAGACGCTAACAGACCATTTGCCTTCTTAATCCCTTGCTGTACTTACATACTAATTTTCTGTTCTTTATGTATCAGGACACTCAGATCTCACCATATCACTAAGTTCTCCAATCTCTCTCCATTTAAATAGTTTATCACCTTTCTATTCTTCCTGCCAAAGTGGACAAATTCAAATTTTCCCACATTATACTTCACCTGCCATCTTTTTAGCTGCTCACTTATTCATATTCCTTTGTAGACTCTTTCCCTCCTCTTGGCATCTTACTTTCCCTCCTCTCTTGGTGTCATTGGCAACCATATATCAAGTCCCGTTACTAAAGTTATTGATATAGACTGTAAATAGTTCAGGCCTGATCAATTCTGAACCTTTTGACAACCACTAGTTACAGCTTTCCAATCTGAAAATAACCCATTTATCCCTATTCTTCTTCCTGTTAGCTAACTCATTCTTTATTCATGCTAATATGTTACCCTCTTGTGCCATAAACTCTCATTTTGTATAGCAACCTTTGATGTGGCATTTTATCATTTTGGTGTACTTGGAAATCCAAAGTACACCAAATCTATAGGTTCTTCTGTCTCCAGGGTTGCTTGTTTATTCTGCAAAGAAATTTAATAAATTAGTTAAACATGATTTCTCTTTCACAAAACCATGTTGACTCTGTCTGATCCAGTTGTAAGAATTCTACTATAACCCCCTTAATAATGAATTCTAGCAATTTCCCTATGACAAATGTTAGGTTAAGTGGCCTATAGATTCCTGCTTTCTGTCTCCCTCCTTTCTTAAATAAAGATGTTACATTTGCTATTTTCCAATTCACTGCAACCCTTCCAGAATCTAAGGGATTTTGAAACATTATAACCAATGCCTCTATTACTGTAATGATGTGGAGATGCCGGCATTGGGCTGGGGTAAACATAGTAAGAAGCCTCACAACACCAGGTTAAAGTCCAACAGGTTTATTTGGTAGCAAAAGGTGGCTTTTGTTATTTGGTAGCAAAAGGAGGCTCTGGTCATTCCTTATTTGGAGTATTGTGTGCATTTTTGGGCCCCATATCTAAGGAAGGATGTGCTGGCCTTGGAAAGGATCCAGAGGAGGTTCGCAAGAATGATCCCTGGAATGAAGAGCTTGTGCTATGAGGAACGGTTGAAGACTCTGGGTCTGTACTCATTGGAGTTTAGAAGGATGAGAGTGGATCTTATTGGAACTTACAAGATGCTGCAAGGTCTGAATAGAGTGCACATGGAGAGGAGTTTCCACTAGTAGGAAAAACTATAACCGGAGGGCACAACCTCAGGCTAAAGGTCCTTTAAAACAGAGATGAGGAGGAATTTCTTCAGCCAGAGAGTGGTGAATCTGTGGAACTCTTTGCCACAGAAGGCTGCGGAGGCCAGGTCATTGAGTGTCTTTAAGACAGAGATAGATAGGTTCTTGATTAATAAGGGGATCAGGGGTAATGGGGGAAAAGCAGGAGAATGGGAGAATGAGAAAAGTATCAGCCATGATGAATGACGGAACAGACTCAGTGGGCCGAGTGACCTAATTCTGCTCCTGTGTCTTTTGGAGGGAAAACAGTACCATCCACTGTTCATAGGTGGGGTAGACCTAGGGGAAGTAGAGGAAGCAGCAGGTAATGTTGGGACATGTCAGCACCCATTTTTGGCAGCATTTCTCACTTGACCAAAACCACCAAAACAAAGCAGATTCACTGATCATTGATATTTGAAATATTAACAGCATAACACTGCTAAACACATAGAACCATAGAAAAATTACAGCACAGAAAGAGGCCACTCAGCTCATTGTGTTTCTGCCGACTGGGAAAAAAATTTGCTGCCCATTCTAATTTCATCTTTCATCGCCTGGTCTGTAGCCTTGCAGGTTATAGGACTTCAGGTACAGATCCTGCTACTTTTCAAATGTGTTGAGAGTTTCTGCCTCAACCATCAATCTGGGCAGTAAATTTCAGACACCCAGCACCCTCTGGGTGCAAAGCTATCACATCCATCTGAATATCAGTCTCAACTCCCTTTTCTCCAAAAACCATTAACTATGTGAAGCAATTCCAGATATTTTTCTACCATCATAAGACAATATATAAACACAAAATTTACCCTTATTTTTCTTGAATTTCAGACAGTAGGTTCCTCCCAGCTCCCTATGAGTAAGGTAACTGCACATTATGTGGAAGAAGACAGGGGGAAGATAGATTGTTCACTTTGATGTATAGCAATTGTTCCTGAAGCTAAATTGAGATATGCATGAATGAGTTCCCAGTGGGGAGTAATGCTATCTGGAAACATGTTTTCACAATCATAGGAGCACTGTATCTTAGAATTACACCACCTATTAATTACATGAGTGGCGTGGACTGGTCCATTATTAATTTATTAAATATGCTGCTTTCACTTGTAATGTCAAGTTTATGGATGTTGATCTGCAGACGAATAAACAGTGTTCTAAACTTTTGATATTTTTAAATTGTTTAAATTAATTGGTTCAATATTTAAGGCAATTAAGCAAATAGCTGGAAAATTGCTCACTCTAGGTTAATTTCCACATGGTATCATATTCTCATCATCAGAATAAGTGTGGTGAAAATGAAAGACTGTACCCTCAACCATTCTAATTTGATGATGATTTTCCACTACTCTCACTCTGTGCTGCAAAATTATGGATCTTATGTTACACTTGAAAGTTCATGGTTAGGATATAAGTAGTGACCTGCAGCTAATGTGGCTGTAGAAAGATATTAGATCTGTTTTCCCTTTGGGTTCAATTCACATTGGATAGTGATAGCATAAAAAGCACTATCAGATATTTAATTGTAAAATTTAAATAGCAGGTGAGTAATGGAGTGAGCCTTCAGTGTTTTTCTATATATCCCTTTTGGTTTTGGACAAAGCGGACCAAATCAGGGCTTATCTAATCATTTGTATGTGCAATATGCAAATACATTATCATAAAGAATAACTAGGCAAGTATGATGACTTTTGTGAAGCTTCAATTTTACAGTCTTTTATAGAAATCAACATATAGCAGTACTCAGGGGACTTTAGGGTTGAGAGCCAGAGGATGGTTTAGATTTGGGGTTTGCACTTTTGTATATTTAGGAGCATATTAGCTGTGGTAATACATGCCTATTTATCGAATGAGCAAAAGTTAGTTTTCAGTTCTAATCTTCCATTAACATTCATGGAGGCTGGACCTGGAACCACTTTAACTCTGGTTACTGCAACTAATTCTTTAACTTAGAACACTTCATTTACTTATCTCTTGAATTCTCCTGAACAATATCTTGGTCTCTTGTATCCTTCTGTAACCAAAATAGAATCACAGTTTGAATTGAACCAATCCCCACACATACAAACACCTTTGTCTAGCATGAATCTAGCTATAGGTTTTACCCTCTTTCCACAGAAACACTAAACTAAACCTACTTAAAACTATACCTGATTTCTAATGTTTACCAATACAAATATAAATTATTTAAAATTATCTTTGCTCTCCAGCCACCTTTAACCTCCAAACTCTCCTCCTCTTCTCCCTCCAGTCTCCTGGCTCTCCCACTCTCCAGCCAGTCTCAAAATTCTCCCCCTCTCTCCCTGCAGTCTCATCTCCCTTCCCCCTCCCTCCAGCCTTCAAACAGTCCCCACCTCCCTCCAGCCTTTAAAATCTCTCCATTGTCTTCCTCCAGTTTCCAAACTCAACTCCCCTCTCTCCCTGCAGTCTTGAATCTCTCCTCCTTCCCTCCAGCCTCCAAATTATCCCTCTCCCTCCAGCCTCCAAATTATTCCTCTCCCTCTAGCATCCAAACTCTCCCCGTCTCCCTCCAGCCTGCAAATTCTCCTCCCTCTAGCCCTCCAGCCACAAAACTCTCCCCCTCTCTCTCTCCAGTCTCGACTCTCTGCACTCTTCTTTCCAGCCTCCATACACTTTCTTTCTCTCTCTCCCATCAGCCCCCAAATATTCCCATACCCCACTCTCTCCTAAATTCAGGCCTTGGATCCCACCAGTGCGGGTGAATTCTGAGCATTCCCTATTTTCCAGGAGCTCTCCTTGACCTTTCTTGACCCTGCCCGACCTCCTCCCCAGCCCCAACCTTCTCTATACTGACATTATTAAAGTTTTAAAATTTATTTATTAGTCACAGGTAAGGCTTACATTAACACTGCAGTGAAGTTACTGTGAAATTCCCCTAGTTATTCTAACCGCCCTTGCTGCTCCCATGCCAAATTGAGCTCTGCAAGGTGCTGGATGGAAAACATCACTTCCAGCCAATCCCTGTCAATGGAGGTCTGGTGGAGCGGTGGGGAAAGAGGGGAGTAGATGCGGAGGGAAAATAGGGAGAGGCTGCGGAGAGGGCATTGGGTGAGCTAATTGGCCAGGTGGCCTTTACATTTTAGCTGCAACCTCAATCCAGGGCTGGATGAACAGTCAGGGCTGAAATAATATTAACAAGTGTGTTTGGGGACTGAGGTCTATGTGGGATTGTGCTGCCTACACACCAGTGGCATAGTTTTGACTGATACCTCATGCATCAGCAGCTACCTGAGACAGCTCAGCAGTGGCTGTAAGCGCTGAAGGAACTCATTAGAACTACCATCCCTCAAGCTCCTTTTCCTGCTTGTGCTTTTTCACCTTCCCTGGCAGTGCTCAGCCTTTCACAGAGCGTGTTTCACATTGAATGGCCATTAATTGACTCACCAGCGTGAAATTGCACTCTGGGGCCAACAAGAATAAGTTTCACATTCGCTTCCAGGCCTGCTGAGTGTGTGTGCCCAGCGGTGTGTGTGTGTCCTCGCTCAACTTGTTGATGCTGGCCTTTCCAGCGGGATGAGGCCTCGTGCCCCATTTACCGGCATGAATCCCCCTGAGGCATTTGTGGAGCATAGTGTGCCAGAGATTCAAAAAATTAATTATGCCCACAAAACGGACGGGAAAATCTCCCATTTTTCTGACTTTTGGACACTCAGGTTTTTTTGGGAGAATCGCCCCCATTATGTTTGAAGCTATCAAGATTCAGAAATATGGAGAATAAATTCTTTGGTGTCTGAATGTTTAAGCGATGTTGCCGATCATAAATGTTTGAGTGCAGTGGTTTTGGGCAATTGATGACATTATTCGGGGAAGTCCTGGCCATTGGCAAAAGCTGGTGTTGGGTGCGAAAAGGGGCGTGGAATCTGCCGAAGACAATGGTGGCTTTCTCTGCCACATAGCCTGGGATTTAAAAAAAAAATTCAAGTGACAGGTCCCACAGGTAAAGATAAAGGTTAAAGGATAGTGAAATGGTTGGTTTTGAGTTTAATTGATGTCAAATGAATACTGCTGAATGCAATTGATGTTAAACTTCTCAGGTAGGGGGAAAATAGCTGAAACTGTGAAAAACTATTGTGATATGTGATCCTTACAGTTGACAGAGGAAACAAATCATCATCTAATGAGTCATGTCCATAGGTAAGTAGAGAGTGCATTAGCTACCAGTGGTGCTTAACCTATTTGGTAGCCAGAAAAATGTTGTGAACGTAACATTTATATGATGTAAAACAGATCCAGAATTCCTCTTCTGTTGGTCTGAATGATTCTGCAGATGTATTTAACAGCGGAGAGATGGAAAATGTTGAATCCAGATGGTGGATCATTTAGTACAGAGTTGTTGCAAATTAATTTTGTAGCCAAAAATGATTATATAGCTCTGTGTTTTTTGGTAAAATTCTCTGAAATTTACTCATAGAAGTTTGTCTAACAATACAAAGTTGAAATAAATATTTTTCTTGATGTGTCAACATTGCATCACAGAATACCTGGAAAAGGAAAACAAGGCAAAAGATGGAAAATGGTAAAAATGTAAAACTGAATGTTTCATTGCTTTTTTTGGGCAGTGTTTTTGAATGGATGACTAGATAAGGAGTTATATAGCAACAGTAGCAATGAGTGTATGATAGATTGCAAATTGGTAAAAACCTTTTAATTTTTCTTTATTTATTGGTTTTGAGCCTCTAATTGGGTTATCAAAGTGACAACTTGTCAATGTATTGTATCTTTGTTTACCGCGTTTTATTTTTTGAAACTATTTTGTCAGTGGGACATATCACCCATTCTTTACGTACCTTCACAAATATCTGTTACCAAACCATGCAACTAATTGCAAAACAAAATTAGAAAATGTTCAATTATTTAACAATTACCAGCCAAGGAAGACTTGAATCATCTCAGTGCTCTGGTCTTCCCATACTGCTACCATGGTGATTAGCTCAGTCTGGAAATTTATAGAAACTTAGATAACGTGGGTCATGTATAAAGTTTGCAAACTCTAATAGCAATAGAGGAAATATAAATGATTTGCACACCTATGCAGTTCACATATAACTAACCTGGAAAAAAAGTAAAGTCCAGTCACTTCCTGATTTTAGTGCTGGTTTAATTATTCCAGGTCTGATTTAACTCTGTCCATTTTGTCAAGTGGAACTAAATAAATGCTGGCTGTTGAGCACTGATTTACAGAAGTCTTCTGTGTTATGTGCTCTCTCTTTGTATGACTTCTGGATATAAATACAGGTCTCAAACCCCTTTTCTGGGTCCCAAAATCTTGAAAATTCCCCTATCCGGACCAGGTCCAGTCCCGAGCTTTCTGGATACAGGTCAGGTACCTGTACCATCTTTAAATTAATTGTTTGTACATGCACACATTCATAACTAAGATTTTTTAAAAATGTTTAATTCTTAAGATTCTTTATCTTTATTATTATTAGTCTTAATTAAATCTAGGAATTAATTTCAAAAACGTAGCCATTGTTGATTGTCCAAACAGAAATGAATTTGATGAATTTGAAATATTGCTAGGGTTTGAAATGAAAAATTGCTTTATTCTCTTTCAACTCAGCAAAAATAGCAAAAACTTACCCTTAATGAATGTTTCTTACAAAATTATCCTGTCAACTGAAAATCAAGCGTTTCTCAACAGACAAATTCTGTTCTGACATGGTGGGCAATCGAGATTTGTGGCCAATTTAGCATAATCCTGGGAAATGCCAGAAGGAATCCTTCTGCTTGGACACATCGGAAAGAATGTTAAGGTGACCTGCAGCCAACAGCATTCTAGAAATATCACTGCTGAACTCTGCAGTTACTCATCAGAAGAATGCCTCATCAGCTGAAGACATGGTCAGAAGATTCATTTCATTATGCTAGCAAGTATTGTCATGAGCTAAAATCTCTAAAATGGCAATGGAAACAATATTAGACATTTAGCATCCAATGTATCAGTCTTAACCCAGTGGCCTTCAGACAGGCATATTCATTGGGTGAGTGCAGAGCACATTCGTAAGCCTGAGTATCATTTCTAGGATATTTTATCTCATGGGCCTAAATTCTGCCAGTCCACCAGGTGGGAAGAGAGCACAGAGCAGCTGTTTTTCGCATCCAGTTGGTTTCCAGTTAAATGGCAGGGGGCGGTTTTTGTTAGGATTTTTCCGGAAGGAAGGTGGGAGAGATCCCAGGCAAATGATAATAAGAACATAAGAACATAAGAAATAGGAGCAGGAGTAGGCCAACTAGCCCTTCGAGCCTGCCCCACCATTCAATAAGATCATGGCTGATCTGTCGTGGCTCAGTACCACATTCCCGCCCTCTCCCCATAACCCTTAATCCCCTCTCTTATCAAAAACCCATCAACCCGCGTCTTAAAAATATTTAGTGAGGCAGCCTCCACCACTTCAACAGGCAGAGAATTCCAGAGATTCACCACCCTTTGAGTGAAGAAGTTCCTCCTCAACTCTGTTCTAAACCGCCCCCCCTTTATCTTGAGGCTATGCCCCCTAGTCCTACTATCCTTTCTGAGCAGGAAGATACCAAACATTTTCCTGTGGGTACTACAAGAGTGTTTCTGGCTCTGCAGGGGTAGGTTCTTCACTTACCTGCAGGGCTTCTTTATCCTTCTTTATCCAGCTGCTGACCTGCTGAGGCTGATGAGAAATGCATGATGGTTTCCCTTATCAGGTCACTGTTAAAATGCAATGGGCTTCTACTGAAGTCATTGGATCCCAATTCATATTTATAGATGAGGTTCACACCTGAGTTTGGTGGGTGCCTCATCCACTGGCCAAACAAATTGTATTGAAATTGTAAATTGGTGGGGCCGGAGAGGGAAATGGGATGGCTTCATTTTAACTGTACACCCACTCTGTTACTTATCAGCAGGGAAAGTTAAAAACCTTTTCAGCACCAATATCCACTACCCCCTCCTGTACCTAGTCAGGTAAACAGCAAATCCATACAAAAGTAGGGTGTCATCAGAGACTGGGTTACATCTGACTGCGTAGTCAAATCAGTAGAGAATAAAAGAAAAAAATAAGCTGGCTTCAAATTGAAGCAGAAATGAAGCTCTATCAGTTTTTAAAACATGTGAGTTGCTTGTCACTGGAAACTTGTGCAGCACTGAAAAAACACTTGTTTTATCAGAACCATAGCTGGGCAAGAACCATGCTTGTACCAAAACATTTGTGAACTGCTGCATGCTGTTATTCACAGATTGGCATAAATTGGAATAAAAAGACTTAAGCAAGCTTATAATTCCAAATGACATGCATTTTTTGCACTTGTGTTACTGAATGTTTAGAAGAAAACAGGCACCATACTTATCGTAAAAATGTAAGTTAGAACAAGAAGAACAGATTTAGAAGCTACCATGTTTTGGCTGAATTTTTTGTTCATGGCTGCAGACATGCTGTAATGATACACACACAATCAGATTGTTTTCACAGCTTCTAAAATGTCTGCATATGTCGAAACCTATAACAGCTAATTTGTACACTCTTGAATTTGACAATATACGGCTTTAAACTGTATTTATCATTTTCAGAATTCCTGCATCAGTAAGAATCAAATTGTATGTTTTCACCTTCCAACGAAAACACTGTCTGCAGATTGTGATGCTCAGCATAGATGTGGAATACTCCATTTTCCATTCATTAGGGCTGAATGGAACATATTTTGCATTATAACACTTAGTAGCCACTGCAGTGCAGCAAAGCATTCCATGCTTAATTGTGGCAAAGTAATGACAAAGGCATTAGATGTCACCACCACTGCACTTTGATGAATGCAATGTGCTCGTGCTACGCTGATTAAAGAAGGTTGGTCACGGGAACTCTCAGTCAATGTAATTAGGGCAGAGCTCAGGCTGAATTTTCTACCACTGGTACAGCATAATCTGCACATTCATTGGATTGCTGTGTTCCATCATTTTAAAACGGCTTAGACCTTAAGCGTACTCAGCTTTGGAGAGCAATCTGAATTAACAAAAACTTGTTACTGCACTGGTATTAGGAGGTTTGCCGATTAACATTTGTTCTGATCTTTTTTATATTAGAATAAATCCTGCCTCAGAGAATGGACTTTCTGAGTATGGTGTTGTATGTGTGTTTTATGGCTCAGATTTTGTGATTAGTGGCAAATGAATGGGGTTTGTTATTCACTATGCTTAGAGCTGCACACAGACTTTTTCTGGCAATGTATGGCAATTAGAAATAAATTTCAGCATGGTACCAACTACAGGAGTTCTGAGACCTGTGCAAAAAGGGAAAGCCACAGCGGGTGTCTCTATAACTAATCAGATTGAAGGATTCTTAATGAGACATGTGGAATCAAAGCCAGGAAGTGTAAATGTAAATTAAAATATTTAATTCAATGTAAAATCATATGCAGAAAATGAAATAGAAGGAAAAATGATGGGATTAAGAGAGAGATGAGACAAAAAGAAAATAATTTTTAAAATAATTAAAACGTGAAGACTGCATTTGACGAAGTAAATTTTCAGTACCAGGCAAGATGTTTGGTAATAATTAAGATTTACCAGTGGTATACCTGTTAAGTTGCATCCTTGTGTAGCCACGCAGTAGGCCAGAAGATACTACACAGGCCTGTTTTCAGATTAAATATTGTGTGTGGCCCCACAAAAATAGCAGTAAAGAAAACCTAGAGCCTTTTTTTAATGCTCACCTTGGACAAAAGGTAATTGGTCTGCCTATCTGTTACTCAAAATTTCAGGCAGAGCCCCATATGTGTCATATAGTTTTCCAATTTGCAGATGAAGTGGACCTGGCTGCTGCCAACAAGCAGGTGATCCATGGGCTATCAAAAGTTAGAATAAGTGGAGGCAGTCAGTGATCCAAAGCCAACAGGACCATAACCTGCCACTTTATAACACTTAAAATCAGAATCAACAATTTTTTAAGAAATCATTCATGGGATGTGGGCATCACAGGTGAGGCCAGCATTTATTGTCCATCCCTAATTGCCCTTGCAAAGGTGATGGTGAGCTGCAATTTTGAGCTGTGCAGTCCATGTGGTGTGGGGGGAGTTCCAGGATTTTGGTCCGACAACAGTAAAGGAACAGTGATGTATTTCCAAGTCAGGATGATGAGTGGTTTAGAGGGGAACTTCATTTGCATTCCCATATGTTCCTCATTCCATTGGAGGTGAGTCATTCTGTCTGCAACTCATCAAAGACAATGGGTGGGATCTTGAGCCCACTCTCACCTACCACGGAAGTGGCAGCAGGGGCTTAAAATCCTGCAAAACTTGAAATCTCGTATCTCGCTAACGAGATCATGATTTCTGATTTTCATCACCCCTCGCTGGCAATATAATCAGGTTTCAGTGCATTTTAATATAATTCCATATAATTAAACAGCCCCCCTGCAATATATTCCTGCACCCATCCTCTACACGATTACATGATCCTCACCAACAGAAGCACTGCAGACGCAATATGTGTGTAAACTGGGATCAAAAAGGGCTGTGAGATTGAACCAATGCCCTTAGAATCATTGATTCATAAAATCTCTACAGTGCAGTAAGAGGTCATTCAGCCCATCAAGCCTATACTGACAATACTACCCAGACCCTATCCCCATAATCCCATGTATTAACCTGTTAATCCTCCTAACACTAAGGGACAATTTGGTATGGCCAATCAACCTAACCTGCATATCTTTGGAGTGTGGGAGGGAACAGGAACACCCAGAGGAAACCCATGCAAACACGTGAAGAATGTACAAAATCCACGCAGTTAGCCAAGGCCAGAATTGAACCCGGGTGCCTGGCGCTGTGAGGCAGCAGTGCCACTGTGCCGCCCTTCTCCGTCTTTCTCACAGCTCCACCTTGAATCTTCCCCCTGGAGTGGAGCTAACCTACCAGACAAATGGAAAACTGTTCAACCACTGATGCATTCAGGCCAGAACCAAGACCACCCCAACTTCTGTTATTGAGCTGCAGTACATAGACGACACCTAGGTGTGTGCGCACACTTATAGGTCAAATTAATCATTGTCAACGCATTTATCGAAGCATATGAGAGAATGAGCCAAAGATTAAAGATCCAGAAAACTAAGATTCTCTACCAGCCTGATCCTACCACATAAAACTGCTCTCCCCCCAACCCCCCAAACACTAAGATCCACAGTCAATCCTTGAAAAATATGGATCATTCTTTGGAAGTCTCCCCTTGGCAAGAGCAGATATTGATGACGAAATGCAGCATTAGTTCCAATGCATCAGTGCAGTCTTGGGATGCCTGAGGAACAATCTTCGAAGACTGGAACCTCAGATTTGGCACCAAGATCAGCTAATATATCAGCAATTTGTGGGACCATAACCCTCATTATAACTTTTCTGTAATTTTACTATATTTTGTGATGTTCCATTGAGATCACAGGAAGCCTTAAGGTAGTTTTGGTATCTGCTTATTTAAGATAAGATATATTAAGGATTTAATAACTGAGCATTTGGAAAGCAATTACACGATTGGTCCAAGTCAGTATGGATTCACTAAAGAGAAATCATGCTTGACAGATCTTCTGGAACTTTTTTGAGGATGTGACCAGTAGCGTGGACAAGGGTGAACCAGTGGATGTTGTGTATCTGAACTTTCAAAAGGCTTTGACAAGGTCCCATACAAGAGATTAAAGTAAAGTTTGTTTATTAGTCACAAGTAAGACTTACATTAACACTGAAATGAAGTTACTGTGAAATTCCACTAGTTGCCTATTCGCATCAATGCATCTAACCAGCGTATCTTTCAGAATGTGGGAGGAAACCAGAGGACCTGGAGGAAACCCATGCAAACATGGGGAGAACGTGCAAACCCTACACACAGATAAATGAGCAAAATTAAAGCTCATGGTATTAGGGATAATATATTAATATGGATAGAGAATTAATTGGCAGACAGGAAGTAGAGAGTGGGAGTAAATGGGTCCTTTTCAGAGTTACAGGCAATGACTAGTGGGGTACCGTAGAGTTCAGTGCTGGGACCCCAGCTGTTCACAATATATATTAATGATTTGGACTAAAGAATTGCATGCAATATCTTCAAATTTGGAGAAGACGCTAAGCTGGGTGGCAATTTGTGCTGAGGAGGAAGATAAGAGGCTGCAGGGTGACTTGGACAGGCTGGCTGAGTGCACAAATGCAATATAATGTGGATAGATGTGAGGTTATCCACTTTGGTGGCAAAAACAGGAAGGAAGATTATTATCTGAATGGTGGCAGTTTAGGAAAAGGGGAAGTACAGAGTGACCTGGGTGTCATGGTGAAACAGTCACTGAAGGTTGGTAAGCAGATACAGTAGATGGTGAGGAAAGATAATGGCATGCTGGCATGCATAGCAAGAGGATTTAAGTAAAGAAGTAAAGATGTCTTGCTGCAGTTATACAGGGCTTTAGTGAGGCTACACCTTGAGTACTGTGTGCAGTTTTGGTCTTCTAATCTGAGGAACGGCATTCTTGGTACTGTGGGAGTCCAGCGAAAGTTCACCAGACTGATTCCTGGAATGACAGGACTGACATATGAAGAGAGACTGGATTGAATGGGCTTAAATTCCAGTGAGGAATTTAAAAGAATGAGAGGGAATCTCACAGAAATATATAAAATCCTGATGGGACTGGACAGGCTAAATATAGGAAGAATGTTCCTGATGTTGGGGAAGTCCAGAACTAGGGATTGCAGTCTAAGAATAAGGGGTAAGCCATTCAGAACTGAGATGAGGAAGAACTTTTTCACTCAGAGTTGTGAACCTGTGGAATTCTCTATCACAGAAAGTTATTGGAGCCAGTTCATTAGATATGTCCAAGAGGGAGCTGGACATGGCCTTTGCACATAAAGGGATTAAGGGTATGGAGAGAAAGCGGGAGTGGGATACTGAAAGTGCATGATCAATCAATGTTCATATTGAATGATGGTGCAGGCTCAAAGGGCCGAATGGCCTACTCTGGTACCTACTTTTTATGTTTATATAAAATAGGGTATAATGTTAATAATACCCAATGATTGGGCTCAAATGCTAATTGATATAGAGGTATATTGATGTGTTGTATGTCTTATAGAATTCTCGTTAAGGTCAGTGTGTTTAGGTTGAGAGGACTGCTTGCTGGTACAATTAAAAATATTAGAAGTGTTCTGCTCACAGCTTGGACTAATACAGAAATTACAAAGTTATCTGATACATAAAATTTATACAAAGTGGATATAAAGTCAGTATTTTAAAGCTGAGATGCACTTATAAAATACAGCATGATACATTCGATTGGACAAGAGTCAAAACAGGCACATAGCTAAATAAATTACAGAACTGAATTCTAAACAAAGGATACAGAGACCTGTTATTTAATGTAACAGGAAGTGACCACATCACTTTTAAAGCATTACAAGTTAAACACCACACTAATTTAGGACAAAAGGCTGAATTTCACAGCAGTGTTGTTTGTACAATAGGCCTTTCTAACTCCCATCTGAATCATAGTTATCAGATACAGCTGCCAAGTTTTGATTGCCAAGGAGCATGATGGTTAGAGATGTGAACTACTCAACCTTGACAGCTTTGCAGCATTTGCTTTGTCATTAGATTGTAAAAGTGTGACTTGCATAGTGTGAGGTCACGCACTGTCTTTGACTTGTCAACCATAAAGAGTCAATCACGTGGTGTACTAGTGTCCTGCATTAATTACAGCTAAGCAGGATATAATATTAGGTTATTTGAGTCATATTCTTCAATTACTTGATCATTATACATAACTAAACTAAAGCTCTTTGTTAAACATGGACTACAGATACACCTATGGTAGGCAATAAGTGAGAGAGAGCCCCTAGTCAACCATGTATTATGCAGAGTGGTGCCACTCAAGCTATAGAATTCTTGGCCTTTTGGCTAAGATCAATTGTAGTATCGACATGCTGTACTTGGTTGAAGTCATTAGGTTACATTTTAGCTTCATTTGAAGCAATTTTTAAAGCGGCATCTCGGCCTTTTGGCTAAGATGCAAATAAGATCAAGCCTTGGAGGAGGAGCTATACCTACTCCAATCAGCTTGGATTGTGTAGATCAAGCCCAAGACAGGAGGTGAGAGCCCTGTCTTGTCAGTTTGGATCGGGAATGTCCCAACTTGTTGGGACTCTGAATTGGATTTGATTTAATTGGATTGAATTGGAATAAAGTATTAAAAAAATCTTGTGGCAGGCTAGTGACCTGTTCCAAGAAAAATGAACTATAGAAGCAGACTTAAGTGCATGCTTTGTTTGCCTTGTGTCAGTAGATGGGGGAGAGAGAAGACACACTGGCATAGAATGCAAGAATAAAGAATTATTAAGAAATCGGTACAAGGCATTGGCCAGCCTAGTTAGAATAAATTGTGTGTAGTTTTGGGCGCCCTATTATATCACGGATGTCAGAGCCTTGGAGAGCTTGGAGCATTAATTTACCAGAATAATAAAAGGCATGGGAAACAATTATGATCAGAAATTTAAGATGCTAATACTATTTCCTCTGGAACTAAGAAGTCAAAGAGGAAATTAAATAAAAGCTTTTTAATTTTTGAGGAATGTTGATAATGACAGGAAAAGGCCATTTCATTTAGATGAAAATAATTGATGAAGGTTCGTCAATTTAAAAATGTGATTGAGATGGAGGAGAGAGATTATGAAAACATTGGGCAGAATTTTCTTTATAAATGGCAAAATGTCAGGTTCTGACTGAAAACCGGTACGTTTCTCCCCAGGAACAGACAGGTTTTCTCTCCGCAGATCTTCTGGTTGACATTTTGTCAAGAAAAGCAGGGGGGCATGTTTTGCACCATCATTCCTGAAGGGCAGGGCCCAAAAATATCAGCAAGCTGGGCTCCATTGAAATCAGGGCACTATTTTTAAAGAGCGTCTCAGTCTCAATTTGAAGTTACAGTATATTTCAGTATATTTAAATATATTTAAATTGATGGAAATCAGGTAAATGTCCTCACTGGGTGTGAACCTGATTGTGTCACTGGTGGGGAGCAGTGCAGATACCATTATGGCCCTTTCACAAGAGTTAACGGCCATAATGGGATTTACTTCCATGGCGATCAGGTCTGGAAAATTGCTCCCATTGTTTATTCAGAAGTTTCTTAGAGCGTGGAATGCTTTGCCTACAAGGATTGGTTAAAGCAGACGTAATCACATCTCTTAAAGAAAAACTGAATACCGATTTAAATCAGAGAAAGATTAAAAAAAGCCATAAGAAAAGTGCAGAGTAACGGAATTAGCTATTGATTAATCCAGCAAAGAACTAGTGCAGATTTCATGGTCCTTCATTGTGCTGAAAACATTTCTAGTTCTATGGATTCAGGTCATGCTTTGAAGGTCAAGAATGAAGCTTGAGTGGTTCATAGATGACATCACTAGCTGTGCTCTTCTAAACCATCATCAGCTCCCCCAAGATCAATATTCATGGCTGTCAAGTTACACTTCAAATTGCGTTGTCTGCGGTGCAGCTGATGATTTGTCATCTGGGTCTTTTTATTAATATAAGGCTTCCCTTGGGCTCTGTTCTTTCTCCCACTCAGTTCCATCTTCATTTCAGTGAGTAACTTTGCAACATTCAACTATATCCACACTTACTGGCAATTTTGTACTGTAATACATTCACCTGCTCTATCTTTCAAATTTCATGCCATAAATACTCACAATCTGATACTCTCTTTTCCTCTCACATTGCATTGACTGCTTGTCCTCTCACTTTGCATTGATTGATCACGACAACTATCAGTTTTCTGGCATCTCTGTTATAGAAAAAACTTTTCCACTTTATAGAGGATAAAATTGAAATGAAATGGACACAGGACATAATAACAGAATGAGATGTGACAAAAACATGGCTGAAAAGTGATTAAAAGTCTTTAAAAATGGACAGAGAAGTGAAGCAGTGAAGAGTTAGGGAGAGTGTTGAGGTATCTGAGGATCATCACCAAAAGCAGGGTGAAGGCAGAGAAGAACATACAATAGATTTGGAGAAGCAAAGAGCTAATGGTTGTATACTTAAAGCAGTAAGAGTCTTAGAGGACATTGAAAATGAGAATGTGAGTCCCAGTTTTGTTACAGGTATAGTAGCAACTTGTAATTCAGAAACATGACTTATGATCCGGAGACATGGGACTGGATTTGATGGAATGCCATATTCCTCACACCCCCTCCTCCCCCCAACTGAAAGCTGATCAGTTAATAGCCTACCCACCAAAAACCCGACTATCCCAAAGTGATGTAACATTGGGAACAACTTTAATTATTTCAGGATGAGACTTCTGCTGCCATTTGAGAGGAATTTTCACCTTAAAGAGCTGCTGGCTATCTGATTGGACAGCAACTCTGCAAACAGTGCAGCACCAAGATCCAGTAGTGGCCAGATCTCTGAATCACCAGTCCAATAACCACTGTACTGCCATAGCTGTAAGTTAAAATCGAGAATCTGAAACTCTTCTTCAGACTCTTGCAACCACTAACTTTTTGGTTCTTGAAACAATGGCAACTGGAGTAACAGGCAACCCCAAAAAAGTAAAAGTGATGGAGTCAGATTTCGAATTAAGTTAAAAGCTTTGGGCAAGTCTGAATGGTGGACCCCAGTGAGGAGGATGATCTGGAGGCACAGTGGCAGGTTAGTGAGGCGAAGGTTAGAGGAAGATATCTCCAATGGGTGCAGGGGATTGCCCAAATGAAGTACACCCATTCCTGCCTAAATGCAGCCCATGCCATGAAAGCTGCTGGGCTACCTCCTTTGCCCCTTGTTTTCTATTGCACTTAAAATAGTGGTGGAGGTAGGATGAGATCCTTAAATGGGCTTTAATGTGCCACTTAAAGACCTCATTTGGCCTCAGGGCAGGCAAGCTGTTTGATAGCTTTCCTCCCCACTGTAATGTAATTTAGGAAACAGGTCACAGGTGAGCGGGAAGATTACAAAGCCACTTTCAAATACGCCAGTGGATGTTTCATCTTGAGTTAGAGTCTTGGATGGATTTCTTGAGGGTATGTCAGTCGCCCTAACAATACAACTGAAGGTTATTAATCATTTAAATAAACATTCCTGTTTATTTACAGATATATGCGTACATCTCAGTGCTATACCTAAGGTTCTACTTCTTGCTTCCCACCAGTTCTCAGTTACTGAACCAAGTTACGTTGCATCACAGTTTTATCAGCAGTTACATGCTGGTATTCCTGATATTTACTCTTTTCTCCTCCCAAAATCTTTATCCCAACTATATGCCCTCAAATTCACTATCTAAGTATCAGACATCACAGAGTTAGTTTTTGAGGTGCCTTGACCCGTCTCCCTGGTCTGGTCCCTATTTTGTTTTGACATTGAGGATGAATTGTGCTCTCTCTCTCATCTTTGAATGAGATTGCATTGTTGTACAATTTTTATGTTTTTCTGGACCTTCGTTTTCATCCAGACCTATATAGTATGTCCAAGGTTCCATTGATTTCCTTTCCAATGATGTCAAGGTTCTTCAGTTCTTTCTGATATTTCCCTGATCCATCTCAATTCTATAAAATCTCGATCATGAAGCTTTTTCTGTGACAATTCCACACCCTCTCCCCAGACTGTCACACTTTCAAATCCCATGCCCCATGTCTTGAGTTGAAATTACAAGCTTGGCTTTCACTTGGTTACTCCCTCATGCTTCCTAACATTCTCACAATCATCTCAAGTGATTTAGTTTATGGAGTTTGTTGTTGAGCTGTAAGTTGTGTTTGCAGCCATCTTCCCATCAATAGTTCTGATGGCAAGAGCTCATTTTTAGCAATGAGTTTCTGTTATTAAGAGCTAAATTAGTACCTTTATTTTCCATTAATTGCTTGATTGTATGATATCTTCATTCTGCTTCTCCGTTCAATCTGGAATATCCAGCAAACTAGTCACATGCATGAACCCATGTCTTCAAGCAAAGTTATGGAAGAAGTTTTTTCACCAATTAAGGGCTGTTGTCTGACACCACTACATCAGGGATGCCACATGTTAATTCTGAGTGAACTATTGGGCTTTGGTATCGTGACCATTCCAGAACACCATTTTGTCAGTATGGTTACTGGAGAGATGGCCCCTAGTTGTAACATATGCACAGTCTCACTTTTGACTTTGTCTAAGAGTGAGTGAGGGAACTTCATTGCTTACCATCCACCTTTAGGGTTGCAAGGTATTCTGTCTTTGGCTTTCCAAAGCCTGAAAATAGGGACGTAAATTGATTCCTGAAACCATTACTAGACTGCTCATCAGCAATTTCCTCAACCTTATAAACGAGCATCAGCTGCAAAACATGCCTTTCTGCTCAGCAATTATGACTCCAAGTTCTTTATCACATACTGTATTCCACAAATTCTTATCTTTATATCTCAATTCTGCCAAATGTTGACCTATTACTTTCAGTTTCATCTCTCCTGGATCTTACAACAGGATGGTGGTTGGCTGTAATTTAATATCTTCAAGCCATATTGCTTAATCAGATAATTTTGGAAACCTCTGTCGCTTGAATTCTGTGGGGTGGCCATCAACTTTGAATTTAATGCTCCAGTAATTATTTTCTACTTTGTTAACTTCTCTTAAGAAAGTTATTTGTTTCTTCTGTGACTCTTCCACTTATTGCATTTAACTTGATTTCATTATTTTCTCTTCCTCCTATGGCACTTTAGTTTGCGGACGTGTTTAAAATGATCTACTTTCCCAGAGTTGTGACACTGTGCTCCCTTGTTGGACATTCTTCCTGCTTTTGCAGATTTTCCTGCCACACCAAGAGCTTTCCAAGGTGGTGGTTGGTGCACTTGTTTCTGATTTTGAGGGCTTTAGTTTCACTGTACTTTCTCTTTTTTATCTGACATATTGAATGGTTTCATTATTTATTTGCCAAGGGACATCACTTTTCCCATGAACAACCATTCTATTTAGTTACATAAACTTGGTCTGTTGCACTATTTGCACAGCTTTTGCAAGAGTAATGGCTTCCCTCATTTGTAAAAGGTCTGGAAGTGTTTTATTTAAGATACGGTCAAGTACTAATTAATCGCTGAGGATCCCATAGTCATCATTCTGTACGAGTCTGTATAGGTCATTTATGTACAAGTCTTGCACATCTCCATTCACTCCCTCAACCAGCACTTACACCTCTGACCTTCTACTGGACAAGATTGCACATATTACCAGAGGGAGGAACAGAATGAATGGAGGAAACCCCAGTATGATCAACCACACACAAAGTGAGAACCTTCGAATATGCCTGGCCTAGATAAAGTCATGAACAGTGGGAAAGGACAAAGTGGTGGCCTACTCAAACCAGGACCTGCATATTACTTGCAGCCCTTCACTCAACTTAGCACAAATGAAAAAAAACTAACAGCTTCAACTTGAGTTCATAAAACTGTCACATGATCATCTGCAACTTCTCTCTCCCATCACAACTCTTCGCCCTTTTTCTTTCTTCCAGGGTTTCTGCAGAGGAATAGATCTTGGAAGGGACAGTCTTTCTGAGGAAACAGTGTCAGGCACTCCTTCCAAGCACCTATGCAGCTTTTGGCGATCCCACATGGGTCAGTTAGTTATCTGGATGAAACACGTAGAACTAGTGGGCAGCAGTAAGGACTTCTGGCAAACACAGCCCAAAACCGACCTTGTCCAAAGCTTGTCCCCCTCCTAGTTTTACTAGGGAAGACAGAGTTGAGGACTTTGAGAGTTCCAACATCCAATGAAAACTGATGGTTTCACATAAACAGCTTTATAAATTATTGTAATACCTTCCAGGTTTCACTTCTATTGCTTAGTGTCTAATGATTCATTGGTAGTCTCCATGGTATTCTATCACAAAATAACACACTCTGCAGTCTTTTTTTTATTCAGTCATAGGGCATGGGCACCACTGGCTGGCCAGCATTTATTGCCCATCCCTACTTGTCCTTGGAGGGCAGTTGAGAGTCAACTACATTCCTCTGGCTTTGGAGTCACATGTAGGCCAGACCAGGTAAGGATGGCAGATTTCCTTCTCTGAAGGACATTAGAGAACCAGATGGGTTTCTCCTGACAATTGACAATGGTTTCATGATCATCAGTAGATTCTTAATTCCAGATTTACATAAGAACATAAGAACATAAGAAATAGGAGCAGGAGTAGGCCAACTAGCCCCTCGAGCCTGCCCCGCCATTCAATAAGATCATGGCTGATCTGTCGTGGCTCAGTTCCACTTTCCCGCCCTCTCCCCATAACCCTTAATCCCCTCTCTTATCAAAAACCCATCAACCCGCGTCTTAAAAATATTTAGCGAGGTAGCCTCCACCACTTCAACGGGCAGAGAATTCCAGAGATTCACCACCCTTTGAGTGAAGAAGTTCCTCCTCAACTCTGTTCTAAACCGCCCCCCCCCCCCCTTTATCTTGAGGCTGTGCCCCCTAGTCCTACTGTCCTTTCTGAGCGGGAAGAGCCTCTCCACCTCTATCCTATTCATCCCGTTCATCATCTTATACGTCTCAATGAGATCTCCCCTCATTCTTCTAAACTCTAACGAGTACAAGCCTAGTTTATTCAGCCTCTCCTCATAGCTCAACCCCCTCAACTCCGGCATCAGCCTAGTAAACCTCCTCTGCACTCCCTCCAAGGCCAAAATATCCTTGCGTAAGTACGGTGCCCAAAACTGCACACAGTACTCCAGCTGCGGCCTCACCAATGCCCTATACAGCCACAGCAAGACCTCCCTACTTTTATATTCAATCCCCCTCGCTATGAAGGCCAGCATCCCATTCGCCTTCCTGACCACCTGCTGCACCTGCAAGCTGGGTTTTTGCGACTTATGCACAAGGACCCCGAGGTCCCTCTGCACCGTCGCCTGCTGCAGTTTTTCTCCACGTAAATAATAGTCCTTCCTACCATTATTCCTACCAAAGTGGACCACCTCGCACTTGCCAACATTAAATTCCATTTGCCATTTCCTGGCCCATTCGCCCAGCCTATCTAGATCCTTCTGTAGACTCTCCCCACCCTCCGCACAATTTGCCTTTCCACCAATTTTGGTGTCATCAGCAAATTTCGACACCCTACACTCGGTTCCCTCCTCCAGATCATCTATATAAATGGTAAATAGCTGAGGCCCCAGCACCAACCCCTGGGGCACTCCACTAGTCACCATCCGCCAATCCGAATAGCACCCATTGACCCCCACTCTCTGCCTCCTGTTTGACAACCAGTCCTCTATCCACGCTAACACCCTACCCCCAACTCCATGCCCCCTGACCTTCTGCAATAACCTCTTGTGAGGTACCTTGTCAAACGCCTTCTGAAAATCAAGAAAGACCACTTCCACCGGCTCTCCTCTATCCACCGCCCTAGACACATCCTCATAGAACTCCAGTAAATTTGTCAGACACAACTTCCCTTTAACGAAACCGTGCTGCGTCTGCTCTATCAAGCTGTTCCCCTCAAGATGCCTCGCTATTTCCTCCTTGATGACGGATTCTAACATTTTACCTACAACAGACGTTAAACTAACAGGCCTATAATTCCCCGCCTTTTGCCTGGCACCCTTCTTAAACAACCTTCTTAAAATTTTTTTTATTGAATTCAAATTCTACCATCTATCGTGCCAGGATTCAAACTCAAGTCCCCAGAACATTAGCTGAGTTTCTGGATTAATAGTCTAGCAATAATACCATTTGGCCATCACCTTTCCAATGTCTGTCCTGGATAGTGCAGTCCAAAATGCTGCACCTGGACCCTCACATCAAGTCTATGCTAGCATGCTTTGCATCTTCGATAGAAGCTCAAGCAGCTGCCCTGCAAACTTTGGATTCCAATTGATAAAGGTTTGTAGGGTTAGTTATCTTGTGCAAACTGTTCTTCTACAGGTCAGTGGAAGTGAAAAACCCCAGCCCCAAATGAGTGGCAGTGGTATGAGGTTAACAGCAAGTGATGGTCTTTATCAGGACTTCCACTCAGCAATGCCCCCATCAGACCATGTTATAATAATTCCCTTGCGTACTTTCACACACAGGTACATAATGTTGTTATGTGATCGGGCACTAGTTGTACATTGATATAGTGGTATCCTTTTTCCTATGGGTGAATGTTGTTGGGTTGTGTTCCAGTATCCTGATGGACATATGTGTGCGATCAATCATGCCCCGAACATGAGTGAAGCCAACAGCTGCTGCTGTAAATCCATGAGCTCTGTCCTGTTAACTGCTGTGATCAGTGAGGGAAGTGATGAACACTATGATCTAGAAAAGTGGGTGTTGCTGACCTGCTTAATGCAACTCTGAGCTGCGATCTGGGATTGCAGCTGATGCAATCAGACTGAAAAGATCCAGTGGCATAAAAATTAAGTTCTGCAGCAATGCATCAGTTCCTGGGTAGGTTCAGTGCTTTTTATTTTCTGTGTTTTGTTATACATTTTAGTAGTAGGTATATATATGTGTATATGTTGATGAGTCAACATGGCCACTCAATTTTGAACAAAAGTTTCAAGGATACGATGAAATATGTTTATGAATCAGAATTTTTTGAGACCACAATTGTAAGTGCCACAATTGGCTTCCCTGCCCATTATTTATCCTTTTTTTATTTTGATCTGTGAGCCACAGCAAAGGGGAGCACAGAGAACCTATTGCAAATCACCCAAGGTTAAACAGTGGCAATTGTTAAATATAACCCTAGGAAAGGAAATTTAATTGAGCTCATTTCAAGTCTAATGAGAAATGCAAGAACAAATAGTTTTAATAAAATAGTAATGGGGAATATTTTATTAACTGACTCAGTTAACTCATTCCAAAAGATTTGGATTGATTCCTGCTTCCTCATGCATTGAAATTGCAGTTTCCTGAAGGGTTGTTATTGCTCGGTTAAGGACTGCATTAACTTCCACTGTAGTGGATTTGTTGTTGGTAGGGAGAGAGAGAAAGAGCAATGACTAATCGTCAATGCATTTTGTTCCTTTATATCTGATGCATCTCTTTCTTTGGTCATTTCAACATGTTCAGTCAGTTCAATTTTAAAGATTATATGGCTGGAAATGTCCAGCCGTTCCTGCCAGTGGAACCCTTTGTTCCTGCTGATGGCAACCCCACTGCCGGATGCAATGAACATCAAACAGATGTTCCTGCCACTGGCCAATGGCAGGCTGATTCCGCTGCCATGAAACATGCACAGGGCACATGGAAAATTCCACACTGTGAGATTATCATCCAGATATTAGTTGGTGCTTGAGAAAGTGCAACTTTGAGGAAGTACCTAGGTAATATGCTTGGTGACTAAAGTTCAGAACTAGATGCCTGTTCCATGGCTGACTTAGTAATCCAGTATTTGAATGAAGTGCCTGTGCAATATCTCAGGGAACCAGTTGACTAGTGAATTTACTTCTGAATATATCGGCTGAAATTTTAAGGCCATTCACGCCAATGGGATCGTCCAGTCCCACCAATAGTGAACCCTTGCCGTGTGTTTCCCAACAGTGAGACAGTGCATACAACATGAAACCAGAAGGTCCCTCCACCAGCTAATGACAAGCCACCTCTGCTGCCGTGAATCATGCCAGGGGGGCGCACGGTGAACCCAGCTCATTGTGTCTTCCTAGATGTGAAATAATACCAAGCAGAGGAAAATCAGTACCTGGTCTTTCTTCTTTAGTGAAACATAGATCCTGTCCATAAACCCAATGTTGCATCTTTTCCTTATAAGAAGCAGACAAGAGACACTCAGCTGTAGTGGGTGCAAAATGCTCACTTCAGGAGACCTAGGTGAGACACAAAGATATAGAAACCAGGTGAAGCTGGAGCTGAAAGATGCAGATGTTGTTGGATGAAGTAACATGAGCCCAGAGAAGAAATTGAACATACACTGAAGAAGATGAAGAATGAGGAAACAACAGGATGGAATGAAATAACGAAAGTGATTATTCAAGCAAGAGAGCTAGGAAACTGATAAACTAGTAGCGTCAACAACTTCTACAATACTGGCACTATTCCTGAATATCTAACTTAAATCTTTAAATTTTTATCGCCTTGCCAAAGAAACCTGGCATAATAGGATACGAGATACATCAAATACATCAGCCTAATGAGTCATGTCGTAAAGATTATCCTCAAGAATCTTCATGACAAAATGCAATCTATCTTTAAAAAAGTCAGCAGAAAGAAGCACTGAAATAAAAAATGACCTCTATGTTTTATTGATTATACGAAAGTTTTTGATTAAGTCCAGCAGGATCTTGTCATGAAAATTCTGAAAGACATCAACATTGACAATAAACATTTTCAATACATTAGACTATTTACTGGAATCAAGTAGTAGTGATCAGATATGAGAACAATCTCGAAAGAGGTGTTGGACAAGGCTGCATTCTGTCACTAAAACTGTTTCTCTTTATACATATAGTGAATTAATTCTCAGATTAATTGAAGGAGAGATGATATGAATGTAGGAGAGATAGTCAGCAACAACATTCACCATGCTGATGACACAGTTCCTGTAACAACAAAGGGAAGTCACAAAAAAAGTCTAGACACAAGCTTATACTCAATCGTATAGTTATGATGAAGGGAAAAGACACTTCAGTTTGCAAATCACAATAAACGGAAGCAAGTTAGAACATGTCAATGAGTTTAACTATCTAGGAAGCTCAGTGACACCCAGAAGTTGGAAGCAGCATTGAAATACAAAATGATTGGGCAAGCCAAAAGTGTTTTAAAAATTAGGCAACATTCTAAGAAACATCAGCTTGAGTCTTGAAATAAGAGTTCTTGTGTCAATATGTTATGTCTGGTTGTTAATGAATTATAGGTGTGAATCTTGAAACATTGAGAAAGAAGAAAATCAATATCTTCAAAAAGTGGAATGTAAGAACGTTCCTAAGGGTGAAGATTTACTCCATGGTGCAAGAAGAGCAAGAGAACTCTTAAATTTTAAAAGAAGACAAATGGAATTCTTTGGACATGTTTTCCATGCAGAAAGGTTGGAATTCCTAATCACTACTGGAAGGATTAATAAAAGAGTATGAAGCTGTCAGTGTAATAGGCAGCTCGACAAAATTAAAAATTGACATGTTCAGAACTCCAGCACTGAAGTCATCCACTGTTGCTATGGTCGGAACGTTTGGAAGACCCTGGTCACCTATATCACTTGGGCTGACACTTAGACAATGACGATAACCATTCATTAATCCACCTGTGCTCACCCGCCTTTGCACCATACTATACATTCCATGACCAACTCTGTTTCTCATCCATCATAGCAACTTAGTTTTCTTCTTCTGGCAAACCTGAATTTTATTAAATTCATTTCCTCACAAATAATACATTAATAGAACAATGCTACTCCAGATATATCTTTTGTTACTGTTTGGAAGAGTATGAAGACTTAACTATGTGGATAAGTAACTTCATTTACTGCTCAACTTAACAAATGCAATACCTCAAAATTGTCTGATTTGATTTGAATTGATGAAATTCTTTTAGTGTACCAGCAGAATGCTAATTGAGAAAAAAAAGCATCTGATTTTACAGATTGAATTTGATCTTTTCTCTAAACAAACGAAAAAAACCTATATTTAGATCATGTTGTACATTCTATGAACATGGTGAAAGAACAAATAGACTCCTGACTCACCAGCTTCAGAGTCTACTTCCTCTCAAATCTATTACTGAAATCACCTTCAACAGGGTCAACCACCGCCGTTCATCAGGAGATCAATGATCAATTTAAACCTTCACCGTCATTATTGTTCCTGTTTTCAGAATGCTTTCTCTCTAAAATGCTACCTCCTACGCAGCACGAGACAGTTTTGTCTGTTATTTTACACAGGGATAAGGATCCTCTGCCGTGCAGTTCATACTGGCCTTTTAAATGCTGATGCCAAGATACTAGCTAAAGCCTTTGTCCATCATCTTGAACCTATCCTTCCATCTATTATCTCTCCTGACCAGGCATGTATTATATAGGGCAGGCAATCCTTTTCTAGTTTAAGGTGTCTTTTTAATATTATTTGTATCCATTCAAATGCTTCTCCACCTGGGGTTCTTATAACGAAGGATGCAGATACGGTTTTTGATAGAGAGGAATGAAAATTATCTGTTCTTCACTTGTCAAAAATCTCAATTTCCTCCTACTTTCTACCTTTTCCTTTGCTTTCTTTCTCTCCCAACTGTAAGTTTATGAAATTGTTGCTGTTCTCTAGGCTACTTTCTGATACGTTATGATTGTTGTTAAACTGAATTAAACAAACAAGAGAAAACAGAATAACACCTGTTTTAACTACCCATCTTGAGTGTTGCCTACCTCGCCTGTTCATCCATCGTCCTTGCCTGCTATCTGCATTGAATGTTTTTTCAATCTGGCTTTTTGCCTGTCTCCCCTCGGCCTGCTTATATCTAGCTTCTGTCGTTATCTCCTCCCTGAAAAATGATCTGTATCACACTTCCTAAAGATGAGATGAGCTACTCCTAGGAACTCTGATATTTGAAATAGAATCAAAAATCAGAGGAACTAAATGTAATCAACAGGGGAAATGAGGCTGGCCAGCAGAGAGAAGGGAGAATGAGTGAATGGGACAGCGAATAAATGATAAAGGAGATCCAGAGCATTCAAAAACAATCGACAAAGGAATAGAAATGGAATGAGCAAGTAACATGAACTAAATACATCAAAAACTTGACAGAAGATTGAATCAATAAAGTAATAAAACTGAAGAATTAAAACTGTCCAGATGCTTTAATAGCTTTGGTAGGTGTGATGAATTGTTGCTGGGCAATATAGATATTCAATAACAATGATATATATTTAAAATGCACCTTTAACAAAATAAAACACCTCAAAGTGCTTCACAGTAGTGTTCTGAAAGAAAATTTGATACCTAGCCTTGGTGAAAATGGTATGTGAGAAGAAGTGTCCTAAAGAAAGAAAGGTAGACAAAGTGACAGGTTTAGAGAAGGATTTTAGGGCCTCAACAACTCAAGGTATGGCCACCAATGGTAGGGCAATTAAATCAGGAATGCTCAAAAGGCAAAATTTGAAGGAATGCAGATATTTTGGAGGGTTATAGAGCTGGAGGAAATCATAGCGATGAGGAGGAGTGGACCTTGGAAGGATTTGAAAACATGAATCTTTAAAAATAAAATCAGGCATTGCTGGACTGAAGCCACTGTTGGAGCACATGGGTGATGTGTGAACGGGACTTGTTGAAAGTTAGGATAGGAGCGGAAATACGTTGCATGATCTGGTGCTGGTCTGCATGCATTGGAGTTGTCAGATTTGGAGGTAACAAAAGTGAAAATAAGCATTTCAGCAAAAGATGAACTGTTAAAATCCGTTAGTCAGTGAGTATGAGACAGGTGGGAGTGAAGTTGGCCATACACCAGTCCTGCAAAGTGGGCCTATAACAAACCACCAGCCTATTTTTCAGCACAATGGATCGTCTTTCCATTGACGTTCATAAAACCATACCTGATTTGAACTAACACCACCCTTTTCCAAGTCAATGTAAAATTGAAACTGACATTGTATAAAATTAGCAGCCAACTTGCTACAAGCCTGTTTTGCACTGCTGGGGTAGATCAGTTTCACCAATGCACTGTAAGACTGCACAAGGTGTTAAATGGAATCCTGCAGTATATAACAGCGTTGAAAAGAAACTGCTCATCCCATGCTGGTTTCTTTCCAGCTGGAGTTGAGATTTCACAATTGCCCTGCCATTCCACAAGCTTTCCTCACCAACAACAATTAATTTCCCATTGATTTCAGGATTATTCTAATTTAGACTTTGTGACCTGGAAGGTAGTAGCCACTAAAACACAGCTGCACTTTAGCAGCAGAACCACTTATTGTGAACCATCTCAATGCAGATCACCACAGGCAGGATTTTTCGGCCACGCCATTGGCAGACATTGTCGCAGGCGAAACAGGAGGGGAAAATTTGGAGAGCGGCCAAAATACATATCAAAATACACTGTATGTAAATCTTCTGCTACATACTTTATCACTGCTGGTTTAGAAATGTAACTTACTTTTACACACCTTTACGTATATTTAGTGTTATACATTACAATCTTTCACCTCCTTACAACCTCAGTTCCAGTCTATGGGTGAGATTTTATGGCTTCGCTCATCCCAAAACCATAAAATCTCGCCCAAGGTCAATGGACCTTTCCATTGTCTGCCCCTCACCTGCTCCGATTCCTATGACAGGCTGAGTAGTAAAATTCCGGCCTCTATCTATTTATTCTTCTTTTGATCTAACTATTAGGTTGCCAAAACAAGGAACTAAGTGCCTGTTTTGAAAGAGGTACCACTGATGTACCATAACAAAAAGACAAAACTTTTAAAGCAAAATTAACTAATCAGATTAGATTGATATTCTCAGTGTGATGATGCACTCTAGTCCCACAGGTGTATACTGGCTAGCCCTGCAACCAGCCATCACCGAACAAGAACAGAGAAAATTACAGCAGAGGAACAGGCCTTTTGGCCCTCCAAGCCTGCACTGACCATGCTACCCGATTGAACTAAAACCCCTTACCCTTCTGGGGACCATATCCCTCTAGTCTCATCCAGTCATGTATTTGTTCAGATGCCCACTAAAAGTCACTATTGTACCTGCTTCCACTATCTCCCCCAGGCACCCACCAACCTCTGTGTAGCAAAATTTATCTCGTACATCTCCTTTAAACCTTGCCTATTGCACCTTTAACCTATGCCCCCTAGTAATTAACTCTTTCACCTTGGGAAAAAGTTTCTGACTATCTATTCTGTCCATTCTGCTCAAAATCCCGAAGACCTCAATCATGTCACCCCTCAACCTCCATTGTTTCAGTGAGAACAAACCAAGTTTTGCCAACCTCTCGCCACAGCCCTCCATACCAAGCAACATCCTGGTAAATCTTCTCTGCACCCTCTTCAAAGCCTCCACATTCTTCTGGTAGTGTGGGATTGAATACCATACTCCACTGGCCCTCCAACACTCCCCAGCCCCCCGAATGCTGGCCTCCCAGGCCTGTGCACATGAACCCCAATGACCTGTTCCCTGCCCTCACCCGCCCCACCACACACCTGGATGGCCAGCCCCAATCATCTCTTCCCTTCCCCTACCAATTGCCCTGCCCTTGGCCCTGCCTGATGCCAAGGGAGCACCCCTCCCCTTACTCCCAACATCCTGGGGAGGGCCTCAATGTCCTCTCTTCCCTCCAGAAGGACGGCTGCCTATTCCCCATTAGTGGGGAGCAGTAATATGCCCTGCTGGAGTGAACCACTCCTGACAAGGTGGGAAATGCTCATGGGCCCAGAGACTTCAGTCCCAGGTCCTCTAATGAAATGGAGACATCAGCAGAGGTCATGCCACAAAACAGCTTCCACTAATACTTCCTGGCCCATTTCACTGTTCAAACAGTGCAGCAGGCCAGGAGAATCACCCCATTGTGTTTTATTTTCCTTGTTTTTCTTTTCATTCTCTTTCTTACTTTCACGTGAACACACATCCCTCCCCCAAATACTATTATGTACCTGTTGAGTTGGAGTGCTATATATCATAACCTCATTGATCACAAATCAATATAATTGATTTAAAATGAAACAAAATCAAAACTCAATTTGGTTGATCATTCTTTGAGGTTGCCCTGGGCTGCTGCAAATTACTACTGACCTTGGCTTGGTTCTAAGCTTCTATCAATAAGAATGTCGTCTTGGACCCAACTGAAACTTACAGCAATTCTGTTTACTTTTCCATGGAGAATAGTTTGAATACTCTTGTTTGTGTATATATCTCAACTCAAGTTTGTCACATCTTTCTGTTTTTGTCTTTCTCTTTCTATGTAGCCATAACTGTTTATCTTTTTACTCTGTGCAATGAATTTTCACCTCTATATGGGTATGGGGGCAGGCAGGTACAAAATTATTGCCACCAGCCAACATGGCAGGTTGATTCGCCATTGTAACTGTCAGCAGCTTTGTTCAGGAGAGGGGAAGGTGTAACCCAGAAAACCACTTAATTCAGATTAGTATTCAGTTGAACTTGTTGACCAGTTTGTTGTTAGCTTGTAAACATAAAGTTTGGAATTTTTTGGGACCTCACAGGGCCCATAATGGATCAGGGCCCTGTAAATGGAAGGCAACACAGCAGGAAGCTAGTCATGCAGTTACTCATTGGTGTGTTATGACCAAGTGGGGACCTGATTGTAATAGGGCTTGTTGAAATATACACACATCTCACACATTCTTTCTGTCTTTGTCTAATGGAATGTAGCTGATAAAATGATGCAAATGGCGACAGCCATTTTAAGTTACAATCCAACTTTGAAATAATCCTTGACATCAGCATGTGTGAAATTCAATAAGAAGGCTACTTGGACATGTTGTAACTGTAATCCACAATAGAACTTCCAGAAACTTGACTAACTTACAGGTGCAAATATGTCAGGTGGTGAGTGAGAACCATCTTAAGTCAGTGTCATTTGAGCAGTTGAAACTGTCCATTAAAATAATTTTGTATTTGAGTCCAGCAGATTAAATTGAAATTGGTGGGCCATCACTTGTTGCCCATCCCTGAGGGCATTTAAGAGTCAAACCCAAATTGGAGACCAGGTAAGGGCAACAGATCTCCTTCCCTAAAGGACATTAGTGAACCAAATGGGTTTTTATGACAATCAATTCCTGGTCATCATTAGACTTTCAATTCAGGAGTTTGTAATGGAATTCAAATTTCACCATCTGTCTTGGTGGGATTTGAACTCAAATTCGCTAGGTCTCTGAATTACCAGTCCAATGACAATACCACTATACCACCATCTCCCGATTTGTGAGAGGTAGGCAATACAAACAGGTGGGCTTCACAGACACACGGAGAAGATTTGAAGATTTGTTTCTATTGCTGGATTCCTGCAGGTGATTGCACCTATGTGGCCATCGAAGAATTGTGTCATCAGCTTGTGAAAATTATTGACAGGAAGGGTTTCCACTCTTTCGATGTTCATCTGGTATTTGATCACAGGAAGTGCTTTATGCATGTGTGCGCTCATTATCCTGGACAACTTCGTCCAGGGTTCAGCAGCTGTTCATTCCAACCCCTCCTCCAAACTACATGAACTTGAGAAGATAAGGGATATTCCTTGAATATCCTGCTCACATTTTTACATCATTTCGAAAGGGAGAGGCACAATGATGTCACTAACAAATAAGCCATCGGGCTTCTGTAGATGTAGCTCCTGTGCCCACACCAGTCAGCTTGAACTTTGCAGTACGTTTCTGTATATTTTGCACATTGTGGTGATTTTCTGTGCTCTACATAATAGTGTGGTCTTCCAGAGTGGATTGGACCTTGAAAACAGTGACACAGTTCATCAGAGAAAGACAAAGAAGAGGCAGAACAGAGAGGTAACCATGTTGAGTAGGGAAGTGACCTGGACCAGATTAGGAATCAAAGCTGTCAACAGATGGCATCAATTCCAGGACATATATAAGCTAGACATGTTTCACCTGAGAGCTACTTAATAGCAGGACTGCATTCTCTGGAACTCACTTTGACCTACCTGCGATTTGATTTGATTTGATTTGATTTGATTTATTATTGGCATGTATATTAGTATACAGTAAAAAGTTTATTGCAGACAAAGCATACCATTCATAGAGAAGGAAAGGAGACAGTGTAGAATGTAATGTTACAGTTATAGCTAGGGTGTGAACAAAGATCAATTTAATGTGAGATAGGCCCATTCAAAAGTCTGATTAAGAACATAAGAAACATAAGAAATAGGAGCAGGAGTAGGCCATCTAGCCCTTCGAGCCTGCCCCGCCATTCAATAAGATCATGGCTGATCTGTTGTGGCTCAGTTCCACTTTCCCGCCCTCTCCCCATAACCCTTAATCCCATCTCTTATCAAAAACCCATCAACCCGCGTCTTAAAAATATTTAGCGAGGCAGCCTCCACCACTTCAACGGGCAGAGAATTCCAGAGATTCACCACCCTTTGAGTGAAGAAGTTCCTCCTCAACTCCGTTCTAAACCGCCTCCCCTTTATCTTGAGGCAGAGGAAAAGCTGTTCTTGAGTTGGTTGCTATGTGACTCCAAATTTTTGTATGAGATTGTTCCCATTGAAGTCATACACTGGACTTTTACCGCTCCATCCGCCACAGAATCGGAGGAGGCAAGGGACCCAGTTAGGAATGGCCAGTCTCGCTCGAGCGAGGCTGTAAAATTCCACCCCCAATCTTTAGATCCACTCTTATTGCCAATGCATGGTGCACATCAGTCCAGTGGTCTCACTGACCCTGTTCAAAGACCTTGGATTCCCTTCACCACTTCAATCCTCTTTTGCAGCCTTACCATGAAAGAATGGAAGCTCAGATGTCTGGGATCATGGCTTAACATTTTCAACGGTAATAATACATTTCAAATTGTACATTCACAAATGAAATTTAACCCCTGTGAATGAAAGTGCTCTGACCTCCAGTCTCAGCCACTTACGAACATATGAAATAGGAGCAGAAGTAGGCCATTTGGCCCCTTGAGCCTGCGCTGTCATTCAATAAGATCATGGCTTATCTGTTTGTGTTTAGAATTCCACATTTCCATTTCTACACAGTGTTTCCCTTGTGGCCTTGGATGAGTTGGAAGCAGCCTGCTTTTGTGTGTCTGGTTACAGCTGAGTGCATGTGGTGGTCACCCACATTGTGGAGCTGCAGTGGGGGCATCTCTGGTGGATGTTGCACTGACTTTAATGTAGAGGCAGCCTCCATCACTGGCCCTACAGCATAGATGGTTCTTCAGTTAGAGGGACCATGGAGGCCGATGAAGATGATAGCATCCCATGAGGGCTGGCAACCTCTTCTTCCACATTGACTACCTCAGCCTTTGGATCCCATGAGGGCTGACAACCTCTTCTTCCACATTGACTACCTCAGTCTTTGGCTGTGGGGGAATAACAACTGGGGCACAACTGACATGCACTTAATACGTTCTTTATACATCAGCACCACTGACTAATGCATATCACTGTACTGCTCCTGCATATGCTCCGACTGCTGCAACATATGGCTGCCCATGAGGTCAGACACCCTGTCAATGAAGGAACTCATACATTTAACACCCTGCACATGAGCGGAATAGACTCCTTCTGGGCTAGGCCTGCTGAACATTAGTCTCTGGCAGGGATTAGTGTGTACACCACAATAGTGGTTTTACTTTTCATTCTGTAATAAACTATGTTCCTTTCCAGTTGGGCTTCTTGAGTCATTCCAACCTCTCACCTCTTACATGCTGCCTCCCAATATAATGTCAAGGATTACACCAGGCAGCAATGGTGCAGCCCTGCCACGGGTTCAAGCCTTTCCTTTTTCTCTACTGACTTCGGGCTTTCAAAGCAATGTTAAGTGGCTACCCCAATAATGGCTGCCGTCAGCTCTACACCTAACAAGTCCTGCCTCCATGCCATGCCTGCTGCCAGTAGTTGTCCATCAAACCTGCCCTCCAGCTACTTAACAGCCTTCCTTGAAGAAAATCTCAAGCTGTCTCTACTTGCCCAGTCCAGGGTTAGTACCTGGAAAAAGTTCCAATATCAGGTTTCTGATACCAAACTGAAAATTCAGTCTCCCAACACTCTTTATTGATATTTGTGATCATCTCCCTTCCTCGCTCTTTTCTCAATTTTTTCCTTCCATTTTATCTGTATGATATTAATGGTGGTTAGGTGGATTGGTTATGCTAAATTGTCCCTTAGCGTCAGGGGGACTAGCTAGGGTAAATGCATGAGGTTGCGGGATAGGGCCTGGGTGGGATGGTGGTCGGAGCACACTCGATGGGCCCAATGGCTTTCTTCTGCACTGTAGGAATCTATGATTTTTATGGAAGCCGCAATTTTGCAGTGGCTTAGCAGTATTGTTGTTGGACTCGTAATGCAGAGGCCCAGGACAAGATTCAGGGACACTGGTTCAAATCCTACCACAGTGGATGGTGAAATTTGAATTCAATAAAAAGAAAATCTGGAATTAAAAGTGAGTAAATTTCTCAGTTCTGGCACAAAGCACTATCTGTTGGGAATGATAACAGAAAGTAGCACAAGTACAATTCTCAAATTTCCAGTCATTAGAGTTTGGAAATGTACAGTCCCAGCTGGTGAGTGTAAAGGTTTGGAGAATGGAAGCAGTAACTTGGCGTGTTCCAACTTCATGAAGTCGTCAATCATCTTGCAGAAAAATTATATTCATGGATTATTTGAAACTACCTTGTGATAAATTCCTTAACAAATTCTCGCATCCAAAACTACCCCAGGCATCCACGATTGTCCTGAGACCACAAAAGTTGCTACTACTCTCTGTTGGAAATGTAGTAGAATGAGGAACATATGGTTAATGAGAATATACTTCTTGACAAGTCAAGAATCATCTGACCAATCATCTTGCTGTGTTCAAAAAACATTAAACTCAACATCATACTAAGTCCCCATCTGAGTTGTAATTATCCCTGGTGTTACCTGGCAGCAGATTTGTCCTAGGTGCCCTCATTTCACACTCATTTGTCTTGAAGAGTTCCTCTAGGGTTGACTCTGGTGAAAGCTTATTCTAATATTTTAATACTTGTAGTACAGTACTAATAGTACTAATATAATAATACCTATTCTCATCCTTAATTAAAGGCCTGACAGTTCCCATTTTTATCCCCCTATGTTTGCAACAAAGGGGAGGATGAATGCCAGATAAATTGTGCCATGCACCTGCTTTGCTATGACAGTGTTCACCAATACCAAGTCAAGCTAACTAATTGTTTACAACCTTTTGGTTGGTGGGGGTGGCACGGTGGCGGAAGTGGAGTGAGTTTCAATACAGAGTTCAGAAGCATTTTACCCACATTTTGTTTAGCTATACGCTCAAGATGTTTTTCACATGGGATGAAAGACAAACCTGTGCTGCAATCATTCAATTTAATAGTTGTTAGTTTTGTGGGGAGACAGTGAGCCAGCCAGGCACTGCCTGTGTTCAGAATCTAGTTGGGCAAAGTTTGTTTAGTCTCATATATTTTTGAAATGTTAATGCCAGTAAAATTGTGAGATCTTACCAAAGATCCTGTTTAATTTCTGTTGTGATCAACTATACATGACATAGTTGCCAGCCAAGAGATTTTTGTCACTCACATCTGGTTGAGTACTCTAATTGCCTGCAAGGCTATTGAGAATTAATCTTCTTTTAATGAAGCTTGACTCCATTGCAAAAAAAAGGTGGGATTATATCTGGACAGTAGCCCTAAGATTTTTTAATTCCAGAGAAGGAATGCTCCTCTAAGCCCCACATGTATGGATTTCTCTTGTCCTGGGCTTCCCGGACTATCTTAGCAGTACATGAGAACATGAGAAATGGGTGCAAAGTAGGCAATTTGACCTTCAAGTTTGTTCTGCCATTCAATAAAATTGTAGCTGATCTGATTGTAGCCTTAACTCCACTCACTTGGAGATCAAACATTTTTTCAAACCTAGCCTTGAATATATTTAATGTCAGAGCATCCACTCTCTCTGGGGTACGGAATTTGAAAGACTAGTGACCATCTGAGGGAAGAAATTCTGTCCCACCCCTCTTTTAAATGGCAAATCCCTTATTTTCAAAATTTACCTTCAGTTGTAGATTCGCCACAAAGAGAAACACCCTTTTAGCATCTACCCTATCAAGCCTCCATCAGAAGCTTAAATGTTACAATAAGGTAACGCCAATTCTTCTCAACTCCAGTGAGTAAAGGTTTAAGCTTCTCAACCTTTCTTCATTAGACAACCCTTTCACCCCAGGAATCAACTCAATGAACCTTCTCCAACCTGCCTCCAATGCAAGTATATCCTTCCTTAAATAGAGAGACCAACACTGTGTACAATACTCGAGGTGTCCTCATATAGCAGCAGCAAGAGTTCCTTTTATACTCCATTCCCCTTGTAACAAAGGTCAATATTCCAGTTGCCTAAAAACTTGCTATATCTGCATGCTAATGTTTTATGATTCACATACAAGGACACCCAGATCCTTCTGAACTACAGATCCTGCAGTTTCTCCCATTTAAGTAATATTCTGCTCTTCTCACCAAAGTGAACAACCTACACTGTTATACATTTCTAGTCCTTCTGCAAATTTGTGCCCATTCACTCAAGCTATCCCATTTATTTATTTTTCTTTCACTCTTTGATGGGATATGGACATCACTGGAAAGGCCAATATTTGATGCTCATACCTAATTCCCCCTGAACTGAGTGGTGGGATATGAACACATGCTTCCAGAGCATTAGCCTGGGCCTCTGGATTAGTAGTCCAGTAACGTTACAATTAGACACAATCTCCCTAGTTTCCCATGCAGCTTCTCTGTGTCCTTCTCGCAAATTGCTTTCCCTTTTACATCATCAGCAAATTTGGCTGCAATACTCTCTGTCCCTTCGTCCAAGTAATTCATATAGATTGTAAGTAGTTAAGGCTCCAGCACTGATCACTGTGACATTCTACTAGTTAATTTGGTAATCTGAACATGACCAATTTGTCCTTACTTTCTGTTTCCTGGCAGTTGGTCAATCCTCTATCAATGCTGACATTTTACTCCCAATACCACGAGCTCTTGTATAATAATCTTTTATGTGTTTGTGTCAGTACATGCAAAAACGGGAATTTTCTCTCTGTTCCCACCGGTAGAATTTTCGGTCCTGCGGATGACAAACCCTGCAGCGGTTTCTCTGAGAATAGCGGGCTGGCTCTACGCAGGTGGTGGTGAAAATTCCACCCAATACATCTGATGCATAATGCTGCAGAAAATGAACGTAGTTGTGCCTGTAGCACAGTATCTCGCTCATGCCATGCAAAATGCCACAAGTTTCATTTCTTAAAAGGTACTCCTTTATTTCACAAGCTTCTTGGGAGGAACACTGTGGCACAGTGGTTAGCACTGTTACCTCACAGTGCCACGGACCCAGGTTCAATTTCCAGCGCAGGTCACTGTCAGAGTTTGCACGTTCTCTCCAGGGTTTTCTCCAGATGCTCCTGTTTCCTCTCACACTCGAAAGATGTGCATGTTAGGTGGATTGGCCGTGCTAAATTGTCCCTTAGTGTCAGGGGGCTAGCTAGGGTAAATGCGTGAGGTTGTGAGATAGGGCCTGGATGGGACTGTGGTCGGAGTATACTCGATGGGCTTTCTTCTGCACTGTAGGAATCTATGATTTTTATGGAAGCCGCAATTTTGCAGTGAACACAAATTTGAAATGCCCTTTTCATTATAACATATGCCCTAATTGAAATAATAGGTGGGATTTTCCTGGAAATCAACAAATCACCCGTGGTGGGCGAGAATAGCAGCAGTGAAGCCATCAACAGCAAGGGCAGCTTTCTCTGCTATAGAGTCCCAGACTTTGAAGAAAAAATTAAAGGGGCAGGTCCTATGACGTAGCCCTTGCAATCTCTGATCTCTGAATCGCTGGCAACTTAGATATTTGAGGATCCACCCACCATTTTCAAAGGCCACCTGGCACAAAGGAACTCACCCTGGAACAATCCAGCACTGCCCCGGCACTGCTCCCTGGTACTGCAACCTAGCACTGCCCAGGCACTGCCACACATTACCGGGACAGTGCCCAGGGTGGAGGGACAAGGGACTGTGCCCAAGCATAACCCTCTTGCCCCTGATTGCTGCGCTCACCAGAGCTCCCATGGTAGGTCTGCATTGCTAGGCACAGTCCTTGGGAGAGCATTCGAGTTTCAAGCAGCATCATGCCAATCTGAATAGATGTTTTGATGATGGGAGATAATGATTCAAGTGCAGGAGCCTGATAATTATATATCAATTTATTTAAATAATGTTCCTGTCATTGAATACCAGGAAACGCATCTCATATCTGACTGGTGGCGCAGACCATCGTGTCACACATTTACTTCAATATAAAACATGAATTTGTCCTTCCCGTGATATTTTTGCTCCCATTGTTGAACCACTCCCCTTGCAAATGGGAGCAGAAAATCCTAGCCGATGTGTTACAATGCTGCACTTGTTCACTGAAGACATTTGCTCTCACATTTTTCATTCTTAATTGGATTGTGAGCATTATTGGCAAGGCCCAGCCTGAATTGCACTGCAGCAGGTGGTGGTAAGCTGCCTTCATGAATCGCGACAGTCAGTTTGATGTAAATGCTATTTGGAAAGAACTGAAGGATTTTCACTAAGTGGCAGTGAAAGTAACGGTAACAGCACGTTTTTTTGGCGCGTCAGGATGGGAGAATCATGTGTCAGCCATTTTGCGGGATTTGCACATGTTCCCTAAGCATGCGCATCTCCCACAGCTGGAGAACAGCTGCAGTCGGGACTGTGCTGGAAATGGGCGGGAAGAGAAATAAGTAATTTAAATCTTTTTAAAATGTATTTTAAATGTAATAATCAGGCCCAGAACGGAATTTGCTGGGTCCGATTGCATCTCCCATCCCGCCAGGAGTATTTCACTCTGGCAGGGTTTAGAGTCGCTCTCCACGTTCAGAGAACTGGCAGGAGACTCCGTCGGAGGGAAGGGGGCGCAATTGGGGCCCCCCGGGGGTTGGACTAAATGGGTGCTTTTCCAGTTGGCAGTTGGTGACTAGTGGCGTGCTGCAGGGATCGGTGCTGGGGCCTCAACTGTTCCCGTATACATAGATGATCTGGAGGAAGAGACCGAATGTAGGGTAACAAAGTTTGCTGATGACACAAAGATGAGTGGGAAAGCAAATTGCGTGGAGGACACGGAAAATCTGCAGAGAGATTTGGATAGGCTGAGTGAGTGGGCTAGGATCTGGCAGCTGGAGTATAACGTTGGCAAGTGTGAAGTTATCCATTTTGGAAGGAATAATAGTAAAATGGACTATTATTTAAATGGTAAAAAATTACAACATACTACTGTGCAGAGGGAGCTGGGGGTCCTTGTGCATGAATCACGAAAACTCAGTTTGCAGGTGCAGCAGGTGATCAAGAAGGCAAATGGAATGTTAGCCTTTATTGCGAGAGGGATGGAGTATAAATGCAGGGAGCTCTTGCTGCAATTGTACAAGGTACTGGTGAGGTCGCAACTAGAGTACTGTGTGCAGTTTTGGTCCCCTTATTTACGAAAGGATATATTGGCCTTGGAAGGAGTGCAGAGAAGCTTCACCAGGTTGATACCGGAGATGAGGGGGTTAACTTATGAGGAGAGATTGAGTAGATTGGGCCTGTACTTGTTGGAGTTTAGAAGGCTGAGGGGGTATATTATAGAGACATATAAGATAACGAAGGGGCTAGACAGGATAGAGGCAGAGAGATTATTTCTTAAAAAGGAAACAAGAACTAGAGGACACAGCCTCAAAATAAGGGGGAGTCAATTTAGAACAGAGTTGAGGAGGAACTTCTTCTCTCAGGAGGTGGTGAATCTTTGGAATTCTCTGTGTATTGAAGCAGTAGAGGCTACCTCTTTAAATGTGTTAAGTCACAGGTAGATAGATTTCTGATCAGTAAGGGATTTAAAGGTTATGGGGAGCAGGCAGGTAAGTGGAACTGAACCACTATGAGATCAGCCATGATCTTATTGAATGACAGGGCAGGCTCGAGGGGCTAGATGGCCTACTCCTGCTCCTATTTCTTATGTTCTTATGGAAGCGGAAGGCTGGTCACCCTAGCAGTGCCAGCCTGTGACCCCTAGCAAAGGGGCAAAGTGCTCATGCCAAAGGGGCACCATGGCATTCCCCACCAGGCATCGGGCAGTGCCAATAGGGTGGGGTCTATTGTGGGTGGGGCCTGGGGGCAATCAGTGGAGTTGTGGTGCCCAGCTGCCACTCTGCAGACAGGATCCATCGGGGCTGGAGGGAGGCCAGCAATCAAGGTGGGCTGGGGGAGCTGATCTGACAGGATGGGGGGGGGGCTGCCTTGTAGGGTGGGGGGCGGTGGTCTGCTGGGTTGGGGGGGGGTTCGCCACTGCTGGGTGGGAAGGGGGGGCGGGGTTGAGGGGGGTTGCTCATCCAGCCACTCCTGGATGGGGGCATGGCCCGGGAATGCTTGCGGAGGCCGCGATTAGGCCGTGGTGGGTGTGGGGTGCCAGAGGGGCAGCAGTGCGAGGGTCTCAGGCTGGCCAGCTGAATCGCTGGCCAGCAAACGGGGAGACTGACAGATCAGGGCCACTCTGCATGTGCAGAGTTCCAGAGCTGTCAGCCTCTGGCATGAATAGGCCCCCTAGCTTTTATTGAAATTTACGATTGTGACCTCTGCAATGCACAGGGTGGGGAGATTCGAGTGTGAAGCTGAACTGAAGAAACATTCGAGATTTAGACCAGTTTTCTCCCCAATTCAGCACTTTTGGGAGAATCGCCCCCATTGTTCTAAATCAGTATGATGTATGAGTTGGAAGAGTACTTGGATATACTGGTTTTCTCATGTGTTTGCTGCCCTTGTCTTTCTAGGTCATACAAGTCACTGGTTTGGAAGGTGCTGTCAAAGGACTGTTGTAGAGTTGATGCTGTGGACCTTGTAGATGGTACACTCTTTGCACTGTTGGTGGAAGACATGCATGTTTAAGGTTGTGGAAAGAGTGCTAATCAAGTAGGCTGCTTTGCCCTAGCTGATGTTGAGCTTCTTGGGTGTTGCTGGAACCCAGACAACTAGAGTGCATCCCTTCGCACCCTGACTGTGTCTTGCAGATGGTGCAAATGCTGTGGGAATTTGAGGCAAATTGCTCAGAATACAATTCCCTGCTCTTGAAACCATAGTGTTTATATTTAAATGGTTGGTCCAGTTGAGCTTCTGGTCAGTGGTAACTCCAGAATATTTACGGTGTGGGATTCAGCAATGGCAATGCTGTTGTATATCATGGGGAGATGGCCAGATTTTGCCTTGTTGGGGATGGTCACTGCCTGGCATTTGTGTGGCACAGATGTTATTTAAGCACTAGTTATCTAATGTCTTGCTGCATGTAAGCATGAACTGCTTCAATATCTGAGGAGTCCTGGATGGTGCCAAAAGTTGTGCAATCATCAGCTAACATCCCCACTGCTGACATTATGAAGGAGGAAAGGTCATTTATGAAGCAGCTGAAGATGATTGGACCTACAAAACTGCCCTGAGAAACTCCTGCAATGATGTCCTGGGATTGAGATGATTGGCTTCCAATGAACACAATCATTTTCCTTTTTGCTAGATATAACTCCTGTATGTGGCAGGTTTCTCCACTGATTCCCATTGACTTCAGTTTTACTCGGGGCCTTGGATGTGGCTCTTGATCAAGTGCTGCCTTGATGTCAAGGTCAGTGCCTTGCCCAGTACAGCCATGTCATATATGATAGGCTTTCAGCTAATACTTTTAAAAATTGGACACAAATAAGCTATAAAGATGGCTGCTAAAAATTATGTGACTTTTAGCATTTGGATGATAAATAGTATCAAGTGTCTGGTTACCTAATTAAATATGGACGTAGGTGAGGATATCTTGTAAGTCTGACAAAGTGGGAAGCTTTATGGGGGAAATGTTGTGTAAGATGAATTTTCACTGTGTATATGTAACCTTGTGTGTTAAAGTTTTCTTTTATTAATAAATGTTTTAATTTAATATTTAAAATCCCCAGTAGTGCTACTGGAATTTGTGGCTTCTCAATTTAGTAAATCTACCTTCTCATGGTCAAAAGAAAGAATTGTGATAATTATGTCAAATTTTTGGATTTGGTTTGCGTGGCAACTACCATCTTCCAGATCATAAAACCATTCTGGTGCCTGGATCACTGCCATGTCGCCCATCTGTTTTTATTCTTATTTGTATTATGATTTGAATCAAATGAATGGCTTGTGGGCCATTTCGAAGGGTAGTTAAGAGTCAACTACATCACAATGAGTTTGGAGTTACATGTCGGCCTGATCAGCTAATAATGGCAGATTTCTTCCCCTGAAAGACAGTAGTGATCTGGATGGGTTTTCACAACAATCCTATAGTTTCATGATTATTATTAATGAAACTAGCATTGTTTCCCAGATTTATTAATTAATTGAATAAATAAAACTTAAAAGAATTAGCCCCAGAATATTGGGGATGAATTTTAACTTGGAAATGCTCATAGGTTTGAGTATGGGTAGAGAGTTAAAACTGACAAAATTAACTGCAGGTTGCGAAGCTGGCTGTAGCACACTAGTGTGTTTAATTGATTCCAGCACATTAAGGTCTCTGAGTGTAATCCCCACAAAAGAGACAACTTCCAGTTTTTGAGTTAAAGTTTATTTATTAGTCACAACTAAAGCTTACATTAACACTACAATGAAGTTACTGTGAAATTTCCCTTCGGGTCAATGCACCTAACCAGCACATCTTTCAGATTGTGGGAAGAAACCGGAACACCCGCAGGAAATCCATACGGACATGGGAAGAACGTGCAAACGCCACACAGTGACCCAAGCCTGGAATCAAAACACAGGTCCCTTGTGCTTTGAGGTGGCAGTGCTAACCACTGTGCTACTGAGCCACCCCCAAAAATGAAACAAATTTCATTTGTTAATTGTTCAATTGGAGCACTATTGACGCACTGTTTTCATGTTAACGTTGAACCCATCGGCTTCCTGGGCTTCTTTTCCTGGGTAATTATATAAACTTTTTCTGCAATGGTGCCAGCTGGAATGAGTGGGCACTCGGTTTTGTATTTCTGGCTGGCTTCCAGAAGTCAGCATGCCACAGACAGTAGACATGCTCTAAATTGGGATGTTAGTAGAATCCATGCCTGTAAAAATTAAGATACAGAGCTTTTCAGAGAGTTTATTGACTTTGTCTCCTCGTATACCTAGTGTCTAGATGTCCCCAATTTATACTCTTTTCATAAAATCAATAATCAATAAATTAAACAAAAATGTCAGTGGTGACAGCAGCTGTAACAAAAAAGAAACATCAGAAGGAAACTTAACTAATTGAATTAAAATGTAATTCGGGGTTGATGATGCACCTCAGCTCCATGGTGCTTATTGGTCATGGAAGGCCTGAAGAATGCTCCCTCTCCAAGGATACCAAGCGAAAATATTGCCAGGGCAGAGGGGCAGATAGTCTAGAAAAAAAATATAGAAAGTTAGAAAATAGACGGGTACGATGACTCCTTTGAACGCTCGCTGCCTGGACCTGTTAATGGTCAACTTGGCCAGGCAGAGGAGCAGGTCTATGACCAGATTAGGAGCAAGGGTTGTGGAGTGCAACCAAAATTTGGAGAGCAACTCCATCAAATAACTGAAAAGGGGCTGCAACCTTGGGCAATCTATATAAATGACTCATTTTGACAGCAAAAAAAGGCATGTGAATCATTTTAATTTCTGATTGCATGGCACTGCTGCATGTAACAACCCCCTCTTCAGGTCCCCAGTGAAAACAAGGAAGACTCCCACGTAGGGAGCCCTTCACTGGGGACCACCCCCACTGCCAAGTGGATGCCTATTTATATGTGCTCAGACTGCGGAAACAATGCCCTTTACCTATGCATTCTAATAATAGAGTTAACATACATTAACATGGGACACTGTTCCCCAGAACAACCAGGAGTACTTATTGAACCACAAGATCTGTCAATCCATCAATTACAGTGTAAAACCACAAATCAATCTATATTTTTGAGAACAGTCACTGACTTATTCTGCTCCGATGATGTTTGCTCCATTGCTTCTGACCTCATTGTTTCCCAATTTCACACACCTCTGTCCAACCTCTTTCCCAAGATCGATGAACAGAATAAATCCTCTTCCTCTTGGATGAGGTTGTTCACTCATTGAACAATTTCTAAATTAACTCCTCTCATTTCTTTCAGATAAAAGGTGTACCCATGTAGGACCTAAGCGATGCATAAGCATTCCTACCAGCTGAAGCAACAATACACATGTACTTCCAGTCAATGACATTCACTGCTCACCATGTGATCTTCTCTAAACTGGGGAGAACAACTACAGATTGAGTGACACCTCTCTTCTGTCTGCAAACATGACGTAATACTTCCAGTGGCCTGTCATTTTAATACTCTATCTTGTTCTTACACTTACATCTCTGTCTTTAGCCTGCTGCATTGTTCCAGTGAGGTTAGATGTAAGCTTCAGGAAGCACCATAATTCGGCTCTTTACAGCCATCTGAACTCAACATTTGAATTCAATAATTTCTGACATAAACTCTGTCCTGCATTTTGTTTCCTTTTCTCTGTTTTTGTTTTCATTCATACAGCAACAAACCTACTCTTGACTAATCTTTTGTTCCTCTTCTTGCCCCAGCTCCATTCTTTTTGGCCCTCACGGGCAAACATTTCTACATAGAACATTACAGCACAGTAGAGGCTCATCGGCCTTTGATGTTGTGCTGACCTGTGAAACCAATCTAAAGCCCTACACTATTTCAATATCATCCATATGTTTATCCAATGACCATTTAAATGTCCTTAATGTTGGCAAATCCACTTCTGTTGCAGGCAAGGCATTCCACGCCCTTACTACTCTCTGAGTAAAGAACCTACCTCTGACATCTGTCCTATATCTATCACCCCTCAATTTAAAGCTATGTCCCGTTGTGCAAGCTATCTCCATCCGAGGAAAAAGGCTCTCACTGTCCACCCTATCTAATCCTCTGATCATCTTGTATGCCTCTATTAAGTCACCTCTTAACCTTCTTCTCTCTAACAAAAACAGCCTCAAATCCCTCAGCCTTTCTTCGTAAGACCTTCCCACCATACCAGGCAACATCCTGGTAAATCTCCTCTGCACCCTTTCCAATTCTTCCACATTCTTCCTACAATGCGGTGACCAGAGCTGTACGCAATATTCCAAGTGTGGCCACACCAGAGTTTTGTACAGCTGCAACATGACCTCATGGCTCCGAAATTCAATCCCTCTACCAATAAAAGCTAACATACCATACGCCTTCTTAACAACCCTATCAAACTGGGTGCTAACTTTCAGGGATCTATGCACATGGACACTGAGGTCTCTCTGCTCATCCACATTACCACGTATCTTACCATTAGCCCAATACTCTGTATTCCTGTTACACCTTCCAAACTGAATCACTTCATACAAGGGGAACGTTTCTGTCATACAATCTCTCCTGTCTTCCACCCTGTTACTAATATTCCTTTGTCCTTGTCCCATCCATCCCTTGCACACAATCCATTACATCTCTAACTTTTCTCAGTTCTGATGCAAAGTCATAGATCTGAAACATTAACTGTTTTTCTTTCTACACAGCTTCTGCCGAGTCTGCTGCATTTTTTCAGTGTTTGCTGTTTTTACTTCCAATTCTTGTAAAGTTTATGCAAAATGAGCTGGTAGAATACTTTCAGGACAGCTTTTAGAAACGATATGTGGTGGAACCAATAAGAGATTAAACTATTTCAGATCTAGTATTGTGCAACGAGCGAGGCTTAATTTGTAATTTCATAGCAAGTTTAGGGGAATCGTGCAGAGAAAGTTTTTCACACAGAGGGTGGCAAGTGCCTGGAACACACTGCCAGTGGAGGTGGTGGAAGCAGAGACATCAGTAGCTCATAAGTGAATCTTGATAGACACATGAACGGGAGGCGAACAGGGAGATAGAAACTGCAGATCAGCGCCAGCTTCGTGGGGTGAAGGGTCTGTTCCTGTGCTGTATTGTTCATTGTTCTTTTTGGTTCTTTGTTCTAAAAGATCCTCTGATAAGAAGTGTTCAGAATAGACTTAAAGTCGAGGATGCTAACTACTCAGGAGTTCCCATTTCTGCCATGGGTCCTCATGTGACTGAATAGGCTAATTCTCAACCCACAGATCTTTGGGCATAAGGTAGTGGGATCTGAAGTGCAAGATATGCTTTTTTTTCCACTTTGCCGCCACTTTATCTCGTCATTAAGGTGTTGGGATTCCAAGTGTAATGCTGATTGATGCACAGATTGTCTCTATTCTTAGTGATTGATAGCAAGTTCCTTGCACTCATCATGGTTAATACTGACACATTTCAACGAGAGCTTCAGCATATCTGTGAAAAATTTTCTTTACCTTCCTCTGGAACATTGGCCATTTGAGAACTGAGAGATACAGGGTCGGGGGTGGGGGAGATGGTTTTTCACTATCTGATCATGCTGTCCAGTTCATTGAAGTTGATTTTGCAGTTTTGTCTGGATTCTTATGAAGCTGACTTCAATAAAAACATGAGTGTTTGTTGAATGACAGTCCCATTGAATCTAGAAGATGCACAGGAGCCATTGCAGATGGAATTTCTCTAGCATTTTTATGGCACTGATACAAATTCCAGATCTCATTCCAGCACAAGAGCATGGTAACAGAACTGGGACTTTTATTGATTTGTGGCAGTCTTTGTGGACAAACACTCACTGATGTAGTTGATAGACTGATGAACTGGAGCAGTTAATCTATATTGGATCTCTTATACAATGGTGGCTTTTTGAGAAAGGTGGCTGCTAAGGTAAGGAGACTGCTTAACATATTTCAGAGTCTCTCTTTCAGTATATGTAGGAAGTGGAATAGTTGGCTGACCACACATGGGTTGATTATGTGTTTGGGTTTGACAACATTCAAGACAGACGGAATTGAAGAGATCGAGGGTGTCTTGCAAAGCCAGGCCATTGCAGGCAATGACACTGCAGTCAAACTGTTGAGATGCACCTCAGAAAAATGTTACCTTAAATTGGTAGTCGGAGGCTGGAAACTCCAGTTCCCAATGAGCCTCATGGTTTTTTTGCATGTGGCAACTATAGCATGGCCACACATACGCAGTTCAAAGTTTTTTCATTTTCATGCTTGCAAACTCTGGCTGAAGAATGGCTGCACCCGCACAGTTGATAGATTTCACTGTCTTCCGACAAGCACAATAAGAAGTCTCACAACACCAGGTTAACGTCCAACCAGTTTATTTGATAGTAATCCCACAAGCTTTCGGAAATGCTGTTCTTTTGTCAGGTGTTTGGAAGGTTCATTGAGACAAGTAAGCAGCCCCGTATATTTGCGCATTTTGATTTTTTGATTTCTTCATATCAAAGACCAGCTCTGCGTACCTGCACAGAAGGAAAAAAGAAGAAAATGTGAAACAATGCAAAACTGGAAGCCAGGTGACAGAAGAGGAGTGTCATTCCAGAGAAGGTATCCCAAGGAGCAAGACACAGGAGAGGGACAGGGAGAAGATCCTATACCAGGGAGTGGGAGAGAAAGAGATCCTAACAGACAACCCAAGTTAAGGGACAGGGATAGGAATTTGAAATGGGTCTTGTTTAGGCAAGTTAAAAGTAAGGAGCAGAGTAAAAATTCCCTGAATTAAAGAGAGAAAGCTGCGGAGAGCAGAATTGAAGCAAAGCAGGCTTGAGAGAAGCCAGATGATTCGAGAAGGCAACTGAAGATCGGTGACACCTTACTGTGGGCCTTTGCGGCAGTGACGTTCTGCTTGGCATGGGCTGGGAGCAAATATCCTATCAGCAATTACCAACTAAAGCTAACCTCACTGATGAAGTCATATACTTGTGGAAAAGATCCACACATAGTGCTTTAAACACTCTAGATTCATGAGGCAACGGAGGGCTTTGGGTTTGGAAAAGAAAATGATAAAAGATGACAGCTCATGTTCTCACAGAACCTGGCAAGTAAGGCAGTATTTTAGCTCTGGCATGCTATATTTACCAGAAGAGGGCGACACTTCTTGTGTTGAAATCCAGCTCCAGCACAATTCTAATTAAAATTTAAGATGCTGGTGGCATGCTTGGGGGACACATGCAATCACACAGGTATTCAGTGGTGGTTCTCGCTGCCAACCTGGGTTGGAACTTCAGAAATCACTGGGAACTGTGAGTTTATGCAAAATACGTGAATCATAAGGCTCCTTGGGAAACAAGCACAGACATGAATAGTTCTTTGCCTGTGATCGCAGACCAGATGCACATTCAAAGAATGAAAGCCCTTGTGTTTCTGGTCCCAGGGAGCTCTAATGGCCACAAGAGTGCATTTGATGACCCCTTACATTTTGGGCAAGGGAGTGATGGTCCAAAACCCCAGTGCCCTTGCCATCTGGCTGTCCTCATCTGTGAAGTAATTGTTGACTCTGGACATTCTCTCTTTCACCTTCTTCCTTTGGGAATAAGAATAAAAGTCTGAGATCATATACCAACCAACTGGAGAACAGCTTCTTCCCTGCTGCTGTCAGACTTCGTAATGGACTTACCTTGCATTAAGTTGATCTTTCTCTACACTCTAGCTATGACTGTAACACTATATCTGCACTCTCGTTTCCTTGTCTATGAACAGTATAGCGCACAAGAAACAATACTTTTCACTGTAGGTTAATACATGTGACAATAATAAATTAAATCAAATCAAAATTAAATCAGAAGAGGACATTGTCAGGCCCTTTTTGCAGCCGTGTCTAGAAGCCTATGACATGCCACACATATCACCTCTGGGCCCATGGAAAGCACTAATGGCACAAAAATTGAGCATGGTAGTCACCTTGAGGACCATTGGCATGGAGTTCCACAAAATCCATGTGGCTATACGTTCCCACGTGCTTTAGTGACCACTTCCTGAGGCAGTCTCAGTTGCCTCAGCCATTGCCTCTATGACATCTTCAGGTAATTAGTTTGTGTTCTGAAGACATGGTGATGCACCAGAATTTGCCTTCCATGATGCCTTCCGCAGATGGCTGCATCCTGACCAACCTCTCACTCTCTGATATGACTGGGAAGAGCCCTCCTATGATACATCCTCTTCTCCATACCTCCAACCCCGGCCTCTGTCCTCCCTCAGAGCCGTGCTCTAATCCTCCATGCCCTAAATTTCATTTGACACCACCCTAAAACCCCTGGTCACCTCTGACTTACCCTTGCCAGTTCTTGAGCCACGTGCAATCTGTCATTCTCCTGCTTCCCTCCCATCCATTGACTCTCTCTACACTTCCCACTGATTCAGCAAAGCAGCCAACGTAATTAAGGACTGCATGCAACCCGGATATTTTTTCTTCCACCTTCTTCTGTTGGGAAAAAGGTACAAAAGTCTGAGGTCACATACCAGCCGATACCAGAACAGCTTCTTCCCTGCTGCCATCAAACTTTTGAATGGACCTACCTTGCATTTCTCTAAACCCTAGCTATGATCGTAACATTACACTCTGCACTCTCTTGATTCCTTCTTTATGGATGGTATGCTTTGTCTGTATGATTTGATTTGATTTTGATTTGATTTATTATTCACATTTATTAGCATACAGTGAAAAGTATTGTTTCTTGCACTCTATACAGATAAAACATATCATTCATAGAGAAGGAAACGAGAGACTGCAGAATGTAGTGTTGCAGTCATAACTAGGGTATAAAGAAAGATCAACTTAATGAAGGTAAGTCCATTCAAAAGTATGATAACAGCAGGAAAGAAGCTGTTCTTAAATCAGTTGGTATGTGACCTCAGATTTTTGTATCTTTTTCCCAAAGGAAGAAGGTAAAAGCAAGAATGTCCAGGGTGCATAGAGTTCTTAATTATGCTCGCTGCTTTGCTGAGGCAGTGGGAAGTGTAGACAGAGTCAATGGCTGAGAGGCTGGTTTGCGTCATGAATTGGGCAACATTCATGACCTTTTGTAGTTCCTCGCGGTCTTGGGCAGAGCAGGAGCCATTCCAAGTCGTGATACAACCAGAAAGAATGCTTTCTATGGTGCACCTTGTGAGAGTCATAGCTGTCATGCCAAATTTTCTTGTCTTCTGAGAAAGTAGAGGCATTGGTGGGCTTTCTTAACTATCATGTCAGCATGGGGGGACCAGGACAGTTTGTTGGTGATCTGGACACCTAAAAATCTGAAGTTCTCGACCCTTTGTACTTCGCCCCTATTGATGTAGATATAATACATGTGACAATAATAAATCAAATCAAAATCAATCCACAAAATCATGGAATTTTACGTTGCAGAGGGTAGCCATTGCATCTGCATCTGTCCTCCAAATGAGCTGCCACTGCCATGCCACTTATTTAATTTCTGCATCTCAACCCATCATCAAGAAGCCAAATTTTTATTTCTCAACTAATTAAGTCAATCCACCTGTCACGTTTTCCTCTCTTACAGGCTCCAGAAAACACTGTGCTAACTGTGAATTGCACGGACCAGTGGCTTTTTTTCTGCTCATGCATTTGTTCTGCTAACATTACTGAGCGCATATTTACATGCAGATTCCACCTTGATAAGCATCGGTGCATATAAATAATGATAGTTTTAACTTCTTTTAAATAATAATATTGGGTTATCCAATGAAAATTGGTTACCGGTAAATCAACATTTTGATAGTAATAATTCATTACACATCATATGAACCATCAAGAGAGAGATCAGACTGATCAGTAATAGCTTGTTTGTGACTGCTGTTTAGTTATCTGTGACTTTTGATGGCCATCAGAATAACATTAGATGAAGAATGGCAGAATAATAAAATTGACAATAAGCGAGGATGTATTGATAGGATGCAGCCCTTATTCGGATGAGTAATTGAACGGCATGTTTCTGTGTTGCCAAATGTAAATGGTTGAAGTGGATCCAAATGTACAAATCTTCTCCAGAGTTTTCATTTTTCTGAATGCGGCAATCTTTCCTACCTTCACTTTCACCTTCTGTGCAGCTTCGTCACCTGAGAGCCATGGGCATTGGAACCACATTGCAACTGGTCCGAATTATGTCACAACATTAGCGTTGAGAGAAAAAAGGCAGATTGGAAGTCAAACAGGTTTGAATACATTTCAGTGATTCTGTGCCACTTCCTGGGGAACATTTACATGACTTTTGCTTTTGTTTCAAGTATGTCTGGCTCTGAGTTAATTTCTTGAACTGAAGAATGGCTTTGTACTATGGTGACTCAAACTATTCCTGCCCGTTTCTGTGCCAGTGTGTCATACCAGGCACGAATATCAGAGTCTCCTTAACATTTGGCTGCAAGATGGGTGGTACTCTATGTCAATGGTGAGAATGTTCAGTGGTATGATACAGAATGTTTTTCATCTCTTTGCTGCATTTAAACAGTAAATTAAAAAGAATAAATTACTATGTAAGATCTTCAACACAGCAGGTAGTTGGGCCAAATGTATATATTTAAGAAAACGATATATTTAGGAACTGACTTATCATTGTTTTAAGAGCTAGGGCTTTTATTACTTCATTGTGAGTTGCTTAAGGGTAAGTAACTTTGAGGAGAAGCTCCTATGTGTGCCTAATTTACATAAATTCTTGAGATGTTGGCATTAATATCAATAAATGGAACTCCAAACAATCCTTTAATTGAATTCACCGACAAGAAAATGTAAAGTACACTTTGTGCTGACCAGGGCGCACAGTTTAACATAACAACATTTGTTGAAGCAAAGGTAAATTCTACAAAGCCCAATAGAGTGAAAAACAAATCCTGACAAACAATAGTAAATATAACTATTCAGCAAGCAAGAACAAAACTCTTTGAAGTGTTCAATTCCTGAGTTCTTTGATCATTGAAAGCTGCCTTAAACAGACAAGTTGATCAAGTAAAGCATGTGGCTAATTCTTTAAAAGTAACATTTTTAACCTGCAATTTTAAATGTTGGCGAGGTTTCTGAATAGTGATCTCGCTATGAACACCCATTAAGACTTGGGTTGAGGGGAGGTTTAAAAATCAAGGAACATGTAACCATCCCGCTGCTTATGTGCCTGTCGCTATTTTTACAGCAGTGGGCTGCAAGTCATGTATATATCCTGTCTTAGGGTGGGGGGGAGTTTCGCTGTCACATTTAAGTTAGGTTCCCACAGTGCAAACAGGACCCTAGTTTAAATGTAATAGCTGTGGACTGGATTTCCCAGGTCTTGGAAAATCTGGATGAGAATTGGAACTGTGAGCTATCAGTTCCAGAAGTTGAGCTTTTTATCATCCTACTTGTGGGCCAGGAAGAGCAGAACCGACGCCCCACCCCCACCCCCACCCCGCCCCGGCCAAAACACGCCTCAGTTATCCTCCCACTGTTGCCAGGCTTTCCCTTCCATCCGTTCCAACAAGCTACAATCTCAACCCATGATCTCTTGCTTCCAACTGCCTCAACAATCTCCAGCTGCAGCATCTTGTTACTGTTTTCCAATGTAGCTGCATGCCAGCCTGCCAATCTGGTGGACTGCCAGGAAGGAACAAAAAGAAGCTTATGATGAGGTTCTGCATTAAATTTTTAAAGATAAATTAATGCTGTACCCCTAGCCAAGCTGTCCTTGTACATCTACAACACTGGCCTCTACTCAGTAATATTGAAAACTACCCTGCTAATTCATGTACGCAGAAAGTAGGACAAATTCAATTACCACTCCATCAGCCTACACCTGATCATCAGCAAAGTGATGGAAGGGGGCATCAACAGTGCTGTCAAGTAGCACTTACCCGGAAAGAACCTGCTCATGGATGTTCAGTTTGGGTTCCAACAGGTTCACTTAGCTCCTGACTTCATTTCAACCTTGTTTCAGCCATGGACAAAAGAGCTGGAATCCAGAGGTGAGGTGAGATTGACTGCCCTTGGCATCAAGGCCGTGTTTGACCGGGTGTGGCATCAAGGAGACCTAGCAAAGCTGGAGTCAATGGGAATCAAGGAAAATACTTCACAGGTTGGAGACATACCTGGCACAAAGGTAGATGGTTGTGGTGGCTGGAGGTCAATCATCTCAGTTCTAGGCCACCACTGCAAGGTTTTCTCAGGGTAGATGTCCCACCACCCAACGACCTTCAGTTGCTTTTTCAATGACTTTTCCTCCATCATAAGGGCAGAAGTAAGGATGTTCACTGGTGATTGCTCAATGTTCAGCACCATTTGTGACTCCTCAGATGCAGAGGCAGTCCATGTCCAAATGCAGCAAAACCTGAATAATATCCAGACTTGGACTAACGAGTAGCAAGTAACATTCAGACCACACAGTTGCCAGTCAATAACCATGTCCAACCAGTGAGAATCTAGCAATCACTACATTGTTCAGTGGAATTGTTATTGCTTAACTCCTCACTGTCAACATCTTAGGGCTGCCATTGACAAGAAACTGAACTGGATCAGTGGCTACTGTGCCTATGAAAGCAAGTTAAAGGCTAAAAATCCTGTGATGAGTAACTCACCTTCTGACTCCCCAAACCTTGTCCACTACCTACAAGAGTGTGATGGATATTCTCCATGTTCCTTGATGAGAAGAGCTCCAACAACACTGAAGAAGCTAGGTACCACAGGACAAAGCAACCTGCTTGATTGGCACCCCATCCATGATGATTTCAGGCAGTCCTGTGATCAACACCTGCATTCCTGCCTGTCAGCTGTGTAAATTCTGAAGTGGCTGGATCACTTTAATCTCCATGACCCCGCATCCCCCCGGTTACCTGGTAGGATTTTAAATCATTACAGCACTCCATTCTGCAGCAGAGATTTTTCTTCCTCCTATCAAAAGCTGCAGGTGTGAGCAGACCCCTTCAAAGTCCTATGATAGAGAGATGTCAATTTCACCTGGGTTTGTGGGGAGTGGAGTGGAGGGTGGGAGAATGTCCAGTCTGCACAACCGTGCACTCAGCCCCAGTGTATGCATGCAATTTTAATTTAAAGGTTCTGAGGCAGTCTATGACCACAGCTGTGATAGTCTTCCAGGAACTGAAGATCATTCCTCTTCAGAAGTTTCTTCAGTGAGCAACACATTCCTCTGAGTGTCTTGATTTCTTCTCTTCTACTCACAGATGGTCCAAAGGTCCACTAGCACTATCCATTGGTGATATTGGGCAGTCTGCTAATGCCAGCTGTGGCTTTGCACAACATCATTTAAAAGATCAGGCAGCGCCAAATTGAGTGTCTCCATTGCAATGAATGAACATGAGTTAATTGCATGCTGTAATTCCTGGAACCCATTTACAGGGGTTTCTTACCTTTGAAATTCTAGTTACTCACAAATAAATGTCTGAGGGGAAAGCATTTTGCGCAATTACGGGGACCCTGGTAGGCAGATTATGCAACTACAATATGAGAGATTTTGCATGGGTAAAACCAATTATAAATTTAGACATTGGAAGTTATAATCTCCAAAAGTTGTTAATTTGCTATAAAGCACTATGGAATGCCCTGAAGTCATGAAAGGCTCTGTGCAAATGCAAGTGTTTATCTTTTCATAATGAAATTTGACACAATTTTGTGACAAAAATATGATATAGAGTTTCTTTGAACATTCAACTATATTACAAAGCTACTTGTTACAACCAGATGAACAAGAATGGAAGGAGCTCTTCTTTTCTCACTCATTGTATGGTTACAGCAGGGGTTTTGAATTTTTCAGAAGGATGCTGGATTGATAATTCAGTATGCACTTGACTCTGTCAGTTTGCAAAAGTTAAACCAGACAGGCATATTAGAGTTAAACACATAGGGGGTTAGTTTTATCATGCTAAAACCCACACAGGTGAAAAAATTTTAAATGTGAAAAGTATACAGATATTTCCTACTCCCCATGAATGCGTGCAAACACATTCAAAACCCAAGTGTGCAGAACAAATGCTACTTTTCAGAGTATAAGATGTTAAAGTTGGCTAAATGAAAGTGCAGGCTTAAAAAAAGAAAATTCAAACAAGATTCACTGATTGTATCTGGTAGCATAGGTTCTTCAGCTGAGGCAGTTGGTTTAGGTTCATGACTGATATGTCCCTTTTTCCTAGGAACTTTATTGCAGAAATCCAATGTTGCAGGAACATAGAGCCACTTTTAAATCAGCAGAACAGGGTTCAGAGTGTACAGAGAGAGAGCACAAAAGATGGCCACTCACTCTAACAACTAGAATATCTCTGCCAAATCCCGAACTCAAGCATCCACACAAAAGGTTGTATATTCCTGCAGAGCATATATTCTAAAAGAAGGTCATCAACTCATGTCTGGCACAGCTTCTCTTAGCCATTGTGATAGCTGATCTGATTATAGAATTGAGTTATAGAATCCCTAAAGTGCAGAAAGAGGCCATTCAGCCCATTGAGTCTACACTGACCACAAGCCCATCCAAGCCCTATTCCCCTCGTATTTACCTTGCCAATCCCCAAACCTAGGGTCAATTTATCATGGCCTGTCAACCTAATAAGCACATTTTTGGATTGTGGGAGTAAACCTGAGCACCCAGAGGAAACCCACGTAGACATGGGGAGAAAGTGCAGTCTCCATGCAGACAGTGACCCGAGGCTGGAATTGAACCCAGGTCCCTGGCGCTGTAAGACAACAGTGCTAACCACTGTGCCACCGTGGCACCCAAATTAATTTTTAATGTTGTAGTAATTAAATCCTGATTGGTTCATTCTTCCATTTGAATGTGACAGGAAAGAAGCTCTTCACACCTCCAAGGAGGTCATTTTGTATTGAGGCCTCCATACACCATATGGTTTGGATTTTTTACCCAACCTGCTGTGTTTCTTGCGGTGGTGGAGACGGCCCTCCATTGGCCGGCGGCGGGGTCTTTTGGTTCTACTTTTGTTAACGTGATTTTCCATTGAATATACCCCTCGCTGCCAATTAACTGGACTGGCAGATCCCACTAGCAGAAACAGCTGGAAAATTCCAGCCTTTGTCTCCATGAAATGGACTGTGGCTACACAGATGCAAACTGGCGGTCATTTTAAATCAGTGGGCTGCACTTTACATATCCCACCAGCTACGTTTCCCAGTGATGAGGGCACCCTCCCACTTTCCCACTCACCTCAAGCTCACCTCTGTAAAAAGGGTTGGGTGGGCACCAAAATCACCTGCATGCCGACTTTGCTTTTGGGGCAGGGGATGAGTTGTGAACCATCAGTCCTCCCACCCCATCACCATATTCTTCACAGCCTTCACAGTACCTTTGTTTTTCAGTGAACATTTAATATATGAAATCAGCAGATGAAATATCAAATTAATTCAACAAAGCACATCTTCATGGCACACTTTTGTCTGTTTACAGAAATGTACACTTACTGACAAATTCACCAACAGTGCTTCTATTCTTCTGGCACATAATTGGAGGAGTACATATCACAAAACTGCAAACTCCAGGGTATTAGTTTCCGTCTGTTAATTTTAAGAAGCAAACTATATGCTTAAAGACTTCATGGCAGTAAAGTAATAACAGGAATTAGGTGTTGTTGAGACAAATGATGATGAGTAACCTTAGGCACAGAATTGATTGCAAACGGAGTCAACGGAGAAGACTACTGGCCAGGAACGCATGAGGGTCATAGGCTGGATTTTGTGGGTGATGTGCTCACCAGTCAGTGAACCTCTGAATGTTGTCGGGCTCATTAATGTGCCTGACCGACACCCTGCCACCGGTGGCCACGATCCTACATCAGCCCCTGCTGCCCTCCAGCATATTCACTGGATGATCTCATGCAAGGGGACTATGATGTGCGGCCTCTCCCATGATTAAGTCGATCGGCTGTCATGGTTCCCTCAGTGCATTAAATCCAGGCCATAGTTTGAAAGAGGCCAAGGCAATTAAGGTCCCAGGCTCCCCTTCCCCATTATATTGTTCATCCTTGCTCCCCCTAATACTGCCAGGTCACAGCAACATCAAGTCTGGCTTGACCTTGGTTTTATTATTTCACTTACATAAGTTGGAAAGGACCCATGATTTCCTTTACAAGTTATATAAGGATAAAATATGATTCCTTGTTAGTTTTTTTTCCCAGAAAATAATACCACCAACCGTTCTGTACATCATTCAAGTGGTCTTACTTTGTATGTGAACTTTACAAATGAGTTTTGGTAATTTGATTATGTAACATCATGATCAGTACCAAAACATTTCCTTGTATCATGTTCACAAATGTACACTTCCTGTAGGAGCCACTAAATAGTAATTGGAACTAAGGCTCTGGGCTTCATTTCCCCAGAGGCATAGAAGCCAATTGCAGTACTCATCTGTTAACCAAATGAGATGAAATGATGCAGCACAGACCAAATCTCAAACCGAAGGTTCAGCTGTTAATTTGATGATTCAGCTGAACCACTAAATCAATCTAATCATGAGATAATGTTCAAATGAAACATATCTACAAATGATACTAACAAAATGAAGTTTCTGTGATGACTTCAGCCATGCCAATGAGGTTGACTTGCTAGAGTGTGAACTACCTGATGAGCCTTACATTCACGGCCAGGTGTCCTTAGAGAGGGAGCATATGGTGTCCGGGGGCACAGTTGATGCCTTCCGTGCCCGCTACGTACCGCAGGGGCTGGGTGTATTATTAACCCTGATAATCACATTTTCATTGAATGTATTAAGTTTCTTTTTAACTTTGTTTTTTGTTCCAGCTGTTCCCTGTCCTTTTGGGGAGCTGCCCCTTCTAATTTGTCTCTAAGTTTGAGTTAGTTTATTTGGTTGGTGTTGAAAGAACTACCTGATGAGTCTTATATTCATGGCCAGGTGTCCTTGGAGAGGGCGTGTGCGGTGTCCGGGGGCACAGTTGACACCTTCCGTGTCCACAGGCCCCTGCAGGGAATGGGGTGCATTTTTGACCCCAATAATCACATTTTAATTTGATGTTTTAAGTTTCCTTTCTGCTTTGTTTTTTGTTTCAGGCAGTTCCTCTGTCCTATAGGAGCTGCCCTTTTTGAGCTGTCCCTCAGTTAATTTGACTTTGTTTATTTGGTTGGTACACAAAAAGAGATACCTGATGAGTCCTAATTGATGGTTAATTCAGGGAACCTCATGCTACCTATTTAAAGCAGGTGTGTCAGATCATCAGCCTGCATTCAGCAGGAAGTGACTGGAGAGATACATGGTGTAAATAAAATAACTTGATGACAAGACTTTTGCCTCTGTGGTGTTATTACAGTGGCAGCAAGGAAAAAGGAGTGACCTGAAGGAACTTGCTGAATCACTGCACATATTGAGGATAAGCCATTGCTGAGAAAACATGCCATTGTTTGGGAAGTTGGACTCTTTTGAGCCCACAGTGGAGGACTGGGCCCAATATATAAGAACATAAGAACATAAGAAATAGGAGCAGGAGTAGGCCAACTAGCCCTTTGAGCCTGCCCCGCCATTCAATAAGATCATGGCTGATCTGTCATGGCTCAGTTCCACATTCCCGCCCTCTCTCCATAACCCTTAATCCCCTCTCTTATCAAAAACCCATCAACCCGCGTCTTAAAAATATTTAGCGAGGTAGCCTCCACCACTTCAACGGGCAGAGAATTCCAGAGATTCACCACCCTTTGAGTGAAGAAGTTCCTCCTCAACTCTGTTCTAAACCACCCCCCCTTTATCTTGAGGCTGTGCCCCCTAGTCCTACTATCCTTTCTGAGCGGGAAGAGTCTCTCCACCTCTATCCTATCCATCCCATTCATCATCTTATACGTCTCAATGAGATCTCCCCTCATTCTTCTAAACTCTAATGAGTACAAGCCTAATTTATTCAGCCTCTCCTCATAGCTCAACCCCCTCAACTCAGGGCAAATGACATAACCTCAGATGAGAAGCAAAAGGTTATCTTGCTGACTGCGTGTGGATCAGCAGCTTTTTCGATTATGCGTGGTTTAACATTCCCAGAGGCACCAGACACAAAGTCCTTCCCAAGACTTGTCAAACTTAGTTCAAGAATATTATGACCCTAAGCCACCCCTGATCCTGCGGAGGTACTGTTTTTACTCCACATTTCGAGAAGCGGACGATTCAATCACCAGTTTTTCTAACAAAGATATCTGGCGGAGGCTTGCAAATTCGGGGGACACTAAACGAGATGCTCCAAGACCGATTGGTGTGTGGAATTAATGATATGACTAAACAGAAATGCCTGTTGGTGGAGGCCCAGCTGGACTGTAAACAGGCATTACAGCTGGCTTTGTCATTAGAAAAAGCAGCAAGTGGAGAGCATGAGCTCCAAGGTATCCTAAAGGAGATAGTGGCCAACACCAGGGAGACTGGGTTACGGCACTACCACTATGGGGCAGGCCATTACATAGCGGCCTCCAGAAGGATTTGGATATGAGGGACACAAGTTGCCTATAGAACTGCACCTAGACAAGATCAGGTTAAGCTCAGAGTGACAGCAGTTCCTGTAGAGCTCCACCCGATGCAACATTGCAATGGTTGCCAGTGTCAGAATGCACAGAGGGAAAGAAAGTCTCCTAAACCAACATGGCCAAAAATAACAGGTAGGCCAAGGGACAGGAGAATGTACAACCTGGAAGTTTCCCCTACCTCTGATGAGGAACAGCCACTATGTATAGCAATGGCAAAATCAGAACTCATCAAATTGTCAGTGAGACTGAATGGACATCCAATTTTAATGGAGGTTGACACAGACGCAGTGTATCGGTCATAGGGGAGACAATATTTAACAAGATACGGACTGGACTCCAACCCTTAGCCCAGACCAAAACTTCAGCAAGGCTGAGGACCTATACGGGGGGAACCACTGAAAGTGATGGGTACAACCCATGTGCCAGTTGCTTATGAGAAACAATTAATTAAGCTCCCATTAATGGTAGTGGAAGATTTGGGACCCAGCCTATTAGGACAAAATTGGCGAAAAGAGATCCAGCTAGAATGGACAAATATCTTACAGCTGGAAAATTGTCACCTGAATGAGGCCCTGAGCAAATTTCCAGAGATTTTTTCGGGAAGGCCTTGGGATAATCAAAGGTGTCAAGGCAAAGTTGCACGTTGACCCAGAGGCTGTACCAAAGTTTTGCAAAGCCCGACCAGTACCTTTTGTGTTAAGGGAAAAGGTCGATGCAGAAGTCAAAAGATTATTGCACAAAGGAATAATAAAACCGGTCCAGTTCGTGGAATGGATGGCACCCATGATTCCTCTCTTAAAGCTGGGTAGCGATTTCAAACAGATGATAAATCGTTACTCTCAGCTCGACAAATATCCAATTCCCATGATTGAGGACCTGTACGCAAAGTTGGCAGGAGGACTCCTATTCACAAAACTGTACACGGGCCACACATACCTTCAACAGCTGGTTGAGGATTCGCAAAAAGTCGCCACAATAAAAACGCTGAAAGGCCTCTTCCAGTAAAAAAAGATTGCCCTTCAGGGTTTCATCAGCTTGTGCCATATTCCAAAGGACTATGGAGAGCTCCAAAAGGGTTTACACAGGTTACCATTTACCTAGACGATGTCCTCATTACGGGTAAAACAAGGGTGGAACTTCTGCAGAACCTGGAGGAAGTTCTCAGGAGATTTGCAGCAGCGGGAGTGTGTTTGAAAAGAGAGAAATGCGTCCTTTTAGCAAGTAACCTGCCTCTGGTACAAAGTGGGCAAGTCGGGCCTACATCCTCTGGAGAATCGGGTATGAGCAATAAAAGACCAGGTGGCTCCCACAACCATCCAAGAGCTAAGGTCGTTTTTAGGACTAGTAACTTACTACAGGAAATTCATACAGAATAGGGCCTCCGTTCTGGACCTCTCCACCAGTTGCCAAAAAAGGGACAAATCTGGAAATGGTCGGCCCACCAGGACAGGACCTTCAAGAAAATTAAACAACAACTCTTATCCAAAAATGTATTGGTACAGTATGATCCCAAGAAGGAATTGGTACTCACCTGTGACGTGTTCCTACGTGGAGTGGGCGCGGTCCTGGCTCACAGGTGGCAGGACAGACAAGAGCGGCCAATAGCGTATGTCTCCAGTACCCTGGCAATGGCAGAGTGAAGATATGCCCAGATTGAAAAGGAAGGACTAGTGGCAATCTTCGCAGTTAAAAGTTTTCACCAGTATTTATACGGGCAAAAATTTACGATCGTAACTGATCATAAACCCTTGCTGGGCATATTGAACGAAGACAAAGCAGTGCCGCCGATAGTGTCAGCCCGGATCCAGCATTGGGCATTATTGCTGGTGGCACATCAGTATCAATTGGAGCACCAACCAGGGACTAGAGTGGCAAACACCAATGTCTTAAGCCAGCTACCATTACCGGACATCCTATCATTGGTACCCAAAGTAGAGGAGACCATGATGATATTAAACTTTATGGATACCCTCCCAGTGGATGCACACAGTATACACCAGTGGATACAGAAAGATCCCGTATTGGTGAAGGTAAAGCACCTGGTGCTAAAGGGCAGCTGGAAAGACAGATCCATCCACAGTTCCACCCATACTTCAGCAGAAGGGAGCAGATCACGGTGGAAGCGGGACACTGCTATGGGGAGCACGGATCGTTGTCCGAAGGCAGGGCCATCGGGACATACTGATCAAACTACATCATGGGCACCCAGGAGTATCAAAAATGAAGATGCTGGCCAGGAGCTATGCCTGGTGGCATGATCTGGACGCAGTCAGAGCGAAACTGGTAGGACAGCGCCAACAGGGGCAGAAGGCACTTCCGGCAGCCCTGCTGCACCCGTGGGAATGGCCAGGCAGACCATGGTCGCGACTCCAATTTGATGTTGCAGGTTTTATGGGGTCCATGTTTCTGGTCATAATAGATGCCCATTCCAAGTGGTTAGACGCCTATAAACTAAACTCGACCAACACAATGGCAACCGTTGAAAAACTGCACACTTTGTTCGCAACGCACAGGATCCCAGAGGTATTAGTTTCCGATTAGTTTGTTCACTAGCCTAGAGTTCACAAAATTTATGGCATCAAATGGGATCCGGCATATCAGGACGGCACCTTATCACCTGGCATCAAGTGGGCTAGCAGAGAGAGCAGTCCAAACTTTAAAGGCTGGATTGAGAAAACAGCCAGTGGCCTCATTAGAGACAAAACTCTCAAGGTGGTTATTTGACTATAGGACCACCCCACATGTCACCACGGGAACTGCGCCAGAAGAGTTACTGATGGGCAGATGGCCCCACACCAGACTGTGACTATTATTGCCAAACCTGGGAGGAAAGTTTAAAAGACTCCAGGAAGCCCAATGCAGGGGCCATAACAACACTCACCAAGAGAGGAACTTTGAAGCGGGGGAGAGAGAGTTTGCATCAGAAATCATGCAAATTGACCCACCTGGGTAAGCAGAACAGTCGAGTCCAGGACCGGACCGGTATCCTACCGAGTACACGTAGCAAGGCAGTGGTAAGGATACACCTGGACCAGGTCCAGGCTTCAAGCTGTCCACCCATTCTGGAGCTGAGTCCGCCCTGCAGCCCTAGGGATGAGCAGATCCCCTTGACAAGCCAGTACCGCCTCTCCTGCACCTTGATGGGGACCTCAGGGTCCAAAAAGGTCACAGGGGACAAAGCTGCAGCGAATCCCCTATCATCTGAAGTGAACATGGAACCAGACCTCCAATATTCACAGTGGAAGAGACGGGCATCCAATCATTACACACTGCCGACATCAGAGGCAGAGTTGGAGGATCTGACCTGGCGCTCAAGCAGAGGAAAAGACTGCTGAGGTAAGCAGACCGAGGGCATTCCTCAGACTTTGGGAGGGGGAGGAGTGTGATGACTTCAGCCAGGCTAATGAGGTTGGCTTGCTAGATTACGAATGACCTGATGGGTCTTAATTGATGGTTAAATCAGGGAGCCTCATACTTCTTATTTAAAGCAGGTCTGTCAGTCTCGCAGCCTGCATTCAGCAGGGAGCAACCGGAGAGCTGACTGTGTACAAATGTATGGAGTAAATAAAGTGACTTGGACTCCCCACACCGCCATGGAGCTATTACAGCTTCCTTGCAGAAATAAAACAGAACTGTATCACTTACACTTTTGGAAGAAGAGGAATTCTCCATGAGTATAGAGGAAACCTGCAGAATTTAGAGGCTAGACTTTCACAGGGTTGAGCCAACTCCAGAAGCCTTTAAAAATCTCAGGAAGGACCCAAATGAGGAAGTCCTACTCCCATTGCTGGATAGTATTGTGGAGCTGGTGACATGGATGGAAGGAGACATGAGGTGAAGCATACAGGCAGGAAACCCAAGCTTAGCAGGGCATTTGAAATTAGTGTTAAATTCAAACAAACCTCAAGGACCTTAACCCACAATATTGGAATCATAAATCTATGGGGAAGATATAAACATTTCTGAAGAACAGATATGGTTTTTATAAGTGTCAAGATCTAAAGTTATTTAAATCCCAACATGAAAAAAGAACAAGCTGCAGCTATCATTTAGAACATTTAGAGTTGCAGAAACATCAGCTGCGGGACTCCTTTGATTAACAGACCATCTGATATAGCTTAGAAAATACCATCTATTTCTGCAGTTTGGATAAACTTCATCATTGACACTTCCAAAGGGTCATTACCAAAGATGTGACAATTATGAATACATGGCTAAAAGCTTCACAGACTAATCAAAAATGGGCTGACTTCACATTTTGATGGATAGTTTTATGAGGCTACAATAAGATTTCCTGTCTTTGATATGGTTACTGAATAGTTTGTTTGCATAGTAAATTGACTATTTGAAGGGGCTTAAAATCCTTGAATAGGTTTCATGAATGAGAGTTTTGCAGTCTCAAATGTGTGTGAGTGAGAGCTGTATCAGTTGTTTAAACTTTTTTACTCCCCATATGGGTCGTGAGGTCTGCCCACAATGGATACTGGGAAGTGGCCATGGAAGTGGCATGTGGTATGAGAAGACATGCGGTGGAGGTGGTATTCTAAGGGGTGTAGTCTGAAGGACCTGACCTCTCTTAATACAGCTAGCATGACTTCCCAGTGAACCAAAGAAGGCCTCTAACCAGTCCCCCTTCACACTTGTACTCCCTCACCACATTGTAATATGCCTTTAAGGGATAGCAGCATGATATCATTTGAAGGGAAATGTATCATGTGATCCAGTCTAACTTTATTTTTTCTTTGAACAGAACATAGACACAGCTCTGATGTCTTCAAGCTTCACATATTTATAACAGCTATTTTATACCTAATCTTAATAAATGAACCAACAACATATTTATACAATCCCTTATGGGTGATTAGTAACTTGTGCCTTGTACAGCCAATAGTTACAAGGTTATAATAACTATCATTATAATAACGCAACACCTTTGGCTGCATCTAAACTATTCCGAGGTTCAGCGAGCCCATCACGATTCTTCCTCCACCTCCCCAGAGTGAAAATTGTATAAATGTGATCCTTTATATTGAGGTGGGTCTGCCAAGTGCAGAAATATCTCAACTTGAGCTTTAATTATGAAAATCTTGTCTTAACAGTGGCAACATGATAAAATTGAATCCCTATTGTGCGGAGGTCATTCGGTCCATTGAGTCTGCACCAACTTTCTGACAGAGTATCTTACCCATGCCTTCTTCCCCACTTCATCTAGTAACCTCACACATTTACCGGTAAGAAATCTCACAACACCAGGTTAAAGTCCAACATGTTTATTTGGTAGCATGAGCTGTCGGAGCACTGCCCCTTCATAAGTTGAGTGCAGGATTTGTTTCGCAAACAGGGCATATATAGACACAAACTCAATTACAAGATAATGGTTGGAATGCAAGTCTTAACAGGTAATCACGTCTTTACAGGTGCAGACATTTGAATGGAGAGTGGGTTAAGCACAGGTTAAAGAGGTGTGAATTGTCTCCAGCATCGTGGAGGTTACAATTAGTGTGACATGAAGCCAAGATTCCGGTTGAGTCTGTCCTCATGTGTGCAGAACTTGACTATCAGTATCTGCTCAGCGATTCTGCATTGTCATGTTTACCATTACCATTAAAATCCATCTAACCTAGACATGTTTGGACACTGAGGGTCAATTTAGCAAAGCTAACCCACCTAACCTGCACATCTTTGGACTGTGGGAGGAAACTGGAGCATCCAAAGGAAACCCACACAGACACAGGGAGAATATGCAAACTCCACACGAACAGTCACCAAATCCAGAAATTGAACTCAGGTTCCTGGAGCTGTGAGGCAGCAGTGCTAACCACTGTGCCACCACTTGATCCATTTGAAAAGCAGTAAAATGAAGATTGCAACTCAGCAGAAAAATAAACTTGAAGCAATTTAAAATATCCATTTACAGATGAGATAACTGGGTATTGGTGGAATTATCTATTGCCACTTTCATTTTCTTTTAATACTGCTCATGGAGATTAATGCATATCATAATAAGAAGCACTGTGGTAAGAATTTCACTTTCTCAATGTTCATTATTCCTGCGATGTTTGTGACTCCCTGGCAGAAAATGAAAAAAAGGACGTGTTCCATTTCAGATTCCCTGATCGAATTTCAGCAAAATCTCAAGTTTTCTCAAATCTCAAGTTGAAACTCACTTTACAGAGTGGAAGTAAGAGTGAATTATTATCAGGTGTATGTACAAGCTGCTAAACGATTGTTGGTGCTTATACAACTTATCCCAGCAAGGTTTTGATAACAAATGGAGGGATAAAAAATTGGGGCAGGTGGAGAGACAGACTGATTTCAGAATGCTAAATGGATTCATTAGCTGCAGGGGTAGCTGCTATCAAGGGAATGAAATTAAGGAACAGCATGAATGTAAAGATATTTGCTACTTTAATTATTAATTGATTTTAATCCATCCATGTAGGACCTCTGTCAATAATTGACTCTGTGATTTTCTTAATGAGCATCTGGTTTGGGAATGTCGTTAACTGAGATAATGCTCCAAGGAGCTTGGATCTGAACTCAGATCTTTCTGCAGGCTTCTATTAAAGTATTTAACTGTATCAGGCAATGGGACCCTGTGTGAGAACCTCTCTGGCTACATCAAGGGCATCCTGAAACATTTTGTACAAGGAACCTCCAGCTTCTGTCACGACACTACAGGCTTCTTGCAGAAATTCAGCACCCATGGAGCAGTTGAACCAGGAACACACCTCATCACAATGGATGTCTCCTTACTCTACACCAGCATCCCCCATGATGACAACATTGCTGCAACTGTCTCGGTACTGAAACCGAAAACTGCCAATCTCCAGATGCAATTTTACAACTCACCCGCTTCATCCTGGACCACAACGTCTTCACCTTCAACCAGTTCTTTATCCAGACAGATGGAACTGCCACAGGGACCAAATTCGCACCTTAATATGCCAACATCTTCATGCACAAGTTCAAAAAGACCTTTTCACTGCACAGGACCTTCAGCCAACACTATACACTAGATACATCAATGACACTTTCTTCCTTTGGACCCACGGAGAATCACTGAAACAACTATATGATGACATCAACTAGTTCCATCCCACCATCAGACTCACCATGGACTACTCTCCAGAATCGGTTACATTCTTGGACGCACACATCTCTATCAAAGACAGTCATCTCAGCACTTCACTGTGCCGCAAACTCATGGATAACCTCACGATGCTCCACTTCTCCAGTTTCCACCTTAAACACATTAAAGAAACCATCCCCTATGGACAGGACCTCTTTTACACAGGATCTGCTCAGATGAGGAGGAACAAAACAGACACCTACAGACACTGAAAGACGCCCTCATAAGAACGGGATAGGGCACTCAATTCATCGATCGACAGTTACAATGCGCCACAGCGAAAAACTGCACTGACCTCCTCAGAAGACAAACACAGGACACGGCCAACAGAGTACCTTTCGTTGCCCAGTACTTTCCTAGAGCGAAGAAGCTACAACATATTCTTCGGAGCCTTCAGCATGTCATTAATGAAAACGTACATCTCGCTAAGGCCATCCCCATACCCCCACCAGTTGCCTTCAAACAGACCATTGTCCGCAGCAAACTACCCAGCCTTAAGGAGAACAGTGACCACGACACCACACAACCCTGCCACAGCAACCTCTGCAAGACGTGCCGGATCATCGATACGGATGCCATCATCACACGTGAGAATACCATCCAACAGGTACACGGTACATAACTCAAGTTGTCTACCTCGTTCACTGCAGGAAAGGATGTCCCGAGGCATGGTACATCAATGAGACCATGCAGATGTGATGACGACAGATGAATGGACACTAGGAGTGTTCCCTTCCTGTTGGGGAACACTACAGCAGTCAAGGGCATTCAGCCTCCGATCTTTGGGAAAGCATTCTCTAAGGTGGGTTTCAAGACGTGTCAATGCAGAATCACCGAGCAGAAACTGACAGCCAAGTTCCGCACACATGAGGATGGCCTCAACCCCTCAACCGGGATCTTGGGTTCATGTCATACTAACCCCCTTCATTTGGCCTGGACTTGCACCATCCTACTAGATGTCCTGGCTTGTGACAATTCACTCTTCTTTAACCTGTGATTATCCCTCTCTCGATTCGCATTGTTTGTACCAGTAAAGACCTGATTACCATTCTAACCGTTGGGCTTGATTTCATCATCAAGTTGCACCCATTTTCAGGCGTGAAAACTTGGTAAAGTCAGCCATGAGGCAAGTAACACGATCCGTACCCGCCTCCGTGCCGGTTCCCTCTTTAGCATGGCCTGTAAATATCCACGATTGGGACTGCACCCAAAACGGGAACAACAACAATTTAAATGTATTTGCATGCATTTCAATTGGCGTGATAGGCTGCACGCCCAACTTTACCGGCACTTCCCCATTTACCACTGCATTTGCCCATCCAGAATTGGATTGAAACAGACATGCTACACAAAAGTCTGTTTTGGGCGCTCCTGTTAGTGAGGAAGTAGGTGCTGAGCATCCAATGGCTCAATACTTGGGATTTGGGGAGGGTCCAATAGTTCACTTTTTGAGATCGGTAGAGGAAGTGAAGGGGAGGCTCTGCTGCCACTCTGCCTGAGATCAGTGAGAGGGAGGGGGGGGTCCGCTGCCACGCTGATTGAGATGGGTGGGAGAGAAGGGATCTGCTGCTACTCTGCCTGAAATTAGTGAGGGGGAAGGGGAGTATGCTACCACTCTGTCTGAGATTAGTGAAGGGTAAGGGGGGAGGGGCCCGTGATCAGTCTAGGTGGCAGAGGGAGTGGGGGGAATAAAGGGGTCGGTAATGTTGTGGGGGTGGGCAATGTCTGTGGGGGTCAGGGGGAGGCATTATCCGGTCCAGGAGGGATGTGACAGAGGAGCCGCATTCTATCATTTTTTTTCTGCGTGTGCGCACTTGGAGGTGTCGATTAGAGCTGCTGAATTTTGGGCACATAAAGCCCCACTCACAGGCCTGCGCAGCGCGATTCAGAATTGTTGATATTTTTGCAGGCAGGGCACATGTGGGGGCCCCTTAGAAGGGTCTAAAAGTCGGATCTGAAAACTTCCATTTCAAGTTCCAGATACAAGATTGACTTGATGACAGAAGATTGAGGATGGTTGTAGAGAGTTGTTTTTCAAACTGGAGGCCTGTGACCAGTGGTGTGCACACAGTAAGAAGTCTCACAACACCAGGTTAAAGTCCAACAGGTTTATTTGGTAATAAACGCCACTAGCTTTCGGAGCGCTGCTCCTTTGTCAGTGTTTACCCCAATCCAACGCCAGCATCTCCACATCATGACCAGTGGTGTGCATCAGGGATCAGTGCTGGGTCCACTGTAATTTGCCATTTATATTAATGATTTGGATTAAAATATAGGGGACATGATTAGTAAGTTTACAGATGACACCTAGATTGGTGGCATAGTGGACAGTGAAGAAGGTTATCTGGGATTTCAACAGAATGTTGATCAATTGGGCCAGTGGGCTGACGAATGGCAGATGGAGTTTAATTTAGATAAATGCGAGGTGATGCATTTTGGTTGACCAAACCAGGGCAGGGCTTACTCAGTTAATGGTAGAACGCTGGGAAGATTTATAGAACAAAAGGATCTAGGGATACAGGTTCATAGCTCTCTGAAAGTTGAGTCATAGGTGGACAGAGTGGTGAAGAAGGCATTCAGCATGCTTGGTTTCATCGGTCAGAACATTGAATACAGGATTTGGGACGTCTTGTTGAAGTTGTGCAAGACATTGGTAAAGCCACACTTGTAATACTATGTACAGTTCTGGTCACTCTATTATAGAAAGGATATTATTAAATTAGAAAGAGTGCAGAAAAGATTTACTAGGATGCTGCTGGGACTTGATGGTTTGAGTTAAAAGGAGGGACTGGATAGACAAGACTTTAATCTTTCGAGCGTAAGAGGCTTAGGAGTGATCTTATAGAGGTCCTTAAAATAGACCCTATAAAGTGTATAAAATAGGGGCATAAAGTCTATAAGATAGGGGCATGGATCAGATAGTCAACATCTTTTCCCAAAGATAGTGGAGTCTAAAACGAGAGGGCTTATGTTTAAAGTGAGAAGGGAGAGATACTAAAGGATCCAGAGGAGCAATTTTTTTCACACAGAGGGTGGTGAGTGTCCAGAACAAGCTGCTAGAGGTAATATACTTGGAAGGGCAGGTACAATTTCGTCTTTTAAAAAATGTTTAGGTACTTATTGGTAAGATGGGTATAGAGGCATATGGGCCAAACACAGGCAACTGGGACTAGCTTAGGGGTTAAAAAAAGGGGCTGCACGGACAAGTTGGACCAAAGGGCCTGTTTCCATGCTGTAAACCTCTATGACTCTGTAAGTCCATCCAACTTCAAATCAAAATGGTAAAATAGGGCCCATTATCTTGCAATTGAGCCTGTGGGTCCTATTTTACCGTTTGGATGCTTGAATGCTTTTGCAAAGAAAGTAAAAACTGGGACCTGTGCAGAAATAACATGGTGATATTTTAGATGGAGCTTAAACAATTGAGTACTGTTTGTAAGAAAATTATTGAAGTTTGTCAAATTCCTTATTATAGTGAATAAGCATCAATTGATATTGTTTTTCAAATGCCTATTTCTGAAAGTACTGTGCCAGATTATAAAGTCAAAAAATTGGGAATAGTAAACCTCTATGAATTTTTTTCCCCTAGCAATTGCTTGCACAAAGAATACCACTAAATATAGATCTGTGTATGCTGATGGAGCTTTGTTAATACTTGTAAATGGGTTTAGAATCCTTAACAAAATAACACAGAGGAAGCGAATTAGTCCACGATTCCTGAGCAACTGATATTTCTGTATGTGGAACTATGTGGTCTGCCTGAAGCTGATGTCTCACTAACCATGAGCAATAAAGCATTTCATAGCTTCTGTTTAGAAATAATTCCTGTTTATTTTCCCTTCATTCCTTGGGTGATAATCCTGAAACATTCTTCTTCACAGCTGGATATATGTATCAAGAAATTTTAATATAATTTATCCCCCGTCCAAATAACTTCTGTAAACAGGAAAATAAAGGTTTCAGCGCCATATCACTAACTATTGGCTGATCTCCAAGCATCTATTTCCTTTGTGTATTTGCTTTCTGTTCCCAGTCACATTTCTATGTATGTGCACATTTCTTTAACATCATACATATTAATTCTTGTTATATTAATTTCCTCAAATTTTAAATTATGTTAATCAAACAAGATTTGGCTTAAACCAATCTATTAATTGTCTTTGATTAATCACATATTTCCAAGTAATTTTGTCCCATATTATCAATTTTGGAGGCAGGATTTTCTAATCCGGTGACTTTGACAGGATGAAAAATCATGGGTTTGGATTGCACAGTTGTCAAATATGTGTTCTGGTCTTGTGCCATGAGTGCCAAAGTAGAAAATCTCCTCTTGGATGTTTTCCCTGAAACCTCAGTTAGTCTGTCATTCCTGGCTTATCCTTCTCCTATTTCTTCAGCAAACAATAATATTTCCATCATTCAACACTTTCCTATTATTATTGTTACTTTTGGAAAGTTGTGGTTAGTGGCTCTGATACTTCCTTCTCATCTTATTCTGTATTCTGGGTTGCTTGTTATCTTGCATAATCATGCCTTTTATATTTGTAGTTCTGTGACTTTTTTCAACATCTATTCAAATCCTCTTTTCAATTTCACTTTTTTCTCTAAATGTAAATACCTTTTCCATTCCTTGACCCTAAACTCTGCATGGTTCCAGCCTAACACATTCATTAAGCTTATGGAAATACTTGCTATTTCTCTTCTTTCATTCTTTCTTTTATCCTTCTTAATTTCCTTTCCTGTTTCCTTTTTATCGTTGTTATTGTCATCTAAAAGCTTATCTGTTTCTTCCAACCTAGAAGTTCTATGCAGGATGAGCACACGTTGGCCTCCTTAAGTTGCCTTGCTGAAGAAATAAGAAAGACATTTGCCATTTGAGCAACAGTGTAGCCCAAGACAATGATCTTCCATCCTGTTAAAAAAGAATTTAAAAGGGTTTGTGCACTTTAATGAATAGGCTGTGCACAACTAAAACAAATCAGAAGGAAGGTTGTGCATGGGGCTTTATTAAGAATTGCACCATTTCAGCCAAGGCTGCTGTCCCAGTAGCAAAGTCCAGACCTACATACATGTAATGATTGCCTAGGCTGGTACATCCACTCTTTCTCTCTTCTTGAATTCATGATGAGTCAGTATCTGGCTAGAATAAGGCTCAGGTAAGAATATAATTCAGATATAATCTGGTGTATTGAAAGACTCAGTAGTTTCCTGTCAATATGGACCCAGCTGTTTGTGTGGGCATAAATTCCTTGGATTAGTTATTTTGAATATTGCTGAAAAAGAGACATGCTATCAAAGCTTTTCATCTTCTGCTCAGTGTTAATTTCAATAACAGGATATGGTGAAGGAATAAGTCTCAGCTTGGCTTTTCCCTAAAGCAAGTTTATTCTCAGAACAGTTTGGCATGATGATATTCTCCTAATGATTCCCCACATCCAGTTCCAGTTGTGCCCATTTATTGTTGACTCAATAATCATCATCTGTCTTTAACAATACAATTGGCCTAACAATGTAATTGCCAAAGGATGCAATTGCTGATACGTTGACAGTCAGGCCAGATTTGCAAGAATACCAAATCTCAGAGGAAACAATTATGAATCTATCCTGATGAGTGGAAGACAAAAAACTTTGACAACATGCCTATCTTTCAACAATACTCAAGCTCTGAACTTCTAAGGGACTAGTTATATAAATTTGATTGAGCTACCTAATGATTTTTAACATTGGCATACTCTATTTATTGATTCAAAAGCTCTTTCTAAGTTGATGCAGGGAACATATACTGACTCCTTATATTTGTGTGGTTTGGCTGCCACCTGCTGCAGTATAATTATCTGTTTAAAAGTGGACTGTGAAACCAGCCTGTTTTTGCAGTATTTATGTTTCTATAGCGTTCTTGATGTCATCAAATGTCCTGTTCATGCTACACATATTTCTCACAACTTTTTTCTGTAGTATCACCCTTCATTATTCATATCCCTCTGTTCTAAAACATTGCTGTGCTTTAATTCTACTTAACAATGGAACTCAAATATTTGGCATTTCCCATTTACTCCAATTGAGAAAATATTTCTCTTGTACCTTATCCAGCAAAAATTTTAATTATCTTGACCCCAGAGTCTTGGCAAACTACCATCCCATCTCCAACCTTCCTTTCCTCTCTGCTTGGTTGAACATGTTGTTGGCTGCTAAATATTTTTCCATTGCTTTTGGAATGTCATGTTTTTGAATCCTTCCAACCAGGTTACCACCTGGGTCATTTTCAGGTTGGCAAAATGTGATGAGTTGAGTGCCATAGGGATTAATACCAGCACCTCAACTATTTACAATTTATATCAATGATTTTGGATAAAGAGACAGAATGTATGGTTGCTCAATTTGTTGATAACACAAAAATATGAAGGAAAGTAAGGTGTTAAGAAAAAAGGAGTCTGCAAAGGGTCGTAGGTTAAGTGAGTGGGCAGAAGTTTTCGTAGGTGGAATATAATCTGGGAAAATGTGAACTTTGCAGGATGAACAGAAAAGCAGCATATTATTAAGAAATATTGCAGAACTCTGTGTGATACAGAGGGATATGGGTGTACTCGTATATGAATCACCAAGTTAGTATGCAGGTACAGCAAGTGATAAAGGAGGCAAATGGAATATTGTTGCTGATTGCAAAGGGGATGGAGTATTAAAGTAGGGATGTTTTGCTAAAGTGGTATAGGGCATTGGTGAGACATCTGGTGTACTGTGTACAGATTTGGTCTCCTTATTTAACAGGGCATTGGTGAGACATCTGGTGTACTGTGTACAGTTTTGGTCTCCTTATTTAAGAATGGATATAAATTTGTTAAAAGCAGTCCAGTGAAAGTTCACTCAACTGACACCTGTGATCGTGGAGTTATCACATGAGGCAAGGTTGAATAGATTGGGACTGTATCTATTGGAATTTAAAATAATAAGAAGTGATCTTACTAAAACATATAAGATCAGGAGAGGATTTAACAGGATGGATGCAGAAAGGATGTTTTCCCTTGTGGGTGAGAGTAGAACTAAGGACCTTGTTTTTAATGACTGCTTTAAAACCTCATTTCAACTGAAATGCTGTGAAATATGGTGGCTGAACATCAGATGTGCATTTTTTGAGTTGCCAAGTTGATTGCTGTAAATTAGGAAAAAAGCTTATTTAATATAGTTAATATTTGGTAGCAAATATATATTTGTTGAATCCTTATTTAAAAATAACGATTCTCCCACTTAAGACAATGATGAGAAGAATTTTTTTCTCTCTTTCCTGGAGAGTGATGGAAGCAGGGTCATTGAATATTTTCAACGCAAAGGTAGTTAGATTGTTGACTATCAGGGAAATGAAAGGTTATCAGATGTAGGCAAAATATGGAGTTGGGGCCATAATCAGGTAAGCCATGAACTCACTGAATAGCAGAGCAGGCTTGCAGCGTTGAATGACTTATCCTCCTCCTAATCCATAAGTTTGCATGTTTGGGGTGCTGATCAAGCAGCTGCTTTATCCTAAATGGTGTTGAGCTTCTTGAGTATCTTTAGACCTGCACATACTCAAGCTAATGGGGACGATTCTATTGCACACCTAACTCGTACTTTGTAATTGGTGGACAGGCATTGAAGAGTGAAGAAGCGAATTACTCATGCAAAATCACCAGCCTCTGACCTGCTCTTGTTGCAATGGTATTTATATGGCAGATCCAGTTCAGTTTCTTGTCAGTGGTAACCCCCAGGACATTTATAGTAGGTGTTTCACAAATAGTAATGTAATTGAATGTTAAGGGGAATAGTTAGATCCTCTCTTGTTGAAGATGTTCATTTCTTAACACTTGTGTGATGTAAATGTTAATAGTAATTTATCAGCCCAAGACTCAATGTTGGCCATAGCCTCCAGCATTTGGACATATATATTTCTTTATTATTTGAAAGATTGCAAATGGTACTGAACACTGAAATCATCAATCACTTCTGACCTTATGATGGAGGGAATGTCATTGATGAAGTATCCAAAGATGGGTGGGTCAAGCAAACTATCCGGAGGACTTTCTGCAGTGATATCCTGGGACAGCGATGATTGTCCTCCAAAAGCACAACCATCTTCCTTTGTACTAGGTATGATTCCAGCAGTGCAAAGTTCCCCCCTCCCCGCTTATTGCCATTGACTTCTAATTTGCTAAGGCAAATTGTGACGTGTGCTCAAATGCTGCTTTGATGTCAAGGGCTCACCTCACCTTCATAATGAGGTCTGCCGCTGGATCTGACTTGAGGAAGCCAAACTGAGCATCACTGTGCAGGTTATTGCTAGGTTATTACTGAGCAAATATTATGTGATAATATGGACAGTGACCACTTCCAAAGCTTTGCTGATGGTTGGGAGCAGCCTGATGCAGCAGGTTTTCTGGATGGGATCTGTTCTGCTTCTAATGATATGGCGATGCCAGTGTTGGACTGGGGTAAACACAGTAAGAAGTCTCACAACACCAGGTTAAAGTCCAACATTTTTATTTGGTAGCACAAGCCACTAGCTTTCGGAGCACTGCTCCTTCATCAGGTGAGTGGGAGTTCTGTTCACAAACAGGGCATATAAAGACACAAACTCAATTTACAGGATAATGGTTGGAATGCGAGACTTTACAAGTAATCAAGTCTTAAAGGTACAGACAATGTGAGTGGAAAGAGGGTTAAGAGAAGCCAATCAAACAAGGCTTTCTTGAGTCAATGAAATAGCAAATTTATTAACTATTAAATCAAGAGGAAAATAGTTTAGATGCAACATTGCACACACAGCTGTCAGAAATAAAGGAAGTTAGAGAAAAAATGTTAAATGAATATACAGTTAAATGTCCTTTGATTTTCTTTGAGGTGTAAATTTATACATGTTGTGGTTGATTGGATTAGCTGATTTTGTTGTTGCAGTCAGATGTAAAAGATGCTGTAAGTATTACAAGATCTCAGTTTGTTGGGTAAATTCCTAATAGGGTGGACCAGGTAATATACTTTCTCCAAAAGATATAGATAGAGCTTTCACTTCTGATGGGGTCTTTCTTGTAATCTGTTTGCAGTGGCTGCAGCCTGGCTTGAAGTACTTAACCCATTATGTATTTCCAAGAGGTTTTGGGTGGATCTGTAGCAGCCACTGTTTCAATATTTGCATTTTAATGTTTCTTCCTTAGACAGTGATGAGTTTCAGTGGGTCTGTGAATTACACTTCCCTGAGACTGTCTTGTTTGTTTTCACCTTAGGAGGTATGGGTTAGGAAATATGGGTTGGTACTAAGCTGGCATAGGGACTGTAAAGAGCCTGGGGGTGGATAGGTTGGCATGGACAGTATGAGAAGCCATGGAGGTAGATTGGACAGGTTTAGGTCGGCATGGTTATGAGGGATTATGGGGTAGGTACATGGCATGAAGTGGCCTGGGTTGGCAGAGATGGGACATGGGAAGTTTGGGGGATAAGGGCTGGGGGGATGTTTCATGCTTTATTCATGTTTTAAACTTTTGGACACAGTGCCATAAGACCATAAGACAGAGGAGCAGAATTAGGCCACTCAGCCCATTGAGTCTGCTCCACCATTCAATCATGGCTGATATTTTTCTCATCCCCATTCTCCTGCCTTTTCCCCACACCCCAATCCCCTTATTAATCAAGAACCTATCTATCTCTGTCTTAAAGACACTCAATGACCTGGCCTCTGCAGCCTTCTGCAACAAAGAGTTCCACAGATTCACCACTCCCTGGCTAAAGAAATTCCTCCACATCTCTGTTTTAAAGGATCATCCCTTTAGCCTTAGGTTGTGTCCCCTGGTTTTAGTTTTTCCTACTAGTGGAAACATCCTCTCCACATCCACTCTGTCCAGGCCTCACTCTATCCTGTAAGTTTCAATAAGGTCCCCCCTCATCCTTCTAAAGATCCTGAGGCAGTCCCAGAAGCAGTCCCTCTGGTCAACCTGCCTCTGTACCCTGCAGCCTCCTCTGTTCTTTTGAGGTCACTGGCCCCAGTTTCTAATCGAGCACAGACCCCACCACCTTCAGACGGAAAATATGATGTCAGGGCAGCCATTTTTAAAGATGGGTTTGTGGATCTGGAAATTCTTCCAATTCTGTGCACAGGATTGAAATATTGGCCCAAGTGCGGAAGAGGTATTTGCATGTGGCTGGCTTGCTTAAGTGCTATTAATTGTTGCACAATATTGCAAGCTTGCTTTACCTTGTTTAATTTGATTAGGTAATTAAACTTTCTTCAGTACTGCACCAAATCACATTGCAGTTGGCACAGAGGATCCTGAACAACTCAAGGGAGGCTCTCCCTTCGGCTGAGTAGTTTGCTTCCATGTAACAAAAGTCTATTTTTCTCTTGCAAGACTTCTTAAAATTAAAAAATAATGATTTTGATGTTTGGACCTTGCTGCAGTTTTATATCCCTACTTCACAACTCCCAGTAAGACGATCTCCCAATCAAAGGTACTTCTCATGCTTGGGGTATATACAAAATGTTGCCGTGAGACCGATTCTGAAATTGTACTGGTGTCTGCAGTCATAAATATCACTTTCTATAGGGCTAATCTTCAACTGGAACATCTAGGCTAATTTCAATGAAAATTAACTACCTTGAGTTCCAGGATTAAAATAGCTCATGTTAGTGAAAGTACTCATTGTTCATCCCAAGCCAGGGCAACCTTAATTTTTCTTCTATTCACAAATGGTTGTCACAAATAGGTTTTGGTCTTCTACCTAGAAGTGTTCAGGTTAAGGAAACAAAGATTCATTTTTCTTTAAATTTATTGAATTAGCAGCAATAATTAACAAATACCTGTGTTTGTATTTTTATCTAGAGATATAACTACTATGATCAAGGCATCATCGATAGTTATCCTTCTAACCAGAGTGCCATCGAGGATATGCCTGAGCTTATACAGATAAAGGAGAAAGAAACATTTGAACTTGAGAATGTTTGCAGCTATGTATCCCCCATCCATACATCCTGTCCAGAGGTCAGTGTCACCTTTTCCTTTAAGTATGTGTTTTTGTCAAAATTGGACAATAACAGAAGACATGGTAAAACAATGGTAAATGTTTTAAGGTTGTTAGGTGTCTCACTAAGAGATCTGGAGGCTTTTGTGGTTGTAACTGTTTATTATTAACACAAAACTAGATACGTATCTCTGAAGTTTGGCCCCAACTAGTTGTTATCTTCATGCCAACTTCTTTCAGATCCTCTTCTCACACAAGTCAACCATCATGTGACTCTCTATAATGTGGGTGGCACTGTTTCCCAGTGTCACAATAACACTTATTAACTGAAACACCCTAATACTACAGTAAGATATTTTTCTTAAAATGATTTAAATTCAATGCAGTCTATACATAAGCAAGTAATCTTCATAAGAAATGTTTTTGGTGCAAATCTCAATCTGCATTATTCCCAGTTCTGACTATCCTAATCCTTAATTTAAATTTAATCGATGCTAATTTCCTGGATTATTTCAGATTCTCGCAATAAATTTTTTGAATCCAAATCCTTTGCTATTAATCATACTATTTGGAAATAATTATGATCATTTCTTGGCTAATTGCGATTAAGTTGAAACAAAAATCTGCATCGAAAAGCAATGTTATTTTAATGCATTAACATTGAAAACCTGAAAACAAATGTGGTTTATTGTCCAGATTACTGCTTGTCACTGACCACTCCTAAATCTCATCCAGTACCCTTCACTTTAACTGCAACAGGAGAATTAAAGTACATTGATGTTCCAATTGGGATTACTGAGGAAGCAGAAAAACTGAAGTTACATGGAATTTTGCATTGATTTTGATCCTTAATGTGACTTTGTAACAATTTTATGTGAATTAAATAAGTTTCAAAATTCTTCCTGTAAGGCACTTGTGTACAAACAAATGAATTAGGAGTACTAGGCCACTCAGTCCCTCAAGCCTGTTCTGCCATTTAAAAACGTCAAGGCTGATCTAATTTTCACCTCAATTCCACATTCGTACCAATGCCCTTTCACTGTCTTGTTTATCAAGAATCCTATCTACTTCAGCCTTAAGGATATTCAAACACTCTGTCTCAACCATCTTTTGAGGAAGACAATTCAAAAGTCTCCCAATCCTGTGCAAGAATTTTCTTTTCCTAAACTGGAATTTCCCAAAAGATGACCCAAGTGTCATAACTAGGTTCCTCATTACTAGGCTGATACCGGAGCTGAGAGGGTTGAACTATGAGGAGAGGCTGAATAAACTAGGCTTGTACTCGTTAGAGTTTAGAAGAATGAGGGGAGATCTCATTGAGACATATAAGATGATGAATGGGATGGATAGGATAGAGGTGGAGAGGCTCTTCCCGCTCAGAAAGGACAGTAGGAGTAGAGGGCACAGCCTCAAGATAAAGGAGGGACTGTTTAGAATGGAGTTGAGGAGGAACTTCTTCACTCAAAGGGTGGTGAATCTCTGGAACTCTCTGCCCGTTGAAGTGGTGGAGGCTGCCTCGCTAAATATATTTAAGACGCGGGTAGATAGGTTTTTGATAGGCAAGGGGATTAAGGGTTAGGGGGAGAGGGCGGGAAAGTGGAACTGAGCCACGACAGATCAGCCATGATCTTATTGAATGGCGGGGCAGGCTCGAAGGGCTAGATGGCCTACTCCTGCTCCTATTTCTTATGTTCTTATAATGGTGAGAAAACTGAAGTTATGCATGGACTTGACTGCAACCATCCCATAGTTATTGGGATTGTGCAGAGTTGCATGCTGTTACTGTGAGGGACAGGGCTTAAACACACCAGTGAGCCTTGTGGCAAAGCAATTGGGTGCCATTTTGAAAGGGTGCTCTGATCTCACAATGCACTGGGAGACCCCTCCCCCCCCCTTAGACATCAGGACACCCCCTTCATTGACTACATGTTTCCCCACCACCTCCCCAATACAGATCATCGTTATTGAGGCCCTCCCAATGGGTCCCCCTTTATGACACTGACATGCCCCCTTCATGCCCCACCCCTTCACAACTACCCCAGCAAAGACCCCATCCTTTGCTATTATGCCATCAAAGCCCCACGCCCTTGACACTGCTGCCGGCACACTGGCAGCGACCAATTGGCAGTATGCCAGATGGGTGTTGCCAGTGTGCCAGGTGGGCTATTTCCTCGACAGCTGGGAGTTTCAGTGGCCTCCGAATGCTAGGTCTCCACTATTGAAGACCAGTAGTGATCCTTGCCAGGCTCCCGCCACTCCCCAGAGTCAGAAGAACCCAGGAGCTGGGAGAACCTGGTGTCAAATGGGCTTAGTGTATTATTGCTCCTTAAAAACGCTAATCAGCTTTACTGAGCATGACCCATTTTGCGCCAATATAAAGGGACCAAGTCAATTACAAATCATTTGGTGCTGGGCATAAAACCCATTTTTAGACGCGTATGAAATTTTTGGGGATTGCACCAGGTACAGCATGGCCAGAAAATGGCCCCCCACTAATTTCTGTCATCTATTTTTAAGCAGTAGAGCCCAGTCCTAAGCTCTCCACAAGAGGAAATATCCTCTCCACATTGACCCTGTCAAGACCCCTTATTACCTTATGTTTCCATCAAGTTTCCTCTTAAATTCCAGTGATTACAAGCCTAACCTTTCCTCAAAAGGCAACCACCCATTCCAGATATTAATCTAGTAAACTTTCTCTGAACTGCTTTCAATGCATTTACATCTTGCTTTAAATAAGGAAACCAGTTCTGTACAAGTACTTCAGATATGGTCTCACTAATATCCTTTTAACCTCCCTACCTTTGTATTCAATTCCTTTAACAATAATTGATAACATTGATAAATAATTGATAAATTAGCTTTGCTAATTACTTGCTGCATCTGCATACTAACCTTTTGTGATTCAAGGTTTACAAGGTTTTCAAGATTAGTATCTGTATTTCAGAGCTCAGCAATCTGTCATCATTTAGATAAAATGCTTCTTTTTAATTCATCGTGCCAAAATAGACAACCTCACATTTTATACTCATTTGCCAGATCATGTCCACTCACTTAACCTTGTGTCCTCTTTGGAAATTACTTTCCTACCTATCTTTGTATCATCAGTAAAGTTAACAACCATACCATTAGTACCTCCATCCAAATCATTTATATAAATTGTAAAGATTTGTGGCGCAGCACTGGACCTTTGTGGCATACTACTTGTCACATTCTCCCAACCCAAAAAATTATACATTTGTGTTTCCTCTGTTTCCTGTTAGCTAGGCAATCTTCTATCCATGCCAATGTGTTACTCCCTACTCCATGAGCTTTTCTTAGGCAAAAAAGTAACATTAACATTTCCCGTTAAAAGTTAGAGACCCCAGTGTGTTGCGTATGGACTGTGCTAGTGTGATTGCCTGGTGCAGATTGATTGTCTTTGCAGGTGGTTTCAGTGGAAAGCTGGAGGATTTGCATTCATAGCTAGCAAGTCACTAGTAATGTTGCTTGTGCTATTGCCCTTCAGAACCACCTGCTGGGAGGACCTGTGAACTCAACACAAAATCAAAACCTAAAATAAAACAGCAGTCTCTGGAAAATGTTGCAGTATGTTTAAGGTAGTATTAAGCTGTATTGCACCGGCTATGCAGAAATATACAGGACCAAAAGGATCACTGGGATCAATGTGACAAGCCTCATAGTGCAAAAGGTTCCGTAAATTAATGCTAGGATCTCGGCTGTAGACAGCCAGTATGAAAAGTCACAGACAACTGTCCATGATAATTAACAAATTTTGGACGAAGAATTGCAAGCTGGGTGGCATGATTCTTCTATATGCATTAGCTGTGCAAAAGACCCTGCCAGCTTGTAACCCTCAATCTTCCTTTCACCAAAAATCTCTTAGTTCCTTCTTGAATCTTTCAACATTATCCACCTCCATTGCCTCCCACACATTAACTGCATACTGTGTAAAAGGATTATATCTAAATTGCAAGTTCAATTTCCTTCTTGTGAGTATGTCTATTCTGTCTGACTTGTTCGCAATAACATAAGCAAAATTATGTTTGCTAGTTCTAATCTCAGATCAGCTATTTGCCTCACTTCTTATCTGGAGATTAACTTATTAACTTTATTATAATGGCATCAATTAACCCAGAATTAGCTACTTTCACTTGTGATCTGTTTCATATATCCACTTTCCCTTGAAAAAATGTACTTTTTAATCTTGTGTTACAACCGGGATGGGAGTGCGCATATGATCTAGCCTTACTAATTCAGTGGACCATACCAGTAACTTAACAATCTAATTTTCTCACAAAAATAGCCAATCATTTACCTTCAGTATTGGTACCCAAATAAAAAAGATTTTAACCAGGCTTCTTTCAATATACAGAAACATATCAGTTTATTATAAAACAAAATTAATCATTAACATATTGCAAGTACTGGTTATGGTTGCCAGAGCGAGAAAAGTATAGCTATGAGGAGAGATTGGATAGGTTGGGGTTATTTTCGTTGGAATAAAGACTGAGGGGTGAATTGTAGTCTGGAATTATCTATCTCTTACAAAAAAAATTCCCTAGCGCACAGACAAATAAACAAAGGACAGATAGTAACAGGAAACAAAGGGTAATGGTCAATGGGTGCCTTTGCAAATGGAAAGCTGCTTCAAGTGGTGGTCCACAGGGTTCAGTTTGGGACCCTTGCTGGATGAAGTAGAAAGGGTCAAGAGCTTCAAGATTTTAGGTGTCCAGATCACCAACAATCGGTTCCCCCCATGCCAACAATACAGTTAAGAAAGCCCACCAATGCCTCTACTTTCTCAGAAGGCTAAGGAAATTTGGCATTTCAGGTACAACTCTCAGCAACTTTTACAGATGCTGTATAGAAGCATTCTTTTTGGTTATATCGCTGCTTGGTGTGGCTCCTGCTCTACCCAACACTGCAAGAAACTACAGAAGGTCATGAATGTAACTCAATCCATCATGCAAACCAGCTTCCCATCCATTGACTCTATCTACACCTCCCGTTGCCTTGGCCAAGTAGCCAGCATAATAAAGGATCCCATGCACCCTGAAATCCCCTCTTCCACCTTATTCCATTGGGAAAAAGACACAAGGAGGTCATATACCAACTGACTCAAGAACAGCTTCTTCCCTGCTTCCATCAGATTTTGAATGGACCTACCTTGCATTAAGTTTATCTTTTCTCTACATTCTAGCTATAATTGTAACACTATATTCTGCACTCTCTCATTTCCTTTTCTATAAACGGTATGCTTTGTCTGTAAAGCGTGCAAGAAGCAATCATTTTCACTATATGCTAATACATTTGACAATAATAAATCAAATCAAAGTTGTGTTATATAATAACAATTTGGATGTGAACATGGAGGGCATGATTGGAAAATTCGCAGATGACACAAAGATTGGCTATGTAGTAGGTAGTGTAGAGCTATAATCCATAAAACAATATCGTTGGGTTAGTGGAGTGGCCAGTAAAGTAGCAGATGGATTTTTACATAGAAAAGTGTGAGGTAATGCATTTAGGGAGGTCAACCAGATACTGAGAATAAACAATAAATGGGAATATATTAAGAGGGATAGATGAAGTGAGAGCACACAAGTACACAGGTCCCTAAAGGCAAATGTTCAATGGACAAGGTTATAAAGAAGGCACCTAAGGAATCCCCACCTTCATTGGCAGAAGTATATAATATAAAAATAAGGATATAATGTTGGAATTGCGTAAAACATTGGTGAAGCCACAACTGGAAGATTGTGTGCTGTTCTGGTCACCATATCACAGGAAAGACGTCATTGCTCTGGAGAGAGTGCAGAGGAGATTTACAGTAATGTTGGCAGGGTTAGAAATGTGTAGCTATGAGGAGAGATTGGATAGGTTGGACCTATTTTCCAAAGAAGACTGAGGAATGAATTGTTAGAGGTGTATAAAATTATGAGGAGAGAAGTTAGAATGGACAGGATAACATTGTTTCCCTTGGTTGAGAGTTCTAGAACCAGGGGATGTAGATTCAAGATAAAAGGTAGTATGAGTAGAGGGAACATGAGGAAGAATTTTTTTATGCGAAGGATGATGGATGTCTGGAATTCACTGCCTGAGTTGGTGGTGGAGGCAGAGACTCTAAATGCTTTTAAAAAGTATATGGACCTTCACCTTAAATGCTGTAATCCACAGAGCTATGGGCTGGGTGCAGGAAGATGAGATTAAAAAGGGCACCTGGGTATCTTCAGGCTGGCATAGACAAGATGGAATGAATGGTTTCTTTCTGCATTGTAACTTTTCTAAGGCTCTATATGTTTCTTTGTAGAGAAAGGCTTTAGTAGATAGGCATTATAAAATGAAGGGTGAAGGCCTTCTGGAAGCCACTCTGAGAATATGGGCTGATATTCCCAATGGATATCCAAAAGTTCTCATCAGTGGGACTTCAGCATAGAGGAGAATATAGGACTTGCCTCAGCTTTGCAGGTCCAAATGCTGGCATGGTACATTCAGATGAGGACTTTCTGGCAGCAGGTTGAGAAACACACACAATTTTAGGGGAGACAGAGAGAGAGCCAGTTACGGTAGTCTCCCTTTCTCAGCTTATTCTATGACGACAAGTCTTATGTCAAAACTAGTAGGCTCAAACTTAAAGATTGGATCTGCAATGTGGTTTCCACTAAGTCTTTCAGTTTTTTTTCTCATCAATTAAAATGATAGCAGCTCAAAACAAATAAACAGATCTTCCTCAAGTACAAAGCAGGTTAGGTGATTCTTCAAAGAAGGCAGGCTTGTTCCCAGTCCAATGTGAATTTATACCTCCTTTACAAAAAACCCCAGGTCAGCATTCAAATGTCCGGATAATAGAACAAAAACTGAAAATGACCACATCTGTGGAGAGAGAGTAGAGCCAATATTTCCAGGATGACTCTTCATCTGAGCTGATGCTAAAGAAAATAGGACGAGATTTATGACTGTAAGCGGCAGAGATGGGGGACGGGGAGGGGTGGGGGTTTGTAAGTGACAAAGATGTCATAGACAAAAAGACAAAGGGATTATAATTAAGGCTGAGAATGGTACTAATAGCAGCCCATTAAGAAATCAGAATGTGTAAATGGCAGAAAACTCTGACCCAAAGACCTAGAATTGGCCTTGCATTCAGGTAAACTATATGAAACTTGAAATTGCCCTGTGTGCGATGGAGGGTAACTACACCTTTGGTACAGATGTTTTGTCTGCCTTCAGCCACAAGATCCGCCTGGGTGCTGGGATCTTCTGCTGCATATGAATCTAGTTTCTATAACATGCAGCTGGACAATACCTTACACTTGCTCCAGTCTCAATCTTAACCTTTGGTTTTGCACTACTGCTAATTATATTGAGATGGTGCAGATCTCACCTTTTTGCAACAATGTCAACACTCTCGCAATCGCGTGTTGTTTGAGGCTTTGTAATTTCACTGCTTTGGTTAAATTCCAATTCATTCACTTTACGATGCTCCAACCTGTGGAAGATCGACCAGCTGACATGTTGCTGTGGTTTCAATCTGCAACACTAATCAAAATGTTTCCATTTATCACATATGTTGCACCTTTTACCATATGCAGGACAAATATATTTAAATAGTTGCAAGGTTACTTTGAGAGCCAGACTCATGATTTAATGGTGATATCATTAGGCTGTTGTCACAGGCTGCTGTTTTACTTTCAGTTTGTAGTCTGTGCAGTGCAGAGAACACCTCCATCAATAAAACCTGTTGGGCATTAGATTGAATCTATGTGTCCAACCATGGCCTTTTTTTTAAGTTTAAATGCATAACCCATAAAATAGTTAGGGGATAAAAATTGAAAATTGGTGTGAGTCAGGATTTCGCTTCATTGAGAAAATTGAGAAAAGATTCTAAGTAGAAGAAAAAGACACTGCGGGACCCCACGCTTCATATATTAGAAGTCTGGGGAAAATCAACAACAGGATGAAGGACTAAGGTGCCAGTGAAGGAAGGCCATGTAAGAAAAAAGCTGTCTGTGTGGTTTTAAAATAGGGGTTTTTCTGATCAGAGAAGGATGAGATTCCAGGCAGTATCTGGCACATTTAAAAAGAAGGGAAACTTTACTGTATGGCCAGAATCACTTGAAAAAATATACAACAAGTCTACAGTCTCCATGTAAAAAGCAGAGTACTGGGAAGACAAAAAAAATATACTGAGCAGTCTCGAGTCACTAGTGCCTGCAAGAGAAATGATGGGTCAATTACGATCCATAGGTCATATCAATGGAGAAAATGAATCATGGAGTTCAATACTCTTTGCAGGCAAGTAAAATTAAAATGAGTTGCTCATACCAGCATTTCTCAGTAACTCAGGAAATAAACCTTCAAATTGTTCAGGTGCTTGATACTTCCACCAAAGCCAGGAATTAAAATGAATTGATCCTTGAGGAGCATTACTGTCCAAAGCCACTGATCATCATGGAATGCTTCAAGTTCCACTGAAGAAATCAAGCGAAAGGTAAAATCATTTCTCAGTTTGTGGCAACATTAGAAAGGCTGACACAACATTTGTGTGTTTGGTGAGTTATTAGAAGATACTCTTCAAGATCACCCAGCTTGTGGTTTCCAAAATGATGTTACCCAAAGAACAATGCTTACTAAACATGCTTTGACTTTAAAGACAGAAGTAGAAATGGCAGTGTCAGTGGCATGCCAAAGAGGCTTCACAATTTGGTGTAACTTGAACATCCACAAGTTGGCAACTGTCCATAAAAAGTCAAAACAGAAACAAACATGTCACAGGTGTATCAAAATGGGCCATTTAGTGAGGGAATTGATGGTCAATGCAAGAATTGTGGCAAAAAATGGGTCACATTAGAAAAACTTGTTGGATTAGACCAACTTCTCCTGAGAAGAATATTCAGAAGAAGAACAAGTTGCATTCAACGAAAATAATTTACAACATGGAAGAAAAGAATTATGGCTAAAAAAGAAAATGTCCGGCAATATGATGAAGAGCACCAACTGAATGTTTTACTCATACAGGGTTAATCACATAGTTTCTGGGTGATTCCGAAGTTGTGTGGACAACTGTTAGGATGAACATTGATAACTGGTGTTGCTGCATCTTTCATTCCTAAGACTGAATATCAACAAAATTTGAAGCATCTTCCTTTAAAACCACCTGATGTGAATTTAAGGACAGAGATGGAAAAGACTGTGCCTTTAAAAAGGTACGTCATGGTCAACATAGAGTTGAGTGGACAAATAATGGGGTTGCCTCTCCATGCGGTCGATAGTAATTCTCAAGCTCAATTTGTGAGATTATGGTTGGAGAAGATAAAAGCTTAGCTGGATTACTGTGTTAGTGCATAATTATACCATGTGTTTTAGCAAAACCAGGTCCAATTTTTTACACTGTTCAACTTAAAGATGAACTAGTTTGGCAACACCATGTTCACCAATTGTTGTCATCTGGAAATTATTTCCCACACCATCTCCTGAAGAGCAATTCTTCAGTCCCTAGTGTTGTGAATATTGCTATAAAAGATTTGTTGAACCTGAGTTGCCTGATGATTGTGTTTATGTTTCCGTACCACATGAGAATGATGCAGAGTTAGTTCCAAGAGAAGAAGTGTCTACTGAAGTTCCAAATCATGCTTCTGGGGTCGAGGACAGCTGAATGCTAGGATATCGTATGCAACCAAAGAGGACGTGCTCCTGATTGACTTTCTTATTGACTGTGTTTGATGATTAATAATGCATAGAACTATGTCTGGAGAATTATTGATCCTATGAATAACATCGTAGTAATTTGCTGTCATGATCACAGAAGTAATGGGGAGGGTTATTCTTTATTTAAGTAGTTGCATGATTGTTTTAAGAGCCAGTCACATGATTTGATGGTGATGTCATTAGATGTTGCACAGGCTGCTGTTTTAGTTTCAGTTTATTGAACTCCTTCAATAAATCTGTTGTTGTTAGTTAGCATCTATGTGTGCAAACCACATCTTTTTTCTTTTTGTTTAAAACCCACAACCTCCAACATAATTAGGAGAGTACAGGAGGGTAATGGAAATTGCAGTTGGAGCAGTGTGCCCTCTGCTGTGTAAACTTCTGTTTCCCACCTAAAATCGCTGCTTCTTTTTCTGAATGTTTTATTGGCTGCTTGTAATGTTTAGTTCCTTCTCCCAGCTGCTTCCGGTCTAAATCACTGTGAATCCCACAAACTAATTGATCCTTGATTAGTTCATCAGCTAGAGTGCCAGATGCACATTTCTTTGCCAATATTTTCATGATAGCTGTGTAAGATTGTATTGATTCACCCACTGTTTGTTTTGTTGAATTGAACCCATGTCTATCTAGGATTATATTTTTTACTGGGAGACAGATATTCTCAAATATTTCAGGTTTATTTCAGGGTCTTTTTCCTCCTCCTCCATCTGGAAAACAAATGATTGGATTTTTTTCAATGGCCTTGGGGCCCACTATGTTTAATAAAGTATAAACCTATACTTTGTTCGACCTCTCAGACAATGCAGCACCGCAGTAAATATACTCCTTCTCGAATGTTTCCCAGCTATCCACAATATTTTCATCAAAGGTGAGTGAGTCAATGTGGGAAAGTCCTTGTGCCATACTGCCAACTCCTGACACCATGGAAAAGTGTTGGGTTCCCGAATCACTGACATCAGGTACTGCCAACAAAGAGTACTTTATTCACTAGCTTAGCAGCTATTTCAATACTTGTGCACGGTCCACAGTCCTGAGGATAGCTCCCACCAAAGTGACCTCTTATGTCATCACCTTCTCAAGTGACCACTGGGTCTACACTTGGGTTAACAAAAACTTTCACGCTTCGATTTAAAATTGATAAAGCACCAATTTGTCATTTTCAGAAGAGAGTTTCAAATTTTAACATCCTTTATGTTAGCGATGGAAAGATGGTAGGAGTGGAGGGCCTGAATGACATTATTGTTACTAGAGAGGCAGTGCTCGACACACTGGAGGGACTGATTGTGGACAAGTCCCCAGGACCGGATGGAATGCATCCAAGGGTTCTGAAAGAAATGGCGGAGGTGATAGTGGATGCCTTGGTGATTATTTTCCAAACGTCGCTGGATTCCGGGGAAGTGCCGGAAGATTGGAAAACGGCTAATGTTACGCCGTTGTTTAAGAAGGGTGGCAGGCAAAAGGCAGGGAATTATAGGCCAGTTAGTTTAACGTCTGTTGTAGGTAAAATGTTAGAATCCGTGATCAAGGAGAAAATAGCGAGGCATCTTGAGGAGAATTGTTTGACAAAGCAGACGCAGCACGGTTTCATTAAGGGGAAGTCGTGTCTGACGAATTTATTGGAGTTCTATGAGGATGTGTCTAGGGCGGTGGATAGAGGAGAGCCGGTGGATGTGGTGTTTCTTAATTTTCAGAAGGCGTTTGATAAGGTGCCTCACAAGAGGTTATTACAGAAGGTCAGGGGGCATGGAATTGGGGGTAGGGTGTTAGCGTGGATAGAGGATTGGCTGTCAAATAGGAGGCAGAGAGTGGGGGTCAATGGGTGCTATTCGGATTGGCGGTTGGTGATTAGTGGAGTGCCCCAGGGGTCGGTGCTGGGGCCTCAGCTATCTACCATTTATATAGATGATCTGGAGGAGGGAACCGAGCGTATGGTGTCGAAATTTGCTGATGACACCAAGATTGGTGGAACGGCAAATTGTGCGGAGGGTGTGGAGAGTCTGCAGAAGGATCTAGATAGGCTGGGCGAATGGGCCAGGAACTGGCAAATTCAATTTAATGTTGGCAAATGTGAGGTTGTCCACTTTGGTAGGAATAATGGTAGGAAGGACTATTACTTACATGGCGAAAAACTGCAGCATGCGACGGTGCAGAGGGACCTCAGGGTCCTTGTGCATGAGTCGCAAAAACCCAGCCTACAGGTGCAGCAGGTGGTCAGGAAGGCAAATGGGATGCTGGCCTTCATAGCGAGGGGGATTGAATATAAAAGTAGGGAGGTCTTGCTGCAGCTGTATAGGGCACTGGTGAGGCCGCAGCTGGAGTACTGTGTGCAGTTTTGGTCGCCGCACTTACGCAGAGGAGGTTTACTAGGCTGATACCAGAGTTGAGGGGGTTGAACTATGAGGAGAGGCTGAATAAACTAGGCTTGTACTCGTTTAGAAGAATGAGGGGAGATCTCATTGAGACATATAAGATGATGAATGGGATGGATAGGGTAGAGGTGGAGAGGCTCTTCCCGCTCAGAAAGGACAGTAGGACTAGAGGGCACAGCCTCAAGATAAAGGGGGGGCAGTTTAGAACAGAGTTGAGGAGGAACTTCTTCACTCAAAGGGTGGTGAATCTCTGGAATTCTCTGCCTGTTGAAGTGGTGGAGGCTGCCTCGCTAAATATATTTAAGACGCGGGTTGATAGGTTTTTGATAGGCAAGGGGATTAAGGGTTATGGGGAGAGGGCGGGAATGTGGAACTGAGCCACGACAGTTCAGCCATGATCTTATTGAATGGCGGGGCAGGCTCGAGGGGCTAGATGGCCTACTCCTGCTCCTATTTCTTATGTTCTTATGTTCTTAAGGTGTTTCTTAATTGCACTCATGAAAAACCTGTATCGAGTTTTTAGCCTATGTGCCTTTGTCCTAGACTTCCCAAACAGTGGAAATACATTCTTTCTTCCTATCCCATCTGTTCCTGTTAAAATCCTGAAAACTTAGATCAAATCACCCCTTAAGTTTCTCAATTCCAGGGAATACAACCCTATTTTGTGTAATTGTTCTTTGTAATTTAACCCTTTGAGTCTCAGTCCCATTCTAGTAAATCAATCCTGCACTTTCCCCACCAATTTTCAGAAGGCGTTTGACAACGTACCTCACAAGAGGTTATTGCAGAAGGTCAGGGGACATGGAGTTGGGGGTAGGGTGTTAGCGTGGATAGAGGATTGGTTGTCAAATAAGAGGCAGAGAGTGGGGGTCAATGGGTGCTATTCGGATTGGCGGATGGTGACTAGTGGAGTGCCCCGGGGTCGGTGCTGGGGCCTCAGCTATTTACCATTTATATAGATGATCTGGAGGAGGGAACCGAGTGTAGGGTGTTGAAATTTGCTGATGACACCAAGATTGGTGGAACGGCAAATTGTGCGGAGGGTGTGGAGAGTCTACAGAAGGATCTAGATAGGCTGGGCGAATGGGCCAGGAACTGGCAAATGGAATTTAATGTTGGCAAGTGCGAGGTGGTCCACTTTGGTAGGAATAATGGTAGGAAGGATTATTACTTACGTGGCGAAAAACTGCAGCAGGCGACGGTGCAGAGGGACCTCGGGGTCCTTGTGCATGAGTCACAAAAACCCAGCTTGCAGGTGCAGCAGGTGGTCAGGAAGGCTAATGGGATGCTGGCCTTCATAGCGAGGGGGATTGAATATAAAAGTAGGGAGGTCTTGCTGCGGCTGTATAGGGCATTGGTGAGGCCACAGCTGGAGTACTGTGTGCAGTTTTGGTCGCTGTACTTACGCAAGGATATTTTGGCCTTGGAGGGAGTGCAGAGGAGGTTTACTAGGCTGATGCCGGAGTTGAGGGGGTTGAACTATGAGGAGAGGCTGAATAAACTAGGCTTGTACTCGTTAGAGTTTAGAAGAATGAGGGGAGATCTCATTGAGACGTATAAGATGATGAACGGGATGGATAGGATAGAGGTGGAGAGACTCTTCCTGCTCAGAAAGGATAGTAGGACTAGGGGGCACAGCCTCAAGATAAAGGGGGGGCGGTTTAGAACGGAGTTGAGGAGGAACTTCTTCACTCAAAGGGTGGTGAATCTCTGGAATTCTCTGCCCGTTGAAGTGGTGGAGGCTACCTCGCTAAATATTTTTAAGACGCGGGTTGATGGGTTTTTGATAAGAGAGGGGATTAAGGGTCATGGGGAGAGGGCGGGAATGTGGAACTGAGCCACGACAGATCAGCCATGATCTTATTGAATGGCGGGGCAGGCTCGAAGGGCTAGATGGCCTACTCCTGCTCCTATTTCTTATGTTCTTATGTAATACAGTTTTCAAAGGTGTGGTAACCAAATTGTTCAGTGCCCCAGATGTGGTCTGATTGTCTTTGTATAGTTTGAACAATACTTCTCCCCTTTCTATTCTATTCACCTAGATATAAAGATATAGATAAGTCCCATTAGACCTTTTGATTATTTTCTACATCTGTTCATGACATTTTAATTATCTATGTACCTGTGACCACTACCTGTATCCTGTTCTACCCATTTTAGGTCTAAAGTGGTCGTTTGTATATTTGACTCCATTGAAACCCATTTTCAACATTTTTTCTCATTCACATAATCCACTAACATGTCTCTGTAGCTTCCACCTAGACTACTTACAATGTCACCTATCTTTGTGTAATTGGCAGATTTCAGTATATGTCTTTCTATCCCATCATCTAAGTTGTGAAAAGCTATGGTAAATGTTGAGGTGTCAACACAGATCCTTGCAGGACATCATTGGGCACATCCTACCAATTAGATACCTGCCCATTATCCTTACTCTCTGTCCATTATCCCTTCTCTAACCATTATTCCTGCACTCTATCTGCTGCCACTCAATTAATTTCCCAACCAAGTAAGTAACTTGCCTTAAGATAAGTAAAATTTCTTTGCCCAAACTAAGACAAGCAGACTTAGTTTGTCTAAATCTGTTCTCTTTTTGCACTTCATTCTTTCACGAGATATGGCTTTTGCTGGCAATCACAGTAAGAAGTCTGACAACACCAGGTTTAAGTCCAACCAATTTATTTGATAGTCAACTCGCAAGCTTTTGGGGTTTGCCCCTTCGTCAGGTGAATGGAGAGTTCTGGCCTCAGACAGAGCAATTTTGCTGGTAATGCCAGCATTTGTTATCTATCCATAATTTCCCTTGGCTTATTGAACCATTTTAGAGAGCAGGTAAGAATGAACCACAATGCTCTGGGTCTGGAGTCATTATACAAGCCAGACCAGGCAAGGAGGGCAGATTTACTTCTCTCAAGGGCATTAGCATCAGATGGGTTTTTCAACAATTGATGGTAGTTGCCAAGGTTACCATGACTGAGAATAGCTTTTAATTCTGGATTTATTAATTAAATTTAAACACCACCTTGAATTAGGATTACTCCCAGTCCCACATGCAAATTAATATAGAAATAGGAACATTGAGCGATTAAACACATGGCTGGAAAGTCGGTGGAGGAGGAAGGGCATCTGATTTATGAGGCATTGTGAACCTGTTCTGTAAAGCAGAGAATTGCTTGGAAGTGGGATCTGAACACCTCCTGAACAAGACTGGGACAAATATCCTCGCAGGGATATTCTCTAGTGCTGTTCAGGTGGGTTTAAACTAGATTGGCAAGGGGAGTTTCTTTTATTCATTCATGGAATCTGGGTGTCACTGGCAGGGCCACCATTTATTGCCTATCCCTTATTGCACTTGAACTGAGTGGGTTGCTAGGCTGTTTCAAAGGACTTCTCGGAGGCAACTATGTTGCTATAGATCTGGAATCACAAGTAGACCAGACCAGGTAAGAATGATAGATGTATTATGCATAAAGAACATTAGTGGACCAAATAGATCTTCATGACAATCAACAATGTATGAGGGTCATCATTAAACTTTAATTGTGGGATTCAAACCAGGGACGCAAAGCATTAACCTGTGTCTCTAGATTACTATTTCCAGCACCAATATCAGTACATCACCACCTCAGAGAACCTGAGTGAAAATTTAAAGCAAGAAATGTGAGATGGGGAATTAGTTAATGATTGAAAACAAGAGGGTAGCACAGGTTAAAAAGTGTACAGTGCAGGAAATTGACGGTGCTAAAAGATACATATGTAAATACAAAGAATATATTAAGTAAAGCCAATGAGCTGAGGGCGCAGAAAGACACATGGCAGTAAACTAAGGAGGAACAAAAATGGTAGCTCAACATCCCTGGATATAGGGTTTGTGAGCAGGCTAGGGAGGGGGATACAAAAGGTGGTTGTTGCATCTTTGGCTAAAGAATAATTGCAGTTGTGTGGAGGGATGATATACTAAATAAAGCACCGAATGAGACCATATAGGTTGAATTCAGAAATAAAAAAAGGAGCAGGCACACTGCTTGAACTGTACTATAGACCACTAAATAGTGGAAAGCAATTAGATGAACAAATATGTAGACAGATTTCTGAGTGCAAAAACAATGGGGCAGTAATCATTGGAGACTTCAACAATCCTACTATCAATCGGGTATTGAACAGCCTGAAAGGCACAGAGGGCACAAAATTCTTGAACTGCATTCAAAAAACTTTTTTAGCCAGCATGCAACAAGCCCAGCAAAGGAGAACAATTCCATATTTAGTCTTAGAAAATTAAGCTGGGCAAGTGGATGAAGTAGCAATGGGGTCAATTTTCAAGATGGTGACCATAATATAGTTAGTTTTAGAATCATTATGGAAAAGGATTGAGGTAGAACAAGAGTAATAGTTTTAAACTGGGGAAGACAAATTTTACAAAGCCAAGAGATAATCTGGCAAGAGTGGACTGGAGACAGTTACTCAAAGACCGAAATTCTGCAGGCACTGTGTAAACATGTCCTCACAAAAAAAGAAGGATGGTACTAGAGATCCCTGATTTATCCAGATGCATATAGGCCAGGTAAAGCAGAAGAAAAGTTTATGGCAGCCATTAAAGACTTAATACTGTAGAAAGCATGGACGAGTATAGAAAATACAGGAGTGAAATAAAAATGAAAATTAAGAAAGCAAATAGAGGATATGAAAAATATTGGGAGGTGATATTGCTGCACATATAGAAGTCTTAATGAATCAGTTCATTGGAAAGCAGTAGATTTTCCATCATATCATTTAGCTTCATACTGCAGATATGCGCATGTCTTCATGCCAAGTCCCCCAATTTTGTTTTTATATTCTGTCCATTAATATATGGTTTGATCAATTCTCTGCTTTATGCTTCCCTTAGACTGATAGCAATATTTTTACTGTTTAACCTATTTTAAACTTTCTACCTCCTATTCCATATACATTTTAAAATTAGAACCATTCAATGGTTACAGCACAGAGGGAGACCATGCCAACTTTCTTCAAAAGTAATTTAGCCAGTACCACTCTCTTGACCTTTCATCATCATTCAGCAGATGTTTTTCCTTCAAGTGCTTGTCTAATTTCCTTTTGAAAGCCATGACTGAATCTTCCTCTCCCACTCCTTATGGTATTTCAGATCATTACCATTTGCTATGTAAAAAAGGTTTTCTTCATGTCACCTCAAATCGGTGTCTTCTGGTTTGTAATTCTACCATGAATGGGAACAGTTTCTTCTATCTTCTATGTCTAGACCCCTCATGATTTTGAACAACCCTACTAAATCTCCTCTCAACCTTCACTTCTCTAAAGGAGAACAACCCCAGATTCTCTAATCTATCCAGATAACTAAAATCCCTCACCCCCCCAGAACCATTCTCATATCTTTTTTATACCCTCTCGAAAACCTTCACATTTTTCCTATAGTGTGTTGCCCAGAATTGGACACAAACTCTAGTTGAGACTGAACCACTATTTTCTAAATTTTCAGCACACCTCTTTGCTTTTGTATTTGATGCCTCTATTTATAAAGTCCAGGATCCCACATGCCTTTTTAACTTGCTTTCTCAACCTTCAACATTTTCAATGATTTTAGCATTAATGACCTCAGGACTCTCTGTTCCTACACCCCCATTTGGAATTGTACACTATAGTTTATATTACTTCCCTTGGTTCATGGGTGTTAAAGAACAAAGAACATCCCAGCACGGGAAACAGGCCCTTCGGCCCAACGAGCCTGCGCCGCCGCATCTTCCCATGCCTACCCCGCCCTGTGTGTATGTGAGTGGAACCCCTAATGTAGCCAGATTCAGGGGAGAATAGTGTCAATTTGGTACACCAATCGGCCTAAGAGGGTGTGGGAGGAAACCGGAGCGCCCGGAGGAAACCCATGCAACCACAGGGAGAATGCGCAAACTCCCACAGACACAGGCCCAAATCCATGTATCTGCACAGCTAGCAGTGATAGTCACTGAGCTGTTGCGGTGCCCATCTGCTGGTCCAGGATTAAGCACACACAACGACACAAAGTACTAGGCCACTCCCGGAACCTCCAAGAGCAGCCCACGCACGACCCACCGTGTGCATGCCCCTCGTTTGACAACAAGGTGGACCGACCCTGTGGAATAAAAAGACAATACGTTAACATATAAAACTACATTTCCGGTGTCGTCCTGAGGCTCTGACCCTATTTAATACCCTCTACTATAACCCTCCATCCTTGCTTCGCTCATGTGTCTGTCTAAGTAAACCTTAAACAAGTCCAACGTGCCTGCTTCCACCACCCTACTTTAAATTTGTAAAGAGCAGAAACTCTTAATGCTTTCTGGTTCAGAAGAAAAACTGGATTGAACTAACTATGTATACTTCATTTCAGTGTTTAGTGTCTCCTGGAACACTTCCATGTAACACATTAGTCCCTAGCTGAGTAGTACCTAGCTTTTTACAGATATTTACACATGGTACAACAATATATACATCTTTGTTTCTTTAAAATGTAATGCCCCTATTAGTATAACTATTCCAGTCATTAATTTTTATAAACCAAAAAGAATCGACTTTTTGAAGTAAATGGAACTCCTTCATCAATTTTTTTACATTGTATATTATTTTCTAAAATATTATTCATGGTGTTGTTTAGGTAGTAAAATGTTGCGCTACCATCTAGTAAGTTTGACATTTGATACTTCTCATGGTTTTTTCTCTTTTGTTTACTGGTTTCAGTCGCAATTATAGAGTCATAGGGCAACACAGCATGGAACTAGGCCCTAAGGCCCAACCAATCCATGTCGACCATGGTGGCCCCCCAGCTAGTCACAGCTGCCCGCATTTGGCCCATATCCCTCTAATCCTTTCCCATCCAAGTACTTAACCATATGCTTTTTAAATGTTGCTATTGAATCTGCCTTTCTCCAGCAGCTCATTACATATACGCACCATATTCTGCATGGAGGTTACCCCTCAGATCCCTTTTAAATCTTTCCCCTCTCACCTTAAACCTATGCCGTCTAGTTTTCAATTCCCCTCAATTTCAATAATCTATGTCTTTGGTGTCTTGAGTTCGGCAGCAACTTCTTCTGGGCTCCAAGCTTTCATGGTTGGACCCTGCACGTGTATATTTTATCCTGTTAACAGCTCAGGTAGGGATGTAGCATGTTAGCTGAAGTGCTGATCTCTCTTCTGTGCTTCAGTGAGTTATTATAACTTCTTCCTGGTTACTTGGGGAATGTATTTTGCTTGGCAACTCTGCAGAGGACTTCATGTCAGCCTTGAGAGTGTGGATCAGAGTGACAATAAGGCAAGGTTCGGGTCTTCCTTTGTCTCTCAGCAGTTTGCAAGCATTCTTTACACCATCTGGATGTGTTGTTCTATAAACCCGTGTCCTCGGGGGTGATGAGGTGTTGATGTTGAACCTATATTGTTCAGCAAATTTCTTAACTTCCCTGTATTTGAACTGGGTGCCTTATTGCATATTAATCTTGCAGGAATCCCTTGCTCAGCAAACCAAACTCGTACTACTGAGATGATTTTTGTGGTTCTCAAGTCTTTCATCTTCTGGATAAAAGAAAACTTTGAGTCTGCAATTATGCAAGTATAAGAACAAGAAGCAGAAGTAAACCACTCAGCTCCTCAAGAATGCTCCACCATTTAATAAGATCATGGCTAATCTGATAATAACCTCAAATCCATATCCTGCTAACCCCTGAACCCTCTTGCTTATCCAGAATCTGCCTTAAAAATGTTCAAGGACTCTGCTTCCACTATCTTTTCAGGAAGAGACTTCCAAAGACGCATAACTCTTCGAGAAAAATTTTGACCTCATCTCCCTTTTAAATAGGACACCTTTTTTTGAACATTGAGTCCTAATTCTAGATTCTCCCACAAGAGGAAACAGCCTCTCCACATCCACCCTGTCAAGACCCCTGAGGATCTCCGATGTTTCAAAAGACTACAAAACTTTGAGGTGCCATTCTTGATGTGCCACAGTGACAAAGTACACAATGGTTAGGGTGGAACTTCAGTAATATCATCTCCTCTTTCTGCTGTGTGTTTCTGTACTTCTGGCATACATGTAGACATGTAGACATCATTGGGGAGACGGTGGGGGTGGGGTTGTTTGGTGAGCGTTCACTTTTGGCCTCCCCACAATGTATTCCTCATGGCAGAAGATAGTACACCATTCGCCGGCATGGGATCTTTTGGCCCTGTCGCTTCCACTTCCCATTGACTGCACTCCATGACATTGGAAAACCCACAACTGGGGTGCACCATCAATGGGGCCAGAAAATCCTGCCGGCATGCAGTTGAGTTATTATGAGTTCAGCATAATAATGAAATAACTTTCCTAGAGATGCAGTGGAATGGACAGGTGCACAGAAAGGAATGAAGAAAGTGGAAAATACTGCAGATGCTGGAAATCTGAAATAAAAAGCAGAAAATGCTGGCAGTTCTGATGAAAGGCCACAACCTGAAATGTTAACTTCGTTACTCTTCTGCATATACTGCAGGATTTGCTGAGTACCCAGCACTTTCTGTATTTATTAATGGAGAAAGTAAAAGTGTTTCATTTTTAAAAATGAGTGATTGGTGGAGAAAGGAGGAGAGCTGGAGAATGTCACAACAGAACAGTGCTGTATCATTATTTGGTTTAGGTGATAACATTTTTAAACTGCCTTTTCAGTTTTGTGAATATTGTTTCACTACTTGTGACACCAAGCTGTTTAATGCAGATATATGCTGAGTAGAGCTGCACAGAAATATCCGAGTAGGATGGAAAGCAACAGCGTGCAGCCTGGAGCAAATGTATATTGTACAATTTGAGATTCCAGCTTATTTCCTTGTTAATTCCTCTAAACTAGAGGTAATAACTTGTTACCAATTAAATCAACAACTGCTGAGAACCCTTGCAATGATGTCAAATAACCAGAACAAAGAAATAAGGAAATTAAGCATATAAAGATGCCTTCTGCAGTGTACCAGAGAGAAGGCTCAACAGAGCTGAAACATTGAAGACTGACACAAGACTGTAATTACAGCTTAGACCTCTCATTCAGAGTCATTCATTGTATGTGCAAATGTGAAGCATTAAAAAACTGTTTCTATTTTGAAGACTAACAAAGTGCTGTTATGTAGACTTCAACAGAGATTGAGCAGTCCTTTTGTGTTCTGTTCCTACAGGCTTCCTGGCAGGTTGATAACAAATTGTAAAGACAAAAATACTTTGGCCATGTGCTGGCCTGCTGTCAAATTAAATACCTCTCCATAATGTGTGAAGAAACGCAGGGGACTGATAGCTGATCCATGGTAGCTGAATCTGTCTCTCAGTCTGCATTGTCATGACCCAATCACACACAGATTCCCAGCAGTGCATCACTCATCTGAGCTAAGGCAGGACAGTCTTCCCATTTGTCTTTGCTGGGAATTCATCAGCCAATTCTTAACTATTTATAGGGAGAAACTCCAGTTAGAAATTATACAGTGTGAAAAACAGTGTTGCTTTACAGCTAGTCTCAAGTATTTTTGAGCCCATTGTCCTCTTGCTTATGTTTTCTCTTGAAGCTTAATGGATCTTTGGCACTGTTTTTAACCCTATAATTTTCAAGTCTGTCCATTGTATGATATTTCTTGTGAATCTGGACCAGTTGAAGTCAGGATAATATAGGATAGAAGTGGTTAATAGTGCTGATGTGCTGAGTCACAATGATCAAATGAAATGTCAACAGGTGCAAAGGGTTAGAAGAAAAAAAAAGGTGCAAAGGGTTGAGTAAGCTATTCCTTTCCCTATGTTCTTATATCTTAGCTGGTTCTTCTAGCTTCCCTCTCACACTGCTGTACACGATACTTGACATTTTTGTCATCTGTTACTCAAATCTTCCATCACTAGCTTCCAAACTCTGCCTTTCACAATCTTTCTTTTCTTTTTTAATTCTAATAGAACCCTGCTCAGTTTTTCTCTGAACGTTCCTTTATTGTACCCCCTACACCACAAGCTGATATCATTATACTACACTTTCATTTCAGAACATTTATTCTGTTATTGTTTTGAGTTCCTTACCTCCCTTAGTCTCTCATTCTGTCTACAATTTCCAGGCTTTAAAACTCAAGTTTGGTGTCATCTAACTATCATCTTTTGCTTGACTATCCCCTAGATTTTCATATTGATTCTCCCAAGCACTGCACAGCATTCCAGTTTACAGCCATATCAAGTCATTTTTTTTGTCTTTGTTTTCACATGTCTAACTCAGATGACTTAAAAAATGCAATTACTTACCTACCTCTCGCTCGAAATCTATTTAAAGACGTATTTGTAAACTCTTGACCTCCAGCTTTTGTTCATGTTCTGAAGACCACAAAGGCCATGAGGGATCACCAGTAGATCTGCTTGTGGGCTTTGTGAAGTACGAGCTGCCTCACTGAGCAAGCGGAGGCTCGCCCAATGAGAAACGGTCAGCAGGGGCTTTTAAGTTTGTAACTGTACCCGGACCAGAGTTGTAGGTTACAAGGTGAAGACTATCTGATGGTAAGTTGTCAGAGCGACCTTTTCCTTTGGTACACAGAGGGTGTTAGTGATCACAAACTGGTGTTTAGCTGAATTACAACAGTTCATTTTCCCGTCTTTGTTTAATAACTCCTAAATATCCTGAATATTTGACTGTGTCAGCCAGTCATGTGGAGAGTCCCACCACAAATTTTCCTTTTTTGCCAGATTCTAAATTGTATGCATTCTATTGTTTATTAATTTTTTTATAGATATTGCAGTTTATTTCTCTTTTGTATAATTTATTGATTTATGCAGTCTTCTCTACAATCATGCTTATACCTTGGAATGTACCACTGGCTTCTAACTTTCACCCATGTTTTTAAAAGTAGAAGAAAGAAGTGGTACCAAAGCACACCAGCGCATCTCTCTGTGCATTATGCCAATTCCTCAATGCTTTTGAATTCCCAGCCTTAGCCAGGTTGAAGTGGGGAGGCATATGCCATGGGAGGAAAGGAAAGTCAGAGAAAACAATCTGTGAACTGCTGTTTTATGCCTCCCAGCCACAGACTTTGAGCAGAAGTAGCAAAGTTTGAAAGCAGTCATCAACCTGCTCTCCTACCCTCATTTAGCCAAGAGGATTAGCCAGCTAACAAAAGGATTTATATACTCAACAAAATATTTATGGATGATTTTAACAGCTTATGATTTAAATCCGTGCATCTGAGAAGTCAGGAAGGCCATCTGTCAGAAACTTGCAGGGTCCTTCTTTAAGACTACACGTGATACAAGGTCTGAGTACTATTTTAATCATTGACCTGAGTAAAACACAATTGTGGCTTTGGTGCCAGTGCAAGCTAGTGGGAAGAGACCAAGAAAGGTGAAACCAGGAGGACAAGGAGTTCTCCTCTGAGCCCGACAGGTGGTTTATGTCCCCAATGCCAAGGCCAATCTCTTAATTTCAAGGCCCTCCTGTAATTCCTTCAGCGTTAGCACTGCTGCCTCACAACGCCAGGGACCCCAGTTCGATTCCCGGCTTGGGTCACTGTGTGGAGTTTGCACGTTCTCCCAAATTCTGCATGGGTTTCCTCCAGGTGCTCCGGTTTCCTCCCACAGTCTGAAAGATGTGCTGGTTATATGCATTGACCCAACAGGCGCTGGCATGTGGCAACTGGGGAAATTTCACAGTAACTTCATTGCAGTGTTATTGTAAGCCTTACTTGTGACCAGTAAATAAACTTTTAAATGACTGGTTGCTTCAGTTTTTACTGCAACCTCCTACTATCTGACATTGATGTTAAAACCATGTCAATGGACCAGCTGCTCTCTCTTGTTCGTTTTGAACAGGAAACTGACCAGAGACATTCAGAGGCTGCCTCATTTTTCAAATTTTCCAGCCTCATTCTGCCAAGGTCAGAATAGATTCCCACAATCCTTGCAAGAGTTCCCATTTGCCCAAATTCAGTCGAAGCAAAAATATCTGTAAAGGGGATGAGGTAATTCTGTATATGATCAGTCTCCTTTCAATGTTTGATTTGTTTACCATCACTTAACCTGGCCTGATTATAACTGAAAGATATGTCATTATAATTTTATTTTAAATGATACAGTCCCACATCCTCCAGTAACTTACTCGAATGGCCCTTGATAGCATAGAGACCTAGGCAGTTGGTATTAACAATTGATTTGCCTGCTTGGAACAGCACATCATCAAGCCTTGTCATATCATTTTGCATCCAGCTATGATGGTTGTCTATTATTAATTATGAGCAGGAATCATACCAAATTTCCCTCTATCTAACAGAATGCTGAGTGCAATTCATGGTCTTGTCGGTCAACTCAGCAAATTCACTGAAAATGAACAATTATGGGAATTGGACTCAGCAAAATCAGCTCCACATTCAGTTCAATCTTGGATGATCTGTATAGCATCTCCCAGATATATTTTTAATGGTGTTCCCAGAGTCTAGTGCATTTATTGTTCTACGTCTAACTGTGTTTTCAAAGCCTGGTACACACACTTTCCTATCTTTGACTACGTTCCCAGCGCTTGATGCAACCTTTGTTAGGTCTCCAACTACGTTCTGCAGGGCTTGGTAATCCTCATGTCTTGACTTGGCTCTAACCCAAGGCATCTATCACGTGGCCCACATTTTTCAATAACTTGTCCCCTCATCTGCCTTGGACTTTGCTCTGCCTCATTCACCATTCATTGCTGATGCACATCCATGGCCTGGGCCAAGCAGCTGCCTCTGCTCCACAGGATGGAGGATTATATGTGGATGTTAATGTTTGCCTTTTTTAGATGGAGAACATGCTAACTTTAGTGCCTTGTACCAAAACTACTTAATCCATTAGAGTCAGGTAGAGGCTGTTTTTGAAACAAGTGGTATAAATGGGACGAGTTGATGTAAAAATCTGGCTTTCCATTCAAAAAGCAGATAATTGGTATTTCTGCTTACATGATAGATGCTTACATGATCTTATTTGAACATTGGTCATCATTTTCAGAGGGTTACCTGCCTCTCAGGGGCCTGGGCCTCGCTTTTCCTTTTTTTGATGCAGCATCATTTATTCATCTGAATTTGACTGTGTAATTATTTCCCTTACTGTTGAGAAAATTGCACGTTCGTAGCTGAAGACTGTAGTGTTCAATTATGCAGCATCTTTCGCAGTCAGTTCTGTTTTTAATGTGCCTTTTTGATCTTTTTCATATGTTACAGGTTTCATCTTCCTTGCAAGCGCCAATGTTTATTTTTACTTTTAAAATTACTGCCCAATTTTTGGGATCTAAACAGTACTTTACCCATTCTGGAATCAAAGCTTAGTGGATTGACAACATTTAATTGGAATTAGGAATCTTTGCCCTGATTCAGGGTCAGTATCAAAAGTGTTTTTTTTAGCACAAATGCCTAACTTAGTAGCTTGCACAGACAATGAGCAGCACACAATGGGGGCAATTCTCAGCTGTTTGGCAAGGGGAAGGACTCTGATGCTGGTAAAGTTTGGTAAGAAGGTTGGATGCTAGCATTGATGGTTTGGGGAAAGGGGTACAGAGTCCAATGCCAGTGATGTTCAGGGGGAACGAAGGGGTGTATTAGCTGTGGTCGAGGGGGGTGATGCTGGTACTGATTGCAGGATGGGAAGAGAAATGCCAACTCTGATCATGGGGGCGGATATGTGGAGATGCCAGCTATGATCATGCAGGGCTGGGGGAGGACACCGGCTTCAATTGCAGGGCAGGCGGGCATGGATAATAGCTTTGATCATGGGGGGTGAGGGCAGATGGATGCTGAGACCTGTGAGGTGGGGTGGAGGGAATGTTTTCTTTTCCTCTAATCAGGGCACCCTTTAAAAGGGGACCCAATCTCTGGGCAGCCAGATTTGTGGGCATGTTTAAGCCTTGGCTGTCAGCATGAAACATGCCCCCATTTGTTTTATTGACAAAGTGCCATAAGATCTGGAGAAAAACCTTCCCTGTTTCTCAGGATTTTCATCAGACCCTGGCACTTTGCCATTTTTTGCTAAGATTCTGCCCATTGTCTGTGTTCTGCAAAACCTTTGAAGTTGCCTGGTCTCATTAAAATCACAGCAGCACTCTATTCTATAGTAGGGATTGCCCTTGGTTGATTTCAGAAGCCTCAGGTGTTACCAGAACTCTGAAGTGCTTTGAGTGAAAGAAGCTGTCAGTTTCACTAATGAGATTTCCTTGCTGTCTCTCATTAGCCTCAGCTGCTCTGAGACTTAGAACGGCATTGAGTGACAGAAACTTTCAATTTCACAAGGTTAAAGTTTATCTGTTAGTCACAAGCTAGGTTTACATTAACACTGCAATGCAGTTACTGTGACATTCTCCTAGTCGCCATACTATGGCACCTATTCAGGTCAATGCACCTAACCAGCATGCCTTTTAGACTGTGGGGCAAAACCAGAGCACCCAGAAGAAACCCACACAGACATGGGGAGAACATGCCAACTGTCCACACAGACAGTAACACAAGATGAGAATCAAACCTAGGCCACCCCTGGTGCTGTGAGGCAGCAGTGCCAATCACTGTGCCTGGATCCCCTTTCTAACTTGAATGAACCCCAGCAGCTCTGAAATTGAACTGCTTTGATTGACAGCTCCAGAGCAGATCAAGGAGGGGATTAACTGAGGTTTATTTACACATAGAACTCCTAAAAGCTTTTCTGACTGACAGCTCCAGGGCAGATCAAGCAATTAATTGTTGATGCAATCAGTTAATGCTCCATTAAGCATGAAGTGTTTCCTCTTTTCACCACACCTGTACTGTCTATCCTCATTTTCTATCACTCACTGTGAGGAGTGTTTGCCTTCCAATGTTCAGATGAGATTGGAATCTCGTGAGGCATTATATGTGATCATCGATCTCTCTCTCTGCTTTAATGTATACAAACTGAAAACGCTAGTGCAAAGTGCCATCTTGATGTTCCTGCACCAGGTACAATTTTAGAAATACATCTCATTCTATTATCATGGATATGTGTGAAAGATAGAACCATTGAGATGCAATTGTCATGTGGCAGATGACAGGTTCAAATCAGTTACATCACTTACTTTAAATAGGCATTGCATGGGACATCTGATTAGTCTTGTGATTAACTAAATTTTTGGGGAGCAGTTCAGTTACAGGCTTTGATGATTTTTTTCCCTGGGTTCTTGCTGCATCAGAGACTGTCAGAGGTAAATTCACAGTTATAACTCAAAAAGGTTAGTCTCATAAAAGATCTAAAATGAAATGCTTCCTGCGTTAATGAGAGACTGGGCTATTCTTCCTTCAGTTATTCTGAGAGAAGGAAAAGCAGGAAGTGTTCTTGAATGTCAGCTGACCGCCAATTCAGGAAGCCTCACACACCTGGCACGTTTAGGCCAACATGATTCACATCGTGATTCAGGTCATTAAACCCCTTGTCAATAGCATTGTCACCACCAGATTTTCCCACTGGCGGTAGCAATCGATTTAATTTGGGAGAATCACGGCCAATGTTTTTTTTGATCCCATTAAATTTAAGCATCAAGTTAAAAGCATGCTTATCCATTACGGCATCTGATGATTCCACTTCTTAGTTGGGAGTAAATGAATTAGGGAGAAAGGTAACGTCGAATCATTATCCGGTTCATGATTCTGATCTTTTTCCTATTTTAAGGGGCATCTTGACAAATGCATGAATAGAATGGGAATAGAGGGATGTGGTCCCCAGAAGGGTAGGGGATTTTAGTTCTGTCAAGACAGTATGGTCGGTACAGGTTTTGAGAGTTGAAAGGCCTGTTCCCGTGCTGTAATTTTCTTTGTTCTATTTAATTTTTCTGCCACTGATTCTATCTTTTTTTGTGCTGTTCAATCATCTTATATTTCTGAGGCCTCTCCTTTTACCGGTTGTCATTCCAATCGCTCCCCTCCTGCTTGACATGAATTGGACTTTTCTTCCTGTCCACTTGTTGTGGTGTTGCAATGTATCTCTATTTTCTTTTACCTTATTCAAGGAAGACTTTTAGAAAGTTTTATCCCAATGTTTGTCACCCCTTTATTATAGTAGCAAGACTAAGCTATGTGAGACAGCTATAATAACTGTCTTACAAATAGGTCCCAAGTGCTCAAATGCCTACCAGTATTATCTAGGTGCCCAGGCTACGTAGATATCCATAAACTGTAAGGTATATCTTAAATATGCTAAATGCAATTCAATATTTATCATTTATTCCTGAGGCAAAATGTGTCATCGATAGCTATATCAGAATGCCAACTCTCAATCCCTGAAAGTTTGTTCATGGATTAATACATGATATATTATTTTTCTTCTGACTCTCCCTCTCTCGCAACTATGGAGACTTCTTGATGTTTGCATGCCTTTATGCTGGCTTATTTTGGTTTTCTCAGAAGCCTGGGGAATGTATGATTCTTCCTTTTTATAGAAGAACCAGGGTTGCGAAAATTTGCACCTTTGTCATTTGATGACGGGAGATGAAGTCACAAGAAATTTTGATCACTCAGTCAGCATAGATCATTGATACCCAGAGAACTTAGTGAATGGGGTGTGTTTCCAATGATGCTCCATTGATAGAACTGAAGTAAGCTGCAGCATTATGTACATGTATACATATTTAATTTTCACTAATTCTCAATTCTGGAACAGTGGTATTGGCGAATATTGCAGTACAGCCTGTTCCTCAGATCTTAACTTATTAACATTCTGTTAATGCAGCTGGTTTCCTGCTTCTTGTTTCACACCTTGTAAATTAGAGAAAAAAGAAGAAATTGAATTTACCACAACATAGAGTTTGTTTGTTTTTTAGTGACTAAAGAATGTTTAAAGGGACAATTTTGCTAAAAGAAAATAAACCAGAACAAACTAACAGATAAACAGAAATGTTATTAAAACTGCATTAATCTTTATAATGGGTCAGTCATTAAAAACAAAAACATCCTGCTTACTTAAATTTTGTTACGTAAATCTGTGCAGGTGATGCACAGAACAATTGAAAGTATATCTGAAGTATAACGGTCACAGCTAGCAGTTACCAGGTGTATTATAACACCAACAATTCAGCAATTCACGATTCTTTTGGCTTTGACTAAGGTGCGATTTTACAGCCCTAAAGTGGCAGGTTTCCCCGTGACAGATGTGATGAGCTATTCAAATCTCCATTGACTTTGCCAGGACTATGAAATCCCGCTTGCTAGGCACCGGAAGATTCCAGCCTAAAAGGCTACAAGCTCTGCAATTCCTGCCTAACTATCTCACTATCTTGCTTTATTCCTTTGAGAGACTTCTTAAACCTCACCACATTGTCCTAGCGTTTGTTTATATGGCCTACTATGAATTTTTATACTATGCTCCTGAGAAGCACTTTGAATTTTTTTATTGTATTAAAGACTCTACATAACCTGTTGTAACAATTTACTGTTAGTTATAAGACAAACAATTTTTGACCAACAGAGGTGGTTTGTGTTGATTTCATTACAGTTGCAAAAATGAATATTAAAGGTTAATATCATCTGCAGCAATTGACTCCTCAGTTTAGTCTGATTCCTTGCATCATTGAAATTTTGTAGTACCAGATTGTTGTTCAATGACATTTTGTAGCTGCAATAAGAAAGTACCTAACTAAGGGAGCAAAAGCTGTGAAAGACACTTGTTGGTGCTTAGGTCTGGAAAGCACTGTTCCTTCTAATAATACAGACTCAATTAACATCAAGTGCAGTTGCAACAGGGTTGATCCAACTAAATCCTTATTGTTTGATGTTTGGTGCAATGAAGTGTGCAGTGTTCATACCGAACATTAGAAGTTACTGCCAAATTAATTCAATGATATATTGACATAGAAATTTCCAATATTAGTTTACAAATCTCTCATCTTTTCATGTGACTTTCTCTTCTAAAACAAAACAAAAATGCCAAAACGAGGAATGTAATACAATCCATTAAGTGCTTGTAGACTATTTTAAGCTATTCAGTTAAGTGCCAGTGCTAACGATGCTTATGGTGTGAATCGTCCTCTGTGAATGAAATATGACCTTGTTCGCACCATGTCATTTGATTGGTCTGACTGTGAATTCAGAATGCCATAGAGCTTGTAACTATACAGCGCAGGATCACTGGTGCCTCTTGACTTGATGGCATGTTAGGCATATTTAATTAAATGCACACTTGAAGAGAAATGCTTGTGTAGCATAGTGTGTTTGTTCCTCTTTCAGAGATGTACCTCACTTTTTCATCATACCCCTTCACCCTCTCTAAAAACAGATTTAATTTTTTTTATAGAGTCTGCTTCAACAGCCTCTCTTCTCAGGTTCCTCTCTGGCTATAATACATTTGAATGGATAATTTTCTTCTGACTCCCCTTATTCTGAACTTACTAATTTCAACCGGTATCCTCTAGTATTCTGAGCCCTTCAGCATTGTGAGCATTTTGCCTGGATTAATTTTACCAAATTCTTACATAGTCTTCAAAAGTCTGATAAGTTTTCTCATTTCTCAATGTTAACAAGCTCGCTTTCCTTAACCTTTCCTTGTGAATTCCTGCAATTACCTCCAAATATTTTCAATCACAATTATCATTTTCTTATTAGGTAATTATAACTGCACACAGGCTGAGAAACACATTATATATCCATTACAGGTGGTGGTTTTATACTTATAAATTCAAACCATTCTGTCTCAAGCTATGCATTTTCCTTCTGCTGAATGGTGGGAAGCATTAAATTTTCCTGGGTACTCATTAATAGGGCGGAGAAATTTAATTTAATTTTAATTTAGTTTTTAGATATTTTACTTTGTAGGCTCTTTAATTCCCAAATCACATGAAGATGCTACTATATGATAAAAGCATAGCACCATCAGGCAGTTAGATTGTTTGGCTTTTTTGCTCAAAAGTCAGTTCTTGGGGGAGCCTCACAGGTGCAGGAATTGTTGGAGAATCACTGGCTACAACTGAATAAGCTAGAGTGGAAATAAATGAAAGCAGTTTCTTCACCATTGCAGCCTAGTTTTATCATGTCAAAGGTTGCAGAGAAGTCAAGGAGTGATAGTGCACCATGATCACCGAGGATTAGTTGGTAATCTATAATCCGTCTGCCTATAGTATCGTAAATCTTAAAGCCTGGATTTCCTGTCCACATGATCTTATTTCCTGTGCCACAATTTTTGAGTCATGACTTTTTTTTATACAAATGTTTTACATTAGGGAAAAAGTCAATGTAAATATTTGCCTGTCATGATAATTTAAAGCCTCTTACTATTAGGCAATGATATTGCACTTCCAAATCATATTACACATCTTCTTGTTTTTGGGTCCCTTAAGCCCTGGCCCCAGTCTCAGTCCTGTAGTCTCTATCTTTTGTTTCCAACATTTTTCTGATACCTCAGCTGGCATGTTCCCCAATATCAGCAATGGGCAATGTTGGACGGGAAAAGCGGAGTTGATCCTGCTGACAGCAATGGCAGCTTTTCCTGCTAAAAAATGTAGCACTTTGTACCAAAACTTTTCACACACAGGTTCTGATTTGCCCTACTCATCATCACCTCTGCATTGTAACCATCATGACCCAGAGATTACTGCCCTCCAGAGGATGCCCGCCAAGGTCATCACAGAATACAGGTTGTGGTGGACAGTAGGCTGCCTTCATCCTTCACCCTTCCTATGGTTCCTTGTTCTGGTGAGCTGTGTTCCTGTAATTCTGAAGTCAATACCTGATCCCAGCACAAGATGAAGGCAGAGTGTTCAATCCAGGGCTTCCTCCATGTGTTTTGTACAAGATTCCCAGTACATTGATGGCATCCCTTCACAGTGACTGAACCCATCAGTCATGCCCATATGCAGTAGGGAATGAGGATATATCTGACAGTGTCAAGGTCCAACATCACTCAAACCAGCCATTACCCATGTGTGCTCTCTGCACCTTTGCACCTTGGCTGAATCCACTATCCGATATGCCTCAGCCTCCTGTGACACTGAACCTTAATGATATACACGAAGAGATCAAGTTTTCCCTACTGCGTCACCATTATATGACACTTGTCAGTCAGAGTCATCACCCAGATGGGAATCAGACATCCATTGAAGCTTTGTGAGGATCTATGCACAGTCCTCACTGCCAGTCATCAAGATCCTCCTCCTGGAATGTAATGACTATGGGCAACTGCTGCATCCCCATGAAAGGAATCTGACCACAAAGGGAATGCACTGTCATCGGTTAAACAGGACAGACATGTGAAGATAATGGGAGGTCCTCACTGGATCACTTCGCTAACATCCATGAATCTATCAGCAATATGTGCATCCCGATTCATCTGCCATGTCTGAATATCATCGTTGCCTCATGGCTGGCATTCTTCTATTGAGGAGCTCCTTAGCCTCATCCCTTTTGACATCTCATCAGAGGAAATGTGCCACCCCTCCATCTCCCCCTCGGGTAATCTAAGAGCAGCTGAGAGTGTAGGAATCATGCACACTCCCTGGGAATCAAGCACGCGCTAGGAGGATGAATTTGGTGTGGTCACAGACCAGCTGAACATTTAGCAAACAGAAGCCATTGCAGTTCAGATAGTTGACAGCTTGATGCCTGGAGCTCTAAATGCCACATGAATGCAATTGATAGCACACGGCATTTGTGGAAAGCCAGGGATCTGCGCAAAGCCCATTGCTCTTTCATCCTGACTTGCCTGGATCCTCGTCAAAATGGATGAAGTTGTGTGCCCTTCTGTCACCTTCTGGATGAGACTGTCACCTTCTGGACGCACTTGTGTATGAAAGCTTGCAAAATCCTGTAAAGATCACTTGTAAAGCCCTAGAAGGAGCCACTGGCATAAAAATTGAGCACCACTGTAACTTTCAGCGACACTAGATCTCCAAGACCCATGGTGCCAAATCCTATAGAAGCTGACAGATCTGATCAACCAGTTCTGTGGACATGTGTACTCTTCAGGAACACTGGTTCTTGAATATATGTGCTATCTGTAGTCCATGGGTCTAGTGAGGGACCTCCAAATCAATGCTCTCTGGGGTTAATCCTCTGCATGCAGAGCAGGTGTTACCACCCCTTCCTCTTGATGGTTCTGCTCCTGCTCCGCTCGGCACCATAATATATCATCTTCTCGCCTGCCTATAAGTGAGAAAATTAACAGCAAGGTCCTGACATCTCCTCACTGCATATCAAAGAAAGAGGCTTGACAGTTAGCATTTATCTCTTATGGATCACTTTTTGTCCATTCAGCATCTGAAGCTGCCTCTCAAAGCTCACTAACTCATGTCCTGGCCACCACATTGATGCCCAGTCCTTACTTCGCATGCTGCTTTGGCAAGATCTCATAGCACCCTTGCCCAATATCACATGACCAAGTGGCCACAGTTTTGGTCACTCTACTGCATCCTGAGCTCCCATCTCAAGCACAGGTATTGTCCAAATCTTCATTCCAATGCCTTGCACTTAATGGTGTGCAGAGAGCACACAGTCAAAGCAATGCATGGTGGTTATTGATTTTGGAAGTCAGTGCAGCAAGGGTTAAATATTGAGCAGAAATCTGTGGCATTCACACACATAGGCAGTACTTGAGTAGGTGTAATTACATCACTAGTTTGACTCCAGATACGTCAATTGAATTATAGCTGAATGGTTTCAGCTGCAATGGGATACTGATGACTGATATGTTTTTCAATTAGCTTTGTACTTGTTAACACTCTGTCTCCAAAAGCTCCACACCTTGATTGAGTGATGTCAATGTCAATCCATGATAACACCCACCCCATTGCAATGCCCCAGGCTTTCTTTCCTTCTGCGAGCTCTTCTAAGAAGCATGTAGCCAACAGAGATGGCATCCTCAAGAACGTTGCTTGTTTGTGAACCCCTCATCCTCCCAAGTCAACCCTCCAGTTGCCCTGACTCAGACCCCAGTATCCCCCAGGACAACCTCCCGGGTCTACCACGACTCAGTCCTAAGACTCCTCCAAGTCAGCCGCCTTATGAGGAAAGGTTGAGCAATTTGAGCCGATACTCATTAGTATCTAGAAAAATGAGAGTTGACTGGAGGAGCAGGAGGAGGCTTGACAGAGTGGAGGCTGACAACCTGTTTCCTCTCGTGGGGGAGTATAGAACTAGGGAGCAGAGTTTCAAAGTAAGCGGTCTCCCCTTTAAGACGGAGATGAGGTAGAATTTCTTAATTTGAAGAGACAGGTTGCATTTAACACAACTCAAATATTGCGGTAGACAGTTTTTTTCAATGCTGTCTACTACTAAGAATATCCCTTATTTGGTCAGTGTGTATCACAAGTAACTGATTTACTACCACACAATCTTACAGCATCGCTGGTTAAAAATTTTACCCACTTTCCCTTGATGTGTAATATGTCATGCATTATGTATAATCTGCCTATCATTATAAGCTGTATATTCACCAAGTTTCCTTGTTAATTTAAACAATGGAAAAGTCGTTAAACATGTAAGTAAGTTATGTACTTTTCTTTCCCATTTGCTCCCTAGCCCCTTGTTAGGGGACAGTTCTTTGAGTGAATCTTAATCAAATGAATGAAGTGCCAAAGGCTATTATTTTTATGTGAGCCTTGAGAGTGAATGCCGTGAAATAGGTTATTTAGACAACATGAGACTTTAGACTTGATCCTGTTTCTGCCTAGTATGAACATTACCTTTATATTGATTGCAATTAAAAAGGTTTGAAGGATTTGGGGAATATTTTATCTTTTTGATTTTCTAAATGTGCCTTCCAGTGGAAGTTACCTGCGGAGATAATTATTAGTTAAATCATGAGCAATGATTGCTGTTCCTGTATTTCCCATCCTCTCAACTCAAAATAGATTCAACTCCTTAAAAACCAATTTTGCTTTGCTCTGGTCTGCATTGAACTGTTGCTGATAAACTGGCAGTTCTCCCATAAAGAATCTGACTTGATGTCACTCCGAACCCATTGGGCCAAATTTTGCCTTCCCAACACAGGCAAGAAACATCAAATGTTGGATGGAGAAAGAAGCAGGTGGACCTTTACGTTGATTCATCTATTAAGTTTTTGAAGCAGTGAAACAGTTGGCCATCTGTCCCACTACTTAAAAGTTTTCAACATATTAACTCTGGAGGTTTTGATGATAAAGCTGTGCAGTGGAATCCTGTTGAATGTTTGACTTAGATCCAAACCTTACTAAGAGATTCAGTTCAACATGGGTTGTTCTCAGGATGACAGTGAGCATTGTTTAGATTGACAGCTTGATGAGCTTCTCAGAATATTTTTGAAGAGGTTTTGTTTACTTAGTCAGTATCATGAGTATCTCAAAGACTTCCCGATGTTATTAAAGGGTTCATGAGTTCTGTTCATAATGGATAATTGGTGAGTAAAGCATGGGGTCATGCAGGGAGCTTGGGGAATGTGAACGGGCATGAGGGTAACCAGGGAATGAAGGCTATTGTGCCTAACACTCATGAACAAAACTGGATTGATGTCCCAGGAAAAATTAGGCATCTTCTAACTTGCTCACCTCAGCATTCATCCACCTCTGTTCCCACCTCAGATTTGATTTCAACCCAAGTCTACCCCACCAACATGGATGGGCAAGAGACAGTTCACAGTTTCAGGAAATGGCACAAATCACAATTCTAGCCTTGATGGTGAAAATCCAGCTCGTTGTGTTTCAATCCAGAAATGATGCCCTTAAATTACCCCAAGAGATGTTAGACTGTCCAGCAGTTTAGGTCAAAGCTCTGCAGTCCTGCCACATCTGGGCACCAAACCATCAAAATACGTCTACTTTGTGTAATAAGTTCTACAGTGAAGCTCAATATAGAGCTAAAAGCTTTAAAATCTGTGTCAGTGGATAGTAAAGTTCTAAACAACAACTTGCATTAACATAGCATCTTTAACATGATAAAATATCACAAAGGACTTTACAGGAGCAATATTGAAAAAAAATTGACACTGAGCCACATAAGGAGAAATTAGATCAGATGACAAAATGCTTGATTAAAGAAGTTGGTTTTAAGGAGCATCTTAAAGGAGGAAGAGAAGTAGATATAGAGAAGGAATTCCAGAGCTTAGTAGCTAGGGCTGAAGGCAAGGCACTAATAGTAGAGTGATTAAAATCAAAGATATCCAAGAAGCCAGAATTCTAACTTCAAAATGAAGGTTAAATATGTATTGTAACATATTAGGTGGAATTCAATGCCCCCTTTCCCCTCCAAAGATGGGATTAATACCCTAGTGGGGCCTTAATTCATAGAATCCTTACACTGCAAAAGGAGGCCATTTGGCCATCAAGCCTGCCCTGACAATAATTCCTCCGCGGACCTATCCCCATAACCCCATATATTTACCTTGATAGTCCCCCTGACACTAACGGACAATTTAGTACAGCCAATCCACCTAACCTGCACATCTTTGGAGTGTGGGAGGAAACTGGAGCACCCGGAGGAAACCCATGCAGACAGGGAGAATGTGCAAACTTGACACAGTTACCCAAGCTGGGAATCGAATCTGGGTCCCTGGCACTGTGAAGCAGCAGTGCTAACCACTGCATCGCTGTGCCACTCGGTGGGAGGTCAATCACTGTCCAGGTAAAGTCCTGATTACCTGCTGAGTGAGACCCCTGTTGCAGACATTAAATCCCAGCCATTCTTTCATACAAAATGTCTTGTAGCCTATTACATTTTGTATCACTGCTTTTGAGCTGGGGCATTCAGCTGGGCCTCCAACTCCTGGCAAGTTTTGAGAGCGTGTCATATTGATTTCCTTAATTGTAAACAGCATTAAGAACACCTTGGTGAAGTCAGAGCAGATTAGAATTCAAATCTGGAATATTTTAGTCTCAGGAGAGACCATTACCAATTTTAAGTGACATTTTGTTTCAATCATTTTTTATTCCACATATATTTGGACATAACTAAAGTGTTTCAGAAATGTTAAATTTAGTATTCCTTTGAATAAGCTATTTTCTAATTGTGATTCCTTGTACATCTTAAATGACTTTGGTTTATCACTAATATTATTAATCATATTAGTTATGTAGCAATGTATTTATTTCTGAATGTTAAAACAGATGACACAAAATACACCATCAATTCAACATTATTATTTTGGAGTAGTCTATTCTCATTTCACCTTTTTCCTCCTACTACTTTGTGAATGCTACTTCTGTGGCAAGGCCTTCATTTGGGAGGGATACCGATCAGGGTGTTTTTAGAACGGTACTAAAATCCGTAGAAGATTCTTGAAAAGAAAGGTTTTGTAGATAGTCATGAAATAAAAGTGAATGTTGAATATTGATGGAATTCATTTCACAGTCATTAAGGAAAATTACTTGATTCATGTCATTCATTGACAAGGGCATGTAGGATAATGAGTGACAGAGTGATATAGATTACAAATAAAGCAATTGGTCATTACAAAGAAGCATTGATCAGAACCCATGGACAGAACTAGTGATTACTGTTGCTAGCAGAACATTATTCTTCAGCAGACGCAGCATAGGGTAATCAAAAATGTTTCAAATTATGAGGAGAAGGAAATTGTAAGGAAGTCTGAATTTGTCACAAATGGAAAATTTTAAGAGATTTTAAAGCGATCAAACCAAATTTTCTAAATTGTGAAGGGGATTAATAATGCTGATCCAAATAAATTGCTCATTCTGATGAAAAACTCAAACATTTACGTGTTTAATTCACAAATTAAGAGTAAAGAATTCAGCAACAATTTGCCTTTTCAAAGCACCTTTTAATTTAGGTAAGTGATGCAAGGTGCTTCATGGCATTGAAGTCAGACCAAGTTAACATCAATACAAAGGAAGAAATAATAGAATGTAGAGCAATAGCAAAGAAGTAGATTTTAAATCTTAAAGAAAGAAAGAGAAATGAACTTATGGGACAGAATTCTGGGCTTAGGACCTTTACTGCTATAGATTGTCAATCATGGAAGTTCAGGACTCAGTATGCCACATATGGAGGATCAGAATTTTTGGAGTTTATAAACTTAGAGAAAGTTACAGAGATAGAGTTGAGCAAGGTCATGAAATTTTGTACGTAAAGATGTGCACATTTAAATCAATGAGCTAGTGCATAGATGGCCTATTTAGTTTAGTGAGCACAGGGCTGAATGGCAAGAGTGTTAGCATGCAGGAAGCAGTGTTTTGGATTAATTTAAATTTACGGAGAGAGAAAAATGGGAGACCAGCCAGCAGAGCAATGGAAAAGTCAAATCTTGAAGTAGCAAAAACAAAGATGAGGGTTCCTGCCACAGCATATAAATTGAGGCAGAAATGGACAGCTCTGTGGAGGTATAACAATGCTGTTCTTGTCATATAGAGAATGCTGGAGTGGGAAGCTCAGCTCCAGGTCTAAAAAGGTTGCCATTGTTGCAAACTGTCTGCGACAGTAGTCAGGCAGGTGAATGGTTAGGAAAGGTGTTGGTGAAGTAGAGCTGTTGATTGTCAATTCAGTGTATGGGCAAAAGAATAGCAGATTGGTTTCAACCTGGGCAAGTGTGGGGTCATCCATTTTGAATCAAAAAATGAGAGCTCTGAACATTTTAAATGACAAAAAGCTAGGATTTAAAGTTTAGTTACTAGTCACAAGTAGGCTTACGTTAACATTACAATGAAGTTACTGTGAAAAATCCTCTAATTACCACACTGCAGCACCTGTTCATGTATATTGAGGGAGAATTTTAGCATAGCCAATGCACCTAACCAGCATGTTTTTTGGACTGTGGAAGGAAACCGGAGCACCTGGAGAAAACCCATGCAGACACGAGGAGAACGTGCAGACTCTGCAAAGACAGTGACCCAAGCCAGGAATCGAACCCAGATCTCTGACGCTGTGAGGCAGCAGTGCTCACCACTGTGCCACTGGATGAGTGGGTTTCTAAAGATATTCTGAGGTCCATGTATACATCAATAAATGTAGCAGTCAGATACAAAAAACAAAAAGGCTAATAGAATGTTAGCTTTCATAATAGCAGGCTTTCATACTAGCAGGCTGGAGCATAACATAAAATGGAGGGGGTTTCGCTGTAACTGTACAACCACATCCAGAGTACAGTTACAGGCATCATATCTTGGCCTTGGAAGGATTCCAAGGTAGATTCACTAGAATTGTACTGGGGCTATAACTGCTAGATTCTAAAGAAAGATTACATAAAGTGGGTTTATAGTCCTTGGAATGTAGATTAAGGGTTTGTTTGTTTGAAGCTATTAGAATTTTGAAAGGAATTGATGGAAAATGCAAAGAATTTTTTGCTGCAGATTGTGGTGTCTAGCACGAAGGGAACTAATCTTCAAATCTGAGTCAGGCCATTTAGTAGAGAAATTAGGAAATGCTTGTTTATGCTAGTTAAATTAATTAATCTGAGATTGATGGATATTTTTTGCTAGCTAAGGCTATGAAGTATATGGTGTGAAGGCAAATGTTTAGAGTTAGGTATAGATCAACCACTGAAGGGTGGAACAGACTCGAGGAGCTGAATGGTCTACTTCTGCACCTATCAGCATACACCTAGAATCTGACTTCATGGCTTTGGATGATGTTACCAGGGACAGCATACAAATGAAGAAGATCTTTTGGGAAACTCTCATAATAATGGTACAGAGGCTGGAAGGAAAGCTATTACAGCAGATTCTTTGATTACTACAGGATAGGAGTGGTGCAAAGCAAATGCTGCCAACTCAACTGAACAATGGAGGAGAGGCTTTGAAAGAGCATTTTATGCTCAATTGTGTCAAAAGCTGCAGAGAAGACCATGAGGATAAGAAGGGGTATTTTACCAGGACCATAATAACAGAGAATGTTATTTGCAACTTCAATCAAGGTTGCTACAGAGGTGGCAGGGACAGAAATTTGGCAGGAGAAGTTCAGAGATGGATTGTGGGAAAGATAGATATGGAGTTGGGAGGTGACAACACGTTGGAGAAGAAAGTAAGATTGAAGATGGAGCAGTAGTAGACTGCAAGGACAAAGGGATCAAGGATCAATTTTTGAGGAGGGAGATGACGACTGCAAATTTGAAAGGGAGAGGGACAGATTACCAGGTCAGCTAGCATGAGGCCACAAAGTGAAGTTGGTGGTCAGCTTTTTAATGGGAATATGATCAAGAGAGCAGGAGGTGCATCTCTTGGCAAGATTCAGATAACACTATCTCACACTGAGGTAATAGAAAGCTAGAATACATTCCAAGATAAGATCATCAAAACCAATAGAGTAAATAAATGGATTCAGTTCTGTTAGTGGAAATAGGATTTGGGAAAAAGATAACAAAGTGAGGCTGAGAAGGATTGCTGGAGCAAATGGCCATTTTTGTTATTCCAATGTGAAAAGATTTGGAGTGGTGACTAGATGGCACAGTTGATTAGAATGCAAGCTTTTCATTATTGGGGTGATGACTGAAATGTTCTCTCTTTGACAGCCAAAGGTCAATAGCAAAACGAGTTTACATTATGAAAAAGCATGAAGCTAGGAAAAATCCATCAAACCTTGTATTCTGGAACTCTTCAGTTTTCTTCCAATTCTTTTTGTTTTCTTTTTGGCTTTTTGTAAGGTGCTAATGAACACATCATAACTGCTTTTGTGAGGATTTATTCATACTTCCAGTATTTTAGAGGAAGAAATACATCATAAAGATCTCAATTTAGTTATTATCAAGCGTAAGTCCATAATTCAGATTGGTATTGACTTGTCAGTCTCATTTATTGAGGTCACAAGGATGGCAGGTATGGAAAATACAGGGTTGCACATTGCCAGAACAGACAAGAGGGAGCTTTATCATTATTTTTAATATATTTATGCCATGCCTGGTCTGGGAGTGTTGAAAAGGGAAATGAATCCAGAACTGCACCTCAGGCTGCAACTTTTGCTTTGAAGTGTAAAAAATACCTCCAAAATAATTGGTATTGTAAAACTAGAAAATAAGCTGGGAGGTACAACTCTTAACCTTTCAAACCACAGTGCCTTGCTATGAAATCTGTATACCTGTGTTGTCAACATGGTGGGAAAATATTTCTGTCTTATCCCTGCCAAAAATCTGGCTCTTCCATTCTTGATGTGGATGTGCCGGCGTTGGACTGGGGTAAACACAGTAAAAAGTCTGACAACACCAGGTTTTAGTCCAACCGATTTATTTAATAGTAAACTCACAAGCTTTCGAGGGGACTGCCTCTTCGTCAGATGAATGGAGAGTTCTGGCCTCAGACAGAGCATATAAAGCACAGACAGTTTAGAGATTACTGATTAGAATGCGAATCTTTACACCTAACCTGAACAGCAGGTTAGGTGTAAAGATTCGCATTCTAATCCGTAATCTCTAAACTGTCTGTGCTTTATATGCTCTGTCTGAGGCCAGAACTCTCCATTCACCTGACGAAGAGGCAGTCCCCTCGAAAGCTTGTGAGTTTACTATCAAATAAATCGGTTGGACTAAAACCTGGTGTTGTCAGACTTTTTACTGTGTCTTCCATTCTTCCCAGGGTCTACAGTTGGACTATAGGAAAGCCCCTCTTTTATCAACCAGCGGATGCTTTCAATATGGAAACTGGGATCCTGTGATGTACCTAAGACTCAGATTGCCTAATTTTGGACAGTACACAGTAGAACATGTTTCATGTGCATGGAAGATCAGCAGCAAGTAATTTTAATTTATTTTTATGCATTCAGGAGAAGGGTAAATGCACTTTGAGGATCTAGAGAAAACAACATGGGCAATTACATGTTGGATTCCTTTAGAGAATGGACCTTGCCTGGACCTAGATATCTTCTGAAATGGAGCCAGTGGGCTGCTTGTGACCATTCATTTCCAATTTGAGCCCACTGACCAAAGCCACATCAAAAATATTGAGAGTGCAGTGTGCGCACAATGCTTGCCTGCCACCCAAATACTACTTGGGAGGATAAATTTACTCTTACTTTTACAATGGCAGGGGAGATTATTAAAGTGTTTATAAATATCCAGGATTTAGTCCTACAGCTGTTTTACCATCTGAGCAATTTTATGTCATAACTCCAGCAAATCTAGCTGTAACCTTCAGTTGTAACCTCCACCAAGAAACACTGGAGGTAATTCTCCCAACCTGCTGCACTAATTTTCTACGGGGAGCTGGAGATCAGTGGTCTGGGATGGAAGGGGGCTCAGGGCTGGCCCGGAAATGCTCAGGGGGGCTGCAATCGGGCCATGAGGGGGATTGGGGAGCAGGACTACAGGAGTCCTGGGCTGGCCAGTGTTCATGCTGGTCAGCAAAGAGGGAAGCTGAAAGTTCAGGGCTACTGCAATGCATACAGGCCCTGAACAGTTAGCTCCCGGGGTGGAAATAGGCCCTGCCTGCTGAAATCTAGTGATATTCATGCTGGCGGATGCTGCATTGCACAGAGTATGGGAGATTCTAGCGTGGACTCCCACTGAAAGAAGCAGTGTGATTTACTCCAGCTTTCCTGCGAATTCAACACCTAGAAGTCTTTTGGTAGAATCCCGGCCACTGAGTCCAGTTTCCAGTGTCCTTGATGTGTTATGCAGAAAGTCTTCCACGTACTTTGTATAATTATTAGGACCATTATTCTTGCTGTGACTGTCCATGATGCCCCTACACCACCTCTTCCAATACATACTTGGTATTAGGTTGTGAACTGTAAAAACATGTTTGGGAGAAGTACTTTGGTTTAGTCTGTTAAGGGTGGCACCATACATACAGTCCTTCATGGTTTATTTAATCTTCCACTTTTCTACCAGACTGATGCCCCATTCTCTGTGCCTTGAATCTACTTCTGTTTCTTTCAATAATAATTTAATCCAGGGCCTTTTAAAATAGCTCTCAATTCAGATTCAGGAGAAAAATCTTCCTGGGTAAGATACCAAAATTAAACTGTGCCATCTGGGTCAGAATCTAGTTGGAGTCAAAGAATTATCTGCAGTGTCTCCTCTTACTGCTTGCTCCTGCACAGTTACTTCTGAAGAACCCCAAGGAGTGTAACCTAACATCTCCTATTTCTCATGTACATAGTGGCATTATCTGGAAACACATGAGTCTCCACGTGTATAGTGACGCTTTGCAGCTCTACTTCATCACCATCTCACTTGACACCCCACCATCTCTAAATTGGCAGATGGATTGATGGACGTGCAGTACAGGATAAGTAACAATATCCTCCAACTAAATACTGGAAAGACAAAACCTAATGTCTTCAGATCTGACCACAAATTTCATTCCTTAGCATTCAACTGCATCCCTCTCCTGAGCAACTGTCTCAGGCTGAACATTCCCAGATAGTTCACAACCTCAGGGTTATTCTTGACCCTGAGATGAGCTTCTAACTACACAGCCACATCAGTGCTAAAACTGCCTGTTTCCACCTCCATAACATTTCATGATTCTGCCACTGTCTTAGCTCATTGCTGTTGAAACCCTCATTTATACCTTTGTTACCTCTAGATTTGACTAGGCTAAAGCACTCCATTGTGCTATATTCTGTTAACTTGACACCATCCAAAACTCTGTTGCCTGTGCCCTAGCTTGCATTGAGCCTAATTCATCCATCACCCTTGAGTTTATTGATCTACATGGACTCCATTTAAGCAAACATTGATTTTTAGAATTCTCATCTTTGTTTTCAAATTCCTCCATCGCCTTGCCCTTCCCTATCTCTTCAATCTTCTCTGGCCTCACTACCTTCCTCCATGTCTGCATTCCTCTAATTCTGGACTTTTGAGCATCCCAATTTTAATAATACCACATTGTTTGCTATGCTTTGAGCTGCTTGGGTCTTAAACTTTGGAATTTTGTCCCTAAATCTCTCTGCCTCTTAACCTTGCCTTCTTACTTTCAGACACGCCTTAACATTTTTGATGAAGCCTTTGATCATCTGCTCTGAAATCTCCTTATATGGTTTGGTGTCATATTTTATTTATAATATAATGGCATTGTGGGTTAGATCAGCAGTGAGATAATTAGGGAATCCATCACCACTCAGAGCAAAGGGTTGAAGTATATGCAGCACTGAGGAAGGTTGGTCATTGATTATATTGGAACAATGGGAATCCCAGTGTGTGGTTGTACAGCAGGTGAACATTTTAGAAAATAGCGATCTGAGATCTGTCTAAGTTAATGTGAGGAAGATATGGTGTGACACTTATGAGGTGTGGAGTGTCCAGACTGTAAACTTTATGAACAAACTCCTGGTGATACAGGAATACTGTAACTTGAAAGAACTGAGGGGAGATACCAGGATCTGTCAAAGGTGAATTCCCAACATCCAACGCAAGGAATAATCAACTACAGCAATTGTAAATTCATGAATAATCATGAATATTAAATGATATCAATATATTTCCCTATTTCTAATTCACTTATCACTGTTTGGAATGTTTATATTTTAGTCAGTAAAACATAGCAAATAATAATCATAATCTATAATGGCCATTTTCTGAAGACATATTGATTTTACAGGATCTTAATGGCAGCAAGGCCTCGCCAGAACTGGCTTTCCCTGCACAACTTCAGGTTCAACCTACCAGGCACATTAGCTTAAGTGTTGACTGATACAATGCCTTACCCAAATAATGGTTGATAACAGTGCATCTGCCTGTTAGTTCACTTGTGACATTCAATGAAGCCTGAATGCAATTAGGCTTTGGGCTTGCTGAAGCCTTTTGGATAGGCCCTGTCAAGCTCAAAGTTTGAACGAAAGTCAAATTCTGCACTCATCTCCCACCAATTCACCCAGTGTTTAAAGTTGCTTATTGGTAGAAGTGTTAGAGGAGAGAGAACGAAAGGAAAATTCACCCGGGGATGGCAGGGGTCTGGAACTCACTGGCTGAAAGGGCAGTAAAGGGAGATCCTCTCAACTCATTCAAAAGATGCCTGGATATGTACCTGAAGTTCCATAACCTCCTGGGCTCCAGACCAAGTGGTGGGAAATGGGAGCTAGCTAGGTGGATCATTTTTTTGACCAGTGCAGACGCAATGAAAAAAGTGGCCTCCCCTGTGCCATAAATGTTATTCAATTTTCTGAATATCTGAAAAAAAGGGATGTGGGGAGAGGACAGAGGAGTGGCAGTATGTGAATTGCTCTTTTGAGTCAGCACAGACACAATAGGCTGAGTGGCCTTCATTTTGGGCTGTAACGATCTTATGAATCTATGTGAAAGACCTCAGATAAGTCCGAGGATGTGAGGAAGATGACTGGACATGGGTTGAGAGATGATTTTTGGGTAGGGCCTGAAACTGGGAGTAGGGCAGGAGGCAATCAGGTGGGGATAAAGAGAAAGTTATATTTACCTCATCAATGCCATAAGCTTTTATCACCAACTCTGGAAAACATTTTGTTTTCAAAATGCAGCTCCTGGGTTACAGCTACATAACATTGGTTTCTAAGTAAACAGTGTGTGTGCAGCTTACAAATGTGGTGCTCGTATACTGTGGCAATTTGCTTTCCTTTCACATCTGTATTGACCTTGAACATAATTTAAAATCTATTCATCGTCTTTCCCATGATTCTGCTATTTTGCTTTGCTTTCATTTTGTCCATCTCACACTCCATTTCTATCATTACATCTCTGCCAGTCTCTCATTCTCTCTTTTGCCTCAGTCAGTCTCTTTTCTTCCTTTACCTCTCTTGCTTTCTGCTTGTACATCTCATGTATTGACTGTTTCATTGACTGCTTATCTATTTCCATCTATCTTTTGGCTGTCTCAGTTACTCACTGTGTTTCTCTTTCCTTTGTTCTTCGTTTCTCCACCTGTCTCTCCAGATGTTCCTATTACTGTCTGTCTGTCTATCTCCATCTCTTTGGTCTAAAAATCTGTTCTCTCACATTTCCCTTTTTAAGTGTAAAACAGCTGCCTAATGCTCCAATATATAGTTGACAGGTGTTGTGTTCGTGTATTTGTCTGCATGTTAAATATAATCTTTTAAATACAGGAAGTGGAGCAATATTACATGATTCAGTTTTGTTGCACAGTACATTAGTACATGTAAGTTGAAGCAATAATAATTCTTCATTAAAGCTGTATTCAATCTCTATGCCTGCCTTTCAGCTTTGTTTGCCTGAGGAAGAAGATAGGGCAGCACAGTGACACAGTGGTTAGCAATGCTGCCTCAAGCGCTAGGGATAAGGCCTGGGTTGGATTGTTGTCAGTGCAGGCTTGATAGCCAAACAGTCTCTTTCTGTACTGTAGGAATTCTAAGATAATGCATCATAACGCATACCTATTATAATGGATCAAGCTGCGCTGTAAACATTGGCCATAATTCTGCCATTTTTGACAAAGTGCCAACTTGAGCAGGAAAAGTGGAGTGTAATCCTCTTGCTGCCCTGTCAACTTTTCCCACTGCTTTTTCACATTTTGGGCAAGGCAAAGTGGTAAAATTGTGAGAGAGCCAACAAATCCCTTTTAGAACTGGAGGCCATCAAAGTCCCCTGGGAGCCATCCTGGTACCCTGGCACTGTCCCTGGGGCACCTTGGCACTGTCCACTGGACGGAGTCCAAGGGGGCTCGACCTGTGGGAGCCTGAAGAGATCAGAGCCTACAGGAGTAGGCTAATGGGGTTGGGAGGAGGGGGCCCACTGCCACTCTGCATGTGACCAGTAAGGGGAGGGGAGGCCTCCTGCCACTCTGCAATCAGTGGGGGAGAGGTGGGGAATTGATCTGGTCGGGTGAGGGGCAGGGGCCATTTTTCTGGGTAGGGGGCTAACAGCCCCCAGGTTATCTGGAGAGGGAGGGTGTTGGTTAAAACTAACTGAAACAGCAGAGAGCTGACAGATCTCTCTCTTAGACTGTCAGCTCTCTGCTAGTTGCCATTGTGCATGTGTAGCCACATAGATACGTACATGTACAATGGCTGAGTCTGCTGCTGCAACTTTCCTGGTGAGTTAAACCCCATCCTCTCCTCCTAGTGGCTAGAAACAGCCTACTCCATTTCTTGCTACTCCTGAGCGCATAAGACATGCAATTTGAACTGGCCCAAAAAACAGGTGTGAAACTCTCCCGTTTTCCCACTCATCTTGGTAAGATAATCTCGTTTGTCAAAAAAATCCAAGAGGCAGGTTAAAAAGGACATCCAATTTAAAAAACATTGGAACCCCCTCATGGAAACCCTCCCCAACCTGCCACAAAACTTACCACCTCTTACCACAATTCCAGAACCCCCCAGCACCTCCTCCAAAGAACCCTCTATGCAAGTCCCCCACGGAATCCTCCATACTTCCCATGACAGAACACGCCCCTGCACAATGCAAATCAGTGGGGACCTGTCACCATTCATATCAGTTGTCCTCATGCCAACACGAATGGACAAGTTAGCGTGGGAGCCTGTCAGCTGTAAATGTCTGATAATGACATTTAAATGAATGCAAATAGGGATCCCAACTTTATATTATGTCATTAAGACCACGTATACCATTATATCATTGGCTGGAGTGGAGACAATCAAGTGGAGAAATCCCCCCAGCACAAGTACAGGAATGGGATAGAAAATCTGGTGAATTGGTGCACTGACAAGAATCTCTCCCTCAATGTCAACAAAACGAAGGAGAGAATCATCAACTTCAGGAAGCATGGTGGAGGACAGACCTCTGTCAATTTCAATGGGGGCGGAGTGGAAATGGTCAAGAGCTTCAAGTTCCTTGATGTCCAGATCACCAACAACCTGTCCTGGTTCCACTATGCTAATGCTATAATTAAGAAAGCCCACCAATGCCTCTACTTTCTCAGGAGTCTGAGGAAATTAGTCATATCTGCTACAACACTCACCAACTTTTACAGATGCACCATACAAAGCATTCTTTCTGGTTAGATGACAACTTGGCATGGCTCTAGCAAAAACTACAAAGGCTAGTGAACGAAGCTTAGTTCATCACGTAAACCAGCCCCCCATCCATTGACTCTGACTATGCTTCCCACTGCCTTGGAAAAGCAGCCAGCATAATCAAGGACCCCACACAGCTCAGATATTCTCTCTTCCACCTTCTTCCATTGGAGAAAAGATACAAAAGTCTGAGGACATGTACCCACTCAAGAGTAGTTTCTTTCCTGCTGCCATCAGATGGTTGAAAGGACCTAAGTCACATAATGTTGATCTTTCTCAACACCATAGCAATGACTGCAACACTACATTCTGCACTCTCCTTCTCTATCTGCGGCATACTTTGTCTGTATAGTGCGCAAAAAACAATACTTTTCACCATATGCTAACACATGTGACAATAACAAATCAAATCAAACTGTTTGAAAATCGTAAAGTGGAAATAGAAAAAAATAGAATCTACAGTGCAGAAGGAGGCCGTTTGGCCTATCAAACCAGCACCAGTAGAAATCTCACCGAAGTTCCATCCACGTAACCCTACATATTTATCCTCCTAATCCCTCTGGCACAAAGGGGCAATTTATCATGGCCAATCAACCTAACCCATACACCTTTAGACTGTGGGAGGAAACTAGAGCACCTGGAGGAAACCCACGCAGACACAGGGAGAATGTGCAAACTCCACACAGATCGTGACCCAAGGCCAGAAAATCAAACTTGCGTCCCTGGAGCTGTGAGGTCGCAGTACTAACCATTGTGCCACTGTGCATCTTGCTCGATTCTCTACCACCTCTACCGTTCTCAAACCCTGAAATCAGGAACGGAAAATGCTCCCATTATGTCTACACTAGAATGCTCAGTATAACTGTTGTATGCCTGTTGTAAGACTCTTTTGTGAAATTGGTTAATGCCAGTGTGTGTTTCACCACTCAATAAACTCACTCAGTGAATCAAGGTGCAAACAGGCAAAAGGGACCCTGTAGTAGTGTTATTCAAAGGGCTCATCTACCCCATATAGATGGGTTGCTTTGTTACTGGTTTATCCTCTAAGGCCGTTGGTCAATTTCTGGGTGTTGGTTTTTGTCTTTTTTCTGAATTCAGCAGCTGTATTGTGCCTTGAAAACAGTTTCATTGGAGTTATGGGTGGTCAGGAACTTGGCCATGTGGCCTTTTTGATTAGATGATGAGAAGGGACAGCAGAGATGGAAGATGACAGGAGCATCTGAGAAAAGTGGGGCCTGGGAGAGGAGAAATCTCTGTGCAGAAGGACATACCCCCTGAGAGTCTTTGGGGATATCTTTTCATACTGTGACTTCTCTGAGCAACAACGCATTGCAAAGTAGTGTAGATGTTGGAAATCTGAAATTGAAGTGGAAAATGGTAGAAATGCATTGGCAGCTCAGGCCACATATGTGGAGGGAGAAACAGAGTTAACAAACCAGATTTTCACTGAGTCATGGAAATTCCGCAGACTTTCCAAAATGGCAGGTGAAACTCATTTCCAACAGATTTCACTGTTTTTTTTCACTGTTTGGAGAAAGAGCACAGGTTGTGAACCACACATGAGGGAATCCTAATCTGAGAAAGGCCCTTTTTTGCTGTAATAAGAGCCTTAACTCGCAGTGTGGGAGTGAAACAAGATTTGAACTGTTAAGCTGTGAAGTTCTATATATAATGTAGCCTTGTTAAAATAAAATAAAAATTGGCCTGTCTCAAAGAGAGGTAAAATAAATCTGTTCTAGCAGTTATATTGGCTGTTTGCTGACGTTACCCCACAGATGATTATTATGTCACTATGAATGTTTGGCTACTTTCCAAAACCTACAGTTATCTCAATAGAGAGCCTTAAATTCAGAGTTTGATTGACAGCTCAAAGAGGTTAGATTAGCTGCCTTTGATGTTGGATTATGAATATGTATTTTTTATAAGCACTTAAGTACTTGAGGGGATTTAAATTTTTGAATGGCTTTCACGCATATGAGTGTGAGTTTTTTTTAGTACAGTAATGGCTCTTGAGATCTGCCCATGATCGATACTGAATGAGTTGACATGGCCGGTGTAGGGGAAAAGGATGGTGGGTGAGTTGGCATTAAGTTCGCACAGAGGGTACAAGGGGATCTTCAGCATATGGAGCATGGGTTGGCATGAGTTGACAATGTGGGGCATGAAGTGTGAGTGGGAGGAAGTGAAGGGATGTGAGAGTTTGGTGCTAGAGGGTCCAATATTAAATAAAAGTCTTGGGCCTTTTAAACAGTCCACTTTGACACTCGCCAATCCCTGTGGCCATCTACAATCTGCATCCAGGAGTGACAGTCTGGCCTGGCCCTAACACACACTAACCCTTCTGGGATAAAGATTCAGATGAGTCTCTCCTGAGGTGGGTACAGTGAGCTGGGAGATTTCCTGACTCCTACTGTATCACTGACGTAGGAGGAAAAATTTAGGCTCTCACATTTGATCTCTAACTCTTTGTCATTCATTCACGGGATTTGGGCATCATTGGTTAGGTCAGCATGTGTTTAACAACTCTTCCAGGCGACAGGGACCTCACATTAGCAAAATCTGCTTGGCAGTGGCATCACTTTCTGAATGGACAGAATGAGACAGGATGGGAAAGCAGTTGACTACTCCCACATAGCACACACTTGCTGGATCCAAAGTTCTATAGAGTATATCCTTTTGGCTTTACTCTCTATCAACATCCTGTCATCCTTTTTCACAATAGTCAAAGGAATGAGCAAGCCTGTGCCAAATTTCAAGGTAGCAGTAATGTCTCAGGCCAGATGTCTATGCCATCTAATCACAGGTTGGCTAGTGGATGTGACCTAGCCCCTTCAGACATGGCTCATGACATCAGGCAGGGACCCTGGAACAGCTGCAGCACTAAACTACAATGAGAGCAATGACCCCACCATTGAGTGAGTGGCAGGGAAGCAGGCATGCTGTCATCCTGCCTTCAAAGCCATCAGAGCTGTCAGCAGTGTCAACATTGTGGGGAACAACACTGTCATGTTTATGGAGCTGACTACTTTCTCAGTGTTGGATAGGAAGTTCTCCATGCTCTATATGGACACGACAAAAGTTTGAACTAGAATGTTCCATGCTCTAAACGATTGTCCGACTGAGTGCATCTAGCACTTCCTGTACTTTATCTATCAGCCTTTCTCAGTAGAGCAGATTCTCAAAGTTATCTTCTGAATCCTCTACAGCAAAACTAATGTACTTTCCCCCCCCTCCCCCCACTCTCCCATATAGAGTGGACATGTTCTTGGTAATGTTATTTCTCTGCTACACATAGTGACTGGTATAATTCCAGTAGAAAGTTTATTTTCTTTGCCTTTCTTTGCAATCCAGTTTCCAGCCTCTTCAATGGAATTGGATCAGGTGATAGCGTCAAGTTGTTTCCAACTGTGACAGTGATACGTCTGGATAAAAATGTTGTGAAAATGTCGTTATTGTAAACTGCACAAATGCCATTATAAAGGTAGACCGTGTCAAAACCGGCAACTTCAGGGTCAAGTCTGTACCGGATTTTGGATCTTGCTGATTTTGGGAAAAAAAGATCAGATTCTTATTCAAGAAAGCAGCTCACCACCACTGTCTCAACAGCAATGACAATTTGGGATTGGGCAATAAATGTTGTCCTAGCAAGCAACACCCACATCCCATGAATGAATTTCAAAAAGGACATTGGTGCCATTTGTGGAATTTTAAGTGCTCTGTTTATTTCAGGCAGAAATCGTTGTGTTTATTCACTACTACACCTCATTAAAATTTTTCTTTCATGAACTGTACATCCGTAATCAGTCCTTGTTTGGAGTGTTACACTGAATGTCTTGTCCAATACATATTCCCACTGGTTTTACACTGTTGTTGCCACTGAAAAGGTCATGACTTATTTCTGAAAGCACATATTCCATTCCTGTCCCTTCATTAGTTTTGCTGCAGAATTATATTGTATAAATAGACACTTGATGTAATATGGCACAATGGTTATAAGAGCATAAAGGGTAGAATGGGATGGAAATAAGGTGAATAGTGTGACTATAATATGGAAAGAGCATCGATGTAAGACATAATATCCTTGCATTGAGAACATCTTTGAAGTCATTGAATATTTTTAAGGTGAGCAATTGTGTCCTTGAGCTAAACTCCTAGAACTGACCTCCTCAGTGACCTCTTCCTGTTGATGGTGATAGTGTTGCCTGGAAGGCTTTCTAGTCTTCCAGGACCTCATGTACAATCAAAGCAAAATACGGCAGATTCTGAAAATCAGAAATAAAATGGAAAATGCTGAAAATACTTTGTAGGTAAGACAGCATCTGTGGAGAGATAAAAACAGCAGGCTAGATTGTACATTGCCGTGGGCTCCCTACATCTCAGCATAGATTTCGGGGCTGAACCCACTTCCACTTGGCTTGTAAGTCCTACTTTAATTTCAGGTGAGGGCCCTTTAATTAACAAAAGATGGGATCTCTTTCCATATTCAAAAAAAACTCCTGTCAGCCAGTCAGAGGCCAACACTTCTGTACCATACCAGGACCAATGGCCACTGCCAATTTAACAGAAGGCCTGAGAGGAAGAGGAGCAACGTACCCCTCAAGTCATTTGAATTTCTGTCAGGGCCAGGTAAAGGGTGTTGGAGATTCAGGTTGGTCAAGGCAGGGGGTGGGGTGAACATTGAGAGGTAAACCTCGTGGGGGTGGCTGCTGATAAACACGAGGCTCCAGAAAGGAACCACACTACCCACGTCACCACCTCCCCACCCCACTGACCCCACAGACTTAAAGCTGCCGGGCTATATGTTTGACACAACCTCTACCACCATCCATTACCCCAGCAGAATATGGCACTTAATTAGGCATTTCGAGTCTCAATTAGGCCATAGGCAGGTTATCCACCTAATGCCTTCTCCTGTCCCCTATAAAATGGTACATCAGGCAGGCTGGTGGTGCCTATGTCACTGATGACACAGCACTCTAATCTATGGACCCACCATCTGTTTTCCTGCCTATGGGTGGCTTGAAAAATTCATCTCAACATTTCAGGTTTATGACCTAAACAGAGATGCTAGAAGTACTCAGCAGGTCAGGCTACATCTGTGGAGCAATATAGAGTTAATGGTTAAAGTTTTTTTAAGTATATTTATTCGTGTCACAAGTAGGCTTACATTCACACTGCAATGAAGTTATTGTGAAAATCCCATAGTCACCACACTCCGGCTCATGTTCGGGTACACGAGGGAGAATTTAGCACAGCCAGTGCACCTCACCAGCATGTCTTTCATACTGTGGGAGGAAACCGGAGCACCCAGAAGAAACCCCTGCAGACATGGGTAGAACACACAGATTCCGCACAGTCAGTGACAGTGGGATTCAAACCCAGGTTCCTATGCTGTGAAGCAACAGTGCTAACCATTCTGCCTGTTTATGGTTAGGAGCAGGAGTAGGCCATTCAGCCCTTCAAATCTATTCTACCATTCAGTAAGATTATGGCTGACCTGGTTATGGTCTCAATTTCACTTTGCTGTTTGCCTCCCATATTCCTCGACTCCCTTGTCAATCAACCTCAACCAGAATCTTGGGTTCACGTGACACTACATGTAACCCTCACCATTTGGCCTGGACTTGCAAAATCCTACTAATTGTCCTGGTTTGAGACAATTTACACCTCTTTTACCTGTGATCATCTCTCTCTCCGTTCGTACTGTCTGTACCTGTAAAGACTTGACTACCTGAAACTCACATTCCAAACATTATCTTGCAACTGTGTCTTTGTCTATGTATGCCATGTTTGTGAAACTACTTCTCCACTCACCTGATGAAGGAGCAGTGCTCCAAAAGCTCATACAATCAAATAAACCTGTTGGACTTTAACTGGTGAGACTTCTTGCTGAATCAAAAATCTGTCTAACTCAGCCTAGAATAAACTCAATGACCCAACCTCTGTTGCTTTCTATTGAAGAGAGTTCCACAGACTAACCACTCTGAGAGAGAAAAGTTCTTTTCAACACCAGCTTAAAAGGGAAAAGTTTTAATCTTAAATGGTGTCCCCTGGTTCTAAACTCCACAAGAAGTCTCACAACACCAGGTTAAAGTCCAACCAGTTTATTTGATAGTAAATCCACAAGCTTTCGGGGTTTGCCTCTTCATCAGGTGAGTCGGACTTTAACCTGGTGTTGTGAGACTTCTTACTGTGTTTACCTCAGTCCAACACAGGCATCTCCACATCTAGACTTCACCACAGAGGAAACATTCTCCTGGTATCTACTCTATCAAGTGCCCTCAGGGTCTTAAATGCTTCGACAAGTCACCTCTCATTCTTCTGAACACTAATGGGCACAGGCCCAACGTGTTCAACATTTCTTCATAGGATAAGCCTTTCTCCCCAGGAATGAATTGAGTGAATCTTCTCTCTGCTGCTTCTGGCGCAATTATATATATATATATATATTTAAATAAGACCAAAACTCTACACAATATTCCAAATTTTACTTATCTATTCTCACCAATTCCCTGTAGAGCTGCGGTAAAGTTTCCTTACTTTTGTGTTCCATTTCCCTTTCAATAAATATCAACATTCCATTTGTTTTCTTAATCACTTGCTGTACCTGCTTACTAACATTTTGTCATTCTTGTATCAGGACATCCAGATCCCTCTGTACCATCAAGTTTTACAATCTTTCTTCCTTTAAATATTATACTGCTTTTCTATTTTTCTTGCCAATATCCCTCTTATAGGTCAAATAGCACTTTATTTCCAGATTTTTGCCCACATATTTATCCTGTGTACATCTCTTTGCAGACTTTCTACCTCCTCTTCACAACATATTCTCTTACCTACCTTAGTATTATCAACAACTTTAGTTATCATATGTTTGATCCCTTCATTCAAATCTTTGATGTAAATTGCAAATAAGCCCCAGCACTGATCTCTATTGTACTCAGTGAGTTACTGCTTGCCAAATTGAAAATGACCCATTTATCCTACCATCTGTTTCCTGTCAGCTAGTTAATCCTTTATCCATGCTAATAGTTTATCCCCTACACCATATTCTCTTAATTTGATATGACACCCTATCAACTGTCTTTTTGAAATTCAGATGGACCACATCTACATCTTCGTCTTTATCTTCCTTGTTTGCTATTTCTCAAAAACCTCTCATAAATTGGTTAATTTAGGGACATTGGAACAGGTCATTTAATCCATCAGGCCCATTGCATCATTGAAGCAGATCATGGCTAATCATGTACCTTTGCACCATTTTCCCCCACTATCCCCATATCCCATGCCATTGTTGGTATCCAGATAGCTATCGATTTATGTTCAATAATTGAGCTGCCATAACACTGTAAAGTTTACTTATTTATTAGTCACAAGTGAGGCTTACATTGACACTGCAATGTGCAAATATGTGCAAACTTCACACAGACAGTAACCCAAGCTGAGAATCAAAGCCAGGTCCCTGGCTGTGTTCTACTGTGTCACCCAGAATTCCTAGAGAACTCAGAAGATTTACCAAACCCTGAGTGAAGAAACTCCCCGCTTATCTCAGTCTTAACTGGCCTGCCCCATATTATAAGATCTTGTTCCCAAGTTCTAGACTTACCAGCCAGGGAAACATCCTATCCACATTAACTTTGTTGTGCCCTATAAAATTTTTCTTTCACAAAGCCATATTGATTCTGCCTGATCACATAATGATTTTCTAATTATCCTGCTACAACCTTCTTAATATTGGATTCCAACAATTTCCTTTTGACAAATGTTAGGCTAACTGGCCTGTAGTGACTTACCTTCTGTCTTATTCTTTCCTTGGATAAAAGGTGTTACACTAGCTATTTCCTTCACTGAAACCCTTCCAGAATTTATGGAATTTTGGAACATTAAAACATGTGCATCAACTATCTCTGTCACTTCTCTTAAAATTGTCAGATGTAGGCCATTTAGTCCTGGGGGATGGCCTTTAAGTCTAAAAGTTTTCCCAGCACCTTTTCCCTAGTGACGGTGATTGTTTTAAGTTTCTCTCTCCTGTTCACCTTTTGATATTCCCGAATCTCTGTGAATTTCTCTACAGTGAAGAAAGACATAAAGTACCTGTTCAACCGCTATGCCATTTCCTAGTTTTTTTATTATCAATTCTCATACTTACTCTCCAGGGGGTCAACATTAGCCTTATTTTCTCTTTTCCTATTTAATCTTTTGTAGACATACTTTTTTTTAGATTATTAACTAGCTTTATCTCATACTCAACTTTATTCCTGTTTTGTTTTATTTATTCTTTGCTGATTCCTAAAATCTGACCACCACTACTTTTTGCAAATTTGTAATTTTTTTTTAAATTTAGTACAATCCTTAAGTTTTTTATTTATTCATGGATGATGCATCCTTTTGAAAGATTTTGTTTTTCTTACTGGGATAAATCATTGCTGAGAGATATTAAATACCTCCTCAAAGTTTTGCCACTGCATCTCCACTGTCCTATCTTTTAATCGAGTTTCCCAGTTCACTTTAGCTGTCTGCTTTCAGACCTTTTATAATTATAGCCTTTATTCAGGTTTAAAACATTAATCATACACTCACATTTCACCCCTTCAAACTGTGTATGAAATTCTAGCATGTTACGATCGCTGTCATCTAAAGGCTCCTTTACCTTGAAATTATTGATTAGTCTTATCACCCTAGAATAGCATGCACCCTGGTTGTCTCTAGAATGTACTGCTATCAGAAATTGTCCCCATCCTTTCCCTGAACTAATTTTTCAGGTTACCTTTGCCAATTCCAGCCTCGTGTCACTGTCTGTGGAGTTTGCACACTCTCCCTGTGTCTGCGTGTGTTTCCTGTGGGTGCTCCAGTTTCCTCGCACAGTCCAAAAATGTGCAGGTTAGGTTGACTGGCTATGCTAAATTGCCCCTTAGTGTCAGGGGATTAGCAGTATAAACATGGGAGGTCAGAAAATCCCACCCAAAGACTATAATTCTGTCTTTTTACCATTTTTGCAATCAAGACTTTATCTTGCCCATTAAGTTTGTGCTTTACGTCCCTTCCTGTTGAACTCTGATTATCTAAATCGCTGCCCTTTGCTAATACCTTTTCATTACCATTTGGTTCACTACACCTCCTCTTGTATGTTCCTTCCTTCCACTACTTAGTTTAAAGTCCTCTCTACACCCTAATTAGATTATTTGCCAGAACAATTGTACCAATGCAGTTCAGGTGAAGACTGCCCCAATGCTCCTGGTCATTACTTTCTCATGTAATGGTGCCAGTGCCCAAGAATTGAAACACACCTCTCCAATACCAGTCTTTGAGCCACAGATTCATTTCTCTAATCTTATTACCCTATGCCAATTTGCTCATGGCTCAGGTAATAATCTAGAGATTATTACTCTATTTCCCTTGCCATGATCTGCTATTTCCAGTGTTTTCTGCTTTTATCGTAGGAGCTCCCTGATCCAGTTGACTACCTGGACCCAGAATCTGTAACCCAGAATCTTTAACCCAGAATCTTTATGCCCTCACTGCAACCTTTCGAAGCCATGCTAGAGCTTCATAGACTTTCATAGGCAGAAACATCAATTTTAAATAGGTACGGGCTGCCTTTAAGTGTCATCAGCAAAACCCAACTTTCCACTCCTCCAAACAGGCCCACAGCAAATAAGCAGTGCAGATAGTGCTGGCTACATGCCTGACTCATGATACTGGGCCAGCAGGACCAATATTCAGTGACCCCTGTCACTAGATAAACAGTACTCCTTCCCCTCACCGCACTATGCACCCATTTTTCAACACAATCAAATTTGCAGGGCTCACAGTATCTTTCTATCCTGAGCTCCCACTGTTCCATACTCTGGCTCTTTGCTTATTCCTCCATTATTTTTCCCTCTATGACCAGCCTTGGTCTTTCTGTATCTTTCCCTCTGGCTCTGTGCTTGTATGCCTTATTCTCTAGCTAGTAGAAGGCTACAATGTTGACAGCAGGTCGCCTGTGCACGGAGGTGTTGTACACGTGTCTGTGTTTGCAAGCTGTGGTTGGACTGGAATGATCAGAGATTACTGAGTGTTTGATCTTTTTCTGTCTGAATGATGTTTATTATTCAAACTGCCTGTGTGTGTATAGCAGCTGCATGTTAAAAATGTGGTTACTGCAATTGTTTGGATGCACACATTGTGAGTTCATGGAAACCTATAGCCTCAAGACACTAGAAAGATTTTTATGTTATGAAGAATTAAATGTGGGTATTTGAGGAGAGGGAAATGTGCTAAATAAAAACCAGACATGGAGACCTGATTAATTATGCACTGTGGATAGCTGAAGCTTTTATTCAATATTGTGCTTAATTTATAGTTTGGGGCAATGAACACATCTAAATGATGCCATCCTACTTTACACAATCCTGCATAACATAAAGATTCTGCATTTTGTAAAGAATCTATTTTCATCTATTTGTTGTTACGTCATTTTTTTAAAAAAAACCAAGTAACTGAATTTGACTTATATTATTTGAATACTATCTGGGGAGATGAGGACACTGTAGAATTCTCTGATTCACCTTCCCTGTGGAAAATAGAAGTGTTTTTTTTATTTCTTAATGTGGATTAATCTCTATTCTGTAGCAGGTGTTGCAGTGTCTTCATTTGAAAATGTATGTTTTGACATTCAAAATTGACTCTTACTCACACATGTACAGTAATGTTGAATCCAGGAACATTTGTTCATGACCTCATCAGTAGTATGTACTATGTGGCCCCTGAGATCATCCGATTGCCAAACAACCCAACACATAATCTTATGTACTGTTTCAGATATCTATCACCACCCTCGCATTCCCTGCTAGTGCAAGCTTTACCCACCCACCAAACATAAATCAGATGGATGCTTGCGATTCCTTTGCCATCATCCCGCTGATGCTATGGAAACAGCCAGAAAGCTAACACCACCTCCTTCCAAAAAGCCCACTCACTGCCGTGCTTCTCCCTGCTGCTTTCTTTTTCACATCCTCTAACATGTGATGTGATAGGTGCCCTGGCTGTGTTCCTTAGTTCAGCCTTTTACATGGCAGCATGCATCACTAGCCATGCAGCCCACAGCATAGTGCTGGAACTGGTGGCAAAATATATATTTCAACGTAAATTAAGATGCATTTTCAAATAAACCACTCCATTAAAAAGAAAGATGCGTGCCTTCTCCTTGCTGCCACCTTTCATCTGCAGCTAAATCTTTCCCAGCTTTCTAACCCGAATATTGAATGCTGGACATTATCCAAAACTGACTGAAAGTGCAACTTGCAACTTAAGTCCTTTAAAATCTACGGGGGTGATCTTGAGCCCGTGTCTGCCATCCCTGCAAGTGCCACTGGGGCCTCAAGATCCAGGAGTCGCAGTTCGCGCTCGTGAGATTGCAATCTCAGATCTTTCCTGCCTCTCGCTGATGATGGGCGTGAACCTGCTTTGCATGCATTTGAATATAATTAAATGTTATTGATCATCCCCACCATATATTGGTACGTCGGTATGACTTACAACAGGTTTACACAGATGTGAACCTATCATGGAGTGTCTCCCCGAGATGTAAAAGTAAGTATAGCCCCCGAGGGTGAGGAGCATGGTCAGACAGTGCGCTGGCACTGCCCCCTGACAGGTTGCCCCAGCCAGGTTGGCACCATGCACGTGGCAACTTGGCAGTGCCAGCCTGTGCCAAGGGGCGGGGCCCAGTGGGAGCCTCATGGGGTAGGGAGTAGTTCGTTTACATATGGGGATGGTTGGAGGAGCCAAAGATGCCAGCAGTGGCTTTTGGGTGATGGGATAAGGAGGTGGGTGCTGGCTCAGGTTGTAGGGGTGGAAGGGACTAATGATCGGTGGGTAGGGATGGGGGAAGCACTTGAGACGTCTGTGGTGGGCTGTGGGTGTGAGTTATACTGGTTATGATCAGAACACCCTTTAAAGTTGGTGCCTGATATCTGTGCAGCTAGTTTTGCCAGCATGTTTAGGCCCCACACCCCCTTGATATTTTGGCAGAGTGTCGGAAGATCTGGAAATAAAACCAACCTATTTCTCTGGAGAGGAATACACGAGTTTTCTTGCTGGAAACAACACACTGTCATTTTTTAAAGTAAGGTTTAGTCCAATATTTCAATCTGATTGTGGCGGGAAAGATCATTTGTTAAAGTAGTATTTTTAATCCTGCATCTGCTTTGGCTGTATCAATATCACAGACTAGGTCCGTATTTCACCAGTTAATGCTAGCTAAACCAAGCATGACCTGCTGACATGGTAATCATGATAACGAAATACTTTTTAAAATAGCATTTATTTGGATTAATTCCTCTTATTGCAATCTGACATCTCCTGTTTATTTATCTATTTTTATTGCTAAACATTATTAAAAGCCAGAACAGCAACAACATTGGACAATACATACATAGAAATCGCACACTGCTTCGAACAAGTCTTCTAAAAGTCACTATGTTTAGAACATTAACAACAAAATCAGGCAAATCATTCCAAGTATTAACTCTATGTAGAAAAAGTTGTGAATATCAAGACATGAACTAATTTCGGTAGTTTATACTGATGACCTTGCAAACTATCGTAATTGCAAGTAAATATCTTTTAGGGCTTAGAGGTAGTATGGCCATGTATCAATTTATAAACATCAATTAAATCAAAAACCACTCTTCTCTAAAGATTGTAATCCAAGAACCCTTAAATGCTTCTCATAAGGTATTCCCCTTGTGCTTTCCACTTTCCTGGTAACACGTCTTTGCACTCTCTCTACAAGCTGCATATCTCTCTGAAAATGTGGATTCCAAACAGTGGATGTACATTCCAGATGTGAGTGCGTCAGCTGCTTATAGAGTTTAAGATAAACGCTGGCATCCCAACTCAAGAAGGAAGCATTTAGCTGTCATAAAACATTTTCTGCCTGCTGTACTGCCTGAGCCACATGATGCATAAACTTCAGATTACTTATAACAGTCACACCCAAATCCTTTTTGTGAATGTGCTGAAGGCCAGCCATCGTTATGGTATTGTGAATTTGGATTATTGTGGTCGAAATGGAGAATTGAACACTTTACCATATTAAAGGTAAATTGCCACTCCTTGGAACACTGCACCTTCATAGAGAGTTCACTCTGGAGAAGTATGCTCGAGAGCCTTGGATTATTTTCCTTAACTTCAAATAAATTGCTGCTGCTGTGACCAAACTCTGAGCATGAATATTCTCCTGGAGGCTGGCTGATGGTCTGATCATTGCAAAAGCAACAATATTCATGACAAGGATAGCGACTCTGCCATGGAGGTCATTACTTAAGTAATTTCCTCTAACGTGTCCTGTAGAAACCTGAATAATGCTAAAAGAACGTTCAGCTACATTTTCAATAATACTTTTTCCCCAAGTTGCTGACTGCAAAATCTCTTCACAAAATTTGCAGCCACCCTCAACCAGGAACACTATCCTATAGCTCACCAGCTTTCCCAACTGGTGATTGGACATCTCTCAGCACTTCTTTTAGTATAGAGTAAGAGCTGGACATTTTTCTATACTGTCCTCTCTGTTGGCAATGTAATTAAAATTATTATGGTTGTGTTTAGCAGAGCATATATATCTTTACTTAATGCAGTACACAACAGAAAGGTGGCAATGAGACTAAGATGGAATTTTATTTACATTTCAGTTGAGAAACTAAGGACCAAAGCTCATTTTGACACATTTTTTGGAACTCCTAAAGTTGATCTACAAGAAGTTTGAGTGTTTAAAAGATTGCTGCAGGTGCACTTGTTGTGTTCATATACAGTTTAGTGGGTCACTACCGTATCCAATTAAATGGCATGTTTGGGGACAATGGGTGGTTTCAAATCTAACAAAGAGGACCAAACAAAGGTTTCACATTTGACTGAAAGTGCATGAAATGGGTGATGAGGATAAAGTAAATGTTTTCCTCAGCATGCCGAGACCAGATGCATTCAATGTTGCATCTAATCAGTGATGTTGAAAGACTCCAGTATTATGGAATGTGCTGATATCAATCAGATTCTGGGCCCCTACTAGGGCACTAAGCATTAGTGTTGCATTTCATCAAAAGAAATACTTGCCAATTGAGACTGTAGCAAATTACATTCTTGAGTTGAAGAAACCCTGTCAGTACTGTGAGTATGGCATCAACTTAAAAATCAACCTTAGAGCCACTTTTGTAGAAGACCTAAAGAATAATAAAATCCAGGCTAAGCTTTTGAGTAAAGGCCATAAGCTGACATGGATGGCTTTTGAGATGAGGCCATGGAAATGCCAGAAAGAACTAAAGTTGCAAAATTGCAAGGGAGTTTTTTTTTCCTGAACTAACACAGGAGGTCCACTGGATTTCAGTACAATCCAGGCCATGACAGCCAAGTTCACAGCCTCCATTAAAAATGTAGATATTACCATTGTCATAGAATCGATCCAACAAGCACCTAAATGTAATATCTCCAAATTTTCAATGTGATATCTCCAAATTTGCATATGACACAAAGCTGGGTGAGAGTGTGAACTATGAGGAAGATTCAGGGATGCTTCAGTGTAATTTGGACAATGTGAGTGAGTGGACAAATGCATGGCAGATGTAGTATAATGTGTTTAAATGTGAATTCATCCATTTTGGTAGCCAAAATAGGAAGGGAGATTATTATCTGAATGGCTATAGATTGAGAGAGCAATGAGATCTGCGTGTCTTTGTACACCATATGCTGAAAGTAAGTATGTAGGTGCAGCAGACAGTGAAGAAGACAAATGAAGCCTTCATAGCAAGATAATTTGAGTACAGGAGCAGTGATGTATTGCTACGGTTATACAGGGCCTTGGTGAGGCCTCACTTAGAATACTGTGTGCAGTATTGGGCTCCTTATCTGAGGAAGGATGTTCTTGCTATGAAGATAGCGCAGTGAAGATTTGCCAAACTGATTTCTGGGATGGTGGGACTGAAATACAAGGAGAGATTGAGTCCGTTAGGATTATATTCACTGGAGTTTAGAAGAATGAGAGGGAGAAATCTAATAACCTATAAAATTCTAACAGAATTAGACAGGGTAGATGCGACAAGGATGTTCCCAATAGGGGAGTCCAGAACCAGTGGTCACACACTAATAAAATGGGGTCGACCATTTAGCATTAAGACGAGGACAAATTTCTTCAGCCAGGGAGCAGTGAGCCTGTGGAAATCTCTACCACAGAAAGTTGGTTGAGGCCAAGATATTGGGTTTTCAAGAAGAAGTTAGATATAATTATTGGGGTTAAAAGAATCAAAGGATTTGGGAAGAAGTGGGCAGGTTACTGAGTTGGATAATCAGCTATGATTGTAATGAATGGTGGAGCAGGCTTGAAGGGCTGAATGCCCTACTCCTGCTCCAATTTTCTATGCTTCTATGAAAATGCCCCATTTCCAGTCCAAGTGTTATGCCTGTGGAAAGTCAGTCATATTCAGATGACATGCAAGGCTACAGGAAAGAAAAAAGGTTCATATCTCAGTCACACACACTAGTTCAACGTCATGGTAGATCTGAAGCTAATTCAGGAAGTACAGTTAAACTGGGTTGAGGTACTTAAAATAGAGGTCAATAAGACTATGTCTGACATTGAAAAAGTGCTTAGTGAGCACAAAATGGGATTTGAATATGGAGGACCAAATGATAAAATTAGACATCACAAGACTGAAGACAAGATAAAGGACAATGTAAAGACAACATTTTGCAAGACTATGCCAGTGCCTTACTCTTAATTAGAAGCAGCAAGTAATTGATTAGTAATTGATTAGAAAGGACCGAGATAATTAACAAGGTGAAGAGCAATGAACTACCATTGTGGTAGTTCAAAAAGCAAATGGGTTTATTCCAATCTGTGGAGATTATTAGCAAATGATAAATAAGGGGGACAATTCACCCATCCTGCTGCGCTAATCTTTTCACGGGATTCCTGTGAGCATTCGCACCATGCATGCATCTCCCAGACCCGAATTTCCAGCGGCATCTGCATGGCACCGGAAATTGGCTGGGAGGCAGGGCTGGCATTTAAATAGTAATTTACATACTATTTAAATGCTATTAGCAGTCCCAGGACTGAATCCTCTGGGCCCGCTAGCATCTCTCACACCACCAAGGTGTTTCACCCCAGCAGGGATTACTAAAGCTCCCCACTTTTGGGGAACTAGCGGGATGGCCCCGCTAGAGTGAAGGGCCGCAATCAGGGCCCCCCAGTGGGTCACCCCATGAGGGTGGTGTCCACAACACATCAGCATCCTGGCGATGCCAGCCTATGCCCTCAGGAACTGCCCAAGAGACACCTTGGCACTGCCCACAGGCATGGAGAAATGCCAAGGGGAGCAGGAATTGTTGAGGTGGAGCATCCTACTACCATTCTGCATTGGGATCCAGTCGGGGACACAGGGAGGCCAGTGATTGGGGCAGCTGGGGAGGTTTGCGGGGAGGGAGGGGTCTGCCTGCAGGGGAGTGTGGGGATTGTCACTGCTAGGAGGTGGGGCTGGAGATCAAGTGGGCCAGGACGGAGGTTCAGAGCTGACCCATGAATGGATTGGGGGGGTTGGGGGGGGCGGGGCGGGGGGGGGGGGCGGCAGCAGTGCGGAGGTCTCAGGCTGACCCATGATCGAGCTGGGCCAGGAAATGAGAGACTGACACTTCAGGGCCATATGCACAAAGGCCCGTTGATTTCAGCATCTCCAGCGTGAAGTGAATAGGCCCTATCCCCTGAAATCTAAAGATGTTGACGCTTGTGGCCTCTGCACTGCACAAAGTGTGGGAGATCGTCTCTAAACACCCACTGAAAAAACAGCGTGAATTACTCCAGTTTTCCCACAAATTTGACACTTAGCATATTTTTGGGAAAATTGTTGCCGAGGTGTTTGAAAGTGGTACTTACGTACTGCCAACCAGTGAAGATTTATTTTCCAGTTTAGCCAATGGAAAAGCATTTGGCAGATACATCGCTCCATAGTTGCAATTAGAATTAACTGACAAGAGCAAGAAATTTCTTATTCTTCATGCACCCAGAGGGCTATACTAGTATAAAAGGTTATCATTTGAGGTGTCTACCCACAATCTTCCAGGGCATCATGGATCAGCTATTAAGTGGGATGAAAGGAGTGTGCTGATATTCTAATTAGCAGTAAAATAGAGTATATTGTGCAGTTGAACAAAGTCCGAGATCAACTTCAAGAGTATGACATCAAAACTAAAAAACATAGGTGTTCCTTTGTGCTCTTGGGTGTCATACACCTGGTTTAGTAAATAGATGATGAAGGTATCCAGCCAAAACAGAAGAACGTCGAGGGGATCAGAAAATAATGAAGTACTTGGAACATTCATCGGAATTATTGAGTTTTATTCTAAGTTTCTCCTACCTTAACTAACACATTTGCACCACTGTATTAACTGTTCAAAAGATGGAATAGTTTTGGAATGGTTTGTGGAGTGCCAGAAAGCATTTAAATAAGTGAAGAAAACAATCTTTTGACACTTAATGATCCCAAAAACCAATTGGTTTTAACCCACGAACCTCATCACAAGTGTTAGATGTGGTATGTAATGGAGGATAGTGTGAAGAAACTTGTGGCACGTGCTTCAATACTTTAACAAGGTCAGAGCAAAATTGCTCACAAGTTGAGAAAGGTGTTAGCCATCATGTGGTTTTATCAAGTTCCACATTACCGAAAGGGTAAGAAGTTTAATTTATTATCCGATGATCAAGCCCTTGAAATCATATCTGGTTCAAAGAAGAGAGTAACATCCCTAGCGGCAGCATAGTTTCAGAGTTGGGTATTGAGTTTGATGGCCCATTAGTGTGATATTAAATATTTTAAGTCAGCAGATCATGCAAATGGAGATATTTTTTCAAAATTTCCCATGACGACTGATTTATTTTTTTGCCACTGAGTTACGTACACAAATGATATGCCAGTGTCTGTCAGAGAAATTAGTGAAGAAATTCACAAGGATGTGATTCAATTATGTCTTGAGTGGCTGGCTAAAGAGTGTGATGATGAGAAAACATAGCAGCATTTCACACCTAGAAATCAAGATCAAGGTAATCATCTTTGGTGTTTGATCAATATTGTGCTAAGTATTGGAGACAGATTGTCAAGGAATTTCGCCAGGAGCACACACAGATAGTCTGTATGAAATCAGGAGCCGGAAGCTATTTTCGGTATCTGAAGGCAAATAGAAGTATTGAAGATTTGGTGAAGATTGGTTGGGTGCATTGACCCAAACAAGCACTGGAGTGTGATGACTAGGGGAATTTCACAGTAACTTCACTGCGGTGTTAATGAAAGCCTTACTTGTGACTAATAAATAAACTTTACTTTTAGTTTAAAAAATGTTGTGGAGAATGTCTCAGAAGAATTATCCACCCAGAATTTCTTTAATTCCATCATCAAATACAAAACCATGGGAACAACTTACATATTGATTTCTTTGAAGTGAAAGAAACAGAGTATCCTACTTCAGTCAATAGCAATTGCAATTAATAAATGTTGACTTTATGCACAATACCACAAGTGCCAAAATTATTGTGGTTTTGAAAGGCTTGTTTGCATGTTATGGATTGTCAGAGGTGTTGGTATCAGATAGTGACCTACAGTTTATATCAGAAGAGTTTGAAATATTCTTGAGTAAGAGTTGAGTCAAATGTATACTACACAAACCACCATAACACCCAGCATTGACTGGTGCTGCAGAAAGAAGTGAAGAGGTGTTTGCAGAAGTGTTTGCCAGGTGACAAGCTCGGCAGTAATTCCCATACTTCTTTTTGACACAGGCTAGACAATTTTCTATTCCCCTTCAGAATAACCCCACAGACTACAATAGATTGCTCGCCATACAATTTGGAGTTTATTTTGGTGTTATGATTAAGCCTGATGTCAATGACGAAGTAAGAAACCAAGACAGTGATTCATGAAACACCAGCCATGAAATAGGGAGTTGCATGCTGTCGGAAGATCACGATGAAAAAAACACTAAGGTCACAAGGAGAAGTATGTGATTGAAGTTGGAAAGAGACTAGATGCATTCACATATCCAGTGAAGATTGGAGAGAAACTCCATCAGTGTCATGAAGATCATTTGCTTGAAAGAGGAAATCTGATGAAAAGAAGAGTATGATTGCCTTCATACTGTACAATTTCCTCCTGCAGTCCAAAGTGAAGTTCACAAAGAAACTGAAAATTTGATAGCTTCATTAAGTCCACTAGTAGAGCACAGTGAGTCAGGGCCTTTGATTATGTCTAATCAATAAATAGCACAGTCCCAATCATTAAGTGGAATTGGTAGTCAAAGTTTATAGTTGGCACAGTCAGCAATATTGAGAGAGCAGCGTGAAACAAATGGAAATGGAAGATGATACCCAAACACAAAGAGAAATAAGTCAGATAAGTTAATTGAAATAATGTTGGAAGGAAGAAGAAATGGTTGTTCTGTTGATTATTTGCTGTCAAATGATGATATTTTGTTTATCATACACAAGTGTTAAGGAAAAGCATTTTTTACATGTAAATTACTGTAGTAATATCAGTCATTTGTGTTTATAAAAACAAATTTACTGGCAAACCTATTGAATTTTAGATGTGATGATTCCATAGAAACCAATAACTTAAAGAAAAGAAATTCAGTCTTCTAGTTGATAGCGAACAGGATTACTTGACAAGACTTCAATGTTTTAAGACTATCACTCCAATAAACTGACAAAATCACATTGACTAAACTGTATTTTTAAGCAATTTCTACCTTAAACTACAGAACAGAACTTTCCTCTTTTACTTTTAACATAACTGGAAAATCAATTTCATAGATATAGTTTACAATGGAGTTGTCAAACATGGGCTGCGGGTTGGATTGTGACACCTGAAGCTATTCATATGGCCCCCAGGGCCATTGTTCGAAATGCTACTCAGGCAGGTAAATGAAGTTGAAGAATTTGCAAGATGTTATTCCTGTAATCACAGGCCATCGATCACCCATATTTACTGCTGACAACCTCACCAAGAGAGCGAGTGTGAATGAGTGAGAGTATGTGTATAAGAGTGAGAGAGCATGTGTGAGTGAGCATGAATGTATATGCTTATGAGACAGTGAATGTGTGCTGAAGAGTGTGAGTGTGTATGTGTGGGAGAGTTGTGTGTGAGAGAGAGTGAATGTATGTGAGAAAAAGGGCTAAATCTTATGGCCCCCATCATGGAGAAGTGGGATTGGAAAATGCAGTGAGCCATTCACAACTCCATTGACTTCAGTGGGAGCAGAGAATCCCACTAGTGGAAGATTTCTTCCAGAGAGTGAATGTGTATGTCAAAAAGTGAGTGAGTGTGTGAGGGAGAATGTGAGAGTGTGTGTGAGAGAGAGAGAGACAGAGGTGGAATTTCCTGCACAGTCCCCACGTGTTTCACAGTGATGGGGGTGGCCTGCCATTGGCCAGCTGTGGGACCTTCTGACCAATGAGGTTTCCCATTGAATGCCTCTCTCACTGCCAGGAAACCCACAGTAGGGGTGTGGCATTACCAGACCAAAACATTCCACCGGCATAAACAGCCAGAAAATTTGCGTGTGTCTCTAGTGTGTGTGTGTGTGTGTGTGTGTACACAAGTGTATATGTGTGAGGAAGTGAGGAGGTATCCAGGTTGTAGTGCTGAAGAACTATTCTTAGACCGCAATTTTATTCTACCTTGAAAGGGAATGGACAGTTAAAAGCGTAATTTTTATAACATGGCATCCGCAACATTTTCTTGGGACTTTGGAGTCTGAGGGCAGGGTTCTCCAATCTCCAATCTCCTCCATTCTCACTCTGCTGTCAGTGAGAATGGGGAATTTGATGCTCAGCCAAAACTCCACTCATTGCACTGAAACTGGAAGCAGCGAGAACGGTCGGAGATTTTCAGTGTACAGTCCAAGCATTGTAAACATAGTTGCTGCTGCATTTGTCTCCACGGGTGGAATTTTCCTGTCCCACCTGCCACAGGAATCAAAGCAGGCAGGGGTGGACCGTGCAAAGGTCCGTTGACCTCGGGTGGGAATTTCTGGCTTTGGGTCGAGCACAGCCAGAAAATCCTGCCCCATGTCTCAACACCTTGCAAGCTCCTCCTGGCAAAACAATCTGGGATTTTCTTTAAATTTTAACATCCCTCTCTCTCAAACAAGCTTTTTTCAATCAAACTTCCAAAGTGGCTACGTGACTCTCTTCTTTTTACCTTAAATTAGAGAAAGTCCCAGAACATAACAAGAGATATTGGGCCTGATTTTACCATCGTATTGCACCCGTTTACAGGCACAAAAGTTTGGTAAAGTCAGGCATGAGGCAAGTAGCATGATCCACGCCTGCCTCCGCCTGCGCTGGTTCCCCCTTTACCAAGGCCCAAAAATGGGCCCGATCGGGACCATACCTGAAATGGGCGCGACCATCATTTAAAGGCATTTGCATGCATTTAAATTAACTTAATGGGTTGCATGCCCAACTTTACTGGCATTTCCCTCTTTGCCACTGTGTTTGCCCATCCAGAATTGACGCAGAACAGACATGCTCCATATAAGTTCAATTAAGGCGCTCCATTGAGGGTTAGTGAGGAGATAAGTGCTGAGCATCCAACGGCTCTCTGCTTGAGATTGGTGGTGGAGGGTTGGGGAAAGTGAGTCCACTGCCACTCTGCTTGTGATCAGTTGGGGGGGAAGGGGGATCAGCTGCCACTGTGCCTGAGATCAGTGGGGGGAAAGGGGGGAGAAGCCCACAATCGGTGTTGGTGTTGAGTGGTGTGGGGAGACAAGGGGATCAGTAATGTTGGGAGGTTGGGGCAATGTCACTGGGGACCAGGGGGAGGCTTAATCCGGCCCCAGAGTGATGTGGCAGGGGAGCAGCATTCTATCATCTATTTTTCTGAGCTTGTGCAGCGCGATTCAGAATCACTGATATTTTTGCAGGCAGTGTGCATATGGGGTGCTTGAGAATGAGGGTAAAAGTCAGATCTGAAACATTCCCGGTTTCAAGTCCGTCCAGCGCTTAGAATCAAAGTGGTAAAATAGGGCTCATTGTTGAAAATGATTTAGTAGTATATTCTAGCAAATTATGTACATGTACGATTTTACATTTTAATACAGTTGCATTTGAAGTACAGAGTGAGTGCAATAGAGTAAGAGTTGATAATTGTGCTGCACTGTTGCTCTCAGTCTTGGGGAAGTATAATTAAGGTGATCTACGTGGTCACCTACAGTTGAACATGTGTGAATCTTTTCTCGGTGCAATACCCATACCTCTCCCTTCCCCTTCCCCATTCTCTATTTCTGCCTCTTGCCCTTTCCAATTCCTGTCCACATGATTACCAGTATCATTATATTTTGTTTGTGGCAACATATAATCTCCCTCACGGTACCCATGTACCAAAAACGCTTCCCCAGTGCCCCCAAACTTGCTGTAACCTTCCTAGCGATATCAGAACAAAAATGCACCCCCAGAATATCTATGAGCCTAGTATCCCTCTTCCCATTTGTCACATATCCCTCTCTGGCTCCATCTACAACTCAGAACTGTCCTCAGTGCTATCATATGCTGACCTCAACTCCCATTCCTACTGTAGACTGCTAGCCCATTCAGAGTGCTCTGAAACACTATAACCCCATAATATTCCCATATGGCACATTCTGTCTGCTCCAGGGTTGTTATGCCACCCCAGTTCTCCCACATACAATAACCACGATTGACAAACACAAGGACCACCCTCCCAACAGTATCAACGTCCTCTATATCTTGCTACATTGCTGAAATGCACTGGAAAAATTAATAAATTGACACCTTCAATTGCAATAAATCAGGAGCTCTGATATGTTTTCTGTTAGTTGCAGGAAAATGATAACTATAGAATTGTCTTTAGTGTCTTCAGCTTTTTTTTTAAGTCCTCATTCTGTGACAAAAGCCTGGATGTGCTTTTACATGAGTCGAGAAAATAGGATTGCGCCCGATTTCTTGGCTCTCGTGATCTTACCAACACTGAATTTCAGGTGCAGTCAGTGTCTCATCCATTTCCAGTGAGAGGCCGAATAATTTATTTAAATTTATTTAAATGTTTATTAACATGGCATTAGCAAGTTGGGAACACAATCGTCCAGGTCACTTGCCTTTTTGGCCTTGCTGGGAGAGATTCTCTCTGAGGAAAACACAACACCTACCCCGCCCCCCACACAAACAGGGAACAGTTATGTTGACCTCACTGGGAGAACCAAAGGCCATTGAGGTCCCCTGGGGAAGCCAAGAACAAAGAGGGCTGCCTTGGGCAGTGCCAGCCTGACCAGAGCCAGTTCCCTGGCACTGTGGGCACCTGTCAAAGGAGCAGCGCTCCGAAAGCTAGTGGCGTTTCCTACCAAATAAACCTGTTGGACTTTAACCTGGTGTTGTGAGACTTCTTATTGTGTTTACCCCAATCTGATGCCAGCATCTCCACATCATGACTGTGGGCAGTGCCAGGGACTTGGCATGAAGTGACAGGGCCTATGGGGGTGAGGACCTGAAAGGGGTGGGTCTATGGCAGCAGGACCTGAAGGAGGTGGGACGAGGCCAGTGGGGGGGGAGGGGTAGGCCTGCTGCCACTCTACATTAGTGATTAGTGGGAGGATGGGGGCAGGGTGGCATGATTGGTTTGGGCGGCAGGAGGTTTGCGGGGCGATATTTTCAGGTGGTGTGGGATTCGTGATTGGCCGGCCCCTGTGATTTTTGGGGGAGGGGGCTAGTTTAAGACTGGCTGCGACAGCAGAAGTCATACAGCTCTCTCCCTCTCTCTGTCTGTTAGGCCTCAGCTGTTGCAATTGCGCACATGCAGCCACAAATGTCTGCACAAGTGCAATAACTCCCTCAACTGCTAGAGCAAGATGGCTGGCAAATTAAGCCCCATCCACTGCCTCTAGTAGCTAGAAATAGTCCAGTCCATTTTTTTATGCATTAAGTGCAAAAGATTGGGGGTGAAGACTCGCCTAAAAAACAGACCTGCAACTCTCTCATTTCATGCTAGCTGGGCACTTAGAACTTTTCTCATAAAATTCCGCCCCCTGTCTTGGACTTGATAAGTAGAACATTCAATTTCAGCAGGGATGTTAAACAAATGATATCAGAACAGCCGCTCCTCATTACGTACCTCACCCAAGTATGTTGAGAACAGACGGACAATTCAGTATTGCCTATTTTATGTCCATGCAGAGGTTGAAAGTTCTAGTAAATGTTCTTGCCTTGAGCTGTGACTCTTTGAGCTGAATTAGAAATTATGCAGTCTGACCATGTGCAATATCTTAGTTTCCTAACATGCATTAGCAGCATTCAACCAGCTATGCAGTTGAATTTTTTAATTAAGTATCTCGCACTTCTGGCTTCATGGCCAATCTTGAAGAAGGTACAACAAGGACAAGTTTCTGAAATTTTGCTAAAGTACCAATTACATTGAGAGCTTTTTTGAAAGAATGAAGTGATGTTGTGTGTGTCAGTGTAAGAAGTAAAATTACAATGTTCTGATTTTATACCTGCTGCAGCTTTTGCTTTGTGCTCTGTCCATTTCAAAAATTTACATTGACCGAAGAAGAAATGGGGTCAGAGAAGGGTGAAACAGAGAATCACGCTGTCTTTTTAAAAAATTATACTTTAAGAAATACTTGAATTTGAAGCTAACTGATTAACTCACCTGTGTTACTGACAGTTAGAAAATGTCAATGCTGATTGCTGACAACTGTGATGCAGAGAACTTCACCTTAACCACCAAAAATCGGTGAATTGGTCGAATGAGAAATTTAAATTTTGATGATTTCAAAATTGTTGATTTTGGTTTTAGCCGAAGTGGGTCGAGGGATGGGTGAGTCAGTGCGTCTCTGAAGAAATCTTCGTACTCCTGCTCTACAAGCTTTTTGTTTTCATTTAATGTCGACCAGCAAACAAAAGTAGGCATAAAAGAATGGATCCTTAAGGTAAGTGCCTTTGCAGCACTGCTTCTGGGCCAGGAGAAGCAGAAATGCTTCCTCCACCTCCTCCATCCCTCCCCTGCCCCTCACAACCCAACCCACTCTCTGCCAGCCCAAAAAGCTTCTCTGCTTCACTCCAGCGTAAATATAGGAGTCAGAGGTTCCAAATTCGAACACTTATGAGAAATAAGATGCACTGTGACAAGGATACAAAGAGAGAAGTAATTTCTTTCTCCATTCTAATTTGATTACCTGTTTTGAGGAAAAGAGAGGAAGAGAGATTAGGAGAGAGAGAAAAGGATGAACACTAGCCGAGGACAAAGCATCCTCTGCCCTATCACCATTTACATAAAAATACATAGAAACCCTGCAATGCAGAAGGAGGCCATTTGGCCCATCAGTCTGCACCAACAACAATTCTACCTAGGCCCTCTCCCTGTAACCCTGCATATTTACCCCGCTAATCCATCTAACCTACACATCCCAGAACTCCAAGGGGCAAGTTAGCGTGGCCAATGCACCTAACCCACACACCTTTGGACTGTGGGAGAAAATCGGAGCACCCAGAGGATACCCACACAGACACAGGGAGAATATGCAAATTCCACACAGCCAGTGACCAAAGCTGGGAATTGAACCTAGGTCCCTGGAACTGTGAGGCAGAAGTGCTAACCGCTATGCCATCATGCCACCCCAGACTTACTCTTGGATGTAGTGAGAAGATATAAGTGGAGGAGCAAAGGGGATAGTATGATAGTATGACATAGCTGATGCAATGAGAGAGAGGAATGGGTATTGTACAATTGTTTACAATTGTTTGGTGATGATAACTGGGAAGATAGCTGCATATTTTCTCTAGGATTCTATAGTGTCATAGAGTCATAGAGGTTTACAACATGGGAATTGGCCTTTGGCCCAACTTTTCCATGCTGCCTCTTTTTTTAACCGCTAGGATAGTCCCTATTGTCTGCATTTGGCCCATGTCCCTCTATACCCAACTTACCCATGTAACTGTCTAAATGCTTTTTACAAGACAAGATTGCACCAGCTTCCACTTCTACCTCTGGCTGTTTGTTCCAGACACTTACCACTCTCTATGTGAAAAAATTGCCCCTCTGGATACTTTTGTATCTCCCCCTCTCACTTTATACCTATATCTTTTAGTTTTAGGCTCCCCTACCTTTGAGAAAAGATATTGACTATCTAGCTGATCTATGTCCCTCATTATTTTATAAACTTCAATAAGGTCACTGCTAAGCCTCCTACTCTCTAAAGAAAAAAGTCCCAGTCTATCCAGCCTCTCCTTATAACTCAAACCATCAAATCTCGGTAGAATTCTAGTAAATTTTTTCTGCAGTCTTTCTAGTTTAATAATCCTTTCTATAATAGGATGACCAGAACTGTACACAGTGTTCTAAGACACTCCAATGTCTTGTACAACTTCAACAAGATGTTCCAACTCCCATATTCAGTGTTCCGACCAATGAAACCAAACTTGCCGAATGCCTTTTTCACCTCCTTGTCCACCCGTGACTCCACTTTCAAAGAGCTGTGAACCTGTACCCCTAGATCTCTTTGCTCTATAACTCTCCCCAACGCCGCACCATTAACTGAGTAAGTCCTGCCCTGGTTCAAACCACCAAAATGCATCACCTCACGTTTATCTAAATTATACTCCATCTGCCATTCATCAGCCCACTGGCCCAATTGATCAAGATCCCATTGCAATCCTAGATAACCTTCTTTATTGTCTACTATGCCACCAATCTTCGTGTCATCTGTAAACTTACCAACCATGCTCCTACATTCTCATCCAAATCATTAATATAGAGTGGACTGAGCACCAATCCTTGAGGCACACTGCTGGTCACAAGTCTCCAGTTTGAAAAACAACCCTCTACAGCCACCCTCTACAACTACCAACTCACAAAGCTATGCTGACTGATCCGAATTGGTCCTTGTGTCTCTAAATGCCTGTAGATTCTGTCTCTCAGAATACCTTCTAACAACTTACCCACTAAGATATGAGGCTCACCGGCCTATAGTTCCCAGGCTTTTCCTTGTAGCCCTCTTTAAACAAAAGCACTACATTTGCCACTCTCCAATGTCACTTCAATTGTGACTATCAATGATTCAAATATCTCTGCTAGGGGACCCACATTTTCCTCCCTAGCCTCCCACATGTCCTGGGATACACTTCATCAGGTTCCAGGGATTTATCTACCTTGGTACGCTTTAAAAATTGCAGCACCTCTTTCTCTATTATATGTACACTCCTGAAGACATCACTATTTATTTCCCCAAGTTCCCTAACATCTATGCCTTTTTCAACAGTAAATATTGATAAGAAATATTAATTTAAGATCTCACCCATCTTTTATGGATCCACGGAAAGATGGCTTTGTTGATCCATAAGAGGCCCTACTCTCTCCCTAGCTACTCTTTTTTGCCTTTATGTATTTGTAGAAGCTCTTTGGATTCTCCTTTGCCTTATCTGCCAAAGCAATCTCATTTTGCCCTCCTGATTTCTCTCTTAACTCTACCTCTACACCCTCTATACTCTTCAAGGGATCCACTTGATCCCAGCTGCCAATGCAAGTCATGTTCCTCCTTCTTCTTTTTGACCAGGACCTCAATATCTCAAGTCATCCAGGGTTCCCTACTTCTACCAGCCTTGCCTTTCACTCTAAGAGGAATGCGCTTACCCTGAACCTTAGGTTAACACTCTTTTGAAAATCTTCCACTTACCAGCCGTCCCTTCGCCTGCCAACAGATTCCCCCAGTTAGCTTTTGAAAGTTTCTGGCTGATACCATCAAAATTGGCCTTGTCCCAATTTAGAATTTTAACTTTTGGGCCAGAGCTATCGTTCTCCATAGCTACCTTAAAACTAATGGAATAATGGTCACAAGTCCCAAAGTGATCCTCACTAACAATTTTGTCATCAGACCTTCTTTATTTCCCAAGAGGAGGTCAAGTTTTGCTCCTTCTCTAGTCGGGCCATCCACATACTGAATGAGAAATTCCTCCTGAATACACTCAACCTATTTCCTTTCATCCAACCCGCTAATACTATGGCCGTCCTAGTCAATGTTGGGAAAGTTAAAATCCTCTACTATTACCACCCTACTTTTCTTGGAACTGTCTGTAATCTCCTTATATATTTGCTGCTCAATTTCCTGCTGACTCTTTGGGGGCCTATGGTATAACCCTATCAAAGTAATTTCCCTCTTATTTCTCAGTTTTACCTGTATAGACTTAGTGGGCCAACCCGCAGACATATTCATTCTCTGTGCTGTGGTGATGTTTTCCCTAATCAGAAGTGCAACTCCCCCTCCTCTCTTACCTCCAGTTCTATATTTCCTATAGCATCTGTGTCCTGGAATATTGAGCTGCCAGTCCTGTCCTTCCATTAGCCATGTTTCAGTAATTGCTATAATATCCCAGTTCCATGTACCCATCCATGCCCTGGGTTCATCTACCTTGTCCATCAGGCCTCTTGCATTGAAATAAATGCAATTTGATCTGGACTTCCCTTGCTCTCTGTCTTACTTTTGCCTGACTTGTTGAGTACTGTGATTACTGACACTGCCTTTACTATTTAATGTGCTATCTTTAACTTCTGTGCTGTCCTCAACCTTCTCTTCAGTCTCCCTACTGTTTTGGATCCTACCCCGCTGCCAAATTAATTCAAACCATCCCAAGCGGCTCTAGCAAATCTCCCTGCCAAGATATTAGTCCCCCTCCAGTTTGGTTTGTAACCCATCCCTCTTGAACAGATCACCCTTCCCCAGAAGAGATCCTAGTGATCCACAATCTAAATCCCTGCCCCCTGCACCAGCTCTCAAGTCACACATTCATCTGCCTAATCTTCCTATTTTTACTCTCACTAGCAAGTGGACCAGTGGCAGTAGTCCAGAAATTACTACCTTTGCACTTTAGCCTTCTGCCTAATTCTCTGTGTTCACACTTAAGGACCTCATCCCTTTTTCTACCTATATCATTGGTACCAATATGTACAACAACCTCTGGCTGCTCACCCTCCCCCTTAAGAATGTCCTGTAGCCACTCAGAGACATTCTGGACCCTGGCACCAGGGAGGCAACACACCATTCTGGAGTCTCAATCGTGGCCACAAAAACACCTGTCTGTCCCTCAAACTAGCGAGTTCCCTATTACTACTGCTCACTTGCTGTTTGCTCAACCCTGCTCTACAGCAGAAGCAGGTGTGGTGCCACAGGCTTGGCTGCTGCTGGTATCTCCCCCTGTCAGGCTATCTCCCTCACCAGTATCCAAAACGATATACCTGTTTGAAAGGGAAGAGCCACAGGGGGTGCCTGCACTATATACTTACCTCTCTTGGTGGTTACCCATCTACTTGACTGAACCTGTGGTGTGACAACCTCCCTGTAACTACTGTCCATCACACTCTCTGCCCCCTTTATGCTCCACAGTGTGCCCATCCGCTGCTCCAACTGAAAAATGCAGTCTGTGAGGAGCTGCAGCTGGACACACTTCCTGTAGACAAAGTTATCTGGGAGACTAGATTGCTCCCTAATTTCCCACATCTGACAGGAGGAGCATACCGCTGCCCTAACTCCCATACTGCCCTTGTACAGATAAAAGGATAAATGAATCTCAACTCATCTTAGCCTTGCTTTAGGTCCTCCTGATGACTTTTTTTTGGTTAAAGGAGGAGGTTGGGAGGGAAACACTGAAGTAGTGTTTGGGGTTTAACTGTCACTTAACTGTCCCTACAATGGATCTATATTCTCTGGCATTTAGAAGAATGGGAGGTGACCTCTTTGAAATATGTAAAACTTTCATAGAGTTTAATAGCATAGGTATTGTCCCAGCTGGTGAGTTAGAACAAAAGGTCATAGACTTGTGTTGAGGTGAAGAAAAATGTCTTCCTTTTGAGGATTATGTATCTTTGGAACTCACTGTCGTAGAAATCCAGATGTTTAGATGGAGAGTACATTCAACGACAACTTACAGTTATATTGTGCCTTTAATGTATTAAAACATTCCAGAAGCTTCACAGGATCAATATAAAACAAAATATGTCACCAGCCCACATAAGATATTATTAGGTATGATGTTAATTATGATCTTAAGTCAAAAAAGTATTAAGATGTATCTTAAAGAAGAAAAGTGAGATGGAGAAATAGAATAGATGGGGTGCATATCACAGAGCTTAGGGCATAGTCAACTGAAGACATGGCCACCAAATGTAGAAAGATTGGGATGATCAAGAGGCCAGAATTGAGCAGGTTCACTATCACAGAGATTTACTGAACTGCAGGTGATTACAGAGGTAGGAAGGGATGAAATCATGGATGGACTTGTAAACAATGACGAGAGTTTTAAAATCATGACATTTCTTATTCTGGAGCCAGTATCAAGATGAGTGATATCAACAGGTTTTTGAATACCAAAAGAATCAAGAGATGTGGGAATAGCATGGAAAAGTGGAGCTGAGTTGAAGACCACCCATGATCTTTTAATAGCTGAGCAGGCTTAAAGGATCGAATAGTTTAATTTTGCTCCTATTTCTTATGTCATTAAGAAACCAAGCAAAGTATCAACAAAAATATCAGAGAGAGGTAAGAGTGAACATTTCCTTGATTTAGTGAAAGCAACAACTTGGAAGATAGATTGGCATCTTATTATACATCTTATGGCTTCAAACGTTACCTGTCTAAAAAATTTGAATTCCTGTTGTCACATTTTAGTAGCACTTCTTATGTCAATTTTTTTCGTTGCCAACATTTATGGATATTGCCTGTGTAAACTCAAGAAGACAGTTGACCTCACACTCCTTAAAAGGATTGTTGAATGCTGTCATAAAGATAAGTTTAAAGCTTTTACTTATCTGAACGTGAAACTAGGAGAAGCAGTTGTTACACATTAAAACAACTGGACCAGGTCCTGTTCAGTCCTTCTTGATTTCCTACTTTCCTAGCTTACCTAAGACCCTTGGCAAACATTGCAGCAGGCTTATCTCACCAGCCACAATAACAGAAATAAGAGTAGACAAAGTTCACTGGAAGCAGAGCGCATTTTCCTGTACTTACCTACTTCCCAAGCAGAAGGTTTGCTGGAAAATTATGTTAAATAAATTACAGACTATTGTCAGCCAGATAGAGAGATAGAGATACAAGGAGTATGTGGAAGGAGGCTGAAAACAGCCTAAGATCCCAATAAAGCTGCAAATTCAGAGCTCCTATCCAATTTAAAGGCAGGCCTTTGTTATAAATTTTTTCTTCCATTTCCTAACCAGTTGTTGTGCAGGTAAACCAACCGTTCGAAACGCTTGGCGATAGACCCCAACCTGGGTCACAGATGGTCAGAAATCCGGGTGAGAGATTGGCTACAATTGCAGCGTGGCATGGTCACCAATCATGCTGGGGAGGTAGGGGGGGAGTTGGGTTTGAATTGACTGTGATTGGCTGGAGGAGAATGATTACTGTGGTGGAGGGGAGGGCTTTTGGGTCCTCCCCCTACCACAATTATCAGGGGGATTGGAGGACACAATTACATCAGAGGGATACAGAGAAGGCACTCACAGCAGAAGGGAGGTTGAAAGTTCCCTTGAGCAAACGTGGAAAAGTCAGCTGCTCCTCCTTGCCCCTAACGAATGTAGTAAAAGAAACTAACATTATGAAGTGAGCAGTTCCCTTTTCCCTTTCATTACCTGAAACCCTGCAGTATCTTTAAATTTAACTCGCTGTGGAACCTGTTTTAAATATGTTAATGAAATGGGACACACACAGCACGAAACCAATCACCAAGAAAATGATGTGGTGCTTAAGTAATGGACTGTTACACTTTCCCCATTTTTCATTTTTAATGCTCTTCCACCCATATGAGGTAGTAAATATTGAGGCCAAAGCGACAATGGACAGAATTCTTCAATTTTGAGACTAAGTGCTGTGGTGGGTCTGGGAACTGGAGTATTTCCCTCTGTGGAGGCCAGCGCGAAGACATGCTTTATTAATTATGCGCCTGGGAGTTTCATGCCATATGCAGTGGCGGGGCAAGCCTGGATGGTATGTAGTCTAGGTGCCATATTGAAAAGGCACCCAACGTCACTGACCCACTATTGAAGAAAAAAGGTGGACCTCCTGAACATGAAGAAAGATCTGTGGGAGCGCACTAAGACTGGAAGATGGACTTCCTCAGAATGAAGTTAGACCACTGGGAGCACTTTGAGATCGAACAATGGACTTCCTGAAAATGACAATGGATCTACTGGAACATTTTGAGCCTGGATATTGGACCCCCTCCAGGACACTTGATCTGGAAGGTCCGCCTGCAGATGCAACCCGACCCATTGCTGTAGAAGAGTTCCAGGGTTGCAGTCAGCCTCCATCCTCAACTTCAGGGGCAGAACCCGGCATTGTTCAGATGAATCCCAACATCTGCATGCCACATTGTACAAACACTAGTGCATTTTCCTATTGGCATTGCGAGGAGTCTGGCTTGGGGTTCTGGGCTTTCATTTGGGGTTTTGGGCCTTTATCTGTATCCAATGAATGGGATGCAAGTGAGGTTAACTCCATCCTCTAGCATGCAATGGCCGGCACCAGAGAAAGATTCCGCTATAAATTCACACTGGTGTGAAAACGATTTCTGGGCATCCCGCCATATTCTTCCACCCTGCTCTCCATGAAGCACGTCAATGGAGGCTTGGGAGAATTCTGCCCTATGACTTATGGTTTTCTGTCAGTTATTTTAATGACAAGTTATCCCATTTGTTTTAAACAGATTCATGTTAACATTAAAATCTAGGCTCATGTCTTTCCTTAAACTTTACTTATTTTTGAAAACAAATTGTTTTGAAGGTTTCTCAGGCAAGATAAGCAGCTTTGATCCTCATTAGTTCTGTTCTATTGATAATTAGAAAATGGAAATATTCTAATTGGAAGCAGGCATGTACAAGAAAGAGAGAGGATAGTTTTCAACACCATTTTATGTTTTCTTACTGTACATGCTTAATCTACTGTGTATTTTTGGCAAATACAACATTAAATAAATATATAATTTAAAAATGGACTTCAGAATAGCAGTCACAAATACAATAGAGGGTTCCATAGCAAAAACAAATGGAAAATTAGGCTGGATCACATTATGTGGACCTCTGCAAACTGCTAACAGGTTTTTTTGAAGTCCCAGGCTATTAATTATATCCTAGACTACTCTACCAAGACTATATACTGCAGCACCTCATCCACTTTCAACCCTCAGGTGCTCCTGACCCTCAGATCAGTGGGATCCTAAGTCACTTGAACCTCGCTCCATTACTGCCAGATCTTAATACCTCTCCTGAGTTGGGAACCCTGCCCCAAACACCCAGTATACCAGAGAGCATCAACCTTTGCAATGGTGCCATATCTTGAAGCTTTCTTAAGTGTTTACCAGTATATTAGAAGGCTTACATATGGGGAACATTTCCTGCAAATGTCACAGTCATTTTCTTTGATACATTGATCTTTAATCTCTAATTTAAAAAAAGTTATGATTGACTTTTGGTTCCTCACAAAAATACAACTAAATTCTGTTGACTTCTTCAAGTCTTCTGCTTCCATTCAGCTCCTTCCAGGGATCATGAAAGATCCATTCAATCATAAATTTTAATTATCCAACCATTTAATCTCCTTCAAAATTTCTCTCCCCATCCCACACTGTTTTTAAAGATTACTCAAGTAATGTGGCAGAGCATCTAATCACTTTACACTTTTGGATGCTTCATCAATCTTCCTCATTGATCAGTCATGTCCTTTTGCAATTCAGGAACAATCAGATCAACAATATTTCATATTAATGGCAATAAAATTCTAGAACTGTATTCGTATTACATTGGAGTTAGCTCCCATTTTCAAGACATATAGGAAACAAATTTGGGCAGGACCTCTGCTCATTCAACATAACCTTGGCAGAAGAACTACAGAAATTATTTATTTATTAGTTTCACAAGTAAGCTTACATTAATACTGCAATGAAGTTACTGCGAAAATACCCTAGCCTGCACTCTCTGGCATATGTTCGGATACAGAGGGAGAACCTAGCATGGCCAGAGTACATAACCAGTACATCTTTTGGACTGTGGGAGGAAACTGGAGCATCTGGAGGAAACCCACCAGACATGGGGAGAATGTGCAGACTCTGCACAGACAGTGACTCAAGCTGGGAATCAAATCTGGGCCCCTGGTGCTGTGAGGCAGTAGTGCTACCCATTGTGCTACCGAGCCACCCTCCTCACATAGAACTGGTATAAACATATGCTACACAGTTTTTCTTGGATTTGATGGCTCTTCCACCAAAATGGCAGCTGTTGATTGGGAGACTCCTCACATAAATCATTCCTCTAACTTATTTTGTATAGAGAATAATGTAGAATGTAGGCCAGTTTCACAAATGTTCCATTCAATGAACCACTTCTTTATGACACTTCAGTTATAATAGTTCATATAACACATTAAAGCTGAGGTTTAGTGAGCTATTTTAGCATTTGTGTGCAACCTAATGATTGCCAATGTCTCGTGTTACTGCTTTTCACTTTGCACATATCATGTGAAGGAAATATGAAGGCTGATTCCTTGACTGAATTCTCCTGACAAGAAGGGATCACTTCAAGGAGAGCTAGTCAGTAAAGTTTGGGCCAAAACATATAATGACTGACATTCTGTAACCTTCCCACCCAGGAAGCTGGTTGGATGGGGTGGGGGGAAGTCGGGGTGTTGCCACAACTGTCGACTATCTGCTTCTGCCGGTAATTTACCAGTGGCAGGGTAAGTGAAGGACAATCTGCCTTTGGACTAATGGAGACCCTGAACTAATGGCCAACTAAGGGACCCTTCCCACCATGTTCCTATTTTACCAGAGGTAAGGAAGAGCTCATTCCACATGATGAGGCTACCAGATATACTGTAACGTCCTGACTTGGGTGTGTGGGATCCCTCTTCCTGTGCCCCAAGAAGGCCAACTGAGCACAACAGCTGCCCTGCTTTAAGTACTTCCTCGTCGCCTCCCAACTTACCCCATTGTTGGGGCCTGCCTGACTATTTCTTAGCTTTACTGCAGGCCACCAACGCGACTTATCATCCAGGGCCTACAGCAGTCACAGCAATAGCCATCACTACAGGTGGTGCCTCTGAGACTGAAGAGCTGCCAACACTCTGATTGACTGACAGATCAGGTGGGACACCCTGCCTAATGTGGAAAGAAGCCACAATCCAGGCAAGTAACACTGCCCCAACTTTCCAGCCATGGGCAAGGCCATCATCTCCCAGGCTATAATCCCAATTTAACAGAGGGAAATGTTCCTTTCTCTGAAATTGCAAAAATACTTCCTGTTTGAAACAACAACAAAGATGCTCTGCATTGAACATTTTTGGTGATCCGACACAAGCCACACTTAACATTACTCTTACTTTCCAATGTGAGAAGAATTGCTCTGACTGCATTATGTGGGCGCAACTTTACCAGCACGCCCGCCCAAGGCCAACAGAGAATGCTGATCTCCGAGGCTCGCTCGCTCCCAGAATCGAAGCAGCCGTACTGATAAAATTCCAACCTGTATTCCATAAATATTTCCCCTGCTTTATTTTTCTGGCAAAATTATAAATGTGCTTAAAAAAAGGAGCATTGAACTATTAGGTAAATTTGAAAACTGTTCTGGGTCCAAAGGGAACATGTCTTTCCCTTGCACAAAAGGATAACAAACAGACAGTGAGAATGGGATGGGTGAGGTGGAGACTGTGTGAGGATGGCCTGCCTATATTTTAGAGTCCACTCTACAACATTTCAGAGAGCAGGCCTGCTTCTCATTCTTTTGGAGCAACCCCTAATATTATGGCTACAACTCAGCCATTTACAGCAACATAAAAAAAATCACCAGAGAATACCATCGCCAAGCCTACTACAGACATCATTAGTCCTGCCTGGGGAATTGTCTCAGTTTCATCAGCTGTAACTCTTATATGTGGAATTCACGTTGGTATAATCATCAGTAGCTAAACCTAGTAAACATTAAGTCAGGGCTCACTACTGATATCACAGTACAATTTCTCACAATTCTATCCATGCTCCAAACAGGCAGAATCCTCAATTTTAAAAGATACCTGTCCTGGTTACAGTCATCTGCAGATGTACATTATTATGCTACCAAACGCACAACCTTCTCTGGCAGGCCTGGTCTGTTGCTATAGCAACAGACCGTTATTCAATTTAGACATACTTACATAAGAACATTAGAATTTTCAGTAATAGCAGAAAAAAGCATTAGAGCTCACAAATCCATCATTGTAGATCAACCCCATCTATATCAAACCTCTCTATTCATTTTCCATCTGGAAACACATCCAGTTTTTTTCTTGAACACATTTGTATTATCCTCTTCAAAAATATTCCCTGGCAACAATGCATAACTGTAATAATCATTGCATGAAAAATTACCTTATGACTTCCATTCTTAATTCCCAACCTCTTAATTTTTAACTTGGTCACTTTATATTTGGATTCTTCACCATACCATATTATTTGTCCTGATCAATTTTGTCAGTTTCCTTTATAATTACACTTGATGATCTCTTCTGCAATCATTCCTCACAAATTCCTGATATCCAAAATCATCTTAATTTCTTGCCTTTGTAACTTGCCAATACTAACAATATATTTCTTAATATTGGATCATCAAAACTACATACAGTATTCTCTATAGGATCTGACCAATGCTTTGTATAGCAACAAAGCAACCTCCTTAATGTGTGTGTTTGTAGTCTACCATTCTGACATTGTAACCCAGGACACAGTTCACCTTTTTCACTGTGGCTAAGCATTTTATAGGTAGTCTTATACATTTATCCAGCATAAACTGTAATTTTAGTTCCTGGTCACACTGCACTATGGTGAGCTGTAGTCAAGTAAATGGCTCCATAACTGTCCCTTTGTCCCTAACACCAGCGTACAGAACAGAAGTATTACAAGAGAAGAAGGCATAGGATGGAGCATGTATTTCAGTCATGCTGTGTTAACCCAACATCATTACAATTATGCAACCCTTCCTTAAGGCTTTTCCTGCCTGATTGATGCTCTGTAACTACAAAGCTGAAGACAAAATATTTTTTATCAAGAGTTTCTACCTCACTGAGGAGGCTTCAGGCCAATCCACATCCAACAACCTGTTCTGAAAATTCTGCTCACATTTTGACAGCTGTGACAAATTCTACTTTCACAGCTGGGACGATCCACAATATTATAAGTAAAAAGCCCACAACATTATTTAAAAAATGTCAATTCACCCTATCTCCAAATGTTAATGGATCCTTTAAAAAAAATGCAGGATCCAGATTCAAAACTAGACCTGCACCTTCACCAAAGCTAACCAGTTCTTCTTTGGGCCGTACTCTTTTGTTGAAGTCTGTCCATTTGTTTCTGTCATGTAAGGGCGGGATTTATCTCCTTCTCCACAGCGTGTTTAACAGCAGCGGGAGGCGGTGCATTGTTCACTGGCAGCAGAATCTTATGGTTCCACCATTGTCATTGGGTTTCCTGTTGAACACACCCTTTGCTACTGGGAAACTCATGTTGGGGCTGCATCGTCTGCAGAACATTAAGATCCCACTGGCATGAATGGCAGCAAGATTTCGCCAATTGTTTACAACAGACTAACAAATGGCTGAAAATATTGGCTCAGATTTTCCACCCACCTCCACCGTGGTGGCTTTCCCAGTAGCAAAGGCTGATGAGCCACCAGCAGGATCTCCCAATTCCACCGAATTCAATGGTCATTTGTGTTGTCACATCACTGGGAAACCTGCCAGACAATAGTGACCTGCCTACAACATCAGAAAACACACTGGGAGAGGTGAAAAATCCCAATGATTACCTCTGTAACACAAAGGAATTAACCTAAAGCTTCAAATAAATTATATTAGGTGGAACTAATTAAGTTGATTTTCTAAAGCAAGGTGTAGTTTTCATATTAGTTTTATTTCTCTTCTAAAGTTGCCTTTCCTCCATTCATGTTTTCCATTCTTAACTAAGATACCGAGCAGCAGGTGTTCTCTGCACTGTTCTTTGACTGGAGTGTAAATTGGTCAGCATTCCATCTTACAGTGCTTTACTGAGAGAGTAAATCATTATGGAGGAAAACAAGTTGTGATGAGGTTTTTGAAACCAAGGAGGACATAGGCAGATGAAGGGAATCACTAACTTATTCACTGATTAATATGTGGAGCTGTTGACTGCAGCCTATATCATCCCTAACCTAGACATTGGTGCTGCTGCCGGCATCACTCTGTGAGTTGCAGATGCATGTTGTTAAGTACTGAGACATCTGTATCTTGAATTTTGAATCACCAATTACAAAGAGTGAGAATGTCTGTTGATTTGTCCTTAAGAGTTTCTCGTTCATTGTCTGGCACCTTGTACTGGATGCCCTCTCATGTTATTACTTCACTTCTTACATATCATTTGAAATGTTGATAGATTGTCTCAGATTTGGAACTCATTGTGCAGACATTGAATTGTATCTCACCTGCAAACTAATCTGAAAATCAGGCATTTTCTAATGTTTCATTGTCGAAAATCCTGAACTCCTGGAGTTGTCAGATATCATTGATATGAACCTTGTGCAATTGTCTCTGACTTTATTCATTATGTGAAGTAGCCAGTTCCCACTAAATATGAAATAAGATTATTCTTTGAATTGTGAAACTAATCAATTGCGATCAAGTCAGTGAATCATTTCATAAGTAGTTTTTAAAGTTTACAAACGAGGTTACTAATGTTTATAAACAACAGAGAGTCTTTTATATTATTTCTACAGTACATCTTTGCATTATATAAATGCAAGTCATCTCCATTTAGAACACTTTAACTGCACTTGGTGAATTCTGATCGTATATTGCTAAATACTCTACGTATTGTGAATATTCAGTGAACCGTTATAACAGTTTTTCTTTAATGTTCCTTAAATTGCTAAAGTTTGAACAATAGTTTCCATTGCTCTACAGAACCAATGGGCAAAACTATACTTAAATTTCCAACTTACACAAAGTTATTTATTTACTCTTGGAAAATCTATTGTTCATTAAATAAGCATTTATTTTGAATGTGATGATCTATATTTTCATTTAATTTTTTAAAATTAGACAAGTGATAAAAATGTATACATTCATCAAGGATGACTTGGTTTTTGTATTTCATTCCAAAGGATCGCTTAATCCACATGATATGCACCAGCTTCTAGAAATTCTGATAACATAATTCAGAAAATTAGCAAGCAAGAGTCCATAAGGCTTGTTTGGCAAAGATACATCTTCATGGGAGTAATTTTGACTTAGTACATGGTGTAAAGTGAAAAACAGTGAATTGTTGGCCTGTGTTACTTCTCTCCTGATTCTTTATTTCTGTTGAAGTCAATGAAATAAAAATCAAGACCGGTGTAAGAGGAGCTGTCAATTCTCTATCACCCATTTTAACTTATCGCACAGAGTCATATTAATCCCCATTGCCTATTTGACACATGTGTCATGTACTGTGACACCCACCGGCTACTATTCACCAAATAAAAATTCTAAAAGATTTTTTTTAAATAGCAAATGTGATGTTGCTAAATAAGGTGAGCTTTGTGGGGTAATAAATGGCTCAGACTTGAGGATTCAGGGCAGAGGGTAGATTCATAATTATTGCCTTTTGGGAATTAGTCTGGAGGGAGATTCTATGTCATTTTGCTTAGAATTAGACCTCGCTCTCTCTTCATCTGTTATATCATTACGAGAGCCCTAGCAAGCAGCTAAAAGGTCCTGATACTGAATGACTAGGATGTACTAATCAAGTCCTGAGTTACTCATCAGAGCAGATTTACCAATGCAGATGGCTTCTCATAGTAATCAAGAGACTGGGGACAACAGTTCCAATCCCCAGGGTCATCATAACAGTACAGCTTAATATCAGTGCTGCACTAGGTCAGAGTGGTTTTATTACATTTCTACCAGTAGGATGTACTGAAGTGATGCAGTCTACGGATGCTGCTGCTGACAGAGCTGGGTATCTGAATGCTATTTTGTGCAGCACATTGATTGGTGCTGTCTGAGAGAAGGTTGCTGGAGGGATGCTTGCATCCTCAAGACTTACACTGGCCAGCATTGAGCGCTCTGCAGTTCCAGCTTTCGCCTCCACTGGCAAGGTCTGCCATTAACAGCAAGAAGCAGACAGAAGGGACAAAGAACAGACTATCACCTGCTTGATTGAAAATAAAAGAGAAAAACTTTATTTTTTTCCCTCTGACTCGAAAGGTGGAAAATAATAAAATTTGAACTGAACGATAGTGTTGGTCATGAAAGCAAATCTGCACAAGAACCATCACTGCTGCAAGTGCCCAGAGTGCTATGAAGCAACCAGGATGGCAGCTCTCCGACGGATGGAACCACAGAATTACACTGAATGGCAGCACGAACCGTATGGATATGGTGGTTTCAGCTCCCAGACACTGCCATCTTCATCAGGAGCTGCCGCCAGGAATAAAACCAAGCTCATCCCAACCTCCCGTGATAGTGGACCGATTAAAAGCCAAAATAAGAGCGTACCTAAGGTGAACGGCAACAGTGGCGGATGGTGGCCGGAGTGTACATGTTCTACACGTGACTGGTATGAACAGGTATGGTAGTAATATTTTTTTCATTCAAACCCTTTTGAGACCTATGTAGTGAGGGATACTGCCTGATGCAGCAGTGGAGTTTGGTGCATTTATCTGCTTGAATGGTTTTTATGATATAGTCTGTGAAAAATGCCATCGATAGTTGTGTACCATCTCTGCTCCATTGCATTTGTGAATTTTTGCAGTGACTGATTAAATTGAATTCCTATTGTGCAAACACTGCAATGGTATGCACTGTCCTGCTGTAAATCATCAATAGGCTTTGGTTTGTTTTTTGTGTTCTTATGGTTTATCATTTTCATATAGCCTGTTAGTGGTGCCTAGGGAAGAAATGAAGCACAGCTCTGCTTTCTATTCCATCCTAATCCTAAGCAGTGAAGAAAGGAGAAATAATAGAGTCTGAAATAAAATGGAGACTGAAAAATCAGTCACTGTACAATATGAATAGGAGCTATTATGAGTGAATGATCAAAAAAGGTTTTCATTGGGGCTGCTGCTAGGATACAGTGGGTTTTTTCAATACATCCTGCAATATATTTATGTCATATATTCAAGTGCACTAACTCGCCTGTTGAAGTTATTACTAAATAATTCAGAGAAAGATGTTAATGTTTATGCTGTAAATTTAATTTTTTTTGTTTCAATGATCATAATAAATTTGATGAGCTGCAGCATGTCCCACAATTATTATCTGAATAGGTTCTATGGTTTGAATATTGATCCAGCCGCCCCCCGCCCCCCCCCACACCACCACCCCCATCTCCCCAAACAAGCAACACGGCTGATTGCATTAGACTTACATCAAGCACAAATGTTTGTGCAGGGCTGCACCATCCGGGAGGGAGTGGGGAAGGAAGCAATGGATAAACAGTATTCTGGCTGAGGGCTGCTGCTGCTGCTGCTTCATGCCCAATAATGTCGCGCTATCCTACACTGACAGGCAAAGCAATGTTATCGTTTTGTAAATGCTATCCTGTGCATCCTCTTCAGTGCGCTCTACTCCTTAAATTTCATGCACCTTCCTGAGTTCTTTAAAAATAAAGAAAAAGACGACACAAGCTCTGGTGTGAAATGTGGAGTCGCTCATCTGTGCTGTGTGTGACATCACTGCTGAGCACATCATTTCAAAAAAAACCAAACCTTAACCCATTGAGTGCTGTTTCATTCGGATGACTCTGGCAGATCCAAAATGGAGACTGGGATTAATAAATTTCAGCTGATTAAATTCCAACAATTCCCCGTTCCATAGAGGAAATTACACTGCTGATGTATATTAATCAACTGATGGCTCACCTTCTGAACCAGTACTGAAATGCCAAGCAACCTGAGATGGGATTGGCCACTGAACAGCCATTGTAAGGATAAAGTTGATCTTGAGGCTTTCTCATATTCAGAATAATGTGTGAATTAAATAAAAATGAAGGACTCCTGAATATAACTCCTGCAGATAACTGGAATCCAGGCATTGCAAATCATAACATTTTCAGGGAATAGAGCCCACATCTAAATAGTTTTCTATTTTCACATGTTTAAACAACCAATTGGGCTTTCCAATTTGGTTTCTTAATAAATCTTTGTGGGGTGTTGTGTTGATAAAATCCATACGATCTCTCAGAAGGAGACCATTTGATCCATTATGCATATGTCTGCTCTTTGAAAAGGCTATTCAATTTGTCTCATTTGCCTGCTCTTTCCAAATAGCTCAGCAATTTATTCCTTTTCAAGCATTTATTTAATACCTGTCTGAAAATTGAATCTGCATCTAACTCTGTTTAAGGCAATGCATTATACATCATAAAGCTCACAGCATAAGAACAGTCTCATCTCTCTGATTCTACTGATTCTACAGATTCTTAAATCTGTCTTATTTGGTCACCCTTTTGCCAGTGGAAACAATTTCTTCCTCTGTATTCTATCAAAGCTGCTCAAAGTCTTGAATATGTCGATAATATTCTCCCTTAACCTTAACCTTTCCTTTCCAAGGAAGACAAATCCCATCTTCACTTTACATAGTTGAAGTAATTCACCCCAGTACCTTTCCAATACATTTCCTTTGCATCCTCTTCATGGCCTTGACATCCTTCCGAAAGCATGATGACCAGAATTAGACTCCAGGTGAGGCCTAACCTATGATTTAACTTCCTTGCATCCGTTTGACTATTGATGTCACGGTCATTTATATGGGCAAGATCACAGCCCATATTTACTCATGTGCAAGGAGTCTGCTATGATATGAGGTCTGAATATGCTGAGACGCTTACAAGACATTTAAATAGGAAGTTAAAAGGTAAATACCCACACTGGGGGAAAAATATTGATAGCAATTGCAAAACCTGCTAATATTTTCATTATATATTTAAGTCTTTGCGAAAAAAAGATTCTTGATGAAGCTCAGTCACTTGTGGAACGAAAATGGAGGCACAACCTGCATCTGTGAGCTGATAATGGAGTAATGCAGCACTCCAACCCCAAGTACTTTTGTTGCATAGTCATTTGTGATGTAAGAAAACATGGCTACCATTTTGCACATAGCAACTGAGGCAATGAACAGTGAAAGTGTTAGGTGGTCATATTGGTTGAGAGATAGAGGTTATTCAATTCACTGGGAAAATTCCTGCGCCTTTTTGAATGTAACCATGAGATCTTTCAAATCCACCTGAAGAGTCAAAAGTAAGGGCTTTGTTTTGGCAATTCGTTCAAAAGACAGCATCTCTGACAATGCAGTACTCCTTCAGTATTCCACTAAAGTGTCAAGCTAGAGTATGTGCTAACATCGGCAGTGTACTGGGACCCACGATCTTTTGCCTCAGAAGTGAGAGTGCTATTGAACCAAATTGATTATCCTGATAGAGTGGAAGAATGAAAAAGTAAGTGAAACAATTCAAATTATTGCCCAGTGTGAATCTACACTGAAATGTTTTGAACTGAGCTGCATTGAACAGAAAGATCCTAGGCTGCAATCCTGGTTAGTCCTGCTAAATAAGCTGTCTCCAGGATTAGTGAAGAAAAACAGCTTGAGCTTCCAACCCTGTGGTCCCAATCCCACCGTTTTGTTTGTGGAAGCCCAAAGAGAACAGTTTGTGCACGTCCTGTCCAGAAAACTTAATTTCCTGCTGTCCTTTTATTCTTTCAGCTTTATTCGATAATGAATTCCTGACTCCATATTTAAAATCTAAATACCTAAGAACATAAGAAATAGGAGCAGGAGTAGGCCATCTAGCCCTTCGAGCCTGCCCCGCCATTCAATAAGATCATGGCTGATCTGAAGTGGATCAGTTCCACTTACCTGCCTGCTCCCCATAACCCTTAATTCCCTTATCGATGAGAAATCTATCTACCCATGATTTAAACATAATCAACGAGGTAGCCTCCACCACTTCAATGGGCAGAGAATTCCAGAGATTCACCACCCTCTGAGAGAAGAAGTTCCTCCTGAACTCTGTTCTAACCTATGTAAACTAATCACACTGTAAGTTTTAAAATTTATTTTACGGAATGTGGTCATCACTGGCTGGACCAGCATTAATTGCCCATCTCTAGTTGTCCTTGAGAAGATAGTGGTGACCTACCTTCTTGAACCTGCTGCAGTCTCTGAGGTGTAGGTATACTCACAATGCTGTTATGGAGAGAACTTAGGTATTTTGACTCAGTAACAATGAAGGAACAACAATACATTTCCAAATCAGGATGGTGAGTGGCTCAGAGGAGAACTTCCAGGTGGTGCTGTTCCCAGATATCTGCAGCTCTTTCCTTCTGGAGGGCAGCACAGTGGCTAGCACTGCTTTCTCCCACTTCCAGGGCTGAGTTCAATCCAGCCTTGAGTGACTGTTTGTGTGGAGTTCGCACATTCTCTTTTGGTCTGCATGGATTTCCTCCAGATGCTCCAGTTTCCTCCCATGGTCCAAAGATGAGCCAGTTAGGTGGATTGGCCATACTGAATTGCCCCTTAATATCCCAAGACGTGTAGGCAAGATGAATTAGCCATGTAAATGTATGGGTTAACTGGGATAGGGTGGGGGAGAGGGCCTGGGTAAGATATTCTGACAGAGTGTCAATGCAAACTCAATGAGCCGGATGCCTCTTCTGCACTGTAGGGCTTCTAAGATTCTATAATTCTAGTGGTTCTGAGTTTGGGAAGTATTGCTTGAGGAACCTTGGTGAGTTCCTGCAGTGCATCTTGTAAATGGTACACACAGGTGCCTTTGTTTGTCAGTGGTGGAGGGATTGAATGTTTGTGGAAGAGGTACCAATCACACGGGCTGCTTTTGAATTGTAAACGAAGCTCAGAATTGCATCCTTCCATCAGGGTAGCAGAGTATCACCGGTTTTGCAATTCCTAGTCCCTTAATGGCTCAGATCCTTAAGGAGTTAACATTTCTGTGGATTGGCCCCTGCCTCGTTTGATGGAGATCCAAGAGCAGGGATGCCAGTCAATTCTTCTCATTGGAGGGTGGTACAGGGTTTGCTGGCAGTAATGGTTAGAAAAGGCCTGGTGATGCATCAAAAATGGTAATTGCATGCATCTATTCCATGCAAATTCAGTGCTTCCAAAGAGGACACTTTTCATTCTGTTAGTTGATATTATCACTTCGTTCAGTGGGATAGATTAAAACCAGATCCATTAGCTCAAAACTGGATATACATGAAGTCTTGTGGAACACCAGCAGCAATAGAACTGTATTCCAAAACATTCAGTAAGCTCATGGCTTAGCATATCCCTCATTCATCTATTGTCATGCCAGGTGACCAATCATGAGATATACAGGAGAGCATGCTGGAAATAGCACCAGTGGTATCTGTAAATGAGGCATACACCAGATGAAGCTATAGCACAGATTACTTGCATGCTAAATGATCGGAGCAGCATACTCTAGAGAGTTAAGGAACTTCACAACCAGTGAACCTGACCAAAGATTTGTAGCACGGCCATGTCCATTCATGTGAACAGTTAACTGAAGGAGGTGATTCCATGAGCATCTGCATCCACAGTATGTTAGTACAAAAGGCAACCATCATCAGCCCTAAGTTCCTTATCAGCCTTCTCTTGCCATCCTCATTATCACACCAATCCTCAGCAAATTTGATTAATTCTATGTGCAGTGCTGAATGGAGCAAGGGCTACATACCCTGACAACATCCCAACTGTATTGATGATGACCAGCTCTAAAATTAACTGTGCCTCTAGCTAAGCTGTTCCTCTACAGCTACAGTACTGATATCTACCTGACAACATGGAAAATTGTGCTATCCACAAAATGTCCAACAATTCAAACTGGCCAATACTTTCCTATCGACCTATTCTTAATTATCAACAATGAGATTGACGGCGTCATCAACATGCTGCCAGGCAGCATTTACTCACCGGTAGCCTTCTCACAAATGCTCAGTTTGGATTCCACCAGTGCCACTCATCTCCAGATCTCATTACAGCCTTGGTCAAAATGTGGACACAAGCTGAATTCTAAAGGTGTTAAGAGTAACTGCCCTAGACATCAAGGCAGCATTCAACTAAGTTTTCAACCAAGGAAGCCTTGTCATTGGGAATGAGTGGGGAAATTCTTACTGATGATTGCATGGCCTGAGCTCCATTTGCAATTTGAGAGATAGTAAACCAAATGCCTGTATACAGCAGGATCTGGACAGCATCCAGGATAATCAATGACAGGTACCCTTCATGTACCACAAGTGTCAAGCAATGGCCGCCTCAAAGAAACTAGCCTCTTTCCCCTTAACATTCAATCCAAAACTTCAACCATCAGCATTCAGGGGATCACCATTGACCAACTGGACTGGCCACATAAGGTCGTGGCTATTAGAGTAATCATTAGATTCATTGTACATAGTGAATAACACACTTGAAGCTTATGTTAATTGCATAATTAAGTATGAGAAAATTAGCCAGAATCTGACAAATATCATTTGGATGAGCATAGAATCCGTACCACATCATCCACGACCATTGTAGAAAATGAACGTGAATATGTCACCATGAAGTTCCTATACTACGAAGATTTAGGACAGAAATTTGAATTTCATTAGATTTAGTACCTGTAATGTAACAAATTTCCACATAACCAGCTCCTGGCAATGACTTAGAAGGCTGTAATTCTTCTGAGGAGACAGCCACAGCCTCACCATGTAACATTTGTGGACTCAGCCTGATCATTTTCTCATGAGAAAACTTGGATGAAACAACATTGTTGAGTGATGCCGAAGTAATTTATTCAGACTCAGTCATAGATAAGCAGATGATATACACCAGCTTCACACTGCGTTCAGTAGCAAAGTGTACCTTAAATCACAATCAGCTGACATATGCAGCCACTTGAATTCACAAGTTCTGTTTTTTTGCAACCTTTTCAGATCCGACAATAGACTATTTGCAGAACGTGATTTTTTTTTACTGCCACCAATAAGTTTAATTGCTCACGCAGCTTTGGGAAAAAAAGTGGTATCTGAGGAAAGATGGAGAACACTGTTTGCTTCTGTATTTATAATTCAGTGTATGCTGTAAACTGTTCCTTAAATTCTAAGAGGAAACAACAGGATGGTTTCCATCACTTTAGAATGTTCTTCCCTTCCATACAGTCAGAATTCACAGCATCAAGCCTAGTTCAGCAACTGTATTTACGCTATTGTAAACAATAGGACTCTCTGCTTAATAGTCTCTGCCATTTTAACAAGATGATGGGACAATTAACTTGTATTCAGTATTTTAAATATCATTGGCTATGTGAAAAGTCTTTTGCTCCGTGCTGGATAGTTGCATATAATAAAATTGTGCAATTTACATTTGTTATATTCTTAGCTCAGTTTAGGGCAATAGGGTGCCTCGTTGCCTGTGTTGCCAAAAGGGGGCACTACAAAGGGTTTTGGTGATCCACCACTATGATCCAGATGGACAAGGGCAACAGATATTTGGGCATAACACCACCTGGAAGTTCCCTTCCAAGCTACTCACTTTCCTGACTCAAAAATATTTTGCTGTTCCTTCACTGTCATTGGGTCAAAATCCTGAAATTCCCTCCCTAACAGCCCTGAGTGTGTGGACATCACCATGGACTGCAATGGTTCCAGAAGGCAGCTCACCACCAACTTTGCAAGGGCAATTAGGCATGGGCAATGAATTCCAGCAAAGCCCACATCCTGTGACTGAACTTTAAAAACAGAGGCTGTGCACTGGCAGGGCAAACTTACGCATTTAGCTCTGTCTCTGCAATAAACTACCCAGAGGCAGCAGATCACACAACTGCACTAGATGCAAAACCACCATGTGCAGGGAATTTTGGGGACACCTTGACCCGCAGGGATGCAATATAGTGGCTCACGGGTGTGTGGACATTCCTTGATTTCTATCAAACAGGACCCAGGGTCCAGCTCAAAAGTTTCAAAGTCACTGGAATGGAGTCCTACAGAAGGTTATAGATTCCTTTTAGCAAGCATCTTCTGGCTATCCTGACAATAGACGGCAACGTAGCGGCTCCTGCTCTTCCTCTGGATTTAATCTATAAACTTAGGAGGGAGATACAGATGCAGGAGAACTCTGTGTCTCCAAATCTTTTTTCACACTCATATCTCGCACAATGCAAATTGTGATATTGATCACTTGTCAATCAGAGGTTGAAGGTACTACAATGAAAAATACACAAATCCAAACATATCCCACATATTAGTGTGCCAAACACACAAAGGATAATAATAACTGTCATAAGTTCTCAGAAGCTGTCATCCCTTCCACATGAGGGCTCACCATATAGTGCTGATCAAGTATGCAATCAATCATTTATAAAGCTGGAGTAACCACATTTGGCAAAGGAAGAAACAGGAACATAGATTGGTTTGATACCCACCTTATGGAAGTGACACCTGTCATTGAAGAGCGCACGTTACCTTACTTACAGCCTGTTTCCTAACCTTAAAGCACATCACGATCTTATGTAACATCAAATGTAACACTGCTGTTTAAGAAGGGAGGGAGGCAGCAGACAAGAAATTAGTTAGCCTGACTTCAGTCATTAGCAAGATTTCAGAGTTCGTTATTGAAGATGAAATCGCAAAGTTTTTGGAAGTGCTTGATAAAATAGGACGGAGTCAGCATGACTTTGTCAAGGGGAGGTCATATCTGACAAATCTGCTAGAGCTCTTTGAAGAGATAACAAAAAAGTTAGATTAAGGAGAACCAGTGGACGTGATTTATTTAGATTTCCAAAAGGCCTTCGACAAGGTGCTGCATAGGACACTTAAATAAGTTAAGTGCCTATGGTGTTAACGGTAAGATCCTGGCATGGATAGAGAATTGGCTGACTAGCAGAAGGCAGAGAGTGGGGATAAAGGGGTCTTTTTCAAGATGGTGACTAATGGTGTGCCTCAAGGGTCAGTGCTGGGACTACAACTTTTCACAATATACATTAATGATTTGGAAGAAGGAGTTGAAAGCACTGTTGCTAAGTTTGCAGATAATACAAAGATATCTAGAGGGACAGGTAGTATTGATGAAGCAGTGGGAGCTGCAGAAGGACTTGAACAGGCTGGGAGAGTGGGCAAAGAGGCAAATGGAACACAATGTGGAAAAGTGTGAGGTTATGCATTTTGGAAGGAGGAATGGAGGCATAGACTATTTTCTAAATGGAGAAATGCTGAGGAAATTAGAAGCACAAAGGGAGTTCTTGTTAAATGTTAATGTGCAGGTTCAATCAGCAGTTAGGAAGGCAAATGCAATGTTAGCATTCATGTCAAGAGCTAGAATATAAAGGCAGTGATGTACTTCTGGGGCTGCATAAGGCTCTGGTCAGACCCCATTTGGAGTATTGTGAGCAGTTTTGGACCCCATACCTAAGGAAGGGTTTGTTGGTCTTGGAAAGGATCCACAGGAGGTTCACGAGAATGATCTGTGAACATAAGAACATAAGAAATAGGAGCAGGAGTAGGCCATCTAGCCCTTCGAGCCTGCCCCGCCATTCAATAAGATCATGGCTGATCTGTCATGGCTCAGTTCCACTTTCCCGCCCTCTCCCCATAACCCTTAATCCCCTTGCCTATCAAAAACCCATCAACCCGCGTCTTAAATATATTTAGCGAGGCAGCCTCCACCACTTCAACGGGCAGAGCATTCCAGAGATTCACCACCCTTTGAGTGAAGAAGTTCCTCCTCAACTCCATTCTAAACCGCACCCCCCCCACTTTATCTTGAGGCTGTGCCCTCTAGTCGTACTGTCCTTTCTGAGCGGGAAGAGCCTCTCCACCTCTATCCTATCCATCCCATTCATCATCTTATATGTCTCAATGAGATCTCCCCCATTCTTCTAAACTCTAACGAGTACAAGCCTAGTTTATTCAGCCTCTCCTCATAGTTCAACCCCCTCAACTCCGGAATCAGCCTAGTAAACCTCCTCTGCACTCCCTCCAAGGCCAAAATATCCTTGCGTAAGTGCAGTGACCAAAACTGTACACAGTACTCCAGCTGCGGCCTCACCAGTGCCCTGTACAGTTGCAGCAAGACCTCCCTACTTTTATATTCAATCCCCCTCGCTATGAAGGCCAGCATCCCATTTGCCTTCCTGACCACCTGCTGCACCTGCAGGCTGGGTTTTTGCGACTCATGCACAAGGACCCCGAGGTCCCTCTGCACCGTTGCATGCTGCAGTTTTTCGCCGTGTAAGTAATAGTCCTTCCTACCATTATTCCTACCAAAGTGGACCACCTCTCACTTACCAACATCAAATTCCATTTGCCAGTTCCTGGCCCATTCGCCCAGCCTATCTAGAACATAGAACACTACAGCACAAACAGGCCCTTCGGCCCACGAGTTGCGCCGATCACATCAACACCTACCAATCTATAGACCTATCTATAACCCCCAATCCCATAAAACCCCATATACTCATCCAGAAGTCTTTTAAAAGACCCCAGCGAGTTCGCCTCCACCACCACTGACGGCAGCCGATTCCATTCACTCACCACCCTCTGAGTGAAAAACTTACCCCTAACATCACTTCTGTACTTTCCTCCCCGCACCTTAAATCTGTGTCCTCTCGTAGCGACCATTTCAACCTGGGGAAATAGCCTCTGAGAATCCACCCTATCCCTCTCAACATTTTATAAACTTCGATCAGGTCGCCTCTCCACCTTCGTCTCTCCAGGGAAAAGAGACCCAGCTCCCTCAACCTAACTTCATAAGGCATGCCTCCCAGTCCAGGCAACATCCTTGTAAATCTCCTCTGTACCCTTTCAATAGCTTCTACGTCTTTCCTATAGTGAGGCGACCAGAACTGCACACAGTACTCCAAATGAGGCCTGACAAGGGTCTTATAAAGTTGCAGCATTACCTCCCGACTCCTAAACTCAATCCCTCGATTAATGAAGGCCAGTACACCATACGCCTTCTTGACCACCTCCTCCACCTGCGAGGCCGATTTAAGAGTCCTGTGCACCCGGACCCCAAGATCCTTCTGCTCTTCAACACTACTAAGACTCCTGCCCTTGATAGTGTACTCATTCATCCCGTTGGTTCTGCCAAAATGGATGACCACGCATTTATCCGCGTTGAAGTCCATCTGCCACTCCTCCGCCCAGTCCTGCACCCTATTTATGTCCTGCTGCAACTTTTGACATCCTTCCAGACCATCCACAACACCACCGACCTTCGTGTCATCAGCGAACTTACTTACCCATCCCTCCACTTCCTCATCCAGGTCATTTATGAAAATGACATACAGCAAGGGTCCTAGAACAGATCCCTGGGGCACTCCACTGGTGACTGACCTCCATTCAGAAAAAGACCCATCTACAACCACTCTCTGCCTTCTACAGGCAAGCCAGTTCTGGATCCACAAGGCCAAAGGCCCTTGGATCCCATGCCCTCTCACCTTCTCAAGAAGTCTTGCATGGGGGACCTTATCAAACGCCTTGCTGAAGTCCATGTACACCACGTCCACGGCACTTCCTTCGTCAATGTGTTCAGTCACATTATCGAGATTATCACATTATCTAGATCCTTCTGCGGACTTTCCACACCCTCCGCGCAATTTGCCATTCCACCAATCTTGGTGTCATCAGCAAATTTCGACACCATACACTCGGTTCCCTCCTCCAGATCATCTATATAAATGGTGAATAGCTGAGGCCCCAGCACCGACCCCTGGGGCACTCCACTAGTCACCAACCGCCAATCCAAATAGCACCCATTAACCCCCACTCTCTGCCGTGGGATGAAGGGCTTCTCGTATGAGGAACGGTTGAGGACTCTGGGTCTATACTCGGAGTTTAGAAGGATGAGGGGGGATCTTATTAAAATTTACAGGATACTGCAAGGCCCGGGTAGAATGGACTTAGAGAGGATGTTTCCACTGCAGGAATAACTAGAACCAGAGACCACAACTTCAGACTAAAGGGAAGATCCTTTAAACAGAGATGAGGAGGAATTTCTTCAACCTGAGAGTGGTGAATCTGCAGAACTCTTTGCCGAAAAAGGCTGTGGAGACCAGGTCATTGAGTGTCCTTAAGACAGAGATAGATAGTTTTTTGATTAATAAGGGGATCAGGAGTTATGGGGAAAAGGCAGGAGGATGGGGATGAGAAAAATATCAGCCATGATTGAATGGCAGAGCAGATGTGACGATCCAAACGGCCTAATTCTGCTCCTATGTCTTATGTTCTGATGACCTTATGATAGCCAAGGCAATCATGCAGGAGACAGCAAGATATTGTATCAGTAAGTATTGGATTGATTGATGTGAAAAAATACAAACTGCTATTGACAATGGTAATCTTCGGGCAATATATGCCAGTATCAAAAGAACGCTTGGCTTCCCTGTCACCAAAATTGCTCCTTTGATATGCACAGCTGGGGAAGTACTCATTGAAAGGAACAAGCAAATGGCATTCTGGATGGAGCTGTACTTTATGTTATACGTATATGAGACGGCTATCTCTTTGTTTATGCTTGATGATCTTTTGCAGCTACCTGCCACACATGAACTTGATGCAGAACACTCATTGCTTGGGCTTGAAAAGGCCATTGACTTCCCAGTAGCAATGAAACCCCTACATTCTGCCATATTTCCACAATCTTCTCCTCAAATATCAAGGTGTTATTCAAGAACAAAGGCCATCAAGGAAATTGCACTAATGACTGGCGCATCTCACTCCTAGCATGACCAGGACAGCATTTCCTGTGTCATTCTAACAAGGCTCCATCTGTCATCTGAACTTATATACAGCAGGTATTCTTTTGAAAATAATTTTTAAAGCCCATTTGACTAGTGCCAGCGTTGCCTGCTGTTTTTCTTGGACTAAACTGCTTAGAGATTTAGGAGATTTAAATCATGAACTCTGTATTGTAAAATCATAAAATGCATTTTTAATAAATGGGTTTATGATTGGTAATGAATATTCTTTAATATCCATTTATTCAAGAAGCTATCTAACTTTTTTTAAAATAGAACTTTTATGTATATAATGATTTCCCAACCTCAGGATTACCCAAAGCTCTTTCCAGAATGTGTGGAATATTCCGGGGCAAACTTCTGTGACAGAGAATTCCATTTCTGTGTGATTTTATTTTATATAATTTCCCCTTCAGCTTTTCTGATTATCTGAAAATGTTGCCTTCTTTACATTTTGCCAACCTATTTATGACAACATATCACTTCATAATCATGAAGACCCTACCAGATCATCCTGTAACCTTCTCAGCTTGAATGAATAAAGCTCTAAATCCCCAAGTCTCTTTTCATAAAACTGCAACCCTATTAAAATTCAATTTCACCTTTTCCATTGTTTTTATATATATTTATTCAGGTGTTCTCAAAACTGAATGCAATACTCCAAAAATGACTGGGGGGTGTTTGTTGGAGTGGGGGCAGGGGGTGTGGGGGTGATGGACAGGGCAATAATGGAGTGGCATTGTCACTGGACGAGTAATCGAGAGATCCAGGACAAGATCCAAGGAACAGGGTTCAAATCCCATCATGGCAATTGGGGAAATTTGCATTTAATAAAATAAATATGGAATTAAAAGTCTAATGTTAACCATTGTCAATTGTTATAAAACCCCGTCTGGTTCACTAATGTCCTTTAGGAAGGGAAATCTACCATCCTTAACCAGTCTGGCCATGTGACTCCAGATCCACAGCAACGTGGTTCACTCCTAAATGCCCTCTGAAATGGAGGGCAGTTAAAGTTGGGCAATAAGTGCTGACCCAGCTAGTAATGCTACATCACTGAGCAAATAAAAAAAGTTATAAATTTGCCATTACCTCCTTTTTGTATTCTATGCCTCTGGATACAAAACCAAGGATCTTGCTTATACATCTATACTACTCCATTTAAAATCTCTCTATAGGTGCATTGCCATTTGTTAATAACAAAATAAAAATACATTGGGGGAAAGATGAAAAGTTTTGGTAGAGAAACAAAGGCAAATGCACTTTCACCTGAGGTGTTTAATGTGCACTTCATTGAGTTGCATATTGAAAAGAGAATGTTAAAAAGAGCAGCTTTCTCAGTGAAATCCAGCTCAATGTATTGCTAAGAATAACACTTCTTGGCTTGCATTCGAAGGATGTTGCACATCTTACAAGTGATGTGACACTAACGGATGGTCTCAGCTTGCTCCCACAGTTTATAGGTTATCTCAACGCATTTATGTGTTAGTTCTTGGTAGCATACATCAGCCTATATTATCCCCCCAGAGGTAGTGGCATATTTTATAGAGGGATTCCAAAGCAGTAATCTATCCAAGGGCTTCAAATAAAATAAACCATGAATGGAAAGTGGTTTGAACCTTGAAGTAAGATTATTGCCAGGGAAATGTGATTATATATTGCACACATATATACTATAAAGTTGATAAGAAAAGTTGATTCTAATTATACTCCCTCATTTGTTGGAGATGGTTTCCATTAGCATGTTTATATGTGATAAATGTGCGACATAAATGTGCATTATTATATATGGACATTACTGGAATTACCAGAAATTATCGTGTTATAAGATAGTCACAAAGTTCAGATAATAACATGTAGCAATCAGTGCACCTCAGTTGCCTGTAATTGGTGAATGTGGGATAGCTTAGTGTCAGCCTTAGCTGAGGCACTCTCACTTCTGAATCAAAATGTTGTGAACTTATGCTCATGAATTTGGAGTGGGGCCTATCATGTAGGCTGACGTTCAAGTTCAGTATAGATTTTCAAATGAGTCTTTAAACCATGCCCTTACTGCCCCCTCAGGAGGATATAGATCCCATGGCATTATTGGAAGAAGAGACCATTATTCATTCCTCTGCGAACACCACTAAAACAATAATCTGGTCATTTATCTCACTGCTGTTTGTTATACTTTATACTTCATAATTTTCTAGCACCTGAGACCATGTAATCTCCTGGGAGAATTGAAAAGAAAGATTAATACCTAAAGCTAATGAAGGGAATCATATCTGGAAAATTCCTCTCTAACTCCCAACCACACTGCTGACACTGCTACCACCGCACCACCACCACCCCCCCCCCCCCCCCCCGCCACCAACCAAACCCAAGCTAACCTCTCAGCCCTTATGTGGTCAAAACTATTTAGTTGGCTCTTAATCACTTTAGAAATCTTGTAAAAGACACTGTGTGGATGCAAGTTTCTTCTTTCTTTCATCAAAAATTACCAAAGTGCTATGCATTTTCTCTTTCAAAGCCTACCGACCTAACATCAAAGGGGAGTAAATTTCCATTGGCCACAAAATGCGATAAAATTAATATTCAGAAAGACATGGGTTAATTCAGCATTAAAAGCTTATAAAAAGAAAATAAATTTACCAAATTTCTTTGACGAAATAAAATAACTTTGATAAAGGAAATGCAATGAATTACACTGTTTATTCCATAGAATCCCTTCAATGCAGAAGGAGACCATTTGGCCCATTGAGTCTGCACCAACTCTCCGAAAGAGCATCTTGCCCAGTCTCTCCTCTCCACCCTATCTATGCGCACCTACAATGATCAATCCACCTAACCAGCACATCTTTGGACTGTGGAAGGAAACAAGCACCTGGATGAAACCCACACAGACAAAGGGAGAATTTGGAAACTCCACAAAGACAGCAACACAAGGCCGGAATCAAAATGGGGTCCCTGGTACTGTGAGACAGCAGTGCTAAACATTGTGCCACTGTGCCATCCATGTTGTGCATGTTAATTTTAAAAAGGTGCATGATAAGGCGTCACATTGTTGTTGATAAAAAAAAATCACAGATTTAATGAAATTATGAATGCCTGGATGCAAAGTTAGCTGAAACATGAAAACCACTGAAAAGCCATTAAATCATAATCTGCAATGCTAATGTGATTCCACAATTGGACAGTGATTGCTAAATAGTTACACTAACAACCAATTTAAGATTATCATATTGGTTCACAATGTACATTCAACTCAGGGACCTGTCCCTGGCAATAGGAACATGTCCAGTAATTGTGCCTTTTTGAATTAAACAAAAGCAGGGTTGTTTTCTACAGGCCAACACCTTGACCAAACACAGTTGAGTTTCCAACCAATCAGCATCCCTTTCTCATGTAGTATAAATTGTTGCTCCCTCTGAAATTTCACATTCTTGAGTTGTCCTGATCTGTGCAAGCTTGCATGATGAAAAGCATTTGTCCACAGCTTTCCTGGGCAGTCTATGCCAAATATTTACCAATTTCTGTGTAAAGTTGTTAAATTTAACTGATTGTTCACCATTCTCTTCTAATTCTGAGAACCTCATTTCAGGATAGAAATTTTTTAAAATGTTCTGGTGATCATTTTATTGACCGATTAGAAGTTTTGAATAGTGAAACAGCATGAGTTTTTTTAATTCATGCTCACAGCCTTAGGTGATGTCATTGTTGGAGAAAAAGAACTGTTGGCTGATCAGATGACAGGAATTTCATTTTGATTTTCAGTTTGGAGCTGCAGTTTTGAGTTTTTAGTTTTAGAAGAGAGAGCAAGCTAAAAAGAAGTGTTTTCCCTCTCTCCCTATTGTTTTGAAATTTCTGTTGGTTAGCTGAAAACAAGATCCTGTTTTTCTGAAGGGTGAAAACCTGCTGTTATTGGGGGCTAGACCAGAGTCTGTCTGGTGTTTTCGGAAGCTGCCTTGTCTTCAAACAGTTCTGAGTCTCAAGAGCATTCGACTGTAGAATTCAACTAATAGCCTCAATCCCAGAATCACTTCAGCATTAGTCTGTGCTGTATTAAACCTGTGAAAGTTGTCTTTTGTCTATGGGATTGATTTGATTGGAACATTATAGAGATCTTTGTTAAGGGTTATACATTATCATGATTGTTTGTTTCTTGCCTGTAATTGATAAAAATTCTTGCTAATTTTCTTATTATACATGTTAACTATATTCTGAAATAAACTTTGTTTGATAAAAGCTCCCTTTTATCCTAGCCAAATTCAAAATGCAAAATTAAGATTCAGTCAGGCTTCATAAAACATTTTAGAGTTTTTAACCTGAACCATAACAATAGTTACTGCCTAATCTACTGCTTTTCTAGTAGCAAATCCAGATTCTTTAGCCTCCTCTCAAACACAGATGCCTTAAGCCCGGTATCAGTTTGATTTCCCTTTTCTGCACTACCTCAGTGAAAGCTTTAATACCCTTTTTGTTGTACAGTGAACAAAATTGTACACAATACTCCAGGTGTACCTGTACTTCATTACCCCTAATCTTTTATGGTATTTGTGCTCCATTTCACTGTGACATTTTATCCAGTGAACTTTCCTTTCTGTTGCTGCACACTAACTTATCATTTTTATTGAACCACGACTACCACAACCCCTATCCACCCTGATTCCCACACTTATCTATATTCAACTATATAGCCTGAAGCCACAGTTTATATCCCAGTTGTTTATTTCCCTTATGTAACCTTATTATCTGGCATCTGTCCACATTAAATGTCATTTACCAAACTATTCAGATTCTTCTGCAATTGACTTGCCCATTCCCTGTTATTTGGAAATCCTCCAATCCTTGTCAAACTTTGACAGTTTTGGTTCTGTTCCCAACTCCAAGTCATTTAGATACACTGTAAGCAACAGTGGTTTATGCACTGATATCTATTACGTTCTATTATTAGGTCCTTACATTGCCAATGTAGCTCTATTCATAACCTTTCTGTTTTCTCTAGATTCAGTGATTTTCACAGGCATTTCTCTGATTTTATCCCTTCCTGTCTTTTGGACAAATTAGTTGCGTGTTAGAAGTTTTTTTGAAATCCAGACACATCATATCCAAAGAATTTCCATTTTCAACATGTCCATTCCATTGAAGAAGTCAATAAATTTGTTAGACAATGCTTCTTTCCCATAAATGTATGTTTTTTTTCTTATCATATCATGGCTATCTATGTGTTTCATTCTCCATTCTTTCAGGGTGTCTTCTAATACTTTATGCCAATGTTCATTGACTTGTGTTTCACAATCTCAGTCTTCCCTCTCATTTCTTTTCAAAGATTAGAAATTATATCAGCTACTTCCTTTTTTTCTCATTTGCGGGACATGGGTGTCACTGGCAGGCCAGCACTTATTGCCCATCCCTAGTTGCCCAAGGGCAGTTGAGAGTTAGCCACATTGCAGTGGTTCTGGAGTCATGTGTAGGCCAGACCAGGTAAGGATGGCAGATTTCCTTCCCTAAATAACCAGATGAGTTTTTCCAATAATTGACAATGGTTTCATGATCATCAGTAGATTCTTAATTCTAAATTTTTTTATTGAATTCAAATTCCACCATCTGCTGTGGCAGAATTCAAATCCAGGTCTCCAGAACATTAGTTGAGTTTCTGGATTAATAGTCTAGCGATAATACCACTAGGCCATTGCCTCCCCTCTAAGCTGTAATAACTCAAGGCAATTTGATTTATCAAATAATGAACTAAAGGATTAATTGATGAGAAGAATTATATACAGTGAAGAGTTTAAGAGCACAACTGTACAGATCTACTCCAATCAATGCCCTGATTCCAACTGAAGCCGTGTAGCCCTGGGAATGCTCAATCTCAGTCCCAATTAGCCTATGTTCATGCACTTGTACTCCATGTCTCTAGCCTGGTCTGTTAAGGATTTCTCCTTAAAGGGACATGCTACACACTCCTAACCTCCCTAACTTCTTAGATTATCTATGATAAAACATAAAGAAAAACAGCTAACACATAGGCAGAGAAACAACAATATTACAGAAGGGATACCAGGGGAAAATAGTTCATAACACCAACTGTTCCAAAGACTGTCAGAACCTGCACAATGCCACAACTCTGTCAATGGTTCTTTGGCAGCTGACAACACAGGATGCACTGAATGAATGGATGCACTAGCCATCTCTGGAGCTTAGTTTTTGCCGGTTCCTTCTGCCTCAATCACCGAAGTCATGATGTGGAGATGCTGGTGTTGGACTGGGGTAAACACAGTACGAAGTCTCACAACACCAGGTTAAAGTCCAACAGGTTTATTTGTAGCTTTCGGAACTGGCTGTCCCTTCGTCAAGTGGGTAGGAGTTCTGATCACAAACAGGGCATATAAAGACACAAACTCAATTTACATGAATAATGATTGGAATGTGAGACTTTACAGCTAATCAAGTCTTAAAGGTACAGACAATGTGAGTGGAGAGACTTGCAAAATCTCACTAACTTTCCTGTCTGGAAACAATACACATCTTTTTAACCTGTGCTTAATGCTCTCTCCATTCACATTGTCTGACAATGGAAGGTCAGGGAATATCGTGATCATTTACCGAATTTACTAACTCATCAAAGGTTTTTGTATCTGGAGCTTTAGATGATGTTGAACTCCTCACCAGATTGTAAGTCTGTGGGCTGCAGACTGTGAACAGTACCATCTTCTGTTTCTCCTCAGCTGCTATTTTGTTTGCCATGAAGAAATACCGCATCCTTTCAATATACTGTTCCCAACTCTCAATCTCCAGCTCAAATGGCTCTATATTCTTGAATAGTGACATCTTAAAATGGAGCCTGTATCTTTTTCCTTTTGAACTTCAACTCTGAGTGATCACTGTCCTCTTCTAGCTCTGCATTCCAGATCTTTAACAACTGATCCAGTTTGTCTTCGTCGTCCATGTAATAACTCAAGGTGACTGAATGTGACAAATAACTGTAGAATTTATTGGGGAAAAGAATTATATACAACAGATGGTTTAACAGCACAACTATATAGGTCTGCTCTTAACAATGCCCTGACACCAACTGAAGTCCCCTAGCCCCAAGAATGTTCACCCCTGCACACATAATTGGCCCAGGTTCGGCCGCTCTCATCCATTGGTCCAACCCGGCCACATGGCCAGTGAAGGATTGCCCCTTGAAAGGGTCACGCTACCACACAAGCCTTCGCCAATACTCTCATCAGATGATGTCTTAAAGATGGTGGCAAGGCCATAACTAATTTGAATAGGCAAGTCATTAAGTATTCTTTTATGAAAACCAACTGGAATAGGTGTCTTGTCTTTCCTTAACTTAAACTGAGTGAAATTTATATTTCTTTTAATACTTCCTCCAGCTTCTGCAGAAATTCAACTTCTTGGAGCCTGCTTGACAGTTTCTTAAAACTATATTGCACCTCTTATCTGTAGCTGTTCATTCAGCTAAGTTATTAGTGACCTTATTAATGTGTAGATATCGGTCTATCGGTGGATATACTTCTTTATTTGTAGATTTTAACGGAAATGGAGGAGAATCAGAGCATCATGCCAGAGAGCATATTTGCTGGCTTAGATGTACCTTTGGAACGTAACATTGTGCCAACACTCATACAGAAATCATGAAAATGTCAGTATGCATAGACTAAGGTTGGAAAATGTAACCAGAACAGAACTGTGTGCATTCTTGCAAACTTTAATTTATTCATTTGTGGAACATGGGTGTCACTGACTGACCAGCATTTATTCCATATCCCTAGCTGCCCTTAAGAAGATGGTGGTGAGCTGCCTTCTTGAAATGCTGCAGTCCACATGCTGTGGGTTGACCCACAATGCCATTAGGGAGGGAGTTCCATGATTTTGACCCAGCGACTGTGAAGGAAAGGCAATATATTTCTAAGTCAGGATGATGAGTGGCTTGGAGGGGACTCGCAGGTGTTCTTGTGCACCTCCTGCCCTTGTCCTTCGAGATGAAAGTGATTGTTGGTTTGGAAAGTGCTCTCCAAGGATATTTGGTGAATTTTTGCAGTAAGTATTGTAAATATTACACACTGCTGCTACTAAGTGTCGGTGGTAGAGGAACTGGATGTTTGTTGATGTGCCAATCAAGCGGGCTGCTTTGTCCTGGATGGTGCCAAGTTTCTTGAGTGTTACTGTAGCTGCACCCATTCAGACAAGTGGGGAGGGTCCCATGGTTTGCACCTTGTAGATGGTGGACAGGCTTTGGGGCTTAAGGGGGTGAGTTACTTGCCGCAGTAATCCTAGCCTCTAACCTGCTGTTGTTGCCATTGTGTTTATATTTGATTTGATTTGATTTATTATTGTCACATTTATTAACATACAGTGAAAAGTATTGTTTCTTGTGCGCTATACAGGCAAAACGTACCATTCATAGAGAAAGAAATGAGAGAGTGCAGAGTGTAGTGTTACATTCATAGTTAGGGTGTAGAGAAAGATAACTTAATGCAAGGTAAGTCCATTCAAAAGTCTGACAGCAGCAGGGAAGAAGATGTTCTTGAATTGGTTGATACGTGACCTCAGACTTTTGTATCTTTTTCCTGAAGGAAGAAGGTGGAAGACAGAATGTCCAGGGTAAATAGGGTTCTTAATTATGCTGGCTGCTTTGCCGAGGCAGCAGGAAGTGTAGACAGAGTCAATGGATGGGAGGCAGGTTTATGTGATGGATTGGGCTACAGTCATGACCTTTTGTAGTTTCTTGTGGTCTTGGGCAGAGCAGGAGCCATACCAAGCTCTGATACAACCAGAAAGAATGCTTTCTATGGTGCATCTGTAAAAGTTGGAGAGAGTCGTAGCTGATATGCCAAAATTCCTTTGTCTTCTGAGAAAGTAGAGGCATTTGTGAGCTTTCTTAACTATAGTGTCAGCATGGGGGGACCAGGACAGGTTCTTGGTGATCTGGACACCTAAAAAACTTGAAGCTCTCGACCCTTTCTACTTTGTTCCAATTGATGTAGACGGGGCACGCTCTCCTTGTGGTGAGTCCAGTTGGGTTTCTGGTCAATGGTAACCCCAAGGATGTTGACAGTGGGGATTGAGTGATGGTAACACCATTGAATGTAAAGGGGCAGTGGTTAGATGGTCTCCCATTACCTGGCATTTGTGTGGCATAAATGTCACTTGCCACTTGTCAGCCCAAGCCTAGAAATTGTCCGGGTCTTGCTGCAGTTGTAAATGGACTACTTCAGTATTAGTGGAGTCATGAATAGTGCTGAACATTTGTGCAATCATTGACAAACATTGCCACTTCTGACCTTGTGTCAGAGGGAAGGTCATTGACGAAGCAGCTGAAGATGGCTGGGCCTGAGACACTACCTTGAGGGATTCCTGCAGAGAGGTCCTGGAGCTGAGATGACTAACCCTCCCACAACCACAACCATTTTCCTATTTGCCAGGTATAACTCCAACCAGTAGAGACTTTGCCCCACCTGATACCCATTGATTCCAGTTTTGCCAGGGCTCCTTGATGCCACAAATGTTACTCGGTTAAATACAAGCTTGATGTCAAGGGCTGTCACTGTCACCTCACCTCTGGAATCAGCTCTTCTGTCCATGTATAATGAGGTCGGGAGCTGAGTGTCCCTGGTGAAACCTTAACTGGGCGTCACTGATTCCATCACAACAGCAGCTTTGTTTGTAACAATCATTGAATACTTATGCATTGACCAAATGCAGAAATCTTCATTTTTAAAACCTTATATCATATCTGCATTGAACAGATCTCAGTTTCAGGGATTTCATTATCTTATCCTGTAAAGGAAGCAGCAACAAAAAAGATCCATTCATTTATACTGTGTGATAGAACATTATTTCAGGGGATAAGAGGTCAATGAGTCCAATATCTGTGGCCACAAATGCAGTATAATTGGCTGTACCTTTGTGTCCATATGTACTCCCACTGCAAATGCATCTCAATTTATGAATAGAAAGGAAAACCATTCCATGAACATGCAGATGGTCTGGAACCATAGGAATAGAAGCATGTACATCAGTGCTCATTACCATAGCAGCTGCACAATTCCTTCATCCTGCGGCAGTCAATGGTGCCATCATTACTTATCTCCACGGGTAACTGTTGGAGAACCAAGTATGTATATTTCCAGCCTTAACTCATACTGCAACATCCAAGTAAAGGATTAGAAGAGATTGAAAAGATATAGCAACATTTAAGATAGATAGGGGTGAACTAATTTACAAACTAATCAAACATAGAGGGGATAAAATCTCTGATGTGGGTGAATTGCATTCAAGCTTATTAAAGTTAGGGGAGAGCAATATTACATTTTATTTTAAAGTAGAAAAGTGAACAGAGCGAGAGGATTGGGAAACGACTAGTTGTTTTTGCATTTAGGGTGGAGCAACAGCAAGTCCAGCGAACTGCAAACCAGTTAACTTAACATCAGTTAAGGAACAATCTTTACAAAAAATTATAATTGAAAAACTTCTACAACTCACAAATATTACTGAATAGTCAGCGTGGATTTTAGAAGGGAAGGTCAACGTTGATCAATCTTATTAAATTCCTTGAAGAAGATGCAGAAAGAATAGGCAACAATAATGCAGTAGACATATTACACATGGATTTTCCAAAGGCTTCCGATAAAGTATCATATAGGCTAAAGCTAGAGCATGTGGAATCCTGAAGTAATGAATGATTGACTACAGAATGCAAAAGAAAAAACATTAAGGATTGAGGGGATATTTAATAAATAAATTGACGAAAGATAGGAAACATTATTCAACAAGGATCGGTGCTGAGATCACCATTGTTCACAATTTATATTAATGATTTGGGGGATATGCGATTCAAAAGTACAATTTCAAACTTTGCAGACAATTAATAAACTTGTATACTGGTGATATAGTTGGCAACTAATTTCAAAGGAGATTAGTGTGAGCAAAAGGTTTTATGAAGAACAGTGCCCCTACATGCTGCTTGTTAAATAAGAATCCAGATGTGTTAAGCAAGTAAAGAAATCTAGGGGTACAACTATACAAATCATTAAAATTGGTGAAGCACATTCATATGGCCATAGAAAGAAAAACCTACACACAGGACTCATTTATAGAAAAATAGAATTGAAAAACAGAGAACTTTGATTTGGCCACACGTAACGTTTAGTGCATAGTTCCAGCTTCCATATTGTGAAAAATTTTGGAAGCACTGGAGAAGTACAAAAGAGATTTTCAGAATGATACTAGATTAAGAGGATATGCTTACCAGGAAGAGCTGATCAAGCTGGAAGTCTTTTACTTCAGAAAAGAAGGGTGACCTGACAGAGATCTTTAAACTTGTCAAAGAGTTTTAAAGAGGAGATGGAGAAAAAATGTTTCCACTTGTGAGGAAATGCAAAACTAGTGGCCATAAATATTAAGACAGTTGTTAATAAATCCAAAGAGAAATCAGAAGAATCTCCAACCCTCGCTTCCCCCTCCCCGTTCCAGCACACCCCCCCCCCCCCCACCCCCCGCCAAGTTCAAGTTGGTCGTCAAAATGTGGAGCCACCACAAGGATTAGTTGAGGCATTTATGGGTAGTTACGCACATGTGACAGAAAGACGTGGGAAGATATGCTGATAGATTCAATAAAGGGGGTCAGAGGAGACTTAAATGGAGCATAAACTCCAGGATAAAACAGTTGAGCTAAATGGCTGATGTATGTGCTGGGGACTGTGTAACTCCTATAACAAGCTAAAAATGTCCTGGGGCCCAATGGTACAAATGCAGGACTAGAGCCTAAAACGTGAAATTTATTCACCCACAGTTATGTCTTTTAAATGCACTAATGAAGAAAACAGTAACAGAGATTACTTTCCTTCATTCTTAGTATCCTCCTCTCCCACCTCTTCCTTTCAACTGAACCATTTCCATGCCTTTTATCCTTCTAGATTGGGCATAGCTCCTGATTAAAGGTACCTAATTGCAACATTTTCTTAAGTCTAGGCTCTCTTGTTTTCATCATTCTGACATTTTATTAAATTTCTTAAAGCTGAATTCGTATTGTGATACAGAGCTGTCAAAAGCTTCAGGCTCACATATTGCCCTTTTCTCACTCTGCTACAACATGTAAGAAGACTAATGGTTGACGAAAGATGTAATTAAGCCATATTTCCGCACAGATCACAGTGGAACACAGTTTCAGCATTCTGTGCTTCCAGTGTTTGGAGTGCAACTGTAGAATCTAGTGAAGCCTTTTGTTGTCTTCAATATGCTGCAGAATTTTTCATGGCATGGGCCTAACAATAGCATAGACAGGAGGAGAAAAGCTGAATCAAACAGAATTGGAAAGCAAGACCAACCACTGTCTCCATTTCAATATTGAGCTTTTCTGCATGAGACATTCATCAAAGTCTAATCAATCAAATTTTAATTAAATGCCTTTTAATGCACATGCATAACAGTGGCCCGAAGTTTTGCAATGATGGGGAGCCTCTCTAAAAATGGTGGAAGAGACCAAAATACAAAGATCCCTCCTCCGAACACTGCACTTACCACTGGTACCGAGCGGGAATGGATTTGGGTCAGGATTTGCCTCTGCATGTTTTGAGATGGCCATTGCTCATATAAACTGCAGATGCCTCCAGTCACATTTGAGTTCTGTGAGCCAGGAATGGGAAACATGAAATGTGCAAAGCCATGGGCATCCCTCTCTTCAGCTTTTGGGAACATAGCACATCCTCAAACATTCCTCTTTCTGTGAGGCATTCAACAACAGCTGGTAAATATTGAGTATGACCAATGTGCTGCTATACAGAAAGCCTCAGGAAGAAAGGTGTAATTGCCCAGGATATTAGTTTGCCTGTCCTAATTAGGTCATTGAATTAATTGTGACATTGGTCTACCATTTGGGTGGAAGAACTATCACTCAGTGACACAAGAACATAAGAACATAAGAAATAGGAGCAGGAGTAGGCCATCTAGCCCTTGGAGCCTGCCCCGCCATTCAATAAGATCATGGCTGATCTGTCGTGGCTCAGTTCCACATTCCCGCCCTCTCCCCATAACCCTTAATCCCCTCGCTTATCAAAAACCCATCAACCCCCGTCTTAAAAATATTTAGCGAGGCAGCCTCCACCACCTCAACGGGCAGAGAATTCCAGAGATTCACCACCCTTTGAGTGAAGAAGTTCCTCCTCAACTCCGTTCTAAACCGCCCCCCCTTTATCTTGAGGCTGTGCTCCCTAGTCCTACTGTCCTTTCTGAGCGGGAAGAGTCTCTCCACCTCTATCCTATCCATCCCATTCATCATCTTATATGTCTCAATGAGATCTCCCCTCATTCTTCTAAACTCTAATGAGTACAAGCCTAGTTTATTCAGCCTCTCCTCATAGCTCAACCCCCTCAACTCCGGTATCAGCCTAGTAAACCTCCTCTGCACTCCCTCCAAGGCCAAAATATCCTTGCGTAAGTACGGCGACCAAAACTGCACACAGTACCCCAGCTGCGGCCTCACCAATGCCCTATACAGCTGCAGCAAGACCTCCCTACTTTTATATTCAATCCCCCTCGCTATGAAGGCCAGCATCCCATTTGCCTTCCTGACCACCTGCTGCACCTGCAGGCTGGGTTTTTGCGACTCATTTACAAGGACCCCGAGGTCCCTCTGCACTGTCGCCTGCTGCAGTTTTTCGCCACGTAAGTAATAGTCCTTCCTACCATTATTCCTACCAAAGTGGACCACCTCGCACTTACCAACATTAAATTCCATTTGCCATTTCCTGGCCCATTCGCCCAGCCTATCTAGATCCTTCTGCAGACTCTCCACACCCTCCGCGCAATTTGCCGTTCCACCAATCTTGGTGTCATCAGCAAATTTTGACACCCTACACTCGGTTCCCTCCTCCAGATCATCTATATAAATGGTAAATAGCTGAGGCCCCAGCACCGACCCCTGGGGCACTCCACTAGTCACCAACCGCCAATCCGAATAGCACCCATTAATCCCCACTCTCTGCCTCCTATTTGACAACCAATCCTCTATCCACGCTAACACCCTACCCCCAACTCCATGCCCCCTTACCTTCTGCAATAACCTCTTGTGAGGTACCTTGTCAAACGCCTTCTGAAAATCAAGAAAGACCACATCCACCGGCTCGCCTCTATCCACCGCCCTAGACACATCCTCCTAGAACTCCAATAAATTTGTCGGACACGACTTCCCCTTAACGAAACCGTGCTGCGTCTGCTCTATCAAGCAATTCCCCTCAAGATGCCTCGCTATTTCCTCCTTGAAGACGGATTCTAACATTTTACCTACAACAGACGTTAAACTAACCGGCCTATAATTCCCTGCCTTTTGCCTGCCACCCTTCTTAAACAACGGCGTAACATTAGCCACTTTCCAATCTTCCGGCACTTCCCCAGAATCCAGCAACGTTTGGAAAATAACCACCAAGGCATCCACTATCACCTCTGCCATTTCTTTCAGAACCCTCGGATGCATTCCATCCGGTCCTGGGGACTTGTCCACAATCAGTCCCTCCAGTCTGTCGAGCACCGCCTCTCTAGTGACAATAAAGTCATCGAGACCCTCCAGTCCTACCACCTTTCCATCGCTAACACCCGGCAAATTATTCACGTCTTCCTCCGTGAAGACCAAAACAAAAAAGTTATTCAAGACCTCAGCCATTTCCCCATCCCCTACCACTAAGTCCCCCTCTCATCCTCTAAGGGTCCAACGTTCACCCTAGCCAGCCTCTTCCTTTTTATATATTTATAAAAACTCTTGCTGTCCTTTTGTATATTAAGCACTAGCCCAGCTTCATAGTTTCTCCTACCCTTCTTTATCAACTTCTTCGTCAATCTTTGTTGACATTTAAACCTCTCCCAATCCTCTTCTCGCCCACTACTCTTAGCTACTCTAAACGCCTCCGCTTTTAATTTAACACTTTCCTTCACCTCCTTCGTTATCCACGGCTTATTACCTCTCCTCCTATGGTCCTTTTTAACCATCGGAATAAATTTCTGCTGAGCACCAAGAAAGATCTCCTTAAAGACCCTCAACTCTCCTCAGCAGACCTACCTTCCAGCGCGCTCCCCCAGTCAACATTCGCCAATTCTTCTCTCATCCTACCGTACTCCCCTCTGTTCAAACAAAGGACGCGTGTCCGGGAACCCACTTTCTCCTCCTCCATCTGCACCAGAAACTCCACCATACAATAATCACTCTCCCTAAGAGGATCCTTCACCGCAAGGTTCCTAATTCTACCCACCTCATTACATAACACCGGATCCAAGATAGCTCGCTCCCTCGTCGGCTCCAATACACACTGTTCAAGGAAACTATCCCGGCAGCATTCCAAGAACTCCTCCTCGAGCCCACCACGTCCAACATGGGTCGACCAATCAATATGTAGATTGAAATCCCCCATAATTATCGCCGTTCCATTCCTGCACGCCGCACTTATTTGCGCGTTAACAGCCCGCCCCACCTCAAGATCATTATTTGGGGGCCTATAGACGACACCCACCAGCGTCTTCCTCCCTTTGCTGTTCCTATTCTCCACCCACAACAATTCCACATTCTGCTCTTTGGTTCCTATGTCATCCCTTGCTACCACCCTGATGCTATCCTTAATCAGCAGAGCTACGCCCCCCCCTTTTTCCTCCCGCCTATCCTTCCTAAACACTTGATACCCCTGGACATTCAGCTCCCAGTCCCTGTCACCTTGCAGCCACGTCTCTGTAATGGCCACCAGATCATATCCATTTGTGCTGATCTGCGCCACCAGCTCATCCACTTTATTCCGAATGCTTCGTGCATTCAGATAAAGCGCCTTCATCCCAGCCTTCACCTGGACCCTATTTGCCAGAACGTCCCTCTCCATGTTGCATAGCAATCTGCCTTGGCTCTGCTCTAGTTGATTGAGAGGGATTTGTAGATCTGACTTATTGAAATTCTGGGCACTTGTATGCTTTTCTACCATGCCCTTGTCTTTTCCTCGTCTGCCTCTGCTAGCTGCTCCTGATGTTCTTGAAAAGTGACATAACAATACTCATGAGACATCTATGCAAGGTAGCTGACTTAACTTGGTTAGCCAAGTGCTTTGCCATTTATCTCTTGTTCTCCAACCTGCTGATGGATTCTTTAGCCAAAACTATCTTTTTAAAGATTGTCACCTAATTTACAAGCGTTCCTGCAAATTAAATATTATTTAGGCCAATGACTTCTCCAGTGTTATGCAAATGAGCTGGCCCGCAAAATGCTGGTACAAATAGTTGTGTAGTCGGTGAGCACATCTGTTACTGCATTGGGAGTAACGGGGCACAACTCACCACATGGAATTTCATGGCCCATCTGTCCCCTTGAAACAGTATTTTTCTGTTTGTTTCTGTTACACAGTAAGAGCACAACAATGATGCTAATTTCAGTTTAAAGACTGTAGCCTAGGCATGACCATTGTCATGTTAACAAGCACTCAATTCATTCTAAGGACTTTATTTTGCCATTTATTTAACAGAGTTGTTAAGGTGTTTACCTCAAATGGAATGTTATAAAATCATGTTAGGTGTTTGTTTATTAAGATTGCCAGCAGTAATTTCTAACATCATGAGGGGATCTGATGAATATATTTTTTGAGTAATTACAATAGCCATACCTTGCCTTGCTAAACGCAGCTTGATTTTCAGCATTGAACATCTGATTTGCTCAAAATTTACCTTTCCAGTGGTGAAACTTTGAGATCCTGTCAAAGCTGAAATCAGATAGTCCCCATGTGTTTATAAGTGCCTACCATTTAAATTCAACTGTCAGTGTTGTATGCTGTTCTACACGACTCATGAGACTCATCCTGGCAATGATTTTGCTTTACAAATTGCTATAAAGACCTGAGCAAATCTGAGTAAGGAATCAAAACAGTGAGCACTGCTCTACAGTTTTTAATCCAGTCAAAGCTGCAAGTATGGCTTGTTTGTTTTAAACTAGAAATCCCTGAACGGAGGTGGGGTATGATTGGGACCACTGGAGGGCAGGTAATGGTTGGCAACAAGCTGCTTTCATTTACTAGTGTGGGTCAAAAGGACAACACCTCATCCTTCTGGTTCTACATTCAGGGAACTATAATTTTACAAATTACTTTCCAACTGGCCTTTATGACCTATGTCATCTGTTTTAAGAATGAAAAATGTAAAGAGCAGGAATACTGCTGAAGAAAGGCTAGGTTAATCATGAATCACAGGTATCTGTGACTCTGACCACATGCCTCCATGCCTGCAGAGGAACATGTCAACTTCAATACCAGGCAATGCTGGAAATTTCAAGGCCACTTCCAAATGCATCCTGCCATCAGTGGCTTTCTCAAATCATTCCCAATTTGATGTTGTCCATAACTTCCATTTGAGAAATATTCTGATACACCTTCTTACGATCTTAGATCTGCAATTCCCTGAAAATATCTGCACATTTCATGGCACTGAAAAAAATGTTTCAGTGTAAAACAAATTTGAGAACTTTTCTACTGCTGTGAACTATCATACCTCCCTTTGGTGCCTAATGTTATCCTGTCAAGCCTAAGCTTCTGCTTATTCTAGAGTGGCATACAAATCATTAGTATCAAAAGCCCTGAGGCAATGAGGTGACTTTTTTTATTTTAGATTGTGTTTAACTTCTACGCACCCCACACCACTGCACCCCCCACCGCCTCGCAGGAACTGTAGGTGCGTCTACAGTCCAGTCTCCGTAGTCATAGCTCCATGTTAATCTTCTGTCATGTAAATGACAGGGTCTCAGCAAAACCCAGCCAGAACCCTCCCTAGAAAGTGATGGTATCCTGCACAATGCAAGCTGTTACCTGCCACCTGTTCCCCCTCCCCCCACCACTTCTACCCCCACTCCACACACAGTGGAATTTCAGTTGTCCACTGAGGCAAAAAATAAATACAACAGCAGACAAGGATTGATTCCTCATGTCAAAGGACTTGCTTGTGAGGAAAGTCTAGAAAAAAATCAGAACTTCAAATTTGGAAGGCAATGAGCAACTGGCAGTCTTACAGGGAAGAAGTCTCATAACACCAGGTTAAAGTCCAACAGGTTTAATTGGTAGAAAACACCACTGGCTTTCGGAACGCTGTTCCTTCATCAGGTGATTAACCTGAGGGAACAGCGTTCCGAAAGTCAGTGGTGTTTTCTACCAAATAAACCTGTTGGACTTTAACCTGGTGTTGTGAGATTTCTTATTGTGTTTATCCCAATCCAATGCCAGCATCTCCACATCAATCTTACAGGGATACATAAGATTAATTGCAAATAATATTTAAATTTAAACCATGCCATAGTTACAAAGTTTAAAAAAAAGGATTGGTATCACTAAACAATTCTTCAAGTAAAATGACTAGCATTTGGAAAGGTTTCATTGGTAGAGTTCCATAGATTCCCTACAGTGCAGAAGGAGGCCATTTAGGCCATCAGATCTGCACCAACTCTCCAAAAGAATGTCATACCCAGGCCCAACTCACTCTATCCCCTGTAACCCTGCACATTTTACCATGGCTAATCCAGCTAATCTACTCGTCTTTGGACTGTGGGAGGAAACCGGAGCACCTGGAAGCAATTCATGGGAGAATGTGCAAATTTCACACACAGTCACCAAAAGCCAGAATCAAACCCAGGTTTCTGACACTGGGAGGCAACAGTGCTAACCACTGTACCACTGTGCCACCACTTGGGAACGAAAAGGCATAATTTCCCAAAGTTAAAAGCAAAGCTCTTGCGCTGTTTCAGGGTCAACAGGGTGTCCTATACTGAAAGATTTAACCCCAGTGTAAGTTCATTCACTAGTAAGAACAGCACAGAATGAAGCTGTGTTGCAAATAGACCAAACTTCAGGCCCTGGATACTGGGGATCTCTGGCTCATAAAGGAGCCCTTCATGACTTTCCCTATTACCATCATGGACCCTGTAGAGAAATAAGAGCTAGGAAAAGGCCACAGTAGTTTTCTTCAGGCACCCCTACCCTGAGGTGCCCAGCAAATAGAGTAAGAAATGAGGTGGAAGCCAATGAATATTCCTCCATTCTCATTAGCATAAGTCTGATTAGCTTGTGCTGACTGCAGGTGCTGGTTACCTTGGAGAGTACAAAAGGGAATTTCCATTGGAGGCAGGAAGCCATCAATTGCTAGGTCTCTCATGAAACCTTGGGTCCAAATTCCAAATTACCCAGATGCTACAGAAAAGATGCCAGTTCCTAGGTCAATAAAGGCATAATTATGAGCATGAGGTTCATTTGAACTGGACTGGTAGTGAAACCAAATAATAAAAGATAATTATTGTGACTCATTCTACAAACCTGTGGCAGTTGTGCTTCTTACTCCCTGAGCATCTATAAAGGAGCCACAGACCTCATTTGGAGTATTGTGAGCAGTTTTGGACCCAATAGCTAAGGAGGGATGTGCTGGCCTTGGAAAGGGTCCAGAGAAGGTTCATAAGAATGATCCCTGGAATGAAGAGCTTGTCATATGAGAAATGGCTGAGGACTCTGAGTCTGTACTCATTGGCGTTTAGAAGAACGAGGGGGGATCTTATTGAAACTTACAGGATACTGCGAGACCTGGATAAAGTGGAGAGGATGTTTCCACTAGTAGAAAAATCTAGAACCAGAGGGCACAACGTCAGGCTAAAGGGACGATCCTTTAAAACAGAGATGAGAAGGAATTTCTTCAGCCAGAGAGTGGTGAATCTGTGGAACTGTTTGCTGCAGAAGGCCGTGGAGGCCAGGTCATTGAGTGTCCTTAAGACAGAGATAGAAAGGTTCTTGATTAATAAGGAGATCAGGGGTTATGGGGAAAAGGCAGGAGGATGAGGATGAGAAAAAAAATCAGCCGTGATTGAATGGCAGAGCAGATGCAATGGGCTGAGTGGCCTAATTCTGCTCCTATATCTTATGGTCTGATGATCTTATGATAGCCAAGGCAGTCACGCAGGAAATAGCAAGATATTGTACCAATAAGTATTGGATTGATTAATGTGAAGACATACAAACTGCTATAGACAGTGGTAATCTTCAGGTAATATATGCCAGTATCAAAAGAGCACTTGGCTTCCCTGTTGCCAAAGTTGCTCCTGTGAAATACACAGCTGGGGAAGGAATGTGGGGATGAGAAAAATATCAGCCATGATTGAATGGCGGAGCAGACACGATGGGCCAAGATGCCTAATTCTGCTCCTATGTCTTATGGCCACAGCCCTTGAGTTATGCTGTTTTGTCATGGGTGCCTACTAAGATTAACTGTCCCCGTCTGACTTAGATATTCTGGTGGGATCAGGACCTACTTACAGCAAATGAGTGAGAACCAGGAACTTAGGTAACCACACCTCCTGACAGTCATACTAGTTAGCAGCTGAACCAGGAAAGTCTTAAATTTGATTCCTGGTCTGTATTGAGTTAATGGGCAATATTAGGACATTTGTAGGGCCATTGCAATTGGCTTTGGTGCATGTCAATTGAGGTTAGAAGCAGGGACAGCCTGTCAACTTTTATACAATGCATGAAGAAGGGCTGGAGAAGAATGGGCAAGTATAATACTCTGGTTCTTAGTGAGCCTATCCTTTGCAGGAGTTGATTCCCTTAGCACAGAGGAGTGAAACAATGGAAATGATGGCAAAGGGGAGAAAAACAGTAAGGGATGTCATTTTTCACCAACAAAATGTATTTTGATAAATAGGGTTTTTGTGCCTCCAGCTCATGTACAGATATCTACCATGGTTGCCTGTGATGCTGCATCTGTCCTGTCTCACAAACCAAGATGAATTTCAGAAAACTAATGGTGTATCATACAGCATAAGATTGATTTCTGAGAGCAAACATGATCTGGTGAGAAGCAAACTGCAAAACTCCTATTTGCATACAGCGTTTAGTAGCAATACTGCATTACAGGCTTATTAAATTGTGTTAATATTACACAAAATACTGAATGAATCTCTTGGGCTCTGAAGTTACAAGTGGGAGAACAGCATAATCAATATTTAATATGCTGTCTGAAAATCTATTCTTCACCATATTAGTGGAGATGCTAGCCCATTGAAAATAACCCACTGGAAATAAATGGAAAAAAGAGTTTCAGTTGAACACGTTGGGTGGAATTTTACGACCTCATCATGTGTACGTTGCTCGGGGTCTGTGGTGGGTGGGGTATGGGGAGTGTGTGTTGCTGGGCTAAGGGCAAGCAGAGTTTCTTAACCTCTCCATCTGTCTCTCCCCTTCTGAAAATCCCATCCCCCCATCTCTTCAGATGGACAAGATGGCTTTTGCAGTGCAACCCATTGATCTTGCTGTTCTTTTGGTTACCGCTGGAGGTGAGGAGGAGGAGCAGCAGGATGAATTGTGAACATAGGAGGCCCAATCATTACCACTCGCAGGGGTAAAGGGAGATGGAAGCCTGAGACAGGACGTGGCCACCATTTGCCCCAAGGAGGAGAACAGGAAAGGAAGGAGCAAAGCCTGGCAGTTCCGCACATGAGTGTCCTTCGAACAACTGTCAAACATCACTTGCCACCAACGGCTTCAACTCCAAAAGGAGACAGTGTGACACCTGTGCAGGACATTTATTGCAGGACCTGGCACCTCAGGGCATAGGGGAACCCACTCCCACTGGCTATAAAATTGGCAGTCACCTTTATGCCATGCCACTGGCTCCTTCCAGACTGCTGTGGAGATCTGTCCACAAGTGTGTCAAGGAGGTCATGGATGCCTTGTATGCCCAGGCTGGCCAGTATATTAACTTTGATCTGGACCGGCCCCAGCAGTTGCAGAATTCACAGCCACTGCGGGGATACCAAATGTGCAGGGGGCTCTAGGCTGCACCCATGTCGTCCTCAAGGTCCCAATGAAGAATCCAGCGAGATTCATGAACAGAAAGGGCTTCCATTCAATAAATGTGCAATTGATGTGTGACCCTCAAATGAACATCATGCACATCTGCGCTAGACACCCCGGTAGCATGTATGAGAAGTTCTGATATACTGGAGGTCTTTGAGGTGGAGCCCAGGTGCAGGGATGGCTCACAGGGGACATGGGGTACCCACTTTGTGTGGTGGTTGATAACCCCTGTGCAGAGGTCTGAGACCAATGCAGAGATCCAACGAACTGAGGCCCACGTTGTCAAACATTCAATAGTGGAGCAGTGCATAGGGCACCTCTAGCCAGTGAATTATTTGTGCACCTTGATTTTCTCAATAGCAGTGCATTGAAGGGCCTCCCCCACTGACATCAATGTGCAGGGTCCCTCCGACGACTGTCGAGTTAAGTGCATCCCTGTTACAGGCTAATTAGAGACATGTTAATCACAGGTGTGGGGTGAAATAACATTTATTGCTGCCAATAATAGTGCTTTCAAAATAATTGGTAATATAAAAACATGTGAACGTGAGACTTTCAAGTGCCTAAATATTCTATTTACCAAGTGTTGACTTGGAAGGGGGAGTCAGAAGGTGTAGCCACAGCCACAATCTCTGGGTGGAAGGCCCTGACATGGACTCAAGCCCTCCTTCCCTCCTCAGGGTTCCTGTGGAGCCCTGGGTCACTCCATGGGATGGCAGTCCTTCTGCAGTGAGTTCCAGAAGCTCCAACATCACTTGGCCTTGCTAGTCCTGGGGGACCACCTCTGTTCTTACCATGGTGATCTGTGATGGCCCTCTGTGATGGCGCTCTGTGTCAGGAACCACTTGTCAATGGCAGCAGCAAGTGCCCTCTGAGACAGGGCCATGCTTTGCAGCCCCTCAGCCATCACCCTCTGGGACTGGGCCACGTTTTCAAGGGCTGCTGCCATAGTCAGCAATATGTTAGCACTGTCCCGCTGGGTATCCTGCAAGCTCTCCAGCCTCTCAGCCATGGGTCACAGAATCTCAAGAAGCCTGCTGAGGCCTTCAGCTGTGGCCTGCTGTGACTCACCATGGCCCTCTGGAATCCACCGTGGCCTGCTGTGACTCAGCCATCACTTGGAGCCTGTCACTCATGGTGAGAATTTCCTGCCTCAGGCTTTCCACTGAAGGTGCCACCTTTGCAGTGTTGGCCTGGGAACCACGCAAGACAAGCTCATCTGACTGAAAGCTTTGGGAATCCTCCTAACAGTCAATCCAGCATTGCCGTCAGCCCCTCCTGCATTCTGCGGCTCTGTTGCTATATCTCTGGCAGCTGAGGGAGGAGTGATGGCAGAGGCCCAACATGTAGCCTGGGGCCTGTTGACTCCTTGCCTCTGGCAGGCCCCCGCATGCCAGAGGCTTCAACGTTCCCTCCTCAACCTGATGTACATCAGCAGATGTGTTGTGCGCACCAGAGAGTGACCCAAATGTCCCGTCACTAACTTGATCCACCAATGCGAGAGTCTTTGGGATGTTGAGTTGCGAGATGGAAGCTGACGCAAAACTGGTGCCAGCCTCAGAGGTCCCATCATCTGCTTCTCTGAGGAGTCTTCCAAGCTGTCAGGGACAGGATGGGTGGAAGCAGCAGTGGGGGCTGTGATACCAGATGCCCAGGTGCATCAGGGTTCCTTCTTGCAACATAGGACACAAGGGTAAGTGCAAGAGAGGGAGAGGAAGAGGAATCTGGACTGCATGCAACTTACTTGCGATTTCTCCAGCAAGTAGAGGATTGATAGATGTTCATTTCTGTCCTCCAGTCTGACCAGGGTCTCTAATGGTCCACAATTCTTTCCCACAAGCTCAAATGCCTGCTCCTCATAGGAGGTGAGGACCCGGATCTCAGGCAGACCATCCCCTGTCTTTGCCCTCTCCCAGCGATTCTGGATATTCTTCTTCTGTGGGGTCAGAAGGAGCCATGTAAAATCTGATGCCACCAGTCCTGCAGGGGTTGGCCCTCAGAGGGCAATCGCTGTGATACTCTTGGGGCGGGGGGGGGAAGAAGGGAGGTGCTTGGAGGGCAGGAGCCGAAAGCTGCAGGATGGAGGGGGTGGGGGCATCTGGGAGTCATTCAGGGGGAAGATGTTAGATGAGGTAAAACACACATTTGCTGCCCAAACAAGGTTATTCAGTTTTTTGTGCCACAGCTTCCTAGTTCTCCTGGCTAGTGCCCTGGCACTAATACATGCTCCCACCGCCTCTCAGGTTGCATTTCCATCTCTTCCCCTGGGATGGCATCCTGCTGGGGGGAGGAGGGTGTCCCACTTTGCCTCCACCACCTCCAGCAACCTGGCCAGATCAGCATCTGAAAAATGGGAAGCTGTCTTCCTGGAGGCCATGTCTTCCTGCACTGTCTTCCTGTCTGTCCATCCTTGGGATTTTTATGGAGCTGTCCTTCCTTAGGGCAGATCAGCTGCAGGCAGTCTGAGTGAGTCATGTGACCGTTAGAATATTCGAGCGAGTTTAAGGCAGTTTGCCTTGTTACCATGGAGGGGAAGCCAAGTCAGCACTTGCAGGTGTGCTGATGGAGGCGGGGAGGGATTTGTGCCTCTGTGATCTTCAGGGGCAGGAAAGAGAGATGGTCATGTCTGTCAGCCATTGGAGCCGGGGGAGCGATTGATGAGGAGGCCTTGTGCAAGAGGGTCCGGGGGTGGAGGTTGGGTTGGGGGCTAAGGGGGAGTCTCCGGTGGCCATGGGGGAGAGGGGAAGGTTGTATCTGGCCTGGCAGGGTGGGTTCTGTCAGCAGAGCTGATTTTTTTTCCACTTTTCCTGTGCATGCACAGTTTGTGGCTCTGATCTGAGTTGCATGCCATTTGGTGATATAGGCCCTGCTCACTGCCTCTATGGCTAGAAATGATCTAGCCCATATTTTCAAAGACTTGAGTGCATGTGATTGGGCGTGAATACTAACCCAAAAAACGGAACAGGAACTCTCCTGTTTTCATGCTAGCTGCATACTTCTAAAAAATATCGTAAAATTCCACCAATCGAGTATTTCTACAGAAGTTTGCAATTCCAGTTATTTATTATGAGCTCCAGATTTATTTTTTCAAACTCATTAAAGTCAGGATCCTGGGTGGGGATTTACATTGCTATATAACACTGCTTTCATGTATTTAAGTACCATAAGTACCCAAACCAGTTGTTCCAATTATAACTTTTTTGCTTCTGATACCCTGCATTCACCAGTGGGTATAAGGCGATCAAACTGAAGCTCCTCCCATCTGCTCTCCCTCATTGCTTATCAGCTTCCAGGCATCAGTATGTAGGCTTCTATTATTTTCTCCACCTGATCCCACAAATGTCACGTCATAACTGATTCCACCCCCCCCCACCCCCCACCCCCCGCTCCACCCAATCTCTGCCTCTTGCCGCTGAGTACAAAGTGAAGTAGCATGTTGGCAGACCCTTTTACATCCCTCCTGATTGGTATTAAATTGTAGCCAATCAAAATGAAAATTAGCTAGAATATAAAATGGGCCATGCATCGTTATCACTTGTTTTACATTACTGCTCAGGTCACAGTTATCTCTTTGTTCCTTTCTTTCATTTACTGTTTTCTTCGATCGTAGATTCTTTAGTCACTCACTTTTACCACCCTCTGGTTCCAGCTTCTCTCAAATTACTAGTTACTAGATTCACCATATACAAAATTCTAATAATTATATAACTTCTGAAATTCTGAGATCTTTAGGCTGTGATACCAGGAATTTCATTCCTGGATTGGGTGGATGAATTTAGGATTGCAGACCCGATAGCACAATGTAATTTTAAGGTCTTATTCAGTCAATAGAATATGCTGCATTAAAGCGAAAATACTAACATATGGAGTGATCTTTGGAATTTTTTTTCAATAAGATCTTTTCTCAATAATGAGATACTGTTTGGAAATTACATGTGTGAATACTCCCAGGGATGGCCTGCACGTCAAAATCTCCATTAGCAGCTGTTGATGCAGGCAGCAGACTCCCTGCTTTCTAAAATCTGCACACTTCCATCATCGAAAATCTGAATTGCAGAGAATATTTTGAACTTCATTCCTTGCACTGGACATTGCTGTGGTATTGGGGCTGAAATTTTTCTGTTCTGAACCTGTCAAACGTTTTTGCTTCTTTGTACATGGCGAGTGCGGTCTGGGCGGAACATCGGGTATGGAACGCAGGAAGAATTTAGTGCAGGATGGGTTAAGTAGCTCTAGCGTTTCAGAATAAATTCATTCTGTTGGCATCCCACGTCACGTAAGTTTGGATGTGGGAGGCTCTGGCTGTCTTTTTAAAAGCATATAATGACAGGAGAATCTGGAAAGAAAAGCGGAAGCTATAATTACGCGACCCTGTGACCGTCAAAAAATGATGTGAATTTGCATTTGTGATGCAGTAATCTCTGAGGTTTGGAATGTTCATACCCACACTCCCTAAGCAATTACCATTACATTGTAAAGCAGACTGTCTTATCAACTCCAGTTCTGTAGTGAACATATCTGAAGAGTAGTTCCCAGATACAAAGACTCTCATAGCTCAACAGCCAGAGCTGAAGGCTACTGAAACCATTGATAGTTTGCAATGATTATATAACGTCAGAAATGTTTGCAACGTGTATTTATTTTACAGTTTCTTTTAGTTCCATATTTTGCATCATGTTTTTGAGTCTTATCTATTTGCTCTCAATTCTGCTGAGAAAATTTAAGGGGAATATTAGGAGCAGGATTCCAGATCCTGAAGCACATCCGATACCAGCCTTTGAATAATAACACTGATATACTTTTATTTATATAGAACTTTTAATGTAAGTAAATGTGCTAAAATACATATAAGGAGAACAGATGCCAGGCTGGAGGTGAGAGTTTAGGAGGGTGGGCTAAAGTTTTAGTGGACAAGGTAGGTCCTGAGGCGATCCTTGAAAGGTGGGAGGTTTAGGGAGAGAGTTCCAAAGTTACAGCTACTGAGTGCAGTTATATGAATGGTGAGACAAAGGAAGCTGAGGTGCACCAAAGACCAATGGCAGAAGAAGCAAACATTTGAATGGGCATTTAGAAAAGTAACAAATTGTAGAGATAGTTTGGAGCAAAGTCATGGAGGGATTTAAAGACAAAGACAAAATTAGCGCCACAGATTTACTTTACAGTTTTCACAAATATGTCTTACCGTAACACTTTTGGGACAAAGCCTTTTTGTGAATGGTTTTAAAGGTTTTAGGTTTTAAAGGTGAATGGTTTTAGAAGGATGAGGGGGATCTTATAGAGACGTATAAGATAATGAAAGGGATGGATAGGATAGAGGTAGAGAGATTCTTCCCGCTTAGAAAGGATAGCAGGACTAGAGGGCACAGCCTCAAGATAAGGAGGGGTGCAGTTTAGATCGGAGTTGAGGAGGAACTTCTTCACTCAAAGGGTAGTGAATATCTGGAATTCTCTGCCCGATGAAGTGGTGGAGGCTACCTCGCTAAATATATTTAAGTCACGGGTAGATAGGTTTTTGACAGACAAGGAAATTAAGGGTTATGGGGAGGAAGCAGGAAAGTGGAACTGATCCACTTCAGATCAGGCTCGAAGGGCTAGATGGCCTACTCCTGCTCCTATTTCTTATGTTCTTAAAGTGTGAGGAAAATGTTGGGCCAGTTAAATGGCAGGTAAATAAAAGTCAGATTCAGTGTTACGGAATCAATATTTTGCAAATGGTAACACAAGATTGTTCTATTTACATTAAGAAAAACAATTGGGTCCAAACAAAACCTATTCCTGCTCATGCCTGAAGAGAGAGAAAATATATGAGTTGCACGATGAAATTCAAAAATTATTGTTGATAGATGAAAGCCATTGACAATAAATGTGTCAGGATAGTATGGCAGAAAAATATAGTTAATGGATGTGGATGTGACAAAGGACATTATAAAGCTATTGTTAATGACAGTTCATTGTATGGGTTATTAAAAAACTGTTTTTAATAAATCTACTGACGCAAGGTGGTAGAAAATTGTCGTTAATGAGTGTGATAGTACATTGTATTTGAAAACAATTATTAACAAGTGTTTCAGTGCAGAAGGTTATAAACTGACTTTTAATGAATGTACTAATGTAGATTATTACAACCAGATTGTTAACAAGAATGATCAGACAAAAAAAATGTGTGACAGAATATAATAAAGGTATGGTTAATACATAGCAAGATAATATCGCTCTACTGTGCGTATAGGCCAATCGAAAGACCCTGGATTACAATTGTCATTTCTCAGGTGCTGTATTCTAGATTAGAGCACTAAAGGGAAATATTAAGTGAAACCTGGTGGGAAATGAAGAATTTCAATGTTAAAGTTGCTTTGACTGTTTTCTCACCCTCCATTGGGAGCTTTACAGAGAGACGTTGACAGCAGCAATGTACTAGGTCACACATCTTCTCAGCTGGGAATTCTGTGCAGTGTGATGAGTCTTTTTAGAATTCAGCCTATATTTTTGTGTATTTTTTTTGCTCATCAGAGTAAGAGCTCTGTGCTTGGGAATGCAACAGTTTCCAGTTCTTAAATAATGGAACACAAAACGCTTGAGATACACGAAATGTCAGTCAAAGAGGAAGCTAGGCTCAAATTCAAGAGAGAAGCATTGTCAAGCATGCAGCCCTTATAAAAGAATGGCCACAGCAGCAGCAAAAGGATGAGAGAAAAATAAGTTAATTTTGAATTAATTCCACAGAAAGACAATGGGAAGAATTGTCCCATGTTGAAACTAAGTGCCACAGCAGGAGATGGAACATGATATGTTTCCCACTGCAATGGCTGGCAGGAAGACACGCCAAATCTCTGGCCCTGATCTCATTAATTAGGCATCTGGGTGTTTTATTGTACTTTGTGGCGGCAAAGGCCAGGATGGTTGTAGTTTGCCATCATGTTCAGATGCTATATTGAAACGACGTCACTGAATCACTGACCCAGGATTGACGAAATTAAGTGGATCTTCGGAAATTGAAGATCGACCTGCAGGAGCACTCTGAAACCAGATGGTGGATCTCCTGAGAAGGAAGATGGATCTCCAGGAGTGTTCTGAGGCTGCAAGATTCAGTGTCAGTAACAAAACACTTCCTGAAGGCAACATCTGGAACAGAGATGGATTTTCTCAAAAAAGTGAAGGTTACCACAGAATCACAGAGTCATAGAATCCTACAGTACAGAAGGAGGCCATTCAGCCCACCAAGTCTGCACAAATCACAATCCCGCCCAGGCCCTATCCCCATAAAGCCGTGTATTTACCATAGCTAGTCCCTCTGATACTAAGGGGAAAATTAGGATGGCCAATCCAACTAACCCCCACATCTTTGGACTGTGGGAGGAAACCAGAGCACCCAGAGAGTGTGACCCAAGTCGGGAATTGAACCTGGGTCCCTGGCGCTATGAGGCAGCAGCCATGCCACTGTGCCATCCACAATATGAAGCTTTTTTTGCCTCGGTTCAGCCCAAATGACAAAGAGGATGTTTGGCATATCACTGCAGATGGCCATTAAGCCATTTCTCAAAACCATGTGATTGACTTTAACTCCTTCTAGTTGGTGGAAACTGAGAGGGGGCATTTAAAATGGAGAAACAGCTTAGACATCTGATTCTGTGCAGATCGGGCCAACTGGAATTTAAAATTCCGGGGAACTTGTAGACTGGTCAAAGTCTTTAAATTGGAAGATCAGGCAATGATGATCTTATCAGTGTCTGAGTGCTCGCTTGCCAAGCACACTTGATGCACTTAGTTTGCCTCCAGGGTTCACTCTCAGAAGGTTCAAAGGTAGATTCAGAGCTTCCTGATTTAATAACCTGAAGGCAGACTTCCACCAGTTTCCCACCAATTTTGGCCAGGAAACTGGCAAGCAACATGTTAATAAGATTGTCAGTAAGATCAGCTGAGTACCCCAGGCTCCGGAGAGCTTGCTAATCCCTGGACTAAAACTATTTCTATGTTTGCATGTGAAAAACCTTAATCATTGTCCTGATGGAAAGGAGACATCACTTGAACAAAGTACAGAGTTTTCACAAGCTGGCAAGATTTCCTCAAGTCTAAGAGTACAAAAAGATAACATAAAATTTAAAGTTTATTTATTATTGTCACAAGTAGGCTTACATTAACACTGCAATGAAGTTACTGTGAAAATCCCCTGCAGAAAATGAAAACATTACAGAAGCTAACAGTAAAATACTCATTAAAAACAAATACCACTGATGAAAAATAAGTACAAGATTTTGATCACTATGTTTTAGTATCAAATATTTGCATGTCAATATAGCACAGTTTAATGAGTGGCTAAACTGACTCAACTCTATCCCAACAATATACCCAAATTTCCACTCTACAGAAACATTTGTTGCTGTACAGTGTGACAATTTCTATTTTCTGCACTAATCAGAATTCACTTGTGGGACATGGGCATCACTGGATGGTCAGCATTTATTGCCCATCCTTGTTGCCCTTGAACTGAGTGGCTTGCTGGGCCATTTTGGAGAACAGTTAAGGGCCAATCACATTGCTATGGCTCTTGGAATCGCATGTAGGCCAGACCAGGTAAAGACGGCAACTTTCCTCCCTCACAGGACATTAGCGAGCCAGATGGGCTTTTCCTGACAATCAACAATGGTTTCATGGTCATCTGCAGATTCTTAATTTCAGATATTTTTTATTGAATTCAAATTCCACCAACTGCCTTGGTGGGATTCGAACCCCGATCCCCTGAAGATTAGCTGAGTTTCTGGATTAATAGTGTGGCGATTATACCACCAGGACATTGCCTCTCCAGGAGTGAAACTGGCAATGAAGTCCCAAATTATGAGTAATTTGGTATTGTAGGTTCATACACAATAAATAATGGATTAGGATTTCTCAAGCCTATATCCATATTGGTCATTACAGCCAGCAGACAGAAGAAACTTTCATCCCATCAGTTTGGGTATAGTTTGATATTCCAAGAGTAATTGGTGCTCAAGAAGGTAGCTCATCCTCACATTTTCAAAGGAAGTTAAGGGTGGGCAACAAAAGCTGGTTTTGCCAATGATGCCGACATCCCATTCAAAAAGAGTTCAAAAAAATCTAACCACCTGCATCTTCTATTACAGAAAAGTAAAGTTTATCATTATTTTACATGTATAGGATGGTAACATTGTAACTGACATGTTGTTTACTTGAATTGTTTGTCAGAACCATTTCTATGTGAAAATTTGAACTGCAAACTGTTAGCAGATGTTTCTCAGCAGGTCTCTGCAAATGATTGATTGTCAATGCTTGAAAACAACACTGGTTAGTTTGGTATCTCATTTGCTCTACAATTCAGCAGGAAACACTCTGACAATGTAGTCATTTACTTGGACAACTGTTCTATGGGCTGATATTTCATGGTGCTATTGAAACACTATGAACCAGATTCTGAGATTGCCACCCCCCACTCGCAGCGCCCTAAATTTTGCAGGCGCAGAAGGAGTGAAAATCTAGCCCTGTGTATTGACAGTCAACTACTGTAGAGCAGAGGTCAGTAAAATTGTTATGTTTTGTATTTTTACAGGCAAACCCTCCTCCCATTATTGTGAATGCTGATTCTCTGGATTCTGGGCCTTACGTAAGTACTTTTACATTATTTTGCTAATTATATTTCACTGTGAAGGAGGTAGAGTGACTACCTCACAGACAGATTGAGAGGAAGACTTTGTTTCATAATCTTCCGTCATTGGATTGGTTTCTCTGAAGTGGCCTCTTTGTCTAACCACTGAACTATGTTAAAACTGGGTGAATATATCTGCTGCTGTACAAAGCCGCCTTATAATTGTATTGGGCTGCTTCTTGTTCCTAACTGAAGTAATTGAATCAGAAGCTGTGAATCTATTGCTGGCCTAAATCTATATTTTGTTCAATGCCTCATTTTTAATATTCCTATTACATGAATAGAAGATTTTAAACTTCTGCTCTAATCTTCAGAGAAAAAAGCACCAGAATCCATTAAGAGTAAGGAGTGCTGATCTTCCTGGGTATAAATTTTGTGGCAATGATTAAGCAGTCTGAGTAAAGATTCAGTTCAACTGATTTTGATCTGGTCAGGTTCTACAAATGATGTTCACATTCAACATCTGTGTTAGAGCTGGCTGTTCTATTGAGTTTTGTCCAATTTTAAAACTGTGTGTTATTTAATAAAGCACGTCATAAATGTGTGAGAGGTGCTTGATGAATCTCCTGATAGGTCCAGTGCAGTTGAGAATTTTAGTTACACTAATGCTTTTTGTGCATATGAGAACGTTGAGAAAATGTCTACCTATTCTGCATGTTCTTATGCAAACACGGATCATAATTCAGGTTAACAACAGGGGAAATGGGGAATCAGGTAAGTGTGTATCATTTATAGGACTACAAGTTAGTGAATAAGGATAGCCACTCATCTACTCTTGGCTCAGGAGTTGAAGAAATGGTGGTATAGTGAAAATGTTACTGGATGAGCAACCCAAAAGCCCAGACTAATGTTCCGGGGGCACAGGTTCAAATCCTACCATTGTAACTGGTGAAGTTTAATTTCAATTTGGGCTAAGCCATTTGGTCCCTTGAGCTAGAATTGAAATTTTTTTTTAAAAAGCCAGTCCGAGTAATGGTGACCATGAAACTATCATCAATTGTTGTAAAACCACTCTTGAGTATCGCTTGATAAAAGAGGCACGCTGTAGAAGTTTTTTGTCTTGCATTTGTCAGGACAGATTTGCAAGAATACCACATCTCAAAGACAGCAACAGTGTATGCTGCATGAGAAGAGGGTACTGATTGGTTGGCAAATGGACTCTGACTGGTAGAGGTGTCTACAGAGAATGAAGCAGGGAATGGTTAACTGGAAAGGTTTTGTTTAAATTCAAACTAAGCAAATTGACTCCAATGGTTCAAGGTACTGCCATGGGGAATAAACCACGAAATGTTTGTTCCCCCACCTTAATGAGCTTCAGCCTGCACTCAAGTTCACCTTTGAAATGGAGCAGCCAAATGAGATCACTTTCCTCAATGTACTAGTTGAGAAATCTACTGTCTACCAGAAACCCACCTTCACTAGTTAATGTATGCACTGGGATTCCTACAGTTTCACACACTTTTAAGATTGGCCTTATTGGCAACCTCATAAATAGCATCTAAACCACTTGCTCACCATGTGAGCTGATGCTGAAATATGGAGCATCAAAGCTATCCTGCAGGATAATGATTACCCTGATCAGATCATTGCTCGCTGTATATCATGCAAACTTATTCATGGTCCTAAGTGTCCTGAAAAATCCTCAGTCTTCCTCAGATTAATCTGGAAGGGTAAGGCATATCAAAAACTCAAGCAACAGGTAAAGCTAGCCATTTCTTGCAGCAGGTCTGCAGCAGCAACATGGATATTAAACACTAACAGGATGCTGCCATCAAGCCAAAAAGAGGTTTTGCATACCACACAAATGAATGTGATGCCAGATATGTAGGCCATATGTCCCAACACCTGGTGAATCGTAAGAAGTAGCGTATCCCTTTGGCTGCTCACAACAGGCTAAATAATGGCTGTAGTCAACACAACCATGCTTGCAAAACACAGAACAATGTGTCCAACATTAGATGTGATTCTGCAATTGGACAACACTTGCTAAACAATTTTGATCGTGTGAAACATTACACTGACAACAAGTTTAATATTATGAGTCAGTCTTGCAGTGTGGCTCAATAATGCATGCCAGATAATTACAGGGCCCTGTCCTTTGCAAACAGAAAGAATATGTCCATGCATTGTGCCTTTTTCATCTAAACAAAAGCTTGGGGGACAGGACAGCAATTCCCTGGTTCATTCCCCATGGCAACGCCTTAGCCAATCAGAATCGACTTGCCTGGCATGAATTTAAGCAAAAGCTTGGCATATAACTGTTCCCTTGTGCATTCTTCATGGCAGTGCCTCCACTTGTCAAACAATTGGCATCCTCTTCTCATGCAGTATAAATTGTCCGTTTTGAGATTTGGCATTCTTGCACATCTGCCCTGATAAGTGCAAGACAAAAATCTTCGACAGCATCTGTTTTTTTCAGCAATACTCACGTTCTGTGCTGATATCAAGGGGATACCTAAGGGATTTTCACAGTAACTTCATTGACATGTGAATGTAAGCCTACTTGTGACTAATAAAGAAATTTCAAAACTTTAAGTGAACTAAAAGCTCATGATTTGATTCACCAATGACTTTTAGGGAAATTAATCTACCATCCTTACTTGTCCTGGACTACATGTGATTCTATACAATTGTATAGATTTTAACTGCTCTAATCTGAAATTGTCTAGCAAGCAATTTGTATTGGGCAACAAATGTTGGCATTGCCAGCAACACCCACATCCCATGAAAGAATTTTTTTTTAAATATCCAGATATAGACAAATAGCACAGTGTATGATTATGTTTTTAATTGAATCCAGGGTTTTACCTTTGCAAACCGAACCATCCCATGTATTTGCCGTTCCTCGTGACATCAGTCCTAAATTTCAACCTTTTAATCTGTGGCCTTTAGCTCTCTTGCAGTTTAAAATTAAATAGTTTCCTGGATCTACCTTTCTCTATACCATTTATTTCCTTATATAACCTGATAAGTTCATCTCTCAGTACTTCCTTCAAGGCTGAAAATTTCAAGCCTCACCGACTTACAATCTAGCACAGTACTGTGGTGCTAAAGTGATTTTAACTTCATTCACTGGAAAGGAAATGCACATTTTTCACCCTGTCCAATATTACTCCCTGTAGACTCCTAGATCATTTCACTCTGTCAGTTTTCTAGCAAGAAGGTTGGGCTAAAATCATAACTGATATACCTGTCTTGTAGCTTTTCTCTGTACCAGCTACAACACTTGAATGTCTCCCTTGTGCGTCGGTTGCTGGAACTGGACACAAGGCATACATGCTGGCAACCTGTTTTGCACTCTGCATAATTGTATTTTCCACAGCAGTATAGAAGTCAGTGGCAATGCGCTTATCAGACATTTCGCATGATCATCCGAGAAGCAGTAGCGACCTGCAATTGTGGGAATCACACAATCAAACACATTTAATAAATTACCTGAACAGTGAAAGTGCAATTTCACATTAAAATTTTCTCGGGACCTCTACGATACCACCTGAGCCAGATTTTGTTTTTCATAGAGATCCTTTGCCTGCATGAAGGAAGAGCCTCATACATTGCCCAAAAAGCACTTCTGAAAATAGATGCATTGTCATTGAGGATTGCTTGAGTACAACACTGTGCTGAATTCAACCTTTTGCAGGTCCTGTTTTGTCAGGCACAGAGGGTTATAATTGGGTTGTCACTTGTTTAACCCGGATGAAAATTCCAGCTATTAATAACTGTTTGTGTAAAGAAGTGCTTATTTCATAAATCTTATCCTTTTTTTTACCAATGCATTCCTATGTCCCATTGTTGTACAGTCTTGGCTTCATTTGAAATAATATTCGTGATTAATCTTTTGTATTTCCTTTAATATCATACAGAGCTAAAATAGAAAAACTTGCATTTATATAGTGCTTTTCGTGACCACTGGATGTCTCAAAGCACTATGCAAGTCTTTTGTGAAGTGTATTCATTGTTGTAATTTAGGAAACATGACAGTCATTTGTGAAGAGCAAGTTCCCATAAATAACAACATGATAACAACCAGATATTCTTTTTGCAATGTTGATTCAGTGATAAATATTGACCAGGATACCAAGAATAAGTTCCTTGTTCTTCCTTGAAATAATGCATTTACATCCATCTGGGAAGTGGTTAGGGCTTCAGTTCAACATTTCATCTGAAAGGCACCTTTGACAGTGCAGTACTCCTTCTGTTTTGCACTAGATTGGCAAGCTTGACTCTTATGTTGAAGCCAGGGGTGGGATTTGAACTCAGAGCTTTGGAAGGAGGCAAGAATGAGCCATGGCTGACATAAGGTCGACCCCTGTACGATCCCATCTTGCTCACCTCCTTCCACTCTGAGAAAGTTAAGCTTTCCTCACAACTCATCCTTGGCACAAGACATCAATCTTGTAAGGATTCTAAGCAGCCTTTCCAGAACTTGGATGTTTCTTTTGTGCTTTGGTAATTGGAGCTGATTATTCATTCAGTATTCAAAATGCTACTGGAGCAAACCACTGTGCAATGTCAGAATGACAGCTTCCGAATTATACTTTATTTATTTGGCAATAATATTCAGCATTTTAGTTGTTTTTTTGATTGATACCATGCCCAGTGTCAGTCTTGGTGTCATGGTCACTATTCCCATGTCTGACGCAACAGATTGTGTGATCTATATGCATCCCAAAAGCCTAAGCTAATCAGGTGCTTAAGTGAGGTACTGAGGGAATTATACCCTTTTTTTTCAGATATTCAACTGAGGCTCCATCTGTCTGCTCAGGTGAATGAATATAGATCTCATAGCGCAATTTTAAACTGACTGGTACATTTACATCACAATGACAGTGATTACGGGGGCGAGTTTCCCAAAAGTGCTGATTTGGTGGGAAAACTGTTCTAGATCACAACTGTTTTTTTCAGTGCAGTTTCAGACCTGAATTTCCCCACTCTGTGCAATGCAGAGGTCATGATCCTGAATCTCATTAAAACCCAAAGGGGGTGGGGGGGGAGGGGTGAGGCTTATTCACACCAGAGTCTGACAGTTCTGGGTCTCTGCCCGTGCGCAGTAGTCCTGATGTCAGTCTCCCTGTTTGCTGGCCAGCTCAATCGCTGGCCAGCCCAGGACCCCCACAAGGCTGCCCCTCTAGCTCCCGCCAAGGCCCAATCACGGCACCCACAGCAATTCCCAGGCCCCTCCACCCCAGAGCACTCTGATGTTCAGCCCACTCCCCCAGCAGTGGTGATCCCCCCAACCCCTCACCTCAGAAGACCTCCACTCCTGCTCACCCCCCGGGTCAGACCTCCCTGCCCTGGGAGGCAGGCACCTCCCCCCCCCCCCCACTCCAACCAGGCACCACACCCAACACCCCCATCCCAACTGCTGCCCTCCCCCCAGCCCAGATCAATCCCAATGCAGAAGGCAAGGGACGCCCCACCCCCACCAATCACACACAGGCCACATGTACAATAGGTCCCACTCCCTTGGCACTGCCTGATGCCCAGTGGGCAATGCTAAGGTGCCCTCTAGGCATTGGCACTTTGCCATTTGGGCAGTGCCAGGGGACACAGGCTGGCACTGCCAGTGCCCATTCTCCCCTTCATTCCAATGGGGTCTCCCACTAGTTGCCCAAATGTGGGGAGCTACGCAAAACCCCGCCTGAATGAAGCATTCCTGACAGAGTTCGAGATGCTATCGGGGCCGGAGAATTCTGTGGGCTCAATAATGAGATTTAAAATACATTTTAAGGAGATTCAAAATACTTGCCTCTCTTCCCGTCGGTTTCCAGCGCGGTCTCAACTGTGACTGTTCTCCAGTTCTGGGAGATGCGCATGTTGTGGGTTGCAATGGGAGAATCGGGCCCTACGTTTCAAAATGAGTTCTTTAGTGAAGCAGTTGAGGATATTTGCAGGATCTGAATGGCGGTACTTAACTGTAAGTTCTTCCTTTTTTGCCAGGTCTCTCTCAACTTCTTCCCATAGAGCACTATGTACCAAGTACGTTTCATTGCAGAGCCTCATATCTGCAATGAATTTTACTGTTATAATTCTGACCATTTTCAAATTCTGTTCTTCTCTAATTCTTTGGCTGCTTCATTTCGCTCATATGCTCCCCTCTTTAATTGTTTTCACCTTTACACATTTACCACAGGAGGCAATTGTTTCTCCCTTTGGGGTTCTTTTTACTTTTTATGAGGAGATGGTTGGAGACACTATGAGGCCTAACTGATCAAGCGCCATAAGAGTAACAAAAGTCCTCATGCATCATTCTTTATAGACAAAGATGGTTACCTCAATTTTACCAACCAATATTGCTTTAAAAGGATGCACTTTCCTCACAAAGTAATGGGAGTTTTGCCAACTGTTTGCCTTGGGTCCAGAACTTAGCTGGATCAGAGGTATTCCTTTGCCAGTGTCTGTCCTTGTGCTACTAACTCCTTCCAGGCCACATCAGGAGACATCTTTGCTGAGGATCAAATTCTATTTAGTTGACCTTAGTTCCATCTTAGTTGATGGAACTCAGCTGCATATCATTTTACAGATAATATGCATTTCAAAATTGACTGGACAGCTGAACACACATCTATCTTAGTGCCACAAAAACAATTTCCCCAGTGCTGAGAACATGTTTGATGAGTTACAACACCTTTTGAAATACCAGACTTCTGGTCTGGTTCAGGATGGTCCTCCCTTGATTGTTTTGTCCTGACTAGCAAAATGTCTCCTAGCTTTGATCCTTAGATTCTTTTGATCCCTCATGCCCAGTGGATCATATTAACCATTATACTTAGCCCCTCTATATGCCAGGTAGATGTCTATGGGATTGTACTTGAGAGTGAGAGATCTCTGGAAAAGGCAATGGAAAGATGGACAGAATTTTACATTCTCTTATGGGTGAGTTTGTAATTAGGGGATTATGTAAAATTCTTAAGATGGCTTTTCTACCAGGCTCCCACTTGCCTCAATCTCTGCACAATGGTAAAGTAGGATGTGTGAATCTGTCCTCCCACCCCCACCCATCCTTTCCAAATTAAGGCCGTTAATGGCCTATTAATGACCATTTATGGGCTATTTCCTGGACAGCCTCAATGTTCAGGCTGGTAGGACTTCAGAAACAGGAGAAAGGCCGGAGCATGACCGAGGTTAGATCTGAGGAGAGAAGGGGGATGCCTTCATCATTAGCCTCTCTTCAACTTCAGAGACAACAGCTTCCCCCCAATCATCAGCACCATGAGGTTAGAAGGTCTGGGCCCCAACAAGTGCTCCCCCTCCCCAAACTCTCCTCAAACATACGCTACTCCAACATCCCCAATCACCTATGCCCACTCTCACCCTCAAGCCTGTTCTGCCATTCAAAAACGTCAAGGCTGATCTGATTTTCACCTCAATTCCACATTCGTACCAATGTCCTTTCACTGTCTTGTTTATCAAGAATCCTATCTACTTCAGCCTTAAAGATATTCAAACACTCTGTCTCAACCATCTTTTGAGGAAGACAATTCAAAAGTCTCCCAATCCTGTGCAAGAATTTTCTTTCCCTAAACTGGAATTTCCCAAAAGATGACCCAAGTGTCATAACTAGGTTCCTCATTACTAGGCTGATTCCGGAGTTGAGGGGGTTGAACTATGAGGACGGGCTGAATAAACTAGGCTTGGACTCATTAGAATTTAGAAGAATGAGGGGAGATCTCATTGAGACATATAAGATGATGAATGGGATGGATAGGATAGAGGTGGAGAGGCTCTTCCCGCTCAGAAAGGACAGTAGGACTAGAGGGCACAGCCTCAAGATAAAGGGGGGGCGGTTTAGAACGGAGTTGAGGAGGAACTTCTTCACTCAAAGGGTGGTGAATCTCTGGAATTCTCTGCCCGTTGAAGGAGGCTGCCTCGCTAAATATTTTTAAGACGCGGGTTGGTAGGTTTTTGATAGGCAAGGGGATTAAGGGTTATGGGGAGAGGGCGGGAATATGGAATCATTCATATATAATGCAGAATGCAATATTAGAGGGCTAGAAATCATTTAGTCCCATTTTTGGCTGCTGGGTCATGGTGCACTATCTCTGCCACTGTCCACAGCAAGAGGACCCAGCAGTATCATGTGTGGACCACATGATAACATCAGCCTGCTCTTCTTTACAGAAAGACTGTATCATGATGGGAAGCTATACTCGACAATATAGCTGCAAAGTAAATTATGGTAAATTGAACACGAGGGTAGAGAAAGGAATACATAGTAATGATTACAATGCTGGAGCAATGAATAATGAGAGTGGACGGGAGGAGAAATTCCATGGGTGAGTTTTCAGTTTTCAGTGGGGGCAAGCACAGGGTGGGCGCACATTGAAAATCGCAATCCTTGAGGCCAACAATGGATTTTGATGCCTCTGGAAAACGGTACAAATTTTGAAAGGTTGGGGGTGGGAGAGGGGGTGGGATCTGGAAATCCACACATCTCCTATTAACAAACTTTTGAGTTCATTGATCAGCTCATTAACAGGTCTCAGAGGAGCAATTTGAAATTTTCATCAGCACACACAGAAAAGATGCAGTATCTGGGACACTTCAGTGAACGGTCATGAACACAAAGATAAACCAGGTGATTGAGATCACCAAAAACCTGGCCTAATCCCTCCAAGCCAATACTGTAGATAAGAAAGCCCACTAATGCCTGTACTTTCTCAGAACGCTAAGGAAGGGATTTCTGCTACAATTCTCACCAATTTTTACAGATGCACCATAGAAAACATCCTATCTGGATGTACCACAGCTTGGTATGGCTCCAGCTCCAGTCAAGACCGCAAGAAACCACAAAGGGTTGTGAACATAGCCCAGTCCACCACACAAACCAGCCTCCCATTCATTGACCCTGTTGACACTTCCTGCTCCCTCAGAAAAGCAATCAGCATAATGAAGGACTCCAGGCATTCCAGACATCCTCTCTTCCAGCTTCTCTCCCACCTTTTCTTGTCGGAAAAAGATATAAACGTCTGAGTACCAACAGACTCAAGAATAGCTTCTTCCATGCTGCCTTCAGACTTTTAAATCGACCTACCTTATTTTAAGTTGATCTTTCTCTACATCCTGAATGGTATGCTTTGTATAGCATACAAGAAACAATACTTTTCACTGTATACCAATGCATGTGACAAATCAAATCAAATCAAAAGCAATGGAGGCTAATGGGTGTAATGGTGAACAAACAAGAACTGGAGAATAATGCTCAACTAATGAATGAGGATATAGAATTGCCATTGCTCATCCTGAGAAGTTTGTATTTTTTAGCAGCGAGTGGTGTGACCCTGAGAGGACATGAGGCTACTGAAATCACGTAAGCAGCAGAGGTTGTTAGAGGAAGACCAGGTGACCAAATGAGCATCAGCTGAGGGAATGGGAATGAAGGCAGGTTGCTATGATATTGGATCAAGTAGTGATAAGAACTTCAGCAAATGCATCCTGCTGGTCAGGAGAAAACCAGAGGAGCGGGCTACCCAGGAGTCATTTACTGCAGATGAAAGAGAATGAGTGCTGTACGAGGTTACAACTCTTCACAAAGCTGATCTTGGACAATGGCACTCTAGTCTACAATTACCTGATGCCTGAGGCCTCTGTGCAGTCCCCTAACTGCAGCTGTCAAGGTCAGCATGGCACTGAGTTTTTATGCTTCCAAGCCATTCCAAGTATCAGCTGAAGTTCTTGTTGGCATCTCATAATTGGCAGCTCAATGCACCACCAGGCAGCTCATGTGCTGGAGCACTTAGCTTCTTTTCAATCTTGTAAGGCCCACTAAACTTTGCCTTTAATGGTTTGCCTGATATGGCAGAATAACTATCACCTTTTCCCCAGCAAATTATGAACCTTTGCCCTCTTGTCTGTTCCTGTCTTCATCGACGACTATGATATCTTTAAGTGTTCTTCAGCTAACTGACATACTCTGATCAATCTTTCCCTGAAACCTGTCACATGATCAAGGGCTGTACTTTCTGAATTCTGACTCACTGGCTTTTCTTGAGTTCGTTTGAGTAGCCCTCTCACTTCATGACCATATATTGATTCAAAAGAATGAAACCCTGCTAAATCATTGGAAGCATCCCTAATAGCAAATAGTAAGAATGGAATCACTCTATCCCAGCTTTGTGACTATATGCCCTCATCACAGTCTTTCGAGTTTGAAGTCATCTCTCTAACATGCCTTGATATTCAGGATAATAAGCTGACAATTTAAACTGCTTTATCTCCCAGCCATTCATGACTTCCCTGAACATTTCAAACCCTGGTCCAACTGTAATTTTTTTGGTAAACCATATCTTGTAAAGAATTTGGTCAGCTCTTCTACAATCGCGTTGGCTGTGATATTTCTTAACAATATATCTTCCAGGAATCAAATGGATAGATCCGTGATTATTAGCAAGTACCGATTTCTACTTTTTTTGTCTTATACATTCAATTGGGATCCTAATAAAAGATTCCTCAAATGCTGGAGTAGGAATTAAAGGTGCAGGTTTAATTACTGCTTGGGGTTTCCCTATCACTTGACATGAATGACATGTTTGACAGAACTTGCCTACATGCAGCCCAGGCCAGTGGAATTGTTTTTATATTTTAGCCTGGAACTTCATGAGCTGTTCGCAATTTCCTTTCTGTATCCAGATGGTATTATTAACTGATGTATTACTGCCCACTTCTCATCTGCTAGAATATGAGAAGGTCTCCACTTCCTCATTAATACATTATTCTGAGAGTAATAACATTCTGGAATACGCTGTCCCTCCATCTCGGAATAAGCTGTTTGGTATAATTGCTTATTTTTGCATCTTTCTGCTATAACTCTACCAATTTCACTAAGCTAAATAACTCAACCTCATCCTCCTCAATTTTCTGTTCCTGGACAATCTTGTCAAAGATAGTCTCAGCTAATTTTTCTTCTAGACTCCTCCACCTCCTGTCTCAACTTGTGAGCCTGAGCACAGTCTGGAAACAAACCAGGATGCTCATTCTGCAACACCTCTGTTGATTGCATTTCCACAGGCAGTTCAACCACAAACATTTATGACCCAGTTATATCATTTCCTCAAGTAAATTGCAATAGGCAATTTCTCAACTATCCCTACAATCACCTACTACTTTTAAAATTTGCCCTGAGTGATGGAATTTTTTTCTTTCCATGAATTCTGCCAATTAATACTTTTTCCTGAAATACTCCCAATCAGCAAAGAGCACTAACACATAATATTAAGGGCAGACTGTCCCCCACATCCCTTTAAGTTTAGACGTAATTTCCAATTCCACCCTGTATACATGGAAATCATTTTCCTCACACATGAAATCTTTCAGTATTTCTGTAACCTGGCTTTGAACATTCCTTCTGGTAAGGTCACACCGACAGCTAATACTGGTGCTCTCTTTCCATGAGTGCAAAATTTGTCTTGCCCTAAAGCATTTACAGCATTTTTCCTAGTTCCCATTTCTGCAATAGGTCTTCCATGTACATTGACTTTGTGTGCCCGACCTGATTACAATGAAAACATTTAAACTTTCTTATATCACTTCCACCTTCCTTTCTAGCCTGAGGTGAATTTGTTTTGGGATCTCCAACTTTCTCTTCTCTTCCTTGACTAGGTGCCTTCCTTCCACATTCCCATTTTCTGTCCTTCTCAAACTTATAAGGGTGACAAAAGAAAAAGATTTTGGTCTATGGGCCAACTCATAATCATCTGCTATCTGCACTGCCTAGTGCTCTGCCTAGCTGTTTTAATCCTCTGTTCTTCCACGTGAGTTCTTAATACTGAGGAAATTGAATCTTTAAATTCTTCCAGAGCATTGCTTCTCTAAGAACTTCATTTGTTATCCCTATTTTTAAAGCCCTCATCCACCTGTCAAAATTACTTTATTTGGCTCTCTCAAAGAAAGGTTATTGGAGGCAAATGAGTTCAGCTCCGACATCACTGTAAGCATTCTTCCCCAAGATAGTAGCATAAGCTCAGCCACTGTTTCATCAGTGATTTTCCCTTCATCAAAAAGTCAGATTGTGGATATTCACTGGTCATTGCAGTGTTCAGTACAATTCACTGCTCCTTGATACTGAAGCAGTCCATGTCCAAATGCAGCAAGATCGGAACAATATCCAGGCCTGGATAATAAACAGTAAGTAATATTCAGACCACACAAGTGCCAGATAAAGACCATCTCTGACAAGAGAATCTAATGATCTCCCCTTGACATTCAACAGCAATACCATCCCTGAATATTCCACCATCAGTATCCTGTGGGTTACAATTAACCAGAAACTGAACTGGGCACACCAGATAAATGCTATGGTGACAAGAATAGGTCTGAGGCTTGGAAATCTGCAGTGAGTAACTCACCTCCTATTCAACTTCTCGAAGGCACAAATCATGAGTGTGTTGGAATATTCTCCCCTACCTGAATGAATGCAGCCCCAAAAACACTGAAGTAACTTGACACCATCCAGGACAAAACATTCACTCCCTCTACCACCAAGGCACAGTGGCAACAGTTTGTAGCATATTCAAGATGCACTGCAACAACTCACCAAGGGTTCTTTGACAGCATCTTCCAAACCATAACCTCTACTGCCCAAGAAGATACAGAGGCCGAAATTTTCTGGCCGTTCACACCAGTCTAATCTTCCAATCCCAACACCCCTGCCACAGGTTTCACAGTGGAAAGGGGTGCATTCAATAAGAAGATCAGAAGATTCTACCACTGGCCAACGCAGGTCGGTTTTGCTGCCGTGAAACACGTGGCATGTTGCACAGAAAATCCCACCTATAGGAACATAACCTTGCAAGTTGCTCTGCAAGCTGCACACCATACTGTCACTGTACCAAAATCCTCAAATTCCCTTTGTAACAGCACTGTAGGGGTACCTACACCAGATGGTCTGCCGTAGTTCAGACTAGGTGGTTTTTTTTTGTGATGTTGATCAAGGGCTAAATACTGGCCAAGACATCATGGGTAAGTGCTCTGCTCTTCAAAATCGTGCTATTTGCATCCAACCAAGTAGGCTGACAGGGTCTCGGTTTAATATCCCATCCAAAAGGTGACACATTAGACAGTGCAATGCTCTCTCGGTAATGCAGTGAATCACCCTTGATTTTTGTTTTTAACTCTTGAAGTCAAAATGAACCCAAAACTTTGTAACTTAGAAGCGAGAGTGCTACCAAGTCAGCCACAGCTGATTCTGTACTGAAGCAGTGCACATGCACTGCAAGGATTCCTCTATAGTCTTTCCCTGGCTCTGCAATGCCTCAGGAATCTCCAACATTTGGAAACTCATCTGTCTCTGATGTTCCTCGTTTATGACACCTGAAGTCCATTTTCATTCCCCAACAAAGTATCAATGCATCTGTCTTCTGTTCTCAAAAGGGGCTCTCCTCCTCTGGCTCATTGGTGATTGGAACTCACCCTTTGTTCCCCATTCAACTGAGGAGTCTGCTCTAGTGGAAAGTGCTGGCTATGTGAAATCAACCAGCAATGGGACAGTTAAATCCATGTCCTTCACATGAAGATAGACCAATAAGATGACTCTGTGCTTCACAAGCACAACTTGCCACAATGGCACCCTCACATGTCCAGTGCCGTCATCTTCATCAATGTCAGCTTGTTCATGTCAACCTCACTACTCACCCATATAAGGCCTCTCATCAGAATTGTGATCTCTCTTTTCTGGCAGGATAAGGTGGGAATGGTGTCAGAGCAACCAGCTCTCCTTCACCTATTCCAGCATCATATTGACAAGGACTATTACACTCCTCATTGATGTCCCCCTTCTTACTTATGTTTCATAAGTGAGGGGACTGACTTCTCAGTGATTTAGCTGGCCACTTTTTCTGACAATGTTAGGACCATCCTTCATCACCAGGCAATGGCTATTAGTTAACTTGGCCATGTAGGATTTAAAAGCTAAATCCAATCTGTCCTTCCTAAATTTCTGCATATACACTTTTTCCAGCAGCATATCAATCAGGAGTATCAATGCTGGCTAACATATTTATCTCCTGAATCCTGCAATATTGAGGTGGTAATTCAACATGGACTAGTACTCAAGCCTGAGATCTTTCTGGGCTGGAAAGCTCAATGGTTCAGTACAATACTCTTTACCCACTTGTTCACTTGGATATGTTCTAAACATATTTTATGGGTGCAATCTTACCACCTTGTCCTGCTGGTTGATTGGCGAGGTGAGCTGGTAAGATAGGGCGAGAGGTGAAAAATTGGGATCGTGCCCGGCTTTTTGCCCCTCATAATTTTAATGGCACTGATTTGGCAGAGAAATCAGCATTGCGCCCAGAAAAGATGCAAAACTGATTTAAATATTAATTGTTAGGGAGATTGATCAGTGGGTGCTGATCAGGGTGGTGGTGGGGGGTGGAATGCTGTAGGGGTGGCGATCGGGGGTTTGGGGGAACTCTGCTGGGGTGGTGATCATGGGGACAGGAGGAGATGTCTAGGTTGGAGTTGGGGTGGCAGAGGAGAAACCAGCACAGGGAGCGCTTGGCAGTGCGTCCTGATGTCCAGTACACTGGGAGATCAGGGCACTTGCACAATGGTGCCCCAAAAGCTCAACAGCCAGCTTCATCTGCAAGCTAAAGCTCCATGCTCCCCATTGGAAATAATCACATACTGGCACTTTTTTTTGACTAATTGCCCCAAGATTGCAGCTGAGTCTCGCTGAAAAAATCGTTATGATTGTCTCCCGTTTTCACGTTCATTTGACCCTCAGTTTTTTTCATAAAATTACGTCCTAAATGTTTGTTTGCTGTGAGGTAACTATATAAGTACTAAGTTAAGGACGGTCTTTCTTTTAGATTATGGTCCAGAAATTAAGAGGAAACTCTTAATTTGTGGAATAAATACAGTTCGTCCCTCTGCGCAAAACAGACATTTAGTAAAAAAAACAGGTTTTGGTAATGTGTTCCTTATTCTTGTCAGATCAGCCACATGTGGACAAGCATATTTCCCTGCTTCAAATTATACCTTCAAGGTTTATATATAACTGTAAGATTCAACACTGCCCTGTATTTGAAATTTTATTTGCCAAATCTCTATCACTGGACAGATTGCAAAGTATCTCCTTTGAGGAAATATTCATTCTCAGTAGCTTTTTAACAGTGCTTTTGAACTGATCAGGAAGTTCATATTACATGCAATGCTTGTTTTTAAGAAACATGATGTTAGTGAATACATAAAACTATATGCAATTCAGGATATTTGAAATAATGAATTTCCATGTTGATTTATTTCCTAGGCTAATGGAAGTGATGGAATGTACAAATATGAAGAAATAATCCTGGAGCGTGTGAGTAGTAAAGTTTGTCTGTCCATGTTATTGTGTAATTGTGTAATCCAATAGGATTATTAATAGTAGTATTTTATCCACAGGAGTTGTTTTTTTAAAACCTATCCATCTGGCAGAAATCAGGCAGATAGACAGTTAAAAATAAGAAGATCCCAGCCACTTCTGATTTTAAATGCAGGGCTTTTCAGGCAGATACAGCACCAATCCTCCTGTTTACTGGCAACTAGCTGCTCAATCTTTGCCTACCAGCAATCTCTCTGGAATCTCTTGATGCCTATTCTGGAGGGAACCATTTAAATGAGGCGAAAGGATTAAAATACTATGATAATCAGCATGTGTGTTTCACTAGCAACCCCACTCCAGTTTAAAAGCAATCCCTCAGTTTCAGTAGCCTATTTACTGATTGTTTGCATAGCATATATCCCTGTATCAGAGAATCATCCTAGACCAAGAATATCATTATATTTAATGGGAATTATGAAAGCTGATACTGTCTGGTGCAGAGCTCTGCTCTGATATATGATCAATAGCCAACTATTTTGGCCCTGGATCAGCTTAGTTCATTATTGGTTCTCCAGTAAATGAAAGCATACGAGTTTTAGGATATAGTGACCATTAATGCATGCCTCTATTGATTGATAGGAGCATATTACTGGTTCTGAGATATAATCAATATAACTCGTGAATTCACTTACCGGCCTATTGATTTTGAAAAGGGAAGCAAACCCTTTGGCCCCTCTTTCATCATGTACCCAAAGGAAAGTAATGATAGTCTAGAGGGGACAAGACCTATTGTTACATTCTTAAAGGTCAGAATTTAGCAGCAAACATGACTAAATTCTGGACTCCTCCCTCTGGTGATTAATATTCAGAGAATGTTCTCACATCTGGGTATATGCTGCAGATTTACAATTTTGTCAATGAAAATTGAAGCAGACCCCTGAGGTGGATTCACACTGCATCTTTTAAAATTGTCTAAAAGCCTTTACATCTGGAATCACTCACCTGGAGCGATTAATGGAATAATTTCCAAGATTCAGGGGAATGTTACATCTCAGAAAGGGCCGTCATGTCTTTAATACAATTACAATGGAGAGGCAGAAGCATCAGCTGTACTTATTATATTTCTCTACTGTCCTTCATATCATGACTCCCCATACACTTACAATAGTTAATTAATAATTAATTAATTAATTTCAGCACAGTTCGATATTAAATGTTACCCAGAGTGACTTCCACATCATGAGTGGACTCGTGGAGTTGTAGGCTAGAATTTTACTGCTCACCCACCATGCGAATTGGAGTGGGCAAAGGGTGGACAATGGGAAAGTCCATTGACCTCAGGCAGAATTTTATGGTTTGTAGACAAGTAAAATTCCACCCATAGAGTCATTGAAGTATACAGCAAAGAAAAGGGCCCTTTGGCCTATCGCATCTGCGCCAGCAGCCTTGGCATTGCAAGTGCACATCTAAATACTTCTTATATGTTATGGGGGTCTCTAACTCCACCATCCTTTCAGGCAGTGAATTCCAGACTGTCAGCATCCTCTGGATGAAAAAGGTTATTCTCACCCCTCTAAACCGCCTGCCTCTTACCTTAATTTATGCACCCTAGTCAATGATCCCTCCACCAAGCAGTAACGTTTCTTCCTGCCTACTCTATCTATACCGCTCATAACTTTATGCATCTGAATCATGTCCCCCCACCACCCCTCCCACCCTTTCAGTGTCTTCTGCTCCAAGGAAAAGAACTTCAGTCTATTCCATCTCTCTTCATGACTAAAATCTCTTCAGCCCAGGCAATATCCTGGTAAATCTCTGCACTCTTTCCAATGCTAACACGTCCCTCCCCTGATGTGGATTCCAGAACTGGACACAATACCTGAGCTGTGATCTAACAAATGTTTTATGCAGTTCCAGCATAATCTCCCTGCTCTTAAACTCTATGCCTTGGCTCAGAAAGGCAAGTGTACTATATGCTTTCATAGGTGCTTAATCCATCTAAGCCTGCTACCTTAAAGGATTGTACATGCACATCAAGGTCACTGTGATCCTTGGTGCTTCTCAGGGTCCCGCCGTTCATCACATATTCTCTTGCCTTGTTTGTCCTACTCAAGTGCATCCTGCATATTTATCCAGATTGAATTCCACTTGCCACTGATGAGCCCATCTGACCAGTCCATATTTAAAGACTGCTTGTAAGAAACTAATAGTTCAGCCGGCTGAAGGAAAGATGAGTGTTGAACTGAAAAGTAATGAAGCAAATTGGTTTTGAAAAATAGGTAAAAGAACATTATTATTTGAATACTGAGTGATAAACATGTACCTTCAAGTACTAGAGAAACATCATTACATATAAGACCTGAAAAATTTCAGAACTTTTTCACCAATTGCTATTTGAGCAATTAAATATTTGCATTCTTTGCAATTCTGATCATTCATTTTCCATCATGTATGTAGTACAAGTGCTTATTTATTGTGCTAGTTGTATTAAACAAGAAAGGAGGTGAAATTCAATTTCAGCTGAGCAACAAAAAGAAAAACCAGACTGGATGTATACACAACAGATGGCCAAATTCACCACTTCCTGTGTTTGCTCCCCACAGACATGTTCCAGACAGTGTATAGGCCCTTCAATCAAGCAGCAAGAAATTTCATGCATATTCAAATTCGGGGTCCATTGACATTATGCAGACCACAACTAAATTTTAACTGGCAACAGTGATTTCGACTAGGATGCTACCAGGACTTGATGGATTGAGTAATAAGAAGAGGCTAGGACTTTTTTGTTTGGGGCGTCGGAGACTGAGGGGTGATCTTCTAGAGGTCCATAAAATAATGAGGGGCACAGATCAGCTAGATAGTCAATATCTTTTCCCAAAGGTATGGGAATCTAAAACTAGAGGGCATAAGTTTAGGGTGAGAGGGGAGAGATAGAAAAGTGTCCAAAGGGGCAATTTTTTTCTAACAGAGGGTGGTGAGTGTCTAGAACAAACAGCCAGAGGAAGTAGTAGAGGTGGGTATAATTTTGTCTTTTGAAAAACATTTAGACAGTAACATGGGTAAGATGGGTATAGAGGAATATGGGCCAAATGTGGGCAATTGGGATTAGCTTAGAGGTTTAAAAGAAAAGGTGGCATGCACAAGTTGGGCCTAAGGGCCTATTTCCATGCTGTAAACCTCTATGACTCTATCTACATCCTCCTTTAATCTAAGGCTATCCTCACTATTGACCACCCCACCAATTTTCATATCATCCAAAATCTTACTGTTCAACCCTCCTAGATTCAAGTCTAAATCATTTACCTAAACCACAAACAACCAGGGCCCCAAAATTGATCCCTGCAAGACCTCACTGGACGCAGATCTTCAGTCAGGAAAACACCCTTCAACCGTCACCTTTCTCTTCCTGCCATTCAGCCAACTTTGGATCTAGTTTGTCAAATTTTCTGACAACTCTTGCCATCTCTATCAGTCTCCCATATGGGACCTTATCAAAAGCTTTGCTAAAGTCCAAGTAAACTACATCATGCTTTGGCCTCATCCAAACACATGGTCATCTCTTCAAACTATTCAGTCAGGGTGATCAGACAAGACCTCCCCTTAATAAAACCATGCTGACTGTTTTTGATTAATCTCTGCAAATTAATTTTGTTTCTCTCAGTTGCTTTCAATAGTTTCCACACCAATTAGGTGAGACTGACTGGCCTGCAGTTTCCTGGTTTATTCCTTCTTCCCTTCTTGAATAATGAGGCAGAAGTTTCCCAGGCCTTTGAAGGTGGGTTTGGGACAAAGCAAGGTTAGAAAGTCCTGAAAAATGACACTGGGTAAGGATCATGATGTCACCCTCTTCCAGATTTCCCCAGTTCAATATGGAAGCTGAGGAGGAACTCCCATGGTTCTGTCGGATAAGCAATTAACAGCTTGTTGAGGTTTCTCTGAAAACAATTATGTGGTTCTTCAGCCCTGAATCTCCTATTCCCAGCCATAAGACCTGATTGCCTACTTGTCAGCAACTCACAGCATCACTGAGACAAATGCATGTCAGGAAGTACATTTTAGTAAAACTGATAAGCTGGGAAAGCCTTAGGTCAATAAGACCTAAGCCATAGCCATTGAAAGACTGCTGTGCAAAGCACTTCTCGCAGGTGCATTTTTACTGCTTGACAGGCAATTGCTAACTTCTTGGAAGGCACTTTACCTGTCTAGCACTTCATTCACCTTCAGATGCACTTCCCTGGTGCCAGCATTCAACATAGCTTGAAAGTATCTGCTGCAATTTCACCTTTCATGTCTGATGAAGGTCAAGAGCAGAGACTACATGAGCACAACAGCTCCAGCAGCAGCAGCAACAACTCCATCAGCAGCACAAGTTGCCTTCTCGTAAGCTACATGTCCCTCTAAAAGGCAGATTGGATGACATTTCTGAGTACCAGCGTCTCAGTAAGTTCAGGCTGTCATATCAGGTTGCTTTTGACACTGTGGCCTTCTGGAACAAAACCTCCTTCCCAGTGCACTTGGAGAGCATGTATTGTCACTAGTTGACAAGGTGCCTATCACTGCTGGAGAGGAAGTACAAAAGTGTGAGTGCTTGTGTGGAGGAAGACTGTGAAGTTTGGGCGAGAGAGGCCAACAGGCTGAGGATGAGTGTGAGTTTTGGCTCCTCAGAAAGGGATATGAGATGCCTGCAGAGGTCATGAATGCAACTGTAAGATGTGTTATCCCAAAGAGTACTGTGCAGGAGAGTGCTATGCGAGTCAGAATATGGGACTTGGCACCTGAAATTGCTATTCCACCTACCTTCCATGCCCTTCCTAAATCCTCTCTGAGTTAGTATGATCACAATTCTGCTGTTGATTTCTTTGGCAATTTACTTGCACACCTGTACGTTGGAGAGGTTGTCCTCTTCCCTCCCATCCTTGGGATAGATTACCTTACTGCAGCCCCTCAGATCTGTTAGAAAGACCTCTGTGCAAGAAAAAAATACTCAAGTCTGCCATTCCTGTGGCTTCTAAAGCCTGTTGGTGAGTTTTTATGGAACATGTTGTGAACCTTATAATTAGAAATCCTTCCTTTACCAGATGGATACATCTACCTACCCTCCCTCCCTAATCTTTCAGAGAGCCTGAGGTGGGATTTTAATTGGTTTGCTTTAATAAGTAGCAACTGTTGGGCCTGGAGTCAGATTCCAAACTCAAAAATTATCCCTTCATCGTGCCAGAGATTAAGCTTATAAGATTTCACCCATAGTTTTGGAAGTATAGCTTCCTTTCTCAGATTCTCAGTGGTGAAATGCATCATTCCTAATTAAAGCATGTTATGGTTCAGGTCAGAAACTCCAAAGTGTTTTATGGAGCCCACCTGGATCATAAGTTTTGCATCTTGCATATGGCTAGGATAAGCATGATATATTTCACTTCAGGTATGATTCAAATGACCTCCAACAGATTGACATTCTGGATGGACTTACCCACATTGAAATTCCAAAGCCCCTGAATCACCCAACCTCCCTCCCTTCAGGTGAGGTGAGACAGGAGCAGTAAAGGAGCACCCACGGCTCTATCAGCACAGAATACCTGGGGTGCAGAGAAGACACCCATAAAAGAGCTGCCATAAAGGAGATGTTTAAAGGGACAAATTAAAAGGAAAAGGTTATTGGTGACTCAGACATGGGTGGGGAGAAGTACGGGGAAGACTCGGTGGGGACAAGGGAAACCCAGTTGGGGGCGTGGATAGAGAGACTCAGTTGGGGCGTGGGTGAGAGAAACCCAGTTGGGTGGTGAAGGCGAAGGAGACTCGGTGGGGAGGGCAAGGGAGGTCCATTGAGGGGGGAGGCGCCCAGTGGTAGGGAGGGATTTTGAACAAAGTGAAGGTGGGGGGAGGTGTTCAGGGGGTGTCTGACCAGGAGAGTGCTCAGACCAGGCGAGGAAAAGGGAACATACCGGGAGAGAGGATGAGTGGTGTTGGACCAGGAGAGAGTAGGACAGGGGGTCAGTCCAGGAAGAGGGTGTGGGGGGGATCAAACCAGGAAGTGGGGGGCGGGTCAGATTGGGAAAGAAGCAAGAGGGTGGTTTGAAAGGGTGGCATCAATGGGGAGGGCTGTCCAGTGACAGGTGATTGATAGGGATGGAGTGGGGTTTGATTGGGGAGGTTAGGAGTGGGGATAGTGTGGACGTTTCCCTTTGGGGGGATCATGAATGTGCAGGTTGTCTTGTGCGGAGTAAATTACCCAGCTTTTCATCATCTTAACCCTTGTGTTCCCACAAAGACCAGGCTATCAAATTCAACAGTGCCCAATTCAACTTATTTTATCATGCCTTATGCATATTCTCATAGCATACCATGTATAACAGTAGTCATGGTATTCAGCCAAAAAAAATTCAATTACGTTATCATTCTCATTCATTTTACAGTGCCTCAAATCTGTCCATCCTGTCTCCAGTCACCCTATGATACACCAGTTGGTATGGTTCCAGGGACAGGAACCAAAGTTCTAGTTATCTACAGATACTAGAAATACCTAGAAAGTAGTCAAAAGAAAATGAGGCCTCTCTCACTGCATTAAAATACTTTCACTGGAAATGCATTCTCTGGGAAAGGCCCAGGAAATCTGAGAATGACAAATTTGAATGTGATGTAAGAGGTCTGTCAGAGGCTTTTTTGTCTATTGTGTACCTGGAGAACACCTATATGGACATTTACATGAAGTATGGAGGGGAAATTGAGTTTGGCAAGACTGAGGAATCAAGTATAATGTCAAGTCCAGCTGGTTTGTTTCAAGCAATATACTCATTTCTAATATCTCTGTTTTCCTTTCCTAATCACATGTAAAACAAATCGAACTTCTATGTCTCGTTAACCTCCAGTACAAAGATGTGCGGGGTTAGGTTGATTGGCCATGCTAAGAAATTGCCCCTTAGTGTCCAGGGATGAGTAGGTTAGAGGGATTAGTGGGTATGATATGGGGGTAGGGCCTGGGTGGGATTGTGTTTGGTGCAGACCCGATGGGCCGAAGGGCCTCTTTCTGCACTGTACGGTGCTATGATTCATAACAGATTTTGAATCCATATACTTTTAAAGATATAAACTGATCTGGAATTTATTAATATCCTTGGAGTTTTTTCACATAGCCAGCATTACTTGCTTTGAATCTTGCTTGAGGCATGTTAATTTTCTAATTTCTTTTCATTTGAACAGGGGGTGTGGGCGTAATTGGCTAGGGCAACATTTGTTGCCCATCCCTAATTGTCCTTGTACTTGCTGGGTGATTTCATGGGACATTTAAAGAAATGACAGGGTGGCAGATTTCCTTCCGTAAAGGACATTTGTGAACCAGATGGTTTTTATGACAATCGACAATGGTTTCGCAATCATTGCTGAACTTTTAATTCCAGATTTTTTAAAAATTCAGTTCAAATTTCATCATTTGCCATGGTGGAATTTGAACCCACATCCTATAGCATTACCCTGATTCTCTGGAGGACAAGTCCCCTCAACTGATCAACTGAGCCAGTGGGCTGACGAATGGCAGGTGGAGTTTAATTTAGATAAATGCGAGGTGATGCAGTTTGGTAGATTGATACAGGGCAGGACTTACTCAGATAATGGTGGAGCGCTGGGGAGAGTTACAGAACAAAGAGATCTCGGGATACATGTTCATAGCTCCTTGAAAGTGGAGTCACAGGTGGACAGAGTGGTGAAGAAGGCATTCAGCATGCTTGGTTTCATTGATCAGAACATTGAATACAGGAGTTGGGACATCTTGTTGCAGTTGTACAAGATATTGGTAAGGCCACACATGGAATACTATGTGCAATTCTGGTCACCCTGTTATAGAAAGGATATTATTAAGCTATAAAGAGTGCAGAAAAGATTTACTAAGATGCTACTGGGACTTGATAGATTGAGTTATAAGGAGAGACATTCCCTTATTAGATCTTTGTACCCTTAGAGTCCACAAAAAGATTAGCCATGATCTTATTGAATGGCAGAGCAAGCTCGAAGGGCCAGATCACAGATCATAGATATCCTACTGTGCAGAAAGAGGCCATTTGGCCCATCAAGTTTGCACTGACCACAATCCCACCCAGGCCCTACGCCCATATCCCTACATATTTACTCACTAATCCTTCTAATGTATACATCTCAGAACACTAAGGGGCAGTTTAGCATGGTCAATCAACCTAACCCACACGTCTTTGGACTGTGGGAGGAAACTGGAGCACCTGGAGAAAACCCACACAGGCACGAGGAGAATATGCAAACTCCGCACAGGCAGTGACCCAAGCCAAGAATCGAACCCAGGTCACTGAAGCTATGAAGCAGCAGTGCTAACCACTGTGCTACCATGCCCAGATGGCCTAGTCCTGCTCCTAGTTCTTATGTTCTTAACCATAAGATAGAATATAGGCAATAAATTGATCAAAAGAAGTCAGATATGTCATGTGGTCTTATTGCAAATATTCCAATGGTACAAAATCTAATAAGGGAATGTTGAAATTTCTTCTGATTTCATGATTATCATATGGTTAGAGGACTGAGGAACATTGAAAGTGTATGAAGGATACACCTGGGTGATGTTTATCAAACATGCGGAATGTTCGGCGTCTCAGCCAAGAATGCATAGTGAAGTTAGGCTGAGAGCCCAGAAATCCATTAATCTGTTGAAACACCTGAGTCCAAGGGCCAATATAGCATGATTGAAAAGTGTGGCTTTGTGATCTGTGCTGCCAATTACACAAGATAAAAGGGTTTCAAACACTTGGCACTATTGATATTTTAAAGGGTCTGAATGATTGACACTTTTATTGAGCTGGAATAAATTCTTTTCAAGAAACTAGAAATTTAACAATAATATTTTAAAGCCTTTTTACACATCCTACTCCCCCCATAATGTTCATGGCTTCTGTACAGTGCACAATGGGTGAATGGGTATTCAAGTGCCATACCTTGCCATGGGAGCATGAGGGACCATAGAGGATGAGTAGGGACATGTCTTGGCATGAGGAGGACATTTTGAACTTACCTTTTAAATGGTTCCCTCATGCAGACTATAGTTCTGAACCCTCATGCAGACTACAGTTCTTTGGAAAGCTGGCTTGACTCCATGAAATTTACAGAGGACTAGAACATGTCTATCCCCGCAATGAATCTGGCCAGATCAGGAGTTCAGCATTCTGCTCGTGATATGCAACAGCCTACCCTTATAAGGCACTCCCAAATATCAGAAATCCCAGGAATGCAGTTAGAATTCCTCAAATTGGGGCTCACCCAACATTTTTAAAGGTTTCCCAAGACAACCTGTGATAATCCAATATTCTTGTTTCCTTTTCCCTTTGCAGCTCAGTTTCTCTTCTAGTTAGGATCTGCCTGACAAAATACAAGTTAAATTTAAATGTACAGATTCCCTTACAATATTGTGGTGGCACTGTACAAAACAATAAAGGTCCGCAGCTATGACAGAACGAGAGCTTATTTTTACAGAAAGTGAGTGAACAACTTCTGAGGCTGCATGTATGAAAATAATATATGAAGACGTTTAAATATAAAGAAGTACTTCTGCTGCATTGTACATAGAAGTGTCCTTGAATCAGTGGCAATCGATGAGTCAAAAGTTTGCTTCTCAAAGTCCTCTCATGCATAAGCTATTTGTCTGGTTGCAGTGTGGTTACTGGTATAAGAGTTGCAGTTTGTGTTGATTCTGTCACCCTTCACTTTAACCTGCAGTTCTTTGAAATCAATGCTGTTGCTTAGTGTAACAGCTTCAATAGTGTATCAACAGGTGCTCAGCAGATACTTGCTCAGGCACCCCTAAAACTGACCGCTGCAGAGATCACTGAAAGGGCTCAGAACAGTTTGTGAGTAGCAGAATAATAATAAATTATTATTATACTTTCTTTGTACGAAGAAAACCAAGACACTCTCATTTATATTTCTAACAAATGAAGATTGTGTAACCAGTTTAAAACATCTGTTTTTATGTATCCATTGACTTTTTCCAGAGTAGATTTTAATTAAATCATGTTTCACAGTCCCATATATCTCAAATTCAAAATTACAGAATTAAACATTTGTCAACAATGAAATCTTTTATATCTAACTCAACTTCTATGAGCTTGAGTGTTTGAGTTTGTTCCTGGCTGAGTGCAGGTTATGTGAGTACAAATGTCTCTAAATGAATGAAAGTCTGAATGTCTTCTTTGGAGTGAATCAGCAGTAATGGAAGATTAGGGTAAACAAAATCAAGGTTGATGCCTTAATGGCCCAGAATTTCTGTTGTCCAGGAATTATACCCCAGAGGTATCCCAGGAGATCCATCTGGAAATCCTCGTGAAAGGAGTTATTTGGAAGGTTAAACTTCCAATACTCAATTACCCTACACCTGGAACTATCGATAATCAGATTTAAATCAGAGACTTTGGATGGTTCGAATTCTCTCAGCAATATATTTACTCAGGAAAAGTTAGAAGGAACAAGGTCATGTCTAATTTGGGTAACAATGGTCCTAACCTCCTGATCCGCCCAACAGAACCACCCAACTACCCACCAGATCACCCACACACCCCATGACTACCTGACTATCCATTCCAAGCTCCCAATTACACTGCTAAATTTATTACTCCCTCCATCGCCCAGACTACCTCCCATCCTTCCACTCTCGACCGCTCTCCTGACCACCCAGCTACCTACCAGCTCCATCTCCTGATAACTCCTGCCCAACAACCCCCCACCCCAAGTAAGTCTTGCCCCCACTCCCAAACTATCCTCCTGATGATCCATACCTCTTAACTACCCTCTCGGCCACCCAACAACCACCTTCCACCTCTGACCACCAACCCCCTCGACTACCTGGCCCCCCCGCCCCCCGCCACAATCCAACCCACACCCAACCAGCCAATCACCCCAACCCTCCCCAACACCCGACCCGTCATCCACTTATGTTACACACTCACCTTCCCCCTGGCTTCTCAAAGTGGCTGGGAAGTTTAGAGTTACTTAGTTTATGGCAGCTAATGCTGCAAAAGGGAGATGTGGCTTGCTTCCCCCAACACTGCTGCCCTGCATTGGAAGGGCTCCATACTACTACACTGCACATTTCTCAGCAGGCCTGGTTCAGAAGACCAAGTGAGAAATATGCAGCAATTGACCTGGATAAAGAGGAGTGCAATGGCAATCCAGTGACGATTGCTACTCCATGGATGTTCTGGCTCAGTGTATCTAAAGGAAGGCTGAGGTTTCAGTAAGGTTAGAATGAAGTTCCAGCCTCACTTTTCGAGTAGTAAGGCATAGGCCTCTGTTAATTTGCAGTAGTTGGGGGTAAGCCCTGAGCCTCAATGTGCAAGCTGTCATTGAAGCCTGTTGTCTATAGTAATCAAGACTGATTTAATTTTAACTGAAGGATTGGTACATTGCAAAATAATGGATGTCTGGAGTTTTGGTTGAATCAATAATTGATGAATTCTGTCCTTACAGGGTAATTCAGGCCTGGGGTTTAGCATTGCTGGAGGAATCGACAATCCTCACGTTCCAGATGATCCTGGGATTTTTATTACCAAAATTATCCCTGGTGGGGCTGCTGCGATGGATGGACGACTTGGGTAACTAACCAGTAACTTGCAGAAAAGACACTGTTTAATAAGAGCTGCTGTACAGTAAGAAGTTGCATGTCTTCCTGTATTGAGAGATTTGCTCACTGCTGGTGACTGGCCTTCTACACCCTCCATGCTCTCACGCAGGAGGCTGTTGGTGGTTGGAGCTGGATGTGGATTGTGCAGAGCTTAGTTGTGATGTTCACTGGAGTGCTGTTGATGACCCAGTTGAAGTGCTGGGTCAATCAAATCCCTCAATCTGTCAGAACACAGAAAGCTGTGAATTCCTGATTTAATCAGATTGGAGAACATCCTTCATCAGTTTTGATAATTACTACACCGAAATTGTTTCATCTTCACTCCACATGAATTCTCATTCCCTCTATATATTCTAAAACATTAAGTTTTCTAGGAGATCATTACTCCTTAATGACCAATTTTGAGCACATGAGCAGGTTAATATTCCCAGTCTGAATTTTTGAAGTGAACCGTGCTGTTCTTGATATTCTTTTATTACTGGATTAGCCTTAGCTTTGTTTCATGAGCAATCTGACTCTGTCCCCTTGTTGCATTGCATGAACCATTAGCATTCCTTTTCATCCCATGTATATAACTGGAGAATTTGGTAGATACCCATGAACACAAACAAAGGTAATGACCTTAGACTTGCACGCTGGAAAATGAATCTGTGCCATTTGTCCCACATGGGTGTAGCTCTGCTTTTAAATATGATAAGGTTTAGCTCCAAGGACTTCAGAAATTCTGTACATTTATTTGTTTTGCCAAGTTGCTGAGGGTCTTGTTTCCAACATCTTAAAATTTGATTAATTTTTTTACCCTTTTTAAGATCACACAGTGGAAGTTTTTTTTACCTGTGCGACCTATCAAGTACTCAATAAGGACAAATGCTGTTATCTCTTAAAAGAGGGGAAACTTATTATTCCTATCCTCCTGACCCTGTGATGGGTGCCTGAAGCTTTTTAGCCCTTTTGGCCAGTAGCAAGATTGATCTTGTACAGCAGCAGTGTGGAGGCACCATACTTCAATAGAATCTGCAGAAGCATGTTATAAAGCCTTTGGTTACAGTACATGTTAACATATTGGCCTGCTTTATCATAGGATGTGAGATTCTTGCAGTTTTTCATGAAAAGCTGACAACATTATATATCTGCATACAGGAAACATATGCCTGTAGTATTAACTCCTTTTTGCATCAGAAGCATAAAGATGGTGAAAAGGAGCATGTGTCTCCTGGATTACAAGAGACAGTATTAACTTATTATCGCAAAGGGTCTTTAATCTTTTTCTGTACTTCTATTTCACATTTCATACCCTATATGATTTATGAATATCTTTTCATGCCTTCTCTCATTGGAAGGGAAGAGAAAATTAGATACATCTACACATGTATATCTTAGCATCTGTCATTGAAAAGAAAGCCCTCAAGTAAATTTATAAACATATCCATTGCAGAGTCTCATTGAACAGGACAATACATTAAAGAATAAAATACAGAAGTCAGAATGCTAGATTCACAGTACTTTTAATTTTCTGGTACTCTATCCTGTGAATGTAGCTCATGCTGAATTTGCCTCTTTAGTTTTAATTGAATTTGATCATCATGAACCTGAAACCACTGAACGTTTGGGTCATTTGTGAAACTCCTAGCATAGCTGCTTAACAGTTCACAAGCAGATGATTCTCTTTACCATTCTCTTTGTTGACATATGTCACTGAGGCCAAAAGACTACCCAGCACACGTGTGAAATCCGCCAGCCTTGTTTTTTTCAAAAGCATCATCAGAACATAAAGGAAATACAATCTCAAATGGAATATTGTGTTTAATTTTAGGTGTACATTTTAGGAAAATATATTGGCCTTGGGAAAACAATACTTGAGATAATAGAATTAATTAGCTGTGATGAGAGACTAGATAAATTCAAGTTATGTTCCCTAGAGGCGAGAAGATTAAAGGATGATCTGATTAAGTTGTTTAAAGAAATCCTCAGGAACAGACAAGCTGGATATTGACAAGTTCTTGTGTTTAGCTTGTGGTTCAAGGGCAAGGAGACATAATCATGGAAATTGAGCTAAGCTGCTTAAAAGTGATTCCAAGAAAACTTCACCTACGTGAGATTGTGAGAATGTGCCTCAGAAGGTTGTAGATATAAATTCAATAGAGCAATGTGAAAAGCTTATTTAGGATATTTATTTAGGAAATGAAAATATTACAGGATATAAAGATTTATTCAGGAATGTAAACATCTGGAACTTACAGAATCACAGAATTGCTGTGGTGCCGAAGGAGGCCATATGGCCCAGTGGTTCTCTAAATTATTGTTTAGTACCATTGTCTTGCCTTTTCCCCAATACCTTGCACATTGTTTCTATTCAATCTGTCTCATGCCCTCTTGAATGTCTCAGTTAAATCTGCCTTTAGAGTAAAAGTAAAGTCGCCACTGTCTCAGGCTGCTGTCCCCTTCGAGGAGGAGACTGACTGATGGTGATTAAACCTGAAGATCACCATACCTCAGGGGGCAAGTTTGAGAGTCAGGCCTTCATGAATAACCACATCCAGTACAGGAATTATTTTAAAAATTTTTACTCCATACTTAAAGTTACAAAGCCAATGCTCAGAATGGATGAGAAGATCCAAATCCATTCCTTGCTTGCTCCAAAAACCAAATTCAAAATCCAATTTATGGTCCCAGAAGGGAGACAAGATAAGACATTGCACCCCAAATTGGGCTTTATCCAATAATGCTTGATCTGAACCAAAAGGCTGAATTAAACCCATGCTATTGGCATCATTCTGCATCACAAATCACCATGCTGCCAACTGAGCTAAACTTCCTTGCTCTTACATTCTATGCACCTATTAATAAAGCCCATAATACTATATACCTTATTAACTGCCCACTCCACTTTCATATATACATCCCCTGCTCCTGCATCCTTTTTAGAATTTTACTCCTAATTTTAGATTGCCTCTCCTTGTTCTTCCTTGTTCATCACCTCACACTTCTCTGCATTGAACTTCATCTGCCATCTATCTGCCCATTCCATCAACACATCTATGCCCTCATATACTGTTCTCTTCGCAGTTTAAAATACTATTGACTATTACTCTCTACTTCCTATTAATCAGCCAATTTCATTTCCATGTTGCTATTGTCCCTTTTATTCCATTAGCTATAACTTTTCTCACAAGTCTGTTGTGTGGCACTGAATGAAATGTCTTCTGAAAGTCCAAGTATACCATATCAAGATCATTATTTTCATCAGCCCATTCTGTTATCTCTTCAAAAAATTCCGTCAAGTTAGTTAACCATGATTGGCCCTTTAGAAATCCATGCTGCCTCCTCCTTATCTACCCACCTTTTTCCAAATGACTATTAATGCTATCTTGAATAATTATTTCTTGAAGCTCGCCCACCATTGAAGCTTGCCCACCACTGAAACTATTGTAAAATGAAGACAGAAAATGCTGGTCAAGCTCAACAGGTCAGGCAGCATCTATGGAGAGAAACAGAGTTAATGCTTTGGATCTAAATGATCCTTCTATAGTAGATCCTTCTGGTAGGATTTAACCCCCTCCCCCATGTGGTTTATGTCTTTTGCCTTCTCCATTCCTTTGCTCTGCAAATAGTCGAATACCAAAGTTAGCAAGATGATGCTCTTAAATAACTGTTGTTTCTCAATGCTATAACCTGTAACATTTTGTTACATCTCAATGAACTTTGATTCTCTGCATTTTAATTTTCATCATCTCAACCTCACCTTTTGTATCGTCATTTGCACCCTGTGACATATTCAACACTGGTGAATAACTTCAGAATCAGGTTCTTTTCAGGATGGAAAAGGACTATTACTTACATGGCCAAAAACTGCAGCATGTGACGGTACAGAGGGACCTCGGGGTCCTTGTGCATGAGTCGCAAAACCCAGCCTGCAGGTGCAGCAGGTGGTCAGGAAGGCTAATGGGATGCTGGCCTTCATAGCGAGGGGGATTGAATATAAAAGTAGGGAGGTCTTGCTGCAGCTGTATAGGGCACTGGTGAGGCCGCAGCTGGAGTACTGTGTGCAGTTTTGGTCGCCGCACTTACGCAAGGATATTTTGGCCTTGGAGGGAGTGCAGAGGAGGTTTACTAGGCTGATACCGGAGTTGAGGGGGTTGAGCTATGAGGAGAGGCTGAATAAACTAGGCTTGTACTCGTTAGAGTTTAAAAGAATGAGGGGAGATCTCATTGAGAAATATAAGATGATGAATGGGATGGATAGGATAGAGGTGGAGAGGCTCTTCCCGCTCAGAAAGGACAGTAGGACTAGAGGGCACAGCCTCAAGATAAAGGGGAGGCGGTTTAGAACGGAGTTGAGGAGGAACTTCTTCACTCAAAGGGTGGTGAATCTCTGGAATTCTCTGCCCGTTGAAGTGGTGGAGGCTGCCTCGCTAAATATTTTTAAGACACGGGTTGATCGGTTTTTGATAGGCAAGGGGATTAAGGGTTATGGGGAGAGGGCGGGAATGTGGAACTGAGACACGACAGATCAGCCATGATCTTATTGAATGGCGGGGCAGGCTCGAAGGGCTAGATGGCCTACTCCTGCTCCTATTTCTTATGTTCTTATGAATGAAGCATGTTCACATTGTAGGAGATGTTAATTGTGCCTGTTGCTGGAAACCTCATCCTTGATTGCTATTGGTGTTTTTTTCAGAGTCAATGACTGTGTGCTACGTGTCAATGATGTGGATGTTTCAGAAGTCGTTCACAGTAAGGCAGTGGAAGCGCTGAAGGAGGCAGGACCTGTTGTTCGACTGTTAGTCCGTAGAAGACAGCCAGCCACAGAAGCTATATTAGAAGTGAATCTTTTAAAAGGACCTAAAGGTAACCTTTTAATGTCCAAGTTGATAGTGCTGATTTGATCAGTGATATTGGCACATATGCAAAAAAGAACCACCATTCCATTCCAGAATCAACCCCTGGTTGCCTTGTTGTTTAAACCTTATTTCCTTGGAGAGATGTAATAACAACTCTTGAAAAGATCAGTTGGTTTTTCTTCTTCCAAAGTCAAAGCTGTGACATTAAAGTGTTTCTTTTAAAAACATGGATATGAACAATAACTTCTGGATACACAACATTCCTTGGTGCAGTAATGCAAACAGCAGCTGGACTGTTTGTGTTTTTAATAACATAAACATTCTCAATCTCAATAACAGCACCTGCACTTCCCCTGTCTCAGTAATACACAGTGCCTGAATATTCCCCAATTCAGTAATAGAGGGCTGGGGTTTTGCTGAGGATTTTGGAGGTGGGTTTGTTTCCAGATTGCGAACCCACAACCAATGTTAAGCATATAAAACTTTCCATTTTGCCAAAGGTGATGTGCTAATTAGTGAGGGATCAGAGTTGGTGGCTGGAGTGGGAGGCAGGGGGCAAGGGTAATTAGAGTTAGTACTCCAGGGAGGTGACCACATTCTGGCCCAATTCTACAGTCATTGCTGCATCTGGCCTCTGTGCATGATTTTAAAAATGAAAAACTGAATCTTCAAATTGGCCAAGACAGATAGAGGGTTGGAACGCAGAAAAGACGAGAGAAGTGTTATTAAAATTGCATTTCTGTGGAAAAGATTTTCGTGATAACTTCCACTTTTCTCCAAACAAATAAAACTTTCTCCACACTGCCGGGCTAGTTGGAGCTGTTCAGCTTTACTCAGCTCCCAAAAGCCACCCAACTCTGCAAAAATTTCCACACCTTAGAATGAAGCTCTTAATCACCTAAATGCACTCATTAACAATGCAGGCAATTCCACTTTCATGCTCCCACCCCCAACTTCATGAACATTGATCAGGTCGAGAACAGAGGTGGGACGTTGTGACACATAATGTTGGGACCAGTTTGTTTTGTTGCCCTCCTCCATATCAATCCAAATGTGCACAGGAAAATCCAGCACACAGTTTCTGAGTTTTCTCCGTCTCTTCGATACATAGTTTCTGACTATTCCCCATCTCAATGTTACATCGTGTCTGAGTATTCCCAGTCTCAGTAATACACAGTATTAGGATATTCCCACTCTCAGTGATACACAGTTTCTAAGTATTCCCAGTCTCAGGAATATGTCATGTCTGAGTATTCTCAGTCTCATTAATACATAGTATCTGACTATTCCCAGTCGCAGTTAGACACCATGGGAGAGATTTTACAAGAAAAATTCTAAGTGTCCAACTAGCGTGAACACAGGAGAGTTTCAGATCCATTTTTCGGGTGAGTCTTTACTCCTAATTGTATGCACTTAGACAATGAAAAGATGGGCTAGAAGCAGTGGGTGATGCTCAACGCACCAGCCAGCTTGCTGTAGCAACAGAGGGAGCTATTGCGCTTGTGTAGACAGACCTCTGTGGCTGCACATGTGCAATTGCAACAGCAGAGGCTTGACAGAGAGAGAGAGACATCTATCAGGCCTTTGCTGCTACAACCAGCCTCAACCTAGCACCACTCCCCAGTTATCCCCACCGTTGCCCTCGACCTCCACAGGGGCCTCAATGGCCTCCAGTTCAACTGGCAAGGACAACATGACTGTTCTTTTTTGCTGGGGACCACGTGTTTTCCTTGCCAGAGAGAACCTCTCCCAGCAAGGTCACAAAGGCAAGTGAGCCCAGGTAATTGCATCTCGAGATCGTTAAACACATGTAAATAAAGATTTTAATAAATTTAAATAAATTATTTAGCTCCTCAGCAGAAATGGGTGGGAGGCTGAATGCTGCAGATGTCTGGTGCCAATAAGATTGCGGGAGGTGAGACATCAGGCCTGAACCTGATTTCTTAGCTCTGGTGTGATTTTACTGGCTCACCCTGCCCATCGATGGGCAGGACAAACTGGTAAAATTGCGGTCCATGTCTGCATATTCAAAATTTCAATAATCCACTATATCGTAGTATTCCCAGACTCAGTAATGCACACTGCCTCGGCTTTCGCAGACTCAGAAGCGGAGAATTCAACTGCTGTGAAATCAATGAAGTAGTTGGTCCATCTGTGCCAGTGTGAGGGCCAAACTAAATCTAGCTTCAAGCCTCACTTAAATTACAGGGACCTATGTGATGGTGCTACTCCAATCAACTACTAGTTATACATTGATAGACTGGTATCCTTTTCTGGTGATGAATATTGCCAGCTCACATTCCGAATGGTGACTTATGGGAATGCAAATAAAGGAAGCCAGCACCAAACTCTCGCCCCTTGACTGCTGAGGTTGGTGGTGAATGTGATGCATTACTCATTTCGAGCATTTGTCACCTCCTTAATGTAGCTAAGATCCCCTGTTAGAATCTTAAAGGAGATGGTGGCATACAAACTCAGAACTGGAGGGACTTCGAGGGCCTCCTATCTAGCAAGTAGCTCATCCTGTTGCAAGAGGTCTGCAGGAGTTTACAAAAGCCTGCCTGGAGAAACACGGCCTGCTCCAGCACTGTTTCTCAGTTAAACCCATCAAGGTGAATCTTGGCCTGTGGATCCACTGTATTAGATGTAGCCTCCTCTACTCAGCCTTCCACCCCGACACCATCCGCTCGCCACCCTCCCCACCACTGCCCCCAAACCCAAACCTATTCTGATTGCTTTGGTTGTTACTGAAGCTGCTGTTTCTCATCCCAGTTTAGCTACATTCAGGAGAATGGATCCCCTAATAAGTAGAGAGTCCTGACCTGAAGCATTGTTGGGCAGTAAATTATAGAAGTCGCGATCTTAAAGTTAAAAATGCTCATGACAATCCAAGCAACTAAGTATGTTGTGACCTAGTGAATTGCCATTGAAAGCCCTTTGAGACTGCTTCAAGGGCTCTGACACCAAACAAGCAGGTTTAGCTGGCAGGTCCAAGAATGGGAGGACGATATGTAAATTCAAGTTAAAATGTACTGAGGGTGAATATGATATCACTGGAGCGTGATTTCTGACCTTTCAGTTAGGATTTCACTTGCCTCAACTGGGTATCGAACAAGTAGCCTGAATCAGATAAGTTAAAATGTTGGATGCAGTAATTGTGTAGTCTAGTGATGGCCACAACCATTGGGCAGAATCTTGTCCACTTGTTCCTACTCTTCTAGCAGAGACCCATTGACTGGACAAGAATCTGATTTCCTAATGGGTGGTGTTTGCTAAAGCTCTTTATCAGAATTATGGCATTTGTATCCCACCTCCACACACCCCAACCAACCTGGCAGGTGGATGAGATGAAATGCCCATTCTGTTAAGTAGATTTCTAATTTACAGGACCAATTACAAACTTTCCGTTCTTGACTGCTGACGTTGGCAGGAATGTGATGTATTGTCTGTCTCTGGCAATTAGAGCTTTGGTCATCACCTTAATCAGCTGATGTTCCCTGTTGCCAACCTAATGGAGAAAATAGTGTACAAATTTGGAGTAGTGTGGCATGGGTTACAAGTGCTCACCAGAATTTGGATTTTTGAGGCTGCTGCACCCACAGGAATAGAGAAGAGACCTGGCAAGGCTTCTCTGCAGGTCTTTTACTCTATTCTAGAGGTCCTGCTGTGTGGTCTGAAGGGCTGCAGTGAACCCCAATGATTGAAAGAAAAGAACAACCTCTAATGAAACAGGCATGAACTGTGTGGAGCTACATACATTCATTTGTCTGTAAGTACCTCTCATCCCCATTCAAACAGCTAACACTCACTGCCTTACCCTATTGCCCTGACATCCATGTTTCACAGTGACGTTTGATAAATGGTGGCCTTCCTGCCTCTCTGTAGAAGCCTTGCCAAACTCTCAAACCTCACTGTTTTCTTTCAGGAAAGGAAAGCACACAACTTGACTAGAGGCAGAGAGATCTGAGGGGTCAGAAGGGTAGCCAGGCACTTTGTCAGCCATTAGCAATGTATGCCATCAAGTCCACTGGGAAGGAGATCTTCTTTCAGGAGTTTGTAGATGTCAGCAGTGGCCTGCCGTGATAGCTAAGCCTCCTGACGCACTAGTGCTCAGGCATATCCAGAGAGATTATCCTCGGCCTGTAGAGAGAGAGAGAGAGAGAGTCTTGACCTGAAGCATTGTTGGGTAGCAAAGTATAGAAGCTGTGATCTTAAAGTTAGAAAAACTCATGACAATCCAAGCAGCTAAGTATGTTGTGACCTAGTGAGCTGCAGCTGAAAGCCCTTTGATACTGCTTCAAGGGCTCTGACATGAAGCAAGCAGGTTCAGCTAGGGGGCAGCAGCTCCTTCCAGATGGATCTCAGTATCTATCACATTAGTGCTGTAAAGGGGCATGTGACTGAGAAGAAGGCTGCTAATCATGCTGTTGGTGTAACTATCAGTAGTGATGTGGCTTCTGTTATTATCCCTCAATGGAGGTGGAAGCTGGAACTACACAAGACACTCCTATGCCATGGTGAAATCTGGGAATAGGAAAATGCAGCTGAAGATGAATGAAGTGTCAGACAGGTGAAGACCAGACAAGAGGTTAAAAATGATCTGTCAAGCAGTAATAGCATGGTGTGAGAGAAGGAGTGCTTTGAACAACAACCACAGCTGAATTTCTTCAGTTTAATGCTCAAAGTTTTCCCAGCTTGTCAGTTTCACTGAAGAATCTCTTCTCATTGTGTAATCACTTCAGTGATGACAAGATGCAGACAAAGGATGGATTTTATCGTTTTTGCACTAAGTACCGGCTCAGATGATGTGCAGCTCACTGGCTGCATAATCAGCATTCCTCGCCAGGTAATTCAGCACTTGATGCAACAAAATGGAGGTGTGGCCCACTCCATCATGCTGGCAGGATGGGGCCATAAAAAGCAAGCAGCCCTCTTACAGACTTGGAAACCTTACCTATGGAGTCTCCAGAGGGAGCCTCTCTGGCACTGCCCCTTGGTAATTTCAAAGGGCACTGTCAGGGAGCATGCACAGTGCCAGAGTGCCACAGGCAGTACCTGGAGGCAACACCTGGGTACAGCCTGGGCATGTTCTTTTCAAACCTGCGTGCACTGGAACCTGCCTCTACCTGGCTGGGAAAATTTTGTCCTTGAATCCTTGCTGCCCATTCTGTCCCCAGTAGGTGGAGATGGGGGCTTAAAGTCTGCCAATAAAACTGGGAAATTTTGTTTAAGCGTCCTAACTTGCAATTGGACTTCGAACTAGTTCATAGCCATAACCAAATCAGTGCGTTCAGTTTCAGATGGATTAAAATCGCTGAGATTAAATTAGGAGTGAAAGAATAAAATGTTACAAAGACTGGCCTATTGACCCACTATAAGAACATTGTAGCCTGACAAAAAATAAATAAGGAAGTCATAGAAAGGAAACCACATAAAATATAAATTAAGAGGTAACTGTTGGTATGATAATCAACAGTTAACTAAGTGTTGCTTTACATTTTTGGGTGCTATAAAGCACATCTATTATCCCTATTTCAGTGGAAAGAACATGGTGGGCATACTGCCCTATCAAGTGGCAAGAATAGATATGATGTGGAGATGCTGGCGTTGGACTGGGTAAGCACAGTAAGAATTCTCACAAAACCAGGTTAAAGTCCAACAGGTTTATTTGGTAGCACAAGCCACAAGCTTTCAGAGCACTGCCCCTTCATTGGGTATGTGAGTTCTGTTCACAAACAGGGCATATAAAGACACAAACTCAATGTACAAAATAATGATTGGAATGCGAGTCTTTATAGGCAATCAAGCCTTAAAGATACAGACAATCTGAGTGGAGAGAGGGTTAAGCACAGATTAAAGAGATGTGTATTACCTCCAGTCAGGACAGTTAGTGAGATTTTGCAAGCCCAGGCAAGTAGTGGGGGTTACAGATAGTGTGACATGAACCCATAATCCTGGTTGAGGCTGTCCTCATGTGTGTGGAACTTGGCTATCAGTTTCTGCTCAGCAATTCTGCATTGTCATGTGTCGTGAAGGCCACTTTGGAGAGTAGTTAACCGAAGATCAGAGGCTGAATGCCCGTGACCGCTGAAGTGTTCCCCAACAGGAAGAGAACACTCCTGCCTGGTGATTGTCGAGCGGTACTCATTCATCCATTGTCATAGCATCTGCATGGTCTCGCCAATGTACCATACCTCGGGACATCCTTTCCTGCATCTTATCAGGTAGACAACATTAGCCAAGTTGCAAGAGTACGTACCGTGTACCTGGTGGATGGTGTTTTCACATGAGACGATGGCATCCGTGTCATGCAGACACTACGACAACAAATGAATGAACACCACTCGACAGTCAGCAGGCAGGGGTGTTCTCTTCCTGTTGGGGAACACCTCAGCAGTCACGGACATTCTCCAAGGCAGCCTTCACGGCACACAACAACACAGAATTGCTGAGCTGAAACTGATAACCAAGTTCTGCACACATAAGAATGGCCCCAACTGAGATCTTGGGTTCATGTCACATTATCTGTAACCCCCAAGACTTGCCTGGGCTTGCAAAATCTCACTAACTGTCCTGGCTGGAGACAATACACATCTCTTTGACCTGTGCTTAACTCTCTCTCCACTCACATTGTCTGTATCTTTAAAACATGATTACCTGTAAAGACTTGCATTCCAGCCATTATTTTGTAAATTGAGTTTGTGTCTTTATATGCCCTGTTTGTGAACAGAACTCCCACTCATCTGATGAAGGAGCAGTGCTCTGAAAGCTTGTGGCTTGTGCTACCAAATAAACCTGTTGGAATTTAACCTGGTGTTGTGAGACTTCTTACTAAGAATAGATATGTTAGCTATTATAAGTTAATTGGACAGGACAGTCATTTAAACTTCTGCAATAGCATTAGAGAGAGCAAGACGTGCTAATTATGTAATTTTGTTATGCAATGGAGCCTGTCATTGTCAGGTACCATACAGTATGCCTTGTGTTTAACCAGATTCATGAAAAGCATTTTCCTTCTTTTTACAGTTATCATCGGCCAGTTGTTGTGTTCATAAAGCACCGATATATCCCTAGATGGACCGACTTATATCCCTAGGTGAACAAATGGCAGTCAATAGGAGGTGTTGCCTGTGCTTGCACAATATTATACAATCAGCGTCTGAACAAATTTCAGTGATGTCCCCGGCAGGATATGCTGGAAATACTATGTGGAACAAGAACAAAAAAAGGAACAAAGAACATCCCAGCATGGGAAACAGGCCCTTCAGCCCAACGAGCCCACGCCGCCGCATCTTCCCACACCTACCCTGCCCTGTGTGTATGTGAGTGGAACCCCTAATGTAGCCAGATTCAGGGGAGAATAGTGTCAATTTGGTACACCAATCAGCCTAAGAGCACATCTTTGGGGTGTGGGAGGAAACCGGAGCGCCCGGAGGAAACCCACGCAACCACAGGGAGAATGTGCAAACTCCCACAGACACAGGCCCAAATCCATGTATCTGCACAGCTAGCAGTGATAGTCACTGAGCTGTTGTGGTGCCCATCTGCTGGTCCAGGATTAAGCACACACACCGACACGAAGTACTAGGCCACTCCCGGAACCTCCAAGAGCAGCCCACGCACGACCCACCGTGTTGCATGCCCCTCGTTTGACAACAAGGTGGACCGACCCTGTGGAATAAAAAGACAATACGTTAACACATAAAACTACATTTCCAGTGTCGTCCCGAGGCTCTGACCCTATTTAATACCCTCTACTATAATCCTCCATCCTTGCTTCGCTCATGTGTCTGTCTAAGTAAACCTTAGGCAAGTCTAACATGCCTGCCTCCACCACCCTACTCGGTAGCGCGTTCCATACCCCCACGACCCTCTGCGTGAAAAACCTTCCTCTCATATCCAAATTATACTTCTCCCCCCTCGCCCTTAGATCGTGACCTCTCGTAATTGTCCCCAATCTAGGGAAAGGCCTTCCACTGTTTACTGTATCTATTCCCTTCGGTATTTTATATACCTCTATCATATCACCCCTTAATCTCTGTCTTTCTAAGGAGAAGAGCCCCAGTTTCTCCAACCTTTCCTCGTAACTCAGTCTTTCCATGCCAGGCAACATCCTGGTAAACCTCCTCTGCACCCTCTCCAGGGTCTCCACGTCCTTCCGGTAGTAAGGTGACCAGAACTGGACGCAGTACTCCAAATGCAGTCTAACCAACGTTCTGTACAACTGAAGCATTAGACGGCAGCTGTTATACTCAATACCCCTTCCTATAAAGGCTAGCATTCCATAAGCTTTCTTCACAACCTTATCTACCTGTGTCGACACCTTCAGAGAGTTGTGCACCAGCACTCCCAGGTCCCTCTGTATCTCTATACTCTTAATCAGCCTACCTTTTATCACATAACTCCTCCCTGCGTTATTCCTTCCAAAATGCATCACCTCGCATTTGTCAGGATTAAATGCCATCTGCCATCTATCTGCCCAATATACCAACCTATCTATATCCTGCTGTGTCACCTGACAGTCCTCCTCAGTATCTGCCAATCCTACCATCTTGGTGTCATCCACAAATTTGCTACCAGCAGTCGGTGAACATACAGAGGTTGAAAACTAAAATCACATGGAATTTGGGTTGGGCTGGCTTGATGGATACAGAGCTGGCTTGGTTAAAGAAGACAGAGAGTGGAAGAGTGTTTTTCAAAATGGAAATCTGTAGCTAATAGTATTCCGCAAAGATCAGTGCTAGAACCTCTGTTATTTGTAATATATATAAATGATCTGGAGTAAAATGTGGATGGTCTGATTAGTAAGTTTGCAGATGACACAGAGATTGTTAGAGTTGTGATAGTGTCAGGGATTTTCAGAGGATACGGCAGGTATAGACTGATTGGAGACTTGGGCACAGAAATGGCAGATGGAGTTTAACCCCGACAAATGTAAGATGATGCATTTTGGAAGATCAAATTTAAGTGTGAATGATACGGTAAATGGCAGAGCCCTTAGACACATTAACATACAGAGGGATCTGGGTGTGCGGGTCCAAAGTTCCCTAAAAGTGGCAACACAGCCAGCAAGGTCGTTAAGAAAGCAAATGACATATGGGAAATAAACTTGCAGTTATATAAAACTTTGGTTAGGCTGCGTGTGGAGCATTGTGTGCAGTTCTGGTCACCACATTATCAGAAGGAAGCTTTGGAGAGAATGCAAAGAATGTTCACCAGGATGTTGCCTGGTCTCGAGAATGTTGACTATGAGGAAAGGCTGAATAAACTAGGATTGTTTTCACTGGAAAGACAGAGGCTGAAGGTAGACCTGATAGAGGTCTACAAAATTATGAGAGGCATAGACAGGGTGGATAGTCAGAGGCTTTTTCCAAGGGTGGATGTATCAATTACAAAGAGGGACAGGCTCAAGATGAGAGGGGGGAAGGTTATGGGACATATGTGGGAGAAGTTTTTCACACAGAGAGTGGTGGGTGCCTGGAACTCGCTGCTAGAGGACGTGGTGGAAGCTGCATTTAAGAGGTATCTGGATGGATACATGCAAAGGGAGGGGATAGAGACCGAGTAAGAGCAGAACTTTTTTTTTAATTAGGGCATCATGCTTGGCACAAGCTTGCAGGACCAAAGGACCTGTTCCTATTGTGTACTTTGTTCTTTGTTCTTTGTTCTTACCCTTCTGTTTTTTTTTATTACTTTTACAGCATGTGGCTAGGCCAGCATTTATTGTCCTTCTTAAACTGCTGCAGTCCCTGTGGTATAGTACATTCACAATGCTGTTAGAAAGGGACTTCCAAGGTTTTGACCCAAAGGTTTTGACCCATCAACAGTGAAGGAATGGCAATGTCAGAACAGTGAGTGACTTGAAGGGGAACCTCCAGGTGCTGCTATTCCTAGGTATCTGCTGCTCTTATCCTTCTAGGTAGTAGTGGTCATGGGTTTGGAAGGTGCTGTCTATGGAAGCTTGGTGAGTTCCTGTTGTGCATCTTGTAGATGGTACACACAGCTGTCTCTGTTCATCAGTGGTGCAGGGATAGAATGTTTATGGAAAGGGTAGCAGTTAAGGAAGCCACTTTATGCAGGATGATTTTGAGCTTCTTGAGCATTGTTGGAGCGGCACTAATCCAGGCAAGTGGAGAGTATTCCATCACAATCCTGGCTTGTGGCGGGGGTGGGGGTTGTTGTCAGGAGGTAAGATACTCACAGCAGGATTCCGAGCTTTTGACCCACTCTGGCAGCCACAGTATTCATATGGCTAGTCCAGTTCAGCTTCCTGACATGGTATTGATTCAGCGACAGTAAAGCCGTTGAAGTTCTAGCATATGTCTTCAGGACTATTGCTGGAATATTGTTAGGGGCTCATAGCCTTTGCCTTCAGCCATTCCTTGATACCACATGGAGTGAATTGAATTGGCTCTTGATTTACATCAGTGATGCTGGAGAACTTCAAGAGGAAGCCAAGATGGATCATGCCCTCAGCACTTCTGACTGAAGATTGTTATGAATGCTTCAGCCTTAACTTTTGCACTGATGGGCTGGGCTCCTCAACCTTCGAGGAGCCTCTTCCTCTAGGGAATTGTTTAACTGTCCACAACCATTCACGGCTGGATGTGGGCAAAACTGCAGAGCTCAGTTCTGATCCATTGGTTGTGTAATTGTTTAGTTCTGCCTATGACTTGATGCTTCTGCTGTTTGGCATGCAATTAGTCCTGTTTTGTAACCTAGAGGGCAATTCTCCCACAAAAAGTTCTAAGTGTCAAATTTGTGTAAAAACTGGAGTAAAGCATGCTCGTTTCTTCAGTGGGGGTTTCAAAATGACTCTCCCACACTGTGCATCACAGAGTGCACGAGTATAAATCACACTGAAAATCAGTGGGCAGGGCAGGAGAGGCCAGCAGCATAGCACTGAGCAGGCCACTGTGCATGCGCTGATCTGTCAGCGCCAAGATAAGTGCGTGTGCAGTGGCGCCTGTCTGCTGGCCTCTTGATTACTAGCCAGCTCAATCACTGGCCAGCCCTGCGACCCCCACATCTCCAGACATGCAACTCCTCCCACTACGGCCTAAATGCTGACTGCCAGACATGCCTGAGCCAGCCTCAACCTCCCCCAGCTCAGCCCACTTCGATGCCCCCCTCTACCAGCAACCCCAACCTCCTCCCCGCCCAACAGCCATGACCCCACCACCCTCTCCCCACCGCCACCCCCACAAGGCTGACCCACCTATCCCAATAACCAGCCGTGATCATTGGCCTCCCTCCCCCGCCAATCAGCCCAAATGCAGACTGACAATGGAACCCCCTACCGCCACTGACCGCTCCTCCCAGAGGCCCTACCCCTTGCCACTGCCCCATGCCTGGTGGGCAGTGCCAAGATATCCCTTGACCTTTGGCAGATTGCTCCTTGGGTAGTGCTGGAGCCCAGGCTGGCACTGCCAAGGTGGCAATGTCCAAGGACCCCCACTGCCTGATCGTCTGGAGGCCTCAATTGCCCCATCCCCTTCACTCCAGTGGGGTCGGCGTGCCAGCTCCCTGTAAGTGTGGAGCTATGCTGAATGAAGCTGGAGTGAAACACTCCTGGCGGGGAGGGAGAGGCTAGCAGGCCCGCAGATTTCAGTCCTGGGCCCGCTAATGGAATTTAAAACAGATTCAAATGAGGATTTGCTTAACTTATGGAGCTGATGTTGTCAGAAATCCCACTGCCGGAGATGCACAGAGGCCATGGTGCCCATTGGGGAGCGGGCAAAATGGCATCTGCTAGCGTCTCCCAGCCTGCTGCATTACAAAAGCAACACAGCCAGTGGGAGAATCGCCTGTCCAATTTTTAGACGTGCCTGGTGTTGCACCTGACATGTCATCCTGTACTCTTCATTGAACCAGGGTTGATCCCCTGGCTTGGTGGGGTTGCTGCGCCTGCTGCCCAGTCTGTTTTAACCCTTACACGGTGGATAAAGAACTGCGAGTAGACTTTATGTTAGTACAATAATATTTATTCGCACACAATTATTAACTGCCCACCCAATCAATAATAAGTTATCTTACAGAATACTAAAATTCAAACCCAGTACTAAACTTTGACGTAACTTTTGTGTGACTGACAAGTATTGGCCTTTATCCACGTATTGGTCTCCATAGGTCTCTGCATAGTCTGGTCCTTCAGTCTAATCTGATACTCTGGCTCTTCTTCCTTCTTTGATGTGGTGGCTCTCCTCGTGCTGGTCGTCACTGGTGATGGTCACCATTGTTGTCATTCGTCCATTGGGAGAGAGAGAAATTCTTCTGTTGTGCAGCCCCTTTTATACCTCGTTAGTTTGGCCATTGTGTTGTGTAACACTACCACCATGCTAAATGTGATGGACTTTGAACTGATCGAGTGACTCAATTCTAGCATTCATGAGGTGCTGTGGGCCACCAGCAGAAGTAGGATCCTATACAACCTTAATCTACAACCTCATAATCCTGCATAACCCCCATTTTAGCCATTGCCAATCAATCAATTAGGGCTTGGTCACCCTGATCAATAAAGTCCAATCAGATGCTGCCACATTGATCGCTGGGTATGTACCCAATGGCCATGCCATGCTGGAGGCACGCAGGCCACATATTTCCCTCCCAGATTAGGAATTAAGGCAATTCTTTGTCTGTTTGACCAGAGAGTGTCCATTGAGTTTGGGGTGGCCTATTTCCTGTGTATTCAGTCTTCTGAGCTGCAAACTGTTTATCTCTATCCAATTTCTTTTGAGGCTGCAGCCTGTTTGTTTCAGTGCTTGTCCAATTATCCCAGCGTGCTCTTGTAAACCACCATCTTAGGCGGCCCATTTGGCCACAGTGGTAACAGTAGAACGGGGGATATGCAGGATTATGAGGTTATATATTAAGGTTGTATACGACCCTAGTTCTGTTGGTGGCTCACAGCACCCATGAATGCTAGTCTTGAGTCACTCGATCAGTTCAAAATCCATCACATTTAGCACGATGTTAGTGTTACACAACACAATGGAGGGTATCCTCAATGTGAAGACAAGTTTTTTCTCCACAAAGACTGTGTTGTGGCCACTTGTACTGATACTGTTAAACCAGAATTTATAACCCATGATTCTCTCCATGATATGAACTGCCTACTTGTTTTTACCTTGCAACCTTTTTCACTTCCATGTCAGCCCATGGTAAAATAATATTAATTGTTGTTGATATTAGTGCTTCCAAAATAAGTGGTACTATAAAAACATGTGAACCTGAGATTTTAAAGTGCCTAAATATTCTATCTACCTACTGTTGCCCTTCACCTGTGCCATTTTAGTGCTGCTACAACTTCTTAACCTTACATGTTCTACCACAACATCTCGGTGTCTCCCCAGGATGCACATCAGAGGTGGAGGTGACTAACTGCCTATCACGCCCCATGGCCTGTGATGCTTTGGTGTTAGTCCTGTGGAAGCCCTGGACTTTGAGGGCTCTGGCCGGCTTCTAGGTGTCAGTGACATATCCATGGCACTCTCTTCATTCCATTGCCCCTGAGATATGCCAGTGTCAGGAATGGGGAGTTAGAAGATGTAGCCACAGCCACAGTCTCCTGCGTGGAAGCCCTGGCATGGACTCAAGCCATACTTCCTCCCTTAGGGTTCATGTACGTCCCAGGTCACTCCATGGAACGCCAGTGCTTCTGCAGTGAGCCCCAAAAGCTCCGGCATCACCTGGCCCCGCCTTCAGGACCACTTGTGTTCCTGCCGTGGTGGTTGAGCCCTCTGCGATGGCCCTCAGAGTCAGTGGCCACCTATCAATGGCAGATGCAAGTGTCCCCTGAGACTGGATGACGCTCTGCAGCTGCTCAGCCATGGCCTTCTATGACTGCGCCTTGTTCTCAAGGGCTGCTGCTGCAGTCTGGTGTGTCTCAGCGTTTTCCTGCTGAGTCTCCTGTAAGCTCTGCAGCCCCTCAGCCACGACCCTCTGTGAGTGCGCCATTTTCTTGAGGGCTGCAAACATAGCCCGCTGTGTATCAACACTGTGCTGCTGAGTTTCCTGCAATCTCTCAAATCCCTTAGCCATGGGCCGCAGAATCTCAAGAAGCCTGCTGAGGCCCTCAGCTGTGGCCTACTGTGACTCAGCCATCGCTTGGAGCCTGCCACTCATGTTAAGGATTTCCTGCCCTAGGCTTTCCATCTCGGACACCACTCTTGCAGTGTTGGCCTGGGAACCTCACAAGGCAGGTGATTGGTAATCTGCCTAAGAGATTTGGAACTCCTCCCAACAGCCTCGCCGTCAGTCCAGTGTTGATATCAGCCCCTCCTGCATTCCCTGGCTCTTTTGCTGCATTTCCAGAAGCTGAGGGAAAAGTGACCTCAGAGGCCCAACATGTTGCCTGGAGCCAGCTGAGTTGACGCCTCCAGCAGGCCCCTGCATGCCAGAGGTCTTAGACATTCCCTTATCCGCCTGATGTACTTCAGCAGATGTATTGAGCACACCAGAGAGTGTCCCAGATGTCTTGCCACTGACTTGACCTATTGATGTGAGAGTCTTTGGGATGGTGAGTTGAGAGGTGGAAGCAAAACTGGTGCCGACCTCGGAGGTTCCTTCATGCGCTTTCTCCAAAGAGCCTCCTGAGTTATCAGGCACAGGATGGGTGGGAGCAGCAGTGGGGGCCTCAATGCCAGACGGCCTAGGCGCTTTGGTGTCCCTTCTTGCAACACAGGACACAAGGATAAGTGCAAGGGAGGGTGAGGGAACTGGGCTGCATGCAACGAGATCCTCCAACAAGTGGAGGATTGGCAGCTGCTCACTTCAGTGCTCCAGCCCAACCATGCTGTCACTAATGTTCCACATGTCCTCCTCTCCACAGGCTCCAATGCCTGCTCTTCAAAATAGGTGAGGAACTGGCTCTCAGGAATACCATCCTCTGTCTTCACCCACTCCCTGTGATTATTCTTTTCCTGTGGGGACAGAAGGAGCCATGTAAAATCTGATGGTACAAGTCCTGCAGGGTTTCAGGAGTTGGCCCTCAAAGGGCAAGAGTTGTGATACTCTTGGGTGGGAGAAGGGAGGTGCTTGGGGGTCAGGGGCTGAAAGCATGCACGATGCAGGGGCTGAGGGGATATGGGAGTCATTTAAGGTGAAGATGCTAGATGAGGTAACACACTCACCCTTGCTGCTTAGATGAGGTCATTTAGTTTCTTGCGGCACTGCTTCTTGATTCTCCTGGCCAGTGCCCTGGTACTAACGCATGCTGCCACCGCCATTCAGGCTAGGGGGTAAGGGGGTCAGTAATGTTGTGGGGGAAGGGGTGTCCAACGCCTGTGAGGGGGAGGGGGAATCTCTGTCTGGCCTGGGGGGTTCTGTTAGCAGAGTTGTTTTTTCCGCTTGTCTTGCACATGCGCTGTTTGTGGCTCCAATCTCAGCTGCTGCCTGTCTGGTGATTTAGGCCCCAGCCACTGCCTCTAGCAGTTAGAAACAGTCTAGCCCATTTTTTCAAAGACTGAGGGCATAAAATTGGATGTGAAAACTCACTCAAAAAATGGATCAGCAACTCTCCCATTTTCACACTAACTGGACACTTGGAAAAAATCTCGTAAAACTCTGCCCATAACCCATGTAATGGTGAGACCCTAGGGAAGTTTGTAATAGCTTTGAAAGCTCATTGCCACAGATAAGTAAATAAGTTTGATCTCCGAAGAGAATGAACTTCTCACTCATTAGGGGTAATTTTTATTTCACCCTTTTTATCAGTGAGTGGTGAAATAACAACATGTATTTTTTCAGTTACTTTTGACTTGCTGTTAGAAACTTAGCTGATGCAGTTTCAAGTGAGTCTCCTTTTAGACCTTCACTATTCATGCCTAAAGCAGGTAGAGGCTCTCACTGATATATTTAAATTGTAATCTGCCATTATATTTATGGGTCCAATGCAATTTTGGTCTTCCATTCTATTAGGCATGAACTGCATGTACTCTGCATGAGTCTAAAGTTGTCAAACTCAATGTTGAAACCTATGACCTTCCTCCTCCATCTTAAACCCTTTATTTTAATATCCTTTCCATTTATTGTCTCAATTCGAAATGCCTCCCTCTTGCCCTTACCCCCATGCCAGGCCATCTGCCTTCATTCCTAAGGTTGCTGCATCTTGTTGCAGTCTCTGCCAGCTACAGGTTCATATCCAACGTGTTTTCCCTTTCATTAGGTCTGATGAAGAGTCAAATGGACACAAAACGTTAACTCTGATTATTCCCTCAACAGATGCTGCCAGATCTGCTGAATTTTTCAACTGTTCTCTGTTCCAGAATTCTGACATGCTCTTTATGCTTAAAGCCCATATAAGTAGGCACTTCGCATTCATCAGAACCTGACTATTGCTTTTGAATTGCAGTGTCACAATGAAATAACATTGTTTCTCATACTCTATCTCAGGCCTAGGGTTCAGCATTGCTGGAGGAATTGGAAATCAGCACATTCCTGGAGATAACAGTATCTATATTACCAAAATCATTGAAGGCGGTGCTGCCCAGAAAGATGGTAGATTGCAAACAGGGGATCGGCTGCTTGCTGTAAGCATTCTTTTACATTTATACACTTCAATCTGTTTAGTTACCTTGCTGTTTTTGAATGTGAAGCTAAAATGTATTTATAATAAATTGCAAATGAACAAAACAAATTCAGAGGAAATGCCTGCGTTTAAGTGTGCAGTTACTCAACAAGTTCAGTTAAATAACTAACTGGGAAGTGTTTGATATTATGTATCTAGACTTTCAAAAGGTATTTGGTAAAATACCACAGGATAGACTTGTTAGTAAAACTAAAGCCAATTTGATTAAAGGGAGCAGTATGAATCTGACATTGGCTACAGAATAAAAAGCAGCAACTCATGATGGGTAGCTGTTTTTATTTTAAACTGAAGGAAACAAGAGTGGTTTCCCACATAGGTTGATTTTAGAACATGTGCTCTTTTTGACATACATTAATGATCTTGGACAGGGCATAATTTCACAGTTTGCAGATAACACAAAACTCTGAAATGTATTCAACAGTGCGGGAAATCGTAGGAGACTTCAGAAGGGCATAGACAGATTGGTGAAATGGGAAGATATGTGGCAGATTAAGCTTAATGTGGGGAAGTATAGAGTAATGCATTTGAGGAGGAAGAATAAGAAGAGGCACTATGAACTAAATGATGCAATTTTAATGGGAATTCAGGGACAGCGAGCCTGGGGTTTTACATACTCAAATGTTTGAAGGTGCCAAGACAAGTTGACCCTTTTTTTAAAAATGCATCTTTGGCTTTATGAATATAGCAGAAACAAGGAAGTTATACCAAACCTTTATAAATCACTGATTAGCCCTCAGCTGGAACTTTGTGCTCAGTTCTGTGCAGCACTGCTTAGGATGATGATGAGCGGGCAGGAGAGATTTATTATCGTGATGCCACAGAGAAGAGGGACTTCAATTACTTGAAGAAACTGGAGAAGGTGGGATTGTCCTCTTTAGAGAAGAGAAGATTTAAAGGGATTTTAATAAAGATGTCCATAATTTTATGGGATTTTTAATCAAATTCACAGGCAGAAATCATTTCCACTGCCAGGAGAATCAATAACCAAAGGACACAGATAAATTGGGGAAAGAAACAGGGGAAATGACAATTTATTTTATTTGGCGAGGTGTTATAATCTGGAGTACATTGTCTAGAAGGGTGGTGGAAATAGATTCAATAATAACTTCTTAAAAAATGGAATGAGATAAATACTTAAAATTGAAGGAATTGTTAAACTGTGAGGAAAGAGCTGGGGAGTGGGGCTATATTTTTAAACAGCCTTTCCAGGCATTTTGGACTGAATGCCTGTGTAAATATGAAAGCTTTGCTGTTTGTTCTGGACAGGTCAATAATATCAGTCTGCAGGAGGTACGGCATGAAGAAGCAGTGGCTGCTCTCAAGAACACTTCGGATATGGTTTATTTGAAAGTTGCTAAACCTGGTGGCAGCCACCTCAATGACGTATATGCGCCTCCTGACTATGCAAGCAGTAAGTATTTACAATCTGCCAATTGTACAATGTTACCTTACTGGCAATATTATTATTATGAGGAATTAAAATTTGTGCAGAACAGGATTTGCATGGTAATTCTGTGAACAATGATTCAGTGGTTTCAGTTTATTCCTATTTTGAAATTGAGGCATACTGACCAAGAAAATTCCAATTTGGAATGCAAGTGTGTACTTGGCTCGTTCATCTCAGCTGCTGTACGGAACAGGCACGAGAATTATTTTCATCACCCTGAGTTAATGGGAAAGATAAGTGAAACTGAGTTCATCTCAATTGCCAGTGGCCCCAACAGTCAATACTGTCACTTATCTGATCTCCACACGCAGTCTCTATAATTTGCCATCATAAGTAAGAAGTCAGCTCATGGGATTAAAATGAGACCTAGGTATTAAAATACTCTATTGGAGTACAGGTGAGCATCTATTTCACATTGCTGTCAAACAGTCCAAAGCAAGACCAAATTTAACATCAGGCTCAGAGATTGTGCCTTGTTGCCACTACCACAAAACTTCATAACTTTATCCATGACCCACCTAGGCATTTTCTGCCGCTTGGCCCTATACACAGCATGTTGTACCCCTTGTTCTCACACACTCCAGCCACAGACTACAGCCAGATGTATTCCCCAACCTGACATACTTTTCATTCTAACTTGCTCCACATCTAATATAATTCTGCCTGATTTACTGCTTGGTTTGGACCACATACTAAGCTGGCCTGACATATCCACAGCCTATGGATCTTACTGTGATCAGTCTGGAACCTCGTAATTCTCCTCTTGGCAGGAAATGTTTGTTCTTTACAAGACAACAATTAAGTTTATGTCAGGAGATAATGAGGATAAACCCATTTCCAAGTCCTCAAGAAACAACATTTTAATGTTCCAATATATGGTAGTACTGGGCATCTTAGAAAAGTTATATTTATTCTGGCTAGTATGTAGCATTTCAATTTGAGAAGCTTCTCCAAAACTCATTGTATTTATCATCTTGATGCAGCATTTTCTGCCCTGACTGATAATCACGTGAACTCTGGAATGGGTTACATGAGTGGAGTTGAGAATAAGCCCTCGTATCCACTACCAGCAATCACTTCAGGGCGATATTCTCCAGTCCCTCGGCACGTGATGGGAGACGAAGACTTCACAAGGTCGGTTTCTGCTGGTACATTGCAACAGAATACTGAGCTGTAACTTTGGGATGGCAAAAGTTGTACATGTCAGTTATAAAATCTCCTGAGCTGAATGTGTATGGGAGGTTTTAATTGTTTGGCAGCTCTCACAGTGGACAAAATCTATTGTCGACCTCGGAAGAAATGAGGAGCTTGGACAATGGGAACTAAATGGAAGTTATTTATTTACATTACAGCTTTTTACACATGATATCACATAAAAGACTGATTCTCAAGATTGAAATAAATAAATGGGATGAAGTGGACAACTCAGCTAAATCAAAGGAAACAGGATAGTTGCTGCACTTGGATTATTAGCATGGAAATTGATTAGCAGGTTTTTTTCAGAGTTCGGCACTTAACGAACCGATCCATTAAATTTGGTGACTGGCTGATAGGGGACCATGATGTGGAGATGCCAGCGTTGGACTGGGGTGAACACAATGAGAAGTCTCACAACACCAGGTTTAAATCCAATCAGTTTATTTGATAGTAATCCCACAAGCTTTCGGACACACCTGACGAAGGAACACCGTTTCCGAAAGCTTGTGGGATTACTATCAGATAAACTGGTTGGATTTAAACCTGGTGTTGTGAGACTTCTGACAGGTGACAGCCAGGTTATTGGTGGAATAACAGTGGTTGGAGGATGAATGCTGTCATGTGAAGAGAGGGGTGTTTTACTGTGCCACTGCCTTTCCCCCAAGACAGCTCCTCAACAATTCTAGCAATGCGTTGGAAAATAGATTTCTGGACTGCTAAGGAATGCTGCAAGCCTCTTGTGTCTACAGTAATCTGAATTTACACGACTTCTGTCTCGGCTTCCTTTGCAACACTCAAACATTGAGCAGCTTTTATTTGAGCTGTAGTGGGAGTTGAGACAACAGTCTTCAGATGCTGTGTCATGGTTGGGTCCACAAATGCGCTGATGGAGTTGGCCACCACTTCCATGTTGCTTCAAGGTCTGTGCAAAGCCATGTGTATGGATAATGTTAGACTCCTCCATGCTCCTTAACAATGACAACTGGCTTTCTAGCATGCCTGCCAATGCACCAAGCATTTCAGGGTGAATAGACACCAGACTTTTTCTGTAGACCACACCATTGAATACCTTGTCCAAGTCCTCTGCTAAGACATTGCCCTCTGGCAAGCTGGCATTTGCTCTTTTGACACATTCTGGCTACAGATCACTTTTGCCCATTGTCTCATTTTGTAAAAGTTGCATTTCTACCTTTAAAGTACACTTTGTGTGGAATTTTACGATCTCGCTGGGGCGAGGCTCGTAAAACCCTGCCTAATGCCAATGGAGAATTATGTTCTATGTGCAAATTCTGGCCATTGTGTCAGCATCTGAGAAGGTTGCTGACTGAGTCTGAGCAAGTGACAGTGTTTCAACATCAATCTCTTTTTCTTCCATTTCTTGCACCTTCACCACTGTCTGGCCAGTTCTTGAGTATCTAAAAGAAGAAAAACACAAATATAAAGTTGCAGGGAGTGGAAAGGGGAAAAGCAAGGAATGCATGCTTAGAACACTTGCAGTTAGTAAGTCAGACAGGAGCAGAGACCTGCAAAATATTTGCAATGAAATTTGTATCGTTATTGCAACAGTGCTTCTTTAAGTCTGTATGGCATGTCATTCCATCCTTCCCATGTTATTTCTATTATGCAATACCGATTCTATTAATCCCATGTATCATTCCTATTCCATCCTTCATCCTACTCTATCTTCCTACACCATCCCCATTTCCCATTCCACACCTCCTTGCCATTCTGTTCATCCCCTCCTACTTTTTCCATGCTATTCAGCCCTCATGCCTCCCCCTGAATCCCATGCATTCCATTTTTGTTGTCCATTCTCACTCTCTCTCCCCCCTGCCCATTCTCCAAAGCTGACCCCACTAACTTTCTCCCATGCCTTCCCCACCCTCCCTGAACTAATAACTGAGAACACGGAGCAGTGGGAGTCTGTGGGGGTGGTGCAGGAGCTTAGAAAATGAGGTCAGAAAACAGTGAGATCACCAGGCTCCATCCACCAATTCAACCCTTGTGGACAGATGAAAACTATTATTATTGTAGGCAGTGGGATGAAGGGGAAATGTATGTGACAAGAAGTATTAAGTCTGAGCGTAGCATAATCTCCAGCTGCTCTGCCATTGATCACGGGCTCATGCATGGCCACCACAATGATGATGAACATTGTTTCTTCTATCAGAGTGAAGACCTGCAATTGTGTCTGTCCCCCACCCATTCGCACCTGCCACCTGTAATTGACTGATACCTGCTCTTGCAAGAAAGAGGGAAATGTGTCACTGAGTGTGTTGCAGTGTTGCTGCAATGGTGCAGCCTTTCACGGAGGAATAGTTGGCAATGTGTGCAAACTGTGAGATGTGGGTGTGAGATTTGTAGTAATGCCAAGTGTGGGAGGGTGAGGTGAAACTACAAATGTGAAATGTGAGTCATGGATAAGAGAAATTGTTGGGAGGTGTGTGAAGGGGTGGTGAATTGAGAATGTGTGGGGCTAGTGATATTTTTGATGAGATCATAGAATCATAGAAACACTACAGTGCAGAAGGAGGCCATTCAGCCCATCAAGTCTGCTCCAACCATAATCCCACTCAAGCCCTATTCCCCTAACTCCTCATATTTACCCTGCTAATCCCCTGACACTAGGGTCAATTTAGTATAGCCAATCCACCTAACCCGCACATCTCTGGAGTGTGGGAGGAAACCGCAGGGCCCGGAGGAAACTCATGCAGACATGGGGAGAACGTGCAAACTCCACACAGACAGTGACCGAAGCCGGGATTTGAACCCAGGCCCCTGGAGTTGTGAGGCAGCAGTGCTAACCACTGTGCCACCCTGAGAGAAATTGATGGGAGGTATGTGACAGGGTGGTGGTGAATTGAGAGTGTGTGGTGCTAGTGATACTGTTGATGAGATATGGCATTTGAAAATGCAATCATTGACGTTGACTACTCATTATACTTCTTGCGGCATACATTCAGGTACTTGGATATACACTGCAATAACCACAATAATTAGGTGGGATTAGCCCCCCCAAAAATTCTAAGTGTTGCATAAAAACTGGAGTAAATCAGGACTTTCAAAATGAACCTCCCACACTCTGTGCACTGCAGAGAACTCTTGCGTGAATCACAATGAAAATCTGAGGACGGGGCCAATTCCCGCTGGAGAGGTCAGTAGCATTGCGCTGAGCAGGCCACTGTGCATGTGCCAATCTGTCACACTGGAGATCGGAGTATGCGCAGTAGCCCTGCACTGCTGGCCAGCCCTGCAACTCCCCATCACTGGCCCCTTGGAGCAGTGCAGCAGGGTAAGAGAATTGCCTCTATATCTATTCTGATTGTGCTTTTATATCTCTCTGGAGGTCCTTCTGATCTTCTGTGGATGGAGACCCTCTTTACTCTGTCCACATTTTGCACCAAGTCCATCTGTGTTGCAGAAGAGGCTGTCTGCCACGATGTGCCATTCTTCTGTCTTTAGCAGGTCAAATTCATTTTTAGAATATTTTCTAGCATCTATTCCAGTCAGTCAAAATGCATTTCCCTTTGTGACATGAAGACTGACCAGCAGTGCATTGCTACTGCGCATTCTCCAATCTCTGCTATGACAGATTGGCACAAGCACAGTGGCCTGCTCAGCACTATGCTACCAGCCTCTCCAGCAGGAATAGGCCCTGCCCCCAGATTTTCATCATGATTCACGCTAGGGCTCTCTGCAGTGCACAGAGTGTGGGAGATTCATTTTGAAACTCCCGCTGAAAAGAACAGCAGGATTCACTCCAGTTTTTATGTAAACTCGACACAGAATTTTTTGGGGCTAATCCCATCCAATTATTGTGGTTATTTCAGTATATATCCAAGAACCTGAATGCATGCCGCAAGAAGTATAATGAGTCGTCAAAGTCAGTGACTGCATTTTCAAATGGCATATCTCACCAACAATATGTCAGCTAATTTAAACTCACAATTTACATCCCCTTCTCAAAGGTGTGTATTCTCTCAACAGTGCACTTAGCACTGGTTGCACTCCCCAGTCTTGTAAATGACCAAGTCGAACAGAATTCTTATTAATCACACATCACAATCCTGCATTTATTTTCACATATTATCAAATTTTGCAACCTGAATATTTTTGGAGGCCTATAGCCCTATTCACACCTGTTGGAGGTAGTTAAAATTAACCCTGGTCATCATATGTGTATGTGATGATATTTTTCTGTATCCTGATATTTTTCTGTCTCTATTTCTGCTGTCGTACTTGAATAGTTTTAATCGCTGGATCAGTGCATTTGGGCACTGTTATCGCGTGCTGTGGTATTGAATTTAACCCGCCTGTAGGTGGAGTGACTGATTATGCAGCAGCCAATTATATTGTAAAAGTTACAATCAAGGAGTTCAGGGTGGGGACTGAAAACCGGAGCTATCATGGCTCAAGATATTCAACACCGAGTGACTGAGTGAGTATTGGGATATTCTATGATAGACTTCAGAACAATGATAAATTACATGGTGCTTAGACATGTAGTAAAGATGAAGTACACTTACTCTGAGAACTGCTCATTTGCACCTTTAAGAAAGTACTTCCTGGTCGTGCAGCAAGCTGCAAGTCCCTGAGCGTCTTGGATTGTTCCCTGTACAGAAAGCAGTAAAGCACAAAGCCGACATGTCATTCATTTTTATTTAGCACAACTTTCCCACAGGCCCTGTGTGTCAGATACAATTGCACTGTGCGGCATTTAAACTTCTAGAGGCTGAGACGCAAATTGAGGAAGTGCATTATAGGTTGAAACTTGTTGATTTAATCCTGCAGAACTTGAAAGTCTGCATTTGCAGTACTTCATGGAATTTCAGGTACCCAATCTTGAAAATCACATCGGTGCATAGTTGAATGCCCAAAAAAATGGCCAGAAAGTGCACAATTTAAAACCATAAATTGAGAAGAGGGATTATTAGAAATCCCAACATTGTGCCTCAGCACTTCACTGAAACTTAGATAAGGTAGCTTTTTCAAGGCTCTGCACCAACAGTGGGGCCTTGGACACAGCCAGGAAATATTGGAAGATTGCTGCCACTTTGGTTATTCTTTCCTGTTTTATTGTTACACCCATGTCATTTTTAATATCCACTAGCCGTATATGAAATTTACTCCAAGGTGGCCAAATCGAGTCCAGATTTGGGACACAAATCCTCAAACTCCTGATTCTGAAGCAAGAGCATTATGACTGGAATTAAGTTAGCAGCATGCAGAGAGATGACAGTTGCTTTAAAGAGAGATCCATTAGTGAGATAGAACAACTTCCTATTCAGTACTACTATTGGAAACTAGGGCAGGGTGTTGGGGCTGGGAACACTGGCCAGCAGGTGGCATATTTGAAAGAGGTCCACCCCACAGACAGAACCACAGCCGGCGGACTACACACGCTCACAGTGGGACTTCCATCCCTCCGTGGCAAGGAAGTCCCCCACTCTCGAGAATGGTCAGCAGCTCTAGCAGCCCTGGCAGTGTGGACATTTCCAGCTCTGCAAGAGGAGCAGGAAGGGGAATGATGGCTGCCAGAGACAGGCAAGCCCTGGACTTTTAGGGCAGAAAGGGACCTGGGAGCCCACATAGGGGAAGAGGGGGACTGGAGTTATGGAGGGCAGCTGGTAAGGAACAACATGGGATGTGACATCTTGGATTATGCCCCCGTTGTGCACTGGGCACCCCTCTGCTGAATGATGTGTCCCTTCTTCCTTCTATTTTTCAGCTTGCCAACTTGCTCAATCCCACCTTTCAAACCATGCTCATATGTTGGGGCATGGGTAGCATAACATCCCAGTCAACTGGTTTGGCAAAAAGCTCAGTTAACCTTCAATTATTTATTTAAATATGGCAGGCAGGCTGCCAATCTTATTGCCCACCCACTGTCTTGTATGGGGACAGTTTTGGGGCAGGTGGGAATGTCATGGGGTGGGCCTTTGTAATTTACATCCCCCCCCCACCCCAGCCAAAGACATGCCCAGGGAAAGAGGAGGGGGTGGAACATCAAATTCATCCCCTAGTTAGCGTTATACCAGTCCTCAGAAACACACCAGTTGTGTCATCATGAGAGCGTTTAATACTTAAATTTAGAGTGTCCTGTGAAGAGGAGATGTTCTCAATGATTTTTAACACGTTTCATTCTGAGGAGTCCTACGGAGTTGGTGTCAATGCTGAGTTAATGGCCTGTGGCTTATAAAAAACCCATGGTAAGGTCATAGAATTACCTGTAATTGCATCCTATGGTCATCGTTCTTACAATTTTAACATAGGAATCCCAGGCTTGTTAATGTACAGTGACTTGTAAATTATTCAATGCCTCGTAAATACAAATAGAATGTTGCTTCCTGTTAGCCTTAGCAGTCACAAATTCAGGTGTGATTCAGATTGGTAAGGAAAGCGCATTGGTGCTTATTGCCCTTTACCTTGGCTTGGAATAATATGGCAGATAATCCATCAAGTTTAGGCACTGTGTATAATAATTGAATATAATCCCTGAAAATAGTCCAAATTCTCTGATGATTCAAAATGTTTTGAATTTGTTTTCTGTAATAGTACATCATAGAATTTACACAACAGAAAAATGCCATTTGGCCTGACTGCTCCTTGCTGGTTTTTATGTTTTACACGAGTCTCTTCCCTTCCTAATTCATCTAACCCTATGAACGGATGCCTTTATTTCTTTCTCTATTGTGTACTCATCTAGTTTTTTTTCCTTAAGCATTTCTATGCTAGTTGCCTCAGCTAATCAATATAGTAGCAAGTTCCACATTTTAACAATATTCTAGGCAAAGAGAGCTACTGGCATACAAGAATCTTTCTTGCTTAGTTTCTCCATTCTGGACTCCTCAATTCATTCTGATGCACAGTGCCAGGAGTTCTATGGCGAGGACTGAGAGGAAGCCCTGTTTAGTTTCTTGATGGAAAGAAAATTCAGGTGCTGGACATAATCCAATAACTTGTGCCCTGAATTCTTCCTCCAACAAGGATAATGATTGTGCCTAATGTGAATGTGGGCTGTTAACACAGCATTTTAATCTATCTCCTTAAATAGATCAAGGGAAGCCATCTTCTCAAATCTTGGGAGGAAATGCATCTCCACCCAGTGAAATATATTTTCTGAGTTCAGCATGCCAGCGTATATTTTCGTTTTTTTTACAAGGATGTATCACATTTAAAATCACCAGATCTGTTTTGTCTACCTGGAAAAGACAAGGGTTAACCCATTGGGTGGAACTTGATACAGGAAGAGTGAGCAGTGAACAAGGCCAGGAGAAATGTACCAATGTCAAGTTCCTGATGTCAGGAGGAAAGTATCAAATTATCCTGGTGGTGGAGAGGGAGTGAGATGGTGATACCAGTGTCATACAATGGGGATTTTTGCATGTGATGAATACTTATTAAACCACAACTGTCAGTAATTCAAAGCTACCTTTGCAATTAAGTTGGAGGTGCAAAAGTGCACTTCCCTTTCCTGACTGGTAACAGTCTGTGGTGAGCAGGTAAAACAATCCTGAAGCTGAAATGTGAGCTAATTGGAACTGCCTGTGACCGCTTGACAATTTTGTTGGAAGAGTGAGGAGAGGAAACCAAGAAGCATCACATGGGAGGTCAAGGGTCGTTGGATGGAGGTCAAAGATCACTTAGGGGAGTACAGGTGTCACTGCAGGGCTGGTCATGGTTATTGAAGGAAGAACCAGGATGGGTTCTGGAAATACCTGGGTGAGCTTGAGCACAACAAGGGTGAACCCTGGGTCCTGGAACATGGAAGAGGCTGTTCTTGCACACTTGCAGACTTTGGTGAAGGTCAGGTCAGCATACTGAGCTCTGGAGTTCCTCCAGTTCTTTCAGCATTGTCCTAGACTGAACCATCTTCAGCTGCTTTATCAATGACCTTCCATTCATATTATGTCAGAAGTTGGGCTGTTCACTGATAACTGTACAATGTTCAACACTATTTGTGATTCCTCAGATACTGAAGCAATTCATGTCCAAATGCAGTAAGACCAGGACCAAATCCCGGCTTGGGCTGACAGGTAGCAAATAATATTCTTGTCACATAAATGGTAGCACAAGCTTTCAGAGTGCCACTGCTTCGTCATCTGATGAAGAAGCAACGCTGTCCAAAAGCTTGTGCTACCAAATAAACCCATTGGACTTTAACCTGGTGTTGTTAGAGACAGCTGTGTTTAATTGTCAACTTAAAACCTATATTCTGTTGCAGCACAATTTCAGTATTAATAAGGCATTCATGGCTGCAGGCAATGGCAACAGTCTCTGAATCACATTGAGTGGATTCAGTCCCCAGAGTTCCAGAGAAGTGTTGAAAGTATTGGGTTGTAAATAGTTGTGCTGTAAAATGTTCGTTTATTTGCAAGATGAAAGAGGCTTGGGCTTTGAACAATAGGTTATTTGCATTTCTGCCTAGGTACAAAGTACATGTGATTTACCATATTTACTCAAGCTATTCTTGAGTCAGTTGATTTGTGACTTCAGACTTCAGTGTCTTTTTCCTGACGGAAGAAATTGGAAGAGAGAATGTCCGGAGTGCATGGAGTGCTTAATTATGCTGGCTACTTTGCCAAGACAGCGGGAAGTGCAGACAGAACCAATGGATGAGTGGCCGGTTTGCATGATGGATTGGGCTACATTCATGACCTTTTGTAGTTTCTTGCTGTCTCACATATAGACACAACATACACACTTACACTCTCCCATGCACTGTCTCGCACACAACACCATCTCATTCACACTCACACAACATGTGTACATTCACACTCTCACACACATCCAGTTTCACACACACACACCTACACTTTCTCACACACTCACACACATCTACACTCACAATCTTTCTCACACTCACTCACACATTCATACTCACACAGATACAGTTGCACACACACACTAACACTCTCTCATGCATTCGCACACACATGGGGATGATAACAGAGGAAACCATTCTAAAGATCTTTTTACAGGTTTTCCTGGAATATCACTAAACATCACAGACAATATTTTTAACTTTCCCGGATTTGGAAGTGGGGAAGAAGCTAGATGTCAAAAAATGATTGTGGTTCACCACATCCCAGTTCCATGGATTGAAAAGACCAAATTAGCAGAGAGTTAAAATGACGCTGGAACAGTTGGCTAGCTTGGTCTAGAGGGAGATCTAAGATTGAAGGTTACCAGGCTAAAAGAAAACAAAAACAGGAATAAACCGCCAGGAGCCAAGAATCACTTTGGACTGATTCTTGGAAAATTGAATGTCTATGTAAGGTATAGATTGCACTAAGTAAAAGGAGGGAAGATTTGATTTATTATTGTAACATGTATTAGCATACAGAGAAATGTATTATCTCTTGTGCACCTTACAGACAAAGCATACCATTCATAAAGAAGGAAATGAGACTACAGAAAGTTGTGTTACAGTCATAGCTAGGGCGTAGAAAAGGTCAACTTAATGAAAGGTAAGTCCATTCAAAAGTCTGATGGCAGTAGGGAAGAAGGTATTCTTGAGTTAGTTGATATGTGACTTCAGACTTTAGTGTCTTTTTCCTGACGGAAGAAGTTGGAAGAGAGAATGTCCGGAGTGCATGGAGTGCTTAATTATGCTGGCTATTTTGCCAAGACAGCAGGAAGTGCAGACAGAATCAATGGATGAGTGGCCAGTTTGCATGATGGATCGGGCTACATTCATGACCTTTTGTAGTTGTCTTGAGCAGAATAGGAGCCATACCAAGCTGTGATACAACCAGGAAAAATGCTTTCTATGGTGCATGTGTAAAAGTTGGTCGGAATTGTAGCCGACATGCCAAATTTCCTTAGTCTTCTGAGAAAGTAGAGGTGTCAGTGGGCTTTCTTAACTATAGTGTCGGCATGGGGGACCAGAACAGGTGGGACAAGGAAGTAGCAACTAAATATCACTGTTGCAGAAACATAGAAAATAGGAGCAGGAGTAGGTCATTTGGTCCTTTTGAGCCTGCTGTACCATTTGTTATGACCGTGGCTTATCATCCAATTTAGTAACCTGTTCCCGCTTTCCCCCCATACCCTTTGATCTCTTTACTCAAAGAACTATATCTAACTTCTTCTGCCTCCTGTACTTTATGTTGAAGTTGCAACATAACATAACATAACAGCACCTGAACTGATGTTAGTAAGGCAAAAAAAACTTGGTTTTGTAAAATTAGCAGAATATTTGTAAGGTACGAGGTTGCTTGAGATTGAGGCTGGAACTTTCTGGCTGTGCACATCAGCAGGATCTTCATGCCACTCCTGGTGGCGTGGAGTGGAGTTAATGAAAAACTCCATTGACAGCCGCGGGACCAGAAGATCCAGCCACCAGCCAATGGCGGGCCACCTTATGCCATAGGGAAGCCAGAGAATCCCACTCTGAAAGTCTTTGACTGCCAGCTGAAACTTGCTGGTTGAGATTCAAAAATCAAATAACTTCTCTTTCTTGAGAGAGTTGGGAGAAAATGAACTTTGATAATTATTATGCTGTTTCTCATTGTGATGTGTCAAATCCTGATAGGTTTGGATGAAGGAAGATGTAACTTTCTGAACTCATGAAGCTGGAATATCATTGGCATGTATGGCAGGACCTAGAGGATTCTGAAAAACAGAGAAAGTAAAAACCCTTAGCATCTTCATTTATTAATTTGCTATATGATGCTGTATCTAACTCTTCATAGTTGCCTGGAACTAGGATGTTTATTGTTCTACCTATACTTTGAGTATAGCTGATACAACAGTTCTGTGTATTTGGTGTGAAAGGATGTATTTAAATGTATTTAAAAATGCTTCTCCCACTCATTTCCCTGTTCATTTTGTTAGCTTTGGTACACAAGAGGAAATTTTCATTACCCAATAACAAGAAACCCCTTTTGTTTCCTTTAGTTTCTCGGCCAACTAATAAAAGTTCTTTTCATATTCTCCATTCAGTGCTTCCTTTGTTAAAATTATAACCTTTTGATTTGTTTTACAGGCTTCATGAGTTTGCAACCCTCTATGACTTGATCGAAGTGAGGTATTTTTATAGCCACAGGCACACCATGGTGGTTTTCCAATGTACAATGGAGAAGGGCATGATCCCTGGTTCTGAACTGTACAGAAGATGAGCTGCACTTATAAGAAAATAGGAATCCTAAAGGGAGAAGGAGGGCACAGTTTAAGACACTGGTGTTAAAGGCGAAGGAGCAGGTTACCTTAAACTGTAATTGGGACTGTAATTGGTCATTGTTCAATGTTACAGTTTGTGACTTAAATAGGTTCCCAAGAAGTAGTTTTTAAACTATGAATTATGTAAAGTGCTTCAGAGGAACCAAAATGCATCATTTTAAACTTTTCAGTATAGCATAGACCTGGATGTCCCTCCCTAAAAATGCACTGCCAATTTTGTGCTTTGGGCATTTGAATTTCCCTCTCTGACTTTCATTATTGAATGAACTTGTCAGAGCTGTTTGTGAGTTGTCAGTCATTTGGGAGTTGTGGTAGTTTTTGGTTTGAAGTTGTTGTCAGCTTTTGCAAGTTCTCCAGGTTAGCATTTATGTAACAGAAATATATTGTATTATTTGAAATCATACCCAATGTTAGCTGAAACGACACAGTATTGTATTAGCAGCATACTGCAGCTGATATTCCAGCCAATCCTATTGCTCAAGTTCAAGTTCACACCATCTTATATCATTTAGCAATCAGATTAGTTCATAGTAGTAGTTTCCTTTTAAAAAAATAAATCTTAAGTGTTCTCTACCATTATTTCTGCAGCCTTTCTTACATTCTGCATTTTTTTTCTCAATTTCACTCTGTACTATGCAGAGCCATTTCTACTTTTCCATGATGCATCATTGTCATTTGGTTAACTAATCCTTTGCCAATCCAATATATTGGAGCTCTTTCAAAGGAAAGGCTGGATTGACAACTAGCTGTTGGAAGATACAGGCTTTGTGTAGCAACCCTCGACCTGTAACAAGGATTAGGATATGATACAATGAAGCCCCAGTTGCCTGGAACAAGTTGGCACTATGCTATGTATTTTCCAAACCAAGTGGTCAGAAAATTCCTGCATGTAATAAAACACAGTCTTTGACGGGGTTTTCGGTACATAATTCACCAATGGCCAATTAGGCACAAGTGCACGAGAAGAACAAGAAAGGATAACAGTATCATTCCCGAGAAAAATTGCAGTTAGTGCCAAGGAAGCAGCCTTTGAAACAATCTACATTGATGCTTTCTTTCTCAGCGCTTCTGCATTGGGACAGTTGTTAACTGGAATCATGTTCCTTCTATCTGCCTGTCCAGTATTGCCCTGAATCTTAATTATCACTAATTAAAGAACATGCATAATTTTTTAATTAGACCCAATGTTTAAAGGGTATTAAGGTGCAAATCCATGTGTCCTTCATAAATATTTCTCTGCCTTTGGTGGAATGTATGTTTTGAACTGATATGTGAAAAGATTTTGATATCTAAAACATTATACCTAATATTATGGAAATCGATGTCACCAGTTGAATGAATGAGATGAATATATTACGTGCATGTATGCAGCTATGATCTGTGTCAAGAGCTTTCCTCAAGCATATGGGCCCTATTTTATCTCAGGCTTTGGTCCTGAGAGAAAAGGGATTCATTGTTTGAAATGACACTTGTTACTTGTGGGGAAACAGAAACTTGCCTTCCCCACTTCAATAATCTCTCTCTCTTCCAATACTTTGCCCTAAAAGAGAGTGCTGGTGACCATGGGCTTCTGTGTTGATCCATGACAAGGAACTTCAGTGGTTTACTGGTTGCCTTCTGTAGATGGTTCACCAGGACAACTACCACCTGCCATATAATAATAGGCTTTGAAAATCAACCTGTTTGGCCTAATTATGAATGTACCTTTTGCAGTCATCAGGTCCTCGGGTGGGACTGTAATCTGAAGGTTTTGGCTCCAAGGCAGATACGGTCCCCCATTACACCCCAAGATCTTGCCTCCATAATATTTAGCAAAAGAAAGTGCATCAATTTCCTGAGATATTGCTGCGACAATTTCTGAAATTTCACTAACATTTGTGCTTAGTATTGCCAGTCGTCCCTGATTGTCCAAGAGTCTTACAGAATAGAAACTTGATCACTATGGTAATGTTTCCAGCAATCTGTGAAACTTTGGGCAGCACGGTAGCACAGTGGTTAGCACCGCTGCTTCACAGCTTGCAGGTGCAGCAGGTGGTCAGGAAGGCGAATGGGATGCTGGCCTTCATAGCGAGGGGGATTGAATATAAAAGTAGGGAGGCCTTGCTGCAGCTGTATAGGGCATTGGTGAGGCCGCAACTGGAGTACTGTGTGCATTTTTGGGCGCCGCACCTGCGCAAAGATATTTTGGCCTTGGAGGGAGTGCAGAGGAGGTTTACTAGGCTGATACCGGAGTTGAGGGGGTTGAGCTATGAGGAGAGGCTGAATAAACTGGGCTTGTACTCGTTAGAGTTTAGAAGAATGAGAGGAGATCTCATTGAGACGTATAAGATGATGAATGGGATGGATAGGATAGAGGTGGAAAGACTCTTCCCGCTCAAAAAAGACAATAGGACTAGGGGGCACAGCCTCAAGATAAAAGGGGGGCGGTTTAAAACGGAGTTGAGGAGGAACTTCTTCACTCAAAGGGTGGTGAATCTCTGGAATTCTCTGCCCGTTGAAGTGGTGGAGGCTGCCTCGCTAAATATTTTTAAGACGCGGGTTGATGGGTTTTTGATAGGAGAGGGGATTAAGGGTTATGGGGAGAGGGCGGGAAAGTGGAACTGAGCAGCGACAGATCAGCCATGATCTTATTGAATGGCGGGGCAGGCTCGAAGGGCTGGATGGCCAACTCCTGCTCCTATTTCTTATGTTCTTATGTTCTTATGTCCTGAGTTCGATTCCCTGCACAAGTCATTGTCTGTGTGGAGTTTGCACGTTCTCCTTGTGCCTGCGTGGGTTTCCTCTGGGTACTCCGGTTTCCTCCCACAGTCCAAAGATGTGCAGGTTAGGTTGATTGGCCATGCTAAGAAATTGTCCCTTAGTGTCCAGGGATGCGTAGGTTAGAGGGATTAGTGGGTATAATATGTAGGGATATGGGGGTAGGGCCTGGGTGGGATCGTGTTCGGTGCAGGCTTGATGGGCCAAAAGGCCTCTTTCTGCACTGTAGGGTTCTATGATTCTATCTGCAATCTGTTCAATATAAATCACGCTTGAGAGAAGCCAGAATGTAAATTGAAATCCTTCCAGCTTTGCACCTTCACCTGGAACCTATTTCTATCATTCCCAAGACTTTGGATGTAGCTATATGTCTTAGGTTCCCAGCCTTCCTTACCTGCCACATTAAATAAAATAGACTGCAATTTCTTGGTAGCTGTTCCAGTTTCGTTACAAAGCCCGATCCAGCTGCATTCATGCAAAGTTAATGCAGCAGATGAAGCGGGACCGGTTAGTCACCAGGATATTCCTATTCAGCTGTGTTTAGAAGTTCTGCATGCAAATTCTGCAACTTCTAAACAAAATTACTAACAAAAGTCCATCTTTATTGTCCTCTGATGCTGTTCATAGATTCTGTATTGTTCATTCTTCTTGTTAATGAAAACTCTGTGGTACCAAGCAAATGTCACCTTGGCCCTACCCTCTTCTTTCTTAAAAGTTGGAAAATGTCCAAAATTGATTTATACAACATATTTCACAGCAGCAATATAAAAGATGAAGATGCATGGTCAAATTAATTGAGTTACAGTATCTAGTGGTGACATTTTCCTAGAAATCGGCAAGGGCTGATGGCGGGTGGGAGAAGCAGCGATGGCAATTTCTCACGTTTTATAGTGTGGCACTTAGTGCCAAAAAACTTTCAGCCACGGGTTCCCAGCCATATTGCCTCACTTCACTGCAATCACCAGGGCACTATATTTAAAGGCTGCCTCAACAGTCACCAAACACACTTCATAGTTCGCTGGGAAGTGACAGCTGTAAAAAAATCCACCCTCAAGTTTTTGGATGCCTCCCTGGAGAGACTCCTGGATGCAATTGAGGCCCATAGTGACGTCCGGTACCCATTCTCAAAAAGAAAAACAGTCATCAAGACCACCAACTCAACGTGGGAGGTGGTGGCAGTGGTCATGAGTGACAATATCCTGAACAAGAGGATAGCCATCCAGTACAGGAAGAGGATGAATGATCTCTGTTCTGCCAGGGTAGATCACTCAGCTCATGCACTCAAACGTCCATCACACATCCATAGGGATCTCCTTCACTCTCCAGCTCAAAGGACATCACCGCTCACTCTCCCACATACATCTTCATTTACCCTGCGGGTTATGTCCTCATGACCTTGTTGGTCCTACTCACCATCCACACATGCTAGACATCCTTATCAACTGCTCTGTGTACATCCTGCTTACACTCCTTCTGTAGTCATGCAGGAAATGTTGGCACACAACAAAAACGAGAGATCACAGATCGGCAGGGATGCCAGAACTGAAGGTCCTCACAGGCATTGAGGACAGAGCCATCCTGCTGGTCAGGGAGGACGTCAGCTGTCCCTGTGTGGATGGTGAGGTCAGTGGCGATAACCCAAGTGAGAATCCAGAACTGCATCATCCATCAGATAACAATGCTGTGGTCATCTCTCCTGTTTCCAAAGGCCATAAGGCATAGGAACAGGCCACTCGGCCCATCAAGTCTGTTCTGCCATTCAATCATGGCTGATATTTTTCTCATCCCCATTTTCCTGCCTTTTCCCCATAACCCCTGATCCCTTATTAATGGCCCCCATGAAGACCCCTGCTATGCACTAATGAATTCTCCTTTCTGTCACAGGCTCATCTGGGAAGCAGGTAAGGGAGTCCAGAACTTAACTCCAGTCCTGAGAGCAGTGCAGAAGAGGAATTCACAAACCCCGAAATCAAAGACCCACCACAGCGCTCACTCACACCCTCCACCAGTACAGGTTACACACCTCAATATGATCTAGGTTTACAGCAGCGTTGGAGGTCACAATCTATTGAGCACATAACACTTCCAGGACCACAGCAGGCAGATGCAGGGATGTCCCAGGTTTCTGGCACTTGGAGGATTGCTGAAGGCCAGGAATCTGCTGAGACTCAGTCAGGTGACTTGACTGTGGACCTGGTTATGCCTTAGTTGCTGGAGCAATGGGATGAACGCAGCTAGGTTGATGGCCACTGTGGAGACCTTGGTGCAAGATCTTTGTCCTCCACTGATGCAGGACATTCATTCCATGGTGCAGGCACTCAGTGCCAAATCCAATGGACTGTGAGGTTTCTTGGGCTGACGCCAGCAGTCCCTCTATCCCAACGTGGAAGCCCGGGGCCCTCTGGCATCCACAGGGAAGAGGATCAGCTGGTACACACTCTTGGGCCATTCACCAAGTGACACCCAGGCATGTCCCACCCATCTGAGTCCTCTCTTCCTGTGACCACTTCAGCTCCAGTTCCACAGGGGAGGAAGGTGCACTGCTGTACAGCAGGACCCAAAAGCAGGCCAGGATTCTCAAGGTCTCAGCCGTCCAGAGGATGCCCACCAAGGTCATCACAAACAACAGGCTGTGTCAATCAGCAAGCTGTCTCCACCTCCGCTGTGAATGTTAGAGAAGAGTCAAAACATAGCAGCAGGGTTAGAAAGGTTAAGAAGCTCTAGCTGCACACTGTGGGCATGGGTGTTAATTCACCTTTGCAAATAAACTCTCATTAATTGCACCTTTTCTATTGGCTCCTTGTTCTGATGAGCTGTCTTCCTGAAATTTTGAAGTGAAAACCTGATCCCCGCACAAGACAAAGATGCTCAGTCCACAGCTTCCTCTGTATTTTGTGCAAACCTCCCTGCACATTGACAAAATCCTTTACAGTGACTGAACACATCAGTGCTGCCTGTAACTTGCAGGGAATGAGGATGTCTTCCACAACTTGCAGGACTATTATCATTCATTCCAATCATTGTCCATGTTTCCTGTCTGCCCCTTTGAGATGTGGCCACCCAACTCATCCACTTCTGCCTTCAGTGTCACTGTTCCTCAAGGGTGCTACTGATGAAGGATGCCGAAAGATCAGAAGAGGTGAAATTTTCCCTGCTGCATCACTATGTTATGACCCTTGTCATTAACAGTGAGCAAACTTCCACCACACAGGTAGAAGTCAGACATTCATAGAGGTCCCAGGAGGATCTATGCACTGTCCCTACTGCAAGTCATCATTCTCCTTCAGTGTAGAAACTATGGGCAACTGCTGTGTCCCCATGACCAGAGCCTGATCACAAAGGATGTGAGCTGCCATCTGTCAGACAGGAGAGCAATGCTCTTGGAAGCCATGTGAAGATAATGGGATATCCTCACTGGATCTCCTTATCATCTTACATGAATCTAGCAGCAGTGAATGCTTCTGAACTTGTTTGCAATGTTTGGACATCATTGCCTCACTGTCAACATTCTCTCCCTTGAGGACCTCCTCATCCTCACTGACATCCTCCTTATTAGGGGAAATGTGTTACTCCTCCATCTCCTCCTCAGGCAGATCCTTTTCCTGTTGAAGCACAGGTTATGCACGGTGCAGCAGACAACTGCGAATCACCCTCTGCGGATTGTGTTGCAGGACTCCATCAGACTGGTGCAGGCACTGGAATCTCCTCTTGAGCACCCCTATGGTCTGCTCCATCAAAGTGTGAGTTGCAGCATGAGCCTCACTGTACCTTGTCTCAATTGCATTCTCAGGCCTCTGCACAGGTATCATCAGCCATCTTCTCAGTAGGTAGCCCTTGTCTCCGAGGAGCAACCTTGCAGCTTCTGCAGTCCTTGAAACTTGTCAGAGATCTGAGAACAACTGAGAATGTAGGAGTCATGCACACCCCCTGGGGATCGAACACACACCTGGAGGATGGGTTTCGTTTGGTTGCAAACCAGCTGAATATTCAGTGATCGGAAACCCTTGCTCTTCACATAGTTCACAGCTTGATGCCTCAGAGGTCTGAGTGTTATGCAAGTTGACAGCACCCTGCACCTGAGATTTGCCAGAGATTTGTGCCAAGCTCATCACTCTTATATCCTGGCTTGCCTGATCCCAATCAAAATGGACAAAGTTCTGTGCCCTTATACAAATTGTGTCTGTCACCTCCTGGATGCATTTGTGTGCAGAGGCTTCCAAAATCCCTCATCTCAGTGAAACTTGTCTGAATTTGTAAACCAAGAAGCTGAGACAAGAAGATTTGATCCAGTTCAATTTTATTGCTTGCCAAAACTACATTGGTGTGATCTTCCAGATACCTACTGGGACTAGCAACCTGTATTCACATGAGTGAATATCAGATTGACAGAATCAAAACCCTGCAAATTTTATCCTTTTTTTAATAAAGTTCTTGCAATTTGTTTTGCAAAAAAAGTTTTCTTCTATAATAAATCAATCAGTATGAGTTTATTGATAGAAGTCTGATTAAAAACCTCTAATCAGTCTAACAGTAACAAAGGTAAATAGTTGGCAATTTGGGAGAATGAATTAAACTTTAAAACTAACAGTGCAACCCCTGGAGTAGTGGGGCTAGATAAATTGTGCACTCCTCTCATCCCAAGTAATGACCACCTGAGTGGCACTTAATACAGTGGGCCTTTCCTAAAGTTTAGCAGGGCCTTTGCCATTCTTCAAATATTTTGTCTATTAAATACCAACTCTGTGGTGTGGTAATTATTCAGCCCCATTCGCTACCTGCATCTTCTGGTCCTGCCACGATGGGGCTAGAAAATCCTGGCCACTATCCCAACATTACAGAGTCAAACTGGCTGATGCAATGATATGATCCCAAATATGTGTGCAGGCTGAAGATTTGTTATTTATTCAAGAAAGAACAGTTGTAATGCTGCAAAATGGGCCTTGGGCCCGCATTTTTCAAAGGGCCAAGCATCTTAATTGCAGATAAAGTCATTTTTCTGAACTTTATCTATAACAGTGTCTGGAAATCCTCTGTAGTGTTGTTGAAGGTGTTGTGAGTTTCTCGATTTGACAGAAAGTGTGGCTGCACTCTGCAGGAAGAAACCAGGGGATTAGGTTACCTGTCCACATAAAGCCTTCAAGAGGTCACTCACGCCTAAATGACTCAACACTCGCAGATCCCATTTTTGTACTTTCCACCAAGTACCGTGCCAGTATCTGAGCTGGTGGCTGCAAGCACCAAATCAAATGATGGAGAATCTTATTTAGTGCTGTACCATTACTTTTTTTCTTGCTCTTGGGATTCATATGGCTGGGAAGACTGCAGTTCTTGAACATCTGAAAACAAGAACTCGAAAGTGGAAGGTTGCCACAAGGGAAGAGGGTTGGATGAAAAGTAAGAGCTCCATGGTCACACCATCTGAGACCTGCTCATCGTGCACCTAACAGTATGAAAATGTGCTCTGAGTTTAGAAGAAGCATATGACAGGAACAGGCCGTCATCCTTAATGTTCTTAGTGATGTTAGTACTCAGGAGATGTAGGAATCCTTGTCCCTCATCAGTACTGCACTGCTCCCTCTATAGGGTACCATCTTGTCCTGTGTTACAATTGTGAGGTTTTTGAGATTATTATGTTTGGGAACAGTATCTATAAATCTAGGGTAAATGAATGGGGTCATGTGATCATTGCGAATACTGCCTGGATGATTTTTTTATTCATTCGAGGATCATGGGTATCGCTGGCTGGCCAGCATTTATTCCCCATCCCTAGTTGCCCGAGGGCAGTTGAGTGTCAATCACATTGTTGTGGCTCTGGAGTCACGCGTAGGCCAGACTGGGTAAGGATGGCAGATTTCCTTCCCTGGTTGATTGTTAGAGATCAAAGGAAGGCTTAGATTATTTTCTGGGGTGTAAGATATTTAAAGTTTAAAGTTTCTTTATTATTGTCACAAGTAGGCTCACTTGTACACTGTCATGAAGTTACTGTGAAAATCCTCTAGTCGCCACACTCTGGCATCTGTTTGGGTACACTGAGGGAGAATTTAACATGGCCAATGCACCTAACCAGCAATTCTTTTGGATTGTGGGAGGAACCAGAGCATCTGCAGGAAACCCATGCAGACATGGGGAGAACATCAGGCTCCACACAAACAACAACCCAACCTGGGAATCAAATCCAGGTCCCTGGCACTGTGAGGCAGCAGCGCTAACTACTTATGCTTGGAAACATTGGCAGCAGTCTTTTCACTTCATAACGAATAGACTCTGAGGCCAGACTTTTCCAGCCATGTCATAGTGGGACACACCACAAGTGATTCAGTGGCCCATCCAAAAGTCCATTGATATTCAACAAGAGCAAATGATGCTGGTGGTGGGCGGGACCAGAAGATCTCGCCTGTGTCCCCAAAGTTCCAGAAAGATGTTGTATCAGATTATAAACAGTTGTGCTATAAACTGTCAATATACCTCAAAGTTGAAAGGAACTTTGGATCAAAGATAGCTATTTCTACCGAGATAGAAGGTAGATCTCTTTCATGTTGTCCCGAAGAAGAAGGCAGAGGAAGCCATTTTTGAGATTAGGTTAAGACTTCCATACAATCAGTGAATATCACAGACAGAGAGGGGGCGGGGGGGTATTTTCCCAGCCCGCTGTGCTGCTTTTGTAGTGTAGTGGGCTGCGAGACTCAAACAGAGGCCATTTTGTGGGCTGGTCAGTGGGCGCCATGGCCTTCACGTTTCTCCAGGCACTTGATTTCTGGCGTCATCAGCTCCATGCCAGAAAGCGGTATGGAGCTGCAATAATTTAGGTTAGTGGTCATTTAAATGTATTTTTAATATCATTAGTGGGCCCAGGATTGAAATCGCCAGGCCTGCTAGCATCGCCCCCACCGCAACCCCCACTCCCCCACGCTCCCCCTCCTCCCCCACCCACCGCCAGTTTCACTCCAGCGGGGGTCACTATAGCTCTCCACTTGCGAGGAGCTAGTGGGCCGACCCTGCTGGAGTGAAGGGGAGCAATAGAGCTCCCTCAGAGAATCGGAGGTGGGGGGCTCATGCCCCTTCCAGCAACCCTGATCACAACCCATTCCCCACTCGGACACCCAAGAGCCCCGGCAGACCGGCCCACTCCCCACCAATGCCCAGCCCCGATCACTGGCTTCCCTCCCTCTGTCACTGCCATCCTGGTCCCCGGCATTGCTCAAGGGTCAAAATGGTACTGCCTACCCAATATCAGGCAGTGACAAGGGGCAGGCCTAATGGGGTGGGGTCTTTTGGAGCGGGGCCTGTGGGGGCAATCGATGGGGGAGGTGGGGGTTCCACTCTGCAGAGGGATAGCAACAGAGGGAGGGAAGCCAGTGATGGGGCTGGGCATTGGGTGTGGAGTGGGTCGGTCTGCCGGGGCTCTTGGGTGTCTGAGTGGGGAATAGGTTGTGATCAGGGTTGCTGGAAGGGTGGTGGATGGGGCTGCTGTTGGAGGGGGTGGGAAAGAGAGATCGAGGCGTGCCGGGGGGGTGAGGGGGAGGTGGGTTGAGGCTGGCCCGGATATGTTCGGGGGGGCCAGCAGTCGGACTGTGGGAGGTGGAGAAGTCGCATGGTCAGCAATGGTGGTGGTGGTCGTGGTGGGGGGGGGGGGGGGGGGGGGGGGGGGGGATGCGGTGGCGGGTAGTCGCAGGGCTGGCCAGTAATCACGCTGGTCATTCCTGTGACCCCCTTACTGGCCTGATCGGGAGGTTGGCAGTGTGGAGCCACTGCGCATGCGCCAATCTTGACACTGACGGATCAGCGCATGTGCAGTGGCCCACTCAACACTCTGCTGCTGGCCTGTCCAGTGGGAATAGGCCCCACCCATTAAATTTTTGCAAGAGTGCTAATGCACTGTGCAGTACACAGCGTGTGGGAGATTCAGTTTGAACATCGCTCTGAAAAAACAAGTGGGATTTTCTCCAGTTTTTTCTTGAATTCGATACTTGGAATTTTTTTGGGCGATTCACCCTGAGAATGTCTATATGGTCAATAGAAATGATGTGGAGATGCCGATGTTGGACTGGGGTAAGCACAGTAAGAAGCCTCACAAGACCAGGTTAAAGTCCAACTAACCTGGCATTGTGAGACTTCTCACTGGTAAATAGAAAGACAGTATTGGTAGATATGCAAGGGTGAGTATCAGGATATTAACCACCTACCCTCACTCCCTTCCAAAGGTGGTCCTTGAGAGCCTACTGGCTCCCACATTCATGTGGCATCTCTCTTCCTGCCTATCTACACCACCGTTGCATCCAGCCTGCATTCATCACTGGAACATTTGCCAGAATTCTACTGTCTTGCCTGCCTCAGAATCAGAGTGGACAAGGGGCAGACAACAAGAACGTCTGTTAACCTTGGGTGGGAATTTCCAATCTCGCTCAAGCGAGGCCGTAAAGTTCTGCCCAGTCGCTAGAATTTTATCACCTCACCTGCCCCAGATTCAGGGTGGGTGAGGCTCTCAGAACGGCATTGTCCATTGGCCTCAGGCAGGATCCTTTGAGCCTCGAGCAGGCAAGGTCATAAAATGCCGGCCATTGTGTCTGCCTTAGTGTTCAATTTTCGATAATTTACATTACAGCAGTATTTCTGTGCAGCTTCCCTTTAACGTACAACCTGTCTTTAAAGAGCTGGAATTGATTGAAACAAGCATTTGCCAAGCAATGCTTGAAGATAGCTCGGAGAGCAAAGAGTGATGTGGTACTCACTTATGCGCATTGCAATTTGAGTCAAATGAGGTGGGTAGATGAAATTGACCTCCTGCCCACTTTGGCTTCAGGAGTTGCAGGCTGCTTCTGAATAAAGTACTGTGCATCCAAAAGCCAGGGTAGCCCAAATTCTAACTAATCATATTTATCTAGAACTTCCAAAAACATGAATATATGGAATAGAGTTCCTGATTCTTTTTGGAATTGGTCTGAGGATTGAATATCCTTTTTTTGTTCCAAACATTCTTATTTTTTCAATCGTGTATTTAACAGGGCTGAGCATGATTCAAGAGCAGAGCTGCAAAGGCTGCAGAATTACCTCCTCTGACTGTCATTCTGAAAGACTTCAGTGTCCAGCTGCTAGATTGTTATGTCCTTTGTCTATGTTTTGCTGCACATTGTCTATTGCTTTTTGTCTACGTGTTGTGGTGCATGTGTTCATATATTGTCAGTAATCTGAGAACAGTCTACCTCTGCTAAGATATCTCCATCTCCCAATGTTACAACTCTGTGACACATGCACAACTGCAAATCTGAATTTGGAATTGATAAGATTTTTAGAAAATTTTGGTAAGGTTCTACAGTGTGGTGGATTAATGAATAAGCTAAGGGGTCACAATAAGTTCTGAACAGAAAATTGGCTTTAACAGCTCAAATATAGAGTAGCTATATAGAAGATATTTTCAGAGTGGGAAGCAGAAAACAAATGAAATGTGATAGTCAATGTTGAGAATCTTTGCAATTTGCAATACATACAAACATCATTCATGACACTGTTACTAGTAGGTTGGAAGATTTTTTAAGGTTAAAGTTTTTAAAGTTTATTTATTATTGTCACAAGTAGGTTTACATTAACACTGCAAAGATATGTTATTTCTAAAGAACAAGAGCATTATTTTGTAGTGCACAGTGCACTATCACGATCCTGATGTACTGGTATTGTGTTTTAAAGCCACAAACGTTATTATTGCACCTTTGTGGAGTTATTCAGAAATCATTGTTTTAAGGCAACTGCTCAGTTCAATTCGCAGCAGGAACAACAACAACCTGTATTTGAATAATGCCTTTAATGTAATATAAAGTCCCAAGGTGTAAGATGAACAAGGCTGTGAGATGTAGAATGCTATAAATGATGGACAAAAGAACATGGCTTTAAAATTCCAAAGAAGGTGGTGACAGGTTGGTAGCTAGAACTTAGAGTAAAATCCACATCCTCCCGTTGCTGCTCCGTGTAAAATATTGTGGTCATCAGGAAGAGCAGCTGGATTTTTCACGTCCCTCAACATGTTGGTTACATCAGGGAATCAATCCCCAGGATATCCTGGGATTTTTTTGTTAATTGTTTCATAGGGACAGACTACGCCAACATGTGTAACCTATCCCTGATTGCCCTTGAGAAGTTGATGATGAGCTGCCCTCTTAACGAACAGCAGTACATGTAGTATAGATATGCCCACTCTGCTATTAGGAAAGGAATTCCAAGTTTTTGACCCAGCAACACTGAAAGAATATTGATATAGCTCCAAGTCAGGACTGTGTGGCTTGGAGGGGAACTTGTTCTCTTTGCAATTATCCTTCTAGTTGGCAGAAGTCACAGATTTGTAAACTACTGTCAAAGAAAGCATGACAAATTGCTGCTATGCATTTTGTAGATGGTACACATTGCTGTTGGATTGTGGGGAGAGCAAATGTTTAAGCTGGTGAATGGAGCACCAGTCAAGCAGTCTACTTTGCCTGGATGGTGTTGAACTTCATGAGCTGTTGGAGCTGCAGTCATCCAGGCAAATGGAAAGTATTCCACATCACTCTTGATTTGTGCCTTGTGGATGGGCTTTGAGAGTCAGGTGGTGAGTTACTCACCACAGAATTTCTATCCTCTGACCTGATCTTTTAGCCACAATATTTATATGGCTGGTCCAGTTGTGTTTCTAGTCATTGGTAACTCCCAAGGTGTTGATAGTGAGGGATTTGGGGTTAGTTGGATTCTTCATTTTTGGAGATGGTCATTGTCTCTCACTTGTGTGGCATCAATGTTACTTGTTACTTACCGGCGCAAGATTGAATGTTGCCAAGCTCTTTCTGTATATTGACACACAATGTTTCAGCATCTGATGAGTCACAAATGATACTGAATATTTGTATAATCATCAGTTAACATTCATCACTTCTGACATTATGATGGCAGGAAGGTCATTGAAGATGCAACTGAAGGTGTTTTAGGCCTAAGACACTACCCTGAGGATCTCCTGCAGTTATCCAGGGACAGAGATGATTGACCTCCAACAATCATAACCATCTTCTTTTCCACCATGTATGACTCCAACTATACACAGTTTTATTGACTTAAGCTTTTCTAGGGCTTCTTGATGCCACATCCAATCACTCTTACCTCACCACATTTGGTCCATGTTTGGAATAATTCTGTTATAAGGTGAGGAGCTGGGTGGCCCTGGCAGAATCAAAAATGAGTGCCAGTGAGCAGGTTATTGCTGAGGAAGTGCCAACAGCACTGTCGACAACATATTCCATCACTTTTCTGATGGTCAAGACTGATGGAATGGTAATATGTGGGGTTTTAATTTGTCCTGTCCTTTGTGTACAGGACATACCTGGGCAATTTCCCATGCTATCGAGTAGTTGCCTGGTGTAGCTATACTGGAACAGCTTACTAGAGGTGCGGAAAGTTCTGAAGGACAAGTCTTCGGCATTATTGCCGAAATGTTGTTAGGGCCCATAGTCTTTGCAATATCCAGTCCCTTCGGCCAATTCTTAATATAACATGGGGTGAATCAAACTGGCTAAAGATTGGCATCTGTGATCATGAGGACCTCAGGAAAAAATAAAGATGGACCATCCACTTGGCATTTCTAGTGAACACAATGGATTCAATTGGGACCCCACCTGACATTTTCCATCTGATTAGATGCCATAGGGGAAGGTATTAAATTCTGCACCAGGATTGTTTTGTGACCTGTCCTGTTTTCCACATTAATGTGATTTGGACATGAATATAAACTTTAGTTAGTAATGCCAAACTAGAGGCAAGGCAAGGGAGATGGCATAAGAATTTTTTAAAATTTTGTTCATGTGGCGTGGGCATCACTGGCTGGGTCAACATTTATTGCCCATCCCTGAGGGCATTTATGAGTTGATCATATTGCTGTAGATCTGGAGTCACATGTAGACCAGACTGGATAAGAGTGGCAGATTTCCTTCCCTGGAGGACATTGGTGAATAAGATTGATTTTTACCATTATCGACAATGATTTCATGGACTTTTAATTCCAGATTTTTATTTAATTCAAATATCACCATCTGCCATGATTGGATTTGAATCTTGGCCCCCAGAGCATTCGCATGGGTCTCTGAATTACTAATCCAATGAAATTACCACTATGCCACCAACTCCCCTTTCAGCCTGAGTGGCAAATATAGATAACAGTAAAGTACATTTGGGGAATATGATCAGGTAATTAGAAATGTACCCTAAGTAATTACGTCCTTAATGGATTGGAGGAATAGAGGAATTTATAGTTGAAGTTATACAGATTTTTAAAAATGTGATTGCTAATCATGAAAGAGGAAAGGAACTTGATAATTTGAATAAATGGTCTTTAAGTGCAAAAATGAGGAAATGATAATTAAGATATTGAATAGGCCTGAATTGGAGTGCTTTTTAGAGTTCTGGGCACCAATTTATAGAGTATATTGGTATCATTGGAACAGATGTAATGGCAGTTTGCTAGAATTGTACCAGGACTGAAGGACCTGAAAACTAAAATTGTATTAATTGGAGAATCGATTGAAGTTTTCAAAATCTTGATGGTAATTGATAAAAGGTTAATTTCAATAATTAGTGAATCAACAACAGGGCATAAATCTAGGATTAATATGATTGTGAGGTTAGATGCAATTTTTCACATAAAAGATCATTGCAGTATAGAATGCATAACCACAGATGTCCTTTAAAACTACATTAATCACAGTATTTAAGAGGAACTGAGATAAACATTAGAAGAGGGGAAGATATTTAATGGTATGTGGGGAAAGTTAAGGGAAATGGAACAAGAACAGGTAATTCTGATATGGAGTTTGTTCTGGAAGAGACACACGCCTTCCTTCCATGACAAAAGTTCAATGATTTTATTATCGATGCTTGTGTGCAGTGACCTCTGTGGATTTGGTATCAGCTGTGGGAGTATCCATCATCATGTTCACTCTTGCTTGTGCATCACAATCTTATCTCAGTGATTCTTTCTGTATTTACTAGGCCTGAACCTGTTTACAGCACGGTGATCAAACAGAGTGGCCAACCTGAGCCACCTTCATCTCCTAAGGGGTATACCAGTATAACTCGTAACATGCATCCTTGTCTCTCATCCGGTCCCACTCGCAACGCTGTCAGCCAGGGAGTTGATATAATCTCCAGCAGGTACTAACACCGCTTCAAAAGCTTCAGCATATGCAACCCGCTTGTGCCTAACACAGATTGGTGTGCTGATTAATACCTGCGCCATGGCTGCAGTCTAGCCTAATGTTACCAGCTAGCATGCTTTCACATTTCAAGTTCTGAACAATGGAGTAAAAATAATTTAAAAATACAGAGATGAGAATTACAGAAATGTAGTTCCCAGTCCTTTCTCTTCCTTGATGTGCAGGAAATTAGCACATTTCAACTCAACACTTCCCTTGCAATTTGTAAAGTGGGTGCAGCACAAGAAACATCTCCCAATTGATTCAGAGAATTGATTCAGAAGAAAGCTGCATTGGGAGTAGCATCTGGATATTTGAATTAAGTTTTTTTTCTCACCCACCTCCTACTGCAAGGGAATATATATTTAGAAAATATTAGTCATAATGTAATGATAAAATAGGACTTATACTGATCATATGAAATTAATTTGTTCAATTCATTGTCACACATCGCATGTGATCTCACCTGTGTATGGATTGTGTGGTAAATCTCAGATTTCTTTTACTTTCTTCCACTGGAGAGAGAGAACGAAAGAGAATCCTATGGAAGAGGGAGCTCTCCCAGTATCCATCATGGTAATGAAAGCTCTTTATTAAAACTTAGTAGTGCTTGAATGCTAAGTTATTACAGCCACTGTACCATACTCCTGCTTTCACTGTTCAGTAATGAAGATCACGAGGAAACACAGGCAAATCCCATTGCCAGACAGGTTTTTAATAGCAAAAGAGAAAAAGAGGACAGTAAAGTGAGAACAAAAAAAATCAATGCCATCTTTCTAGCTTGCTCAATGACCCGCAATAATTGATTTTAATTTCTAAAAGAGCTAATGTTAACTTTTTAAAGAGGAAGCCATACCATGAGTAGCCACTGTAAAGAAAAAGTCTCCTCACTCTTCAGAATTATTATTAATTTTAATATTGTTTGATTTCTGTTACTTTTGAATATTTCACTCAAATGCAGCATCAGACTCTTACCAATTTATTCCTATCCAGATTATCTCTAACAATGGTGTCTCTTTCCACCCTGACACCGTCACGTAACTTGACGAGTCCCTTCAAAGATCTATCCTTTTTCTCTCTTCCTTAAGGCAACACTGTGGCACAGTGGTTAGCACTGCTGCCTCACAGCACCAGGGACTCAGGTTCAATTCTGACCTTGGGTGACTCCCTGTGTGGAGTTTACATGTTCTCCCCATGTCAGCATGGATTTCCTCTGGGTTATCCGGTTTCCTTCCAGAATCCAAAGATGTGTAGGTCAGATGGATTGGCCATGCTAAATTGTCCCTTAGTGTCTTAAAATGTGCAGGTTAGGGGGATTAGCAGGGTAAATATGTGGGGTTATGGGGTTAGGGCCTGGGTGGGATGTTCAATGCAGACTCGATGGGTCAAGTGGCTTCCTTCTGCATTGTAGAGATTCTGTGATCTACATACTATCCCTGGGGAATGTTAACCACATCTATGGAGCTAACTTCCTGTTTTACACAAGTTTCACCCAGCTCAGTTCTCCCATTGCCTCTATGTTGTCTTCAATTTTGGATGAGGTTTAATTTTCTCCAGCTAAATATCAGGATAACCAAAGCCACAATTTTCAGCACTCGCCTTAAAATCTATATCCTTGAGACCAACACCATGACCCAAGCTGAACCAAAGTGTTTGCAAGCTCCAATCCTTTCAAACCCTAAGATAAGCTTATGAAAGAAATAATAATTTGCATCTGTATAGAACTGGTAATCAATTCCGTATATTTCAGTGAATGTTAGTGTACTTCTGAGTAAGACATTAGGAAAATGATAGGAGCCCTTCAACAAATTATCATACAAGAGTGACATCAACCATTTAGACTTCCTTCCTGCTTGACTATACTTCAAAAGTATTTTGTTGACTAGAAAATCCTGAGGTTGTGAAAGGTGATATGTGAGTATTTTCTTCTTATTAATAGCAATTGAATAGAATGGGTGGCATGGTGACACAGCGGTTAACACTGCTGCTGCCTCACAGCTCTAGAGACCTGGGTTCGATTCCTGGCCTGGGTCACTGTCTGTGTGGAGTTTGCACGTTCTCCCTGTGTCTGCGTCAGTTTCCTCCAGGTGCTCCGGTTTCCTCCCACAGTCCGAAAGACGTGCTGGTTAGGTGCATTGACCCGAACAGGCACCGGAGTTTGGTGACTAGGGGAATTTTCACAGTAACTTCATTGCAGTGTTAATGTAAGCCTTACTTGTGACTAATAAGTAAACTTTAAAACTTCACTTTTTAAATTCTTTGTTATTAATGTACCAGGAAAAGATTACGTTCACAGTGTAATGTGTTTCTGATCAAATCCTCACTGTTTCTTTTAATACGGGTTCACAGGTTTTAAAATGTTGTCAAATTCCAAATGTTAAATTCTGATTTCAAGGTCCGTCAAAACCTGTTTTGCTTTGAGCATGTGCTCTACGTTTATTACAAGCATCCAGTTTCAGGATCTACATATCCTCTTACTGTGTATTTAAAAAAATACATTACCTTACCAGCTTTTCATTTCTTCAGGGCAAAGCAAAATGTTTTCAAATGCAGCGAAATACTTTTGAAGTGATGTCAATGTATCAAATATGATAGCGCAAAGACACACACAAAATTACCTCATAAACAAATGAAATAAATGGTCAGCTAATAGGTTTTTGGTGGCATTGTTAAGAAAGGAATGCTTGAGAAAACCAGGAGATCTACTATCAGTGCAAGTTGAGTTGGTCTGAAAATTGTTTTTGAGATATCCAGGAGAAATTACCTGCTTACCTAAAACGATAAAATGGCAGTGAAAACAGGTGACTGGAAGTTGAGTCTGAATGACCAATACTGCATGTGTCAAACCATGAAGAATGCACCACTTCAGCCATTTTATTAAACATTCAAGCTTGGAACACTTCAGATGCCTGTGATTTGGTTCTAAACAACTTGCACTGGATTCCATTGATCATGCATGTGATGAATTTTGTCACCAGTTTCACTGTATTCCTTGGGGGGGGTGGGGATTGTGGGTGGAGTTCTACCAGTGTTGTATAGCCTAACAACGAAAATGTCTACCGTTGACTAAACACAAAGCAATATTGCTATAAGAACTATGGCAAAATGTGCAATTTGCATAATGCTTTGCCCAAAAAGGCACTTTCTAGCATGATCATTCCTAGTGCAAATTGAGCAGAATAGTTATATTTTTAACGGTTTTCAGTAATCAGTTCAAGCTACTCCATGAGGAATTCTCAGTCAGTGTGACTAGTTCATCTGTTGATAGATTTTCCTCTTTCAATAATGAAAATGATGTTAAGCTGTAAGCAAATGAACTATTGGATTAAAATTCAAATGAAAAGCAGTTGTATTGTTACTGTGTAAAATGTCAGTACATCTATTTGGAATACTGTATATAATCTAATTGTCAGATCATAGGGAAGATGTTGCCTTTGAAACAGTGAAAAGCATGAAAAGAAAATTCCATCCAAACATGTCTACTTATGATCCAAATTATTCATGCTGAGTGTCTCAATGAGATCCTGTTCATTGGCTGTGAGGGCTTTAATAGCTCTAAATCTCTGGGTGTGAAAATGGCTATGCCTCTGAAATAATGGTAAATGTGTTGTCGGTTTTTTGATGCTATGTTGGAGATGTTTCACAATTGTATCACACTAATTATTTGATTCAGACAATTTGCATTTTGGATAGCTTGCAGGCCTGATGAATCCCAATAATCTGAATTAATAATAACACAGGTGATTTTACAACAATTGTCACTGAACATACACAATTGTTGTTTGAGGCATAATTTCACAAGAATGGGAAAATACATTTGTGGTCTTTGGAACTTCAGCAGACTTTTTTTAATGATTGACTTGTTCTAAAGATTTTTAGATTTAAATTATGTTGAATATTCTGAATATGATTGAACAGCTGTAATGCTACACAAAGTGCCTCCCTCTCATTGTTTCCGAACTCTTTCCCAGCAGCTATACCTGCTGTGTTCTCCTCATATCCGTGTTTCTTTGCCTTAAGTGTTCTGCTTCTAATTCCATCTTCTCCTCAGGAATCTCTATTCCAGGCCTATCTGATGACCAAAATTGTGGAAGACATAGTTAACCACAAGTTCCAGAGAGTATTTGGAACACACTGCAGGAAGTCCCAGAACTGAGATGTGACCTAATAGAGGTCTTTAAAATTATGAAAGGTTTTGACAGAGTAGATACAGAGAAAATGTTTCCACTTGTGGGGAAGAGTCTAGCTAGATACTATCAATACAGATAGTCATTGAGAAATCTAACTGGAAATTCAGAAGCAAATTCTTTGCCCATAAGAATGTTGAATATGATATCATAGTGAGTGGTTGAAGTGAAAGTGTAGGTGCATGTAAGGGGTGGTTGACAAATATATGAGGGAGAAGGGAATAGAGGATGAAACTGATAGATTAATATGAAGAAAGGAAGCTCAAGTGGAGCGTAAACATTGGCATGGACTGTTGGGCCAAATGTCGTGTTTCTGTGCTGATGTCCTAGGTAACCATATGCAACTTATTTAGGCATACCTATGGTCTGTTCAGTTCTTAGTGATCACACTGTGTCAGAAGATTCTGGGTACAAGTGTCATTCAACAATTTGAGAAGATAATTCAGGTCGACACATCAGTACAGCACTGAATGAATGCTGCACTGCCAAAGCCACCAAATGCAGGTGAAATGTTAAATTGAGGTTGGATCAGCCTATTCCAAAGGATGTAAAAGATTCAATGGAACTATTTAAAAAAAAAGGCAAAACCATTTTCTTAATGTCCTGGTTAACATTTATATCACAATCAACACCAGTAAACCAGATTGCTGCATCTGGTTATAATTTTTGTGTGAGACCTTGCTGTGTACAATTGGCTTCCACATTTCCCCACATAAGATCAGTGACTAGCACTGAGAAGTAATTAATTGTCTGTAAAGTGCTCTAGGGAATTCTGAGGATCTGAAAAGTTCTATAGCGTGTTCATTTGTAACTTTGAGAGCTGATGTTATTCCAAGTGCAATGTTTCCTCACTTTGTGGATTGTTCTTCTCAATGGTTTGAGTAGTTACAATTTTTATCACCAAGAAGCCAGCCAGCATCATACTCTTGAGTTTGAAAGAATGTAAGTAAACAGGAATTTTACAGGATGAAATGATTGTGGCAGTTTTCATGTACTATTGTTGATGTGCAGACACCTGTGTCTTGCAGTTGAGCACAAGCTGGGCATTGAGGGAATAAAATCCCCTTTAATTCACATATTGGTCTAGTTGGGACTCGTTTGAACACTTGAGTGCCATCTATAACTCCAAGCACTTACAGATGTGATAAAAATGGCCTGTTCCACCATTTGTTTTGTCCCTTCAAAGCATATAATCAATTTGATTGCGCTGACAATCTTGCCTTGTTCATAACTGGTCAGCTAACCAGGTGATCTGAGGGATTTATGTGTGATAATCTACTGGCCAGAAAATTAAGTGATATAGTAATTTTTTCATCTCTTGTCAAGGCTGTCTTGGGCTTGAAAATGTTTGCATATTTTCCTAGGGTGTGGAAAAGTTCTTGCTAAGCTTCTGGACAGTGTCCAAGTGTATATCCCAATCAATTTGTGGAAGTAAGGTTTTCTGAGTCAATGACACAGTGGCTGTGTATTTGAGAGAGGATTTGGATTTCCTGCTGTATGAGGTTGTTTTGATGGGATCTTTACCTACAACCTCTTTCTCCTACAACATAGATATCACAAAGAGAACAATTCAATTGAGAAGCATTTAGAATGTAGTTTGGAAATATTTTGCAAACAAAACATCTTTCTAGGAAGACTTCCAAATAAAGCTCAGATCTTCAAAAGTGAAAAGCAAAAAATATTGACAAAACAAAACCACGCAAGAGTAAATTTAATTTTCTGTAAAAGCATAATGTAACATAGAAAATCACCTTTGCCGATGAAGCAGACTATTCATTTGTCAGAGTATTTTGTACTGGTATAAGCTGGGCTGGTGGTTCTTGAGGCATAAAAGATATGCTTTAGACATGATGTTACCTTCGTCTAACCCCATCACTTGCATAAATGCATCACACTCCCTCTTCATCAGTGTAAGTCCCAAATCCTGAAACAGGCCTTGGTAGATCTGTTATATTTGTGACATGATAAAATTATTAGGAATTTGGTTGGAATTTTTTTTCCTTCATGGGGTGAGGACATCATTGGCTAGGTCAGCATTCCATCCCTAATTGTGTTTGAGAAGGTAGTGGTGAGATGCTTTCTAGAACCGCTACAGTCCCTGTGTATGAGGAACATCCAGAGTGCTATTAGAAACTGAGTTCCAGAATTTTCACTGAGTGATTGTTCCAAGCCAGGATGGCAGGATGGTGTGCGGCAGGACGGAGGGGAACTAGAAAATGGTAATGTTCCCCTGCATCTGCTGCTCTTATTCTTCCAGGTTGAAGAGGTTGTGGGTTTGGAAAATGCTGTCAAAAACACGATGAATTACTGCAGTGCATCTTGCAGATGGAATACACTGCTGCCACTGTGCTCTGGTGATGGAGAGAATGAATGTTGAAGTTAATGGATGGGGTGCCAGTTAAGTGAGCTACTTTGTCCAGTTTCTTGAATGTTGGTGGAGCTGCAGTCTTCAAGACAAGTAGAAAGTAATCCATCACACTCTTGACTTGTGCTTTGTAGATGGTTGGAAAGGCAGCAGGGAGTCAGGGAATGTGCTATTCACCGTAGAATTCTCAGCCTTTGACCTGCTTATTAGCCTTAGTATGAATATGGCTGGCCCAGTTCACTTTCTGGTCAATGGTAACCCTTGGGATGTTGACAATAGGGGATTCAGCAATGGTAATGCTATTCAAACTCAAGGAGCAATGACTAGATTATTTCTTGTTGGAGATGGTCATTGCCTGGTACTTATGTGACATGAATGTTATTTAATACTTACCTAAGCCTGAATATTGTCCAGGTCTTGCTACATATGGGCATGGACTGCCTCAGAATTGTGGGATTGTCAATTAACATTGTGCAATCAGCAATGAACGTCCCCACTTCTGATCTTATGATGAAGGGAAGATCATTAATGAAGCAGCTAAAGATGGCTGGACCTAGAACACTATCCTGAGGAGCTCCCACAGTGATGTCCCGTGTCTGAGATGATTGACTTCCATCAACCACAACCATCTTCCTTTGTGCCAGGTAGGATACCAGCCAGTGGACAGTTTTTCCACTGATTCCCATTGACTTCAGTTTCTCTAGAGCTCTGATATGCAACACTCAGTCAAACCTGTCTTGATGTCAAGGGCAGTCACTCTCACTTCACCTCTTAAGTTCAGTTCTTTTTATGTTTAAATTAAGGTTGTAATGAGAGTGGAAGTTCAGTGGGTCTGGTGGAAAACAAACTGAGCATCAGCGAGTATGTTATTGCTGTGTAAGTACCTCATGATAGCACTGTTAACATCTTCTATCACTTCACTGATATCAGGAGAAGACTGATATGGCAGTAACTGGTCAGGTTGGATTTGCCCTGCTTGTTGTGGGCAGGACATACTTGGATAATTTTCTATATCATCCGATAGATATCAGTGTTGTAGCTGTACTGGAACTGTCTAACTAGGGGTGCAGCTAGTTGATTCTTGAAACCATTGTGGAGTGAAGTGGCTGAAGATTGGCATCTGTGATGCTGGGGACCTCAAGAGGAGACCAAGAGGGATCATTCACTCAGCACTTCGGGCTAAAGATGTTTGCAAATGCTTCAGTCTTGTCTTTTATACTGATGTAATATGCTCCCTGTTCATTAAGGATGGGACATTTGCATAGTCACCAGCTCCTGTTCATTGTTCAAATGTCATAACTAGATGTAGCAGGACTGCAGATATTGTGGGATTGCTTAATACTATTTATTGCATGCTGCTTTGGCTATTTGGCATGCAAGTAGTCCTGTGTTGTAGCTTCACCAGGTTGACACTTCATTATTATGTATGCCTGATGCTGCTCCTGGCATGCCCTTCTGCACTCTTCATTGAACCATGGTTGATCCCTCATTTTAATGGTATTGATAGAATGGGGGATATGTCAGGCCATAAGGTTACAGAACATGGTCAAGTATAATTCTGCTGCTGCTAATAGTCCACAGTGCCTTATGAATACCCAGTTTTAAGCTGCTAGATTTGTTTGAAATCCATCCATTTACATGATCTCCATAAGGACCGGGCAGTAGTCACTCCTATAACAGACATGCATCTGTGAAAGGAAAGATGAGGTCAAGCATTTCCTCACCACATGCTACAGAACCAGCCTAGCAGCAATATCCTTTAAGTCCCAACCAGCTCGATCAGTAGTGGTTCTACTCAGCCACACTTGGTGATGAACGCCAGATGATTAGTCCATATTTTTTGGAATCCAGGCCACAACTGAATTCCATAGCCATCACTGAAGAGGCTGGAATACACTTCCCACTGGGTATACCTAATTTGAAAATGTGACAAACTCCTTCCAGGCTATGATCCAGGGGTCTCGCATCCTCCATGACAATGGGTTTTAAGGAATGGATGGGGGGTTCAGCCTTTACAATACCTCACAGTAACTTCCAGTTGAATTTTCTGGCCCTTACACTTCACCTCTGCTGGAGTTATAAGTATGCCATAGTGTTCACAATTTCAATTCCTATTTTGTGAATGTCTTACAGTAATCTCAAATCCTAATTTGCTAAAATCATGGGATCAATTTGTTTTATAACCTAGTTCATGATAGCTGACCTGCCTTAAATGTTACCAAATATTGAATGGAAGGACTTTTTTTAATACATATTCTCAATATTTTTCAAATCTAGTCATTGAGATTTGTGTTGCTGCCCAAAGCAAATTTTATTATAGCTCAGGCTTTGAGAGGTTGTTGAGATGAACCGAATTATGGGGCAATTAAATGTCATGACGCTTTTCTAAACATGAGCTTGGATAAGGCTGCTATGTGTGGAGCCTGTAACACATTCATAACATACCATACAAGCAGCAGAGAAAGACAGGGAAAAGAACCAGAGTACCAGATAGCAGTTTCAGTAAATAGCCATGTTCACCGTCAATGTTTCTTCATCCATAACAATTCCACAAAATCCAACAGTGAAAAGGCAAGGATATCAGAAAGCACAAAGGAAAGCACATAATGAAAGGTATTGTGAATTTGAAACTTTTTTTTCAACTGGCTATATATCCTTTCAAAAGAAGGTTTGATTTATTTCCCTTAAGCACAAGATTTGCTTATACATATGCGTACACTCGTACTGTGTGAGAATTTGCATTGTCTGAAAGCACCGGTGTTTTTGTTAAATAAATCAAAATACTACCAGACTTACTGTGAGATTTTTCATACACTTGAAGTGCTTTGTTCTATTTAAAGGATTGACTAATTATAGAGTGTGTCAGCTATAATTTTCACGAGATTTGGACATGAAATATTTGTATAAATTGTGAAAAAACACCTTGATTGCTAATGTATCAGCTTTAAGTTTGAGACTGTGTTCAGCAATAAATCATCTTCAGCTGTGTGTCGAAGATATCTACACAGGCAGAAGAGTGCTCACAAATGGGTGTTTTTTTCTTAAGTGCATTAATTATCTGAAGTTAATCAGGGAAAATTACGGTATGAGATAGCATGAAAATAACGAGCAATAGAAGGAGTTGGGGCTAAGAGTGATGGCTACAGTTCTGATGACCTGCAAGTTTTGAGAACCCAGACATAGGATACTCGAAGTCTCAAGCAAATCCAATACTTGTTTTTATGCAGAGAAGCCCCCCTAATCTTGCTAATTCTAGTTCAGTGAATTTTGCTCATTCTAAATCTACAAAAGTTGTGTAAACAATCCTAGGACACTCAATGAGTTTCATGTTTTGCCCAGAGTGTGGAACACTATGACAAAGGCTCATTGGTTCAGATAAAGGACTCTGGGCCTTTTTTCCACAAATGGCACGTTTTAAACTGAATAAAAGCTGCAGACTATTCATCTGTGAAAATTGTTCTGATTATGAGATTCAGAAAATGCCAATATTTTCACGTCAGCTGCAGCTACTAAATTGAAACCCTATGAGGTGGTTACCCTATGTGATAATGTTAAAACACCCTCAGAACTTCTGTTTGATAAAATCATGAAGTGAGTTAAAAAAGTAAACTGATTTATGTAGTGTCAGTACATCTTGCATCAGCTAAGTATTTGGCATTCCTGGCCTCACTAATTTTTTTGAAAAAGGTGAGAATGAAAAGAAGAAAATATTGGTTGAATGCGTAGTATGAGGGTGTTCAGGCAGAGCAGGGATTAATGTGGGGCTGGAGAACAGTACCACCCACAGTATGATATATCTACATGATGTAGACTGTTTCTAGAGGACTCTCGCAGAAGCCAGTCTGGAGACAGCATTTATGCTGGGTTGTACCTTGGATAGAATATCATAGAATCCCTACAGGGCAGATATATATTGTTATGGGTTACTAATATTTTCTTTACATTCAACTATACAAGTCATGGTTGGGCCACAAATTCCCAAAAACATGAAAAAATAAAGAAACTAAAATTTGACCTGCAAGAAGTGTGCCTAAATCAAAGACACAGCTGAAGATAGTCTAGAAAACTTCCATGACCAGATGATTGAATACAAAGGCAGATTCAAGATCAACAAGAAGAAAAGGCTGAAAGACAGCAAAAGAATCCGCTGCGCAGATGGGAAGCCCAACCAACCTGAGTGAACATAGGCTCATAGGACCTAGCAAGATCACAAAAACCTGAGTAAATTTCAAAAAAGAAAAAAAGACAAAGAAGAATCCATTTACAAATGAAAAGAAGGCCATAAATAAATGCAGCATCAAGGGACTTAGCCAGCTCACAAAAAGGGTGAGCAAAGTGCAGTAAAATTATCTTTTAACACCAGCAGCACTAGCAAAATAGAGCACAGCTGAAAGAAAGCTGCAGCAGGATCCAGAGCTGGTACCATAACGTGTGGTGGTAAAGCTCAACTGATTAAAAAAAAGTTTTAAAACTGAAGGCAGGACTGAAAAATCGCCTCCTAATATATTAAATCTGATTTAAAAATCACTGGATGGCTCTGACTGCTTGCTCTTATGATTTTCTGCGGTTAATCAGTTTAAAAAAACAGCCTCATCAGAGAAATGAGAGCTTGCCAAAACCCAACAAATGTGGGAAGAACAAAGAGAAGAAAAAGAAACAATTGCTGTGGCACCATCTTGAAAGAAAAAAAATAGAGGTACTCCCTTGTTATATACAAGTGGACCATTGATAGTAAATTGGAACTATCAGACCAATGTGAGTTCATTCAAGGGCCAAAGCAGACACAAATTTGGGCATTAAAAAGAAGAAAGGTTTTAGATTACTGATGTATATTAGGATCAAGTCAGAAGTTAGAATAAGTACAAGTTAACGCTTTTTATACTTGTTTGGCTTATTTGCGGATGAAGAAATCCTAAATTGTGGACAACACAGACCTTAAAAAAGGTCTATAACATCCTGAATAAAGCACCAAAGGGACAAGAAGATCCACACGAGGGAGACAGCAGACCTCAGGCTCAGGCAGATATGCTAAATAATCCACAAGGTGGCCACAGATCAATTCAAAGCAATGATGTGCCTGAGTTGAAGAGTTTAATTCTTGTGTTGGATGACACAAAGATTGGTGGATTTGCGGATAGCAATGAGGACCATCAAAGGATACAGGAGGATATAGATCATTGGAGACTTGGGCGGAGAGATGCAGATGGAATTTAATCCAGACAAATGTGAGGTAATGCATTTTGGAAGGTCTAATACAGATAGGAAATATACAGTAAATGACAGAACCCTTAAGAGCATTGATGGGCAAAGGGATCTGGGTGTACAGGTACACAGGTCACTGAAAGTGGCAATGCAGGTGAAGAAGGTAGTTAAGAAGGCATTCGGCATGCTTGCCTTCATTGGCTGGGACATTGAGTTTAAAAATTGGCAATATTGCAGCTTTACAGAACCTTAGTTAGGCCGCACTTGGAATATAATGTTCAATTCTGGTCGTCACACTACCAGAAGGATGTGGAAGTTTTGGAGAGGGTACAGAAAAGATTTACCAGGACGTTGTCTGGTATGGAGGGCATTAGCTATGAGGAGAGGTTGGAGAAACTTGGTTTGTTCTCACTGGAATGACGGAGGTTGAGGGATTACCTGATAGACGTCTACAAGTTTATGAGAGGCATGGACAGAGTGGATAGTCAGAAGCTTTTTCCCAGGTTGGAAGAGTCAATTACTAGGGGGCACAGGTTTAAGGTGTGAGGGGCAAGATTTAAAGGAGATGTACAAAGCAGATTTTTTATTCAGGGTGGTGAGTGCCTGAAACTCGTCGAGAGAGGTAGTGGAAATGGATATGGTAGTGATTTTTAAGAGGCGTCTTGACAAATACATGAATAGGGTGGGAATGGAGAGATTTGGTCCCTGGAAGGATAGGGGGTTTCAGTTCAGTTGGGCAGCATGGTCTGTGCAAACTTGGAGGGCTGAAGGGCCTGTTTCTGTGCTGTAATTTTCTTCGTTCTTTAGTGCAGAAGAAGGAAGAGTCTGAAAAGCAGCTGAAAGGTTTAAAGTTAGAGCTTTTTAAAAAAAGTCTGACACAGTAAACAATCTGCAACAGCTGATGGAAGGCACAAGTTAAGACAGGAAAAGTAGGCACAAGTAGGCAGAAGTATAGCTAGGCACAAAAGCAAACAGAAAAAGTACACAAAGAAGTTCCTGCCCTAAAAGACTCGATGTTGAATGCTATTTCAGCAGAAGTTGTGTCGGAACTAACAGTAATGACAAAACAATGCATTAAATCACAGCATAAATTGGCAAATGGCCAACAATAAATAGTTGAAAAAAAATCCAACCATCCTTCAAGATCAAATGCAAAAGAAATACTAACACTTTAGCACCAAGAAGAAATGAAGGCTGCCTTGAACAGCAGAGCAGATGAACAGCAGAACAAAGTCAAGGAAGAGATTCTATTCAATTATAAGAAAACTCAAGACAAAGGGTGTTATTCCCATTCTTTCCCACTGGTTGCATCTTCCAGTTCAACTGAAAGTGACACCCCCTCTCCCCCACCCCACCACCACCACCACTCCAATAGCACAATAGATGAGTCACACAAAATGCCATAGACATTGCCGGGACTGGAGGATTCCACTGGTTCGCAATGACAGACTGCCTCTACCACTGGACAACATGCCACAGGGTGGCTGGAAAATCCCAACCAAAGCAGAAGAACACCTGTTGATGCACTTTAACTACAAAGATCTCTCAAGTTAAAATTTGCTTCTCTGGAAAATTACAAAAATAATGAAAATAAATTTAACATCACTGTGTCCAAACTGAAGAACTAGTTGACACAGTAGACTCAATATTCCAGGAAAAAGCCAAGAGGGAAAAGGAAGAGACTAAAGAGATGAATGGAAAAGAGGAGGCATTGAATAGAAAGACCCTAAACTTTCCAAGAAGTGAACAGATAATAAAGCCATGAGTAACACAATTACAGAACTGAAACAAGACGGCACCAGGAATAGATAGAAATAAAATCGGAAAAGGTAAATCTGATGCTAAAACTCATGGAACTAGAAGAAAAAGCACTGGATGCCTTAAGTGTACTGAAAACCCATTGAGTTGTTCAAAATTGAAATGACCAAAATGAAAATCGAAAACCTGCAAGAGAAAGTAGAAGTTCTCTTAAAGGTGCATGAAGAGTCTCAGAAACAACTAACAAATAAAATTAAAGAATGTGAGCTTGAAGGATAGCACTCAGGACTAGGCTTTGCTAAGGTAAACTGTTCAGTGTAGAGAAAACCAACTTTCGCATATGGAAGATGAATCTGCTGACAAAAAAATTAGAACTGAATCAACTTAGAAGCATTTATTATGAATCCTAAAAAATGCTTGAAACAGGAATTACTGAATCAGAACAGTTGGTTGAAGGAATTAACAACCAAAACTAATGAAATGTTGGAGCTTCATCATGAAAAGAACAATGAAATTCTTAAACTTTAATCCCATTTGAAGAATATGAAAGGTCCAGTGCACAGTATAGAATCCAGACCTTAAAAGCAGGAAAGGAGAATTAAGATTGATAATCTAACACATGATTGAATGACTCTAAGGAACATTCAGTGACCATGGAAGAGAGATTCCGAGAGGAACCGAATGCCCAAGTGAAGTTGTTGAGCTTGTTTTAGGATTTCACTGTTTGCTCTGAAACAAAGACAAATGATTTCACTAGATTAGTTGCTAAACTGAATGAAAATATTCATAGCCTGAGAGAGGATGAGAAAATAAGAGTAAACAGATTTATGGCTGAAATTGTGAAACAAGTGAAAATGAACATTCCAATTTGGAACTGTCAACATCCAGCAAAATCATGGCAGACCCCATGGAAAAGAAAATCTGATCTCACTTTCAAAAATGAACGGAATAAATATTCCCTCTGGAAGCAATGGATGAAACCCACAGAGTCCAAACAAAGCAGGCGGGATGTTGATAAGGAGAAACATAACTCTAAGGAGTAAATCAAATGGAGACATTCACGTGCCAGAGACAGAGTATTACAATTTCAACACCAAACTGATAGAGTCAACCCAAAACAACTGAAATTTCCACTCCTCCAGATGTAACAAGAATGAGATCTGAAACAGTTGTTAAGTCACCAGATCATCTGAATTTATAATGTCAGAGACCTGGCAGTAGGAGAGGGGAGAATGGGTAGTATGGAAATAAAGCAGATTTTATTGTTAAAATACTTGGGCAAGGATATAGGGGAGTTACAGTGCAAGGCTTTTCAGGCAGAGCAAGGGTTAATGTGGGACTGGAAACAGCACTGTCCACGGTATGATGTAGAGAGTCATTTGATGGTAGACAGTGTAGAGGTGTCCAGCAGAAGCCAGCATGGAGACTGCACCCATGCAGGGTTATACCTTGGAGGTGTATATAGTTCTGGGTTACTAATAAGTGACACACCAAGCAATCAGGCACTAATAAATTTATCATTTTTTTAGGGTTACTCTGCATATTAATATCCATGCAAAATTAGATTAACAAATGTTGGTCAAAAAAAGAGTAAAGGCTGTTTCTTATGTGTTAAGAATGTATTATTTGAATTACTGAGGAACCAGTGCAGAATTCAACAGCATCACAGTCCAAATGAAATCTTGAGTACTTTACTCCAGGCTAGACTTGCATTAATGAATTTAGTAAAAATATTTTGAGTTGTAAATGCAGCAATCAGAAAATGTTTTTAATTTGTCGTTACTGTATGATTCAATGGGGTAACACTCTTGCCTCAGAATGACTGTGGGTTCAAGTCTCACTCTTGACTGATGCTCCATTGGGGGTTTTGTCTTTTAGATAAGATGTTAAACAGAAGTCCCATTTACCCTTACAAGTGGACATAAAAAGGTTCCATGTTACAATTTCAGAGAAATGCACAGGAGTTTGGTGTCCTGGCCAATGGTGTCCCTCAACCAACCTTAGTAAAACAGATTACCTAACTAGTCATTATCACATTGTCTTTTGTGGGACCTTGCTGTGCACAAATAGACTGCTGCTTTACACTTGGCAACAGTGACTATACTTCTAAGAGCAGTCAAGGCAAATAGTATCGATGTGCTTAAGTGGAAAGTGGATAATATAAGGGAGAAGGGAATAGTAGAATATATTGATGGCGTTAGATGAAGAGAGATGGGGGGTGGCTTGTGTGAAGCTTAAAACACTAGAATGGATTTGCTGGGCCAATGGGCCGTTCCTGTTCTGCAAGTATTTTGCAACTACGATGGAAATATTGAAGTTTTTGTTGAAGATGAGAACATGAAAGGTGAGTCGGGCTCTGCACATCAACACTCAGGTGAAAATCAAAGTTGTCTGACCTGCTGAGTATTTTCAATATTTTCTATTTCTGATTTAGATTTTGAGTATCCTCCGTGTTCTGCTTCTCAAGCAGCCTTTGCAAATTTGTTAATAATGATATTCTCCATCAGATATTTTTCTCAGTCAAATGGTTATTTGTCTTCTTCAGTTGGAATGATTTTTGAACAATATCCAAATCCATCCATAATGCTTATTGGGATAGGTTTTGCAATTGCTGCCTATTTATCTAGTTCATTTTGTGTATACACACACACAAATATAAATATATATTTGCACTTTGCTCTTTATTCTGTTTAAATCTGTTTGAATTCCCTTCCCTTCCCTTCAATGCTAACAGGCAACCCTTTCCTCAGGATTGTGGTTTAAATGTTGTTGTTCACTAACAATATAACTATGGGCATAGGGGAAACAGATTTTGGAGAGATCCTTAGTTTTTATCCTTGTGTCACTATTTGCTGCATTATGGTAGGGTTTAGATAAGAAAATCTTTCAGCCATGTAAAGTAATGTTTAATGATCAGTATCATGCCCAGTATAAGACCTGCTGATGCCTTTCTGTTTGGTATGATAGGTTTTCTTATTTTCCTGAATGCAGCACAGAGCAAAACTAAGGAAACTGAATATGACCACAATGGCCTCAACTCAGGTCTCCAGCATATCCCACATATTACACAAACAAATTTCATAGGTACAAATATAGCCATCCAAGGGCTTGAATGTCATGCAGGATTGCATGATGTAAGCAAAAGAATGACAAAGTGTTGTGAACTATTTAAACAGTAAATTGGTTCTGTTAATTCTCTGTTATGCTGCTTATCCAAACAGTCAGTGCATATGTTACATACACATGCTGGGAAGGTTTGGCAGATTTTAGCATTTTCTGTTGCAATACTGTGGGACTCACTTGCTCAATAATGTGAAAGGTATGATGTTCTGAAATGTTACTACTAGAATCAATAGTATATTAATTTACAAGTATATGTTAGGTATTTGTTAGGTATATTGCATTCTATGGACTATGTCTCCCACAGTCCTAATTGTCCATTTTGTTTTACAATGCTCTTCTGTCCTTTCTTTTCTTCAAATTATATAATGAGAGAAAGGAATCTCACACAGAAGGTGAGCAGCTATCCTCCCAGATTTCTGTGTACCATCCTAAGCCATAGATTCTGGAGGCAATTAAGAGGGATATGACAACAGGGTTTATGCTTGATTAGCTAGATCATGGAAGGTTCTATTTACTACTACCACTATAGGAAGTAGTGGATACAAATCCTTCAGGATTGTCCTAATCAAAGAATAAAAATGCTTTCAACCACATGACAATCATTTAAATCACATGGCAACTGGGCACTGCACATTTAACGAAGTGATGTGTTAGGAAAGTGCTGAGTGCAACCTTATTTGAACAAAAATAGTAAATTGATAGCCCAGATTTTGTGATCACCAGCAAAGTGATGACATTTGCTGCTGACCTCAAGGAAAGTTGTCCAAAAAGCTCTATTGCTTCCTATAATGTAGATGCCACCATTCGCAATGGCATGGTGGCACAGTGGTTAGCACTGCTGTCTCACAGCACGCGGGTTCGATTTACGGCTTGGGTCACTGTGCAGTATTTGCATGTTCTCCCCATATCTGCATGGGTTTCCTCTGGGTGCTCCAGTTTCATCCCACAGTCCAAAAGACGTGCTGGTTGGGTACATTGGCCATGCTATATTCCCTCTTGGTGTATCCAAACAGGTGCTGGAATGTGACAACTAAGGAATTTTCGTAGTAACTTCACTGCATAATTAATGTAAGCCTATTTGTGACACTAATAAATAAACAGTGTTAATATAAACCTATCAAACTACAGATCCATGTTATGGAATCAGTGCAGAATAAGACCACAAGTTTAATGCTTTGTGGAGGACTGTGTTATGAGAAAAGGCTAGAAAATTTTGCTCTTCTGTTTTAAACTGAAAAGGAATTTTGGAGTTTTATAAGCTACTAAATGTAGTGTATCAGTTTAATTTGGAGTACTAAAGGAAATTGCTTTTGAGCAGCATGATGAAAGCTTCAAGCAGAGCAAGACGGGAGCAATGGAGGTAGATTGGGTAATCAGTGCCAAAGAACACCCCAGATGCAATAATTCAGTACCAGAACAAGTTTAAGAACTTTTATCAGATTTTGGATTTGTTTCTTTTAATTTGTGACCAGTGGAAATTATTTGTAGCTTACTTCAATAATATGCCTGTAATTAGCTGTTAGAACATACGAGTAAGAGCAGGCTTTTGTCAGTTGATCCCATTTCAATCAGATTGCCAACCTTAGTTACATCTTCCCTTCATTACCTTAGTATCCAAAAATCTATCAATCCCTGATTTAAATATCCGAGAGTGTATGAAGCTTTGGAACAGGAAAATATCACTGGGAACAACAAACTTGAATCTTCTTCAATAATTAAACCACCAGTCTGTCTTTTTCTCAATCTCCAAGAATTGGTTAAATTGTCCCTTGAGCATACTTACAATTTCCACTTCAGGATCACCAGCCCCTCCTCCACCCAAGCTCACGACTGGTTTTACAACTTGTCAAGAATGTGGAGGATACTGAAGTATATATGCAGGTCAGCCATCAACAATTTGATTTAAACAAAGATATGTGTACCTTTAACTGCCTTTAAACTGAAAATAGGAACCCTTGAAGAGTGTACTATCTGAAAGCATCTATACACAAAATTCAGTTTTTTATGTTAGAACAATTAGAAAAATGGGTGGTTCAACTAGTAAATGCACCATGCTGGCCAGATAGCCAACTGGCAAACTGCACGGATACAATAGTTGGATTCCCCATCATAATTCCACTTTTTTTCATAACAGAATAATGGAATATTTAGGTGATGGGGCCTACAAAATCTTCACTGTCCCAGCTGGATTTTTCCAGTTGCCCCACCCCAATAAGACCATTGTTGAATTCTTCTTTATAGTCCACCATATAAAAATTACCCGAGTCCCAAGCAAATTTCCCTCCATCTGCCTCACTTATTATCATTTCCTATAGCCAGCATTTGAAAGCAGGGGCTTTGGGGCTCGCTTATGGAGGGAAATGGTCTTGAAACAACTTCTTCTCTGCTTTCATTCCCGTCTCAACTAAAAACTTCAAAACTATCCAGACTTGTTTCTACTTTTGAAATTGTTCTTCAATATGCTGTAACGCATCCCAATAAGAAAGTAAATCACCCACCCTGTAACAGAGGCCAATCTTCAACAAAACTTCTTACTCGAACTGACTGCCTTGGTGTTGAAATATGCCTTCAGCATGACAGCAACAGAGGGAGGTATGTTATGTGATCCATCTTAGTTTCACTTGTGCTTTGAACTGAGCACATTTCACAGCTATGATGTCCTCAAACTTCGTACTCCCTATGTATAAATGTTCTCATGTGCCTTCTAGTTTAAAATAAATGAACTCACAACATGTTTACCCAACCTCTTAAGAGCTTTGACATCTTTATAATAACACAATATCAACCTGTGATTTTTTTCCCTACGTTGTTGCAGTGTATATGGATGTTTCATAATCAACTGATTGTGGGAGATGATGTTGTAGTGATAATGTCAGTAGACTAGTAATCTAGACGTCTAGCCAATGCCCTGGAGAAATGGCTTTAAATCCCATCATAGCAGCTGGTGGAATTTAAATTCTGTTTGTAAATCCTGAACGTAAAGATAATCATCAGTGATCGATGATTATGGAACCATCACTGATTGTTGCAAAAAGCATCTAATGTCCTTCAGAGAAGGAAATCTGCCATCCTTGCTCGGCATGACCAACATGTGGTTCCAGACCCACAGCACTTTGTTTGGTTCTTAACTGCCCTCTGAATTGGCCTACTAAGACATTCAGTTCAAAGCCAATTAGGGATGGACAACAAATGCTGGCCTTGACTGTGATGCCACATTCCATGAAAGAACTTTTAAAAATATATATTTGCATCACCATAATTAAAAGTGCAATCACATAAATTGCTTATATTAGTAGATCATCAACAAATACCTAGCAAAGTAGGTTTGTTTGCCACTTTTGAAGTAGCTGGACAAGTTGCAAGGATCCAATTTGATAGCAGTGATTGTAAGCAGTCAGAATGCCATCCTAATATAACGGCATCATTGTGAAATGAATCCCATTTCATTAAGGTGACTGTTATCAGCTAAGCTGCCACAACAGGAGTTTTGATGCCAAAACTAAATTTATTCCATTGAAATTAAACACATCAGTGGTAACATCTGAACACTCATCCAGTAAAAAGAAAATGCAAAACCTGTGATAGAAATCTGAAATAGATGAATAAAATGTTGAAGTTATGCGCAAGGTCTGTCAGTATCTACAAAATGAACAGTTATGTTAATGTTTTATGTAGAGTCCATCAGCAGATTTGCAATGGATGTGCCAAACTGCAGATTAACACGTTTTCCTCTTTCAGATCTTCAGCAATAACATTTGAATACATTTGTTTTTCATTTAACTCACCTATTTTGGCATGTTCCCCACTAAATACTGTATTCACTGGCTGTTTGGAAAAAACTCCCTGACACAAATTTGCTCACCACATGCTAGAATTTACAAAAATAAATGGTCAGGTTTCTGATGAGGTATAGAAAGGGTCCAGACTTTTTTGGAGGAAAGTTATTTAGTAGGGAAAATCAATGGTTAGAACTTCCCGGACATTCACACTGGCAGGATCCGCCAATGGCGCATCCCTGCTGCGGGTTTCCCAGCGGCGAGGGTGTGTTCACCAGGAAGCTCCGGTGACACAGAGGGGCCAGAAGATCCCAGCGCCAGCCAATAGTAGGCCATCACCCACCGCCATGAAACATGCAGGGTAAATCCCATCCATATGTTAGTGACTTTGTTTGACTTTTTTTCTGTGAATTCTAAAGCCTGTAAACATTTGTGTGTAGTTTATGGTGTGAAGCTTGGCCAATCATCTGTTTTTTGATACACAAGCCAGAGGAAGAAAGGAAAAATCAACTTATCAGCAGACTAATCTACTAGTGCAAACAGTTTGGATTAACATATTTGGTGAGGTGATGAGATTAACATTCTTCATGCAATACACTAAAACAATATGGGTGGGATTTTACTGCCATGCTCGAGCAAGACTGGAAATTCCTGCCTGAGGCCAAGGGACATTTTCAATGCCTGCCCCTTGCCTGCTCTGGTTTTGTGGTGAATAGAATTCCAGTGCACGTGTAGCGTTTGAATGTCAGTCAAATCCCAACAGAAGCAAGATGGACCAGTGTCATCAGTTCCTCATTTTGGATTGAATTTTCAAAGGCAAAGTCATTATATTTTTTTTTGTGACAGGGTGATCAGCAGCTTTCCACACAATTTTCAATCTTGGTCAACATTAATTCAGTCACATCTCAAAGGAGGCTAGATTGATGGACTGGTAAATATAGGTCTGCAACGTCTGAGCTCCCAGATTCAGATCTGCGGGTCACTTACCACAGAGGTGCACTGGGAAATCCTTTTCGGACCTTCATAGATAAGAGTTTGCATAGCAAGTGCAAACTTCCTCTGCCTGTGGAACCATCTGAGAATGCAGTTTGAATTGCAAACTTTGAATGGTTCTGGCTGTATTACATAAATTTTTACCCAAAAAGAGAATTAAGACCTCTTCTAACTTCTGGGTAACTAATGTACAGACTGACATTGACTCCCACATGAGACTCCCACCACCACTCCTGACCTCTGATCCCTCCACTGCGAACCCCCCCCCCCGCCCACCCCCTCAAAATCCTGTCTACTGACCTTAGAGACATACCTTCTTCCTGACCTGTCAATTCCCATGGGACCTTCACCTTATCTTGTTTACAGCAGCTAATAAAGTTAAAAAAGGGACATGACCTTCTTCAGTCCGCTGGAGCTAGACTTCAACTGTGGGCCTCAAGGACAGCAGTGCTGCCTGGATCTCATCTGGCTTGAGTCAGAATGTTGGGCAAGACAGATAGGAGAGAAAATCCACATATGTGAGTGGACACAGAGCGGAAATCCAACATTGATTGCTGCTCAGAGGAAGTTACAGAAATCCTACCAGTTTGATCAATACTGCAATCAACTCAAAGACACCAGAATGAAACAGGTATATTTATTATACCAATGTCAGGATGGAAACCTAATGCCAAGTTTCCTCTCTCCTCCAATCTCAGACCAATAATTGTGGTTGATAGTGGGAACAGGAGAAGTTTTTATTTTCATGAAATACCTTCAGCACAACTGCCCATCTCACCTCAAAACAGGATTAAATGAATTTTGCTCCAAGATGTTACTCTGGAAAGTAGTTCTTCAAAGACAGATTGCTAAATAATAGAATGCGTGTGAACAGAGTTTGAGTCCACAATTTCCAAAAAAAGTACTCTATTTAATTACAATACAATTCTGTGCAAGTGATTAGAACTTGAGTAAGTTAAAATTGGGCCATATAAGCGTTAATGTCATTAAGTGATCCTGTTTGTACAGAATTGTCACCTATAAAACTTATGAAAATGCTTACTCAACGCTGACTCCAGAAATACTAAGTAAAAAATCAGTGTAAGGTAGCTTTTAACTATAACTGGAATGAAAGAGAAAATAAATGTACATTTATATATTGTTGTTATGCCCTCAGGCATTCCAAAGCATTTCACAGCCAATTTAAACACTTGAAGTGTAGTTGCTGTGTAATATTGGTGGACATTACAGTTACTGGCTGCATATCAGAGTTCCCCATATAACCATGAGATATATGATGAGATAATGGCCGGAATTCTCCAATCACATATGTTCCACCACTGCTGCCAATGAAAATGGAGAATTTGGTGTGCATTCACTACGGCAGGACTGGAGATTCCCAGCTGTGGACGAGGTTGGAGAATTTCAGCCATGTTTTAAATGTATTGGTTGAAGGATAAATGTTAGTCCAGCCGTGGGAGAACTAAGGGACCTGTTTGTCTACAGATCACTGAAAGGGGAAGGGCATTTTGGGAGGGTGGAGGTAAAGGCAAATGGGGCTTATCAATTGAGGCATAGATTGAAGCAGGAAAGTCATGTTGGAATTGTACACAACTTTGGTGAGGCCACAGCTAGAGTACTGTTGCAGTTCTATTCACCACATTATCGAAAGAATGTGATTGCACTGGAGGAGGTGGAGAGGAGATTCACCAGGATCTGGGTTTGAACATTTAAGTTATGAAGAGAGGTTGTGTAGGCTTGAGTTGTTTTCATTGGAGCAGAGAAGACCGAGGGGTGACCTGATCGAGGTGTTGGACATGGACAGAGAGGCTAAGGAGCAGCTGTTCTCCTTCGATGAAGGGTCAGTCACAATGGGACATAGAGTCAAAGTGAGGGGCAGAAGGTTTAGGGAGTGTATGAAGAAAAACCTTTTTTACCCAGAGGGTGATGATGGTCTGGAACATACTGCCTGGGAGAATGGTAGAGGCTAGTTGCCTCATATCCTTTAAGAAGTATCTGGATGAGCACTTGGCACATCATTAACATTCAGGACTATGAATCAAGTGCTGGCAGATGAGATTAGGTGGGAGATCAAGTGTTTCTGATGTGTTGTTGCGAAGTCGATGGGCTGAATGGCCTCTTCTGTGCTGTATTGATCCTATGATGAGCTGCTCTTCTTTGAATAGTCCTGTAGGATTTTCCTTTAAGACTTGAGCAAAGCAAAATAAAACAAAACTAAACTAAACATCATTATGGGCCCAATTTTACCACTTTGATTCCAAGTGTGGGCGGACTTGAAACTAGGGGCCTGATTTTACCATTTTCCTTCTAAATACTGAAGCTGGGCGCAATTCAAATCCGACTTGGAAATCTGCTTTCAGGCACCCCCATTAGCACTTAGCCTAAAAAAAATTGCGGGTCCCATTCCTGCTGTGGGCTGGGCTCAGCACACATGCGCATTTAGAAAAAAATTTGAAAAAGCACACTCTTGTCAGGTCATTCCCAGGCCGCAGAAAGCAGAGAAAGCAGCCCGGGAGCGAAAAGCGGGAACGATGGCCCCCACAGACATCACTGTCCCCCTTATCCACACCCACCCCACCCCCACCAACCAGAATAATCACAACCCCCTGCCCCCTTCCTCCCCACCGATTGCTAGCAGAATGGCAGTGGAACCCCTGCCCCCCCCCCCCCCCCACCAGAGATACATCTGTTCCCCCCAACCAGATCGGCCCTCCCCCCCACACCTCCAATTACCAGACAACGGTCAGCCCTCCCCCCCCGCCCCCCAGAGAATGATATGGCTTCACCCCCCTTCCCCCCTCAACCAGAGAATGATCTGGCCCACCTCCCTCCTTCCTTCCACCACCGATCTGAGTTAGAGAGCCGTTGGAAGCTCTGAACTCGCCTCTTCAGCAGCTGGAACACGCGATTCAGACTTTTATTCAGCATGCTCATTTCAGCGCGATTCCAGATCGGCAAACGCGGTGGTAAAGGGGGAAATGTTGATAAAGTTGCGGCAGGCAGTTCATTAATTCAATTTAAATGCATGCCAATACATTTAAATCACCATTGCACCCGTTTTGGGTGCAAATTGGATCGCAGCCATTCCTGGGTCTCAGGCACGGGCGCAGATCACATTAGTGGCCTCACACCTGACTTTACCACATTTTTGCACCTGAAAACAAGGCGATGCAGTGGTAAAATAGGGCCTTGGGAGTGTTTCAGATCTGACTTTTAGACAAGTTCTCAGATGCCCCCATATGTACTCTGCCTGAAAAAAATCAGCAATTCCGAATCATGCTGCAGAAGCCTCTGGGTGGGGCTTAATGCACCCAAAATCCTGCAGTTCCGATTGGCGCCTCCAACTGCACATGCGCAGACAAAAAATGATAGAATGCATCTCCCCTGCCACATCATTCATGGGCCAGATAATGCCTCCTCCTGGCCTCCACAGACATTGACCCACCCTCCCACAACATTACCGATCCCCATATCCCCATTCCATCTGCCACCCGGACTGATTGTGGGCCCCTTCCCTCCTACGGATTTCAAGCAGAGTGGCAGCAGCGCGCCCCCCCCCCCCCCCCAACCCCACCCACCACCACCACCACCACCACCACTGGTCACAGGCAGAATGGCAGCGGATCCCCCTTCTCCCCAACAATCTCAGGCAGAATGGCAGAGGACCCCCTCTTCCCCCTCACTGATGACAGGCAGATTGGCAGCAGACCCCCCCTGACAGCTGTCAGATGCTCGCCACTTACCGCCTCACTAACTGGAGTGACCAAATCGGACTTTTGTAGAGCAGATCTGTTTTGCATCGAATCTGGTTGGGCAAATGCAGTGGTAAAGGAGAAAGTGCCAGTAAGGTTAGGCATGCAGAGATGAAATCGCTATCATTGTGCCAAGGCTGACAACCTAGTAAAAGGAGCATAAACAAAACCTTCCAGGCAAGCAAGGCTTCGCAGTTGTGCAAAGATGAGCATAAATTTCAGAGTTAGCTTTCTGGTATTTAACAGCTTCATTTCCCCAGTTGTCACATTGACCATTGCAAACAGTTATTTTTTGTTATTGATACTTGCAAAAAATGAAGCAGATTGCATTATTGACCATGGGAAGAAAGTAAAGAAACTTTATTAAAAATTCAACTTGTACCACTGCAGCATGATTCTGCACTGTGATGCTCCTAATCTCAGGCTATGGAACAGTTCATTTGCCACACTTGCTTACCATGTATTGCATTCTGCATGCTCTTTCCCAATCTGGTTACACTGCACAGTGATACTTCTAAATCCTGCCCCACTGCTTGTTCTCATTCTACCCCCATTCAATGAGGGGCGGCACAGTGGCATAGTGGTTAGCACTGCTGCCTCACAATGCCAGAGACTTGGGTTCAATTTGCGGCTCAGGTCACTGTCTGTGTGGAGACTGCATGTTCTCCCCATGTGTGCGTGTGTTTCCTCCGAGTGCTCTGGTTTCCTCCCACAGTCTGAAAGACTTGCTGGTTAAGTGCATTGGTCATGCTAAATCCTCCCTCAGGGTACCCGAACAGGTACCAGAGTGTGGTATCTAGGGGATTTTCACAGTAACATCATTGCATTGTTAATGTAAGCCTACTTGTGACAATAATAACAACTTTAAAAACTTGAAACCTGATACACAAACCCAGTTTTATCATCAAGTTGTGTCCATTTGCAAGCATTTAAGTTGACTTAGTGGGCTGCATGCCCAACCTTACCAGCACTTCTCCCTTTACCACTACATTCACCCATCCAGAATCGGCGCAAAACAGACATACTGGACAAAAGTCTGATTTGGGCGTTCCACCTACTGAGGAGGTAAGTGCCAAGCAGCCAACGGCTCTCTGCTTGAGGTCAGTTGAGAGGGGGAAATGGTGCGATCGCTGCCGTTCTGCCTTAGATAAGTGGGGGGGAGGGGGCTCCACTGCCACTCTGTCTGAGAACAGTGGGGGGGGATGGGAGGAGGGGCCTACAATCGATCTCGATGACGGAGGGGGATGAGGGGTTCAGTAATGTTGGGGGGGGTGAGACAGTGTCTGTGGGGGCTTGGGAGAGACATTATCCAGCCCAGGAGCGATGTGGCAGGGGAGCTGCATTCTATCATCTTTTTCATCTCTATCATCTGCATGCGCAGTTGAAGGTGCTGATTGGAACTGCAGGATTTCAGGCACGTTAAGCCCAGCACACAAGCTTCTGAGTGCGATTCGGAATTGCTGATATCTTTTCAGACAGTGTACATATTGGATGCCTGAGAATGGGTCTAAAAGTCGGATCTGAAACACACCAGTTTCAAGTCTGCCCAGCATTTAGAATCAAAAAGGTAAAATAGGGTCCACATACTTTCTTATTGCTGCTTATTCTCAAGCCTACAAAAATCATAATGAGATGAGAGCAGTGCAAACCTTTGGACTTCTGCCTGTGGGCTGAATATTGTGCAGCCCAAAGAGTTGGGGATTTGTGGGAAAGAAGAAAATTGTGGTGGGGATGAGCTCAATTGAAAGCCCGGCATCCTGATATCGGTTCCAGGTTTTATCAGCAGCAGGAAAACTCCAAACCAGTTTTGCAGCAGAGCTGCAATTAGAATCACTATGCAGGCACTTACCATGAACCTGCACTGTAATTTAGTGAGGGTTTCAGATTCTATTAGTGGCACACATTTTATCAGTGGCACACATGGCACACCTTCTGATCGCACCTGTTTGAAGGCAAGACATAACTATCACTCTAGAAAGGCAGTCATAGAAAGTTGTGGGTGAAAGCAAAAAGGGGGGCAGAGAGCTAACAGACATGGTTTAATAGCAGTGCTCTTTAACAGCAAGGCTGGTTACTTCAAGGAAATGCTACACACAGACAGGGTGAGGGCGGGCAGAAGGGTTTGGCTGCATTCACAACAAGGCTGAGTGCAGAGGGGTTGCTGCATATGCATAATGTGACAGATTACTTCAATGGCAAGTAGAGAGAAGGCATCAGAGTGGTCTCACAGTCACAAGGCAAAGATAGCTAAGGCAGAGTCCTCTCTCAAGGGTCATCAGAAGGGAGGGGAAAGACCAGACGGCATGTGACCTGTACACTCAGTCTTTACAGAATCACTGCGCTGCGCAGCAGTGACTCAAAGGAAAGCATGTCCGGGGGTTATCTGAGCAAGCCAATGACCCTATACTATGGGAGCAACAACAGTTGTCAACAACAAAAGAATATATCCATAATAGAGTGCACTTGACTCATCTTAACCATCTTTAAGGTGATAACTGTGGCCTCCCGGGTTGGTGCCACCAACTTATATGCCATGCTTCAGGCTGAGCTGAGACCCAAAGGCTTTGGTGGACACCCAAGGCCCTGAAAATCAGCATTATACTTCACTTTTACACATCCAGAAATTTTCAGAGATCAAATGGGGACATATAAGGAATCTCCCAGGCAACAACTCACCACTGAATTAAGGAGATGACAGAAGCCTTGTTCGGGAGGGCTGGTGATCATGTGTGCTACCAAATGGTTCCTAAAGTCAGTTCCTAAAAAGGACCATCAGCTTTACTGCTGAATTTGCCAGATCGTGAATATAGCCCAACCCATCACATAAACCAGCCTCCCGTCCATTGACTCTGTCTTCACTTCCTGCTGCCTCAGCAAAGTAGCCAGCATAATTAAGGACCCACGCACTCCTGACATTATCTCTTCTGCCTTCTTTTGTCAGGAAAAAGATACAAAAGTCTGAGGTCACGTACCAACCGACATAAGAACAGCTTCTTCCCTACTGCCATTAGACTTTTGAATGGACCTACCCTGCATTAAGTTGATCTTTCTCTACATCCTAGTTATGACTGTAACACTACATTCTGCACTCTCATTTTTTTCCCTATGAATGGTATGCTTTGTTTGTAGAGTGTGCAAGAAACAATACTTTTCATTGTATGCTAATACATGTGACGATAATAAATCAAATCTATTGTTCTCAACTTCGCTTAAGTAAATATATATTTACCTTGCTGCTAAGCTAATTCAAAATCCCTTCAGGCAGCTACACTCTTATCAATTCCCTTTTATCCCGTTCTTTGAATTTAATTTTATCCAAACTTCTTTAATCTTTGTTTTACCCAATTCATAAATCTTTATTATACTTATGCTTCTTGACACTGTGAATTCTACTGCCTCCTTATCACATTATGGTTGACAGACTCCTCAGCCATGGTGGCCCTATCTTTGGAACTGTGTCTCTAAACCTATCCACCATGTTCTCTTTTAAAGCCTGTTCAAAGCTATTGCGACCATTCTTTTGGCCTCCTTGCCTAATTCCTCTGCTGCTCCCTGCCTGATCATTCTTTCAGTAGATTTTTTTATGAAACACCAAACTTATAGTTTTTTTGATCAACGGATCACAAGAAAACAAGTTGCATCACCCAAAGGACTGTAATACTTCACGGGGTAGTTTCCTGGTTTCCATACTTAACATGGGCAATATGGGAAAAATCAAAATGGTTACAGAAAATGATTGCAGATTTAGCAGGTTGAGAAAATAAGAGAAAAGAATATAATTTAAAAAGTGCAGCTGCTTTTGGGACATTACTGCCAGCAATTTAACTCTTTGCTGATATCCAGCATCAGAATGCTCAAATATGTTGCTTCACTTCCAGCAACTAAATACTTCATCAATGTCTAGCTCAGATATGAAGGGCAGGATTTTCTGACCCTGCCTGCTGCTGGGACTGTCTGGTCCTGCCGATGGTCAATGGACTTTTGGCTGAGCTACCAAATCTTCCAGAACAGGTTCCACCATGATGAGGTTGGAAGACCCCAGCCAAACACCAGAAGTGGCTAGCTTTCTGTGGTTGTATATTCTTCTTCCATTGATCAGGGTGTCTCTCTCTGTCTCTCTCTCTTTGAGATCCCATTTTGCCAACTTGCAGGAGCTCTTTCTTTAACTGTAGTACTAAGTCTCTGACATGTTCAGTCTTTATACCCTTTGCAGGGGACGGGACTAGTTTACTATGCTGACAAGCCATGCTGTCCTACGAATTAGCTGTCTTGTAGTGGATACTGCCCCTGTCTCTGAGCTTTCAGCTCCAGGTTCAGGTCCCACCAAAGGATTTGATCTCCAAGGAAGATGTGTTCATGATGTGGCCTACAGGTTGATTACCAACCTGCAAAATCTTCTAACAAATGCCACTGGCAGGCAGTAAATGTGGGGGAGATTCCTGGTCAGTCATGTGATGGAAAGAAAGTTGGAGCCTCTACCATCATTATTCATAGCTCCAGACTAAAAAGCCTGTTAAAGTGCATGTTGCCACAGCAACTCAGCCTCCCTGAGTGATTGGTAACACACCACCACCCCTGTCCTGTAAAGTTTCTTTCAAAACACAATACACAGTTATGTTTGTGGCTTTTGGTTTGCATCCATGCAGAAAGCTGTCTACCTATCTTTTGCCTTCTTCAGTAATTTTCCATTATGTGAAGTCCCTTGTAGTTAATTTTCCAGGAAGACAAGTTTATACTTTACTGGAACACCTTATCTCAATTCAAGGCTTAGTCTTCTTAACTAAAACACCAGTGTCTCTGGTTGGGCTGTATTATCTCTGTTGCTGCCCTTGATAACATGTGTTTTAGTCTCCCAGCTTGGTAAGTTCAGCAAGTTTAATTTTTAAAAACTGACTAACAAACATCTCTTCATTAGCATTTTCCTAGTTTCCCAAAGTATGCTGATCAAATGTCAAACTTCAAGAAGGCAAAGGGATTTTTTTGTTTTGCGTTTCTGAAGTGCTTTGTGTTAAAAATTCGTGAATCTAAGTTGCTGCAAATAGGGAAGGAAATCTTCATGAAGCAATGGAACTCTGTGCTTATCATTTAACCTATTTCATTTATATATTTGGAATTACACATTGTTAACTTATTTATGTAAGGCATTTTCCTCAGATTTGTTTACCTTTATGGTGCATGTATATAAGATGGGTTTTCAAAAAAATATGCTGCAACATTGTACTTTATCTTGATGAACATGATACTGGCTGCTTATATTTCCTACTTTCCTGATTTATCTGTTGCAATGTTGTCTGTAATGGAATATTTTCAGCCAACTTTGAATCTTTGGATTTTCCCAACCCTTCATGGCAATGTTCTAGACAAAAGAACGCAACAAAGTAAGATGCACAAGTACTGTGAGACTAGTTTCTGGGTCAGATAGCCAGAACCACCTAAAAGGGGGACAGTCTTAGTACCATTCCTTAATTTCGCAGAATTAAATTAAACAAAAGGTACAGAAACTTTATACTTCATCTAAAAGAAAAATTACAGAGTGAACTTACTGATGATATAAGGTACTGTTCCTTTCACGTGGGCTGATTTTTTTTTCTCTTTAGCTATATGCTAACCTTGGGCCTTTTATCAATTTAATTGAGAATTTCACTGAGTCCAAAATTCTGATATATAGTCATTCAACATGGCTAACAATTTAAAATATCTTTTATTCATCTCAATGACAGAGAATTGAGTGGAGTCAGCTTCTTTTGACTGGGATGTGGATTTTTCCAACAATTTGGTTGATAGATTCCTTCCTAATGTTGTTCCTATTTTCTTTCAGAGAACCAAGAAAAATTGTCCTCCACAAAGGATCAACAGGTTTAGGCTTTAACATTGTCGGTGGAGAAGATGGTGAAGGGATTTTTGTATCATTCATTCTGGCAGGCGGACCAGCAGACCTCAGTGGAGAGTTACGAAGAGGAGATCGGATTTTATCTGTGAGTGATCTGCATATTTGCCGAAGATATGAAAATTTCTTAACATCTGTAAATTGATATCAATTGTAGCATTTATGCCTACAGCAAACTCCATTTTGAATCTAACTGGCTTAGTAAGCTACATTCTGTATCTCATAAGATGAAAAGAAGTTAATCGGCAAGGTTTTGCTGTGCAGATTGTAGCAGTATATAGCATCACAAAATGACTGATAAAATTCCAATTTCACACTCATCTCCATTACCTGTCTTACCCACACTAGGGAAAAATTACCAATTTTGAGGGAAGCATCTTTACACAAGAAGTTCTTGCAGATCTGGAGTTACCTTTTCATATGGTGAAGATAGCTTTATACACATTTGGATGTATCATTACATGATAGAGGGAGAGCAGGGGGCAGGGCGGCCATCGGCAGTTTCCTGTAATTGAAGAGATGCAGAGTTGTTTTTGTATGATGGGAAATACCTTTACACAACCAAAGCACTTACATGTACAACAGAGGTATGGTTACATGAACATAGAACAGTACAGCACAGTACAGGCCCTTCGGCGCTCGATATTGTGCCAAGCTATATCCGAACCCAAGATCATTCTGGTGTGCTCCATGTGCCTATCCAATAACCGCTTGCAAGTTCCCAAAGTGTCTGACTCCACTATCACAGCAGGCAATGCATTCCACACTCCAACCACTCTCTGAGTAAAGAACCTACCTTGGGCATCCCTCTTATATCTCCCACTATGAACCTTATGGTATTGCTCCCTAGTAACAGCTATATCCACCCGAGGAAATAGTCTCTGAATGTCCACTCTACCTATCCCCCTCAACATCTTATAAACCTCTATTAAGTCGCCTCTCATCCTCCTCCACTCTAAAGAAAAAAAGCCCCAGTTCCCTCAACCTTTCCTCGTAAGACCTACCCTCCAAACCAGGCAGCATTCTGGTAAATCTCCTCTGCACTCTCTCCGATGCTTCCACAACCTTATATTGACGTGACCAGAACTGCACACAATATTCCAAATGTGATCTCACCAAGGTCCTGTATAGTTGCAGCATAACCCCGCAGCTCTTAAACTCAAACCTCCTGTTAATAAACACTAACACACTATAAGCCTTCTTCATGGCTCTATCCACTTTAGTGGCAACCTTTAGAGGTCTGTGGATATGAACCCCAAGATCTCTCTATTCCTCCACATTCTTCAGAACCCTGCCGTTGACCCTGTAATCCGCATTCAAGTTTGTCCTACCAAAATAAATCACCTCGTACTTATCAGGGTTAAACTCCATCTGCCACTTTTCTGCCCAGCTCTGCATCCCATCAATGTCTCTTTGTAGCCTACAAAAGCCCTCCACCTCATCCACTACTCCACCTATCTTGGTGTCATCAGCAAATTTACTAACCCATCCTTCAGCCCCCTCTTCCAAGTCATTGATAAAAATCACAAATACCAGAGGACCCAGCACTGGAACATATCCCACCGCTGGTAACTGGTCTCCAGTCTGAAAACTTTCCCTCCACCACCACCCTCTGTCTTCTATGAGACAGCCAGTTAATTATGCAATTGGCCAAATTTCCTTCTGTCCTACACCTTACTTTCTTCATGAGCCTACCATGGGGAACCTTATCAAACGCCTTACTAAAATCCGTGTATACGACATCAACTGCTCTACCTTCTTCGACACACTTAGTTACCTCCTCAAAGAATTCAATCAAATTTGTGAAGCAAGACATACCCCTCACGAATCCGTGCTGACTATTTCGGATTAAGCTGCATTTTTCCAAATGGTCATAAATCCTGTGCTTAAGGACCTTTTCCATTAACTTACTGACCACCGAAGTAAGACTAACTGGCCTATAATTACCAGGGTCATTCCTATTTCCTCTCTTGAAGAGAGGAACAACATTCGCCACTCTCCAGTCCTCTGGCACAATCCCCGTGGACAGTGAGGACCCAAAGATCAAAGCTAAAGACTCCTCAATCTCATCCCTTGCCTCCCAAAGTATCCTAGGATATATCCCATCTGATCCAGGGTATTTATCAACCTTCAAGTTTTTCAAAATTGCTAAGAACATCTACCTCCTCAGAACATCTACCTCCTCCATCCTATCAGTCTGTATCTCACACACATTCTCAAAAACGTGGCCCCTCTCCTTAGTGAACACTGAAGAAAAGTATTCATTCAACGCCTCACCTATCTCATCTGACTCCATGCACAAGTTTCCACTACTGTCCTTGACCGGCCCTAACCTCACCCTGGTCATTCTTTTATCTCTCACATAAGACAACTGTTACCATACAATTGTTTACCATTTATATAGACGATCTGGAGATGAGGGCTGAGTGTAGGGTAACAAAATTTGCTGATGATGAGAAGATGAGTGGAAAAGCAAATTGCGTGGAGGGCCCGGAAAGTTTGCAGAGGGATCTGGGTAGGCTGAGTGAGTGGGCGAGGACCTGGCAGATGGAATATAACGTTAGCAAATGTGAGGTTATCCACTTTGGTAGAAATAATAGTAGGAGGGATTATTATTTAAAGGGTGAAAAACTGCAGCATGCTACAGTGCAGAGGGACCTGGGGGTCCTTGTGCACGAATCACAAAAACTCAGTCTGCAGGTGCAGCAGGTGATCAAGAAGACGAATGGAATGTTGGCCTTTATCACGAGGGGGATAGAATATAAAAGCAGGGAGGTCTTGTTGCAACTGTACAGGGCACCAGTGAGACCGCAACTGGAGTACTGTGTGCAGTTTTAGTCCCCTTATTTGCAAAAGGATATATTGGCCTTGGAGGGAGTGCAGAGAAGGTTCACCAGGCTGATACCGGAGATGAGGGGGTTAGCTTATGATGAGAGATTGAATAGACTGGGCCTGTACTCATTAGAGTTTAGAGGGCTGAGCGGGGATCTTATAGAGACATATAAGATAATGAAGGGGCTAGATAGGGTAGAGGTAGAGAGATTCTTCCCGCTTAGAAAGGAAAACAGAACTAGAGGGCACAGTCTCAAAATAAGGGGGGTGCTGTTTAGAACGGAGTTGAGGAGGAACCTCTTCACTCAAAGGGTGGTGAATCTCTGGAATTCTCTACCCATTGAAGTGGTGGAGGCTACCTCATTGAATATATTTAAGTCACGGGTAGATAGATTTCTGATAGACAAGGGAATTAAGGGTTATGGGGAGAAAGCGGGAAAGTGGAACTGATCCACTTCAGATCAGCCATGATCTTAATGAATGGCGGGGCAGGCTCAAAGGGCTAGATGTCCTACTCCTGCTCCTGTTTCTTATGTTCTTAAGAGTAAAAAGCCTTAGGGTTTTTCTTGATCTCACCTGCCAAGGACTTCTCATGCCCCCCTCTTAGCTCTCCTAAGCCCTTTTTTTAACTCATTCGTTGCTACCTTGTAACCCTCAAGCGACCAAACTGAACCTTGTTTTTTTCATCCTTACATATGCTTCCTTTTTCCTCTTGACAAGACATTCAACTTCCTTTATGAACTATGGTTCCCTCACTCGGCCATTTCCTGACAGGGACATATCTATCAAGGACATGCAGTGTTTGTTCCTTGAACAAGCTCCACTTTTCATTTGTGCCTTTACCTGACAGTTTCTGTCCCCATCTTATGCTCCCTAATTCTTGCCTAGTCGCATCATAATTACCCCTGCCCCAATTATAAATCTTGCCCTGCCGTGTGACCTTATCCCTCTCCATTGCAATAATGAAAGACACTGAATTGTGGTCACTATCTCCAAAGTGCTCTCCCACAAACAAATCTAACACTTGGCCCGGTTCATTACCCAATACAAAGTCCAATGTGGCCCTATCTCTTGTTGGCTTATCTACATATTGTGTCAGGAAACCCTCCTGCACACACTGTACTAAAAGTGCCCCATCTAAACTATTCGACCTATAAAGGTTCCAATCAATATTTGGAAAGTTAACGTCACCCATGATAACTACCCTGTGACCTCTACACCTATCCATAATCTGCTTTGCCATTTCCTCCTCCACATCTCTATTACTATTTGGGGGCCTATGGAAAATTCCTAACAATGTGACTGCTCCTTTCCTATTTCTAGCTTCAGCCCATATTACCTCAGTAGGCAGATCCCCCTCAATGGGGGAAGCACACTTATGCAAGTGGAGTCTGTGGCAGAATCCTGCTTTAAATGTCCTGAATAAAACATATTAGTCTCAAATCAAATCAGCTTCATAGAGGACATGTTTTCTTTAATGAGGACATGGAGATAGTTGATGTGCAAAACAAAGATGAAGTGCTGCAATTAAGGGGAAGTGGAATGGGCAGAATGTTTTTACTCTGTGCCTAGTCCTTGATATATCTGACCTGAGAATCCTTAATGGGGCAATGTGGACAGAACTTTACTCAATTTATAACCCAGATAACAATTGCACAATTAATGCTTGTTGAAGCAATATAGAAGGATGACACAGAGTGAAAAGATCTTTATGCTTCTCATATCCTGTAACCCTGGAATGTTTGTTGGGACAGTACCTGATGCATATCTCTGCCCATGCCATATTTGACCTGAGCATGCTCTGGATTGAGATTTACTTTCCATCTAGCTTGTGAGATACATGACCTGAGTACATATGGTACTAACAACGTTAAGTAGATAATGTTTCATTTCTTTTTGTTGATGGTCTCTTTTGGAAATTTAGGTATTTGTAATGAATAGTAATGATTTTTTCACTGTTGCAAGTGCAGAGAAAGTAGGAACAGAAAATCCACATAGAATAATCAGATCATCTTGACTGTAGTAACAGACATTTAGTCTGTTTACATGTCTTACGTTAATCATAAATTCTGCTTTAATGGCTCATACTTTTAAAGTGATTTAAGATGGTAGCTGCCTGACTCAGTTTTTCCTCCAACACTGGCTCATGTAGATTGCTCTGGAGTAAAACAGCAGCAGCATTTGCCAGGTAGGAATTAGATTAGTGCCCACCTGGATACCTGTATGCCAGAATACATGCTCGTAATCACATTAACATTCCAGGCTCCTGCTTGCCAAGGTGTTTTCATGCCAGAGATGCAGTTCATGAGTAACATCCTGGTCCTGAGGCACCAGGAGATTGGTGACAACCTTGCAATCAATAGCAAAGATAAAATGCAGAAGAATGATTAATCATTTCAAAAGAATAGAGTCATTATATTTTCATACAACTCTATGGGGGCAAACTTACAAAAAAATTCTAAGTGCTGAATGAGCATGAAAACAGGAAAGTTTCAGACCCATTTTTTCAGTGAGAAAAAATTCAAATCATATGCTACTTAGAGAAAACAAATGAGGCAAAGTATGATTCTCACCAGTAGGGGGAGTGAGCAGAGTCCATTCATGTTGGAAAGCTAGCTAATGATTGCTAGATTGCACCATTGCGCATACGTCTGATCTCCCAATGAACTAATGCACTGGGAGATATCTCACTCGCCCACCCTCCCGGACATTGCACTCCCACCACCCCAATCGTGGCCACCCCCACCCCACTGAACATCCTCCCCCATTCACCTCTCCTTGATTGATCACCAACCCAGCAATTCCCCAAAGCAGTGCAGCTTCCCATGCACTGCTTCCCCTTGGGCCCTTCCTCCTCCCTTTAGGCCCCATCCATGAGCATTGTTTGGTGGAAAGTGTCAGGGTGACTGGCAAGCAATGCCAGGGTGCCTGGTGGGCTGTTCCAAGGTGTGTTAGACTGGCACAGTCCCCCCCACAGCCGACCACACAGGGGCCCCAGTGGCCTCCAGTGCTACTAGCGAGGCCATCAAGTCTGGTCCTCCCTGGTGAGGACCTCCACCTGCAAGGCTGTTAAGGCAAGTGACCTGGGTGATTGCGTCCGGGTCTCACTGATAATATTAAAATTAGATTTTAGATATTAAGATCAGCCTCACACCCTTCCTGGGTGGACAGCTGATCATGCCGCCAGATCGGGGCTGGTAAAATGCAAGTAACCAGGTGCAAACCCAGTTTTTTGCCTCTCTCATGATCTTACTGGCTCGTCACCCTGATCGACCGCCTTGCAGGTGGAGATCCTCACCAGGGAGGACCAGACTTGATGGCCTCTCTAGTAGGACTGGAGGCCACTGGGCCCCTGGGCCCCTGTATGGTCGGCTGTGGGGGGGACTGTGCCAGTCTAACACACCTTGGAACAGCCCACCAAGATCACCTCTATGTCTTTCAATCTTCCTTACTATTATATTCCACCTGCCTTTTGCCTATGATGATATTAAAAATCCTAGATATAAAAAGACCACTTTAATCTTCCACCATCCTGGTAGTCACATGATAGAATTAAGTTGTTGACTAATCATAGAATCGCTACAGTGCAGAAGGAGGTCATTCAGCCCATCGAGTCTGCACAGACAGCAATCCCACCCATGCCCTTTCCCCATTACCCCACACATTTACCCCACTAATCCCTCTACTCTATGCATCCTGGGAAACTAAGAGGCAAATTAGCATGGCCAATGCAACATAACCTGCACATTTTTGGACTGTGGGAGGAAACTAGAGTACCCGGAGGAAACCCACGCAGACACAAGGAGAATGTGCAGACTCCACACAGACAGTGACCCAAGCCAGGAATCCAAACCAGTTCCCAGGAGCTGTGAGGCAGCAGAGCTAACCACTGTGTCACCATGCTGCCTGTGATTATACTGAACAAACTCTATCAATTAGTCTACAACAAAACCAGACCTGACACAGGCAAGACACCACTGGTGGAAATGCTCTGGAAACTAAAAGTTATATGTTCTTTCCAATGATATTACACTTAGCACATTTCATTTTCTTTCAATTACTCAGGTACAGAATCCCAATTTTTTTAGGAAGATTTCTATGCATTTAATGTAGTTGTTTCTGGATAGATTGTCAGAAAGCAAGTAGCTCAATCCAATGTGTAAGCCCATCTGTCAGTCACTAAGTACTTCACAAATGTTATAAGTCTGCATTGTCACTAAAACCACCATCAATTGAGTGGGAACCTGATCATGTTTTAAGTAATCATACTCCTTTGTTTCAGGTGAATGGTGTAAACCTTCGGAGTGCTACCCATGAACAGGCAGCAGCAGCACTCAAAAGAGCCGGTCAGACTGTAACCATTGTTGCCCAGTACAGACCAGAAGGTAAGCATATGTGGTGGCAATCAGTATTTTACTGTTAATGATTGGGCAAATCCAGCTTTTAAACCAGATAAAGCTCCTTTCTATTTTCCTAAGGATGTCTGACTGTTTTAATTCAATTCCTCCACCTCATAAAGTCAGTCAACTTGCCTTACATTTTAATTTGTCTGCTTCGGTGCTTAAACAAAGCCAAGTATGCAATCCAGTTGCTGTAGTTGATTAGAAAAATAACTATGAGTACCATACTTAGCTAAACATGATTGCTAAAGTTCAGCATTCAGAGGCTATTTCAATTGACATATGTTTAATCTCTATCTGTGCACTGTCCTCTTCAGGGTTGTTTTAATTTGCCTTTGCATCCAGGAAAGGAAATTGAAAATTGGAGCAGCCCTAATTTTGTGGAACATTTGGGTCCTTTGCATATACATAACAACAATGACTTCACATCCAAAGCACTTACCAGGATGAGAGTATTTTGGGATATCATGTCACGCGAGACTCGTTTTTAATTACATTAAACAGTTTCTGCCTCAGGGGGGCCTCAGTGGTCTATGGAAACATAAACTGCTGGAGCCATTGAGACAAGATTCAAGGGAAGAAAACTCCTTGATTAAACAGGGAAAAACTCTAAGGGGGCCTTCAGAGTGAGATGTTCCCACTTCCTGCCTGAGTTGGGGAAAAGTGTTAATGTCACTTTCCCACCCTACACAGGTGCTTGACTGCCCACCTAAAATTTAAGGTAAATAGGCTGGTTTTCTGTCCTAGGCCATGCCTGCTCAAATATGAAATTGGCACAGTGGTTAGCACCGCTGCTCCACAGCGCCAGGGACCTGGGTTGGATTCCCAGCTTCAGTCACTGTGTGTTTGGAGTTTGTATGTTCTCCCCGTGTCTGTGTGGGTTTCCTCTGGGTGCTCCGGTTTCCTCCCACATTCTGAAAGACGTGCTGGTTAGGTGCATTGACCCGAATAGGCGCAGAGTATGCCGACTAGGGGAATTTCACAGTAACTTCACTGCAGTGTTAATGTAAGTCTTACTTGTGACAAATACATAAACTTAAGTTGACTTTAAAAAATTACGTCTGGGTTTGGGCAAGCTGTTCCATGGGAGGAATCACATTCATTCAATTTTATGCCCCAACCCAGGTCTTGGAACTCGCTCTGGGGAGCATAACATTCTGCCCGTGGTGTAGGTTAGCAATGAAATTTTGATTGGGACATATGGAGGATTCCATTTTCATTCTGTTAGATAATGGCATGGAATCCTTAACATACAAACATGGTTTCAGTTTAATTTCTTATCTGAAGATTGTTTCTGTTTAATTAGCTTGGTATTTGATACATGCAGCAACTCATCATCGTGTTTGAGTGTCTTACCTAAGCTACTAAGAAAATTGCACCTGTGGAATTTGTGTCTGTTGAATAGGGTGGTGAACTATAAAAACTTATCAGCAGCTTCAAATAAAGACTGGCACGAGCCTCAAAAAGGGGACTGGTCAAGGACAGGGTTGATTTTTCAATGATCTGAACTGCTGTAACTTAAGCAATAGCTCCACATAATGGTCTTTCCTTAGACATGAAAGCCTGCAATAAAAATTCAGATGTTAACACAAAATTGGTATTTATTTAGAGTTATCTGGGATATATTCACCTGGGACATTTTTTAACTTCCCCTTCAAAGTGGATCTTTCTGGTTAATCTTTGATCTTGATAACTTTGATCCTTCAGAATGGACAGATTCTTGATTTAAAAAGAGAGGAATGTGACATTTACATTTCTACCAGGTCAACCAAACTATTGCTTCCAACAAACTAGCATCAAAGCTCATTTTCCCACATCCAGACCACACCAGCTCGATTCACAAAAGAGTTCTCCCTCTCTGGACCCAATTCACAGAGATCCTGTATCACACTTAGCTTTTCATAGAAACATGCATCCTTTGTCAATCCTCCTTGTGCAGTTTTCCCTCTTCCTTTTTAATTCAAGTCATTGATTTAGTCCTATAATTGTCATTTGAAACTGTCACTCTTTTTCCATCCCTCTCAGTTATTGTGAGTGTTTTTCTCCCTTGCTTCCCTCAAGTTAATGCTACTTCCAGTACCTAAGTGCAAAATACCATTCCTAGCTTCCAATCTTTTCCTTCCACCTTTCCTTCTCTATTCCAACCTTGCTTCTACCTAAGTACTTCTACCTAAATGCTCATAATATCCCTTCATCGAGGCGCACCCAACTTTGTCCAAATCTAGCAAGATTGCACATATGTTGTCAGAGTTAAGGTTTAGGAACTTCTCAAATAATAAAATGCCTAGAGTAACAGTAGTGAACCGTGTAATTTACTTGTGCAAGCTCTAGTAAGCCTTTACTCTGTCCAGTTAGGGCTTTAAATTTACAGATTATATAAAGCAAGTGGGAGGGTTTTAGTTCACAGTGACAGATCTATCTTTGTAGTTTCTGTCAATGAACTAATCTCACCAATAAACCATCAACCCTGGAGTACTGTAGATCTGCCTGGTTCAGGCACTGACTGAATTTGACATATTAAGTTGAATTAATTCTGAACTTCCATCAACAGGTTATCATTTTGAGGTATTTTGACCCAAAAGGGATCAAAGAACATGATCGTGGGAATCTAGGAGCAGAAGTGGGCCATTTGGCCTATCGCATCTATCCCACCATTTAATTAGATGATGACTGATCATCTACCTCAATAACACTTCCCTGTATTATCCCCATATCCCTTAATATTTTTAATATCCAGAAATCTATTGATTTCTATCTTGAACATGCTCAATGATTGAACTTCCACAGCCCTCTGGGGTAGAGAGTTCCGAAAGTCCACCTTCATGTCAGTCTTAATTGGCCTGTACTTAAATTTGAGATTATGACCAGTCAGGAAAAACATTCTATCTATATTTACCCTGTCATGCCCTGTAAGAATTTTGTAAGTTTCAGTGAGATCACCTCTCAATCTTTGAAATTTGAGAGAATGCAGACCTATAATCTCTAAGGTAGGGACATGTTCGACATAACTTTGTGGGCCAAAGGGCCTGTATTATGCTGTAGTTTTTCTATGTTTCTTATGTCCTCAATCTCTGCTCATAAAATAATCCTGTCATTCCAGGGATTAATCTGCTGAATCTCTGTTGAACTCCCTCTATGGCAAATAAATCCTTATTTAGATAAGGTACCAGGGGTTCCTCACCAGGTAGCACAGCAAGCAGCACAGCTGACCAAAAACTCATTATGAACAGTGACTATGCTCCAAAAAAATGAATACCAATCAGATATGTAGCTTCAACAGCAGTTACTTGCCTCCCAACAATTCAATCACATTAAGCAACAGCAGCTGCATGAGTAAGCATGCATTCTCATACCTGCCTATGCAATAGAGCACTGACAACTAATGTGCCTCTCCTGCTTTCTGGCAGATGCAGTACACTGGAGGGCAACTTTATTATTTATATGGCCCAGCATTTGCATTTATCATTACATCTTTTGTGGCCCTGAGAAATGGAGGAAAATGGTATTCAGAGTTACCTATGTGGAATGGAGACAACCATAGACGAGATTTGGTAACAACGGGCAGGATTTTCATTTCCCTGAAAAAAATTACTGATATCTTTCACCGATCACCAGATTAATTGAATTCAGTTTGAATTTTGAATGTGTTATGCCAGTCCAATATTTTAACCATTACATTACCATATCTGGGTGATTTTTGAACCCACAGCCCTCTGAGTTAGAGGCTAGATTTCTACCAACTAAATTCAACTTGACAAATGCATTCACAAATATCTGCACTGGCTTGTGACTCTGGTAAAATTTTAAGCCATTTCTTTTCAAGCTGTTTTACAGTTTTGCTAGAAATACACCAGAAGAATTTTTCACAAATGAGTTTCCAGTGTTGTTAAACGTAACAACAAAAGCCATTCGTTCATTGACTTATTACAATATAAGTTCCAAGCAGTCTCTATGATCAAGGATAATCCTTTTAAGAAAACTGTTAAATTGATACCTGACTTTTTAAAACTTCTGCTCATTGCAAATAAATCAAACTTTGGTAAATCTGTAGAGATAAAGAATATATTTAATTTGATACCACTTACAGTGACAAGATGGCAGGGGTAACTATTGATCTGCTGGAAGGTGTGTGTTAGGATATAATCATTGGGGTCAACATTAACAGGAGAGACTGGAGGAAGAAAAGAGCTGAAGCACCTGGTGGGAAAAAGGTTAGGCTGAATTGATGCTGAATGCTGGGCAATGGAATGGAAGTCTACTGAGTGTTTGAGGGAAGAAGGCAGCTTGTTTGAGGGGAGAAGGCAGTGTGAATTGGGCTGTAGAGTAGGAATAAAATATTACAGGGCTGCAGTGGAGGAAGTATGGAGTTTTTGGTTAGCCTAAATGCAAAGGATAGTTTTGTGATCAATGACAGACTTTGGAGAATATGTTACTGGGAAGCAGATGACTAATTTGTTGTTGTCTAATAATATATACATAATTGCTACGTGCACTTTAAATGCTGAATGCTTTAAATGCTGAAAGTTGGGAATCAAGTAGATAAGGTTGTTAAGAAGGCGTACGGTGTCTTGGCGTTTATTGGTAGGGGGATTGAATTTAGGAGTCGCAGCGTCATGTTGCAACTGTACACAACTCTGGTGCGGCCGCACTTGGAGTACTGTGTGCAGTTCTGGTCCCCACATTACAGGAAGGATGTGGAGGCTTTGGAGAGGGTGCAGAGGAGGTTTACCAGGATGTTGCCTGGTATGCAGGGGAGGTCCTATGAGGAGAGACTGAGGGATTTGGGGTTGTTTTCACTGGAAAGAAGGCGGCTAAGAGGGGATCTTATAGAAACATATAAGATGATTAGAGGTTTAGATAGGGTGGATGGTGATAGCCTGTTTCCTCGGATGGAGAAATCTAGCACGAGGGGGCATGGCTTTAAATTAAGGGGGGGTAGTTATAGGACGGATGTCAGGGGCAGGTTCTTTACCCAGAGGGTGGTGAGGGACTGGAATGCCCTGCCTGCTGCAGTTGTAAATGCGCCTAGTTTGGGGGCGTTTAAGAGATTGGTGGATAGGTTTATGGACGAAAAGGGATTGGTTTAGATTAGTGGGTCAATGTTTTTTTTTTAAAATAAGACTGGTCGGCGCAACATTGTGGGCCGAAGGGCCTGTTCCGCGCTGTAATGTTCTATGTTCTATGTTCTATGAATATTCAGTGGGTCTCTATGCAACATAAATAAAGGCCTCATAACTTAATGTATAATCAATGTAGAATGCTAAAGATTTTCTTCTGATTTTTTTCAAACTAAATTCTGTCACAAAGCAAAATGTTTTCACTTATTCAGTGGCAAAGTTCAGAATTATTTGACGATGTAATCATTTATTCTTTCAGCTCCACCCCTGTGGGAAGGAGTTTTAAAAACAGCCAAACAGCTGTGTGGCAGGCAGCGGTGGAGATAAAGGTTATTTCCACATGTGGTTTTATGGCACGGATTTAAATTTTGTAATCAAGACATTGCAAGCTACTTATTCATAATCTGATTGATGGAAGATTAACCTTAAGGTCATTGTATTTATTAAAAATGACTTTTGGTTTGGAATTGCATCATATTCCAGTTAACATTACATATTTCTTTTTAATTACTTTATTTTCTGGACTGGAATTATATCCTCTCATAGTTTATGTCAAACTCACTAGCTTGGAATTTAATTATTCATTGATGCCAGAATTACTGGATCTCAGAACCAGACACATCTTCCAAAATGTTAGATACAAGGTCAAATGCTATCTGTGGAAATAATGTAAGGAGAAGATTCAATGCAATGAGTTGTACTGTCTCAGAGCAAATGGTTAGTCTCAGTCTTTTTGCATTAGTCTGGCAGATCCAACAATCCCGCTCTCTTTGGGTCAGTTCACACATTCAGTTTCTTTTGTAGCCTAATTCCTCATCTCTCTTGACAGATTCAAACATTTTAATCTCTGTGCATAGTTTTCAGTCACAATATTGGTTTCATTTTTTCAGTCCCAGTCTCTTTAATTAGATTCCACATCCCAGACATATTTAGACAGAACCCACAGTTTTATTTTCCTGGGATGTTTTGTACTGTCCCAGTTTCTCTTACCGTATCCACTGTCCTAGTCTCTTAGAAACAATCTCCACAATTACTGTCTTTTCAGATGGATCCAGCAATCCTAATATCATTGGACAGTTTGTTCGGCCTTGGTCTTTTTGGATAAATCCCATGATTCCAAACTTGTAGATGGATCTGAAAGTCCAAATGTATCTATTTACAATTTCCAGTTTATTCATCAGGATCAGAAGAAAAGGTGTGCTTTGTTGTGTCTACAGATACGATGTATTTGTTAAATACATAGGATGGCACGGTAACACAGTGATTAGCATAGCTGCCTCACAGTGCCAGAGACCCAGGTTCGATTCCTGGCTTGGGTCACTGTGCAGAGTTTGCATGTTCTCCCTGTGTCAGTGTGGGTGTCCTCCGGATGCTCCGGTTTTGTCCCACAGTCCAAAAGACATGCTGGTTAGGTGAATTGGCCATATTAAGTGTACCCGAATGGGCGCTGGAGTATGGCGACTAGGAGATTTTCACAGTAACTTGCAGTGTTAATGTAAGCCTACTTGTGACTAATAAATAAACTTTAAACTTTACATAGAGTAATAATGTAGAAGAAGGTTATAGCGTGGTAGATAGCCTTCGTTCCTTTCCTAATCCTCTCTATCTTCCTCTCCTCCTTAAAACCCATTTCTGACTAAGCTTTCACTAACTCTCCTAACATTGCCTCCTTTGGTATGGTATCCATTATTTTTGATTGGGCCTCTATGAAGCGCTGAGATTTTTTTCTACATGTTGGTGCTATACAAATGCAAGTTGGTTGTGCCTTTAAGCTTGGAAAGCTGGGCAAGTTTAACAACTATGATAATTTTGTCTAATTCGGTATAAAAATAGTTGTGGCAATTTTGTTATAAGGGTAAGAAAACCGGAGTGATCCCAACCCAGTACCGAGTCCTGTCTGTCACACCTGGAATGTTCACATCAATCCGCTCATTGACACTCTGTGGCCTCTCAGCACCTGACCCCCCCCCCCACAATCGTCCTTAAATTCCTCTGGCACTCCCCGTCACAACCCCTGCTTGCTGAGGCATGATGCCAACGTACGCCACCTGTTACCTGCCAAACCCCACCCTTCCCAGCATACCAGCCATCAGGCATTCAATTATTCCCACAGGAGAAGATGGACCAAAGCAGAAAAGAGCAGGAGAAGGCAGGTGAGGGAATTCTCGAGTTGCACCTCCTAACCCACTGCGAGGAGTACACAATGGAGCTCTTAGGAAAGATATACAAGAGAGCTGTGAGTGCCTGTAAAGTCAGCGTGTACCACACAAGTTAAGATCCATAAATCCTTCATCACATGACCCTTCTCAAGTAAGTTCCAATCTCCCTTGCACAGAACTGTGTCTCTTGTCCTGCAGAATCAACACTTGGTGAGGCTGGGCCCTCAGAAGTCAATGCCCCTCCTCCCCTCAACCTCCACCAGCATCTCAGTAGAAAGCTCAGAGGAAAGCACTGACCAGACAACACAGGCATCACCCGCACCATTAACCACCGCGGAGACACATACCTCGATGGGCGAAATTAGCAGAAAGTCTTCAGGGGTCACTTTCTGACTAGCACCACACAGCTATTGATGCACATCAGGTGGAGGTGGAACATCTGAGGAATCAGCAGGTGGAGGTCTGCTGGATCCCAGGAAATAGCTGGCCTCCAGCCAGGCACCAAGCCTCTGGAAACAGCACTCCCAAAGCTGCTGGAGATGCAGAGGGCTGGGAACTGCAGGAGGGGGCGTCATCACATTTCAGCAACTGCAAGGCCACTTGGAGGAGTCCCACAGTCTTCAGGCAGACCAAATATAATAGTGTGAGGTTATTCATTTTGGTAATATTGGTATGCAGAATATTTTCAAAAAGGCGTGATACTTGTAAAATGTTGATTTTTAGAAGTGCTTTGGTATACAAAGCATATAGAAAGTAATATGCTTTGTATACCAATTAGAAAGGCAAATAACATTGCAAGGGGACTAGATTACAAGTATAAGGAGGTTTTGCTCATTGTACAGGATTTGTTGAAGCCACACTTGGAGTCCAATGTGCAGTTTTGGTCTCCACATTTGAGGAAGGATATATATATCATTGGAGGCAATACAGTGAATGTTAAATCAATTGGTTCCTGAGACGATTGGATTTCCTATGGTGAGAGATGAGTAAATTGGGCCTATATTCTCTGGATTTAGAAGAGTGAACTGTGGTCTCATTGAAACATACAAGATTCTGAAGGGGCTTGACAGAGTGGACACTGAGAGGCTGTTTCCTCTGACTGGGGAATCTGGAATCTGGAGTCACCATCTCAGGGTAAAGGACCATAATTTAAGACTGAAACCAAGGGAAATTTCTTCACTCAAGGAGTCGTGAAGTTGTCTACTCCAGAGGATTGTGGATACCCCATTGTTGAACATACTTAGGACTGAGATAGATACATCTTTGGTCTTTCAGGGCATGAAAAGATCTGAGGGAAGCAGGCAAAAAGCGGAGTTGATGTCAAAGATCAATCGTGATGGTATTGAATGGCTTGACAAATCTGCTCCTGCTTCTATTTCTAATGTTCTTATATGATTTCGCTTTCCTATCCTTATGTGGTCATTGAACTGTCAGCGCACTGTATCTAGGTTTGAGGGATCATGGTTCTGCTCACTTCCCTAGCCATACCTGCTTGAGAGGGTAGGCTTTTCTTTGCTGTCTGGAGGTAACAGTTCCTCAGATCCTCTGGAAGGGCTTCCAGCAAAGACTGAAAGACCTGGTAAAGCCTACTGACAAAGGATATGGGGTTCTGACCTCTTACTACTGGCCCCACCCTCTGCATAGATCTGTTTTGGTAAACTTCCACCTGTTTTGTTTATACAAACAACATGGACACCCAAAACTGCTGTGTTAATGAAGCCTGTTACCTCCAGACGAGTACTTGTAGCTTGTGCAATGTTTCTTCCAGACACTGTTGCTGGAGGGACTGGTGAGCTGCCAGCCAATCTGATTGGCCAGTGGCTATCCAAGGCGAGACTTCCTCCTAAATGAGGGGCAGAGGTTCTACTTTATAGCAATCAACACTTGTTGGAGATTAAAGTGGCAGCGGGTTTCTCAGAATTGGTGGGGATGTGTTCCCTGCTGGCTCTCCAGATGGCGAAGGCCTAGCCCCTGCCATCCTAATGATTCAGGCCACGGTGAGTAGCAGTCATTCTCTTGATTATCTCAGAAGTGTGGCATTTTCTAACTGACAGTGGCACAATTTGGTGTTTGTAATCTGTAAGAAGTATTTTGAATAATAGAATGGGAAAAGATGCCCAGAAATGCTCCATGGTGTTTAGATACTTCAAGTTATCTAGATCTGTTTTCAAATACAGTTTTGCATGTGTTTAGTACATCTCAGGCACCACAATCTTGTATCACACCTAAATGTGTAAAGCTTGTGTCAGATTTACAGTTGATTGGCTAGTACGTCACATTTACAAAACAGCATATCTGGAACATAATGATGGTGCAGTAGCAAACAGGAATGAAAAATACCAATTAAGAACAGACAGTCAATAATTAACCACTAATAATTTACCTAGCAAGCAGCCAAAGGTGAACCAATAGAATTATTCAAAATACTTCCTATAAACTAGGATTCCCAGATTGTTCCACTGACAATTAGAAATCATCATGCTTCTCAGTTAATCAAACACGAGCACGTTTTGAAGTTGGGAGCATACAAAACAGGAAGACTTTTCAGATTCACAGCAAGGTGACAGTTCAGTGTGTTTCAGGACCAGTTGTTTATAAGTCCAATTGGATCATATAGGGCAATGGAAAAGGTTTGAGATCTGACCATTCAAAATGCCAAGAAGCCGTTATTCGGTCTAAGGTAATTGTGATCTTCCTCAGGTGTGGGCAGCTTTTATCAAAATCATCTTCATTACGACCACCTCAAAAAAACCTATTCATGACCTTTCTACCTGGTAAACAATCACACCTACCTTCAATCTCCCTTTCCTTTCCAAAGTCCTCAAACATGTTGATGCCCACTTTTCCCTCAGATTTCTAAAATACCAAAATCAAAAAATGAAATTTTCTGTGACAATGGTGCAGAATGTGCAAAATTCATTAATTTCATTTTGCAAGTAATATGACATGGTTTAATTGAAGGTGGTGTGATTGTTTAAAATGGATTTGGAATATATGTTTTGTGTTGGCTTTTAATTTCGTATTGGAGCCAAGAGGACACAGTGTCAGTGACAGAGGAACAGAAGAGATATTGGATTGTTAGCGAAAAGGGACTTGGAGTTGCAGTTACTGATACTGCGTTTGAATTAATTCTTCATGTACAACCCAACCAGAAAGGGGATGGCTTGGTTGCAGCTTTTTTCCTGTTTCTCCCTCTTCTCATCTGATAGGGATGGCACAGACTACTTCTGCAGAATGGTGTTTGTGCAACACACAGCACACCATCACAAATCTTAAGACCAGCTCAGCCTGGTTTTGCAAGACTCCTCCAGAGTGGTCTAGGCAGTGAAAATGTTTTTACAGCATGCGTATTTCTTGTTACAGCATGGCTTTCATTGTATGTTTGCTGTGCATGTGTGTAAGGATTGCAAACCAAAGTGATGAACCATGTGGTAAATGAATAGCCCCTGTCATCCAGTAGCCATCCTTTGGTTTGCTGTGGTGGCCAAAATGCAGCTCATACAGTGTCTGTCTTAAAATGTATCCACCATGATTTGGGGTGGCACAGTGGTTAGCACTGCTGCCTCATAGTGCTAGAAACACAGGTTCAATTCTGACCTTGGGTCACTGTGTGGAGTTTGCACATTCTATCTGTGTCTGAATGGATTTCCTCCACTGTTCCAGTTTCCTTCCACACTCCAAAGATGTGCGGGTTAAGTTGATTGGCCATACTAAATTGACCCTAGTGTCAGGAGGTTAGCACAGTAAGTATGTGGGATTATGGGAATAGGGCCTGGGTGGGATTGTAGTTGGTGCAGACTCGATGGACCGAGTTGCCTCTTTCTGCACTGTAGGGATTCTATGATGACTACTTCATTATCTTTGGTCAAACAAAAGCTGTATGTTAAAGGAGTGGAATGCTTTTTGGGTCTGTTGAAGAGCAGGTTGGTATGCAGTGCTGCTCACAAAGCAATGTGTGTGCCATCATCCTGCACCATGGGGAATTTGGCCAACCTTGCAAACTCCTGTGCTCAGCTCAACCTGCTTATCTCTGGCAAGAAGAAATTAAGCAATTCTTCTTTGAATAGACAGCCTCAGTGATGTTTCGTTTGCAATTCTTTTGCAAGCTGCAAGATGTTACCAATATTTCCAGCAGCATCCTTGAAAGGAACTGGGTGCCTAAAAGTGCATACTTGTGGTCACTGTTTGTTCATTCTCCCAGGTATACTCAATTCCCAGAGAATGGTCTTCCGGTACACCCATGTCCGTGAGCAGCTGGTTTGACCAGAAGCTTTGAGGTCAACAAGAAATCCTTACGATCCTGCCACACCATTCCCAGTAAACTTGTACAACCCAAACAACCATGGGCAAGATCAAGGACATCTAGACCTAGATTTTCTTCATAGTGCTGAAACTCAGCCATTCACCCTGAACTGCCCCAAAAAGTCCATCCTTAACTTGTTCTTAGCTGCAACTAAAACATCCTCTTTCACTTGGAGCATTGAGACAAGCAGGGATGGCTTACAACATAGCCTACTGTCAGTGAATCATTTTTCATCATGAACAGAAGCCCTTTAAGTTAATCTTCAGATCAAAGGATTTTTTTTAATGATTTCTTTGTATTTTTAAACAGTTATGACATGATTCAAAACTGTTATAATTTTTAGGAGTATTTAAATGTTTATAACGGTTTTTAAAAGCATGTCAAGGTCTGAACCTTGGAGATTAATACCATCAGGCTCACCTTGTGCTGAGACACGCACCACTCCTCTTCCCCCCAACTCCTCCTCCCTACCTTATTCTACTCCAACTTAACTCCCTTTGCTCCTCAGTCTCACCGATGTCTGAAGTAGCACTTGATGGAGGGGAGAAAGGTTTCAACAGCCCTAATATTTTGCATGGATAATGGCTCTCCTGATCAGATCATTGTTTGCTACCTGTTGCGCAAACTTGCAAATTGGCCAAAGGCCACCAGTTTCAGTCTGAATAGTGCCCAGTCTACCTCAAGTTACTCTGGCCAAATAAAGTATCTCAAAAATTTGAGTAACAGGTTAATCAAGCGATTTCACACTACTACTATGCAGTGGCCACATGAGTGGTATTTTCCACTAACAGGATTCTGCTATGAGTCCATAAAGATGTTTTACCCACCACAAAATTGAGTAATTGGCCAGCAAGATTTTCAAATTAATGGTCCCTGCTGCTTTAAGAATAGAAACTGTGAGACCACCAGCCTGAGCTCCTCCAGAGTGTATTGAGGAGTGTGGCAACTTCTGGATTTCAGCAGAAGTGAGCCTGCCAGAAATTGTGATCGTGTTTCCCTGTTCATTAGCTGTGAACTTCTCAGTACTTGCTACTATTATAAAAGAAAAACGTGGGCTGGAGGTAGAATTGTGGAAACAGCCAGAAGAAATTATTCAGTGATTAACCTGTGGCTTGTTACTGATTCTTTTAAATATTTTTTATATGTGTGGAAGGCTGTGGGGTGGGGGAGGAGGTGTTCCGTTACTTAGTGGATGTTCAGCTGTGCATGTTCGAGAATGCACCTGGAGCTGTGAGCTCTACAGAGACAACATAAGGCCTTTATTAAGATTGAATCTCATGTGTTTCAAGTTAGAACTGTGAATTTATGTTATGGGCTCCATTTTTGATCCTGAATGCCACTCATAGCACCAAAACATATGGATGCTATTGAGCCCAATTCTCACACAAAATCATGCATTTAAGTTATGAACATGTAAAGAAAAGTAAATATTGTAAGGATATATAAATGTTTATCCCATGTACTAGCCAATGCAACCTTATACACTATTCTACCAAATTAGGAGTAGTACTAAATCTTAGATAAACAAAGAAAAAGCCTGTGCCAATTTCAGAGGGGAAAACTGCAGAAAATTCATCCACATTTCATAAAGTAAGTAAAAGCTTCAGGGTACTACGTCGCCTATGACACAACATTGAACAAACATTTTGAACCCTCATATCTCTCTTATGTCACCATTACTCTTTGAAAAAGAACATAGCTCAGTGTCTGATTTCCTTTATTTTTCTCCTCAATTCGCTTGCTGTTTCTGGGCCATATAGTATCTACAGTGGAGAGTTGGATGCCTGTGAAGAGCTTCGAACTCTTCAGCTGATTGCTTAGAGATGCATAGGAATATAAGAAATAGGAGCAGGAATGAGCCATCCAACCCATCAAGCCTGCTCCACTTAAGTAGGTTAAATCTCTGTGTAATTTTCTCCAAATCAAAAATTCAACCTCCATTGCCATGACAACCCAATGTAATCTTAAAAGAGAATGCAGCCAGATTTTTGAAGTCCAAAATGGCAGTTTTAGTGCCAAATCAGTTTTGGACGCTGATTGACATTATGATTTGCCTGCTGTAGATATTTCCCGCAGACATTAACTGCATGAGCCTTTACCAAGATTATATCACACATATTTCATACCAGAAGTGTGCATGCATGCCACCGACGTGTATCTTGCATTTGTGTGAGTAATGTGCAGTGGTGTTATGTACTGAAAAGATTAATGCTGTTTTTTTTAACTGCTGCAACATTGCTGATTATTGTGTTGGTAAGTTGAAGACAAAAACAAGATTCTTGAAAGCCTTTAATACTCAGTGTGTGATAAGTGGCGTGCATTCCGAATGAAAACATGTTACTGCACAGAGAGCCAAGAACAGAGAAAGGGTGACAGTTAATTAAAGAACAATTCTATATTACAATTTCAGGCAGATAAAGAACTTCAGCCCATCTTTCCTCAGTATTTCCTTGGTGCCTTTAATCTCTGAATCATGTTTGTTTATAAGAACTTATTTAATTCCTTCTTGAAACCATTGCTTGCAATCTGTTCCACATACTTACCACCCTTTTTCACTATTTTTTTCCATTGTCCTTAGTCTTGAATATGGCCTCTTGTATTCAAGTTCTGTACATGGCAGAAAAATTCACTGATCCTGTTTATTCAAATCACTCTTCATTTGAAATGTTTTTATCCGACCAGTCATTGGTCTCCTCTTTTCAAGAGAGCATTATGGACAGGGGAGGAGTGACAAACTGAAACCCTAACTCCTTTCCTTTATCTTTCATTATCAGTGAGGTTTTAGGAAAGGGAGGGGTGCGCGCATCTCTTAGACCCCTTGGATATGTTGTCAACTTGAAGAACAGCAGCAAGCTTTTGGCAGTTCAAATAGAGAGGACTATTTATTCATGCATTCACCCTGAACTTCTAAAAGCCACATCAGTTATTCAACACACGTACACACACACTCTCTCTTCAGAAAAATGCAAGTCAAAAAAACTATAGTTCAAGAGCTATATGAATGCATAATCCATAATTAACGTGATGACTAGGAAATGCCTTCACAGAACGTAAACAAGAGAAAAGACCCAGGGTGGAATTTTCCCACCCACCTGCCACTGGAGTTGTAGCAGGCAGGGGTGGACCATGCAAAGGTTCATCTATCTTGGGTGGGATTTTCAGGTCTTGGGGCAAGCACACTTATAAAATTCCGTCCCCAGTGCAGTCAATCTTTCATCATTGAGAAAATCCAGGATAAATCATGTAGCCGTCCTCTGTGTGTTCTCCAAGAATTTAATATACAATGAAATAAGGAAACAAAATAGAATACAGTACTCCATGTGTGGTCACATTGGGAAGAAATACAGTTTTAGAAGGATCACTCTTTGGATTTATATGATACAATTTTGCCATGTATCCCAACATTATGTTCACTATCTTTAACAGCTTCAGAGCATTACGTCAAGGACATTACAGGCTTATCCACTAAAACCCTAAGGTGGCTGTCCAATGCTGATATTTTGAATTGATTCCAAATAAATCATCTCTCTACTAAATCTCATAACCTTATGTTTCCCTATACTAAGCTGCCATCTCTTTGTCTACTTATCAAGCTTGAGAAGCCTTTTTGAGTTAGTGCACATTGATATTTATCATTTGCCACTGCTCCCAATTTAGTGTCATCTGCAACTGTTAACAATTTTGACATGCTTCCTTCAGGGTCCTATAAAATCCCAAACCATGAGGACTAGAAATGAAATACATGTGTGAAACATGAAACAGAGGAAATATCAAACAGGATCAGGAATGTGTATGGTCATAACTTTTATAAATAGTGTGTCATACCACCTGGAAATTATATCAGCTTTGACATTGAGTTTCAGGATGAAGTTCCAGTTTGCTGCTGCCTGCACTGAGGAAGTTACCAAATTTGTGAACAACTGCTTCAGTTCAATTTTCAAAGGGCAGTCCATAGAATCCTGAATGCCTTAATTTAAAGCTGACTCTTTGGTTTCACTAAAGTGGTATGCTGGGTGCTGAGAGATCCCATAACCCACAGATTGAGTGTGAATTTTATCTCTTGTATTGGAAGCACCAAGTGGGAAAATTCCCACCTCTGCAACTCCAACATCTGAAAAATTGCCCCAGATGTTCATATTTTGGTTCCAGGGAATGAGTGTTAATGGGAGTCAGGTCCACTGCCCTAGAAACACTGGAGAGGAGCCACAGAAGCTGCTGGATGCAGGGGCAGCTTGTGTGAAAGGCCCACTATGTGTTCTCAGGAAAAAAGTAATCATATCCCTACCCTTCCCAAATCTTTTGCCCTTACATCCTCAATTCCAACTCACAGTGTCCACCAGTCCTCATGGACAGCCCTCAGGACTTAATCCATTATAAAACAAACAGTACCTTCAAGTACTTAATCCATTGTATGAGTGTGTGTGTGTGCATGTGTCTTTATATGTCTGACAGTGTGTGTGTGACAGAGAGAGAGAGAGACAAGGCATATATGTTTGTGAGTGTGGTCATGAAACCAATTGCACCAACAAAACGGGGCCTATACAATCAGGGGAGGCAAGAAACCTGGCATATTTCTCATTTCTTGCCTCTTGCCTGACCTTACCAACTTGCCTTGTCAAAAGGCAGGTGGATGAGGTCATCAGATCCCGTCCATTAGAAGATCTACCAGGTTGCAACATTGGTGGGTTGAATGTCAACAATTTGAGAGATGCAAAAGACATTGTGCTGATTGTAGAGTCAAGAGAGACACTGCAGGAAATTGTAAACTGAAAAGGAGGAGTGTGGATTATGGTTTTAAAAATGAATGTGAAGAATTCCATAAATCTATAAAGACAGTGGTAATAAGCAGGGACCCAACTCAGAGAGTTGAAACTGAAGTAAATGGACAAGTCCTGGAAGAAGCAAAAAGATTCACAAAGCTTGGGTAGTTTATACAGATAACGGGAGCTGTGATTATGAGATCCAAAAGATTGGCTTTGTCAGAATGAAGGACCTATTGACGTCAAAGAAACTGAATTTGAATCTTAGAAAACAATGCTGAAATGCTACATTTTGTCATCTATGTGATACGCCTCGGAGACATGTACATCAAACAAAAGAGGTTACTGATAAGCTGACTGAAGCCAAGATGTGAACATTTAGGAGGGTGTCCTGCATGTCCTACACAGGCAGGCAGACTTCTGAGGAAGTGCTAGATGGCTGAGAAAAGAGAAAATTAGTGCATAGCATCAAAGAGAAAGATAAAGTATATTGGTCACATCATTGGAGCAGACAATTATAAGAAAAGGCTGATGGAAAAAGTAGGAGAAAATGGATTATTGATAAAATGGACTTTATGCAATTGACTTATGTGGAATGTGTAAGGACAGACAGAGATGGAAATCCACAGCAAACAACCATCTGGGAAGAAGATCCTGACCCGGCCAGTGTCTTCTTTCTCAGAGGTGTGCTCCTCCACTGGGCCTTCATCCTCAGACACCATTGATTAGTCTTCAGTACCTGGAAACATAAATGTAAGAGGGGGAGAATTGGGGCAGTAAAGGGGGAAAGCGTGTAAAGCTGGAGTTTCATGGGCACACTCTCTGCAGCTTGTGCTTCATTCCAGAATATGAGATAAGGTTATTGGAATTTTGGATGGTGAGAAAGGAACATGCTGTCATCATGGATTGCTTGAGCAATGCCTGTTGTCACAACCATAGTGATAGCCACATCACTAATACAGTGAGGACATGCCGGTTCTTTGCAGCTGCCTCCAGTTACATGCTGCCTTTTCGTGCAAAAAAGAGGGAAGCATGTCAGTGACTGTGGTGCAATAGTTTTGGATAATGTGTCTGTAGGTGGAAGTATGTGAGATGTGGGTGTGAGGCTTGCAGCAGTGGAAGGTTTTTGAACTTTCAGTCGAGTTTGTAAATGTTAGGCATGAGTCCTGGTTGCCAGAGATTGTTGATAGGTGAGTGATGAGAGGTGTGGCTTATTGAGCAGCTGGAGAGGTTATTGTGGGAGACAGCAATTTAAGATGCATTCACTGAGCTTGATCACTTGTGTGAGACCATTGACCTTTTTTTCCCCAACACTGAAACCAGGTCCTGGTGACAAAACCTCTAGCATTGAACTTGAGGGGTTGTCTGCTTGATTTTCTTCTAATAATTGTCTGGAGGGTCTCCTGATACCTTCTGAAAAGATCAACTCTTACCTCCTTTCTACTTCCTGTCCCAAGGTCTCCCAAGTTGTATCTGAAAACTTGTGAGCCCTGATTTTGACCTGAGAACAGCACAGTGGCACAGAGGTTAGCACTGCTGCCTCATAGTGCCAGGGATCCAGGTTCAATTCCTGGCTTGGGTCACTGTGTGTGTGTGGAGTTTGCACATTCTCCCTGTGTCTGCGTGCGTTTCCTCCAGGTGCTCCGGTTTGCTCCCACAGTCTGAAAGACATGTTGGTTAGGTGCATTGACCTGGAGTGTGGCGACTAGGGGAATTTCATAGTAACTTCATTGCAGTGTTAATGTAAGCCTTACTTGTGACTAATAAATAAACTTTAACTCTGATCTACTTCTCCATCACACTGGTGTCCAATGCAGAGACTTCTCTTCCATTGGCTTCCACCACCTGCAGACAGAATAAACTTCCTCCCTTTTAAGAGGTACAGAATAGCTTTAAATAGTGCTAGCCTTGCACAGATACGGGCCACCTGCTGAGAATGCAACCACTCAGCAGCATGTTTAGCACTGGGATGCAGACCACACTCATGGAAAAGAAGCATGAAGTTTGCATGCTGCCTGCATCATTTCCACTTGAGAGAATCAAACCTCATGATCCCCATGTCTATTAACAGGCAGATTTAGCCCGTTGTTCATCGACAGTCAACTTGTTTAATTAATCAGTCACATTATTTTGAAAGTAGAGATTTAGTTAAATAGTCTGTGTTTGAAACAATTTCTGAGGCATAATGATTTTCATACTGAAGTTAATACAGAAATGGTGATCCATGAACAGAACATTTGTTTCAGCCGTATGTCAGATAAGTACAGGGACAAACATGTCTCAATAATAATGCCCCTCAAATTTGATTCCAGTATCAACACCAAAGCTAAAGTTGTTTGGACTGAGGACCACAAATTTTGAAGAACATAGAACATTACAGCGCAGTACAGGCCCTTCGGCCCTCGATGTTGCGCCGACCAGTGGAACCAATCTAATGACCCTCTAACCTAAACTACTCCGATGTTATCCATATGCCTATCCATTGACCATTTGAACGCCCTTAAAGTTGGCGAGTCCACAACTGCTGCAGGCAGGGCATTCCAAGACCTTACTACCCTCTGAGTAAAGAACCTACCTCTGACATCCGTCCTATAATTACCACCCCTTAATTTGAAGCTATGTCCCCTTGTGTTAGCCATCACCATCTGAGGTAAAAGGCTCTCACTGTCCACCCTATCCAATCCTTTGATCATCTTGTGGGATAGATTTTAAGGGGAGATGAATTATTCACATCCCTGATGGAAATGTCCGAGAGCAGTGTACCAAACAGAAATACAGCTGCCCCACAATGATAATGCAGCTGCCTTAAATGATGCAGAGTGGGACTTCTGGCCTCATCTGGAAAGAGGTCCTCCGAGAGAGAACTGCCAAACAATCTGACCAACAGCTCTGTAGTTCCAGAATCGAGTGGTGGTCACTGCTAGGACTAGAAATAATGCTTAGACAAGAAGTGTCTCAAATGCTGGACTGCAGTTAAGTCTGGGGATTTTGGGTGGGCCTTCCTGGCCTGGAGAGGGATGAGGGGAGACTTGGAGGAACGGTTAAATGAGGGTACGATCTTTAAGAAGGAGTGGTGCTTCTGATGAGCACAGGGGAACCCTTCCCCTAAAAGAATTCCTCCTTTCTTACCTGCCAGCAGCCTAGGCAGTGAAAGGTGCTATGCTGCCTGCCTTGCTTCCGCCTCATGCTGCCATTCCTGTTATTGTGGCAAAGCTGGAACTATGCCCTTAGGCAGGTTTTTATTTATTGCTTGAGGGTGTCAGTAGTTCAAACACAGACAAGCTGTCTGTGCTTTACCCATCCAGTGTAATATGGGAAACAGTTCAGAGGTGGACACGAAGGAGTCACAGGTGGACAGATTGATGAAGAAGGCATCTGGCATTCTTGGTTTCATTGGTCAGAACACTGAATAAGGGAGTTGGAATGTCTTGTTGAAGTTGTACAAGACATTAGTAAGGCTACACAGATAGGATATTATTAATCTAGAAAGAGTGCAGAAAAGATTTAATAGGATGCTACCAGGACTTGATGGTTTGCGTTATAAGGAGAGGCTGAATAGACTGGGACCTTTTTCCCCTGGAATGTCGGAAGCTTAGAGGTGATCTTATGGAGGTCTATAAAATAATGAGGGGCATAATAAGGTAGATAGTCAACAATTTTTCCCAAAGGTAGAGGAATCTAAAACTAGAGGACACAGGTTTAAGGTAAGAGGGGAGAGATAAAAAAAAGTTCAGAGAGTCAATTTTTTCACTCAAAGGGTGGTGAGTGTCTGGAATGAGCTGCCAGAGGCAGTTGTAGAGGTGGGTACAATTTTGTTTTTTAAACAGCATTTGGACAGTTACATGGGTAAAATGGGTATAGAGGGATATAGGCCAAACACTGGCAATTGGGACTATCTTTGTGGTTAAAAACTAGACAGTGTGGACAAGTTGGGCCGAAGAACCTGTTTACATGCTCTTAACCTCTAAGACTGTATGAGGCAGGCAGGCCATCCATTTTATTTTAGCAGCTTCCCCTTCAAATAGGCCAGTGTTGTTTGGTATAAAATTCACTCCCTGGAGTTTATTCTTCACGTGAACAAATTTCCCAATCCCATGCTGACCACTCTGTTTCCCTGTTCTTTTAATCCCTGTTTTTTAATCACTTTTCTATCCAATTCTTAAATCTTCACATGGTTTCTTCTTTAATCACTAGTCTTGGCAGTGAATTCCGTACCATCACAGTCTTTTGTTAAAATGTTTCTCCTGCTTTTTGTCCTGTAACTCTTACATTTGATTTTATCAATCATTCAATAGACTCTGTTTTTACCTATTCGGCCACATCCCTTCATCATAGTTAACACCTTAACCAAAGTTCCTTTTACTCAGTGACCACTCTTTCCTGCTATTAACACATTCTGCTATCTTACCTTTATATTACAATTAACACTACTTAGTCTTTAACACTACTTAACACCCCCTTTACCTTGTGGATACAACATCTTTGTCAAATATCTCCTGAGATCGCAACTATCCCTGATCATCTATTTTGCTCCACCTGCCCTACCCCTTAAAGTATTAAATCTATCACACCCTTCTTTCTAAATCTGAAGAAGAGTTATATGGTTTCTCCACAAACACAACCAGACCTGCTGAGTGTTTCCAGATTTTTCTGCTTTTATTTCCCTTAATCTCTTCTTCCGCTCTAAAGAAACAATGCTAAATTACCAAATCTTTCCTTCTACTTCTGTAGCTCTTTATCTATTGCCTCAACATACTGCCTATAGTGTGGAATTGCACACACCACAGCTGTGGTCTTTATATAGCTTCATACAGATTCACTCTTACGTTTTACAGTCTAGCCATAAAATCCAGTATGTCGTTTATTTTTTGCACTTAATTGGCAGAATGTTCCCAGTCCTGCAGAAGCGGGTGTGAGGGTGAAACTTGGGAGCAAAAGTGGAAGTAATGGCATTTGGTTGTTTCGACGACACCTCAGGACGATCTTGCCAATGACAGGTCATCAACAACACTGTTATTGACCTGACAGCAACAGTCAATAATTTATCAAATAGAAGCTAATGAAGGGAGTGAAGAGGCATAGTTGAGATCTTCCTTGTGTCAGAGCAGCCACGCACCCAAATGATGGGGCTGTGGAGAGGAGTCACCTGTGCTGGCTTCGGCCCTCATTGGGTTGAATATATTACACACGCATCCTCTCTCACACACTCTCTCACACACACCCACTCTTCTCTCTCTCACACACACACACACACACACATCTCTCTCACGCTCAGCCCTCTCCTTGCTGCTGCCACTGCCTCCACCTCTCATCGCTTCTGGCTGACTCGTCTCCTGTCAGATCCTGATTCACCTTTGATCTTGGCTATTGACCATGGGTTGCCCAGCAACAGCAAGATTGAATAAATCAAATTGACCAATCAGAGCAAGGCCTCGTGGAGCACAGCATCCACTGCTCATTAAGGCCTTGCGCTGATTGACCTATTTGATTTCTCTGATTATTTTTAAAATTTGTGCATTCAAACTGGCATTTGCTAGTCACGTGGCAGCCACCAGCTTCACTGACACTCTGGACGTCCATCACAGACCCCTGGGGGGCCCAAGAATCCCAGTTTGGGAATCCAGTAGTGTCTGGATTGTATTTTAACTCATTTACCTGTCCTGATCCTTAATGCCCTTCCCTAACAAAAATTATCACTCACGGCTTTGAAATTTTCAATTGACTTTGCATCAACAGCTTTTTGGAGGGAAGAATGACAGATTTCCACTACTCTTTGAGTAAAGAAGTGATTTCTGACATCATTCCTGAATCGACTAGATGTAATTTTAAGGCAATGCCCCTTTATCCTAGAGTCCCTTTGCTAGAAGAAATACTTTTTCTCCCTTCCTACGCTACTAAGTCCTTTATTCATGTTAAACACCACAATTAGATCATCCCTTAATTTGCTACATTCAAAGGAGTACAAGCATAGTCATTGCAATCAATGCCCTTGGGTTCATGATCCTTTTACCAATCTCCTCTCTATTTTATCCAGACCCAATGTGACTTTGGCCACATCTATCAAATATCCTCTCAACCTTCTCTTCCCAAAGAAAAACAACTCCAGCTTCTTCAATCTATCCACTTACCTGACATCTCTGTTACTTGGAATAATTCTCACAAATCTTCTCTGCACCCTTTCTAATATTTTTGCCTCTTGCTCAAAGTTTTGTGATTTGGATTGTACACTATATCCATGTAAGGTCAAATTGGTGCTTTGTATAGGTTCATCATGACTTACTACTTTTGTACTCCTTGCCTTTGTTTAGAAGGCTCAAGATCTTGTATGCTATCGTAACCACACTCTCAGTCTGCCCTGCCACCTTCAATGATTTGTGCACATATACCTCCTGATCCCTCTGCTCTTGCTATCCCTTTAAAATTGTACACTTGATTTTATACTTTGTCTTTTCATTCTTCCTGCTAAAATGTATCACTACACACTCCTCTGCATTAAATTTCTTCTGCCATCTGTCTGCCTCTCTTATTTCCTCTTTAAATCTATCATTATTGTCTTCACAATACTTTGAAAGTTTATATCATATTAAAATGTTGAAATTCTGGACACTCAAGTCTATTTCATTAATACATATTGTGAAAGCCAGGGTCGTAACACTGACCCGTGGGAAACACCATTGTATATTTTCCTTTTGTCCAAAAAACAATTGTTCACCAGTTCTCACTTCCTTCACTCAGTCAACTTCATACCCATATGCCACTGTCCCTTTTATTCCATGGGCTTTAGTTTTGCTGACATATATGTTGTATGACATTTTATCGCATGCCTTTTGGAAGCCCATGTGCATAACATCAACTACATTATCCTCTATTATCTCATCAAAAAAAACCTCAATCAAATTAGTTAAACATGGTTTTCCCTGGTAAGGTCTATGCTGAATTTTGTCCTAAATTATAATTTCTCAAGTTTTTCCCATGACCGGTGTTAAACTGTAGTCTGTAGTTGCTTATGTTATCTCTACACCATTTTTTGATCAGTAGTGTAACATTTTGCAATTCTCCAATCTTCTGCCATGACCTCTCTATCTAAGGATGATTGAAAGATTATGGTCAGTGCTTCTGCAATTTCCATGCTTAATTCCTTCAGTATCCTTAGAAGAGTCTAATCTGGTCTTGATGACTTATCAAATTTGAGTAACACCAACCTTTCTAATTCCTCATCTTTATTCATTTTTAGACTGTGTATCAACAATCTTTTCTTTAATTATGACTGGGAAGGATCTTCCTTAGTAAAGACAGGTGCAAAGTACTTGTTTAGTGCACCATCCATGCCCTCATGTCAATGCATAGATCTTCTTTTTGGTCCATAATTGGTTCAACTCCTCAATCCTTTTAGTATTTATTTCCCTATGAAAAACATTTGGATTCCCTTTTGTAATAGCTGACAGTTTCTTCTTATAATGGGTGGGATTCTCCAATCTCATTCGCCCACCCTTGCTGCCTGCGAGAATGGAGAATTTGATGCTCAACTAAAGCTCCGTTCATTGCAGTGACATCAGAGAATCCCAGCTGCAGGTAAGATCGGAGGTTATGGTGATTATGTCTTTGCTACGCTTATTCCTTTTTTATTTCACTCTCTAAACTTTCAATTTCAATTTGTTCTTACTTGTATCATTAATCTGACATCTATTATCCTTTTTCCTACTTCATCCTACTTTTATTTCTTCTGTCATTCAGGGGGCTCTGGTTTGTTTGCCCTATCTTTTTGTGGAAATGCACTTTGACTGTACCCAAACCATATTTTCTTTAAAGGCAGCCCATTGTTCAGTCATTGTTTAGATTGCTGATCTTTGATTCCAGTTTACTAGGGCCAAGTCTGTCACATGCTATTGAAATTAACCCACGCCTAATGAACTATTGTTGCTTGTCCTTTTCTGAAACTGAACCTTATGATACTATGATCACTGTCCCTTGAATGTTCCGTGATTGACACTTGATTCAGTTGACCAACATTGTCCCCAGGAATCAAATCCAGCAATGCCCCCTTCCTCATTGGGCTGGAACATACTGATCTAGAATATTTCCTGACCAAACTCTAGGAAATCTTCCCCCCTCTGCTGTTTACATTATTTCTACTCTAGTCTATATTGTGATAATTAAAGTCTCCCATTTTAACTCTTTTTTTGTATTTCTGTAATTTCTTTGAAAATGTGTTCCTCTCCCATTAGTTGGTGGCCTATATAGTGTAATTGTTTCTTCGCTCAAAACAAATAGATTCTGTCCTTGACTTCTCAAGGACATCCTCTCCAGCACTGAAATTTTCCCTTTAATTATTACTGCCACCCCTTTGACTTTCTTTTTCCATCTTTCTTGAACACCTTGTATCCAGGGCTATTTCATACCTAATCCTGCCCTTTTCTGAGAACATAAGAACATAAGAAATAGGAGCAGGAGTAGGCCATCTAGCCCTTCGAGCCTGCCCCACCATTCAGTAAGATCATGGCTGATCTGTCGTGGCTCAGTTCCACTTTCCCGCCCTCTCCCCATAACCCTTAATCCCCTCGCTTATCAAAAACCCATCAACCCGCGTCTCCACCACTTCAACGGGCAGAGAATTCCAGAGATTCACCACCCTTTCAGTGAAGAAGTTCCTCCTCAACTCCGAGCCAGATCTGTTTTTGTCACAACATCATTTTCCCATGTGACTAACTGCACCTGCCACAAACCAACCTTATTTACAACACTCCATGCATTCACATAGATGCACAGTAAACCTAATTTAGACCATTTTGTATTCGCTCGTACTCTGATCCCACGGCATACCTGAATATTTCTTATTTTAGTGCTGTCTCTCCAAATGCTTTGAGCACTTTCGTTTTCCACCCTAATGTCCTGGTTACCATCCCCCTGCCGAGTTGCTTAAATCACATTCCACCCCTCTCTCCACAACTGCACTAACAATCAGCTCAGTTTTGATACAGCTCACTTAGCCTGTGTCTGTCCCATCCCATTCAGACCTGGTTCCAATATCCCAAGAACCTAAAGTCATCCCTCCTGCACCACCCCTCCAGCCACCCATTCATCTTCTCCATCTTCCTACTTTCATACTCATTAGCCCATGGAACTGGGAGTAATCTGAAAATTAGTACTGTTGATGTCCTGCTGGCTAGTTACTTTTCTTACTCCTAAAATCTTCCTGAAGGACCTTGTCTCTCTTTTTACCTATGCCTATGGCACTGAAAATACATATTCTGACATTCTGGTTCTCCCAATGTGTGCCATAAGTGCTGGATTGTTACTTAAATAAATTGATCTGGCATGATGGTCTGTGGTTGTCCTCTTGTCTCAAGTGGACATAAAGCATCAAATATATAATGGTTTGGGTGCAGTTACACCTGGGCTGCATTATGTCTCTTGAGAAACAGAACATTCAGTCAGCAAAATTTGCTGATTGCATTTGTACAATATTCCTGTGTGCACTATTTTCACATAGTGCATAGTGGCACAGCATTAATAGCACAGTGGTTAGCACTGCTGCCTCACAGCACCAAGGACAGGGTTCGATTCCTGGCTTGGGTCACTGTCTGTGTGGAGTTTGCACATTCTCCCTGTATCTGCATGGGATTTCTCTGGGTGCTTCTTTTTCCTCCCACAGTCCAAAGATGTGCATGGTGGGTGCATTGGTCAAGCTAAATTCTCCTTCAGTATACCTGAACAGGCAGCAGGGTATGGCGACTTAGGGATTTTCACAGTAACTTCATTGCAGTGTTAATGTAAGCCTATTTGTGTCTAATAAATAAACAACTTCCACACTAATATTGATTTGAAATTGGTTAAGCTCTGCATAAAAATGAACTTCACTGATCAGGAGTTATAACCTTGAAGTGAAATATGTTCACTCAAGAAATAGTGAAGGTATGGAACAAGCAAGTGCTCAGTTAAAGCACCTAATAATTAATTAAATGTCTGTATATTTATAAAGAATGGAATACACTTGATTCGGGTGTGAGAAATGTAAGATGCTTTGGTTTCCTCCCACAGGCCAGAAACGTGCAGGTTCGGTGGGTTGGCCATGCTAAATTGCCCCTCAGTGTCCCAAAATGTATAGGTTAGGGAGGGTTAGCCATGGGAAATATATGGGGTTATGAGGATAGGAAGGGCCTGGGTAAGATACTCTGTCAGGGCTCAGTACATATCAATGGGCCAAATAGCCCCTTTTGCACTGTGGGGATTCTGTGATTTTATGTATGATGTGGAGCGGCACGCCAAAAGTTCACGCTACCAAAAAAACCTGTTGGACTTTGACCTGGTGTTGTGAGACTACTTACTGATTCTATATACACAGAGATGATCAAATATGCTATGAAACATGATAGTTCCTGCTCAGTAAGGACTGTGCAGATATCTTTGATATGTAATATTGAAATGTAGCATTCCTAATGCTCATGGCCTTGGAGATGCTGGTGGCGGGGTGAATATGCTTTGTAGACGTAGATGGAGTAATTCTCCTTCCTGGACCACCTCCTCTTGCTGAGTTTTGTTGTTGGCTTCTTCTGGGCTTTCTTGGCGCCTTTCTTGGAAGCTTGTAATTTATTTTCTTCAGGTACAATACATGCAAGTGTTCCGGGAAAGCTAAAGTTTCACATCATTTCAGATTGAATCTGCCCAGAATATAACTTTGGTGTAATGTCAAAATATGCTTGAGAGATTAGGTTTTCTGGATTCTTCATAAACCGAAACGAATCTTGTTTAAATGTTTCAAATATAGGGTGGGATTTTCCAGCTTTGCTCGCCCTGAAACCAGAAAATCCTGCCCTATGTCAATGGACCTTTCCATGGCCATCTCCCCACCTGCTCCGTTTTCCTTGGAATGGTAAAATTCACCCCTATATATAGTCTTTACCATCTGCATTCTCAAAATAATTCGAAAGAGCCATCTGAGTACTCCTTTGTGTTCGAAAGGGCGCAAGAAAGAGGTACCCACTAGAATATTTAACATCAATTTGATGTGTGGCAACAGTTGATGACTTAACTGTTAGCTTTGAGACATGGGGAGACAAGAGACTGACTCATGCTGAGAGGAGGAGTTATTTAATAATATTTAAAAAAAACACATGGCATGCACTCCATTGGCTGGTTGTGTCAACCCAGGTTGTGTTTCACTCTTTGATTTTTCACAAACCGGTTAGACCTTGCCGAACAGCAAGGTTAATGATTCACTCTTGTGACCTCGCCTTGTTCACATCACCTACACACCGAAGCGGATTTTAACGAGACAGGCAGATTACGTAGCGAAACTGCTTCACTTCCAAACTGATCGCCCTGGGAGAGGGCAGAAACTGAACACCAGCCGAGCTGCTGGTCTGTTTCTGAGCAAGGGCTTGCACAGATTTTCAGCCGCGATCAGGAGAAGTCTTTAAGCTCTTTTTTCTGAGAACTGTTTGCGTCACTGTAGGCTTAGGAAGGGCAGGTCAAAGCTGAGCCAGTGCAAAGTCGCAAACAGCAAGCTTTTATCCTTCTTCGAGCAGCTCAAATTCCACCAGCCTGCAGGCGGGAGGGGGGGAGGGAGGAAAGAGGAAGTGATCGCAGAACCTGAGAGCCCAATCTGGGCTGATGTGTGCGTGGATGTGGGAGTCTCTTCATTATCCCACGCTGCTGCATCATTGCAATTCAAACTTGCACAGTTCCACAATAACCGCAGCTTTGATGACACTGTAAAAGGTGGGTACTTTTTTCATTAATCCTGTGGGGGAGGTGCACTATGGAGGGTGAAGATCCTTTTCTTCAGACACATTAATCCTCCAGCAGCTGTTGGGGCCTTTGTTTTACGGATTTACCTCCAAGAAAGGGACTCAACACCACCACACGTTAGGAAGTGTCGGTGATACTGCAGTCTTGACATATCACAGACGGGACTTGGAGACGTGCCATTTACTCCAAAATTGTTACATGATATGAATACGTAATGCTTAACCAGTCTGTCTTCAATGAATAGCTCAACTGAACCGTAAATCATTTTGTATTTTTCATCCGATTTTAGTCAAGCTTCTTTACATTTCATTCGTAACTCCGTTCCATGGGTACCGTGTGGTAGTGTTTCTCTTTGTACGGTGGGACTATGAACCTCAAATCCGATAACTTTCCACCGCTTTCACTCCTTATCTCATTGATGGCAGTGATTCAGAGCAGAGTGCAGGAAGGGCACAGGGAGAGTCGCTCAGGGCTCTCGCGTGCACCATGTACCTGGCTGAGGCCAGCCTTGTTGGTGAAGGACAGCAGCGCCTACCTGTGCTCCTATAATGCGATCTGGTGTGAAAATAATAAGAGTTCAATCACACCCACAGAAAATAAGTATTGTCGTCTTGTGAGAGAAAGATGACGCAGAGTGAGTGGGTGGTCACTGGAGAAGTAAAGCGGGGAGACACGATATATGAGTCTTGCGGTTCACATGTTGCCATTGTCTCACAATGTTGATTTACTCTTGATCATGAATTGTGACTAATTATTTACAAGAGATTATAGTCTAGTCAGTGTGAGAATCGTTCATTAAAAAATAGGGTAGTGAAATTATATAATAGGATACCAATTTACAAATGCTTAACATCGCAATTTAAATTCCTCCTTTTTAGCAGTGATATTAAGAATGCATTTTAAATAGTTCAAAGGACACTGCTGAAATTGTGGAGGAAGGCATTTGTGTGAACAAATTTCGCAATGCTTTCTCCCTAGGTGTGAGTTTAGGCCTAGATTTTTATCTTCAGGCCATTGTAATTCTGTATTTCTTCCAGAAGTAATATAAAAGTCTTGTCCCAATTTTAAATGTACAAAGAAAAAAGTATTTGTTTAATCTCACAATGTTGAGGTCCTCAGTTAAGGCCTTCATGATACAACCTGTTGCAACCCTCATTTTGTTTTCATGCTTTGTTATCTTTATTGTGCTTTATACCTACAGGCTGTTAAGACACATGATATGTTATAAGGTAGTTTACTTAAAAATCTTAAGACTGCCATGCCATCCCAAATTCAGATTGTTCTATGGCTGTTTTCTCGGATAAAGTGGTGCTAGCCACTACTGTGAACATTGTCTTATATTTATTCCACCTGACGAAGGAACAGTGCTCTGAAAGCTTGAGATTTCAAATGAACATGTTGGCCTATAACCTGGCATCATGTGACCTCTCATCCCGTATCAAGGTTGTGCTCTCACTGCTCAAAATTACTTATAGGGTGGTGTAATCCAGGTGTGTAAACAAAACCTCCCTGTGAACCAAAATGGGTATTGGAATCTTTCGTACGGACCTCCAAATGCTTCTCAACAAATGTTTTCTCAATTAAACTTCAAAATCATTGGAAAAACAAGACAAAATCAAGATTGTGACCTTCCAGCAAGTGAACATATTATAATCTGAATCACATCATTCAATATTGTAACAGTCTTCATGTAATAATACAAACTGATGAGCCCACAATGCCTTCTCACATCAACAATAATTTGTATTTATTGTATTTCAAAAAAAAGGCCCCAAACCATTTCATTGGAGTACTATAAACAAATATGTGCCATAAAAGATGTTAGATTAGTGACCAAAAGCTTGGTGAAAGAGCTAGTTTTTAAGTAGTGTCTTAACTTTTCTACCTTCTTTTCCTTATTTAAGGAGCGAGTTCCAGAGCTTAGTGCCTACGTAGCTGAAGGCAAAGGACATGGATAGTGGAGCAATTTTAAACCAGGGATACTTGCGAATTCAAGAGTGCCGAGGGTTGTAGGGCTAGAGGAGGGACAGGCCATGGAGGAATTTGAAAACAAGGATGAGGATTTTAAAATTGAGGTGCTGTTTCACTGGAAAAGCCAGTGTAAGCATGGAGGTAATGAATGAGTAGCATTTGGTGAGAGTCAGGACATGGGCAGCAGAGTTTTGGGTGTCCTCAGTGGAAGGTTGGCCAAGAGTGCATTAGAATAGTCAAGTCTGGAGATTACAAAAGCATGATTACAAAAGTGGTGATGAGCTGGAGCTTGGTGGTATTAGCGTAGCTGTGGAAATTTACAGTGTTTTCAGATGATGCCACTGAGGGACACCATGTAGATCAGAAATAGGAGGAAGAAAGGATCCTTGGGGGATACCAGAAGTAATGGTGCAGGAGTGGCAACAGAAACTGTTGGTGACAAATCTCTGGCTATAGTCAGATAGATAAGAATAGAACCAGGCAAGCAATGTCCTACCCAACTGGATGAGGGTCGAGAGACGTTGGAGGAGTATGTAATGATCAATTGTGTGAAAGGCTGCAAACAGGTTAAAAATGTTGTGAAGGGATAGTTTATCTTTCTTGTCACACGGGGTGTCATTTGTGAGTTTGGGAAGAACTGTTTCAATATTGTAATGGGTGGAAAACTGATTGGAATGATTTAAACATTTAGGGGGTGATCTCACCCAAGCGGAAGAAATTCACGGCTTTTTTCTGGCAGCTTAAAAATCGAATCTTACCTGCCAGCAGGGGAGTGGGTGAGGCCTAAATTGTCCAAGAGCAGCAGAGGGTGCAATTGCACTTGTGCAGATTTCTGTGCTCTATCAGCACAGAGATCAATTACTGCCTCTCCCAGCTGTAGCTGGCATTCATGCTCCTGCCCAAACTGATCGCAGCCAAAACCACATCCTCTCCAAACGCCCACTGTTGCAGAGTGTGCAGCGGTCCCCCCACCTCCCGATTGCTCTTGTGGAGTGTGCGTTAGTTCCCCCCCTCTCACGATACATGATCCTCACTGGAGAGAACCACCACTGGCGAGGCCACAGAGGCAGGTGAGCCCAGACGATTCCACCCTGGGCTCACTTGTAATATCTAAATGCTACTTTAAATAGTATTTAAATATTGAGGTCAGCCTTGCGCCTTTTTCTGGCATGAGGCTGATCTTGCCAGATATCCAGTGCCGGAAAGACCCCCCCCGCCAGGTTCCAGAAAGGACTTTGGAGGCTAGGATAACATGTTCAAGGGTTTTGGAGAGAAATGGCAGGTTAAAGATGGGGTGGTAGGTTGAAAGGACGGAAGGCAGAAGGATCAAGTCTTTTTTTGAGTGGGAAGTTACAGTAGATCTGTAAGAGAGAGAGAGATCTTTGAGATAGAATACCATTACATCAACTAATATGGGAGTCAAGAGAAAATTGTGTGGTCAGTGGTTTAGTAGGAATAGGGTTAAGAGAACAGGACATGGGTCTTGGAGAAGATGAACATGAAAAGAGTGTGAGGAGAGATAGGAAAGAAACTGTAGAAAGATACAGATCTAGAGCAGGAGGAAGCCTGAGAGAATATTTGGAGAAGGGAGGGAGGTAATAGAGACAGCTGATTGAACAATCTCAAATTTATTGACAAAGAACTCATGAGCTTCTCGCACTTGTCGTTGGAGATGAAAGCAGAGGATTTGGGGAGAGGGGCTTAAGAAGAAAGCTTGCAATGGAGAAAAGAAGCTGAATGTTACCTCTGCATTCCAGAATGATCCTGGATTTTTGAGTAGTTTTCTCAGAAGACTGCAGCACTCTACAGTACTTTGTGTGGTGCAACCAGATCTGGCAGTGAATGGGTAAACCAGTTGTCTGTTCACGTTCATATCTCAGGCCAATGGTAGGGGAGATGAGGGCTTTACGTAGCTATGGCCAAGGGATGAGCTATAATCAGAACCAAAGGTGGAGATGAGGGTGCGGTTGAGCAGATCAGTAGTTTCATGCTAAATGGAGAGCCAAATGTCAGATAAATGTGAACTTGAGATTTAGTTTCCAAAGGTGGACACAGAAGGGAGAAGAGAGATGTGGGTAGACAATGGAATACATCAGTGAGTTGTCCAGCTGGACTTCAATTAACTTCTAAATACTTCTACATTGTCAACTTTCTAATTTGCCAAAAGCCTGGCCTGTCCTCTTTTCATGAAAAAAAATGATTTATTGAATGTTTCTGTTTGTATCTTTCCCTGTTAATCTTGAGAGGTGTAGTGCCTGGCATGTGGGACATTTGTTGATCATTGAGACAGACTAAGAAAATGCTTATTCTTTTCAGTCTTAGAAAATAACTTCAAAACCAAGTTAATTATAATTACAATCTTTCAGCCAATAGCTCAATTCAAATAGAACGCGTACTAGGTTTCTGAGGATAGTAAGGGTGGAGATAGCAGAAGCATTGACCACAATCTTTGATAACTGTTTTCATACTGTAGTTGGACATAGGAATAATAGCACAGGGCTAAAGGATTGCAAAGGTTGCACTCCAAAAAAAGGATAGGGAGAAACTTTGTAACCACAGGCCTAATGTAAGAGGTGGGAAACCACTAGAGGCTCTTGTCAAGGACAAAATTAATTCCTACTTGGGCAGCTGTAAATTCTGTGTCCACCTATGGACAAATCCAGCATGGATTTGGTAAAGGTAAGTCCTCGCTGGCTTTCAAAAGGCATTTGAAGAATTATGATATAAGAGACTTAGTTAGAAAAGTATGTAGTTAGCTAACAGATAGAATGCAGAGTATAGTGGTGAATGAATGCTTTTTCTGACTAGAGAAAAGCATGTGGTTGATCTGGGAATCACCTTAGAAGTATTACTGTTTGTGTTCATGAATAACCCGGACTTGAGTAAGTGAATTACAATTTCAAAGTTTGCAGTTGATGTGAAACTTATCAACGTCGTAATTTATGAGTAAGTTGGTAGCTGACGTCAGGATGACATAAATTGGTGAAATGGGCAGACATGTAGCAGATGTGATTTAATGCAAATGAGTGTGATGTGATACACTTTTATAAAAACAACTTGAAGAATCAATGCAATCTAAAGGGCATTTCTGAGTGAGTGGGACCACGGAGTGCATATTTACAAGTCTTTGCTTGTGATAAGGCAAGCTGATAAAATAGTGAAAAAGATTCACTTCATTCTTGTATTATAACTTGGCTTTGTAAATAGAGATGTTGAATAGTAAGACAAAGTCATACTTAACCATGCAAATTACTGATTAGGCCTCAGTTGAGGACTGTGTACAATTATGGATGTCACATTTTAGGAAGAATAAAAAGTCAAGAAAAAAATACTGTGGAGATTTACCAGGATATCAGGGTTGAGGGACTTTCAGTTATGTAGAGAGATTGGAGATTGCTCTTAGTAAAGGGAAATCTGATTGAGGTATTCAAAATTGTAAGGGATTTTTGCAGAAAAAGCAGGGACATAATGTTTCTCTGGAATATGGGTTCGTAGCCAAAGGTCATAGATTTAAAACAATGGGCAAAAGAGCTGTGGGGAAATTAAAAATTTCTTCACAAGAAGGTTGTTATAATCTGGAGTGCACCACCTGAAAGGTTTTGGAAAACAGATGGCTTAGAAGAAAATGGGGCATGTAATTGAAGAGGACTAATTTGAAGGATTTTGACAAAAAAAGTTGGAATGTGGGACTATATTGAAAAGCCCTTTCAAAGAGCTAGCATAGACATGATGGACCAAATGGCTTCTTGTACTGCAAATAATAAAAGTAAATACAGTGTGAATAAAATTTGCATAAAATTCCAACATTGTATAGTTTTGTTATATGTAGTGTTTCCAAATCCTCCTTGTAAAAAGTCAGCAACAACATGACAAGACACTTCTCCTGTGTTACAATCCTTTGTACTATATGACCCCTAGGTATAACTTGCTATGGTAGATATTGTAGGTTATAAGGCTCCACTATGATCTTCACTCTGTTATAATGTTCTCCATTGTATTTAGTTTTATTATAAGGCTTAGTTATAACCCTTGCTGTGTGATAAATCTTTCAGCTGTAACTCTTGCTGTGTTATAAGGCTTTGAGCTATAACACTTGCTGTGTTATAATGTTCTTGATTGTAATGCGTGCTGTTTTATGCTTTCAGTTATTTTCCTTGCTGTGTTTATAAGTTTCTTGACTATATTGTATAATGATTTGAGTTATAATACACTTCACTGTAGTACTATGGAATTGCTACACTGTCATAGACATAGTTGTTCATATGGACATAAAAAGCATAGCGCTGTGAAGAACAGAAGCTATCTGCTGCATTTATTTGCCTTTTAATGAAGGTAATTTGACCTATTCCTATTTGTGAAACTTTACTGTGCACAAATTGCCTGTTGCATTTGCCTATATCACAACAGTAACTTCAAAAGTACTGCATTGGCTGTAAAACATTTAGGTTCTTAAAGGCACTGTATAAATGCACATCCTTTTTTTACTGCTGATTTTAGGTGTTAGGATGCAAAGATTCTTTTGGTAACTTTTTGATTTTCTTCTTGATGTCCTGGATATTTACAATAACACTCTTTTCTGTAATACACGTATTGCATCTTGTTATTATATTAGTCAGCCAGGGAGAACTTTCGGGCCAATGCAAAGTCAGTGTGCTGAAAGATGTAATCATTGATGCAAAGACAATAGCTCCATGCAATACCAACAACAGTGTTTAGCTACTTCAGTTTCCAGAACCTAACATGGAAACTTCCCTTTGCATGAACACATTTAAACTTAACTTCAGTGGTAAACATGTATTGAGAGAGCTTTTGTTAGTTCAAAGGCTGTTTGTAAAAAAATTGTATTCCCAATTAAATATTAACATATTTGTATCTTCTTGCTATTCCCAGAAATTGAGAGAAATGTGTCTAGTAAGCATTCTCAAATGACTTTGGGCAGATGGCTCATGAGAACTCTTCTCACAGCTGATCATAATAAAGTTTGAAATCCAAAGTTCTCTTTCTCATACCAAAAGAAAAATAATTTTGTATGCTACATTGAAATTCCATGTTATTAACCCATAGCAAGGTTGTCTTCTGTCTTTGGTTAATACCAATGTACAAAGAAAATAAAAGTTTATTGCTTAGAAGATTAACACTAATAATAACAAATATTCAACTTCTCTAGAAAACACTACTTGCTCTGATGTGAGGCTGTTTGCTTAACTGTAGTGTCAATGCTGATTGCTTATTCTCTACAAAACTTGGCCAGTGTTGTTCCTGGGACTGGTTACAATTTGACTAGTTGTGTTGCTGGGGCTGATCATTAAGAGCTTTGACTAACTCAGATGGTGGAGCTGATTGTACAGCAGTTGGCTTTGTTCATGTGATGTTTCTTTGGTGACTATGCCTTCAGCTGCCTCAGCTCTATTCTCTAGAATTTCCTCATTAAATTTCTTCATCTCTCCTTTTAAAGTTGCAACATCAACCTCCTCTCTTTGTCCTAATGTCTCCCTGTGTTGCTCCATATCACATTTGGAATCACAAAATCCTACTACAGTGCAGAAGGAGGCCATTTGGCCACAATTCACACAGGCCTTATCTCCATAACAAGGTGCATTTACCCTAGCTAGTTACCCCCTGAACTAATGGCCAATCCACTTAACCCACACTTCTTGACTGTGGGAGAAAACCGGGGGAAACCCACGCAGATACAGGGAAAATGTGCAAACTCCACACAGACAGTGACGCAAGCTGGTAATCAAACAAGATCCCTAGCACTGTGAGGCAGCAGTGCTAACCACTGTGCCACCATGCCACCCAGAGTTTAATAATACCCCATGATATACTTTGGAATCTTTTTAACACATTAAGGGCGCTGAAGTTGCAAGTTATTTTTTCATATATTACTGAATTATATTCTTTTGTGGATTTTTTTCATAGACAAAACATCCAAACCTAAGAAGGTGGACATGGTGCAAAAAGCAGAAAGATTTGCATTCATATAGCACCTTAAATGTTTGCCAAATGGACCTTAAAATTCCTTCACATATATTTATTTTTGGGGTGCAACAAAACTGACATTCAAACAAATGTACTTGAGATTAATGAGTAGCAAAATGAAACTTTCCTGGAGGGGGGAGTTTGAGGCCTGAAGAGGGTAACAAGTTTTGCATTGGAAGAAGAGTAGCCTTGAATTAGAAATCTGTGGTTTATTGCTGAGAGGTGTTGTAGGTCTATGTGTTTGGGGTATGAAGAAATCGGTACAAAAAAAACTCCAATTCCCTCAAATAAGCAAAGTAACATTGGCTCTGCATGAAACCACTGAGATTCTCTTAAAAGTTAACGGCAACTTCCCTACCACACAACAGTTTCAGGGGAGGTGTACTGGTAATGTCACTGGACTATTAATCCCAAAGCTCAAGATGTTTTGGGGATATGGGTTCAAATCCTACCAGGGCCAGTGGTAGATTTTAAATTCTTCAAAGAAATCTCCAATTGGAAGCTGGGTTCAGTTCTTGATTATTACCAAAATATTACCAAACTCTGGGTGGCACAATGGCACAGTAGTTAGCACTGCTGTCTCACAGTGCCAGGAACTCAGGTTCAATTCCTGGCTTGCGTCATCCGTGTGGAGTTTGCACGTTCTCCCCGTGTATGCATGGGTTTCCTCCAGTTGCCCCGGTTTCCTCCCACAGTTGAAAAATGTGCAGGTTAGATGGATTGGCCATGAGTGTCAGGAGGGAGTAGGTAGGGTAAATGATTGGGGTTATGGAAATAGGGCCTGGGTGGGATTGTGGTTGGTGCAGACTTGATGGGCCAAATGGCTCCTTCTCCACTTAGGATTCTGAAATGATAATCACAAAACTATTGTTGATTGTTGTACAAGTTAGTGGATCATCGGGTTCATTAATTTATTGAGGGAAGGAATCTGCCAGCTGTACTTCATCTGAACCATGTATTCTCAGCAATGTGCTTGACTCTTAACTGCCTGCTGAGACAGAATAGCAAGCAACTCAGTTCATGGGCAAGGAAAAGGCAACATGGTCTTACTAGTGATGAGTATATTCTTTGAAGGAATTAAAAGAAAAACAGCTTTTGTATATAAAAACAAATCATTTGTGTTAAGATTTGTTGGTTGCCTCTTCCTTTCTGGCCAGTGACTGGTGACTACAGAAGTACCTGTTTGTTTAGGCAGTTTTCTGGGAGCAGAATTAGGGCTATTTTAGCTACTTGGTGATCATCACAAGCTTTCAGAAATGGGTTTAAAATGCAACCATGCTGCCAAAGAACCAAGTGGCTGTATGATATCTCCCAGTCTATGCTCACGAGTGCACAGTAACCATAAGAACATAAGAAATAGGAGCAGGAGTAGGCCATCTAGCCCTTCGAGCCTGCCCCGCCATTCAATAAGATCATGGCTGATCTGAAGTGGATCAGTTCCACTTTCCCGCTTTCTCCCCATAACCCTTAATTCCCTTGTCTGTCAAAAACCTATCTATCCGTGACTTAAATATATTTAGCGAGGTAGCCTCCACCACTTCAACGGGCAGAGAATTCCAGAGATTCACCACCCTTTGAGTGAAGAAGTTCCTCCTCAACTCTGATCTAAACTGCCCCCCCCCCTTATCCTGAGGCTGTGCCCTCTAGTCCTGCTATCCTTTCTAAGCGAGAAGAATCTCTCTACCTCTACCCTATCCATCCCTTCCATTATCTTATACGTCTCTATAAGATCCCCCCCTCATCCTTCTAAACTCCAGCGAGTACAGACCCAGTCTATTTAGCCTCTCTTCATAGTCCAACCCCTTCATCTCCGGTATCAGCCTAGTGAACCTCCTCTGCACTGCCTCCAAGGCCAAAATATCCTTGCGCAAGTGCGGTGACCAAAACTGCACACAGTGCTCCAGCTGCAGCCTCACCGGTGCCCTGTACAGTTTCAGCAAGACCTCCCTGCTTTTATATTCTATCCCCCTCGCTATAAAGGCCAGCATACCATTCGCCTTCTTGATCACCTGCTGCACCTGCAGACTGGGTTTTTGCGACTCATATGCAAGGACCCCCATAGCATGGTGCAGCTTTTCGCCCTTTAAGTAGTAATCCCTCCTACTATTATTTCTGCCAAAGTGGATAACCTCACACTTGCTAACATTATACTCCATCTGCCAGGTCCTCGCCCACTCACTCAGCCTATCCAGATCCCTCTGCAGACTTTCTACTTGCTCCGCACAATTTGCTTTTCCACTCATCTTTGTGTCATCAGCAAATTTCGATACCCTACGCTCAGCCCCCTCCTCCAGATCATCTATATAAATGGTAAATAGCTGAGGCCCCAGCACCGATCCCTGCAGCACTCCACTAGTCACCAACCGCCAATCAGAATAGCACCCATTGATACCAACTCTCTGCCTCCTATTAGACAACCAGTCCTCTATCCACACTAACACCTTACCCCTAACTCCGTGCATCCTAACCTTCTGTAGCAACCTTTTATGAGGCACCTTATCAAACGCCTTTTGAAAATCTAGAAACACCACATCCACCAGTTCCCCTCTGTCTACCGCACTAGTCACATCCTCATAGAAATCCAATAAATTCGTCAAACACGACTTCCCTTAACGAATCCGTGCTGCGTCTGCTCTATCAAACCATTCCTTTCTAGGTGCCTCGCTATTTCTTCTTTGATGACGGATTCAAGCACTTTTCCAACTACAGACGTTAAACTAACCAGGCTATAATTCCCTGCCTTTTGTCTGCTACCTTTTTTAAACAGCGGCGTAACATTAGCCGTTTTCCAATCTTCCGGCACTTCCCCGGAATCCAGTGAATTTTGGTAAATAATTACTATGGCATTTACTATCACCTCTGCCATTTCCTTCAGAACCCTGGGATGCATTCCATCCAGTCCTGGGGACTTGTCCACCATCAGTCCCATTAGTCTATCAAGCACTGCCTCTCTAGTGACAGTAATCGCATTCAGGCCCTCAACTCCTACCGTCCTTCTATCTTTAATGTCCGGCAAACTATTTGCGTCCTCCTCCCTGAAGACCGAGGCAAAAACCTTATTTAAGGCCTCAGCCATTTCCTCATCTCCCACCACTAAATCCCCCCTCTCATCCTCTAAGGGTCCAACATTCACTCTAGCCAGCCTCCTCTTCTTTATATATTTGTAAAAACTCTTACTATCCTTCTTTATATTTAGTGCTAGTTTAGCTTCATAGTCTCTCGTTCCTTTCTTTATCAACTTCTTCGTCATTCTTTGTTGATTTTTAAACCTTTCCCAATCTTCTAATCGCCCACAACTTTTAGCCACTCTGAGCGCATCAGCTTTCAATTTAATACTCTCCTTTATTTCCTTCGATAACCACAGCTGGTTATCCCTTCTCCTACATTCTTTCTTTACCATTGGTAAACCCAGCGATAAGATAGTTTGATTCAATCTAATAAAATCTGACTGACAGTAAAAGTAGATTTTATGAACAGATAATGCTGCAGAAGTGGTTGACCTTTGAGCCCAAATTCTGTGTGCACTTCTGATAAATTATGCTTCACACCAGAACATGAATTCATAAAATCTACCCTTGCATATTACCACTGATCGAACAAAGTGCTAGATTTATTGGTTTGAAGTGTGATGAGGGTTCGGAGGGTCGGAATTGGTGTTCTCTTAACTAGAATGATGTGATTACCCAGTCCCAGCTGTTTTGGATTGAAGACAATAGTGTGGGTTTTCTCAATACTTATTTGGAGGAAATCTCTGCTTGTCTGATACAGGATGCTGGGCAAGCAGTGTGATAAGTGAAAGACAGTGGAGTGGTCGAGGTAGTGGTGAAGTAGAGCTGAGTGTGGTCATGTGGAACCTAATGTGTTTTTGAATAGTGTAATCAAGGAGTAACCTGTAGATGAGAAATGGGGATGATCTGGGGCCAATGACAGGTCTTTGGAGATCCTAGAGGTAATGATGTAGAAGCAGGAGACACTACAATCCAAAAGTCAACTTGCAGTGATTTGCTGACCGTTTGAGATTAAAAGCGCTAGCTTTAGTAGATACCAATACGTTTGCTTTTGGAATATAGCCAGTTTATCACAAGTTTGCATCTGCGGTGCAATTATTGCACAATATCAAAGCATTATTTTCTATTTCTCTCCTGTCCTGTAGTAACGATGCAAGTTCCTACATAGCTAAGATTGGGAACCAAATCCCAGTATAGGAATAATAGGGAACCTGTGTTGTAATTCATTCCCTAGTCCACAATGTTAATCAATTCATAAATTCTGCTACAAAATTATATATTTTTTCTTACAGAGTACAGCCGCTTTGAGTCTAAAATTCATGACCTTCGGGAACAGATGATGAATAGCAGTATGAGCTCTGGATCTGGCTCTCTCCGGACCAGTGAGAAACGCTCGCTTTATGTCCGGTAAGTTTGTTATTCAGGTGAGGAGAAAGTTCATTTTCCTTGGATGTACCCAAGAATTTCAGTTAGAAAGAAGTGACACAGTAACCAGTAATTTAATCAAAAAATCAGGCCAATTTGTCATTTATCCCCCTTTTAATTTGATGTTGCTACATACTGTGATGTTACTGGCACTATACTACTCTGAGAATACAGAGGTTGGCACATCCTCTATGTGCCAACAGCTGGGCTTCTAAAGTGAGTCGTTTAGATAGGAGATCAAAAGGGAAATATGGCAGATCAGTAGCTGGTAGCCCTGTATTGACATGAGAGGTGGAAAGGAGATAGAAGAGAAGCAGCTGGAAAACATTTATCATCAAAGCCATGTCCAGCTGGAAAGTGGAACTCTCTCAGAAAGCAGAATTCTGAGCTGGAGGCTGCTGATATTAAAATCTGAGAGAGAAGCTACACTGAACCGAAGAAGGCTTCCTAATTGTAAAGATAACTCGTGGATGGTAACTGTTTGTTGGATTTAGGTCGTAGAATTATATTGTATGAGGTGATTGTTTTGGGACAAGGGACATTTCTCAAGGAGTTCAGGAACACAGGTAAATGGGAATGGGGTTAATTCCAGAATATGGTGTGCATGGCCATTAGTGTGGTTAAGTGGTTTGCTTCGTATTGTGGCTTTTCTTGTTGTGTTTTTACATGTTAAACATTTTTTTGAGAGGTTACAACAAGACTGGACCCTTCCCTTGCTGTCGTCACGTTATATAAAATTGAAAAAATACACTCTTGAGAACCAGTATTCCAAGTTACCCTTCTGGGTTATGGGATGCTCTTGTGTCTAGCTTCAGTGGGGCTTGTAATGCTATTGCGAACAATTGATTCAGCGAGTATATTCCTCTCACTGCCTCCACTCTGCACATAAGTGGAGGCAAACTACTGGCTGGGTTAGAGAATTTAGTTAGAAGGAAGGAGACAGTAAATGCGTACATGCTCAAATTGGCAGGATGTAACTAGTGGTGTTCCCTAGGAATCTGTACTGGGGCCTCAATGTTTCACTATTTATAAACTACAAGGAAGGGAAAAGGAATAGAGTGATGTCCATCTAAGTTTGCTAACAGTACTAAGTTAGGTGGCAAAATAAATAATATCGAAAGGAGCAGAAATTTGCAAAGGGATATTGAGTAGATAAGACTGTGGTAGATGATTTCAGTGTTGGAAAGTAAGAAAGATGGGTGGGAATATTTCACAATAGACAAGAAGCTGGGAACTGTGAACAGAGAGATTTAGGTGTCCAAGTATGGAAATCACTAAAACCTGATGGCCAGAAACAAAAATAATCGAACAGGCTAACAGAATACTATCATTTATCTCAGTAGGATTTGAATACAAAAATGGAGTGGAAGTTATCCAATGATGTGGTGAGAGCCATCTCGAGTGAGTTCTGGGCATCCCATCTAAAGAAGAGTGGTGTAGTGCAGATTCACTCGAATTATATCAGGGCTGACAGTGTTGTCTTTTCAGAACAGGTTGTTTAGATGTGACTTATATTCTCCTAAATATAAAAGACAAAGGGGGTGAATCACTTGAGGTGTTAAAATGATCAAATGAATTGACAGAGTAGACAGAAACTATTTCCTCTGGTGGGGAAGTCCAACACAAGGGGACATAACCTTAACCATTTTTAACAAATTAGGGATTGTGTCAGAAATCACTTTTCCACAAAAAGAATACTGGAAATCTGAAGCTTTCAACCCACCACTGAAGGAAAAATAGGCTAATGAGTGTTAAATAGATTTTTGTTAGGCAGGGATTTTAAGAGATACAAATTAAGATGGATAAATACACCTAATAAACTGATCAACCCCAATTTATTTGAATAGTGGAATGGACTCTATAAATCCTGTGCTTAGTTGTGCATCTGTTCATTGATGATTGACATTAATATTATAATTCCCAGACCTAACTCTATCATTGTCCTGTATTTGCAACTACTGTTCATTGCCTTGTAGTTGTTGCCTAAATACTCAGTATCTGTTTTAAGCTCACATTTCTTTTACTGTTTGTTTTTCAGTGCTCTCTTTGACTATGATAGAACCAAGGACAGTTGTCTGCCAAGTCAAGGGTTGAGTTTCTTGTATGGTGATATTTTACATGTTATTAATGCCTCTGATGATGAATGGTGGCAAGCACGACTTGTTACACCTCATGGTGAAAGTGAGCAGATTGGTGTCATACCCAGCAAGAAACGGTAAGTGAGAAATTCTTATACTGACACATCAGTGCATTGAATCATCCAGCAATTTGCTTATCTCTCCTGAAACGTATTTAAGCCTTTTGATGTCAGGTGCATCAAAATCCCTGGCAAAAACTTCATGCTCTAGTCAGCAAATCCGTCAAACTCCCTGATACTTATTTGGGCTAAAGCAGATTGTTCACAACTTTAGCATTCTATTCGATCCTAAAGCGAGCATCCAATTCCATATCCTCTTTGTCACAAAGATCCTCATACCTCTACCTCCATAACCTTACAATCTCTGCCTCTTTCCATGTCTTTCCACTGTTGAAATGTTCATTTATGCTTTTAGTACCTCCAGTCTCGACTATTCCAATATTCTTTGTCACGTCTCTCATCTTTCACACTCGATAAACTGGAGCACATTCAAAACTCTGCTTTTCATATTCAGACTTGCATGAAGTCCTGCTCACCTATTGTTCCTGTGCTCTCTGTATTACAGCAATATTTTGATTTGCATCCTCACTTTCAAATTCCTCCACTCTTCCATCTCTGTACCCTCTTCCAATCTTAAGAACTCTGCATTCCTCCAACTTTGACCTCTTCTGGACCAACACTCCCTTCACCTCATCCTCAGTTCCTGTGCCTTGAGCTTTTTAGGCCCTAAGCTCTACAATTCTGTTCCAAGATATCTCCATCTTTACTGCTTTAAGCCACTCCTTAAAACCTACACCTTTAACTTTTAGTTACACCCTCCAAATATCTCCCTCTTTTAGCTCAGTGTCAATTTTTGTCTGGTTATTTACTCAAATGATGTGTTTTGAAATGTTTTCCTATGATAAAACATAGGGGGTCAGCGCAGTGGCACAATGGTTAGCACTGCTTCCTCACAGCGCAAGGGATTCAAGCTCAAAACCCAGCTTGGGTCACTGCCTGTGTGGAGTTTGCAAATTCTCCCCGTATCTGCGTGAGTTTCCTCCAGGTGCTCCGTTTTCCTCCCACAGTCCAAAGATGTGTGGATTAGAAGGATTGGCCATGCTAAATTGCCCTTTAGTAACAGGAGAGGGGGACTAGCTAGGGTAAATGCATAAGGATAGGGCCTGGGTGGGATTGTGGTTGGTGCAGACACTGTGGACCGAATGGCCTCATTCTGCGCTGTAGGATTCTATGATTCTATAAAGTTGCTATATAAATAAGTTTGTTTTTCGAGTTCAATGCAAAATTGGTTTTTTTTTGAAGTTATGAAGTGAATTTTCCTTTTCTTCCAATTACTTAATTGAAAAAATATAGGGCTTCTCCATCTCTCTAAACATTAATATTGCACTATTTATCCTATGATGCAGTTAGAAGCTCAGTATTAACTTGAAGCAAATTCCCTTTTACTTAAATTGTACCATTTCAATCCTCACTTGAAAATTCTGTAATGAACTGCTTTTTATAATAGAAAAACTTTCCCAATGATGAGTTCAAGATATTGAATTACCTTTGTGAAAGGAAGTAAATTTATATACTGTTGCCCTGCTGGTGCCACAGAAACAAAGAAAATAAAGACTTGCATTTAGATAATACTTTTCATGATCACTGGACATCTCAAAGTGCTCTACAGTAAATGAAGTACTTTACTGACACATTATAAGAAGCACGGCAGCCAACGTTTGAAAAGCTAGCTCATGCAAACAGCAATGTGATAATAGCCAGTTAATCTGTTTTTGTGATGTTGATTGCGGGGGGGATACATATCAGCCAGGGCATTGTGGGCACCCTTATTTAATAACTACAGGCCAGTTAGTGTAACATCAGTAGTGGTCAGGTTTTGGAATCCTTAAATCAGGGAAAAAAAACAGGCATTTGGAGAGGTTTGAGTTAATTAAGGAGAACCCACATAGGTTTATAGGCAGATTGTGGTTGACTAATCTAATTGAAGTTTTTGATGAAGTAACGGAGAAAATTGATGCAGGAAATACGGTGGATCTTATCTAATGGATTTTAAAAAAATGTTTGACTTAGTATCACATAACAAAATGGTTAACAAAATGGAGGCCTATGGTTAGGAGTGCTAGCGTACAATTGGATATATTGGCTTAAGAACAGAAAGCAGTGAGTTGTGGTAGATGGCTGCTTTTTGGAATTGAGGGAGGGAGACATGTTCCAAAGGGTTACCACATTTTTGCTATACATAAATGACTTAGATCTTGGAGTACGGAATTGAACTATAGCAAACTTGGAGAATGGCAAACTGGATGGTACAAATTGTCTACAACAGGATGGCAACAGGTTTGCAGAACTTGCAGATAAAATTTAATACAGAGAAGTGAGAGATGATGAATTTTGGCAGAAAGAATGGGGAGAGGTAATATAGGCTTAATGTGTGCACGAAAGCAAAGTTCTAGGGGTACATGTGCATTGATCTTTGAAGCTGGCAGGACATATTGAGGGAGTGCTTAGCAAAGCTTTATAAATAGAGGTATTGAGTTCAAAAGCAGAAAAGTCTGAACCTGTGTAGTGGTCTGGTTAGGCCCCAACAGGAGTATTACAAACACTTCTGGTCGCCATGCTTCAGGAAAGATATGAAGACCATTGAGAGGGTACAGAGGAGGTTTACCAGAATGGTTCTAGAATGCGCCTTGTTAGTTACAAGTATAAGTTGGAAAAGCTGGGGTTTTTCTCCTTGGAGTCGAGGATTCTTCCCACTCAGATAGACTAATGGGACTGATGGTGGACACGTCCCCAGGACCGGATGGAATGCATCCCAGGGTTCTGAAGGAAATGGCAGAGGTGATAGTAAATGCCATAGTGATTATTTACCAAACTTCGCTGGATTCCGGGGAAGTGCTGGAAGATTGGAAAACGGCTAATGTTACGCTGCTGTTTAAAAAAGGTAGCAGACAAAAGGCAGGGAATTATAGGCCGGTTAGTTTAACGTCTGTAGTTGGAAAAATGCTTGAATCCGTCATCAAAGAAGAAATAGCGAGGCACCTAGAAAAGAATGGTTTGATAGAGCAGACGCAGCACGGATTCGTTAAGGGGAAGTCGTGTTTGACGAATTTATTGGATTTCTATGAGGATGTGACTAGTGCGGTAGACAGAGGGGAACTGGTGGATGTGGTGTTTCTAGATTTTCAAAAGGCGTTTGATAAGGTGCCGCACAAAAGGCTGCTTCAGAAGGTTAGGGGGCATGGAGTTGGGGGTAAGGTGTTAGCATGGATAGAGCATTGGCTGTCTAATAGGAGGCAGAGAGTTGGTATCAATGGATGCTATTCTGATTGGCGGTTGGTGACTAGTGGAGTGCTGCAGGGATCGGTGCTGGGGCCTCAGCTATTTACCATTTATATAGATGATCTGGAGGAGGGGGCTGAGTGTAGGGTAACGAAATTTGCTGATGACACGAAGATGAGTGGAAAAGCAAATTGTGCGGAGGGTGTGGAAAGTCTGCAGAGGGATTTGGATAGGCTGAGCGAGTGGGCGAGGACCTGGCAGATGGAGTATAATGTTAGCAAGTGTGAGGTTATCCACTTTGGCAGAAATAATAGTAGGAGGGATTACTATTTAAAGGGCGAAAAGCTGCAGCATGCTACAGTGCAGAGGGACCTGGGGGTCCTTGTGCATGAGTCACAAAAACCCAGTCTGCAGGTGCAGCAGTTGATCAAGAAGGCGAATGGAATGCTGGCCTTTATAGCAAGGGGGATAGATTATAAAAGCAGGGAGGTCTTGCTGCAACTGTACAGGGCACTAGTGAGGCCGCAGCTGGAGTACTGTGTGCAGTTTTGGTCGCCACACTTGCGCAAGGATATTTTGGCCTTGGAGGGAGTGCAGAGGAGGTTCACTAGGCTGTTACCGGAGTTGAGGGGGTTGGACTATGAAGAGAGACTGAATAGACTGGGTCTGTACTCGTTGGAGTTTAGAAGGCTGAGGGGGGATCTTATAGAGACGTATAAGATAATGAAAGGGATGGATAGGGTAGAGGTAGAGAGATTCTTCCCACTCAGAAAGGACAGCAGGACTAGAGGGCACAGCCTCAAGATAAGGGGGGGGCAGTTTAGAACAGAGCTGAGGAAGAACTTCTTCACTCAAAGGATGGTGAATCTCTGGAATTCTCTGCCTGTTGAAGTGGTGGAGGCTACCTCACTAAATATATTTAAGTCACGGGTAGATAGGTTTTTGACAGACAAGGGAATTAAGGGTTATGGGGAGAAAGCGGGAAAGTGGAACTGATCCATTTCAGATCAGCCATGATCTTATTGAATGGCGGGGCAGGCTCAAAGGGCTAGATGGCCTACTCCTGCTCCAATTTCTTATGTTCTTATGTTCTTATGAAATTGTGAGGGAAGTTTCATTTGGATAAGATTACAACAGGCTTAAATAAGGAAGGCCAGTAAAAACACTTCCCATTAGCGAATTGCAAAAGGACTAGTGGAAGCAAATTTACGACTTTGGATAAAAAGTGAAGGACAATGAGAGGAAGAACTTTTTTACACAGCAGTGCTAATAAGCAGGAACTTGCTGACCATGAGGGTGGTGGACTGGAAATGATTTTGAAAGGAAACTGGATTGACACATGAAGGAAAAGTCCAAAGATGTGCGGGTTAGGTTGATGGGCCGTGCTGAAATTGCCCTTAGTGTCCTGGTTAGAGGGATTAGTGGGTAAATATGTAGGGATGTGGGGATAGGGCCTGGGTGGTATCATGGTCGATGCAGACTTGATGGGCCAAATGGCCTCTTTCTGTACTGTAGGGTTTCTGTGATTTCTATGAAATAAACTCACAGGACTATGGGGTGTGGGACTGGCTGGATTGCTCATTGGGAAGCCATTCTGAACTCAATGGAGTTAGTTACACTGTGACTTTAAAAGTAATAAAGTTTATTTATCAGTTACAAGTAAGGCTTACATTAACACTGCAATGAAGTTACTCTGAAATTCCCCTAGTCTCCACACTCCGGCACCCGATCGGGTCAATGCACCTAACTAGCATGTCTTTCAGACTGTGGGAGGAAACCGGACCACCTGGAGGAAACCCATGCAGATACTGGGAAAATGTGCAAACTCCACATAGACAGTGACCCAAGCCGGGAATCAAATCCGGGTCCCTGGCACTGTGAGGCAGCAGTGCTAACCATTGTTCCACCATGCCGCTCAGGACAGCAGGGATAACTTAACTTTTCATTTTCAAAATAGCGCTGTTGGGCAGCACAGTTACATAGTGCTTACCACAGTTGCCTCACAGCGTCAGGGACCTGGTTTGACTCCAGGCTTGGGCCACTGTCTGTGTAGAGTTTGCATGTTCTCCCTATGTCAACGTGGGTTTCCTCAGGGTTCTCCAGTTTTCTCCCACAATCCAAAGATGTGCATGTTAGGTGGATTGGTCATGGTCAATGCAGAGGATTATGGGGTTAGGGCAGAGGATACGTCCTAGTTGAGGTGCTGTTTTGAAGGGTTGGTGTTGATAGGCCAAATAGCCTCTTTTGCACTTTGTGATCCGAGGATCTTTTACATCCATTTGAACAGGCAAATAGGGCCTTGTTTAATGTCTTGTTCAAAAGATGGCACCTCCAACAGTGCAGAACTTCTCAGTGATGCAATGGAATGTCAACCTTGATATTTGTACTTGAGGTCTGGACGAAATTTGAGTTCAGTGCCTATTAACTCAGGTGAGAGTTCTACCAATTGAGCCATCACTAGCAGAAACTCTCTAGTGACGTGTATAGGGTATAAATTTTGTATAAACGTGTAGGGTAGGAAGGAAAAAGCACCAGAAGTATAAAACCCATTTTAAGTAGTAAAATTATTCAAATTAAATTGCACTCTAAATTTAACGAATTTGTTTGAGGCTTTATGACCAGCACACATCTCATTCATGTAAAATAGGCACATATCTGCTCAATTGGTACGACCGAATATGGCCTAATTATTAAAGCACAGCTATTGCATTTCAGATATGTGTATAAATGTATTTTTATATGCTTATCTGCTTCAGCTCTTAACTTTTTCCTCTGCATACTTATACATTATGCTAAACATTAATTTTGTGGAATATTTTCAATTGCTGTTGAACTACAAGTTGCATCTAATAAAGCTGTGAGGAAGGAATCTCTTTGGCTGTTTCCTCTGCATTAAGAAATCAGACAATGAGTTGCTCACAGCCAGAAAAAGACTTATCAATGCCGAAGCACCTGTCTTTACAGACAGTAGCATTTCTACAGCAGAGAGCTGTCTTTTCCAACTCTGCTTCACTGAGTGACAGAACTATGTCAACGGCTGCACATTGGTTTAGCAACAACCTCAAGGGTCCTCTCATAGATACTGCTGCCTCACAGTGCCAGGGACCCGTGTTCAGTTCCCAGCTTGGGTCACTGTGTAGAGCTTGCATGTTCTTCCCGTGTCTGCATGGGTTTCCTCCCACAGTCCAAAAGATGTGCAGGTTAGGTGCATTGGCCTTGCTAAATTCTCCGTCAGTGTACCAGAACAGGCGCCAGACTGTGGCGACTAGGGGAAATTCACAGTAACTTCATTGCTGTGTTAATGCAAACCGACTTGTGACACTAATAAATAAACTTAGTTGTGAAGGCCACAACATTTGATTTTCATGCAATGTTTTCCTTCCAGGCAAAACAGTAGTGAGATAAGCTAATTTGTGATTTATACCCGTGAAGAACAAATGGCTAACAAATATTTGCTATGCAAATGTTTGATTCTTCCCTATTGGAAAAGAGACAATAATTGGAGAGGGTAGAGAGCATTTTAATCACCTGTGTGACAATATTGTGCCTTTAAGAAATGTATTTGTGTAATGTTTATTGTGCAAGATTCCTTTCAGGAGTCAATTCTATTTACTGGTGCTGCTTTATCTATAACTGACAGCCTACAAATTAATGCTGCAGGAGCACAGTTGGTCCTCATTGCTGGAATGTTTGTTTGAACTTGTTCTAATACAGTGTTATTCTTGTGTTCCCCCTGAAGCTTTGCAGACATTGATTGACCAGAATGTCATGTGACTGGTCAGGGCTAGGCTCACAGAGAAGTACGGGGCATTTAAATTAAACCAATAAAGTTAACAGACTCCAAACTGGCTTGAGTCACTGTATAGAGTTTGCATGTTCTCTCCTGGGTTTCCTCCGGGTTGTAGACAAAACCTAGTGCACATGTAAACAAAAAGGGGGAACTACTCAAAATGGACCCTATAGATGATATTCTCCCAAAAAAACTGTGTTGAATTCACGTAAAAACTGGAATAAATCCAGTTGGTTTCTCCAGCCATATTTTCAAAATGAACATCCCACACTCTGCATCGCAGAGTGCCCTACCACAATTCATGCTGAATATGCGTGGGTGGGGCCTATTCCCACTGGAGAGACCAGCAGCTTAGTGCTGAGTGGGCCACTGTGCGTGCATCGATCTGTCAGCGCCGAGGTTGGCACAATAGCCTTGCACTGCCAACCTCCGATAACTGACCTCACATCACTGACCCTTTGACACCTCGTTTCCGCCCCCCCCCACCCACCCGATCCCTGGCCTCAGATGTGCCTGGGCCAGTCTCGACCCCTCACCGGCCTGCCTTGATTTCTCCCCCATCCAGCCCTGGCAGTCCTGATCTTTCCCTCTGCCCTGCCCTCACTGCAATCCCAATCTCTTCTCTACCCATCCCCACCAGCAGCTCTAACACCCTCCCCTCCCCAGCAGACCTGATTACTTCCCCCAATCCCGATCCCATGGGATAGCTAGCCCCGACCATAAGTAGGAATAATGGTAGGAAGGATTATTACTTACGTGGCGAAAAACTGCAGCAGACGACAGTGCAGAGGGACCTCGGGGTCCTTGTGCATGAGTTGCAAAAACCCAGCTTGCAGGTGCAGCAGGTGGTCAGGAAGGCGAATGGGATGCTGGCCTTCATAGCGAGGGGGATTGAATATAAAAGTAGGGAGGTCTTGCTGCGGCTGTATAGGGCATTGGTGAGGCCGCAGCTGGAGTACTGTGTGCAGTTTTGGGCGCCATACTTACGCAAGGATATTTTGGCCTTGGAGGGAGTGCAGAGGAGGTTTACTAGGCTGATTCTGGAGTTGAGGGGGTTGAGCTATGAGGAGAGGCTGAATAAACTAGGCTTGTACTCGTTAGAGTTTAGAAGGATGAGGGGGGAATCTCATTGAGACATATAAGATGATGAATGGGATGGATAGGATGGAGGTGGACAGACTCTTCCTGCTCAGAAAGGATAGTAGGACTAGGGGGCACAGCCTCAAGATAAAGGGGGGGCGGTTTAGAACGGAGTTGAGGAAGAACTTCTTCACTCAAAGGGTGGTGAATCTCTGGAATTCTCTGCCCGTTGAAGTGGTGGAGGCTACCTCGCTAAATATTTTTAAGACGCGGGTTGATGGGTTTTTGATAAGCGAGGGGATTAAGGGTTATGGGGAGAGGGCGGGAATGTGGAACTGAGCCATGACAGATCAGCCATGATCTTATTGAATGGCGGGGCAGGCTCGAAGGGCTAGATGGCCTACTGCTGCTCCTATTTCTTATGTTCTTATGTTCTCCCTCACCACACCTGACTGCTGAGTAGCAGCAGATCCTCAGCAATATCTCACGACAAGCCCCGCCCCTAGGCACTGCCTGATGCCCAATGGACAGTGCCAAGGACATTGCCAGTATGCCCCTTGGGCAGTGCCAGGGGGCCAGGCTGGCACTGGAGAATTGCCCCCTAAATGTCAATAAAAACAGAAAATGCCAGAAAAACTCAGCAGATCTGGCAGCATTTGTAGAGAAAGAAACAGAGTTAACGTTCCAAGTATTTATTTATTTTTATTATTGTCACAAGTAGGCTGTGAAAATCCCTCTTAGTCGCCACACTCTGGCGCCTGTTTAGGTAAACTGAAGGAGAATTAGCATGGTCAATTCACCAGGCCAGTATGTCTTTCAGACCATGGGAGGAAACCGGAGCACCTGGAGAAACTCACAAAAATACTGGGAGAACATGCAGCTTCCACACAGACAGTGACCCATGCCAGAAATTGGACCCAAATCCCTGGTGCTGTGAGGCAGCAGTGCTAACCACTGTGCCACTGTGCAACCATGATTTTTGGGTTAAAATTAAAAGTACCCCCTAATCCCATAACCCTTTTGTCTCCTCATCCTGTTTACTATTAGCCTACTGTTATATGATCCAAACTGAGCTTGTGAGTGGAAACTGGGGAACTGCAACTTCAACATGCTTCAATAATTCCAAGCATGTGTGGAGCAGGGGGTGCAGACACAATTTGGCATTTTTGTAGTTTCTCAGATTGAGGACTTGTGCAAAAAGAAAATGGCATGAAAACCCTGATCATATGAAAGAGCACCACAGTTGAAAAATATCCTGGGCAGGAAGAGGTCCCAGTTAACAGAAAAGAGAGTGAAGGAGAGAAAAAGGTTCCAAGCAGCAAAGGAGCTGCAGTTGGCAGACTTTAAGTAATGGGCATTTGGGGAAAGCCATAGAGACCGAGGCGGCAGCCAAAGATCGGTGACTCAGTGCTGCGAGCTGTTTGGGTGGAGGAATCCTTTGGAGCAGTAGAATTTTGCTTGGCACAGCCAAAAAGCTTGTTCTGCGTTGGTGCTAGAATGCAGAATTGGGAAACCAAAAGAATGGAGTCCTGGAAGACAAGATTGAAACCCCAGAGGTTGGCCGTTGTTGAGGCAATCCAAGTTGGAGTAAGTTTTGGAGAGAATTCCAAGTTTACATCGCTGAAGGTAAAGACTGGAATCCCTCATGAAGGAGACAGAGTTTTAGTCTGATTGGTTGACTCACTGTATACAGACGTCTGAATGGGTTGTTGAGAAATCTGTGGAATATTACCTTGGTTGCATCTGCCATTTATTGTGCAGTGTGATGTGTTTGACCACAGTTTGCCATTAATTCATATGTACCTCAGACCAGAGTACAAGATAGATATCATCAACTATTTTATCTTTCTGACCTTGTATAGTAAAGTTTATTTTGTTTGTTTAAAACCATGGATTCTTGTGGCTTTATTCCCTTAGCAAGGTGTATGTTCTTGCACCACATTGACTGTAACAGTTCATGAAGGTGGCTCACCACCACCTTGTCAAGAGCCATTAGGTTTGGGCAATATATGCTGGTCTAACCACCAATGCCCATGTCAAATGAAAGAATAAAAAAAATCTTGAATCTCAAGCTTTGTCTACTTCAAACAAAAGGTTACAGGTTCCTAACTGGATTATACTAAGAATTTGGGGGTCAGGTCCATGATCATAACACAGTCCAGTTATAACTGACCTGTATCCTTCTATGCTTCTTAATGCATCCCCTGACTGTATATACAACAGTTCAGCATTGGGTTGACCTCAGACTAGAGGCTATGTTATAAATTCTGGTCTGCAGTAAAAACCAAGTTGGATTTAGTAGTGCCAGTTACTCTGGTAGCCAGCATGAATCTTTGGTTTTACTAAGAGTTGGCTTACACTATCCCTATCTATGGGTATTATAGCTAAATCTGCAAATGTAAAAATGTAGTCTGAATTCGATAACCTATCTTTCTCAAGTGCATTTCTTCAATCTTCAAGGGTAAGGCATGCTTCAAATCATCAAGCAGTTTTACTCAACAGTAAGATGAACATATAGAGCAATAGTTATGGTCAAGTTGACTCATGCAACTGTTAACTCCTTTGTCTGTGCATCAGTATCTTACTCCTTTGAATATTCCAACTATATTTGCTTTCTTCTATTTTTTAATCACACCATAATTAAAGCAGCTCTGAAAATTATCAAACAAGCTTTACTTATTTTCTCTTTTTTATTCCCTGAGAACTTTAAAATGTATTCCATATAACTTTGAGAGCATTGTTGATACTTAAACCTCAGTTTCTGTACAAGAGTAGCATTTGCTAACTTTTAGGTATTTGAGATTATTTACCCATTTATTATAAAATTGGGACTTGTGAAAACTCTTGTGAAAACTGATGTGTGAAATCAATTTAATATATCTTCTGTGTGATGAACACGTTGCTTCAGTAAGTTCCACTTTATCATTCCTACCTGAAATTCATGCATCCAATGCTATTACTATATGACACGAATCGCATTAGGAATGTACCACTTGTACTGAAATAATGGGACCTCGGATTGATGAGGTACTGGCATCACAATGTGCCAATCTGTCAGTAGCAAAACTACAGACCTTGATTTGAAGCTGTTCACCAAACTCTACGTTCTTGCCATTGATCAGATTAGGTTATTGCTTATCATAGTTCAAATATTATTGCTAATGATAAAATTGTTGAACTTAGCCTTTCCTTTGAAAACTGGTGGTGCAAAGGCCATGGAGGATAATGGTTTGATATTTTGTGGTAAAGTACAGGTATTAACATAAAAAGATTAATCTGCATTCAATCAACCCAGGAAAGCACCCTATCAAAAAATTTTGCCCTGAAAATTAGGCCTCCAGGGTCAGTTTAGCTAGTTAATAATAGATCACTGCATTGTAGAGTCAAGCTTCATGCCAGAAATTAAGCAGATAATCTAAGATGAGAAGATTTTGTTAAGGCTGCTTTAAGGTAGTGCTACCTTGTTGGAGGTGAAATGTGAAACTAAAATACTATCTGCCTGTTGTGGTGGATCTTAGAGATCTTTATGCCATTGTTGAAGAGCATTGAATTTATTTTTTGCACTCAAATGCAATCTAAAACTAAGGAATGAGACAGACCTTTCATTGCTGTTCTTGGGGCCTAGCAATTGCCGAAAGGTTCTAATATTTATCGACATTCAGTCACTTCCTTGTAAATTCTTTGGGCACGATCTTACCTGTCATTGATGCCACATTGCCGCTGCGGTGAGATTGGAGAATTTGGTGGCCAGCCAAATCTACGTTCACTGGAGCAGAATGGGAAAATCCAGCCAGCGCAAATAGTATGTGAAGAGTTTGAAGATATTTCTGCAATGTGTGATGAAATGTTTTTTTTCTAATACCACTTTTCTAGTTAAATTGTTGTAGACTAATCATTTAAGTTGCTGTGTTCCTTGTTTTCCTTGTCTCTATCTTCCTTGTTTATTTCAACTTGCACTTTGCTGGTCTTAATTATTTGTTGTCATTTTAAACTATTTTGTGTAAATTTTAAGAAGGACAAAGTAATGGGAGTGGTTTACATTTATTAAAACAAGTTAATAGTATAACCTACCAGGTGGGAAGGCTATCAATTAGTTTCCTTCTGTGCCCGATCACACTGACTCTATACTCCATTTCTGGGACCAGCTATTGATAAAATGGTTAGCACAGTTGTCTACGTGACAATAGTCGGTGCAGTAACATTGGTATTCCAACTACTGTCATATAGACAAATATGATCACTATTTTGTCAAAGGCTAGGTCCCAGGAATGTGATGTATGTCTAGTTCATTAGGTGTAGTTGGTATTTGTTGCAGAAAATGAACTCCATGGTCTACATTTAATGGTGGTATGAGATCTCCAATATCCACCTGAATAGGCTGACGGCATCATAATTTAATATTTAATGTCCAACAATGTACTTAATACTGTGATGAACGGTTATCCTGACTCAAAACATTGGCTGTATTCTCTCTTCACAGATGTTGTCAGACATGCTGAGATTTTCCAGCATTTTCTGTTTTTGAACTTAATACTGCAATATTTTATCAGCCTAGATAATGTATTTTTACGTTTATTTCCTGCATGAGGTTTGAATCCAAATTTAATAATGCTATAACTGCGCCATGTTTACTCTTGAGGCCTGTGGTATAAGCTACATTAACCCCGTGGGGTTAATGTCAAATTCTTCAATGTGATTTTCATAGAATCCCTACACTACAAAAGGAGGCCATTTGGCCCATCGTGTCTGCACCGACCACAATCCCACTCGGGGTCTATCCCTGTAACCCCACATACCCTGCAAGTCCTCTGACACTAAGGGACAATTTAGCATAGCCAATGAACCTAAACCGCATATCTTTTGGACTGCTTAAAAGGGCTCCCTTTTTAGCTAATTATATTGCAAGGCAAGATACTGTTTTCCTGTTTGGTAAGTTGATCTCTTAGGATAGACTGGCCTTCACTGTCAGGAATATTAAATGGGCAAATAATGCATGATACAAAGATCACCCACTGCATTGCATATCTTTCTGTGTAGTCTTCTGATAATGCATATGGAGTGGCCCTTGGCTCTAAGGGTGGCACAGTGGTACAGTGGTCTGCCCATGGTGCCAGGAACCTGTGTTCGATTCCCAGCTTGGATTACTGTCTGTGCAGAGTCTGCACGTTCTCTTGTTGGATTTCCTCCAGGTGCTCCGGTTTCCTCCCACAGTCCAAAAGATGTGCTGGTTAGATGCATTGACCATTGCTAAATTCTCCCTCAGTGTACCTGAACAGGCACCAGAGTGAGGCCACTAGGGGATTTTCACAGTAACTTTCTTGCAGTCTTAATGTAAGCCTACTTCTGACACTAATAAATAAACTCATGCACGGTCAGTTTCCAGTACTGGTTTATGACATTTTATTTTGTGTTTTTATTTCTCAGAGTTGAGAAGAAAGAGCGGGCAAGATTAAAAACTGTAAAATTCCATGCCAGGCCTGGAGTCATTGAAATGAAAGGGGTAAGTATGAAAATCAAACTGCTGGGAAAAATCTAATATTTAAGAACTATAGCAAGATTATTGACCCTCACCTCTTTTTCTGTGGCCCTGTTCCCCCTAGTTATGGTCTGCAGAATTATGAACCTCATCATCCACTTTTCTCCAGCGCTTGTACTGTTTGGTATAGTGGCATCAAACAGTGACAGGATTTTGATGAGGGTGTCATGAGAAAGAAATCCTGCATGATCTTGAAAGCTTTATTTATTTTGGATGGGATTCCCTGATTTAATTCGCCCCACTGCTAGTGAGAATGGAGAATTTGGCACTCAGCCAAAAATCAATTTCTCAGTGGCACCAGAGAATCCCAGCTATGGGTCAGATCAGAGATTCCCAGCATTTATCTTATATTTTACATATGTAAGAAGGGATCTCAGTGTGACATATTGAACACTATAGGATGCAATGAGCAGAAGTTAAAGTCATCACAAATACAGTTAAAAGGGTCTGTCTCTGTTGAGTGACCTTGTGTCTAATCCTATCTGGCTAATGATTCTGTGGGGTGGTGAGCATGACATCAACTAGTCCTGTACTGTTTAAGGTCCAATAGTGCTCTTCTATCACAATAGAAATATAAAATCCATAATTTTCCATCTTAGCAAAGTAATTGTGCATCTGTGTATCTTCCATTGAGTTATCCTGATGCTACTGACAATTGCCCAGATTGGATTCAGTGTACGGGCTGCTGCATCATTCTGTAACATTTCCACAACAAAAATAGGACAATTTACCTGCAACATATGTTTGAATTGTTTGGGCATTTATTAATGAGCCTGAGACCCAAAATCTCTCTGGACTCAATAACAAATCAGACAAAACAACAATGTGCTTTTCAATGTTTTGGTGTTTCAGGCCAGTGATACAAGAAATCAATAATACTACATCAGTGAAATGGATGACTCTAACAGCTGGTGTTCACGTTTATTCACATTCTCAAACTCACTCTCTTCTCTCATGCTATTGAACTCCAAACATATTTCCTTTCTGACACTATGACTTATTCAGTCATATTCTTATATTCACTCATTTGAATTCCACACCTGTATGTAGATTTTTAAGGGTTGGATTTTTAATCAGGGATTGGGAAATGGAGGGCTTGTTCTGTGTTCTGACCGGGCAAGGCATGCATTAGGCATACCCACTACAATCTTCAGCCAAATAAAGGGCAGGGAGCAGGCCTGCTGTCCAATCAGAGTGGTGGGCGGATTCCCATAGTACAGTTCTCTGGCAGGGCAACCCTTCCAGAGGATGACCCGGCAGCTGTTATAGATCCAGGGGTGGACCCTCATGTGGTTTATTAGGGTGGCACGGTGGCACAATGGTTAGCACTGCTGCCTCACAGCTCCAAAGACCCAGGTTCAATTCCTGTTCAGCTCACTGTCTGTGTGGAGTTTGCACATTCTCCCCGTGTTTGCACGGGCTTCCTCCAGGTGCTCTGGCTTCCTCCCACAGTCCACAGATTTGCGGATTAGGTTGATTGGCTATGCTAAATTGATCCTAGTGTCAGGAGGATTAGCAGAGTTAATATAGAGGGGTGATGGGAAAAGGGCCTGGGTGGGATTGTTGTCAGGGCAGACTCAGTGGGTCGAATGGCTTCCTTCTGCACTGTAGGATTTCTATGGTTTCTATTTATTGCAAAATGGCAGCAGTTCTGGATGAGCTGAAATTTGAGGTGTTGGGGTAAGAATGCTGTGGTTTCTCAAATTGGGACCTACCGTTTGAATTTTGTGCCATCTTGTGATGCAGACACAAGATTTGTTTACATATCTTGTAAATTGAAGGTACACATGCTTTGTGACATATATTAAACCTGTGTCAGTAAGTGAAAATGTAACTAAATTGTTCTACAATGTTACAATGCTGTAATGTAAAGAGACCTTTTAAAGACTGATTGTGATAAGAATTTTAGTTGTACACTGCAAGTTGACTATATATCCAGCTAAGATATGAGTGTGTTGAGCTTCAGTGTTAGGTGTGGGTGGACAGTTAATGTGGACAGCAGACAGGCAAAAGCTTGTACCTTAGAGTCTTGCACCTTGCATGGTGTTGTGTATCTTGTTCAACTCCTTATTGGGCAGCACAATGGTACGGTTATTAGCACTGCTGCCTTACAGCACCAGGGACCTGCGTTCGATTCCTGGCTTGGGTCACTATCTGTGTGGAGGTTGCATGCTCTCCCTCTGTCAGCGTGAGTTCCTCTGGGTGCTCCAGTTTCCTCCCATAGTTTGAAAGACATGCTGGTTAGGTGCATTGATCCGAACAGGCTCCGGAGGGTGGCGACTAGGGAAATTTCACAGTAACTTCATTGCAGTGTTAATGTAAGCCTTACTTGTGAGTAACAAATATACTTTAAAAACTTTTACTACTGTATCTGTTCCCATGCAATACAGTACTATATAGTCAGTATTCAGTGTGGCCTCCAACTCCTACCAAATATAGCTGTCTGTTATCAGTTGAGGGTGCCCCAGAGTTCCAAAGGGCATTCTTCCTCTCACACACCTCATATAACACCACAACAACTTCACCAGCCGTCAAACAGGGGTCAGATAGCACTATTCCTCTGCCGTCTTGTACAGTTTCTCCATATTGGCTTTTTAGTACTTTTGTTCATGGGCTTTTTCATCCTTACGTAGTTTTTGACTTGATTACAGTATTTTGAGTTTATAAGAAATTTAGACATATTTTAATTGCCATGGGAAGAATTTTACTGCCCCCTGCCGCACTTACATGTTTGCTGGTTAACTGTCTGCAAGGTACGAACATTTGAAGTGTTCATGTGCTGTGGTTAAAATAGTGAAACTCAGTTCTCGGCAGTTCTGGCATGCATAGATTGCAAAATTAGTCCTGTGTAATGCTTCAGTATTCATTTCTCAGGTCTGTATGAATAATTAGCAAGGACAGAGCTGTGTGTTTGTGCAGAGCTGGCCACTAATAGGGTGGTAGTGACTGCACTAATGCATTAATTCTAAGCTTCTATGTGTGGTTTAGCAAACATAGCTTATTGTGACCTTTGTCAAAGAAAATAGGTTAGGTTTACACCCAGGAAGTGGTGTAAAGATTGTTGCTGCATCCACTGAAAGTTGTACTGGTTTCCCCTTGTCAAAATCTCAAATTCAAAATCTTATGTCCTCAGCATATATTGATGGCCTTTATGATTTGACCAATCTGTCCTGTAACTTCTTTGAGCCCTAGAATTCTACCCTCCCTCCCCGCTACAATCTTTCCAGGAATCTCTGTTTCTTTAATTCTGGTCTCTTCTGTAACCTCTTCCCCACCATTGTTGGCTGAGGGTCTACTCACCACAGCTCCACTCTCAGTAATTCCTCTCTAAATGCCTGTCCCTCTCCTCATCTTGGGCATATCTCTTTGACCAAGTTTTTTTTAATCAATCTTGTAAATAACCTTTTTCCTTATTTTAGCACTTATTTTTGTCTGATGAAGCCTATGAAATGTCTTTGAGTATTTTTCCACAATTAGAGATGGTACATAAATGCAAGTTGTTGACAACAGTAGTGGGCTCATGCTAATGTTTTACAATATTTATTGCTAATGAGGGAGTTCCTTTAAAAGAGCAAAATCGCAGAACTACAATTGCTGCCTTTGCATTCCCATCCATCTGCTACCAGATCATATCATTTCAATATTCATATATTCAATTTTATTTATCATTTGGTATATCTGAGTGTTCTGATTTTAAAATGCAAAGATTTTGTTCCACTCCAGACCAGCTCAACGTAACGTTTTCACTAGATGAGTAAAGGAAAGTAGACCCTGCCAAAGTGGATTTCTTGTTTATCCCAGATTGGGGGGGTGGGATGGAGAAATTCTAGGGTTAGAGGAGGTTACATAGATGAATTATGTCAAGACCATAGGAGGAACAGTTGGATTGGTTTGCTATATCATGATACTCTCTGTGACATATACTGCTTAGCGGAGTTTAGTTTTAATAGGGGAATGTACCATCATGGGGTTGTTGATTGGGTATTAGAGGGGATTTATCCAGGGAATGTTACTATCAATGGGGGCAGAAGGGTGATGCATTCCTTAGATATTGGTATAGCTGTATTCCTCATGAGTGTCCATAGTTTTTGGGTGGTGTTGAGGGTTGAGTTAGGATTGTAGTTCTCAGATCACATTTGTGCTGTCTAGGGAATTAACTTTCCAGGTAAAGGGAGTGGGCTCCTTTGGTTGCATTAGTATTGTCTGGGCAGCTGTACTTCCGGTAGGTGTCACCACTGGGGTTGGGAGAAATGACTGAGACATCTCATGCCCTTCAAGACCTGGTAATTCATAGTTAGTTAGGATGTGCACTGGATTTCCTGATGTTCCTGCTTGCTAGGTTCCAGCATTCCAAACCCAGATATGCTGCTGTTATTGCAGGATTTAACAAGGCAGCGGCAGGGGTTGTGGGGTGGGGGGGGGGGGGGGTTGGGGTGGTGCGGTGACGGTGCGGTGGGAGAGAGAAAAAGGCTGAGTGATCCCTTCTGTCATTCCCCCCTGCTGAAGTTTCTTTGCAGTTTTAGTGTGAACTAGAAAGTGTGATTCAGACTAAACAGAAGGGGAAAGATTGAAATTGGCTTTCATATGCTCCAGTTAAACATTTTCAGAGATATCAGCATGTCCAATAAATGTCACCTCAATGGGTGAAATGTGTGGTTGGTCTGAGTTTCTTTCATGTGTTACTTTTTTCCTACAATATTATCATTTCAAACATTTTCTTTTAAATTTTGTAAACATGGTGATGCAATGACTGAAAGATGAAAATACATCCATCAATTAATGTCACCTTCAAATGTCAGCTTCAATTATCTAACACTGCATGGGAGGGGGAACCTCTAGATTCAGTTAGTGCTGTCCTAATTGGGGATCTTTGCACAAACAGACACAATGAGGGATAAGCTCAAAGCAATCAATTTCAGCATGTTAGTAAACAATCTGACCTCTGCCCACTCTACTTTGGGAAGTGAGTGTTAACAGTTTTGAAACAACATTCAGGTGACTATCTACTTCTTGGTATTGTGATTTATTTGACATTACTCCAGATCCATACTAGTATTAAATCTTCTTACTATGAAGGCTATATTCTTGAGGTAATTTTAATTCGGCACTGGTGGCAGTAATGCTACCTACCTTAAGTACATTTAGGCATACATAACAATTTGAGTGTATACAATGCTAATTTTCTGACTGTAGTTGAAAAACCCTGGTAGGTGTGTACTGTAATTTCTGGTATGTGCTATCAGTTGGCAAGGCTATCTATTACCAGTGTGAATTTGTAAAATGATCTATTAACCCCAATTCCCATAGACATACCAGCATCTAAATCACTATCAGGATGTAGATATTCACTACAGTCCCTGGATTGTCGTTAAGTACAAATGCCCTAAGAAGTACACGCAAAACAATAGTTTTGCTGTAGTCCAAGCTTTCAACATGAAATTTAAGAGTTACTCACTGCCCTAGTGCTCTTAGACAACCTAAAATGAGAACAGGTAACGGTGAATATGGGTAAAACTTGGCTGGCTTAAAAGATTGGCAATTTAAAAATGATGCTACACAAAATACAAAAGTCAAAATACCTTGCTTATCTGGTTTTGCTCACCATGTTACTGCTGATCCACATTTACAATGTGTTTTGCATGAATTAAACATCCATTCATCCTCCTATACCCTCCATCCATCCTCTTTTCCTTCACAGTCATCCAGGGCCAAGCGCAAAAAGAGCATCCTCTTGTCTCGAAAATTTACCTTCTACAAGAGCAAAGAGAATATTGTACAGGAGCACACAGGTGATCATGACCGTAAGTAACTGTAGGCTTACATGAAGTTTGATTAGAAGGAACAGCATTCTATATAAACTAACTCAGTGTGGTGCCAACACTAACATGCTTGCACTATGGTTCCAGTATTCCAAACACCTTTCCATGAACTGTACCAAATGGGGCCTCAGCAGTTCCAGACTGTCATATGCAGCAAAATATTATAAATTTTGCTGCATATGACAGCGAGCAGAGTGAGACCTGATAATGGTGTCAATGTTTGCAGAATTAACAGTTTTAGACTATAATTCTTAAAATAATGTTGCCGGAATTAATCAATACGTGTGCAACGTCATGCCCGCTCAATCTGAATTGGCATCAAATATATTTAAAGTGATTTCAATTTTAGTGTTACAATTCTGGTTCAGTATACCATGGTCTCAATGTTGTGGAGCAGCTAAAACCACTGGAATCTTCGTTACCAGCTGCAGTGGCCTCAAAAGCTGCTTCAATTCTGCTCCATCACTGTGCAGGAGTCCAGCTGCTAACTCACTGCTTTCCTCTGTTTCTATATCTCCTTTTGTTTCTGTGTTATTTCTAATTTTTTGCTGTCCGGTGATTGGATCCAGGAGTTCCCTGGATTGAGTGATGACTATTACGGGATGAAGAACCTGAGTAAGTGAGAGACCAACATCTGTGAATGTAAAAATCACAAACATCTGCATTTGAACATCTGTTCTAATACAACCCTTTCTTTTCTTCACTTCCACTGTCATCTCAGGAAACCTTATTAACTCTCCCAGTTCCACACACCATCTTTAGACCAGTTATTAAGGGCTTCCTCTCACATATTTCCAGTATGTCAACCTAGTGATGCAAATTAAACCAGTTTACAAGTTAATGTTTTTGTTTTGCAATTGTACAATAAATTCAGAATGAACACTTAGAGTGGCTTACTACAATCTAAATGACAATTGATAACCTGCAGTTATGACTAAATTATAAGGTCCTTGGTTTTAAATGATTGAAAGATTATTTCTAAATTAAGAGATTTGCTGCAAGTTTATAATGTGTGTGGTTTATAAAATAAGAATTGAAAAGAGATCAGTTTTAGTATATGTTTTTAGTTTCACAGATATCCCTGTTGACAGGTTCCTGGCTATCATAAGTTACATGGCAGAGTGGCCCATTGGATGCTGCAGTTCAGGGGATCAGAGCTATAAACCAGATAATAAATAGCTGGGTTTATAATTATCCATCTGATCTTTATCAAATCACTACTGTTTGTTCCAATATTCCAAGGAGGGAATGTTGTTGGATCAATGAATGTTAGGGGTATTTACAGTCATTCCATTTGATGTCAGCTTGCCCATAAAAACAGCTGCTTAAATCTCTTGTTTTGGCAGATTTTAACCACCTGTGCTGTGCTGCTGTAGGTTGTTGCATCACACGCATGTGTATAACTAACCGATTACTCACTCCTAATCTATTAACGTGTAATAAACCATCGTTTTAGATCCTTTCTCTTGTTTCTTGATTCACTTCTACCAGGTTTTCTCTGGCAGAACAGATGGACCAAACTGGTGAAGGTGCTGGATGAGTCAGGCAATGTACAGGTGGCTGAAAGTGAACTTTAGTTTCTTATAAAGAACAGTCATTATTGCACTTGCCAACACCTTACATGTTGCTGTAGGAGATATGTGCAGGAGGAAAGTTAATCAGAGTGAAGGGCACTGCAGAACAAGTTCAGCATTCTGCATTAGATTACCAACCTATGTGAGTGTGCTCACCTTGACAATAAATGATTGTGGTTGGGAATGCCCAAGAGCTTTTTATATACAGACCTGTTACTGACAGCAGCATCATATCCCACAGGGGGTAATAGATATGACAAGAATCAGTGTACGATTAATGATCAACATGTTTCTCCAAACCTAGTTGAAAATATTCAGTGTTAGCAATGTGAAGGAAGTTACTGTGCCAGTACATTGTAATCAGAAACACGTTACAAAGGACAGTCAGCCCATCTGTTGTATACTCCTTTTATAACCTGAAACTCTGGCACCTTGCTTTTTTGCAGAGTGTATGACGTCCAACACCAGTGACAGTGAAAGCAGCTCCAGTAAGTAACCCCTTTGGGTTCCTTCATTCATTTTTCTTCTCCCTTTGCAGGTCATTTGTCTCCACAGGTCCTGTCCTCAGGTGGGACAAACAGTTGGGAACACTGACCACCTGCATAGGCTTACCATTAGGCCATCACCCTGTTTAACAGTTTTTTGGTTGGATAGACAATCAGGATCCCAGCTGTATATAGGGCTAAAGAAAAAATTGGAACCCAAGCTCTACTTGCTGTCACCAGAGCAGGTCAGAGTCAGAGCCTCAGCTTCAGTCTCCTCAGGGTGGGTGGAACAGTTGACTTGGACCATTTGCTTTGTTGCATTTACCTAGCAGTGAGCAGGACAGTCTGGACTGCTCATCCCCACATATTTTGTGCTCGGATTGACATTCGTAACTTCACAAATATGCAGCTCATTGGTGCTTTTTATTTGCTCCAGCCCCAGTCTGCCATAACATGGGACACTCACCAGATACTTGCCTGTAAAACTAATACCTTCATTTATATGATGAATTTTCACTAACACTGACCAACTGACATATAATTCCCTTTTATATTCCAATTGCTGCTCGAGATGAATACCTGGAGGATTTAGCAAGTTCTGGCAGACTGTCCAGAAAAAGATGAAGAGCATTTGGAATACAGAAGCAGCAAGATGGGGAAGGGAAGATGATGTCTAATTGACAAGGATGATTTCAACTGATGATGTTTTTCTATTTTCTTCCTTCATAGAGGGTCAGGATGATACTGTTCTATCTTATGAAGCTGTGACACGCTTGGAGAGTAAGTAGAATTTTTCAGACCGATCTCCCTTAGTAGAAAGTTGTATTAACGTTTGAAAGTGGAATGGGATTAATTGGGTAGCTCTACAAAAGAGCCAGTAATGGCAAGATGGGCTGATAGACTTCTTTCTCTGCTGTGTCATTTTATTAAATCTAGATTTAGATCTGATTTTATAGTAGTTTGAAAGTTATTGTAGGCAAAATGCAAACTGAGGATCTGGGGAGGGAGTATGAAAAGCTGGGAATGGAATTAAAAAGTAGAACCGACAAGGTGGTTATCTCTGGACTACTGCCTGAACCGAGTGCAGACAGGCGTAAGGTTGATAAGATTAAGGAAGTGAATGGGTGGCTCAGGGATTGGTGTGGGAGGAATGGGTTTGAATTTATGGGGCATTGGCATCAGTATTGGGGTAGGTGGGACCTGTTTGGGTGGGATGGGGTCGGTCTGAACCGTGCTGGGACCAGAGTCCTGGCGAATTGTGTAAATAGGACTGTAGGTAGGGTTTTAAATTAATTAGGGGGGGAGGGTGCGAGGGTAGGTGACATTACGGGGTCTAAAGTTAAGGAGAGGGTACAGGTAAGGGAAGAGGCCGAGGATGCCCCAATAATAAAGGGAGTAGGGGGAGTGAGTATGGTTGGTGGCGTTCTGGCAAATAGGGTCCAGGTGAAGGCTGGGATGAAGGCACTTTATCTAAATGCACAAAGCATTTGGAATAAAGTGGATGAGCTGGTGGCGCAGATCAGCACAAATGGATATGATCTGGTGGCCATTACAGAGACGTGGCTGCAAGGTGACAGGGACTGGGAGCTGAATGTCCAGGGGTATCACGTGTTTAGGAAGGATAGGCGGGAGGAAAAAGGGGGGGGCGTAGCTCTGCTGATTAAGGATAGCATCAGGGTGATAGCAAGGGATGACATAGGAACCAAAGAGCAGAAAGTGGAATCGTTGTGGGTGGAGATTAGGAACAGCAAAGGGAGGAAGACGCTGGTGGGTGTCATCTATAGGCCCCCAAATAATGATCTGGAGGTGGGGCGGGCTGTTAACGCGCAAATAAGTGCGGCGTGCAGGAATGGGACGGCGATAATTATGGGGGATTTCAATCTACATATTGATTGGTCGACCCATGTTGGACGCGGTGGGCTCGAGGAGGAGTTTGTGGAATGCTGCCGGGATAGTTTCCTTGAACAGTGTGTGTTGGAGCCGACGAGGGAGCGAGCTATCTTGGATCTGGTGTTATGTAACGAGGCGGGTAGAATTAGGGACCTTGTGGTGAAGGATCCTCTTGGGGAGAGTGATCATTGTATGGTGGAGTTTCTGGTGCAGATGGAGGAGGAGAAAGTGGGTTCCCGGACACGCATCCTTTGTTTGAACAGAGGGGAGTACGATAGGATGAGAGAAGAATTGGCGAATGTTGACTGGGGGAGCGCGTTGGAAGGTAGGTCTGCTGAGGAACAGTGGAGGATCTTTAAGGAGATCTTTCTTGGTGCTCAGCAGAAATTTATTCCGATGGTTAAAAAGGACCATAGGAGGAGAGGTAATAAGCCGTGGATAACGAAGGAGGTGAAGGAAAGTGTTAAATTAAAAGCGGAGGCGTTTAGAGTAGCTAAGAGTAGTGGGCGAGAAGAGGATTGGGAGAGGTTTAAAAGTCAACAATGATTCACAAAGAAGTTGATAAAGAAGGGTAGGAGAAACTATGAAGCTGGGCTAGCGCTTAATATAAAAAAGGATAGCAAGAGTTTTTATAAATATATAAAAAGGAAGAGGCTGGCTAGGGTGAACATTGGACCCTTAGAGGATGTGAAGGGGGACTTAGTGGTAGGGGATGGGGAAATGGCTGAGGCCTTGAATAACTTTTTTGTTTCGGTCTTCACGGAGGAGGACGTGAATAATTTGCCGGGTGTTAGCAATGGAAAGGTGGTAGGACAGGAGGGTCTCAATGACATTACTTTTACTAGAGAGGCAGTGCTCAACAGACTGGAGGGACTGATTGTGGACAAGTCCCCAGGACCGGATGAAATGCATCCGAGGGTTCTGAAAGAAATGGCAGAGGTGATAGTGGATGCCTAAGTGGTTATTTTCCAAATGTCGCTGGATTCCGGGGAAGTGCCGGCAGATTGGAAAGTGGCTAATGTTACGCCGTTGTTTAAGAAGGGTGGCAGGCAAAAGGCAGGGAATTATAGGCCAGTTAGTTTAACGTCTGTTGTAGATAAAATGTTAGAATCCGTCATCAAGGAGGAAATAGCGAGGCATCTTGAGGGGAATTGCTTGATAGAGCAGACGCAGCACGGTTTCGTTAAGGGGAAGTCGTGTCTGACAAATTTATTGGAGTTCTATGAGGATGTGTCTAGGGCGGTGGATAGAGGAGAGCTGGTGGATGTGGTCTTTCTTGATTTTCAGAAAGCGTTTGACAAGGTACCTCACAAGAGGTTATTGCAGAAGGTAAGGGGGCATGGAGTTGGGGGTAGGGTGTTAGCGTGGATAGAAGATTGGCTGTCAAATAGGAGGCAGAGAGTGGGGGTCAATGGGTGCTATTCAGATTGGCAGTTGGTGACTAGTGGAGTGCCCCAGGGGTCGGTGCTGGGGCCTCAGCTATTTACCATTTATATAGATGATCTGGAGGAGGGAACCAAGTGTATGGTGTCGAAATTTGCTGATGACACCAAGATTGGTGGAACGGCAAATTGCGCGGAGTCTGCAGAAGGATCTAGATAGGCTGGGTGAATGGGCCAGGAACTGGCAAATGGAATTTAATGTTGGCAAGTGCGAGGTGGTCCACTTTGGTAGGAATAATGGTAGGAAGGATACTTACGTGGCGAAAAACTGCAGCAGGCGACGGTGCAGAGGGACCTCGGGGTCCTTGTGCATGAGTCGCAAAAACCCAGCCTGCAGGTGCAGCAGGTGGTCAGGAAGGCGAATGGGATGCTGGCCTTCATAGCAAGGGGGATTGAATATAAAAGTGGGGAGGTCTTGCTGCAGCTGTATAGGGCATTAGTGAGGCCGCAGCTGGAGTACTGTGTGCAGTTTTGGTCGCTGCACTTACGCAAGGATATTTTGGCCTTGGAGGGAGTGCAGAGGAGGTTTACTAGGCTGATTCTGGAGTTGAGGGGGTTGAACTATGAGGAGAGGCTGAATAAACTAGGCTTGTACTCGTTAGAGTTTAGAAGAATGAGGGGAGATCTCATTGAGACATATAAGATGATGAATGGGATGGATAGGAAAGAGGTGGAGAGACTCTTCCTGCTCAGAAAGGACAGTAGGACTAGGGGGCACAGCCTCAAGATAAAGGGGGGGCAGTTTAGAATGGAGTTGAGGAGCAACTTCTTCACTCAAAGGGTGGTGAATCTCTGGAATTCTCTGCCCGTTGAGGTGGTGGAGGCTGCCTCGCTAAATATTTTTAAGACGCGGGTTGATGGGTTTTTGATAAGCGAGGGGATTAAGGGTTATGGGGAGAGGGCGGGAAAGTGGAACTGAGCCACGACAGATCAGCCATGATCTTATTGAATGGCGGGGCAGGCTCGAAGGGCTAGATGGCCTACTCCTGCTCCTATTTCTTATGTTCTTATTGTGTGGGGGTGCATGGGAAACCACCACTTCAAGTTTCTCTCCACCCACCATCCTGACTTGGACATAACTCTGTTTCTTCACGGCTAGTTTCAAAATTCTGGAACTTCCTAGCTAACAGCATTGTGAGTACCTTCATCATATAGACTACAGCAGTTTAAGACAATGATTCATCTCTATATTCTTGAAGAAAACTATGTGTGGGTGATTAAGGCTGATCTTGCAGACAACACACAGCCTTAGTATAGATTTTCTTTAGAAATCCTCTATATTAGCCTGGATGCATAAGTATCGAGCTCTGTATCCGTTTGTAGTCCTATCCCTTTAACTCCAAGAATACTTGAAGCAGATAACACTGTCTGTAACCTGCGGGTCCAGTTCTGCCATTGACAAATAATTATGTATTTGTTGATAGAATAATGGAGATTTGCTATCTCTCTCATCAGTTCTTTCTTGTTCTTGATTCTCTTCTGAGATATGGGGCCTGGATTTTCCTTCCCTGTTGTGGGGAAAGTGCTGGCCTAGCCAAACATCCATTGGTTTTCAGTGGGATCTGCAGATTGCAATGTTGGGTGGGGCTGGAAAATTCTGGCCAAAAGCACTGAAAATCTACCATATGACTAACAATGGATGATAGCTAAAAGTGAACAAATAGTGCAGCCTGAAGCAATCCCTTCTCCACATATGAGAAGCTGACTTATTTAATGTACATTGTTAAATAGCAATTTGATGAATTTACCACATGAGGTGCAAACAAAAAAAATGAACAATTCCACAGGTATTTTTAATTAATGTCTGATTGGATCATCCTTGAATACAAATTAAGATTCTCAGGTAATCTGAGTGAGAAGCTATCCTGCTACAGGCATAGAAATTAGTACAAGTACAGAGCAAGCAGAAAAGAAGCAATTCCCCAAACTCAATTTAAAAGTAGAAATTTCTAGGCTATCAAGTGGTTGAGTTCATTTTTCAAAAGGGACCACTTCGTTGAGTGTAAGGGTTTTTCCCAAATATCTTAATGTTCTCATAAAAGGGGAAAAGGAAAGTAAGTTTATTTAAAAAAGAATTCCTTGTTTTGAGAGATACTCATTGAAAAAATTAGTTCTTTGGTGGATGTTACACAGTTGAATTAAAATGTAAAATGCATCAAGTTCTGTTAAAGATTGGACAGTGCTATTCATGGGATTTCAATTGATGGCTTCCTGCCAAGGAAGCACTCGTTTCGAAAAAGAACATTCTCATGATGTGAGCATTACTGGCAAAGTCAGCGTTTGTTGCTCCTGAGAAAGCTGCTGGAGGCTTTTCCTTGAACCACTGCTGTCCATATGATGAAGGCTAACACTTTTTGTGTAGTGGTTTCCAGAATTTTGATCCAACAATAATGGAGTGATGATCGTATTCAATCCAGGATGAGTAACACGGGAGAAAGACTTGGCGGTGATGATACTCCCATGCACCTGTTGTCCATCCTGTGGTGGAGGCTGCATGTTTGTGGGACATCGCAGAAGTAGATGAGAGGTGGATATTTAAGCTATTTAGTATGAATAGTTCTGTATGATGTTTCATTCGAGGCTGTCTGTGTAAATTTCAGTTCACTATGCTCGGCCAATTATAATTCTGGGGCCAATGAAGGACAGAATCAATGATGATTTGATCTCGGAGTTTCCAAATAAGTTTGGTTCATGTGTACCACGTAAGTAGTTCTGAAATATCATTTTGTACATTTAACTAATAGTTCTTTGAAGTCCGATATCCTAGAAACATCAACGTTTGCATACTTAACCTTAAATTCATGCAAAATACATTGTTCTTCTTTTATTTGGGTCCCCAAACCGATTTTTCAGAAATATAAGAAATGCCCTAAAATCTACAGGAGATTGACTCATCGGCCACAAAAAAGTGTTATTTTCAAGTTTTACTAAATGTGAAACATGGAAATATTGGGATGGAGCACATGTAATACTTTCTGCCTATCCTCAAGCTATAAGGTGGGAGTGGGGGGGTAGTTGAGGGGTTGGATAAAACCCATTTCCTAAGGCATATTGAGACCCTTAAATTAATGGCCACTTAGAACCTCCTCTGCCAGTGCCATAATATGTTGGTCAGTGAAGGCAGGTAAGAATGGGAATGCAGTTGGTGGTAAGGTGGGACAGTAGATACCTGCTTTGGGGGGTGCTCTGTCCACTGTGAGGCTATCCCCTTTCTGTTACTCTGCCTAGCCCCAAAACCCACTCCCACCTCCCTTCTTAGGGTGATTGACCCTTCCTCATCCAAAAAAACCTGGAACTGCCCTGGGTTCCGTGTCCATGACACTTCTTTTGCAGGTGCAGCATCAGCTAAGTACACCCTTGTGGCACTGCTATGTCTGCAATAATTGCTGGCTAATCAGATTTGTCTGATAGCTCTTGAGGACCTTCTTTCACTAAGATAGAAGTCCAACCCTCAGGATATTATTGCTGTGGGTGACCTTCATTTAAAAATTGGTTTGTAAACTACTTTTTTCCAGTGCGAGGGTAGGGGGAACGATGTTTTCCCTCCTCTCCACCACCCCCCCCCCAAAAAAAATTCAGGAATGACTCTTCTAGAATACATAGGGTAGGCCCTCCGTAGTTGTCGTCATATAATAGACATTCTGTTACAAGTCCTCTTCAAAACATTGCAATTGCAGAAACCCTTACAAACACTGGTACTCTCCCAGGAGTCTTACTATGTATAAGCGTTAGCTACACAAAGTATCATTGCATTAGATTATTTTTTTTAAATGAATGTGTATTAATTGAATATTGTGCTGGTAAATAAATATGCATGGAAATAGAATGACATCAAATACCAGCTAGGGCACCCGCCCAGTTTGAAAGCTATGTAATTCTCAGCAAAAACCTGGCAATGCTCAACAAGACTGGTAATTTTCTATCTGTCATTATGGATGAGTAGGAAAACCTAGATCTGAGACAGAAGCATAATTTCTCTACTCAAGTGCAGAGAAAAGCTCTCAGTAGGGATTCCTTCACATTTATGATTAAGTTATGTTACCATTCTGTCAGAGAATTCCTGGCGAAAGACAATGAGAATTACCCCAGAAACTGATGCTGTCTAACAGAGGACATCTAGTGGCCAAAATCTTATTTACAGAACCTTTATAGAGCTTGATGGTATAGAAGACTTTGTACCTGCTGCTGTTCCCTGACTGTCTCCATACCTGTTTTAAAAATAGGGAATTCAATATCTTAATGAACTATACTGAAAAGGCATTTTTCTCACCTCTGTGGTCGTTCTTTTGGGGAAAGGATGTTGAAGTGTATGTTGCCTGATAAGGACAACTTTATAAATCCTTTCATGGCATCACTGGTTGGGCCAGCATTTAGGGCCTATCCTTAAATTGCCCTTCAACTGAGTAGCTCATTTTAGAGGACAGTCTGCTGAGGGTCTGAGGTCACACGTTGGCCAGACCAAGTTAGGATGGCAGATTTCCTTCCCTAAAGGGACAGTAGTGAACCAGATATGTTTTTAGATTTTTACTTCCAGATTTTTTTCATTGAACTTAAATTCCACTATCTGCTGTGGTGGGATTTGAACCTAGGTCCCCAGAGCATAACACTAGGTCTCTGGATTACTAGTCCAGTGGTAAAACCATTATGCCACCATCTCCTTGCATTTTTGTGTCCAGACCAGAATTGAGGCTTTGACTTCATCTGGAATCAAACGATTCTGGTTCTTGTGTAGGGGAATGGAATTGCTTTTCTGTGTATGAGATCTGTACCTTTTTTATTTGGAACTTGTGTTTCTTGTATGAAGCACTGATAGTTAAGTAACTGCATGTTGCCCACTCATTGGTTTTAATGTGTGTTTAACCCTTGTCTCTAAACTGGAGAATCCATCCTACAGCGTTTTGAATATTTAGTTTTACGGACATGATCAATCCTCTGGCGTTTTGCTCAAATTGCCATTCTTTTAAGCGTGAGCTTACGTGTATCTATCACAAGGTTACCTTGCCTTCATTTGATATCCATTTTCTAGTAGGGCTCGTAAGAAATAGAGGACCATATGAGCCATTGAGCCAGCCTCTGCTATTCCATATGATCACAGATGATCTTGGGCTTCAACTTTACTTGCCCATCCACTCCCTATTTCAGCATCCACTGTCCATGTCAGCAATAAATAGACTCAATGGCAACATCTTCATAACCTTCTGGGATACAGAATTCCAAAAATACACAACTCTTTGAGTGAAGAAATGTATCCTCATCTCAGTCCCAAATTAAGTCCTTTTATTCTGAAACTATTCTTGTTCCAGACCAGGAAAACAATGTCTGTTTCTACTGTGTAAAGCCACTTCATCACAGAATCAAAGATTCCCTACAGTGCAAAAGGAGACCACTTGGCCCTTCGAGTCTGCGCTGACAACAATCCCACCCAGGCCCTATCCCCTTAACCCCAAGTATTTTCCCTGCTAACTCCCTGACACTAGGGAGCAATTTGACATGGCCAATCAGTCTAACCTGCACATCTTTGGACTGTGGGTGGAAACTGGAGCACTCAGAGGAAACACACACAGACACTGGGAGAATGTGCAAACTCCACACAGACAGTCACCCAAGGCTGGAATTGAATCCAGGTCCCTGGCACTGTGAAGCAGTAGGGCAAACCAATGTGCCACCATGCCACTCCAAATTATGAATATTTCTAAACTCTAGATAATGTAGATCCAGTTTACTTAGTCTTTCATAAAAAGCAAACCTGTCTTTCAAGGATCAATCTAGTGAACTTTCGCTATACTGCCTCCAATGCAGGTATATCCTTCCTTAAATATGGAGACCAAAATTTCACACAGTACTCCAGGTATGGTCTCACTGAAGCCCAGTATAATTGTAGCAAATTTCTGTACTCCATTCCTCTTGTAATAAAGGCCAACATACCATTTACCTTCCTAATTGCATGTTGTACCTACATGCTAACTGTTGTATTCCTTGACTGATGACCTCCAAGATTCTGTGAATATCAACATTTATGTTTTGTGCCTTCTAAAAAGTATTCTGCTTACACTCTTGCACTTTGTTGCTCACTCACTTGCCCTGCTGATATTTCTTTCTGTGTCCTCATAACTTATATTCACGTCCAGCTTTGCATTGGCAGCAAACCTGTACACTATCTCTGCAGCTATCTCCTTTAGAACCCTAGAATGTAGGCCATCAGGTCTTGGAAATGTTTGGACATTAGTCACTTAAATTTCCCCAGTATTTTTTCTCTGATATTAATTAATTTAATTTCCTTACTCTTATTAGCCTCTAGGATACTTTCCATTTCTGGAATGTAATTTGGATCTTCTATGATGACACAAAATATTTGTTCAATGTCTCTTGTTATTTCCTTATTTTTCGCTGTGATTTCTAATGTCTCTGCTTCTAAGGGACCAATGTTTACTTAAAAGTTAGTCTCTTCCTTTCTATGTATTTATAAAAATTCTTGCAATGTTTTTATATTCTTGTCTAGTTTACTCATTCAATTTTTTTCTTTTTAATCAATTTTTGGTGGCAGCTGATGGTTTCTAAAACACCAAAGTTAGTTTACATATTACAAGCCCCTTTTAATCTGAAAGATCTAGTGGATCTTTCCTGTTGAGCTTTTCTTCCTATTGAGTATTTCTTCTTCAATGGAATGCGTTTTTGTTAAACATTTTGTGTTTTTTTTAAATGTTTCTCATTTGTTTATTTATCGCTACAATATTTAGTCTACTTGCCCAATTATCATTTGTGAGCTCCCCTCGTAGCTTTATAATTGGTTTTAAGATTCTTGCTTGTGATTGGAGTTTTCAAACTTAATACATGTATGCTGGTGGCCCCTCGAACCTGCTTTGCTATTCTGATCTGAATGCAGCTCCCATACTTTGCTCCCTTCTGTTATGAACAAGGGGGGATTAATTTAAACAGCCTTGATTTTTCCTCTTGCCAGTTGTTCATAAACAAAAAGGCATTTTGATTGACTTCCCCCTTTATAAGTGGGGATGTACTTTCCAATCCTTCAGTTTTGGTGTGATCCAATTTCCTATCAATAACCCCACAGAAAGTTTTAAAAATTATGAACTCAAAGAGCTGGTTTATTTGTATAGTCTCAAATCACGGGACAGTTGCCATGTTGCCTCCTGTGCACTGATACGAGTAAAAGGATAGTAAAAAGGATTTAGAAAAAAGATGAGAGAAAAAAATCATGATTTCACGTATGTGTGAAAACTGAGTGAAACTCTGTGATGTTTTAAGATCGCTGTTGCATGTGTGCATCTTTATTTTGACGTCATTGATTAACCCTGTCTCATTGCATATTATCAGATTGCTGCCCTGGTTGCTACTGGAATATAGTGTCCCAAATACACTTCTGAGTGGATCTTTCAGACTACCTTTGCCAATCTCATTTATCCAATCTATCTGTAGATTAAAATTGTCCATGGTTACTGCAGTACCTTTCTTACTATTTTTTATTATTTCTTCCTGTATACTTTGTTCTATAATGTGTTACATCTATTAGGCAGCCCACACTCCCACAAGTGACTTTTTTTTCTTTTAGTATTTCTTACCACTGTCCAAACTAATTCTATATCTTGACCTTTTGAAGTAAGGTCATCTCTTGCTACTATGCTAATGTCACCCTTGAAGCTGCTACTGTCTTCTACTTGCTTCTTGGCCTTTTGGCTAAAATCAAGTGTAGTGTTGACACGCTGTACTTGGTTGAAGTCATTAGGTTACATTTTCGCTTCATTTGAAGCTATTTTTAAAAGTGGCATCTCAGCCTTTTGGCCAAGATGCAAATGAGATTGGAGGAGGTGCAATGCCTACTCCAATCAGCTTGGATCATGTAGATCAAGCCCAAGACAGGAAATGAGACCCCTGTCTTGTCAGCTTGGATTGGGAATGTCTCACTTGTTGACACTCTGAATTGGACTTGACTTGATTGAACTGGATTTAAAAAATGTCACCCTTGATTAACAGAGCAACCTCATCATATTTTATTAGCTTCCTGATCTTTTGGAATTTCAAATATCTTTGAATATTCAGATCCCAAATAAGGGAGAAGAAAACAGAGTTATGATGATAGATAGGTAAGGATTGGAGAAGGCTTGAATAGTGCATTAATACTGCTCTGTAGTGAAATAGCCTGTTTCATTGCTGTATATTCTCTCTAATTCACGAAGCACCAATCTAATATAATTTAATCTGCTGCTGTTACTTTGCCTTGCAGACACCACCCGGTCAAGACGCGAGAATGAAATTGATGGGCAGGATTATCATTTTGTAACTTCCCGGGAGCAAATGGAGAAGGACATTCAGGATAATAAATTCATTGAAGCTGGCCAATATAATGATAACCTTTACGGGACCAGCATTCAATCTGTTAGAGCTGTAGCTGAGAGGGTGAGTACAGTTAAGTGTTACAAAAATAAAGTTTATATCAGGTTAAAAGGAAGACTAACTGCTACTCTTGTGCCTTCAGTAGGTACATGCACTATGTCTTATTCTTAAGGTGATGGACAGTTTTTGACAGTTCATGGGCATGTTGTAGGATATTGCCCATCACCATGCAATAGTCCTCGTAAGGTCCCCTTTTAAACTCTTCAGTGCAGAAATACAGATTCACTCTAACACTGGGTGATGAGAAAAACAAATTGCATTCAAGATACAGCCAAATATTTTCTACCAAGCAAATTGAGTTGAGTATTTTCTGGTAACAATGGAGGAATTGTGAATAAGTTTTAATTTATAATTGAACTGTAAAATACATACTTACTGAAATGAATTATCCCAAGGGAATTTTCCTGGTCTGGGCGGCATGGTGGCAAGCACCAGGAGCCAGGGTTCATTTCCGACCTTCAGTAACTGTGTGTGAAATTTGCATGTTCTCCCTGAGTCTGCATCGGTTTCCTCCCACAGTCTAAAGTTGTGTGGGTGGATTAGCCATGGTAAATGCATAGGATTAAGGGAATAGGGCAGAGGGGAGGGCCTGGATGGGATGCTATTTTGGAGGGTTGGTGCAAACTCATTGGCCTCATTCTGCACAGTCAGGATTCTCTGGTGCTATGAATAATGGGCTGCATTTTGATATGTGATGCTGAATGGATGGAAAATTTGAGTTTACTTCCTGAAAATATGCTTATTAAAGTCTCATCACTCCGAGGGTTAATAATTCCATACAGTGATGTTGAGGCTATTTGCCTGTTTGACATCTTGTTAGTTTTGTAGGTTGACATGTATGCAGACCCAATAAAGACCTAGGTTTTATCCAATAACTGCAATTAGTTGATCTTAGCTGAGACACAATATTGAGGGTGCTTCAAATCTTTGATTAGAGTGGGGAAGGGTGAAGATTATCAGTTTGGAAGTCAGTTCTTAAATGCTAGCCAGTGATCACTGGTGTGTGTCTTACGTGTATTCACCTTGTTGGCTTACATAATCAAATAACCTTCCAGTGCTTATCGTCAGGATGTACATGGGCTCTTAACCCAGCATGATTATAGGGGAAGATAGAACAAAATATTTCTTCATATTCTGATCTTTACTTTTTTGCAATATATAGTGTTCTTAATTTTAGAACTGCAATTCACTTTAACGGATTTATGTTATTGAGGTTGTTGCTTCCATCCTTGTAGGGAAAACACTGCATACTTGATGTGTCTGGGAATGCTATCAAGAGGTTACAGCTTGCATTACTATATTCCATTGCCATTTTCATCAAACCCAGATCTGTGCAATCTCTCATGTAAGTATGAGATTCTCTCTGTCTGGGTGCAAGTGATTGTAAATCTATTTATCTTGTTTTCTAATGTAAAATTAATCTAGCTGCTTGGATTTAAACTTATCAGAAAATAGGTTGGTAGGCTGAATGTTGTTCTATTGAGTGATCGACTGCTTATTATCATCGTCAACAGGGAGCACAGTAGTTGCCCCAGAGCCAGTGACCTGGCTTCAATTCTGTTTTTGGGTGACTGTGTGGAGTTTGCACATTCTCTCTGTGTCTGCATATGTTTCCTCCTGGTGCCCCTGTTTTTTCCCCACAAAGATGCGCAGGTTAAGTGGATTGGCCATGCTAAATTACCCCTTGATGTCCCAAGATGTGTAGGTTAATGGATTAGCCATGGCAAATGCATGGCGTTACGGGGGTATGGCTGGAGGAGGACCTGGGTATGATATTCTGTCAGAGAATATCTATCGGAGACTTGATGGGCTGAATGGCCTCCTTCTGCACTGTAGAGAGATTCTGTGTTTCCATTTGATAGCTGTTGGGGTGGGAATGAATTATGCTTTTCAGTTCTTAAAATAATTCCTGTGACTTCTTAAACCTCGGTGTGAAATGTTCCTCACTCGAGCAGTGCTCCTTTGTATTTAAAAGAAATGTTATATCTGCATTCTCCATTTTTTCCCCCATTGGAAAATTTAGTTATTTACCAAAAGACATTGTGGTGTCCATTGGGTACTGCCACTGACAGAATACATTGAGTCTGCACTGCTCAATATTTTCAATTACTTTAAAACTGTGAACAGTAACCAGGACTTTGGATGTCACTGACAACCTCTCCAAACATCTCATGTGATGTTTCCATCAACTTGCTGTGAAGGAAAAATTCCTTTATGTTCTCCTGCAAGAATAGTTCCCCTTAAATTCAAAACAAATAAATGGCCTAGAAATTCAATGTCATCAAACAAGTTTTTCAGTTGCAAAATGGACATACAATCAGACGTATTTGACTGTTGTAAGTGCATGCTCAATCTGTGCTGTAAGTTCCAAAGTATGTGCTGGAAGTAATTAAAATTATTTTAAAAATATTTAAATATGGCTCCGATGCATTGGACACTGGTCTGACCCACAGAGCAACTCTTGCCACTAATAGGCAAGAAGGATCCTTCAACTCTGCTAATTGAAGGACTCACTGAAGTTAATTGTTTTATCTTTTACAGCTGTGTGTTATTTTCTGGTATATTTTGGTCTCCTTTGTGACATAAAAGTTAATTATGACTTCTGCAGAGACATTTTTGGAGGTTGTATGGACTATTTGCTGGTTTCGAAATAGTTTGACTGTAGTTAAGGCTAGCTAGCCTTTGATGCTGGAGGATGAAGATGAACGGTAAGGAACAAAAAACTTGTGGAGAAGGGCACTCTGTAGCAGGTCACACATACAGGTCTTCAGGGAGCAGTTATTCTACAAGAAAACCTCAGAAGAGCAACGCCTCAGGCACCTTTGCTTCATAAAGGAGGATGTCCTGAACTACGTTGCTTGCTGCAAACACAGCTTGAGCCTCAAATCAGACCATGGACAGCACTGCCTATTACTGTCAAAGCTATCACTGTCAAAACTACTGATGCCCTTAACTTTTATTCAGTACTCCTTGGTTCAGGCAGCAACTCTCCAAATTCAGTTCACCAATACATCAGCAGGACAGCAAGATGATGTATGTGCCGAGACCTGTATCTCAAGGACAGGCAAAAACTAGGTTGTGTTCACACTGTCAGTCTTCCCCAGAGTACAAGTTTCCATAGGTTGTACATCCAATGCATGTTCTCATCATTAGCTTGGCATCCTTCTGGACACAAATGGATTCCAAACTTAGTGTCCAATGTTTTTGCAATGGCAATATATTATGCATTTCTGTGTCTGGTTTACACAGCGGCCAGGTGATAAATTTAATTTCTTACAACTCCTGTCATGAACCTAGGCAGAGATGGCTTACAAATCCCATGCTGGCATCAGAACATCATCAATCAGGCAACTGATGTAAATGAGCAAACAGTCAGTGGATTGAAACAAAAATTACTTTCAATCACATTTTGTTTTGATGTTTTAGGTTTCCTTTGAGATTCGTTGCACTTTGATGTAGTATTTCTTTAAGAGGCTGCCTTTTAATTTATCCCTCAATTTGTTGATTTAGTTTATTTGGTTACCCAGAAGCACACAGCTCTGCTGGAAGCCAGTTTCTGTTTCCTTACTCATTTGGTGAAAGGAGCTGGAAGTGTCTAATACTTTTAAAACTTGCCTTGGGGCTCGGGCTACAAAATGCTGCCTGAACCATTAGGGATGAGTTTTGCAATGCAGCCTTGAGGGGGGTCTGCAAATGTTTGGTCATCCACTGCATACTGTGCAGCTTTTCTGTTACGAGGTAGCTCATGCCATCTGGAGTGTAGCAGAACAAAGACTACGAGCAGCAGGTAGATCAATAACAGCATGAACGAAAGGAGTGCATACCATTAATATTCTTAGGTGCTAGAGTGCTTTGTGAACAGATCTTTCATGAGGTTTTACATGAACCATCCCTCCAATTCATCCTTACAATCGACATTTAACTGTCAACCTTCAGTCCAACCTGTTTATTAAATAAAAACAATGCTGGAAATACATGGATGTACAGTTGGCATCTGTGGACAACTAAACAGAGTTAAGGGGGGCAATTCTCCCAAAAAAACTTCCAAGTGTTGAATTTACCTAAAAACTAGAGTAAATCCCGCTAGCTTTTTCAGCAGGAGTTTCAAAATGAATTTCCCAGTCTGTGCGTGAATCACAATAAAAATCAGTGGGTGGAGTCTATTCCTGCTGGAGAAGCTGGCGGCATAGGCTGAGCGGGCCACCGTACATTGCCAATCTGTCACAGCCAAGATTGGCGCAGGTGCAGTAGCCCTGCACTGTCAGCCTCCTGATCGCTGGCCAGCACAGCGAACCCCCCCCATACCCTTCCCCCGATATGTGTCCAGGGCAGCTTGACAGCAACCCCCCTGGCAGTCCCGATACCAACATTCTTGCCCTTCCAGTGCCCATCCCTGATCGCTGGCCTCCCTCCATCCGTCACCTATCCCATTGCAGAATGGCACCAGGACCCCACCCCCACTAGGCCCTGCCCGATGCCCAATGGGCATGGCCACTTTGCCCCTTGAGCAGAGCCAGAGGGCCCAGGCTGCCACTGCCCAGGGGGCACTGCCCCTTACCCCCCAACTCTCTTGAAGGCCCCTCCCCCTTCAGTTCTGTGGGGTCGAGCCACCAGCTCCCCCGCAAGTGTGGAGTTTTTGTACACCCTGCTGGAGTGAAACATTCCTGGCCAGGAGTGACGGGGATGGGAATGGGAAGCAGCAAAAGGTTAGCAGGCCCAGAGATTTCAGTCCCAGGCTTGCCAGTTCAATGTAAATTAGAATTAAAATATTTTATTCAGCTCTGTGCTGATTTCTGACATGGAGTCAATGATGCCAGAAATCTGGCACTCGGAGATTGGCAGATGCCATGGCACTCTGCAGGAAGCCCGTGAAATGGCCTCTACTTGAGACTCCCAGCCCGCTGTGCTGCAAAAGCAGTGCAGTGGGATGGGAGAATCACCCCCAACTTTTCAGATGTGTCCGGGAGGGGGGTGGGGGTGGTTGGGGGGAGAGGGTGCGGTGCTGGTGTCTTGTTTTTTTTTCTCAAGAGACTGTCAGTGAGATGTACTTTTATCATCCTGCCACAGGTTTTATATGACTTATGCAAGGGGAATGTGTATGTGATAAGTCTCGAGTGATGTTGAGATGGAACGGCAGACTGTGTACCATTGGCTTGCCCCACCACTGAATATGGTGCAAACACCCAGTTGTATAATTAATATGGTTGGGCCCAGAAGAGGCAGCATGTTTTCCCACCCACCACTGCAGCAGGGAACACTTTAATTTATCGCCCCTGCTATGGGACTTAGTCCCTAGATGGGAAAAATTTTGATATTTCTTTCTTTTAATTATTAACCAGAAGTTTGAATTTCTTTTTATTTGTCTCGACGGAGATCGTAACACCCAACTATTTCCGTGTCCAGATATGTTTGTGTTGACTGCATTGAAAGCCCATCTCCTCTTCAAAGAGGTACAGGCTGTCTTTAAGTAATATTGATGCAGCCCACTTTGCTGTTTCACCACTGCATTCCTCTCCTCTCCCAAACTGATTGTACTCAACAAATACTGTGTGTAAGATTGGTTATGCATGTAAAATATAATGAACTCCAAGCATCAACTTCACATTGTTCCTGGAACCTCAGATAGACAGGGTTCTATCCTTATGTCTGTTTAAGGGTAATCAAATATCTCAGGTGATCTCTTATTAAAAGCAATAAAAACAGCAAACTGTTTGGAGTCTCACATTATAAAACCATTCAAGTTTTTGTTTTAATCGTGCATAACACACCTAAAAGATTTGGATTTTTCTTAAAACAGGGAGATGAATAAAAGACAAACTGAAGAACAAGCAACTAAAACCTTTGATAAAGCATTGAAGCTAGAGCAGGAATTTGGAGAATTTTTCACAGGTAGGTGTATTCATTGTAATTTGTTACCTAAGATGGAGGGCACATTCCTGCATTTTAGAAGGTTTAACTGAATGGCTGAAGAAATACTTTTAATTTATTAATCTGGATGATTTTGGAATACTAATAAGAAAGCTGGAATATCCTCCCAGCAGTTTCAGAATTGAGCTTTTAATCCATTCATGGCAGGCTTTCAGTGGTATTCCTGTTGCAGAGCAGGCATGCCATTACTTAGCTGTGAAATCAGAGGAAATGTATTTATCAGAAATGCAAGACAGCTGTTGGCCATCAAAAATGTTATAATCATAAGTATCCTAACATTTAGATGTAGGTTAGATGCAAGAGGCAATTTGGAGTCTGAAAACATTTTAGGACAAATGTAACATTCTTTTAAAGGCTTTTATATTTGCTCAATTAATTGCATATGCCAGTAAGTCTAGTCGTAACTGAAATTCATGTTTGAAGTACAGCAGTAATAAAAAAATCAAGTAACAGGAAGATTATACAGACAAGTATATTACTAGGTTCAGAAAAAGGGTGAGGGAAGGGAAAATCTATATGAGAAATTTAAAAGATGGGTGAGTTTGAAATTAGATGGTTTAGATTTAAGTCGGAATAAAATGCAAGTGGTACAGCAACCTTTCTTACCTATTGTAATTCATGGACCTGAACTATTTTGCCTATACTTTATATTTCAATTTCTTATTTAACTTAATTTGGGGTTTGGATTTGAAAATGTTGGGGGGGTAGTTTTCCCATCCTCCCCACCATGGGAAATGTATCCACTGTGTAATTCATGTTCAAGGATGCCATATCCCTCTGTATTGCAGCATTCTGCAGTCTCTCTCCATTTAAATATATCTGCTTTTCTTCCACCAGAGTGGACAACCTCATACTTTTCGAGATCGTACTTCCATCTGCTAAATTTTTGCTCACTCATTTAACTGATCTATATCCCTTTGTACCCTCCTCACAACTTGCTTTCTTATTAACGTGCTGTCAGCAAATTTTGCTATTTATTCATCTTAAGTCATTAATATCTATTGTGAATAGTTGAGGCTTAGCCATATCCATTCAAGGCAGGCTTTCAGTGGAATTCCTGTTGCAGAGCGAGCATGCCATTACTTAATTGTGAAAGTCAGAAAAAATGTATTTATCAGAAATGCAAGACAGCTGTTTGGCCATCATTCTTATTTTATCATCTCATCAATATTCCTTTTATTATAGCTCTTATTTTGGTATGTCTGCAAATTTGGACATCTCTCCCTTGACCTCAATGATTTGGAAGTAGGGAGTGGGAGAGATAACAGATGGATTTTGCGGTTGCACTCACCCCAAAACTGGAAAATCCTGCCCAAGGTCAATGGACCTTTGCATGGTCTACTGCACATCTGCTAAATTTATGTACTCTCATTTAACCAATCTATATCCCATTGTACCCTCCTCACAACTTGCTTTCTTTCTCAATGGGATATCAGCAAATTTGGCTATTTATTCTCTTCATCTTAAGTCACTAATATTGATTGAATAGTTGAAACCCAGCCCTGATCCATATAGCACTCCATCTACTAATTTGCCAACGTGAAAATGATTCATTTATCTCGGCTCTGTTTCCTGTTAGCCAATCCTTTATCCATTCTAAAATACACCCAGAAGTAACCTTAAATGCAGCACCTTATTGAATGCCTTTTGGAGATTCAAATACACTACATTACAAAGAACAACCCAGCACGGGAAACAGGCCCTTCGGCCCAATGAGCCCGCGCCGCCATCTTAACAAAGCATTTTCCTACACCTAGCTTGACCCGTGTGTATGCGTATGGTACCCCTATTGTAACCAGATTCAGGGAAGAATAGTTTAGGGACAATTTGTTACACCAATCAGCCTAAGTGCGAGGTGGTCCACTTTGGTAGGAAAAATGGTAGGAAGGACTTACTTACGAGGCGAAAAACTGCAGCAGGCGACGGTGCAGAGGGACCTCGGGGTCCTTGTGCATGAGTCGCAAAAACCCAGCTTGCAGGTGCAGCAGGTGGTCAGGAAGGCGAATGGGATGCTGGCCTTCATAGCGAAGGGGATTGAATATAAAAGTAGGGAGGTCTTGCTGCAGCTGTATAGGGCATTGGTGAGGCCGCAACTGGAGTACTGTGTACATTTTTGGGCGCCGCACCTGCGCAAAGATATTTTGGCCTTGGAGGGAGTGCAGAGGAGGTTTACTAGGCTGATACCGGAGTTGAGGGGGTTGAGCTATGAGGAGAGGCTGAATAAACTGGGCTTGTACTCGTTAGAGTTTAGAAGAATGAGAGGAGATCTCATTGAGACGTATAAGATGATGAATGGGATGGATAGGATAGAGGTGGAAAGACTCTTCCCGCTCAAAAAAGACAATAGGACTAGGGGGCACAGCCTCAAGATAAAAGGGGGGCGGTTTAGAACGGAGTTGAGGAGGAACTTCTTCACTCAAAGGGTGGTGAATCTCTGGAATTCTCTGCCTGTTGAAGTGGTGGAGGCTGCCTCGCTAAATATTTTTAAGACGCGGGTTGATGGGTTTTTGATAGGAGAGGGGATTAAAGGTTATGGGGAGAGGGCGGGAAAGTGGAACTGAGCAGCGACAGATCAGCCATGATCTTATTGAATGGCGGGGCAGGCTCGAAGGGCTGGATGGCCTACTCCTGCTCCTATTTCTTATGTTCTTATGTTATGGGGAGAGGGCGGGAATGTTGAACTGAGCCACGACAGATCAGCCATGATCTTATTGAATGGCGGGGCAGGCTCGAAGGGCTAGTTGGCTTACTCCTGCTCCTATTTCTTATGTTCTTATGTTCTTAAGAGCACATCTTTGGGGTGTGGGAGGAAACGGGAGCACCTGGAGGAAACCCCGCAACCACAGGGAGAATGCGCAAACTCCCACAGACACTGACCCAAATCCATGTGTCTGCACAGCTAGCAGTGTTAGTCACTAAGCTGTTGTGGTGCCCATCTGCTGGTCCAGATTTAAGCACACACATTGACGCAAAGTACTAGGCCACTCTCGAAATATCCAAGAGCCGCCCACGCATGGCCCCCGAGTGCATGCCCCTCATTAGACAACAAAGCGGACCGACACACCTGCGGATTAAAAGAGACAAGACATTAACATGTAGCATTACATTTCCAGTGTCGTCCCGAGGTTCTGACCCTTTTTAAAACTGTCTCCTATAACCCTCCATCCTTTCATTCATGTGCCTATCTAAGTAAACCTTAAACAAGTCCAGCGTGCCTGCTTCCACCACCTTACTTGGTAGTGCATTCCATACCCCCACGACCCTCTGTGTGAAAAACCTCCCTCTAGTATCGAAATTATACTTCTCACCCTTAGCTTGTGACCCCTCGTGATATTTGTCTCCAATCTAGGAAAAAGCCTGCCACTGTTGACTCTATCTATACCCTTCGTTATTTTATACACCTCTATCAGATCCCCCCTTAATCTCCATCTTTCTAAGGAGAAGAGCCCCAGTTTACCCAATCTTTCCTCATAATCCAGTCCTTCCATACCAGGCAGCATCCTGGTAAACCTCCTCTGCAGTCTCTCCAGGGTCTCCACGTCCTTCCGGTAGTAAGGTGACCAAAACTGGACGCAGTACTCCAAATGCGGTCTAAGCAACGTTCTGTACAACTTAAGCATTAGACGCCAGCTGTTATACTCTATACCCCTTCCTATAAAGGCTAGCATTCCATAAGCTTTCTTCGCCACCTTCTCCACCTGGGTTGCCACCTTGAGAGACTTGTGCACTTGCACTCCCAGGTCCCTCTGCATTTCTATACTCTTAATTGGTCTACCTTTTATCATGTAACTCCTCCCTGCATTATTCCTTCCAAAATGCATCACCTCGCATTTGTCAGGATTAAATTCCATCTGCCATATATCTGCCCAATATACCAGCCTATCTATATCCTGCTGTGTCACCTGACAATCCTCCTTACTATCCGCCAATCCTGCCATCTTGGTGTCATCTGCAAACCTGCTGACCACACCACATACTCCCTCTTCCAAGTCATTTATATATATTACAAAGAGGTCCTAGTACTGAGCCCTGCGGCACACCACTGGTGACAGATCTCCAGCTAGAAAAGGACCTTTCCACTACTACTCTCTGTCTCCTGTTGCCTAGCCAGTTTTCTATCCATCTAGATACCTGTCCCTGTATCCCATGTGCCTTAACCTTTTCTACCAGCCTACCGTGAGGGACTTTGTCAAACGCCTTACTGAAATCCATATAGATGACATCAACAGCTCGTCCATCGTCAACCGTTTTTGTCACCTCCTCAAAAAATTCTACCAGATTTGTAAGGCAAGACCTCCCCTGAACAAATCCATGCTGCGTATCCCTAATCAGATCACAATGCTCCAAATGCTTTTACATTCTATCCCTAAGAATTTTTTCCAACAATTTTCCTACCACCGATGTCAAACTCACTGGCCTATAATTACCAGGGTTATCCCTACTGCCCTTTTCAAACAGCGTTGACTGGTTCATTTTATCTGTCCTGCCCCTTGGGTAGGCATTGCACACAGGCGCCCTGGCACTAACAGCCTAGCACACTGGTAGTGCACACCGGGCTCTGCCAAATGGGTGAGGCGATTCAGAGGGGGGACACAGCCATGTCCCCTGCGATAGCGATCCTGGAAGGAGGAGGGGAACAGCTAGGCTGGGGGAGGCAGTGACAAATTTCTGTGCTGTCCGACATCTGCACAGGCGAAATGGCGCACTCTACTGCTATCAGCCAGTTTCCAGGTGATTTTAGGCCCCACTAATTCTCCCTGTTGGCAGAATCCAAGTTTAGCAAATTTTTTTTGACAGTCAGGTAACATTCAATTTTAAGTCACCCGAAAAAAAAATGCAAATTTCTCCCATTTTTCATTCTTGTTTGGGACTTAGTGTTTTTGGTAAGATCGACCCTTTATCTCCATTGTAATGGTGTTTATTTAACTTAAAGACTTTTGTTTCTACCTTCAAGTTAATGTGAAATTCTATCATGTTATGATTGCTCTTAATTAAAGTATCCTTCACTATGAGATCAGTATTTAATCCTGTCTCATTAAACATTACTAGGTCTAAATTAGAATGATAGAAGATACAGAAAATTACAAATACCGGAAGGATTTTGAGATTTATTTCTTTAGAAAAATAAATTTAGGGATTTCATAGAACTATTCAAAAACATGAAGATATGGGATAGAGTCGATTGGAACATACTGGGTGGGATTTTTTGTTTTTTACAGAGTGCCAGCTGAGGTGCAAAAACCAATGTGCAGCTTGCCGACTGCACAGCTGGCTTTCCTCGCCACACCGTGCAGCACTCCATGCAGAATAAAGTCTGCAGGTCTGGCCCATGGTGTCGCACTGGTGGGGCCGGAATAGGCCTGCAACACCAGGAATCCCAAGATCAGGTTGCCATATTTTAAAGGGTGCCCCAACCTTTGATAAGAAACAAATAACTCCCCCGAATATGGGATCCTGCCCACATGCACAAGGTGGGGAGGATGGGGCTCCCTAGATGAATTACCCTTGGACACTTGGCCTGGGCATGTCTACCCCCCTGCCCCACAGTCCTGCCACAGGCTAAATTACCTGTGTGCCCTCATCTGTTTCCTTTACCTGGTTCACATGCTGTAAAGCTTCCCTTCCTGATGTGTCATCAGACCAACAATGGGGGTTCCTAATGTGTGTTGGGGGGGGGCAGGAAATCCTTTTGATTTGATTTCAACATGCATTTGATATTGATTTATTGAAATTACACTCCCAACTGTACTGGGTGAATACCCTGTCATTGTCACCGGCAAGGAGCAGAAAACATCACAAAACAAGATCTTGTTGGTGAGATCTTTGTGTTCTGATGCGTGCCATATTTTTGCCCATGTTGTCATTTGTGCTTATGGTAAACACCAGTGCAAAATCACAGCACCTGTTTCCAGCGATTAAAAGGTTGACAACAAAGTGACCTAGATTTAAGTAAAAATAAAATACTGCAGATGCTGAAAATCTGAAATTAAAAACAGAAAATATTGGATAAACTCAGGTCTAGCAGCATCTGTGGTGAGAGACTTAACATTTCAAATGGAGTGTTAATGGTTGCGTTAAGGACTAAAGAAGATGTTGATGGTGGCAATGTTCTATTAACACACTCTGTTCTCATACTTTTTGTGCCACTATCCACCTGTAAATATAGATACTAAAATAGACTAGTCAGACTTAAATACCTGTTTTAGCATTTCTAATGCAATTCTTGTCTGCCTCCCTTTTTATTTAATTCTATTTGATCTGTTGCGTGATTCTTTGTTCATGCCCTCTATTAATATGCTTATCCATTTCTTTACTTAACTAATGTCAAAGGCCATTGATTCACAATGTTATGCAATTTCTATATTTGCTTTTTATTAAATAGTAATTTTTTTTTCTTTTCCACAGCCATTGTACAGGGAGATTCATTAGAGGAGATCTATAATAAAATTAAACAGGTCATTGAAGAACAATCTGGCCCCTACATCTGGATCCCTTCATCTGAAAAACTCTAAACATAAGCCCGATGTTTAGAGAGAAGATATTCCTGGGGGGGGGCGGGGGGGGGGGGGGGGGCGGCGGGGGGAATCCTCCTTTTAAGATATGTTGCATATCAAGTTTTATCTTTCTCATTATGTTATGAATCCTCACCGTCGCTGTGGCTGTTTCCATTCTGCATGGTTTTTATGGAATTCCATCAAAGACATGGAAATGCACACCCAAGTATTTTACAGAACATCTTCAGGAAACAGGACCAGGATTGGTAATGACTTTGTACATTTGTATTACCTGAAGATCAGCTTGGAAAGTTTCATATCAACTTAACGGTGGTTTTAAAGAACCAGTGTTCACAGGGGGAATTCTGTCGGTACCATTCCTTAAAAGGATCTTTCTGAAATTTCCTAATGCAGGTGGGTTTGAAAGGAGAAGAGAAAACCACTATTCTTCTGTGATTACACATAGCAGTGCTTTTAAAGACATGTACACAATTCCTCATCTCAAGAGGAGGATGAAGAGAATGAAAATCAGAAAAAGAATCATGATTATGGTACTGTAGATGAAAATATAAAAACAATTTTCAATGTATTAAATTGCACATTGTTTTACACATTGAAAACACGGTTGTCTGCATGGACATTTTACGTTTTTTTTTGCTGTTTTTAAAACAAAAGTAATTCCAGTAAGAACCGAGCAGGTGAATGGTAAAGGATGTGTAAATTGCTCAGATTGATGCTGTTCACATGAGGCTTTGTATGAATGAAATGTTAGAAATGTATTCTATGTCTTTGCCTAAATGGCCCATTTCTTTTAGTGAAATCAACCATTCTCTTTTGAACAATTGGATTTAATTTGAATTTGTAGTGGTCAGGAAACCTGCTTTATATCACTACACAACAAAAATGCTTTTGTGTTTAAAAAAAAAATCACAAATCAGCTCTATCTAGCTTGTTGATACACAATTAGCTCCTTTCATGTATTTAAATAAATCATTGTTGCACAATATCTCCCCCTTAGGTAAGGAGCCAAGATAGTAGCTGCTTTTTCTGTTTAAATTCCCTCAATGGAAGTAAAGCAACCTAATAGAATGAGGAAGATGTATGTTGTATCCTTGAAACTGTTATCAACTGAGCCAGTTGTTTTATCTACAAAGCATGAGGCACTGGAATGGTTTGACTTCCTTAAAAGGCAGTATTCATGTTTTCTTGAATTGATATCTAAATTGAACTGAATGAGTGCAAACCTATGTAGTGATGTGACAATTTTTTTACTCTTTTACAAAGCGGTCTGGATCTTTTCTGTGGGGAAACAGGTAGCAAGACAGAAAATAGGGGTTTATTTGTTAGTGGTAAAGATATGTCATAGATGTTTGAGATGCAGGATGTAAATTTTGAAATGTATCTAAACCACATGGATATGGTGCATTTTTAGACACAAGGGATCACTGCTTTTAAATTAATGCATAAAAACGAAAAGAGAGAGCTCTGTAGCTACTACAGTTCCCTTTTGTTCATCTTTGGGGCATAATTTTCATTACCTGCTCCTATCTGTCATTGACCCTGGTTTATTAATTTAAATCAGTAATCATTGCTGCAATCCTAAAGACCGTTGCATGTAAAATCAATTTATACATATTTTTAGTGTAAATAGTCAAGCTGCAACTTTGATCAACAAGGAAGTTATCGAGTAGGTATTCCCCACAAGATGACTGTGTCAACACATAAGTGCAGTTATCCCTGGCCTTTTTATATGGACTACTGTATTATATAAAGCTGTTACCTATTACACTACATTGCAAAATGTTATTTTCTAATGCTAATTGGGAGAGTATAGAATAACAACAAAATGGAGATAGATAGGAAACATTGCTGAATGGATCAAGGGTTAGACAGGGAGCCTTTCCCATCTTCCTATTTATTTAGTCAAACTCTCATTTAATGATAGTCTTAAAGATATTGATTCAGAGACCAATGTATAGTAAGTGATTCATGCATCTATAATTTTGGGCAGAAAGGAAGATCAAGTGCCTATGTTGTGTAACATTGAAGGTCATTCTTGCATTGGTTCATTTCCCCTCTGTACTGTGGCATAGCAGTACCTTTTCAATGCTCCACTTTGTGGTTGGGTTTTACTTCCTCTCAGATATGCGAATTAGAGGAGGTGGACTTTATATTTCACGCTGTGATTTTTCAATTACGCTTTTTTTTAAACTCAGGGTTTCCAATGGAGTAACTGTGATAATTGGCCCAAGCACAGTAAATAATTCCACTGGTAGGGTGGGCCTCATGTGCCTATTCTTAACTCAGCCAAGTCACTGTACATTTGGTAAATAGCAGGGAGGTCAAATGTGAAAATTGCTTTCCATTTCATGAGCGGAAGGTTTATGCTTGGCAACGTACTGCCGATGGTCTATACTCCTAATCATTTCCCTGCAATATTTTTGTAAAGTAAATATTTAATTTTCATCCATCACAAAAACCTTTTTTTTACAACTTTCTCCAAAGTAAACTAGCAACCACGCAGCAACATTGAAATGAACCAACATTTTGATCCATAATAGTTGCCTCCAGATTTCTAGTATTACTAACTGATCATTTCTGCCCATCAATGAAGTCCTAACATTGTGAAATGTTGATGCATACTTAAGATGAATGCAGCACTGCAGTGAAGTATTTTCCATTTGCACAGAGAAAAGTAAATTGACAGTGTTTGATAGCACAACATAAGGTTTTGAAAATAAGTCAGACAGGATCCTCAATTTGTGCTTTCCAAACAAAAGGTAATTCCATTCAATGGTTAGTAAAATTGAGCTCCATTCATCATCCCTGTATATTTCCCTCCATGATGACCTGTTGGATTGCCGTTGATTCCTCTCAGTGATTTTGATAAAAAATTTTTTTAGTTTCTCTATTTTTAGTGTGCCATTGAAGCCACAATGTTTTTAAAGAATTATGGCTTATCCATTTGTTTATTTTTTAGTCCTATTAAATGCAATTCACATCAATCATTAAGTGTTCCAAACATATCATGTTTATCTGCATGTTACATAGGTCACATGGAAGTTACAGTGTTGACTTGATTTCAATGAATTGTCTACAATTCCTGTTTTTTCAGTGGCATTGGCTTCTGCTAAAAAAAACCCTGCCCATTCCACATCTGTGATGTGTAACCTAGTCTGCTAATGTTTTACCAAGGTCTAGAAAATATACTGTGCTTAAGTGTCTGTTTGAACTTACTTTGTCCCATTTTACACTGCAACATTATTTCTAAGGTAAAACATGCTGTACAACTGATGGCCTCCTCCACATGATGAGGATTATTTTCTTGTACATGCAAAGATATAAATCATAAACTTCACCTATCAAGCCAGGAATGCATTTGAACATGTAGGATAGAGCAGTCTTAAAAAACACAAGGAAATTAAATAATTAGTAGAGCCACAAAACTTAAACTAAATGAAGCATTATGATAATGGGAGACCTTTTCAGTTTTGTTTACTTTGAGCAATATCTACAGTACATAGTGACTGACGGAAAGGAAATTCAGTCTTTAAAAGAGCAAATCATTTTGAGGCTGGAATTTCTATACTAGAGCATTCTTATTACAAAGCACTACGTATTTAAAAAAAATTAAAGGGTGAAGAAAATGTTTTCTAACTGACATCATGAGACATTTTTATGTGAATCACACACTAAAAATACAATCTGTAGAGAATCTATTTTAGGTTTGAGGCAGTTGTAAGTATTCAAAGCGATATTTTAAAATGTTTTAACTGTTTTGCTTAAGCACTGCGTTTCTCTTTTAAATTGAGGAAATTTTAACATTTAATTATCATTAGATCATGAATACATTGGGACCAGAGTATATTTGGAAAACTTCCATTAAAAACTATTTTCATAGTCTGTAGCTTTTTAAAAAAAATGGCTGGACATTGATCTAATTTCCATCATATTTGCTCAGTAGTTCTAGCCAGCTAATATTAAATACAAGTGATTCAAAGGGCTAAATTCTGCAGTCACAGCATCTATGAGCTGGATTTTCAAATACAAAAGATGGAGATTGTGAAAAAATGTAATAATTGAATTATTATTGATGAAATGCTTAAGAATATGATAGCCTGATTTTTGATCATTTGGAAATATAACCTGCACAGAACACCCCTAAATGACGCATTTTTGTTGCTCTGATCTGTATGCAGCAATGTTGTTTAGGTTGTAAATTGTGTGGAATATTGTTCTGGGATTGTTATATAAACTGTTGAATTCTGTACCAAGGTAATTCAGGTCCAACTGAAATTGGCAAACAATGAGCATGAAAATTCATTGAATGTAGGCTCTCACGCTATCGGGAATAATAGAAGAGGAAAAACACATCGTTGTAAGCTTTATTCAATGCATTTTCATTATTGTGTACAGACCAAGATCAAGTGTGCAGGGATCACCAGGGGCCTGAAAGTACAATGTAAAAAACATAGTACCTTTATTAGTAACTCTTTTCTCAGTAACTGTGATATTTTACTTATCTTTTGTTACTGTTGTAAGGAAAATCCACTTCCCATTCAGATGCAAACACATGATTAGCTTTTTTATTGGTATACGAATAGGCCAATAATGGATTGGTTTACAACACATTCAAATGAGTTCCATATACATTTTTTGCTATGTTCAGATCAAAATTATGGAAGATAGCTACATTAAAATATCATACCTGTAAGTTACTGTGGGATCACACTACTGTCGTGTTCATTTTTGTGCCTAGCAGAGTAAAGGCTGCCAAAACAAAAGTAGACTACAATCTTGGGCCAGCATTGAATATTCTGTTTAAGGAAATATCGCTGTGGTTGGGAATTTCCTGTGGTAGATTAGTTGTCCTAATGTAGCCATCCTTTCCTGCAGTTCAGCAGTTATATGTAAAAGAATTGATTTTTTTTTCCTTTTTTTAAAAAAACTTTACATTTTGGGATTGGTCTTTTGCAATCCAGGAAGTGCGAAGCCTTCTGGTTACAAATGTGGAAGAGTTTGCTATACACCGTTAATGCATAACATTTCCTTGGGGGTTCCAAATGTTGGAAAATGGCAAAACAAAGGAATAAGAAGTTTTATTCCTGTTTATTTAAAAAAATATTGGCTCTGAATACAAGAATAAAATCTGTTTAATTTAATTAAAATCAATTTAAATCGTTGCTGTCTCTACTTTCAAGACCTCCCAAAATTAACTGAATGCAGTGTTTACTTATGGGTTGTTTTAAAATATAAAAGCAATCTTTCCTCATCTCCTCTACCCAAGTCACAAGTCCCTTGCTGAATAAAAAGAAACAATTAATCGTATGGAGTGTACAACCTGTCTGTGGGCGATAGGCAACCCAACCCTCACTGCCCTGATGATTCAATGTTGTATAGTCTTTTATTTCTTGTTCACTGGCTAATCCTATTTGAATTTTGTGAACTTTTTGAATTTTATGAAATGCCATCTTAGTGCTGTTGTCGAACTGGTGGATAAATCTGCAAGTCTCAAGTGCTGTTAGTTTCAGCAACCTGAGGTCAATGCACCTCATCTTCTGCAAGGTTCTAAGTGTCTCTGTGCTACTTGCCTATGTAATATAGCTTGGGATGTTTTATAAAGATAGATAGATAATAAATGGATAATTGAATTATTGAAAAATCATTTTGGCTGTAGGTGCCAAATTGTGATGGTATAAATAAAACAAATAATCATTATTCATAACATTGTTGCAGACAATTAAAATAAAAGCATAAATAGATTGCACAATTACTTTAAAAAATCAGTTCACAAGTAATTACTAAGTTGCAAGATGAAGGTTTCCTTGATTTACAGAATAAGAATGGAAGGTCTGCACTTCGTATTATGTATTGAAGGCCACAGATCACATATGTTGTCACTAAATTCTCAATCACTTGTATGCTATTCATAAGTTTTATAGCATAGGGAAGGGGATTTGGTTGTCTCATAAACTATTCATTAATATTCTGTTAAGGTTCTATAAAAATGTAATTTGCTGACATTGTCACCAACTTAAATGAAGCTGATTACTACTTTCCTCCATTGCTGTTATATGGTCAACCATAATACCAAGAGCTTCTCCTTCTATACCAACAGTCACCTCCAGTGTATTCCATCCAGGGTGCTATCTTTCATGGCCCTTCAGTAACACCCAGTTTTAACGTTTAGATTTCATACTTCAGTTACAATATCCAATTTTACCTCTGCTACCACTGAATCTACAATTATCACTCTGCTGATCAACTGTCCAATCTCCAGCAGTAGATACGTCTGAACTTCCTGAAATTCAACAGTACTGTTATCACGAGCTGTGGTTCAGAAAATTCTTGACTTCTGTGTCAGAAGTTGTAAGTTCAAGTCCGACGTCAGAAGTTCAGCATAAAAATAAAAGTTGATACTCCAGCGCAGTACTGAGGCAGTGCTGTCAGAGGAACCACCATTTGAATTAGACATCAAAATCATTTGCCTTCTGAGATGGCCACAAAAGGTCCAAAGGCACTAGTTCAAGGAGGAACAGGGATTTTTATCTCTGTATTTATCCCTCAATCGGCCTCACATAAACATCATCTAGTCTTTATCATATTTATGGCAGCAAGTTGGAGCCTGCCTTTTTTATATTACAATTTTTTAATAAGTACTTAATTGGCTATAAAGGGCTTTGGGATCCGTGGTCATCGATGGTGCAGTAGAAACACAAGACCTTTTCCTGTTTAAGACCTTAGACGTGAATTATGTAGCAGTATTTTTCAGCAAATATTTGCCAGAAGAAGGTAACTTATCAAGATACCCCATTTTGAATTCTGGACAGGTAAATACAACGCCAGTTTGTCTCCATTCAGAAGTTTGATCTCTGGGAGCCTGGGATTGGCTCTTTAACACAATCAGTAAAGCAGGAGAAAACTGCAAAGAAAGTAAACCATCATCCTGGCCTCCAGGACAAGATATATTGTGTTTTTGAGTTGAGTTGATAGTGCTAAAATACAAATTGCTATTGTATAACAAGAACAAACTGGGTTATCCATTGTGTAACAATGCACTTTCAAAAATGTCATTCATGAACAACAACTGATTAATTTACAAGGGATCCACAAGAGCAGCAACATGTATGCAGCTAGTTCTGGAATACTTGTAAGAGAGGTTCTCCCCCTGTGGTACTTCCCCACTGTGATCCCAATTGGTCACTCAGGCTGGGTGACCAATTTTCTGCTGAGTTGTCCTTAAAGGGAAAGTCACCACACACTGAGACATAAAGTGTCCTACCTGCCTAATAGCTTGTACATATTTCAACTAGAAATAGTTTTAAAGCTCAAACGGTTTTTTAATTGATCGACCACTAATAATACAACAATCAATGTGGTGTGGATGCTTTTCATGTGTTTTATGAAACAGTGCTGAATGTGCTGGATGTGCTGGAGAAAATTTTGGGCTAAACGTCAACATTTGATAAATAGTTCATGAGAAGTTCACGAAACCATACCAATATTTAAAAACGAGGCATTAAGTTGAAGATTAAAAAAAGTGTATGTCAACAGCGCACACAGCATGCAACTCTACAAACAACAGATTAGATCAAAGCACTACAATCCTGTGCATCAAGTAATAGATGGTGACTGGACAATTAAAAGAATTAACTGGAGGGAAAGTTTTTCACTATCAGCCCCATCTTCAATGTTGGTATGGTAAGAGGGGCGTCCCCAGAACATAAGTGCAAAAGAAAGACTGATACATTTGCCACCATCTTCTGCCATAAGTGCCGAGTGATGATTAAGCTTGGCCTCCTCCCATAATTCCCAGCAGCACAGAAATGAGTCTTTAGCCAATTTGATCCATTCCATGTGGTTTATAAAAATGGCTAAAGTCAATCATTATCACCAAGTCTGAGTCTTGTGGTACTGAGGATGTGCCGTCCAAAAGTAGTCGCAACCAAAGCCAAGCTACAACACTCATGGACTCAATAGAAAACATGAGGTATGTCTTGCCACAAAAAAGCAGGACAAATCCAATCTAATTATTGCTCATGCAAGGGAAGGATTTGACTATCAGGCTTGGAATAGTATCTTGGAAACCAAGGTGGGGGAAATGCAGCATCAATGGCACGTTTCTCTTTGTACGGGCTGGGATTTTTGCTTTATTATCACATTTTTTAGCATACAGTGAAAAATATTGTTTCTTGCATGCTATACAAAGCATTCCGTTCATAAAGAAGGGAAAAAGAGAGTGCCAAATGTAGTGTTACAGTCATAGCTAGGGTGTGGAGAAAAATCAACTTAGTGCGAGGTAGGTCCATCCAAATGTTTGACAGCAACAGGGAAGAAACATTTCTTGAGTAGGTTGGTATGTGACCTCAGACTTTTGTATCTTTTTCCTGACAGAAGTGGGCGTAGGGTCCTTAATTATGCTGGCTGCTTCATCAAGGCAGTGGGAAATGTAGACAGAGTCAATGGATGGGAGGCTGGTTTGCGTGATGGATTGGGCTACATTCATGACCTTTTGTAGTTCCTTGCAGTCTTGGGCAGAGCAGGAGCTATGATACAACCAGAAATAATGCTTTCTATTGTGCATCTATAAAAGTTGGTGAGAATCGTAGCTGACATGCTAAATTTCCTTAGTCTTCTGAAAAAGTAGAGGCATCGGTGGGCTTTCTTAACTATAAGTGTTGGCATCAGGGGACCAGGACAGGTTGTTGGTGATCTGGACATTTAAAAACTTGAAGGTTTCGACCCTTTCTACTTCATCCCCATTGATGTAGACATGTTCTTCTTTATTTATCTAAAATCGATGACAATCTCCTTCATTCTGTTAACATTGAGGGAAAGATTTTTGTTGCCGCATCAGTTCACCATCTCATTCCTGTACTTTGTCTCATCAGTGTTTGCCAGCAAACTTGAAAAGCGAGTGGAGGGAATTTTGGCCACATAGTCACAGGTGTATAAGGAGTATAGTAGGAGGCTGAGAACATGGCCTGTGGGGCAGTATTAAGGATGACTGTGGAGGAGGTATATTAAGAAAAGCATGAATGTTAGGGAACTTGGGAAGTAAATAGTGATGTCTTGAGGAGTGTACATATTACAGAGGAGGTGGTGCTGGAAGTCTTAAAGCGCATCAAGGTAGATAAATCCCCAAGACTTGTATTCCAGGACATTGTGGGAGGCTAGGGAGGAAATTGCAGGTCCTCTAGCAGAGATATTTGAATCATTCTTAGTCACGGGTGAGGTGCCCAAAGATTAGAGAGTTGCAAATGTTGTGCCTTTGTTTATGAAGGACTGCAAGGAAAAGCCAGGGAACTACAGGCCAGTGAGCCTCACATCTGTAGTGGGTAAGTTGTCAGGAGGTATTTTGAGAGACAGGAACTACAAGCATTTAGAGAGTCAAGAACTGATTAGCGACAGTCAGCGTTGCTTTGTGAGTGAAAAATCATGTCTCACAAATTTGATTGAGTATTTTGAAGGAGTACCCAAGAAGGTAGATGAAGGCAGTACAGTTGATGTTGTCTTCATGGACTTTACAAGGCCTTTGACAAGGTACCACATTGTAGGTTGTTGCATAAGGTTAAATCTCACGAGATCCAGGGTGAGGTATCTAAATGGATGCAAAATTGGCTTGAAGACAGAGGTGGTTGTAGAGGGTCATTTTTCGAACTGGAGGCCTGTGACCAGTGGTGTTCCTCAGAGTTTGGTGCTGGGTCCACTTATTTGTCATTTATATTAATGATTTGGATGAGAACTTAGTAGGCATGGTAAGTAAGTTGGCAGATGACACCAAGACTGGTGGCATAGTGGACAGTGAAGAAGGTTATCTAGGATTGCAATAGTAGCTTGATCTATTGGACCAATGGGCTGACGAATGGCAGATGGAGTTTAATTTAGATAAATGTGAGGTGATGCATTTTGGGTGATTGAACCAGGGCAGGACTTACTCAGTTAATGGTAGGGCGCTGGGGAGAGTTACAGAACAAAGAGGTCTAGGGGTATAGGTTCATAGCTCCTTGAAAGTGGAGTCACAGGTGGACAGAGTGATGAAGAAGGCATTCAGCATGCTTGGTTTCATCGGTCACAACACTGAATACAAGAGTTGGGACATCTTGTTGAAGTTGTACAAAACATTGGTACGGCCACAATAGGAATATTGTGTACAGTCCAGGTCACCTTATTATAGAAAGGATATTATTCACTAGAAAGAGTGCAGAAAAGATTTACTAGGATGCTACCAGGACTTGGTGGTTTGAGTTATAAGGAGAGGCTGGAAAGGCTGGGACTTTTTTCTCTGGCGCATTGGAAGCTTAGGGGTGATCTTGTAGAGGTTTACAAAATAATGAGAGGCACAGATCAGCTAGATAGTCAATATCTTTTCCCAAAGGTAGGGGAGTCTAAAACTAGGGGGCAGAAGTTTAAGGTGAGAGGAGACACAAAAGTGTCCAGAGGGGCAATTTTTTCACACAGAGGGTGGTGAGTGTCTGGAACAAGCTGCCAGAGGTAGTAGTAGAGGCGGGTACAATTTTGCTTTTTAAAAAGCACTTAGACAGTTACATGGATAAGATGGGTATAGAGGGTTATGGGCCAAACACAGGCAATTGGGACTATCTTAAGGGTTTAAAAAGGGGGTAGAATGGACAAGTTGGGCCAAAGGGCCTGTTTCCATGCTGTAAACCTCTATGACTCTATATTGTTGCCTATCCTTACTGATTGTGGTTTGTGAGTTAGGAAGTTCAGAATCCAGTTGCAGAGGGAGGAGCGAAGGCCCAGCCTTGGAGTTTGGAGATGAACAAAGAACAAAAACAGCCTGGGAAACAGGACCTTCGGCCCAACGAGCCCGCGCCGCCATCCCAACACCACCAGTCCCCCGCTTCACCCATGAACTTTGTCTGATGTTTTATGGCCATCCACACTGAGGGAAACTAATTTAGGGACAATTTAATACTGCCAATCAGCCTAACAGCACATCTTTGGGGTGTGGGAGGAAACCGGAGCACCCGGAGAAAACCCACGCAAGCACGGGGAGAATGCGCAAACTCCCAGACACTGCAAATAATGGTGTTGAAGACTGAGCTGTAGTCAATAAACAGGAGTCTGACATAGGTGTCTTTGTTATCTAGGTGTTCCAAGGCTGAGTGCAGGGCCAGGGAGATGGCATCTGCTGTGGACCTATTACGGCGGTAGGCAAACTGTAGTGGATCCAGGTAGTCTGGGAGGCTGGAATTGATTCATGCCATGAATAGCCTTTCAAAACACTTCACAATGATGAATGTCAGAGCTACCAACCAATAGGCATTAAGGCATGGTTTTTCTTAGGTGTATGAATCACCAACACCATCTTTAGATAGAAGGCAAAATACAAGAACTCTTGGATGTACCCAAAGTCACAGACATCAAATTGACTTTACCATCATCTGGTAAAGCAACATAAAATAAGGTAATCAGGGTTAGAAGGGCAGAGCGCTCTATCAGCCAGAGAAGCTACACTCCAAAATGATATTTACTACCTTACCAAAAAGACCAAATGCTCAATTCCCAAGGAGATTAGATGTGCAGAAACTAGCATCTACAATGTGCTGTTAATAATTCAGGCTCAGACTTGAGGAATGAAAACGCAATTGATTACAGTGAAGTGGCATAGACATCCTTCAAAAAACAATTCTGGAAGCTGCCAATAATGTCTTGGAAAATCAGAAAAGAAATAACCGAGATTTGTTTGATGAAAATGATGATCAAATTAAGGACCTGCTACAAGAGGAAAATGCAGCATATAGAGCATGGTTGGGAAACAAGGATACATCCACTGCTAACAAACAACTCCAGAAAAGCTAAAGGAACCGCCAACAAAATCTGCATAGGAAGCAGGTACCTGATTGGACAAACAAGTCGGAGGGCTTCAAATCTAAAAGTCATAAGACTATGCAAGATCCTCCCTCGCACTGCTATTCATCTGTTCTCAGCGCTGACAGGGAATCTCTCCTGACAGACAGGATAGTTATGAAAGAGTGCTGCACTGAGTACTTTAAGGACATGTTTAACTGTCCATCTACCACAAATGAGGCAGCCATTATGATCTCTTTAGAGACCTGTAACTTTAAAAAATAAATTTGGATTTTGTTTTTAACTGATATGAGCATGCAACAAAATTTCAGGTTTTCAATGTAAAAACCTTCACAGACAAACATGAAAGACACTATTAGTCCAACACTGTACACATAAATGCTTACCTTTTAAACCAAAATTCCAAACCAAACTCTCTCTGTTCTACTTTTTAATTTTACTCAAACTCCACTCTATACTGCAGTTTCTTGACTAGCCATTTAGTTCTGGAATTAAATTTGTGTTAGCTAAGCTGGATTTTCTTTTAATTTCTCAGTTTGGCATTATATATCCAGAACTCATTCTCTCAGAATTCCACTGATCTCTTCCACTAGCTTTACCAGGTAATCGTTCGCATGGCTTTGGACTTTTCACTCTGAACATGAGCCTCACCTGCATTCCACGTAGAGTTCCCCAGAAACACTCCTTGTTGCTGTTACTCTTACCTACAGCTCCTAGCAGACTCTCCTTGCATTCTCCAAGCTCCTTACAGACCCAGACTACTTCTTATCAACTGCTCTCAGGCTGTCTGAATTACAAATCGTGACAACAGTACATATATATTAAAAAAAGAAACCTTGCTCCTCAACTCATCTCCATGGCAATGTCACAATGGCTGGTCTTCAGCTAAAAATACAAATTAATTATCTTTAAAACATTTACTTTGACTTGAAAAATATATGGATACTTTAAAACCTTGCCATACTTACCAATGGCCTTCAAACCTTATCTGATCTGGGAAAATTACATGAATAACTTAACCCTCTGTAGATTTCTCACAGGCAGACCTCAAGAGATCATTAAGAGATTCCCATTGTTAAACTACTAACAGCTCACATCATGGCTTCACTAGCCCCCTTTTGACATGTAGTTACTTCAGGCTGTCTGCCAGCCCTCAGGTCAGGTATGCTTTCATTTATCCTACATCTAAAAATTACAATTTTAAGTTTCCAGACTGGCCACAAATATGAAAGCTTGGACTTCAAACCCTCCCTGTTGGACACAGGCAAAGTTATTAGAATGAAAGTTCCAGACACAGGTGAGATTCTGGGAGAAATTTACAAATCTGACACCCCAATAGCCACTAAACTCTCACAATCGTATCATTCAACATGGGATGAACAAATCATTCCTCAGGGTTCAAGGATGTCACGACTGTTCCTCGGGAAAAAAAGGGAAAGGACAAAAATCTTTGACAACCAGAGTAATCATGCTGCTTGTGATATGTATAAGATTCTAGTGTCTGTTTTACTCAAGAGGCTGGTAAACCACAGAGAAGAATATGTACTGTCAGAGAGTCAAAGTTCAGGAAAGGGAGGGAGAGATACTTGCGACATGATCTTCACTTTTCAGCAAATACAAGAGAAACACGATCAACCACAGTTGGGACTCTACCTTTCTTGACCTGATGAAGGTTTCTGATACAGTAAATAGAGTGGCCTCGTGGAAACGCTGAGCCAAACTGGACTCTTTGGATACAGTTGTAAATCGGATACAACAGTTTCTCGCAACGGAAGGACGACGAAAGTTGCTGACTGTGGTGAGCCCTTTGACAAACTAGTGGTGTGAAGCCAAGGCATTAAATGGTCCCTGTGCTCTTTAGTGTATTCTTTGCAGTCATGCTTTCTGGAAATGCCAATGGAACATACATCTGATTCAGAACAGATGGCAACCTTTTCAACATGAGTCAAATGAAATCCAACTAAGATAATTTCACAGGAATTGTTCTTTGCTGATGAGCGTGCTCTTGTGCAACTTTGCAAGCACGACCTTGAAAGGACCATGGATGCTTTTATTTAAAAGCAGCTGAAGACAATGGGCTAATCATCTGCTTAAGAAAGACAGAGATCTCCACCATGCAGCGCCAAATCTATCACTGTCTTCAGTTTTGATGAAGGGTCATCCAGACTTGAACTGTTAGCTCTGCTCTCTCTCCCCTGTTGCTGCCAGACCTGCTGAGATATTCCAGCATTTTCTGATTTTCTACTATCAAATTCTGATTGTACTCCAACTACTATATCTATCAATGACACTATGCTGAAAGCTGTAGCTAACTTCACCTAACTCAGAAGCACAATCCGAGAAATGTCCATATTGACAGTCAAATGGCAAACAGGTTTGCCACAGCAAGCTTAGCACATAGCACATCTGCCAACTTACACAAGAGACTGTGGAGGAAGCAAGGTATCAAACTTACAACAAACCTGTTTACAAAGCTGTGGTCATTACAAACCCCCATATGCTCGTCAGATACAGTAAGTAGTCTCACAACACCTGGTTAAAGTCCAACATGTATCACGAGCTTTCAGAATACCGCTCCTTTATCAAGTGAGTCAAGGAGCAGGGATTTTCAGAGATAGAGTTGGGCAGAGAAACAGTAGATGGAGTTTAATCCAGACAAGTGAGAGATAATGCATTTTGGAAGGTCCAATACATGTAGGAATTATACAATAAATTGTAGAACCCTAAGGAGTATTGATAGGCAGAGAGGTCTGGGAGTACATATCCCCCAATCACTGAAAGTGACAACGCGGGTGGATAAGGTAGTCAAGAAAGCATACGACATGTTTGCCTTCACCGGTCAGGGCATTGAGTACAAAAACGGGCAGGTCATGCTGTACAGAACCTTAGTTGGGCCTCATTTAAATATTGTGTACAATTCTGGTCACCATACAACAAAAATGATGTGGATGTTTTGGAGAGGGCACAGAAGAGGTTTACCAGGATGTTTCCTGGTCTGGAGGGTTTTAGCTACAAGAGTTGGATAAACTCAATTTGTTCTCACTGGAACGACGGAGGCTGAAGGGTGACGTGATAGAGGTTTACAACATTATGAGTGGCATGGACAGAATGGATAGTCAGATGCTCTTTCCTAGGGTTGAAAAGTCAAGCACCGGGGAACATAAGTTTAAAGTGCATGGGAATTGTTTAGAGGGGATGTGCAAGGCAAGTTTTTTTTTACACAGAGGGTGGTGAAAGTCTAGAACGTGCTGCCTGGGGATGGGGTGGGAAAAGGAACAATTGCGGCATTTAAGGGACAACTAGACGAGTACATGAATAGGATGGAAATGGAAGGATGTAGACTCCATAAGTGCAAACAGTTTTAGTTTAGGCAGACATCACGATTGGCGCAGGCTTGGAGGACTGAAGGGCCTGTTCCTGTGCTATACTTTTCTTTGCTCTTTGTTCTTATGTCACTGAGTGGATGCAAGACATTCTGAGGGGTGAAAAGTCAGAGGTTATGATCCATACTGATACCAACGGTATAGGTAAGACAACAGATGACATCCTGAAAGCTGAATGTAGGGAGCCAGGAAATGAATTACAAAAGATTGCAATCTCAGGATTATTCCCAGTGCCACATGCTAGAGAGAGCAGAAATAGGAGAACAGACCAGATGAATACATGGCTATGGAGATGGCTAGTTAGGTAACGGTCAATAATTAAGGAACTAACATATGCATTGGAATAGCTGTATATTCCTTTCTGGCGCAAAAGTACAAGGAAAGTAGTTCAATTATGGCTTACAAAAAAAATTAAGGATAGTATGAGATCTAAAGAGGGGTCATATAAAGAAAAAGAAGCAAACCTGAGGTTTGGGAGCAGTTCAAAATTCAGCAAAGGACATAGAAATTGATTGAGGGGGGTAATAATATGAGAGTAAACTTGCAAGTGATTACTGAAGGCAAATGTCAGTTCCTTACTGTCTGAAACAGGAGAATTTTTAACCGAGAACAAGAGAATGGCAGAGCAATTAAACAATTACTTTAGCTCTGTCCTCAAAGACGGGACACAATAACTTCCCAGAAATGCTAAGAAATCAAGGGTCCACTGAGGAAGAACTGAAGAAAATTATTACTAGAAAAATAGAGTGAAGAGCAATTAATGGACCTGAAAGCTGATAACTCCCCAAGGCCTGATAACCTACATCCCATGGTACTAAATGAGGTAGTCATGGAAATATTGGATGCACTGGTTGTCTTACAATCTTACAAAATTCTGTAGATTCTGGAACAGTCATAGCAAATAGGAGAGTGGCAAAATGTAGCCCCACTATTTAAAAAGGGGAGGAAGAAAACAGGGAATTACAGAACATTGACCTATCATCAATAGTAGGCAAAATGCTAGGGTGTATATATATATATATATATAGAGGATATAATAATAGGACATTTAGAAAATATCAATGGGATTAGACAAAGTCAACATGGATTTAGGAAAGGGAAATTGTGTTTGATAAATCTACTTAAGTTCTTTGAAGACATAAGTAGAACAGATAAGGGTGAACCAATGGATTTGTGTATTAGATTTTCAGAAAGCTTTTAATAAAGACCCTAAGAAGATATTAGTATGCAAAATTAAAACACATGAGATTGTGGGTGATATACTGGCATGGAGAGAAAATTGACTAACAGGCAGAAAACAGAGTAGGAATCGTGATATTGCAAGGATTTGGACAAGAAAATAGGCAGGGTTTCGAGACATAACGCAAATGCCCAGATGTCTGAGTCCAATTAATAACCAATTTTATTAATTAATCATGAGGGCATATAGCCAAGTTGTGAAAGGAGAAAAGGTTCTAGTTACCGAGGTGGTCCTCATCCAGTTCTTAGTCAGATTTCAAATTGGGTTCATTGCCATAAATCACGATGTGAACTTGCAAACAGTAGGTAATTCACACAGGAGACTTTCTGGCTTTCACCGTAAGGCTTCCTTTCTTAGCAGAACTCAGCACTCTGCTTATATAATCTGATAAGACTGCACAGCTGATCCTTGCTTGCACTGATTCCGCATCAATCTGTCATGTGTCCTCCTGTGGCCATCTTGGTAGACATCAATAATTTGGATGAGGGAATAAAACGTAACATTTCCAAGTTTGCTGACAACACAAAACTTGGTGGAAATGAGTGGCGAGGAGAATGTTAAGAGGTTTCAAGGTGATTGAGACAAGTTGAGTGAGTGGACAAATACAAGGCAGATGCAGTATAATGTGGATAAAAGTGATGTTATCCACTTCGGACAGAGAAATGGAGTGGCAGATTATTTAAACGATGGTAGATTGGGAAATATTGACATACAAAGGGACCTGGTGTCCTGGTACACGAGTCACTGAACACAAACAAGTAGGTACAGCAAGCAGTTAGGAAAGTAAATGGGGTTGGCAGCATGGTGGCACAGTGGTTAGCACTGATGCCTCACAGCACCAGGGACCGAGGTTCAATTCCAGCCTGAGGTCACTGACTGCGTGGAGTTTGCACATTCTCCCTGTGTCTGCATGGATTTCCACTGGGTGCTCCAGTTTCCTCTCACACTCCAAAGACGTGCGGGTTAGGTTGATTGGCTATGTTGAATTGACCCAAGTGTTAGGGGGATTAGCATGATAAATATGAAGGGTTATGGGAATAGGACCTGGGTGGGATTGTGGTCGGTGCAGACATGATGGGCCGATTGGCTTCCTTCTGCACTGTAGGGATTCCATGATTCACTCCAAGAGGATTGAGTACGAGCAATGATGTCTTATGCAGAGATCCAGCTGAGATCACACCTGGAGTGTTCTGTGCAGTTTGGTCTCCTTACCTAGGAAAGGATATACTTGCCAGAGAGGGAGCACAGTGAAGGCTTACCAGGCTGACTCCTGGGATGGCTTGTTGTATGAGGAAAGGTTGGGTCAATTTGGCCTGTATTGACTGGAATTTAGAAAAACAAGAGAGGATCTAATTGAATTGTATAAAGTTCTGATGGAGCTGGACAGACTGGATGCAGGGATATTATTTCCTCTAGTTGGAGGGGACTAGACAAGGAGTCATAGTCGCAGGATGTAGGATAGGCCATTTAGGAGGAGATGAGGAAAGATTTCTTCACTCAGAGGGTGGTGAACATGTGGAATTCTCAATCAAAGAAGACCATGGAGTCCACATCACTGAATCTATTTAAGAAGGAAATAGATTTTCTGGCGTTTAAAGGTGTCAAGGAGTATGGGGAGAGCATGGAAGACAGTACTGAGATACAAGATTAGCTGTGATTATATGAATGCCAGAGTAGGCTCGAAGGGCTAAATGGTCTACTGCTGCTCTTATTTTCTATGTTTCGCAGTGGCACAGTGGTCTGCACTGCTGCCTCACAATGTCAGTGAGCCCGGGTTCAATTCTTGGCCTGGGTCACTGTCTATGTGGAGTTTGCATATTCTCCATGTGTCTGCATGGGTTTCCTCCACATGCTCCAGTTTCCTTCCACAGTCCAAAGATGTGCAGGTTAAGCGAATCGGCCATGCTAAATTACCCTTCAGTGTACCCGAACAGGCACCAGACTGTGGCGACTAGGGGATTTTCACAGCAACTTCACTGCAGTGTGAATGTAAGCCTACTTGTGACAAATCAATAAACAAACTCTAACAGCATTGTGCAAGTACCTATCCAACAGACAGACTACAATGGATCAAGGAGAAACTCCTCATCACCTTCTCAAGGGCAATAAGGAATGGGCAACACAATCCTGGCCTTATCAGTAACATTTACACTCCACAAAATACAGAAAACACAACAACCTTAAATTTAAATCAAGCACAAAGCAATTGCTGTAAGTATATCTGAGACAATTGGTTTCAATGATATAAACTGAATCCACAAAATTGGGTAAGATCCATATCATTCCACTAAGTGGCAGCTGGAATCTCAGAGCAGAACAAAACAAAACAGTGACTGCCACCTGATTATGGCTTTCCTGGCAACCAAAACAGATAAGGCAATACAAATTAATTAGGCCCCAGAGCTGCAACCCAATCCTGCATAGTATTGCTTACCTGAAATTGTCCAAATTACCAAGGATTTGCACGTCTGTAATACTGTTGTCATTTAGATGTAATTTATTACATTTTCCAGAAATGCCAACAGCTATTATTTCAAATTCCCTATTGTTCTGAATCTTCCTGCAAATTTAACATTTAAGAGATCTTGGGATGCATGGTTTGTCGTGTTCCTTTAACAATAAAACCAATGCTACTTTATCACAACTGTCAGCCATTCAATGGAAAGACTAGATTTATTTTAAATATTTGCATCTGTTTACATAAAGTCAACTATATAACATTCATCGTACACGATAAGCCAGACAACAAAACGCTTAACAATGCTAAGCAAACTACTATGAAAATAGTTTGAAAAAGCTTCGTTTCCCAATAAATTTCATATTCCTGAACATTTTCAGAACATGTTTGGGACCCCAAGAGTATTGTTACAATTTTTTTGTGACTATTACCTCATAGACAATTTGTACAAATTCTAGGAATGCCAAACTGGAACAGCTATGAAATTAATATTAAATTAGTCAATAAAAAAGTGAAAAAAATCTTAAAATGAATAAATTATATTATTCAAATACAAGTTGTGAAGAATGTACAACCCCACATTCCTGTTCTATATCCACTGAATGGAAATAGGACACTCTCTTACTCTTCAATAGGGAGCACCTTCTTTTCTCTATCCATTCTGTCCAAAATTTCAGTGTAGAGACCCATCATCTGCCAAAACACAAATAATGTGTGTAACTCATAATTTTCCGTTTTCATTATATTCCATACACTATGTCCAAGACAATACTTCTACTTTTACTTGAAAAACCCTGGTGGGAACACAAGTTAAGTGTGAATTTCTCTGTACAGTCATATCAAAGCACGTAACTATAAGATGGAGTGTTCATGTGATAAAGTTTATTTCCCAGCTATGGTTACCCATTTCCAAAATTCCAGATTACTGAAACTAATAAGAAAGCATGACTGACACTGGATCACAAGATCATACCTCTTGAGAAATCAGAATCCACGTCATCACCCAAGTGACTGTAACACAAGTTTACAAATGTACAGATCAGCAACTATCCCAATATTAGCAATTATCTTAACAGGAATAGAAGGTACTATTTTGAGTGAATTGCTGCAAATTCTGAAACATAATCAATAAGCAGCCAAAACTGACCAAAATGTTATCCTGTAGAACAGAATGTGTGAGCAATGATTGTCTCGTGAACAGATAAAACACCAATCCTGTGGGGAATGTCTCAGGAATCTTTAATTAATCATTGCTGTAATACATAATTTGTAGCTTCCCTCTGGGATTAGCATTTTAAAGCTACCTACATGTAAGGAATGCACCACGGATTACACCTATGAAACGCAAACTAATCTAGGTGTTAGGACTTGCAGCTTGTGTGATGGCAAGCTTTCAGATTCCTTCCCTAAGAAAGTCACTGCTGCAGGTTATACAATCTTGCAATAAACCGCAGGTTATACAATCCCATAAGGAATAAATAAAAGTCTACATTCCCTTTTTGCTAATATATCATTTAACGATCAAATGGTTGGCACATTCAGATCAAAAGAGGGAATTAGGCCTTCTTGAGTCAATTCAGTTATTAACTTCCTGAAAAATAAATCAGCCTACTGTATTGGCTGAATCAGATCTTTGAGAAAATGTTACCTTGTCGTCTCTGCCAAGGTAATTCCCAATAGCATTATTCTCTCTTAGAAAACAAATGTGTCATTAAAAGAAATTGCATTTGTTTGTATGGGGAAAAAAACAGATGAAAAGTGAATAACTATTCACAATTATTGAAATCATGAAGAGAACTGCAGCAATGAATGCATAATCAGTTTGAGTGCAGAATTAGGAAAAGAAATCAAGGGATCCAATGATTGTGTCTCTGTAAGGATTTTTACAGTAACCAGCCATGCCTGCGTGAAGTTATTTTCAACTGGAGTGGTCCAGTATCTTTGGTAGTGAAACTGTCCAGTGAAAGAGTTGTTCAGACACTAGAATTACATTTGTCTATGCCATTACCTGGAGACAGCAAAAGTTCTAGGTAACACAGTAGAAGGAAATGCTGCTGTGGGTATTCGAAAGCAAGTAGTTCCTATTGTACAAGGATTTCCAGTGGACTGTACTCGAGGACAGAATGAAAGACACTCATTCAGATACTCAACCAACTCCAGCTCTACTGAACCAAGTGTCACCAGTGTCTACTGTGTCACTAGTGGTACTGTGCAGGTCATGGAATATTTGCAAAGCTCCTGAAAGATTGACATATATCTGAAACATGAATTTTCACTATGTTTCTTTCCTTAAGGAGATTTGAAATTAAGGGGGAAGAAGTGTTATAGAGTGTTAGATCGCACAGTGATATTATTGCTGAACTAGTAATCTAGAGATCCAGTGTAAAGCTCTGGGGACCCGGTTGTGTATTCTGCCACACATTAAAAATATGGAATTAAAAGTCTAATGATGGGCAAGAAATCATTGGCAATTGTTTTGAATATCCATCTGCTATCCTCACCTAGTCTGGCCTACATGTGACTCCAGAACCACAGCAATGCTCTCTGAAATGGCCTAGCAAACCAGTCAATTGTATTCAATTGTTAAGAAAATACAAAGGAATAAAACCAGAGAGACCACCCAGCTTTGACCTAGGCATTAGAAATGACAATGGAAAACTCAGCCCTGTAGATCCTACAAAGTCCTCCTTACTACATCCAAGGGTTTGTGCCAAATTTGGGATAGCTGTCTCACAAACCACAACCTGAAATAGTATACTCACAGAATCATACCTTACAGATAATGTCCCCAACATCACCATTCCTGTGTATGTCCTATGTCACCACAGGACAGACTCAGTAGTGGTGGCGGCACAATGGTGTACAGTCCAGAGAATGATTCCCTAACACTCCTGAGCATCGACTCCAGAACTCTTGAAATCTCATGACGTCACGTCAAACATGGATAAGGAAGCCTCCTGTTGATTACCAGGTGTCATCCCCCTTCAGCTGATGAAATCAGTACTCCTCCATGATGAACACCACATGGAGGAAACATGGAGGGTGGCAATGTGCTCTGGGTGGGGGACTTCAATATCCATCACCACGAGTGGCTCGGTTGCACCACAAGTCTGGTCAATTCTAAAGGATTGGAACTGTGGCATGTGGTAAGGGGTCCAACAAGAAGGAAAAACATACTTGACCTCATCCTCACCAACCTGCCTACCGCATATGCATCTGTTCATGACAGTATCAGTAGGAGTGACAGTCCTTGTGGAAAATATGTCCCATCTTCACATTGAGGATTACCCTCCATTGTGTTGTGTAGCACCACCACTGTGCTAGATGGGATAGACTTTGAACAGGTCTATCAACTCAAGACTGGGCATCCATGAAGTTCTGTGGGCCATTATCAGCAGCAGAATTATACTCAACCACAATCTGCAACTTCATGGTCTGACATATTCCCCACTCCACAATTACCACCAAGCCAGGGGATCAACCCTGATTCAGTGAAGAGTGCAGGAGGGCATACCTAAGCTGTCAACCTGGCGAAGCTACATCACAAGGCCACTTGCATGCCAAATGCATAAGCAGCAAGTAATAGATGGAGACGAGCAATTAATCCACCAACAGGTCAAATCTAAAATCTGCAGTTACGCCACATACAGCCGTGAATAATGGTAGACAATTAGAACAAAGAACAGGCCCTTTGGCCCTCCAAGCCTGCACTGGCCATGCTGCCCAACTGAACTAAAACCCCCTACCCTTCCAGAGACCATATCCTTATATTCCCATCCTATTCGTGTATTTGTCAAGATGCCCCTTAAAACTCACTATCGTATCAACTTCCACTACCTTCCCCAGTAGCGAGTTCCAGGCACCCACCACCCTCCATGTAAAAAATCTGCCCGCACATCTCCTTTAAAGCTTGCCCCTCACACCTTAAACCTATGCCCCCTAGGAAAAAACTTCTGACTATCCACTCTGTCCATGCCCCTCATAATCCTGTACATTTCTATCAGGTAGCCCCTTAACATCCGTCGTTCCAGTGAGAACAAACCAAGTTTCTCCAGCCTCTCCTCATAGCTGATGCCCTCCATGCCAGGCAACATTCTGGTAAATCTTTTCTGTACCCTCTCCACAGCTTCCACATCCTTCTGGTAGTGTGACGACCAAAATTGAACACGATATTCCAAGAGCAGCCGAACTAAGGTTCTATAAAGCTGCAACATGACTTGCCAATTTTTAAACTCAATGCCCCAGCCAATGAAGGCAAGCATGCCGTATGCCTTCTTGATTCCCTTCTCCAGCTGCGTTGCCATTTTCAGTGAACTGTGTACCTGTACACCCAGATTCCTTTGCCTATCAATACGCTTAAGGGTTCTGCCATGAATTGTATAATTCCTACCTGTATTAGACCTTCCAAAATGCATTACCTCGCACTTGTCCGGATTAAACTCCATCTGCCATCTCTCTGCCCAAGTCTCCTACTGATCTATATCCTGCTGTATTCTCTGGTGGTCCTCATCGCTATCCACATATCCAGCAACCTTTGTGGCATCCGCAAACTTACTAATCAAACCAGTTACATTTTCCTCCAAATCATTTATATATATTACAAAGAGTCAAGGTCCCAGCATTGATGCCTGAGGAACGCCACTTGTCACAGTCCTCCATTCAGAAACACACCCTTTCACTGCTACCCTCTGTTTTCTTTGACAGAGCCAATTTTGTATCCACCTTGCCTGTTCACCATGCAAAATCACCTTCTGTACCACTCCGCCATGAGGGACCTTGTCAAAGGCCTTAGTGAAGTCCATTAGACAATATCCACTGCCCTTCCCTCATCAATCATTTTCACCACTTCCTCAAAAAACCCGATCAAGTTTGTGAGACACAATCTCCCCTTCACAAAACCATGTTGCCTCTCGCTAATACATCCACTTATTTCCAAGTGGGAATAAATCCTGTCTCAAAGAATCCTCTCCAATAATTTCCCTACCACCTAATTACCTGGATTATTCTTGCTACCCTTCTTAAACAAAGAAACAACACTGGCTATTCTCAATCCTCTGGGACCTCCCCTGCAGCCAGTGAGGATACAAAGACTCCTCTCAAGACCCCAGCAATTTCCTCCCTTGCCTCTCTCAGTATTCTGGAGTATATCCCCTGGGGACTTGTTTATCTTAATGTTTCTCAAGAAGTATTCACAACAATCTTCAGCCAGAAGTGCTGAGTGAATGATCCATCTCAGCCTCTTCGAGAGATCCCCAGCATTACCGATGTTAGTCTTCATTCAATCAATTCACTTCACATGATACCAAGTAATAACAAATGCTGTGGCCCCTGACAATATTCCGGCAATAGTCCTGAAAACTTGTGATCCAGAAGCAGCCAAGCTGGTCCAAGGGTCTTAATCAGCTATGCGGAAATCACAAAATGATGGTGGAGATGATAGGCAGTTTAGGATTGTTTAAGTGGCATGCTTTGACACTTTGTAAATTGCCTGACCATTATTTAAGCTGTCAGTGACAATTAAAAAATCTAATGTCTGATGTACTATTTTACTTGACAGGCTATCTGGGGTAGGTTAGATAAAAAACATCATTTGTTCATATTGTTTTTTGTTGTTTCCCAAGGAGCATTTTTATCTCATAAATCCATGGCTGAGTTTCACAAGCTACACTTATAGAACATAGAACATTACAGCGCGGAACAGGCCCTTCGGCCCACAATGTTGCACCGACCAGTCTTATTTTTAAAAAAAAACATTGACCCACTAATCTAAACCAATCCTTTTTCGTCCATAAACCTATCCACCAATCTCTTAAACGCCCCCAAACTAGGCGCATTTACAACTGCAGCAGGCAGGGCATTCCAGTCCCTCACCACCCTCTGGGTAAAGAACCTGCCCCTGACATCCGTCCTATAACTACCCCCCATTAATTTAAAGCCATGCCCCCTCGTGCTAGATTTCTCCATCCGAGGAAACAGGCTATCACCATCCACCCTATCTAAACCTCTAATCATCTTATATGTTTCTATAAGATCCCCTCTTAGCCGCCTTCTTTCCAGTGAAAACAACCCCAAATCCCTCAGTCTCTCCTCATAGGACCTCCCCTGCATACCAGGCAACATCCTGGTAAACCTCCTCTGCACCCTCTCCAAAGCCTCCACATCCTTCCTGTAATGTGGGGACCAGAACTGCACACAGTACTCCAAGTGCGGCCGCACCAGAGTTGTGTACAGTTGCAACATGACGCTGCGACTCCTAAATTCAATCCCCCTACCAATAAACGCCAAGACACCGTACGCCTTCTTAACAACCTTATCTACTTGATTCCCAACTTTCAGGGATCTATGTACATACACCTAGATCCCTCTGCTCCTCCACTCTATTCAAAGTCCTCCCGTTAGCCCTATACTCAACACATCTGTTATTCCTACCGAAATGGATTACCTCACACTTCTCCGCATTAAACTCCATCCGCCACCTCGCGGCCCAGCTCTGCAACCTGTCCAAGTCACCCTGCAAACTTCGACACCCTTCCTCACAATCTACCACACTTCCGACTTTGGTGTCATCAGCAAGGGAGATCCTGAGTTCACAGTTTGATCATTTAAAGGGGCAATTAAAGGATCAACAATCCATTACGATGGGTCTGAATAGTAGTTTATTTTGCTTTTATAAGAGACTGAATGTCTGAGATGTAAAAGCTTTGCATGGGATTCAAAATGAAGTTGTTTTTCACTATCAAGTGTGCATGAGAGAAAGCTGTATTAGACTGTTGAAAGTTTTTAGATTGTTGAAAGTTTTTTCCATTGCCTCATGGACCTTGAGGTCTGCCCATGGAAGACACTGTACTAGGTGAAAGACTACGGAAGTGACATGGGGACATGAGGAAACATGTGGGTTTGGGTAAGGGTGAGGGCTAGAGAGGTCCTTACACAATTGGGACAAAGTCCCAAAGAATTAACAGCAGCTTTCTAATCAGTCTGTACTGGCATTCACCCACTTCCAAAGCCACATAGGATCTGCCTCAATCCCACTTCATCTCCCTGGAACAGAAGTTGGGTTTAAGGGCCACTTTGAATCAAGGCTGGTCTACAAAGCCAGTAAATTTGTAAATACAAGCTGCCTGGCCCAGTAGCAAAAATCTTTAAGGCAGCTAGAAATGGATAATAAGTATTGCCTTATGATTATTACTGGCTAGGCCTTCAGCCACCTGCTCCCACTCTCTGAAAGTCTCTTCCTAAATTTCTCTGCCTCGCCACCTATTTGTCCTCCATTAAGAACTTCTTTAAAATCGACTGATTTGATTAAGCTTTTCATCACCCCTGTCAATATCTCCTTCATTGGCTTGTGTCAATATTTTCTGCTTGTGACTCTTTGCCTGCAAATGTCTTGGAAGTTTTTTTCTGCATTGAGGTATTAAAGGAACGCAGAATTTGGTATACCAAGGTTCATAAATAATGAAGGGTTTTTTTAAACTAAATGAATGATTCTTACGGTAAATTTGTCTTACCTGGTTTTCATAGTTGGCCCTGAGAGAACCCAGATGTTTGAGGAAACGCATTCCAAGCCCACACCATTGCTCTGCTTCAGTATATTTCCCCAAACTGTACAAGGAAGCCCCTGTATTCCAAGCTCGAGTCATCAGCCACAGGATCTCCACCTCTGGGTATTCCTCTTGCTTCACAAAAAAAAACATAGCCTAAGACATAGACTGCTCACCTAGACCTCACATTCTTCAATCTTTAAAGTACAAATTGAACAAGGTGCACCACTGTTTTATCCCTAATTGCCCTTGAGAAGATGGTTGTGAGCTGCCTTCTTAAATTATTTCAACCCATGTCGTAAAGGTTGTTGTATTTTGAGAGAACGAGTAAATTGGGCCTTTACTCTGAGATGCTTAGAAGAATAAAGAGGTAATCTCATTGAAACATGCAAAATTCTTAAGGGGCTTTATAGGTAATACCTGAGAGTTTGTTCCCCTAGTTAGAGAAGGTGCCACAGGATATGAGGACGATCCTTTAGAACTGAAATCAGGAGAAATTTTTTCAAAGTGTTGTTGGATCATTGGAATTCTCTACTCCAGAGGACTGTGGATGCTTCACTGCTGAATATATACTTAAGGCTGAGATAAATGGGAAGCAGACAAGAAAGTGGAGTTAAGACTGATGATCAGCCATGATCATCTTGACTGGCTGAGCTGGCTTGATGAGCTGCATGTCTACTCCTTCTATTTCCTATGTTATGCTCTTAAGAACTCCCATAGTGCAAATAGGAGGGACATGGCAACAATGAAGGACTGTGATGCTCTTTGACTTTGAGCAGAACTTGCAGGCTGTGGCACTAGTGTCTGCTGCCCATTTCCTTTTACGTGGTAGAGTTTCTGGATTTTGAAGATGCTGCTGAAGTTCCTGCAATGCATCTTCAAGATGATACACACTACTGCCCGTGTGTGTCAGTGTGGAGGGAGTGGATACTTAGGGTGGAGAATGGGGTGCCAGTCAAGTTGGTTGCTTTGTTCTGGATGGTGTCGAGTGATTTGACTGCTGTTGTAGCTGCACTCATCCAGGCAAATGGAGAGCATTCCAGCACACACCTGACTTGGTGGATAGGTTTTGGGGAGTCAGAGGTGAATTAGTTGCTATATAATTCCCAGCCTCTGATTTGCTCTTATTGTCACAATATCAGGCAGTTCCAGTTCAGTTTATGGTCAACGTTAACGACTAAATGGTGGGCGACTCTGCAATGGTAATGCTGTTGAATGTCAATGGAAGGTGGATAGCACCTCTTGTTGGAGATGGTCTTTGCTTGGTACTTGCGTGGCACTTAAAAGACGTTCCTCCTGAACAGAATCATACAAACTCATATATCTATTTTCAGGTCATGTAATTAATATGAACTAATCATCTCTTGTGTTTTATGGTCAAATGCACAACAGCCTGAGAAATTAAGCCCAACATAAAATAGGACACTTTTTAATTAATACAGCTAAAACTGCTTCTACAAGGTTACCACAGTCCAAAGGCCAACAGGGACACACATCAGAACAATCTCGCATTTCAAACACCAGACTTCACCTAAACAATAGAGAAGTCATCATGACCCAAAACTAGAGCCCAGACCTCTTGCATGTTGAACAGAGAGGCTCAAACTTTACAATGGAAGAGTTGTTATGGCCCAAAACCCATCAGCAGGTACTCATTTAGAAGACATTATGACCCAAAACCCATCAGCAGGTACTCATTTAGAAGACATTATGATTGTGCATTCCCTAGTCTCAGCCAAACTCACTGCTTTTAACCATAACCATGAAAAGAGATACGTATAACTAGGATCACCTGGCCTAACCTTGTTCCGGTATTGTGGCCCTCATCCTGTCACCTCATTGGTTGAAAGCCAGGGACATTTGAAGGAGGAAGGGGGAGGATAGAAATAGTCATTTTTCAAGTTAAACTCCAGCAAAGACTCCACCAAATCTCCTGTGACCTGGGACAATGCAAGAGACTATGTGAGATCCACCTTCATGCTAAGAGGAGCCCGAGTTCATCGGTCACTGTGAGCTCATTTCATTGAATCAACAGCCCAATCAATTTCACCAGACAAGATAGTTTTTATTTCTCAAGAAATTAGCCTGCTTTGGGGAAAATGAACTCAATCATAGAATTAGACAGTCCAGACAGAGGCTATTCGGCCCATCAAGTCTGCACCAACCACAATCCCACCCAGACCCTATCACCATAATTCCATGCATTTATTCTATCTATCCCCCTGATACTAAATGGCAATTTAGCATGGTCAATCCATCTAACTTGCACATCTTTGGACTGTGGGAGGAAACTAGAACACCCAGAGAAAACACACACAGATACAGGGAAAATGTGCAAACTTCACATAGACAGTAATCCAAGTTGGGAATCAAACTGCTGTGAAGCAGCAGTGCTAACCATTATGCCAAAATGCCACCCCACATCTACTGTGTAAGAATTGTTTCTTTAATCCATTACCGTTTTTAATAAAACTAAGTTTGAAGCACAGTCCTTTGTCTCAAAGTAAAAGGACTTGAGTAAATGTGATAAACTGGTCAAAGCGTTGTACAGGATATTTCACAGACAACAGTTTACAACTTCATGAGAACCCATTCACACTGCTCATGCGCCAATCTGTCAGCAACGCTGCCCCTCTGATCTCCACACCCCCTGATCACTGGCCTTTTGGCCTGCCCTGACCACACCCCCCACAGACCTAAACCCCCAGCAGGTGCGATTCCTCCCACCACCATAAGTGGGAGAATCTCCCCCCAATGACTGGCTTTAATATCTCAATAAAACAAGTCCAAGAGTGCCCTTGCCATGCTGTCCAATGTAACCTGTTATTGAGTTAGGTGGCAAGGCAGCATTGCACAATTGCAGGTAGTGGATTCCTTCACAGGATGTCCCTAATCCACAGAGAGTGGTACTCAGCATAAACTGTGAAGATGAGTGAACCAGAATTCTAGCCAGAACTGTCATTGTTCCATAAGGTTTTCTTACCATGGGAAGCTCTGGCATCATAAAGAACTTCTACTATACATATTATTAGTGCTCTGTATCTGCCAAATTTATTTCCAAGCTAATTCAAGCAGGAAAGATCAAAACTTTCTCCTAATTTGAGGCTGTAACTCAGTTTCACTACATTGTTAATAGCAAGAATTCGCAATACAAAACAAAGAATTCGGCCTTTGTTTTCAAAATAGGGTCCATTCAGAACTTGTTACTCTAGTACAAGGTCCAAATATAGAGGAAAGGTCTCAATTATTTTTTTAACTCCCCTATGCTCTCATTCTTCCCTCACTCACCAAACTCTCTATAATAATGAATGCTTCCTCATAGTATGACCAGACTTCCTCAAGGACCCGAGGTTCAATTTCAGTTATTCCTGTAGGGAGTGAGATCTGGATCAAGCTATGTAGCAATTTGCTATGGAGAAAAAAAGCAAGTTAATCCTTAATGATTATCCTCTGAACGTTAAAATAAGGTTTAAACTTGTCTTAATTAGTTGAAGCAGAGAGCTGAAGAGTTATGTTGGAACAGTATAAATTGTTAGTTAGGCCACAGCGATAATATTGTGTGCAATTCTGGAATCACATTATAGGAGGGATGTGATAGCATTGGAGAGAGCGCAGAATATATTTACCAGGATGTCTGCTTGGCTGGAGTTTTAGTTATGAAGAGAGATTGGATAGACTGGACTTGCTTTCCTTGGAGCAGAGGAGACTGAGGAGATACATGACTGAAATGTATAAAATTGTGAGACGCATAGATGGAGCAGACAGGAAGAAACCTTTCCTCTTGGTGGACAGATCAACAAGCTGGGGGACAGATTTAACGCAAGGGGCAGGAGGTTTAGAAGGGATCTAAGGAAAAGCCTTTTCACCCAAATGATGTTGGGAGTCTGGAACTCACTGTCTAAGAGAATGATGAAAGCATTGACCCTCATAACATATAAAAAGTGTTTAGATGCGCACTTGCAATGCTAAGGCATACAAGGCTATGGGTCAAGTTCTGAAATGGGATTAGAATAGGTGGTGCAGACATATTGGGCTGAAGGGCTTTTTCTGTGCTGTAGATCTCCACGACGACCTCCATCCTAGCAACAGACAAATACTCTTCAAAAATGATCTTTTCATTTCAATTAATAAAACAAAGTTCTGGAAAAACTCAGCAGGCCAGGCAGTATCTGCTGACAGATAAACAGAGTTAATGTTTCAGATGGATGACCTTTCATCATAAGTGTTTTGGAAGCAGATTTGAGAACGGAAACGTGGTAATATGAGTTCTGTGGGTAAATTTTCAAGCACATACAAAAACAAACTGGAGCTGAATTATCCTCCCAAAAAAGTACATTGAAGCCCCACCAAGAACATCATGTGCCTCGAGATTAGGACTGCAGTGGTATGGCAAACATTTACAATGCATTTCCCCATATCATCGACTGAAACTTGCACTAAACAATTACCAAATAGATATCAGGGGGTGATTTGTATCTGAGGGAACAGTGGATCTCTGGAACAAAATGTTGATTTGTAAAGCAGGTGCCAATTCATTAAATTCTTACAAGTGACAGGTGAATCCTGTTTCTGTGTGCAAAAGACACTTCAAAAAGTTATTTCAGCGAATCGAGCCAAAATAATTTCCTGGATTAGATTCAATCACCTAGATAAATTGGAGCACAATTTCACTTTTTCTGTCCTCTAAATTGGCCTGTGTTTTTTTTAAATCTAGTTTTCCACATCGCCCAGGACATCACATGGTTTAGGTGGGATGGAGAATGTATATGTTGTGATACTCAAGGTACACAATTACAAGAGACTATTTGGATGGGCCAGTATCGGACAGTATTTATTGTCATTATTTGTAAATACTAATCTTGGAATTAGTGTCATAATTTTAACAAATATGTTCAATACAAGATCATCAATGAGAGTTCTGATAACTGCTGTGCGTAAAATAAACCAATGAAATGGGGGCAGTGCCCAGAAATTCCCACAACAGAGTAAGGCTACATTATATAACAGGCTATACATCCCTCTCAAGCTTGGATACTGACCTGCAGCATATGCCATCCCAATCAGACTGCTTCTTTTGAAGAGATAAGGCGATCTTCAAGGCTTTTTTACAAACTGATGGGAAGTGAGCAGGAGATTCCATGGCTAAGGCTTAAATTTACAAGAGAACAAAGTCTATATTATCCTCCATATCGTGTCGAAACAACACACATCCAAATGTTGACAAACAACTTTACCTACTAAGATACTATTTCTTTTTTGGCCAGTCCGGATATCTAATAACTGTAGCAATACTGGATTGGTGACTCCTTTCTATCATTCAGCACACAAATGTGTTTCTGAAAAATACGGTGTTGATAAAAATTTGCAAAACAAACATTTCCATTGGAAAACATGTAAAAGGATTAGTTTACAATCCCGTCCCGGACAAAGTGTTGCCCACTGCATTCCTCCCTATTAACTGCAGCTGCACCAGACACAAGTGCTATGTGATAAAACCTGAATAGCATCTGAACAAACATAGCACAAAGAAAGCTACTTGAAATTTTTTTTTATAAGGGCAAACATGTGCACAACTGGGAATGATTCTGATGATGACAGCTAGTGATGATCTGTATCCAATCTCGGAGTGTTTCTTTGGTCTGAGGAACCTGCAGACTAACCTGGTGGTGACAGTGGAAGAGTGCGTTTCTGAATGGAAGGCTATGATGTGTGGCGTTGAGAGAAGAATTGGCGAATGTGGACTGGGGGAGCGCGTTGGAGGGAGGGTCTGTTGAGGAGCAGTGGAGGATCTTTAAGGAGATCTTTCTTGGTGCTCAGCGGAAATTTATTCCGATGGTCAAAAAGGACTGTAGGAGGAGAGGTAATAAGCCGTGGATAACGAAGGAGGTGAAGGAAAGTGTTAAACTAAAAGCGGAGGAATTTAGAGTAGCTAAGAGTAGTGGGCGAGAAGAGGATTGGGAGAGGTTTAAATGTCAACAAAGATTGACAAAGAAGTTGATAAAGAAGGGTAGGAGAAACTATGAAGCTGGGCTAGCGCTTAATATAAAAAAGGATAGCAAGAGTTTTTATAAATATATAAAAAGGAAGAGGCTGGCTAGGGTGAATGTTGGTCCTTTAGAGGATGAGAAAGGGGACCTAGTGGTAGGGGATGGGGATATGGCTAAGGTATTGAATAACTTTTTTGTTTCTGTCTTCACGGAGCAGGACGTGAATAATTTGCCAGGTGTTAGCGATGGAAAGGTGGTAGGACTGGAGGGTCTTAATGACATTACTGTTACTAGAGAGGCGGTGCTCGACAGACTGGAGGGGCTGATTGTGGACAAGTCCCCAGGACCGGATGGAATGCATCTGAGGGTTCTGAAAGAAATGGCGGAGGTGATAGTGGATGCCTTGGTGGTTATTTTCCAGACGTCGCTGGATTCTGGGGAAGTGCCGGATGATTGGAAAACGGCTAATATTACGCCGTTGTTTAAGAAGGGTGCCAGGCAAAAGGCGGGGAATTATAGGCCGGTTAGTTTAACGTCTGTGGTAGGTAAAATGTTAGAATCTGTCATTAAGGAGGAAATTGCGAGGCATCTTGAAGGGAATTGCTTGATAGAGCAGACGCAGCACGGTTTCATTAAAGGGAAGTCGTGTCTGACAAATTTACTGGAGTTCTATGAGGATGTGTCTAGGGCGGTGGATAGAGGAGAGCCGGTGGATGTGGTCTTTCTAGATTTTCAGAAGGCGTTTGACAAAGTACCTCACAAGAGGTTATTGCAGAAGGTCAAGGGACATGGAGTTGGGGGTAGGGTGTTAGCGTGGATAGAGGATTGGTTGTCAAATAGGAGGCAGAGAGTGGGGGTCAACAGGTGCTATTCGGATTGGCGGATGGTGACTAGTGGAGTGCCCCAGGGGTCGGTGCTGGGGCCTCAGCTTTTTACCATTTATATAGATGATCTGGAGGAGGGAACCGAGTGTAGAGTGTCGAAATTTGCTGATGACACCAAGATTGGGGGAACGGCAAATTGTGCGGAGGGTGTGGAGAGTCTGCAGAAGGATCTAGATAGGCTGGGCGAATGGGCCAGGAAATGGCAAATGGAATTTAATGTTGGCAAGTGTGAGGTGGTCCACTTTGGTAGGAAAAATGGTAGGAAGGACTATTACTTACGGGGCGAAAAACTGCAGCAGGCGACGGTGCAGAGGGACCTCGGGGTCCTTGTGCATGAGTCGCAAAAACCCAGCTTGCAGGTGCAGCAGGTGGTCAGGAAGGCAAATGGGATGCTGGCCTTCATAACCAAGGGGATTGAATATAAAAGTAGGGAGGTCTTGCTGCAGCTGTATAGGGCATTGGTGACGCCGCAGCTGGAGTAGTGTGTGCAGTTTTGGGCGCCGCACCTGCGCAAAGATATTTTGGCCTTGGAGGGAGTGCAGAGGAGGTTTACTAGGCTGATACCGGAGTTGAGGGGGTTGAGCTATGAGGAGAGGCTGAATAAACTGGGCTTGTACTCGTTAGAGTTTAGAAGAATGAGGGGAGATCTCATTGAGACATATAAGATGATGAATGGGATGGATAGGATAGAGGTGGAAAGACTCTTCCCGCTCAAAAAAGACAGTAGGACTAGGGGGCACAGCCTCAAGATAAAAGGGGGGAAGTTTAGAACGGAGTTGAGGAGGAACTTCTTCACTCAAAGGGTGGTGAATCTCTGGAATTCTCTGCCCGTTGAAGTGGTGGAGGCTGCCTCGCTAAATATTTTTAAGACGCGGGTTGATGGGTTTTTGATAAGAGAGGGGATTAAGGGTTATGGGGAGAGGGTGGGAAAGTGGAACTGAGCAGCTACAGATCAGCCATGATCTTACTGAATGGCGGGGCAGGCTCGAAGGGCTAGATGGCCTACACCTGCTCCTATTTCTTATGTTCTTATGTTCCTCAGCGATCAATGCAATATATACATATAAATGATTTGGAGGAAAATGTAACTGGTTTGATTAGTAAGTTTGTGGTTGACACAAAGGTTGCTGGGTTTGCAGATAGCGAGGAGGACCATCAGAAGATACAGCAGGATATAGATCAGTTGGAGACTTGGACGGAGAGGTGGAGTTTAATCCGGACAAATGCGAGATAATGCATTTTGGAAGGTCTAATACAAATAGGGAATATAAATGGCAGAACTCTTAACAGTATTGATAGGCAAAGGGATCTGGGTATACAGGTACACAGGTCACTGGAAGTGGCAATGCAGCTGGACAAGGTAGTCAAAAAGGCATACAGCATGCTTGCCTTCACTGGCCGGGCCACTGAGTTTAAAAATTGGCAAGTCATGTTGCAGTTTTATAGAATCTTAGTTAGGCTTGGAATATAGTGTTCAATTCTGGTCACCACACTACCAGAAGGATGTGGAGGCTTTGGCGAGGGTACAGAAAAGATTTACCAAGGTATTGCTTGGTATGGAGAGCATCAGCTGTGAGGAGAGGTTGGAGAAATTTGGTTTGTTCTACTGGAACGACAGAGGCTGAAGGGTGACCTCATAGAAGTCTACAAGATTATAAGAGGCATGGACAGACTGGATAGTCAAAAGCTTTTTCCTAGGGTGGAAGAGTCAATTACTAGGGGGCATCGGTTTAAGTTGCAAGAGACAAGGTTTAACGGAGATGTATGAGGCAGATGTTTTACACAAAGGGTGGTGGGTGCCTGGAACTCACTGCCAGGGGAGGTAGTGAAAGCAGATATGATTGTGACATTTAAGGAACATCTTGACAAATACATGAATAGGATGGGAATACAGGGATAAGGTCCCCGGAAGGGTAAGCGTTTTAGTTCAGTCAGACAGTATAGTCAGTGCAGACTTGGAAGGCTGAAGAGCTTGTTCTTGTGCTGTAATTTTCTTTGTTCTTTATTCTTAGATACCGGTCTGGGCCTGAGTAACCTCCTCAAATGCTTATACTGGTCACTTCATGCTGTCATTACATACATCTATTTCAACAGCCCAGGGAACATATGCTATTTCCAGCGTATGGTTGTGCACTGGCTGAAGCCCTGTCTGGGCAAGAGGGGAAATAACCTGGAGGCAGTGGCCTAGATGAACAAGTGATTGGTCAATAGGCCACAGTCCAGCTGGCAGGCTAGCACATACTGCATGAAGTCCTTGTGGTTCAGCCAGCTAATGGAGAACAGGGCAATCATCAGTCTGGGGGGATTGGTTGTTCACCATACACCATGCAACAAGATGCCAGGCAGTTGTGAAAACAGGAAGTATTTACACTGAAACTAAATTACGGCACACTTCCTAATGCATGAACAACAATAACTTATCAATCATGCTAAATCAAGTGGGCGGCACAGTGGTTAGCACTGCTGCCTCACAGTGCCAGGGACTCGGGTTCAATTCCGGTCACTGTGGAATTTGCACATTCTCCCCATGATTGCTCTGGTTTCCTCCCACAATCCAAAGATGTGCAGGTTAGGTGGATTGGCCGTGCTGAATTGCCCATAGTGTTAGGAGGACTAGCTAGGATAAATGCATAGGCTTTTGGGGTTAGGGCCTGGGTGAGATTGTTATCGGTGCAACTTGATGAGCCAAATGGCCTCCTTCTGCACTGTAGGGATTCTATAATTCTAAAAAATGAAGTTCTAACTAGTAGCACTATTCAGGTATGTTCCCTGTTTTTAAAACTTTTCTGAAATGTGTCCTTAGATCATGGTCTAAACAGAGCTATCAGTAACGATCAGGTAAACATAATAAATCAAAAGTGCAAGTTCCAGTAATTTGTTCCACAATTTAAATTGTATTGCGTGACTGAGTCAGCCCTACTTTTTCGGAGCTGGAAAGAAAATCAGGTAACAAACTTTTGAAGTGTCTATGGCTGTCAAAGCAAAACCTGAAAATGAAGATAATAAATGTGTTAGTGTTGAAATCTTCTGCTGAAACAGAAGACTCCAACGCGGTTCATATACAGTAAGAACCTTCACTCGTCCCTTAGAATGGCACATATGTCAGATGAGCAGTTGTTGTATTCTCAGCTTTACAAAAATATGACTAAGTAGTCATGTACCAGCCTCCTGAAGTGAGGAAGTGGGCTCCCACTATACAGAGTCTTGCAAAATTGGGAAAATTTATTGCGTTTCATGTGCTTTAGTGATGTAGTTACTCTAGCCCAATGCAATATGGATGCTCTTCCTCTGATCCTGCATTCTTCAACAGGATCAGGGTGGGATGTCATTAATAGATACAATGTGAAACAAGTACAGCATGCATAAATCCAGGTCCAATTAAATCAGAGTAGGAATTCCTGTAAGATGACCACACAATTTGAGAACTCCAACTTCTTATCTTAAAGTCATCTTTCTTCAGAATTTCTGTATTTCTTTTGATGCCCTTTTGAGTAACTCAATACTAAAATATTTTGATCTAAGTCAATAATTTTAAAATTGATTAGGATATTGTGCTCAGGGCATGTGGTAATTGTTAAATTAAACAGATAAGTGGTCACGAATAAGAAAAGAAAACCATCAACCAGCATGTGTACTTTCTATAAAATGAGTATTCTTTCCTGATTATAATACTTAATTGCTTACTTGGCAATCAGTATATACCAAGGATAAAAGCAAATTACTGTGGATGCTGCAATCTGAAACCAAAAGAGAAAATACTGGAAAATCTCAGCAAGCCGAGCAGCATTTGTAAGGAGAGAAAATTGCTGATATTTCGAGTCCAGATGACCTTTGTCAAAGCTAAACAGCATAGAAAGTCGGAATATTTACACTACAGGGTGAGGGAATGAAAGATGAATCATAACCACAGAAACAAGAGGAAAGGCTGCTAATGGCAATTTATAGAGAGAGAATAAAAGGTGTAAATGGCCAAACAGCAGAGAAGCTGAAATCAGAGCGTGGACTGTGACAGATGAAGATGTGGGGTCGGGGGTGTAGGGGAAGAGTATATACCGAGGAGTTCATTTTGTCAAGCATTGGGATGTTCAATTAAAAGGTAGTATTAATTCAACACCACTTAACCATTGTAAAATAATCTGACATGGGGAGCTGTTAAGTTGTGCTAACTCTGATTTTGTTCTTTTTATTCATTCATGGGGTGTGGACATTGCAGGCTGGGCCAGCATTGGTTGCCCATTCTTAATTGCCCTTGAACTGAGTGGCACACTAGGCCAATGCGAGGGCATTTAAGAGTCAACTACATTGGTATGGGTCTGGGGTTACAAGGCAGATTTCCTTCCCTAAAGGGCATTAGTGAAGCATATTACAAGTGTTACATATTACAAGCGTATTCACTTATATAAGCATATTGAGGCTTATACAACAAATGGCAATGGTTTCACAGTCAAATTTCATCATCTACCATGGTGGTATTTGAATCCAGGTCCCCAGAGGAGTGCCCTGGGTCTCTGGATTACTAGTGACAATACCACTGCACACTGCCTTCCCCAATTTGTTTCACAATCCTTCATTGAAATTTAAAAAAAAGATGTTTTAGATCTTTCTGCAATGACCATGTATAGCTGGGTATAACATCAAGTCTATCTGCAACAAACTGAGGATTATTAAACATGTGTGGATGTGATGGGCAGATCAAACCTCCTATATTGTAATGACTGTGATCCATATAAAACAGAAGGTGAGTGAGAAGAACTATTTAATGTTAATTACACGTTAGTAACACTTTAGGCAACACTGAAATAATATATTTGGTGTATTATCACTAAAGCTGAATTACTTTTACGAGTAGACTGCTGCTGATAAACATGACAGACACTTTTGCATTAAAGGTCTGACAAACAACGAGAATGACAGAAGAAATTCTCTTACATTCATAGCCACTTGATCATTTTCACATATGGCGCAGAAGGTGGCAATCTGACTGATCAAGCCCATGCCAGTTCTCTACACAGCAATTCCTAGAATCATAGAATCCCTACATTGCAGAAGGAGGCCATTCAGCCCATCATGTCTGCGTTGATCACAATCCCACCCAGGCTCTATTCCCATAACACCATGCATTTATCCGAGATAATCTTCCTGACACTAAGGTGCAATTTAGCATGGCCAATCAATCTAATCTGCACATCTTTGGACCAATCCAACTACCCTGCTTGACCTCTGTATCCCTGAAGGTTTATTAATAATCTTACAAACAACCCATAGGCAACTTATCCAAGATGCTCATCAGGGCTGAAAGACTTAATGCTTACAGGCCAAGATTTCCAATGTTTTGGGCTCTATCTGCTGAAGTTGCAAAACTTTTTCCATAACATTCTCAATCTCTGGGTCATTCAGCTTAGCCCTAGCTTCAAACTCATAAAGAAGTAACAGGGTTTCTATAGGATCCTTTGAGTCATCACCTGCAAAGATACAGAAATAATCACACTGGTAGCATAATATAATGGATATATACAAGACTGCATTATTAAAATTCAACTCACAAAAGAAACTGAATTATTGTATTTAGAAATGTTAGGGTCTTTTAGGTGCAACAGTCTAGGCCTGTAACAATAGCTGCATGTGCTCTAAGATTTGTTCTGTTCAACATTTTCAGGCTGTCCTTGATCACTGACCTGCTGCTGTGGATTTGAGTGTCGCCCAAATTTCCCAACAAACTTGAATATGTTCTCGTGCTTGAGTTAAACTTTCAATCTACAAGGACAAAATAATTATTATGGAACACAAATGTAGAGACTCTGAATATCTTTAACCTTGTTTTTCAATTTTTTTTACTAACATTGTTTAGTTTCTCACACTCCACTCATATATTGCAGTTTGTTTGTTTCTGTTTACAATAGTGAAATCTTTGTCATGACCATAAGGATTTCCAGTCAACCAACGTATAACTGCACTATGCCAATCTATACAAGTTCATGAGTTCAATGTTATGTAGGAATGGTAGGATAGGTGAAATGCCACAACTGTAGCTGGAGTGGTGAGACATTGTACAGTATCAATAAGTTGTCTTTGTGGCTGAGAGAAAAGTCTGCAGGGTGGAAACTACATATGGCACCATGCCACAGGAAGCCAGTCAAATCAGGTGAACACAAGTGAGTACATAGTAGTGATAGCGGCAGCATAGTGAGTACAGGACCTCATACAATAATCTCACCTGAGCCATGTGCAAACTGGCACAAGGACAAATAGATGAGAAAGTTACATGCATGACTGAAAGAATTGTGTGGGGGGGGGGGGGCAGGAGTTTTTAGGGTCATGGGACATTTGACATTAGTTCAGGGTGGAAAAACAAGTGTTCTATTGGGACATACTCCACTTAAAATATGCTCAGGTAAGTGTTCTAGCAAATTGAATAATTAGGGAATAGATGTGGTTTTAAATTGATGAGGGAAAGTTTCCCTTCTAGTGCTAATCATGAGCTCTGAGCTAATCTTATCTGTGGCCCACACCTCCTGCTGTCTTGACCTTATTTCTACTTAAACTACTGACCATCCAACTTCCCTTCCTAGATCCCATGTTGACTGACATTGTAAAAAGTTCTTTTTCCTCAGATACTTTTGCTCTTGCTTTCAAATCTATCATAATCAGCAAGGTTCTCCAATATATTTTGGAATGTGCAGGCAATTCATTTATGTACACAGGCCCTTTAAAGATTTTGTATGGTTGTACATGTGCAGTTGTTTCAAGTGGCTGAATTGGGCAGACACTCAGGTACTGCAGACTTGTGTGACACCCTTATTGGGTCTGAGACAAAGGGTGGAATCTTCTGCTCCCAGACAAGGCAAGGAAGGAAGGAAGTAGGCTTGAAAATTTGGCGGGTTAGCATCAGTTACTCAGCATATTGAACGGTATTCATGGAGAGAAACAGTCCATTGGCTGGATTTTTATGTACATGGGAAGACTCAGTGGAGGAGGTAAAATGGCTGAGGAGATCCAATTCCAATTCCTGACCCCATTCGCAGGGTTTCTGATTTTCAGGAGTGTACTTTAAGGGTGAGGTCCCACTGCCTGCACTCCAAACCTGGCTGGCTCCATTGCAGGATTAGGCATGTCCAAGCCCTCCAGAAATTTCATGGAATCGGGCCAGCTACAGGACCAGTACCCAATGCTTTCCCACTTCCACCAGAAGAAAGCTCTGATCAGAAGACCCATGATCAGACTTTTCCAGCTGAGGACCAATTAAGAGTATCTGTTGCTATCTTTCCAGCTCCAGGCAGGCCTACTAACAACATGTAGCCTGCAAGACTAGTAAGGCAGGCTGCTTGTCAGCTGGGGGGCAGGGGATGGGTGTCCCTCAATCTGGACTGATCTGTGCATGGTCAAGGGCAGGCATGGACATGGGGCACATGTGTGGCCACTAACAGCCAGCCTCTGTCCTTGCTGCTGACACCTATAGCTCCGTTCTCCCTGCAGCCCCCATCTCCCTGCAAACCACACCCCACAAGACTCTCTTCCCCCATCCATCCCTCCTTAATCAACAGCACCCACAATTTTCTTGGGTTCCCCCTTGATTTATTCCAGCAGTAGCTACTGCTTTCTCTGTAGCACTGCTGAGTGAAAATATCTATGATTGGCAGGCAGTTCTTGGCCAGAGATTCATCATCTTCCAGGGTCTTCACTTGGGAGGAAGAAATGTCACCGTCCAGTTGATTACCGGATGGGAAGAAGGCACAAGGGACCTTCCTCAGTTAGCATCAGCATTTCTCCGTTTTTCTCGGACACTGCTGAGATACCTGCTGAGCACAGAAGATTCCACACAAAGGAAGTCCATCCCTTGAATTCCATCGCTATCAGTTTGCAGTGTCTAAAAGTTCATTACATCACTGTCCTCCAACACCTATTGTGCAGATGAGTGGGATTTCACTTGCCTGATCATATGTGATAACTTGGCCATGAAAAGCTAGTCAAATGCTTTGTGACATTCAATCTTCTTTACTAATTCTCTTCCGGAGTACAGTTCACCGGCAATTCTTGTACAACAGGAACCACTTCCTGTCAAACATCCACAGCAGCATTTCCTTCTACCGTGTTATCTGGAACTTTTGCTGCCTCCCAGTCATGGCATAGACAAACGTGATCCTGATGTCTGTAAATGACCCTTCCATTAGTCAGTTTCTCAAACAAAAATATTGGTCCACTTCAAGCTGAAAAACTCCAGAAAGCTGTCATTGGTTACTGCCAAAATTCCTTACATAGACACAATGATTTGGGTTGAAATGACTCTCCTTAACATGGTAGTCATGTCTCTCCTGATTTTCCCATCTCATTCCCACTCTCGCTTTAACATCTAGATGTAGCAGATCCACGTGAGACATTGACTTCCTGCCCAACAGTAATTCAGCTGGTGAGAGACCTATTGTTATTTGTGGCATCATATGATATGACATTGGATCAAGAACTGAGAGAGCTTGGTTCCCAAAGTATCACCTGTCATTCTGCTCAATCCTTCTTTCACCGTTTGAACAGCTCGTTCTGCTAAAGCCGCACGTTTGTGTTAAGACTGCCAATGATTGTTGTACAGCATTTAACCCTTGGTGCACAGCCTTCCAAAGTCAATGAGTGCCATGATGTGGCTGTATCATTGCCCGGCTAAGCAAGCACCTACATCCGCTTAGAAAAGTGGTCATGAAACACTGTCCAAGGATAGTGCTCCTAATCTTTGGCTCTGTGCTGAAGTACTTGTTGACAAGTGCTCAACATGGGCCAACTTGAGTGCAATCTCTTCGAGTGAAGTTTAGGACAATATTCAAGCCCAAGATGAGAGTGAAAGATGTAAGAGACTGGCCAAAGCTGTCACCATTCCATGTGGTGTGGGGTCTCGTCCAGCCAGCATGCAAACTAAGGTCTGGGCAATAATGTTGTGTACAGAACAACTCAAGGGGCTTTGAGAGACAGCTGCAGATGATGAATGGACAAAAAGTGGTCTTAGCAGCTAAATGCTAACCATAAAGTCTCTCTTTTTGACACTGCACTGTGGAGACCATCAAGAACAAGAACCCTGATGGCCTGGCTGTCATTCTTCACACTTATAGGCTAGAGAGAAGATGATGACATCAACGGCGGGACTTGGCTTGCCAAAAGGAGAAGCAGTAGCTTCAGAAACATGGGATGAGGGGGTCTGATCTGCGCTCAGTGGATGAACCCCAGAGAGCTGTTGCTCACACACAGCTCGCATAACCAGGGTCTACAGACAGTCCCTGACATACCTACAGATTTCCAAGAACCAGTGTCAAAGACTATGTACATTCAGAGTATTGGCTGGTCGTATCTGCTGCCTGCTGCAGAATTTGGCCCCTCAGGGAATTGAGGAATACCTAATGCCAGCGTCATTGAAAGTGACTGTGGTGCTCAATTTTTACACCAGTGTATCTTTCCAGGGTTTCATGGCAACCACTCACCACAAACAAGTGCATCCAATCTTTGCACACAATTTTGTGCATTTCAACCGGGATCAGGCAAAATCAGGAAGCAAGGGCAATGGAATTTGCACAGATCTTGGGTTTTCGACAGGTGTTGTGTACTCTCAGCCCTGTGACATCCAGCTGCGAACTATCTGAACTGCAAAGGCTTCCAATCAGCTGGTCTGCAACCACACCAAATGCACTCTGCAGATGTGCACTCAATTCCCAGGGAACGTGCATGATTCCTACATTTTCCACCACTCTCAGATTGTGACATCTTTCTAAGTTAACAGCAGCTGCAGGGTTGGCTCCTTGACAACAAAGGCTACTGATGATGCTGGTGCAGAGGTCACAGAACACAGCAGAGATAAAGTACAATGAGGCTCATGCTGCACCTCATACTCTGGTTGAACAGTGCATTGGGATTTTGAAGATGAAGTTCTAGTGCCAGGACTGGTCTGGTGGAGCCCTGCAATACAATCCAGAGTGTGTAATGTACTGTCAGTCATTGCTCGCTGCGACCTATACAATTTGGCGCTGAAATGGGGGAAAAAACTGCCCAAGGGGGTGAAGCAGCAGCATGTTTCTCACAATAAGGAGTACACGAAAGGGGATAAACCTTGAGGGCAAGGATGTTGGCCAATGAGGTAATGGTGGTGTCCAGACGAAACAGACTAGATCAGGGTATGCTCGTTGATTCAAGGAAGGTGACAAGGACACCTAGTGAGAACTTCCCATTATCTTCACATCAATTATGAGAGAACTGTACTTGCGCCTGACTGATGGAAGCACATAGACTATCTGTGATAAAGCTTCCTGTCATGGAGATGCAGCGGATGCCTGTTGTCCCTACATTCCAGTAGGATGATGATGACCCGCAGTGGGGACAGTCCACAGATTCTCACAGAGCATATGCCAATTCCTGACTTCTGCTTAGCTAATGGCAGCTCACTTGCTGTCAATGGACAGGATCACATCATGGTCATGCAGCAGGGAAACATTAACCTCTCCTGATTCTATGGCTTCTTTAATGAGCTGAATCCTTGAGGAACGCAGTCACTGGAGGCAGAAGCTAATGTGATGGGGAGACCGTCACATGTCAAAGAGAGCAGAGAGCACACATGGAGAATGACTGGAATCTGTGATGCCAGCCCTGTACAATATGGCAGAGATCCCAAGTCCCACTGAGATACAGGAATGACTGAAGTGTTCAGTCACTGTGAAGAAATGCCATCAACATACTGGGAAGTTTACAAAACACATGGAGAAAGCTCTAAACTGAACACCCTGCCGTTATCTTGTGCAGGAAATAGATTTTCACTTCAGATTGCCAGGAATGCAAGGATAGGGTGAAATTATGTTTTACGGAATTGAATGTCATGTCCAAGTGATTAACACCCGAGCCCATGATGTGCAACTATGACTTCTTTAACCTTCAATACCTTTGGATGCCCCTGCCTCAGCCTGCTGTGGATCGGATATTGTGGTGTGCTCAGCAGCTTGTGACCTTGAAGCTGCTCTGAAACTGGTTCCCTCCATGGTGCGCATGTCTCTGTGATAGTGGAGGGTGTGGGTAAAAAATTTTACTGTCAAGCACCTGGCTTACTAAACACCTTGGTTACACTCCAAATGTGCCTGCAAAAAGGAGATGTGATCAGTGCATGGTAGGAGCTGAGAAACTGGAGATGTTATTCACAGCATGAGTCTGATGGATACTGCAGTGCTGGATCCACTTGGTTGAGTGCCACTGACCTCATAATCAGTACAGGAATGGTCCACATGCCCTCTGACCAGCTCTCTCCTCAAGGGGAAGTGCCGGAAGATTGGAAAGCGGCTAATGTTACGCCGTTGTTTAAGAAGGGTGCCAGGCAAAAGGCAGGGAATTATAGGCCGGTTAGTTTAACGTCTGTTGTAGGTAAAATGTTAGAATCCGTCATCAAGGAGGAAATAGCAAGGCATCTTGAGGGGAATTGCTTGATAGAGCAGACGCAGCACGGTTTCGTTAAGGGGAAGTCGTGTCTGACAAATTTACTGGAGTTCTATGAGGATGTGTCTAGGGCGGTGGATAGAAGAGAGCCGGTGGATGTGGTCTTTCTTGATTTTCAGACGGCGTTTGACAAGGTACCTCACAAGAGGTTATTGCAGAAGGTAAGGGGGCATGGAGTTGGGGGTAGGGTGTTAGCGTGGACAGAGGATTGGTTGTCAAGTAGGAGGCAGAGAGTGGGGGTTAATGGGTGCTATTCGGATTGGCGGTTGGTGACTAGTGGAGCGCCCCGGGGTCGGTGCTGGGGCCTCAGCTATTTACCATTTATATAGATGATCTGGAGGAGGGAACCAAGTGTATGGTGTCGAAATTTGCTGATGACACCAAGATTGGTGGAACGGCAAATTGCGCGGAGGGTGTGAAGAGTCTGCAGAAGGATCTAGATAGGCTGGGCGAATGGGCCAGGAAATGGCAAATGGAATTTAATGTTGGCAAATGTGAGGTGGTCCACTTTGGTAGGAATAATGGTAGGAAGGACTATTTCTTACATGGCGAAAAACTGCAGCAGGCGATGGTGCAGAGGGACCTCGGGGTCCTTGTGCATGAGTCGCAAAAACCCAGCTTGCAGGTGCAGCAGGTGGTCAGGAAGGCAAATGGGATGCTGGCCTTCATAGCGAGGGGGATTGAATATAAAAGTAGGGAGGTCTTGCTGCAGCTGTATAGGGCATTGGTGACGCCGCAGCTGGAGTACTGTGTGCAGTTTTGGTCGCCGTACTTACGCAAGGATATGTTGGCCTTGGAGGGAGTGCAGAGGAGGTTTACTAGGCTGATAGCGGAGTTGAGGGGGTTGAGCTATGAGGAGAGGCTGAATAAACTAGGCTTGTACTCGTTAGAGTTTAGAAGAATGAGGGGAGATCTCATTGAGACGTATAAGATGGTGAATGGGATGGATAGGAGAGAGGTGGAGAGACTCTTCCTGCTCAGAAAGGACAGTAGGACTAGGGGGCACAGCCTCAAGATAAAGGGGGTGCGGTTTAGAACGGAGTCGAGGAGAAACTTCTTCACTCAAAGGGTGGTGAATCTCTGGAATTCTCTGCCTGTTGAGGTGGTGGAGGCTGCCTCGCTAAATATTTTTAAGACGCGGGTTGATGGGTTTTTGATAAGCGAGGGGATTAAGGGTTATGGGGAGAAGGCAGGAATGTGGAACTGAGCCACGACAGATCAGCCATGATCTTATTGAATGGTGGGGCAGGCTCAAAGGGCTGGATGGCCTACTCCTGCTCCTATTTGTTATGTTCTTTATCTGTGCGTTCCTTAAATTCAGCCATTCTTCCACTAATCTAGGATTTATCTCTCTTGTAATATGCCAGCTTGTCCTGAATGAAGACAGATCGAGAGTGCAAAAGCAGGCCAACTGCCACGCCAGATGAGAAGGACACCTGACATGCGTGTGTGGTGAATGTGGACATGGACAGGCCGAGGACATAACCCACAGGGGAGATGAAAGTGTATGGTAGTGATGTCCCTTGAGCTAGGGGTGGCACAGTAGTTAGCACTGCTGCCTCACAGCACCAAGACCCCAGTTCAGTTCCAGCCTCTGTGTCTGTGTGCAGTTTGCACATTCTCCCATGTCTACATGGGTTTTTTCTGGGTGCTCTAGTTTCCTCTCATAGTCCAGATTAGTGCCGGTTAGGTTAACTGGACAAGCTAAATTGCCCTTTAGCGTGAGAAGATTAGCAGGGTAAATACGTGGAGTTAAGGGAATAGGACCTGGGTGGGATCGTTGTTGATGCAGGTTCAATGGCCTCATTTTATACGTTAAGGATTCTATGAACTCTCACTGAGAAATCCCTGTGTATGTCTGATCAGTCTGAGAGTGAGAGTTGAGAATGACGAGAAGAGCATTAGCTGGTAGTCTAGTAGTTAGGATTCGGCGTTTTGACCGCCACAGCCTGGGTTCGATTCCCATTCAGGGAAGTACATTTAGGGCAGCACAGTGGCACAGTAGCATTGCTGCCTCACAGCGCCACAATTCTCCAGACTCTGGAGGAATACCAGTGGATTGGAAAACTGCAAATAGAATACCTCTGTTCATGAATGGAGCAACATAGCCATAGCCCTGTTAGCCTAACAACAGTCATACAGCAAATGCGAGATTCCATTAATAAGGAAGTAGGCCAGGGCAGTTAGAAAATCATAATACAATCAAATCAGAAAACACTTACATGGTTTTGTGAAAAAGGAATAGCGTTCAACAAATTTATCAGCATTAAGTAACAAGCAGGGTATGGGCAGTCAGGTTGGAGTACAGTTTTTAGAAAAGCTTTTCAAAGAGCACAAAGTAAGGCGGGGTGCACTATCTTCGACAGAGTGAGCCGTTGAATATTGGGGATGGCCCTCTTTCTTCCTGCCCATCTGCTCTATTAAGCACACCCCGATCTCTTCAAAACCTTTCCACTCCTTAAAGTGTTTTGTCCTCCCTGTCCAGATCCTGATCCTTGCTCTAGGAATCATTGCTCCTCTTCCTTGTTCCTGGTGCAAAATTGTCAGAAGTCCATTAATATGCTCTTGGTGCTGCCAAGATTGATAAAGAGTTGCAGGCCAATCCCTATCAGGTGGCTTCCTCCCCAGTGCACCAAATTATTAGACTACATGCTGACTTCGCTTCAATGGGGATGGTGAGTCATCCATGCCCCCTATAATATTCAACCCTGTTTCTCTCTCCATTTCAGCATTTTTAGTTCAGGTTTCTAGCATGTGCAAAATTCTACACCTCTACACAGTAGTTAATTTACCAATTACCCATCATTCTGCAAATTTATTGCCTTCCTGTTTTGTTGCAATCTTCCTCTGTAATAACTACAAATCCCAATTTGGTGTCATTCACAAATTTTGAAACCAAAATCAATTTGGTGAAGAACTAGTTTATATTTTGAGTGAGTCGTGGTTGATTAGTAACTACAAAGGACAAAGAAAATTACAGCACATGAATAAGCTCTTCGGCCTTCCAAGCCTGCACTGACCATGCTGCCCAAGTGAACTAAAACCTCCTACCCTTCCCGGGACCGTATCCCTCTATTCCCATCCTATTCATGTATTTGTCAAGACACGCCTTACAATACACAATAAGTCTCAGAAAAGTTATGAGAATTTTTTCTGACATCAATTGATGTACCTCAAGTGTCTGCTAGATAAAATAAATAGTAAACCATATGCAAAAATTCTATGTCAATATAACAACACTCCCAAATGTGAGCCCGTCACACCTGCTCTGAAGTATTTGTTGCTTTCCGACCAATTTCCAGACTAGCTGCTGCAGCCATTAATAAACAAGTCTTTTGACCAATCAGGATAGCTTTCTCAGTTGATACCATCTGTGAAAGCTAAAAAGAAATATGATATGCAGGTGCTCAGCAAAGATAATTGAAAACAAACAATATGGAGGTTAAATTCAATTTTGGTAGTGGGGAGGGGTCTGTGGTGCAAAATGCAAGGCAGTAAATCACCTGCTCATTGTACAATCCTTCTAACTTTTCTTTCCAATGATATTAAAGCTGAGTTTCACTCCTATATATTTAAATAATCAATTATGACAGTTTTCAATAGTGAGAACACTTCAAAATAATTAACTGTCCACTCTGAATTTTCTTTCTTTCTCATTTACACTCAGCTGGTCCATTGTTCACATCCTCTTACTTTCAAGAGCTGTAATAGAAAACTGTATTCCGGCACTGAAAATATTGAGAATTTATAGCAGGTCTACCAGTGTCTGAAGACAGAAAAGCTAAGGTAACTTTCCACAGATGAAAGAGTCAATTTTTCCAAAGATAAGTTCCTGGAGACAAAGAAGGTGATTTTCCCAAAAAGAAACCAAGTGCCCAATGGGCAGGATTTTCCTGCCTCTTTTTTGAATGTAATTAATGAGGTGAATTTTTGACACTCTATGCATCAGACAGTCCACTGGGGGTTTCATGCTGCTTGGGGGGGATGCCTAAGAGGCCAGCATCAGTGTGCTGAGTGGGCTACTGTAAGAGTGCCGGTCTGTCATAGCAAAATTGCTAGCATGTGCATTGGCCCTCACCACCACACTCACCCCACCCCAAACTGCTAGCCTCCCAATGTTTTCCCAACCACCTCCTCCCCACAGTCAGGGATTACTCCCCCCCGCCCTCACCCAAGATCCCTAAGGCAGGGAGTGCAGCACTTCCCCCCCTGGCCCCTTAACACTGCCCAAGGAGCAGCACTTCCCACCCCACCTCCTGGGAGGGTGGGGGGCTCAATAGCCTCTGCCTCACCATCGAGGTCATGATGCCTTGTCCCTGTTTATGGGGACCAGTTTTAAATCCCACTGGTGGGAACCTCTCCCGGACAGGGCAACAATAGTGAGCTCGGACGATACTGTCCCAGGCTTGCTAATGACACTGAAATTGCAATTTAAATATGGGAATCAGCCTTGTGCTGTTTACTGCAGCGAAGCTAATCACGCCATAAAAAATCGCCAGGCAAAGCACCCCTACTGACATTTCCCGGCCTGCTTCTCTAATTGAGCAGTGAAGATAAGCAAACCTCTTCACTGCACTGGACAAGATAAAATCTTCTTCACACTCTCTCAACTATTCCCTTTATTTCAAAAATGAGCACTTAAGTGTTTCTAACCTAACTCTAGACTCCAGATCAAAGGGCATCTGTATCATCTTTCTCCATATTTACAATGTCAGTCAGTAACTATATGGATTAGTTGGTTAAGAAGCTTAGGCTGCTGTTGACAAGTGGATTTACAAATTTATTAAGATTAATACATTATGTCTTTGGATACAAAGGGCAAAATTCTCCAGCATTGTCAGCAGGAATTCTGATGGGCATCAAGGCAAGCGGGGTTCAGCCAGCTCACCAACTCTCATCAGGTACCTGCCCAGAGTGGACAACAATCAGATAATTATTCAAAACCTTAATTTCAATAACATTAACAGGCTGGACAGCACATTCAATGGCCTCCTGCCATACACCCACGAGATGTAGCTATCATGCACACACCGCAGGTGCCATGTACACACGTGCTGCTGATAACCCTGTGCACATGGAGCATCCTGGCAATGGCAGCAAAACATGCAGACTGGGCTTCCTGATGGGCCCAGCCCGAAGTTGATCTAGTTGCCTACCCAGGCGTTCAGGGCTTCTGTTACCGTACGGATGCACTTGTGTGCCACAGAGGTCTCCAACTGGAGGCCTGGAAGGACCCAATGATGTAAACATTTAGGACTGCTGTGACTTTCACCGCCAAGATGAGTGGGTGTCCTCCTACTCTATGTGGTGCCAGATTTACGAAGAACTGCCACAGGTATCACACTGTCTCCTTCCTGAAACACAGACTGTGGTTGCACACAGCATCCTGCAGCCCACAAATGGACGAGGATCCTGTACACTGGGCCCCCTCAGGCCAATGGGCAGCTGCAACCTGACCTGACTGGCAGGCCCCTGTCCCCCTGCTGCAGCCTCTGCCTGACCTTGCAGCAGTGGTTGTCTCCCTCCTCATCAGGAACAAGAATTACTGTCAGGCCTATTGGCACCCACCTGAACGACTTGTGCACTGGCTACCAGGAATGGTTGGAGGTCAGACAGATGGTGGTGAACCATCCTCAAGGTTTTTATCTGACGGGTGACTATTGTAGAGAGCACTGCAGAGTTCATGCATAGGAGAAACCATGTGAACACTTCCCAAGCTCCGTTGTTTGGGGCAACAGCTGATTCTTGTAACTGTTAGTGAAGCCTGGGATAGAATGTTGGCAGAAGCCACAGGGCCTGTCCAGCAGGCAGATGGCAGGGTAACCACAGCAACACTGGTGGGGTTGGGACCCAATCTCATTGGAGTGAAGCAGTTCACGCCAGTAAAAAGGGGCTGGGAAGGTAGCAAATTGTTTGGTGCTGGGCACGAATCACATTATTAACATTGCATTTTATTTTCCCAACTCGCCACAATGATTAATGGGCGCGGTGTGCTGGTAGGATTACTCCCACAGCATGAGGAGGTTTCCAATTTATTGACTGACTTGTCGAATCAGAAGTTAAGCATCGTGCGGGAGGAGAACAGCTTGCTAACTGCCTTGCACAAAACCTCTGGCACTTGGCTTCTTTTAGCCTATCATCTCACTCTTCTTTTAAAATGGCTCTGCATGGGCACTTGAAGCACCACAGTCACCCATTTGACTGATATCACAATTGCAAACTTTTAAAAGCTTAATTCACTATTCCTCCCAGATTAATTGAAATTCTGTTTGAATAGAACAGCGATAAAATATTAAAAATACTGTTTGACACACCTGGTATGAAAGGATGAAAAACTCCCTCATTCTGTTTGGGCAGTCCTCACATTGCAGAGCTAAATTCCAGGCTTACAAATATAAAACACACAGATATCATTGGTAATACATTTTTTCCTAATCTATTTAGTTCCATTCACTTTGTAGCTGATGTTACTGTAATAAAAATAATTGCAACTCATCATTTCATGGATTAGTGATATTTATTGGTATTCTAATCATACCAAATTCATTCAGTCCACATTCTCACCTTTGCAGCAGGTCCAAAACAATTCACTCATTAATGACAGTGCTAATGACTTTAAGGGTACAAAGTTGAATTGTGCAGCAGCTGAGGTGTTTTCAAGGCTAAACTTGTTATTTTTGATAAGCCTATTTTCAGCATTCAGATGTTGCCGCCAATATGATTCAATACTGACCAAAATTTAAAATATCAAAGCAATAATCATCTTTTGCGGCACTGGGATCAGTTTTGAACTGGCTCATGGAACAATCATTCACCAAATCTTATACTTTTCTTAATCTCTATGGTTGATGGTGGCCACAAGGCCAGATAACGGTGGCTTTAATTTTGTAGACATCAATCCATAGAATGCCTACGATGCAGGAGGCCATTCGGCACATTCAGTCTGCCCTGACTCTCCAAAAGACCATCTTACCCAAGCCCAGTACCTCAGCCTATCCCCTCAACCCCACACATTTACCATGCTAATCCACCTAACCTACACATCTTTGGACACTAAGGGGCAATTTAGCAGGCCAATTAGCCTAACATACACATCTTTGGATTGTAGGAGGAAACCGGAGCATCCAAAAGAAACCCATGCATATATGATGAGAACGCAAACTCCAGACAGTCATCCAAGGCTAGAATCAAATCCGGGTCCCTTGTCCTGTGAGGCAACAGTGCTAACCACTGTGCTATCCTGCCACCCATGGGCAGGTCATTACACATGGTTTCATTCATCTGTTTTTTAATGTTACTTAAGTAAACTGCTTACTTTACGATCATGCTTTAACATTTAACACTGGATTAGCATTCTGGAATCCAACTACACTGCCAAGTAGGCTTGCAAGCTAGTTGTTTGAAAGCCATTTGGCAAGAAATTGTCAGAGGAGACCACTGAAGTAAGAACTTTTCTTGAAAAAATATATTAAATATTAAACATATCTAAAGGAAATCAAAGGACACATTCAAATATGTTTCAAGGTGAATACTTTTTTTAAGATAATAAATAATTGAAAACATTCTTTGTGCATTAAGACAAATGCCTTCAGCTCATTCATAATTAATACAATGTACCTGAATTTTGTACCACTTTACGTGACTAAACACTGATAGTTTACAAGGTAACCTTTTTCTACCATGGCTCCACTGCTTAAGTGGAGGCTGTCAACAATTGGGACTAGAGTTAATTTAGAGCACTTGAGGGGCCATTTTAATACTGATCACAATGGTAAAATAATTTTGGTGGTTGAGATTTTGGAAGAGGTACTACAGACCCACCATCACTTTTAGGCAAGTTCAGAGTAGTGGGAGGCTGCCAAAACAGATCCAGGCCCAATATATGGTGGGTTAGGATAGAAAGTTCTCCTTTTTTGACAACAGAAATTCCACCAACTGTTGCATATGCAGTCCCAGATCAATAAATACATCTTGAATGTTATGTTATGGGATCTCTTGCTCATTTTTCCACAGAAGCGTTTTTGGAAGAAACACTACATTTAAATGTGTGTATTTAAAATACTGTATTCAGCCAAGTTTTTTAAAAAAAAGTCGAGTTGATCACGTCAAAATTGAGAAAGACAGCAAATTACTATTGCACCAAGGAATGAGTTCCAGAGGATGTAATATCATAGAAACATCGAGTGCAGAAGAGGCCCTTCAGCCCAAGTCCATACCGACACATTAGAAACACCTGAACTCCCACCTATTCCCATCTGCCAGCACTAGGCCCATAACCTCAAATGTTATGATGTGTCAAACGCTCATCCAGATACCTTTTAAAATGTAAGGCAACCCACCTCAACCCCATCTCAGGCAACGTGTTCCAGACTGTCACCATTCTCTGGGTAAAAAAGTTTCTCCTCAAATTCCCCACTAAACTTCCAGCCCCTCACCTTGAACCTATATCCCTTCACAACTGACCCTTCAACTAAGGGGAACAGCTATTCCTTATCCACTCTGTCCATGTCTCTCATAATCTTGTGCATCTTGATCAGGTTGCCCCTCAGTCTTCTCTGCTCCAATGAAAACAACCCAAGCCGACACAACTTCTCTTCATAACTTAAATGTTCCATCCCAGGCAGCATCCTGGTGAATCTTCTTTGCATCCCCTCCAGCGCAATCATATCTTTCTGATAATCAGGCAACCAGAGCTGCAAACAGTACTCCAGCTTGACCTCACCAAAGTTCTACACAACTCCAACATGATTTCCCTGCTTCTGTAATCTATGCCTTGATTGATAAAAGGCAAGTGTCTCATAACCAAAAGAGAAAATGCTCGAAAATCTCAGCAGGTCTGGTAGTATCTGTAAGGACAGAAAAGAACTGACGTTTCGAGTCCAGACAGCCTTTGACAAAGATAAAGTTATAGAAGATGGGAGATAATTACACTGCTGGGTGAGGGTGTGAAAAATGAGCTATAGTCACAGGAACAAGGGAAACCAGCTAATAGCTGTCCACTGAGAGAATAAAGGGTATGAATGGCCAAACTACAGAGAAGCATGGAGTGGGATCAGAACAAATGCAATGGAGATGAAGGAGCTGAGAGAAAGGAATGGAGTCCTCACAAGATGTAGGATATGAAGAGCTGTAGTCCAGATAGCTGAGGGAGTCAGTGGGCTTGTAGTGCATATTGATAGATAGTGTATTGCCAGAAATGGAGTCAGAAAGGTCATGGAAGGGAAGTGTCTGAAATGGACCAAGTGAAGGCAACGAAGGGGTGGAAACTGGAAGCGAAGTTGATGAATTTTTCGGAGTCTGGACGAAAGCATGAAGTGGCACCAAAATAGTCATCAATGTACTGGGAAAGCATTTGTGGGAGGGGACCTGGGTAGGCTTGGAACAAGTCAAGTGTAGCTAGGACCCATGTGGGTACCCACTGCTACTCCTTTGACTTGGGGAAAGTGGGATGAGTTAAAGGAGAAGTTGTTGAGAGATAGAATGAGTTCATAAGAACATAAGAAATAGGAGCAGGAGTAGGCCATCTAGCCCTTCGAGCCTGCCCCGCCATTCAATAAGATCATGGCTGATCTGTCGTGGCTCAGTTCCACATTCCCGCCCTCTCCCCATAACCCTTAATCCCCTCGCTTATCAAAAACCCATCAACCCACGTCTTAAAAATATTTAGCGAGGCGGCCTCCACCACTTCAACGGGCAGAGAATTCCAGAGATTCACCACCCTTTGAGTGAAGAAGTTCCTCCTCAACTCTGTTCTAAACCGCACCCCCCTTTATCTTGAGGCTGTGCCTTCTAGTCCTACTGTCCTTTCTGAGCGGGAAGAGTCTCTCCACCTCTATCCTATCCATCCCATTCATCATCTTATACGTCTCAATGAGATCTCCCCTCATTCTTCTAAACTCTAACGAGTACAAGCCTAGTTTATTCAGCCTCTCCTCACAGCTCAACCCCCTCAACTCCGCTATCAGCCTAGTAAACCTCCTCTGCACTCCCTCCAAGGCCAAAATATCCTTGCGTAAGTACGGCGACCAAAACTGCACACAGTACTCCAGCTGCGGCCTCACCAATGCCCTATACAGCTGCAGCAAGACCTCCCTACTTTTATATTCAATCCCCCTCGCTATGAAGGCCAGCATCCCATTTGCCTTCCTGACCACCTGCTGCACCTGCAGGCTGGGTTTTTGCGGCTCATGCACAAGGACCCCGAGGTCCCGCTGCATCGTCGCCTGCTGCAGTTTTTCACCATGTAAGAAATAGTCCTTCCTACCATTATTCCTACCAAAGTGGACCACCTCGCACTTGCCAACATTAAATTCCATTTGCCATTTCCTGGCCCATTCGCCCAGCCTATCTAGATCCTTCTGCAGACTCTTCACACCCTCCGCGCAATTTGCCGTTCCACCAATCTTGGTGTCATCAGCAAATTTCGACACTCTACACTCGGTTCCCTCCTCCAGATCATCTATATAAATGGTAAATAGCTGAGGTCCCAGCACCGACCCCTGGGGCGCTCCACTAGTCACCAACCGCCAATCCGAATAGCACCCATTAACCCCCACTCTCTGCCTCCTGTTTGACAACCAATCCTCTATCCACGCTAACACCCTACCCCCAACTCCGTGCCCCCTTACCTTCTGCAATAACCTCTTGTAAGGTACCTTGTCAAACGCCTTCTGAAAATCAAGAAAGACCACATCCACCGGCTCTCCTCTATCCACGGCCCTAGACACATCCTCATAGAACTCCAATAAATTTGTCAGACACGACTTCCCCTTAACGAAACCGTGCTGCGTCTGCTCTATCAAGCAATTCCCCTCAAGATGCCTCACTATTTCCTCCTTGATGGATTCTAACATTTTACCTACAACAGCCAAGTGGAGGAGACTGGTGGTGGGTGGGAATTGTTCAGGTCTCTCTTCAAGAAAGAAGCAAAGAGTTCTCAGGCCATCCCATTTGTCTTTCTCACCATCCTACTAATATGTGCTTCCGCTTTCAGAGATCTGTGGACAAACATAGCAAGGTCCCTTTGTTTCAAAGAACTTCTTAGTGTCCTACCACTCATTGAGTACTTTCTTGTCAAATTACTCCTCACAAAGTATATCACCTCACACTTTTCAGGGTTAATTCCATTTGCCACTTATCTGCCCATTTGACCATTCCATCTATATCTTCTTGTAGGCAATCACCCTTCCAATCTTTGTGTCATCCACAAACTTAAGATAAAGTAATTCTACTTTTGAGTCCTTGTGAGCATGTTAATCCTCTCCATTGGATTTTCCTGGCTAGGCTGGCACCGAGAGTCATAGAGTTATAGAGGTTTACAGTATGGAAATAGGCCCTTCAGCCCAACTTGTCCATGCCGCTTTTTAACCTCTAAGCTAATCACAATTGCCCGCATTTGGCGGGCAAAGCCATCTTACCCATGTAACTGTCTAAATGCTTTTTAAAAGACAAAATTATACCCGCCTCTACTACTACCTTTGGCAGCTTGTTCCAGACACTCACCACCCTCTGTCAGAAAAAATTGCCCCTTTGGACATTTTTGTATCTTTCCCCTCTCACCTTAAACCTATGCCCTCTAGTTTTAGATTCCCCTACCTTTGGGAAACAATATTGATTATCTGGCTGAGCTGTGCCCCTCATTATTTTATAGACCTCTATAAGATCACCCCTCAGTCTCCTACACTCCAGAGAAAAAAGTCCCAATCTATCCAGCCTCTTCTTATAATTCAAACCATTAAGTCCTGGTAGCATCCTAGTCAAAATCACGATTGCCAGTTAAAATTTAATTATGGCCTGCACTATGCCAATAGCCCCAAATTTGAATATGCGTGAAATTTCTTGCCTGCTTGATTAAGGGGCCTATACACTGTCTGGAACATGTCTGAGGGGAGCAAACACAGGAAGTGGTGAATTTGGCCATCTGTTGTGTATACATCCAGTCTGGTTTTTCTTTTTGTTGATCAGCGGAAATTGAATTTCACCTCCTTTCTCGTTTAATACATCTAGCACAATAAATAAGCACTTGTACTACACACATGATGGAAAATGAATTATCAAAACTACAAAGAATGCAAATATTTAATTGCTCAAATAGCAACCAGTGAAAAAGTTCTAAAATTTTTCAGGTCTTATAAATATTAATGTTTGCCTAGTATTTGAAGGTACATGTTTATCATTTAGTATTCAATAATAATGTTCTTTTACCTATTTTTCGAAACCAATTTGCTTCATTACTTTTCAGTTCAATGCTCATCTTTCCTTCAGCCAGCTGAACTATTAGTTTCTTATGAGCTGGAAGAAAAAGCACAAGTATTTTAATCCAGCAAAGTCACTGTTAACAACTGTGGATTGGAAAAAGAGTATGATATTCTAATGTTTATAGCACATAAGCTTTTTACATCAGCATAAAATTTGTTTGCAACTATTTTTGATCGCACAAGTGAATTGTGTGATAATTCCATAATTTATCACAAATATGCTTTATTCATAAAATTGTAAAAGTATATTCCAAAACTTTTCAAACTAAATATTATAGAAATTGCAAAACAAAAATCAATTTTTCCCCACACACCAAACGGCACTCAGAATGCCTCTGTACAATTGTGATATATGCAATATTTATAATACACATTCCAGGTCAAGCAACCAGCTCAATGGCAATAGTCTGCACATAATATCCTATCGCCTTGCAAGAAAAGAAAATGGTGGGTCCTGTTGGATGGTTCTCTGAGGAGACAGTTAAGGTCATGTGGCAGAAGATTTCATTGCTAGACCTTTTAAATAAGCACCAAGACATAGCATTGCTGGTGGTAAGAAGGGTGTTCCCTGTCAAATTCTTCATTCTCACTCTTATCACTGTATTACTGCCACTGGCCTTGAAGCGAGTGTGGTGGGGAAGAAACTGTCCTCCACCTCCCCCAGGAAAAGGTCCAATGCTCTTCGTTGAGGTTCATCCCGAGCAGATCCATGACTCAGGACTCTAGGATCTATGGGCTGTTCCCAGGGATATAAATCGAGACAATCTTCAACTACCGCTGAAGAACTATCAACCAGTAAAAGGTGCTTCTCAATTTAAGCGAAAACTGCTGGTCTGCCTGCACAGTTTTTTCCAGGTGTTGTACACTAGCACATTCCAAGGTCCAGAATTACTTGCTGAGGGATATCCGATGGGCAGCTGCTACAAAGGTGCGATGGGGAAAGATTGGGGGAAAGGCAAATTGTGCGGAGGGTGTGGAGAGTCTGCAGAAGGATCTAGATAGGCTGGGCGAATGGGCCAGGAAATGGCAAATGGAATTTAATGTTGGCAAGTGTGAGGTGGTCCACTTTGGTAGGAAGAATGGTAGGAAGGACTATTACTTACGTGGCGAAAAACTGCAGCAGGCGACGGTGCAGAGGGACCTCGGGGTCCTTGTGCATGAGTCGCAAAAACCCAGCCTGCAGGTGCAGCAGGTGGTCAGGAAGGCGAATGGGATGCTGGCCTTCATAGCGAGGGGGATTGAATATAAAAGTAGGGAGGTCTTGCTGCAGCTGTATAGGGCATTGGTGAGGCCGCAGCTGGAGTACTGTGTGCAGTTTTGGGCGCCGCACCTGCGCAAGGATATTTTGGCCTTGGAGGGAGTGCAGAGGAGGTTTACTAGGCTGATACCGGAGTTGAGGGGGTTGAACTATGAGGAGAGGCTGAATAAACTAGGCTTGTACTCGTTAGAGTTTAGAAGAATGAGGGGAGATCTCATTGAGACGTATAAGATGATGAATGGGATGGATAGGATAGAGGTGGAAAGACTCTTCCCGCTCAAAAAAGACAGTAGGACTAGGGGGCACAGCCTCAAGATAAAGGGGGGGCGGTTCAGAACGGAGTTGAGGAGGAACTTCTTCACTCAAAGGGTGGTGAATCTCTGGAATTCTCTGCCCGTTGAAGTGGTGGAGGCTGCCTCGCTAAATATTTTTAAGAAGCGGGTTGATGGGTTTTTGATAAGAGAAGGGATTAAGGGTTATGGGGAGAGGGCGGGAAAGTGGAACTGAGCCACGACAGATCAGCCATGATCTTATTGAATGGCGGGGCAGGCTCGAAGGGCCAGATGGCCTACTTCTGCTCCTATTTCTTATGTTCTTATGTTCTTATGAAAGGCTTTTCAGCCATAGTACATCACTGGGCAAGAAACAGTGATTGTCACATAAAATACCTTAGAAATATTAAAAACTGCAAATTCTGAATTATCTACATCCAAAATCCCAACTGCAAATACACCAATAATTCATTACAGCAATAAGATCACATTAACTGTAAACTAGAAATAAAGGCTTACAAATGTAGAAATGGTCATCTATTTAATAAATAAGTTTTAAAAGATTGCTCAATTTCAATGTAATCCCACAAAGTGACCAGATTCTCAGTCTCACCAAGATCTAATATGACATGACATCGCAATTTGCACAATTATCTGCTTTAAGAATATGCCAGATTACACTGTGGATGGAAAGAAAAGGCTTGCTTGGTTTTTATGACTTGTAATATAAGACACCCTGAGCTGTATGTGCTTGCACAAAAACAGATCAAGCGACAAGAGATATTGTCACAAACAGATCAAGGAGTAAAAGAAATACAGCAAACATTTAAATTTTAGCTGACCAGAGGTATAGGACAGAAACAAAATATCTGCCTATTGTGAAGCAACCTAAAAAAATGTGAAGATTATTTATTTAGCTCTTTCCTATGGAACCCTAGATGGCTAGCTAAAAGGTTCAAATGGCAAAGACTCAAATCAGATCATCTGTTCATCCTTAGCAAGCTGTGCAAAAGAAACAAAGGAAAAATAAAAATCCAAAAAACATGAAGTACTTAGCTATGTAATAATATTACAAAGGTCCAGGTGTCTGTCATACAGAGAAACTCACTGATGTGTTAAACAGTTTCTGAACTCAACTACTGCAAAATTACAAATGTGGAATATTTAGCTTGCCTGATATGGAATGCACACTTTGCTTGAGGTGCATACTTCATTTGCCTACATTGGGTTAGTGTCTACACTTCAAAGTACCAAAATTCTCAGGGACCAAGTGAGCACAAAACCAATCAGTGTGCACCAGCCAAACAAAGGTATCTTTTATTGCTGACACTGTCATAAGGCAGCTGAACGAGAATCATTGGCAAGCAACTGGCAAACATTTTGACCTATTTATACCATCCTGAATCTATAGAGGAAGTCTGGGCAACATACGAGCTGCACCATCATTAATGGTGAGGTAGGACTGCAGTTGCAACACAGTGACTGATCTGAGCACACACAGGGCAATGAACCTTAGCTGAGCTCAAATTGCCTTCCAAGGCACATGCTGCACCTGCATGGAACCTTTTGTATTTCATATATCTTTAAATAAAATAAAGACCTTTAAATAAAAATAAAGACATTTTGAATAAAATGAGGTTTAAGAAATTAGTTAAATGGGATGAGTACAGCTGTATGGTTTTTGATTTGTTAATTAGCTGAGCAGCAAGGAAACAAAGATTTACTTAGTGAGGAGAAATATAGAATTGTGGTGGCACAGTCGCTAGCACTGCTGCCTGACAGCGTCAGGAACCTGGGTTTAATTCCCAGCTTGTGTTATTGTCTATGCGGAGTCTATATGTTCTCCCCGTGACTGTGGGTTTTCTCCGAGTGCCCTGGCTTCCTCCCACAGTCCAAAAGATATGCTGCTTAGGTGCACTGGCCATGCTAAATTCAGTGTACCAGTCCAGGAGTATGGCAACTATGGAACTTTCACAGTATCTTCATCGCAGGGCATTGAGCCGGGCTTCCCACTGGGTGCCATGGCCTCCATGAGTCTCCCTCCAGGCACCGAATTTCCGGAGTGGGGCTGTATAATTTTTGGTAATTCTAATTTTATTGTTACTTACATATGATTAGCAGGCCCAGGACTGAAATCTCCAGCCCAGCTAGCCCCCCCACCCACTCCAGCGGGGTTTACTTTAGCTCCCCACTTGCTGGGAGCTGGCGGTCCAACCCCACTGCAGTGGAGGAGGGCAATCAAGGTCCCTCAGGCAGTCAGGGGTCAGCCCACTGGGCATTGCCAGCCTGGCCCTTTGGCACTGCCCACCAGGGAGGGTGGGAGGTTGGAACTGCCAGAGGGTGGAGGAATTGGGACGTGCAGGTGAGCACGATCTCAATGCAGACAGAACAGCACATTTGCAGAGGCTCGCTCAGTACTATGCTGCTGGCCTCTCCAGTGGGAACAGGCCCCAACCACAGGTTTTTTGCGTGAATCACACTAGTGCATTCTGCTTTGCAGAGTGTGGAAGATTCATTTTGAAAATCCCTCTGAAAAAATCAGTGGGATTTATTCCATTTTTACGTGAATCTGGCACATCAAATTCTTTCTTAAGAATGAAGACCCCCACCCGTATAACAAATAGATTCTTCCAAAAATAAATATTGCTCAATTTCAAAATTTTACAACTCTCTAAAACAAATGAGCTAAAAGTTGTAGCTGAGGAATCTGCAAATTAAACACTGAAAAACCAAAGCAAAAATGCACAACTGTTAGCAAGGAAATTTAACTGTCCTTCAGAAATATAATGGCCGATTTTAACCACTAAGTGGTTCACTTTGCCTGTAAAATAGTAATGGAACTCAGCATATTGTGTTGTCTTCACCTGATAATTCTGCATTAATAATTTAAATACTTTAGTAAGGTATCTAAAATAGATGAGAAGTGGCAACACAGTTGCAATATCCACTGAATAATGAATCCACTTATTGCACCTACCAGTCTTTAAATATGATAAAAGAGAGTCCAGTCGCTCATGTCTGTCAAAAGTAAGACATTTATATTTAGGTATTGACACTACATAATTTTAGAAAGTATGGTTTATGCCTCAAGTATAAGCAACACTTTATGTAATTTTAGTTACACTGTCCTAATCAGGAATGTTCAATATTGTTCAGTAACAGGGCCACAACTATGTACAACTCATATGTGACTTTCATATTAAAAATGTACTTCTCAACCCTCTCCAGATTTGTTTTCAGCTTCCAGATTCTGGGAACCCATCTGAGAACTTATAAATGCCTAGACTTTACTTCCAATGTTTCCTAATTCTAAACGGCCATAATTTTTTCAGATTCTGAGACCTTTCTTGCCCAACCAATGGATCTCTCTCTTCCAAAGATCCCAGGTGCCTAAACTTGTCACTATATTCTATATTGTTCTTGGAACCCTGGGACCCTTCTCCTCGAAGCTGCTATATCTGGGACCCACCCTCAAAGTACAGCTATCCCCAAAGCAAACATCACATTCCCACAACCAATATTCTCTTTCACTGTCTTTCTTTGTTGGCATCATTATCCTTGATAATACAGCACAACAGTCCAGTTCTTATAACACCTGTCTTATCATGAATGATACAATGGGAGATCTGCCAATAAGTTTAAGAACTTTCTATTTACAATGAAATATTTCCAAGTGTAAGGGTATGAATACATATGTTTAAATTACAACAGTTTATGACATATTGTGGTAGCTATGCAGGTCAAATAAAAATTAATTTCACATTGCAAATGGTTTTTTTTAGTATGTAGAACTAATATGCTATTTTTAAAACTGATAACAGCAGCAGCGAATATTAAGAAAAGGTGGCCGATATCGTTTGAAAAAGGAAACACAACTCAAGCTATGACAAGAGTGGACCAGTACAATATATGTGTGTGTGTGTGTATATGTGTGTGTATGGTGGGGGAGGGGAAGCAGAAGATACATAGCCTGTACCTAAAAAATGTTAAGTTGTATTATTTCCTACAATTATTGAACTACTACAGAAAATTTGTTTTAGGTATGGCAACCATTTTAAAACAATTGCATGAACTCTTATGCCAGCAGTGTCAAGTGTCAGATCAAAGCAGTTCATGTTTTCATGCAAGCTAAAGAAGAGTTGCCCAAATCTGAAGTTCTTACGCATTTTAATCCTACCCTATCCCTACACCCTTAAGGAGTTCGAGCAGTGATATCCCACTTCATATTGTTGTGTGAAGGAAGATCCATTTATTTTGCATCTCAAGCACTGAGTTGAACGTAACTTGAGGGATTATGCTTGGAGTTTGGAGATTAACATTAGCGATTATGTTTGGAGTAAAAAACATCCATCAATCCTGTACGAATTTACACTTGATGTATCATCATCCTTTAAATGCCATTTTTGGATCACATACGTAAATCTGCTAGTGTCAGCATATAGAATTCAGAGATAGGCCTTGCTATTGTCCGCACATTCTATACCATCAAGAATCAACAATTAAGTCTACCTTATAATGTTGAAGGCCTACCAAGATTACCACTACCAAATAGTTTTGTCAAATACTCGAGCAACCTATTTTCTACTTTGAACAGAAAGACAGTACATCTGTCACTTTTGGGCAAGTGAGGAAGTGCACTCAATGATCCAATACTCTAAGAAGTGATAGAAATGTACCAAGGAAATACCTCAGAATTAACAGCTGACTTGAAACATTTTTGAGAACACTGGTGCCGTCAGTGCAGTCAAAATGTGTTCTTTGAGGGCTCAAAGTGTCTTGAAAGGCCTACTGAGAACCTAGGAGAAGTTTTTAATAGATTTGGAGTCCCTGAACAATTGGTAAGCAGAAACGGACCTTAATGTGTCACCCAAGAATTCAGAGTTTCTTGAAACAGAAGGGTATTCTATATATATTAGATCTGCATCAAATCATCTTGCTATGAACAGATTAGCAGAATATTTTGTCCAAACCATAAAACATACATTGACAACAACCAGGAACAAGGTTCACTGGTCAAATATCTTAACCAGATTCTACTAATGTATAGGGATACCACTCACTCTGTAACCAGAAGCTTTCCTGCATTATTAATGATGAAGAGACAACTATGGTTAGCATTCGACTTATTGAAACCTCCAAAAACAAAATAAACCATGCAAGAACAGATAGGATGACAAGGAATTACTCTGCAGGAGAAAAATAGATTCCTGGCACGGTCCTTGTACAGATTGGACCTATAATCAGACACTATATTATCTGCAGGAGGCATGAGGGCCAGCTGTTGGCAGGGAGAACAGGTTTGCTGGAAATGAACCCTGCTGAAAATCCGAGTTCAATTGTACGTCCTGACCTTAAACTTCCTGCAAACCTGACACTAACAGACAATGTTGAGGAAAGCAATACCTCACCTGTAGACAAAATAGAACCTATTGCTATAGTTACAACTGCAAAGCTGGGCTAACCTACCATTGTTTATATTCTTGCAAAGATGAGTTACAACCGAAGCAAAGAAGATACACCGTTTCAAGAGCAGCGATGCCCAGGCCTTCTGACTTAATGAATATTGTTTATTGATTATTGTTGATGTTACACTTGTTTGAATTTGTTGTTTTCAATTTAAAAGGGGAGGAAATGCTATGTTTTAATTTTGATATTTGGTAGCTACACTAAGCATTGTGTATTAATATATCCATGTATTCACCATATGACATCACAGGTCACTAATGTGGAAATACAGCAGAGTGGAGAAGCAGCCATTTGGTGAGTACCCTGTAAATAAAAATCCACCATTTTTAACCCTCCATGCTTCCTCATGTCAATTTTCCAACATACAACATTTCCCACCTCCTTACACAAATGGCTTTGTAAGTGATGGGCAAGGGTTTCTATCACAGCTTGGGGGGCGGTGGGGGGGGGCGGTGTGTGTGTGGTGGTGGTGGTGGAGGAACGAGTACATCCTGGCCTAAGACTTTTGCACAAAAAGCCAAGATTGTTGCTCCACAGAGTGCTGAGGGAGTGCTGCACTGTAAAAGTGACATCTTTTGAATGAGACATTACATTGGCAGCTCATGTTGGGAAAGGTATGATATTATTTTGAAGGAGAGCAAGGGAGTTATCCCAGGTATTCTGACAAACATCTCTCCTCAATCAACATCCCAAAAAATGTATCATCTGGTCATTATTGCACTGAGGCTGTGCGAGTTTGCTGTGCATATTTGCTGCATCATTTTTACACTCCAGCAGTGACTATATTTCAGACAGTATTTAACTGGCTGCAAGCACTTTGAGACCAACAGGCATGAAAAATGTATGTAAATGCGTGTTCTTTTTCAAGGCTTCAGGTGGAAATACCGCTACAGCAAAGCTTGCAAAGGAGCTGGGCAAATTGGACAGCTGGTTCCAGATCCCTGTGTTTCACTATGCATGTGTGGATCGTGGAAGTTTCTATCTCGTTTACTCCACTTCAATGGTGAGTTAATAGTTCCATCATTATTGCTACTGCAAATCAAATCCTGGAAGTAGCATTCCCACCTATCACAGTAATACTACAACTGCCTTTAATATAATAGCAAAAGAAGGTGCAACTGCAACAGATATAACCAGAATATAAGTGTAGTGTAGTTACCTTGTTTCTTTGTCATCTGTGTCTGTAATAGATGGTACAAGGCGAATTAAACATCTATTTAAGATAAAAGGAGATCAAATATAATACCTGGAATTACTTCAGAATTTCTGCAGATAAGGACTTGTTAAATAATTTAAATTCAAGTATGTAATGCATACAATTCTTAACATTTTCAAAAGCCTTCAAGTCCTTTCAGTGTCAAATATCCAAATTTTAAAGTCAGCACCACTTAAGAATTAAAGGTTAAAGTGGATTTCCTAATAATTTTTGGTCCAAATAAGAACAAAAATGCCTAGAGATTATTAAAATCAAAACAACTTTTTTAAGCCCAAGATAAAAAAAACAAAATTAAACTATAGTAATTCAATAACAAGTGTAGTCAAAGTAAAAAGAAGTTTTGCAGGAGTATTGTGTGCTGTTCTGGAATCTGCATTATAGGAGGGATGTGATAGCATTGGAAATGGCGTAGAGAGGAGATTTACAGAATGTTTCTTGGACTGGTGGTCTTTTATAATGAAGAGAGATTGAATAGAATGGGGTTGTTCACATTGGAGCAGAGGACATTGAGGGGAGACATGATTGAGATGTATAAAATTATGAGGGGCGTAGCTAAAGCAGACTGGAAGAAACATGTCCCCTCGATGGAGGGATCAATGACAAAGTGGCATTGATTTAAGTAAGGGGCAGGAGGTTTAGAGGGAATGCAAGGAAAAACCTTTTCACGCAGAGGGTGGTGGAAGTCTGGAACTCACTACCTGAAAGGGGGGGTGGAGGCAGAGACCGTCACAACATTTAGGAATTACTTAAATGTGTACTTGTGATGCCGAGGCATGTAAGGCCAAGTTCTGGAAAATGCGATTAGAATAGTTGGTGGTTTGTTTTTGACGAGCACAGACGCACTGGGTTGAAGGGTCTTTTTTTAATGCTCTCAAACTCTGTTTCTAATTGTCCATGACTTTGATAAGACCTCACCTGGGGTACTTTGCAAAGTTTTGGTCTCCATATCTGAGAAAGGATATACTCGACTTCGAGGCTTTCAACAAAGGTTCACTGGATTAGTCCTTGAGGTGAGAGGGTTGGGGAGGTGATGGCCTATGGTATTATTGCTGGACTATTAATGCAGAAACTCAGCTAATGTTCTGGAGACCTGGGTTTGAATCCCGCCATGGCAGCTGGTGGAATTTGAATTCAATAAAAAAAAATCTGGAATTAAGCATCTACTGACGGCCATGAAACCATTGTTGATTTTCAGAAAAACCTATCTGGCTCACTAATGTCCTTTAGGTAAGGAAATCTGCTATCCTTACCTGGTTTGGCCTACATGTGGCTCGAGCCACAGCAGTGTGGTTGATTCTCAACTGCTCTTCCAAGGGCAACTAGGGATGGGCAAATAAATGCTGACCATCCAGCGACACCCATGTCCCATGGATGAATAAAAAACAGTGAAGAGAAGATAAGTAAACTGGGGCCATATTCTCTGAACTTAGAAGAATGAGAGGTAGTCTCACTGAAACATACAAGATTCTGAAGTTCAACAGGGTTGACACTGGTAAGTTGTTTCTCCTGACTGGGAAATCTAGAGCATACTGTAAAGCTTCAAGATAGAAATCAATAATTTAGGATTGAAACAATAAGAAATTCTTCACTCAAGAGGGTTGAGATTCTTTGGAATTGCCTGTGTAGAGGACTATGATGGTCTGTTATTGAGTATATTCAAGGCTGAATTCCACAGATTTTTGATTTCTCTGGGAATTGAGGAATATGGTTACAGGGAAGGAAGGCTAGCTCAGGTAGAAGATCAGCCAAAATCATACTGAGCAGAGCAAACTCAAAGGCCCAAATACTCAACTATTGCTTTTTTTGTGTATTAATTCAACAAGATCATGACTAATCTCCTCTCTCAACTCCATCTTCCAGTATCTCTTAATTGCCTTTGCACCTAAAAATTCATCGACTTTTGTCTTGGATAAAGTCAATAATTGAGCATCAACAGCTCTTTCGAAAGATTTGCAATCCTTTGGGTGAAGAAACTTCTCTGCATATCAGTCCTAACTGACAAACACCTTTTTCTGAGACTGGAACTGTATGTTCTGCATCCCCCAGTTAGGGGAATATTTTCTCAGCATCTATTCTAGAATTATATACAACCGATCTTTCAAGTGGATAACCTCCCATTTTTTGCAACTCCAGGGAATATTAGACTATGTTACTCAATGTTTCCCCAAAAGACAATCTCCTCATCTCTGAGCCAGCCTATGAATTTTTGCTATGCTCCCTCTAGGCAAGCATTATCTTTTTTGGATAAGGAGATCAAAGCTAGTGAGGCCTCACTAACACCCTGTTATGATTGTGGCAAACCTTGTGTTTTCATACTTCAATCCCTTTGTAACAAAAACAACAATTTGTCCTGAATGCCTCTCGTACCTGCATGTACCTTTGTGAATTAGTACGAAGATATCCAAGTTCCTTCAGAATGCAAACGAGCATTCAAAACATTCCTTCTACCAAAGTGGATATTTCACATATTACTGCACTGCATACTATGTGCCATATCCTTGCCCACTCACCCAACCTGTCTACATCATTCTGCAATCTCTTCAATTTGTGTTCACAGCTTACTTTCTTAGTTAACCTTGTAATGTCTGCAAAGAGGACTACACTTAGTCCTCTCATCTAAGTCATTAACATAGTGTATAAATAGCTGAGGCCCAAGTAGAGGTCCTCCTGGTACAAAATATGTTCCATTTTTTCCTGCTTTGCTTTTTGTCCATTAAACAAACCTCAATCCATGCTAATGTTTTATCTTAATCCCAAAAGTCCTAGATTGTCTAATAATCTCATGTGTAGCATCGTATTGAATGTTTTGAAATTACAAATACACTATTTCCATTGGTTCACCTGTCTACATTTTACTCATGACATGCCCATGAAACTCCACCAGATCAATCTAACATGATTTTCCATTTATAAATAAGATGTCACATCAAAGTAAATAAGAGAACAGATCCAAACAAAAAGTTCATTTTTATCATGGATAGAGGATTGTTCAGCCAACAAGAAACAGAGAGCAGGCGTAAGTGCATTATTTTCACAGTGGGAATGAGTGGATGAAGGGATTGAATGCATGGTTGCTAAATTTGCAGGATAGCTGCGAGAGAAGAAGAGGGCATAAGGAGACTGCCGCAAGACATTGGTGGGTAAGTTGAGTGGGAAAAAAAATGGCATGTGGAATATGATGTGGAAAAACGGGGACAGGAAGAAAAGCAACATATTATTTAACTAGAGAGGATTTGCTGAACTTCGCAATACGGAGCAATCTGGGTGTCCTGGTTCATGAAACACAAGTAGTATGCAAGCACAAGTGATAAGGAAAGCAAATGTAATGTTATTGTTTATTGCAAGGGAAATTGAGTATAAAAGTAAGGAAGTTTTGCTATAGTTATGCAGAGTATTAGTGAAACCACATCTGAAGTACTATGTACAATGTTTGTACCCCTTATATAAGGGGTTAGAAGCTCAACGAAGGTTCACTGGGCTGATTCCTGGAATGAAGGGGTTATCATATGAGGAAAGTCTAGGCTGGTATTTATTGGCGTTCAGAGGAATGAGAGAAGTGGAATTAATGTTTCACGTCAATAATCTATCATCAGACCATAAGGTTACTGACCAGAAGTGTTAATTCAGTTTCCTTCACTCAAGATGTAGCATAGGAAAGAGGTAGAGAATCTGATGAAATGGTGTGATGATAATAACCTCCCATTCAATGTCAGTAAAATGAAGGAACTAGTCATCGACTTCAGGAAACACTGTGGAGGACATGCCCTCGTCTATATCAATGCTGATGAAGTGGAGATAGTTGACAGCTTCAAATTTCTAGGTTTCAGATCACCAATAATCTTTCTTGGTCCCTCCATGCCGACACTATAATTAAGAAAGCCCGCCAAGCCTCTACTTGAGGCAGAAGCCTGAGGAAATTTGGCATGTCACTACGGCACTCACCAATCTTTGCTGTTGCACCATAGAGAGTATCCTTTCTGGAAGTATCACAACTTGGTATCTGACCTGCTGCGTATTTCCAGCATTTTTTTTTTCAGATTTCCAACATTAGGAGTTTTTTGCTTTATTATTTTTGTACTGTTAGTCAAGTGATGAACGTCAACAAAGTTACTGGAATGACTGCCCTGCTCTCCAAATAGTACTGGAAGCTTGTACATCTTAACAGGTAACCAAGACATCAGCAAAACATGAAATCTATACATTGTACATCTTCTTTACGGGTTTGTAGATGATAGTGAGCTATTCTTCATTGTCAAAAGCCAAGAGAATGGTACTGGGCAGAAAAAAATGTACAAATTCAAAGTTGATCATTTTTGACTATTAAATACTTACACCCTGCAGCAGGTTAAAACTTAACCAGAGAACATCATCTGGTCAGCATGTCTGGGTATAAACCTGAGATCAGAACATAGGCAAGCCACTGGAGAGATCTTGTCTGATGTTAATTTGCATCTTAGGATATCCTTCAATCTGTCAGGTCTGTGCACAGTGACCAAAACTGAACCGTACGGTGAGGGGAGTTATATCAAAACTTGTGTAGAAGCAGTGAATTAGAATCAATAATGCTGTCATTTTGAAAAAATTATGAAAATTATAACTTGGTTTTAAATTTATCAATATGTGAGCAATAGGATATCCCATTTACTGTATTCTAGTTCTGTACCTGAGAGCTGTGAACAGCTGACTACAATCTTGGGAGAAGTCACATAAATACTCAAATGCCCTTCTGGCAGCATCTTCCTGATCATTCTAAAATATGCATACATAAGACTACAAGAATTAGATTATCAATAATATTTAAAAGCTGAATCACTAGATTACACATTTAGACAATTACAAAATAAAACATCATTTAATTACAAACACTTACTACAAATCGTTCTATAGTTTTTTTTTCCAATGGTCCATTTTAACAGTAACTTTAACAGATAGATAACATTTTGCTGAATATAATTAACACTTCAAAAAGAATAAACATTCAATCTTATTTTATTTGTTCAATATATATAAACAATAAGGATCGCACACGTCAATGTAAGGCTATCTTGGAACAGTGCAGCATCTTGTCCTTAACTATTAGATTAATACAGAGCTGCACGGTGAGAACACACATGCTTCCCCAGCCATGTGGATAGCGAGGACCCCTTCAGATCTTGGACCGTAAAGTGAATGGCAGAAAAAGAATGGCTTCTAACTTTACCTACCTAGTGATTCCAGTCTTGCTAGATAAAACAGGGGCATCCACTGCACACTGGAGTCTAAGACAGGGGACCCTGACTTACTCAAGACATCTGGATATGATCTACAGAGAACCATCAGAGATGCTGAGAGACAACATCGGACCAAGCTAGAGTCTCAGGCTAGCCAAACGAACACCCATCCATTGTGGCAAGGTCTACAAGACATAACAGGCTACAAGGTGAAGACAAGTAGAATTGCCAGCAACAATGCACCTCTCCTGAATGAGCTCAGAACATCCTACGCTCGTTTTGAGCAGGTCAGCGAGAGGTCGTCATCTGACTTGACAACCTCGGTCGAACCAGTATCCAAGGTCATTATTGCAGTCTTCTGGAAAGTTAACCCACAGAAAGTGAATGATCTGAATGGAGTCCCAGACGAGTATTCAAATCTTGCGTGGGGGTATTCGGACATCTCTGGTCTCCCCTTACTCTGATCTGAGGTTCCTACCTGCTTTAAGAAGATGACCATCATCTATGTGTCAAAAAACAGCCAGGCAGCATGCCTTAATGATTACTTCCTAGTGCCTCTGACATCCAACATTATGAAGTGCTGCAAAAGACTAGTTACTGCAGACACAAACTCTGGTCTACCAGATTGCCTGGATTCACCACATTTCATCTATTGCCTCGACAGATCCACAGCAGATGCCATCTCCCTGGCCCTACACTCAACCCTGGAACACCTAGATAACAAGGACACTTACATCAGGCTCCTATTTATTGACTACAGCTCAGCCTCCAGCACCATTATTCCAACAAAACTTACCTCCAAATACCACGGCCAAGGGCTCTGCTCCTCTCTGCGACTGGATGCTAAACTTCGTAACTCATAGGAATGACATCTCCTCCACGATTATCCTCAACACCAGTGCCCAACAAGGCTGTGTCCTCAGCCCCTTACTCTATTCCTTATACACCTATGACTACATTGCCAAATTCCGCTCCAACTCCATTTTCAAGTTTGTTGATGGCACCATTGTACTGGGTTGGATCTCATTTGATGACAAGACATAGCACAGGAAAGAGGTCGAGAATCTGGTGAAATGGTGTGTGATGGTGGAGTGATAACCTCCCAATGTCAGTAAAATGAAGGAACTAGTCATCGACTTCAGGAAACATAGTGGAGGACATGCCCTTGTCTATATCAATGCTGATAAAGTGGAGATGGTTGACAGCTTCAAATTTCTAGGTATTCAGATCACCAACAATCTGTCTTGGTCCCTCTATGCTGACACTATAGTTAAGAAAGCCCACCAAGCCTCTACTTTCGCAGAAGACTGAGGAAATTTGACATGTCCACGAGGGCACTCACCAATTTTTGCTGTTGCACCATAGAGAGAATCCTTTCTGTAAGTATTGCAGCTTGTTATGCCTCTTGCCCTGACCAAGACTGCAAGAAACTACAAAGGTTGTGAACAGAGACCAGTCCATCATATAAACCAGCCTCCCATCCACTGACTCCCTCGGGAAAGCAGCCAGCATAATCAAGGACCCCACATATCCCAGACATAATCTCTTCCACCTTCTTCTGTTGGAAAGATACAAAAGTCTAAAAACACTTGCCAACAAACTCAACAACTTCTTCCCTGTTGTCATCAAACTTTTGAACTATCCTATCATACATTAAATTGATCTTTCTCTCATCCTATCTGTAACTGCAACACTATATTCTGCACCCCATCCTTTCCTTCTCCCCATGTACTCTATGAACAATGTGTTTTGTCTGTGTAGCCAATACATGTTACAATAATAAATCAAATTAAAATATATAAGAATCATACTTTAGAAAACAACCTACACCTGGAACTCCCCTCTTTGGGATAAAGATCCAGCCAAGTAGGAGATTAATCTGCCCGTGCGAATTTTCCCCATCCTGAACCTATTTACCTGGCTTAGGATATTTGTGTGAAATTTATAGGGGGAAATGGTTAAGAACTGGAGAGGGTACAAGAGCTCTATATCCTATTATCCTATTGCATGAGTAAGAGCAGTTTGTTTGAAAAGGCAGATATGTTCTCCTGCGGAAGGCATGGCACTACAATCTTATCACCATTGCTGTTCCAGCCCTTCAGCTTTTGGTCTCCCTTGCACATCCTCCTGACGGTAAAGGAGAGTCAGACTTGGTCGTACTCCACTTCTTCATTGGCATTTTGTTTCCTGGCATTTTATGACATCTCCTCCTTGGTGTACAGGTAGTGTAAAGACCAGAGTGAATTAGAAAAACATGTGTGGGTGATGGCGTTTCATGCAAGTTTAAGAACATTACAACAGCCCTTTGAGGAGATGTGCAGGTAATCTCATGATGGGAGGCAGGTGGCAGGTTGGAGGGAAGTGATGCTGATTTATACGGGCACTCTGTTTTAAACTGTATTGCTAAGAATATTTTTGAAGAGATCTCACAGAGCGGGACTGTCGAGGTTTGCCTTGTCAAGCCTCTAAGTGAGCAAACTTGTAAACTCTCCAGCCATTCAGGGCTTTATGGAGATGCTAATAACCACCATTGATATCTCCAACGCAGACACCAATTTCATTGATCTCATCCCATCTTTACCACATGCCTGATTTTCTTCTCCAGAAAATAATTTTAGAAACAAGTATTGCTAAGGTTACAGGCTTCAACAACTTCACTCACTCAACACAATGGTAGCAACATTTCACACTGGAAGAATACAATGCTGGGAGCGTGAATGCTATCATTCTAAGAGATTACAGCAGGGCTCTTGCAGCTCTCTAGAGTGGAATCTCAGCGAACCTGCAAGCCCCTTTGGGCATTAGTACCCACAACCATGATGGCCTCAGTCTGAGCTTCTATTGCAGTATTCAGATGTTGGGTGGCTTCTGTCTATGCTGCAATGGAAGCTGAGACATCAGCCATTAGAAGTTGTATCAAGGTTGGGTCTGTAAGTACTTTCATGGAGTAAAACACCATTTATATGCTGGAAAGAATGAGCTCCAACTTCTGCATAAAGTCCTGTGACAAGCTGGAAGTTGGAGTACTCCACACTCCTTGAATGTCAACAGGCTGTCTATCAGCCTCTCAATGCACTAAACATTTTATCTGCTCACCCATTAGCCATTTCCTGGACTGCATTCCTCATCCAAGTTCTAGACTATAGATTCATAGACGTTTACAGCTTAAGGAGGTTATTTGGCCCATCGTTCCGGTCAACAAAGATCTGACTATATTAATCTCATTTTCCAGCACTGGGCCCATAGCCCTGGCAGTTACAGCAGCTCAAGTGAATATCTAAATACTTGTTACATGTTGTTAGAGTTTCTGACTCAACCACCCCTTCAGGAAGTGTGTTCCAGACTTTCAACACTGCATGAAAAGATTTGTCCTGAACTTTCCTCTTGGCATAAACTGTGCACATCTGTTCCTTTCCCCTGAACTTGTTAAAAGTACACTCTTGCCCAATGAAACATCACGTGCAGTGTCTGCCTCTTTATTACCCTCTATGTATACTGTGCTTGTTTGAGCTAGTGCCTGCAACTGTCAGATCAAATGTCAGTCTCCCAGTTGACTTAATCCTCAGGCAATACTGGCTGTCAGAAAGGAGTCTTGGTTTTTAAAAGCACAAATGCACAATGGGTGTTTAGGGTGAGGAAAGCAAGGCATGCATGGTTCCACACTCTGCAAGACATCCCACCAAATTGCAGATTGAGAATGAAGTGGAATTTGAGAAGCTGCACAAGGGAGGAACATAGTTATTCTGAATGACTTTAAATTGCCACAGCACCAATAATCCCAAGCACTATTTCCAACAAGGAAGGGACAAGCAGACATACCTGTTCCTGCCAAATCTATGCTGCTGCCTCCTGTTGTCTGAGTTTGTCCTCCAAAGGAAGGGAAAGACCATCAATGAGCATGTTGCAAAGTGTTTTGGTGATGTGTCTGTCATAGCAGTAAGTGTGAAAGTGTGGGAAAGCCATGAGCATGTAAAGATTGAAGCAGTGTTAAGTGTGTGGGAATGTGGTGTAGCCCATCAATGTCAAGCAGGAGTCCTGATTGCTAGGGATTGTTAGTGTTATGATTAATGGTAGGAGTGTGGAATATTGGAAAGGGTGTGAGGTTGATGATTCCATTGGTAAGAGATGGCAGCTTAAGACACATTCATTGAACTAAACCACTCATGCAACGTCACTGAACTTTTACGTGCACTGCATCTAAATTCTCTGCACCAGATTCCTAGCATTGACCTGTACGGCTATCTGCTCCAACTGTATTTGCAAAACATCTCTGGAGGGCCTCCTTTCCCCCATTGGAAAGATGGCCTCTGACCTTTTATTCCCTGTCCCGCACTGAGTTGAGAACCTTGGAGCTCTCTCTCAAGCTCACTGCTTCATTGCTTCGGATTCTTCCTACTCAAACTCTCTTTCCCAACCACTTCCACTACCTGTCACAGCCAGCATGCACTTCCCTTTAAGAGGTGCAGCCTAGTTTTAAGAAATGGAAGTTAGCATTAATTTGTGCCAGCCTTGTATGAATCTGGGCCCCATGTTGAGTGCAGCCACTGAATAGTACATCTTACTTATGGCTGCATACTACAATTGTGGCAACGACAGCTGATACCACATATTTTGCCTGCAAACTTTCCAAAAAAATGTGGTAATAGTGCATCACAATCCCAGTGTCTACTACCGCCCTTATTAATTTCTAACCCTCCCATCAATTAATCAATCAATTCATGGGGAAGGCAGTAGCATTGTGATATTATCACTGGACTATTAATCCAGAGACCCAGGATAATCTTCTGGGGTCCTTGATTTGAATCCCACAACAGCAGATGGTGAAATTTGAATTAATTAAAAAATCTGGTATTAAAAATCTAAGTATGACCATGAAACCACTATCGATTGTCATAAAAACCCATCTCGTTCACTAATGCCCTTCGGGGAAGGAAATCTGCCATCCTTAGTCGGTCTGGCCTATATGCAACTCCAGGCACATAGCAAAGTGGTTGACTTTTAACTGCCCTCTGAAATAGTCTAGCATGCCACTCAGTGAAAGGACAATTATGGATGGGTTATAAATGCTGGCTCAGCCAGAGACGCCCACATTCCATGCAAGAATAAAATATTTCAGTTTCCAAACACTGATATTAACTGACTCAAATACAACTGTTGCTGACATTGATAGATTAATTATTATCTTCAAATCACAAGTTATCTTGCAATTGAAAACATTTCCTACTGACTAAAACTATTGGAAAGAAATCTTCCAAATTAACAACTATCTGAACCTCCAAAAATTTTATTTTTTTTTTACCTCCAGAGCAATATGTGCAGCGACACTCAAAAAATCAGTAACTGGGATTCCACTGGTTAACATCTTATCATCACACTCAACAGATTTCTCTGTGAGCTTTCCTATGGTTTGAATTGCCTGAACAGCTGAAAAAAAAGCCAAAGAAAATGAATCTTTCGACAATATTTTGTAACCAGCACATTGAAATAATTCAACTTTATTCAATATGGGATATACATTTAACTTTTTACAGGATTAGCAGGAAGGATGTAATAAAATGATATTGTTAATTTTACATTTACATTATTACATAGTACTTCAGATTTAAAACGTAGCAGCAAAATTGAATAAGAATTCAGGCTCTTTTAACATTTAATTGTGTTTTTCTCTCTTTACCATTTTTCCTTTAATTTCCCCCAAATTTCCTTCAAACCACATTATCCAATCATGAATTGAAAATCAAACTTCCTCTCAGCCCCAAGCTTTCAGTGGAAGGTTGACTCACCATATGATTTCTCAAAGCAATAAATAAGGTAGTCTCTACATTGCCAGAGAATTGCAGTCTGTTAGTAGTATTATAACCGCTATAGAAAATGCACACTTGACAGTTGAATAGGTCTGTTAATTTGCAACAGTTAGCAGTGCAGCATCTACCTTTTTGTATATCACTTTCCAAAATAGCAATTTTGTAGAGGCTGAAGTGGGTGAAGATATTATCTGGGTCAATTCGTTCTGCTTCTTTTATAGCCTCTTTTGCCTGAATACAAAAAAATTGAGGAAGGTACAATGCAATTTAAACCAGCTTCATCACTCTTGTTAATTCCTATAAAAAACAAATATAGCTTTAAGATGGTTTATCACAATAATTTCACACTCTGCATAGATGCATCATTGCTTGAAAGATATTAGTATTAAGACTTAGATGTTGTTCATTTATTTAGAAACTGTTTACTGATAGACTTTTTATATTCAGATAATGTTCTCAATGACAGACACATGGTATTGCAACATAGATGGCACAAAATAAAGAATCTGATGAGGAAAGCTAAAAAAAAAGAGTTACTTATATTCAATGCAAGTAAACAAAAGGTATAATGGAGCAGTTAATTTAATTAAAAATAGACATATGCCAAGAATCTGATAAGATTCTGCCCTAAAAGAAATACGTGAGAAACCTATTGATCTTCCAAACTTCTCGATTCAGGAATTGCCCTCTTGGATTGGAAAATTAATCGATCAACGATTTTAGTGTCAGTTGTGAGGAAGTTAGTGGAATTTGTCATCGAGACAGTGACTGAGCATTTGACAATTGGCAAACAGGTCACCTTGGCTTACTGCCAGGCAGAAGTAGGAAGCAGTCACATGCTCCCTTTTACATTTAGTTAAAAGATTCAGCTTAAAACATAATCATCTTATGAAACTTCTCACTTGTAGCAACACTTGATGTGAGTGTGTTCACAGACCCTAACTACTAGGTAAGTTTTTCTTCATCTTGTCTTTTGTATTTTCTTCATTCATCTTAAATTGGTGTCTTTTGATTCTTGATTCTTGCACCAATTGTTGCAGTTTCTATCTACTCTGTCCAGACTCCCTCATGATTTTGAATACCTCTAATAATCGTTCTTAAGTGGCATCCCCCATATTTTGAAATTGTGCCCCTGTTCTAGACTCTCCAACCAAGGTATACTTCTCAACTGCATTTACCATCTATTCCTTTAGGTATTTTGTAGCTTACAATGAAATGACCTTAATTTTTTTGAAACTCGCAAACACACACCGGTCCAATTTGCACAAACTCCCTCCATAAGGCATTCCTGCCATCCCCGGAACAAGTCTGATGAATCTTTGTTGCACTCCCTCTATGGCAATAATATCCTTTCTGAAGTAAGGGGATCAAAACTGCACACAGTACTCCATGAATGGTCGAACCAAGTTTCTATTTAAAATAAACTCTTATTTATGTAATGAAGTTCTTCAAATCTGGAACCAATCTTGTGAATATTTTCTGTACCCTCTCTAGTGTCTTTACATCCTTCCTAAAGTATGGTGTCCAGAACTGGATGCGATATTCCAGTTGATGCCAAATCAGTGCTTTATGCAGGTTCATCAGAACTTCCTTGCTTTTGTATTCTATGACCCTATTGATAAAGACCAGATACATTTTTTTAACTACTCTCTCAATCTGTTCTGCAACTTTCAATGATTTGAACACACCCTGTGTCTTCTGCTCCTGTATCTCCTTTACAATTGTACCCTATATTTTATATTACCCCCTTTCGTATTTTCTACCGAAAGAATCATTTCATGCTTCTCTGCATTAAATTTCATCTGCCACTTGCTCACCCATTCCAAGCAGCATGTCTATACTATCCTTCTCATAGTTCACAATACTTACAAGTTTCATGTTATCTGCAAACTGTGTCCTGTATATCAAAGCCTTGGTCATTAACACATATCAAAGTAAAGGGATCCTAAAATTGGCTCCTGGGGAACCCCACTATATACATTCCTTCATCTGAAAAACAACCAGTCAATCATTATTCTTTACTGCCACTTAGTCCATTTCATTTAATGCTGCACTGTCTCTTTTATTCCCTGCGCTCTAACTTTGCTCTTCTGTGCAGAACTTTATCAAATGCCTTCTGAAAATCCAGGTGCATCAACTACAGTACCCTCATTAATTCTCTTTTGTTACCTCATCAAAAAGTACAACCAGACTAATTACACAGGCTTGTGCCACAGCTACCTCCCTCCATACCATTTTTTTGGGTATCTCTTAGTCATCCAAGTCCTTCTCTTCGCTGCTACATTTTATCCGCAGAGTCTGAAAACTTGATTCAATGGAAGCTCTAGGCACTACGCTATCTAGTTGTCTATCACATTTCTCTTAATAAAGAATTTAAAATCTCAGTGAAAAATCTGAAGTCATCGTTACGACTTATTTAGTCTTGCAGGTGGTTAACCAGTTATCCTCTGTTCCCCTGCTACTAATAATTGCTCACACAAGTTATGAAGAAAACATGGAATTTCCTCCCAAAAAACGTGGTGAATAATAAATCAACTTGAAGTTTCAAGGTGTATTCAATCATTTTCCTTTGATAAAGCTACTAAGATATTAAGAAAAAGCAGTAAATTGAGTTTATGTACAGAGTAGCTGATTTAATAACAGAATGAATTTGCAAGAAAGGTGGGGGTGAGGCTGAATCATCCACTTGTTCTGTTTAAAGTAAGTGCTGATGTTTACAGGATGGATTTTAAGGTTACCTCTCCTCACACAATATGGAAATCGTTTTATATGCAGTTCTGCTTTATCAACACCAGTCAGTATGCAAATTAATTGATCTTGTAAACTGAAGCAGCAGTGTTGGACTGGGTTGACAGTGGTTAAACACTACACCAAAAGCAATTATTTTGGACAACCATATGTGTGTAATTTTAGGATCCAGGTATTCATCTTAAATTTAGTGTTGTTTGCCTGCATCTTACTGTATAATTTGGGTCTTTAAAAAAGTGCAATATAAAAATCTAGTGGATAAATAAATGTAATACAAAAGGCCACTGATTCATGGCAAAAAGAATTGCATGTAATTCAATCTCTGAAGCAACAGTAAAAATTCCAAAATCTTCTAACAACAATGAAATTTAATTTACATGCAAATTAGCAGGCCCTTTGTGTCTGCTCTATCATTTAATAAGACCATTGCTGATCTGATTGTGGCCTTAATTCTGCATTCCTGCCGAGCCCCTACGTTGAATCCTTGGTTCTCGTCATACTTCCCCTGCCTTAAAAGTATTAAATAATCTGTCTCCACCATCCTGAGAAAGACAGAGTTCCAAAGAGTTACAAACCTCAGAGAAAGAAATTCCTTCAACTTTGTCTTAAATGGACAACTTTCTTTAAAAATATGTGGTCCCTAGTTCTAGAGCCAACATTTCGTGTTAGGATGACCTTGACTCAAAACACTGGCTCTATTCTCTCTCCACAAATGCTGTCAGACTGCTGAGATTTTTCTATTTTGTTTCAGATTCTAGCATTTGCAGTAATTTGCTTTTATTTTTCCTGCTTCTCAGCCTTTTGGCTAAGATCAAATGTAGTATCGACATTACTTGGTTGAAGTCATTAGGTTACATTTTAGCTTCATTTGAAGCAACTTTTAAAAGCAGCATCTTGGTCTTTTGGCTAAGATGCAAATGAGATCAAGCCTTGGAGGAGGTGCAATGCCGACTCCAATCAGCTTGGATCATGTAGACCAAACCCAAGACAGGAGGTGACAGCCCTGTCTTGTCAGCTTGGATCAGGAATGTCTCACTTGTGGAGACTCTGAACTGAACTAGATTTGACTGAATTGGATTAAAGAGAAATTTCCCTTTATTTTTCCCCTAGTTCTCATCTCTTCTACCAGGAGAAGCATTCTTTTGGCATCAACCTGGTCAAAGCCGCTCAGGGCCTGATGTTTCAACAGGATCTCTTTACATTCTTATAAACCCCAAAGGATAAAGGGCAAGCATGCCTTACCTTTCCTCATAAGATAATTCAAATAATGTAGTCACTATAAACCATCTTTTAAAAATATTGATATTGCTGCCAGCAATTCCTGGAGGAATTTATTCCATTTGCTGCCTTCAGTGGAATATCAGTGAAGGCCTTAGATATACTGCATGAACAGAGTATAGTGGCTGTTTGGGGAACCCTGAGGAAATTCCAGGTGTGTGCATATGATACATATATTGTCAAAATGCTACATATAGCACATTGTCCTGTCATGTTAAAATCAAATTTTCCAAGAATCTATCACAACATGGAATCCCTCAAAACTTTACTTCGACATAAGCTGTGTGCATCCAGTAATATTGCCACTTTTTGTCCCCAAATAACACAGCTGGCAACATTCCACAGAAAATCTGCTTCTACACACGCACTGCTATAACCTTGGGAACCAATGTACACTTATACTCATAGAATAGAACTACAGAATTCCTACAGAGTAGAACAGGCTATTCGGCCATTTGTGCATCTATTCAAATAATGAAAAGTAGTACCTTTTCCAATTGATTTAGATGAAGATAGCAAGATGTCCTGTTTCTCTGCAGTCTAGCCAGGTTCTGATCCAGTTGTCCGGCAGAAAAAAAACTTAATGAATAACTATACCATTGGAGAGCCTCTGTATAATTCTGTACCTAGAAATTGGGAAAACAAAATGTGAAATGGAAATGACTCCCACTCACTTTAAAGCTCAGTCTGATTCTTTAAAGGGTAGGAGCAGCACAGTAGTTAGCACTGTTGTCTCACAGCACCAGGGACCCAGGTTCGATTCCCGGCCACTGTCCATGTGGTTTGCACATTCTCCTTGTGTGTGTGCGCGTGTGTGTGTGTGTGTGTGTGTGTGTGTGTGTGTGTTTCCTCCGGGTACTCTGGTTTCCTTCCACAGTCCAAAAATGTGCACGTTCGGTTGACTGGCCATGCTAAATTGCCACTTCGCATCAGCGGGACTAGCAGGGTATTTACATGCAGTTACGGGGATAGAGGCTGGATGGGCTGTTGTCTGTGCAGACTCAATGCACCGAATGGCCTGCTTCTGCACTGTAGGGATTCTATGAGAGTGGAGGCGATAGCCTCGTGGTATTATCATTAGATTATTAATCCAGAAACTCAGCTAATGTTTTAGGGATTCGGGTTCAAATCCTGCCATGGCAGATGGTGGAACTTGAATTCAATGAAAAAAAATCTGGAATTAAGAAACTGATGACCATGAAACCATTGTCAATTATCAGAAAAACCCATCTGACTCACTAATGTCCTTTAGGGAAGGAAATCTGTCATCCTTACCTGGTCTGGCCTACATGTGACTCCAGAACAAAGTGGTTGGCTCTCAAATGCCCTCAAGCAACGAGAGATGGGCAATAAACGCTGGCCAGCCAGTGACACCCATGTCCTACGCATGAATAAAAAAAATCTGCAATTTTCTGAGTTCGCAATCATATTATCCTGATTCATTGCAACATAAAGAAAAGAATTCTCTTGGGATGGAGGATGGAAACATTCTAATAAAGAAACCAAGTATTCTCCCACAAATCTCCAGCTGACCATTAAATCTTGGAAAACATGTAGTGATTTAACCAAGCGAAATAAAGTCAGGAAAACTTCCAAAAATACACACTGGTAACCAGGTTTGCCACTTGCAACCATTTTTCTCTCACTGGACTGAAGTGCAAAAGAGCTCCCCTACTTATATGGGTAAAGGTTATTTCCATTATAGCCTTATAAGAATGTACCACATTTAAAGCCTTGCTTCTAAGTGATGGGTTAATTCATAAACCTTATCACTACTTGACTGCTATTACTTAGGTTTAACTATATTTCACACACCCAAAGGTCAGCTGGATGTGGGACACCTTGCTCTGTACAACCCGGGCAGGGGTAATGGCTGGAGGGCAGCATATACCTCCAATGACCCAAGGACAACTTGGCCTCCACTTATCCTCCTTTGATACTTCATCAAGAAAGAAACATTGCATGCAATTCTCCCATGCATTCTGAGCGCTTCCGCCAGAAAGAAAACTGGATTGTTTCCCACTGGCATGAGCAGCAACTTTCAGATGGGATTCACCCATCTTAACCATTCAAATTTATGCATGCTGTAAAACCTGTTGGCCTGTCAAGCTTAGAGAGATCAGGGAGCCTTTTAGATTTTGGTGCTGAGAAGCAGGCCCTCATTGCCCCAGAACGGACATAGCAACCCCAGCTGGCAAGGGGAGTACCTCAACCCCTCAGCACAGCGGCATCCACTGCCCTACTGCTGAAAGAAGAGGTCATCTCCACTGGGTTACCCGACACGCTTCCCCAGTACCCCATCCCAAAAAGCACCAACCCTCTAGAGACGCTTTGAGATGAGGTCCCCTCAGGCTCCATCCCTCAGCCTCCACCCTGTTATTTGGCAATGCCAATCTTATACTGTGCAACCCCCCCCCTTTCTTGGTGGTGGTGGTGGGGGGGTTTGAGGGGATTGGAACACTTCACTGGGATGGGGGTCTTGTGGCTGGACTACCCTTCTAGCCCTGCAAAAGGTGCAGTCCATTCTGAGCAATTTGATCTCAATTCAAAATCTTCATTCCTGTCAGCGTGCTGAAATACCCTTGATATGCCTTGGTCACCTGGACAGCTTCAAAATCACAGCAGCACTTCACTATGCAAAAGGGATTGCCCTTTCCCTCTCTGAGAATCCCCAGTTGAGAGAACATCCCGTTGAAGTCCTCGGACTGACAGGAGATCTGAGTTTCGCTCGGGTGATTTCCTTCTGTAGCCCTGAATGAGTAGCAGTGCAGTCTGGCCACTTTGATCTGCTGTGATTGACAGCTGCACAGCAGATCAGACAGTTCATTGTTGCCCCGCGGACCATTTCACTTGTTCACTCAGTGCCATTCTTTGAACTGCGTTTTTTTCAGGTCTCTGAGTGTTCGTGAAAAACTCAAAAGCCTCTAAAAACTTCATGCGCATTCAACCTCATGCTCCATTATCTTTAATTAGTGTTTACTAATAGGTTTGATCAATTACCCACTAGTCAGGAGATTTCTTCCAACTTTTCTTTCATCTTGCATGCTTGCCTTTGTTCCAAATGGTTTATAGGCAATATTTATAACTATTCTGTCTTTGATTGACAGGTTGGATAATTACCAACTAGCCATGAAGTTTCAGTTCCTCTTTTTTAACAATGTTTAGAAGTACACTGCACTTTGAAGAGAAAGAAAACCCAAGCTCCTGGCTAGTGGGTAATTGATCCAACCTGTCAATCAAAACACTTCAATGAGGCCAGACACCAGATGCTGCTCTTTGCAAGTGAAAAGGGGAATTCGCCAGTGAAACTCAGCCCCTTCTGTCAATCAAAGTATAGGGACAGGCAACAGATGCACCCACTTCAATGTTAAAAGGCGATCCCAAATGAGACTGACTGCCTGCTGTCAATCAAAGCACTTCAGGGAAGTTTCAGAGCAACGGGATATCCCTGGTAAAACTAACAGGTCCTTTCTATCCGAGCACTTTATAGAGGCCATTTAAAACCTGGAGTCTATGACATTAACTAGGGCCAATCTCTACTTTGGAATGAAGTGCTACAATAATTTTGAAGGCTTCCAGGTGCTCAGGCGGCATGGTTTTTAATGTGGCCAGGCCACTTCAGAGGTTTTAAAGGACAGCAACAATAACAATTATCTTTACTAGAATCACCTCTCATTCTTCAAAATTCTAAGAGAATACAGGCTCAGTTTGCCCATTCTCTCTTCATAAATAGTCCCTTCACTCTGGGAACAAGTCTGGTGAACCTTGGTTGTACTCCCTTTATAGCAATAATATCCTTTCTGAGGTAAGGGGACTAAAACTTCATACAGTACTCCAGATGTAGTGTAACCAAGCTCCTATACAATTAAAGCAAGTGATAAAGGCTTATTCTATTATCCTTCCTGCATCTGCCTAATAACCTGCAGAGACTTATGGACAAGGACCTAGGTCCCTTTGTACAATTTGGAAAAAAATGACAAAATGTGGGCATTGCTGGTTAGGCTAGCATTTAGTGCCCATCCAGAATCATCCTTGAGAACCTGGTGAGCTGCTTTTTTGAACCACTACAGTCCCTGAGGTGCAGGTACACCTATAATGCTGTTATGGAGAAAATTGCTAGGTTTTGGCCCAGGACAGTGATATTTGTTTTGGGTTTAGAAGTTCTGCCTAAGTAATCTTGGCAAGTCCCTGCAGTGCACCTTGTAGATAGCACATACAGCTTCCACTATTAATCAGTAATGGAGCAATTGAGTGTTTGTACATGGGGCAGCAATTGAGCAGGCCAAAGTTTGAAATCAAGCAATTACTAATAATCGAGCAGACCGCTTTGTCCAGGATGGTATTAAGCTTCTTGAATTTTGTAAGGAGCATTGCTGCACTCACCCAGGAAAGTGAAGAGCATTCCATTACACTCCTGATTAGTGCACTGTAGATGGTGGACAGGCTTTGAGGATCAGGAGGTGAGCTGCTCCCCGCAGGATACCTAGTGTTTGACTTATTCTGGTAGCCGCGGTATTTATATGGTTAGGCCAGTCTGGTTTCCAGTCAATGGTAACCCTAAGCAATGGTAATGCCACTGAACGTCAGGGATGGGGTGTTGAGATCCTGTCTTGTTGGAGATGGTCATGACCTGGCACTTGTGTATTGCAAATGTTACTTGCCACTTGTCAGCCCAAACCTGGATATTGTCTAGGTTTTGCTACATTTGGACATGGACTGCTTTAGTATTTACGGAGTTGTGAATGGTACTAAATATACTGCAGTCATTAACACCCTCACTTCTGACCTTATGATGAAATGAAGGTCATTGCTGAATCAGCTAAAGATGGTTGAGCTGAGGACATCAATATTTTCTAATTTCTTACCATTTAGGAAATACTCTGTACACCTGTTCCTTCTACCTACTAAGTCCATCCAAATTCTCTGATAGCAGCTATTCATCTTCCATCCGTGAATCTGGAAACATTACATTTGGTCCTCACATCCAAATTATGGACATATATTGTGAACAGCTGGGGCCCCAAGCCTGATCCTGTGGTACCTCAGTAGCTCTAGCCTACCAACATCAGAATGATCTATTTGTTCCGACTCTCAGTTCTATGCCTGTTAGCTAATCCTTAATCCATGCCAGTATATTGTCTCCTTTCCCATGGGCTTTTAATTTCGCGAAACAAGTTTTTGTGGGGGAACTTTATCAAAGGCCTACTGAAAATCCAAATATAAGTCCATTTTTCACCTTTATCAACTGTACCTTTTCAAACAATATGTTTGTCATATGCAATTTCCCATCCATAAATCCATGCTGACTATGCCCAAATCATTATTGTTCAAGGGGTGAATCAGTTAAAGATGGTTGAGCTGAGGACATCTATTTTGTCATTTATGATAGATTCCAACATTTTATCAACTACTGATGAAAGGCTAACAGGTCTGGAGTTCTCTGTTTTCTCTCTCCATCAATTAAACAGTGGAAGTAATATTTGCTACCTTCTGATCTACAAGAACCATTCCAGGATATACAGAATTTTAGATGATCATCACAAATACTGTCCCTATAGTAACCTCCTTCAACACTTTGGTAAACACCTGGACTCAGGGACATTTCAAGTTTCAGTTCCATTAATTTCTCCAATACAATCTTCTTACTTATACTAATCTCCTTCAACTCCATTCTCCACAGTCCCTTAGATCCTTACAAATGAGAGATTTCCTATATCTTTCTTAGTAAAAACAGACACAAAGTAATCATTCAGCTTCTCTGCCATTTCATTATTCCCTGTTCTGAATTCTCCTGACTTTGCCTGTAATGGACGCACATTAATCAAAAGCTTCCTTTTTACATCTCAAAGGAGGCTTTTACAGTCCGTTTTATTGTTTTTTGCTAGATTGTATTCATATTTTGAACTCCCTTTCTTTATCCGTTTCTTGGCCTTTCTTTGCTGTACTCGAAAAAAATTTCCAACTCTCAGGTTTATTATTTGAGAACTTTGTAAACCTATTCTTTTAATCTTATACAATCCTTAAGCTCCTTGGTCAGCTAGTTGACTGGCTTTTCTGGATTTTTCGCCGTAAAGATGTTGTAAGCTATGTAATAGCTCTTTGAAGCTTATCAATTGCCTATGCACAGTCATACCTTTGAACACATTTTCCCAATCCACTTCAGTCAATTTGCCTCGCGTGTCTTCATAATTTCCTTTATTCAACTTTTAACATCCTGGTTTCTGGTTGAACTTCCTCACTTTCAAACATGTTATGAAGTTCTATGATACTATACATGACAAAAAGTTATTTTAAAACTGGATTGTTAATTAGCCATTTTTCATTACGTAATACGAGATCTAGAATAGCCTGTCCTCTGACTGGCTCCTCAACATTTTGTTCTAGAAACCAATCCCTAACATAGTCCAGAAACACATCTTCCACAGCATTACTGCTCATTTGCTTTAACCTGTTTATGTGATGTTTAAAATCACTCATGATTACTGTATTGCCCATACAACATGCTTCCCTCATCTCCTGATGAACATTGTGCCCCACATTAATATTAGGTGGCCTATAAAACAACTCCAACCAATATCTGCTGCTCTCTGTATTTCTTAGCTCCATCCAAACAGATTCCACATGCTGTTTTACCATTTGGAGATCCTCACTTACTACTGCACTTATTTCATCCTTTATGATCAGTGCAGTTCTATCTCCTTTTCTTTCTTATCTGTCCTTCCTAAACATCAAATAGCCTTCAATATTCAATTCAGTCTTGGTCACTATGCAGCAATCTTTCTGCAATGGCAATTATATCAAATCAATTTATTCTTAATTTTGTATCTTTAGGCACAGTAAGAAGTCTCACAACACCAGGTTAAAGTCCAACAGGTTTATTTGGTAGCACAAGCTTTCGGAGTGCTGATCCTTCACCAAGTGAGGGCATATATAGATAGACTCAATTACAAGATAATAGTTGGAACGTGAGTCTTTACAGGTAGTCAAGTCTTTACAGGTGCAGACAATACAAGTGGAGAGAGGGTTAAGCACAGGTTAAAGAGATATGAATTGTCTCAAGCCAGGACAGTTAGTAAAATTTTGCAAGCCCAGACAAGTCGTGGGGCTTATAGGTAGTGTGACGTGAACCGAAGATCCGAGTTGAGGCCATCCTCATGTGTGTGGTACTTGGCTATCAGTTTCTGCTCGGTGATTCTGCACTGTCATATGTCTTGAGGGCCACCCGAAGATTTGAGGCCCTTGACTGCTGAAGTGTTCCCCAGTAGGAAGGGAATACTGCTGCCTGGTGATTGTTGAGTGGTGTCCATTCATCCGTTGTTATAGCGTCTGCACGATCTCACCAACGTACCGTGCCTCAGGGCATCCTTTCCTGCTGTATATTAGGTGGACAATATTGGCCGAGTCACATGAGTGTGTACCGTATATCTGATGGACAGTGTTCTTACGTGAGATGATGGCATCCATGTCGATGATCCTGCATGTCTTGCAGAGGTTGCTGTGGCAGGGTTGTGTGTGTCATAGTCGCTGTTCTCCTGAAGGCTGGGTAGTTTGCTGCAATGGTCTGTTTGAGGTTGTGCGGTTCTTTGAAGGCAAGTAGTAGGGGTGTGGGGATGGCCTTGGTGAGATGTTCCGTCTTCATCAATGACATGTTGAAGGCTCCAAAGAAGATGTCATAGCTTCTCCGCTCCAGGGAAGTACTAGAAGATGAAGGGTACTCTGTCGACTGTTCATTTGTATCTTTAGAACATCTACTTTAAGGCTACATGAATTCAGATAGGAGTGCCCCTAACTTTGCCTTTTTTGACATTCTTCTGCATTTGACATATACTCGATACTTTGCTTTCTTTCTTTTGCCTTTTCCACTACGTCCAGTTACCAACTTCACTTATTGCCAATTTGGGCCAATGCTCAGGTTCCCATCCCCCCAACATGCTAGTTTAAATCCAAACCAACAACACTAGCAAATCTCTGTACAAGTACATCAGTGTCAGTCCTGATAGGATGTAACCCGTCCAGCTTTCACAGGTCCCACCTGCCCCAGAACCAATTCCAATGCCTCAGAAATTATATCTTTGATGTGGCACTACAGAACAGTCCACCACCCTGCAGTCACGTTTACTACTGCAGAAACACGTGTCTGATCCCGACTATGGAATCCATGATCATTCTTTTTCCTCGCCTGTCCAGCTAATGCACCCATGGTACCACAAGCTTGGCTGCATTCACCTGAGGAGCCACTGCACTAATTGCTTCATCAACTCATCCCACTCCCCCCATAACTGCTTGCATCCCTGCTCACCCTGGGCCTGCTGAACCCCATGGAGATCTGGATTCAGCTGCCAGTGCATTCCTGGAACTGCTAATTCCTACTGCACTCCACTGCTCCTTGCCAGCCCTGCCAAGCTCTTCTGCTCCACCAAGCACCCAGCAGCAGAGCATGTTCTTTTAGTGGGATGTGTGTTAGCAGCCAGGCTTAGGGAAGGCTGAGATGCAAGGCTTAGTGGCAGCTCCCCAAGTCATGAATCGGCCTTGATACTGATTTAGATTTCAAGGCTGAGACTGTCTCCTCCCAGTGTTTGCCACACTGGAGGCAGCAGTGGCCAAAGGGAAGGGAAATTGGAAAAAGGGCTGATTTTCATTACCCAAAATTAAAATTGTTTGTTATAATTCAGCCAAATTCAGCTTAAAAGAACTCTGAATTTTAAGAGCAAGTTACTTTCTGCACAGAGTTTTTGCCATCTTTTGCACTCATTAAAAACATCACAGTACAAGCGGACCCCACCTATAAAACCGACCAAAACTCCAGAACAAATGAATGCAAATTCAGTTGAAATGTGCTGATTTTAGAATCTCTGAGGCTTTAAAAATTCAACTGATTCCATTGGTTGCAAGGACTCAAACAAGAATTTTTTAAAAATTTGCTAAGAACCTGGCAACTGTCGCCAAACACCTGCCTTTTTTAAAAAATATATTCACTGTCATTTAAAATAAGGTTATTCACATGTGGTGGATTCACACTGGGATTTAAAATGCTTACTTTTATTGCTAAACCAATTTTCCATTGTATCAAATGAAACTGCATCCAGTTACCATTCAAATATACCAAATAGTGGATAAAAGAATTTAAAGTGATAGCCCATGAAATTGGGTGAAAAACAACTCAGGTTTATTGATTAATTGTTGACTGTACAGAGGTTTGATCTAGATTAGGCAAAAGACCACAAAGCAGTCAATGACCTCACAAACTGGACATGTGACTTGGCTCTTAAAGTGACAGTGCAACAACTCAACAACAGCCCCAAATACATAACAAATACCAACTAACATTTGGCAAAGTAATTGCAATAGAGAAGTGGCTTGCGTGATAAAGGTGACCTTAGTATAGATGTTTGCATTCGTGATTGGGTTTCACATATTTCTATTACTTGCTTCTCACCTCAAATTTCTTGGCAGCCCTTTCCCAGAGAACAATATGAAATCGAGTCAGAATTTCTGATGAAAGTCGCTTTCCTGTGTAATGACCTAAATTTGATAATTAGAAGAAATTGACCATGATGAAAATATGCAGAAACGGTTGACAACTATGGAATAAATATTATCTTCCACTGCAGAAAAAACAATGCATTTCTGCATTTTTATGCTGTTTGTCATCAGAATTGTTCCTAATCCCAGAAAAGTGGTCTAAAATGTCACCTTTGCAGTAAAGGCCCACCTTTCACAACTTCCTGTCTGTGTTTTCACTTACCTGCACTTGGCATTCCCAACTGCTCATTGCCAGAACAATGTTTGGTCATTCTCGTTTGATCTGTCCAAATCTCTGCATTGATTCTTCGACAAGTACACCCTTGCGAGCTTGAGTGTGGGATCAGTTAATTTCCCTCAAGGTATCAGTTTCATCATTAAATAATTTTAGATAAGTTCATTTTATTTTACAATAGCTGTTTGCAAATGTGCAAATTAGATCTTTCCCACCGCTGACTTCCAGTTGCATGACATTACACTTCATTGTTTCTTTTGCACGTGTGCAAGACAGGTTTCCCGGCCTAAATAGGCAAAAACAAAATCTACATATGGGCTGCCTTTTCCTAGCCAGTGCATGAGCAGGAGACTAGAGTTCCTACCTCCAAGGTAAGTATTCAAGTTTTGTTGCAGTAAGCAAAGTCCTAATCTATTTGTATAATGCTCCACTAGTATCCCTTACCAAGCAACACTGTTAATGGCAAATGGACACTCTTTTGTCCGAAAACAGTTTGGTTTGGATGGCAAATGTCATTGTCCAGAATGTCGCATTACATCAGTACTGACAATTTGAAACTGGACCTTGTTGACAGCTTCATATATTTACATTCCATAGTCACCAGAAATTTGTCACTTGATTCTGAAATTACTCATGCATTACAAAAGCTGCAGCAATTACATCCAAGCTCAGTATCAGAATGTGAACAATAAACTTGCTGAGAACAATGAACTGTAAGCTTTCTGAGCCTGCATTCTCAGTGCATTCCTTTATAGTAGTGAGAACTCATCAACATAATCTAGACAGGAGAAAAGGTCAAAACAGTTTCAACTTTTGCTGTTTCAGATGTATCCTTGGTTTCACCTGGCAGGTCGAGGTCACCAACTCTGGAGGTCCTAGACAATACTAATTCCTTCAGTATATACTAATTGTTAAGCCAAAATTGACTGCGCTGGATCAGCAATGTTTATTGGATGGTTGACGGCCATTTATCCCAAGGACCTCTGTATACTGGGCCACGACCTCTTCAAACTCCATACATAAGAACATAAGAACATAAGAAATAGGAGCAGGAGTAGGCCATCTGGCCCTTCGAGCCTGCCCCGCCATTCAATAAGATCATGGCTGATCTGTCGTGGCTCAGTTCCACTTTCCCGCCCTCTCCCCATAACCCTTAATCCCCTCTCTTATCAAAAACCCATCAACCCGCTTCTTAAAAATATTTAGCGAGGCAGCCTCCACCACTTCAACGGGCAGAGAATTCCAGAGATTCACCACCCTTTGAGTGAAGAAGTTCCTCCTCAACTCCGTTCTGAACTGCCCCCCCTTTATCTTGAGGCTGTGCCCCCTAGTCCTACTGTCTTTTTTGAGCGGGAAGAGTCTTTCCACCTCTATCCTATCCATCCCATTCATCATCTTATACGTCTCAATGAGATCTCCCCTCATTCTTCTAAACTCTAACGAGTACAAGCCTAGTTTATTCAGCCTCTCCTCATAGCTCAACCCCCTCAACTCCGGTATCAGCCTAGTAAACCTCCTCTGCACTCCCTCCAAGGCCAAAATATCCTTGCGCAGGTGCGGCGCCCAAAACTGCACACAGTACTCCAGCTGCGGCCTCACCAATGCCCTATACAGCTGCAGCAAGACCTCCCTACTCTTATATTCAATCCCCCTCGCTATGAAGGCCAGCATCCCATTCGCCTTCCTGACCACCTGCTGCACCTGCAGGCTGGGTTTTTGCGACTCATGCACAAGGACCCCGAGGTCCCTCTGCACCGTCGCCTGCTGCAGTTTTTCGCCACGTAAGTAATAGTCCTTCCTACCATTCTTCCTACCAAAGTGGACCACCTCACACTTGCCAACATTAAATTCCATTTGCCATTTCCTGGCCCATTCGCCCAGCCTATCTAGATCCTTCTGCAGACTCTCCACACCCTCCGCACAATTTGCCTTTCCCCCAATCTTGGTGTCATCAGCAAATTTCGACACCCTACACTCGGTTCCCTCCTCCAGATCATCTATATAAATGGTAAATAGCTGATACCTCCATCATGAAGTCATGTGCAAGTGAGATATGAAGGTGGCAGACATTATCACAGAAAATTGGGAGACTGTTGATGACAGCTGTGGCCTTTTGAGGCTGACTGCTTGGAAGGATAATAGAAGAGGCGGGAAGAAACAGAAAACTCAGCTCACTGAGAAGAATGTCTAGACAAAACAGAGGGCAGCGAATCCTGCAACTTCTGAACACAGTGATTTCCTCTCCCTCAGAGACTGCCATGCTGGAATGGGGCTCCTGAACCACACAAGGCAATACTCAACACAAGCTAACCACCATGGTGCAACATATCGTCCTATGAGACACAAGACTATCAATGATTTTGATGCTCGTCAGAAGACTGATCTTGAGTACTGTTTTCCCTAGAAGGCTCAAGGCAGTTATTCAAACCTCAAAAACAAAATAGTGAAGAACAATAAGGAGAGTCAGAGGAGTGAGTTAGTAAAATTGGAGAATCTGGACTCTCAAAATACTGAACAGAGGTGATTGCAAGGTGATGTTAAAGAGGTGCATGTGACATTAAAAGGTAAATGCAGAAACATGTTTCTAAATCAACTCATAACAAAATGGAAAGCTCATATTCATAAAAGACAAATTCAGAACCGCTGTCAGGAACTGTAGCATACTATGTATGTTACGAGACTAATGTTTCACAGCTCAGCTGAAATTCTACCACAGCAGCTGAGGAACTTAAAATGATTTAGTAAACGAGGGTTTAAAAAACTCATCTCAGTAATGTTGACATTGAAATTATTGAATTGTTATAAAAATCCAACTGGTTCACACATGTCCATATGGAAAAGAAATCAGTCACTCTAACCCAGAAGGCTATGAATGATTCCTCAGCAATGTGTCTGACTCTTACATGATTTCTGAAATGGCCTAGCAGCCTTCCAGTTGTATCAAATCAACATGAAAAAGTAGAATAAAACCAACAGATCACCTAGCATCAATGAAGGCACCGAACAGGACAAAGGCAGACCCACCCAATCGACATCTCAGACCCAAGCCAAAACTGTGGGAGCTGTTCCACATATTAAGTCAAACAACACCCTGACATAGTCAGATGACCTTATAGTCAATGCCCCAGATTCCTACATCACTACCCCAGGGCAGATACTCTGTTTCACCTACTGGATACATCAGAGGTGGCACACAGGAGTGTACAACATGAAGCCTCCTTGTATTACGTCACACATGGGCAAGAAAACCTCTATCTACTGCTTTTTAAATTTTATTATCACATGTATTGGTACACAGTGCAAAGTACTGTTTCTTGCACGTTATACAAAGCAAACCATATGCAGAGAAGGATCGGGTGCAGAATGTAGCATTACAGTCATAACTAGGGTGTAGACAAAGATCAACTTCATACGAGATGGGTCCATTCAAAATCTAAATAGAAACAGGGAAGAAGCCGATCTCGAGTTGATTGGTATGTGACTTCAGACTTTTGTATCTTTCTCCCGACAGAAGAGAATATGTCCGGGATGCATGGGTCCTTGATTATGCTGGCTGCTTTTCTGAGGCAGCAGTAACTGTAGATAGAGTCAATGGATGGGACGCTGGTTGGCAGTGGCGTAGCCAGTTTCAAAGGTTAAGGGGAGCGAGCACATAAAAAATGCACCACGAAATAAAAAAGGACCACCCTCTCATTACTATTCTACCAATCCCTGCCCACCCTGTCCAGGCCCCGCCCCAAGCTGACATTATCACAGTCTGGTGTCATCACATCACACAAAACAACCATTCTTTTCACAGTAATTTATTTTCTTTCCTTTAAAAAAAACATTTATTTTTGAAAAGGCGCCACTTCTGAAAAATTACTACTACTGAATCCCAATGTTCATCCGTAGATCGGGTCGTCCCACTGGCAGAGTGGGGCTGAGGAGCCATGTCTGGATTGGCAGATCTTGAGGATGCTGTGAATGATGAACTCAGCTGTCAGTCAGCACTAAGTGAGGTCCCTTGTACCAGATTAGCAGAGCGGGGGACAACGTATTAAGAACATAAGAACATAAGAAATAGGAGCAGGAGTAGGCCATCCAGCCCTTCGAGCCTGCCCCGCCATTCAATAAGATCATGGCTGATCTGTCGTGGCTCAGTTCCACTTTCCCGCCCTCTCCCCATAACCCTTAATCCCCTCTCCTTTCAAAAACCCATCAACCCGCGTCTTAAAAATATTTAGCGAGGCAGCCTCCACCACTTCAACGGGCAGAGAATTCCAGAGATTCACCACCCTTTGAGTGAAGAAGTTCCTCCTCAACTCCGTTCTAAACTGCCCCCCTTTTATCTTGAGGCTGTGCCCCCTAGTCCTATTGTCTTTTTTGAGCGGGAAGAGTCTTTCCACCTCTATCCTATCCATCCCATTCATCATCTTATACGTCTCAATGAGATCTCCCCTCATTCTTCTAAACTCTAACGAGTACAAGCCCAGTTTATTCAGCCTCTCCTCATAGCTCAACCCCCTCAACTCCGGTATCAGCCTAGTAAACCTCCTCTGCACTCCCTCCAAGGCCAAAATATCTTTGCGCAGGTGCGGCACCCAAAAATGCACACAGTACTCCAGCTGCGGCCTCACCAATGCCCTATACAGCTGCAGCAAGACCTCCCTACTTTTATATTCAATCCCCCTCGCTATGAAGGCCAGCATCCCATTCGCCTTCCTGACCACCTGCTGCACCTGCAAGCTGGGTTTTTGCGACTCATGCACAAGGACCCCGAGGTCCCTCTGCACCGTCGCCTGCTGCAGTTTTTCGCCCCGTAAGTAATAGTCCTTCCTACCATTTTTCCTACCAAAGTGGACCACCTCACATTTGCCAACATTAAATTCCATTTGCCATTTCCTGGCCCATTCGCCCAGCCTATCTAGATCCTTCTGCAGACTCTCCACACCCTCCGCACAATTTGCCGTTCCCCCAATCTTGGTGTCATCAGCAAATTTTGACACTCTACACTCGGTTCCCTCCTCCAGATCATCTATATAAATGGTAAAAAGCTGAGGCCCCAGCACCGACCCCTGGGGCACTCCATTAGTCACCATCCGCCAATCCGAATAGCACCTGTTGACCCCCACTCTCTGCCTCCTATTTGACAACCAATCCTCTATCCACGCTAACACCCTACCCCCAACTCCATGTCCCTCGACCTTCTGCAATAACCTCTTGTGAGGCACTTTGTCAAACGCCTTCTGAAAATCTAGAAAGACCACATCCACCGGCTCTCCTCTATCCACCGCCCTAGACACATCCTCATAGAACTCCAGTAAATTTGTCAGACACGACTTCCCTTTAATGAAACCATGCTGCGTCTGCTCTATCAAGCAATTCCCTTCAAGATGCCTTGCAATTTCCTCCTTATTGTCCTAGGATTCACTTATTGAGCTGTCAGTCCGGGGGTTGGGTGTGGGCAGGAGTTAGTGAGTAAGGAGCTGTACTCCGGATTGGTTTATCAAGCTCTGTCAGGGGGTTGGGTGTGGGTCTTTCTCATAAGCCACAAAATATAACCACAAAATATACATTTTTTAAAAATATGAATAATCACAGGTAGGCTGTAATTAATTAATTCCATGCACAAAGTTCGAAAGGCATTCAAAAACACTTGCTGATAGTAGGAAGGACAACGAATATTTCTCTCTGACACTATATTCTCAGGAGTGCTGCGAGATAGTTAATTTCAACAAAGAAATGGGACATTTCAACTTCATAACTTCTGGCTCAACTTTGTGACAGAATTAAAAGACACAACGTAATTAACAAATGAGTGCCGGTGTGTTTATCCGTTCACCTCACCACTTTACATGAGTGTTTTGCCATTCAGTTCCTAGGTTATGTACATATCCAATACAGATTCCAGCCTCTCTATAAACTTGTCAGTTAGTGGGTGAGGAGCCATGCTCCCGATTGGCTTATCGTACTGTCACTCAGGAGGTTGTGTCTGGACGGGAGTTAGTATAAAAGGCGCCACTTCTGAAAAATGTGCTCAGGGGAGCGGTTGCTCACCCAACACCCCACCTAGCTACATCACTGCTGATTGGCGTGATGGATTGGGCTTCATTCCACGACCCTTTGTGGTTTCTTGCTATCTTGGGCAGAGCAGGAGCCATACCAAGCTGTGATACATCACAGAAATCATTCTTTCTGGTTGTATCTGTAAAGGTTGGTGAGAATCGTAGCTGACATGCCAAATTTTTTTTGTCTTCCGAGAAAGTAGAGGCGTTGGTGGGGTCTCTTAACTTTACGGTCAGCATGGGGGTACCAGAACAGGTTGTTGGTGATCTGGACACCTAAAAACTTGAAGCCTTTGACCATTTCCACTTCATCCCCGTTGATGTGCACAAGGACATGTTGTCCACTATGTTTCCTGAAGTCAATGACTATCTCCTTTGTTTTGTTGACATCAAGGGAGAGATTATCATCATCGCACCAGTTCACCGGATTCTCCATCTCATTCTTGTACTCGTCATTGAGATCCGACCCGCTGCGGCGGTGTCATCAGCAAACTTGAAAATCGAGTTGCAGGGGAAATTGGCCACAGTCATAGGTGTATAAGGAATATAGTAGGGTCCTTGTGGGACACTGGTGTGGAGGTCTTGTTGTTGCCTATTCTGACAGATTGTTGTCTGTGGACAGGAAGTTCAGGATCCAGTTGCAGAGGGAGGAGTTGAGGCCCAGGCCACAGAGTTTGGAGATGAGTTTCATAGGAATAATGGTGTTGAATGTTAAGTTGTAGTCAATAAATAAATGTCTGACATTGGTGTCTTTGTTATCTAGGTGTTCCAGGGTTGAGTGCAGAGCCAGGGAGATGATCTCTGGAAGGAGTTGAATACAGAGAAGTTCAGCACTGCAGTGACTTTCAGATTCATAGTCACTGAGTGTCCAACCAGTTCCATGAATTGCAGATTATGTGTACAAACTGGTAGCAGGAGCCCTGGATTGCCACATGGCACTGGCATTCCAACATCTGGAAGAACTAGGAGCAGGAGTAGGCCATCTGGCCCCTTGAGCACATTCTGCCATTTAATAAGATCTTTTCGTGGACTCAGCTCCATTTAGCCACCCACTCGCCATAATCCTTAATTCCCCTTACTGTTCAAAAAATTATCTACCCTTGCCTTAAAAACATTCAACAAGGTAGCTTCCACTGCTTCACTGGGCAGGGAATTCCATACACTCACAACCCTTTGTGTGAAGAAGTTCCCCTCAATTCAGTCCTAAGTCTGCACCCCACCCCCACCTATTTTGAGGCCATACCCCCTAGTTCTGATTTCACCTGCCAGTGGAAACAACTTCCCTGTTTCTATCTTATCTAATCCCTTCACAATTTGATATGATTCTGTAAGATTTCCCCTTATTCTTCTGAATTCCAGTGAGTACAGCCCCAGTCTAGTCAGTCTCTCCTCATCAGCCAACCCTCTCAACTCCAGAATCAAGCTAGTGAATCTCCTCTGTATCCCCTCCAAGTGCCAGTATATCCTTTCTCAAGTAAGGAGACAAAACCTGTACACAGTACTCCAGGTGTGGCCTCACCAACACCTTATACAACTGCAACATAACTTTGCTGTTTTTAAACCCCATCCCTCTAGCAATGAAAGACAAAATTCCACCTGCCTTCTTAATTACCTGCTGCACCTGCAAACCAGCTTTTTGTGACTGCCGCATAAGGACACCCAGGTTCATCTATATAGCAGCATGTTGCAATCTTTTAATCATTTAAATATTAGTCCATTTTGCTGTTATTCCTACCAAAATGGATGACCTTTCGTTTTCCAACATCCTACTCCAACTGCCAGACCCTCGCCCACTCACTTAGACTATCCATATCCCTTTGCAGACTGCGTCCTCTACACATTTTGCTCTACCACTCATCTTAGTGTCATCTGTGAATTTTGACACACTGCACTTGGTCCCCAACTCTAAATCATCTATGTAAATTGTAAATAATTGCAGTACCGACACTGATCCCTGAGGCACACCACATGTCACTGATCGCCAACCAGAAAAACACCAATTTACCCCCCATTCTTTGCTTTCTGTTAGTTAACCAATTCTGTATCCATACTACTACATTCCCCGTAACACCATGCAGCTTTATCTTACGCAGCAGCCTTTGCTGTGGCACCTTGTCAAATGCCTTCTGGAAATCCAGATACACCACATCCACAGGTTCCCCACTGTCCACTGTGCACATAATGTTCTCAAAGAATTCCACCAAATTAGTCAAACATAACCTGCCCTTCATGAACCCATGCTGCATCATCCCAATGGGACAATTTATATCCAGATGTCTTGCTAGTTCTTCCTTGATGACAGATTCAAGCATTTTCCCTACTACGGTAGTTAAGCTAACCGGCCGATGGCTACCCGACAACTAATCCTTTTTTAAACAGTGGCATCACATGTGCTGTTTTCCATTCTGCGAGAACAACCCCAGAGTCCAGCAAATTTTGATAAATTACTATTAGTGCATTTGTTATTTCTCCGCCATCTCTTTTAGCACCCTGGGATGCATTCCATCGGGGCCAGGAGACTTGTCTACCTTTAGCCCTATTAGCCTGTCCAACACTACCTCTTTTGTGATAATGATAGTTTCTAGGTCCTCACCTGCAATTGCCTTCTTGTCATCAATTTTTGGCCTGTTATTTGTGTCTTCCACTGTGAAGAGTGACATAAAATATCTGTTCAACGCCTCAGTCATTTTCTCATTTCCAGTTATTACATCCCCCTTCTCATCCTCTAAAGGACCAATGTTTACTTTAGCCACTCTTTTTTTCATTTTATATATTATGCTGTGAGACATAAAATGCTGCAAAAATACCTCTTTGATTATGTTCCTGCTGCTGCCATAAAGCATTTGTCCAGCGGCCACCAGCATAATGTGACCCAGAGCTGCATGTGTCGGGCATCTGGAAACAGCTCCCTTGTTACCAGTCCATTAAATTCTGCTCCACATTGGGGCCTTTCATCTTGGTTCCTCAATAAAAGTAATCTTTTTCAATTTAATCCTTAGTTTGCCTCTTGTCTGAATCCAGTTACAAAACATTCAAACTAACTTGAAGGAAAAATGTGATACAGGAGCATGAAAAAGAAGCAAAAACTGCAACATACATTGTCAAAACAGATAAAAGGGGAAGACTATATTGGTTCTAACCAATAAAATGTCAAAGAGCACAACACATTTTTGATAGTGAACAAAGGAAACAACAGTTAAAGAATTTAACAAATTTCCCTTTATTAATGGAAATACACTTTTCATGCAATGGATTGGTTACAAAAATATTTGGGCAAAAAAAGCCCTGAAGTTTTACTATGTTTTTTATGATCCTAACCAAAATTGATGAATCGTTCCTTAGTGGATGTGCAATACATTAAAATTAGCTTCTTAGTAATAGTTTAAAATAGTCCAAAGTGTTTCCTCGGGATGAGCAATAAGTGTAACTGCCCTTCTAATGTACAGTAATAGATCACCAATGCCACTCATGCAGATTTCTACTCATCAACTGCCACATCAACCTTAATGCCACCATCCCATGACCTAATTATTTAAATGAAAGGACACTGGAAAATTCTGGCAGATTGCTTTCCTGTTCCTGTGACACTGAGCTACACCTACCCACTTTATGGGAAATGCTTTTACTTATGTCAAAATGACTGCTGAAAAATAAAGTGGTGATTAAATTCAATGCAAGTTGGCAAGAATTGAATTTGCATTACTTTCTGATGCTACATTCTAAAATCATCTTAAGAGGACCAACTTTGCCAGATTGAACAGAAGCCGAAGTGCTCTTGACGATAAGCATGTACCTGAGCAATCAATAATTCAACCAATTATTACGAGAAGATGATTGCCTAATTCTCTTGACAATCTCCTACCTGCAATAATGTCTTCGATCTTCTGCTCGGCAAGGTCATCTTTGCCTCTTTGCAGCAGTTGCATAAAATGCATCAATAAAATCCTTCCAATCTCATGACTGGTTTCAAACTGCTTGGACAAAGTTGTCAGAAATTCAAAGGACAGTCCATCTCTGTTGAAAGCATGGCATTAGTAAGTCAGTGTTATATTGATGTTTTCAGCAATAAGTACTCTTTTAGTTATCACGTCCAGTACTCATGATAACCTGGAAATCACTAAACCCTGAATTTTCCTATAATTGAGATTGACACAGCCAGGTTTACGTGCACCTTTTTTCATCAATATGTCTACAAGTAGCCAGAAAACATGTTTAAATGAAGGAAAGATACCCCTGCACTATTTTCAATGAGGGGTGGAGTTACTAGTTAACACTTATGCCAAAAACTTCCAACCTTGGCCACAGCTGAGATTCTCTGGTGCCACTGCAGTGCCAATTCTCCACTCTTGCTGGTAGTAGGATGGGAATGGACAAGATCAGAGAATCCCATCCTTAACGCTATGCCTAGTGTCTGAGAAGAGGAATGCAATGTCCCTGGACATAGGGGTGGGATATTGAACTAGCAAAGCTCACTTGTGCAATAATTTCCTGGAACACTTGTGCAAAATTAAGAGCAAATGCTGTAGATGCACTATTACTATAAAACAAGTATTCAGGACAATCTGGGCCATGAAGAGAAAGAGAGAGAGAGAGAGAATGTGGCAATGGGAAATTGCAATCTGACATTACAAATATATTGATACTTGTTGAAGTGTATAATATTTTGAGATTTGTTTTATTTTACTTAAAATTTTATCTGGGACATTAGAAATCAAATTAATGGGCAAAATGGCTGATGAAAATTAAAATAGACTGCCATAAAGATCACATCTAAGGCACTTTACAGCAAATTAACTTTAGAAGTTAAATACTGCGGAAAAGACATGTTTCTAAAACTTTTGTCGTCCATCGATCGGGACAAATGCATGAATGAAATTTACATAAAAGGAGGCAAGGGGTGCTGATTGGTTAACAACAAATCATGCTCATAACATGGCTCATTTACACTTACTAGAAATAAGATACATTCAAAAGCAGAGACTTGTTCTCTGTAAACAAAAGGAATATGTTGATGCTTGCACATTTTTTGAATTACCTGGATTAAAGCAAAACCTATAGTAACCCAATGCTCTTTCCATGGCAACATAATGGCTAGAGTCAACTTACCAACCAATCAGCACCCTTTTTCTCCAGCAATAAGAAAATTTCATGATCATTTGAAATTTGGCTTTCTTACATTTGCCCTGATCAGTGCAAAACAAATAGCTTCAGCCATGTCTCTCTTTCCAGTAATACACTTTTGAGGTGTAGTCACTGCTGCAATATAAAAAACATGGCAGCGATTTGTGACAGTAAATTCCAGACAATAGTATGACCATGACCAGGTAATCTGTTTTTATGATGTTGATAGAGGAAAAACATCATAACTTTCCTGCTCTTCAACTAGTGCCATGGGATGTTTTACACCCAAGTGAGAACACAGTTGGGGGTCTTGGTTTAATGATTCATCAGAAAGGCGATGCTTTCAACTGTTTGCTGTGCTCAAGCGTTGCAGTGAGACTTGAACTGAGAACCTCCAACTCAAGAGGCAAGTGTGCTACCAGTGAACCATTTGAAAATAGATCTCATGTAATTCAATTGGTTTATTAACAAACCTTGAAATATATACACAGACATGGAATGTGAAATGTGGATCCAAAATTTTGCAATAGGAGCATTCTCCACAATCCTATGAGCAAAAATGTAACAATTGAGAGGAAGGCTTGTTGGAAAATTCAGACAGACATCTGCAGATTAATTTTCAATCTTAGTTCCTTAGTGTTAAACATTGCCTGAACAAAGTGAAGAAATGGAAATACAGCAAGAAGGATCAGGCACATCTTATAGACCCCAGCTCATCCTCAATATCCAGTAGTAACATCAAAAATCCAGCCAATAATCACTAAGCAAGATATAATTTACTTTAAGGGAATTTCACTGACCGGTCGTGTTCCAAGAGTAGTTTTGCAGCATCAAGGCAAACATCTAGTGATACTTTTCCAAGAAGATCGCTGACAGCTAAAATGAACCAAAATGGCAAAAAAAAATACAGCATCACAAAATTCAGTTACTGCAAACTGTTGCTGTTACTTCGAAATGCTCCAGTTTTCGTGTGATCGGCTTAAATACAACCAACACTTTAGATCACCATATAGTTAATATATTGACAAGGAGTGCCAACCAGTACCATTGAAAACTGTGATGACCAATAAGCATTAACCTTTTGTCAATTTTGTTGGAGCACATGCGAATTCCCTTCTACTTCTCGAATTGCATAAAGATCAAACTGGTAAGTATTTTTGACTCTGTAGGATCATTGAAGATGGCAAATGTGAGAAATAGTGTGCAATATTATTTCTTCCCAGCACTGCGGAAGAATACCAATGAGACACAGAAAATTCATAAAACAATGAAGTTGATTTTAATGCTCAGATTTCAGTTGGGCAGGGGTGAGACAGGTTGCAAAATGTATTTGCTGCTCTAGAGTTTTAAAGCCCATGATAATTTTACACCTTGGCCTCGCTGACATCTGATTTACGCATTTCCCACCTTATCACATTGGGAACAGGAAGCCCACTTACTTCCATGACACAATTCCGAGGTACTGATAGGCGTACCAAGGAATTTCATCAGAGGCTGCATCATAGCCATTTGTGCATCTACCAAAGCTGTGACATTGGACGACACCAATGCCCTTTGAAAGAACCCTGGATTGGCTACACTTGCCAAGTAGATTCCCGATATAGGAGTATGGGCATAAAGCCATCCTCAGTACCCTTTAATAGAATCTTCGCATTCGGCATATTTTGTCTTTAACCAGCATTAGTAACTGGGTCGCCCCTGTACCCGAGCAGGACAGTCAGCTTGTTTGTATCACTGGAGAGAAACTTTTGCATAAAATGTAAAGCCCTGTTGGCATTCTTGGAGCAACCAATCACCATGGTTAGGGCTATGTTTGTAATTGTCTATTCTTATAAGAGTGACCCCCTTTGTTCTTCAGTATGAGGTCAATATTAATTGGGATACTGTTTCTAATTTCCACTAATAGAATTACCTCCAGGGGAGGAATGAGAGTGAGGAGGAATCTAATTTTAGAACTCTCAGTTAGCAAATTAGTGTGTTTGTCCCTCTCAAATTCAATGCAAGGCTGGGTTGGCCTTTCTTTAAAGCTATTTCTGAATTTTTAATAGTAAGTCTCAGCTACTAATTTAAATATGCTTAAAATTGCATTTTTAGTCTCTTCATAATCTATAGAGCTCTCCTCCAATAACACAAGAGTCTGCTTCACAGGTTCTCTCAACTAATTTGCTTCAGAAAAGGAGGGCCTAAGACTCTTTTGACCATGTTAACCAGTAAGCTCCTCATTTTCAGTATACAAAAAAAAGCCTCCACAAGACAAGTTTTCCTTAGGGATCTGGTTTGCTCTACTGTGGCCATAACACTGTCTTCAAGAACTGCTACAGCGATGTGTTGTTGGATTATCAACAATGCTGTTAGGAAGTTCCAACACCTGGTCCCAGCAACAATGAAGAAATGGCAAAATAATTTCACATCAACCTATAGTTCAAGCTGGGACCAACTTTTAATTCCAGATTTATTAATTGAATTTAAACTTCACCAGCTGCCATGGTGGGATTTGAACGTGTCCCCAGAATATTTGTCTGAACCTCTGGATTATTAGTCCAGTCTCTGCAGCTGAACCTTACAGGTAAAACGAGTTAGCCCTTTTTCACTGTCTGAAATTGCTTCTTCAGGTGACTTCTTCTCTGAAATCTCTTCCCTTGCAGTCATCTTCTTTTCTTCAATTTACTGACTTCCAATCATTCAAAAAAATGTCAATTATAAATGTGTGTTTTTAAAAAATCAGTTGTGGAGTTTGTCTTAAAGCATTTTTCATCGTAAATTGTTTCCCTGTCTTCTGACCACATTGTCAGCTTTCCATTATCCATACATCAAAATTCTGGCTAAGAACAGCTTCTGAATTCTTCCATGCACCTCCATTGTCCTGACAAATTTCATGGCATCTGACACGATTACAATATTAATTGGATAAATTAGGGTTAATAGCCTACAGGTGGGGGAATTCATTGGCTGATGACTTGGGCAATGTGCACATATAAAGAGACACTTACTGGCACTGGTGGTGATTTGTAGCATTAGGAGCTTTATATCTGGAAGTCTCATTTTGTGAATAAATCTAAAAGTGAGTAAAGTTTGCCTTCTGATCTCTCTAAATTGGTTATAAAAAGCGGTGGCACAGTGGAACACTGCCTCACAGTGCCAGGGACCTAGGCTCAATTCCAGCTATGGGCCACTGTCTGTGTGGAATTTGCATGTTCTCCCCATGTCTGCCTGGGTCTAACTGGGTGCTTCGGTTTCTTCCCTGTGGGTTAGGTTGATTGGCTATGCTAAATTGACCATTGTGTCAGGGGGATTAGCAGGGTACATGTGTGGGGTTATGGGAATAGGGCCTGGGTGGGATCGTGTTTGGTACAGATTCGATGAGCCAAATGGCTTTCTTCTGTACTGTGGGGATTCTATGAAAAAGTCGAACGATGAAACTTTCCACACTATCAGCCATAGTGTGATTCAGAAATCAACTGACCTACTTAAGAGTTCCAATATTTTCTATTTTTAAGCTGATTAAAAAGGATTGGGTGAGTGCAGTTGTTATAATCAGTTTTGCAGTTCACCCTCCCCGGTGGGGAACTGGAATGGATTCTGAAATGTCATTTTCTTGTTGTCATTTTCTCCATTGTGAATATATTCCTGACAAGACACTAATATTATTTTTTGCTTCAACATCTTGATGCCATGAATTTGTTTTTAAAATCATGTATTTTAACTCATTCTAGTTTGTACAGAACTAGATTCAAGCTCTGTTTCTTACCTACGGAAACAGCTTCATCTGGGAAAACACATTTCAGAAGGATTTTAATCTTCAAGAACAGTCCAGCTGGGTGGGGATTCTCCTGTTGGATTAAATATTTGAACCATTCATCATAAAACATCAAGACCTTTTTGTTTTATCATATGTTCTAACCATCAATTTTATTTTACTATTTCCCATACTAAAGTCCCTCTACCTTGCTTCTGTTACTCCCCTAACAAAAATGATCTCTGCACCCTAAGTGGCCTAGACTTTTTAGAGCTCATGCAAAGTACCTGCTATCTTCCGCTTTGATCCACCTGATTCTTCTCTTTCAGTGCTACCTGAGAACTACTGAAAAATACCTGCACTGAGACATGACTAGAATAGAGAAATAAACAACCAACAACTTACAGTATTGTGTTCCTCACGTGCAGAGAGATATCTCAAAGTACTTTATAAGGAAGTGGAGAGCAGCAGTAGGAAAAGAGTGTATACAGGGAAAGAGAGGGGTTTGACTACATGAAAGCACATTCAAAGAGACCAGTCATTTGGAAGCTTTGGAGGGTAGAGTTATGGAGGCAACACAGCAGTACTGGCTGTAGGAAAGATCCCCATTGATGAAGCAATAGGAGCAGTGAAGGAAGAGTCAGCTGGAATGAAAGCTAAGTAAAGGAACACAAGACTTGTGGAAGACTGAGGAGATCAAGTGGTGAAGGTCAAGAGGAATATCTGAAGTCATGTTGATTGGCTGCATGAGCCAACAGAGCTTGGAAAACAAAGGAAATTGTTGATGCTTTGATACAGTTGTGTTGTGGGCTATAATATTTTGAAACAGTTGTAGTAATAAAGATTCAAATGCCAACAAGGAGAACATCAGAGAAGATGAAAATAAAATTTAAAATGTGAGCCCCAAGTAATGACATGGATAACAGTTATGCTTACAAAGGGCTGAAATGAGGTTGGAGGTTAGCAATGTCATGGGGATAAAATAAAGCAATTTTGCTTATAGATTAGATATAGAGGAAGAACCTGAACTCAAGAACAAAGAACAGTACAGCACAGGAAACAGGCCCTTCGGCCCTCCAAGCCTGTGCCGCTCATTGGTCCAACTAGACCATTCGTTTGTATCCCTCCATTCCCAGTCTGCTCATATGACTATCCAGGTAAGTCTTAAATGATCCCAGCCTGTCTGCCTCCACCACCCTACTTGGCAGTGCATTCCAGGCCCCCACCACCCACTGTGTAAAAAAAATCCCTCTGATATCTGTGTTAAACCTCACCCCTCTCACCTTGAGCCTGTGACCCCTCGTGATCGTCACCTCCAACCTGGGAAAAAGCTTCCCACTGTTCACCCTATCAATACCCTTCATAATTTTGTACACCTCTATTAGGTCTCCCCTCATTCTCCGTCTTTCCAGGGAGAACAACCTCAGTTTACCCAATCTCTCCTCATAGCTAAGACCCTCCATACCAGGCAACATCCTGGTAAACCTCCTCTGCACTCTCTCCAAAGCCTCCACGTCCTTCTGGTAGTGTGGTGACCAGAACTGGACGCAGTACTCCAAAAGTGGCCTAACTAACGTTCTATACAGCTGCAACATCAGACTCCAGTTTTTATACTCTATACCCCATCCTATTAAGGCAAGCATACCGTATGCCTTCTTCACCACCTTCTCCACCTGTACTGCCACCTTCAAGGATTTGTGGACTCGCACACCTAGGTCTCTCTGTGTTTCTATACTCTTGATGCTTCTGCCATTTATTGTATAACTCCCCCCTACATTAGTTCTACACCAGATCGACGAAGGGTCCGAGGTTTTCTTTTTCTCAGACCAAGGTTGATAAAGGTGGGGAAACTAATGATGTTGAGGCCAGTTATGCAAATATATTTGAAGAAACTTAATAGAAAGGTTTTGTCAATAGTCAGATTGAGCTGAAAATATTTTAGCACGTTCAGCAGCTGATTAGCAAAAATTATAACAACATTGAATCAACAGATGGGACTGAGGTGCAGATCTACATTTAATTGACACACAAGTGACAACTGAATCCAATATTTCAGATAATGTCACCAAGCAACAGTGTATAATGCGAAATGGGTCAACGATAGAGCTCTAGTATACTGAAAAGATGACCTTTCAAGTACTTACTGGAAGTGAAATGGGCTGGGCTGTGGGGATCGAAATAAAAAAATTGCCTCACAATGCATACATTGATACAAGTTGGAATATAACCGTAGGACTGTGAAAGAGATATTCTAGGCTAAAGATATTTGCAAGTGCCAAAAGCAGTTAAGGATACAGTTAACATGCCACGGTTATAATCATATAGGAATGTTGTGCCAAACAAGCTATAATATGGTTGTGTACCTACAGAACTTACTTGGTTTGCAAGAACGACGGCATTAAGAGCTCTTTCCTGGTGTTGCTTTAAGTCCCATTCTAGATAAACGTTAGCCAGTAAACGTAAAACTTTTGCCTAGAACAGAACAATAGTCAGTTGTAACATTTCCTACGTCAATAGTGCATACCTCTGACATTGTACCTCTTTAATTCTTCAAGTAATTTCCGTCTCTTAAACACCATCTTTTGTAGGCCACTAATCACATAAAATACAATATCACTTATATACTTGGCATAAGGAAGAATATTTGGCAAAGCAAAACTGTTAACATCGCGCTATATGAAGAAAACTTGAAACAAAAACAGAAAAGGTTGCATAAAATCAGGCAGCATCTGTAGATAAAGAGAGTTAATAACTGGAACTTTACTGCCACATTCGTCCCAGAATTGAGGTGGAAGCAGCGTACAGAACGGAATTCTCTGTTGGCCTCAGGTGGGATTTTACCTCACCTGAGCGAAGTTGTAAAATATTGGCCAATGTTTCAAGTCCGTGTGACTTCAGAGTTGAAGAGAGGTGGAAATGTAATGACTTATATATTTGGAGGGAGGTTAGAGAAGATATAGCAGAATTATTATTATTGGAAAAAAGATGTATCTCTCACTTGAGGATGGTCTGATCACAAGTGTATGAATTGCCAAATTATCAGCAATCAATTGTATATAAATAAAGATAAATTTTTCAAGGAGGGAGCTTCGGTTTGCTGAAAAGATGACCCTCAGGCACCTGCTGGAAGTGGTATAGGTTACGTGCACCAAAAATAAAAATCTGCCCACAATGCACAAATGATACAAGTAGGAGCATAACTATGGGATTAATCATTAATAATCAGGACTATTGCATAAATGAAGGATTGTTTAAAACATCTGCATTTTAAGTTGCAGAAAGATGAAGGTTACACTCAATATACAAGCACACCAGGGCTTTGGGTTATCATTCCTGAAGTTCTTTGCCAATTTTACAATGGCAAAGAGTTAGTTTCAGTCTCAAACAATGGAATTGGACTACATGACATTATGACTTTCCCAGTTCATTACAGTTTTGGGAAATATCACTATCAATAGCAAAATATAAAGGAAATATGACAAAAATTAGGTACTTTGTCTTGTGTTTATTCTGTGGGGTTTCCCTTAAATCCAGTTCCAATACATACGCAAGTTAAAAACCGATCACAGAATTCTGTCAAACCTTTTCTGGCATAGTGTTGCAAATGTCACCCATTTAGGATTGAATTAAGAAATAATATTAACTGAAACAATGCTATTTTTCCAATGTACGTATGAATGATTTTGAACAAAGGATCCTCAAAAACGACTCAAGAACCTCTGAAAAGCCTGCCTCCTGATACTTGTACCATTTCTCATTGCCCTGGATCCTCAAAATTGTAGTCCATAGACAAAGGCATTTCAGAGGAGAATCATTCTGGGAAGACAGCTTCACATGTAACATCTTTCTTAAGCGTCAACAAAAAACTAGTATCCTAGCAGGGTTAAAAAGCAAGATAAAAACGTCTTCACGTGAAGCATGCAATATTGGTGAACTGCAGCAAATACTGGTGACATGGATTGATCTGACCACAACTTGGCAAGTTCCGCTGCTTGCACATCGGAGTAGGACACTGATGCAGATTTTGGGGATAAAAAGCTTTCACACAAGCAGATACCTAAGGTGCATAAGGATGCAGAGGCATTGGAGGGGAATGTCGGAGATTATACAAGCATGATACTAGAAAGACGTAGGTGTACATATAAAGAAGGGATTGTAAGACTGAGTCTCCTTTTAAAAAAAAGCTGAGCAGTGACCTAAACAAGGGTATTTAAAATTATGAAATGTTTTAATCAAGTGGATATAGTGTGAACATTTTCTCTTGTGGCAAAGGGCAAAATTAGAAGCTGTCAGTATAAACAGCTACCAAGAAACTCAATAGGGAATTAAAAGGAAACTTCTTGACCCAAAGAGTGGTAACAGCGCAGACCCATAACCATAAGGAGTGAATAGCACTGATGCATTTAAGGAGAAGGAAGAAGAAAATAGAGGACTACAATGGTAGTTATAAGTAAGGAAATTTGGGAGGAGGCTCAGGTGGATCATAAACACTGGCATGGGCCTATGTATCTGAATACTCATGAAGGTGTTCACCATCATGATACAACATGGAAGAGTCAATTTCCATTTGTTACGTCCCAGAGTTTCAGCACTCTACCTTGGCCACTTCCAGGAGTGTGAGCGTTCACAAATGGCAGTGCTTACAGCCTGTCAGCAGCAGTAGAAATCCAACCATCACTCAGACTCTGGGCTCAAACCTGTTTCCTGGCTCAAGAGGCAGACTTTCACCTTAAACAGACGGATGGAGCAAATTAATAGGGTGTCTAAGGGCATCATTGATCTTCTGCACTGTTGTACAGAAGATGAGTGGAATACAGAGCCTCAGGCTACCGGGACTGATAGTGGCACATTGCGAACAGCACATGCTGTTCCATTTTGGGTATCTATGATGTGGAGATGCTGGTGTTGAACTGGAGTGGGCACAGATGGAAGTCTCACAACACCAGCTTCAAGTCTAACAGGTTTATTTGGAATCACAAGCTTTTGGAGCACTGCTCCTTCATCAACTAAATCACCTGAGGAAGGGGCAATGCTATGAAAGCTCATGATTCCAAATAAACCTGTTGGATTTTATCCTAGTGTTGTGAGATTTCTTACTTTTGGTTGTCAGTGTGGTTACTCCCTCACCACCTTGCAAAGCAATAATACCTGCCATAGTGCCAGACACCCAGATTTCTCCAGCAGCAGCTGGAGATTGGAGCTCCAAGAAGTTGCCAAACACAAGCATCTCAAGGTTCCTCCCATGTGACAATAGCCTTCCACAAAGCTACTGAAGTCCTTGAATGAATCACCTCATTGGAGCAGCAGAGTTAATAAATACCCATTAAAAAGCATATGGATTGCTCACCTGATTGACAAAATAATTCCCCATAATATTATGATTGGAATTAAACCATTTGCATCTTTGATCCAGTTGACTTATCTCCAGGGCATTAAATAATGTACATTTGAGTTTTATCAGTTGGACTTTACAATTGTGCATTAACAGGCATTAGAAAGATTTTTCAAGACTTGAGTATAATCTGAAAAAAAAAGATTTACTTAGTTCCTACTCTGCTTTGCCTGGAATGAAAAATATGAATGTAAAACCTCTTAGCAGCTTTAGGATTCTATATATATTTCTTAATACCCTAGCACAATCCTACGTGCACTATCTATTCTTCTTGCTCATCTACACACTTGTACAGATAACCTTTAAGTTATGTTTTCCAAAAATACATAAAAATTGCACATACCTGCACAGGAGAACCTGGAGAATATCTTTTATCCATTTTTCCAATGTCGTAACTCTGACTGGTGGTAGATAAAAAAAACATTTTTAGCAGATTAAGAGTAGCAAAAATAAGAACAAAATGACCTGCCCAGGAGAGTCACCATCAAATGGTCTTTGTGCTAGCAGACTCATTAAGTATAAGAAAACATAGTGCAAAAGTTCAGTGCTATGGATCTTGTGCACTACGGAATTAAGGCATTCTGTGCCACTAGCCACTTCCAGTGGAGTCAGTGTGCCTCATGAGAAAAGCATTTGTGTGGGCCCCTTCTGCACGTGTTGGAACCAACAGATTAGCAGTGCTATCCCAATGTCATATAGGCCTACCAACTGACATGCCGCCATCCAACAACTTTGGACTATACGGATCCATTAGACTAATGAATCTAACACTCCACAAAGATCAAGTGTTCAGCTGCAAGATGAGCACTTCCCCTGTGTTATTCAAAGGGCCACTCAAAAATTGCAGGTGAGCTACTTTTGTTCAGGTTGAATTTGTGGAAGTACTGTGTGCATGAATTTAAAGCGCTGAGTTTTTGGTAGTTAATGCTTATAGTTTCAGGAAGAGAAGACATCAGAGCCAGGTAAATGGGAAGTCATTACAGTGTCTCTTGGTCTAAAACATGACAAGGACATGGAGCACTCAATGCAGTGGGGGGGGGGTCTGCAAAGAGGGAGGAGGAAGGTGTGCTCTCCACAGAAGGCCCTACCCACCAATGCAAGTTAAAGATGTTAGAAAAGGTAAGAAGGCTGAGAGAAAAACAGCATTAACAGGGAAAAAAAAATTCACATTGAAGCCACCACATTGGTAGTCACTATCTAGTCATTTAGTGGTCACTCTGTGATTGATGAAGGGTTCCTAATGCTTTCCTTTCTTTACTCATGTCTTTGTCTTTTATCATCCACCCAGCTTCAAAGCCAACTAAACCAATGTCAAGCAGAGCTCGCCATCATGTGCACTCAATTTCCAGCTGTTGAGGCCAAAGCCAATCTTCCCCAAGTAGACATTCAGACTATCCACTGGCACACCATGACTTTTAACCAGTTGGGAGTAAAGTGCACACTTCAGAAGCCAAGCATCTGGTATTCTGATGTAAAGCCTGTCCAGTGGAACTTTTGCGTGAGAATGGTCACTCAGAAGACCCGTTTCTTGGAGGAAGCTCATGTTCTTGAATTGGTCCATTCAAGTAAGAACTTCCATAGGTAATATTGATGAATACCTGAAGTTCTCTTAGGTGTCATCAATATGTCACTCAGGGTTTGCAGCTGCAGAGGAGTGTCAGGAGGGCAAGTACCTTGGTGACTGCTTTTGTGCCATTTGTGTGTCATGACTAATGAAGACTCAGCTGAGCAGCTTCCTAAAGGAGTGGCTCATGCAGTGGATCCTGTGTAGCATCTCCTAATCTGCGGTCACTGACTAGAGCAAATGGCTACTGTGAAAGCAGAAGTGGTCAACTGCCTCCTGGGCAACCTGCAGCCTAATAATGGCAGGATTTAGTGCGAGTCCTAGTTTCATCTGGAGAACTTCTCCAGACTTCGGACTCGATACATTTCTTGTAGGTCTTCTGCGTGTCAGAAAAACATGGTCATCCAACTGCTGAAGGTCTGTTATAGTCATGCATGAATCTCTGGTCTTCACCTTCAGCCTTTGGAGATTGAGAAGCTTCCCATCAAACCTATACTCAATTCGGACCCAACGTGGGAGGCGGGTCTTTGGCCTTGTTGGAGCCAGTTGCTGGGAAGATGGAGAAAGGGTGGGGCATAGGCAAATATCCTTGCTTATGCCAGTTATGACAGGAAAGACATCAAGCTCCAGTCCACCATAGAAAATGGTGGCAATCATTTCATTATGAGGAAATTATGCCACCTTGACTTATTTCCATGAACAGCCAATGCAGCCAGAATCTTCCAGAAAGCTTTTCTGTTGACTGAGTCCAAGACCTCTGTTATATCAATGAAGGCTAAATGAAGAGCTTGGAATTGTTCACAGTAATTCTCTTGGATTTTCCAAATGGTCAAATTGCAATGCTCGAAATCCATAATGGAATTCTGGAAAATTGATGGTGATAGGCGGTGGCTACACTTTCTTCGGGGTAAACGAAACAAATAGAAGTGCATCTATGGTGTTGGCTCTACCATTTGAACAACATTGCCAACCAGCTGCTGAGAAAACTGACGGGGCAAAGTGATTGTTTGATGGTCCTCCAACTTTCCTACTCGCAGTCATATCTCAACTGGGATTAGTGCACACCAATGGATTCTGAGGACACCACGAAGGAGCTATTTTACATAGAAATAGACAGTGTCTTGCATGGTATCACGAAAAACAACAAACTCATCTTACCCAGAGATTTCAGTGCCAGAGTTGGAGGTGGTTAAGCATCCTACTTTCTCTTTCCTAATAGTCCCTTGCAAGTTCACCACCTGCAAGTTCTCCTCCAAGTCACACACCATCTTCATTTGCAACTATAGTGCCATTCCTTCACTGACAGTGGATCAAAAACCTGGAAGCACTCTGGGCATACTTACACCAGATGGACTGCACTGGTTCATGAAGATAGCTCACTATCACCTGGGTTAACAAATGCTGCCCTTGCCAGCAACATTAACATTCAATGAAATAATTTCAAGTGTCAGGGCTTCATTCATAGCTGCATGGACCTCCTCTGGTCATCTTGAGGCTAGTCAGGCAGCAATCTTGGGCACTTGAAAGCATGACAATAAGAAGTGAGAGGAGGGTTCTTGAGGCGAGTGGGACATGTGGGTAGGAAAGCAGGAAAATCATCTGCAGCTTTCAATTTATGACATGTCAGGATGAGGAGGAACTGCTAAAGAGCAAAAGGGGGTGGCGATGGCCTCATGGTATTATCGCTCGCCTATTAATCCAGAAACCCAGATAAACCTAGGTTTGAATCACACCACGACAAATGGTGGAATTTGAATTCAATAAAAATATCTGGAATTAAGAGTTTACTGATGACCATGAAACCATTGTTGTTTGTTGGAAAAGCCCATCTGGTTCACTCTAATGTCCTTTAGGGAAGGAAATCTGCCAGGCTGGCCTACAAGTGACTTCAGAACCACAGCAATGTAGTTGACTCTCAACTGTGCTCTGAAATGGCCTAGTAAGCTACTCAGTTGTATCAATCACTACAAAGTCTCAAAGAAATGAAACAGGACAGACCACGTGGCATCAACCTAGGCACTGGAAAAGACAATGGCAAAACAAACAGCCCTGTTGACCCTGCAAAGTCATCCGTACTAACATCCAGGGTCAGTGCCAAAACTGGGGGAGCTCTCTCACAGATCAGTCAAGCAACAGCCTGACATACTCATTGTCACAGAATCGTACATTACAGATAACACCCCAAACACCACAATTACCATCTCTGGATATGTGCTGTCCCACTAGCAGGACAGACCAGCAGAGGTGGCTGCAGCACTGTGATATACAGTGAGGAGGGAGTTGCCCCAGGGAGTTCTTAACATGGACTCTGGACCCCAAGACATCTCATGGCTTCAGGTTAAGCATCGGCAAGGAAACCTCTTACTGTTTACCACATACCATCCTCCTTCGGCTGATGAATCAGTACTCCTCCATGTTGAACAACATTTGGAGGAAACACTAAGGCTGGCAACTGTGCAAAATATACTCTGGGTGAGGGATTTCAATGTCCACCACCAAGAGTGGCTTGACAGCAGCATTGTTGATTGAGTTGGTTGGGTCCTAAAGGATATAACTGCTAGACTGGGTCTGCAGCAAGGGGTGAAGGAACCAACAAAAGGAAAAAATGTACCTGACCTCACCCTTACCAATCTGCTGGCGACAGATGCATCTGTCCATGACAGTATCAGTAAGAGTGACCACCGCACATCCTTGTGGAGACAAAGTCCCACCCTTCACATTGAGAATAACCTTCATGTTGTGTGACACTATCACCGTGCTAAATAGGAAGATTTTGAACCGATCTAGCAACTCAAGACTAAGCATAAACGAGGCATTGTGGGCCATCAACAGCAACAGAATTGTACTCCAGCACCATCTGCAACCTCATAGCCTGACGTATCCCCCACTCAACCATTACCATCAAACTAGACAATCAACCCTGGTTCAATGGAGAGTGCTGGGGAGCATGCCAGGAGCAGCACCAGGCATACTGGTGTCAACCTGGTGAAGCTACCAAACAGGACTACTTGTATGCAAAAACAGCAAGTGATAGACAGAGCTAAGCAATCCCACAATCAACAGGTCAGATCTAAGTTCTGCAGTCCTACCACATCCAGTCATGAATGGTAATGAACAATTAAACAACTCATTGGAAGAGGAGGCTCCACAAATATCCCCATCCTCAATGATGGAGAAGCCCAACACATCAGTGGAAAAGATACGGCTGAAGTATTCGCAGCTATCTTCAGCCAGAAATGCCAAGTGGATGATCCATCTCAGCCTCCGCCAGTGGTCCCCAGCATATCAGATGCTAGTCTTCAACCAATTCAATTCACTCCACATGATATCAAGAAATAACTGGAGGCACTGGATACTGCAAAGGCAATGGGCCCTGATAACATCCCATCAACAGTACTGAAGGCTTGTGTTCCAGAACTTGCCGCTCTTCTAGTACAGTTCAAGTACAGTTACAACACTGGCATCTACCCAACAATGTGGAAAATTGCCCAGGTATGCCCTGTACATAAAAAGTAGGACAAATCCATCCCACCAATTATCGCCCAGTCTATTCTCAATCATCCATAAAGTGATGGAAGGGGTTATCAACAGTGCTATCAAGCAGCACCTGCTCAGCAATGCCCAATTTTGATTTCACCAGGGTCATTCAGCTCCTGACCTCATTACAGCCTTGGTTTAAACATGGACAAAAGAGCCAAATTCCAAAGGTGAGGGGAGAGTGACAGCCCTTGACATTAAGGTTGCACTCAAATGAGTGTGGCATTTAGGAGTCTTAACCAAACTGAAATCAATGGATATCAGAGGGCAAACATTCTGCTGGTTGACGTCATGCCTGGTATATAAGAAGATGCTTGTGACAGGTCAGTCATCTCAACTCCAGGGCATCGCTGCAGGAGTTCCTCAAGGTAGTGTCCTAGGCCCAACAATCTTCAGCTGCTTCATCAATGATTTTGCCTCCATCATAAGGCCAGAAGTGGGGATATTCACTGATTTTACAATGTTCAGCACAATTTGTGACTCCTCAGATACTGAAACAGTCCACATTCAAATGCAACAAGATCTGGGCAATATCCAAGGTTGGGCTGACAAGTGGCAAGTAACATTCGCGCCACACAAATGCAGGCACTGACCATCACAAATAAGAGACACTCTTAACCACTCCCCCTTGACATTCAACAGTAATGGTGTTACCATCACTGAATCCCCCCATCCTTGGGTTTACCACTGACCAGAAACTCAACTGGACTCACCACATAAACACAGTGGCTACAGGAGCAGGTCAGAGGCTAGGAATACTGCAACAAGTAACTGACCTCCTGACTCCCCACAGCCTATCCACCATGTACAAGGCACAAGTCACGAGTGTGATGGAATACACCCCACTTGCCTGGATGGGTGCAACGCCAACAATACTCAAGAACTTGACACCATCCAGGATAAAGCAGCCCATTTGATTGGCACCATGTCCACAAACATCCACTCCCTTCCCCACTGACATTCAGTAGCAGCAACAGTATGTATTATCAACAAGAAACATTGCAGAGTCCACCAAAAATCTTCAATAGCACCTTCCAAACCCACAACCACTTCCATCTAGAAGGACAAGGGAACACCACCTGCAAGTTCCCCTCCAAGTCACTCACCATCCTCACTTGGAAATATATTGCTGTTCCTGGGTCAAAATCCTGCAATTCCCTTCCTAATGGCATTGTGGGTCAAACCACAGAACATGGACTGCAGCAATCCAAGAAGACAGCTCACCAGCACCTTCTCAAGGGCAACTAGGGATGGGCAATAAATGCTGGCCAGCCAGTGGCACCCATGTCCCACCAATGATTAAAAAAAAGGCTTTAACTCGCATGCATCCTCATTGCTCTTAGCAGTGACACATGCCAACAGCTCTGTTCTTGCCAGTATGATGCACATCACCATGCCTTTCAGTGAGATGAATAAACATTGTCATGGTGTCCTCTTGTTGATCCTCTGTGGCTCCCTCCTGTTACGACCATCCTTGGCCTGCAAGAAAGAAGGCAGAATGTTCCTGTGCCTGCCTTAATGATTAACTCGAGGTGTGGGAATAAGCAAGGGCTTGACGCTGGCCTCATTGCAAGGTATGTGCGCAAAATGAAGTATGTGACTGTTAGGCATGAGTCATGCTACAATTGAGTGCTGGTGGGGCACACTGGGAAGAAACAAAGCTGGTAGTCTGGTTCATATGAGATGTGAGATGCATTCAAAAAGGGTTGGCACCTGCGTCAGGTCATCATTCATTCTGCACTACCAGGTCCTTCAGTCCAAACTCTGGGATTGGCCTCCCTTGCCATCTGCTCCCACTCTATTCTGAGGAAATACATTGAGGGCCTCCTAACTGTACGAGGAAACATAGGACACTCTCCTTCTATCTACTTCCATCTATTATAATCCAGATCAGAAACGGCAAGATATTTTATGAAGTCAGCCTAATTTTGCACTTTGAATCTGGCTTGGGTAAGCATAAGATGTTTCACTCCAGATATGATTCAAAAGGCCCACTAGTAAGCTTTTATCAAACAAAGTTTATTTAAGAATACAGTTAACATATAGAATGAAAACTAGCAGTAAGTTTTGCCAGTCACAAACAAAAAAAACACCCACAGTATTGTATAAATCCCAACAAATGAATGCACTATTCCAACCAAACAAGCCTCCTTGGAAACATACACCCGTCCCAGGTCTAGCACAGAAAATAAGAATTGCTTATATGATCCTAGATTTGAGCAATGCAACCAGCTGTAAATTAGTTCTTTGGTTAGAAATTGGTTAGATAATGCCACTGCTGACCTCTAGTATAGCTTTCATTCCAGGATGGCAAGAAAAATTGCAAACAACTTGCCAGCACAATTTCTTATACCAGGGAGAAACACAGAAATACTACTTTTCAGTCTGGAGTCCAACAGCTTCTAACTAGCCAGCAGCCAAAAATGAAAATATAAGAACTTTTGGGATAAAAAAACTGTCCTATCTGACCTGTCCCACAACAATTCAAATAGGTCCCAGAGAGTGCATTAGGCCCAAGTGAGCAAGGCAGATAGAAATAGCTCAGGTGGTGGGAAGAACAAGTGGCTGAAAATGGAGAGTGCATCCCTCCATAGCTGATGACAGCTTCAGCAGGAAATGTTTTTGCAGCCATTTGAGTATCGCCAAAACATTTGATCACACGCAACTAGTTTGTAGGATTCCACAACCCGCATTGTGTAATTTACCATTGCATGGGATAGTTTACAATCCACTCAGCTATTGTAGAAACCCACTTTATTAACCTAATTTTATAAGTGTACTCCATAAATAAACTACACCACTTTTATACAAGTAACAATTATCAGGAACTTCTGAGAAATTTCTGCTGCTCCACCACTATAAGCTCGGCAGAGGATCAGCAAAAAACACAAAGGGTTTCTTCCAAACAACCTACCAAAGTTATGGTAGCAAAGCAAAAACCCCAAGGAAACTCTTCATGTATAATTGTATAAGATGAATGAATTTAAAATGCTTGTCACCGGAGTCATTGGTGAAATTCTTCAAATTTAAGTTCTTACCGCAGCCAGAAAGAACTTTCTCCATATTTCTTCTGCTGATAAGTATCCACTCCGAAATTGTAACACAGCAAGGACAAGTAACCTGTCTAAAACAAACAGTCAGCTGCATGCTGATATCAAAGTAAGGAGGTAATAGAAAGCAAAACTGGCTTTCCCAAAAGGAAACAACTTCAAGTGCAATTAACTCCATATTTTTCAGGTGCAAGAAAATCACAGCCATTATATCAAAGGAAAATTGAATTTTGCAATTAGTCAATGCTGACCTATGATGGAACACTCCAAGGAAGATTGTGAACCCTTTCTACCATGGTAGATGCATTGGAATTAAAATTGGTTATTCATGTAAACTCCTGTCAAAGAAGTCTGATGGAAGGTGATCAACATGGTGGCATCTCAAATGCCAGACTGAGTTCTTAATCTATGCCACTGATAAACAGGACATCCACCCTCACATGGAGATGATTATCATATGCCTATCAACAGGAAAAAAGGTTCACTCTCTTTCTTGACACACTAAATCCTAGTTATGCTACAGAGGTTAGTTTCAAGTAACAACTATGCTTCGCCCGAGATCACTCGTCCAGTCTATCTTAATTGGAGCCCACTTCAATGGAACAGCTCTCTTTCCTGAGTACTGGTGTCAGTGCCTCATAAATCAAAACATCTTCTTCCCACGTCCAAACTTCAAGCCACATTTTTAATTCACTGAACTGTTACACTATATGCCAAATGGTGCATGGTTCAGTTAAGAACTCAGAGCATATTAAGTGTGAGGTTCTGCATTTTAGTTTGGATTCGAACTCCTCAAACTCTGTCAGCAGAAAATTGTTCCAAAGATTAGATTTTCCTGCCCATCCCACCGATGCCATCTTCTGGCCCTGCCAAAGGTAAATTCTTGCGGTGAGATCTCCAACAATAGGGTGGATAAGCCATCAAGACAACACAGACTTCGGCTGGATTAGAAGATGCTGCCACAGATTGACAGATGGCTCACCATCACTGACAAGGAAGATACAATTTTTTGAGAAGAAGTGTATTAAACATATTAGGCCTTTGTGACTTAAACAAACTGGCACAGACAGGCTTTCCAGATAATTTAAAAAAGACAAACATAAATTGAATAACTTAGAATCCCTACAGTACAGAAAGAGGCCATTTGGCCCATCAAATCTGCACCAACCACAATCCCACCCAGGCCCTACCCCCATATCCCTACATATTTATCCACTAATCCTCTATCAGGCAATGGCTTGATTGAGAGGGAAGCTCCCGATACCCTCCTGTTTCAGATTACCGGGACTAGGGAGGGAACTGATGTCGCATCATGGAAGATGGTCCTGCCTCACTGAGTAATGGCTGTGCGACACACAACCCTGAAGGGAAGGGTGCAGCTGTCAATGGTCTTTACTATGCAGGAGAATGATGGTGATTTGTAGTGATGAAACAGCCTTGATCCTCCAACAGTGACTGCGAATGTCTGACCAGTGTGTCAAACCCCGATTGACCAGGGCAATATCAGGATGACGACACACGGACAGAGCCATCCCTCCTGATGCTGCCTCCTCCTTAGTTCGGGTCACTGAGGATCCGTGTTGCTGATGCCAGCGGGAAGGTTTGTACAATGGTCTAGCCGCTGGGATCAGAGTTCCCCAAATGACAAGGTTGAACAGTGGAGCTGACTAGTGTGCCGGGTTGGGGGGGGGGGGGGGTGTGTGTGTGTGTGTGTGTGTGTGTGTGTGTGTGTGTGTGTGTGTGTGTGGCGGGGGGGAACACTGTCAGTGTGAAGTTATGCAAAACAACGAGCTGCCATCATCGCTGACATACCAGCCTCCACCTGCTGTGAAGTGCTCACCAGTTAGTGACTCAGAAGACAGTCTACTACGAATTCCCATTGAGGTGAATGCCTGCACTGATGGCGATTACAAGTGGCAGCTGTTAATAACGCGTCATAGGGTACATTCAAAAATCCACCAAAACATCCCTCCTGGCTTGTCTTCAGGGCCATATTTGTGGATGCACCGGCTTTTCCACTGATTTTTGTGCAAGAGACATGACATTAGGTCAGGTCATAAGATAGGGGAGAGAAAACTGATTTGATGCTGTTCAGATGGATGATTGTGTTGTGGGTCCTCACCTTTTTGTCTTACACCCATCTCGCTCTCATTATTCTCTTCCTCCACAATAAGCTGGATGACCAACAATGAGAGGGTTTTCAATTTGGCATGCCTCCGCCCACCTGCTTTGCCATTCATTGTGAGCTAGCTTGTCCTGCAGAAAACAGTTTGAAAACATATTAACAGGACACATTCCAGATTGGATGATAAGGATACAGGGCATGTGTTGTGGGTGAGTGGGTGGACAATTGGAAGGGCCTGGTGAGGCAGCAGTGTGAGGGCTCCCCGTGGATGTGTGATGGGTGTGCGAGTACCTAAGTGTTGAGAAATGAGAAGAATGACTTACCCTGGCTTCATGAACATAATTCATCTTTTTCCAGTATTAATGACCAGTCATTTGTGAGGGCAGCTGCTGCTTAACAACACTGCCACCATCTCCCATGCGGGTTCCTGAACTTGCCAGTCTTATCCCAGCCTGAGAGTACAGAACATCGTGCCTCTCCATCACTTTCAGCATTCATGTCAGTGCTCCTTCGAAGAAACTCAGAGCAGCCAAACTCTTGACTGGATTTGGAATAAGTGTTAGAACATAGAACATTACAGCGCAGAACAGGCCCTTCGGCCCACGATGTTGCGCCAACCAGTTAAAAAACAATGACCCTCTAACCTAAACCAAACCCTTTCCATCCATAAACACCCCCAAACTAGGCGCATTAACAGCTGCAGCAGACAGGGCATTCCAATCCCTCACCACCCTCTGGGTAAAGAACCTACCCCTGACATCCGTCCTATAACTACCACCCCTTAATTTAAAGCTATGCCCCCTCGTGCTAGCTTTCTCCATCCGAGGAAAAAGGCTATCACTGTCCACCCTATCTGAACCTCTAATCATCTTATATGTTTCAATACGGTCCCCTCGCAGCCGCCTTCTTTCTAAGGAAAACAACCTCAAATCCCTCAGTCTCTCCTCATAGGACCTCCCCTCCATACCAGGCAACATCCTGGTAAACCTCCTCTGCACCCTCTCCAAAGCCTCCACATCCTTCCTATAATGTGGGGACCAGAACTGCACACAATACTCCAAGTGCGGCCGCACCAGAGTTTTGTACAGTTGCAACATGACGCTGCGGCTCCTAAATTCAATCCCCCTACCAATAAACGCCAAGACACCGTATGCCTTCCTAACAACCCTATCTACTTGATTCCCAACTTTCAGGGATCTATGTACACATACACCTAGATCCCTCTGTTCATCCACACTATTCAGAGTCCTACCGTTAGCCCTATACTCTACACATCCATTATTCCTACCAAAGTGAATTACCTCACACTGTTCTGCATTAAACTCCATCCTCCACCTCTTGGCCCAGCTCTGCAACTTGTCCAAGTCTCCCTGTAGACTAAGACACCCTTCCTCACTATCAACCACACCTCCGACTTTGGTGTCATCAGCAAATTTACTAATCCACCCAGCTATACCCTCATCCAGATCATTTATAAAAATTACAAACAGCAGTGGCCCCAAAACAGATCCTTGAGGCACACCACTCGTAACTGAAAATAAACCCGGGGCTCGTCCCCTGGGGGGGCAGTTGAATGGAACAACCCCAATTGAAGTGCTCAGCTGAAATTGGGGCTGGTGGCTAGGAGTCAACCTACCTTGGGCACATGATGAAACTCGTGCACATTCTTTTCAAAGTGAATAAAAATACAATGTGAAAACTCACCAGCATTGCCAATAGGCTACTCACTGTTTTTCTCACCCAAAATATCACTTAGCCAAAAGCTGAAAAAATTCATCCTATATTACAATACTCCTTTACCCCACCTATATCCTGAAAAATGTAGGCAAATCTCAAGAATAACAAAGGACACAAAATATATTTAACTATAATGTTCTCAGTATAAATAGACAGTCCTAATAAACCAACATGTCATTCATGGTCAGGCACACACCACTCTGAAACCATGTGGCAGATGTCACCCTAGAATAATAGAGCCCCTACAGTGCAGAGACAGGCCATTCAGCCCATCAAACCTGCACCGAGAGCAATCCCACCCAAACCCTATCCACGTAATCTTACATATTTACCCTGCTAATTCCCCTGACACTAAGGAGCAATTTACCATAGCCAATCTACCTAACCCAAACATCTGTGGGCTGTGGGAGCACACCAGGGCACTGGGAAGAAACCCACGCAGACACAGGAAGAAGGCACAAACTCCATACAGACAGTAATCCAAGGCTGGAATTGAATCCAGGTCCTTGGCGCTATGAGGCAACAGTGCTAACCACTGTACCACTGTGTCCACCCGAGAACCAAGTGGCTGATGCCACCCGTAGAATTCCTGCAGTGCAGGACGCCATTCGACCTATCAAGTATGCACTGACTTTCCAAAAATGCACCTTGCCTAAGCCCATATCCCTGGCCTATTCCCATAACCCCATGCATCCACCATAACCAATCCACCTAACATACACATTTTTGTTTGATAACGGACAATTGAGCTTGGCCAATCCATCTAACCTGCACATCAGGAAACCCACGCGGACATGAGGAGGACTTGCACATTCCATACACCATAGTGGCCCAAGGCTGGAATTGAACCCAGATCCCTGGTACTTCAAGGTAGTCATACTAACCATTGTGCCACTGTGCAACCCAATCAAACCTCTGCTGATTTTCCTCAAATCCCCCAGATCATCACTCTATGAATTAAGTTGTCTTATTAGACTCTGGCTTCCACACAAGTGTTATCAAACTGAACTCTCAAAAAGTAATGCCTTATAATCTTCTTTGAAGCAATATTTTTCCTCTGCTGTTTTAAGGAAGGATCTACTCACAGGATTTCAAACTCGCATCGAGTATACCTTTGTCTTTAATTGCCATGTGCATTCAAGCTTGCACACAATCTCTCAGGTACTCAGCTATGCCAATAGAACACTGCTGCATCAAAGATTGTATTGAGATCAATCTGTTGTCTTACCTAGGCTGCCTGGTTCCCCACTTGACATTTGGTTACCAACATGTCTCATTAGCTCAGAGCACTCTCTCTGGCATTTCCTTGAATTCCAACGAATAGTAAGTACATTGTTCAAATTTCAGTTCCTTTCGATGCTTTAACTTCAACCTTCCTAGGACCTCTCTTTTCATTGCATGGTTTGTAGAATCATCCATTCAGTTTTTGGGACCTCATTTCTTCCCATTAGTCCATTTTTCTCCTTCTAACAGGGTCTATGAGAGCTCCTTCTTCAATTACCTTATGTTCATTTAAAAACCGAACTCAACGGGTCTAACTTAAAACTAGCCCCGGATGCTAAGCAACAGCTTAGCCCCTTCCATTTATCGCTTAATGTCACATGCACTAAAATCTCAAAACAGACACAGTCTGAAATTAAACCATAACCCCCATACATGCAAATACCTGTTAAACCTGAATCTAACTTCTGTTTAAGCCTATCTTAGACAGACACACTAAATTAAACTCACTTAAATATATCCCCATATACACCATTTTGCAGGTACTTCAGTTCTTTTCTTACTGTCCATTTCTAACTTTAATGCATCCATAACATTACTTGGACCAATTTTTTGCTCAACTGCAACATTATCCGCTAGTCAGTTTTTATTAACGGAAAGAACTACAAAATTGTGATACTCCACACGAACAGTTTTCAACCTTCATTTGCTCCAGATTGCTTTGAAGGTCAATAAACACAATGTTAATCTTGTGAAAAAGTTCCAACAGTTGCTTAGGTTTGTTTTTTAATTCCACATTCAATTAATTATTCTGAATAACCAGAAATTCCCTTTCTTATTCAATGGATTTTCCCCGACACTTGCATCAAGTTTCAATTGAAGATCGACTTTTGCTAATAGTTTGCTTAACCAACTTTATCTTTTAGTCAGATCAAGTTCTGCGCCAAGTGTTTCATATTCCATTTAATTCTCAATAGTTCTCACCAATTTTCCCTTTTCAACAGTAAATGTCTGTTTTATATATGGACAATGAATTTCTCCATTAAACAAATTTGCCTTCAATTGCTTGTTATTTGGAATAAATGTCTCAGTTTTGTCTACAATAGTTCTCAAATGTTTGTTAAGAACATCATGATCAATACAGTTATCACATTACTGTTCCCACAAGCACTACCCAAGATGAAATCTTCCTTCTAATGGAGATTTAGGGACAATTCCCAATTTAACAATTCCTTTCACAAAGTTGTGTGAAATTACTTAAATTAACTTCACACAAATAATCTGGTTTATCCCTTCCATTAATAGCTATTACCAATACTATTCTCTACATAAAATTACCTGGAATTCAAATTCTATCAGTCATCATCAAAAATTAATTGTATCTCTCAAAATTTGAGTTGCTTATTGATTTGGTTGAGTTAGGTAGGGAACACTTCTCCCTTTGAAACAAAACATCCAGAACCTTCAATAGATTGACTTCCTTCACAGATTCTCTGAACTTTTGTGAATTCCATACTCCTTTCTCAGAGATGTTTCATATGTACCAAACTACTGCTAAAGCACAAAGATCTATTTCCTTTTTGCATGCTACATTTCCTACTCCTGCATCTGCTCTTCTATTTAGTTTCCAATAATGTTTCCTAATGTCATACTTTGTTACAATGGAAACACTTAGGCCTCTGAATGTCACTTCCATCCTCAGCACCTGCATTCTAAGAACATAAGAACATAAGAAATAGGAGCAGGAGTAGGCCATCTAGCCCTTCGAGCCTGACCCGCCATTCAATAAGATCATGGCTGATCTGTCGCTGCTCAGTTCCACTTTCCCGCCCTCTCCCCATAACCCTTAATCCCCTCTCTTATCAAAAACCCATCAACCCGCGTCTTAAAAATATTTAGCGAGGCAGCCTCCACCACTTCAACGGGCAGAGAATTCCAGAGATTCACCACCCTTTGAGTGAAGAAGTTCCTCCTCAACTCCGTTCTAAACCGCCCCCCTTTTATCTTGAGGCTGTGCCCCCTAGTCCTACTGTCTTTTTTGAGCGGGAAGAGTCTCTCCACCTCTATCCTATCCATCCCATTCATTATCTTATATGTCTCAATGAGATCTCCCCTCATTCTTCTAAACTCTAACGAGTACAAGCCTAGTTTATTCAGCCTCTCCTCATAGCTCAACCCCCTCAACTCCGGTATCAGCCTAGTAAACCTCCTCTGCACTCCCTCCAAGGCCAAAATATCTTTGCGCAGGTGCGGCGCCCAAAACTGCACACAGTACTCCAGCTGCAGCCTCACCAATGCCCTATACAGCTGCAGCAAGACCTCCCCCTACTTTTATATTCAATCCCCCTCGCTATGAAGGCCAGCATCCCATTCGCCTTCCTGACCACCTGCTGCACCTGCAAGCTGGGTTTTTGCGACTCATGCACAAGGACCCCGAGGTCCCTCTGCACCGTCGCCTGCTGCAGTTTTTCGCCCCGTAAGTAATTCTGATCTGAGATGACATTTCTTGGTCAATCCCAACTGTTCCATCTCTTCCTTGACTGCTTGTTTTCCTTTTGCTTCCAATCTTCTAAGATTTATAAGGAAAGCAGAAAAAAGTCATCTGCTAGTTCTGTCTCTCCAGCAATTTTATTTTTTGTTCCTGCACAGGAGTTCTAATAACCAAAGGAAATGCATCTTTAAATTCTTAAAGAAACACCTCTCCAACTATGTTCCCTCTACCTTCAATGCTAACAGTTGATATTATTTTGCTTTACTGTCTCAAATTAAATATAGGTTGCCTGTCCAAGCTGTTTTCATTTAATTAGAAATTTCTGACTCCACGCCTCAGGAACCAACTCACGTGCAATACAGATAACTTTATTTATTGCATCACACTCCACTGGTGCCTCTTCTGACAAAGATGCACACACCTCCCTAGCTCTATCTACCAGTCTACTTTGTAAAAGTAATATCCAGATGCCTTTCGTTCATGTAATCTGTTTAGCTACCTTTTCAAAATCCACTTCAATATCCACAAAATTTGGAAGAGCTGTATGAATTTAAACATTTCCCTAATTTCCTGTCTAGAAATAAGTCCTTTCTCACCTTACTGAGATGTCTCTTTTTAACTACCAGCATTTTAAGATAGAAATATCTGAATATCTCCTTTTCTTTCTTCCCTAACTTTTCCATTTTCACCTAAACCTCTTCATTTTCATTTCTCTTTCTTCCACTATTTAAATTCACTTTTCAACCTCAGAAGTTCTATATTTCCTTTTCACTCTCGATTTCAAATTGTTTCATTTGTAATTGAATTTTGCAAATTCACTTGCCTCACTTTTCGCAGAACTTGGTCTCATAGCCATTTCAGATTACTATTAAAAAAAACCATTTTAAATGTTTTTAAAATAGTTTTTACTTTCAATTGTATTGATATTTTTAAACTGTGTACGTAATCCTAAGTGCAATTTATCTGCCAAATCGGTTTGGTGACTCTTAGTTAGCTTCGGTAAACCAGTCAAATTTACACCACCTATCTTTAGAAAGTTTGTAGAAATTTCCAAAGCCATTTTCGATTCCAACTTGTACAATATATCTCACAGTAACTCAAATTCTTCTGTCTTGTACCACAATTCCTTGACTCACAGTTTTCAAAAAAGAGGTTCAAGAATCCCCCCCCTTATAACATCTTGAGGGGCATCTTGAGGGGAATTGCTTGATAGAGCAGACACAGCACGGTTTTGTTAAGGGGAAGTCGTGTCTGACAAATTTATTGGAGTTCTATGAGGATGTGTCTAGGGCGGTGGATAGAGGAGAGCCGGTGGATGTGGTCTTTCTTGATTTTCAGAAGGCGTTTGACAAGGTACCTCACAAGAGGTTATTGCAGAAGGTCAGGGGACATGGAGTTGGGGGTAGGGTGTTAGCGTGGATAGAGGACTGGTTGTCAAATAGGAGGCAGAGAGTGGGGGTCAATGGGTGCTATTTGGATTGGCGGTTGGTGACTAGTGGAGTGCCCCAGGGGTCGGTGCTGGGGCCTCAGCTTTTTACCATTTATATAGATGATCTGGAGGAGGGAACCGAGTGTATGGTGTCGAAATTTGCTGATGACACCAAGATTGGTGGAATGGCAAATTGCGCGGAGGGTGTGGAGAGTCTACAGAAGGATCCAGATAGGCTGGGTGAATGGGCCAGGAACTGGCAAATGGAATTTAATGTTGGCAAGTGCGAGGTGGTCCACTTTGGTAGGAATAATGGTAGGAAGGATTATTACTTACGTGGAGAAAAACTGCAACAGGCGACGGTGCAGAGGGACCTCGGGGTCCTTGTGCATGAGTCGCAAAAACCCAGCTTGCAGGTGCAGCAGGTGGTCAGGAAGGCGAATGGGATGCTGGCCTTCATAGCGAGGGGGATTGAATATAAAAGTAGGGAGGTCTTTCCTTGACAGCCTGAATGAGGGAGTGGAGAGCTGGCGACACCCATAGTCTCCTGCTTCACAAATTACCAGTAGGAAGGGCACTTAAGTCGGATCATGGGAGATGGCTCTCCTCACTGAGTAATACCTGTGTGACCGCAACCCTGATATTCCTCCTGTGATGGGAGAGTGCAATTGCCTATGGACTATACAATGCAAGAGGATCATGATGACTTCTAGGGAGGAAAGAGACTTGCTCCTCAAAGAACAACTAGCAACATCTGACCCCTGAAGAGTGCTCACAAATTCCCATTCACCAGGGTAATATCAGGCTGATAACACCTGGATTGAGTCAAATCTCCTTATGCAGCTCCTCCTTAGTTAGGAGTAACTCTGAGGATCTGTGTCACTGATCTCACAAAAATCCAGTTGCTAGATTCCGTGTGCTGACAGAACTATCCATGACTGGGTTGAGTGGTGGGGTTGACCAGAGGTGCAATCCTTGTAGTCAGGATGACACTAGCACAACTATGTCATGTCAGTGTGAAAATACACAAAACAATGAGCTGCCATCCTCACAGATGTACCAGTCTCTTCCTGCTGTGAAGTCCTTACAAATTAGTGGCTTAAAAGTCTGTCTACTACTAATTCACACTGAGGTGTTAATGTCTGCACTGATGGTTGCCATGACACCTATGACATCTTTTCCATGGGTATCTGAAAATTTGACAGAACTAATGCCCTGGCTTTTCACCAATGGCGAATTTGCAGATTCTCCCGCTCATTATCTTGCAAAGAAAGGGAGATGGCATTAAGTTAGGAGCATAAGGCAGAAGAGAAAACACACAAGGTTTGCTACAAGGATGTTTATCTTGTAGGTCCTTACCTTTTCCTCACGCGCAGCATTAGTCCTCTGGCTCCTCAGCAAGCTGCAGGGTCCACTCAAATGGCAAGAAGATTTTCATCTAGGCCGTGCTTCAGATCATCTGGGCTCTCCCCTTTGCATTGTGTGCCACCTTTTCCTGAAATAGATGGGAAGCACATAAATAGGACACATGCCAAATAATATAGTAAGCAGGCACAGCATGTGTTGCAGGTGAGTGGGTGCTGGGATGTGATGAGGAGAGGTGCTGCAGGAGAGATGAAGTAGTATGTGTCAGTGGGTGACTTCCCAGTGGAAGGGCTGTGTGAGTGTTAGAATTGACAATTGAAAAGATGACTTATACATGATGTAAGGTCATTCATCTTCCTAGATTTGATGCGCAGGGGGCTATTGTTTTCCACAGCTGTCATTGCCTCTATTCTGGGCTTCTTGACTATGACAGTTGATCTTCTCCCAGCCTGAGTGTACAGAATGTCATGCCTCTCCTCCACATTGCATCCACAATTCAGGTCAGGGCTCCTTCTGAGATTCTCAGGCCAGCCTTCGTGTCAGCCATCCTCTTAGTTGGACTTGCAACAAGTGCTGGGGAGGCAATTAAATGGAATACCCTGGATTGAAATGCTCAGCTGATGTTGTGGGGGATGAAAAGAAGCCAACTTGCCTCAGATGCATTACGAAACTCCTGTAAATAGTTTTTTCTTTCAATATACCTATAATTGTGGCATGAGAGCTCACCAGCACCATCAGAGGACTACTCACCCAAAAAATACCTCCCCATATTACATACTCCTTCACCCCACCTGTATCTTCACAAATATATGCCGATTTTAAAAACAAGGATCACAAAGCATATCTTATGCTATAACATTCTCAGTAAACACACTGTTCCAAGAAAGCAATGAGCCATTTGTGGTCAGACACTCACCACTCTGAACCTAATAAGCAGGTGCTGCCCAATTAAACTTGTGCAATTTTCCTCAAATGACCCCAGATTATTATTACACAATGAGCGATGGTGCCTCGCTGGACAATGGCTTCCACGTGTGTGTTTCCAAACGCCATTATCAAAAAGACACATCTTAGAATCATCTTTCAAACAATGCTTTCATGTAATGACTTCAACGAGGCCCAAGCGGTTGGCCGCTTGGGGTATGAGCTCCATGATTGAGGCTGTACTTGCCTGTCCAATCAGGGAGCCTCAGGTCTACTGACACTCTGGATTGTGACTTTGTTCCTGAAGCACTCAGGAGTGAAACAGAGTTAGTAAATGAATGGAATCTGGTGAAGGGACAGAGGCCTTAGAGTTACTGCAATTTCCTCAACTGTTTTCAGCAAAGATCCACTTCCAAGATTTCAAACTCAACTTTCAGTATCCCTCTGTCTTGAATTACCATGTGAATTCAATCTTCTACACTATCTCACAGCTATGCAGCCAGCCAATAAACACCGTCATTTCACAGGCTAATTTAATGTGTCACCAAATTGTTAAATTTTTGGCTTGGCTCATCATTTTGAATCTGGGAACAGGATCTGTATCTTCCCTGACAGCACTCTTTGCTTTATGTTCAAATTCCAATGAACAGAACCTTTTTCAAATTCCAGTTTATTTTGTCCAATTGACTTCAATCTTCCTGACACTTCTCTTTTCATTCTCTGGTTTCTAGGACTATCCAATCTTCAGTTTCTTGGGACTTGCTTTCTTCCCATTATTCAATTCTTCTGCTATTGGCAGAGTTGTGGGAATTGTTTCCTCTCTAGCTGCTCAGCTCCAAAATGATTTAGGTCCAATTAAAAGGTACCCTCAACAGATCTAACTTAAAGTTGGCCACTTGTGAAGCAACAGCCTTGTCCTTCATTACATCTGTTCGCTTTTCACATCTTATCTCTCAAATCACAATACAAACACAGTTTGAAATTAAATCAAAACTCCCATACATGTAAACACATTTGTTTAACTGGAATCTAACTCAGGTTTAACACTTTCTTACACAGGCACACTAAATTAACTCACTCAAATATACCCTTCTAACATTTCACAGGTATGTCAGTTCTTTTCTTACTTTGCATTAGTGACTTTGATACATTAGTTATCTTCCTTGGATTAGTTCTTTGCTCAATCAGTTTTTATTCACAAAAACAACTTCTGAATTGAGGCACTCCATACCATCCATCTTCAACCTTCATTTGTTCCAATTTCCTTTGAGATTCAAGAAAGTTCTAATGGCGTCTGTAATAATTCTGCCAAGGCCAATCTTTCTTTACCAAAAGCCCTTTAATGAGAACTATCCAGCTCCAGTGATGTCAAGCTCTACACCCAGTGACATCAACATTCACCCACCAGTTATATCAAGCATCTTCCCAAATGGCATCATTGCCCTCTGCTTCAATGCTTTCAAACTTATGAAATCAAGCCTGTAATAAATGAATCCAAATCCCTAATGCAATCCAGAGCAACCCAAAAATGAACAAGCAGACAAATCACCACTGATTGCTTCAGTGTTTTGTAAGTGATAAAAACAAGCCTGTAATTGATAAATTCAAATCCACAATGCATGCTGCAGAAATACCAAAAAAAACACGAATGACAAATCACTGCTCAACTGCTTTCATGCTTATTAACTTTTGGAAACAAGCCTGAGATTGATCAAGTGAAATCTAAGTTTCCGTGTTCTTAGTATGTAGGCAGAGATGGTCAATATTACGATGTATGGGCCTACTTAAGGTGAGCAAATATGGAACTAGCCGATGAGCATCAAAATGGAACTTGCTCACTCACTCACTAGCTGCTTCAACTACTGCCTGGCATTTGGTCTTCACCAGAGGCAGACTTTTTTGGGGTCCAGTGCTCTGCTTCTGTGCCATCCTCCCCACCCAGTCATATCATACTCTCCATGACATGGCGATCCATCTCCAGTGATGTCAAGACTTGCCCACCAGTGACATCAAGCCCCACCCCAAATGACATTATTGCCCTCCAGAACACACCTAGCCTCAATCACACAATGCAAGCCACAAAAGTACAGAGAAGTATACAAATTACTGCTTCATTGCTTTTTAAACTGATGAGCGGGGTGATGCAGGAACTGATGGCATTCATTTCTGGAGGAAGCATCTCAAGGTTACTGATGCAGATTCTGTCAAGCAGTCTGCTTCAGCAAGGATGCCAACTTCCTCTGCTTCCACATAAAAGTCTGTGTCCTCAATCTGGACAGCCTTATACTTAGATAGCTTCAAGATGTGAATAGACACTGGCAGCCACCACCTCCATGGCCAGTCGTGAGAACTACAAGGGAATTGACTCAGTGCTACTGAGATGGCCCAGATGTTTTTTTTTTACAGTTTTGCCCTAGGCTTCAGCTTTGTAAGATACTGGCCTCAGTCCATCCATAATGATCCCAAGGACTCAAATGAGGCCATCTCTGAAGTTCCTTACATGAATGAGATCATTTAAAAGTTTCAGAACTGAGATTCTTTTCTGGTTTTCTTGTTGTGACTCCACTCTACCCACCAAGCTGGAAACAGTCGGCTCAATCTTGTGAAAAGCTACTGTCCCATAAACAGTTCCACTGGGACCAGTCCTCTTGTTGCCTGAGATGCAGTCCAACATTCGAAAACAAAAATTGCACCAATTTGGCTTCCATGAATGAGTGCTGTGTATTCATGCCATTTTTTAAAGTATCCACCTCCCGTTCCATTAGTCTATTTCACAACGGGTGATAGGATGCTGTTCGGATGTGTTGAATACCGTTAGAGATCACAAAGTTCTGGAAGTTACTGCTAGTAAAGGCTGTGCCGTTATCATTAAACAGGACTTCTGGTATTCCGTGCAGAAGCTCTGTTGTAATAACTCAATTGTAACTTGAGAGATCCTGCAGCCCATTAGGCGTAATTGAAGCACGCATCCATCTTGATTGAAAACGTGGAACCTATACAGCACCCAGTAAAGTCCACATGCATGCATACCCATGGCCTGCCAGGCCACACTTATGGATGTAGGGCAGCTGAGAAGCAGCCAGCAAACATTCTCATCTTTGATATTTCTGGATTGCCATAATACAGCTCTGTTACTATCACATACCACACAAGACAAGGGTCAACTACTCAGGACCCTGAGGGAATGATAAAGTCCTCAACACTGAGCTACTCTTCCCTAGCCTGATCGCGTTTTATTTCTTCAGAGTCTTATCCGCAGAATTCACCATGTAGGATCAGATGCCTTATTTTAGGCAGGATTGGATCCTTTTGTATTCAAGGCTTTAATTTGCCTTGCAGGCAATTTATAAAAACATCAAGACCTATTCTAATGCTGGTACAGTAACCAAACTTCTGAGCAATTGGAGGCACCTCAGCGAAAGCTATGCAGGTTATAGATAGGCCAGTGCTCCAGAAGGCATTCATAGGCCATTTATAAGGCCCAATGAGAAATAAATCTTCAGAGGGCGGTGTCCCTTCACCAGATTCTCTTTTTCAAGCTTGATTACAGTTCATAGAGTGCTTTAGGTTCACAGTCAGAATCCAGAGTGCCAGGAGGCCTGACCTTTCAACATTTCAGTGCCAGGTCCAGATCTTCCAACATGGCATCTGATGTTGAAGACATGTGTCAAATAGGCACCTGTTTCTTTCGCAGTAAGTGTCAGAGTTCTAGATTGCCCCATTCCTCGGTCAGAGGAGTAGCCATAGCTTCGGCTGCAGCATCCATTTTAGAATCCAAGGTTCTAACTATGGCAATGGAAAGGAGGGACTGACCAATCTGGGAGGATTCAACTCAGTTCTCAGCCTACTGGGCTCAGTCGGCTCAGGGACAAATTGTTATTGCAAGGCTCCCAACATGTCTGGCATTTATCAGGGTGACCTCTCCAACACGTATTTCTAAGTACAGGCCCCACCCTGGACAACGTTCCAGGTAACCATGCAGGACCATTTGCACAATTCTTCACTCAGACTTTTTTACCTGCCTCCAATTGCTCTCCCGATGACTACTGTTGTGGCCTCTGCATTGAGCTTCTTGCTTCTTTTCCAAGTCATCCCAATCCCCTAGGTTTAAAAGTAGCAGACTTAATCTTGAGTGGAAGCATCTGCCCATGAGTAATTCTGTAGGTGTTATTCCCATAGAGGCATGTGGGGTTGTCCTGTACATAAATAAGCAACAGGAGAGCTTGGTGTCCATTGATGCAGTTGGCTGTTTCTTTAACCTGGTTTTTAAAGTCTGGACTACTCTTTCCCGAACTCATTTGATGGCCGGATGGTATGATGGTGTCCTGATATATTGAATCCCATTCTACATCGTGAACTGGGTAAACTCCTAGCCAGCAAAAGTATGTCCACTGTCAGAGATTACATGAGGTGCAAAGTTTCTGTACTACTGACGTGTTTGCCAGTTTCACACTATGTATTGTGAATGGGCATTTTGAAGGGGCATCCACTATGACCAAGAACATTAAGCCCATGAATGGGACTGCATAATCCATGTGCAACAAGGTCCGTAGTCTACCTGGTCATTTCCACAGTGTAGGAAAACTGTAGATGGCAACTTCTGTCCTTGCTGGCATTCCTGGCACCGATCCACTAGCACCGCTATGTCTGCGTCCATTCCGGGCCAACAAACATGGCTCCTGGCCAGCATTTGCATGTTGAACAAAACTGGGTAGAAGTGAAGTAATTCAGTCAGTATAGCACGACAGCCCTGTCTCAGAGCTACTGCTGGTGCCTCCCTTCCATGGGGCTACTCTTTTCTACACCAGTAAGGTTTTGGGGTTGGACTGGTCATTCTGCTCCCATGCCCAGTCACTGCCAAGTTTTCACTTTTCTGAGTGCAGCGTTCTTTTGCATACAGAGATGTATATTTTGTGTGGCCACAGGAAGGATCTCCAGAAAAATCATAGTCATTACCTTCTCCTGTACTTTGGGTACCATCGGTGGGATGTCTGCTAAAGGTTGCCTAAGGCATCTGCATTTGCCACTCAACTTCCCAGCTGATGCTCCAATTGTTAGCTGTAAGCCGCCACTAATAAGGTGGATTTGAGTCAATGCAATCGGCGGCAGGGCCTTTTCCTGTTTAGTAGTCTCAGCAGTTTCCCAATACATCACAGAAATTTCCAATCCTTTCAGTTTATCAAATTTCGACTGAAGGTCAAGTTTTGCTACAGGTTGACTTCATCAACTTTATCCTTCAGACAGTGTAAGTCTTCAGCCAAGTGTGCCATATTCCATGATTCTCAACTATTCTTACCAATTCTCAGTAGCAAATTCTTTGCTCGTATGTGGATATTTGATTTTCTAAATTCACCAGGCTTGCCTTCAACTGAGTGTTAGTGGATATAAATGTCTTATGTTTGTCCACAATGGTTTTCAAAGGTTCGTTAAGAACAACATGATCATCTGCCAGTTTGCAGTACAGTTGTCATCGCATTACCATCCCCCAAAAGCCAAATCATTGCCTGGGATGAAATCTATCCCCCAATAGGTGATTTATGAGTACGGATATCTAGGTCTCAAATAGGTGATTTATGAATAATTCCAAAAATAATAATTCCTTTCACAAACTTAATTAATCAGTTAATTAATAAAGAGCCATTTCCTTTTCTTGAGCTATTTTTCCTACTCCTGTAACTGGTCTCCCATTTAGTTTTGAGTAATCTTCCCCAATATGTCCCACTTTGTTACAATGGAAGCATTTGAGCCTCTGAATGTCGCTTGAACACTTTCACGGTGGATAGGTTTTCAATCAGTTGGGAAGTAAGTGTTGTGGACTTAACCCAGGCAAGTGGACTTAGTGAATGCTAGATCAGCCATAATCTTATTAAATGGGGAAGCAAATTTGAAGGGATGGTCTACTCCTGTTCCTATTTATGTTCTTCTTATTCAATATAATTTGCTTTTTTAAGAAAAACGTAGCTCCATGGTTGCTTCCTACAAGGACCACAACTGGATCCTCCCCCTCCTAGTCCAAATTCATCTCTAACAACGAGACGTCCCTGACTGCAAGCAGGGAATGCAATCTTTGGATTCCTGTTGGGGCTGCAGAGAACAGTACCCATTCTTTTAACTACATCAGCACCCAACATCGTCAAATTCTTTTTCTGCTACCCAAGGGGACAGCATCCTCTACCATGTTGCTATCTCATCCACCATGTTGCTATCTCATCCACCCTGCAGATCTTGTTTATATGCACACAGGTAGGAAGTAACTCCTCCATCAATACATGCTGGATCCTTACACTTGCTTGACTGCACAGTCACAGCACCCTATTCCTGACCATGATTGCATCATGCAACATTTATCATGTTGAACTAATATAATTTAAAGTTCTTAGTGTTCCAAGTCAGATTGGATACTTCAAGGTGTTCTAAGAAGCTCACCTGACCTCTCATGTTTTATGCTGAATTTGGCTAGAATGAGCATGAGAGGTTTCATTAAGGTGACTCAACTGACCCACGAGAAGCTTTTATCAAAAATAAAGTTTAATTAAGGATATTGTTGACTTGTATAGTAAGACAATTAGCAAGAACTATTAACAATTACAAACAGGAAACAGGTTTATTTGGAATCACGAGCTTTCCAATAACTGCTCCTTCATCAGGTGAGTGGAGCTAGGTTCACAAACACGGCTATGTTGGTAAAGATAATTACAGTTTAGAATGTGAAGGTAGGTTAGAATATGAGTCTTTGCAAGTACGAACAGTGTGCTTGAAGGTGCATTATGCTGGGGTGATGTTCAGGGCTATCTTGTGAGCGCGGCTGATGAGTCTGACATTGACACATCTTCTGTCCTTGATAATCTGTGCCATCATTGGTACAGGCAACTGCCTGTGATGACACCACCCATGACATCACAGGCACTGACGCTGCAAATGTAACTTATATTTCCCTTGTAGTTGTAGTGTCAGCAAACAAAGCCTTTCACTGCTTAATAATGATCAAAAGCGGAGACTCTAGCAGCTTTGTCACTTCTCTAGCCTGGCAACATTAAGGCCAATTGCACTACGTGATTTTAGGATTTGCAGATAGGCCGCTCTCAATTATAAAGCTCAGAACCACAGTATGCAATGGATTTCTGCATGAATCTCCTTCATAATAATTTATGTATTTAGTTTTAAGAATGATTGATTAGAAAGCGATTAATACCATGAGAACAAAAACTATCAAATGTTGGCCAGAGACAGAAATCAACAACCAGAGAACAGACTTAAAGTAAATGGTATAAGGACTAGAGAACGGTTGAGGAGAAATCTTTTCATCCAATGGTGCAAGGAATCTGGAACTTACTGCCTGAATAGGTGACAGATACAGAAACCCGAGTAGAAGTACTCAGATACGAACTTCATTACTACAGCTTACAAGGCTTCAGACCAAAAATGGGAAAGGATGGTTAGACTGGGTAGCTCTTTTCCAGCCATCACAGACACAATGGGTCAAATGGCCTACTTGTTTCATGAGACAAATAGGGTTTTTTCTGTTAATTGCTTGTCATATTGCCCAGTTTGCAAGACTGCAAAGTTATAGTGGATGCTTTCCTTCATACTCAATTCTGCACTTACAAACTGTGGTCAGACTTATAAATACATTGAGGGATTGATGTTGGAGTATGTACATAAAAATGTGTAAATGCAGAATATACTGTATAATATCTTCTGTTTAAGGCATAAATCAACATTCCAAAAAACGCATGTTCACTTTGGGTTCAATATCCCAACGTACTCTCAGCAAGCAGAATATGTTACTTCTTGATGAGATTCGAATTTTCTGAACTATTTCATTTCAGATGTGTTTGTGGTAGTGATAAAAATGGCTCAATATCAAATCAAACATAAACCCTGAGGCTTGCTCAACTCAATCCAAGCTCCACAGGAAAATGCCATTGTCAACAGTGCCAAAAGTGACATTTTACAGTGACCATAACCAGTACATAAATGTTAAATACATTAACAAACCTCTTTGGGCAATCTGAGTAGCATATCTTTACACCGCTGGATACAAGTCACTGCATTCTTATGATCACACTGAGCCACAGCCTAACAACGGGGAGAGAAAAGTCAACAGAATGCATAAACAAAATTAGAATATTGACTGAAATAATGCAGAGCAGAATCTTGTGCCACCCCGTGGCGAGTTTAGTTACGGTGGCATTTAATCAGGCGTGAGGATGGTAGCTGGCAGCCATTATCTTTCCACCTCTGCCCCAATCAAGTCCGAGGGCAAGAAAACATGCGGATGACCTTTGTCCCTTTCACTTGTTCAAGTCATTAAGCAATCATTAATGCCCAGTTAAAGGCCTCACCCGTCACAGCTGGTATTAACCCAGGAACCTGTTCTGATGAAAATCAACGCCTTGAACTGTAAATCTGATTCTTTCCATGAACCAGCTTTTAGTTTCTATTTCAGATTTCCAGTTTCAGTTTTATTTTACTTTACCATGAGATATTTATTTATTTGCCTCAATCTCTGGTAATTGCCACCAGTGGATATACCACCAGAAATCTTCCAGGCTGACCTGTGCAAAGGGGCCAAAAGGCTGCATGGCAAGTAAGATAATCCAAGATGGATGTGGTGCCATGTTGATCAAATATGCAAAGAGGTAGCATATTTTATTCCAACAAATACTGTTGGTTGTCAATGACTACTGCAAAAGCAGTTGTGTCATGACCATACTAGAACATTGCTAGGTTAGCCTTCATACTGTAAGCTTTTCAGACACACTGCGACTACATCACCTTACACTTTTCAGAACAGAGAGCATCCTACACTGATCAGGAACCATAATTGCTCGTTTGGTCATACTTGTCAAGAAACTACCAATCTTTTCTGCAGGCCCTGCCAAACGCACCCAGGAATGAACACGATAACAGTGCCCATACAAAATAATAACACAATCGGACAGAAAATTGTGCATATAGTAGTGCCAGATGTGCGCATACTGATTCTGCTTGAAAGGAGTGAATTTTGAAAAGGTCCTTTTCAACATCATTCTTAAAGGCATGTACATCTGAGCGGCCATCACATCCGTCAATAAGCCTTGTGTATAAGGTCTCCAAACTCTGGGGGGGAAAGATACAAAATGTTATCACCATTCCATTAGGAAAGTGAAATCTTTAATATTAAGCACTAACACAGATTTTTGAACAAGTTTTCAGACTATGATAACAAAACAAAATTCCAATTCACGTATTTACACACCTTTCACAAATGTCATTTTTAACCACAACGAGCAGTAAAATTAATCAAAATCAAACTATTGGGCTGCATTAGAGTGGTAAAGAAAATCGGAAATATAAGGCTGCTACTAGTAATTTGCTTGTCAGCTAGCACTAAAAAGAAAAAATGTCTTAAATCAGCACAAGATTATGGAATTAAAACCGGAGAGGAAATGTTAAACATGCACTGAAAGTAAACACAACTCTCAATATTATTGCCTCAAAATCTTTCTGGGGTGCTACTCACTTATGTCATTTTGTTGTTAATAACTACATGAAAGCTGGTCACCAATATTCTCATGAATATGGCTAATGGTAATACTCTTGCACTTTTTCAACACAGGAAACTTTTAATGGTGCTAGCTTGCTATATGGAGCAGATTATGAATAATTCCAGATGTAAAAGATAATTAAGTAACAGCAGGAATATAGGGAGCTGATATTTTCTACCACTTAATCACAAAATATTAAAATTAAATATCTTATGCCTAAACTAAGTTAGAAAAATCTGGGAGGTACCAAAATAGTTGATGCCTTATTTTGCATTGGTGTAATTCAAAGTTAAAAAATAAATACCCAACTACATTTTTCACGCTTCCAATTTCATTCCTTTCTCTCCAGGGATGAGCACTACTGGGATGTCCTTATAAAGGAACGTGCAACTCGAGAGCACTACCTTAAGTGCATATAGTACTTTAAATTATTTCTTCCCTTCACTGATTCTGCACATTCCTCTCCCCCTCCCCCACATTTTATTCCTGTATTTCATCAATAATTCTGTTTTTATCTCAAACAGCCTTCAAAACTAGCTCTGGCATCTTCGAAGATTTGTGTTGTATATCTACACTCCCAGGTGTTTTTATCTCTGCAGAACCTTTATAGGATTTAGCCTACTTTACCTCTACTCATTCTACAGCCCATAGGAAATAGGAGTGGGGATAGACCATAAGGAGCCTCAAGCCCGTTCCATTATTCTCTTGTCCATTTTGCTATCGCTTGATTAGCTTACATATCAAAAATCTGTTGACCTCAGCCTTAAATGGATCCACTGTAACATTCAGAACACTGTTAGAGAATTCCAAAAATTACAATCCTTTGAAAAGAGAAATGGCTTCTCATTTCAGTCCTAAATGATTGTCCTTTATCTGGAGACTGTGAGCCCCTGTTTAAGATTACTCACCAGGGAAAACAACCTGTGTGTCTACCCTGTCAAGCCCTTCAGGATCCTGAATGCTTCACTGAGATCACGTCCCATTCTTCTAAACTTCAGGGAATACAAATCCAATTTACTCAGCCTTTCACTGTAGGCGAACCGTTACTTCCAGTGCAAGTATGTTCTTCCCATTGTATGGAAACCAAAGCTACATTCAGTACACCAGATGCAGTCTCACCAAAATCCTGTACAGTTGTAGCAAGCTTTCTTTATTCTGGTACTCCAATTCCCTTGCAAATAAAAGCTATCGTGCCATTTGCCTTCCTAATCTATATGCTAACTTTCTGCTCCTTGTGCAAGCATATCCAAGTCCTTCTGAAGATTGACATTTACAAAATACACAGTTTTCAAATTGTCTACTTTTCTATTCTAAAGACCAAAGTATATCCTCTCATGCTGCAGATTATAGTACTCCAGGAGAACCCAATTAAATGTAGGAAGCAAGTTATGAAATGATAAAATCAGTGTACCGTCAGTGCCAAGTTCAAAAATCTATCTGCCAGTAAAGGCTTCCTACAGTCCAACCAGCTTCTTCCAGTTTTTGTGAACATCTGAAAAAGAAAGCAGCAATGTCTTATGTTAGCTATTCATAAATTAAATGCCTTTCGCAGTGGACCTTGAGAACACCATTACTATTTAAAAAGAACTTCAAAGTTCCAGGTATTAACTGAAAGCAGTAGGCCACACATATTTTCTCAAATAAAATACTGCAAAAAAGTCAAAACAAAGCAAGCACTACTAATAATGCTATATTTTGGCATCAGCAATTCTTTTTAGCCCAAAGACGTCAACAAGATCTCCCGGTTTCATTATTATTTCCACCCAAAATTCCCCTTTACATTACAGGATCTTAAAGTTTCCTTCACGTGTCCTGGGATAAAAAAAAAGTATGCCTCAGTTTTCATAAATTCATTTTGATTCTCTGCAGTGTTCCTAATATTCTCCGAGTTGAGAGATTTCTTGGGGTCCTTCCAATAGCATCCAGTTGTGCAACCCTCCACAAATCCTGAATCCTGTCACAACTGTGGACACCCCAAATCAAGAATGGCTCTCTGCTTTCTCGGAGAACTCCAAATCATATACACTTGATTTTTGATTGCCCTTTGCTTCTGGCAAATTTCTCTCTCTGCTTCCCAAAGTTGCTCCCAGGATCTAATTAACTGCTTCAGCAAAAAATCACATGGATAAACCCAGAACTAATACCTAACTCCATACAATCTATTCCTATACACAATATGGCACACCTGGAACATACCAGATATACTTAGACATTTAAAGTAATTATCTCCCATTTCCAAACCTTTCCTTTGTGAAACCACATCAATGATTTCCACCTTTAATAAGTCGAGTGTAGTCAGCTCATTTCCACTAAAACTCAAAAAGAGGTCACTTGTTTTTTTTAAAATATTTTTCCATTTCCAACTCTTCTCTTATTCAAAGACTACCAATTGAAATGAAATTCCTCTAGGTCTATTTACCTACCTCTAAATGGGGACTCCTAAACACTTCAATCTCTGTTAAATGTTACAATACGAAGATAAAGGACTGATTAAATTAGACTTATTCACAATACGAGGGAATAGAAATTGTTGATTTTAACTTGATTGCCTGGCGTAATTGGGTTACTAACAGCCAGAAAATAACATGATTTCACTTACTACCCAAGCACAAGGAGGCTTATTGGTAGAAAAGAATTTCCTCTGGGGCATTTATTAATGTTTTTTTCACCCTAAATTTACTGTTAATATAAAGTAACAAGGGACTTAAATAGTTTGGGACTTCAGATGGAAAGCAAGAATTTCTACTGATTCAAGTGGGGGGGTCGTAGTGAAGATGCAAATTTGGATCCCATGACATACGAAGGAACCCATTTACAATTCTGCAATGAGTCAGGCATCACGTGACGTGCACTTCATTTCTATTAGTACTAGGCAACTTAATGCTCCATCTCAACTATTATTCAATCTACTAGAGGCCCATGCATGACACTTCAGCAATCACATTGTTTCCTGAGAAGGGTTAATTAAACAGCTCCAAGTGGGGACCTGGTCAACATCCCACTTTTCCTAATAGCAATATCCATCAAGGGCAACAAACTGGCACCCTGGACGTATGCATGAGACTTATGCACCTGGGGGAGGGAGGCAGCGATGTAGTGATTTTGCACACCACAGGAGATGATGGTATTTGAATTCAATTTTAAAAATCTAGACTTAAAAGTCTCAAACTAGGGTCAATTGTCATAAAAATCCATCTGGCTTCCTCACACCCTTACCTGGTTTGGCCTGTGACTCCAGATCCACGGCAATTTGGTTGACTATTAATGCCCTCTGAAATAACCAAGCAAGGTAATTGTATCAAACCACTGCAAATCTCATAATCACTGCAATCGGAACTGTCGCCATTTTACCAGAAAAGGCAAATTACTGATTGTAATTAAACACCTCTGTCCCATCCATAAAAGCACCTTCCCAATAATCTAAAAGATTCTACATCTCAAACTCACCAGTATTTGTCTTTGCAATGTCACTTCCGTGGGATCAATATAGTCGCACAGAGAGACCAACTTGCACGCCACATGCCGCACTGAAAGTTGAAGTATTCACAAACTTGTTAAAAGTCTTAACACAATATGTTATCTTGTCAGGAGTTCATCGGTTTTCAGTTTTTGCCAAGACTGCACCGGTATTGCATAAATGTTATTACTTGTGCTCTTTACTATTGTCACCACATCTAAGAGTAAATTCTTAAATTGACTCTGAAATCAAGTGCAAATGTGGCTTGAAGTGTTTTCTAGAATCAGAGCTCCAAGTTGCAACATACTCTCCATGTAGAGAGAAACTACCTTGACCCACTGAACATGTCATATGAGAAAACAAGGAAAAAAATCTTAAAAATTTGTTCCTCTTCGATATTCTCATTTAAATTCACCTTTTCATCCTCAGCTGAACTCAACCAGAAACCATCCTGTCACATGATCGAGACTTGTGCTATTGAATTGCTTCAATTGTACAACTTTTAAACTCAGGTTTCAACACAAAAGAGAAAACAAGACTTTAGGCCAGAAGCCTATCTTGGTTCTCCACCTCTCTCAAAATCTGATCTCCAGAAAGAAACCCATATTCTGCATACATAGCGAACTAATTTCTAGGATACAATATTTTGTTGCATTATTTAACTGTAACCTATAACCAATTTTTTAGGACCAGGAATTCCACCAAAGCAGCTGAAAGAACCTTCATTGAACTTTATTCACATGAATCAATGCCTCTACCTTTGGTTTTTTTTAAAGAAACTCACATTTGTAACTTCTCCAGCTTTCTTTTTCCACTTTTAAACCTTGTGTGCTTGCAAATGTGAATGCGTGTCACCATTCATCCTTTTGTTTTGAATGCACTAATAAATCTCCATTCTTCTGTGGAACTATCATTAATATTGGCTGCCATAAACCAGAGTTGGGAGACAAACTATGGGCTGTTTCAAAAGGATACTGAGAAAGAGAAATACATTCTTAACTAAACTACCAGTACCACAGGCAGAAGAGAGCAACAGCAATAATTTAATTCACATCGCCCTCGTGTCCGTAACAATTATGTCAGCAGTGATTCATATGTCATTTACATTAAAATGTTACACAAATATCACCTGGATGCAGAGCCTTAGGTGAAAGGAACAGAGAATTGGGCAATGGTTACAGTACAGGAAGCTTTTTGGCCCATCAGACTCATACTGACTCTCTGCAAGATCACCTCAATTAGTTCCTTTTCACCCCTCTCCCTCAACTTTTTCCCAGACCTGTGCAATTTTTTTTCTTTTGAATAATCATCCAATTCCCTTTTCAAAGTCATGTCTCAATCCATCTCCACCATCCTCTCAGGCATTGCATTCTAGGTCCTAACCATAAGTTGTTTAAAAGCTGTTTTATATTTTACCTTGTAAAATGTTATTCAGTGAGTTTTCCTATTCTCAACCCTACAGGTGTTTCAATCCAAGTCATTTGGGCTTTTTGTGAAAAGAAGTTTTTTTTTATTCTGATGTCAACGCACACGTGCCACCACATCTTCCCAAATTTGATCCCTGGGCCCCACTATTTAGTTAAAAGTCCTTCTATTTTCCAAGTTATGCAGCTCACTAGAACACTGGTAGCAGCATGGGTCAGGTGTAAACAACCCCAGTAATACAGCCCTACGTTCCACAGTGCACCTTGAGCCAAACGTCTCTTCGCCCAGACCAATCTTTGAGTCAAGATTTCAGCTCTCTAATTTTGTTTATCCTATTTATCCTAAGTTTCACACGGTTTAGGTAATAATCCAGAGATTATTATCTCAGAGGTTCTCTTCTTTAATTAAGTGCTCTCGATGCAGAAGCTTTTTCACAGTCTTACAAGTTCTTTGGTACTTACATGGATCACGACCACCAGATCCTCCCCTCCAATAGCAGATTCCTCTCCAGTCCCAAGCAGTTACCCAGAAACCTGGCGCCAGGCACTGTCGTGATTTTGGTTTTCAATTGCAGAGAACAGTATTATCCCCTGAATATGCAGTCTTCAGTATCAGTACCACATTCCTCTTCACTCTCCCACTTGAATGGCATTATTTGTTGTTACATACTAAATTGGTCAGCTCACTTTAATAGCAAAGATAAGGGAGCGTAATTAGATAGATTTTGCTTGCTTACAGTCTAAGACAGAAAAGAGGAAAATCTCCCAAATGCCTCTGATGACGATACCATGTAATCAAGTAACACACTACACAGATGCCTTGGTTAACAATACATAATGCTTACCATGAAGCATAGTTAGTCTGCTCATCCACTTCAGTCCTGCTGCTCATCCACACATCATGAACAAAGTCAGAGACTGAAGCTCCTCCATTATTACATGCTGTTCCCCTTTACTTGCCTGACTCAAAGTCACACCCTTCTGCCCCTGACCTTTCATCAATTTTAAAGTTCTGCCCAACCCAACTGTTCAAATATCTCTTCTCCCTCCATGATGCCCTATGCAATGTCTGCAATGCAGGCCCAGCTCAGCAACTTAGAGCTGAAGTTGCCGAAGCTGCAGGCACTTCTGCAGATATGGTTGTCCAGGATTATCACGCATTCCACAGATGAAATGACTTCTGCTCTCAAGTCTTTGTACACAAAAGCTGAAATCAGAGGTCACATGCCTCTGATGCCGAAGTGCAAACAGTTCCCTTTTCAAAAATTAAAAAGCAAGCTGTATATGCTATCATTTGCACGCACATGGCCTACAATCATCACTCACATAAAACAGTTTCTTCATTCTTGTCCCAACACACATATTGCACACAATCTTTAATGCTTTCAGTTCTCCTAAGAGTTCTCATGCAGATGTTTATTGGCTGTTCAGCCACTCATTCTTGGGGTAAGGAAGCCTCTCCAGGGAATGCCAAATGTTGCTGCTGTGGTAACTGTTGGTGTCAATCCATTGCCTTTGTCGGGTCCAGGTGAACTCTGGGAATGATGGTCACTCAGCTCCTTGCACAACTAGTGAAATCATATCATCCTCATCAGTTGTCTGCTGTGAAAGGATATATTCTCCAATCGAACCTGTATGTCTATGATATATTTGGCTGTTCATTTTGACAAAGCTATAAAGTTGACAACTTCTCTACATAAGTCCCAAGTTTCTAGGTGGGTTAACTTTTGTTGAGAGCATTGAATATTTGCAGTCTGACTGGATCTGCAACTCTCAGCCCTGGCCCCAATTTGGCAGCTTTAGCAAAGCCAAATGTGGCATTCTGTTATTTCACTTTGATTGTCACTCAATTGTTACTAATTCTGGCTTCAATAGTTATTTTAGCTTTGGAAAAGTAGGTTGACTGTATTGGGATGTTAATAGCTGAACTGGATTACTTTTTTTGTCTTCAGTAGGTGTTTTTCTCCATTCTTGTATTGCTGGATCTACTCTATTGTTGGATGGTTCTGTGGCAATTTTCACTGCTGTCTTTCCATCTGACTGGGAATAGATGGAGATTATGTGCAGTACTGAATTCCCCAATCATTCATAAAATGCCTGAGCTCGTCACTTGGAAACTGAGTCATTGTCACTCACCACAATATCAGGAATGCCATGGTAAATGAGCATTCTACAGTCACAGGGCAGTCGTTAATGTCAGCTTCTCTAATTCCTAATAGTCTGAATAGTAGCCAGCTGTAACAAATTTAAGAGAATGAACAGTTCTTCCAGCCTCATCCATGGTCTGAACAGGTTGTTTGAGTAGCTCTTTAGCTGGCTTGACTTGAAATGCATTACAAGCACTGCACTGGCTGACAGGATTCTTGACCTAATTGCCCAGTAAAGAACTTCTCTTTCCTGCCTCAGACAGACCCATTCCTTAACCTGAATGGGTGTGCTTCAGCATCTCTTTGCTTATGATCTTAGGGATATTTGCCCTAGTCATTTGTACTAGTTGTCATTTTGGGTAATCTTGACCATTTCCACTTCATCCCTGTTGATATAGGGCAGCATGGTGGCACAGGGGTTAGCATTGCTTCTTCACGGTACCACGGATCTGGATTTGATTCCCAGCTTAGGTCACTGTCTGTATGGAGTTTGCAGTTCTCCTCATATTTGTGTGGGTCTCCTCTGGATGCTCCGGTTTCCTCCCACAGTCTGAAAGATGTGCTGGTTAGGCACAATGGCCACGCTAAATTCTCCTTCAGTGTACCCGAACAGACAGTGGAGTGTGGCGAGTAGGGGATTGGCACAGTAACTTCATTGTAGTGTTAATGTAAGCCTATTTGTGACTAATAAATAAACTTCAAACTTTAGACAAGGGCACGTCCTCCACTATGCTTCCTGAAGTCAATGACTATCTTCTTCGGTTTTACTGACATTGAGGGGGAGATTGCCATCATTTCACCAGATTCTCGCTCTCTCTCCCCTGTACTCTGTCTCATCATTGTTTGCCATCCAACCCACAGCCTTGGAATCATCAGCAAACTTGAAGATGGAATTGAAGCGGAATTTGGTCACATCCGTAAATACACAAGTAGTATAATAAGGTGCTGAGGATAATTATGAATGCAGTGTCGTTGCCTACCCTTACTGATTGCGATCTGTGGGTTAAGAAGTCTAAGTCCAGTCACAGAGTGAGCAGCTGAGACCCAGGCCACGGAGTTCGGAGATGAGTTTGTAGGAATAATGGTGTTAAAGGCTGTAGACAATAAATGGGCGTCTGACGTAAGTGTCTTTGTTATCTAGGTGTTTCAGGTTTGAATGCTAGCCATGGAGATAGCATCTGCTGTGGACCTGCTGAGGTGATAGGCGAGCTGCAACGTATCCAGTGAGACCAAAGCTGATCTGTATCATGACTAGCCTTTCGAAGCACTTCATAATGATGGATGTCAAGCCACCAGGTGATAAGTCATTAAGGCACGCTGCCTAGCTTTTCTTTGATACAGGATTGATGACCATCTTCTTGAAGCTGGTAGGGACTTCAGACCTGTGTGAGGAGAGGTTAAAGATGTCTGGAAATACTCCCGCCAGGTGATCTGCACAGGATCTGAGAGTTTGTCTGGTTATCCCATCCAGGCCAATCACTTTCCATGGGTTAACTTTCAAGTAAGCCAATCTGACATCTGCATGGTGACCTTGGATATCGGTTTGGCTGAGGCTTCCAGGGCGGAAGATGTCCGCTCACTGAGCTCTTGCTCAAAACGGGCATAGAATGCATTGACGGGTGCATTGGTGTCAATGATTCCAAATGCCTTCATCTTGTAACTGACTGTGTCTTGCAGACCTTGCCATAATTGATGGGTGTCCATATGGCTAGCCTGGGACTCTACCTTGGTCTGGTACTGTGTCCTGGCATGTTTGATGGGTCTCAGTAGATTTCTTGTACAAGTCAGGGTCATCCAAATTGAACGCCTCAGACCTGGGCTTCAGCAAGCAGTGTAGATCTTTGTTCATTCACGGTTTCCGGTTGGGAAACACATCGATTTGCTTCTTTGACACAGTCTTCTTCGTACTTACTGATGAAGTCCATTACTGTAGTGGCAAAATCATTCAGGTTGGTCACCAAGTTCTTAAATATTGACCAGTCCAACTCAAAGCAGTCCCAGAGGAGATCATCCAATTCCTCAGATCAACATTGCACAACTTTCTTCATTGGATTCTTCTGTTGCAGTTTTTGCTTGTAAGCCAGGAGCAGGAGCATAGCCTTGTGGCCTGATTTGCCAAAGTGTGGGCAGGCAATAGAGCAGCAGAGATATTTGTGTAGCAGTGGTTGAGGATTTTTGGACCTCTCGTGGAACAGGAGATATGTTGGCAGTATCTTAGTTCCAGCGGAGCAGGCAGAGAGGCAATTCTTGTGAGGAGAGCTGATAGTTAAGAATCAACATTCTTACTTTTTTTTTCGGAGTTTTTCTAGAGAACCAGAAGTAGGCCCTAGGGCAACGTGGGAAGGTTTCTTTTTCTTTAAAAAGTACTTATCTTCGAGGTTTAGATGTCATTGTTCCAGCAGAGCAGGCAGAGAGGCAATTCTTGTGAGGGGAGCTGATAGGTATGAGTGTTGGTTCTTACTTTACTTTTCTTTCGGAGCTTTTCTAGAGAACTCTAGGCCCTAGGGAGATGTGGGAAGGTTTTTTTTTGTTTTTGCCCCATAAATTTGAACGGAAAGGAAACCCGAGACACTACATGTATAAAGTCTCCCATCCTCCCACCTCCTCTAACCTTAAAAAAAGACTTGATGTGAGAGCAGTTAAGCTTTTTTTCTTTTCTCTTTCACTTCTTAGTGAGGGAAATTAGCAGGGATGGCAGTGCAGACAGTGCAGTGCTCCTCTTGTGGGATGTTTGAGATGAGGGACACCATTAGTGTCCCAGCTGAGTACACCTGCAGGAAGTGCACTTAATTCCAGCTCCTTGAAGTCCGTGTTAGGGAACTGGATGAACTCAGGATCATTCGAGAGGCAGAGACAGTTATAGAAAAAAGCTACAGGGAGGTAGTTACTCCTAGAAATGAGGATACTTGGGTGACTGTTAGAAGGGATAAGAAGCAGTCAGTGCAGCGATCCCCTGTGGCCATTCCTGTCTAACAAGAATACCGTTTTGGATACAGTTGGGGGAGGGGGGAAACGACTCACTAGGGGTAAGCCATGGGGTACAGAGTCTGCCCCTGTTGCTCAGAAGGGAAGGAGGGAGAAGAATAAAGCATTAGTCACTGGGGACTCCACCATTAGGGGGACAGATAGGAGATTCTGTGAGAACGAGAGAGAATCAAGGTTGGTATTTTGCCTCCCAGGTGCTGAGGTCCATGGTGTCTCAGATCGTATTTTCGGGATCCTTAAGGGTGAGGGGAACCAGCCCCAAGTCGTGATCCACTTGGCACCAAAGACACAGATAGGAAAAGGGATGGGAATGTAAGGCAGAAATTCAGGGAGTTAGGGTAGGAGCTTAGAGTTAGAACAGAGAGAGTTATTATCTCTAGTTTGTTACCCATGCCACATGCCAGCGAGGAGAGGAATAGAGAGAGACAGCAGTTGAACATGTGGCTACAGGGATGGTGCAGAAGGGAGGGATTCAGATACCTGGATAGTTGGGGGTCATTCTGGGGTGGGTGGGACCTCTACAAACGGGATGGTCTACAGCTGAACCGGAGAGGTACCAATATCCTAGGGGGAAATTTGCCAATGTTCTTCAGGAGGGTTTAAATTAATTCAGCAGGGGGATGAGAACCTAAATTGTAGCTCCTGTGTACAGGAGGTTGAGCGATGAGGTCATGAATAAGGTTTCAAGGTCGCAGGAGCGTACCGGCAGGCAGGAAGGTGGTTTGAAGTGTGTCTACTTCAACACCAGGCGCGTCCAGAATAAGGTGGGTGAACTCGCAGCATGGGTTGGTACCTGGGACTTCAATGTTGTGGCCATTTTGGAGACACGGATGGAGCAGGGACAGGAATGGTTGTTGCAGGTTCCAGAGTTTGGATGTTCCAGTAAGATCAGGGAAGATGGTAAAAGAGGGGGAGGTATGGGCATTGTTAGTCAGGGACAGTATTACGGTGGCAGAAAGGACATTTGATGAAGAGTTGCCTCCTGAGGTAGTATGGGCTAGGTTAGAAACAGGAAAGAAGAGATCACCCTATTGGGAGTTTTCTACAGGCTTCCGAAAAGTTCCAGAGATGTAGCGGAAAGGATTCTGGGTAGTACGAAAGTAGCAGGGTAGTTGTTATGGGGGATTTTAACTTTACAAATATTGACTGGAAAAGCTATAGTTCGAGCACATTACATGGGTCAGTTTTTATCCAATGTGTGCAGGAGGGTTTCCTGGCACAGTATGTAGATAGGCTAACAACAGGCGAGGCCACATTGGATTTGGTACTGGGTAATGAAGCAGGCCAGGTGTTAGATTTGGAGGTAGGTGAACACTTTGGTGACAGTGACCACAATTTGGTTATGTTTACATTAGCGATGGAAAGGGATAGATATATGCCGCAGGGCAAGAGTTATTGCTGGGGGAAAGGAAATTATAATGCGATAAGGCAAGATTTAGGATGCACAGGATGTGGAAGGAAACTTCAAGGGATGGGCACAATTGAAATGTGGAGCTTGTTCAAGGAACAGCTACTGCGTGTCCTTCATAAGTATGTACTGTCAGGCAGGGAGGAAGTGATCGAGCAAGGGAATCGTGGTTTACTAAAGAAGTTGAATCGCTTGTGAAGAGGAAGAAGGAGACTTATGTCAAGATGAGATGTGAACGCTTAGGGCGTTTGAGAGTTACAAGCTAGCCAGGAAGGATCTAAAGAGAGAGCTAAGAAGAGCCAGGAGGAGACATGAGAAGACTTTGGCAAGTAGGATCAAGGAAAACGCTAAAGCTTTCTATTGGTATGTCAGGAATAAAAGAATGACTAGGGTAAGATTAGGGCTAGTCAAGGATAGTAGTGGGAAGTTGTGTGTGCAGTCTGAAGAGATAGGAGAGGCACTAAATGAATATTTTTCATCAGTATTCACACCGGAAAAAGGCAATGTTGTCGAGGAGAGTACTGAGATTCAGGCTATTAGACTAGACGGGATTGAGGTTCATAAGGAGGAGGTGTTAGCAATTCTGCAAAGTATGAAAATAGATAAGTCCCCTGGGCCGGAGGGGATTTATCCTAGCATTCTCTGGGAGGCTGGAGAGGAGATTGCAGAGTCTTTGGCTTTGATCTTTAAATCATCACTGTCTACAGCAATAGTGCCAGAAGACTGGAGGATAGCAAATGTCGTCCCCTTATTCAAGAAGCGGGGTAGAGCCAACCCTGGTAATTATAGACCAGTGAGCCTTACTTCTGTTGTGGGCAAAGTTTTGCAAAGGATTATAAGAGACAGGATTTAATAATCATCTAGAAAGGAATAATTTGATTAGGGATAGTCAGCATGGTTTTGTGAAGGATAGATCATGCCTCACAAACCTTACTGAGTTCTTTGAGAAGGTGACTAAAGAGGTGGATAGGGGTAAAGTAGTTGATGTGGTGAATATGGATTTCAGTAAAGCGCTTGATAAGGTTCCCTAAGGTAAGCTATTGCAAAAGATATGGAGGCATGGAATTAAGGGTGATTTAGCAGTTTGGATCAGAAATTGGCTAGCTGCAAGAAGAAAGAGGGTGGTGATTGATGGGAAATGTTCATCCTGGAGTTCAGTTACTAGTAGTGTACCACAAGGATCTGTTTTGGGGCCGCTGCTGTTTGTCATTTTTATAAATGACCTGGATGAGGGCGTAGAAGGATGGGTTAGTAAATTTGCGGATGACACTAAAGTCAGTGGAGTTGTGACAGTGCGGAAAGGTGTTGCAGGTTATGGAGGGACATAGATAAGCTGCAGAGCTGAGCTGAGAGGTGGCAAATGGAGTTTAATGCGGAAAAGTGTGAAGTGATTCACTTTGGGCTGAGTAACAGGAATACAGAGTACTGCGCTAATGGTAAGTTACTTGGTAGTATGGTTGACCAGAGATATCTCGGTGTCCATGTGCACAGATCGCTGAAAGTTGGCACCCAGGTTGATAGGGCTGTTAAGAAGGCTTACGGTGTGTTAGCTTTTATTGATAGAGGGGATTGAGTTAGGAACCATGAGGTCATGTTACAGCTGTACAAAACTCCGCTGCGGCCACACTTGGAGTACTGCTTACAGTTCTGGTCGCCGCATTATAGCAAGGATGTGGAAGCATTGGAAAGGATGCAGAGGAGGTTTACCAGGATGTTGCCTGGTATGGTGGGAAGGTCTTATGAGGAAAGGCTGAGGGACTTCTCTGTTTTCGTTAGAGAGAAGAAGGTTAAGAGGTGACTTAGTAGAGGCATATAAGTTGATCAGAGGATTAGATTGGGTGGACAGTGTGAACCTTTTTCTCCAGATGGAGATGGCTGGCATGAGGGGACATAGCACTAAATTAAGGGGTGACAGATATAGGACAGATGTCAGAGGTAGCTTCTTTACTCAAAGAGTAGTAAGAGCATGGAATGCCCTGCCTGCAACAGTAATGGATTTGCCAACATTAAAGGCATTTAAATGGTCACTGGATAAACACATGGATGATATTGGAATAGTGTAGGTTAAATGGGCTTTAGATTGGTTTCACAGGTTGGCACAACATCAAGAACCGAAGGGCCTGTATTGCGCTCTAATGTTCTATGTTCTTAGTAGGGCACTCTTGAGCTTGGACTGATTAGAGCCCCTGACTGCATTTCAGCAACATGTATTCTAGGTCTCTCAGTTCAACAAGCACTAATACTGCAGGCCAAAGCAAGGAAGTTGAGGAAAATAGTAAGAAAATAAATAAATTCACTTCCTTTCCACCTAGTGACAGTCTGCAATTTAAAAGTGCAGACTATCAAGGAGTCTCCTGCAAAGCAGGGACTTCTTTGAACATGCAGATTGGATTCAAAGTAACAATTTGGATGCCAATGAAGTTATCCAAGCTCCGACTGAAACAGGAACCCCAATTTTTCTGAGGATACCAGGCCAGAACCCCAAGCTAGACTAGACCCCAACAACTTTTCTATTTTGGTGCAAATATGAGGAAAGGATTCTGCCTTCTAGGAATGAGTCCACTGACAAATTAGGGATCTTTTATAGTGAAATGAACTTTACTTAAAAACACAGTTTAAACATAACTAACAAATCAAGGAACTTAACTATTAACAGTTGAACGCTATTTAAAACAAAAAGGAAACAACTTTAATTTTTAACATCACTGTTTTTGCTCCAAATAAGCAACATTCCTCTTGGACTTAAATGCCACTTTAAATACAGTTAGCAACCATAAATATACTTGCTGTAATGAGTCTTGAAGTTTTCAGAGAGAAAAAGAAGTTTCAGAAGCCTGCAAAAATCCTCACTTCAACCAAGCTTCAGCTGCAAACTAATTTTATACCAGCTTTTTTTTCTCTGCTACAGACCCTGGACTGCATATAAGCTACATCATATGACCCTGTCAATCACTCTGATCAGAAATCTGAAGGGAACTTAAGATTAGCAAAAGTCCATTAACTCTATCCAACATAACCACTTAAAAGGCTAAAATAAGCAATCATCCTGCTCTCCCAGCATTTGAGCTGCATTCCTGCCAGACAAACCAACTTCCTGTACCAAGCAGCTGAATTTTTAAACATTCCTCACAAACATAAAAAAGTTTTGATATATCCATATCTATTGTACTATCACAATGTCATTGTGGTCTTTCTCTTTGACCTATTCCTTTTCCTTATTCTGATCTTTCAAATCCTTCCAGTGGTTTCCAGCACTGTTGCAAAACAAATATGTCAAAGCCATATTAGAATTTGTAAAGAGACAAATGTTGTCCCAGTAATTACAAGGCTGAAAATCAGCCTATGACTAAAAACATTTCTGGAGTGTCCTGCCAGTGCAATGTACCACATTATACGATGAAGAGGTATGATACAAATAGGAGTTTACAACATATCTCAGAGATTTTGATTTCCACCAAACTTTGTGACCTTTCAAGTAATCAAAATGTTTCTGATCGGAAGCTACAGAAAATTAGAATATGAATGAATTTTTCCAAGCATCTTGATGCAAAGAAATTCATATACAGCAAAGGCCTGACCAACTGGCCACTTTGGTGAAGAAGTGATACATGAAGACAAGCATAATTTAAAGGAAATGGAGAACAACATATTTACCAATGCAAATGATTACTTACATTTTGTCCTTTGCTCATCATTAATTGACGATTCTAGTCGTTTGGTTACTGCCCAGTTCCACAAATTTATGGCACACTCTTCAACCTTTATTACAGGGAAAAAAATGTTTCATCACTTTGTTACTTAATCCTGACTGCACTTGCACCCTAGCTATTTTGCCAGCATTCTAACCAAATTTAGTTGACAATTAGTGTCCTAAGGAAAGCAACTTCACCTACAACTGACTCAATTAATATTTTAACACTTTGCTTCAAAAAATTCCTGCAAACACAAGAAATGGATAACAGTGTTTCTACTGTATAAATGGAATTCATCTATTGTATGCCACATAACAACTCCATTTTTTAAAGTGTGTTTGCAATTAATTAGATCTATCCCTTCCACCAATCGATTCAATTGCCATTTCACAATACTGACATTAAACCCCCAACAGAATTTTAGGAAGGCACCAACTATGCTGTCCCAAATAGCACACAGCCAAATGGTTCTCCACAATCATGTATGTTGATGTGGTATAAACCACATTTGAAATATGAACTTCAATGATTATTTTGAAACTTTCCAATTATAAGTTCTAATTTAAGTCTTTCGTCTCCCTCAAGTTCAAGCACAATGGTGCAGAAGGCTCCATAATATGCACCATCACACAACTCAAGTCCAACAGCTCAAGTACATACATCATGATAGGGCTTTCAAGCCAGATAATACACAAAATACTCCAAAACTGGAGGAAACAGGCAGCTTTCTATTTCTCAAGATAATCAAACAAAGTGCAGGAGATCATATTTCTCATTATTGTCTACTTCAAGTGTACCAATTGTCATGGGAGACAGTGCTGGATCAGTTTTTTACTCAGAAGCTCCGATAACTAGGAAGCGGGAAACAATTCAATGGTTTGTCCTGAGTTCAAAACCAAGCAGAGACAATTGTATTCAATTACATGGAATGCAATAAAATAAAGAACAGTTGTAACCCATGTAAAATCCCAAGTGACATTTGCAGTGGTAATGATATTGAACTAGTAACCAAGAGATCCAGGGTAATGTTCCAGAGACATTACTTAAAATCTGACTGCAGCAGCTGGTAGAATTTAAATTCAATAATAACATCTGGAGTTGAAAACTAGTCTCAATAATGGTAAGCATGAAATTGTTTGTCGTAAAAACCCAACTGTTATACTAATGCCCTTTAGCAAAGGAAATCTGCCCTTCTTACCTAGTCTGATCTACAAGTAAATCCAGTTGCACAGTAATGTGGTTAATTCTTAACTGTGTTCTGAATTGGCCTGGCAAGCTACTCACTTCAAAGGTAATTAGCAATGGACAATAAATGCTGGCCTTGCCAATGCCACCAAGCTTCCACACGGTTTTGTACTAAGTTACCCCATTGTTGCTTATGATGAGAAATATTTGCAATGCCCGGAGGTCTCATGTATTGCAAATGGAGGAGGAGGATGATCTCAAATTTCTTGCTGCTTCTCCCCAGCTGGCCAGCACCAACTGGGACCTCCAGATGGAGCAGTATGTCGAAAAGAATAAAAGTGATAGTATCTATATCATAAGCCCGAAGACGACTTGGGAGAAATTGCTGCTTGCTATCCATGCCATTACCTCTAATGGGAGTCCAGCTGATGTGTGTCAGCTCTCCAGACTGGGCAGCGTCCTGAACTTTGCCACTGCCACTGGTGCCACCACCCTCACCACTGCCAGAAAATTCACCCCATTCACCAATCAAATCTGGCTGCTTTCAGGGATCCCCACCTGTGGTGATGATGGACCAGCGACAGGATCATTTGCCCTTAACTGAAGCATCATATGTTAATATCACCACCACTGCAATGTGCAACACAACACTGACTTGCTCCTGCATTGTAAGAACATAAGAACGAGAACGAGTAGACCATTTGGCCCCTCAATGCTTTGCCATTCAATAAGATCATGGCCGATCTCTTCATGGAAGCAGCTCCACTTACTTGCCCGCTCACTACAGCCCTTAATTCCTTTGCTGTTTAAAAATCTATCTTTGCCTGACAAGATAGCCTCAATTGCTTCACTGGGCAGGGAATTCCACAGATTCACAACCTTTTGGGTCAAAAATTTCCTCCTAAACTCAGTCCTAAATCTGCTCCCCTTTATTTTGAGACTATGCCTCCTGTTCTGGTTTCACCTGCCAGTGGAAACAATCTCCCTATTTCTATCTTATTGATTCCCTTCATAATTTTATGTTTCTATAACATCCCCCCTCATTCTTCTAAATTCCAACAAGTACAGTCCCAGCCTACTCAGTCTCTCCTCGTAAACCAACCCTTTAATTCTGGAATCAACCTAGTGAATCTCCTCTACACCCACTCCAGTGTCAGTATATCCTTTCTCAAGGCCAAAACTCTACACAGTACTCCAGGTGTGGCCTCACCAGCACATTATAGAGCTGCAACATAACCTCCCTGTTTTTAAACTCTATCCCTCTAGCAAAGGAGGACAAATTTCCATTTGTCTTCTTAATAACCAGCTGCAACTTTTTGGGCTTCATGCACAAGGACACTCAGGTCCCTGTGCACAGCAGCACGCTGCAATTTTTTTACCATTTAAATAATAGCCCATTTTGCTCTTATTCCTACCAAAATGGATGACTTCACATTTACTAACATTGCACTCCATCTGCCATACCCTTGCCCATTTGCTTAAACTATCTACACGCCCTTGCAAACGTTCAGTGTCCTCTACCACTCATTTTAGTGTCATCTGCGAACTTTGACACACTACACTCAATCCCTAACTCCAAATCATCTATGTGAATATCACAGTTCCATGCAACAAGGGTGCCCAGTCCACTGGTCTGATGTGGTGAATGCTTGCTCAGGAGGTTCGACATATGCATGGCACCATTAGCCACAAACACCTGTGGGAGGTGATGCCTGATCTGTACTTCGACAAAGATCCCAATGCATCCATGGAGGAGGAACAAGTTGCTGCAGAGAAGGTTGCGCTAAGGAGAAGTACAAAGGAGAATGATCCAACCCACTGTAGAGCTGGTTCAGCCTGAGGTTACCAACTGGTCTGAGGGAGCACAGGTCCCATCTGTGCCCATCCAGCAGTTTGCAGCTGCCATCAGTAAAAATGTGGCCAAGACGCTGGAGGCGGCAAGTCCATGTGCAAAGCCAGCAATAATCACCACTGAACCAGCTATAAGGAACTGGAGTACCCAGTCTGCTGAAAACTGGTCTGATGCTTCCACTGCACAGGTCCGAGAATGGGGTGGTGCTATCACTAATTGGTCCTAAGACTGGGGTTAGAGGCAATGAGGAAACTGACCTGTCCTGTCTGCATTTGGTTGAAAAGATGGAATTAAAGCAATTTGATTTTTTTTGAAAAAGTATCCACATCTCATGAAACAAAAAGAAAAAGCCTTAAGCATTCTTTTACAATTGCTGACTGAACTATTTTCCATTGCCGTCCATTTGAGGTTCAACTAATTCCTCTTCAAATCACTGTGCAAAGATGTCAGAATCCAATGTATTGCCAAAGACCATGAAAACTTGGAACGAACTAAACAAGCCACCAAAGGGTCTGCATGCAAGGCATCTTTCAAATTTACAAAGCATTTTCCAGATCCATAAACTTGAAAACTCTGTTGTGTTTTATCCTTTATGTCAGATCAATTAACAGCACTACCATTCACATTTTTGTAAGGCAAGAGTATCAAGAATTAAAGAAGCAACATGGATACATGAAGTTAAAATACAGATTAATCTATCAATAACAGCCACATCACATCGACAATGCAACATCCTAGACCACGACAAACGTCTTTCTAATGCTAATGGTCAAAGCAAACTCTTTATTAGCTTAAGACAATACATTTTCAGCTACAGAAAGTCCTTTATTACACAACAATACTTCAGCATGCTCACTCTATGAGGGGGGTCTGGAGCACCTTTGTCTTGCTTAGGTGAGCAAGTCTGAACAGCTTTCCATTAGTTCTAGTATGTAAGGCGAGGTCTCTGTGGATGGTGTAAAGGCATATGACAGCAGCAGAGTAGCATATTCTGAAGAACATCATACACTCTGTTCGATCCCACAATGAAAAGAATTCCAACATTGCCCCATCACAACTGACCTTACCCATCATGGAAAGAGATCACATTGCAAAGCTTCAGTTGGCAGCCAATTTTCTCCAGCAACTCAAATAAACTGCCTCTGTTCACATCAGGTCGGGCAAAGAGCAAGCAAGCAGTAGTAATAGGGAGTCACCAGTTAGAGGCACAGGCAGGCCCAATCAAGACTCCAGGATGGTGCCAGGATCAAGGACATCTCTAAGCAATTGCAGGGCATTCTTAAGGGGGAGGGTGAGCAGCCAGGGGTCATTGTACATATTGGTACAAACGACATAGGTAGGAAAAGGTATGAGGTCCTGAAATGTGAATATAGAGAGTTAGGCTAAAGTGCAGCTCATTGAAGGTAGTAATTTCAGGACTACTACCGCTGCCATGTGCTAGTGAGAGTATGATTAAGAGGATTAGGCAGATGAATGTGTGGCCTGAGAGCTGGTGCAGGGGGCAGAGATTTAGATTTTTGGATCACTGGGATCTTTTCTGGTGAAGGGTTAACCTGTTCAAGAGGGACAGGTTGTGCCTGAACTGGAGGGAGACTAACATCCTGGTGGGGAGATTTGCTAGAGCCACTCGGAAGGGTTTAAACTTGTTTGGCTGAGAGGTGGGATCCAAGGCAGTAGGGAGACAGAAGAGAAGTTGGAGAACAGCGCAGAAGTTAAAGAGAGCACATTAAGTAATAAAGGCAGTGTCAGTAATCCTAGTACCAAACAGATCAGGCAAAAACAGGACAGAGAGCAAGGGAAGTCCAGATTAAACTGCATTTATTTCAATGCAAGAGGCCTGATGAGCAAGGCAGATGAACTCAGGGCATGGATGGGCATATGGGACTGGGATATCACAGCAATTACTGAAACATGGCTAAGGAAGGGACAGGACTGACAGCTCAATGTTCCAGGATACAGATACTATAGGAAAGACCGAACAGGAGGTAAGAGAGGAGGGGGAGTTGCACTTTTGATTAGGGAAAGCATCACGGCCCTACTGAAGGGGGATATATCCAAGGGTTCGGCCACTGAGTCTATATGGATAGAACTGAGAAATAAGAAGGTGGAAATCACTTTGATAGGGTTGTACTATAGGCCATCTGTGGTGGGTAAATTGTTGGAAGGTATTTTGAGAGACAGGATCTAAAGGCATTTAGAGACGCAAGGGCTGATTAGGACAGTCAGGATGGAAAATCATGCCTCACAAATTCGATTGAGTTTTTTGAAGGGGTAACCAAGAAGATAGATGAGGGCAGTGCAGTTGTTGTCATCTATATGGACTTTAGCAAGGCCTTTGACAGGGTACCACATGGTAGGTTGTTGCATAAGGTTAAATCTCACAGGATCCAGGGTGAGGTATCTAAATAGGCACAAAATTGGGTTCTTGCCAGAAGCTGGTTGTAAAGAATTGTTTTTCAAACTGGAGGCCTGTGACCAGTGATGTGCCTCAGGGATCAGTGCTGGGTCCACTGTTATTTGTCATTTATATTAATGATTTGGATGAGAATATAAGAGGCATGGTTAGGAAATTTGCAGATTATACTAAGATTGTTGGCATAGTGGACAACAAGGAAGGTTATTTCCAATTGCAACAGGATCTTGATCTATTGAGCCACTGGGCTGACAAATGGCAGATGGAGTTTAATTTACACAAATGAGAGGTGATGCATTTTGGTAGACTGAACAAGGGCAGGACTTACTCAGTTAATGCTAGGGTGTTGGGGAGAGTTACAGAACAAAGAGTACATGTTCATAGCTCCTTGAAAGTGGAATCACAGGTGGACAGAGTGGTGAAGAAGGCATTCGGCATGCTTGGTTTCATCGGTCAGAACACTGAATACAGGACTTGCAATGTCTTGTTGTACAAGGCATTGGTAAGGCCACGCTTGGAATACTGTGCAATTCTGGTCACCCTATTGTAGAAAGGATATTATTAAACTAGAAAGAGATTTACTAGAATGTTACAGGGACTTGATGGATTGAGTTATAAGGAGAGGTTGGATAGACTGGGACTTTTTCCGCTGGAGCATAGGAGGCACAGGGGTGATCTTATAGAGGTTTATAAAATAATGAGGGGCATAGATCAACTAGATAGTCAATACCTTTTCCCAAAGGTAGGAGAGTCTAAAACTAGAGGGCGTAGGTTTAAGGTGAGAGGGGAGAGTTACAAAAGTATCCAAGAGGGGCAATTTTTTCAAACAGATGATGGTGAATGCTTGGAACAAGTTGCCAGGGGTAGGAGTAGAGGCGGGTATAATTTTGTCTTTTTAAAAACATTTAGATAGTTACATGGGTACGATGGGTATAGAGGGATATGGGCCAAATGCGGGCAACTGGGATTAGCTTTGGGGTTTTAACAAAAAGGGCAGCACGTACAAGTTGGGTTGAAGGGCCTGTTTCCATGCTGTAAACCTCTATGACTCTGACATGGTCAAAAGTATTGGCGAGACTGACGAAGACACTGCATAATGGTCTAATTTGCTCACAGCAATTCACTTGCTATTGTCCAAAAGATCACATTAACTGTAAATCTTCTGGTTCCACATCTACATTGGGATACAGAGTTTACATTCAGCTAAGATCTTCATTCCGACAAGGACACGGGCAAATACTTTGCCGATAATGCTCAGCATCGAGATTCCTCAATCATTCCGAGCGCAAGATTAGAAAGTAATGAACAGCAACCTGACTGCGATCAAACTGCAAGTCCATATTGCCTGCATCCTCAGCGCGCACCTGATAGTGGGACCTGGACAACATATGCTGCGCAAGAGAAAAGGCTGAACAGTTTCCACCTTTGCTGTCTCAGTCACTTCCTCAGCATCTCTTGGCAGGACAACTAAAGAGGTCTGGAGCATGTAATTCCATCAGCATACGTGCATTTATAAGTCAACGACATCTGCACTGTCTCAACCATATTCAATGGACACGTGAAGGATACGTGGGTGACACAGGATATGAGAAGGACACGTGGGCGGCACCATAGCACAGTGGTTAGCACTGCTGCTTCACAACTCCAGGGACCTGGGTTCGATTCCTGGCTTGGGTCACTGTCTGTGCGGAGTTTGCACGTTCTCCTCGTGTCTGTGTGGGTTTCCTCCGGGTACTCCAGTTTCCTCCTACAGTCCAAAGATGTGCGGGTTAGGTTGACTGGCCATGCTAAAAAATTGCCCCTTAGTGTCCTGAGATGCATAGGTTAGAGGGATTAGTGGGTAAAATATGCAGGGATGTGGGAATAGGGCCTGGGTGGGATTGTGTTCAGTGCAGAGTCGGCCGAAGGGCCTCTTTCTGCACTGTAGGCTTCAATATATACCCAAAAATCTTCTATATGGTCAAGACTTCCCAAGTTTCTATACTTCCATTAAATGGACAGCTACAAGTGAGATATGATGGTGGCAGATATGATAATGATCTCTGGAGATAATAGTTTGGAAGGGCACTGGGAGAGGTGAGGAGGAGCAAAAACCTCAGCTGCCGAAGAAGAGGGCAAGGAGAAGACAGGCCAGTGAATTGTGCATCTTAACTCATTTGTCTTTCTCTGCAATGAATGCAGCAGAGATTGCTAACCTGGAGTGGAGATCAGTCATCATATCAGGTGACGCTTAACACATTTGCCAACAATGGTGCAAACCTTGGCCACATGAAAGGGAAGGTTACCACTCACTAATTGTATGATGAAACCGGTTCATGGGCTTGAAAGGTCTACTCCTGCATTTATGTAAATATCCCTCACTGGAAAACTGGTTAATTATACATGACATGAATGAGCACAAGTTCCTTTACAGTGGGACTTGGCGGACTAGAGAGCTTTCCAATTCAATTTCTAAAATGTTAAGAGAATGTATGAATGTACATGTAAGACTATATGTACACAAAATATTTAATTACTATGATCTTTAGGCCAGCTATCATTTAATTGCATACTAAGCAAGAGGTGTTTTCCACTTGAAATGAATGCGAGATCTGTTCACAGGAGTGACCAATGAAACTGAACAAAATTCTAGCTGCAGCACACCTATAAATATATATGACCACATGAAACAAGACAACGCAAGAGAAACAAGAAGCCAGAGCCAGTTATAGTGGAAGTTCTCCATGAAGTACCAGCATCATGACTACCTTGCAACTGGCAAACTATCACAAGACCATTAATGTTTAAAAGTTAGAACTGGAAAAAGTTCAAGTATTTCACCAAACCTGAGGATCCTTGGTTTTGTTTCTCTCTACTTCATCCAAAGCTGCAACTTTAATGAACAGTTCCTCAATTATTTCCTCTACTCTTCTAGTTGACTGCTCTTTCAACAATTCTTCAGCAAATCCTTCCAAAGAAAAATATAGATCTCACTCACTATCGAAAATTATAAGTAGCAAACTTTTAACTTTAATTACTTATACCCAAAATATATAATGCAGTACCAATAATCTATACACAATTATACAATAGTTTCAGGAAGTTGTTAAAAATTCAATGGGGTATTTCAATTTAATGATTTCTAAAAAATATTTACTGATAAAACCTCTTCACAATAGTAACTACTGAATAACATATTAATACGACTTTTATCTCATATTTCCTTTGTCAACTCAGCATCCAGGCTATAATAGAATCACAGTGCAGAAGAGGCCCTTAAGTCTGCACCGACACACAAGGAACATTTGCCTACCCCCTAATCCCATTTATCATCACTTGGCCCACAGCCTTGAATGTTGTGACGTGCTAAGTGCTCATCCAGATACTTCTCTAAGAACGTGATGCAATCTACCTCCACCACCCTGGCAGCACATTCCAGTCCATTACTACCCTCTAGATAAAAAGGCTTTTCCTCACATCCCCACTAAAACTCCTGGCCCTCACCTTGGAACTTGTCTCCTCTCATGTCTGACCCTTTAAATAAGACTAACAGCTGCTGCCTATCCACTCTGTCATGCCCTCAATCTTGTACATCTCAATCATGTCACCCCTCAATCTCCTCTGCTCCAATGAAAACAACCTAAGCCTATCGAACCTCTCTTCGTAACCTAAATGTTCCATCCCAGACAATATCCTACAGAATCTCCTCTGGACCCACTCCAGGGCAATCATATCCTTCCAATAATGTGACAACCAGAACTTCTTACAGAACTCCAGCTGTGGACTCAACAAAATTCTAACCAACTCCAACATGACCTCCCTGCTTTTGTAATCTATGCCTCAGTTAATAAAGGCAATGGTCCCATATGACTTTTTCACCACGCCAAACATGCGCTTCAGAGATCAGAGATCTATGGACAAATACTTGGAAGGTTCCTTTCGTCCTCAGAACTTCCTAGTGTCAATCGTTAATTTAACAATTCCTTGTCAAATTACTCCTTCTAAAGTATATCACCTCACACTTTTCAAGGCTAAGTTCCATCTACCACTTATCTACCCAATTGGTCATTAGAAACATCTATTTCTCCCTATGTCCCAAGACACTCAACCTGACAATTAACCATCCGGCCAATCTTTGTGCCATCCGCTAACGATTAACCATCCGGCCAATCTTTGTGCCATCTGCTAGTTGTGCTTTTATAGGGATCAACAATAAGTATGCTCAAATGCTCTGCAGACTACATAATTTTCCTCAGCTCCAGTAATGCTCAGGTGAAACTTCCATTTACTCTCTATTGACTTTGCGCGCCTTATATATTTGCCACAAGACCCTGGGAACCACTGTAGATTCTTCCATTACTTTCAAACTTCTATTCCGTCAGGAAATTCAAACTAAGATTAACCAGACATGTATTCCACACAGTGAATGAAGAAATTTATTTTTTGCTCTGCTTATTATTTATTTTGGCCAGCTCAGTGAGCTGCAGACTGCAGCCAAAACTCTCAGCAAACACCAAGATATATTGAAACCAGGAAACCTCTCAGCGCCACCCATTCATGACAACATGGTATGCTTTATACCATAAAGCATATGGTCTCATAGAAAATTTCAGGTTAAGTATTTTTTCATTTACAACTCCTTTGATCTGATGAAAGAAATGGATCTTTACTGAATGTTTTTAAAACTAATTTAAAACCTTCAGCCTTTACTGAAATGATTGTAGATATAATTCCTCCACTAAAAGGCCCCCTGAAAGACTATGCAATGTTTAAGTTTCTCCACCTGCTGTTTTATTAGCTGTTAACCTCAAGTCAACTTGACCCCAACCTTTTCAGTGTGACAGACTGCAAGTTTGTTTAAATTCAACTTGCCCATTTTTTGATTAAAACCTTAATTTTTAAAATTAAAGTTATTTACTAAAACCCATCATATTTCTAGCAATTTCTTATGGTAGTCTGAGAGATTACATTCAACGCACCTTTCAAACATTCATTTGGTAGGAGATGATGAATTAATACTCATTTTCAACCCTCAAGTCTTATCATTACTTACCTGGATATTAGGAAGATAAGGACACACTGCTGATCATGGAGGAATACACAGACAGTTTATGAGACCAATCAAACAATATCAGAATGCACAATGTGCTATATGGTTTAACACTCCAGTCCTAATAAATGTATTCCCAAACATTCTACAAGCAACACCACGGGTGATAAACATTTAATACTCGGCACACTTTTAGTTTGGATGGGTCATGCAACTCATATCCACCAAATTGTTATTTGCACTAATTTAAATACCAAATTAAAATCCTATTCAATAATTACAGAATAAGCATTGCCCATTGGTAAATTTAATCTGAAGTTAAAGGAAGTCCAATATTTACCAAGGGCCCAACCTTCCAAAGAAAATAACACTGCTCATCAGATGCCCTTAAGCCAATACTTGGATAGATGAAAATACAGATTCAGAAAATACGTTTAGAAACTTTAGTTTACCTTTTATCTCTTTGAAGATCAAACTTGTATCCATTGTTTCTAAAATTAGAACGTACATGGTTAAAAAGCAGGCAAAAATAACAAGTTCACTAAAACGTTGGCCTCCTTTTCAGTTACAAATCAGTATGGACTTTTCCTGGGCCACAAATGATTTGTTCCAGTGGAGCTGAAAAGCAGGGAAGGGAACGATTGAGAGGGCTTCCATTATAAGCCTTCGGTGGTGGAATTCTAGGCAGTATTTATCTCAAGCTGTTCAATCTAATATATCTTGGAATTGTGAAAATGTGTATTTGTGGCCATCTTTTTGCTCAGAGGAATCTGGAGACATTTAAACATTTGTGGAAGATTACAGTTACATTTACACTCCAAGGATTCGGTAGATATTGGCCTTCAACTCTTTGATAGTTTTAATAGAGCTCAGTGGACACGCTGTTTGTTTACAAAAGTGGTATCATTTGATTCATGACTATTAACCAGCGCACCATAGAATTTAAGACATTGTTTTTTTCAAGCACGTACGTTTTGATTAGCAAAGAATATTAATGTATTCAACGACAGCAAAATGACGAGTTATAACCAAACCTAGCTGTCCAACCCGAAACTTCTAGGAATAGCAAATTGTCTTTGGCTGTTTTATACTGGGGAATGAGACAAATTTAATTTAAAAAAAATGTTCTATTAGCTCCCGGTGATCGATAACTACCCTTATCCAAAAATCCTCTCAGTACATTTTTCCAGTATTCCTCGCATTAAAATAAATCCAGTTAAGGTACCTGCGACACGATATAATTCGAACAGTAATTTTTTTAAAAAGCTTCGGTGGTTCCCACTGACGCCGATTTGACGGCCGTCGGGACAAAAGCAGCGCCTCGCCAAAATGCGGCCCTCGCGCGATCTGCGGAAGCCAGCTCGCGCGCTCTTCCCGCCCTTTAGTCCGGGTTCCTCTGCACGTGCACATTGCTCCTCGCGCGCAACAAGAGGGCTCGAGGTAATTTGTACGTGCGCCGCCGCGGAGGCGTCAGCGAAGAACCGAGCACCTGCTGTGTTTACTGTTCAGTTAGAAGTCTCACCAACAAACACCAGGTTAAAGTCCAGCAGGTTTGTTTGGCTACAAGTAAACCTGTTGGACTTCAACCTGGTGTTGTGAGACTTCTTACTGTGTTTACCCCAGTCCAGCGCCCGCATCTTCACATCATTACTGTTCAGTTAACAGTGAATGGTACCTTTAATCGTTTTGCCAAAAAGATTAACAGAATGTTTTTTTTGGCCCTCAGTTGATTTGATTTAGTTTGATTTACCAATATCATTGTTTGTCCATCAGAATCAATGAGGACCACGAAACTATTAGTCATTTTGAGGCTAGATGCAATGTGTCAGAAGATGACTGATCAGGCCAATTTGGGCACGGAATGTCTTAGCACATATTGGACAGAATTGTGTAGACACTGTAGTTGTTGTGCTAGTGGCTCTGGACTTGCGCGACTCGTGCTTAAGTTGTGCTTCAGCAATGAAACTTGCTTCGTTAGCTTGACAGCCCTTGTGGATGAGGTAGCACCAAGTTGGGTGGTTTTGTACCAGCCTTTCCCAGCTGGTCCTGTCTATATCAAGTGACTTCAAGGAGACCTTGAGTTGTCTTTATAACGTTTCTTTTGTCCTCCATGCAAACATCTTCCAGCAGAAAGTTCTCCAAAAAGGAGCTGCTTGGGTATGCGCTTGTCTGGCATACGGATGACATGACCTGCCCAACAGGTCTGTGCTCTCGTCAGCAGTGTGTGGACTGTTGGTAGACTTGCTCTAAAAAGTATCAGTGTCTGATACTTTGTCTTGCCATGTGATGCATAATATTCTGTGAAGACAAATCATGTAGAAATGATTGAGTGGTCTTGTATACCTTTGATACACAGTCCACGTTTCACAGGCATACAGGAGGGTAGTGAGTACCACGGCGCTGTAGACCTTCAGTTTTGTTGCTCCGCTGATTCCTCGATATTCCCATACAGTCCTGCATGAGAAATTACCATGCAAGATTTAAACACATGGGATTGGAGTAAGTGTATTGAGATGGATAGAAAACTGATTGTTAGAGAAGAAACAAAGAGCAGGAATTAATGACAAGCAGTATCTAGTGGGATGCCACAGGGATCAGTGCTGGAATCCAGTTCTTCACAATGTATATTTATGATTTGGATAAAGGAACAAAACGTGAGAACCCGGTCGTTGTAGTACATGTGGGTGCCGGCGACGTAGGCAAAGTGCGGACTGAGGATCTGGGGAGGGAGTATGAGAAGCTGGGAATGGAATTAAAAAGTAGAACCGACAAGGTGGTCGTCTCTGGGCTACTGCCTGAACTGAGTGCAGACGGGCGTAGGGTTGACAGGATAAAGGAAGTGAATGGGTGGCTCAGGGATTGGTGTTGGAGGAATGGGTTCGAATTTATGGGGCATTGGCACCAGTATTGGGGTAGGTGGGACTTGTTCGGGCAGGATGGGGTTGGTCTGAATCGTGCTGGGACCAGAGTGTTGGCGAATCGAGTAAAGAGGACTGTAGACAGGGCTTTAAACTAATTAGGGGGGGGGAGGGTGCGAGGGTAGGTGACGCTACGAGGTCTAAAGTTAAGGATAGGGTACAGGTAAGGGAAGAGGCCGAGGATGTCCCAATTGGTGGCGTTACGGCAAATAGGGTCCAGGTGAAGGCTGGGATGAAAGCGCTTTATCTGAATGCACGAAGCATTTGGAATAAAGTGGATGAGCTGGTGGCGCAGATCGACACAAATGGATACGATCTGGTGGCCATTACAGAGACGTGGCTGCAAGGTGACAGGGACTGGGAGATGAATGTACAGGGCTATCAAGTGTTTAGGAAGGATGGGCAGGAGGAAAGAGGGGGTGGCGTAGCTCTGCTGATTAAGGATAGTATCAAGGTGGTAGCAAGGGATGATATCGGAGCCAAAGAGCAGAACGTGGAATCGTTGTGGGTGGAGATTAGGAACAGCAAAGGGAGGAAGACGCTGGTGGGTGTCGTCTATAGGCCCCCGAATAATGATCTGGAGGTGGGGCGGGCTGTTAACACGCAAATAAGTGCGGCGTGCAGGAATGGGACGGCAGTAGTTATGGGGGATTTCAATCTGCATATTGATTGGTCGACCCATGTTGGATGAGGTGGGCTCGAGGAGGAGTTCTTGGAATGCTGCCGGGATAATTTCCTTGAACAGTGTGTGTTGGAGCCGACGAGGGAGCGAGCTATCTTGGATCTGGTGCTATGTAATGAGGCGGGTAGAATTAGGGACCTTGCGGTGAAGGATCCTCTTGGAGAGAGTGATCATTGTATGGTGGAGTTTCTGGTGCAGATGGAGGAGGAGAAAGTGGGTTCCCAGACACGCGTCCTTTGTTTGAATAGAGGGGAGTATGGTAGGATGAGAGAAGAATTGGCGAATGTGGACTGGGGGAGTGCGTTGGAAGGTAGGTCTGCTGAGGAGCAGTGGAGGATCTTTAAGGAGATCTTTCTTGGTGCTCAGCAGAAATTTATTCCGATGGTTAAAAAGGACAGTAGGAAGAGAGGTAATAAGCCGTGGATAACGAAGGAGGTGAAGGAAAGTGTTAAATTAAAAGCGGAGGAATTTAGAGTAGCTAAGAGTAGTGGGCGAGAAGAGGATTGGGAGAGGTTTAAATGTCAACAAAGATTGACAAAGAAGTTGATAAAGGAGGGTAGGAGAAGCTATGAGGCTGGGCTAGCACTTAATATAAAAAAGGATAGCAAGAGTTTTTATAAATATATAAAAAGGAATAGGCTGGCTAGGGTGAACGTTGGTCCTTTAGAGGATGAGAAAGGGGAGCTAGTGGTAGGGGATGGGGATATGGCTAAGGTCTTGAATAACTTTTTTGTTTCTGTCTTCACGGAGGAGGACGTGAATAATTTGCCGGGTGTTAGCGATGGAAAGATGGTAGGAATGGAGGGTCTTAATGACATTACTGTTACTAGAGAGGTGGTGCTCGACAAACTGGAGGGGCTGATTGTGGACAAGTCCCCAGGACCGGATGGAATGCATCCGAGGGTTCTGAAAGAAATGGCGGAGGTGATAGTGGATGCCTTGGTGGTTATTTTCCAGACGTCGCTGGATTCCGGGGAAGTGCCGGAAGATTGGAAAACGGCTAATGTTACGCCGTTGTTTAAGAAGGGTGCCAGGCAAAAGGCGGGGAATTATAGGCCGGTTAGTTTAACGTCTGTGGTAGGTAAAATGTTAGAATCCGTCATTAAGGAGGAAATTGCGAGGCATCTTGAAGGGAATTGCTTGATAGGGCGGACGCAACACGGTTTCATTAAAGGGAAGTCGTGTCTGACAAACTTACTGGAGTTCTATGAGGATGTGTCTAGGGCAGTGGATAGAGGAGAGCCGGTGGATGTGGTCTTTCTGGATTTTCAGAAGGCGTTTGACAAGGTACCTCACGAGAGGTTATTGCAGAAGGTCAGGGGACATGGAGTTGGGGGTAGGGTGTTAGCGTGGATAGAGGATTGGTTGTCAAATAGGAGGCAGAGAGTGGGGGTCAATGGGTGCTATTCGGATTGGCGGTTGGTGACTAGTGGGGTGCCCCAGGGGTCGGTGCTGGGGCCTCAGCTATTTACCATTTATATAGATGATCTGGAGGAGGGAACCGAGTGCAGGGTGTCGAAATTTGCTGATGACACCAAGATTGGGGGAAAGGCAAATTGTGCGGAGGGTGTGGAGAGTCTGCAGAAGGATCTAGATAGGCTGGGCGAATGGGCCAGGAAATGGCAAATGGAATTTAATGTTGGCAAGTGTGAGGTGGTCCACTTTGGTAGGAAGAATGGTAGGAAGGACTATTACTTACGTGGCGAAAAACTGCAGCAGGCGACGGTGCAGAGGGACCTCGGGGTCCTTGTGCATGAGTCGCAAAAACCCAGCTTGCAGGTGCAGCAGGTGGTCAGGAAGGCGAATGGGATGCTGGCCTTCATAGCGAGGGGGATTGAATATAAAAGTAGGGAGGTCTTGCTGCAGCTGTATAGGGCATTGGTGAGGCCGCAGCTGGAGTACTGTGCGCAGTTTTGGGCGCCGCACCTGCGCAAGGATATTTTGGCCCTGGAGGGAGTGCAGAGGAGGTTTACTAGGCTGATACCGGAGTTGAGGGGATTGAGCTATGAGGAGAGGCTGAATAAACTAGGTTTGTACTCGTTAGAGTTTAGAAGAATGAGGGGAGATCTCATTGAGACGTATAAGATGATGAATGGGATGGATAGGATAGAGGTGGAGAGACTCTTCCCGCTCAAAAAAGACAGTAGGACTAGGGGGGCACAGCCTCAAGATAAAGGGGAGGCGGTTTAGAACGGAGTTGAGGAGGAACTTCTTCACTCAAAGGGTGGTGAATCTCTGGAATTCTCTGCCCGTTGAAGTGGTGGAGGCTGCCTCGCTAAATATTTTTAAGAAGCGGGTTGATGGGTTCTTGATAAGAGAGGGGATTAAGGGTTATGGGGAGAGGGCGGGAAAGTGGAACTGAGCCACAACAGATCAGCCATGATCTTATTGAATGGCGGGGCAGGCTCGAAGGGCTAGATGGCCTACTCCTGCTCCTATTTCTTATGTTCTTATGTAACATCTTGAAGTTTGCAGATGATACCAAGTTGGGTCGGACAACCTATGACAAGGATGCAGAGATCCTTCAAAATGATCAACAGATTGGATGAATGGGCAAATCAATGGCAGATACAGTATAATTTGAATGTGGGTTATTTATATTGGAAGGAAAATAACAAGGCAGCAGATTACTACCTGAATGGCTGTAAATTGGGGGAGGGGAGTGTGCAGCAAAACTTCAGTGTCCTTATGCATGTCTCTGAAGGTAAGCATGCAGGTGCAGCAGGCAATAAAGGCAGCAAATGGTACATTAGCCTTCATTGAGAGACATTGAGTACAGGAGCAGGGATGTGTTGTTGCAATTAGATAGAGGTCTTGGTGAGGCCACATCTAGAGTATTGTGTGCAGTTTTGGTCTCCTTTGCTGTGGAAGAGTATTCTAGCTCTTGAGGTAGCAGCAAAGGTTCCAGGGATGGCAGGATTGATGTAAGAGATTGACTTGGTTAAAATTGTTTTCGCTCAAGTTCAGATGAATGAGGGGCAATCTCATGGAGACTTATAAAATTCTAACAGGATTAGACAGGATAGATGGTGGGAGTGTCCAGAACCAGGGGCCAATGTGGGGATTCAGGGTAGACCACTTAGAATGGAGGTGAGAAGACATTTCTTCACCCAAAGAGTGGTGAGCCTATGGAATTCATTACCACGAGTAGTAGTTGATGCCAAAATATTGAATGTATTCAAAAGGCGGCTAGATATTGCCCTTGGAGCAAATGGGATCAAAGGTTATGGGAGAAGATTGTTGTTCTCCCATATGCTCATTGTTCTCCGGAGCATTGAACCTGGTGGCTGTGGCAAGTGACTGATTTGAATTGAAAACCGCTTTTTTCCTGTACTTCCAGTTCTCGGGGCTTGTTAGAGTGTAGTTTACTTCCATACCGAAAGTTAGGCTCCCAAAGATGTGCTCTTAGGCTGATTGGTTTTACCAAATTGACACTATTCTCCCCTGAATCTGGCTAAGTTAGGGGTTCCATTCGTAGACATGCAGGGTAGAATAGGTGTAGGGTGATGCGGTGGCACAGGCTCGTTGGGCTGAAGGGCCTGTTTCCCGTGCTGGGTTGTTCTTTGTTATTCTTTGTAAGAGCAGGATTAGGCTATTGAGTTTGATGAAAAGCCATGATTGCAATGAGCATCCTCCCAGTCACGTCTTCTATGTTTGCTTATCATGATAGGCAAAATCAGATTTAACACTATTTGGTCTATTGCACATTTCTGAACTTAATGCAAATCTCCATTTGCGAGCCTATTACACACACAAAATGCATAATTTTCCTTTCCATTTTATGCCATGCACATGGATTTTTCTTCAATGCAACTTATCCCTTCCCCCATACACCCCCCACAACCCCTCCTTTCTATATGTTCTTGCAACCAATAACTTCGTAGCTATTTACTCTTGTTTTCTTTCATGACAAAAACTTTATTTGAAGAAATACCAAAACGCAGCATTCTTAAAACTTCATTCGACAACTGGTTCACACAAGATTTCAAATTTCATCATAAAATTAACACTAGCATTATAGGCTTAGCACGATCTATAGGGTAGAATTGTGGAACAGCACTGTAATTACAAACTTAACCCATTTAAGAGCAGTGATTCTGTGTCTAATAGCCCAGACCCCAAAATCTAATGCATCCTTTGGGTTCTTTTATCCTTTTTGCATTCAATTAACTCATGGTATATCCCAGCATCACAATGTAATTTACTTAATTTGATGCATTTTCTTGCCAAGCTACATTAAATAGAGGCAGTTAATCTATATCAATTTTCTCAAGCAAGTTGTTTTCTTTGCGACAGCATGCCAACTGAAGATGCAGAAATATAAATCACTTTCTGCAACACTCCCTAAACAACTGAAGGCTCAAGTATTGTCTTCACATCTTGCTTCAGGTGTAACATTGCTAAGAGGAAGTCAATAATTTTGTAACAATGTTTCTGGACTGACAAATTACAAGTAGTGAAAAGACCAGATGGACTATAGGTCCTTATTACTATTAAAATATTTCCATCAATCACCACAATTGGCATTTATGTTAGACTAACAGTTTTGCTGCAGTTGGACACATTTCTAGATAGGTTACTTCCAACATCAGAACACAATATTCTGGAAGCTGCCATCTCTACAACAAAGGCTTTGGGAGACAGTAGTATGAAGAACAAATGCATTACATAAGACAGTCATATCTTTCAAAAAACAATAAATCGAGCAATACTACAGTACTGGTATTACTAAATGCCATTATTTACTACAGTAAATAATGGTATTTAACCCATAGCCAAAACCAGCCATTTTGCAATCAGAATCAGCCCAAAAAAAATAGCCAATTTGGATCAGCATAATAGCCAATTTAAAAGGGAACAATGGAGTATTTCTGTGCACAAAGTAACAACTGTGTTTGCCTGCATAAGGATAATGACAGCAGTTCAACACATTTCTATTGTTTCAAGCGCTTGGAGATGTTTAGGAAATACCAGAAGGCACTATACTTCATATTATCTAATTTACTATTTTTACACATCCTGCAGTCTGATTAGGGAATAATCTGCTGCAAACAATATCCAAACTCACCATAGTTAATGGAAAAATACAAATTTTCCTCTTCATCGTCATTATCTTGTCAAAAGGTACAAAGGCCCTTGAGAGAATTTATCAAAGTTTATTTAAGCCTCTTTGGAAGCAAGTACTTGTTGGCATTAAAAATTCCCAGACAAAATACAGCAGTTTCCTATAAGGAAAAGCTCCCCTTAACAATGATTAAAGAATGTGGAAATACACTAATTTTAGAACACTGCAACAGCAAGATACCCACAGAAACCATCTTGCGGCCTCTTCCAGACACTAACTTGGATTGTGTGGAGTGAAGCAGCTGTAATTCAGGTAAAGTAACCCAAGTTAATTTCCAATGGTATTCTTACTGCTATGGAAAGAGAAGATTTTTCCTGCTTTTGCTGGGTCTCAGCTGAAACAACCACTTTTATGCTGAGAAACAGGCACCCAAGCAACAAGAGACCCTCATTCATATTATCATTATCAAATATTCACATCTTCAGTCCAAATTTTATTGTTCATATCCCTTAATGTGGATCAGAAACAAAAGTTCAAAATGTATAAAATTGATATTTTGATAGATTTCTAGAACTTCATCAAGAACACCACCATTTCCAGGATATACATTTGAAAATAGATTGTGGAAGACTAAATATTTCAATTTAGTCTGGAACAACTGGAACAATTTCCTCAATACAAGTCTTGCAATAAGACTTTCTTCCTTCTAGGGAGAAAACAATGCCAGATAGACTGAATTCAGCCGTCTCCTCAGATCTCCAACAGAAGGTAGGTTGCAAGGATAGGTTTAGAAATCAGATGTGTGTCTTTTTTGCAAAGTCTGCACTTAATTTCCGCATAACTTCAGCATGTTGAAGACCCTTGTGCTCCTTCTTGGTTGAACCATAGTTCTCCTTCACAAATTTAGCAAATGGTGCTAGTTCCTTTTTTGCAGGAGTGCCATCTTTTAGCATGCTTGACAATAGAACCAGAGGGCCTGTACACAGAGCACAGACAAAACGCTGTGTATCCAGTGATTTGGAATGTCGACCAATTCTGCAGAGAAATTAAAATGGAGAGTTGCACGGAATGCAACTAAACAAACATTCTTAGAAACACATCTGTTAAAACAGAACCAATGCAAAACACTCTTCTATGCAAATGGTAGCTACCCTTTACATGAACTATGAGATTTCTTAGATTGTGTAGAAGGTTGAAGATAAAGGATAATATAATACATAATCATATAGGGTGATAACTTATTTCTGTCCAAGGAATGGTTTTTTGTTCGAGAACCTTGCGATTTACAGGATTATCCACATGGACCCATTTTATAGATCAGGAGATTGCTAAGACAATGCTGAGATATATAGTAAGAGGAGTATTTGGGGCCTTGAATGACAAGGAGGAACAGTAAGGGGCTGGTGCACATTGCTACCATGAAACACCTCAGCATTCTAGTTGGGCACATTTCAGTCTCCAGGACTAAATGTTGAGTTTAGCAACTTTAGATTGTGGCATTTTAAAAAAAAAATCCAATGTATGTATTGCCTCAACGTAAACATTGATAGAAAAGTAGAGGGAAGATAGGCTACATTATCATGGTTAGACCAGAGGGAGTACCTGTGTAGTCCTTGTAAAAGGACACAAGAACACTGGAGAGGGTGCAAATTAGATTTACAAGGAAGATACCAAAAATTCTCTAGTACATATCAGGAAAAGGTTTACTAGCTGGATCTCTTTTTTTCTTGACCAAAGGCTGAAGGGTAATTTAGTAGAAGTCTTTAAAATTATGAAATGTTTTGATAGTAGAGACAGAGAGAAAGTTTCCTCTTTTGGGAAGAGCATAGCTAGAGGTCATCAATATTAACAGTCACCAAGAAAATCAATTGGGAATTCAGGAGAAACTTCTTTACACAGTGGTAAGAATGTGGAACTTGTTACCAAAGAGTGCTTGAATCAAGTACTCTACAATTAAGTGCAAGTTAGACAAACATACGAGGGAGATAGGAATAGATGGTTACAAAGATAGATCGAGAAGACAAAGCATAAACTTTAGCATAGATTAGCTGGGCCAAATAACCTGTCTCTATGCCTTACATCCATTATGATCATATGTAAGCATTTATAAAGTTAAAACACAAGATCATGGTGTATCTCTCAAACAGCAACATCATGATCTCAAAATCAGACAGGTTGGTGCACGTCTTGAATAAAAAAATTCCCCAACTGAATTCTTTTATAAAGTCAGTTTTTGTGTGCTTTTTCAAATGGACAACAGCTCTTGCAGCGATTTCAAAGTAATGATGGCCATGGGGTGAGCTAGGCTGTCCTAGCTAACTTTAAAGCATTAGCAGTCCTAACAGAATACTTTCAACCAAGAGATTGTCAGTTAGTTAACACCACACCAGTGTCCCAAAAAAAAAGCCCAACATCAAATAAACTTCAAGATTCCAAAAAGATATAAATCTGGAGGTTACATATCAATTGACTCAAGAAAAGCTTCTTCTCTGCTGCCAGACTTTTGAATGGATCTACCTCACACGAAATTGATCTTTCTCTATGCCCTAGCTATGACTAACTACATTCTGTACTCCTTTCCTTCTCAATGAACAGTATGCTTTGACTATATAGCATGCAAGAAACAGTGCTTTTCATTGTATACTAACACATGTGACAATAATAAAATCAAAATCAATCATCTGGTGTACAACATTGAGGAGGGATACCATGTTGCACCGTGTTACCATTTTATGGAACTAAATTTGAGCAGTTACTGTCTGACCTCTAATATGAACTAGGCAACATCTTGCGCTGTCGACAATCAAGCCAGTGGTTGCAGAAAAAAAACTCCAACCCTCATCAAACCTGCCAACTGCTGGAACCTTGGAACTTTTGCCCCCCTACAATGCAGGTGGCCATTTGGCCCGTCGGTCTGCACTAACTTAGTATCTTAGCCAGGCCCTCTCTCCACCCTATCCCTGTAACCCCACACATTTTACCATGGCTAGTCCATCTAACCTACACATCTTGGGACACTAAAGAACAAGTCTGTACAGCTAATCTACCTATCGTGCAACTCTGGGAGGAAAGCCACACAGACATATGGAGTTCACATGTTCTTCATAATCAGTCACCCAAGCCCAAAATTGAACATGGGTCGCTGGCCCTGAGGCAACAGTGCTGACCACCTATTGTGCAAGTCCTGAGAAGGCAAAGCATTCTGCAATCAGCCAACCTTCCCTGGTGTGGCCAAACAGGCCAACTAAAATGGTAATTTATAAAGCACTCTGGGACACTTGGACAAGAACTAGAACAGCAGATTGCAGCCTAAAAGACAAACAGGCTGTAGCTCAGACAACTGAATACAAGGATATGGGCCATCTCCAGGACAAAGGAGACTTTCTGGTCAAACTGGGTTGTTTACCAGACATAGGCCCTTATTTGGGAGGGAGGTGTGTGTCCTACGTGCCCACAGCACCTACAGTCATGGGAAACACTCCCAGAGATTGGCATGGCAGCACCCGATTGGACTTTAATCAATCAGGGTGATCAAGTTCTGATCAATTGATTGGCAATGGCCAAAAGGGGCACAAAACCCAATAAGGTATAAAGGGTGCTGTGCAACCAAGAATCTCACTCTGACTCCACGAACGAGCTACAACAAGTGACCATCACCAGCAACGACCAGCACGAGGAGAGCCATCATATTCAAGAAAGGAGGAAGACCAGAGCCAGAATGCCAGACCAGACGCAGAGAACTACAGAAACCAGCACATAGATAAAGGCCAACATCTGCTTGGGTACTTGCCAGTCACACAAAGTCAAGTCAAGGTCTAGTATTGGACTTTAACTTTAATTTTTCTGTAAGATAACTTATTGCTGATTGGTGGGTGATTATTAATTGTGTGTGTTTTAAATAAATAGTTATACTAACAAGACGACTACTTGCAATTCTTTGTCCACCGTATAAGAGTTAAAACAGACTATGCAGCAGGCACAATATTTGGAAGCAAGATTTGATTTCAGATACCAAAGAGAAAATGCTGGAAAATCTCAGGTCTGGCAGCATATGTAAGGAGAGAAAAGAGCTGAAATTTCAAGTCCGGATGACTCTCTGTCAAAGCTTTGACAAAAGGCCATCTGGACTCAACATCAGCTCTTTTCTTTCCTTAGAGATGCTGCCAGACCTGCTGAGATTTTCCAGCATTTTCTCTTTGGTTTCAGTGGCAGGGACACATGTTCAATTTTGGCCTTGGGCGACTGATTATGGAGTTTGCACGTTCTCCATATATCTGTGTGGGTTTCCTCCCAGGGTTGCAGGATAGGTAGATTGGCCATACAGACTTGTTCTTTAGTGTCCCAAGATGTGTACATTAGGTGGACTAGACATGGTAAAATGTGTGGGGTTACAGGAATAGGGTAGAGAGAGGTGCAGATTCCAGCATCTGCAGCAATTTTCTTTTATTTGATTTCAGATTTTGGATACATGTAAAAGCATGCATTTTATTTGTGCCTTAAATCCTCTTCCTTTTTCCTTATCTTCCATTTAGTCAGACGACATTGCAAAAAACTTTTCTCATGCACATGCAAGCATGTACAAAAATAGAATCACAGATAAATCAACCATTTTATTTTCACCTTGCTTTGAGTTTCCTGAGCAAGTTAACAGAAGACTGGAACATTTCCAAATGCAAGAGTTGTGGAAAATAAGTCAGTATTTATAAAGGGAGAATTCCAAAATACACCTGTTGTTCCATTCATGGACAACAGGTAGAGACAGGGGAAATCAGGGCAATTTAAATTGACCCTCCCCCCCCTTCCCATCTGTGACAAGTTCCTAATTTGTAGGAGTGTTCCTTGGATGCTTGAAACCCTCCAGTACCTCAACAGTTCTTCCAAGATGCAAGTAGATTACCACATGGCAACATGGAGGTGCAGCAAGAAAGTAAATCAGCAGAATTCAATCCAGTTCAGAGATAAACCCGCAAATGTTCTTTTCTTCTTTTTAGCCCAAGGGCGTTTAAAACAAATAGTATCCAGATCACTGTCCTTGCTAAAACAGCTTGCACTTAAGCATCATATTTTAGACTGGTAAAATGCTCAAGACATTTTATAGGGGCATAACTAAACAAAGTTTCATAGCAATATTAGATGGCAAGACCAAAGGGTATTCTTAACAGGAGGAAAGCGCAAAGATTTTAAGATTGGGGCAGGGGTGATCAAAGACAGTCATCAATTGGGGAATATACAAGTGCCCAGAATTTGAGCAACTCAAATAACATGGCAAGTTAGAGCGCTGTAAAAAATTGGAGAAAGGGAGGTAGGGGCGCAAAGTGATTCAGGGAGAAGTGTGAAAATAAGCGATCAGCCAATGCAGCACAAACAGGGGCCACAGTTTGAGACCTTCCTCCTAATATCTCATTACATGCACGATTTGAAAGACAGCACCTCATCTCACGTTGGAGAATACTAGTTTAAAACACTGCAAATTTCTCATGTACTCACGTGTTTTTGCACTTGCTGCACTGGTACGTGTATTTATAATTTATTTCATACGTATGACAACGTGTAACCAGTGGTAATTCAGGGTGGATCAATATAGATTTCTGTGCATACAACTTCCAGAATGGTCCATGTCCATCACGCACATGATTAATAAGCCAGGTAGCAGCATGACACAGTTCATGAATCAATGTATCCCGTAGACGTTCTGCAAAGCAACGTTAGCAAATTAGCGATTTAGAGGGCAAATAAAAAGTCTTACATATGCTTTTATGAATTCTTTTAAGTTCAGCATACCTTAAATGTGTTAGAAATGGATTACCAGCATCAGTGCAATTTGTTTCTATATTGTCAGGAAGGGGAGCTAGTTTTAATTAATCGATGCTTGTATTGGCGGATGTTAAAAATAAGTTATAGATATAGATGTGCTTAATTTAGTGTTTCTGTGTAAGGGTAAAACTGTAATCAGCTTCATGTTAAACATAAGAACATAAGCGTGGCTGCAAGGTGACAGGGACTGGGAGCTGAATGTCCAGGGGTATCAAGTGTTTAGGAAGGATAGGCGAGAGGAAAAAGAGGGGGGTGTAGCTCTGCTGATTAAGGATAGCATCAGGGTGGTAGCAAGGGATGATTTAGGAACCAAAGAGCGGAAAGTGGAATCGTTGTGGGTGGAGATTAGGAACAGCAAAGGGAGGAAGACGCCGGTGGGTGTCATCTATAGGCCCCCGAAAAATGATCTGGAGGTGGGGCAGGCTGTTAACGCGCAATTAAGTGCGGCATGCAGGAATGGAACGGCCATAATTATGGGAGATTTCAATCTACATTTTGATTGGTCGACCCATGTTGGACACGGTGGGCTCGAGGAAGAGTTCTTGGAATGCTACCGGGATAGTTTTCTTGAACAGTGTGTGTTGGAGCCGACGAGGGAGCGAGCTATCTTGGATCTGGTGCTATGTAACGAGGCGGGTAGAATTAGGGACCTTACGGTGAAGGATCCTCTTGGGGAGAGCGATCATTGTATGGAGGAGTTTCTGGTGCAGATGGAGGAGGAGAAAGTGGGTTCCCGGACACGCGTCATTTGTTTGAACGGAGGGGAGTACGGTAGGATGAGAGAAGAATTGGCGAATGTTGACTGGGGGAGCGCGTTGGAAGGTAGGTCTGCTAAGGAGCAGTGGAGGATCTTTAAGGACATCTTTCTTGGTGCTCAGCAGAAATTTATTCCGATAGTTAAAAAGGACCGTGGGAGGAGAGGTAATAAACCGTGGATAACGAAGGAGGTGAAGTGTTAAATTAAAAGCAGAGGCGTTTAGAGTAGTAAGAGTAGTGGGCGAGAAGAGGATTGGGAGAGGTTTAAATGTCAACAAAGATTGACAAAGAAGTTGATAAAGAAGGGGAGGAGAAACTATGAAGCTGGGCTAGCGCTTAATATAAAAAAGGATAGCAAGAGTTTTTATAAATATATAAGGAAGAGGCTGGCTAGGGTGAACGTTGGACCCTTAGAAGATGAGAGGGGGGAACTTAGTGGTAGGGGATGGGGAAATGGCTGAGGTCTTGAATAACTTTTTTGTTTCGGTCTTCACGGACGAAGACATGAATAATTTGCCGGATGTTAGCGATGGAAAGGTGGTAGGACTGGAGGGTCTCAATGACATTATTGTTACTAGAGAGACGGTGCTCGACAGACTGGCGGGACTGATTGTGGACAAGTCCCCAGGACCGGATGGAATGCATCCGAGGGTTCTGAAAGACATGGCGGAGGTGATAGTGGATGCCTTAGTGGTTATTTTCCAAACGTCGCTGGATTCCGGGGAAGTGCCGGAAGATTGGAAAGCAGCTAATGTTACGCCGTTGTTTAAGAAGGGTGCCAGGCAAAAGGCAGGGAATTATAGGCCAGTTAGTTTAACATCTGTTGTAGGTAAAATGTTAGAATCCGTCATCAAGGAGGAAATAGCGAGGCATCTTAAGGGTAATTGCTTGATAGAGCAGACGCAGCACGGTTTCATTAAGGGGAAGTCGTGTCTGACAAATTTACTGGAGTTCTATGAGGATGTGTCTAGGGCGGTGGATAGAGGAGAGCCGGTGGATGTGGTCTTTCTTAATTTTCAGAAGGCGTTTGACAAAGTACCTCACAAGAGGTTATTGCAGAAGGTAAGGGGGCATGGAGTTGGGGGTAGGGTGTTAGCGTGGATAGAGGATTGGTTGTCAAATAGGAGGCAGAGAGTGGGGGTCAATGGGTGCTATTCGGATTGGCGGTTGGTGACTAGTGGAGTGCCCCAGGGGTCGGTGCTGGGGCCTCAGCTATTTACCATTTATATAGATGATCTGGAGGAGGGAACCAAGTGTAGGGTGTCGAAATTTGCTGATGACACCAAGATTGGTGGAACGGCAAACTGCGCGGACGGTGTGGAGAGTCTGCAGAAGGATCTAGATAGGCTGGGCGAATGGGCCAGGAAATGGCAAATGGAATTTAACGTTGGCAAGTGTGAGGTGGTCCACTTTGGTAGGAATAATGGTAGGAGGGACTATTACTTATGTGGCGAAAAACCGCAGCAGGCGACGGTGCAGAGGGACCTCGGGGTCCTTGTGCATGAGTCGCAAAAACCCAGCCTGCAGGTGCAGCAGGTGGTCAGGAAGGCGAATGGGATGCTGGCCTTCATAGCGAGGGGGATTGAATATAAAAGTAGGGAGGTCTTGCTGCGGCTGTATAGGGTGTTGGTGAGGCCGCAGCTGGAGTACTGTGTGCAGTTTTGGTCGCCGTACTTATGCAAGGATATTTTGGCCTTGGAGGGAGTGCAGAGGAGGTTTACTAGGCTGATACCGGAGTTGAGGGGGTTGAGCTATGGAGGAGAGGCTGAATAAACTGGGCTTGTACTCGTTAGAGTTTAGAAGAATGAGGGGAGATCTCATTGAGACGTATAAGATGATGAATGGGATGGATAGGATAGAGGTGGAGAGACTCTTCCCGCTCAGAAAGGACAGTAGGACTAGGGGGCACAGCCTCAAGATAAAGGGGGGGCGGTTTAGAACGGAGTTGAGGAGGAACTTCTTCACTCAAAGGGTGGTGAATCTCTGGAATTCTCTGCCCGTTGAGGTGGTGGAGGCTGCCTCGCTAAATATTTTTAAGACGCGGGTTGATGGGTTTTTGATAAGCGAGGGGATTAAGGGTTATGGGGAGAGGGTGGGAATGTGGAACTGAGCCACGACAGATCAGCCATGATCTTATTGAATGGCGGGGCCGGCTCGAAGGGCTAGAGGCGTTTGCAGGTATGGAAGTTTTTGGCTTCAAACTGTGTCTATTGGAGCCGAGTGTGTTTATCATATGAAAAGTAAACACAAACTTGAAGAAAGAATGGGCTGCTTAGCAGTCAGGACCATCGTTTAGGTAAAAAAAAACCTGTGTTTAATTTAACTGTACCCAGACAGAAGAGACTTAACAGTGAGAGGGGGAAAAAATAGCACTGAGCCCTGCCAGAAGCAGGAAAGCCATACAATAGAGTAATGAGTAAGAATGCAAATCCCAGAAACTAAATGACAGTTAGTTCTTGAAACTAGAGAATGAAGAAGTTCCCAGGAAAACTAAAGTAAAAACAAACAAGAGAAACTACAATGGGAGTAGGATAATTTTAGTTGAAGTTAAAGTAGTTCTTGGAAGAGCTGAGCTGATCTGATAAGGCTAACTCAGAGAAAAGCCATATATCTGAAACAATTACGGTTAGGTATCCTTAATTCCAGTTTCTGAAAAAATAGTATTCAGCTGGGGACTGAGTGCCTGCAAGATTGAGAGATCTTGAAATGCACATGGCTAGTCAAGATAAAGCAATATTGAAAGCAGTTGGAAATCTTTGACCCTTGCTAAAACAGTTGAAGAAAAGTATTGCTTGAAAGATTTTAAAGCATATCCTTTTGAGAGTGGAGTTTGGGAGAAGACATCGATAATGTTGATTGGCATCTACATCTTTAGCTTCAGAATGGAATGTTGGCTATCTGTAGTTAGCCTGAGAGTTACAGGACCTGTGTATCTGCCAAGAATATTATAGCACAAGATTTGCATAACCCATGTCATCCTGGAAATCTGTGTACATTTTTGAAGTAGGAGCAAAGGAGCATTGTATTATAATACAATATTTTATGATTATTATTTTTTTTGATGTTAAAAGCCAATTGGCAGTCTGGTGACTCCATTCCCCCACGTTTTCTAAAGAAAGAAAAAGTTACGATCTATTGAGCCAAGTTCCATCCTGGGAACTTCCATCCAGTAGTACCAGGACTGTAATAACATAAATAGGGTTTTGTCCAGTCATTATATTTGAGTTAATGCCCTGGAAAAGTGGCACTAACTAGAGTTTAAGTTAAAGAACTTAAGGGAACTAGAGGGGAAAAAGTAAACAATTAAGACTGAATGTGTCATCCTAATCAGCATTCCACTCCTTCCAATTTCTGAGTATTCAATGTTACATCAAAATCGGGAGACTAGCACCACCTAAAATGCCAAATGAAAATGTTGTTCCTTCAATTTCGGGTTAATTTTGTTCTCACCAGCTGAATCACAAACTTTTTCTGAAAGTTCAATTCTGGCGTAACGTTGGAGAGTACCGTCCCGTTTCTGTCCAGTAACGCAATATCCAGCTGTTTTTCGCATTTTCTTATTCCATGTGATGGCCATCTTCTCTGGAAGCTGTAAATCATACAGAATATCAATAACATCAAATCCTGCAGGAGCTGATTGACTGACCACCAATTATAGGATCAAAAAGTTTTACCTTCTGCTGAAAGATACTCTTATTGTATAAATCATAGAGTTCTTGAGTTAATTCCTTCCGATTCTGTTTGAAATTTTTTACATACTTTGATGAGCTCAGAGTCAGATCCTGAAGGAAGCAGCCAGGCGTTAGGCATCTGATGAGAGATATAAAACAGTAATAAAGGAATTTTAATTAGAGTGGCAAAACCCCTCAAAAAGGTAGTCATTAAAAAAATTAACATAGTTTCATGCATCAGGAGTTTCTGAACTAATTTGGAGGATATTTGCTAGGCGTCAGTTGGGAGAGAAATCACTAATTGCATGCTGCATTTCTTTCAGGGAAACCGTTTAAACAAGGAATGGGTGTTGTACCAGCCTGCTTGACATGGTCTTCAGAGTTTGTTTTAAGGGTTAAATTTTAATCTGATGCTTTATTCCCCCCAGCAACTTCCCTTAACTAAAAATTATTCCATGTGTTATGTTCTATTCCAGCTTTAAAACAGAGGTATACAAGCTCAGAGAACAGCTCCAGCTAATTATTTAAATAGCTTGCTTAAACTGATTTGCAGAAGCTTGAATCGGTTGCTTTAATTATATAAACACGCCTTCCTTGGTGTTGTTTCATCTACACTAAGTTTCAAGTAAATAGTTTGTTTAAAGTGCAAGGGCAGGAAAGGGCTCCTTTCTTCTTAAGCCTCCAGTACTTAACAACAATTCACGAAAGCTGACTGGGAGTAACTAGTAAGTTATTCTACATAATATAATTGTGATTAAGTTCTTAAAAGGTACAGTGAAGCAGGTCAGCTCGGTCCAGTCAAACGTACATACTGTGGTACGTGTGAAGTCATGGAGGTGTTATGTCCCCTAGACAAACATACGTGCAGGAGGCATCACTAGCTGCAGAAGCTTAACCTCAGTTTCAGAAATTTAGCAGCAGCTGGAGTCACAGGTACATCCACATAGATAGCATGTTTAGGTAGAAGGTCATACTGCAAGTCAGGAGCAGCAGGCAAACAAACAAATCCAGACAGGTAATGCAGGAGTCCCATATCTATTTTGTTTGCCAATCATTTATTTATTTTGGATACTGGTGAAGGCCATGGTTCCTCAGGGGAATGCAGCCACAGCCAAATCTATGGCATCACACATGGCTCAGCTGGATAGGAGGAAGGAAGGACAGTGGAAGAGTACGAGTGATAGGGGATTCAATAATGAGGGGTGCAGAAAGGAATTTCTGTGGCAGTAAAAGTAACTTCAAGACAGTGTGTTGCCTCCCCTTTTTAATTCATTCATGGGACATGGGCATCACTTGCTGGCCAACATTTATCACCATCCCTAGTTGCCCTTGAGGTGGTGGTGGTGGTGAGCTGCCTTCTTGAATCATTGCAGTCCATGTTCAGTGGGTTGACCCACAATGCCGCTAGGGAGGAAATTCCAGGACTTTGACCCAGCGACTGTGAAGGAAGCTTTATATTTCCAACCAAGACAACAAGTGGCTTGGAGAGGAACTTGCAGGTGGCGATGTTCCCATTTATTTGCTGCCCTTGTTCTTCTAGATGAAAGTGGTCATGGGTTTGGAAGGTGCTGTCTAAGGATCTTTGTGAATTAGTATCGGGGTCAGAGTCAAAGAGGTGAGGAGTAGCTGCAAGAAATTCCTCTGGGGGAGGAAGAACAGCCAGAGGAAATGGTCCACATTTGTCCAAATGACATAGGTAGGAAGTGGGATGAGGCCCTAAAAGCAGATTTTAGGAAGATTTTAAGAAGCAGGGTTTCAAGTGCAATAATCTTAGGATTATTCCAAGTGCCATGTGCTAATGAGCTAAGATAAAGGATTGATCATTTGAGCACATGGAGAATTGGTGTAGGAGGAAGGGCATCAGATCTGATGCATTAGACTGGTCCTGGGGCGAGTGAACAAATTACAGCTCAACAGGACCGTGACTCTCATCCTCACAGATTTGCTAGTGTTGTTGGGGAGAGTTTAAGCTAACTCATCAGCAGAATAAGAACCTGAGGGACCTTTCAAACTGGAAGAACATAAAACTGGTAACAAGAAGCCAGAAAGGAGTAAGCAAAATTAGAAAACATGCAGAACAAAGGCTTAGAAATGCAGAATAAAGGGCACTATTAGCAAGGTAGATTCTACAAAAAAAAATATAAAAAGAGGTAAATGGGTACGGTCAATTACATTACAGAAACATGGATCATCATGACTGGGAACTGAATATTCAGCATTTAGGAAGGGCAGGCAAAAAGTAAAATAATGGTGATGTTGCGTTGATAAGGGATGGTATCAGTGCATAAATAAGCAAAGATTACAGATCAAAAGAACAAAATTTGGAATCTGTTTGGATAGAGCTAAGAAACAGCAAGGGACAGCAAACATTGATTGGAGTCATTTATAGGCTAAACAGTAGTGATGTGGGGCATGGTATTAATCAACAGATTAAAGAATTATAGGTAGTACAGTAATCATGAGTGACTTCAATCTGGGGTTAGGATGTTAAATCTGAACAAAGGAAATTATGAAGGCAAGAGGGGCAAACTGGCAGAGGTGCATTGGGAAAAGACAGTAAAAAGTATGACAGCACTTAGACATGGGTAGTCTTTAAGGAGTTAAATTGTTTACAGCAATTGTACATTCTAGTAGCTGCACATTCCATCAAGGCACAAAAAAACCCAAAAATTAAAGTCTGTCAACTATGACTAACAAAGGATTGTATATGATTAAAAGTAAAGACCTATAAAGTTGCCAAAAAAAAAGCCCGAGGATTGAAAGGATTTTAGAATGCAGCAAAGGAAAAAACAGATAAAGACAATAGAATGAACGTAAATTAGCAAAAGCCTCCCAAAAATTGTAGAAGTTCCTATAGGTATGTAAAAAGGAAAGGTTTGGCTAAAACAAATGTGGGTCCAATACAGGCGGTGTCAGGAGAATTTATAATGGGGAATAGAGAAATGGCAGAGAAGCAAAATCAGTAGTGTCTGTTTTCATTGAGGGAAAAAAGAGATCTCCCAGAAGTGGCGATCTTAGGGACGAGGAGAACGTAATTAGTGTAAGCAAGGTGGTTATATTGAATAAATTAACAGCACTGATGATTGATAAAACCTCAGGATTTGATATTTTACATGCCAGAATGCTGAAACAGGCAGTTAAGGAGATAGTGGGTGCATTGGTGATCATCTTCCAAAATTCTAGATTCTAGAACAGTTCTTCCAGATTCGAAAGTAGCAAATGTCACCCCACTATTTAAGACCAGAGGAAAAGGGAGAGAAAATAAAAGGAAAAACAGGCGCAATAGCCTGACATTAGGAAAAATGCTAGAATCTATAAATAATTATAATGCTATAAGTGGACACTTCGGTAATAATGATTTGAGTATAGCTAACATTGGCAACCACATTTGACAAACTAGTTCATTTTGTTTTGAGGATGCTACTAACAGAATTGATAAAGGGAAACAATGAACATGGTAGATTTGAGATTTTTAAACCCCACAGGAGGTTTGGTTAACTCAATTAAAATACATAGGAAAGGAGGTAATATACTGGGATTGATTAAGGATTTATTCATAGGCAAAAAACAAAAGGAATAAATGGGTCACACTCACATTGGCAGGAAAGAAATTGGAATATTGCAAAGATTGTTACTTAGGCTCCAACTGTTCATTAATATGTATCAATGATTTGGACATAGTGGAGTCAAATTCACAGAAGCTAGATGGAAGTGTGTGTTGTGTGGGTAAAGCAAATCTGAAGATTGCGAGTAGGCAAGAACATGGCAGATGAAATACACTGTGGAAAAACGTGAGGTTATCCACCAAGAAATTGGAAACTGTAGGCATACAAAAGGACCTAGGTGTCCTTGTCAATATACCACTTAAAACTAACAGGTTCAGCAAGCAGCTAGAAAGGCTAATGTCATGGCATGTAAGCATTTATTACAGAAGGATCTGAGTACAACTGGTGCAATGCTTTGCTTCAATTGTATAGAACCTTGAATAGACCATACCTGGAGTAGTGTGCGCCGTTTTGGTCCCCTTGTGTTAGAAAGGATATTATTGCCAGAGGGAGTGTAGTTAAGGTTCACCAGACTGGTTCTTGGATGGCAGGATGATTCTATGAAGGAGACTGGGCCTGTACTTTCTCAATGAGGTGATCTCATTGAAAGTTACAAAATATTTAAAAGGAATAGATAGGGGAGATCAAGGGCCACAATTTCAGTGTAAGAGGGGAATCATTTGGGACAAATTAGGAGAATTTGTTTTAAGAGGATGGTGAACATTTGAAATTCTCCACCCCAGGAGAGCTGTGCAAGATCAGTCATTTAGATCTGTCATTTAGAAATTGACAGGTTTCTAAATATCAATGACAGCAGGGGCATGAGGGAGGGAAAAAAATCTATGATCAACTATGATCATATTGAATGGTGGAGCTGGCTCAATGAACTGAGTGGCCTACTCCTGTTCCTTCACTGCCAACTGGTTAGTTATGTGTGCATCATCTAAAACTACAAGACAGCAATAGCCCTCAACCTCCTGGGTTCCAAACAGGAATCTGGATGGGGAGACTCAACCTGATAACATGTAGGGGAGCACATATCTGACTTACAGCTGGTATGGAGTGTTAAAATACCCAAGCTACTTACTATTAAAATGCATAATAGTTTCATAAAACATGCAGGAATGTACAATTCCATAAAATTGTGTCATGTGAGATATACAATGAACTTAAGGATATTCATTCTTTTAAATGAACACTAGATTACAGCACAGGATATAGTACGAACGATACTGTGATTTGTAACTTGCAGTTGAGTTAGGAAAATGATGCATCAATAAGAAATAGGTCTTGGCAACCTAAATAGGGTTAATTAAAAAAAGCAACATGGCTGACAAAATGCAGAGCAGGAGGAAAGATGTGTGGGTAGCAAAGCAGGTAGAAGTGCAGGAGAACAAGCAAGGAATAGAGTAAAATGGGGAATTAAATCAGAAAGTGAAACAAAGCCTCAAGGCAGTAAGAAAGCAGGCCACTGAAATTATTAGCAAAAAACAATTGACAATTTGGTCAGGAACCACACGCGCTACAATACTGGAGTAAAAAAAGATTCAAAAACCAAGTAAAATCAAGATCAAAAATAAACTTGGGATAAAATAAATAATTAGATAAAAAGGGAAGTTGATATGAGGACAGCCGTCCTGAAGAGGTGCTATTGACATGTGAATTAGCAGTGTTTACCCAAGTGAGTAGGGACTAACAATGGTGTCTGAAACTCAATGGGAGAGGTGAGTTCAAAGCGGAAGGAAAAGAATTCAATTCACATCTATACGCTAAAAGCATGGTCCAAGTTGTGTTCATGAGATAGAATAACATTAAAGGGAAAAGTATATCCATAGCAAGTTAATAGTATTAATAGTACAGCAGAAATAAGAAAAGAGGTACACAGCTGGGAAGTTGCTTCTACCATAGCCATGACCAGCTGGAAAAGTAGGTTTGCTCATAATTAAGTTGGTGCTGAAAAGCTGCTGTTTTAAAAACTTTCAAAGAAGAAATGCTACACAAAGAATCCCGACTGTGCAGAAGTCAGTCATTTGACCCACTGAGTCTGCACCAATTCAGAGAGTACCTTGCCAAGATCCTCGCACCACCAATTGAAGTACTGGAGGATAACTTTCAGGTGGTAACTATCTGCTGGATTTAGCTTAGGAGTTATATAAAATTAGCTGATGTTTGGGAAAGGGGCATTTCAGAGATCAGGAAAGCAGACAGCTGGGAAGGGGAGACTAACTACATAAAAGGTTATTATCTATATATCATTTTGTAGTTAAGTGTACTGTGGTAGTGTATGGTCGTCTGCCTTGTTGCATGCTTTATTTAAATTAATAATTATTCATTGATTGCAACAAAACCAAACTGTTCCTCACTGGTTTGCATTCCTTTCTCATATTATACCAAACTGAAAATATACACCACTAAGAATCAGTCTTCCAAGTTACCCTTCTGGGTTTTGGGATATCCCTGCATTTAACATCAATAGAGTTTGTAACACATGGCAGAAAGCCTCCAGGTCCATATGCCAGGTGTTCTGGTTGGCAAAGAATAGCAAAAGTAAGCAATCAAGTCAGTCAGGAAATTAAGAATGGATATGCCCTGGGAAATAAGATCAGCAAATTTACATAAGCCTTGAGGGCAAAGAGTGGAACACAGTAAAAGGGAAAAAGAGAAATAGAGCAGTTGACAGTGTAAAAAGCAGCAGACATACAAAGGCAAAACCATCATCCTTGACAGGAGGCATAAACACAAAATTTAAGCTAGTATTTAAGAGTTGCACTGTCAAAGAAGTCAAATCTACAGTCCAAGACAAAAATAGAAAAGTTAACCTGCGAAAAGGAAAACCAAAATGATGGAACGAAAGAAAGTTGCAAGTGAATCAGAAACACTCCCTATACCAAGGGGCCATGACTTACAATCTCTTTGTGACAACGATTGTTGATTTTGGAAATTGCGACTATAAATGTTCACATAAAAATGCCTTATCCATATAACAATGCTCTGAAAGAATAAAGTGTAACATGCACAATAGTTTTAAAATACTAGTAATTTCCTCATTGTTCTGGCAGTGAATGAGTACACTTATAGACGAGACTAACATTTATCCAATAAGTATTGGCCGGATACATTATCTTGGTTTGCTTCAAAGATGCTGCCACACCTGTTGGAGCATCTCCAATAAATTTATTGCAAAGATTCATAAGCTCATTTACTTCAGAAAGCCAGAGTCTGAAATTTATAACAAAATTAAGATGTTGACAGCATCTCAGTGGCAACTTTACTGAAAAGCATTTACAAGGCAACCTTATAAGAATACATACTTTCGCAATATGCGATGTTCAGAGTGAGACTCGAAAGCACTGGAAATCTTGAAGTCTGATACTTGACTCAATGAAGTCACGTCACATAAAACACCTTTCATTGGTTTAGATCCCTGGGGAGACATTGGAAAAAAACTCTTGGCGGCGGGTTTGTGTTTTTTCCCCAACCTGTTGTTACAGGGTCTCCGTTTCACTGGTTCTACAGAGAAAAGAAATAAGGCCAAAGAAATTTATTTGCTCAAAAGTCAGTCTTTTTGCAATTTCTGAAATATAAACATTTCTCCATCATTTCTACATCATCCAGAAACCCCCAACACTGACTCCAAAAAGTAGGTTCCCAAATAAAGTATGCATGCAATCCCTCACCACATTTTTGTTCACACAGACTTAGAACATTCCAGTGGTGCAGCTACTGGGGTACCTATCTTAATTCAACTGGAGGTGGATCTTCCCTGTTCTGCCACAATTTTAATCTCAAAAGTTTATGTCCTCCAAGACAAGCCCATATTGCTTTTGCAAATGAGGCGTGCCTCACTGGCCCATGAAAAGGTAGTGCTGACCTGCCTTGAATCACTGCAGTGTTTGTGATGTGGGTTGGCACAGTGCTGTTAAAGAACATGGTTCAGAATTTCAATGTAACAGCGAAAAAAGTGATACATTTCTCAGGCAGAATAGAATGCGATTCTGAGGAGAACTTACAAGTGGTGATGCACATCCTATCCTTAGCGTTCTAAATGGTAGAGGTCCCAGGTTTGAAGCTGTCAGAGCAGCCTAGAGGAGTTGCTGAAGTGCATTTTGTGGATCAGTGGTTCTCAACCACTGTGCCATGGCACACAGCCTGCAAGTGTGCCATGGCTAGCTGCCAGAACATCTTGTTGAGTGCAGTGCTGGCAGCAGAGGGCATACAGGCAGAAACTGGATGAAAGCAGTTGCCAGGCCTGGCCTGGGAGTGCAGAACTGACTGGCGGGTACATCGAATAAAAAAAAAGAGAAACCCAGATTCATCCCTCAACTTCCAAATGATTAAATGATCCAAGTGCGTGGAAGCAAAGCAACATAAGAGTCAAACAGTTTAAAAGTGAGAGGAACCACCACCTGCTGTCCATGTGTGATTCATAAAAACTGGTTTGTTTTCTGAATTTGTAGACACATCCTTACCAGGAATCAAAAGCCCTGCTTTGTAATTCCCAGAAGTAAACACTAACTGTACTAATTCAAATTAGAAGCTCCCATTAGTTTGTGCTGCTTTAAGGTAGGGGAAAAGTGAATAAGTGATGGGACTCCTGTTTGAACTCGGGTGCTATTCCTAGGTTACAGGTTAACCTGCTCCATGCAATTCCAACATCTGCATTTGCATTTTCCTTTCCATCCTTACAATTTGCAGTGAGCTTTTTTTTTAAATAAAGGAGGATTGTGACAAGAAATTGAAAGATTTATTTCTCGGAGTTTGGTTTGAAGTAGGAGTAGTGTGAAGGGTCCTCCTTGCAGACCCTGTTAACCTGAGAAAACCCAATTGGGAAAAATGACTGGGTCTCTTTTGCAAAAGGCAATTGCAGGTCTGGCAATTGATCATTGGACCAGCACACTTGAGTAGTAAGAACAACCAAGCCACCCTAAGACATGGGTTGAGGTGGTGATGTACTTGAATAGTTACTTAGTTTACATGTTTTCTTTACAGTGAAAAAAAGCGGGAAACACTGGTCAGCACTCACCAGTGAAAAGGCTCCCTGGTAAAGACAAACTTTTGTGCACGTTTAATTCTGAGTTGCATCATTTCCATGCACTTGGACCAATCGGTTTAACCATTTGGAAAGTTGTGAGAGTCTGGGTTATTCTGTTGCTTATATTCAATTCACCTGCCCACCAGTCGATCTATAAGATTTCTGAGGTGGAGCTCCCAGGCCAGGCAGCTGCTCGTCTTCCAGTCCCCATAAGCCCACCCTCTGCCACCCTTGTGCAGCCACTGACCATAATCATTAGAGATGCATGTGTGACATTTATGAGCAATCGATACAGCTGGAAAAAAGTGCATCGTGGAATTGTCTCATTGAAGCGTGCCATGTTACTCAAAAAGTTGGGAACCATGGTTGTTAATGACACACGCTGCATCTATCATGCCAGTGACTGAGGCGTGCCAACAGGCAGCTTTAACCCAGGAGCTAAGCTTCAAGTGATGTTGGAGTGGCATTCATCCAGGAAAAGTGTCTTATAGAGGGAAGCCAGAAAGAGGAGCTATCTCATCAAAAAAAAATCAAGATTGACGAAGGGAATGCAATGCAAAATGAATGTATGCATTTTAAGAAAGTATCTGATGAAGTACCATACAAAAGGCTAGTTAACAAAATTGAGGCTCGTTGCAAAAGAAGGTCAGTGTCAAATTAAGAAAACTCAGCAAGTCATTATAAATAGTATTTTTTCCAGACTACAGAATGGTATATAAATGATGTTTCATGGTCATCGTTAGGGCTACTTTGCATATAAAAATGACACTCCTATTGGAAGAGTAAAATTTGCCAATTTAGGGATGTGGCAAACAGGGGAGATGATACCAATTATATGTAATAGGACGTAGATGTCCTGTACTTCCTCAGTGCCGGAGTGTGGCGGCTAGGGGATTTTCAATAGCTTTGTTCCAGTGTTGGTGTAAGCCTACTTGTGACTATTAGATAGGCTAACAGAGTGGGCAGAAAAGTGGCAATTGTTAAGTGTTACAAAGTAGAAAGATGAAAAATTCAGATGCAATATGGACTAAATGAGTTCTGAAGATGTATGGGAACAAAAGATCTGGACATTCATGTGCATAAGTCTTTGAAGACAACAGGACATATTGCAAGAGTAGTTAATAAAGCATGTAGGATCATGAACTTCATAGAGATATGGTGAATCTATACAAAACTCAAACCCTTTTTTTTAAAAAAATGCAGCAATCATAATGACCTGGAACATACTGCCTGTGTTGATGGTAGGAGCAGAGATGATCAAGGATTTCAAAAGAAATTTGGATGGGTGCTTGAGAGAAATATACTTGTCTACTGAGATAAAGTGAAGGAAACACGATTGTGCTATAGGAAATTGGCATGGATTAAAATGTGCTGTAGGTAATTAAGTTCCCCAAGCCAGAGTGCATTCTGTGCCCTTGCTACCCTTGGTGGCATTCAATGCGAAGGATAATGATTCATCAGTTGATGAAGGGTGCTATGCAGTAATCAGAAGATTTCCTTGCTTGATTTTGGTCCGATAACATGAGGTTTTGCAGGTTTCCCGGGTCAATTAAGGACTCTGAGGGTCATTCCCTTTGGACTGTATACCACTACGAGACGACCTCCAGTCAATCTGTCTTCCAAGTGAAGGTGATGAAAGAGACTAACGTATTACAAGGTATCACTTCACAAGTATGGCTGCGTCAGACTGTTGCTCGACTAGTGGAACAATTCTCAATTGTGGCACAAACGCCCAGATATTAGTGAGGAAACCTTTGCAGGGTGCACTGGACTGTGTGAGCACTTGTAGCGGCCAACGCATGCCTGTCGCTCTCTTTTTTCTTAATTGACAGAACCGCATTGTTGTCAGCTTGTAATTGCATGTAGGACAGACCCAAGTAGGAACAACAAAATTTCCTCCTCTTAAAGTCTAAGAGGATAATGGGTTTCTATGATAATCTGGCGATTTATTAGTCACCATTATCAAGATTAAGTTCTTAATTCCAGGTTTGTTTAATTAATTGAAGTTGCCCTGGTTTCTATAACATTACCAATATGCTATTTTTCCCCCACACAATAGGTCACTAACCATTAAGCTAGTATGAAACAATAGTCAGTCAGAGAAGATTTGTTACATCTAGCTGGTGATCACAATAAATAATGCAAGGCCATGAAAGGATTACAATCATGGACATGGGTGTGCAAGATAGCCAACCTGCACACATTCACAAACATGCTTACATAGATAAGGGATGAGGAACAGTGAATGGAGCTCATCAGAAGCTTACCAGTGACAGCCATTTGTCTTCCATTCAACTTGCTGCTAGTCGGAGCTGGAGTTCTGGGAGTTTTGTTTTTAATCCCTTGAAATACAGACTCAAACTCATCACTTGATGTATCTGAAGGATCTGACATTTCACTCAATTGCTTGGAGTGAGTGAGATTATTGGAGCCATTACCAGCTTCTGAACCCATGCCCAAAGCGCAAGAACCATGCCATCGAGATTTCTTTTCCTTCCGTTTATCCAACAGCTGATCTCTTTGCATATTTTTAATAAAATAGTCTTCACAATTATTTAATTCTGATTTTGATGTAGATGGTATAGTATGGATGGCTTCCACAGAATGCTTATTTGCTGGTTCATGGCTTTGCCAGATGGGTTCATGTTGTTCTAAGAGTCAGAAGACAAGAACGTAATTTTAACCCCTGATTACAGCATCAGATTGTCTCCTCAAACTCAAATACTATTTCCGAGCAGTAAACCAAACATAAAATCTTAAGCCATTATAAATTTTATTGCCATCTTCCACATAACACTCCTGAAACTTTCTTCATATCAACCCAGAAACTCAAACAATCCCTGGTAGATTAAGACAGAAAAATAATTGAAGTGGTGGGCTATATGCTTACTCTCTCCTATCTTCCCCATGAGCATTCTTTTCTCTGGAGACAAGAACATATTTTTCCCCTAGAATCCTGGGAAAAACTTTTATTCAAAAGTCACAATGGCTGGCTTCTCAGCTCAAATCATACAAGCTGCACACACTCGATAATATGAGAAGTAGCAGTGAGGCTCTTAACTAGCCTCCAGTGTACAAAACAAAGGCATAGCCAGATCCAAAGCTGAACTGCAATCGATTAAAAAAGACTACAGGAAGAGAGAGGGGATTTAATGAACAATAGCCTAGGAAATCCCCAGGCATAGCTACATCCATACAAATTATGATCAAGTCATTTTCCCTTTGAATCTGCTATACCATTTAGTAAAATCATGGCTGATCTGATTTTAATCTCAAGTACACACCCCTGCCTAGCCCTATAATCCTCCACCACCTTATTTATCAAGAATCTATTTCCTCTGTCTTAAAGATATTCAAAAACCCCGCCTCAAATGCTCAGAGTAAGAGAATTCTGAAGTCCCACAACCATCAGAAAAAGCATTTCCCCATCTCTATCATAAATGGGCTCTGATGAAGGGTCATTCATACTCTAAACACTAGCTCTATTTTCTCTCCATAGATGCTGGCAGACCTGCTGAGATTTTCCAGCATTTCCTGTTTTTGTCCCCTCAGGATCCTACTTTGCCCAATCAAGCTGCCTCCTACTCAACTCCAGCAGATATAAGCCCAATTTTTCCCAAAAAGCAACCTGTCAATTTCTTCTCTGAACTGCCAAATGCAATTACATCTCCCTTCAAAGAAGGATACCAACACCATACACAACACTCCAGATGTGGTCTGACCAATATCCTGAACAACTGAAGCATAACCTCTCCTCTCGAGCACTCAATTTTCCCACAACAAATTACAGCATTCCATTAGCTTTGTTAGCCACTTGCTACACCTGCAAACCAACCCTACGATTTAGGATTAGGACACCCATAATCTCTCATATTCTAGAGAAATATACCTTGCTTTTCCCATTCATCCCATAAAAATGAACTACCTTACATCAGAATTCCTACAGTGCAGAAGGCAGCTACTTGGCCCAAAGTGTGCACTGACCTCCAAAACAGCATTTTAACCAGCCAGCATCACCAGCAGATCTATCAACCATACAAGGGACAGAGGGAAAAGTTTGGTCACAAGGTCAAAAGAAAAATTGAATAAATGCCAAAAAATGTTTTAAAACTAAGGAAAACTAATTATCTGTGCCATTCTGGTAGCCTCCACTGAATGGAGTGCACTGTAAAATAAAAAAATTCTTATGGGAAAGATGCTTCTTCAAATATTAGAAATTGCTGTATCAAACAGATGACATAATTTTAATCTTCATTTTCAAGTTTACTTACCATTATCACTACTGTTCTCTGATACCACAATCCCATTTATATCCAATTCATCTACAGACGAGTCACTCACTATAAAATCTTTAAGGCTGTATAGAAAATCTCATTACTATATGGAAATCAAAAAGCAAAGCATGAAATTACAAAATATACAACCATGTGCCCTGATGCCACACAATAGTTACTCCTGCCAACAACCAATAATTAGACACTGAAGAGATTGCACTGGAAGAGCAGGCATCATTCATTTGCCTTCTACCTCTTCATGTACTCAATTTACTGCTTTCCATACTAGAAACAAAACTTTGGCTAATCAGCTCAATTTTGCAATTCAGATTTACCACAATACAGTAGTAACCCTGGTTGAAGGTAAGTATTTCAAACAGGGAAGTGCAGATAATTCAGTGTTAACAAAAAACTTTGAAAGCAAGTGCATATTGCCCCTCATTTATTAAGTTCACAATTAGTGGAATGGAATTTGACAAAAGTGAGAAAGACTGTGCTGCAAACCAGTTCAACAGTTAATATAAAGCTGGCATACTTCTTCAGCATGGGGCACATGGGGATTCAAGATAAAATGTTGTCTTCAGGTTAAGTGTGGTTAGGGCACTGGGCATACTTGAAAAAGTAAAGATCTATTTTAATCTTTTTAAAGTAATGTGTCATGTGTTGGGAATTTTGCAAATAGATTTGGAATAAATTGTCATCTTGGATTTTACGGTCAGCATCAAAGAAAGTTGGATACAAAGATCTTGCAATGTGGTGAGGATTTCACTTTTCTATGGTTACTTAAATCTGTTGCAACTCAAAGAAATTGCCAGATGTTCACTGAAAATCATTGAAATCAGTGGGGACCAGATGAAGCTTGGATCAAATTGCTTTTCTACTTATACTGAAGTAAAGAGGCATGAAGGGTACACTGCATTTCCAAGCTGACAGAAGTCAGGTCCAAGAATTAAGACTTTTTGATCATCTTGTCTAAACTTCATTTTCTACAATAATTAAGTTGATGTGAAATTCCCATTTTCAGCCAAACATTCAGCCACTTACTCACCTGTTATCATTTTCTCTCCAAGCACTGTGCTTCTGTGGTTTATTCAGTGTCCTTGTATGCATCAGAACTGATGGAGAACAGAAGAGGGCAGGTTGATGGTAGCATACAAAATTAAATGCAACATTAATCCCTCTCAATTCTTAATGTTCAAATTCCTTTCTGAAGCTGCAACAGACATATGTAATCTAATGACCTCTGCTGGAAACCGATTTCTTAAAATTGAGCATCTGTCTCAATGTGGACCATTATGGTGCATACAGTAACATAGCAAAGCACAAGAAAAAGTAAACTATATTTAGTTCATCTCACCACACAAAATCATAGAATCCCTTCAGTGTAGAAAGGTGCTATTCGACCTATCAAGTCTGCACAAACCACAATCCCACCCAGCCCCTATCCCCATAGCCTCATGTAGTTACCCCGCTTGTCCCCCCACACTAACTGGTAACTTAGCATGGCCAATCAACCTGACCCACACATCTCTGGACTGTGGGAGGAAATCCACAAAGGGAGAATGTGCAAACTCCACAGAGACAGCAACTCAAGCTGGGAATCAAACCCAGGTTCTTGATGCCTAGGGGCAGCAGGGCTAACCAGCCACTGTGCTGCCCATCAAGCAGCATGGTTGCACTTAACCATCTACCCGATCAAACACCTAATTCTGACAGGTTATTTTTGTCCCACATATTCCTCATTCTCTGCAGGAGTAATTAAATCAGAACCTTCCATGCAGTCTTTAAGGCTTAAACTTCATGTCCCTGGCTCTCACGTGTGGTAATCTGAAATTATGAGGGTTCAATCAAACTTTTCCCTTAATGATTTTGAATTAATTTGATTCTGATAACATTCCCCAGAATAAAGGATCTGTGCTAAACCCGATCTTAACTCTTATGTTCCAATGAGAAGTTTGTTTCTCCAGCATCTTTTCATAACTATAGCTGCCCATACCTGGCAATCTGCTACATTATTATTAATATCCTTTGCACAAGTAACAGCTCGCAATACTCAAATCGTGATCCAAGCAACATTTTGTACAAATTGATCAGTTTATTGATCACCTATTTCCACCTCTGTAACATCACCCAGCTTAACACACCTGCTTCTGAAACCCTCAAATCATGCCTTTTGTCTTTAAAACTTTTCAATGTTTCTAAGGTTCTCATCATTGTTTTCAAATCCGTCCATGGCCTCACCCCTTCCTTTGTCTGCAATCTTCATCCCACACCTTCAAGATATCGGTGCTGCTCTAATTCTGACTTCTTGTGCTTCCTTGATTTTAAATGCTCCAACACTGCGGCCATGTCCTCAGTTGCCTATCCCCAAACTCAGGAATGCCCTGTCTACAGTTTTCTACCCTGCTCTCCTCCTTTAAGATACTTCTCAAAACTTAGGTTTTCTGATGAAGCATGTGGTACTCAAGGCCCATGCCTGAGATCTTCTAGGCTCCAGATCGAACATACGATCAAGATGCCCATTGGGAATTTGTGGCAACCCAACGCGCTGAATCCACAGGAATTGTCCAGGAAGGCTGAACTTCTGATGAGCAATTCGAGAGTCCTCAACCTTTCCTCATACGACAATGCTCCAATCTCTAAAGTCGATTTTGTTGCAGACAGAGGTAAAGCTTAAAAAAAAACATGTTTTAAGGTACTACTCACATTTTTCGTAATTTTCATCTGCACTGGAATCGGTGCTTAGTTCAGAATTATAACCAGATCTGATATGAACAAAACATGAATAAACTGACATTGTAATAATTCCTGCATCTAGAAATTCATAGCACAGAACTACATTGCTGCCTTTCAGATGAGGTATTACACCTCATCTGCCTTCAGATAGGAACAAAAGATCCTGTGCGCTAATTTGTAGAGGAATGGGGATCTTTTTCCCCCAGTCAATATTTATTTTCAAATGAACAATTATCAGGTCACTTCACTTTGCAGTTTGTGGGAGCATGCCAGACAATTTGGCTTCCCAATTACCTACGTTACAATGGTGGCTACACTTCAAAAATGTTTCTGGCTTGAAAGCACTTTAGGATGTTCTGTGGTGTTCCTATGAAAGATGCTACAAAAACAGCAGTCTTTTATTAAACTCAATATATTATATAACTTAAGTTGTAAGAGTGTAAACCACTTCCTATTTAAAAGCTGTAAATGGATTCTGTCGCCACCACCGTTTTAAGTTAAGAAGTGAAATGAACCGCTATGTAAAAAAATTTTCTGCTCCTTTGGTTAACCTCGGTTATTACATCAGTGACTAGTAGAAATTATCTTTACTACCAAGGCCTTCACAATTCTGAACCTAATCAGAATTCTCATCCAGAGATCCTTCTGCACATTATACATGACAAATCTAACGTCAATATTTTGAGATAACTCGAGCAGCAATTGAGCACCCACTCCACAAGTATTCGTATATTCTTGGACAGGTCAAAATCATAGGAAAAATGGCCAACTAAGTACTTGGTGTAAATGCTTCATCTGCATATGACAGAAAACATCCCAAGTTACTCTTCCCAACTGGGCCTATTGAAATAGAAGCTGCTATGACATCCCCAGTTTTGTACCTTTTGTTTTTAGTCTTTGAGGCCCATCTTGATGTGGAATCTGAATTAACTGGTCTCGTCTTGGTGACATTCGAGAGACTGCCTGTAAGGTTTGAGTAAAAACAAGACCTTGGATTAGAAATTTACAACAATGTTAACATTAAACAAACCCATTCAATTAAATATGCAGTACATCTTTCAAAAAAATCTATTTAACTATCTAGCAGTGAGAGTTGATGGTGATATCATGGAAGAGAAACGGGGGCAGAAGGGATAAAGTAATATTGTATACACAGTTGCCTGTACACAATCTAAGAACATAGACATTATTTTGTATTTTTAAACAGTCCTCCTCTCAAAATCGCTAAACAATTGAAAAATCAAAACAGCCACCTGAAGCCAAAGGTTGGCTCCAATTTCTGTCAAGGAAGAAAAACTGATCAAGCTCATCATTAAAGCAATGCTAGTCCCTCTTCTCGGCTAAAAAGCACATTTTCCTACTTTTGCTGAGCAAATGTACATTCTAAACTTACTGAGGGCGACAACATTCAAATACCAATGATCACAAATTTTAGTCTAGGCCACTCGAGTGACCAAGCTCTTGCATGTCTAGTCATTGTTTTACATTCGCAACCTAAACTCAGCTCCAAGGTTGGAAGGGGGAAGAAAGAGAGAAACATCTACTAAAAGATTCTTTTAAAAATTCTGTCCATCCTGTTATCTCATTTCCTCCAATCATAGCATACTACTCATCTCTGCAGCATTATCTTGTGTACAAAGGGTAGACAAAAACAAGGTTAAAGAGTGACTTAGACTTAATTAGACTTAAATTGCAACCCTACTTCAAATCAGATTTTGCATATTATGAACTTCTAACGCCCACATTTATAGCTACCCATGTAAACTTACCACCCTCCAGCAAGTGCAGATGCTTTCAGAAAGTGTGCACGAAGTTAAAATCTTTTGTGCCCTTGCTAGAACATTCACAATATTCCTAGCATTCAATACTCAAAGTTTTAAGCTCCACTGAAGACTGAACCAGTTTTATGTTCAAGTACTATGTCTCTTATAAAGCCCAGGATCCCAATACCTTATTAACTACTTATTTCAGTTTGCCCTGCCACCTTCAACAAATTTTGCTCATATATCCCTAGGCCCCTCTTCTGCATTCTTTTTCACAATTGTTCCCCTTATTTTATACTGCCTCTTCAAATCCTCTTACTAAAGTGTACTACTCATGCTTCAATCCATTAACTTTTTAAATGTGACATATCTGCCTATTCCATCAGCCTATATTTAACTTCAAGGTTTATTATCTTTCCTGCAGTAATTGCGAGTTTTGTGTCACAAATTTTGAAACAGTGCCCTGCACATCGAATTCTAGACTGCCATTAGTATGAATCAAGAAAGGCAGCGCTCGAAATACTAAGCCTTGGGGAACTCCACAAATGTAGTTGCATTCCAGAAGAGTGCAATGTTAAATGAAACAAAATGTTAAACAAATCAGATTCTTCCATTTACAATGTAAAAGCTGTTGCAGAGTAATTTAGAAATTAGTATTTCAACTATGCAGTTGAATATTTTAATTTATATTAAATTTAGCCATACTAAATTCTCCCTCTAAGCCTGAACTGGCACCAGAGTGCAGAAACTTGGGGATTTTCACAATAACTTCACTGCAGTGTTAACTTAAGCCTATTTGTGACACGAATAAATAAATAAAAATTATGAAGAAAATACCCTTTTCATCACCACTTGTCACCCTTGCTCGCAACTCAGTTTCAGGAGAGGCAAGTGAGAAAAGTGGTGAGCAGAAACTAATTATAAAGTGTCATTTCATTTGCATATATAATAATTTAGGAATTACAGTATTTCAACCACAGGGTTGAAAGTTGCTATTGACCATTTTATTCTATGGCTTTCAACTTTGCTGGCAGGTCTGTTAAGTGGCGTTTATCAAAAGCCCTTTGAAAGTACAGGTACATTACATTACCTAGAAACCTCTGACCTCAAAAATTTAAAGAAATTTAGTTAAACACAATTTAGCTTTAGCAAATCCATGCTAACTTTCCTCAATTAATCCAAGTGATCTTTTCTCCAAATTATAATTTCTGCAAGTTTTCTCATCACCAAATTTAAATCAATTGGCTTGTTGTTGCTTATCCTTACACTCTTCTTTTCAAACAAAATGAATATTTGGAATTCTCTTGTCGTCTGGCAATCTTGGAAGAACATGGCTAGTGCCTCCTCAATTTCCATTCCAATTTGTATATTACCAACTTTTAAAAAATACACACCTATAAAGGTCTCCTAGATGTGTTTTTATATTCGTTGCCAGCATCATATTTTCTCATTTACCCTCTAAAGGCGAATGGAATGTTGGCCTTTATAGCGAGGGGTTTAGAATATAAAAGTAGGGATGTCTTGCTGCAACTGTACAGGATACTGGTAAGGCTGCAGCTGGAGTACCATGTGCAGTTTTGGTCGCCACACTTGCGCAACGGTATTTTGGCCTTGGAGGGAGTGTAGAGGATGTTCACTAGGCTGATACCAGAGATGAGGGGGTTGGACTATGAAGAGAGACTAAATAGACTAGGTCTGTACTCGCTGGAGTTTAGAAGGCTGAGGGGGGATCTTATAGAGACGTATAAGATAATGAAGGGGATGGATAGGGTAGAGGTAGAGACATTCTTCCCGCTTAGAAAGGATAGCAGGATTAGAGAGCACAGCCTCAAGATAAGTGGGCGGGGAGGGCGGGGGCGGGGGAGAGAGATGACTTCTTCACTCAAAGGGTGGTGAATCTCTGGAATTCTCTGCCCGTTGGTGGTGCAGGCTACCTCGCTAAATATACTTAAGTCACGGGTAGATAGGTTTTTGATAGGCAAGGGAATTAAGGGTTATGGGGAGAAAGCGAGAAAGTGGAACTGATCCACTTCAGATCAGCCATGATCTTATTGAATGGCGGGGCAGGCTCAAAGGGCTAGATGGCCTACTCCTGCTCCCACTTCTTATCTCCTTATGTTTAATATTCAGACTTGTATAAATCAACCTGACATTTGCCATACATCCATTTTTTTCCTCCTTCATCTTACCCAGTTTCTTTCATTCTTCAAGGAGTTCTGGCTTTGTTTGCCCGATTTCACCTCCCCCCCCACCCCCCGCATGGGTATAGACCTCAATTACACACAAACCGTCTCCACGTAAAAAGGCTGCATATTGTCTAGTTGCAGTTTTGTCTTTCAATCTTTGATTTCTATTTATCTGGGCCAGATCAGATTTCATTCCAGTTGGTTCACTTCCATTTTATTATTTTTACTCTAAATTGCTCCTTGCCTTTTTTCCAAAGATAACCTAACTGTTGAATATTTCCCTACTAGCTCTGGATCCACCTCATTGCCTCAAACAAAATTCAGCAATTTTTGTCAGGCAGCAAACAGCGATCAACCAAATTGTCCAGAACAGTTAACCATAGATTAGAATCCCTTCAGTGCAGAGAGAGGCCATTCAGCCCATCGAGCCCGCAGACTCCTCAAAACTGCATCCACCTCGGCCCTCCCTCCACCCTTGCTGCATAACACCACACATTTACCATGGCTAATCCACCCAACCGACACATCCTTGGACTGTGGGAGGAAGCCAGAGCACCCAGCGGAAATCCTCGCAGACATGGAGAGAATGTGATAACTTCACACAAATAGCAACCGAAGGCCAGAATCGAATCCAGATCCCTAGCGTGGAGACAGAAATACTATCTACAATGCCACCATGACACAAAAACTTTATTGACCCACTGCCGTTTGCCTTCATATTATAAACTGGGACAGAAATAATGTCCTTTCCCGGTATAACTAAAGCTTTGCAGCTCAAGTTTCCTTGCAACTTGATTCTTTTGGCCTGACATCTCTTTAATGAAGAGAGATGTACAGATGTCCTCCTCGATAAGCACTGTCACCCTACCTCTCTTCTTTCCTGGACACCTTGTAGTCAGGAATAGTTAGTATCCAGTTTGGCTTCGTCATTAAGCTTTCTGATTTTTATTAAATTCAAATTTCACTATCTGCCATAATGGGATTCAAACCACAGTCCCCAGAGCATTACTGGTCCAGTGACAATAACATTATACCACTGCCTCTTATATTACATTGGATACCTCAGTATAGAAACATGCTGAATGTAACAAATGCTAGAGTTAATCCAAAAAAAGCACTGAATTACACCTGCTGCTCAATGTCATCATCATCACTGGGGTCCAAGATGACTATAGTTCCACAATAGTTCTGCGGCTTCTCACCTACTTTCTGTGTCAGTGCACATTCATTACATCCTTGTTGCCTGTTTTCTGGAGTAATAGCCGGTGATAATTCAGCCTCATCTTCTGAGCTAGACAACAACAACTTGCATATACATGAATCGCAGGCATCTGGACTCTCCCCCGTTTCGGGTTCTAAATTAATTGTGGCACCTTTACAACTATCTTGCAGGGGTTGCCTGGACTTCGCAATTCTTTCCTGAAGCTGAAAAACAGTAAAACAATGCAGAAATCGATAATTTTAAGGAATGGCACAATAATAAAACACTTATATCAAATAACACAGAACATTGACTCCAGTGCTAAAATAATGGAGATATCTTACAACTTGCTAAATGATAGTTTCCACAATAGACCATGAAGTGGATCATGCAACTTTGTTGATTTACATCAACTGTTAAACTTGGATGTGTCTAAGATCAAGTTGCATAGATATATTTTTAACTTGCAAAAATACTCTAATGCACTACAAAACACTTAAGTCAACCAAAGAAAATATTAAGAGGGATAACAAAAGCTCGTTTATAGTGAATGACAGGAAGAGTCCTCAAAAGGAGTGAAGAGATTTAAGGAAACTTTAAAACATGAAACTTATGCAGCTGAAAGCAGGCACCAATGTGTCTCAATGACGTATGTACAACCGCCTGGTGTTAAGAGTTAAGAGGTTGCAGCATTGGAAGAGATTACCAAGATAGGAAGAAGGAAGATCATGCAGGATTTAAAAAACAGGATATAAAAATTCACTATTTCTCCTGATACATCCCTGACAGAAATAGTAGGCTTGAGCAAAGCAAGCAAGATAAACCAAGTGGTTATGGGTAAGATGACCAAAAAGTTCTGTTCAAATTAACTAAAAACTGCTGTTGATGGAAAGCAAAAACTCTAAACAGCTTATATATAAAGAAGGTAATGATTTTCATTAACTATCTTTTGGAGTATGAAAAAGGCACCAAACCTCCAGTATTTGGCAACATAGGCATTAAAGACCATTTAGAGGTCATGTTAATAATTGCAACAGAACTAAAATAGGCAATTTTCTAGAATTAGCCATGCCTGAAATACCATCCTCAATTTTAACAAATCATGCTATACTAAACAGTTTTTATAATTCAGGTCAGAAACTCCAGTGACTTACGAAGTCCACCTGGATCACAAGTTTTGCACTTAGAATTTGGCTAGGATAAACATATGTTTCACCTCAGGTATGATTCAAATGACCCATTTGGGAGTTTTTATCAAAGATAAGAAACATAAGAACATAAGAAACAGGAGCAGGAGTAGGCCATCCAGCCCTTCGAGCCTGCCCCGCCATTCAATAAGATCATGGCTGATCTGTCGCTGCTCAGTTCCACTTTCCCGCCCTCTCCCCATAACCCTTAATCCCCTCTCCTATCAGCCCCTCCAGTCTGTCGAGCACCACCTCTCTAGTAACAGTAATGTCATTAAGACCCTCCAGTCCTACCACCTTTCCATCGTTAACACCCGGCAAATTATTCACGTCCTCCTCCGTGAAGACAGAAACAAAAAAGTTATTCAATACCTTAGCCATATCCCCATCCCCTACCACTAGGTCCCCTTTCTCATCCTCTAAAGGATAATAATAATAATAAGAATGTAGTTAACATATACAGCAAGAAAATAACCAGTAACTCAATTACGAATAAAAACAAAACAACTACGATAACGTATAACTCTCAACAAGTATATCTAAAATGTTCCAATCAAACAAAACTTCCCATAGACAAAACCCTTTCCACAGGTTTAACACAGCAAAGACTAGTGCTCACGTGATACTGGAAGCGAGTCCTTTGGTTAGAGAATTGAAAACCCAGACTTCTCAATCTTGTGACTTCTAGCAGTCCACTGGATATATCCAGAACAGCCTCCCAAAACACCAAGGAGACACTCTCTAGGTAAGCTAGCCACTATCAGCAGATTTTCCATTCCAGGTAATCTTGCTTTCAGCTAACTAGTAGAATTTCCAAAACCAGGGGGAAACACTTATTTTTAGCTTGGTATCCCTTCTAAACTCCAATAGCAGCCAGTCAAACAAAAAGTGAAACCTTAAATTTACTGGGAAGAGATAACAAAAAAATGTCCAAATGCATGACCCACCAACCAGTCTTCCTCCTAACAATGCAGGGTCATAAATGATTTCAGAATAAAAATAAACAAACCCAATTTAAACTCTGAAGGAGCAATAAAAGGACTCCAATAGACAACTTGGTAACGATGAAATAAGCTGAAGCTGCAAGAGATGCAGAGAGCTCGATTTAAAAAAATATTTCTTAAAGGTACACTAACACCTGACAGTAGAGTTTGCAGTTCCAGAAAAATATTTGCCATGGAATCCTGACATCTCTACTCCTTTTTTAAGCATAAAGCTGGTGAACTCAAACTCAGTTGGATATGCCAGAGAAAATATTTCAATAAACATGAAATGGATATTTGATTTGTCACCATCAGCCTCAGGACTCTTCTCTATCCCCCAAGCTCCATAGGGCTAGTAATTTCTCAACAGGTAAATTGTACAAAATACTTTCAGGCAACACAGGAATACGAATAGGCCATGGAGTTCCTCAAGTCAGTACCAAACAGTTAGATCATGATCCATCTGTACTCAGCTCTACCCATTTTGGTTCTATACATGCTCACTATTTTGCTCAACAAAAATCTATTACACGTGGATGTGATTTTTCTTTGGGGGTAGGGGAGCCCCTTTATGCAAAATGTTTTCATATATAAAAATTTTCATCCTTGCTTTCAAATCTCCAAGGTCCCATCTCTCCCTGCCTCTATAACCATCATGTGGAGTTGCCAGCGTTGAACTGGGGTAAGCACATTAAGAAGTCTCACAACACCAGGTTAAGGTCCAACACGTTTATTTAGTAGCACACCTTTTGGTGTGTCACTCCTTCAAGTGAGTGAGAAGCTGTGTTCACAAACAGGACATCTCCAGCCACACTATCTTTCGAGCGTTTAAATTGTAGCCTCTTGAGGACACCCATTTAGATCTCTCCACCACTGCTGACTATAGCTTCAGCTATCAAGGCCTTAAACTTCTGTACCTCCCTCTCCTCTTCAGATGTTCTTTAAAATCCTACCTCTTGAACAAATGCCCTCATATCTCTGACTTACGGTCAAGCTTTGCTTTATAATACTCCTGAGAAGCACCTTGGACACTTTAATACATTAAAAAGGAGCTAGATCATAAAACTGTATCTAAAAGATACTTGTTCTGGAATCCCCACCAGGGGACGTAGGATTGGTAGCTTCTCTCAATCATCTCTTTCAATTACCTTAAATTATCTTAATCTTCCCCTCAATTGGCTCTCCCCTTAATCGCCAAATGCAAGGGCATACAACTTATGGTTCTTGACCTAATTATTTGGCTGACAGTATAAACATATTGCGAAGTGCCTAATACAGGGTAGGGGCATTAATAACAAACACAGCTCTAGAATTCTGAATTATAGTTACAGACAGTAAAAAGTCTGACAACACCAGGTTTAAGTCCAACCGACTTATTTGATAGTAAACTCACTAGCTTTCGAGGTTTCCCTCATCTTTAGGTGAATGGAGAATTCTGGCCTCAGACAGAGCATATAAAGCACAGACAGTTTACAGATTACTGATTAGAACGCGAATCTTTACACCTACCCTGCTGTTCAAGTCCTAAAGTGGCCGACAATGTGATTGGAAGGAGCACTGATCACAGGTTAAAGAGATGTGTATTGTCTCCAGACAGTACAGTAAGTGAGGTTTTGCAAACCCAGGTAAGTCACGGGGGTTACAGATAGTGTGACATGAACCCAAGATCCCTGTTGAGACCGTCCTCATGTGTGCGGAACTTGGCTATCGGTCTCCGCTCAGCGACTCTGCGCTGTTGTGTGCCATGAAGGCCACCTTGGAGAATGCTTACCCGAAGGTCAGAGGCTGAATGCCCATGACCACTGAAGTGTTCACCAACAGGAAGGGAACAGTCTTGCCTGGTGATTGTCGAGGTGATTCTAATCAGTAATCTGTAAACTGTCTGTGCTTTATATGCTCTGTCTGAGGCCAGAACTCTCCATTCACCTGAAGAAAAGGGAAACCTCGAAAGCTAGTGAGTTTACTATCAAATAAATTGGTTGGACTTAAACCTGGTGTTGTCAGACTTTTTACTGTGTTTACCCCAGTCCAACGCCGGCATTTCCACATTATAGTCATAGAGGCCCAACTTGGTCATGCTGCCCTTATTTAAGACCCCTAAGCTAATCCCAAATGCCCGCATTTGGCCCATATCCCTCTATAGCCATCGTACCCATGTAACTATTCAAATGCTTTTTAAAAGATAAAATTGTACCCGCCTCTACTACTACCTCTGGCAGCTTGCTGCAGATACTCACCACCCTCAAAAAATTGCCCCTCTGGACATTTTTGTATCTCTCCCCTCTCACCTCAAACCTATGCCCTTTAGTTTTAGGCTCCCCTATCTTTGGGAAAAGATATTGACTATCTACCTTGTCTATGCCCCTCATTATTTTATAGACCTCTATAAGGTCAGCCCTCAGCCTCCTGCACTCCAGAGAGAAATGTCCCAGTCTATTCAGCCTGTCCTTATAACAATCCATCAAGTCCTGGTAGCATCCCAATAAATCTTTTCTGCACTTTTTCTGGTTTAATACTATATTTTCTATAATAGGGTGACCAGAATTGCACACAGTATTCCAAGTGCGGCCTTACCAATGTCTCGTACAACTTCAACAAGACATCCCAACTCCTGTATTCAATGTTCTGACCGATGAAACCGAACATGCCAAATGCCTTCTTCACCACTCTGTCCACCTGTGGCTCCACTTTCAAGGTGCCATGAACATGTACCCCTAGATCTCTTTGTTCTGTAACTCTCCCCAGCGCCCTAGCCTTAACTGAGTAAGTCCTGCCCTGGTTCAATCTACCAAAATGCATCACCTCACATTTGTTTAAATTAAACTCCATCTGACATTCGTCAGCCCACTGGCCAATTGATCAAGTTCATATTCACCTGGGCTTCAATGGCATTCAGACCACCATGTTGTGTCCAACCAAGTCGACCAGCTACGCGGTGGAACAGGCTGCGTGTTTCTTCGTCCATTTGGGCAATGGTCACCTGTAATACTATTTGCGTTTTATCAAGAGATAAAAATGAACATTTAGAACCAGCCTATTTTAACACAACATCACGTGCACATGTTATATGTTCAAAGGGGAAAAAAATGCAGATCAATAGCATAAAAAGCTTGCATTCACACAAAATTTGCAAAGTTACTTTCTGGAAACTTCGCACAGAATGAGAACCCAAGTCTAGCACTGTCCGTCCAGAAAACATTACAGTCGCAATGATGCTTTACAGTATCTGACGCTCCAAAACAAATGGTGCGAGCTCACAATTCCCCAGGTAATTAATTCTCAATCAGCAACTTCAATAGGAGGCAATGAATAGACTAACCCCTAAAACCGCCACCAAAAAGAGAATATTAGGAGCGGACGTGAAATCATAACTAGGAACAGAGTTCTTAATTACTGAGAGGAGAAACTGACACCGCGGATTTTGGGTAAATATCCTCAGCTTGCGAGTGCCTGGCAGTAAAAGTTGGCGCAGCGCCGGCACACAAGAAGGACGGCGGAAAGGAGACTCGTGGTGCTCCGCCTCACTCACTATTACCTACGGATGTGGCTTTGTGAAAAGTTTCCAAATTATAAACTGCACACAGGAGAGCGCGGAAAAACCGTTAGTGCAAAGGTCAAGATTTGAATTCAGAGGCGCCTCCTCTGCTGCGCATGTCTCATTACCAGCCCCGCCCCCGGAGACCACGTGACTAGACCAATGGCCATGCTTGTCGCTCGCGGCGAGGGGGGCTTGGAGCGGGGTAGTATCTCGACAAAGGCAAGGTTGTGATTGAGAAGATAATGACGTGGAAACGTCGGCGTTGGACTGGGGTAAAAAACCTGTTGGACTTTAACCTGGTGTTGTGAGACTTTTTAATTGAGAAGATAGTGAGGCAGAGTGTACAAGTGCAGAGTTTAAAGGTTATTTATTAGTGTCATAAGTCGGCTTACATTAACACTGCAATGAGATTACTGTGAAAATCCCCTGGGCGCCATGTTCTGGTGCCTGTTCGGGTACACTGAGGGCGAATTTAGCGTGGCTAATACCCCTAACCAGCACATTTTTTGGCCTATGGGAGGAAACTGGAACACCCAGAGGAAACCCATGCAGATACAAGGAGAACGTGAAGACTCCACCCAATCCAGGAATGGAAGCCAGGCATTGTGAGGCAGCACTACTATCCACTGTGCTGCCCCCATATAACTGAATATGATTGCTACCCAATGTTTGATGGGAGGAGGCAGTACTGAATCGACAGTGTAGCACAAAGACACCAAAGAGGAGCTGGATGCTATCAGTGTCCTCTATTATAAGAACATAAGAAATAGGAGCAGGAGTAGGCCATCTAGCCCTTCGAGCCTGCCCCGCCATTCAATAAGATCATGGCTGATCTGTCGTGGCTAGTTCCACTTTCCCGCCCTCTCCCCATAACCCTTAATCCCCTCTCTTATCAAGAACCCATCAACCCGCTTCTTAAAAATATTTAGCGAGGCAGCCTCCACCACTTCAACGGGCAGAGAATTCCAGAGATTCACCACCCTTTGAGTGAAGAAGTTCCTCCTCAACTCCGTTCTAAACCGCCTCCCATTTATCTTGAGGCTGTGCCCCCTAGTCCTACTGTCTTTTTTGAGCGGGAAGAGTCTCTCCACCTCTATCCTATCCATCCCATTCATTATCTTATACGTCTCAATGAGATCTCCCCTCATTCTTCTAAACTCTAACGAGTACAAGCCTAGTTTATTCAGCCTCTCCTCATAGCTCAATCCCTTCAACTCCGGTATCAGCCTAGTAAACCTCCTCTGCACTCCCTCCAGGGCCAAAATATCCTTGCGCAGGTGCAGCGCCCAAAACTGCACACAGTACTCCAGCTGCGGCCTCACCAATGCCCTATACAGCTGCAGCAAGACCTCCCTACTTTTATATTCAATCCCCCTCGCTATGAAGGCCAGCATCCCATTCGCCTTCCTGACCACCTGCTGCACCTGCAAGCTGGGTTTTTGCGACTCATGCACAAGGACCCCGAGGTCCCTCTGCACCGTCGCCTGCTGCAGTTTTTCGCCACGTAAGTAATAGTCCTTCCTACCATTCTTCCTACCAAAGTGGACCACCTCGCACTTGCCAACATTAAATTCCATTTGCCATTTCCTGGCCCATTCGCCCAGCCTATCTAGATCCATCTGCAGACTCTCCACACCCTCCGCACAATTTGCCTTTCCCCCAATCTTGGTGTCATCAGCAAATTTCGACACCCTGCACTCGGTTCCCTCCTCCAGATCATCTATATAAATGGTAAATAGCTGAGGCCCCAGCACCGACCCCTGGGGCACCCCACTAGTCACCAACCGCCAATCCGAATAGCACCCATTGACCCCCACTCTCTGCCTCCTATTTGACAACCAATCCTCTATCCACGCTAACACCCTACCCCCAACTCCATGTCCCCTGACCTTCTGCAATAACCTCTTGTGAGGTACCTTGTCAAACGCCTTCTGAAAATCCAGAAAGACCACATCCACCGGCTCTCCTCTATCCACTGCCCTGGACACATCCTCATAGAACTCCAGTAAATTTGTCAGACACGACTTCCCTTTAATGAAACCGTGTTGCGTCTGCCCTATCAAGTAATTCCCTTCAAGATGCCTCGCAATTTCCTCCTTAATGACGGATTCTAACATTTTACCTACCACAAACGTTAAACTAACCGGCCTATAATTCCCCGTCTTTTGCCTGGCACCCTTCTTAAACAACGGCGTAACATTAGCCGTTTTCCAATCTTCCGGCACTTCCCCGGAATCCAGCGACGTCTGGAAAATAACCACCAAGGCATCCACTATAACCTCCGCCATTTCTTTCAGAACCCTCGGATGCATTCCATCCGGTCCTGGCGACTTGTCCACAATCAGCCCCTCCAGTCTGTCGAGCACCACCTCTCTAGTAACAGTAATGTCATTAAGACCCTCCAGTCCTACCACCTTTCCATCGCTAACACCCGGCAAATTATTCACGTCCTCCTCCGTGAAGACAGAAACAAAAAAGTTATTCAAGACCTTAGCCATTTCCCCATCCCCTACCACTAGGTCCCCTTTCTCATCCTCTAAAGGACCAACGTTCACCCTAGCCAGCCTCTTCCTTTTTATATATTTATAAAAACTCTTGCTATCCTTTTTTATATTAAGTGCTAGCCCAGCTTCATAGCTTCTCCTACCCTCCTTTATCAACTTCTTTGTCAATCTTTGTTGACATTTAAACCTTTCCCAATGCTCTTCTCGCCCACTGCTCTTAGCTACTCTAAATTCCTCCGCTTTTAATTTAACACTTTCCTTCACCTCCTTCGTTATCCACGGCTTATTACCTCTCCTCCTACTGTCCTTTTTGACCATCGGAATAAATTTCTGCTGAGCACCAAGAAAGATCTCCTTAAAGATCCTCCACTGCTCCTCAGCAGACCTACCTTCCAACGCGCTCCCCCAGTCCACATTCGCCAATTCTTCTCTCATCCTACCATACTCCCCTCTATTCAAACAAAGGACGCGTGTCCGGGAACCCACTTTCTCCTCCTCCATCTGCAACAGAAACTCCACCATGCAATGATCACTCTCTCCAAGAGGATCCTTCACCGCAAGGTCCCTAATTCTACCCGCCTCATTACATAGCACCAGATCCAAGATAGCTCGCTCCCTCGTCGGCTCCAACACACACTGTTCAAGGAAATTATCCCGGCAGCATTCCAAGAACTCCTCCTCGAGCCCACCTCCTCCAACATGGGTCGACCAATCAATATGCAGATTGAAATCTCCCATAACTACTGCCGTCCCATTCCTGCACGCCGCACTTATTTGCGCGTTAACAGCCCGCCCCACCTCCAGATCATTATTTGGGGGCCTATAGATGACACCCACCAGCGTCTTCCTCCCTTTGCTGTTCCTAATCTCCACCCACAACGATTCCACTTTCTGCTCTTTGGTTCCGATATCATCCCTTGCTACCACCTTGATACTATCCTTAATCAGCAGAGCTACGCCACCCCCTCTTTCCTCCTGCCTATCCTTCCTAAACACTTGGTAGCCCTGTACATTCATCTCCCAGTCCCTGTCACCTTGCAGCCACGTCTCTGTAATGGCCACCAGATCGTATCCATTTGTGTCGATCTGCTCATCCACTTTATTCCGAATGCTTCGTGCATTCAGATAAAGCGCTTTCATCCCAGCCTTCACCTGGACCCTATTTGCCGTAACGCCACCAATTGGGACATCCTCGGCCTCTTCCCTTACCTGTACCCTATCCTTAACTTTAGACCTCGTAGCGTCACCTACCCTCGCACCCTCCCCCCCACTAATTAGTTTAAAGCCCTGTCTACAGTCCTCTTTACTCGATTTGCCAACACTCTGGTCCCAGCACGGTTCAGACCAACCCCATCCCGCCCGAACAGGTCCCACCCACCCCAATACTGGTGCCAATGCCCCATAAATTCGAACCCATTCCTCCCACACCAATCCCTGAGCCACCCATTCACTTCCTTTATCCTGTCAACCCTACGCCCGTCTGCACTCAGTTCAGGCAGTAGCCCAGAGACGACCACCTTGTCGGTTCTACTTTTTAATTCCATTCCCAGCTTTTCATACTCCCTCCCCAGATCCTCAGTCCGCACTTTGCCTACGTCGCCGGCACCCACATGTACCACAACGACCGGATTCTCACCCTCCCACTCCAGGTTCCTCTGCAGCCCAGATGCGACATCCCGGACCCGAGCACCAGGCAGACAACACACCCTTCTGTGCACTTTGTCATTGTGACAAAGGACAGTGTCAATACCCTTCACCCCACTATCCCCAATCACTACTACGTTCCTTTTCCCCTTCTCTTTGCCTATGTCCTGCTGCATCACTGTACCGTGTGCAGTTTGCTCACCAACCTCACCTGCCTCGTTCTCGTCCAGCCTGGAAGCAAAAACCTCAAACCTGTTATGCAGATTAAGAGGCTGAGGCCTCCGCTCCTCACCCCCCTTCCTCCTCCCAGCAGCCCCCTTTTGTCCCTGACCCTTAGATTTAGCCAGTCTAGGGGGGGTGGATGTCACTTGCACCCCATTGACAATGGCACCCTCTCTCCCCCTGATGAGCCTCAGTGTCTGTAGCTCAGAGGCCAGCTCATCCACCTTGAGCTGGAGCTCTTCCAGCAACCTGCACTTACTACAGACATGGTCACTGGGAAGGACCCTGGGGTCCACCAGTTCCCACATCATACAGAAACTGCACATCACATGCCCCTCCATTATTCACTGTAATTTTTTATGGGGAAAAAAATTTTTTTCCTTGTTTCCTGCTGTAGTAGTTTTGAAAAATTTTTTTTCCTTGTTTTTTCAAACAAACTCACCTGGCCTTTTTCCTTCAAGCCCTTTTTGATATTAAGCCCTATTAACTCACTCTGCTGCCCACTCACTCTGCTGCCCGCTCAGACGCTGCCCGCTGTCTACACCAGGCCTCCTTTTAAACCTGGCGCTGATTTAAAGCAGGCTGGTCCACAAATGCCTTTCAACCACTCCCTCAGAATTCTTAAAGCAGTAAATACAATAAATAAATGCTTTAAACAGTTCTACAAAGAGTAAAGTGCTTTAAACTTATTTTAAACAGGTTTTTAACAGGTAAAATTATAGGAGTATTTAATCATTGAAGTAGACAAAAATGTATTCCATTTTATTTTCTTCTATAGATCTTGAGAATTATCTAGTGATTTGTTTTGTTAAGAAGAATGTAGACAATATAAAATAAAGGGGGTGTGTATGTGCACAAGTCATTGAAAGTGGCAGGGCAAGATGAGAGAACAGTTTAATAAAGCATACAGTATCATAGGTTTTATTACTAGCACCATAGAGTACAAGAGCAAGGAGATTATGTTGAATTTATATAAGATACTTGTTTAGCCTCAGCTGGAGTATTGTGTCCCGTTTTGGGCACTGTACTTCAAGAGAGACGAGGACGTTGGGTCAAGCTCGGACTGTTTTCTTTGGAGAAAAGATAGAATAGAGACATTCAATATTATGAGCACTCTGGAAATGTGGCAAAACTATATCCACTTATGAATGGAGCAAGAACAAAGTGGTACTGATTAAGTAATTGGCAGAAGAAATAAAAGCATTAACAAAAATCGTATTGTCTGTATGTGTGGTGGAAGACTTAGAATGAAATTAGATTGTGAAATTCAGGCTTTAGAAGAAAAGATAGGAGATTGGCATTAACTTGAAGAGCTGACACAGGCAAGATGGGCCAAGATGAAGCAGGATCTGGGCTACCACCTCATCCGTCTGCAGATTTTGCTCTCTCTCTGTTCCAGTGGTGAATGTAAAGTTGATTTATTGGCCACAAGCTTGCACAGTAAAGTAGGCTTACATTAACACTGCAATGAAGTTACTGTGAAAATCCCCCAGTTGCCACACTCCAGCGCCTGTTTGGGTATACTGAGGGAGAATTTAACATGGCCAGTGCACCTAGCCAGCATGTCTTTTGGACCGTGGGAGGAAACCAGAGCACCTGGAGGAAACCCACTCAAACATGGGGAGATTGTGCAGACTCCACACAGACAGTGACCCAAGTTGGGAATTGAATCCAGGTCCCTGGTGCTGTGAAGCAGCAGTGCTAACCACTGTGCTACCTCATTTGTCATCCAGGTGGGACAAGCCACAGCCCCTCCTGTACTGAACTGCCCTCCCTCCACAATGGCAACCAGCCGAACACCCATCCACTTAAGCCCATTAACTCAGCAACATTAACTGTGAGCCACATTATGCCATGATGATATGACGATGATTGGATGCTCCAGCTTAATTGACAGCAGGTGCTGATGCTTAAAAGAGTACCTCAATTTCCAAACCTCATGCAGGACTGGTGTTAGAAACTGCTATTCAAGATTTGGTCTCTTCAGCCATCAGCAAAGGTGTGCCATGTGAAACTATCCCACTTCCAATAGAAATGCTGTATGTCCATTATCTCACTTAGATGGAAGTTGCAAAGAATGATAAGCAGCATAATGGTGAAATACAATATAGATAAACAACTGTTAAAAGCATTTATATACACCAGAGATTAAACCTTTGTTGTATTAATTACTCAGGTATAAATCAATCCAATAAAAGGTCTCTTTTTTTTATTTTTGAACCCACATCTATACATAGCTATATCAAAATTGTAGCAATAGATTCAACATTCCTGCCATCTCAAGTGCAGTTTCATCACACTAGTTACCCAATGCTCAAGTTTGTCAGAAAAACAAAGGTAATTTTATTTATATTGGTAACAGTAGAAATAAGGTATAGTTTTGTGTTTGTACGTGTGGTGTTTGGTTTCAATTCCAACTGTGATACTATTGTGCTTAGAGAGAGTTACGCCACAAAGAGTAAGTAGGGCAGCAGAGGTGTGCGGTCGTTGCTTAGTTAGGGGCCCTTTTAAGGGAAATAAACTTTGTTAGTTTTAGCTAGATATTTTGCAGTTGGACACAAGACACTCAAGTGAAGCTGGACAAAGATGCATGCTTCCCGTGGAACAAGATACAGTCCGGAAAAATAGGGAATTGGGAGAGAAAGAGGCCAGAATTTTACCACTCTGCCTGACATGGGAATCGGAGCTGGCAAGGGGCAGACAATGGGAATGTCTATTGACCTTGGTGAGATTTTATGGCTTCAGAACGAGCGAGGCTGTAAAATCCCACCTAGAACGTCTTAAGGTGACTAAAAGAGAACAGATACAAAGGTGTTGTTCAGGAGAATGCAAGGAAGAGTAGACAGTGTTCCAAGTTAAAGAGACAATTGTAATAACCAGATTTAAAGTAGGAAAGCAGACTTCAGAGGTAAGTCAAATGTTTGATGCCATAACAATGCGTGGGAGTCAACAGCTAAAGCCATTGTGAAAACTTTGTACAGCAGGCAAAAAAGTTCAGAATCTTGTATATTTTGACGAGATTCTCCTTAGCAGTCCTATTTATTGAGCCTTTCATCCTAATATAACCCTCTCAGTCCAGGGATCATTTCAGAGAACCTTCATTTCATCCAATGGTACTATATCTTTCTTTAAATATGGAGAACAGAACTACACATAATACCCTGGGGTATGGTATCACCAAAGCCCTGTACAATTGGGTAAGACTTCCTTACATCTGTACTTCAATCCACCTTAAAGCCCAAATTGCTTACTGTATCTGCATGTTGTATTCCTTGACCAAGAAAATCTATCTGCATATCAACAGACAAGTTACACACGAGTCTGATTTCCTATTTTTACAAGCTTCGCACTTCCCAACATTTTTCCCTCGGTGTAAAGTTGGAGGGGGGTTGGGGGGGCGGGGGGAAAACAGGTTGGACATTTCAGCCAAACAAAATTAGTTTGAAACTTGAGTATATAGTGATTATTACCAGTATTTACTAAAAGCATTTGAAATAATGTTACCCCTAACTCTATTTTAACTTCCTGCATAGCACCTTATGGCCAAGTGGGGCCACAACATTAACAGCTGGGCCAGATGCAGAATGAAATAATCTAAATTAAACAGCAGCCAACAACCTCTACAGCCAGATCTGATGGGAATTTGGGACAAGACAAGTTGAAACACAAAAATCAAAGGCAAGCAAGGGCAAGTCTGGACTTACCCAGGAGGCTGCAACCAGACATCTTCAGCCCTAACCAAATAAGGACGATGTTTCTGTATTCCCCAGTTTCAGCCAGACTCTGGAACTTTCAATTCCTACCATCAGCTTATATGGACAAAGTTATATGCCCCCCCTATGCACCTGAGAATCAACACATATGGGGCCTCAGGGTCTTCCAAATATAAAATTCTCCATTGGATGCTGCGGCCCTGTCTGGCTAGAAGTCAAAGAACCTTCCAGAAGGATGCAAAGAGCAGGATAAGAGGAGACACCTAGAGATCACCCCAGCAAATATTCAGTGTTAGCAGCAGAGACTCAGTAAGGAAGCAGCAAAGACTTGAGACCAACCTTCACCACATGGAAGACCTTGAGTTTAGATCTGAGCAAGAACCCAAGACCAAGATTCATATCTGGTGGAGTGAGCCTGGCCAGTTCAATCTCACAGGTTGTATATAGATCTTGGATAAATTAAGATAAAGTTGTTTATTTGAATTAAGACTATTGTAAGAAGTTTGGTACCAAAAGTATTTTAATAAAACAAAGTTCATTTAAGTATAATCGTGAATCGACTCTTGTCTTTTGTTTGTCTCTGAGTAAGAGCACCTGAGTAAACATGTTTTAGAGCAAATTGGTCAAAGTGTCTAATTTCTAGACAACATTTGGTGTCCCTGGCTGGGCTATGATAAGAAATGATCAAAAGTTGCTTGGAAGACAAGATCCAGCAGCCTCATGTTCTTCAACATCCAGCAAAAGTTAGGAAGATAGTTGCCCAGGCGATGGCTATGATTCAGGCAGATGAATACGAGTACGGGTATCTGACCAGAAATTGGGCCATAAACAAGTATCTGTAAAGTGACATGAATAAACAGCAGATTCAAAACTAGGCTAATCAAAGAGTAGGGTAAACTCTGCAAGTGAGTCTGAGGAATGCTGGGTATACCTCTTGTGCATTGACTTGGAGGGATTGGGCAGGAAGAGAGAGAGCTAAGATTTTACCTGTTAAAAACCTGTTTAAAATAAGTTTAAAGCACTTTGTTCTTTGTAGAACTGTTTAAAGCATTTATTTATTGTATTTACTGCTTTAAGAATTCTGAGGGAGTGGTTAGCAGGCAGTTGTGGGCCATCAGCTTTAATTAGCAACTGGCCACACAGTGAAGCCTTCCATTGTTTGCTGGAGCAGACGAGTGAAGGAGCAGAGAGAGAGCTAAGATTTTACCTGTTAAAAACCTGTTTAAAATAAGTTTAAAGCACTTTGTTCTTTGTAGAACTGTTTAAAGCATTTATTTATTGTAATTACTGCTTTAAGAATTCTGAGGGAGTGGTTAGCAGGCAGTTGTGGGACATCAGCTTTAAATCAGCGCCAGGTTTAAAAGGAGGCCTGGTGTAGACAGCGGGCAGCGTCTGAGCGGGCAGCGGAGTGAGTGGGAAGCAGAGTGAGCTACTAGGGCTTAATATCAAAAAGGGCGTGGGGGGGAAAAAAGGCCAGGTGAGTTCGTTTGAAAAACAAGGAAAAAAAAAACAAAAAAAAAAAAAATTTTTTTTCAAAACTACTACAGTGAATAATGGAGGGGCATGTGATGTGTGGTTTCTGTATGATGTGGGAACTGGTGGACTCCAGGGTCCATCCCAGTGACCATGTCTGTAGTAAGTGCAGGTTGCTGGAGGAGCTCCAGCTCAAGGTGGATGAGCTGGCCTCTGAGTACAGACACTGAGGTTCATCAAGGGGAGAGAGGGTGCCATTGTCAATGGGGTGCAAGTGACATCCACCCCCCCCTAGACTGGCTAACTCTAAGAGGGGGCTGCTGGGAGGAGGAAGGGGGGTGAGGAGCGGAGGCCTCAGCCTCAATCTGCATAACAGGTTTGAGGTTCTTGCTTCCAGGCTGGACGAGAACGAGGCAGGTGAGGTTGGTGAGCAAACTGCACACGGTACAGTGATGCAGCAGGACATAGGCAAAGAGAGGGGGAAAAGGAACGTAGTAGTGATTGGGGATAGTGGGGTGAAGGGTATTGACACTGTCCTTTGTCACAATGACAAAGTGCACAGAAGGGTGTGTTGTCTGCCTGGTGCTCGGGTACGGGATGTCGCAGCTGGGCTGCAGAGGAAACTGGAGTGGGAGGGTGAGAATCCGGTCGTTGTGGTACATGTGGGTGCCGGCGACGTAAGCAAAATGCGGACTGAGGATCTGGGGAGGGAGTATGAAAATTTGGGAATGGAATTAAAAAGTAGAACTGACAAGGTGGTTATCTCTGGGCTACTGCCTGAACCGAGTGCGGACGGGCGTAGGGTTGACAGGATTAAGGAAGTGAATGGGTGGCTCAGGGATTGGTGTGGGAGGAATGGGTTTGAATTTATGGGGCATTGGCACCAGTATTGGGGTGGGTGGGACCTGTTCGGGCGGGATGGGGTTGGTCTGAACCGTGCTGGGACCAGAGTGCTGGCGAATCGAGTAAAGAGGGCTGTAGACAGGGCTTTAAACTAATTGGGGGGGGGAGGGTGCGAGGGTAGGTGATGTTACGAGGTCTAAACTTAAGGAGAGGGTACAGGTAAGGGAAGAGGCCGAGGATGTCCCAATAATAGAGAGTAGGGGGCGTGAGTATAGTTGGTGGCGTTACGGCAAATAGGGTCCAGGTGAAGGCTGGGATGAAAGCACTTTATCTGAATGCACGAAGCATTCGGAATAAAGTGGATGAGCTGGTGGCGCAGATCGACACAAATGGATACGATCTGGTGGCCATTACAGAGACGTGGCTGCAGAGTGACAGGGACTGGGAGCTGAATGTACAGGGCTATCAAGTGTTTAGGAAGGATAGGCAGGAGGGAAAAGGGGGAGGGCGTAGCTCTGCTGATTAAGGATAGCATCACGGTGGTAGCAAGGGATGATATTGGAGCCAAGGAGCAGAGGGTGGAATCGTTGTGGGTGGAGATTAGGAACAGCAAAGGGAGGAAGACGCTGGTGGGTGTCATCTATAGGCCCCCAAATAATGACCTGGAGGTGGGGCGGGCTGTTAACGCGCAAATAAGTGTGGCGTGCAGGAATGGGACGGCCGTAGTTATGGGGGATTTCAATCTGCATATTGATTGGTCGACCCATGTTGGACGCGGGGGGCTCGAGGAAGAGTTCTTGGAATGCTGCCGGGATAGTTTCCTCGAACAGTGTGTGTTGGAGCCGACGAGGCAGCGAGCTATCTTGGATCTGGTGCTATGTAATGAGGCGGGTAGAATTAGGGACCTTGTGGTGAAGGATCCTCTTGGGGAGTGATCATTGTATGGTGGAGTTTCTGGTGCATATGGAGGAGGAGAAAGTGGGTTCCCGGACACGCGTCCTTTGTTTGAATAGAGGGGAGTATGGTAGGATGAGAGAAGAATTGGCGAATGTGGACTGGGGGAGCGCGTTGGAGGGAGGGTCTGTTGAGGAGCAGTGGAGGATCTTTAAGGAGATCTTTCTTGGTGCTCAGCAGAAATTTATTCCGATGGTCAAAAAGGATAGTAGGAGGAGAGGTAATAAGCCGTAGATAACGAAGGAGGTGAAGGAAAGTGTTAAACTAAAAGCGGAGGAATTTAGAGTAGCTAAGAGTAGTGGGTGAGAAGAGGATTGGGAGAGGTTTAAATATCAACAAAGATTGACAAAGAAGTTGATAAAGAAGGGTAGGAGAAACTATGAAGCTAGGCTAGCGCTTAATATAAAAAAGGATAGCAAGAGTTTTTATAAATATATAAAAAGGAAGAGGCTGGCTAGGGTGAATGTTGGTCCTTTAGAGGATGAGAAAGGGGACCTAGTGGTAGGGGATGGGGATATGGCTAAGGTATTGAATAACTTTTTTGTTTCTGTCTTCACAGGAGGACGTGAATAATTTGCCGGGTGTTAGCAATGGAAAGGTGGTAGGACTGGAGGGTCTTAATGACATTACTGTTACTAGAGAGGCGGTGCTCGACAGACTGGAGGGGCTGATTGTGGACAAGTCGCCAGGACCGGATGGAATGCATCCGAGGGTTCTGAAAGAAATGGCGGAGGTGATAGTGGATGCCTTGGTGGTTATTTTCCAGACGTCGCTGGATTCTGGGGAAGTGCCGGATGATTGGAAAACGGCTAATGTTACGCCGTTGTTTAAGAAGGGTGCCAGGCAAAAGGCGGGGAATTATAGGCCGGTTAGTTTAACGTCTATGGTAGGTAAAATGTTAGAATCTGTCATTAAGGAGGAAATTGCGAGGCATCTTGAAGGGAATTGCTTGATAGAGCAGACGCAGCACGGTTTCATTAAAGGGAAGTCGTGTCTGACAAATTTACTGGAGTTCTATGAGGATGTGTCTAGGGCGGTGGATAGAGGAGAGCCGGTGGATGTGGTCTTTCTAGATTTTCAGAAGGCGTTTGACAAAGTACCTCACAAGAGGTTATTGCAGAAGGTCGAGGGACATGGAGTTGGGGGTAGGGTGTTAGCGTGGATAGAGGATTGGTTGTCAAATAGGAGGCAGAGAGTGGGGGTCAACGGGTGCTATTCGGATTGGCGGATGGTGACTAGTGGAGTGCCCCAGGGGTCGGTGCTGGGGCCTCAGCTTTTTACCATTTATATAGATGATCTGGAGGAGGGAACCGAGTGTAGGGTGTCGAAATTTGCTGATGACACCAAGATTGGGGGAACGGCAAATTGTGCGGAGGGTGTGGAGAGTCTGCAGAAGGATCTAGATAGGCTGGGCGAATGGGCCAGGAAATGGCAAATGGAATTTAATGTTGGCAAGTGCGAGGTGGTCCACTTTGGTAGGAAGAATGGTAGGAAGGACTATTACTTACGGGGCGAAAAACTGCAGCAGGCGACGGTGCAGAGGGACCTCGGGGTCCTTGTGCATGAGTCGCAAAAACCCAGCTTGCAAGTGCAGCAGGTAGTCAGGAAGGCGAATGGGATGCTGGCCTTCATAGCGAGGGGGATTGAATATAAAAGTAGGGAGGTCTTGCTGCAGCTGTATAGGGCATTGGTGAGGCCGCAGCTGGAGTACTGTGTGCAGTTTTGGGCGCCGCACCTGCGCAAAGATATTTTGGCCTTGGAGGGAGTGCAGAGGAGGTTTACTAGGCTGATACCGGAGTTGAGGGGGTTGAGCTATGAGGAGAGGCTGAATAAACTGGGCTTGTACTCGTTAGAGTTTAGAAGAATGAGAGGAGATCTCATTGAGATGTATAAGATGATGAATGGGATGGATAGGATAGAGGTGGAGAGACTCTTCCCGCTCAAAAAAGACAGTAGGACTAGGGGGCACAGCCTCAAGATAGAAGGGGGGGCGGTTTAGAACGGAGTTGAGGAGGAACTTCTTCACTCAAAGGGTGGTGAATCTCTGGAATTCTCTGCCCGTTGAAGTGGTGGAGGCTGCCTCGCTAAATATTTTTAAGACGCGGGTTGATGGGTTTTTGATAAGAGAGGGGATTAAGGGTTATGGGGAGAGGGCGGGAAAGTGGAACTGAGCAGCGACAGATCAGCCATGATCTTATTGAATGGCGGGGCAGGCTCGAAGGGCTAGATGGCCTACTCCTGCTCCTATTTCTTATGTTCTTATGTACCCTGGTCAACTTCCATACCTCTGTAACGAACCCTAGGAAGAATAAGAGCAGAGTGGGAGGAGACGTGGGAGGAGACACTGAGGAAACATGATAAAGTACTGCAGTAAACCAGTATCAAGTCCAGGATCCAATGGATAAAGATAAAGTGCATAAAGACCTAGGGAAATGCGCATCTAAGTTGAGCAAAGCTATAATAATGTGTATGGAGCAGCTCCATGGAAAGAATGATGTGGAGATGCTGGTGTTGATCTGTGGTAGGCATAGTAAGAAGTCTCACAACACCAAGTTAAAGTCCAACAGGTTTATTTGGTAGCATGAACTTCCAGAGCACTGCCTCTTCATCAGGTGAGACGAACTGGACTCACTTGATGAAGGGGCAGTGCTCTCTAAAAGTTCATGTTACTAAATAAACCTCTTGGACTTTAACTTGGTGTTGTGAGACTTCTTACTGTGCCATGGAAAGAAAGAAGAGAATACACAAAGTTGGAGGGAAGAGTTTGAAGTCATGAAGCAGGAAATGGAAAGAATGAAAACAAAAGTGATAGAGCAGAAGCAGGTGAATCCGTTACATATGGGCGAGTTTTAGACCCAGTGCGAAATGGGACATCAGGAAGCACATCATGCAAGACATGATTGGGATGCAGCGCAAAAAAATTGGCTGAGCTGATGGAAAAATGTACAAATTTACAGGCTGCAGTCAAAGTTTTTCACCATGCAGACAAAGAAAACAAAGCCTATGTTGCAGACCATTCAAGATGCCAGCATAAGATGAATAAATTAAAATCTCAGCTTTCATTATAGAAAGGAATGCACATTTGAGACAGTCAAGTCAGAGGAAGACAGTGATTTATGGGGGAGATTGGGTAGATATGGATGAAGCAGACCACAGGTACACCAAGCGCTACCCACACCTCCCCAGAGAAACCCGAACCATCAACAGCCCCAGAACTTTCAGCCGTCCCAATGATTCTTCTGACCACTAGTCGTAAGGACAACCTGAGTAGAGCTAATCCTATTGCCTGTATGACCTTGTTCACACTGAATTGTCTGAGATAGTGAAAAGGATCCCCACTTTTGAGTCCACTGTTGACTCCCTTATGTTTTTGACAATACCCGTCAATAGTGGGTTCTACATGAGCTTGATAATGCGGAGGAAATAAAATTGCTTGAACCCCACTGTCCATTTTGCCTTATTCCAATCCCCAGAGAGTTGGGGAAGGAAACCTGCAGGAAGTGAAAGCAGCAATCCTAGCAGCAACCACTGGTTACAAAAGAGATCTGATGGAGGGGTTAAACAAATGCAGGCAGAAAAAGATCACCCAACAGCAATTGCTAGCCACCTGTAGACTCAGTTCATTGGAGTCTTTGGGAACATGCATTGAGCTAGTTTTGAGGGACAAAATCTCTCATACTGGACCAGGATTCTGGTATTACATGCCACTGAAGGCAGGAAGAGGGCTTGCAAGATTTTCAACCCTGCAGATAACACACACGTTGAGGCATGGGAAATGAGAAAGAGATTAAGGAAATAGAAAAAGCAAAGGAGAATAAAATCAGGAAAATGAATCCAGTTAGGACAGACCCAAATCTTGGGCCAGGATGGCAGAACAAAGCGGGGAGACAGAGGCAAAGTGTAATTCTAGAGGTTCCCCACCCTATACATTCCTTCTATGGGAAGAGGCAGAGGTCAGCCCCAGGTCACAGCAGATGAGGTGATGCAATTGTAGTCAAATGGGCCACTATACCCGAGAATGCAGAACACCGCAGCATCTGCAGGAACAGGGACAGGAGCAAGGATATTAGATCCTGCCACTAGAGGGACCAGCACAGTAAGGAAGACCAGGAGACACTGTGTACCCTGAGCTGGACAAAGTTGCTCAAACTAGTCATTTGCCATAGATAGGCATGATCTTACCACCTCGCTGCATCTGCCAATCTGGGAACATAGCACAATGCTGAAAATCCTCCTCCCCAGCCCCAAACTGCTTAGTACCCAGAAAGAGCATGAAGCTTATTAGCATGAATTTGACTAGATTTCAACATCATTGGCGAGTTCAGCATTTTTCTTATCTCTTGGATGCTTTCCAGCTTGCTGGCATGATGGCATACCAGCGCAAATGACTATTGTTTCTGTAGTGAAATAGTGAAAGGGAGCAATGGGGTAAGAACCACTGAGCACTAATCTCCAGGAGTAAGACGCTGCCATTATGCACAGGAGGGGAGGGGCAGGGAGGCTTGAATAGGTGTGGGAATTGGTAGAGGTGGGGGCGTGGGCGCACACCAGTCTGCGAGTCATCACTGGCCTGAGGCTTGTATGCATTCCGTCTGGCCGCTGAGCAACCCCCAAGGGGTTTCATACGAGATAGAGTTCCAACTCCACGAATATTGCATTGTTATCCTGCCATCTGTCTGCTAGAACAGGCTCCATAGTTTATTGCTGACATTCTATTCCAGACTCTACTAATAGTAACTGATGCTCTAATCAAGAGTTTGGCAGTGTTAACAAGGCTCCTCTGCAGTGCTCCCTACAATGGCAAACCATCTCACGATAGTCACAAAAGTGCTTCACCATCCATCTTAACTGCAAGCCTTTCCTGGAAGCCAGTGCACCAGATGGCCAGGTGGGTACACTAGGTCTATGCTTCAAGGAGACTGGCTCACAGCCAACCTTATGCTCTCTGTGCCTACTATGGCGAGGATGTGGCAGTGGATAACAGTCTATTGAGGTAGTGTATGACATGAGTGATGGTGTCAGGTTGCCAACCTCCAGACTAATGGGGACACAAGTTGCTTGAAGAGAGAGGGGGCCCCAGGATGGATAACCTTTGTTATGGTTCATATCAGGAAACTGCAAAGTGTTTTATGGGAACCACCTGGATCATAAGTTTTGCACCTTGAATTTGATTAGTATAATCATGATGCATTTCACTTCGGGTATGGTTCAAATGACCAACTAGGGAGCTTTAATCAAAAAGTTTATTTAAGAATTAATTAACATGTATGGAAAGAAAACAAAAATAAAATCACAATAATGAATAACCCTCAACAAACGTATCTAAAATGTTACAAACAAAATCTTTGACGCAGACAAAACCCTTACAGATTCAACACAGCAAATGCTCACGTGATACTGGGATTGAGTCCTTTATTGGAGAATAGAAAACTTGTTCTTGTAAGTGTCATCTGAATGTACCTTTAAGAAAGGTCTATTTTAGAAAATACAGGTTACAGTTCCAATTATCATTGGGGATGGAGCTAAGCTGTGGCAGGCAGGTGATTGGTTCTTTTTCCTTTGGGCTTTCAGTTTCATTTTGGGGGTGTATTGGAAGTAGTTTAGCAGCAAGCAAAGAAGCAGAATCTCTTTCCCTCTTGTATGGTTTTGAAACTATCAGTTGTTGGAGGGGCTTATTGCCACCTTACCTTAAAGAAGCTGTGTTTTGGGAAACAGATTAGATTATAACCTCTTCTGAATTTCAAGGGTTTTTCAGTGTTCAATCCAAAAGGCTGGATTCCTGTAATGAGTGGGTATTAACCTATGTTGTATTTATTTGGAGCATTTTATGTATTGATGTTGGCTTTGGTTGGGACACATTAGAGATATTAAGAGTTGTACATTACCGTGGTTGTTATGTTTGTAATTGTTAAAAGTTCTTACTAATTGGCTTACTATACATGTCAACAATATTCTTAATTAAAAACTTTGTTTTTGCTAAAAGCTCCTCATAGCAGTTGAATCACATCTGAAGTGAAACCTCTCATGCTCATCCTAGCCAAATTCAATGGAAAATGTTACAGGTCAGGTGAACTTCACAGAACACCTTGAAATATCCAACCTGACTTGTAATATCAGTTCTGGTAGTCCTCTTGACACACCCAGAACAGTTTGAAGTCAGAACAGGTTCCCAGAACCTCAGGTAGACTCTGGTCAAGCCACCAACAGCAGATTTTTTATGCCAGGAAGATTTTCAGCTAACTTGTAGGATTTCCAAAACCAGGGAGATAGAGAGAGAGAGAGAAAAACACTTCTTTTCAGCTTGCTGTCCCTTCTAAAACTCAATCTCAAACCTGCGGCTCAAAACTGAAAATGAATGAGCTCCTGTCATTGAACTTACCAACCAGCTTTTTTCCTAACAATGCAGAGCCATAAAAGATCGCACAGTAAAAATAAACAAACCCCTATGTAAGCAGCAGTAAAACGACATCTCCAGACAAGCCAGTGCTATAATGAAAAAACTGAAGTCAAAAAGGACTGCTTACAATTTCTGAAAACGTAGGGAAAAAAAATCCTTTAAAAGGTACACAAACGTCACACCTCATGGACTGACACTGTCTCCTCCGCTACTCTTCCCTGCACGGAGGGGAAGATCCTGGCTGTACGGGACTCACATCCTTTGGTGGGTTGCCAGTGTAGCCCCTCAGTTTAAAAAGAACACCCACTCCCCATGGTCATAAAGGTAATGCTGGCCTTCAACTTCTGCACCACTGGATGCTTCCAGGCCTTCAGCTGAGTCCTCCGTGGCATCCCCCAGTACTCTGCACACAACTGCATCCATGAGGTGACTGAGACCCTGCATGTCCAGGCAGGCAACTACATCCAACTTTTACATGGTCAGCCTCAACAGGAGGCCCAGGCTGCAGATCTGCCACCATCACTGAGAATGCCCTATGTGCAGCAAGCTAAAGATGACATGCACATTACCTTGTGGGCCCCATATGATCAAGGGATGCCCTTCATCAACAGGAAGGAGTTCCACTCCCTTGACATTCAGATTGAGACCACCATATGAATATTATGTGCACGAGGGTTTGTGGGGGGGGTGGGGGGGGGGGGGTCTGGTGGTCCTAGGGTCCAGGGGTTGATGAGAATGCCAAGGCTGTCTGTCTGTCACAATGAGCCTACATGACCCTCCAATGCTGCAAGTAGGAGGACCCACCAGGGATTGGAGCTGAGGTGTTCAGGCTGCTGAATGCGGGCCAGTGAATTCGTTGCCCTAACGGCTTTTTCGGATGAGCACTTGGGAGTACCATGGCAGTCAGGGATTGGGAGCAAGTGCTGGGAAGTGGAGATTGCACTCAGTAGGTCGAAGGGCCTCAAGCACAAAATGATGCTGAACATCTATGCATGCATTAGAGGTACGGAAATCCCTGTGGGAGGTGGATCACAGGCAGATTAGTCACAGCTGTAGTGTACAATTACATTTAACGATGCTTATCTTAAACTGAGCCCTCCTGGTGACTCAACCTCTTAACATTCCATGGCCTACCACTACATCTAGTGTAGATGTACCATTACATCCTAACAGTCTGGCCTTATTGGGATAGTCTCTTGCACAAGACACATAGCTCAGTGCAAGGGAGGCACAAAGTATCTGGACAGATTGCAGCTTACTTTATAAGGTCACATGAATGAAGATTTTGTGGTTCTCACTTTTGTAGTGCACATCGACCTAGCAGTCAGTCATGGCTCTATCTTTAGCCTCTACTGACAGTTCCATGGCATGCGCCTTGAAAGGAATCAGAAGACAGTTGGGGAATATTGTGTCTTCACCTGCACCCTCCTGTTATGCGCCATCTTCTCCCACAGGGACAAGAGGGAGAATTGAAAGCCTGATGGCTGGAAGAGCACAGAGTGTCAGGGATGGGGGCAATCGGGTGCTACATGTCAACACTATGCCTCATCAGACAGTGTGACAGGGATACCAGAAGGGTTGGAGACAGATGCTAGGGGCTCAAATAATGGAAGGCCACTATTTCAGGGAGTGGATCAATGTGACATACAGGTGTGACATACAGGACTGATACCTGCACAGGATAGATCCTCACCCTTGTTGCCTGAATGAAGTTCATTTTCTTTATGCACTGGCTGTCAGTCTTCTGTGCCAGTGTGCAGGCACTCTTAACCGCTGCCATAGCCTCCTAGGCCAGATAGCTGGCCTGACCCCTAGGCTGTCAACCATCTTGATGGAAGGTGGCCCTCCTCCATGATGTCTAATAGCCACCCAAATTCTCCTGTGGATCTACTCTACACATCTTTCTGGTGTGACTGAGTGCACCATTAGAATTTAAATACGGTTCTCCCTTGTTACTGGCGCACAGCTACAACCACTTTGGGCAAGTCAGGTGCCTGGAGTCTCCATGATTGCGCAATTACCATAGAGGCTGTGAGGTAGAGCGCGCCGAAAAGACCAGCGTGGTAAACTCTTGTTTTCTCACCATTATGACACGAGGGAAAATTCCACCCAGTGTCAAGGATTGCAATGTATTCCAGATTCCCATCCCTGCCATGTCCGTTTAATCCTATTTAATTAGTCACACAACTAAAATAATGGTCTCCTTGAAGATTAAAAAGCTCCATGTATCTTAAGGGGTGTAAAAGGTACAAAAGCAGCATTTCCTTTCCCCTCCGCACTGAATTTCCACCTGCACCAGATTTCCAATTTAATGCTCATTCTTTTGTCTCAATCTGGTCTCACCTCACTATTTCTGTAAAGTAGTTAGAAATGTCCTAAGGTTGTGAAAAGCACTGTGTCAACGTACATCTTTCCACTGTGTTAACTTCCCCTTTGCATTGATAAGGAGTCTGTTTTCAAAACTAATCAACCCTCAAGTCTCATATCATGCAAGTAACATTTTAATTTATTTAGTGTGTCAATTCACTCTCTGCGATATTATCAACATAAGACAATAACATTTACAAGCAGATTAATCAAAGAGGGAAGTCAATAGAGCGCATACCTCTGCCATGCTGTTAACTCTTTTCCCTGCCTGGTTGATACTCTGTGGTATCAAGCTGAAAAAAAATTGTTTTATCAAGAGCTTTCATCTCACTTGGGGGCTTTAAGTCACATCCAACAACCTGCTATGAAAACTCTGCTGGTATTGACAGCTGTGATAAATTCCACAATTGCAACTGAAATAATCCACAACATTCCAAAACAAATAACAAATCAATTTGGCTCATCTGCCTATGTTAACAAAACCTTTCAAAACTTCCAGAATCCAGATTTGTATATCCCCAAAAATTAAAGTTATATCTCGAGCAATGACTTTTAAGGAGCATCTTGACAAGTACACGACTGAGATGGGAATAGAGGGATATGGTCCCCAGAAGGGTAGAGGGTTTTAGTCAACTCGGGCAGCATGGTCGGTGCAGGCTGGAGGGCCAAAGGGCCTGTTCCTGTGCTGTAATTTTCTTTGTTCAATATCACGAGCATCAAATTTTGTTGAAATCCTTCTATTAGCTTTTGAGATGCATTGTTTACAGAATAAGCAGCAATGAAAACATTACTGCTACCCAGTTTTAGTGCCAGAGGGAACTAATTCTGCTGTACTGGCTTTATGTATTGGAATACATTTGTAAAATCATCTATTCCCATTCAATGGTTAAAATGTTAAATGCTCAACAAATCTCTAAACATTGTTGTAATATAGACCGAAAAATCAAATCTAATGGAACATACGTGCTTGTCCACTTGTCAATGGAAAGAAATCAGTGCACGAATATGATCACAACTTGTGGAAACTGGTATTTGCAAGTATTATTTTTAAAGCCATGTTTATTTAACTCAAATAAAACTTTTGGCAAGAAATGCAACTAATTAGAACCTTCATTCTCAAAACCCATAACTTTCTGCAGAATTAATCAGAATCCAATTACATTATTTAAAATTGAAAGCGCCTTCTTCAAATGCAAGTCACTTCCATCTGCACGGAGATACATTTCAAAGTGACAGAATTTCACTCCCTTAGACTAATCTTTAAACAACTTTGTGCAAGTGGAATGCACATAATAAATTAACGTAAAATGGAGTTACAGCAAGCTTTTTTGGGGGGGGTTAACGTAGAACACAATTTTGTCAGCAGCTTTATTAACTTGCATTCAGCAAAAATATCATTAATAGATCAAACAGTATTATTTTGACAGTTGTTTTCCCTCTGTAAATTTAGAAACGAAGGGCACTTATTTCGGTGGGGGGGGGGGGGGGGGGGGGGGGCATGGTGGAGAAAGAGATTAAAACACTCTTCATTTCAGCCAGTAATTGAAAATTGCTCAAACCTGAATGTTGAAACACATTAGAGTGTACTACCTCTGCCCACGTGAATTTTTCGCATCAAAAATCATAATAGCAAAGTCAGTTCAGAGAAAAAAAAATCCCCAGAAACCAAATATTTGGCATCAGTTAAACCATATAATTTACCAGAGCAATTAATTCAATCCTCTGTACTTTTTAAAAGATGATTTTTGCGTCAGTGAAAAAAAATTGTCCATTTTTTTTTAAAATCACAAGGCACCACAGTAACAGGACAGAATCAACCCATGCAACAATTGAAACTAGTTAAAGTTTATTTATTAATCACAAGTAGGCATACATTAAAAATCGCAATGTAGTTACTGTGAAAATCCTAGGTGCCACACTGGGGCACCTGTTCGGTAACACGGAGGGAGAATTTAGCATGGCCAACACATTTAACCAACATGTCTTTCAGAGCATGGGAGGAAACCCATGCAGACACATGGACAAAATGCAGACTCCGCACAGACTGTGACTCAAGCCAAGAAACGAATCCAGGTCCCTGGTGCTGTGAGGCAGCAGTGCTAAATACCGTGTGCCACCATGCCGCTCTTCAGGTTACAAGGTTAAGGGAATGTGCTAAGCTGTGACTAGGGTCATTTTTCACAGGGAGGTAGAAAAATAGAAAAAAGTCTAACAGCAAATCAGCCCATGCAATTTCACATGTATTGCATGTGAGACACCAGAATCTTAACAACAAGTAACCTGTCAACTGAGGTACATTAAGAATGTTACAGGGGAAACAAAGAAGAGGACATGAAATAAAAAACAACAAAAAGGGTCAAATAGCAATTATAAATCTGGAAGGGATACAATACAGCGACCATGCAAACACCTTGACACAGAAACACAAGACTCCAGTGAAGCATCCAGCTGCTTTATAATTGTACACAGAGATACATTAGATTCTCATTCACATGTATTTACAGCTTCATACAGAAACAGCCGAAATTTCAGACAATGCAAAAGTTGGAGGCTACGTTGTCTCTAGCAATAAAAATGTTAGAGGCATATTAAAATAGCTGACACGACAGAAAAGAAAAAATAACCAAAATAAATCTAAGCACGCTGGCATTAATAAAAATATCCACCTTGGAGATTCTTTCAGTACATGCTCACCTGCTTTTGTTGCCTCCTCTCCCAGCTTCGATATCACTATCCATTTTACTTTGTTATTAAATAAAGTCAACATTTTATTAACTCACTATCATAAGCCAGACATCATCTCCAACGAGAAAGATATATGGGATTTTATCAGGTGCAAATGATCTGGTTTTGTTACATAGAAAACCAAACATGTGCTTTGTTCAACACCACCACACAGATGATGTGGGCAGAAGAGGGACAGTCTAATGTAAATATTTACAATCATCCTACTGGGTGCTCCCAGCAAACCAAATGTCACACTGAAGTGAAGGATCAAATTGAAGCGATTCTTGACACAGACCTGAGAATAATAAACTCAAAGCAATTCTGTTATACTTTTGAGCAAGTAGCTTGAATGACAGCAAAATGAAATCTTACATAAACACCCACAATTTCTTTTTAAATATGCCAGTACAGGTGCAAAAGGAGTCACCAATAAATCAAAAACCACACAAAATTGCTAAGTCTACATAATATTAACTGATGAGATACTTACCTGGGGGCAGAAGAGAATCCTTTGCCCTTCACCAAATGATCCCACAAAAATCAAATGAGCTCATTTAGTGAGGAAGAGCAACCATTCTCCAGATCGGTTTTAATTTTTCCAAACTGTTCTGCTATAGGCCAGTCTCCAAAACTTAATTCCAGACCTCAGCAACAGTTGTAGCACTGCTACTTTCTACAATTACTACACCTGCATGGTCATGCATAGAAACACGTATTACATCCTTACTCCAGCTTGTGTGGGTCAAACACGGAAATGCATTCCACTGTATTACTTGAATTTTTATCTGACACACAGTGAAACACTTTCTTGAGCCAACATGGGACAACTGGTAATGTGCATCCTGCTGCATCACTTAAAGAACTAGAGCAAATAAGCAGTATAAACATACAGTGGCCATTTGACACACTTCCTTTTCAACTAGGAAGCAGTTTCCAACACAAGTACAATGACTTTGCAACTAAAAAACCTGAAAAGGCAGAGAGCACAAAGACCAACAAGAAAAGGAGCCTCAATAGTTTATAAAAATAATTTGACAGGGACACATTAAAACATGACACCCCTTTAAAGAGTTAGTCTAAGGCCTTAAATGAACCCATCCAGCAATCAGGCCTTCAGACATTCAAAATGAAGTCTCTGCTATTTGAGTAGTGATGAGATAGTGATATCAAATTTTTAACTTCTAATCACTACTGTGAAATTCTGGCTAAGTAGCATTACAAATATTTTCAGATTCATCATCAATAAAGAATACCGTTACTCAATTCAAATCAGAGGTTGTGTTACTGCACATGGTGTACTAGATGCAACCTATTTCAGCTCGGTTTAACTCCAATACCAACAACTGTTCAATAACAGGGCTTCAATCTTTGAAGAGTCACTCTGAGCTAGTATGAAAACGTGTTATTGCCAGAATTTATAACTTGTCTCAAAAGAAGTCGAAACAATCTGTGGGATGGATCATGGAGTTGAGGATGCAGTTCAGTATTTTCATGTCAAAGTCACTAAACACTGTGGCAATGGAGCAAGTTCAAGCAGTTTCATTTGTCTCCATAGCCTTAAGTGGCTTGATCATATGGTCTGGTTTGTTGCCCGCAGCATAATGTTCCCACATCTGTGTGTAGAGACGCTCCAGATCCATAGTGTATTGTTTGGTGTTGAACAGCGGGCTGCTTACTCTTTGTTTCCACACTTTTCCTCGAATTTTCTTCAGGCTAAAATAATAAATAAAGGCATGTCAATAGTGCTCTCAACACTCAAACATCATGGGCTAAGCACATCTGCACAAGTGTTTCATACACCATGCAGTCAGTAGCTAGTCAAAAGATTCACGAACCTGGACATTCTAGCAACATAATTCAGAAGATTTTAAAGTTTGTGTTTCTTCCATTTCCTTCAGGTGCTTTTTAGTTCCTACGTTACCTCAATCTTGCTTTGCTTTATAAATGATAATGTAATCAAAGTGGATGACACTATGTTAATAACATACAAGAGACAGCAGATTCTTGCATAACTCACAGACAGCAAGATGCAGATAGTCTGCAGCACACACCACCAAACCAACTGGGGCCGGTATGGTAGCACAGTGATTAGTACTGCTGCTTCACAGCGCCAGTGACTGGGTTCGATTCCCGGCTTGGGTCACTGTTTATGTGGAATTTGCACGTTTTCTGTGTGTGTGTGGGTTTCCTCCGGGTACTCTGGTTTCCTCCCACATTCAGAAAGACATGCTGGTTGAGTGCATTGGCCCAAACAGGCGCAGGACTATGGTGATTGGGGGAATTTCACAGTAACGTTGTTGCAGTGTTATGGTAAGCTTTACTTGTGGCTAATAAATAAAGTTTAACTTTGTTTCATTCATTTGGCAGTTTGAATATTTGCATTCACATTTAAATTATCAATCTCAAACCGACAGATTCTGGACGTTTGTTTGGGGTCTCTCAGACTTCATATACTGAGTCACATTCAAAGAAAACTGACCCAAAACCAAAAGCAAATTGGTGCACTCAATTAATTGTCACAAGTTAGTTATAGGCAGAATAACAACAGTATCTAATACTAAAGGGGCTGAGGCAAGTTAGTTATAACTCAAACACAGCGAAATTAGAAGATTAGAACATACTATTCCATATCTGTGCCCAACATGACAGCAATATCCTCATACTCCTGTCTTGTCTTTGCAATCAGTTCAGGACATCCCAAACACATCAGCTGTGAGGCAGCAACACGGGATGCCAGAGTTTCCCCTGCAAAGAACACAAAACATTTAACAGACTACAAATGGGAACTTGCATACCAAATACAAATTCATATCCATCACAGAGCATAAATGCAAAATTTGGTTGTGAAGTTGTTACCCATGTTTCATATGGTCTTTCTTTTAAACTGACATTTACACTGGGTGGTTGGTATTAAAAAAAACAAAGAACAAAGAACATCCCAGCACGGGAAACAGGCCCTTCGGCCCAACGAGCCCATACCGCCGCATCTTCCCACACCTACCCCGCCCTGTGTGTATGTGAGTGGAACCCCTAATGTAGCCAGGTTCAGGGGAGAATAGTGTCAATTTGGTACACCAATCAGCCTAAGAGCACATCTTTGGGGTGTGGGAGGAAACCGGAGCGCCCGGAGGAAACCCACGCAACCACAGGGAGAATGCACAAACTCCCACAGACACAGGCCCAAATCCATGTATCTGCACAGCTAGCAGTGATAGTCACTGAGCTGTTGCGGTGCCCATCTGCTGGTCCAGGATTAAGCACACACAACGACACAAAGTACTAGGCCACTCCCGGAACCTCCAAGAGCAGCCCACGCACGACCCACCGTGTGCATGCCCCTTGTTTGACAACAAGGTGGACCGACCCTGTGGAATAAAAAGGCAATACGTTAACATATAAAACTACATTTCCGGTGTCGTCCCGAGGCTCTGACCCTATTTAATACCCTCTACTATAACCCCCCATCTTTGCTTCGCTCATGTGTCTGTCTAAGTAAACCTTAAACAAGTCCAACGTGCCTGCCTCCACCACCCTACTCAGTAGCACGTTCCATACCCCCACGACCCTCTGCGTGAAAAACCTTCCTCTCATATCCAAATTATACTTTTCCCCCCTCACCCTTAGATCGTGACCTCTCGTAATTGTCCCCAATCTAGGGAAAAGCCTACCACTGTTTACTCTATCTACTCCCATCAGTATTTTATATACCTCTATCATATCACCCCTTAATCTCTGTCTTTTAAGGAGCAGAGCCCCAGTTTCTCCAACCTTTCTCCAATTTGTCCCTATTGGAGATTTGTTTATGCACATACGAGTAAAAAAAGGGTTGAATTAGTTAGGACCAGGTTAAATTGGAAGGACAGAGATGATGATTAGCACAAGGGAGTGAACGAGCAGGATTGTATTGAGATGCCGGCGTTGGACTGGGATAGGCACAGTAAGAAGTCTCACAACACCAGGTTAAAGTCCATCAGGTTTATTTGGTAGCACGAGCTTTCGGAGTGCTGCCCCTTCATCAGGTGAGTGGAGTTGGGTTCACAAACAGGGCATTTATAGACCCAGACTCAATTACAAGATAATGGTTGGAATGCGAGTCTTAACAGGTAATCAAGACTTTACATGCAGATATTGAGTGGAGAGAGAGTTAAGTACAGGTTAAAAGGGCATGAACTGTCTCAAGCCAGGACAGTTAGTAAGATTTTGCAAGCCCAAGCAATTCTTGGGGGTTACAGATAGTATGACATGAACCCAAATCCTGGTTGAGGCCGTCCTTATGTGTGCAGAACTCAGCCATCAGTGATTCTGCGTTGCCGTGTGTCTTGAAGGCCACCTCGGAGTACACTTACCCGAAGATCAGAGGCTGAATGCCACTGATTGCTGAAGTGTTTCCCAACAGAAAGAGAGCAGTCCTGCCTGGTGATTGTCGAATGGTGTTCATTCATCCGTTGTTGTAGCATCTGCACGGTCTTGCTGATTTACCATGTCCCGAGACATAGTATATTAACGAGACCATGCAGACACTACGACAAGGGATGAATGGACACCACTCGACAATCACCAGGTATGAGTGTTCCCTTCCTGACAGGAAACACTTCAGCGGTCAAGGGCATTTAGCCTCTGATCTTTGGGTACGAGTTCTCCAAGGCAGCCTTCAAGACACACGACAACGCAGAATCAATGAGCAGAAACTGATAGCCAAGTTCCGCACACGAGGACAGCCTCAACTGGGATCTTGGGTTCATGTCACACTAACTGAAACCTCGACAACTTACCTGGGCTTGCAAAATCTTACTAACTGTCCTGGCTTGAGAATTCACACCTCTTTAACCAGCGCTTAACCCTCTCTCCACGTGCATCACCGGCATGTAAAGACATGATTACATATTAAGATTCACATTCCAACCATTATCTTGTAATTGAGTGTGTGTACAAATGCCCTGTCTGTGAACCCAACTCTTCACGCACCTGATGAAGGGGCAGCACTCTGAAAGCTCATGCTACCCAAATAAACCTGCTGGACTTTAACCTGGTGTTGTGAAACTTCTTACCGAGCAGGATGGAAAAAAGAGAAGGGGGACACAATAAGTGTTCAAAGAGATGACAATAGAAAACAGAACTGGTTGAGATTCTATTTCCTTTTCAGGAGGCATGGGGCTGTGAAGCTCATTTCCCTTCATGATAGCACGGTGGTTAGCAATGCTGCCTCACAGCACCAGGGATCTGGCTTGGGTCAGTATCTGTGTGGAGTTCTCCCCGTGTCTGCGTGGATTTCCTCCGTGCGCTCCGGTTTCCTCCTACATTCTGAAAGATATACTGGTTAGGTGCATTGACCTGAACAGATGCAGGACTACGGCTTCTAGAGGAATTTTACAGTAACTGCATTGCAGTGTTAATGTAAGTCTTGTAACTGATAAACTTTACTTTTTCTTCACAGTGGTCAGGGCTATACAAGTTACTTAATTAGCAGGCAACCTCAAATGCAGCAAGTTATTTTACTGCTGGAATCAATTCAGTTCCAAAATAGGTACTTCATTCTTATAAAATGAAATAATATTGGCAAATTATTTTAACGTGTTCTCACTTAATATTCAGCAAACACAATCAGGTGGAGGCATAATTATGCTCACTGTTTTCACTAACAATGGACTGAAGCAGAATATTTTATATGTTATTTTGGTAGGCTTTGCATTTAAAACCACAGAATCCCTACAGTTCAGAAAGAGGCCATTTGGCCCAGAGTCTGCACCAACTCTCCAAAAAAGCATCCACCCAAGCCCTCCCACTGCCATGCCCCCATAACCCTGGGCATTTACCATGGCTAATCTACCTAACCACATTTTTGGACACCAAGGACAATTCTAGCATAACAAATCCAGCTAATTACATCTTTGGATTGAGGCAGGTAACCAGATCACCTGGAGAAAACCCACACAGATGGAGGACAAACTTACAAACTCCACAAGGCTGTAATCAAACACTGGTCCCTGGCGCTGAGGCAGCAGTGCTAACCACTATGCCATCCTTGAGCTGAATAATGCTGCAGTTTTATTTAATGCTGAAATAATTAATTTTAAGTATAGTTTTTGTCAACTAGACACTTTTGGATATAGCTGAACTGCTTTCTATCAAGGTAATATTAGTTGAGTCCTACTGTCACTTGCAGAAAAGGCTCGAGGGCTGAATGACCTAGCCCTGTTCTGGTTTATTGGTTCACAGAATGTAAACATCGCAATGCCATTTACAAACGTCATACCAACAACACTCAACCAGTTGTTTTTAAAAAAAGATACATACATGCATAAAACACAATTGCTATGTATTACACATGCATAAATAGTTACTTAGAACTGCACACATGTCCTAATATTTCATGGAATCTAGATTTTTCATCATACACAATCCTTCAAAATTGTGGAAAGTAAAAAGGAGCATGGGGAAAATCTCTTTACCTTCCTCTGAACCCACCAACTTAGTGATATACTGGGCAAAGTAGAATTAACTATCAGTATACACAGAACAGATAAACCAGATAATGATAAACCAATGAGCCTAACATTCACACACACACATTTATACAATTGTTACGGCACAAAGTGAGGCCATTCAGTTTCATTGTGTCTTCGCCAGCTTTCCGAATAAGCAATTTGCCTAGTTCCATTCCACCCCATATCCCTGCATGTTTTTTTTCAGGTAACAGCTCAAATCCATTTTGAATGAGATTGAACCTGTTTCCACCACACTCAGGTAATGATGTCCAAACATTAACCACTCAAGGAAAGTTGTTCCTCATTTCACTTTTGCCTCTTTTGCCAATTACTTGAAATCTGTGCCTTCTTATTCTTAATCCTTTCACAAGTGGGAACAGTCCTTCCTATCTACTCTGTCCAGACACCTCATGGTCTTGAATACCTCCTTCAAATCTCCTCACAGGGTTCTGGGAACTGCAAAGTAATCCACAGTGGAAGGAAAAATAGAATGCAATGTTTTTTTTGAAACGGTGAAAGACATAAATACTGGTACTCAGGGACCTGTCTGTCTTTGTATACAGGAAGTTAAAGGTTAGCATGCTAATACATCAAGCAATTAGAAAAGCAAATTAAGCCTTCATTATAAAAGAGAAGTAGAATGAAGGCAAGTTCCTTTGGTTTTCTAGGGCCTTGGTGAGACCGCATTTAAAATACTTTGTACAGTTTTGAGCTATTTACCAAAGAAAGGATATATTTGTCTTGAAGGGATGCAACTAAGGTTTACCAGAGTTTCATCCTACGAACAAAGATTGAGCAGACTCAGCCTGTGAGGTAAATTAACTAGGTGGTTACACTCTCAAATTGATGGATTTGCCACTTAGGACTGAAGCGAGGAGAAATATTTTCACTTGTGAATCTTTGTAATTCTCCATTCTCCAGAGAACTGCACGCTCAGCCGTTGTTTAAAATAACAGATTAATAGATTTTAGGGTTGTAAGAGAATTAAGATAGGGGAATAGGATATGGATGGGGTAGATGGACAACCATGATCTTTCTGAACAACAGAGCAGACACAAAAGCCTACTTCTGTTTCCATTTCTTATGCTGTGTTCAAAGAACAAAATAAATCTAATTCATCACATGACATTTTCAGGCGCACACAATGGTAATTATGTAATTAGTACTACAGGTCTGTTGCAGTCAAATTCACTGTGCTGTACAGTTTATATATGGTAAATTCTCAGCCAGGCTTAGCTTGTCCCAATATCATGAAGAAAAAGCAGGAACAGCAGTTGTAAAAAAGATTGAGAGACCCGGTACAAAACTAGTCAGATACACGGTTTAATATCAACACACTTCAGCCCAACTAATGACTACCATTATGAGGCAAAGGATTCACTGAGCCTTTCCCATATGTTAACCGTTGAAATTGCAAGTTCTCCCAAACTGGAGAACCCAAAGGAATTATCAACTACTTAAAGCAATCAACTGCTGAAAGAATGAGCAGTTGTATTTCACCCAGAGCAATAAAATAATCACAGTAATGCATTTAAGCTTCAAATCCTTCTACAAATATTTCCACTAAATTAATGATAACTGTCGACTTGCATTCCTTATACAAAATAGAATGAAAAACTGTTACCCACCATTACACATACCTGGCATAGTCACCATTGGTGTCCCTGCCCAGAGTACATCCATTCCTGTGGTGTGTCCATTACAGAGTGGAGTATCTAGACAGACATCAGCCATTTGTCCTCGCCTCACATGCTCCTCTTTTGGGGCGACAGGTGAAAAGATAATACGATTAGCAGATAGCCCCATGCTCTGGGCATATTGCTGAATGTTGGGTTCTCCCACAGCAGGGAATCGAAGTAGCCACAGCACACTGTTAGAAACTCGCTTTAGGATCTGCAGAACAAGAAAGGTCATGTCAAGCATGCTTTAAAGTGAGTAAGTATTTTAAACATTTTTTCCTTCGGTACATCATTTGTCTCAATCGCTGCAGTGATATTTTCCAAGATTTGGACATTTTTTCTATTATGTTACACCAAAAAAAAGTAATCTTCAACACTTTAATCCAGTATTGTACATCTTCACAGTCTCCCATGGCATTGTTCAGATTCGATGATGCATAACTGTGTTGCTACAATAGAACAATAAAGCTGGCATTTCCATTCCAATTTAAAAGTACTGTCCCAGATGAGATGAGACAGAAAATAAATATAGATTACCCAAACTACTCTTAAAAATTATCTTGAAAAAATGGATCAGGTTTTCCATGACTAGCCATGACAAATAATTTTATGCAAACACGTGGCATGTTAGGCGTTGACTCTCAGCTGCAACACCAGCTGCAAATCTGCTCAAAATAAAACTACGCCAAATCTGAATCAGAGGGAGGGAACATGCAGAGTAAACTTATGATGTTATCAGATAAACTATGTCTTTGGAGCTAACTTTTGGAAGGGTTTCTGATTAACAGCAAAACCAGGAATGACAATTTGAGAATACTGATTGCAAGTCACACCCTGTCCCATTCACTGTCCAAGAAATGAAAAAATGTTAATTGAATAACTATTTGAAATATATTAAGAAGCTATGTTCCAAAGAGGGCCTTGCAACAGTACATTTTAACATTATTTCATGGGATACGAGCATCACTGACAAGATCAGCATTTACTGCCCATCTATATTCGTCCTTGGGGTGGTGATGGATGAGCCACTCCTTCAACCAGTGCAGCCCATCTGGTGTAATTATGCCCCAGTATAGGTAGGAAGGGAGTTCTAGATTTTTTTGACCCAGTGACTGAAGAAACAGTGATATATTTCTACTCAAGATGGTGTGTAGTTTGATGGGGAAGATGCAGGTAGTAGTATTCCCATAAGTCTACTGACTTTATCCATCCAGATAGACATGGTACAGGTTTAGAAGGTCCTTTCGAATGTAATTTGATTATTTGCTTCATTTCATCTTGAAGATGCAGATTGGTGCCATTGTGCATCATGGAAGAACAAAGGCAGAAAGTGGCAAATGGGCTGCAAATCAAGTAAACTGCCTGAATAGTGCTGAGCTTTGAGTGTTTCTGGAGCCACATTCGTGCAGTCAAGTGAAGTGTATTCCAGCATCCTAGTGCTTGAGGGTAGGACTGGTGAGTAAGGAGGGAAGTCAGCATATTTATGGAGGAGGACGTGAATAATTTGCTGGGTGTTAGCAATGGAAACATGGTAGGAGTGGAAGGCCTGAATGACATTATTGTTACTAGAGAGACGGTGCTCGACAGACTGGAGGGACTGATTGTGGACAAGTCCCCAGGACCGGATGGAATGCATCCGAGGGTTCTGAAAGAAATGGCGGAGGTGATAGTGGATGCCTTGGTGATTATTTTCCAAACTTTGCTGGATTCCGGGGAAGTGCTGGAAGATTGGAAAACGGCTAATGTTACGCCGTTGTTTAAGAAGGGTGGCAGGCAAAAGGCAGGGAATTATAGGCCGGTTAGTTTAACATCTGTTGTAGGAAAAATGTTAGAATCCGTGATCAAGGAGAAAATAGCGAGGCATCTTGAGGAGAATTGTTTGGTAGAGCAGATGCAGCACGGTTTCGTTAAGGGGAAGTCCTGTCTGACGAATGAGGATGTGTCTAGAGCGGTGGATAGAGGAGAGCCGGTGGATGTGGTGTTTCTTGATTTTCAGAAGGCGTTTGACAAGGTGCCTCACAACAGGTTATTACAGAAGGTCAGGGGGCATGGAGTTGGGGGTAGGGTGTTAGCGTGGATAGAGGATTGGCTGTCAAATAGGAGGCAGAGAGTGGGGGTCAGTGGGTGCTATTCGGATTGGTGGTTGGTGACTAGTGGAGTGCCCCAGGGGTCGGTGCTGGGGCCTCAGCTATTCACCATTTATACAGATGATCTGGAGGAGGGAACCGAGTGTATGGTGTCGAAATTTGCTGATGACATCAAGATTGGGGGAAACGGCAAATTGTGCGGGGGGTGTGGAGAGTCTGCAGAAGGATCTAGATAGGCTGGGCGAATGGGCCAGGAAATGGCAAATGGAATTTAATGTTGGCAAAGTGAGGTTGTCCACTTTGGTAGGAATAATGGTAGGAAGGACTATTACTTACGTGGCAAAAAACTGCTGCAGGCGACAGTGCAGAGGGACCTCGGGGTCCTTGTGCATGAGTCGCAAAAACCCAGTCTGCAGGTGCAGCAGGTGGTCAGGAAGGTGAATGGGATGCTGGCCTTCATAGCGAGGGGGATTGAATATAAAAGTAGGGAGGTCTTGCTGCAACTGCAAAGGGCACTGGTGAGGCCGCAGCTGGAGTACTGTGTGCAGTTCTGGTCGCCGCACTTAACGCAAGGATATTTTGGCCTTGGAGGGAGTGCAGAGGAGGTTTACTAGGCTGATACCGGAGTTGGAGGGGGGTTGAACTATGAGGAGAGGCTGAATAAACTAGGCTTGTACTCGTTAGAGTTTAGAAGAATGAGGGGAGATCTCATTGAGACGTATAAGATGTTGAATGGGATGGATAGGATAGAGGTGGAGAGGCTCTTCCCGCTCAGAAAGGACAGTAGGACTAGAGGGCACAGCCTCAAGATAAGGGGGGGGGGGGGGGGGGTTTAGAACCGAGTTGAGGAGGAACTTCTTCACTCAAAGGGTGGTGAATCTCTGGAATTCTCTGCCCGTTGAAGTGGTGGAGGCTGCCTCGCTCAATATTTTTAAGACGCGGGTTGATGGGTTTTTGATAGGCAGGGGGATTAAGGGTTATGGGGAGAGGGCGGGTATGTGGAACTGAGCCACGACAGATCAGCCATGATCTTATTGAATGGCGGGGCAGGCTCGAGGGGCTAGATGGCCTACTCTTGCTCCTATTTCTTATGTTCTTATGCTGTTAATCTATTTAAGTTTTTGGTCAATGGTAACCCCAGGATAGTGATGGTGTTACGAACAGTATATATTAATTATGTTGAATTTTTTGTTGCAGAAGGCAAAATGCTTTCAATTTCATTTGAAGTTTTTGAGAGCCTATCAAGTTGGAGAGCATTGACTGAGGGAGCAGGCTGGAGCATAATGTCAGGAAAAAGGGCAACAGTGGCGTGAAGGAACGAATGACGTAACTGAAATGGAGAACAAAACTCTGGGAAAAATTTTGTAGACAGGCAGTCAGTGAACAGAAGTCAGTTCATGGTAAACAGCTTTGAAGTGAAATTGGCACCATTAAACAGATATAGTAACAACATTCAGCAAGTCAGCACTGAGCGAGGACTTAGTGTATGGTACCTAGCATTTATTAAGATAAAATAGCATTCGTGTTTATTTTCCAGGGACTGATCACAAAATAATTCCTTTAATGTTTGTAGAGCCAAGAACTATAAAACCATTGTGTGGAGGATATCAGTTCAAGTTCATGAGAAACAATCTACCAAAAAACATGGATAGAATAAGTTTGTATCTCTATAAAATAATTCACCAAAGGATTAAAACAAAAGGACACAGATTTTCTAAACAAAACTACATATTTAAATTTTGCAAATGTGATAAATCTGAATGAAATGATCAACATTCTATCCAAAACTGAACAATGCAGAACTGTACACACTTGTTACTACACCATTCCAGTTATCCATTGCACTTCTTTCCAAAGATACCAAACCTTAACCACTCTTTGATAACAATTGTATTCATTCTTATTGTAACAATGTTCACTCTAAAATTTTCAATTCTTGTCTCCTAACTTGTTTTCCCTTTTAATTGCAAAACAATCAATCCCAATATCATAGCTGCATGGAACTATCCACTTCTTTTACTTTACTGTGAGGATTATACTTACACTGGCCCACATTTGCAGGGTAGACGGATCAATCTTATACAGCTGGTTGAAGTTGCAATAAACAATAGCATCTTCTGGTAAGCCATACTGTGACCGTGTTGTGACAATTATTGTGCGTGGCACCTCCTCTCCAGTTGCTGCCTTGTTGTTGATCTGATGACAGATTGAATATATACTAATTCATTTCCAGAAAAGACCAAAGATCGTTTTCCTCAGAATTTAGCCTCTAGACAGAGGCAGTAATCACCACAAAGCAATGTGTCAGAGGCATTCTACTTTCTCAAGATCTGCCAATAGTTCACAGCTGTCAGCTCCTTTAAACAGAGGACGGAATTAATTTATGTCTATCACACCCACCTGAGCTTTACCAAACCTACTTTCCAACAGACAAGGTACATGATCGTGGATTCAATGTCTTTTATGACCACCCCAATTATTTGGGTAATTTGAATTTGCTTGCGCCTCAAGTTGCACAACCTCTCATTTCCCACTCATACCAAAGCCCCATTGTGCTCTCACTTACTTGTGTTGTTGCCAGTCCATTGCTGACTGTGAAGTTATTGATTGTGACCTGGATTTGCCCTTGGTTGATCATGTTGATAATGGCTTCAGCTGCCGTATTCATTGGAACAACAGGCATTGAAAGTGCAGAGTTTGTATCAGAATTGTCTCCACCATCAGGACATTTCAGCTGTTATCAGCACAGAAAAAATACATGAACTTGGAAAGCTAGGTTTGCTACTTTAGTTAATATACTCAAAAAAAGTTTTCAGCATGCAGTTTGCTATTTCTGATGGATCTAATGACTTGAAGCACTATAATCATCCCTATAAAATCCCGAGTATCTAGATATCATATCCACCATTAGCCAAATGCTGCATCAACACAAAATAATTTCTGTGTGTTTGCTCTGAGAAGTTGGGCTTTGGCAAAGGCCATCTGATCTTGAAACATCAGCTCTTCTCTCCCCACAGATGCTGCCAGACCTGCTGAAATTTTCCAGCATTTTCTCTTTTGGATTGAAAAGGGTATTCTTGTATATTGGAAGAGTGTTGGGACAATGGGAGTCAAGATGATTTGGGTTGAGGATAAATACCAACACAAAGTGATGTTGCAAATGTTATTAGCTGTTTGTTACAGTTAGCATCATTAGAAATGAAGTAAATGTAATATGCTGTGCTTGGTCAGTGAAAATTAGTAAAAGGAAAAGTATTCTAAAATAATCATCTGTAATATTTCAGCAAAACCTTAGTGATAATAATTAATAGCTGCTGTTTCGAGTTTACACATCAAGGTGACTGATTACCAGGAAAAGAAAACTGTGAAGTTATAAAAAAGGAAATCAAAACCAGAGGAGAAAATGCCAAAGTGAATCGAAGTTTAAAAAAAAGGCCCATGGCTGTGGTGGTCCCAAAAAAAGCACGGGAAATTAAGGGCAGAAACTGAGTACCACAGACAGCCTGGGAAAAAACGATATTGCACTGATAAAGTTAAAGGGGTAATGCAAGAAAAACAATGGCAATGGACAAGAAATTTTAAGTAACCCTAGAGGGCAATTCCCAATGAAGTGGCAGTAGTTAGCATTGCTGCCTCACAGCGCCACAGGCCGGGACTTGATTCAATCCTTGGGTGACTATCTGTGAAATGTTTCCACGTTCTCCCCTCACCTGCATGGGTTTCCTCCCACCTTCCAAAGCTGTACAGGTTACATGGACCAGCCACGTTAAATTGCCCTTTAGTGTCCAAAGTGTTTAAGTTAGGGGGATTAGTGGGGAAATGTACAGGGTTGCATGAGGGGGGATTGTGGGTAAGATGCTCAGAGTTGGTGCAGACTCGATGAGCTGAATGGCCTTTATCTGCACCAAAGGGATTCTATGATTCTATAATAGCAAACTTAATCTTCACTCTGATATCAGAGGACTGCTGCGTAAACTTTTAATTAGTTTTCTACATTATAAAAGGCTGCCTCCCAGCCAGTTTCACGACCAAAACCGAAGATCGTGCATATTCCCATTAGTGTTAAATTCAATTTGGCTCAGTATAACTATCCAAAGCCATGCAGCTCCACTTTCATACTGTAGTGCCTCCATTTTTACCTTTACTACTTTGACATCAGGCAGGCTATCCAGGAACGCCTTCAGATCAATACCATTCAGAACAATTCTATTATCGTAAATGTGTCCATTTGACTTGAAATCAATCACAGCCTTTTTCTAAAAGCAAGAAAAACATTTACAAAGCATTAGACCTGCAAAGAAAACCACTCTATTTCTTAGATGCACTTGCTTCTACAAAATGGATCAGGGTGTTTAATTAACAGATGCAATCACTTTCACATCAACATGCAATACTAACATCTGCCCAAACAAATTAATGACATAACCCTTCATCTTGTGTCAGATAATATTTCAAAATATCAATGGCTAGAATCAGAGTTATGGGGAAAGTACAGGTGGGAGACAATGTGACTAACTGGAAATACTTTCAAAGAGCTAGCACAAGCATGGTGGACTGAATGGTTGCTTTTTGTGCAGCATAATTTGATGGCTTTATTCTTTGTGCTACCTGTTCTAAAAAAAATCAGCTGCAGTGACAACTGTGAATATGTTTTTATTATAATCATAACATTAGAAGTCAGGCTGACAGCAACTTTTAATGTTTGCCAAACCTAACAGTTCACAAAATACAGCCTTTGGTGGGTTGGCAACATTGGACCATACCTAGTATTTTGTGGTCTAAATTACACAACATATATTCTAAACCCAATGCAGTCTAAGACAATATACAACTGTAGGTATATCTGGGGTCAGGAAGATTAATTACGAGCAGCAACAAATTAAAGTCACAATGACAGCTCAATTACTTGGGAGAGCATAATTCCAGAGGGAGTGTGGATGTAAAAGGCATTGAAGTGTCCAATAGCTCTGACTGCATTAAATGCTGGAGTAGGTTCAGCAAGCTGGCTGGTGTACTCCTGTTGCTATGTTACCAAGGACGAAGTGAACAGAACACAGAAGCCCCACATTCTTTTCTTCCATTATCTCCCAATCTGTATCCATGATCACAAAATAAGGGATTTCCAGCAAATAATTAAGAAAAACAGATTCCTGAAAACTGCATCCACATACTTCAAAGTAAGAAGCCTTTTGTTAATCAAACTGATATATTTGTGCAGCACTAGGTTTTTGTGAATTGCTTCCTGCATTTTACAATGTTTCTAGTGTAGTTCCCTGTATGATTACACTTGATCATTCTATTCTGCACAAATGTAGAAATAATTTGGTATGATATATGAAGTCAGTACTGTTTGGAAGAATAAATAGTTTATACTACTGCCAATATGACAGGTGAAACATATACAATAGAAACTGTCAAATTACTGATAGCCTGGAGATGTGCACTGAATTTCATGATTTACATATATGCCCATAACACATTAACAGGACAGCATTGTTCAGTACAAAGTGTATTGACACAACACCAGGAAATAAACAGATTAACCTGCTGACTATCATTAAGGGTCCAGAGAAATCCACACTAGAGTTGGGGTTATAACTAATTGTTATCACCATGGTAGTCTAAAATTATCGCTACTTGTTGGACTCTACTGAATCAAATGGTATGCACTCAGATGTCTGCCTTCTTCCCAATAAGCTTTCCAATGTATTTCTAGAGTCTCAGGAGTACACTGTCACTGCAAAAAGGATATTATGTATTCATTAATTCACTGGGCAAGTTGAAAATCATATCTGAAGTTATGCTTTTCTTCTATTTGTTTCCAAGATGAAATGTCACAGGCAAAGCCAGCATGTCATCCATCCTCAATTGCTTTGGAGAAGGTGGTGCAACAGCAAAATACTTGGAAAACAGTGGCAAGATTGGGCGGTCAATAAAGATTTATAGAAGGGAAATCATGCTTGATAAGTTATGAAGTTCTTCAAGGATATAGAGTTGCTGAGGGGGAAAATCAGTGGATGTTGTTTATTTGGACTTGCAACAAGGTTCTGCATAAATGATTAGCATCTAAAACTAAAGCGCACAAAATTGGGAGTAATGTCTTGAGATGGATAGAAAATTGGTTGGCAGGCAAGAAATATTGTGTAGGAATAAATGGGTTGTTTTCAAGTGGCAGGCAGCGACCGGTGGAGTTCTACAGGAATCAGTGCGAGGATTCCAGCTATTCACAATATGTATTGATATAGATGTGGAAACTTAATGTAATATCTCCAAATTTGCAGATGACACAAAGCTGGGAGAGTGAGCTGAGGGAGATGCAGAGAGGTTTCAGTGTGATTTAGACAGAGTGGGCAAATGCAGTTATGACATGAATAAACGTGAACTTTGATAACAAAAAGAATAAGGCAGATTATCTGAATGGCTACAGTTTGAGAGGGGGTAATATGCATCTCAACTTGAATGTCTTCGTACACCAGCGAAAGCAGAAATTCAAACGGAGCAGGTGACAAAGGTGGCAAATGGTATACTGGTGTTCATAGCAAGGGGATGCGAGTACAGGAATACATGTGTCTTGCTGCAGTTATACAGGACTTGGTGAGATCATACTTGGAACATCCTGTACAGTTTTGATCTCCATATCTGAGGAGAGATGTTCTTGCTATGGAGACAGTACAGTGAAGGTTTATCACTGATTCCTGGGAAGGCAGGACTTCCATACAAGGAGAGCTCAAGCCTGTTAGGATTATGTCTGCTTGAGTTTGGAAGAATGAGAGGGAATCTCATAGAAACATACCCAGAGTGGTGGGCCTGTGGAATTCTCTACCACAGAAAACAGTTGAGACCAAAATATTTTGTTTTCAAGAAGGAATTACTGAATTGGATGATCAACTATGATCATAACGAATGGTGGAACAGGCTCACAGGGCCAATGGCCTACCACTGCTCCTACTTTCTACGTGTTCTATGTTCCCTGAATCACTGCAATCCATGCAGTGTAGGTACACCCACAGTGCTGTTTGGAAATATGTTTCAGGATTCTGACCAAGTGACAGTGAAGGAACAACAATTTAGCTTCAAGTTAGGATGGTATGACTTGGAACAGAACTGATGGTGTTCCCATGCCTTTGCTCTTCGAAATGGAAGTTTATTGCTCTCTAGTAATAACAATAACAAAAGTAATAATTGAAGCCATGGACATTTTTACTCAGTTGATAAGTGACTTTCACATTTAGGTGGATAATGTGGAAAGGAATCATTTACCGAACAACTCAACCACAATGTTCTAAGGATACCCGATAATGGACATGGAGACGGAAGCTTAACACATTACCTTCAGGTGTGGGAACATGTTGGCATGGTCTCCAATAAAGAAGGTGTTGGGCATGTAAGCCAGCTTTTCTGAGTACTGCTCTGCCAGATCAAGTGGTGATGTTTCCTTGTCAGTTATAATGTAATCCATGAACGGGGCTCCACTTGTTCCAGGATAACCAAGCCACATTGCCTGGGAAAGTAGAGCTGTACTTCAGTATAATACTTGCCTCAACATAAAACTGCACAGTTCAATGTATCCAATGTTCATTTATTAGAATATCAATTAGTGAACAGAACAGTGACTAACACAAATCTGGCTACTCGCTAAACATTTAGATTGCTAGGAATGAACTATGTAGAAAACGGAAGAAGGATGTGGCAATTCCTTCACGGCAAGATAAATATTCTCATTCAAAGAAACAGCATTTTTGTGTAGCAAAATGCTCTAATGCACTTCATCATCATCAACTTGGATTTATAAACAACTTGAACACAGTGAGATGCCTAGGCATTTTGGGCATCTCACTGTGTTAAAGTTGTTTATAAATGAGGAGCATCATCAAGAAAAATAATGAGCACCAAGAAAAAAATTGGAAAGTCATGGCACAAGATTAGGACACGAGAAAAGGGATAGGTTTTAGGGAGCATCTTAAAAGGAAGGAGTTAGAGAGACAAGAAGTTAAAGGAAATCACAACTGCCAATGGTGGAGCAATAAAAATCTGAGATGCACAAAGAAACAAGAATTGGGTGGACTGCAGAGACCTCAGTTGTAGGATGACTTGGGCAGGGATTTGGAAACAAGTTGAGAACATTAAAATTGAGGCATTGCTAAACTAGAGGCCAATATAGTTGAATAAGTATAGGAGTGATGGGTGAATGGGGCTTGGTAGAATTAGAACTAGGGCAGCAGTGTTTTGCGTAACCTTAAATTTGGGGAGGGTCAAACAAGGGAGACTGAAACTAAGTGCATTTAAGTAGTCATGGTTGAAGGTGACAAAAGCATAGACAAGCAATTTTTCAGCAGATATGTGAGACATGGCATGGTTGGTAGAAGTTATGAGTCATGGTGATGATGTAGGTATGTGGTTGGAGATCCATCTTGGGATTAAATACAATACCAAGGTTGTGAGCAGTTTGATTCAGTTTCAGACAGTTGCCAGTGAGGGGGATGGAGCTCTTGGATCAGAGACAGGGATTGAGGTGGGGGCCAAAGACATACAAACATCAGAAATAGGAGCAGAAGACCATTTGGCCCAATGAGTCTACTCAGCAATAAATAGGATCAGGTACCATCTGAGCACAGTTTCAATTCCTCTTGCCTATCCCCCATAACTGTCAAACAGCACACAGTACATTAGGCATGTTACACTTGGTGTGGGCCTAAATAGTTGTAGCAAGATTTCCCTATTTTTATGTTTTAGCATAAAGGCCAACATTCTAATTGTCTTCCTAATTACTTGTATCCATGTGCTTTTTTTAATGATTCATGTACAAGGACACCCCAATCATTTTATACTGCAGCATTCTGCAGCCTTTTCATTTAAATAGTGTTCTACTTTTCTATTCTTCCCACCAAAGTGGACAATCACATTCTCCCATACTAGACTCCATCTGCAAAAGTTTTGCCCACTCACTTAACTTATTGATATCCCTTTGCAGACTGCATCCTTCTCACAATTTGCTTTCCCACCTATCTTTGTCACCAGCAAATTTGGCTACAATAAACTATGCCCTTTCATCCAGGTCATACAATATTGTTGACACCCCAGCATTGATCTTTGTAGCATTCCACTCAATACTGTTTGCCATCTGAAAATGGTCCATTTATCCTGATTGTCTTTCTTGTCAGCAGCTAAATCCTCTACATTGATACATTACCCCCAACCATATACAAACAAGGAGGAGGGCATTCAGCTCCTCAATACTGCTATTCATTTAATATCATGGCTGATCTGATAGTAATCTCAAATCTGAATCCCACCCACCCCCAATAGCCCATCACCCGCTTGCTTACCAATAATCCATTTAGCTTTGCCTTAAAAAGCAAAGACTTTGCTTCTACCATCTTATCAAGTAGAGATTTCCAAAGACTCATGACCCTAAGAAAAAGTCCTGTTTATTAACCTTTTGTGTGGCATCCACAAAATGCTGTTTGGAAATCCAAGTACACAACATCTATTGGCTCCTTTATACCCCTTGCTCATTACACCTTCAATAATCTAATAAATTTGTCAGACAATTTTTCCCTTTGATTAACTATGTTTGCTTTACTTGACTGCATTTTGATTTTCTAAACATCCTGTTATCACTTGATTCCAAATAGCTTCATGGCCAGGCAATAAACTATTGCCTTCCATCGCAATGCTTAGTTGGAAGACATTTCTGCTCATTCAGCACTAGGTGATGATGTAGGTATGTAGCACTAGGTGTCAGACTGGGAGTGGATCAAATTTGAGATAGCATGGAAATTTAAGAAGTGGTGAGGTAGAGCTGGGTGTTGTCAGAACGGGATTTATTTTTGAATTATATATCAGATTAGATAGAGCAGGAATTGGGATACAAAGAAAGCAGGACTTGCGAGGAAAAGGAGGCAATGTCATAAATGAACAGAGATTAAGAGAGTCAGACCTAGCTCTATGAGACAATTGTAGAAGAGGGTTAAGTCAGCAGAATTTTACAAGGAAGTAAATAGCATTATACTCTGGACTTGAGGTTACAAGTTGGAACCAAGGAGTTAAGGAGCAGCAAAAGGCATAAAAGATAAGGATAAGGATGTCATTTTGAAATCAATGCATTGGGAAGGTGGGTGAAGAGTTCTGAATAGCTTGGAGCTTGCATATCCTAGATTCCAGGAGACAAGTAGCACTGGAGCAAAATCCTAGGAAGTTGTGAAGACAAAGATGATAGATTTGGTAAAATGCAGTTGAAGTGGGGAGGGGACAACTACAATTTTCAGGACACTCAGCTTAATATCAAGCAGGGCTCAAATACACCAAGGCAAACACTGTAATAAGGAAATTTGATTTATTATTGTCACACGTATTAGTGTAGAGCGAAAAGTATTATTTCTCACACGCTATACAAAGCATACTATTCATAAGGAAAGGAAAGGGTGCAGAATGTAGTGTTATAGTCAGAGCTAAGTATAGAAAAAGATCTATAGTATAACGAAAGATTGTTGAATTTTAGAATTGAACCGAATTTCAGAATTGATTCTGCAGAATATTTAACAATTTGGTTACCTTTATTTATTTACATCATAAACACAAAATGAATTAATTGGTTACAGACCTGTATAGGTGCTGGACGGAGAGCAAACAGTTCATTCCGTGCTCCTTTAGTGTACCCATTCATGTTAACAAGAATGTGAATTCCATCTTGATGAATACGATCAGCTGCTTTGCCGTTGCATGGGATCTGCACAAAAATGCAACAAGAAAATGTATTCTATAGGAAATGCAAAAAATGACAGCATTCTCAGGGATACTGGTATTTAGAAGGCTTAACAATCTTGGTGCAATAAAATGTTTAACCTTCAAATTATGCAAATGCTTCTGACTCAATCCTACATCATTCAGGTAGCAGCTGCCTAACTTAGAGAATTTAATTTCCAAAACATCCAGTCTATTAGAAGCAAAAAAAGGATAAAAGTATGATAGGTAATCACTTAATAGATATAAACCAAAAAAGTCCCATAAGTGATTTAAAGATATGGGACCATAATCAGTAAATTTGGAAAGGAGGTCAATTGTGATGTCAAGCTGCACAGTCCTTCACGGTCTCTGGATTCAGCCTGTTTATACTGTAGTTTGCTTGTTCTATATACCAGCAACACATATACACGTATGATGATGATATCCCTGCTCTTTTAATAATACACAGCCTTTACATCGGAGAATACTCTGATTTCATTTATTGTCACATGTATTAGCATATAGCGAAAGCATTGTTTCTTGCGCACTATACAGACAAAACGTACCATTCATAGACAAGGAGAGAGTGCAGAATGTAGTGTTACAATCATAGCTAGGGTATAGAGGAAGATCAACTTAATGCAAGGTCAGTCCATTCAAAAGTCTAATGACACCAGGGAAGAAGCTGTTCTTGAGTCGTACTGTAGAACCTGAAAGGCTTTGGAAATATCACTTGTTGAGCACATATATGAAAACGTCATGATACCATGAACAGGCTGTACTGCAGCACAGGGTCATCCATGCTTGTGCATGTAAAGCTGGGATCAGAGACTGGAAGAAAAACTATTTACTTCTTTTCTTCCTTTCCCGAATGATACCCCTACGGAAATTTAAGACTAAGCATAATACTGTACAAAATCCATATCTACAACAAGTACAGGGGTGAAATAAAAATGGAAATTAGGAAGCCAAAAAAATCTGAAATTGAGATCTCACCAGCAAGATTCTTGGTTTTTGACTCAGATTTTGCATCCACATTGCCCTCCCACATCCTGACTGCAATATCTAAGCATAAAAGGGCATTTAGTGTCTTTATTTCTGTAAGGTTCCTAGTTTTGCTTGGCTGTTTTCTTGTCAAATAAAAAGTTAAACATTAATATCCATTCTTTTCTATTATTTGGCTTGTTCTGATCCAGGATTTGTAAAATGTAATCTCACTCTGCCAGTATTGTTTTGATTGGAAAAGGCTTGTAATTCATCTTTAGTTCAGTCATATCTTGAATCTCCAGATAATTTAATAATGATTAGAAAATAAAGTAGACATTCCCCAAATTCTGATTACTTTATGGTAAATAAAATGGGGTTTCTGTTGCACAATTCATTCTGTTTAAAAATTGATCTCATGTTTTAAGTATTTAATAGGTTCAGTTTGATGGCTGTTAAATGCCCAGTAGTTTAAGGTAATCACATGTTAGGTATTGTTCAATGAATTATACTCAGATGTGTAGGTAAGGAACAGGTATATTTTTTCATATAACCCACATAAAAGTCAATCTTCATTTTCAGGAATTAATTAAGGCCAAAAGTCAGAACCAACTTTTTGTTTTATTTATTAGTGTCACAAGTAGGCTTACATTAACACTGCAATGAAGTCACTATGAAAATCTCCTAGTCACCACATCCTGGCGCCTGTTCGGATACAATGAGGGAGAATTTAGCTTGACCAATGTAAGCAAGCAGCAGATCTTTCAGACTGTGGGAGGAAACTGGAGCACCTGGAGGAAACCCACACAGACATGGTGAGAACTTGCAGACTCTACATAGATAGTGAGCCAGCTGGAAATCAAAGCTGGGCCCTTGGCGCTATGAGGCAGCAATGCTAACCATTGTGCCATCATTTCGCTACAAGTACAATCCTAGTGATGCTTAGGATGCTAAAATATCAGTTACTAGTATAAATGCCTTTGAAATTCAGATGAACCACAATCTATCAAAATGCCTTTGACAAGCACACAGCTCAATTTAAGCTGAAAGTTACAGCATTCGTCAAGGCAACAAAACTCTGCAGTAGCAAGAGAATTTAATGTTTTTGAGGACACAGATATTGGAGAAATATATCTGTGTCACAAGTAGGCTTACATTAACACTGCAATGGAGTCAATGTGAAAATCCCCTATAATTGAAGAAACGAGGAAAGCTGCCAACAAATAAATAGTTTTTACTTTATACCTTTGATTATTTTAAAAATGATAACCAAAGGTAGAATCTTACTGCAAAATGGGCAATAATAACAGCGATGGTTGAAATTAGGTTTGAGCATACCATCCAATTGGTGGAACAAAGATCATTTTGGGTTTCAATGATGATTGCGTGTTTGTCTTTGTTTCCTGTTGTGTTGGCTCAATAGAGGGACATGAGCCAAACATTTGCAATTGGGACTCGGTGGGAGGGCACCATGGTCAGCATGGACGGTTGGGCTGAAGGGTTTGATCTGTGTTGTGTTACTCTATGACTCTCAAGAGAGGATACAAGCAAATAATGGCAGGTAACGTCAAAGAAAACCCAAAAGCTGTTATACCATTAACAGCAAGAAAATAACTAAGGAAACAGCAGGGCCCAGAGTGCACATGGTAATTTATGAATTGATGCAGAAGATGCAGGCTGGGCTCTCAATAAGTATTGTCTCAGTCTTCACCAGGGAGAGGGATCATCCTAGTTAAAGAGCTGGTGTGAAATATCGGATACAATAAGGCTAGCATAACGACAGAGGAAAATGCTGGAAGCACCAACAGCCTTGAAGGCAGGTAGATCACCAGGGATGGATGAATTATATACGAATTGTATCCTGACTGTTAAAGGAAGCCAGGGAGGGAAACAAGAAATGCTGAGGGTCATTTTCCAATCCCCAGTAGATACTCAAGAGGTAATAGAGGATTGGTGATTAGCAAACATTGTACCATTATACAGGGGTTAGGCCAGAAAGTCTGACTTAGGTCATAGAATTGATTCCAATAAGTTGTCAGAGACAGGATAAACTGACACTTGGAAGGCACGGACTGATCAGGGATAGCCAGCATGGTTGTGTTTGGGAAAATAGCATCTTTCTTACTTTGATCAACGAATTGAACATTTCTGCCTCCATCACCAATTCTGGCAATAAATTCCAAACACACACCGCTCTCTGGGTGAAAATGTTTTCTCCCCCATGTGCCTTCTACTCCTCCTCCCAATCACCTTAAATCTATGCCCCCTGGTAAATGACCCCTCAGTCGGAGAAACAAATCTTTCCTGTCTACTTCATCAGTTTTGTACACCTTATTAGTTCACCTTCAGCATTCCGTGTTGCAAGGGAAACAACCCTATCTTATCCAACTTTTCTCACAGCTGCAATTTTCAAGCAGCAGTTAAGACGACCCTGTCTTTCCTGGGCTAAAAATTAAGCCCTGAAATACAAATCTCTCAGATCAAGATCTGGACAATAAGCAACAGAAACACACTATGATGGAAACGTATAAATTCCTGATCAATATTATTGTGTATGAAATATACATGCCACTTGCTCTTACCTGGGATAGGTCCACAAAATGATTCGCTTCAGCAACCACCTTCACACGAAAATTAGTACCATCATCAGAACTCAATGCATAGCAAAAAACCTGCCAATTAGGCAAAATAAAAAAATTTGATGCACAGAATAAAATACTACATTAAGTTGCTTCATAAATATCACATTTAGTTTCAATTCCACATGAACAAGGAAGTCAAACTAATTTTAAATGCTGGACCTGATCAGAAATCCCGAAACATAGCACAGACCATATTAGCTGTATGGACAGTGTGCTTCTATTTTCAGCTAAAACTGCCACTACATATATAAACACGAAAGCTGAAGAAATCACAAATGTTTTAAAATGGTTTCCCAGAATCCAAAGGGAGCAATCATGCTGCTTCCAGCACTGCTGTACTGAGGGCTGACTCCAGCCAGTACTCTGCTTTGCTTCATTTTCTTCCACTCCAGTTAAGGATTTACTGGAAAAATACAAGGTCTAAATGTAATCCCCAATGTCACAAAGACTACAATTAATAAAATAGGTTTGAATTAACATTAAGTCCTAGCGCACCCATGGTTTTCAACCACTTTTGCTGTTTTCATAATGAGTTCAAAACGTCAGAAAATGGATGGATCACAGAGCAATTGCATAGGCAATCACTGCACATTTTAATAGAAGCAACAGTAGGGCAGGAATGAACCAAATTAGTCACCATAAAATAATGGTATTAATTCAAAAGATTATTGTTTCATAATGATGCATTTATCACTATTTGCTTCACGGTGTCTTTCTTCAAATATTATATTCTTTCATTTTACTGCTTTTACTTATAAACTAAGCACAGATTTTCCATTCTTGTCCATAGAGAAACGCAAAATGAAATTCAATTTCGATGATGTTAGAGGAAATTAGGATAACCTGGTACTAAAAAAAAAAAATCGGGGTTACCTAATTTAGGGTGACTAGTGGAGTGCCCCAGGGGTCGGTGCTGGGGCCTCAGCTATTTACCATTTATATAGATGATCTGGAGGAGGGAACCGAGTGTAGGGTGTCGAAATTTGCTGATGACACCAAGATTGGTGGAACGGCAAATTGTGCGGAGGGTGGGGAGAGTCTACAGAAGGATCTAGATAGGCTGGGCGAATGGGCCAGGAAATGGCAAATGGAATTTAATGTTGGCAAGTGCGAGGTGGTCCACTTTGGTAGGAATAATGGTAGGAAGGATTATTACTTACATGGCGAAAGACTGCAGCAGGCGACGGTGCAGAGGGACCTCGGGGTCCTTATGCATGAGTCGCAAAAACCCAGCTTGCAGGTGGTCAGGAAGGCGAATGGGATGCTGGCCTTCATAGCGAGGGGGATTGAATATAAAAGTAGGGAGGTCTTGCTGCGGCCGTATAGGGCATTGGTGAGGCCGCAGCTGGAGTACTGTGTGCAGTTTTGGTCGCCGTACTTACGCAAGGATATTTTGGCCTTGGAGGGAGTGCAGAGGAGGTTTACTAGGCTGATGCCGGAGTTGAGGGGGTTGAGCTATGAGGAGAGGCTGAATAAATTAGGCTTGTACTCGTTACAGTTTAGAAGAATGAGGGGAGATCTCAGAGACGTATAAGATGATGATGGGATGGATAGGCTAGAGGTGGAGAGACTCTTCCCGCTCAGAAAGGACAGTAGGACTAGGGGGCACAGCCTCAAGATAAAGGGGGGGCGGTTTAGAACGGAGTTGAGGAGGAACTTCTTCACTCAAAGGGTGGTGAATCTCTGGAATTCTCTGCCCGTTGAAGTGGTGGAAGCTACCTCGCTAAATATTTTTAAGACGCGGGTTGATGGGTTTTTGATAAGAGAGGGGATTAAGGGTTATGGGGAGAGGGCGGGAACGTGGAACTGAGCCACGACAGATCAGCCATGATCTTATTGAATGGTGGGGCAGGCTCGAAGGGCTAGTTGGCCTACTCCTGCTCCTATTTCTTATGTTCTTATGAAATGAATAATACAGGAAAAGTATGAATACCTAGAGTACAGAGATACAGTTGCATAGAAACACAGATTTTAAGCATGTACTTTTGAAATATTCTGTCCACGTTGGTCAAAATACAGACTGTCCCAAGGCATAATGGGATGAAAACTCAGATGAACCACATTCTTTAAGAACAATACAGCCACAGAGCACAGTTATTATCATTATCATTAACATGAATGGGCCAGTTCAATTTCTACGCATAAGTGCTTAGCAGACAGTGAGAATGAGAACATTTAATCTCCATGACCTACGTAATAGAGGCAGTGGAAAAGGTACCTCTGAACTCTATTACCTACGCAATTTAAATTGCTAAAAGACATGTGGGCGGGAGCTTTTGGATTCTACAGAACTATGAATTCTCATGCTGCCAGAGTATAGGATGTAATTGGCCGAGGTAAATAATCCATACTAAAATGATTTGCCTATACTAGTAAGATAGGAGTAGGCGAGCAGATGATTTCTGAGGGAGTATAATTGCAAAATATCTTGATAATGTAAATTGAGATGTCTCAAAATGCTCTCCCTCTATGGTGGAACCAGGCCAGGCAATAAAGTAAGTCTTCAAACCAGTATTACTGTCTTGCGCAAGTTCTTTGTATTTGCTGAACTGTATTAATAAAAGAGAAATTTCCTGCATGAAGCCAGCAAAACACATATGTCTCTGAAAAACTCCTAAAGAGGGTGGCATGATGGCACAGTGGTTAGCACTGCTGCCTCACAGTTCAAGGGACCCGAGTATGATTCCCAGCTTGAGTCACTATCTGTGTAGAGTTTGCACGTTCTCCGTGTCTGCATGGGTTTCCTCCGGGTGCTCCGGTTTCCTCCCACAGTCTGAAAGACGAGCTGGTTAGGTGGAATGGCCATTGGCTGAATTCTCTCAGTGTACCCGAACAGCTGCTGGAATGTGGCAACTAGGGGATTTTCACAGTAATTTTATTGCAGTGTTAATGCAAGCCAACTTGTGACTAATAAATAAACTTCAAACTTTTACTGTGATAGTTTACCTACACGTTCTGCAGTTCCAGTGAAGATTACTACTAAAGCCATAAAATATTTTTCTTCAAAAAGAAAGCTAGATCTTAGCTTGCAATCAAAGGGGCAAAGCTGTTTTTTTTTGTTTCAAGTAATCATTCAGAATATATGAGTCTTGCCAGCAAGGCCAACAATTACTGTCCACCCTTAACTGCCCCCAAGAGGATGTGAATCACAGTGAAGCAGCACTGTAGATACATTCAGTGCTGTTAAGAGATTTCTGAGATTCTGGCCCAGTGACAGTGAAGGAATGGCAACATAATCCCAGATCAGGATGGTATGTGGCTTAGGAGGGTACTTGTTGTGGTATTTCTGTGCACCTGCTGCCCTTGTCTTTCCAGGTGGTAACAGTCACAAGTGTGGAAGGTGATGTTGAAGAAACCCTGGCGAGTTGCTGCAGTGCCTCTTGTAGATTGTACACACAGCTACCACTGTTAATTGGTGGTGGAGAGAATGAATGTTGAAGGTAACGGATAGGGTCACCAATCAAGCAAGCTGCTTCATCCCAGATGGTTTCAAACTTCTTGACCGTTGGAGCAACATCCAGCCAGACCATTTTCCATAATACTCCTGACCTGTGCGTTACAGATGGTAGCCAGACAGCTAGTAGTTGCAGGGCCCCTAGTGGAGATAATTGTTTCATTGATAGCCATGGGTGAGGTGTCGGAAGATGAAAGGAGGCAAATGTTATACCAATATTTAACAAAGACAGCAGGGAAAAGGTGGGGAACGAGACACTGGTGAGCCTAATGTCAGTGGTGTGTAAATTGTTCAAGAGGATTTTGAGACAGGATGTATTTACAAAGCTAAGGACTGATTAGGGATTATTTGTTTTATTCTTTGGTTAAAGGTTGAGTAACAGACTCCTGTTCACTAACTATCCTCCATGGTTTCTTAAAAAACATGCCAGTAAGGATCTATCAAGCCAGAGCTTTCCTTTCCTCCTTCCCCCCAGGACCTTAATATCAAATGGGATCAAAACAGGATGGTATACGAAAGACTAGACATCCTGCAACTACAAAAGATAATGCAGAACATAAGATTTCCCTTTTATTAACAAGCATTTAAACTTCCTTGATCACTTAAGGCATAATATCAAATTAATCTAAGTTCTATATTTCTGGAAAACTACTAAACTCAAGTCTCAAAATTATGTCATCTCGACGAATAGAGGCATTTGCTCCTCTGGTTGGAGGCTGGATTAACTCATACGCACACAGGGATGTTGCACTTGACAATTCAAACAGATGTGCCAGGATGCAAAACAGTTTCACAACACAGAAGACAAAATGGTCACAGGCAACACAACCAGCATGCATCTAAAAAGCTTCTAATTCTGGAATTTAACCAGAAGAAAAAGTTCATTATTTCTAATTACCTCAAATTTTTCAGAATTGTGCATCCCAGGGATTGACTGCATTAGATGAGAGGTCGGGTGGTTCCCAAAATCTGAACTCACAAAGCCAATTTTCAGACGTCCATTACTAGCTTTCAAATCTTTTGGATGTTCATATGGTGGCTTGTGAAGGACATTAATCTGCAAAGAAAAAGTGTAAACATTACTACAGAGTGAGTTGTGTGTGTGTTGGAGTCGGGTGTGGGGGGGTTAGTTCTGGAATGTGGCAACAAATGTTAATAATCTCTTCACAATGTAACTCCAGGCCCAAGTCTAAATGCAGCCCCTTGAAAGGCCTGTTTAGTGGCTTCTTCCTGTAGGTAGGTTTTCATTCCAATCAACTAAACTTAATCAACTGAAATAATTAGATGTGTGAATATCATTTACAACTACTAATTAAAAAGTAAGAGGAGCTTGATAAAACAAATGGAATAATCACAGAAAACTTTAATCTTCATTGGACAAATCAGATCGGCATAGGTAGTTTGGAGGATAAATTAATAGAATGCATTAAGATCACTAGGGAAGAGGCTACTTCAGATTAATTTTTTAAACGTAGGCCCAAGGGATTAACTAGTAGTCGCATTGCACAGAATTCTCTGTGAAAGCGTGATGAGAATACTTTCAAACTCAGTCTAAACTTCTGAAGGTGATGTATACAAGTCCAAAACTAGAGTTCTGAAGTTAAATAAAGCCAGAACAGCCAGATTAGCCTAAAAGAGATTGCAAAATTAGGTTCAAAAGGTGTGATGGTAAATGAGCAAAAGTGATAATTTAAAGAAATATTTCATTATTTTCAACATTCCACTGAGACATAAAATCACAAGAAAAAAATCCAACTGTGGCTGCTGACTAGAGGGGTTAGGAATATTACTATATGAGGAGGTTTAAAATATTACCAAGAGGAGTAATATACCCAAGGGTTGGGAAAGGTATAGGTACTAGGCATCCTGACCAAATAATTAATTACTTTGTTAAAGCAGCAGCACAGGAGAAGTTAATGCAACTGTAAAATAATAAATCACCTGGACCTGACAAACGACATCCAATTTTTTTTTAAAGAGGTAGCTACAGAGAGGAGTTTCAGAATTGCTGAATTTTGGAAGAATTCAAGTGGATTGGAAAATAGCAAATGTAACTTTGATAATCAAGAAAGGAGGGGGAGAGAGAGGAAACCAGTCTAACACAATTCAACAGAAAAGTGCTGGAGTCGATTATTAAGCAGTACTAACAGCATTCAGGAAAACATATTAGGCAGAGTCAACATAATTTGATGAAACAAGAATATTGTTTGGCATATCTGTCAGAATATTTTGAGGGAATAAGTGGCAGTGGTTAGACAGTTGTTTCTCAGCACCAGGGACCGAGGTCCGATTCCAACCATGTCCGCGTGGAGTTCCTTCGGTTTTGACCCAGAGCGTCAGGAGAATTAGCAGGGTATTTACATGGGGTTACAGGGATAGGATCTGGGCAGCTTGGTTGTTAGTGCAGGCTCAGTGGGTGGAATGATTCCCTCTCCATTGTAGGGAATCTATTCTAAGTGGCACGAGGAACAATCTTCTGCCTCAAAGTGAGATTATTAGTTCAGAAACAAGCTTGATTTGAGCGAAAGAAGGATTATTATGGGAGGAGATGAGATAAATATAAAGAAAGACACACACAAATAGAAATAGATACAAATGGGTTAAAACACCAGAGTAAACAGATGTGCGATTCTCCCCAAAAAAAGTTGTGTTGAATTTACGTAAAAGCGGGAGTAAATCCACTGTTTTTTCTTTTAGTTATTTCAAAATGAATCTCCCACACTCTTGTGCACTGCAGAGGGCACTAGCGTGAATCATGTTGAGAATCAGTGGGCGGGGCCTATTTCTGCCAGAGAGGCCAACAGCATCACGTTGAGTGGGCCACTGTGCACATGTCAATCTGTCAGGCCGTAGCCCATGTACTGGTTGCCCCCTAATCGCTGGCCAGCTCGATCACTAGCCAGCCCCCATGACCCCCACCCCCGCCACCACGTTTCAACTGCTGACCCTCTGAATGTGTCCAGGCCAGCATCGACTCCCTATCTGTCCCGTGCAGCCCCAATCCCCCCGCAAGTGGGGAGCTATGGTAAACTCCAGTGAAGTGAAACATTCACAGCAGAGAAATCTGGTGGGAAGTGGAAACTATTTGCTGTGTCTCAATACAAATCCAGCCAGCATTTGGTTGTTTTTTTGTTTAAAAGCCAGACTTTTTTTTTTGCTGTCCTTTCATACATACAGTCCTTGGCACCCACCTAGTTCACCTAATGGACACAATGGTCCTGCTCTCTAATTGTCCAGGAGGGGCTCAGGATCTGTGCTGAGATTTTAATGTTCTCTGGGTACTATCTTCACTCGCAAGGCTGGCATTTCGAGCTTATGGTGGACCTTCTCCTTAAACGTTTGCAGTTTTTACGATGAAGGCGCCCTCCTGTGCTGTTAAGTCAGGAGTTCTAGGATATTGACCCACTGCTGGCGAAGGAATGATGATATCTGCCCAAGTCGGGCAACGGGCACAAGAAATAGGAGCAGGAGTAGACCACTTGTCGCATTGAACCTGCTCTGTCATTTAATGCCATCATGGCTGACCTTGGGCTTCCACTCCATTTTCTCACCCAGGGTGGCACGGTAGCACAGTGGTTAGCACTGCTGCTTCACAGCTCCAGGGTCCTGGGTTCAATTCCCGGCCCGGGTCACTGTTGTGTGGAGTTTGCACATTCTCCTCGTGTCTGTGTGGGTTTCCTCCGGGTACTCCGGTTTCCTCCCACAGTCCAAAGATGTGCGGGTTAGGTTGTTTGGCCATGCTAAGAAATTGCCCCTTAGTGTCAAGAGGTGCGTAGGTTAAAGGGATTAGTGGGTATAATATGTAAGGATATGGGGGTAGGGCCTGGGTGGGATTGTGTTCATTGCAGACTCGATGGGCCGAAGGGCCTCTTTCTGCACTGTAGGGTTCTATGGTAAATCTGGCTGCCAGAGACTCTGAGGTCATGGCGCCAATGGGGAACCTGAGAAATGGCCCGCTCGAGTCTACAAAAGCACGCAGCAGGATGGGAGAGCAACCCCACCCCCCCCAACCCGCAATTCTTACTACCAGATGAAACATGCAAAGATTGATACGGTTTTATGGTGCTCTGAGAAGCTTTAATATATGAGATATAAATTGTGATGTTCAAAATTATATTACAATATGTAAATATATGCTACCTTGTCAAGACAGAGATTTCCATGTCTCTCAGCAATAGCTTTACGGAAGGCATGGGACAGTGGGTACAGCATGCTGTGGTGTGGATGTACTGATGGTAGTCGATTTTTCTCCAGCTGGTCAGCCACAATACTGACCAACTTCTTCATCCGCTCGTCATAATCTGTCCAGTCACATACAATCTAGAGATCACATAATAAGTGTATTTTTACATTTAACTGCAATCTGACACATGCATTCTGAATGAAGAAACAAATGCAGATAAGCAAGGCTACTCTTACCATCTTAGCGTATACCCAGAAAAACACCCCTAATCAACCATCTCAAGCAATTTAGCAGTCATCAATCTGATCCTTTGCCCTACCATCCTTAGCTTGGAGACGTGTTTTTGCATAAAATAATGCTGCACGATAATTTAAGGTGTTGTTGCCATTGATATTTTGTTATTTTGACATTCAGTTCACTTAAACTTTTATTCCAAATATTCAAATAAAGACTAGAACAGGTGTTTAACTCTGCATTAGAACAAACCCAGATTAATGTCTCAAGATCTCCTTTTATTGAATTCATCATTTTGAACTGATTTGGGCACATAAACCCAACATCTTGCCCATATATGCCAGCAGTGTATTTTCCACAATTGCTGGTCCTCGCATCAGCATCACAAAAGTCTCAATGTCTGGATTAGGTTAGCAATTTAGTATTTTGTTAAAAGTAGGGATTTTAGTAGACTTAATACTTCAGAGAAAAAAAGTCACCAACCCCAAAAGCCTTAAAATGTTTACTCGGGAAAACAGAAAAGTATGATGTACATATGTATGGTCATTATTTTGAGACCAGCCTGAAGCAAATTGCTAAACCAGAGAGTGGACATTTATCAAATCCTAAAAGTAGTAGTAATCAGTGATTAAAAAGGCAAATAGGGGACTAGCTTACAGAATGCACAATCCGAAATGTGGTACCAACCACACTGAATCCAGCTACATAGACACTGAATCAATCCATCATGGAGGGCAGCACATAGTTATGTCACAAAATGATGTATTAGAATGTTGACAGGGGGAGCGCGTTGGAAGGTAGGTCTGCTGAGGAGCAGTGGAGGATCTTTAAGGAGATCTTTCTTGGTGCTCAGCAGAAATTTATTCCGATGGTTAAAAAGGACCGTAGGAGGAGAGGTAATAAGCCGTGGATAACGAAGGAAGTGAAGGAAAGTGTTAAATTAAAAGCGGAGGCGTTTAGAGTAGCTAAGAGTAGTGGGCGAGAAGAGGATTGGGAGAGGTTTAAATGTCAACAAAGATTGACAAAGAAGTTGATAAAAAAGGGTAGGAGAAAAGCTGGGCTAGCGCTTAATATAAAAAAGGATAGCAAGAGTTTTTATAAATATATAAAAAGGAAGAGGCTGGCTAGGGTGAACGTTGGACCCTTAGAAGGTGAGAGGGGGGACTTAGTGGTAGGGGATGGGGAAATGGCTGAGGTCTTGAATAAGTTTTTTGTTTCGGTCTTCATGGAGGAGGACGTGAATAATTTGCTGGGTGTTAGCGATGGAAAGGTGGTAGGACTGGAGGGTCTCAATAACATTATTGTTACTAGAGAGGCAGTGCTCGACAGACTGGAGGGACTGATTGTGGACAAGTCCCCAGGACCGGATGGAATGCATCCAAGGGTTCTGAAAGAAATGGCAGAGGTGATAGTGGATGCCTTGGTGGTTATTTTCCAAACGTCGCTGGATTCCGGGGAAGTGCCGGAAGATTGGAAAACGGCTAATGTTACGCCGTTGTTTAAGAAGGGTGGCAGGCAAAAGGCAGGTTAGTTTAACGTCTGTTGTAGGTAAAATGTTAGAATCCCTCATCAAGGAGGAAATAGCGAGGCATCTTGAGGGGAATTGCTTGATAGAGCAGACGCAGCACGGTTTCGTTAAGGGGAAGTCGTGTCTGACAATTTTATTGGAGTTCTATGAGGATGTGTCTAGGGCGGTGGATAGAGGAGAACCGGTGGATGTGGTCTTTCTTGATTTTCAGAAGGCGTTTGACAAGGTACCTCACAAGAGGTTATTGCAGAAGGTAAGGGGGCATGGAGTTGGGGGTAGGGTGTTAGCGTGGATAGAGGATTGGTTGTCAAATAGGAGGCAGAGAGTGGGGGTTAATGGGCACTATTCGGATTGGCGGATGGTGACTAGTGGAGTGCCCCGGGGTCGGTGCTGGGGCCTCAGCTATTTACCATTTATACAGATGATCTGGAGGAGGGAACTGAGTGTACGGTGTCGAAATTTGCTGATGACACTAAGATTGGTGGAACGGCAAATTGCGCGGAGGGTGTGGAGAGTCTGCAGAAGGATCTAGATAAGCTGGGCGAATGGGCCAGGAAATGGCAAATGGAATTTAATGTTGGCAAGTGCAAGGTGGTCCACTTTGGTAGGAATAATGGTGGGAAGGACTATTACTTACATGGCGAAAAACTGCAGCAGGCGACGGTGCAGAGGGACCTCGGGGTCCTTGTGCATGAGTCGCAAAAACCCAGCTTGCAGGTGGTCAGGAAGGCGAATGGGATGCTGGCCTTCATAGCGAGGGGGATTGAATATAAAAGTAGGGAGGTCTTGCTGCAGCTGTATAGGGCATTGGTGAGGCCGCAGCTGGAGTACTGTGTGCAGTTTTGGTCGCCGCACTTACACAAGGATATTTTGGCCTTGGAGGGAGTGCAGAGGAGGTTTACTAGGCTGATACCGGAGTTGAGGGGGTTGAGCTTTGAGGAGAGGCTGAATAAACTAGGCTTGTACTCGTTAAGAGTTTAGAAGAATGAGGGGAGATCTCATTGAGACGTATAAGATGATGAATGGGATGGATAGGATAGAGGTGGAGAGGCTCTTCCCGCTCAGAAAGGACAGTAGGACCAGGGAGCACAGCCTCAAGGTAAGGGGGGGGGGGTTTTAGAACGGAGTTGAGGAGGAACTTCTTCACTCAAAGGGTGGTGAATCTCTGGAATTCTCTGCCCATTGAAGTGGTGGAGGCTGCCTTGCTCAATATTTTTAAGACGCGGGTTGATGGGTTTTTGATAAGCGAGGGGATTAAGGGTTATGGGGAGAGGGCGGGAATGTGGAACTGATCCACGACAGATCAGCCATGATCTTATTGAATGGCGGGGCAGGCTCGAAGGGCTAGATGGCCTACTCCTGCTCCTATTTCTTATGTTCTTATGTTCTAAAAAGTCAGAGTGGCCAAAATGATTCTATGTCATAGGGACAAATTTATGAAAAAGATTCAAGAAACTATGATTGGAAAAGGCTATAGTAAATAAGGTATTTAACAGAGAATGCATGATGATGGAAATGTACAAAATCCTTCATGGCTTAGAAGTTGAACATTTCCTAAACTTTTGGTTTTGCCTATAACAGGGTTCCTCCATTCCTTGCACCATTATCCCTCAGCTTAATGGGCAAAATACAGAAAATGTTTTTTGACAGAGATTACTTACTTTTGGGAAGTCATTTTCCAAAACTATTTATACATACAAGAAATATAAGAGGTTACAACAGTAATGGTGGTGAACATGTCACACAGGACAGAGTATCACATCCACATCAATGCCCAGAGTGGGTAATTGAATGATAAATATCCCACCTGAGAGGGCAAGAAAAAAGGGAAAAGTGCCAGGGTAATGCCAGGGGTGCCAGACAATGTACCTGGGTGAAGAACATTAACTAACTAGTGTGGTTGCTGTGCACTAGGGCTGCCTTTACAAGACACCCAGATGATGACCAGCTGTAGGAATTAAAAGCCACCCACCAGCAATACATCATAAGCCCTGCCTGCAATTCAGTTAAGTCCCAGACTATATTGGTGCAAAAAGCCACCACTGTCATCAACAGACTCAATGCCGCTTCACCTGCCCGACATTGGATCTTTGTGATATCAGAGACAATTCCATCCCTTGAGTCAGAATGAAATCCTTTAGCTGAAGTTGCAAAGGAATAAACGTTCCCTGCCTGCCAAAACACCGACGTGGTGGTGGCAGTGGGGGCTTGTGGGATAAAGTGCACTATATGAAATACGAGTGAAAAAAGATTACAAATTGGCCTTTGGCCAGCGTGAAACAAATGCTGGAGAGAAAGTAAACTTCCAAAATTACATGGATGGCTGTAAGTCTCCAACTGTTGCAATGCATGTACAAATGAACGGTCAGTAATCCTAGAGGAAGAGCATCTCACAATGTAATTTTTTCCTACAGAAAATAAAGGCTTTTTAAATTATTTAAAAATCTCACTATTGTGATAAGTGAATCTATGATTTATGTATTAATTGTGTGTATTTGCATATAGATTGTGGATGGTAACACGTACCTTTATAAATTGACGGGCTGAAACCACGGTGGTTGGGTGAGGAAGTGTTTGCTTATAACATGTATAAGTCAGTAATCATTGGCTCCAGTTCTATCCTTCACCAGCTGGATACTGGAGTATTTTATATGGCATTTTGGATTGAAGTGAACACGTTTATGTGACCATCACAAACTGCAGCCAAAGCCCACTACCAAAAACCATAGAACCCTACAGTGCAGAAAGAGGCCCTTCGGCCCATTGAGTCTGCACCAACCCTACTCTTTAAACTAAGCTAATATACGAATGCACTGAGACTTGTACTTCAAATCAGTTCTGGATTCAGAGCAGAAATTATTTCCAGAGCCCACTTTTTATTCATCCACCTCCACCCAATACTTACTCCAAATTTCAAGTCTGAACATTAACCACGATCCAGAAGAATTACACCGCACTTCATAATTCCAATTAAACTGCAACATATTATGGAGGACAAATCCATCAGACAAATAGTACCTAACAATCACCCCTACGTGACTTTGTGACACACTTATGTTTTACATTTGAATCTATAAAGTCTATGGCTTCCATCCACACGTGGGAAGATATCCCACCTCCAAGAGCTCTGACCGATCAAATGGGCAGCAGCTCTCCAGTCCAAACATCAGAAGCGCTGGCTACTGTTGGGACTGCAGCAGTCTCCCACAAAGATTAGCAATGAAGGACAGTGCCAGCAGTAAATCAGAGTGGTTTCACCAGGCAAGGATAGCGATTGCTTTTCAGGGTGTCCTTGTTGGGAGACAGAGTGCCCGAACAGATGCCACAGCAAGGGTTTACCAGTGGTACCAGGTGGCCCAAAGGCCTGACACCTACCCAGCTGCTGGAAATTTAAGGAGGTGGCAAGGCAGCTCAAAATACCAGCTCACGAATTGTGCATGTTTGAAAATTTTAAAATCTATGTTTGGAAGTGAATCATGGTTATGCACTGTCAAACACTTTTAAGCTGACAGTTAAAGGAGCATTTCTATAGCGGGCAACATGTTTACTGCCTCTGCAGATAAAGCCAATTTTATATCATGCCTAAAAAAAAAATCAGAAACTTTGTTCATGGGTAAGCTGATAACTACCAGCAATCACATGTCCTGCTTGACCATCCTACATACTTTCATTTAATGTTTCATGTTTTTGTTTCTGCCTTTTATCCCTCATAATAACTGGGCTATACTTCAAAAGTAAGTAACTTATGAGTACAGTATGATTTGAGTAGCACAATTTACATCCTATTTACAGTTTCCAGTTGCACTGTAGTGGTCATGTTAACCTGAGCCCACAGTATACAATATGACAAGTGCTTAGAATATGGAACTTGCTGCTGCAGGGAGTAAATGAAGCAGTGATGGTAGTTAAGGTTACTGGTATTGATGTGTTCAAGGCTATATATTCTTTATTCATTTGTGGAACACAGGTGTCGCTGGGTGGCCAGCATTTATTGCCCATCCATAGTTGCCCGAGAGGAGGTGAGAGTCACCACAATTGCTATTGCTTTGGAGTAATATGTAGGCCAGACCAGGTAGGGATGGCAGATCTCCTTCCCTACCGGACATTAGTGAATCAGATGGGCCTTTCCCAACGATCGACAATGGTTTCATGGTCATCAGTAGATTCTTAATTTGGATTTTTTTTTACTGAATTCAGATTCCACCAATTATCGTAATGGGATTCAAATCCAGGTCCCAGAACATTAACTAGTTTCTGGATTAACAGTCGAGTGATAATACCACGAGGCCATCACCGTTCCAAGGCAGAAAGGACCAGAAAGATATGTTGATGACGTTGAAGTGGTGGGAAGAGGTTCATGTGGAAAATACTTCATGGACCCACTGTCAAAATGGTCTGTTTCTGTGCTGAAAATACAATGCATCTTTTGCATAACCAAACAGAATGAAGCAGTGCAAAACACTGTACGTTTACGCCCTAAAACTGTAATCAGGAAAATAAATAATTCCAGCAGCAAGTGTCACCTAGAGACGTTCTGTTTCATGCAAGATATGTTAATATGAGCTCTATGAAAAACTAAACTCATCATTGCTAGTGTAAATAAATGCAACCAATTCATGGGATATCAGTTACCTGCAAGCAATGTGCCAGATTACAATAGGCATCTGGGAAGTCTGGTTTTAGCTTCAAGGCAGTTCTGTAAGAAGCAATGGCTTCTGGAATATTTCCCGAATCCTGTAACAGAAAATGATATTTGTGTTTTAAATTCCAGCAGGATTAAATGAATAATCACTAAGATTTATATATCTATACTTACTTAAAAACTGACATGAATTGCATACTTAAATCCACATGACTTGCTTGTAAATTAGAGAAATCACTTCCCCAATGTACAGATTAGGTCAGAATAAAATGTTTTTTTTCAATCTTTAAACACTAGTCCTTACCTTGTGGATTGAGGCTAGGTTGCTGTGAGCATCAGCAAATGCAGGATTTATCTGAATTGCTCTTGTGTAGCACTGCAAAGCACCCTGCACATCTTGCATTTCTTTGAGTGTGTTCCCCATGTTTGAGTAGGCATCAGCAAAGGTTGGACTAATTCTGTCAAAGTAAAGATAACAATCATATACATCAGTCAGGATGTGAACAGCAGTCACCCTACAAGTCAGCCCAAAGCATGCTTCCAATGACATAAAAGAACTAGGGAAAATTTGAAATAAGACAAACTATTAAAACAAAATACATCAGCCCAAGAATACATGGTGCTTTCAAACAAGAATTGTCCAGTTTCTGAGATAAATTCTCTACATTCAGAACAAAACCTTAAAAGCTGTCAAATAGCTAATTTCCTGCCACAAAGCTGCTTCTGATATAAGAACAGCAAGCATCTCACTCGTGTCGTTGAATGCCCCAGCACATCATCAATGCGTGCATTCATGCAGCCAAAAACGGTGATAAGTAAATTAAGTTTTATAAATTTTATCTGGCCCAACAATATTCCACAATACCTGAATCAAAACAGTGATGAACCAGAGATGGAAGATTCTTCACTAACCAACGAATCACACCCATTAGTTACATTTTTACATTATTAGTATCTATCTTAGCAAGACTAATACTTTTCTATATGCTGTATCTTAGAAAATGACTTTAAGATTATTAGGCACATGCTGCTGGTGTACAGGTCTATCTCACCAGGGTTCTCTATGGTCACTGAATTATCAGATTGTTTATCCAATATCTTGTACTGAACACGCAGGAATTATAGGGATGCTTGAAGCCACTTCAGGCATCTACTTCAACTCCATTCCCGAGCAATAGCCTGAGATAAAGCCATTCTGTTTGCAACCTTGGTGGCATATTTAATCGCAAGATGAGCTTCCAAACTTGTACTCATGCCATTACTAAGACCACCTCTGCAATATCATCCTCTTGCCACCTCTATATCATCACCTAACTTCACTACTTCAGCTCATCCACTGCTGAAACTATTACATCTTTGTTATCTCTACAATTGATTATTCCAATTGAAATTCATGGCTTGTCTCCCACACCGTACCCTTCATATCATAAACCTAAAGTTGACCAAAACTCTGCTACCAGGGTGAAACTTGCAATAAGTCCTGTCCTCCTTTCATCCCTGCACTCACTGACCTACACTTGCTCCTGGTCAAGCAACATTTTGATTTAAAATTCCCATGATTGTTTTCAAATCCACCCTTGGCTTGCACTAATTCTGGCTTCCAGTGCATTCCCAATTATAATCACTCCACCATGCCTTAGTCCAAGCTGTGGAACTGCCTCCCTACAGCACTTTGCCTCTCCATCTGGCTTTGCTTCTTCAAGACCATCTTAAAATCTACGTCTTTGACCAAGCTTTTGATAACTGAATGAATATCTCCTGATGTGGTTTGATCCCATACTTTGTCTTATGATGCTCCTATGTAACACCTTGGGACATTTCATTATGTTCAAGGTGCTTCAGAGATACAAGTTATTATCTTCAGGTTCAATTCTAAAGCAAATAACCTAGCGGTTTCCATACTCAAGTAATGATGCCAAATACCTCTCCTGCAGCAAATTAATGTTACAAGGGACTCCCCCAGTGCAGTTCCCTTTATTGGAAATGTGTACTTGATCACCTTGCCATTGTTCCTTCTGCCACCAAATGCTATATATGTTGGTTGAAAGTTCACCAGTGAATTGCAACTAGCTCAACACAATATTCTTGTAGTTATTAAAACTGAAACTATAACGAAAAAGTTAAACTTTGATGCAAATCAGCTGATTGTTAGAATAGAAGCAACATTTGATGCATTAAGCAAGGCATCTCAAACAAGCAAATGGACAGTTACCTGATCGCTTCTTTATAGTGCATTAATGCCTCCTGTAGTTTTCCCTGCTGCTGCAGCACACTGGCCAGGTTTGAATGGGCAGCTGCAAATTCTGGAAACACCTAAAACAAAAAAAAGACTTATGACTTGGTTTTCACTTAAATATTTTTCAATATCCTATTAATTATAAACAGATGCAAATCAGCAAGAAGTAAAAACTTAAGGACAAATTTTTCAGACTGTTGAAATATCTGGGGTGAAAACATGCAATATACCTGAAAATCAACATTCCCCAGAAGTCCAAAACAAGATTTTATAAAATAATCTGCATTTTCAACCATTCCACCCTACACTTTGAAGGGGATGAGGCTTCAGGGAGATAGTTCCCTTGCAATGAATCAATTGGCACATGATTCATATGACCAAACCAGACATGAATAGGGCCTAGTGCTCAGTTTCTGTGGCTATTGTTAAGTCTCAGTCAGGATGGTACATGGGTTGCTCCAATTCTTCCAAGTTAACTGAATTAGGCTTGAATCCCAGCTGGTTATTCCATTGGAGGATTTATGTGAACGTTAAATGAGGCCAAGGCTGCGTGTCACGAACTGCCAAAACCGGATGGCTCTCAATCTGACCTCACGTACAAATAATTCCTACATTGGTTTACCATTAAGTGCCCAGTGTCAGTCAAAATGTAATCAGTACATAAACCTCTGGATTATGTAAACACAAAACCATTTATTGAATTTCTTTGAAGTCAATATCATTTTTATGGCATTTTTAGTGCAAGACAGGTACCTAGCTACAGGACTATTTTCATTGCCAACTCACTTCTAGAGCTTTTCGATACAGTCGTACGGCCTCCTCAATGTTTCCCTGTTCCCTTTTGATATTAGCCAAGTTGTTGAGAGAATCTGCATGTGTAGGACAGAGACGCAGCGCTGTGTTGTAGCATTCTTCTGCTTCAGCAACCTATCAGGGAAAGAATGCTCAGGTCAGTAACTGTTTAATACCCAAGCAGACACTTTTCAGCACATAAAAAGCAGAAGCAATGGTTTGTGTGGACCAAAGGGTTGCTTCTCTATACACTGATTCACTTTGCCACTTTATAATTTACATTTCTTTTCCTAGTAATTCCTGGTAGTTTCCCGGTAATTGGTGTTCTCTCTGCAACACCAAGTTATATCTGTATCCTAATTCACCTCACTCTTCATACAAATGGCAGGAAGAGTCATTCCTGTTCAATAAGGAACATGGTATACTTTTAAAATTACAAACTCAGAAGTTAAAAATAGTTTATATACAAATACATATCCTGCAACACTGTCAACTCCAGCAAATGCTTACATTTCCCTTCTCCTTTAGTGCATTAGCCAGGTTACAGTAGGCATCTGGAAAGTGAGGCTGCAATTCAATGGCTCTTCTGTATGTGTCAATAGCCAAATCAATCAGTCCTTGTTCGTAATAGACACAAGCTAGGTTTCCATGAACAACTGCATGATTAGGACTCAGACTCAAAGCACGCAAATATGCAGCCACAGCCCTAGGGAAATGGAAAAAATTGTGTGAGCAACAGAAAGAATATAATTAACAGTCAACCTGCTTTACAATTTAAATATTCTAATGATGTTTCAGCATTGCTCAGTGAAATGAGTGGAGGGCATACATTGTAGAATGTTAATGTGATGAGTGAAGCAAAATAATGAATAACGTATTATGCAAGAAGCAGAAAATTAAGCTTGATATATTTTCTTCAGTATATCTGACCCATCCAATACCTGGATTTCTTTCCCACTAGCTAAGAGATTTCTCTACAGGATTGAATTCTCTGGGGTTACAGCAGAGGTCTGTGCAGATTCTTCGTAAGAACAATTCACCAAGCATCACTCCTCCATCTTTTCATTGCAGCACAGCAAATTCTTTTCAGATAATAATCTAAATGGATTTCTTCAGGTCACAGTTTCTTTTGCCAACTACCCTCAATTTGTGCCTTCTGCTTCTATCAATGAGACCACTACCTTGCCAATTACTTTGTTCAATCCCCTCTCATTTCGAATACCTAACAAATCTCCCACTCTTTTCCAAGAACGGTCTCAGTTTCTGCAATCCACCTGTGTAATAGAAGTTCTTCAACCTTGGAACCACCCACAAGAATCTTTTCCACAACTACTCTAATGCCTTCACATCTTTCTTGGGATGGAAGATGCCCTTAACTGTATGCAATACTCCAGCTGAGACACACCAGTGTTTTATAAACATTGATCATTACTATTTTGATTTTATACTCAGTCATCTGGAATGAGAACTGGCTCATTCCAACCTAAGGAAGCACAGTGACAGTGGCTAGCACTGCTGTCTCACAGCACCAAGGGCCTGGGCTCAATTCCAGCATTGGATGACTGCATGTGAGGACTCTGCATGTTCTCAGTGTTTCTGGTTTCCTCCCACAGTCCAAAGATGGATTGACCATGCTAAATGCACAGGGTTACGGGGACCCGGCAGAGGAGGGGGAGTGGGCTTAGGTAAGATTCTCTTTCTAAGACTTGGTGCAAACTTGATAGGCCGAATAGCTTCCTTCTGCACTATAGGGATTCTATGGTTCCATAGCCCACAGAACATAAGTAGTAATGTGGATTTGGGTCTGTTTGAGGATTGGTCACTAGTGGTAGTCAGTAGAAACAGGAGTTAAGACCACTTCTCTTCACTATTTTTAGAAGTGATCTGATGCAGGTGCTGGGGCCGTGATTTGCAATAAGATGATCTGTTTGAGCTTTAGAACTGCAGATGGTGCTTGACTATTTCAGGTAAACGTTAATGTACAGGAGAATGGGCTCATGACTGGCGAACCATGCACAGCTTGGACAACAACGTTGCACATGTGCACATCATCATTTACTGTTCAGGTAAAAGCATTAAAGATGGAGAGAGTAGGATTTGGGCATTCTACCACATGTCTTTAAAACTACATGAATAATGTGATACATTAATGTGCGCAAATAGTTTTTTTTAAAGACATGGGCAACTGAGTATAAGACACAACCTATTATTTTGTCTTCTTCAGTTAAGAAATGCATGATACACTGTTTGAGGTGCTGTCTCTCAACACATTCCAGGCTAAGCTAGCTGACCAAAACATACAACAAATGGGTTGAAGGCCAGAATCAAGACGCCTTAAAATATTTTTCTCTGCTCCCAATGGTAACAACGCTGCCACTCAGCAGCACACAAGAAAATAACGTAAAACATGGAGTTGAAACTACAAAGGAGCAGTGACAAAGTAATATCTTCAAGTGCCATTCCCACTTATTGATCCTCAGTGTGCACTTTACTCAGGAGAAGATGGTGGTGTGGTGATAAAGTCACTGAGCTGGTAATCCTGAGGTCCAGGCTAATGCTCCCTGGACATGGGCTCAAATTCCATCATGGTAGCTGGTGAAATTTAAATTCAATTAATCAAATCTGAACTTGAAAAATTTTAGTAATGGTGACCATGACAACTATCAATCACGTCATTTTTAACTAGTCTAGCCCAACCAGACCCACAGCCTAAGCAAGCCACTCAGTTTGGGGCAATTAGGGATGAGCAACAAACACTAACCATGCCTGTGAGGCCCGTTTCTCATGAAATAATAAATGAAAATGAGCAGATCTTAGGGTCAAATCCCACTCCAGAAACTGAGCACAAAAAAAAAATCAAGACTGACACGACACAATACCGAGGGAGTGCTGCACTATTAGAGGTGCTGTTTTTGTATTGAGACATCATAAAAACATTATCGGGTCATTATCACTTTGCTGTTTGCGGAAGCTTGTCATGTGTGACTTGACTACCATGTTTCCTAAATTACAATACTGATGATACTTCAAAAGTACAGAATCAGTTATAGCTTTGAAACTTATGCTGCTCAAGAAAATCAAGTGTTTCTTTTAAACTAAAATTTAATTTGGATGTGGAATGATATCACACCAAAGTCTCTTAAACCAAATCTTGTTTGGGACACAGTGGTTAGCACCGCAGCCTCAGAACGCTGGATTCCGGTCTGATTCCCGGCTTGGGTCACAGTCTGTGTGGAATTTGCACATTCTCCCTGTATCTGCATGGGTTTCCTCCCACAGTCCACAAGATGTGCTGTTTAGGTGCACTGACCCGCACAGGTGCCGGAATATGACGACTAGGGGAATTTCACAATGACTTCATTGCAGTGTTAATGTAAGCCTTATGACTAATAAACAAACTTTAATGAATAAAACTAATAAAAGAACAAATAATTCCAAAGATAAATATAATCACATTATTATAAAAGTAACTTAATATTTTCACGTTTTTGTGTCAAACCTTACTTTGGACATTCAACATTTAATGATAAAACACTTTACGCAACTGGTTTTAACAGTTACTGCTGCTCAACAATTTTTCTTTTCTGTTTGATCAGAATTGTTTCTATTATAATATTCATATTTGTCGTTTTCTAGCCACTGAATTCAATCTAAATTGTACATTTCCTCATTTTCAATTTTCTACCATTTTGCTTTCATCGAATCAAAGTAGGATGGCAAAATCCATGAACAAGTGCATTCTAAATTTTTTTTGTGTACATGCACCTGTCCTGGAGTACACATATAAATTGTTCATCATTTTTCCTTCATTTCAATGATTTCTCCTTCCCTCTACTTCGGTCATTTTTTATTTTGCTTATTCACCCCACTCCTTTCTTCCATTTCCTTCTTCAGATTTTTTCTTCCCTCTAGTCTCTGTCCACTTTCCATTACTGTATCCCCTCCCTGTATTTCCTATTTTTGTTTCTTTTCCCTTGGTATTAAAAAGGAGAGAAAGGAACGAGAGAGGAACAAAGAGAACAAGATGGTAGTCAGTAGGGGATAATGAGGTTCCCTGTTTATTTCCATTTACAGTGTTTAGGAATTGTTAGCAAGAGCAGTATCTATTGATTTCAAGGGCATAATGATGAGACATCTTCTTGAAGACAAACGAACGATGTGATGGATCTTTTCAGAGGGCAGTTAAGAGTCCACCACATTGCTGAGGATCTGAAGTCACATTTTGGACAGGCCAAGTATGGAGCAACGAACTTCCACCCATATTGGACATTAGTTAAATAAATTTGCTAAGTTTCATTCCAAATTCATTTAATTAACCAATTTTACATTCTCAAACTGTCGTGGAGGATTTGTACTAGTTTCTCTATGTCATTGGTTCGGGTCTCTGGAGTACCAGACAAGTATCACAAGCATTTTGCTATCATACCTGGCACCTAACGCAGCTTCCGGATGTGTAGATCATGTTCAAAGCTGAATCTGTGGTCCAACATCAAACTACTAACTGTTTTAATTATGGACTAGAATTTGTAAGTTGCATAACTAATATGTGTTTTTAAGGACAGGATGAAACCAAGCTGACCAGCAAGTAACATTTACATGCCTGATGCAGTTATTCTAATAGTGAATCATAAGTGAAGCAGGATGAAGGGTGTTATATATTTAAGTGGTTGCATGACTGCTTCAAGAACTAGTCACATGATTTGATCATGACATCATTGGTGTTTCACAGGCTCCTATTTAATTTGATTTTCTACTCGATACAGACAAGAGCTCTTACAATAAACCTTGTTGTTTTGAATCTATGCACAGAAACTACACCTTTTTCTTTTTGTTGAAAGCTTACAACCCCTAACAATTAGGGCATTACAATGAGAAAATAGGTAATGTGTCAGGATTTTGTTTCATCGAGAACATGAAGAAAAGATCCTGAGCAGAAAAAAAAATGAGAAAAAATACAAATTTTAAAAAGCTGGGAAAATTAATAAACAGGCTTAAAGATTGAAGTGCCAATATAGGAAGACCAAGCCAAAATAAAAATCAAGTTTTTACAGAGAATATAATCAGGTAGACCTCTTTAAGCTGCAGGGTCTGTGCACATACTGCACTGTGTTGTGACAGAGCAGGAAGCTCACTATGCAGTTGAAAAGGGATGGAAGCAGTGTAGTTTTAAGAGGATTTCCTTCCAATCAGACATGGGTGTAATTCCAGTCAGTATCTGGCATATTTGAAAAGGGATGCTGAATGGCTAGGGCTGTTTGAAAAAAAATACATCAAGTTGATGGTCTCTAGGGTGAAAAGAGGAATACTGTGAAGACAGAAAAAAAAATACCAAGCAGTCACCAATTGCCAGCACCTGCAAGAGAAATGGCAGGTCAATTAGGTGCTATGGGCCCTTTCAAGAACAAATTGAATCATGGAGTGGTTTCAGTTCTTTCTACAAGCAAATACGTTTTCAAACAAAATGCTCGTACCACCTTCTGTCAGTACAGTAGGAAGCAAAACCTTCAATTTACTCCAGAGCTTGGTTCTGCCAGCAAAGCCAGGTACCAAAACTTACAACGACTTGACAGAGATCCTTGAAGTGCATTATTCTCCAAAGCCACTCATAGTGGTTCAAGTTCCACCAAAGAAATCAAGTTGAAGGAAAAATTTGTGGCAATCTTAAAAGCAACATTGCTTGATGAGTCATTAGAAAATACTCTTCAAGTTTGTCTAGTTTGTGAACTCCAAAATGAAGCTATATAGAAGACTGCTTACTGGACATACTTTGACTTTAAAGACAGTGGTAAAAATTGTAGTGTCGATGGAACTGGCTGCTAAAGAGGCTTGACAATTTGTTGCAGGAATTAAGATCCACAAATTGGGAACTGCCCATAAGACATCAAAACAACAACAGATGTGTCACAGATGTGCCAATTGGCCATTCAGCAAATGAATGCTACAGCAAGGACAGTCAATGCAAGAATTGTGGCAAAATAGATCACACTACAAAAGCTTTTCGGGCTGGATCAGCTTCCCCCAAGAAGAATATTCATAAGAATCTGGGTACCTTCGAGCAGAAGAGCAACATGGAAGAAAAGAATTGCAAATGCAAAATAGGACGAATAGCTCTAACTAAACACCTTATCTATACAGGAGAATCATTTTGATTCTGGGTGATGCCAAGGTTACGTGGACAACCTATTAGGATGGAGGATAATATTGGTGCTGCTGTAATCTTTAATTCCTTAAACTGCATACCAGCAAAAGTTAAAGCATTTTCCTTTAAAACCAGCTAATGTGATTTTAAAGACACATCAGTATTTAAATTAAGAACATTTACTATTAATACTTAGCATTCCCAATAAAGTAATAAATCACTTTCTGATAAAAAGTTGCATTGATGCAGAGCCAATTGCTGAAGTGCATGCAAATCATTTCCATATCACCTATCATGTTATGTGATAGGATGTTACTAGAATACAGTCATGCCCAAGACCAAGAGAAGACTGCACCTGCTTCAGCAGCCATTGCGAGTGCACATATGTAACTGCCCAGTGCCTAAGCAGTCAGGAGTTAGTATTAATGAATAATAACTGACATCCTCCCCCATCACAACATTATTTATAGATGTCAGCTGGTATTTCAGATCAATCTGTTGTACAAAAACAACAGCTGTTGCCATAGGACATTGAGGTGCAATGTTATGACCCAACTTTGTTTATTAGTGTCACAAGTAAACACTGCAATGAAGTTACTGTGAAAATCGAGTTGCCACATTTCTAGTGCCTGTTTGGGTACACTGAGGGAGAATTTAGCATCACCAATGCACCTAGTCAGCGCGTCTTTGGACTGTGGGAGGAAACCAGAGCACCCAGAGAAAAGCCATGCAGATGCGGAGAGAATGTGCAAACTCCCCAGAGAGGCCCAAGTTGAATTGAACCCAGGTCTCTGGCACTGTGAGGCAGCAGTGTTAACCACTGTGCCGCGGTACCATTCAGACAAGAAAAGCAGAGCAGCACAACAATCAAGTCCAAAAGGGTCAGTCGTGATATGCACGAATCTGAAAAGCGCCCCAAGGCAATACCATGAATAGCCACTTAGAAAATATATGGGTTGGCCACCCCACCACAATCTTAAGGTTATAAGAATTTAAATTATTTTTCACTCACCTGTCAAAAATGCGAGCCTCCTTTAGAACGTTTCCCAAGTTGATGTAAGCATCCAAGAAATTGGGATCCAAGGTAACAGCCTGAAATTCAGTTATAATTCATCATAAAGTTAAATTAATAAAGGATGTTATATTCCCATTTATCTTGGAACAAAATATTTGAATGCTTTCACCATGGATGTTTTGTAAAATTGATGGTCAAAGTTTGAAAATATTTATGTAGAAACAAAACAAAGATTCTCATAGGTAGCACACGAGAAACTGCACAAGACTGACAACATATTCTTCCACAACAGAATTTCACTTTCAAGGTTCTTTTGAAATCCAACTGTCCTCTTTAAATTTGAGATAAGCTTTTGATGTTTGCAATTTTTCCTGGGACAAATTAAAACCATGAAGTAAAAAACAAAATCAAACAAATTTCAGTTATAACACCAATTAATAAAACTTTCTGCGATATTGATGAAGCAGGAGCAGAACAGCAAACTTACTTAAAACAACCCATGAACCAATAGGTGCATGGCTCATGGAAATCCCCTTCATCCAAGCAAGATGCATCAAACCATCATTGAGTTAATCACTCTAAGGGTAAACATCCCTCATAGCAATTTCATCCGAGCCTTAAAACTGTGATGGAAGCAAGATTCATTGGTGATTGTATTTGTACCCGAACGTGCATCGAAGTGTGGCAACTAGGGGAATTTCACAGTAACTTCATTAGTGTTAATGTAAGCCTTACTTGTGATTAATAAGTAAGTGAACAGTGTGATACTGAGCAAGTCTCTCAATCATCCCCTGATCTGTGCTGTGCCAGTGCCTATGATGAGATAAACTGACATAGAATCAACAACTAATTTAGTGGCATTAACACTGGGGAATGAAGCAAGAATAAAAAGTAATAGCATTTTTAAACACTGAAATTTTACAGTATATATGGAAAACAGATATGGACCTTGGAATGGGGAGATAAGGATTTTTTTTATTTAAAGGAGGCAGGCACAGAAAGTTCCAAGACATAGAAACAAAATGATAAAAGTCGCTGTTACCAACCAGTGGATAAAAGGAAAGAAGGAATGCACAAGAGGTTGACATCGGACGGAAGAGTCTGGTTAAATTAATATGAACATAGAAAGAGATTGCAGAGATACGTGGAAATAAAGCTATTCAGGCAAAGATTTGAAACCTGACAAATGGGGTTGAGGTGCTTCTGCATGGTTGCAACAAATGAATGATAGAACATAGAACACAACAGCGCAGAACAGGCCCTTCGGCCCACGATGTTGCGCCGACCAGTTACAAAAACAATGACCCACTAGCCTATACCAATCCCTTTTCGTCCATAAACCTATCCAGAGATCTCTTAAACGCCCCCAAACTAGACGCATTTACAACCGCAGCAGGCAGGGCATTCCAATCCCTCACCACCCGCTGGGTAAAGAACCTACCCCTGACATCCGTCCTGTAGCTACCCCCCCTTAATTTAAAGCCATGCCCCCTCGTGCTAGCTTTCTCCATCCGAGGAAAAAGGCTATCACTATCCACCCTATCTAAACCTCTAATCATCTTATATGTTTCAATAAGATCCCCTCTTAGCCGCCTTCTTTCCAACGAAAACAACCCTAAATCCCTCAGTCTCTCCTCATAGGACCTCCCCACCATACCAGGCAACATCCTAGTAAACCTCCTCTGCACCCTCTCCAACGCCTCCACATCCTTCTTGTAATGCGGGGACCAGAACTGCACACAGTACTCCAAGTGCGGCCGCACTAGAGTAGTGTACAGTTGCAACATTACACTGCGACTCCTAAATTCAATCCCCCTACCAATAAACGCCAAGACACCGTACGCCTTCTTAACAACAAATAGGATGGCAAATAGGGTTTAGTGGAGGACAACTGAAGAGAGTGAATAGTCAAGCACTGGACTCCTGACTGATACCAACTAAATCCCCTAGGGGTACGTATTATTGGATTCGGCCTTAACTTCACCTATTGCCAAATAGCCTGCTAACACTCAATTCCGGTGATTACCCTTAGAAAAGAACAAAAACATTTTTCCCCCAGATCCCAGGATGAATGGTAACTGCATATTTTTCAAAGCTTAAAAACACCAAAATTGGACTTTATAACATTTAATAAAATCAACATTTTTCCTATTGAAGCACAACATCGAAGTAACTGAATTTTATGATAACCTGGCTGTTTTCCCTCCCATTCTGTTGCTGACTCACGTTTTCAAGTCTTTGAATTTAATTTCACAACTTTACATGGAAAAATTTGATGACAAAGCCTACGGGCTCTTCTCCAATACCACAATTACTATAATTCTGTATTTTATAGAAAGATGAAGCAATAGATAACCAAATACAATTTACTGATCCAACGTACAGAAAGTCCTCTTACAGTTAACTGCAAAACAATTGACATCCTTCACCAACTGGCATCCTGGACTATAACTACCATCACAGATTTTAATAATTCAATACTCTAAAAAAAGAGAATGCTGAGTATTTTTCTACATACCACACCATACTAATTAAACTGTGGAGCACCGGAAACCTATCCCAGTAACAACCCCGTGCTTTAGTTTAGAAATCATCAGGGTTAGATCACAGGCTACCAATTCTGTAGCAGAAAGTTTTTATTAAAACCTGCTAACATTACAAGACTGACAAAACAATGAACAAAAGTCAATTCACAGTGGGCATCATGATGCAAATCTTATACCTGAAATTACATCTTTATTGCACAAAAACATTACAAATTTATTCAAGTCCTAAAGCTCAAACCTAAAATTAATCAAACAACATTGTCATCCATATACTCTCCTAAAAACACAATAAAATCCTATATGGTGGACAGAAAAGGACGTCATGGTACGTAATTTGAATTTGCAACCATACTTTAACCGCTAAGCAGAGGCCAATTATTTCCCACAGTGACAGAAAATGAGGGGAAGTTAGCCTCAGGTAAGATTTATAGTACCAATATACAGCTGGCTATCAAACTTAATGTGGGAGAGGCGAGGCAGGCGCATATGTAGCTGAAAATTAACAATTTTTAAAATTTTCATTATTAATTAACCAAGTTCAGAATGGTGCAAACAAAAGTTAGCACCTAGAATGGTCTTCTGGGATATAAGAAACTTATTTTATTCAAACATAAGCACTGGATATTGTGATAGAGATTGTAGACTTCTATGGAAGAATAAGCTATATGTCAAAATGACCTACTCAGCTGTACTTTTAAAGATCAAAACATATTCAATATAAACAAATTCTTACAGCATTGTGACACACCAAAAGACATGGTTACTGTGGAAGGGAGTTCAGAGTTAGCTAGCAGATCCACAGGCATATTTTTAGTAATAGCTGAGGGGGAAAAGGTTGAGATGATTTTTACCTAACAAGATAACGTTAACAGTTTGCTCATGTGGATATGATAACAGTATTAACATAAAAATGATTTTTAATATTAAATACCTATATTGGCATATTAAATAATGTATTTTGATGTAGTGTATATTTGTTCACTTCAATCAAAATGTGAACACTGCAGAGATGACGGTAGAAGTTCAAAAGTTTAATAGCTAAATACATTAATCAGCAGAATATACAATATAGTATGAGAGCCTCAGGACAGTTTTTGAAACACTAAGTGTCCAAACCCTGTCATTTCTTGGATCCAGAAAGGACACAGATTGTTTTGGCAGTATGCCTAAGGAAATGGTATTTGGGTAGAACCATCCTTAGTTAAATAGCATCAAGGAAACTAGTCTTCCCAGAGGGAAGAGATCCGGTTTTTGGAGGAACAAGTAAAATATTATGTCAAGTAGCACATTACAATTGGCTGAGGTAATCTGTCATGTTTTGGACTGACACGTTAACATGAAATGAAACTGAATTTAAGCTAATTAGCAGGACTATTTTGGATAAGCAAAAGGTGTAACTGTATTGTACTTTAGCTCGGTGCCTCAGATCTTTGGAGACTGACCTAGAGCTATTCAACAATCTGAAGGCCTCCCATGGCCATAGGTTAATGTTCAGTCTGTCTTGTATGATTTTTCATGCTTTTAAATAAGTTTTAGTGACGTCTTAAACAGAGCTTTGCCTTTGCGAGTTTAATCTTTAAGTTTTAGGTTTTTAAGCAAATCAGGCCACCAAAGAATCGCCCAGTGCAGTTATCCATCATATTTTCCTCAGAAGGAATATTTGAGTGTGTTGTGGGAAAGATTGGCCACTTACCTTTTCGAAGTGATGGATAGCTAGCCAGATCTCTCCCTGAGCATTAAACACACATCCGAGGTTGCTCCAGGCAACAGCAAAGTTTGGCTGAGTTTCAATCGCTTTCAGGTAACAAGCCTTAATTAGTTTTAATTGAAACAAGAGAGGGAACCAGGAAGAAGGGATGGGAGATTTGTAACAAAGATTGAAAGGAGGGAAAAGAAAACTTAATTAGAGCTCATTCTCATACCAGGCAAAAGTGAACCTGCAGCAAAGGCTAGCGCTGAATTCGCTCGCTGGCCCCATGAGAGCATGCGCAAAAAACCTCAACCCACTTGCAGCTAGCCATTTTTCAGTTATGAAATGTGGAACAATGTTTCCCTCCTCCATTTCAACTTTCTCCATTATCAGGCATTTAAAAACAAGATAATTTTAAGCACTGCCCACAGCAGAACCTATCAACTTGTCTAAAGAGTTTTGCAGCAGTTTTGTTAGCAGAGATTACATCCTTTTCCTCTACAAATTTTATTTGTGATCTGACCGGCTTAAGTTTTATAGAACATGCAATTGAGTATACCAAGGGTATTAAAAGATTCTGATCACACATTAACAACTGCCTGTGAGGTTCTGAAAATGGGTTTTTATTAGTTGTAAGGAGATATTGCAGAGCAGAATGCACAACCTCAAATGACAGTGCTGGATGCGGATAAAGGTCCCTGTAACGCAAAGCGCTATTGCCAATGCGCCATGCACGGCTCTGCAACATGTTGCAGCGGCGGCACCAGCAGTTCGCAGGCGCAGATTTTAAAAAAAGATTAAAAAATAAAATCGCAATAGAGCGCACGCTTGCGCAGATGCAAAACTGCAGAGTAGTAAATCACCAGCTGAAATATATACCACAGGTAGTCCGCAGCACTCTGTACCTCAGGCACAGCAAAGGAATCACTAGAGATGCAGGTGCTAAAGTGCCCAGGCTGTGAATTGATTACATAATGCCAATTCCATTGTACCCAAGAAGAAATAAAACATTAAAGCCAAATATCAAAACTAAAAATCACAATTTCAATCAAAAAGATTAAAACTAGAGAATTCACAAAGAAATTAAAAGCATCACTACAACATTGGGGCATCTGCGAAACGTGATGCTGCAGACATTACTTATTTGACACCAGTCAGAATTAACTGGCACCGGTGACAACCTGGGCATTTCACTCAGAACTGTCTAAGGTAGACACTCAGCCAGCCATCTACTGAATAACGCTGGCGCACGCAGGCGCATCGCCGCGCAGCCTATGCGTCACTGCAGGCTCACAGCGCATGATCAGTAGAGCAGAATGCTGCAAACCAAACAAAGAGGAAAGAAATTAACAAAATCAGTAGTTAGAAGCTTTACTGGTACTTTGTAGAGCTATTGCCAATTTTACTTTTTAACTAATTTTGTCTAAGACAGTGGCTACTACTTTAAAAACATGTATCAAGTTGAACAATTTTTTCTTCCAAATTACAGTTTTTCCCATTTTAAAAAGTAAATATAAATACTTATTTATTTAGATACTTTTTTGGAAGCCACGAGACAGAAGAACTCAGGCATGGAGGCAAATTGTTTGTGGCAGTGCTACAAACCCGTTACCATTATTTCATCTCATTTTCAGGGTAGTCGATGATGGGAAGAGCAGACGGTGTCACCCCTAGATCCTGGCCTCGAGCTCCGGTCAGCGAGGCACCTACAGGGGAGAGCTTTCACCCGCCTGAAAACTTCTATGTATAATATCAATCATGAAAACGAAAAAGACAAATAAGAAAGACAAAATAGTTAGTAAAGAGTCCAACAACATATTCCTGGATTTGTTCTAAAATGCAATCTTCTGAAAAAAAAATAGACAATTTCATATTTGTATTCCAAAGCAGTTAATGTGTTTAGCTTCAGTTCATGCAAAGTGCTGTCACTGTCAGATGCAGTTGTACATGACATGTCTGGGCACCAATTTTGTTAAACAAAATTGAAGTCGGTGGTCTGCTCTGAAAGCTTCTAATCACCAAACTGAAAAAAGATACTGTAAACTTAAAGTGTTTCAGTTACACCTATCCACTTGGAGAGGTTGTAAATAAATTTTGCCTATCCAATTGGAAACACACCAAGGCACAAGTCTAGTGGCAAGGAAGAGTGGGGAGGACAGAAGGGATTTGGAGGGGGGAGGAGGGAGCAGTTATTCCTAGACCCCTGCCCCCCCGTGTGCCTGACAGCCTCAAATTCAAGGAAGAAAGGGCCTCCACACATTACAAGATAAAGTTTTAATTTATAACCCAGCTACACTGCAAATCTGCTGGTTTTGTCTTTTAAACGTACCGATCAGAGCTTTAAATGAAATCTCATTTTATACTTCATCGAACAAAACATCTAACTATCGCCTTCCACCGCTGAAATAAAGAAGTCAGCATCGAGGAGCAAGCGCAGTCTCACTTTATACAGATTGAAGCCGCAGTGGAATGCACTGAAAGTTAGCTCTCCATTCAACGGCCTGTGGGCTGAGGCACTATTTACCCCATTGATCTTTCACCACCCCACTTCCCTCCCTACAGCCACCCACATCCACCCCACATCCCACCCCATAAGCACACATACACAAAGTCAAATGGACAGCTACGCTGCGCAGACACTCCACTTTGCAAGCGCGCGGGACTCAGAATGTCAGGCGGAAGGACTCTGTACGAGGTCCCCTACTTCTTCCATTCTTTGCCCCTCAGTGGCTTTGCATAAGGTGGCTTTTAACTCTCCAAAAGGTTGTATTTATATGTATATATAAACATGTATATAAATACATATGTATATATCCATACATATACACTAAAATGATAATTTGAAGTATGAGTGATCAACACCACTTTAAATCCAGAACTAAACTACATCAAGAAGAAATTCAACTGCTAGAAGCCACCTTATTAACTGAGCAAATCTGGTATATCGGTTCATTTCTCAAGACTAAACCAGCACTGAAGAAGCAAAGCTACGATAACTCAAAATTTGGGATCTTGAATGTTGATGTTAAGTGTTACTAATGCAGCCTTTCTTCCCATTAATGTTGATGGTCTGTGTGAGGGGTGCACATGGTGAAAGCAGCTGGCATTTTGTCTCTAATAGAGACAGGATTAAAAGCAGAGGACTGCACTGGGTCGTACTGTTTCAGCCAATTTTAAGTGCCTTTACTTAACCGTAGGAGTCATATTTTCTTACTAGTTGTTCAGTCAGAATCCTCCGGTCATCTCTGGCGATGAGGTGTACAGTTGAGCATTTTCCATGGTTACTATCCAGTCACTGTAACTACCAGTCAGGATGATGAATTGCTATCATGATTATCTGTGAGAGTTTATCTTCACAGTATGATTTAATTAACAACAACAGCACTTACCTTGGCTTCTTCTAAGCGACCCAGGGCTTTAAGGAGGTTCCCCAGGTCACTGCGAACACAATACAAATCCTGCAAGAGAAAAACAATAGATTCATTCATCTTCATGAAATGTGGTATTGAAAGAGTTTTGTTTTCATTATAACTATGACCATAATCCTCCTATGAATCTCTACTGAATCATACTATTAATTTCCAAAGTTTCTACTCTTTCAGTCAATTTGCTACTAAAATGTGAACTCTTTCACCCAACTGTATCACTATGTCCACTGTTTGTAGCCAAACTATGTACAGTAACCTTAAAGTAAAGTAAAAAACAAGCTGTACTGAGGTTCTGGTTCCACTTTGCCTGACTACACCTTAACCATGAAGCTTTTCTCAGGTTTTCAGACAAGCAGCATTTGAAGATGTAACTAACGGACACATGGCAAGTTAGCCTGCTGAAAAATCACAGCAGACAATTCTGCACAACAATTTGTAAAATGAACAAATTAATAGCTAAACAAAACAAAAATTTAATTACTACATAAACAGTTACATAGATTATGAGCAGGTCTCTACTGGCACAGCTCATATTTGATTTTATCAACAGGAAATGTGTCTATGCTTTGTAGATAGCAGATTTAAATTAGCTAATCATGTTGACTTATTTTAATAGCACTAAGATTTTTGCTTCAATCAAATTTCAAGACTACACGATGTTTAGATTGACAACGAAAACAGTTTCTTTAAATTTCGAATTATAAATTGCTGTAATTACACTCTCCTATCAATGGGGTCAGGCTGCATCTTCACTAGTTATAGGATGCAATTACAACTGGAAAAGCTTACATAATTTCTAACGTTGACTTCAAATTAAGAATTGGATTAGGTCTGCATTCTGATCCAATTATCTCCCAGCTTCGAAAGCTGCTTCACTTACAAGTTTATATTTGTGGATTTGACTTAACGAAATGGAAGATCAATAAGCACTGACAATTTTAAAACACCACCTCTTCGATACTGCAACTCAAGCTCTGTTTCATTTAACCAATATGACTGTTTCACTTTCTCCTGTACTTAAATGGCATTCCTGCATGTTTTCTATTAAATTTGTAGTATTGCGCATGTGCATAGCTTAAAAAAGAGACTGTAGAAAAAAGGGTCAGTTTTTGAAATTGAATACTCATTATGGTACCTAAAGACCAATTGTACCTTCAGCAATTCTTCTAAATATTGCTGAAGAGTAATTACACACTATGGTCTTCTGTTTCTTTCTCAAATGACAACAAAGTTGAAATTTGTAGTCATGTGGAGTGCTAGAAATATTCAAATAAAAATTCTTATAGTTGAGAACGCCTAGATCCCTAAGGGAAGGATTTTCATTACATTGCAAGTAAGATTCAGGGAAGAAACCAACTCATACCAAATGGTTTCTCAGTTAAGATAAACATCTGTTTGCCCACTTGTCTTCGCCAAGACAGAATCTAACCATCATCTCTTGACATTCAATTGCATTACTATCATTGAAGCCCCGCATTATCAACATCCCGCGGGTTATCATTCACCTGAAACTTAACTGGATCTACCCATATAAATATTGGGGTCATAAATGCAGGTAAGAAGTTGAGAATTCTGTTGAGTAACTCACCTCTCAACTCCCCAAAGCCAGTCCACCATCTACAAAGCACAGATCAGGAGTGTGAAGGAATACTCTCCAACAATACTTGCTGCTCTGTCATGGATGGTATTGAGCTTTTTGCTCAATAGGCATCCATTCATCACCTTCAACATCTACTCCCTCCATGCACAGTGGCAACAGGAATACCATCAGCAACTCACGAACACTCCTTTAACAGTACCTTACAACCCACAATCTCTACCACCTAAGACAAGGACAGCAGATACTTGAGAACATCACCACTGCAAATGCCCTTCTGAGCCACACACCAGCTTGACTTGGAAATATAGTCACCATTCCTTCACATTTATTGGAAAACGGCGCTCCTAGAACTTTGTGCCAAACTGATTCGATATGTACCTACACCACATAGACTGCAGGGGGTTCAACATTGTCCATGTTTTGCTGCATATGGGCAGAGACTTATTCAATATTTGAGGAGTCATAAATGGCGTTGATTGTGCAGTGAACATCCCCACATCTAAATCCCCAGATGTTAGCATAGAGGATTTTACAAAGTCAACAGGATTGGACATGCAATTGCAGTGTCCAGGGCCTCAATCAATGCTGGGTGATCTGGGAACTTTCGTTTTTTGTTTAGGCTTTGTAACAGTTTGACACCATGAGGCATGCTAGGCCTTTTCAGATGTCATTTAAGAGTCACCCACACTGCAGTGAGTCTGGAATCACATGCAAGCCAGATCAGGCAAGAGAGTGGATTACTGAGCCAGTTGGGTTTTAAAGACTGAGAGTAATTGCATGTTTACAATTACTAAAAAAGTCTTCTAATTCCAGATTTAAATTAACTGAATTTAAATGATGGGATTCAAACAGTTCTCTCCAGACCATTAGGCACAGCCTCTGGATTACTAGTATAGTTCTTCACTGCCTCCAGCAGATATATTGCAAGCAGTCTTTTCATACACTGAATTTGCAGTAGAAGCTATTGAGAATACATGTTCATGCATCCAAGATTTAGTGTCTTCCATGACTAGATTAGGCATGCCATCTTACAGCCAACTCCACAAGGACCCTGTTTAGCGTTTCTGTTTTCATCTTCCTGCCAAAAAGGATATCAAGTACAGATCTAAACCTTCATTAGAAGGGCAAATATTAAATTGCTTCACAAACTGAACTGTTGCTGCAGAACTACTGGAATCATCATTTAGTAAAACATTAGTGTCTCAGTGCTTTGGTCAGAGGAGTGATGATACTTGCACAGCTTGAAGCAAATTGCACAACTGATTATACAGACCTCAAGGTTATTTGCATTTTCTGTTTCTCCAGTAAATGCTAATACCTGGACTTGCCCAGTAATTTCCACATTCTCTAACTAGGAAGAGAGAGAATCCATGTGGAATCTTTATATGGTTGAGCTTACTCCAAAATGACACACCTGGTGATGGAAGACTGGAATTTAGCCAAAATTCCACAGCAAACTGAAAAAGTGTCCATGCAAAGCATGTAACTCTTAAGCATAGTTGATGACAATCTGGGATCAATGGGACATGAAGGGGTGCACTAGTGGATGGACTTTTCCACAATCAGACCTTAATGATCCAATCAACAAATTTAGTACAAGTAAAGCTGTCCTAACTGGACATGCAGAAGTTTACCAAAGTTGCCATCACTAACTAAAACCATGTCCAAAATAAGATTACATCAAGACTGAAAATAAGTATGCCCTATATAAAAGTGGCAAATTGAATTTCATTCAGAAAGCAAAATTAAGGCCATACAAAATAGCATTGCAAATTAAATTACATGATCAAGTGAAATGGAAATGGCTAAACAACAATTTTTACACCTAGAAACTGGAGTTTAACAATATGACAAAAATTGCATGCTAACATACAGGGTTGTACTGTAGGGCAGATACATAGGCTTGCACTGCTCCCTCCATGTCGCCTGCTGCAACCAGTGCTGCCGCCAAGTTGATATATCCATCGATAAAGTCCGGTTTGAGCCGGAGGGCATGTCGATAATGTTCAATAGCTTCCTGAAGTTGTCCACGCTCTTTATAGACATTCCCCAAGTTGGAGTAAGCTTCAGCCAACATGGGATTCTGCTTGATAGCCAGAGTGCTAAAGTGAGCAGATCTGGAAAAGAAAATTCAAGAAAACATGATACAACAAGCAAGTCTGTTTTTTAAATTAAGGCCAATTAATCTTCTGCCTCACAACCAATAGTCAAAAGCAGTTTCAGTCAATGTCATATTTCTTTACTGTCATCAGATAATTTACACTGAAAGAAAATTGTTAGAAGATACACGTTCCTTTTGGCTATAACACAATGATAAAAGTTTACTGCATCTCAACTGAAAAATCCCATATTGGTTTAAAAAGCGGATATGCCTGTTGCTCATTACCTATCCAGCCTGCGACACTGGAAATGTATGGAGGAAAGAAGCAGCAGCACACCAGTGTTATCAGGCTCCTGTCTCCAAAGTTGCATGCAGTGCCTCTCGGCTGCCTCGAAATCTCCAGCCTGATATTCACGATGAGCCAGTTCTGCTAACCCTGGAAAGGAAACATACATTTTATTGTTGCCATTTATTCTAAAAATAGGTAAGGAAAATTAGATATGAAAATGCGTTTAAAAAAAGTGAGAACACAGAATTAATGAAATGTAGACTAAAACAAAGAGAAACAGTTAAAGCCCTGTAAAAGCCATTGTGTCAATAGGCAATATACTTGATTTACGTCGTGCTTTAAACATAGCAAAACACCTTAAGGTCTCCACAGAAGCAACTTATAAATTATCATTCTTGTTTGGTAGTCAATGTACGTCAGCCAGCACATGGATGGTAAGAAGTCTCACAACACCAGGTTGAAGTCCAATAGTTTCTTTGGTAGCACGAGCTTTCACAGCGCTGCTCCTTTATCAGATGAGTGCAGGATTTGGTTCACAAGCAGGGCAATATATAGATATAAACTCAATTACAAGATAATGGTTGGAATATGAGTCTTAACAGATAATCAAATCTTTACAGGTACAGACAATGTGAGTGGAAAGAGGGTTAAGTACAGTTTAAAGAGGTCACCCTAGTAACATGCCCATCTGCCTTCAAAGATTTATGGACAAACACACCATTGATTTGCCTTTCTATATTGACTAATTTCATGGGCTAAGTGAGATTACCTTAATTTGACAGATTTGGCTTGTGATTTGGGTCAATGCAGCAATTAGGTTGAGGCCAGCTAATTCATTTGACTCAAGATTCTTATGATAAAGAATTGCCTGAACCCATCAGCCAAAGGAGAAATCACATTGGTGGAAGTAAGTAATCTTTGCAATGGTATGAACTTCTGTACAGAGTGATAAAAGCTCTGCCTCCCAAGATTGGAAGCCTAATCGACAACTCTTGTGGGTGGCCCAACCTCTTAATGATTCCTGAAGTCAACAAAATCTTTTCACCACATAGGGCCAATTACCCTATTTGCTTATACAAAGATAATTTCATATAATCCCTACAGGACAGAGGGAGGCCATTTGGCCCATCAAGTCTGGATCATTCACAATCCCTGTAACCACACACATTTACCCTGTTAACCCCACATCCCCCCCCCCCGACTCAAGGGTCATTTTAGCATGGCCAATCAACCTAACCTGCATATCTTTGGACTGTGGGACGAAACCAGAATGGTTTCCAGGAGGAAACCCATGCAGACAAGGGGAGAACGGGCAAACGACACATAGTGACTCAAGTCAGGAATCGAACCCAGGTCCCTGCTGCTGTGAGGCAGCAGTGCTAACACTGTGCCACTGCGCCGCCCAGTCATGGATGGAACACATATCTGTCAGCCTTACAAATTCTTCCAGTACTTCTCACTATTCCCAAGGGTACAGTGAGATTGTTATTTAAAAATATCTCCTCAGCATGGGCTGAAAGAGAATTTACATTCCAAATCCAAAAGGTTGCTTAAACCAATCACAGAACTCAGTCTATTCATAACTTGTGACAATTGGACCAACCATAAACTGAAGAGAGATTAAGCCATTCAGCGTTAATGCATATCATGGCTATGCTTTCTAGTTTATTACAAGGGATTGCTCATTTTTTCTTCCATGTTTTGGAAATTATGAACAGCTTTTTTCTAGTGGAAACCAAAACAAAAAAAAACATAAACCAGTATCCTTGGAAACGTTTAAACTGAATATACTGGATTAGAAGATGATCAAGAATTCAGTAAACCTTAAGAGAGATTAGATACACGAAGTAAACAAATACATTTGCTTCATGTATCTAGAGTGGAAAGGGAATGTTGAACAATTCCCTATCAATATTTAAAGTTTGGGGGCTAGATTTGCAAAGATGTCAAAGGACTTGAATTGGTTGAAAACAGCAAACCTTCAAAAGGTGGAAATACTACTAAATAACTGAAAAACTGAATGTTTTTAAACTCCAAATACAAAAGGATATTTCTCCCTCAAGTGAAAAGGGCACCTGGTTAAACAAAGCCAAACTGTGCAACCGGTCAACTGCAATGACTAATCAGACTGTAGGAAAATTGTTTTTGTCCAGATTAAATAAAGATGCAAATGCATAAGACTCGGTCATAAGAACATAAGAAGTAGGAGCAGGAGTAGGCCATCTAGCCCTTCGAGCCTGCCCCGCCATTCAGTAAGATCATGGCTGATCTGAAGTGGCTCAGTTCCACTTTCCCGCTTTCTCCCCATAACCCTTAATTCCCTTGTCTGTCAAAAACCTATCTATCCGTGACTTAAATATATTTAGCGACGTAGCCTCCACCACTTCAACGGGCAGAGAATTCCAGAGATTCACCACCCTTTGAGTGAAGAAGTTCCTCCTCAACTCCGTTCTAAACTGCTCCCCCCCCCTTATCTTGAGGCTGCGCCCTCTAGTCCTGCTGTCCGTGGGAAGAATCTCTCTACCTCTACCCTATCCATACCCTTCATTATCTTATACGTCTCTATAAGATCCCCCCTCATCCTTCTGAACTCCAACAAGTACAGACCCAATCTATTTAGTCTCTCTTCATAGTCCAACGCCCTCACCTCCGGTATCAGCCTAGTGAACCTCCTCGTATAAGATGTTGAATGGGATGGATAGGATAGAGGTGGAGAGACTCTTCCCGCTCAAAAAAGACAGGAGGACTAGGGGGCACAGCCTCAGGATGAAGGGGGGGGGCGGTTTAGAACGGAGTTGAGGAGGAACTTCTTCACTCAAAGGGTGGTGAATCTCTGGAATTCTCTGCCCGTTGAAGTGGTGGAGGCTGCCTCGTCAATATTTTTAAGACGCGGGTTGATAGATTTTTGATAGGCAAGGGGATTAAGGGTTATGGGGAGAGGGCGGGAATGTGGAACTGAGCCACGACAGATCAGCCATGATCTTATTGAATGGCGGGGCAGGCTCGAGGGGCTAGATGGCCTACTCCTGCTCCTATTTCTTACGTTCTGCACTCCCTCCAAGGCCAAAATATCCTTGCACAAGTGCGGCAGCTAAAACTGCACACAATACTCCAGCTGCGGCCTCACCAGTGCCCTGTACAGTTGCAGCAAGACCTCCCTGCTTTTATATTCTATCCCCCTCACTATAAAGGCCAGCATCCCATTCACCTTCTTGATCACCTGCTGCACCTGCAGACAGGGATTTTGTGACTCATGCACAAGGACCCCCAGGTCCCTCTGCACCGTAGCACGCTGCAGCTTTTCACCCTTTAAAAGGCAGCAAAGATGATAGTGGATGTCAGCAGTGACAACAGTAAATATTTTTAAAAGGTTTGTTAGGGCAACCAAGGACTCCAGAGAGACATTGAAAGAATCCCCAGGGAAGTTTTAGGTGAGCAACCAGGACACAGCATACATTTTAATTAGTAACACTGAATCAATCTTCACTTCAATAGGCAACACTCAATTACCAATAAAGCAAGAGAGTTTTCTTTAAAAGTTTCAAGTGTCAACATGAATGCAATCCTGAGAAAGTGTTGCAAAATTAATCAAGCTAGTTGTTACAGCAGTAATTACCCAAGAATACGCAAAAGTAGGGGCCTGAGCTCAATGAGCCTCTTACTTCTATAACGCATTTTAGTGTCAAAGATTGCTTTGATTAAGATTATCTACAGATGCTGCCTGTCCCTTTTCTAACAGAATCAGAGGCTGTCAGGGTCTTCTTGGATTTTCAAGAAGCTGTTGACTAGATGTAACACTATAGGCTATGTTATAGGATAGAGCCACAGTGATCCCACAGGTATTGTTGGTAGGGTCGTTGCATGTCATATCATAATTCTGATTACTGACCTGGACCAATCCACAAGTTTGTGAACAGTAAAGATTTGATTGAGCAAACATCACAATTAGAGCTAAAATCAACAGGGAAGTACAACTGTACTTCGCAGGAATCATTTAGATAAACATAAATAATACACAATGCCTAGAGACCACAGTAAAATTAAGATACATTGCTAGGGCAATCCAATACAAAACAAGAAGCACTGGATTGTCCTTTTTTACAAGGACAGTTAAACAGTTTCTTAGGCAGAACCTAATTTTGATCATCCCAAGACAGACAATATTAAGGCCAAGAAAAAAAATTTAACGGAAGCATCGAGAACATGTTCTGCTCCCCTCCAGGAGGCTTCTGAGAAATCATCCAGATGATCTGTCCCTGAATGAGCTTGTATTTTCCTGACCTTATTTTGCCACTCTGGAGATTACCTTGCTGCTGCTGAGAGAGATGTCAGTGTTGGTGATACTTGGAAGAATTGAAACTCACAGCATAGAAGACCATTCTGGCGCCATGAATGTGCTGGCTGTTTCGAAGGGCTGTTGTATTTAATCTAATATCCCCACTTTTTGACCATACACAATCCATAAAGTACTTATCTTACTCAAAATTATTTACGTACGCAGCTTCCACAACCATTCCAGATTTCGACAACTCAGTGAAAATGATTCTCAACGGACCTCCAGAACTTCTTCCCACGACTCTTTATCCACGTTCTCCAGTTATTGACCCAATCCCCAAAGGGAATAATTTGTTTACATTTACTGTATTAACACATCCCCAAAGGAAAGTAGTTCTAATTTTCCAATAACTCAAATCCCTCACAAAGTAATATCTTAATATACTCTCCTTTACACCAAGTTCTAACCAATGCTTCAAGAAATTCAAGCATGCTGCCTTTGATTTTATATTCTATTCATAAACCCATAACTAAACTGAGTGCTTAGCACTGCTGCCTCTCAGTGCCAGGGATCTGGGTTCAATTCTGGCCTCGGGTCACTGTGTGGAGTTTGCACATTCTCCCTGTGTCTACGTGGGTTTCCTCCACAATCTAAATGAACCCTAGTGTCGGGGGATTAGCAGAATAAATATACAATAGTAGAATAAAATCTTTACAGTGCAGAAGGAGGCCATTCACCCATCAAGTCTGCACTGACCACAATCCCACCCAGACCCTATTCCCATAACCCCATATACTTATTCTGCAAATCTCCTTGACACTAGGGTCAATTTAGCATGGCCAACCTAACCCACATATCTTTGGGCTGTGGGAGGAAACGAACACTCGGAGAAAACCTAGGAGGGGTTACGGGAATAGGGCCTGGGTGGGATTGTGGTCGGTGCAAAGTTGATGGGCCGAATGGCCTTCTATGCACTGTAGGGATTCTATAATTCATCCCACTAATTTTAAGGATTTCTGAAAATAGACTTCTGGGCATCTCTACTCATCTACACCTTTTCAAAATCATGCCATTTATCATTGCAGTCCTCCCTCCCATACTGGTCCTTCCCAAATGCACCACTTCATCCACACACCATGTGTCATTTTCCTGCCTGAGTCATCCTGAATCCTGCACTATTGTCACCATAATCTGGTATTTTACCAAACTTTACCTATAAATATTACAATGCTGCTCTCTACAGCAAAGTCTAGAGAGTTAATAAAAATTACAAACCTAAAATGGACACATTCTGAAAAACATTCATCCATTTGATGCCACTGGCTCTTTTATTCTTTGTGAATGCAAGCATCGTTGGCAAAGCCATGTTGTCATCCCGAATTGAGATGGTGGTAGTGAGCCATCTTTTAGAACGGCTAGAGTCCCATTTGATGCAGGTGCATCTATAGTGCTGTTGGGGAGTTCCAGGATTCTGACTCAGCAGTGAATGAATTATAACTAGTGCCAAATCAAGATGATGCGTGTCTTCAACGGAACTTGCAAATAGTGCTGTTCCAATGAACTGCTGCTGCCCATGTCCATTTTGCAAGTCACAGACTTGCTTGGCATCAAAGTAGTTTTGGCAAGTTGCTGATATGCATCTTGTATATGGTACACACTGCTGTCATGGGAGTGAATGTTTAAGGTGCTAATCAAGTTGGCTGCTTTGTCCTGGATGGTAGCAAAAAAAAAGTGGAGAATATTGCATCATTCACCACAGAATTCAATGTTTCTGACCTGCTCTTGTAGCCACAGTATTTACGTGGCTGGTTTAATTAGTTTTTGGTCAAACGTAACCAGGATGTTAACAGGGAGTCAGCAATAGCAATGCTACTGAATGTCATGGGGAGATGGTCTCTGATTGGGATGATCAATGCCAGATATCATCCAGGTCTTACTGAAACTGTGTCCATGTGCAATATGAGAAGTTGTGAATAATATTAAACTTTGTGCAATTAACAGCAAACATCCCCACTTTTGACCTGATGCTGGACAAAAAGTCAGTCATACAGCACAGAAACAGGCCCTTCAGCCAATCATCAAATAAGCCTACAGCTTATTGTGCCCTGACAATTTAAGTGCTCACCCAGATGCTTCTTAAATGCTGAGAGAATACCTGCCTCCACCACCATTCAGCACTGCATTCCATATTTCCACCACCCTCAGTGAAATTTTCTTCCCTCAGATCCCTTCCAAACCACTTAATCCTCACCTTAAACTGATGCCCATCAATGATATATCAATTAAAGATGATAGGGCTTAGAACATTGCTGCAGGAGTTCCTTGGGGTAACGTCCAAGGTCGGAGTGATTAGTCCCCCAACTACCACAACCATCGTCGTTTGTGTGAGTTAGATTAGACTCCAACAAACTTGCCAATAAGCCTCCCATAAAGCATTTATTGAATACGTATCAGGCCTTCATATCCTTCGCACCATCTTGATCAACCTACTGCACTATCCAAATCATCAGTCATGCACATTTTACCTTTAACAAATCCACATGGGCTCTCCTTCATTTATCCACGTCTTTCTAAATCAAAGTTTATTTTATCTGCAATAACTAAGGAATAACTTCCCCACTGCTGAGGTTAACTCACCTGGCTCGTAGCGCCCTGATTTAAACATTCTCCCAGTTCATGAGTAATGGTATATAAGCAAACCTCAAACTCCGACACTTCTCCTGTGTTCAATGGGGTTCGAAGGATTTTGACCAATGCTTCTTGAGTTCTGCTTTTACTTCTTTCAGCAGCCCAAGATGCACCCATCTAGATCAGATGGCTTAAGCCATTTTCAGTAACATGTCTCCTCTATCTTTAATCCTGTCTCAGAACCTCACTTTCCTCTTAGTACAACCAGCACATCATTTGCTTCCTCTCTGAGGAAAGCAATGTACTAATTTAATGTTTTCATCACATCCTCCACCTCTGCATGAAGATCTCCCCCGGGTCCTTCATAGGTAAACCTTCCCTTAATATTTATATGTTTGTAAAATATTTCCTTGTAACCTATGTTAACTTATCAATTCCTCCTGCATTTCCTGAATCATTGAATCTTGCACCTGACAAATGTCAATTTAATTTTTGTTATCCAAGGAACCTTAAAGTTGTAAATGCTGTATATTTTCACTTCAATGGCTGGTTTTACCCGAACACACTGTTCCTCAAATGTCCTTCAATGCTCCTTCACAGTTTCATCCCACAACAGCCTTATTCAATCTATCTGCCTTCTCACTCAAATTCATAGTTGAGCACTTTTATTGTTGATTTTTTTTGGTCTCTTTCCATAATTATCTTAAACCAAATTATGTTCAGTTAATGCTAGATGATTTCTGACTGTAACACAACCAACCAGATCTACTTCACTCCTCACAACCAGATCTAAAGCTGCTTCTTGCTGAACTGGAGAAAATGATTGAGAAAATACTTGTGCCAATATCTCTTCTGTACCCTGAACACCACTTTTACACAGTCATGTCCCTTAATATTATTCTATTTTTGATAAACACTTTTGAAATTAGCCCATCTATTTTCTTGTTTGAAATTTTATTTTCAAAAAGTTCTTAATTATGCAAATCCAGCTGAACAGATTTGGTTCCAGAAATATTCAGCAAATCATTTAAAAAAAAATTTCAATTTAATTTATTAGTCACAAGCAAGCTTACACTCACACTACAATGAACTCAGTGTGAAAATCTTTTCCATTTAGACTCTCATTTCATTCATCAATACCGCCAGGCCTCCCTCCCTTTTTCCTTCTCTATCATTCTGAACACTTGAAAGTAGGAACATTAAAAACCCATTCCTGGACTTGTATGAGCAATGTCTTGATTAATGAAAACATACCTATGTAGCAATTTGCACCTGCAGTTCACCAACTTTGTTGCATCACAGATAGCAAACACAACAATTGTTAATCACCTCAACTTGGGTCCTGCCAGTTTTTTTCAATACTTATAACTGCCATTAATATCTGCTTTCCAATCTCATTCCTGCTCAACTGTTATCTGATTCCTCCTTGCTGAATTAGTTTAAACCCTCCCCAAATGTACAAGTTAACCTCTATTAAAACACTGGTCCCTATTTGTACGATGACAGTATCTGACTGGTTATTTTCCTATCTGTTACTTTATATCATATTGCTCATGCTGGGTTTGCACCCTGGATGCCTCTGGTTTCAAATACAGTTTCCACATAAGGAGCAATAATTAACTGGCTTTATAGTCCACATGGGCAATATGAACATAGTTCAAAATAACTTTACTAAACTCACTTTTGCTTAAAAAGGCCTTCGATAATTTCAGGAAATCATATTTTGACATACTGAAGATAAATCTAACGAGCATTCAATCTCCATCTGGTCATATTCTTTGACTTGCAAATAAATTATAAAATTAATTTGCAGGAATATGTCAAGAGCCCTAGTTTTCAAATTTAACGTAATTATGAATTTCTTACTCCACTTCAAAATATTCTAAAGCAGAAAAGGAAAATGTACATGCCATGCATCTGGTAAAATAATTTACCATCACCAGTATTTTCTTTGTGCATTTGAATCATATGATCAGGATGGACATGCAATCAGGTCAACAGGACTTTCAATGAGAAGTTTAAAAGCGAATAGTTGCAGTGCACAAGTTCCAGGTTTTATCCCTGCTCTCCATCCAAGTTAACAGTGCTGTCAGTTAAATGAAGGAAAATTATTGTTGTGGATTGGCAACGCAATCACTGATCAACATTCATTGGTGGAAGAGCACGTATATGTATGACAGGCCAGAAAAGATCTAATAAGCTTAAGTGTGATGCACTATATTTAAATATGCGAACAGTGGTTTGAGGCCAAAACTCTTGCAGAACGCCCTTACCATTAAATGCTCCGAGAACGAGGCAAATGCCCACTGTGTCATACCCTTGGCAAAACGCAAGTCTTCAGCAAACAAAATTGGGAAAAAATTGTTGCAACTCGAAATTCATGACTACATTCTACAAATTCAACACTAATATGCAATGTTAAAAAATGTTTACAGATGTGGGTGTCACTGCCTAGGTCAGCATTTACTGCCCATCTCCAGTTGCCCTCAAAAGTAGTGATGAACTGTCTTCCTGAACTGTTGCACTCCGTGATGTACAGATATATTCAAATGTGGTTAGAGAGGGAGTTTCTACAGGAGAAAAACCATTACCACGTTTTTACAAGTACGTCACTGCCTTTTTCCCCCAAATATCCATCTTCACAAAGGTTCTCTACATTTACCCATAAGTCTTAAACTGTCAAACTCAAGTTTACTGATACTCATGCAATTTATCCCTCTAATATTAGTAACATCCATTTTATCTGGCCACATAATCAATTATTTCAAATTGGTAGGTGATTTGTGAGCAGTTAAGTTCCCATATACTCAAATTTTCATTAAATCGCTTATGTTTAAAGTTTGTGAAATATCTGAGACTTTTCAGAAGAGCTGTAGAATGTAGAAACCTCATTAACCAGTACCTCTTTAAAAAATATTCAAGAATTGTCAAAACAGTAGGGCAAAGATATTTTAACTGTTCTATGTTGTTGTCACTGCCTTGGATCAATAATTCTGTCACGATAGTCATCTCCCCATACCCACTCCAATCTAAAGACTCGTTGGCAACAGTATTTCCTCATCCAATGCTCTGTTTATGCACTCTGAGAAAAGAAATCTTAAAATAACGAAAACAGGCCTATTTTCACACCAAGGTATCCCCGTACTCTTACATATTATTGTGTACGCTATAGACATGGTACGTAATTAAAAATAAAGACGTCCTTTTATGTTGCTTGTTCCCTCTTCCCGGAACTTATCATTGACGGCGTTTCTTTTTTCCCCTCTGAAATGTACTCCAGATCTCAGGCTCCGATTATAACGATCGAATCATGTCGGCCCCACTCACTCGCAGCAAGATTTGATTTGATTTGATTTTAAATTTACACCTCATGGTGCCCGGATTACTTCAGTGAAAGAGCCAGTGTCAATTAATTACACTCCCCTTCTAAACTTTCTCACCTGTGCTGTCAGTCACACCGCCGACTGACGCCGCCATGCTCTCGCTGCGGGTAGAGTTCACTCACTCCAGGCCCCCCTTCCTCTTTTCGGGACAGGTTTTAACCGGCTCTCAGTCTGACTCACCGTCCCAATCAATCGAAGGCTGTCCTTTTCCCGTTCCCCCCAACCCCCTCCTCCTCCTCCTCCTCCTCAAGGCCCGGGGCCGCGATGTTTACGTGACGGTCCTGGTCTTTTTTTTTCCCTTTCCCCCCTCTTCCCGCCAACTGTTACGGCAGCCACAGCTGAATCAATGTGCCGCCATGGTTTCTGTTGGCAGCTCGGCAGGGACGGTGTCTAGTCCTGATGACTGTCTGTCCCCACTCTGCTTCCCACTCAATCCCTCAGCCCTCTCTCGCGCGCAGATGGCGGCCGGAATGAGGAGAACTCTAATCGGAACTATTTTCACATCAAAGAGTCTACCTACACGTTAAAAAAAATCCATCCCGATCAGACAAAAAAAACCCTCCACCTTTTTTTATCGGACGCATTTCGGATATTTATTCAGGTTTCGCCGAGTGTCTTCTTCGGCTTTTTTTTGTTTTAATTCGGATTTTGTTTCAAATTCGGTCAGCTTTTATTTTTTGCGGAAGGACCAGACATTTGAAGGGTGAATCTCACTCATCACCGCTGTAACCGCGGGGGTATCGCTGCGCGACAGCATTGCGGCGGCCACAGGGACCGGAACGCATGCGCAGGGAAAAACGCGATTGTGTGGAAAGGTCGAGAACATTCACGTGGGCGGCCGGCGCCATTTTAGAGTTGAAGTAGTGGAGCTGTGGGTCATGTGTCCTGAAAACAAGGAGCAGAAATTGAAATGGATCAACAAGACGGTGTTTCTTGTAAAATTGTTGATTATTCAGAAATAATACACGCAGCTCATGACTCTTGCACTAACCCAGTGCGTTGGGCAAGTTATAAAATCCAGGGCTAAAATCAGCAGTTAATTGAACAACATTATAGAAAGGATATGGAGGTTTGACAAATGAACTTGGATGCCACCCAACGCAAGGATAAATATGAAAAATAATTTGACGATTAGGTGATTATATTTAAGTGATTTGAACGGTCATTTAAACATTAGAAATGCCTTTATTTACTTCGTGTAGTGAGGCAATGCAACTCATTTCAAGTATCAGAAACAAAAACAAAGTACTGGAAAATCTCAGCGGAGAGAGAATAGAGCCAACGTTTGGAGGGTAGACGACCCTTTGTCAGCTGATTTGATCAGGTTTCAAGGTTTAATGATTTGAGGCAGAATTTTGCAGATATTCGACTGCTGCAGTGTTACTGTATTTTCAAAAGCATAGGGGAACGTGAGGAAAGAGGTGGATGAAAGGATAGGGTGGGTGAATGGTAAAATGAGTGAGTCGACCATTTGCAGTTTGTAGGTTGATAAGATTTCGGGCAGCAAGTACGTGAAAATGAAAGATGGTCATACTAACACATTAATGGTTTTGTCTTTACAATGCTGCTAAACCCAAGTTTTTTCCCAGCATTTTTTAAATTATTCATGTCAGAGTCACCATTTAGTTTCAGAACATGCATGGCAATCCAGTCCTATTCCTTGCTGCATCCCATAGCCGTTCAAGTTCATTTCCTTCATGTGTCTATCTCTTCCTTTTGAAATCATTGTTTCCACACCCACTACCTTCATGGGTAGGTCGTTACCACTGAATATATTAAAAATTCCTCCTGTGTGTTTCTTACTTAAAATCTTAAATTGATGTCCTGAGTCAGTTTTTCCTTGTAATCAAAGATAATTGAATTTTAACATGCACTCTGTTTTCATTCCACAGACAGTGCCTAACCTGTTAAATGTTTCCAGTTTTGTTTTACATTTTGAATCTACTAATGACCTTTAGTGTAGGCCCATAGTAGTTCACAGGATTATTACAAAAAAAAGGCATGAAACCTGAAAAGCAAAAGGCACGTGATCAATAGGTTTTTAGGAGATTGTAGAGTCTAAACTTACTGAGTTGTTTAAATTAGCAAGCAGCAACAATCTGTGAATCACACTTTAAGTGACATGATCACGTATGAAGAATCTGAATCCTGTCAATGGTAAGTGAGGAAACACTAATATAAGTAGAATATAGAGAGCTAGGAAGAAAGTTTGAACTTCAAAGATAGTGATTTCAGGATTACTATCAGTGCCACATGTTTGTAGAAATAGCAAGATATATCAGAGGAATATGTGGCTGAAGTGATGGTGTGAGCAGGAGGGGTTCAGATTCTTGGGGCATTGGGACTGATTTCTAGGGGAGGCAGGACCAGTGCAAACTGGACGCGTTACACTTGGGCAGGATTGGAACTGATGTCCTTGAGGGGGTACTTGCTGGAGTGGTTGGGGAAGATTTAAATTAACGTGGCAGGGGACTGGGAACCTATCCAAGGCGTCAGAGGATGGGGAATCAAGGACAAAACTCAAAAACAGGAGTAAGAAGTGGTCAGCAGGGAAACGGGGTCAGATTCAAACAGGGCCTCAGTGAGAAATAGTATTGCCGTCAGACTTTTGAATGGACCTATCATATTGATCTTTTTCTACACCCTAGTTGTGACTATGACACTATGTTCTGCACCCTCTCCTCTGAAGATATGCTTTTGTCTGTATAGCTTGCAAGAAACAATGCTTTTCACTGTATACTATAATAAATCATAGTTAAGTCAATAGTGGGAACGGGAACACTAATGTTAAAAAGATAAGCCTGAAGGCTTTGTGTCTTAATGCACAGAGAATTTGCAATAAAGTGGATAAACTAATAGCAAAAATAAACGTAAGTGGGTACGATATAGTCGGGATTACGAAGACATGGCTATAGGGTGACAGGAATGGGAACTGAACATTGACGGATATATAGGAAGGACAGACAAGGTAAAGGTGGTGGAGTTGCATTGCGTTTAAGAGGAAATTAACACTAACATTGGCTTTGACAATGTGGATCTATGGCTAGAGCTAAGAAACACCAGGGGGCAAAATAAATTAGTAGGTGTTGTTTATAGACCCCCAAACTGTAGTGGTGGTGACATTAAACAGGAAATTAGAGATGTATGCAACAAAGGAACATTTTAAAGTAAAGTTTATTTATTAGTCACAAGTAAGGCTTACATTAACACTGCAATGAAGTTACTGTGAAAGTCCCCTAGTCGCCACACTCCAGTGCCTATTTGGGTCAACACACCCAACCAGCATCTGTAATTATGGGTGATTTTATTCTGCATGCAGATTGGGCAAATCAAATGACTCTCAGAGTATATATATTGGAGGAACTCCTGGAGTATATACTGAACCAACATGTTGAACCAACTATCCATTCTAGACAGGGTATTATGAGAAAGGAATAATTGGCAATCTAGTTGTGCAAGACCCCTTGGGGATGAGTGACCACAATAGAATAGAATTTTTCATCGAGACGCAGAGTGATGTAGTTGATTCTGAGACTAGGGTCCTGAATCTTAATAAAGGAAACTAAAGTAAGAGATATGAGTTGGCAACGATAGTTTGGAAAACATTACTTAAAGGGATAACTGTGGATAGGTAATAGAACATAGAACAATACAGCACAGAACAGGCCCTTCGGCCCACGATGTTGTGCCGACCAGTTAAAAAACAATGACCCTCTAACCTAAACCAAACCCTTTCCATCCATAAACCTATCCACGGATCTCTTAAATGCCCCCAAACTAGGCGCATTTACAACTGCAGCAGGCAGGGCATTCCAATCCCTCACCACCCTCTGGGTAAAGAACCTACCCCTGACATCCGTCCTATAACCACCCCTTAATTTAAAGCTATGCCCCCTCGTGCTAGCTTTCTCCATCCGAGGAAAAAGGCTATCACTGTCCACCCTATCCAAACCTCTAATCATATGTTTCAATAAGGTCCCCTCGCAGCCGCCTTCTTTCTAACGAAAACAACCTCAAATCCCTCAGTCTCTTAATGGCAAACGTTCAAGGAGTGTGTGGTTGAACTGCAATAATTTTTACTCCTGTCAGGCACACAGGAAAGATGGCCAAACTATGGTTCACAAGAGAAATTAGAGATCCTAAAGTAGATCAATATTAGAGAAATTGTGTTAGGGAAACTGATGGCCGGTAAATCCCCAGAGAACTTAAGGAAATGGCTTAAGAAATACTGGATGCATTAGCAGTTATCTTCCAAGATTCTGTAGACTGTGGAACAGTTCCTACAGATTGGAGGGTAGCTTATGTAACCCCACTATTTAAAAGTGATTTAGAGAGAAAACAGGCCTGACATTGGTCGTGAAGCATATTCTAGAATCTGTTATCAAAGATTTTATAGTAAAATACTTGGAAAACAGTGGCAGGATTGGAAAGAGTCAGCATGAATTTATGAAAGGGAAATTATGAAAAGAAAATCTACTGGAATTCTTCGAGAATGTAACTAGTAGAATTGATGAGGGGGAAACGAGTGGATGCGTTTTATTTGGACTTTCAGAAGACTTTCAACAAAGTCCCACAAAAGAGATTAGCATGTAAAATTAAAGCACATTGGATTGAGGGTAGTGTATTGAGATGGATTGAAAACTTGTTCGCAGACAGAAAACAAGTAGAATTAAACAGGCTATTTTCAAATGGTAGGTAGTGAGTGATTAGCAGGGTACCGCAAGAATCAGTGCTGTGACCCCATTCATTATATATATTAATGATTTAGGTGAAGGAGCTAAATGTAATTTTTCCAAATTTGCAGACAACACAAAACTAGGTGGGTGGGTGAGCAGTGAGGAGAATGTACAGGTCGCTCAGCGAGATTTGGACACATTGAGTGAGCGGGCAAATGATTTGTAGATGTAGTACATTTTGGATAAATGTGAGGTTATCCACTTCGGTAGCAAAAATGGGAAGGCAGACTACCATTTGAATGGCCATAAATTAGGAGTGTGCAACAAGATTTAGATGTCATTACACCAGTCACTGAAGGTAAGCATGAAGCTGCAGCAGGCAGTAAAAAAGTCAAATGATATGTAGCCATCATAGCAAAAGGTTTCAAGTACAGGAGCAAGGATGTCCTGATACAATTGTACATGGACTTAGTGAATAGTGTGTACAGTTGTGATCTCCTTACCTGAGGATGTTCTAGCTCTAGGTGTGCAGAAAAGGTTTCAGTGAATGAGCTGAGACAGGGGCAGAACTTGGTGACACCTGGATGTACTTTAATCCTGACGTATGAGAAGAGACTGAGTCAGTTAGAATTGTAGTCATTTGAGTTCAGAAGAATGAAGGCTGATTTCATAGACACGTATAAAATTCTAACAGGACTAGACAGAATAAATACAAAAAAGATGTTCTTGATTGTTAGAGTGTCTAGAACCAGGGGTCACAGTCTGACGATACAGGGTAGACTATTTAGGACAGATGAGGATAGATTTCTTCCTCAGAGTGTTCAGCCTATGGAATTTGTTACCACAGAAATTAGTTGAGGCCAAAACATTGAATGTTTTCGAGGAGCAGTTAGATATAGCACTTGAGGCAAAGGGGATCAATGCATAAGGAGGAAAGGCAGATCAGGCTATTGAGTTAGATGATCAGCCATGATCATAATGAATGGCAAAGCAGGCCTGAAGGGCCAAATGGCTCCTCTTTTTAAGCAGAATGGAGATAATATAGAGAACCAAAAAAAAGCACAATTGCAAAGAGATGAAAAGTCAGATAACTAGAAAGCACACCGGATTGAAGAGAATGAATTAATGTAGAGGCTGTTTATGTCATATCTGAACCTGCATCCATAAATCCAAACATCATCAGTAACATTACCCAGTTCCACCCTGTCTCAGCTCATTTGCTGAAGCCCTCATCCATGCTTTTGTAATCTCAAGACTATTTTAACATTCTTCTGGCTGGCTCCCACATTCTACCCTCCCTCAAGTTATCATCCAAAATTTTGCTGCTCCTTTCCTAACCCAAATGAAGTCCTGTACATCCATCAAATTGTGTTCCCAGTTAGAAAATGTTTTAATTTTAAAAATATCATTCTTGTTTTCAAATCCACTATAGTCTTGCCCCTTCCTATCTGATCTATCCAGCCATCCAAGATACTTGCACTCCTCTCGTCCTGACCTCAACATCACTGATTTGAATTGGGTCCCATAGGTGCCTGTGCCTTCAGCTTCCAAGGTTTTATGGTCTGGAACTTTCTCCCTAAATCTCACCATTTCTCTTTCCTCCTTTAAGACACTCTTTAAAATTTACCTTTTCAATGAAGGTTTTGGCCCTCCAACCTAATATCTCCCTATTTCAAAATAAGTCAAATTTTGCTTATAACATTCCTGTGAAGCACCTTGGAAAGGTAATTGTTGAGACTAAGAGATATGATTATAGGAAGACATAATCATAAGCACAGGTACAGCTGTCATGTTGTCATAGAAAACTTCATTAATCCAGTTTGAAAAGCACAGTATCAGAGCGGCCTGACCTTGGCAGTCCCACAGTTAGCCCTTGAAAAATAATGATTTGTTAATTTTACTGTTTTGCTCGACGTCGCTCACTTTCGCTCTGAGCCCAACTAAATCCCTCCAGTCTGTCTTCAATTATGCACACGGGTTTATAAAGTCAATGCTTTCATATTTAATTTGTGAAGGACAAACAACTCTACATTTAACTCTAACTGTAATGGGTGAAATGTAAGAGAAAATAATTGAATGTTCTGAGGGAATATATCTTTTGGTCTTTCTCAAAAGTTGGTAGAATAAAAATGAATGGGATGGTTTTATGCACTGACTTCATTTAGAATAATTTTGAATGCTAGCTGCAAGGTTGTAAGACAAGGCAACGATGTATACCATATACATTTTGCATGAAACCTTGCAATACTACATAGGGTGCATTCACAATACAATTGTACCATCAGTGCAGAATGTTTTGACCTAAAGTTGGAATTTTTTATTAACATAGCTGAATTCAGTTATATCAAGCCCAGTGTAACTTCTTCCCAAATTTCATACATAACTGACAGGTTACTTTTTTTCGTCTCGCATCTATTTCCAACTGACATTTTGCTCTGAACTATTCTGTTATACCGTTCTCCACTTGTGTTTACCCAAATGAACAAACATGAATTCAAACTGTTAGTACATACTGATCACATGCAGAGTGGCTGAGAGTCTCCCTCCCTCTCTGATCAGGCGCCACCTCTATAGGCCCGCTCCACCCCCATAGACCCCACCCCTTGGGCATTACTGACATGCCAGGCTGCTGCTGTCCAAGGGGCACCCCCTCCTTTCCTCAGTCTTTTTAGGGGGCCTCAAGGACCTTTGGTTCTATCAACGAGGCAAGCAAACCCAAACGATTCAGCACCAAGTGCACTAATGCCATGCAAATCAACATCACAATATATTTAAATAACTTATTCAGCCTCTCACCCATTTAAATGGATTGGGCAAACCAGTAAAATTCCACCCAATGTCTCCAACATCCATGTCTATCCTTTCTGCAACTTTATTTTTGCACGCTTTTAATCCCTGTTCCAGAACTGAAGTGGTCCTAATAGAAATGACAAATCCCCCAAATGACTCTGACCATAGTGCAATTTCCCTCAACTTCTTTGCAGGCTTTAACACAATCTACATACTCCTTCTCCAATACCTCTGTTCTCTAACCTCACCTCATTCCATTCTGACTTACAACATTGCACTCAGACCATTCTTCAGTAGTTCCAAATTTTTGCTACCTATATTCTATCTCACACCAAGTTCTAGGTTAACAACTTCTGTCCTTGATGAACAGCATCACCCCAAATCCAAAACTCTCCATTCTTTTATGACTTATTGTGTAGCCATCTCAAAGCCGTTCTTGCAGTCATTCTTTTATCACCTTTGTACTTTATTCCTTTACTATCCTATCTGGAAGTCTCACATCCTCATAGAACTCTTAATTTGTCCTTAATAGAACTGGTAGTGTTATGTTTTATTCAGCCACTAACCCAGTCCTCACTAACCTAAAGAGGCTCTTCAACTCATATATTGAATTCCTTTCTTTCAAGTCATCCCATTCTGCCTCTGCTTCCTTTTATAACAATGCACTTCTTTCAGTCTTGTGATCTGGGTTTTGTTCTTTGAATCTTTAACTTTTATAAAATGGCAATCACAATATTTATTAATTGAAAAATCCCAAAATTCATTCAGAACAATCCCTGAAGAACAGCTCCAAAGTAGAAAAATCTACTCAATAAAAATCATCTGAATACAGATTTTAGGCAGCAAGTGTATGTCACTTGCTTCTGAAAAGCAGAAATAAAAACTAAAAGCAATGAACACTGAAAAGGTATTATCTTTACCTGAGATTTACAACAATTTTCACAATATATAGGATGGACTAACAATTTCTCAGCAATTTAGATGTAACATTTTGGTTTTCAAAATTCTGACGTTTTAAACAATGGCATTTCGAACAGTAGTTTTAGTTGGTCATTTACAACTGACATAAGATGTTACAAAATTGCAACATGCACATCACAGAATGTAACGAGGAGAGTCAAGTTACTTCGTCTGATCATAATCATCAAAACACATGATTTTTTTTGCCAAAATTATCCCCCACCCAAGGCACTGATCAACTGTACAGTTTTATGGGTACCAACTGTACTCCTGTATTTAACCAACTGGCAATTCTTCACTTTAAGTACAGACAGTAAATGCAAGCAGTGTATTTGGCTGCACAGACCATCACAGTCAAGCCAATGCTCACCTAGTGACCACCTTAGTGGTTTCCAATGGGTGTCACTGTTTTGAGATCAGGACCAGAATTCCTAACTCGTGATACTGAAATCAGCTAAGTACATATTGGGAAAGATGATGGAGCCAGCTAGGTGATGAGCTTACAAGGGCATAAAGTAGTGCTCTTACCCACCAAATCATTGGGATGTAATCATGATACAGAAATGGAAGTCAAATTATGGACATATTTTTACAAGAAGGATTTAAGACAAATATCAAAATTTAAAACTCAGATAAGAGTTATTTATCTAAGTCGCGTAGAAATAGGAACTGTTAGCCAAAATATTGTTGTTTTTGATCGTATGTTTCCACAGTGTATACTAATTTCTTGAAATTACTATTGCTCACTCTTAAGTATTTTTATCTTCCAACACAATTATATTTTTAATCTGGGATTGACTTTTTTGTTTCCTCATTGTTCAATTTTGTCCACTTTCCACTTCTTGCTGTTCATATCCTCAAATTAATGTAAAATTGGGCAGATAACAATCCATTCTTCCCATAATCAATGTGAATATTAATTCATTACTAGTTCATCACTCGGAACTCGGCAAAGTATTCTTCAGTTGTCATGTCTTTTAGTAAGATGTTGTGACAATTTATTTTTAAAAAAAATCAGATGATCAATTAAAAAATAAAAGCTGCAATTGTGCAGAAAGCTAAGACAATGAACAAAAATGAGCAGAATCACTATTTGGCATCCATGTCTCATCAAAAATAAACATTTCCTAGAAAAGTAACAAGATTAATATTTGTTTTTACACCTATTCAGAGCAGTTTTTAAGGTCCAGGATGCACCATCACTGATAGTGAACACAGTTCACGATGACCTTACGAACAAAAAAAATACAAATTCTCAAACCCCTTTTACACACAATCTTTGTCCAGTTTCCAGGAACAGTCTTGTATACAAAATGTAATGTATTGGGTGTGAAGCACAGTTTGTTACTGGGTTTTGCATTTGCTCTCAAATTTTGTACAGGATTATTATCCGGCTACACAACAATAAACGTGTACTGGGCAATATAGCAAACATTTACTTATGCTCTGCTCAAATAATCCAACTTGAAGCCCTGTGATGTCACAGTAACATCTGTCGATTAAATCGACCACCAACAATCTGTGATTGTTGGCTCCTCCCTGTCTCATCACACACAACAGATTATTATGGTCATCTACATAACCAATTCTGTAACACAATGTGTTCATGTTTCTATATCAGAGTCAATATCGCTGTCCCCTTCAATGGAGTGGAATTCCTCGCTGTCTTCCTCATCTTCGCTCAGTTGTACCTCATTAAGAACACTTGGTCCATGTCTCTGTTCCTCATCTTCATCCTCATCTGACAACTCATAGTCACATCCTCCACTGCTGAAGGTTGTATCACGAGTATTTGACTTGAGTTCAGTTTCTTCATAGCTCTCATAGCTGAGGGAAAAAAGTTGCATTACTGTTTGTGAATTGTGACTTAATTGAATCATGACGCAACTGGAGTAACACTGAACCCAATTAAACTACATAATATTTATTCTAATATAGCACCTTGCAAGCCAAAACAAAGTGCTTTATCAAATGTGATTGTTTTGAAGTGCTGTAACCTGTTAGAATCACATTCTAGCCAAGCAGCAGTCACTGCAACTCCTATGCCTTCATGGTTACCTCTGAAATAACCCAAAGTCCCTCCCTTGAACCTTTCCTGTTCAATATCTATATGCTATTCCTCAGCAACTTCACTTATAAGCAAGTAAGCTTCAACATGGCTACAATTGCATAAAAGTCCACCTTTTCATCAGGCATGGACTTCAGGCATGTTGCTGTCCCAACTGATTGCTAATAGCAAGTTATGCTGAAAATTATGATGGATCAAAGCTAGGAAATTCACACTGGGGCCAGAATTCTTCCAAAAAAATTCTAAGTGCTGAAGTCACATAAAAACTGAACAACTCATGCTGGTTGTTTTAAAGCAGGATTTTAAAAATGAATCTCCCACACTGCACTGCAGAGTGCCTCAGGGAGATTCATGTTGAAAATCAGAGGCGGAGCCTATTCCTGCTGGAGAGGCCAGCAGCATAGCACTGAGCGGGCCACTGCGCACGTGCCAATCTGTCATAGCAAGATCGGTGCATGCACAGTAGCCCTGCACTGTCGGCGTCCTGATTGCTGGCCAGCTCAATCGTTGGCTAGCACAGGAAATCCCTCATCACTGTCCCTCCAATTCCCACACTTCCTGATTGTTGGCCTCTCAGATATCACTGGGCCAGCTCCCCAATACCCCTGCCTCACCCAATGCCCAGTGGGCAGTGTCAAGGTGCCCCTTGGGCAGTGCCAGGTGGCCAGATTAGCACTGCCAGGTTGGCAATGCCCAGGGGAAACTCCCCTTACTATCAACATTCTGGAGGGCCTCCATGGCCTTCCTTCAGTGGGGTTGGCTGCCAATTCCCCATTTGTGGAGAGCTGTCATAAACCCCACTGGAGTGAACCACACCTGGCAGGAAGGGGAGAGAAGCTAGTGGGTCCGAGACTTCAGTCCAGGCCTGCTAACGATATTGAAATACAAATTTTAATATGGAAATCATCTCCGTGGAGGATGTGGCAGCCAACAGGGTGCCCGCTAAATGGGATCTGCTGATGTCTCCCAGCCCACTGTGCTGCGAGAGCAATGCACAGATTGGAAAAATCATCCCCCCTTCCTCCAGTCTAAAATAAATTAGATTTCTTCATTGTCACGGCTAATTTCTAATGTTGTTTAGCATAGGAACATATTTGGCCCTTAGAATCTGCTTAGCCATTCAATAGATCATCTAGTTATGTCTCAGCTGCACTTTGCTAACTGCCTCCCCATAGCCCTTGACTCCATTGTCTACCAAATGTCTATCTCACTGCCTAGAACAAATTCAATGACCTTGCTTTTCAGTGATATTCTTTTTCTTTCCTGGTAGCATTTGTTCCCTAAATGCCTTTGAACTGAGTAGTTTGCTGGGCCATTTCAGAGGGCATTTAAGGGTAAACCACACTTCTGTCATTGTAGTTAGATATAGGCCAACAGATTTCCTTCCCTAAAAAAGGGCATTAGCAAACCAGATGGGTTTTTAAGACAATTGATAATGGTTTCATTAGAGATTAATTCCATTTTTTTAATTGAATTCAAATTCCATCACCTATCAGGGTGGGATCTGAACCTGGGTTCCCAGGACTTATCATGAGTCTCTGGATTATTAGCACAACGTTAATGCCATTATGCCATTACCTCCCTCATATGTATCTAGTACTACAATACAATATTGAAAAATAAAAATACAATCCTTTTCAAGTACAACATTTTTGCATATGTTTGATATTATATGTGGACAGTGCAACATGCGACAAATATTTCATTGAAGATTTTTATGGTAGCTTTTTCTATGCTGAATGCATCAGACACTCTACACCACCAATTATGTCGATAAGGGGTTTTCAGTGTAAGGATATCACACATTCACCCAGCCTTCTGTCCAGTGCAAAAGGCGGCACGGTGGCAAGCACCAGGGACCCAGGTCAATTCCAGCCTCCGATGACTATGTAGAGTTTGCACATGCTCCCCGTGTCTGCATAGATTTCTTGCGGGTGCTCTAGTTTCCTCCCACACTCCAAAGGTATGCAGGTACGGTTAACTGGCCATGCTAAATTGCCCCTCAATGTTGGGGACAAGCAGGGTAAATACGTGGGGTCACAAGAGTCTGGGTGGGATTGTTGTCGGTGCAGATTCAATGGGCCGAATGGTCTATTTCTGCAGTATAGTAATTCTAAAGCACTGCCTGTTATTTCTACTTAACTCCTCCCCTCAAACCTTCGTTGCATTTTCATATCTTTTGAAGTTTTAACACGATCATTTAGATATCCAAGTGAAGCTTTTTGTCCATGGGATATGCGTATTGCTGACAAGACTAGCATTCAATGCCCATTCTTAATTGTTGAAAAGGTAATGGTGAGCCCACCATCCATGCAGTTCTATGATGAAGTGAGTTCCAGGTTTTTGATCCAGTGACAAAGAAGGAAGAACAATATAGTTCTTAGAATATTATGGGGTTTGCAGGGGAACTCTGGAGGGGTGGTGTGCTCATGTGGCTGTTGTCCTTGTTCTGTTGGGTAGGAGAGTTTGGGGTTTGGAAGATGCTGTCAAAGAACTTTGACAAGTTGTTGCAGTTCATATTGCAGATGGGAACACTGCTGCCATTGTGTCAATGGGGAAGGGACTGAATGTTTAACATAGTGGATGGTGTGACAATCAAACATGCTGTACTTTGACCTGAATGGTGTCAAACTTGAATATTGTTGGAGCCACACTCATCCAAGCAAGTGGAGAATATTCCATCACATTCCTGACTTGAGCCTTGTAGAAAGTGGGCAGCCTTTGGGGGAAATCAGGAGTCAACTGCAGAATTCCTGGTATCTGACCTGCACTTATAGCCACAGTATTTATGTAGCTGGTCCAGTCAAGGATGTTAATAGTGGGGATTCATAATGGTCATGTCATTGAATGTCAAGGTGATATAGTTAGTTCTGGCTTGTGGGAGACAGCCATTGTCTGGCATTTGTGTGGTCGAAATGTTACTTACCACTTATCAGCCCAAGCTTGAATATGGTCCAGTTCTTGCTGCTGCAGACACAGACTCCTTCAATCATTGAAGTAGCTGAAAATTGTTGGGCTCAGGACACCACCCAAAGAAATGGAATTATTTTCTCACAGATTTGCTATTGCTTTTAGGTAACTGTAAATAGCTGCTATTTAATGGAAAGATTTCCTCCTTAACCAAAGACTGAGATAAAAAGGTAAAAACAACAAACTTGTATTTATACAGTACTTTTCATGACCTAGGTGTACTGCTGTACTTTACAGTAAGTGAATTATGTTTTAACGTGTTTTTGCTATGGTAATGTAGGAAACACAACAGCAAATCACAAGGTACCACAAACTGCAATGTGATACAGGTATTTCCAAAGTCCAGCTATTCATAAAACAGATTATTTTTTCCTAGGGAGATCTGGCACCGCTCCCAGACTACAGTCGGAAATAAAGTGTGAAATGAAGGTGACAATTTTGGGCTGATCACAGAAGATAGAATCAGCGAGAGCTGTGTGCACAGAGGACCTGCAGCATTTTAAGATCTGCCTGCCTCTTCTTTATTCTGCAGACACAAAGCTACATGTTCCACCAGCAGGATAGAGTGGAGTATTCCCTCCATTATGGTCAACAGTCCAAGGGAACTTATGGTTACAGATAAAGCTGTGTTACATGTCCTGTGCATTAAGTCAACAATGTTTGCAAATAGCCCTCCTGTAATGGGAGGTGAGTCCATTAATTTCTTCCAACAAAACCTGGGATCTATTTGTTTACAGTAACTCCCAGAGAACGGATCACAGCAGAGATTGGATTTGCCTCCGGAAATGCTACTTTATGATTTCCAGATCAAGACTCAGTACTATGTTCCTTTTGATAAAGTTATGTGACAACAGAAAACATGGGTAGGATTTTCCACATCCACAGCACATGTTTTTTGTGGTGATGGAGGCAGCCCGCCATTGGTGGGCAGCAGGACCATCTGATCCTGTCACTATCACTGGATTTCCCCATTCTATGAACCCACTGGCACCAGGAAACCCAAAGAGGGAGCTTGCTGTCAGTGAGACATGAAGATTCCGCCAGCTAGAACAGGCACAACATTTCAGCCCACGTGTCCAAACCCTCCAATCTAATGGCAGTTAATCCAAAATTCAAGAAAATCTGAAATCCAGCACAGTCTAATTCCACAGGGTACCAGATTTTGGACATCACATTTTATGTGAAGTTAGTCAAGGGATAGTATTAACAGTCATGACCTGCAGTAAAAGGTCTTGAATGATCATCAGTTAAATTTTTGATTTTGACACTACGAATGAATGATAAAATATTGCACGACACCTCAAAAAAACAAACGTCTGTTGCCAGCCCACATTTCTTATCCTGACACTGAAAGTTAAGCATTGGTCTAGCAAAGTGCATTTAAAATAGCCTGATTTTATCTCCTGGAATAGTGTAAGTTGACAGACTATAACTAAATGAAGATGGTAAACATTTATCAAATTCTTTGTCAGCACTGTAACCACCTTTCTGGCCTCTCTCAGCCACCAGGTGTCATTTCCTATGGAGGCCTCTAAGAAGGGAACTGCAATCACCTGGTCCTGATACCCATCGGTGTAGCCAACCCTAAGAAATCAAACCCACTCTTCCCAGTTACGAACCAGCCTATTCCCCACTCCATACGATCTCCACTCTTCCATTAAGGCTAGAACATGTGAATGTAAGGTTAACCGCTCTTCACCGGAAAAATGAGTAACCATTTTCCCCTCTCATTGGTGAAAAATATTTTTGCCTTTACAAACTCCTATCCAACTTGTAAAGCCATGCAAGTATTATGGTGGCCCTGTAAATCTAATGGAACAGGATTTAGGTCCTAATCCCCCACCGAGAGAGAGTCATCTTTGCCCCATGTGTCTTTGCATCCACTCTCTGCGCCACTTCCACTGAGCAGCATCTTGACTCCTGTGGTACTGCAACATAATAGCATTGTCAGCAGCATGCCACTGATATTTCTCCAGGAGGGCTTCCCTGTGCTGCATTCCAGCAATATCTCAGAGCCCCAAATTGTGCATGCAGCATTTTGCCTTCCTAATCCACAAGTAGCAATCTGGCCTTTGTCAAACACTTGCAATGAGCAGAGGAGATTGAAATTTTTCTACATTATTCCTTCCCACTGAGATGATTTATTTATTTATTAGTCACAAGTAATGCTTACACTGCAATGAAGTTAGTGTGAAGAGAGTCAAATGTAAATGAACTAATTTACTGCAAGTAACAGTGGGGAGATCTGCTGGCATATATTTATCTACAGAAAATTTTGTGAAGTCTGATAGATGTTCTTCAAATAGTTTAACATAATGGAAAGACAGTCAAAGCCCAGGGTGTTTTAATCTGGCCTGAAGTAGAAATTTACAGGCACCTTTCAATTTGCAAATTTTCTTCAACAAATAGCTTAAATATGTAATGATTACCTGAGCAGAAGTCAAGTTAGTAGAGACTTTATAACTGAATGCTGTCAAATCATAATACCTTGATGTAGTTTTGGAGTTGTCTCAAACAGACTTGAATAATCAAATTGGTCATATGTTTTTCCCAGCAGCTGATAAAGTTATGCAAAAAACAGAAAAAACAGGTCTTGCAATCATTCCTGATGAATCAACATACAAATTAGGACAAGTAGGCCATTCAACCCCTTGAGCCTGCTCTATCAATAAGATCATGGCTGATCTGCTTGTAACTTCAACCCCATATTCCTGACTACCACCAACATTTATAGATGCACAATAGAAAGCATTCTTTTTGGTTACATCACAGCTTGGTATGGCTCCTGCTCTGCCCAAGACCACAAGAAACTACAAAAAGTCATGAAGGTAGCCCAATCCATCATGCAAAACAGCCTCCCACCAATTGACTCTGTCTACACTTTTCGTTGCCTCGGCAAAGCAGCCAGCATAATTAAGGACCCCACGCACCCTGGACATTCTTTCTTCCACCTTCTTCCATCCGGAAAAAGATACAAAAGTCTGAGATACATACCAACTGACTCAAGAACAGTTTCTTCCCTGCTGCCATCAGACTTTTGACTGGATCTACTTGCACTAAGTTGATCTTTCTCTATACCCTAGCTTTACTGTAACACTACATTCTGCACCCTTTTGTTTCCTTCTCTATGAATGGTATGCTTTGTATAGCACACAAGAAACAATACTTTTCACTGTATGCTAATATGACAATAATAAATCAAATCAAACCCTCAATAACATTTCACCCTTTTGTTAATAAAGCTAGAAACTCACAACCATCAAGACAAAATGTCTCATCTCTGTCTTAAATGAACCATCTCTCATTTTTGTGGAAATCAGCATCAAAGTAAAGTTTATTTATTAGTCGCAGGTAAGGCTTACATTAGCACTGCAATGAAGTTACTGTTGAAATTCCCCTAATCGCCACCGTCTGGCACCTGTTGGGGTCAATGCACTTAATCAGCAGGTCTTTGAGAATGTGGGAAGAAACTGGAGCACCCAGAGAAAATCTATGCAGACATGGGGAGAATGTGCAAACTCCACACAGACAGTGACCCAAGCCAGGAATTGAACCAGGTCCCTGGTATGTGAAATAGCAGTGTTAATCACTGTGCTATCATGCATGGCGAAGGTTAATATTATTAAGACAACGAATTGGTCAAATGTTAAAATTGACAAATTATTATTCTGTAAACAAGAAAACAGAACAACTTATGTATAATAAGGTTGAAGCAAGGAATGTTAAGTACCTATTGGTACTATCAAAATTGCCTGCACCTTTTTCGCACATCTGATAAAACTTGAAGTTATAGTCCTGCTGGTTTGCAGCGAAATGTTATTTAAAGAAGCGATAAACCCATTCTGCTCAAATTATTTTACCTTACGTTACTGTCCTCCATGATCTGAGAGGTCTCACCACCATCGCCCTCATAGGACATCATGCTTTCCTCATTCTCCATTCCCATGCGTGTATTCTCAGGTATCAGATGAGGTTTTTTTGGTCGGATGGCAGTCGTTTCAACATCAGAATCACTGCCACTCTCACTGAGCTGAATCGCTTTTTGAAACAAAGGAATAGTTTGGATTACCAGACAATGTTAATTGCCATTCAACCAACAAAGTTATGCACAATATTGTGTCTGCATAATAGAATCAAGCCCCTGGTATCAGGATGCAATTTTGCTGCATGTGCCAAAATGATATGGGAAGCAACTTAATTTCTAGGATAACAAAGAAATTAACTTACAAATCAAACAGAAAGTCATAAGCATCATAACGCATAATTCACATTGCTTTCAAACTATTTAGACATGGTACCACTTCACAATGTTCAAAGAATCATGGTCAGTGTATATGTCTCTATTCCCTCCTGCAATAGGGAAATAGCCATTTCAGTTTCTTTCACACAAGACAATTTCAAAGTTCTATGGTAAGGACACTCCAAATAAGTATAAATCAACATTTAAATTTGTGCTGATTTTATACTTGGACAATGCAAGTCTAGGTCAGAGAGAGGAACATAATGATCTCAGGATACAAATAAACTAATCACTAATGGTTGTGCCACAGGTTAGCAAGGCCTCAGAAAGGTGAACAATACACTAGGCTTTGTTTCGAGAGAGAGAGAATTGAAACGTAGGGGAGTCATGCTAAATCTATATCATGCATAGGTCAGACCACACCAGAAGTACTGTGTTCAGTTCTAGTCACCATATTATAAAAAGGACCTGGAGGTGATGAAAAAGATGCAGGGATGATTTATAAGGCTGATTTCAAAAATGCATTGGTATATCTAAGAAGGACTGAAGGTGTAACCCAACAGAGCTCTTTAAGATCACGAATGGTTTTGCTAGATTGCATACGGAGAATGTTGCCTGTTGGGGAGAGCATAACTAAAGGCCTTCAATGTAAGAAAATCGCCAAGGAATCCAATAAGGAATTCAAAAAGAAACTGCCTTAACCAACAAATGCTGAAAATGTGGAACTCACTATCACAGAGAGTGGCTGAAACAAATATTAGAGATTTATTTTAGGGGAGATGACAAACAAAAGAGAGAAGGGAGTTGAAGATTACAGTGATAGATTGGAAAGAGGAAACTTGTGTGGAGCATAAATGCTGGCAAGGACTGTGTGAGCCGAATAGCCTGTTTCCTGAATAGCTGTATCTCCTATGTAATCCTCTGAATAGTCATTCGGTAGTACAGAACTTGAGTACTGCTAAAAAAGAAAGACACGTGAAAGCAACAATTTCTACTGTATGAAAATCCTCGAATCCATACAATGCAGGAGGAGGCCATTGATCCATTCGAGCCCGCACCAACAACAATCCTGCCAATACCCTGACACTAAGGGACAGTTTAGCACGACCAAACACCTTAACCTGTACATCTCTGGATGTGGGAGAAAACCAGAGCACCCAGAGGAAATCCATGCAGACACGGGAAAACTTGCACACTTCACACAGTCACTCAAGGCTGTTATTGAACCTGGGACCTTACCGCCTTGAGGCATAAGTGCAAACCAGTGTGCTGATTGGTTGAGCTATTGTCATGGAGAATGCACCAGGCGATGGTGACTGACAGTTAATTGCTAAGTATTGTTCAAAATAAAATCAGGCAACCTGACCCTAATTGGTCAAGGCATTGTCCTGGGGAATGAATGCCACTTATTTTGTTTTGCTGTAACAGGCATAAAGTGTGTAATGTTTTTCCATTTGCAAAGAACAAGGCCCTGTATATTAATTTATAAAATTTCCATTTCAAGCAAATGCAGCACACTGCGAGCCTGACTGACAATCTTAAATTGGCTGCAAACATAATTCTTCACACACACAGGATTATTAAGCAAACATTGTCCAATTGTGAAATCACATCTAATGTTGAACACTGTGTTTAGAATTTTATAAGCACAAGCTGGTTGGATAGGGTTTGCATCTTGTCCATTGCAAACAGCGGCTGGAACACACTGTTTGATATGATCCACCAATCTTTAGGATATACAACCTACATATCTAGCATCACACTAGCACCTACATTCATACATCAGATTACTCATTTGTATGGAAAGCAGATTGTCTTTTTGACTTGACAGCAGCATCTTGTTAATGGCGACTATCATTCATGTTGCTGCTGCATTATTGCAGCGTCAAACAGCTAGGTTCACCTATTCTTGAATCTTTGAGAAACTTTGTGCTTCCAGGATAATCAGAGGTAGACTAGGCACTTTGCATGGCCAGAAGTGATGACTTCTGGGAAGGTATTTTAGAAATCTTCAGTGTGCTATAAATTATGCTGATGACCAATTTAAGGTTATCAGTCAGTCTCTCAGGAAATTGATAGAGAATCTGGTGAACTGGTGCAACAACAATAAAGTCTCCCTCAAAGTCAACGAAATGAAAGAGATCGTCATTGACATCAGGAAGCGTAGTGGAGGGCATGCCCCTGTCTACAATGGGGACAAATTAGAAATGGTTTTCAGTTATTCGGATCACCAATAACCTGTCCTGGTCCCTCCATGCGGACACTGTAGTTAAAAAAGTCCACCAATACCTATTTTCTCAGGAGACTAAGGACATTTGGCATGTCCACTATAACTCTTAACAACTTCTACAGATGCACCATAGAAAGCATTATTTCCAGTTGTATCGCAGCTTGGTGTGGCTCCTGCTCTGTCCGAGACCGCTAGTAACTACAAAGGGTCGTAAATGAAGCCCAGTCCATCACTCAAACCTGCCTCCCATCCATTGATTGATACTGTCTACACTTCCTGCTGCCTCCGAAAAGCAGCCAACATGATTAAAGACCCCAGGCATGCAGCCCAGACATACTGTTTTCCACCTTCTTCCATAGGGAAAAGGATCCAAAAGTTTGAGATCACGTACCAGCCAACTCAAAAACAGCTGCTTTTTTTGATTGGACCCATCTTGCATTAAGTTGATCTTTCTTTATACCCTCTATGACTGAAACACGACATTCTGCACTCTCTCGTTTCCTTCCCTTTATCTGTATAGCCATGCAAAAACCAATATTTTCCTATTATATTATACTAATACACATGACAATAATAAATCAAATCAAAGTGGCATGTGTGTGTCTAATGGAAGCTACATATATTAATATACATAGCTTTGTTATTAGTAGACAAAAAGAACATGTACATACATTGAGCCTGTTTCAGTTAAATAAAATAACTGACAGCTATTCAATCATCATTCCCCAGAGCAATGCCTTGGCCAATCAGGATCAAGCTGCTTGATTTAAATTTAAAACAATACTTCAAAGTAAACTGTCAGTCACCATCAACTGGTGCATTCTCCATGGCAATGCCTCTACTCCCATTTCCTGCCTCAGTAATCTCTTATAAATCACCTGGACATTTCTATATGTTATATACACTGTCGTAAGAATTCCATTTAAGGGAATTTGAATCAGAGTCCACTTGCCAACCAATCAGTTCTCTTTCCAAAAGTATAAATGATTATTTTCCCCTTATAATAAACAAATATTGGTATTTTGGCAGAATATCCTGAAGAGTACAAGATGAAAAGTTTTCACGTCTCTTTTTCAGCAATATCTGCTATTCAGCCTTTGAATAGCAGACCCTGTTCTGTATAATGTGCCTTTTTCCAATTTATAGAAATGAAATATCTTCCCCGTTTAGTGTTGAGCAGCTGTCTTTCACTCTCATCTTTTATCTCAATCCATTCCGAGGTCATGTATTTTTGTGATGCTGCCCCAGTGGCTAATTGGGCAAAGTCTGATATTGAGCCATTGAGAATAGAAATATCTCATTTCAATTAGTGGTTTGTGCTCAGTTAACTAATCTCAGCCTGGATATGATAATTATTTTCAATATCCTACAGGTACGAAGAAGAAAATTTGCCAGTTTTCTGTTCCAAGTCATTTTTTAGTGACTGCTGCTGCAAAGAACATATATGTGGTAACAAGTGAGGTTAGGATCATTATTTTTTGTGATGCCATTGAGAAGTAGCTAGCTTGCTGACACTCAGGCCATTTAAATGATACACTGGAAATGGTTGTTAACATCAATTCTTTAAATAAAATTTATACAACCACAGAAAGATGAGGGGAAAGTTGTAAGAAATGTAAGAGTATTTCTTGTAATCTATTTGGTAACTTTTACTTTGTGCCATACATCACTAACTAAACTCATGGTGGAATAAGGCTCAAGCTCCATTTGAAGAATACATTTTATTTTAAACATGAACAGTCATCTTATTTAATGATAATAGCCACTATTTGATGTTTTGGAACAGGAATAGAAACAACCTTCAGCCATTATGCTTAAGGTTGCTGGACTTCCAAACTCATGCCTTGCCATCCTCAAAAGCCTCCTGAAGATTTACGTTTTGGTTGTGCATTTGTTCATGTATTGCAATTTCACTCCCATTTCCTGCCTCAGTAATCTCTTATAAATCACCTGGACTTTTTTATATATTATATATACTGTTGTAAGAATTCCATTTAGGGGAATTTGTTTCCTCAACATAGCTATGTTGCAAAATCTTATTTTCATTTGTTCTCAATTTTTAAACTCAACAAATTCACAACACAATCTGGATAAGCAGGAAAAATCCTACTCACAGGAAAATGGATTGTCTCCTTCTTCCTCTTCACTGTGATCCTCATCTTCCCCATCTGACATCAGCAAGTCTTCATACAACACACTCGCCTGACGCTGCGGTACATTCATGTCATCCTCATCTTCCATTTCACACTCTCCTTCAGTTGCTTCCTGTCAAATATTGAAAAATATTTTATGGCATGTTTTATAAATGAAAACAAATGCATGGAGTGTCAAATGAAACATTCAAGGGTTGCAATGAATTATTACATGCAGAGCATGGTAAAAGTCACTTGCTGGGGCAGGTGTCTTCGGTTTACCATCATCATCTTCCTCAAAACCCTCCACATCCACATCAGATTCCTCCTCACCTGTCCTCAAACGCCCCTCACGGCAATGACCCTACAAAATAAATATCCCGCGTGAGAATTCCAAAGTAATGCAATCCTGAAAGAGGGACGGACATTCTTGCAAAGGAATTTCAAAGTCAGCCAAGTCCTAGAATCAGTCCCTGGTCTATATTAATTAAGCTGATATCAGCTGTAATGGCAAGGGGAGTATCACATTTCACCTCAGTCTGTGTATTGAGGAAACAACATTAAGCTAGACATATACAAATCTTTGGTGAGGACAGGATCATGCATATGATCAAACAGTTTACTTATATTCCATAACTATGTTTAAAATTGAATATCAAATTGTACAAGAGCCTGGGAACAGTTTCAGCATCCAATAGGTAAATGCTATTGTTGGTATTTTAAAGTCACCTTCATTCAAACATATTTTGTGATCTATGTTAGTGTACTTCAGGAAAGCAATATTCACACCAGGATGTAGTCCACAGCTTCAGTTTAAGAGAGGGCTGTCTATTATTATCTCCATTGTCATTTATGGCTTACAAGGGAAATTAGAGATAGTATTAGATCCAATGGAGAGGCATACAAATTAGCCAAGAGAAACAACTTGGGATTGGGAGCAGCTTGGAATTCAGCAAAGGGGGACCCACAGACTGATTAGGAAAGGGAAAATAGAGTACAAAAGTAAGCTTGCAGGGAACATAAAAACTGACTGTAAAAGTTTCTATAATATGTAAGGAGAAAAAGATTGAAGACAAATGTAAGTCCCTTACAGTCAGAAACAAGGGAATTTATAACGGGGAACAATGAAATGGCTGACTAACTGAATATATATTTGGGTTTTTTATTCACAAAAGAGGACACAAAAAGATACCAGATATTTTGGGGATCAAAGGGAAGAAACTGAAGGAGATCAGTATTAATAGAGGAATGATGTTGGGGAAACTGATGGGATTGAAGGCCAATAAATCCACAGGACCTGATAATCTTGACAAATCTACTGGAATTCTTTGAGGGATAACTAGTAGAATTAATGGGAAAGAGCCAGTGGATGTGATTTTTGGACTTTCAGAAGGCTTTAGACAAAGTCCCATATAAGAGATTAGCATGTAAAATTAAAGCACATGGAATTGGGGGTAGTATATTGAAATGGAGAGAAAACTGATGGCAGTCAAAAAAAAGAGTAGGAGTAAATGGTAGGCAGTAATTACTTGGATACCGCAGAGATTAGTGCTCAGACCTCAGCTATTCACTAGAAATGTTAATGATCAAGATGAGGGAACACAATATATTATCTCCAGATTTGCAGATGATACAAAGTTGGGTGGAAGGGAGGAGGGCAAGTTGAGTGAGTGAGCAAACAAATGATAGATGCAGTATAATTTGGATAAATGTGAGATTATCAACTTCAGCAGCAAAAATGGGAAAGCAGGTACTATCGGAATGGTCATAAATTAGGAGTAGGGAAATGTGCAACGAAACCTGGGTGTCCTCGTACACCAGTCACTGAAGGTAAACATGCAGGTGCAGCAGGCAGTAAAAAAGGCAAGTGCAATGTTGGCCTTCATAGTGAGAGGATTCAAATACAGAGGCAGGGTGTCTTGATGCAATTATACAGGGCCTTGGTGAGACCACACCTGGAATATTGTGTGCAATTTTGGTCTCCTCTTCTGTGGAAGGGTGTTCTTGCTCTAGGGGAAATGCAGAGAAGATTTACCAGACTAATGTCTGGGATGGTAGGACTGACGAATGAGAGATTAAATCCATTAGGATTATATTCGCTGGAGTTCAGAAGAATGAGGGGGGGATCTTATCAAGACCTACAAAATTCTATTGTACTAGACAGGGCAGAGGCAAGAAGTATCTTCCCAATGGTGGGGGTAACCAGAACCAGGTGTCATAATCTGAGGTCATAGGATAGACTGTTTAGGATGGTGATGCGAGAAATTTCTTCACCCAGGGAATGGTCAGGCTATGGAATTTGCTACCACACAAAGTAGTTGAGACCAAAACATTTTACGTTTTCAAGAAACAGCTAAATATAACACTTGAGGCAAAGGATATGGGGGGGAAGGCAGGATCAGTTGGATGATCAGCCATGATTTGAATGAATGGCGGAGCAGACTCAGAGGGCCTCCTCCTGCTCCTATTTTCTATTGTTTCTATGTAGGAATACACAGATACAATATCACAAGATAACTGTACACAGCTGTCCATGAGGCTGGTTTGAGTAGAAATAGGACTTTCTGAATCTTTTCTGGATAAATGAAATAAACATCTTTCAGCTGAACTATTTATTGAAATCACTGTCTTTTCTCTCACCTGAGCCAACCTGTGGTGCATTTTCTCTGGTGTTGTTGTTGGGGTGGCACTGGCAGACATACTGCCTTCCTCATGAAACAAAGAAAGTTCCCGAGACGTAATAAGTGACATGTTTCCATCTTCAAATTCTGGTGGCTGTAACATAAGCAAAAATAGGAGAAGAATTTTTTTTTAAATTCTTGAAAGTATTTGATTTTCCTTTTTCAGGTCTGTGTGTAATTGTAAAAAAGGTATAGCACCATTTTAAGCTGATTAATTTTCTCCAGTCAGCATGTCGTCTGATCAGCACGCATGGCATATAAACTCTGAGTGTACATCAGGAGATATACCACAAGAAATTGCATTTATGCAAGGTAAACAAATATATAAAATGTGATGAACCATCCTGTGCTCCAGAGGATTTGGAAGTGATGGTGGGACCCGCAGGCAAAAATGTGGAGGCATGAGTGATTCTTCCTCAGTTATTCATTTTCTACCTTTCCAAACAAATATTCCTGTAATTTTGTGGTTTCATTGCCATGGCATCCACTGCAGAATTTTCCAAGTAATCAGAGAAACACAGCACAGGAGGTCATTCGGCACATCATGTTTGTGCCAGCTCTCCAAAGGAGCAACTTACCGAGTGCCACTTTCCTGTCTTCTACCTTTTAAGATAAAGGTTCAATTTCAGCTTGATTGAACCTACCTCCACCACCCTCTCAGGCAGTGCATTCCACATCCTAACCTCTTGCTGCATGGACAAGATTCTTTTGTCGCCTTAAATCTGTGCTCTTCTTTTTCTGATCTTCCACCACTATGAACATTTTTCAAGATCTGACTCCTCATTATTGTGAATCTCTATCAAATCTTCTCTCAACCTTTCCTTCTTCAAGCTATCCATATAGCTAAAGTTCATCACCCTTGGTACCATTCTCATGAATCTTCTCTGCATTCTCTCCGATGCATTCACATCTTTCCTGAAGTGTGACACCCAGAACTGAAGGCAACTCTCCAGTTGAGGCCAAATCAGCATTCAATAGAAGTTCAGCATAATTTCATTGCTTTTGTACTTTATAAGCCTACGAATAAAGCTCAAGATGCTGTCTACTTCATAAACCGTGCCCTTACCCTGTCCTGTTACTTTCGATTTATGCACATATGAACACAGGTCCCTCTGCTCTTGCACCTCCTTTAGAATTGTATTCTTTTATTTTATAATTGTACTCTTTATCTTATAATCTCTCTCCATGCTCTTCCTTTCAAAATGAATCACTTCACCTTTCTCTGCATTAGATTTCATCTGTCAATTATCCATCTATTCCACCAACCTATGTCCTTTGATGTTCTAGACTACCTTTATCACAGTTCTCAATGCTTTCAAGTTTTGTTTCATCTGCAAATATTGAATTTATGCCCTATACACTAAGGTCTATGTTATTAATATACATCAGAAGAACACCAACCCCAAGGGAACTCCACTACAAGTCTTCCTCCAGTCCAAAAAGCATTCTTTAACCACTGCTCTCAGATTAGAACCAATGACAATCATCCAGTCTACAGTAATTTGAAGTTTGTTGTTAATGAAACTTTTGCAATTCCCATTTTGCTAATCGCCAAATTGACTCAAATTCTGACAAAGAAGCTGAGTACAATGAATCAATAATTTCCATGAACAAGACATAGAAATTATTGACTTGTACATGGAAATTATTGACTCATTGTACTCAGCCTCTTTATCGGGATTTGAGTCAATTTGGCAATTGGAATGTGCAAAATGGGAATGGCAAAAGTTTCATTCTCTACCAAGCCACATTCTAGACACGTAAAGAGCTAGTTCTGAGAAATATCCAATTTTTTTCCTGTTTAAAATAACAAATTCTCCATTTTCATGTGCCAGAAATGGCTGTTGAATGTTAAACATGTGTCTGTTTCTCACTGGCCCCTTAAACAATTAGGAAATAGTACTTTCATTTTAAACAGTACATTTAAGGCCATAACTGCCAACTAGCTTTGGAAGGTGATGTCACACAAGAATTAAAAAGATTTTAAAATGCATTAACTTGTTCTTGAAAACTTTGCTGAAACTTTTGATGACCAGAGCTGCTTGGGGCCTGCAGAAAAAACAGTCCCTGCAGGCCTCAGCTTCATCAAGCAGCATCGAACTCAAGGAGGCCACACGCCTTTTTTTTTACTGCGCTGGACAAGTTTAAAAAAATTGTGCATAAATTAGAAGTGGTTTTATTTCTTATAATTTTTTCAAACTAACTATTATCATAGAACGACCTGAATTTAACGATTTAAATCGCTTTGTCAGATGATTCCAAGTGCAGCACAATTGTCCAGGGAAAGTTAGCGTTTATGGACAATTGCTGCATAAATCCTTATCTGGGAACTTCCAAGAGGAATTGCCCAGTACATCTTTGGGGTACCACCTCAATCCAACAGTGGGGAGCCAGAAAGTTGTAGGCTGTAATTTTTAGGCTCTGCCCAAATAGTAACAGATATGTTGTAATTAATTATGTTGTTGCTTATCATCCGATTGTCTTATCTAGCATGATGAATGATTTTAATTATTGCAAACAGTTGAATAACACAGCAAGAAAAAAGAGGAAGGCATAGGAAATTCTTTTCAACCGCTTACAACACCTAATTTTTTCTAAAGAATTAATGTAGTTCTGATAAGACGGCAAATGTGAAACATTAACCTTTCTTCTCTACACAGACACGACCTGACCTGAAGATTTGCAGCAATTTCTGTTTTAACCCAATTTGGAACTGTTGAATGTGCTATTTTAAAAATTATGAGAATCTCAACCAAGGAATCCATATTTTCATGCTTTAGGCTTTGGTTTCAAGGTGATGCATAATTCTAGGGATAAATGTTTTCACTAAAATAGCGGACTTATAAAAGGAGGGAAACCAACAAGTGTAAGGCCCTACTGGAACACTGAACCACCAGAATATTCTCTGTTTACTGACTTTCCAGGGAGACAAAAATAACACTGAAAGAACAAAGATTTTGTATTTTTATCAATGAGGCGATGATAGAAAGAGATTAAACCAATCATGCAAAGTGAGTATATACTAAACTAAGTTGCTATGGGACCAACCTGAGGAGTATGAGGCCCTGGAGTCAGGGGGTCAAGACTGTCAAACTCCGCAGCATCTAGAGCAGCCTCCTTGGCAGATGCAATATCTTTTTCCAGCTGAGTCAAATGCTCATCATACTATTATTAAAAAAGATAAAATCAAAGCAACTTGAGAAAAATTGCAAAGGTTTTAAGCTGCATCAAATATTTTCACATAAGCTTTACACTCAGCAACAGCACTCTACTTTGGTCATGAAGACTGCATTCAGTGACAAAGTTACACCAATAGCCTTAAACAAAAAAAAACTTTAAAATCAGATAATTTGAGCATGAAGTTCTTCATGCTTCCTGTGAAAAAATACTGCATCATCACATCAACAGGAAAGAATTCAAATGAGTGGGGCGACATGGTGGAATCGATGGGGCAGTACAGTGGCATTGTGGTTAGCACTGCTGCCTCGTAGTGCCAGGGACCCAGGTTCAATTCTGACCTCTGGTCGCTGTCTGTGTGGAGTTTGCACTTTCTCCCCATGTCTGCATGGGTTTTCCTCCCACAGTTTAAAGATGTGTGGATTAGGTTGACTGGCCATGCTAAATTGACCCTAATGTCAGGGAGATTAGCAGAGTAAATGTGTGAGGTTACAAGAATAGGGCCTGCCTAGGCGGAATTGTGGTCGGTATAGACTCATTGGGTTGAATAATCTCCTTCTGTACTGTAGGGATTCTATGATTCTAATTGTCTGAAGCTGACAGCTTCAATTACACAGCAGAATTCAAAATCTGAGTGTTGGATAAAACTCTGCATGGGTCTTCCAATTGCCCATACTGCATATATTGCTGCTACAGTGAACTGAAAGTATACTTATTTCATGTATTTCATGTCATATTGGTTATTTAATAACTTTGACTGTTGAAATTATATAATCCAGGAAATCTGAATCATTTCATGCCGAACACTAAAAAAAAATGAAGACTTCAGGTGGCTGTGTGGAATTTGCACGTTCTCCCCACGGCTATCCTCTGGCTACTCTGGTCTCCTCCCACAGTTCAAAGATATGCAGGTTATGTTGATTGCCATCCTGAATTAGTGTCCGGGGGATTAGCTGGCTAAGTACATGATGTTATGGGGATAAGACCTGGGTGGGATTGTTGTTGGTTCAGCCTCAATGGGGCAAATGGTCCTCTTCTGCACTATAGGGATTTTATGATTCTATGACATTTATTGCTCCAACTCAAGTATCAGGAACTTCCATTCAGGTGATGTACAAAGGGTAGTACAACCCAAGAGTTGTTCCTGGCTGGTAACAGTACATCTGTGGGAAAACAGAAACAAAAGATCCAGGACAACATCAAATAATAAATTGTAAGAAAACAATGAGACTCAGAGAAAGAGGAAAACAGAGCCAACAAACAAGACATGGGTTTCTAATAAAATCCAGACAATAGGCACCAATTTAAAATATTTTACAATTGCTTGTATATTTTAAAACTAGGACACCCATTTGTATGCTGTGAAATTGAACAGAAGCTTGGATTTAATACAAAGCCAAAAATATTTTTACCTCAGCCAGAGTTTGACGACAGACAGTCACAATCTCCTGACCAGTTTTTGTGTATAGACTATCAGTGCCTACAAGTGAAAAAAAAGCTAAGTCAAGACTAGGATCGCAAGTAAACAAGCACATCCCGTTCGACATTTCATAACATAGATGTGATTTTCCTTATTAACTAAATGGTGTTAATTTCCACAAAAAAAACCTAATTTGATTAAATGAGGATAACATTCAGGGCATTGGCACTTTGGAAGTTTGACCTAATAGCAGAGCCATGTGACTATGTAATAACCACTGTAGCTATAATAATAGATAAAGGTCCAAGTATTTTTGAAGGTGATAAGAAGCATCAATTTTTTTAAAAAACTTCATTTACAGAGATGTGGGCGTTGCTGGCTAGGTCAGCATTTATTACCCATGAGAAAGTAGTGATGAACTGCCTTCTTGAGTCGCTGCAGATGCAAAAGCTTTGGGAATGATCTTAGTGCTGTTATTTTGAATCCCATATCATATTACGCTTCCATGACTAGATTGTGAAACTTCTAAACAAAGCAGACTAATAACCTCTCTCTGAACAATGAATGCAATACGAAATTTGATCAAATTGGTGGCAAAACTAGTCAAGAGAATAGATCTTTTTGGATAATTCCTTCATTCATTAAACCAAAAAACTGCATGCAAGGTTGTATGCACAAGGTCCACAATTTACTCTCCACAATCATATATCTCCATTTGTTATTCTAGTCAAATCAAAGGCCAAAATTACCAAATTCCAAATTAATGGGAAATGGGCATGTTGGCAAAGCCAACATTCATTCGTAAGATGTAATTGCCCTCAAATATAACTGACTGGCTTGCTAGGCCATTTTGGAAGTCAGGTCAAAATCAACGACAATGCCTTGAGTTTGGATCACAGAAAGGCTGGACAGAGTAAGAATGGCAAACTTCCATCCTAGAGGGCATTCCTGAACCAGTGTCCTTCAGGAATGCTGTCACTTTTCAGTTAACCCAGCCTTCTAAGTTTTAAAATGTAGTTTTAAAACAGTCGATTTTTTAAGCTTAACAGAGTTAGTTCATAGGCAGAAATATCTTAAAATGAAGTCTTTGCATTAATTAAGTCTTTGCATAGACTGAAGCAAACAGGGCTAAGCATACAGAAGATCTCTCAACCTGCATACTAACTTCTTGTGACTCATGCATGAGAGCACCTAGATCCCTCTATGCCTCAGAATTCTGAATTTGTTCTCCATTTAAGTAATACTCTGCTTCTTTATTTTTTCTGCCCAAGTGAACAACTTCACATTCCCATATTATACTTTATCTGCCAGATTTTTGTCCGCTCAGTCAACCAATCTTCATCCATCTGCAAATTCTTTTGTCTTCTTCACAACATACTTTCCTACCTAGTTTTGGGTTGTTTGCAAATTTAGCTACCATGCATTCACTCCACCTCATAGAATCATAGAAACCCTACAGTGCAGAAAGAGACCATTTGGCCCATCAAGTCTGCACCGACTACAATCCCACCCAGGCCCTACCCCCATATCCCTACATATTTTACCCACTAATCCCTCTAATCTACGCATCTCAGAACACTAAGGGGTAAGTTTAGCATGGCCGATCAACGTAACCCACACATCTTTGGACTGTGGGAGGAAACTGGAGCACCCAGAGGAAACCCACGCAGACACAAACAGAATGTGCAAACTCCACACAGACAGAGAACCAAGTCAGGAATTGAACCCAGGTCCCTGAAGCTGTGAAGCAGCAGTGCTAACCACTGTGCTACCGTGCCACCCATTTATCTAAGTTACTGATGTAAACCGTAAAAATTTGAAGTCCCAGCACAGACCCTTGTGCGATTCTACTCATCACACCCTGCCAATCAGTTAAAGATCCACTTATGCGCTCTTGTGTTTTCTGCCAGCCAGCCAATCTTCCTATCAAGCTATTTTGAGCTTTTATTTCCTGTAATAACCATTGGCCTGGCATCTTATCAATTGCCTTATGGAATTCCAAGTATAGCATGTCTACAAGCTCTCCTTTATCATCAGTATGTTATTCCTTTAAAGAACTCTAACACATTGTTCCACATGATGTTCCTTTCACAAATCATGCTCTTTCCAATTACCTTGAATTTTTCTAAACGTTCAGCTATAGCCTTCTGATAATTTTATGCCTTCCCCTTGATAGATAACTGGTTGATAGTTTGTTATTTTCTGCCTCTCTTCCTTCTTGAAAAGAAGTGTTATATTTGTGACACTGCAGTCAAACGGAGCCTATCCAGGGTATTGCAAATTTTGAAAATTAACACCAATGGAACTATTACCCCATCAGCCACTTTTAAGACCCTAAGATGAAGTCCATCTAGACCTGGAAACTTGTTAGCTTGCAGCTCTCTCCATTTGATCAGTACTGCTTTCCTAGTGATTGTAATTTCACCAAGCTTCTCGTTCCTTTCCACCTCCTGATTTACAGTTAATTCTGGATTTTTTTTTGCATCCGCTACAGTGATGCAAAATATTGTTAATTTCGACTGCCATTTTCTTATTATTTTCGATTTGATTTATTGTCACATGTATTAGCATACAGTGAAAAGTATTGTTTCTTGTGTGCTATACAGAACATACTGTTCATAGAGAAGGAAACAAGGAAGTGCAGAATGTAGTGTTAAAGTCATTGCTAGGGTGTAGAGAAAGATCTACTTAATGCAAGATAGGTCCATTCAAAAGTCTGATGACAGGAGGGAAGAAGCCATTCTTGAGTCAGCTGGTATGTAACCTCAGACTTTTGTATCTTTTTCCCAATAGAAGAAGGTAGAAGAGAGAACGTCAGGGTGCGTGGGGTATCTACCATGGCTTTCAAGTTACATTTTCCTCCAGCATGTAGGTTTGCTTTTATATTAAGAGTTGTACCAAGGACTCCAGCTACTGGGGATGACATCAAACTAAATGTGACTGAATTGTTAGGCTGGAATTTGAGGAAACACAGTAAGGACAGCTGAGAAAGGCACAAGCCTTAGCAAATCTGGCATCCTTGTATTGGGTGTGCCACCATCTATGAGGCACCACATTAAATCCCTAATCAAGAACTCCATCTTGTGTTAGTGGCTGATCACATCAACTGTTATTTTGTTGTCCTCTTCATTGTTTCTGCAAATCTGCCCTTATTAGTTGTTTCTTCATTCTCAATAGTTATGACATTCTCTTGTACCAAAATCATCACCTGCCTGATCTATACATGTAAAATATTACATATCAGTGGTTCTCAACTTTTAGCATTTGGCAGGATAGCCTCTTGGTTATCAATCTAATACTGTCTTTCAGACTACGCTCCCTACTTGCTTCTGTGATCTACATTCTTCATGCTCATCCTTCTAATATGACATGCACAACTATAGTCAATCTTCACTTCGTCTAAATCAAAAAATCCTGAAGAGGTTTTAAAAACTGAAGTTTCAAAAATGCAAAACAAACTTTATCTAAATATTCTTGCCAATAGTGCGATAACGTTTTCCTTGCCTTCCTTAAAACTTTCAATATCATTACTTAGCAGATAAGCAACCAACGTTTTCATGCAAGAGGAAACTTTAGTTAATTAGCATTCACCAAATTTGATGGAAGTCAATACCACACAAGAACTGCAAAAAAGCATCCTATTAAACTCCAGGCTGACGAAGCTCAGCTGCCTTGAATTACTAACTATTGAACATCAGTATCATTCTGTCCTTTCATCATCTTAAAAGTCTAAATTAAGTTGTCTCTCAATCTTCATTTATCCAGTGGAAGCAACTTAAGATTTTACAGCATCATTTTCATTTGAATTTTTAACTCAATCTTCCTTGTCAGTCTTCTCAACATCCTCTCCTATGCATTGGATGTCCCAAAATCATGACAGGCACTACACAAGTGAAGACTGTTCTGTTCTGTTTTATTAACAATGGCTTAATTTGGACTGGATATGCCGCCATTTTCCATTCCTGGCAATGTAATGTACTTATAATGAATTACATTGTCCTTATATTTTCTAGCAATTTTCATTACCTTCCTGCACATTAAGCTCAACTTTTATTTTTGTCAGGTCTATCTGGATACTTTTTCTCTCTACTGGACAAAAGGTCACAATGCTTCCTGCATTCGGCAAATTTTATAACATTACCTATTTCTAGATCATTTATGACCAGATTAAACAAGGAGAACAAATTAATATAACAACTAAAAAATACAACTCTCCTTATTCTGTTGCTACACTAAGCTTAAGTTACTGTAATACTTTACCTTGAAGGACTTTAGTTGTGCTCCTTAAATGTACAGGCTTCTCAAATCAGGATGATCTTTTCTGAGAGTACAACATTTTCCTTTTTGCTATAAAACCAAATGAAGGCTCCCTTTGTGAAGTGAGTCGGCTAGAGTAGACTAGCCTTCCTTTCCGAAGTGTTTGGTTTTAATCCATCTACGGATCCCAAATGTTATGGGGGAGGTGCTATGAGAGCACTTGTTGAAAACTATCCAAAAATTTTGAGAAGAATTCCACTGTATCGCTTTTCTCCATTTCATGCCAATAACACCAACATTTTCCCTGACTGGAATACTTTTGATTTCTTTGTGAAGACAGAACAATATTGAAGTTTAACCTTAAACACTTTTAACTGCTAACATTTTTTAAAAACACTGTTTTCATTTCTCCCCCCCCCCCAAATAGCAGCAACCACATTCCTTTTGATTAGGTACAGCCTATAGATCATTCTCACCCTCTCCAGAGCTCAAAAACATACAGTTTCACTTATACAGAGGAGTACAACGACTGTGTTGGTTAAATTTTAAAAAATGACTGACACAATTACAAAAGCGGTGATCAAATTGCGGTAAGAAGGCATTGTATGGGTTTTACCGTTATACTTGATGCTGTTGGAAAGTATAAGCTCCACATCCTGCAGGAACACCTCACGATTATGGTACTTGTGTTTGGAAATATTCTGCAACACATTCAGAGATTTTAGTAACTATATCCTATAATTGACAAGTGCTACAGAATCTCTCTGCAGCCACTCAGAAGCTTCCAAAAGGTTACCAAGTTAATTTTCATACCTTTCGCACTGTTTCAAGATCCATTGGATTTGTGATCACTTTATAGTAATCAGGAACAAACTTCTTATTAACAGGATGATGGAAAGGCCATGACTGACAGGAAGAAAGAAGAGTGTTAACAATACAGATCCTAGCAGGTGTGTCAATTTAATTTGCATCAGTCCTTTGGAGGAGACAGACACTGAGTCCAACTTACATCAGGCACAGCCATCATCTTTTGAGTGACGATATTATCCAGTATAAAGGAGAAGGCAACTTGATCATCATCATCCAGAAGAGGATTAATGGCTTTCTCCAGGCGGACCAATTTATCTTCTTTCTAATAAAATCAAATAAAGTCTTGAAAATTATAACTAAAAATGAATCCCATTCCAATGAAGTTATCACTATAAATCCTCCAAGTAAAATCTTAAGCTATGAAGAGGATTATGAGGGCATTGTGGATTTCCCTCATTGACAGAGGTTACATGCTACTTGAGAGAAAAACAGAGTAAGCCATAAAACAGGCTCACCAATGTTAATGAGTTACAGGTGCCAGTACAAAAACCCACATTGACACTCGAATGCAGTATTGAGGGAGTGTTATCATTTCAATGAGAAATTTAGTTGAGGGCCAGCTTACTTTTTCAGACTCACATAAAAAAACACCTTGGCATTATTTCAAAAAGCAGAGTTTCCCCAAGTATCCAGGTCAGTATTTATCCCTCAACCAAGATACGAACAACAGATTATCTGTAAATAACTGATTGTCTTGCTGAGCACAAATTAACAACCAGGTTTCTTATATTGCAACAGTGACTAGACTTCAAAAGTCATTCAGGGAATGAATAACAGAGTAATTTTGTTTCTTAGTGCCTGAGCAAATTTTGGCCACTTCAATCTTACCCGCTGCAAAATGCACAATTTTTACCATGACTTCCATGCACGCACAAAATTGTTTTCACAAATGGTACATCAAAAATATGCTAATGCGACAATTACACTATAACAGCATAAAGGCGTCCTTCAGAAAATGAACCCAACAAGGAATGACCTTTAATTCTATAAATATTTCATTTAAATTTTACTGCATATTAGAATTATTTTCATATTTTTAAGCATAGTAGCGTGAAAAAGCAGAGATTACAGGTTGCAATGGGAAGCACACAGCAAGCCGATACAGAATGAGTCTATTCACCTCTTTGAACTTCATGTCACAGAGTTCCACCATACTTTGGGCAATTTGAGTCAGAGGATGCTTCGTACCTGGAGAGAGGCAAATAGGTACTCAGTGCAGCCACTCACAAATTATTTCTGTGACCATGCACCTACCTGCATACAGCCTACCATTCTGTTCTTCTCACACAATCATCACTTATCCATCCAAATCTATGTACAATTGCCATTTCATAACTGCCAGTTTCCAAATTATTGCACACCTCTTTTACTTAAGCAGATGGAATACCAGCTCTCTCTCAGTACATTGCAGCACAGAAGCAGGCTATTTGTTCTGTCATGTCTACATGCATATTTTTATCCACACAAGACAGGTTTTTAAAAATTTATTTATAGGATGTAGACGTTGCTAGCTAGGCCAGCTTTTATTGCCCATCCCTAGTTGCCCTTGAGAAGGTGGTGGTGAGCTGCCTTCTTGAAGTGTTGCAGTCCCTGAGTTGTCAGTACACCCACAGTGTTGCTTGGGAGAGAGTTCCAGGATTTTAACCCAGTGAGGAACAGCGATATTTTTCCAAGTCAGAATGGCAACTGACCTGGAGGGGAACCTGCAGGAGTTGGTGTACCGAGGTATCTCCTTCTAGATGGTAGTGCTCATGAGTTTGGACAATACAGTCTGAGGAGCCTTGGCAAGTCCTTGCAGTGCATCATGTAGACAGTACACACTATTGCTCGTCCAGTTCAGTTTCTGGTCAATAGTAACCACTGGAATGTTGATAGTGGGGGATGGTGGGGAATTCAGTGATAGCAATGCCATTGAACATCACGGGGTGATGGTTAAATTCTCTCTCGTTGGAGGTGGTCATTGCAGAATGTTACTGTCAGTTGAAATCTGGGTATTGTCCAGCTTACTGCACTTGAACATGGACTGCTTCAATATCTGAGGTGTCACGTTTGGTGCAATCACCAGTGAACATCCCCACTTCTGACTTTATGATGAAAGGAAGGTCATTGATGAAGCAGCTGAAGATGGTCAGACCTTGGGCACTGCTCTGTGAGACACCTACAGTAATATCCTGGAGCTGAGGTGATTGACCTCCAACCACCCCAACCATCTTTCTTTGTGCCCAGTAAGAATCCAATCAGCAGAATTTTCTCCCCGATTCCAACTGACTTCAGTTTTGCTACGGTTCCTTAAAGCTAGCCTTGGTCAAATGCTGCCTTGATGTCAAGGGCAGTCACTTTCACCTCACTACTGGAATTCAGCTCTTTCATCCATGTTTAAACGAAGGCTGTAATGAGGTCAGGGGCTGAATGAGCCTGACAAAACCCAAACAGAGCTTCAGTGAGAAGTGCCACTAATTAGTGCTCTTGATAACCCCTTCCACCACTTTACAGATGATTGAGAGTTAACTGCTGACATGCTAATTGGCTAAGTTGGTTTTGTCCTGCATTGTGTGTACAGAACATATCAGGGCAATTCTCCAAATTGTTGGGTATATGCCAGTATTTTAACTCAATTGGAACAACTTTGCTAAGGGCATGGCAAGTTCTGTAGCACAAGTCTTCCGTACTATTGCCAGAATATTATCTAGGCCCATAGCTTTTGCAGTATCCAGTGCCTTTCACCATTTCTTGATTTCACATGGAGTGAATCAAATTGGCTAAAGACCAACATCTGTGATGCAAAGGACTTCTGGAGAAGCTGACATGGATCATCTACTCAGCACTTCTTGCTGAAGATTGTACAAATGCTTAAACATTATTTTTTGCACTGATGTGCAGTGCTCCTCCATCATTGAGAATGGAGATGTTTATGAAGCCTTCACCTCCAGCTGTTCAATTGTCCACCAGCATTCCCAACTGAATGTGGCAGGATTGAAAAGGATAGATCTCATCATTGGTTGTGGACTTGCTGCAATTGCTGTTTGTCATGCATGTTGTCCTGTGTTGTCATTTCACTAGGGTGACACCTTATTTTTAGGTATGCCTAGTGTTGCTCCGGACATGCCCCTGCCTGCATTCTTCATTGAACCCTGGCTTGATGGTATTGAAAGAGTGGGGGTATGCCATGCCATGAGGTTGCAGACTGTGATTTAGATCAATTCTGCTGCTGCTGATGGTCTACAGCATCTCATGGAGGTCCAATGTTGAGTTGCTAGATCTGTTCAAAGTCAATCCCATTTAGCATGGTGGTAGTGCCACCCAACAAGATGGAGAATATACTCAATTTGAAATTGGGGCTTCATCTTCACAAGGACTATATGATAGTCACTCCTACCAACATTATCATGGACAGATGCATCTGCAGCAGGCAGGTTGGTGAAGGTAAGGTCAAGTATGATTTTCCCTCTTGTGGGTTCCATCCCCACCTGCCACATATCTAGCTTAGTAGCTAAGAACTTTAGTACTCGGCCAGCTCAGTCAGTATTTACCCAAGCTACTCTTGGTGACAAGGCATCGATGTCCCTACCCAGAGTACATTCTGTGCCTTTGCCACCCTCAGTGCTTCCAAAGTAATGTTCAACATGGTACGTGGCAATCAGCAGGGGCTTTTCTTGCCTATGTTTGGCCTGGTGCCAAAGTCGATGTTGAGGACTTCAAGTTCAACTCCCTCCCGGCTGTATATCACCGTGCTGCCACCGCTGCTGGATCTGTCCTGCCAATGGGATAGGACATACCCAGGAGTAATGAATGCAGAGTTTGGGACATTATTTGTAAGGTGTCATTCCATGAGTGTCACTACTAAACTAGTCTAGGCAGCTCTCTCAAATTTGACACAAGACCCCATCCGTTAGTAAGGAGGACATTGCAGGGCCAATAGGCCTGGATTTGACATTTCTGATGTCTAGGTGGATGCTGTGTGGTCTGTCTAGTTTCATTTTGTTATCTATTGTAATGGTTGGATAGGCCATTTCAGAGGACATTTAAAAGACAGCCACACTGCTGTGGGTCTAGAGTCAGGTGTAGGCCAGACTTAGTAAGTAAGGGCAGCAACTTCCCTTCCCTTAAGGACATCAGTGAACCATTGGAAAACAGCTAATGTTATGCCGCTGTTTAAAAAAGGTAGCAGACAAAAGGCAGGGAACTATAGGCCGGTTAGTTTAACGTCGATTGTTGGAAAAATGCTTGAATCCGTCATCAAAGGCACCTAGAAAAGAATGATTTGATACAGCAGACGCAGCACGGATTCGTTAAGGGTAAGTCGTGTTTGATGAATTTATTGGATTTCTATGAGGATGTGACTACTCCGGTAGACAGAGGGGAACCGGTGGATGTGGTGTTTTTAGATTTTCAAAAGGCATTTGGTAAGGTGCCTCATAAAAGGTTGCTACAGAAGGTTAGGGTGCACGGAGTAGGGGATAAGGTGTTAGCGTGGATAGAGGATTGGTTGTCTAATAGGAAGCAGAGAGTTGGTATCAATGGGTGCTATTCTGATTGGCGGTTGGTGACTAGTGGAGTGCCGCAGGGATCGGTGCTGGGGCCTCAGCTATTTACCATTTATATAGATGATCTGGAGGAGGGGGCTGAGTGTAGGGTGACGAAATTTGCTGATGACACGAAGATGAGTGGTAAAGCAAATCGCGTGGAGGGTATGGAAAGTCTGCAGAGGGATCTGGATAGGCTAAGCAAGTGGGCGAGGACCTGGCAGATGGAGTATAATGTTAGCAAGTGTGAGGTTATCCACTTTGGCATAAATAATAGTAGGAGGGGTTACTATTTAAGGGGCGAAAAGCTGCAGCATGCTACGGTGCAGAGGGACCCGGAGGTTCTTGTGCATGAGTCGCAAAAACCCAGTCTGTAGGTACAGCAGGTGATCAAGCAGGCGAATGGAATGCTAGCCTTTATAGCGAGGGGGATAGAATATAAAAGTAGGGAGGTCTTGCTGCAACTGTACAGGGCACTGGTGAGGCCGCAGCTGGAGTACTGTGCGCAGTTTTGGTCGCCGCACTTGCGCAAGGATATTTTGGCTTTGGAGGGAGTGCAGAGGAGGTTCACTAGGCTGATACCGGAGGTGAGGGGGTTGGACTATGAAGAGAGACTAAATAGACTGGGTCTGTACTCGTTGGAGTTTAGAAGGCTGAGGGGGGATCTTATATAGACGTATAAGATAATGAAAGGGATGGATAGGGTAGAGGTAGAGAGATTCTTCCTGCTTAGAAAAGACAGCAGGACTAGAGGGCACAGCCTCAAGATGGGGTGGGTGGGTGGGGGGGGGGGGGGGGGGTGCACTTTAGATTGGAGTTGAGGAGGAACTTCTTCACTCAAAGGGTGGTGAATCTCTGGAATTCTCTGCCCGTTGAAGTGGTGGAGGCTACCTCGCTAAATATATTTAAGTCACTGGTAGATAGGTTTTTGACAGACAAGGGAATTAAGGGTTATGGGGAGAAAGCGGGAAAGTGGAACTGATGCACTTCAGATCAGCCATGATCTTATTGGATGGTGGAGTAGGCTCGAAGGGCTAGATGGCCTACTCCTGCTCCTATTTCTTATGTTCTTATAACCAGGTGGGTTTTTACAACAATCAAGAATGGTTTGATAGTTCATCATTGAACTTTTAATTCTAAATTCCACCATCCCCAGCGCATTATCCTAGGTCTCTGATTACTACTTCAGTGACAATACCACAACACCATCAGCTTCCCATAGTAACTCCTACTTCTCCTGTCTCATGTCATTTAAAATTCCTCTTTCTTGAATTAAATTCTCTTTCAGAATAACTTATGAACTTTACTTTAGCAATATCACATTCCAAACACCTTGCTCAAAATGTATGTGCCACCACATTGCTGTCCCAGTTAGTAGACACAATCATTTTTAACCCTACAGTCCTTCATAATCTTTAAGATTTAGCATCCAATTACCCTAAACATCTCATTCCAATGAACAAAGACCTAACTTCACAGCTCTTTCTCTATAACTAATCCCTTAACCCATGCAACATCTTGGAAATCTACACTGAAATTTTTCCATTGCTTTTTAATCCTTCCTAAAGTAACTTGGTTAAAAATATACAATAGTGCCCTTGCATCTTGTACTTCATTTTTCTTTTCTAGGCCCTTAAGCAGAAAACCAAGAACTCCACTTGTCTTTTTATGGTCTTATCTACCTGTACTGTTCCTTTTAATGACTTGCGCATCTGGATGCCAGTTTCTCTTTTCCTCTCATCGACTTATGCTACCCTTCAAAGTTATTTTCCTTTCCTCAAATTTTTCAACATTGAATTGGATCTATTGTCTGATCTACTCAATACCTTCTTTGAGAAATATTACCCTTATACATGATTCATAGTTCCTTAATAAACTTAAAAATAAATATAAATGATTTTTTATGAATAGCTTGTAGCTCTTACCATTGTACGTGGCACAGTTTTTTACAATAAGTTCCACTTGCTCTCGGAATTCTTCTCGTGAATGGCACATCCGCTTACGGACATTTTCTCTCAAGGTCTGTAAGTCCATTGGTTTAGTGATAATTTTATAATAATCCTTCACAACCTTCGCGTTAACTGGAGTGTGGAATGGGTAAGTCTGAGGAGAGAAAGAGAATTTAATACAGAAAGTCAAGTGAAATGGAAATGTCCCTCTTGTTGAACCGACATATTATCCTCTCACATGCATACTTTTAAAACAATTCAGTAGATAAATGGAACTCAGCAATATTACAGAGAACTTCAACATGAATAGTGTAAAATGACACATTTCCAGTACATGCCCAAGTGAAAATTATCCCAACCGGGATCAAAAGTTCAATTTTCCAAATCAAAGTATCCCAAATTTTTCCAGCCATGGAACCATTTTGACCTCCCAAGAGTACTGACGGAACCCCTAAGAAAGTCTCATTCTGTTGAAGAGTGAACCACAAAAAATTGTTTATTGCTTGATAGACAAAAACAAGCAGTTAAAAGTTTTTACTATTTCTTTGGTATACAGATTCATTAAATTAAAAACGTCTCATTCAGCAAATACTTAGGTCTTAACTTATTTTTGTCACTTTTAAAAGAGAAGCTACGCTTCTTCCTTTGCTCACAAATTTGGTTAATGTTAGGTGTTGCAAGAGAACTGAATTCTGATATCTCACACACACAAACACGCAAAAGAAGCAAACACGCTCACTCTTGTGCACACACATACTCCTGTCTCTATTTTGCGTCCGCATACTCATGTCTCTCTTGCTTTCTCATGAAGACTTCTGCCTCTCTCACACAAATAACTGGGTTGAGATTCCTAAAACTTCTTTATGGTACCCACACAATCAGGAAAGCTTATAATCCCATCAATCTTTGCTTGGTTTTAACATAGGTCAGAGAGGTGAAAAAGCAACATGCTAATCTGCTCTGCCAATCCAGTCTCACATCATAATTTTGAAATTGTGGCCTTTGCTTCTCCCAAGCTTCACATAAAATAAAATCTGTGAACTCTCACATTTACTAGGTCTCGCATGTCATTGATAATTCCTTCCAAAATGGATGATAGGGTGACCATCGGGTCCGTCCGTCGCCTATGAATAGACTTATGTGGTCTCTGTGAAAGGAAAAAGCAGTAGATAGTTTTGCAGCATCAACAGTTTCAATTGTTAAAATAGCCTTACCATTTCTTATTTTACACAACTATTTGATCTTGGCTCCAGTCTGTTAAAACATGCTCCCAAAAATCTGATATAATGAATGTGCAAGAATTTCTCCAACTTGATTTTGGCACTCATTGCTCTGTCACTTCCTCAAATTGGTCTTGGTGTCCTGTCTGATTTAAGGTATGCTTCAAAATGTTTATCCTATTGCCAAAATCACCAATTTCCATTGCCTCTATCTAGATCTTACTCCTACTGCCACACCTTTATCAGCTCTGAGTTTAAACTTTCCAACCATCATTACTAGCCTTTTGTGTTGAAGTAAAATTATTTGACATCCATTCTGAGACTTCTTTTTCCTTTGTCATTAACTATTTTAAAGTTGCAAGTTTAGGTTCTAAAAAAACAAGTTAACTCAGCAGACTAAGTCTCTTTCTGGGTCCATTCACATTTAGTAATCTGCACTTTCCTGCACTTCTTTTAAGATTTCTTTAAATAAAGCATGAAGAACAGCAGACTATTGATGAAATTGTGTTGTAGAGTTTCTCGAACTGAAATTATACCAGTTGTTCTAAATTTGGCTCACAAACAATAACTGATACTTCAGGAAATAATACAAATAAAAATAATTCACATTTCCACCCTCCTTCCTTTCTGAAGAGTAACTTTCAGCTTGAAATGTTAACTCCATCTTTCTCTGAACAGATGCTGCCACACCTCCTGAGCATTTTCAGCGCTTTTTTTTTTACATTAAATAAAAAGACGGCTTACATTTAGGTAATCACAGTGCACTGTCGTTCCCACTCGTCTACGGCGTTTCGGAGGAAGCTGCTGTTTGGGGAATTTGAGGACCAAAGATTTCCTGCGCACTTCATCTGCACTGAAATATCAAATGTCAGAATATTTAGAATAAAGAAATTTAGAAGTTACAGAAAAACTATAAGTAGAGGATGCTTCAGAAATTCAGATGTGTAAGTCAAAAGTGGTACTGAAAATGGTAGACTTTACAGATATTTAACAATGAAAGCTGGAAATTGACCCCTACAAAGGTGCACACAGATTGCACAGTTTTATACATTCTTGAGAACTCAAGAATTACAAAATGAGAAAACAGCAAGGTCCATCTACTTGCCTTCTACTGACCTAATAGTCGTATGATACAACAAAAATAAAGCTTTTGACTCATCACAGAAATCAGTCCCAAACAATTAGATTATAGCAAACAGAGAAACTTCAGATGTGGAATGCTTTGGAAACCATAAGTCCAAAGTCATTTGTTTCATTCAAGCCTACACCATTTATCATGCATCTTGTCTCAGATTATTCGTATAACAGCAAAAATATTTTTTGAAAGAAATTAACCTAATTTGAAAAAAAAATTCAGAAAGAGTGTGAAAAACCAAATAAGGGAAGCAAATAGAAAGTATGAAAAGAGACTAGCAGTTGTGAATATTTAGTTCATGGTTCATGTGTTTTACAACATGTTTAGCTTGAGAAATAAAAGTGTAACTGCAGAGAATCATTAACTATGTGGAATGCAGGTGAGGCTTAATCTCAGTTTGCATCTTGTGAAAGAACACAAGCTGGACGATTGCCTAGCTTGAAGCTGGTGGGAGAATCTACAGTGGAGCTCACAGTGTCTTATTGCAAAAGAAAGTAGTAAGCTGAACTAGCTTTGAAGTGTTGAAAGTGACCAGAACAAGGGGCTGGGACATCAGAGAATTTATGGTAAATGAAAGCTTGACATCTGAAAATAGCTGGAGCTGAGGAGAATTCCCCAGAGAATGTGGTTTGTTTATGGGCAGTCCATACAGAAGTAAATCATTTTAAGACTGATGTATCTTACAAAGCGAATTCTTGGGGGAAAGTAAGAAGTGCATAACATGTAGTTATAAGTTACTGTTTTCTTAATTAAATTTGCTTTGTTTAATTCTGTTCTATAAAATAAAGTTTCTTTTGTAAAAAAGGAAAAATCCAAATGTAAAAAATACAAAATGTGTAGTTATTGGTACATTGGTCTTTCAAAGTCTCTGAATATCATAGATAGAATCATAGAATCTTACAGTGTAGAAGGAGGCCATTCGGCCTATTGAGTCTGTCCTGACACAATTCCATCCAGGCCCAATTCCTGTTAGCCCACGCATTTACCCTCGTTAGTTCCCCTGACACTAAGGGGCAATTTAGCATGGTCAATCCACCTAACTCTCACATCTTTGGACCATGAGAGGAAACTGGAGCACCCGGAGGAAACCCATGCAGACACAGGGAGAACATGCTAACTCCTCACAGGCAGGTACCTGAGGCCGTGAGGCAGCAGTGCTAACCACTGTGCCACTGCACCATACATTTTTGAAATGTTAAGGATCTTTAACCAGATCGCAACACAGCTATGTAGAACGGAATCCAAAAGTTTTCGATACGCGTATAAATAGTAAAAAGATGGTAAGAGGAGAGCTGGAGCAAAATAAGGACCAAAAGAAGATTTACACACGGAGACAGGGGCATGACTGAGGTATTAACACTTTGCATCTGTCTTTATAAAAAAGATGATGCTGCTCAGATCATGGTAAAAGGTCATTCAGATACTTGAAGGCTATAAAAATTGATAAAGAGGGAGTATTGCACAAGTTATACTTTCCCAGAGTTGATAAAGGCACCAGAACTCGATAAGGTGTATCCAAGGATACTGCAGGAAGTGGACATTGTGGAGGCACTGGCCATAAGTTTTCAATCTTCCTTAGACTCAGCCAGTGCCAGAACACTGGAGAATTGTAAACATTACACCAATTTTCAAAGAAGATGAGCCCAACAATAACAGGTCAGTCAGTTTTGGGTGGTGTGAAAACTCTTAGAAATAATTCACAATAAAATCAATAATCACTTGAGAAAATGCAGGTTCATTCAGCAAAGTCAACATGCATTTGTTAAGGAAAGATTACGTTTACAACATACTTGTTTGAGGTAATCGATGAGGTAACAGAAAAGGCTGATGAGGATAACGCTACTGCTATGGTTTACATGGACTTCCAAAAGGAATGTAATAACGTGCCACACAACAGACGTGTGGGTTAAGTTGGAGCTTACAGAACAAAAAGGACAGTAGCAACACGGAAACAAAATTGGCTCAGTCACAGGAAAAAGTCTGACAACACCAGGTTTAAGTCCAACCGATTTATTTGATAGCAAACTCACAAGCTTTCGGGGTTTGTCCCTTCATCAGGTGAATGGAGGGTTCTGGCCTCAGACAGAGCATATAAACAGACAGTTTACAGATTACTGATTAGAATGCGAATCTTTACACCTAACCTGCTGTTCAAGTCCTAAAGTGGCCGACAATGTGAATGGAAGGAGAACTGATCACAGGTTAAAGAGATATGTATTGTCTCCAGACAGTACAGTAAGTGAGGTTTTGCAAACCCAGGCAAGTCACGGGGGTTACAGATAGTGCGACATGAACCCAAGATCCCTGTTGAGACCGTCCTCATGCGCGCGAAACTTGGCTATCAGTCTCTGCTCAGCGACTCTGCGCTGTCGTGTGTCGTGAAGGCCACCTTGGAGAATGCTTACCCGAAGGTCAGAGGCTGAATGCCCATGACCACTGAAGTGTTCGCCAACAGGAAGGGAACAGTCTTGCCTGGTGATTGTCGAGTGATGTTCATTCATCCGTTGTCGTAGCATCTGCATGGTCTCCCCATACTTCGGGACATCCAACAACGTTGTCTCCCTGATACGTTGCAAGAAAGGTTGTCCCGAAACATGGTACATTGGGGAGACCATGCAGACGCTACGACAACGGATGAATGAACATCACTCGACAATCACCAGGCAAGACTGTTCCCTTCCTGTTGGCAAACACTTCAGTGGTCACGGGCATTCAGCCTCTGACCTTCGGGTAAGCATTCTCCAAGGCGGCCTTCACGACACACGGCCGCGCAGAGTCGCTGAGCAGACTGATAGCCAAGTTCCACACACAAGGACGGTCTCAACAGGGATCTTGGGTTCGTGTCGCACTATCTGTAACCCCCGTGACTTGCCTGGGTTTGCAAAACCTCACTTACTGTACTGTCTGGAGACAATACACATCTCTTTAACCTGTGATCAGTGCTCCTTCCACTCACATTGTCGGCCATTTTAGGACTTGAACAGCAGGTTAGGTGTAAAGATTCGCATTCTAATCAGTAATCTGTAAACTGTCTGTGCTTTATATGCTCTGTCTGAGGCCAGAACTCTCCATTCACCTGACGAAGGGACAAACCCCAAAAGCTTGTGAGTTTACTATCAAATAAATCGGTTGGACTCAAACCCGGTGTTGTCAGACTTTTTACTGTGTTCACCCCAGTCCAACGCCGAAATATCCACATCAGTCTCAGGAAACAGAGTAGAGGTGAATGGCTGATCATATTAATTTTCCATCCATGTAATTCTGTTTCAATGGAAGTAACTACACAAATTCTAATCCGCTAAAAACAATGACAATGGAATGGAACAAAAACAATGGAAAAAAAGCTCTTCTGTACAATTTGTAGACAACACACTGTCCTTATGTATGAGATTTTCTAGTTCATTTTCAAAATATGAATGAGGAACAACATCCTTCTTTGCCCATGTCTTTCTTGTAAGAGAAAGAACTTTCTAGCAGTTATATAAATTACAAATTTAAGGTCAAAAAATATACCTGGTTGTTAACTTTTAAATAGCTAGCAGAAGCACAGCTAAGGAACAGTTAAGGTTGGTTGGCAGAGCTAATGGGTCATTGTGGCAAGCTGGAAAAATCAGTTCTGGACACGAAGGACAAGGGTTGAGAAAGAGGCAGCAGAAGTGGCCAGAAAGGGGCAATTTAGCATGGCTAATCCAAAAGAAACAAAAGAAAGGAGGAAACAAATGTGATGGGGTTGGATCAGGAGCAGCAGGTAAAACATACAAGTAAATGGACTCAAGACAACTAAATTAGGTGGTGCAACTGCATACACAATCAAGAAAGCCAAGTCTGAAATGCATGAAGCTGAGAACAGAACATGTGGGTAAAACTAGATTTACATTCAAATTGATGTGGTGAAAACTTGCAGCCTTTTAGAAATGATTCCCAAAACTCCTACTTTAAGTTGTCAGCAAATTTCAAGATAGTGATGCCTAGGCTGAAGTCCAAATAAACATGTACACAAAAATTAACCTAATAACAGCCTAACACATTATTTTTAACCATTGCCCAATTCGAGTCACACCAGAAATCTTAACAGTTTGCAATCAACCAACTTTCTTTCTGTGCTTCCAGATCTTAATTTTCTTATAACTTGGAAACACAAGTTATGGAATCATTACTTTCTTATAACTTGGAAACATCAAATAAACACATTTAAAAATCCATTTTCATGCCATTACTGCATTCTTTTTATTTAATCAATCACAATGTCTCTACTAAATTTGTCAAACACAGTTTGCCTTGACAAATTTTGTCCTTGCTATCCTTGATTAACATTTTTAAGTGCTCACTAATTTGCTGTCATATCATGGTTTCAAAGGCTTGCTCACAACAAGCATGAATCTAACTGCTCCATAACCACCCATTCACCATTCTCTCCCTTCCCAAGCAATGATGTTAATGTTAACTGAACAACTTAGAAAATTGATTCTCACTGAAAAAGGCACTGCCTTTAACAAAAAATGCTTAGAAAATGTTTTATTTGTTTGTAAAAGTAAACAAGGATTTGAACAATGAATCCTATTGTCCCAAATGACTGATAAAAACTAAAGATAACTTATCAAACTATTAGTCATAAGGACTGAGTTCTGATTACAACATGTTGTTCTTGCATTCCAGCAAGAGCCCAGGTGTAAACTTTGACTCATAGACAGCACTGTCACCTCTGAGTCAGAACATTGTGGGTTCAAGTCCTACTTCCAAAGGCTTGAGTTCAATCTAGAACAACACTTCAGTAGAATAATGAACAGTACTGTTCTGGCCAGTGGTACCAGGGGCTATTTTTCCATCCTGCTGCTGTACTTTTTTAGTGCAGTGGGCCAGGAGATTCCAACCGCGCCTGATCCGGGGGATCTGCACTGGGCGTCCCGCCCCAAGAGCATCTCCCAGCTCTGGATTTCCGGAGGCGTTAGTTCCGCCAGGAAATCGGCCAGGAACCGCATAAATTATTTAAATAAACATTTACATATACTTTAAATACAATTACTGGGTCCAGAAGTGAAGCCTCATCCCATCGGGCATGGGGCAGAGTGGGGATCTTGCCTCCACTCTGCACTTTGGGATCATGATTGGAGGGAGGGAGATCATATGGCAGATTGGGGGGGTAGGGGGACAGACACACCCTATTTGGAGGTACTGGGGGGAGGTTGGGACAGCAGAGGGGTTTGGGGCTGCTGGTGACAGGGGGGTTTGAGGCTGGCCCAGGCACTTGTACGGACGGGAGAGTGGGGGGGGCAGGGTTAAATAGCCAATGCTGCAGAGTTTGCAGGGTTGCAGTGACCCACTTAGCACGATCCTGCCTGCCTCTCCAGTGGGGATAGGTCCCACTCCAGATTTCTTGAGTGACCACCCTGGTGCACTCAGTAGTGCACAGAGGGTGGGAGGTTCTTCTCTGAACTCCAACTGAAAAAAAAGTATGATTTATTCCAGTTTTCACAGGAATTTGACACTTCAAATTTTCTTGGAAGAATTCTGCGCACCATCTTTCAGATCAGATGTTACAACTGAAGGCCCATTTGCCCTTTCAGGTCGACGTCAAATATCCCATGGCCGAAGATGACCATGGAATTGTGCTTAGCGTCAGGCCAATATTGATCTTTAAATCGATATCACTACAACAGAATATCTGGTCATTGCAGTTTTTGGGATATTTACTGCAAATTGGCTGTTATGTTTTCCTACTGCATGTGAAAACTACTTAATCGGCTGCAAAACGATTTGGAGTGTCCTGACGTCTTCAAAAGGTGCAGTATAAAGGCAAATGATCCTGGATAGGACTTTCTGACAGTATTTTAAATATAAAATTTAATTTCCAAACACGATTTTATTTGCTGGAATCATGAGGCATCACCATGATTTTGTACTTTACTACACTCTCCTTGGCCCAAGGCTAATGGTGGCATCAGCAACAGACACCTACTAAATCATTTTTGCCCTGAACCTATTTTTGAACGTTGTTAGCAATTTCATCTCCTTTATCCAAAGGTCATGCTTCTGCACACTCAGTCCTCTTTATCACAATATTTACTATTTTTCCTCCCATTTCTAGCTTTAACATTTTGATCTCCCCATCTATTCACCCACAATTTCTTAACACCACCCACCTTATCCCCATCTCCACTGAACACATCACACACTTCCACTCACACTTCAGCACTTTGTCACAACCCATTTATACTTCAGTTGTTTATTCTGCTGCAAGATCACTGATGAATCATCAACTCTACTATATGCATGCTCTCTCTATCCACTGACTTTAACACATTCTTCAGCTTCGGTACTGTGCCAGAGAGGAGCTCTTTTTTCAAAATTCTCTGACAATTTTCAATCCTTCACATCTTCTCTATCTTCTCTCACACAAATTGCTGCCTGTTTTATTTGGTGGCAAAACAATTTTAACAAAGATGATGATTTAGTCCACCTCATTTCATTCATCCATTCACCTTTGCATTGAGATGTGGTTCCTGACATGTGTCCTAAACTTTCCTTGCTCCAGTTTTAATCTAATCCTGATATAGACAGTAGGGATAAATTTATCAGGCAAGTTAACATCTTAACATTAAAATCCTTTTAATTCTTTCATAGGATTTGTGCAGCACCAGCTAAGGCAGCATTTGCTTCCCATCTTTACATGCCCTTGAGATAACGGTGGTGAGCCAACTTCTTACAGTCAAATGGTGTAGGCACTCGCATAGTGGTGTAATGAAAAAGCACTCTCTGCTGTCTCTTTTGAAGGCTAACATGCACTATTCTTTCCTCACAAATCAATTCTTTGACATCAGCGATCTTGCTAGAAGCTCTTTACCATACAGTTTCCACTACTTCAATGTTTCCATTACAACTTAACAACCAAAAATAAATACATAAATCAGGGTATGATTGGACTCAGGAACTTTACTGTTCCAGCATAGCATCCTCTAGTATTCAACTGCCCTTGTTTATTGAGCAATTTGACATGTTAATTCCAGAGTTCACTGTCGCAGTTTATTTTTCAGTTCCATTTTCAGCTATTTATGTTATACAATCATAACATAGTTTTTTTTCTGCCAGTTTTAAGGTAAGGGAAAGTAAAGTTGAAACAGAAATGAGGAGGAATTACTTCATTCAAATGGTCATGAGTCTGTGGAATTCTCTACCCCAGAGTCCAGTGCATGCCAGAACATGAGACAAATTTGAGGAGATGTGCAGGTTAGGTGGATTTGCCATGATAAATTGCCCCTTCGTTTACCAAGATGTGTAAGTTAGATGGATTAACCATGATAAACGTGTGGGGTTATGGGGACAGGGTGGGAAAGTGGGTCTGGATAAGATGCTCTGTCAAGAAAGTCAGTGCAGACTCAATGAGTCAAAGACCTCCTTCTGCATTGTAGGAATTCTATGAGATAGATAGGTTTTTAATTATAGCAGGATGAAGGGTTATGGGTAGCAAGCAGGAAGGTGGAGATGAGATGGCGATAGGATCAACTATGATGAGATTGAATGGCAGGGCAGGCTCGAGGGGATGAATTGTCTATTCCTAGTTCTCATGTTCTGATAATACTTCACACTGGTCTGTGCTGAATTTTGTCTATTTCTTAATGGCATTGTCTGTCTCAAAGGTACCACTGCCCCATGCCCACTCCTCAATTTAGAATCAATCACAAATATTGCTAGAGTATACAGGATTTCTAAGTCTAATCTTTAATGTAGACTAGGAATAGTTGGGACTCCCGCACTCAGTATTTTTTCTGTCCTCACCATACATTGACATACATTATCTAACAAGTCAGCTCCACTTTCTTATCTTCAATGATTCTTTACTTGCACCTAGATTTTACTTAGAATTCCTTTAGCTTTCAGCTTTTTCTATTTTTTCATGAGACGTGCATCACCGGCGAGAACAGCATCTGTTGTCATTCTTAATTGCCCTCAAGAAGGTGGTGTGAAATATCTTCTTGAACCAGTGTAGTCTGTGTGTTTTAGGTACACCTACAGTTCTGTTAGGAAGAAATTTTAAGGATTTTGATCCAGCAACAGTGAAGGAACAGCGATTTTGTTGCAATGCAGGACGGTGTGTAGCTTGGAAGAGAATTTTGTCGGTAGCTGAGTCCCATGCATTTACTACACTGTCCTTCTGGGTAGTCGAGGTTTTGGCTTTGGAAGCTGCAATTGCAGTGGCTTGGAAAGCAGCTGCAGTGCATCTTGCAAAAGGTATATACTGCTGCCACTGTGCATCAGAAGTGGAGGGAGTTAACATTTAATATGGTAGACTGAGTGTCAATTTAGCAAACATTGTCCTGGATAGTATCAAACTTCTGGAGTGGTGTTGGAGCTGTGGGATTGATTGCAAATACTTCTTGTCTTATGCACTGATGTGCCAGGCTCCCTCAGGTTCATTGTTTATTTGTCCACCACCATTCACAACTATTTGTAGCCGGACTATAGAGCTTTAATCAGAACTAGTCGATACTACAACCAACAAATTAGATCAAAGTTCTACAGTGTTTATCATGTTAGTAATCCTGCATTCAGCAATAGACTTTTCTGAGGAATAACAGAGGTTTCTATCTTTGCAAATCTAAGATAGTCAGATAGATGCAGGGCCAGACCAAGTCAGTTGGACAGAAATATTCAGAATCAGCCAGACCGAGTCAGTCAGAGACAGGCAGTTAGAGAAATAGAAACAGAGTCAGTCAGTCCGGAACAGTAAGGAATTATCCAGACTCCATACTGTGTTCACTTTGGAGCTGCTTGCTCAAAAAAAATCAACTTTTTTCTGCATTTTATCCTGTGTCACGCCATCCTTCATAATCTGCATTTCTGTAGCACCTTCAAAATAGAAAACCAGTGCTTGACAAACTCAGAAATCTGAGCATGGTGTCATCTATGCACATCCAACAAAGTATTGCAGACTGTTAAGCATCTGTTCTAACCTGTTTAATTCAGAGTATGCACCACAATGCTGCCAACACTGTCAATCTCAGCAAGATCATACCAGAATATCATAAAGCTGTTTGACCAAACCAAAATTCTCATCTGCAAATTTGGACTGGCCTGAATATTAGCACATGGTTTAAACAAAAAGCACACATAACAGATACAGGTTATTTATGACAAGGTACTGATAAAATAACTAAAACAATTTGTTTTCTCACTTCCACGTCCACAAATTTGCTAATCAGGCTTTGTTCCAATATGGCTTCTTTTCACTATCTCCTTGGAAAGATAAGCTGTGCAGAATTCTTTTTTTGCCCACATGACTAACCACAATTTTTTACTTACCTCTCAATCAGCTGTTTGCCCAACACGATTTTAGTTCCTTCTACTTTGATAAGTTCTTCGTTGTCATTGGGTATAACAGTCTTTTCCAGCTCCTCTTCCTGTTCTTCTGTCATTGCAACTGGGTTACTTGGTGGAGCATTTGTTTGGTAATACAGAGGACAAAACTTATTGGTCCTCATGTGGCCAATGGCACCACAGGCACCACATTTTAGCTGTAAGTAGAGAAAAGGAGGCTTCAATAATTTCCCAGAACTTCCACTGCAATACATTATTTTTAATTCCACTGACCAGCTAAAGACAAACCACTAGTACAGGTGGATGAATGTAAGATTACCCATGTTGGTGGCAAAAACAGGAAGGAAGATTATTATCTGAATGGTGTTCAGGAAAAAAATGGAAGTGCAACGTGACCTGGGTGTCGTGGTGAAACAGTTGCTTCACTGTGAGGAAGGCTAACGGCATGCTGGCCTTCATAGCAAAAGGATTGAGTATAGGAGTAAAGATGTCTTGCTGTAGTAACACAGGGCCTTGGTAAGGCCACACGTTGAGTACTTGAATATTGTGTGCAGTTTTGGTCTCCTAATCTGAGGAAGGGCATTACTACTATTGAGGGAGTCCAGCGAAGGTTCATAAGATTGATTCCTGGAATGGCAGGACTGGCATATGAAGGCAGACTTAATCAACTGGGCTTGTAACCACTGGAATTTAGAAGAATGAGGGGATCTTATAGAAATATGTAAAATCCTGATGGTACTGGACTGGCTAGACATAGGAAGAATGTTCCCAATGTTGGGAAAGTCCAGAACTAGGCATCACAGTCTAAGAATAAGGGGTAAGCCACTCAGGACTGAGATGGGGAAGAACTTCTTCACTCAGAGTTGTGAGCCTGTGGAATTCTCTACCACAGAAAACTGTTGGGGCCAGTTTGTTAAATATGTTCACTAGCCTTTGGGGCTAAAGGGATCAAAGGGTATTGAGAAAAAAACGGGAGTGGGATACTGAAAGTGCATCATCAGCCATGATCATATTGAATGGTGGCGCAGGCTTGGAGGGCCAAATGGCCTACTCCTGCACCTATTTTCTATGTTTCTACAGAATAATAATAAATCTGAAGGTCCTAGATAAATGGGAGTATACATTGATTGCTGTTCCATTCTCCTTTCGCGTTGTTAGGGAAAGTGAAAAATGGAATACTCTTTGAATAAAAAGATAGGTTGGAGGGTGGTCAAAGAACGACTATAATGATGACACTGAATCGTAACAAAATGGAAACAGAAGTTTCAATACGAAGAATCTCTCAGATCATTTCACTCCCACCATCAGCAACCCGCCATCCCCTGACTCCCGCAATACTCAGGTCACTTTATTGAAATTGCTCACATGATTTTTGGGGCCCTTCTACTTAGGTGTAAAGATAATTTTCTCTTGAAAACTAAACAAATCCAGCAGTTGAACTGAACTTCTGAATAGCTTTCATTTGATATCAGTCTGATACACTGGGCCAATAATTAGTAACTCTGTTCGCACGGGAAAGAGATTTAAACATGGTACAAAGGTGCAATAAATAAATAATTGTAGCTTCAAGGTGTAAATTACAAATTAAACTGCATAAAATCAATGTTTGCTCAGGTTGGTTACCTTCAGGTCAGGTCTTTCTTTGACTTTTTTCGGTTTTTTCTCTGGCGGCCCTTTCAATTTCTCCTTTTCTTGATTCCGTTTGAGTCGCCGAAGTTGCTCCTGAATTCTTCGCCTTTCTCGTCGCATTTCCTCACGATGTTGCTCATCAAATAGAGCAAACTTGCGGCTATGAAAAACAAACAAATTCATTATTTTCCCCCATGTGGTTTCCAGCTTATTTTGGTCTTTATCCAATACCGATTCGATCATCATTTGATGGCTAATCGTTTCTCAATCTAATAATGAATACGATTATACGGCTTTTGAAAACTTCCTCCAATTCTGGATTTTCTACTCCAGGCAGGCATTCTTTATACCTTGCATTTACCTGCACTGAATTTTGTTTGCCACCGATTTACTCAATTGCGGATTTTGCCCAGCTCCTTTTGTCAAACTGCCTGATTTGTTGCCGAAGTACCCTTTAAACATAAAATCTAGTATTTCTACAACTGACATTTCTTTCATGTCAAAAGCAAAGACTTGCATTTAAATGAGGGTAAACTAGCGAGAAACATAAAAATGGACTGTGAAAGTTTCTATATGCATGTGAAAAGAAAAAGATTAGGAAAAACGAACGTGATTTCATTACAAGCAGAGTCAAGAGAATTCATTGTGAGGAATAAGGAATTGGCAGTGAAACCAAATAACATTGTGTGCCTGTCTTCTGCAAGATATTAATGTTAATAAGAAAAAGAGAAATAAATGGGACTAATGTAGAAAAACCTTGTGGATCTGATCAACATCCCAGAGAGTTGGAAGAGGTATCTGCAAAGTGGTGGTCACCTTTCTGGAATGTTTCCTGTAAATTGGATGGTGGCAAATGTAACTCCACTATTTCAGAAAGGACGGAGAGAGAAAACAGGGACCTGCTAGTCTAACATCAGTTGTTGGAAAAATGATGGCATTTGTCATAAAGAATGTGATAAGAGGCTACTTAAGAAATAAAGGTAAGATTGAGGAGAGGCAATGTGGATTTATGAAAGGGAAATCAGGTTCAACAAACCTGTTGAGTTATTTTGACGAAGCAACTAACAGAATATGTTATGGAGAATGTGGTATATTTAAATTTTCAAAAAGCTTTTGAAAAGGTTCCACACAAGTAATCAGTGAACAAAATTAAGAGCACATTAGATTGGGGCATGGATTGAGAACAAGCTGACAGACAGAAAACAGAGAGGAAGAGTAAACAGGTCAGGTTGGCAGGTTGTGATTTGTCTATTGCAAGGATCAATACTCAAGCCCCAGCTATTCACAATCGATATAACCGATTTGGTTATGATTGAATGCAATATTTCCAAGTTTGCAGATGACCCAATATTTGGTGGAAGTGGTAATGGTCAAAAGGATACACAGATATTCAAGGGTAATTGGAGAGGGTTAGGTGAATGGGCAAAAATTCGGCAGATGGAACATGGTGCAGAGAAATGTGGGGCTATCCACTTTGGTAGGAAAAACAAAAATAAGTATTTCTTAAATGGAGAGAGGCTGGCAAATATTGAACTTCAAAAGGACCTTGGGTGTCCTTGTTCACGAGTCACTGAAACTTCCAACAATTAGCTTTGGTAAGTCCAATCTAACATGCAGAGTAGATGCAGGAAGAATGTATCCCCGGCTCAAGGAATGGGGGCTCTAGAACCAGAAGACTTAGATAAGGAGGAATTTCTGAGGGTGGTGAATCTTTGGAATTCTCTGCCCCAGAGGGCTGTGGAGGCTAAGTCATTGAGAACATGGAAGACTGAAATTGGTAGCTTTTTACTAATTAAAAACATCAATGGATACAAGAATATTGCAGGAAAATGGTGTTGAAGTGGATGATCAGCAACAGTGTCACGGAATGGCAAATTAGGGTCAAAGGGCTGAGTGGCCTGCTCCTGTGCAGATTTCTTATGCCTTGTATGCAAAGTTACATGCATTTTGAGAGGACAGAATACAAAAGCAGAGATGTACTGCTGAGGCTTTATAGGGCTCTGGTCAGACCACATTTGGAACACTGAATAATTTTGAGCCCCATATCTTAAGGAGGAATGAGGAGGAATTCTGAGGGTGGTGAATATTTGGAATTCTCTGCCCCAGAGAGGTGTGGAAGCTCAGTCGTTAGGTACATGGAAGAGGAGGCTCATAAGAACGAACCTAGGAATGAAAGGCTTTAAGTGTACGAGGACTGTTTGAGGCTGCTGGGTCTGTGCTTAATGAAGTTTAGAAGGGTGTGGGGGGAATCCTATTGAAACTTACAGAATACCTAAAGGCCTGGATAGAGTGGGCATTGAGAAGAAGATGTTTCCATTAGAAGGAGAGGCTTTTCATCCAATGCACAGCCATAGAGTAAAAGGACAACGCTTTAGAACAGAGATCAGGAGGAATTTCTTCAGCCAGCCAGTGGTGAATCTGTGGAATTCATTGCCACGGAAGGCTGCGGAGGTCAAATCGTTGAGTGTGCTTATGACAGAGATAGCTAGGTTCTTGATTGGTAAAGCGATCAAAGGTTATGAGGAAAAGGCAGGAGAATGGGGTAGAGAAACAGATCAGTCATGATCAAATGGTGGAGCAAACTCAATGGGCCAAATGGCCTAATTCTGCTCCTATATCTCATGGTCTTGTATAGCAATTTTAATGTACTAATACATCTCAAGGTACTTCACAGCAGCATTATTGAATAAAATCAAAATCAAAAGAACACTCAGGCAAAGTTTAATTAAGGAAGGTTTTATAGGTGAGAGAGATTGAAAAAAAGTATGAAATGAAGGCTTATATTTATAACCAGTTATATTCTGAAGCACTTAATGGCAATTAACTACTCTTGAAGCGCAGTTGGGGCTGTAATGTAGGAAACGTGGTAGGTAATTTGCACACTAAACTAGATAATGACCATATAAAGATATTGGTTGAAGAATAAATATTGGCCAGAAGACTTCTTGGAAATAGTAACATTGTATCTTACTTCCAAAGAGTGCAGCAAGGGCCTCAGTTTATCATTTTCATCATCTCATTCAAATAATGATTCCATCAACAAAGAAGCACTCACTCAACACTATACTTGGATTGTGTGCTCAAGTCTTTGTGATGGGATTTGAAACCACAACATTTGGACTCAAAGGTTACAGTGCTCCCACTGAGCCCTAGTTAATGGAGAGTTTTCAGGATAATCTTAGTGCTCACCCTGAATACCCCATTTGGCCTTCTGTATTCTGCTTGTCATCAATGTATCTAAAGAATTAATGTCTTGAATATTTATTGATGTCCTTTTTAAAAGACGGGTGTTATTCAGTCTCAAATGTAAATTCCAGCGTTCTAACAGGACAATAAACAGTGTAACTGAAAAGCAGTGAATATTCCTCTTACATAAAGTCTTCATCTTTTGTTGTCCGTATTCTAACATATGCATCAATTACTGCAGCTTTCCTGACAGTTTCACATCTCACATACTCTTTTCCATCTTCATCTCGGAATGTGCGATAAATTTTAAGTCGTCGTCCTGTTGCTGAGGAGTTAAGGCTGGTAACAGAGGCTGTGTCATCATCTTTGTGAAATACTCCAGGTGTAGGGGTGCTGCAAGCTAAAAAGAATCAACAATGTTCTCACATTATTTAAGCTCAAGTCAAACAGTCATGTAGCATTTAACATAAAAGTGAAAAAAAAACAGCATTTGGATGTACCAGCAGCCTAGATTCTGACCTCTCAGCTCAGACCTGAAGGACACTCACTGACTGTATAAAACAGGTTTGGGCAATTTCAAATCATTTCTTAATGGGCACCGGCCACAGCACATTAAACTATGTCTCATATGAGAGGCCACTGGATGGCTGCTGCAGTAGAAAGTATTCAACTGAGGTACACTGTTTGAGCTGTGTTAAGGTAGCTTCACTCTGCAATCACTGTAAGTGTCCTTAAAGTTTAATGTCAACACTAGAGATGCATTCTCTAGCACTCACGTCCAACACACAGATAAACACATGAATTTAAAAAGACAAATAAAATGCTTTGAAATCGTGCTTTATATAAGTAAGGAACAACATAATGAATAAGTTATGGTGTGGCTAACAATTCTATATAAACTGGAGAATCCAACTGATATTCACTCCTGTCCCATACTGCCAAAGGCAAGAATACAGTTCTACGGCACAGATGGCCGTTAGCATCTAATTGTTAAACTGTGCATGACCATGTTATTGTTACTAAGATGTGGAGATGCCAGCGTTGGACTGGGGGAAGCACAGTAAGAAGTTTCACAACACCAGGTTAAAGTACAACAGGTTTATTTGGCAGCACAAGCTTTCGGAGCACTGCCCCTTCATCAGGTGAGTGGGAGTTGTGTTCACAAACAGGGCATATATAGGCACAAACTGAATTTACAATACAATAGTTGGAATCTCAGTCTTTACAGTTAATCAAGTCTTAAAGGTACAGACAATGTGAGTGGAGAGAGGGCCAAGCACAAGTTAAAGAGGTGTGTATTGTCTCCAGCCTGGACAGTTGGTGAGATTTTGCAAGCCCTGGCAAGTCATGGGGGTTACAGATAGTGTGATATGAACCCAAGATCCCAGTTAAGGCCGTCCTCACGTATGTGGAACTTGGCTATCAGTTTCTGCTCAGCGATTCTGCGTTGTCGTGTGTCGTGAAGGCAGCCTTGGAGAATGCTTACTCGAAGATCAGAGGCTGAACGCCCATGACTGCTAAAGTGTTCCCCGATTGGAAGGGAACACTCCTGCCTGGTGATCGTCGAGTGGTGTTCATTCATCTGTTGTCGTAGCGTCTGCATTGTTTCCCCGATGTACCATGCCCGGGGACATCCTTTCCTTCTGCTCATCAGGTAGACAACATTGGCCGAGTTGCAAGAGTATGAACCGTGTACCTGGTGGATGGTGTTCTCACGTGAGATGATGGCATCCATATCGATAATCCAGCACGTCTTGTAGAGGTGGGCTGACAAACCCGGGACACAGCGGACAGCATACCCTTCGTCGTCCTGTACTTCCCCAGAACGGAGAAGCTATGACATCTTCTCCGGAGCCTTCAACATGTCATTGATGAAGACAAATATCTCACCAAGGCCACCCCCATACCCTCACTTCTTTGCCTTCAAACAACCACACAACTTCAAACAGACCACTGTCCACAGCAAACTACCCAGCCTTCAGGAGAACAGTGACCATGAAACCACACAACACTGCCACAGCAAGATGTTCCGGATCATTGACACGGATGCCATTATCTATGTGAGAACACCATCCACCAGGTACACGGTACATACTCTTGCAACTCAGCCAATGTTATCTACCTGATATGCTGCAGGCAAGGATGTCCCCAAGCATGCTACTTTGGGGAGACAATGCAGAAGCTATGACAATGGACAAATGAACACTGCTCAACAATCACCAGGCAGGACTATTCCCTTCCAGTTGGGGAACACTTCAGCGGTCACAGGCATTCAGCCTCTGCTTTTTGGGTAAGCATTCTCCGAGGCGGCCCACACAATAATGCAGAATCACCAGGCAGAAACTGATGGCCATGTTACGCATACACGAGGATGGCCTCAACCAGGATCTTGGATTCATGTCACGCTATCTGTAACCCCTATGACCTGCCTGGGCTTGCAAAATCTCACTAACTGTCCTGGCTGGAGGCAATACATACCTCTTTAACTTGTGTTTGGCCCTCTCTCCACTCACAGTGTCTGTATCTTTAATATTTGATTACCTGTAAAGACTCGCATTCCAACCGTTATTTTGTAAATTGAGTTTGTGTCTTTATGTGCCCTGTTTGTGAACAGAATTCCCACTCATCTGATGTTATGAGACTTCTTACTATCGTTTATTAGGCCCAATTCTATCCTCATCTTATGTTCACAGATGTAGCTCCTGCAGCAGTCACTCGTTCAGACTTAGCCAAAAGTCAAGATGGCACCACAAGAAGTTCCTGATGTTATGCTCAAGGACTGGATTGTAGTTTGTCTCTGAGACAGCAGAGGTTTCCACTTATAATCATCATCCAGTGATCTCAGCCATGTGGAGGCTAGGTGCAAATAGGACTTATCTCAGCTATGATGCTTCCCAACACTTAAGTTCTGGGGAAAACGTGAAGAACTGCGAAGTATCAGATTTGCTGATACCCATGGAATTGCATTCCTACAAGACAGAAACCTAATGTGTGAAATAATAGAACATCGCTGATTGAGAATATGTATAAAGATCACAGAAAGATCTCACTATCTGTATTATTATTTCTATTCTCATGGTGCGTCTTCAGTCAACCACACTACAGTCAATGAGACAACTATTCTTCATTTAATCAATTCCTTGGTGCAAAAAGGAGCATTTTGCCCAACACCAAGCAGTTCTGTCTATTACACCAAACTTTAATGTACTGAATGGTTCAAACAAAATCCCATTATTTTATAATTCGTACTTTGCAGCAAAATGACTTAGCTACAGCGACTTCACATTTCTGCTCACCTGTCATTAATGTTTAATAGGTTCAACACAGTACTGAGATCATTATACATTTGTAGTCAAGAAACTTATCACAGACTCCCCAAACTCAATCAACATTTGCACTCTGGTGCCTTTGAATTTTAATTTGCCATTCTAAGCTTCATCACTTACCCTCCAAGTCACACCCTGCAACACCTGCCTTCAGTCCCAATTCCTGCAGCATTCGGTTTCAGACTCTCTTCCTGCAGCGCCTGCCCACATATAGCTGCAGCTAAATCTTACTGAGTAGTTAATAAAATGATGCCTGTCCTGCAGCAATACCAAGCAAATGCCACTCACATGAACCTTTTCTGTCCTTCTTCTCCTTTTTGTCACGATCCTTATCACTCCCAATTTCTTCCCCCATCAACATCCTCTGAAGTTCCTTGCGCTCCTGCTCCTCGCGCTCACGTGAAAGCTGCGAGCTTGTTTTCTTATTCTGCAACATGTTTTCAATATTTTTTCCCATTTCCTCAAAATCACTGTCTTCTGCTGAGCTACTGTCGGTGTCTGTAGAGAGAACTTCTGTTGAAGACAGCACTCTGAAAGTAAATAAAGAAATTTCACACGCTCTGGAATTATACTTTCAATTTTATGAAAAATAAGTTTGTCAGTTTCAAACTAAATTATCAAACCAGCTTGTCACCAACCAGCTTAGAATTCAGCCCAATCATGATACTGACACTGAAGTTCAGCCCACATCCTCTTTTGGCATAAGTATGATGGTGTAATGTAATTCATTTGGGAACTGAATTGACTCATCAGTTATTCTGGAAAAAAGAAGAGTTAGTAGCTGGCACTGGTGACATACTTCAGAGGCATACTTTCACATTAGATAGCAATACTCTACTCGGCATGGGTCCATTTCCATGTTAGACAAAAGGTTCTGCCACGCGAAGAAGAAACAGTTCATTTCAACTTTTTGCATAAAATGGACAAATAAAAAAGAGATAAAAGGTCTGACGAGGGGTCATCCAGACTTGAAATGTTGGCTCTATTCTCTCTCCAAAGATGCTGTTATGCTTGCTGAGATTTCCCAGCATTTTCTGTTTTTGCTTGAAATAAAAAGGAGAGCTGTCTTTGAGGCTCAGTGAGTGGCCAGATGGGAACATACTTCCAATGTGAAAAATCAACACAACCCTACATGTAGTAATTCTTCTTCATTCAGAATCCTCCACACTTAGGAGTTAAAAGAATAATGTCCGAACAAACTCCAATAAAGTTAGATGTAAAATGCAAGCAGCAGTATTTGATAAAAGTATGGGTGTTATTCCATGTGATTTTAAAAGCACATCGATATCACATGGTTCCCGCAGAAGCGACCATTAAACTGATAGAATTACTTTTCACTGCAAAATGCAACAGGAAAGTATTCCAACCATTCACTATTTGAAAACAAGGCATATTTGGACTTCATATCAAACTGCTTTGCCATCAATATCAGGTATTAATAATAGAGATAACGTTGTTATATTAGAATACATAATGGATCTAAAGTTCTAGTTCTGATTTTGAGGTCCAATTTCAAATGAAATCACCTTTGGTAGAGAATTTGAAAGCCCTGGGAACTTTTTTTTGTTCCAACACTCGACTGACAGAATTGTCACAGCACAGAATATGGCCATTTGGGCCACTGTGCTCATGCTGGCTCTCCCAAGAAGCAATTCATGTGTTGCCACTCCCATTCCTTTTTAGATAATTAGGAAATGTAGACAAGTTTACAGAACAGAAAGAGGTCACTCAGCCCACCGTGTCTGCACTCACTGGACAATGAGCCACCCAACCAATTCCCATTTTCCAACACTTGGTTTGTAGGTCTGATGGCTGCGGGACTTCAGGTGCATATCCAGTCACCTTTAAAATGAGTTGAGGGTCCTACCTCTACTACCATTTAAGGCAGCGAATTTCATTCCCTCTGGATGAAAACAATTTTCCTTAACTTCCCTCTAATCCTTCTAAAGACTACCTTAAATCTAGTGTCTGGTAAGAGAAATAGGTCTTTTCCATCCATTTTACCCAGGCCCTTCTGAACCTTGCACACTTTAATCAAATATACCCTCAGCCTCCTCAATTCCATGGAAAACAACCCCAGCCTATTCAATCGCAGTACTCAAGTTGTGACATAACTAGTGTTTTATATAGCCCAAGCATTATCTCCCTGCTCTTAAATCCTATGCCTCAGCTAATAATGGAAAGTATTCTATGTCCTCCTAACCATCTCATCAGCCTGTTCTGCTACCTTCAGGGATGAATGGACTTGCACTCTGTGGTCTCTCACTTTCTCTATACCTCTCAATATTCTCCTATTTACAGTGTAAACTGTCTGATCTTTCCAAAGGCATCACTTCAGACTTCTCAAGGTTGCACTCCATTTGCCTCTGTTCTGCCCACCCGGCCAATCCACTAATAGTTCTTGGAATTTACAACTTCCCTCCTCAGAATCAGCTAATTTTTGTGTTGTCTGCAAACTTCTTGATCATGATATATACATTTAAGTCCAAGTCATTAATATATACTGCAAAAAGCAAGGATCCTGGTACTGAACCCTGTGAAACCCCATTGGAAACAGCCTTCTAGTCACAAAAGCACACGTCAACAATTATTTTTTCCCGTGCCACTGAGCCAATTCTGCATACAGATTGCTATAATCGTCTGGATCCTAGTTTGGCTAGAGGCATGGCTAACTTTTGAGCACAAATCTTCAGCGCCAGACAGATGTTGTTAGAGTTCATAGCCTTTGCTGAATTCGCTGCACTCATGCTTTTTGATCATCTGGTAAAGTGATTGAATTAGCTGAAAATTTGCATCAATGGTGCTGTAGACCTCAGGACCAGTCCAAGATGAATCATACACCTGGTGCTTCTTACTGAAGATGTTTGCGAATGCTTCTGCCTGGTCTTTTGCAGTCATGTACTGAACCTTATTATCATCATGGATGAAGATATTCATAAGAACCTCTTTGTTGAATTATTTGCCACCATTCATGACTGGATAAGGCAAGAACACTGAGCTTTGATCTGATCCATTGTCTATGGGATCACTTGGCTCTATAGCATGCTGAGTCACTTTTTAACATTTATACGTTATAGTTTCACCATGTTGATGCCTCATTTTTTGGTAAATCTGCTGCTGTTTCTAGCATCTTCCACAGCATTCCTCACTGAAACAGGATTGATCCACTGACTTGATAGTAATGATAAAGTGAGGAATATGCCAAGCCATGAGGTTATTGTGAGGAATACTGTTGATAATGCACAGCACCTCATGGATGCCCAGTTTTGAGGTCCTAGATCTGTTCTGAGTCTATCATTTAGCAGGATGGCAGAGTCATATATTACAATAGTAGACAGCCTCAACATGAAGACAGGGCTTCAACTCCACACTGGTCAATGTTAAAATGTCAATAGGGTGGGATACTGACTAGTGTAATTATAATTAGCTAGCACTTAACACTATCAATCAGACACTGATATCAACTGAAGCACTGAATAACACTTAAAATATATTTTACTGATTTAGTTTTGATTGAATTATATATCACTATTACTTTAGTTTTAAATGAATTATATACCACTGTTACTGGTGTGGTATTCTGAGAGAGCATTCCACTCATGTGGCTTTAACAGAGAGGTAAATTTCTATGGAATTGAAAGATCTGAAGAGGTCTTGTGGGCTGAATGTGGAGAGGTTGTTTCATTTGATGGGAGAATCTAGAACTAGGATCACCCATTTAAGACAGAGACGAGATGAAGATTTTCTCCCATGGGTCATGGGTCTTTGGAACTCTCTTCCTGAAAAGTTGCTGGAAGCAGAGTCTTTGAATATTTTTAAGGTAGACGTGAACAGACTTTTAATCAGCAAGGGGGATTGATAAGTTATGGTGGACAGGGTAGGCAGGATGCAGATATTAGGTTTCTATCAGATCAGCCATGATTTTACTAAATAGCAAAGCAGGCTCGAGGGCCCGAATGGCCTACTCGTGCTCCTTGCTCATATGTTTAAAAGAGCAGTTTTGGTGGACTACAAGGCTGATGTGGTCCCAGTGTTGATGGAAGGTCATAGTCATGTTATAATCAACAGTGATATAGTCTTACTTGTTCTGAAGATCAAAGATTCGCTGACACTCTTCCTTGTACCTCTCCTGATGCTCAGCAACTGAAAAACGTGAGCCACGGGCAAATTTACTCATGGGAGTATCTCCAGATCTGGCCTGCTCTGTCGACATTGTTCGCACAACATCAATAACTTCCCATCGAGAAAGCTTTTTAATCTGTTGTAAAAATTAATTGAAAAATCAAATGAATGTGCCAACTTTGTGAAGTTTGCTTTATACACCAGTACAGCCTCTTACATCATTGCAATGATTTATTTATGAAACAAATAGAATTTAACAAATAAATCTGAAATCCAAAAGAATGCTGAAAATCAAAACCAACCCCACCTTCTGCTCCAGAGCAGACAAGGAAAAGAACTTTGTGCTGGTAATTCAAAAACTTACCTCTTCCTCCGGTACTCCAAACTTCCGAAGGAGCTGTTTAGCATTTTTTAGAGATAAGCGCCGCAAGTCAGCATCTGTTCCTGTTACCGTCTTCTTCACAGGTTGAGGCTGGTTGTCATCCTGGATATTTAATTGGAAATTGGTTCACTAAATGTTTTCATTTACTGAGACAACTTACATCCTTTTTCAAGGAACAAATACTGCGTGTCCTTGATAGATATGTCCCTGTCAGGCAGGGAGGAAATGGCCGAGGAACCATGGTTCACAAAGGAGGTTGAATGTCTTGGTAAGAGGAAAAAGGAAGCGTATGTAAGGATGAAAAAACAAGGTTCAGTTGGATTGCTTGAGGGTTACAAGGTAGCTAGGACTGAGTTAAAAAAAAGGCTTAGGAGAGCTAGGAGGGGGCATGAGGAGTCCTTGGCAGGTCGGATAAAGGAAAACCCCAAGGCTTTTTATTCTTATGTGAGAAATAAAAGAATGGCCAGGGTGAGGTTAGGGCCAGTCAAGGATAGTAGTGGGAACTTGTGCATGGGGTCAGAAGAAATAGGTGAGGTGTTGAATGAATACTATTCTTCAGTGTTCTCTAAGGAGAGGGGCCATGTTTTTGAGGATGTGTGAGAGATACAGGCTGATAGGATGGAGGAGGTAGATGTTCTGAGGGAAGATGTATTAGCAATTTTGAAAAACTTGAGGGTGGATAAGTCCCTTGGGCCAGATGGGATACATCTTAGGATACTTTGGGAGGGAAGGGATGAGATTGTGGAGCCTTTAGTTTTGATCTTTGGGTCTTCACTGTCCACGGGGATTGTCATGTGGATATGCCGGCGTTGGACTGGGGTAAACACAGTAAAAAGTCTGACAACACCTGGTTTTAGTCCAACCGATTTATTTGATAGTAAACGCACAAGCTTTCGGGTTAGGGACTAACCCGAAAGCTTGTGCGTTTACTATCAAATAAATCGGTTGGACTAAAACCAGGTGTTGTCAGACTTTTCACGGGGATTGTGCCAGAGGACTGGAGAGTGGCGAATGTTGTTCCTCTCTTCAAGAGAGGAAACAGGAATGACCCTGGTAATTATAGGCCAGTTAGTCTTACTTCGGTAGTCGGTAAGTTAATGGAAAGGGTCCTCAGAGATAGGATTTATGACCATTTGGAAAGATGCAGCTTAATCCGGGATAGTCAGCACGGTTTTGTGAGGGGTAAGTCCTGCCTCACAAATTTAACTGAATTCTTTGAGGAGGTAGCTAAGTGTGTAAACAGAGGTAGAGCAGTTGATGTCCTATACATGGATTTTAGTAAGGCATTTGATAAGGTTCCCCATGGCAGGCTCATCAAGAAGGTAAGGAGGTGCGGGACAGAAGGAAATTTGGCCGATTGGATAAGTAACTGGCTGTCTCATAGAAGACAGAAGGTGGTGGTGGGAGTAAAAGTTTCAGACTGGACGCCAGTTACCAGCGGTGTACCACAAGGGTCAGTGCTGGGTCCTCTGCTATTTGTGATTTTTATCAATGACTTGGAAGAGGGGGCTGAAGGGTGGGTTAGTAAATGTGCTGATGACACCAAGATTGGTGGAGTAGTGGATGAGGTGGAGGGCTCTTGCAGGCTGCAAAGAGGCATTGATAGGATGCAGAGCTGGGCAGAAAAGTGGCAGAGGTGATAAGTGCAAGGTGATTCATTTTGGTAAGACAAACCTGAATGCGGATTACAAGGTCAACGGCAGGGTTCTGAGGAATGTGGAGGAACAGAGATCTTGGGGTTCATATCCACAGATCTCTGAACATAAGAAATAGGAGCAGGAGTAGGCCAACTAGCCCTTCGAGCCTGCCCCGTCATTCAATAAGATCATGGCTGATCTGTTGTGGCTCAGTTCCACATTCCGTCTTACCCGTCACACTCCTTGCATTAAAACAGATGCACTGAAGACCCCCAGGCCCACTCGGATCCTCCTTCTCCTGGGAGATTTTCCTATCATCTAGACTTACCCTGTCACCCAACTCGCTCCCAATCCCAGTGCCTACTGAGCTATCTGTCTCCTCCCCACCCCTCCCCTCCATATTAGTTTAAATCCTGCTGAAACACTCCAGCTAACCTCCCAGCTAAAATATGTGTGCCCTTCCCATTTAAATGTTCCCCATCCCACTTGTACAGGTGCCCTTCCCTCACAAAGACTTCCCAATGGTCTACAAAACTAAAACCCTCTGTCCTGCACCAATCCCTCAGCCACGCATTCAGCTGTAGGATCTCATTATTTTTATCCCTGCTATTACTGGGCACTGGCAGCAGCCCAGAGACACTTAGAAGTAAGTGTCTGATCAGGCCTATGAATTTTGACCCCCATTATAATTTCATAGGAACAGTGCAGAGTAACGCAGACTGGGTACTTCCAGTAATCCGTCGACCCAATGATGTACCCCTTATGAACATGAAATGAGCCATCTGATGACATTTTTCTCTGAACATAAGAACATAAGAAATAGGAGCAGGAGCAGGCCACCCAGCCCCCCGAGCCCGCCCCGCCACCCAACAAGACCATGGCCGATCTGAAGTGAAGGTTGCCACTCAAGTGAATTGAGCCGTGAAGGCGGCTTATAGTGTGTTAGTTTGTTCACAGGGGGTTTGAGTTTAAGAGCCGTGGGGTTATGCTGCAACTATACCAGACGTTGGTGAGACCACATTTGGAATATTGTGTTCAGTTCTGGTCACCTCACTATAAGGAGGATATGGAAGCATTGGAGAGAGTGCAGAGGAGATTTACCAGGATGCTGCCTGGTTTGGAGGGTAGGTCTTATGAGGAAAGGTTGAGGGAGCATGGGCTTAGAGTGAAGGAGGGTGAGAGACGACTTAATAGAGGTTTATAAGATGATGAGGCGAATAGATAGATAGAGTGGACGTGCAGAGACTATTTCCTTGGGTGGATGTAGCTGTTACTAGGGGGCATAACAATAAGGTTCATGGTGGGAAATATAGGAGGGATATCCGAGGTAGATTCTTCACTCAGAGTGATTGGGGTGTGGAATACACTGCCTGCTGTCATAGTGGAGTCGGACACTTTAGGAACTTTCAAGCAGTTATTGGATAGGCACATGGAGCACACCAGAATGATAGGGAGTGGAATAGCTTGATCTTGGGTTTGGACAAAGCTCGGCACAACACTGAGGGCTGGAGGGCCTGTAGCGTGCTGTACTGTTCTATGTTCTAACTTCACTGCAGTGTTAATGTAAGCCTACGTGTGACACTAATAAATAAACTATAAACTTTTTAAAAAATGTTCCAGGGATTAATTTCCTTAGGGTCTCTTCCTCTCACTTTGCCACTACACGCCATTTCACTCTGGTTTCTGCAAATCTCCTGGCAAAATGACAGTCAGAGAATATCAGAAAGACCTCAGTGATTCCATCCCGATGGTGTGGGAGTGAAATCACATTCAGGGACAGAGCAAGCCACCCCCCCTTACAACTAACCAGCAATTTTCAGAGTAGCTATTACTGTGGCTCAGTTAATGGCATGTTTACCTCCGAGTCAGAAAGTCAAAGATTCAAGCCCCACCATTATCAAGACTGACGCCTCAGGGGAATGTTATATGATCAGTGCAAATCAAGCACTGGGTTTAACTTCTAGAGGAAGGGAGATTATGTTAAAATTGTATTGAAACTTGGCTAGACCATATATAGAGCACTGTGCACAGTTCTCGTGGTCATGTTATTAAAATAAAATAGGTATACTAAAGAGGGCGTTAAAAGGTTTGACAGGGTGACTCCCAGGAAAGGACAAACAGGCCTTTTCACTTTTCTCTTGAAAAGACCGAATAAAGAACTTTAAAATTATGAAAGGTTGGGGCGGCACAGTGGTTAGCATTGCTGTTTCACAGCGCCAGGGACCCGGTTTCGATTCCCAGCTCAGGTCAGTCTGTGCAGAGGCTGCACGTTCTCCCCGTGCCTGTGTGGATTTCCTCTGGGTGCTCCAGCTTCCTCCCACGTCTGAAAGACATGCTGGTTAGGTGCACTGGCCATGCTAAATTCTCCCTCAGTGTACCTAAACAGGTGCTGGAGTGTGGCGAATAGGGGAATTATCATAGTGACTTCATCGCAGTGTTAATGTAAGCCTATTTGTGACCCTAATAAATAAACTTAGAGTGGGAAATAGAGCAAATGTTTCCTTTTGCGGGGAAGAGCATTACCAGGGACCGTCAATATAAGATAGTCTCCAAGAAATTCAATAGGGAATTCAGAAGAAGAAATCAATTTGTGGGGACAGCAATGGATGAAAAGGGTGACATTCATTTCTCAGAAAGATTTATAAAATTCCAAGGGAATTTTTTACAAAATTAGCAGCACATTTCTGTTGGTGACAGTCCCAAACTTAAAAATCGAAAAAGGTATCAGCAGCTCCAACAGCAACTAAAATAGATAAAATGGTTAGTGCTTTTGGTCGGATCAAATAATTAGATCTTGTCACTATTCTAATGTCCACTGAGGTAGCTGCACAGCTTCTAGCAGGAATGCAAAACTTGCCATGCATTCGGCTTGTTTGTCCACATTGTTTGATGTATTAGCATCACTGATGGCTTTTATCCAAGGCAGCTTACGTTCCAAACAGATGTCAGCTGAAGACACGTGCATTGTTTCTCAAATTCTTTGGAGGTTAGCAGTCCATTCTACCAAGTGTCAGAACACAAAGCAAGTCCTATATAATCTCATCCACAAGGTGACTGTTTTTGGAAGAAAGTCAAAGAGCTGGAAAACACAATGGGTGGGATTTTCCCCACCTTTACAGCAGTGGCCAGTTCATGCTCTATGCACTCCCCACCACTGAGAAACCAGCAGCAGAGGTTCTCTATTAGTAGGGCCAGGAGATCCCCAGCAAGAACAGCCAGAAAATTCCTGCCAGCAGGTCTGGCAGCATCAGCACAGAGTTATGAGTTTGAGTCCAACATGACTCCTCTTCTTCCCTCCAAATAAGTCATATTAGACTCAAAAAGTTGATTTCTCTCCACAGATGCCATTAGACCCGCTGAGCTTTTCGCTTTGTTTTATTTCAGATCTTCAACATCTGCAGTATGACCTCTTTTAGGGTCACTAACAATCAATGGGATGCCTTGGTATGAAATGGGGAATACCACATGAGTCTCTGTTGCTGCGATGGTACCAAGAGTAGTAAATCACTAACCATGCTTCATTTAAACCTAGTCGACCGCCACGTCACAGATCAAAAGCTTCATGTGCACGCTTGGGTACAGACAATGTCGATGGTTCCCACTTCCAGCTACAAGCACTCAGCTCAATTTGTGTAACTAAATATACTGATGCTGATTATTGCCAACTATGGCCAATTTATTCATTTTTGGAACGTGGGTGTCACTGGAAAGGCTAGCATTTACTGACTATCCCCAAGTGCTTTTAAGAAGGCAGTGCTGAGCCTCCATTTTGAACTGCTGCAGTCCAAGTGGTGTAAATATACTGACAATACTGTTAAGGAAGGACATTCCACGATTTTGATATAGTGACAGCGAAGGATTAGATGGTTATAGTTTCAAGTCAAGATAGTATGCACCTTGGAAGGCAACTTGCAAGTCATGGGGTTCCTATGCATCTGCTGCCCTTGTCCTTCTAGGTGGAATCATTGGTTTGGAAGGAGCCTTGGTGAGTTGCTGCAGTGCATGTTGTAGATGATATACATTGCTGCTACTGTATATCAGTTATGTAGGACTGAATGTTAGAGGTAGTGATGGGGTGCCAGTCTAACAGACATCCTGCCTGGTGTCAAATTTCGTGAGTGCTATTGAACTGCACTCATCCAGTCAGTGGAGATCACACTCTTGACTTTGCATTGTAGACAGACTTTGGGGAGTTAGGAGATAAGTTATTCTCTGCAGAATTCCCAGCCTCTGACCTGCTCTTATAGCAACAGCAATTGTATGGCTCACCCAATTCAATTTCTGATTAGGCCCAAGATGTTGATAATGGGGGATTTGGTGATGGCGATGTCATTGAATGTCAAAGGGAGATGGTTATATTTTATCTTGTTCGAGGTGGTCATTGCTTGAAAAGCATGTGGTACAAATAGGAGGAAAGCAGAAAGTAGAAGCTACAGGCCCGTTAGCTTAACATCTGTCAGGAAAAATGCTGGAATCTATTATTAAGAAGGTTAGCGCAGGGCATTCAATTCGATCAGGTCAGGCACAGCCAACATTGATATATGAAAGGAAAATCAGTGACTAATTTACTGGAGTTCTTTGAGGACGTCTATTTGTGTGGAGTCTGCACGTTTCCCCATGTCTGAGTAGGTTTCCTGTGGGTGCTACAATTTCCTCCCACAGTTCAAAGGTGTGTAGATTAGGTGGATTAGTCATGGTAGATACAGAGGATTACAGGGATAGGATACAGGAGTGGATAAAATGTTCTTTCAGAGACAGTGTGCAGACTCGATGTGTCGCGGCCTCCTGCGCACTGTAGGGATTCTATAGTTCCAAGGAACAAGCAACATGGAAAAAGGGGAGCCTGTCGATGTGCTGCACTTAGATTTTCAGAAGCCATATCAAAGATTACTACGTAAATAAGAGCTCATGGTGTCGGGAGTAATATGTTAGCAAGGGTAGAGGATGAGTTAGACAATGGGAAACAAGTAGTAGGCATAAATGGATCATTTACCAGTTGGCAAGATGTGATGAGTGGTGTATCGTAGGGTTCGGTGCTGGGGCCTCAAGCTTTTATAATTTATATGAACTGGAAAATGGCACCAAATGCATGATTGCTGAATTTACTAATGATACAAATACAGGTGGAAAAGTAAGTTGTGAAAAGGATGTAGATAATCTGTAAAGGGATACAGAAAGCTTAAATAAGTGGGCAAAAAGATCAGCAAGCACTGTGTGGAAAAAATGTGAAATTATCCACTTTGGCAAGAAGAATAGAAATATAACATATTGTTTAAGTGGAGTGTGTCTATAAAACTCTGAGGTACACAGCGATCTGGGTATCCTGGTACCCATGATGTGGGTATGCCGGTGTTGGACTGGGGTAAACACAGTAAAAATTCTGACAATACCAGGTTTAAGTCCAACCGATTTATTTAATAGTAAACTCACTAGCTTTCGAGGTTTCCCTCTTCTTCAGGTGAATGGAGAGTTCTGGCCTAAGACAGAGCATGCTGTGTTGTCAGACTTTTTACTGTGTTTATCCTGGTACCTCTCTCTTAAAGTTAGTATGCTGTTACACCAAGTGATTAGAAGGCAAATTGAATGTTGTCATTTATTGCAAGAGAAATGGAATATAAAACTAGGAATATTTTGGTAAAGTATAGGCCATTGACAAGACCATAACTGGAGGACTGTGTACAGTTTTGGCCCCCTTATTTAACGAAGGATACAAATGTGTTCAAAGCCGTTCAAAGAAACTTGACTCAACCAAAATCAAGCATAGGGGGATAATGTTATGGGGAAAGGCTGAACAGATTGCGACTGTATAAACTGGAGTTTAAAAGAATGAGAAGTGATCTTGTTGAAACATAAGAGATTCTGAGGGGACTTGATAGGGCGGATGCTTAAAGGATGTTTCTCCTTGCAGAAGAGACTAGAACTCGGAGAAAAATAAAAACAAATTACTGCGGATACTGGAATCTGAAACAAAAACAGAAAATGCTAGAACATCTCAGCAGGTCTGCACCATCTGTGGAGACAGAAGGGACATTGAGTCTGGATGACCCTTTCAGAACTGAAGACAAAGAAAATAGGATGAGATTTATACTATTAGGGCGAGGGGGTTGATAATGGAGAAAAATGTCATAGACCAAAGTATAAAGGGGATGAAATGGTGATGATCATGGCTAGGAAGAGTACTGATAGCAGCCATTAAGAGGTCAGAATATGTAAATGGCAGGACAAAAGGTAAGCAGATGTCGAAGGACAACCTGAGACATTTAACAGATGGCCCTGGGGTCGGGGGGGGGGGGCATTTACAGGGGGAGGGGTGGTGGGGAGACAAGATGGAAAGCGAAATTTTTTTTAAAAAGTGGACAAATGAAATCATGGATGAAATTAAAATTTTAAAAATAAAAATAATAAAATGAAATGAAAAAAATGGAAATGGAGCGAAGGTAGAAAAGCGAGTTCGTGCTGTGAAGAGTTCTCTGAGAGTTAAAGTTGTTGAACTCAATGTTAAGTTCGGAAGGCTTTAAGTGGCTAAGCAGAAGATCTGGGCTTCATTGGAACAATGCAACAGGCCAAGGATGGACATATGGACATGACAACAGGATGGTATGTGGAAATGGCAAGCAACAGGAAGGTCCTGCTTGTCAAAAGTCTTCTGTAAATCGGTCACCCAATCTGTGTTTGGTCTCTCCGATGTATAGGTGACTGGATTGGGAGCAGCAAATGCAACAAACCAGATTAAAGGAGGTGCATGTGAAGCGCTGCTTCACCTGAAGTGTTTGGGCCCTTGAATAGTGAACAAGGAGGTGGTAAAGGGGCAGGTGTTGCACCTTCTTTGATTGCATGGGAAGATGCCGTGGGCAGGAGGTGAGACATTGGGTGTGATAGAGTGAACCAGAGTATCCCAGAGAGAATGGTCCCTGTGGAATGCTGACAGGGGAATTGAGGGGAAGATGTGTATGGTGGTGGCATCATGCTGGAGTTGGCAGAAATGGCAGAGGATGATCCTTTGAATAGTCCAGCACTCTTAGCTCTAGAGCTAGGGACACAGATTAAAAATAAGGAGTCTCCCATTCAATACAGAGATGAGATTTTTGTCCTTTCATAGTTGTCTATGGAACTTTCTTTACCAGACAGCAGTGGAGGCAAGGTCATTGAATATCTTCAAGGCAGAAATAGATACATTCTTGACTAACAGGAAGAGTCAAGGTTATCGGAGTGGGTGGGAATGTGGAGTTGAGGCCACAATGAGATCAGTTATGATTTAATTGAATGGCGGAGCAGACTCCAGAGTCCAAGTTACCTATCCCTGCTCCTAATTTGCATGTTCGTATGCATGAATGTTACTTGCAATTTATCAGCCCAAGCCTGAATGTTGTCTAGGTCTTGCTGCACATGGACATAGACTGCTTCAGTATTTGAGAAGTCATGAATATTGCTAAACATTGCGCAGTCATCAGCAAAAGTGGCTTAAGATGATTGGATGTTAGATACAACACTGAGGAATTCCTCAGGGCACAACTACAAACAATATTCTGAACTAGCACAAAGACTGGACTGTATGTGTCTTAACTGCAGATTTATTTTGGTACCTGAGTGAAGTCTATGAGTGAGGAGACAAGCATTATTTATTCAGATAAATGATTTATGCTGGTTATCAATCTGAAGACTTGGGCTATATAATTAACAGTTGATGATTTCCAATGCTGCGAACAGACATCAAAAATACAAAGTAACCAACCATTTAGACTCTAATGGATTACCTTTTGCTGCTGAGGCTTGTTGGGAACCTTGACATAGGAAAACCCTTCACCACAACCAGTAGGATCAGCAACTCCAGTAACTTCTAGTAGACATTTACCCTTCATTGCAGCTATGAATGCTCGTGTGGTATTCCAGGGTGCTGTTCTGACCTAAGAAGTGGATAGAACATTCACTTGGTCAAGTGCCTAGTGATAACCACCTCTTGGCTAACAAAAACACACCCTTCTAACATGAACAGCAATCTATGATTTTCCAGTTTTACCTAGAACGTTAAATTCAATGTCCGAGAATTGTTTTCACACTTGTTGCTAATCTTATTTATAGACATGCAAATAGTTTCCCATATAAAGGACAGAACAAGATAAATTAATAATTGGATTAACACATTATTCTTGTGTTGTATATGCAGCTAGATGTTCTTCAAATTACCCTGGGGGATTTTGGTTACAAAATTGAATTTACTGTTGTCTCATGTTGCTGGACATGGGTGCAGCAGGCATTAAAACATTCTCTTCTGATTTTTGAAAGCAAAATCATATTATATATAATATGAATGTAAATCTACTGAAGTGAAAGCACAATAAAAACTGAATCAAGGGGCTAACAGCGGAAAAAAGTGCTTTAAACTCGAGAAATTAAACCAGCTTTTCAACATATATAGTTTGAGAATAAGGGAATGCCCACTTAAGATAGAGCTGAGGAGGAATTTCTTCTCTCAGTGTGATGAATCTTTGGAATGCTTTAGCCCAGAGACCTGTGGAAAGTGAGTCACTAAATATATTAAAGGCTGAGAAAGGCCAATTCTTTAACTGTGAGGGGAGTCAAGGGTTATAAGGAACAAGCAGCAAAGTAGGATTGAAACCAAGATCTTACTGACTGCAGACTAGGCTCGAGGAATCATAAAGCCTACTGCTCCTGTTGTTCTCATATACACTGACATTATTAGAGCATGATCTGGGATTTTTACTAAGGAGTAAAGCTAAATGTTACCTCATCATCAATCTTCATCTGAAATTCTTCTTCATTCTCCTCCTCAGGTGCAAAGAATGATTTTTCACCATATCCAGCATCCTGAAAATAGTGAACATAAATTGTTTTGCACTGTTTAAAGAATCAACTCCTAACGACAATGAGCTTTGCAGTAATGGTTATTTTTAAACATAAATTTATGCTAGAAGTAACAACACCTTGAATCCTTTCATTGAAGCAAAGTGCTTTCTCGGGGTGATCTGGCTAATACAGCTAACTGAAATTAATTTATTACATAATCATAAGCATTTCTAAAATTAATTCCCACCTCACAGGTGCGGCACAGGTTTAAGGTACAAGGGTCAAGGTTTAAAGGAGATGTATGAGGCAGTTTTTTTTTTACACAGAAGGTGGTGAGTCCAGGAACTCGCTGCTGAGGGAGGTAGTAGAAACAGATACTGTAGTGGCTTTTAAGGGGCGCCTTGACAAATACATGAATAGGATGGGAATAGAGGGATACGGTCCAAGGGAAGGGTAAAAGGTTGTAGTTAAGTTGGGCAGCATAGTCGGTGCAGGCTCGGAGGGCTGAAGGGCCTGTTCCTGTAATGTAATTTTCTTTGTTCATCCTGAAATTAGAATCAATTATGTGTAGCATTTTGTACTTTGTAAAGTTGTCAGAATCGTCTGTCCGTTTGGATCATAGCAAATAGTGCACAACCATCAATGGGGTAAGTAGGTACAAGGCTCTTTTTTGGCACTTTTCAAATTTTTTTTAACAGAAACGTTGTAACAATCTTCCTTATGTAGTCTGCAGTACAAATCAAACATGCCGACTTTGAACAGCTGTAAGCAATGGATCTATTAAATAAGTAGTGCCAGGCAATAAGCATCTCTAACGGGAGAGAATTTAACAAACTCTCCTTGACATTTAATGGTATAACCATTACTGAATCTCCGATCAACAACATTCTGGTGGTACATTCTCCTGACTCCAAAAAGCTTGTCTGCCACCAACAAGACACAAGTCAGGAGAATGAAGGAAGCTCTCCACTTGCCTGGAAAATTGCAGCTCTTACAACACTCAAAAAATTTGACAGCATCTATGACGAAGCAGACTTCTCGACCAACACCCATCCACCAGCCAAAACATTCACTCCTCAACCGCCAATAAACAATGCAGCAGTGTGCACCATATGCAAGATACACTGCAGAATTAATTAAAGTTCCTTCAACAGTACCTACTGACCCAACCTCTACACCTAGATGGACAAAGGCAGTAGATGCATGGGAACACCATCACCTGCAAGTTCCCCTCCAAGCCAACTATAACAGTGTCTTCATTGTTGCTGGATCAAAATTCGGAATCTCCCTTCCTAACAGGAATATACCTGGGTATACCTACTTGATATGGAATGCAAAGGTTCAAGGCAGTGGCTTACCGCCACCTTTTCAAGGGCAATTAGGAATGGACAATAAATGCTGACCTTTCCAGCAATGCCCACATCTCTTGAAAGTGAATATAATCAAAAAAACCTTGGAATGAAAAGAGCTTTCCTGTTAGACAGTCTTGGGAGATGACAGGTACAAATGCTGGATCTAGGGCTAGAAAAAGATTTTGGCCAAATGAACTAAACTGCCTCGCTAATTTTAACCATTGCAAGGACAAAACCCTGGCTGATTCATAGATTTCTGGACTGACATAACCTCATCAAACACTCACAAGTACAGCAGAGGATTGTCATAGCCAGCTCGTCAGAATTACTTGAATTACATTTTATCGTGCAATGCTTAGCGTTCAGTGGATTCAATTCAAATAGTTAAATTTAAGCATTAATCCCAAGATCAAAGATTAAAAACTGAAGGACCAGTTTTCCATCAATCCAGAAAACCACCCCTATCGCCAAACTCAAAAGCTTTTTAAAATGCAATCCTCACAGAAATTGCTCCTTGAATTACAATTAATGTTTCCAAAATATAACTGGAGACTCCACTGTAGATATTCAACATAGTAACTGGAAATATACTAGAAGCAAGGTTCTAATAAATTTAAATGCAGAACAGTATGACTCAGATATTCCTATTAAATATTAATTTCAGCGTAATGTTAAGTGGACTAAATCAGAGTAAACTTAATTCACTATACAAATGGACTTTTAGACAAATCAGTGTAAGTTATATACAAAGCACTGTTCAATCTGCATTGGAATGCTATTTTTAAAGCTTATTCTGCAAACTGTGCAGAAAGCAATGATCACTGTATTCTTAATACTATGGGAACTTTCAATGCAATCTGGTTAATGCTGTAATTTTAAAGGCACAAGTCAGTGGATTTTATCAAGAATACGATGTTCCACTTCACCTTTAAACGTTGCTCTGCTGCTAACATACTGTAATATGCACAGCACTGCTCTGGAGAAACCATGGCTCGAATCTCTTCCTCTGTGGGTAATCGGAAGTCTGGTTTCAGCACCCACCAGTTTGAATCCATTCCTTTAGAAACAGGAGAAAGAAATATAATTAGCATGCATAAACAAGTGGACATTTCATGTTTTCGTGGTGACACAACAGCAGAGTCTTATACCACAAAAGTTACACCTAACACAAAAGTCACTGTTTAAAAAGCAAAAGGTTTTTTGTTTATATGTCAAAGGATATGGGCTTCACTGGCAAGGTCAGCATTTGTTGATCATTTCTAATTGCCTTTGAGAAGGTGGTGATAAGCTGCTGCCTTGAACCTTTGCATTCAGATGATGTAGGTTACTCAAAGTGCTGTTCGGAAAAGGAGAACCAGGATTTTGATTCAGCAACAGTGGAAGCACTGTGATATAGTTCGAGGTCAGAATGGTGTGTGGCTTGGAGGGAACTTTCAGGTGATTGTGTTTCCATCATTATTAAACTAATATGACAAAGGTTTTTTTATTACTGCAGCATCACAACAGCCTGCCTTGCATTACTGCAATAATACCAACAGCACTGCAATTAAACAAATGGATGTTTAGTGCATCCATTTATCGCAGTCCTGCCAATGTGTGGACACTCAAGACCTTGTACCTGTTCGTTTGAAATCGGCACACAGTTTTAACCGTTTCCTGATGCTACTCTCAGAGTGGGAGGGAAATGCCTTCTTTATGTCCTCCATGCGGATTCGGCGTGGGCGATCCTTACTTTTCCAGAAAAGGCGATAAATAAATACCTTCAGAAAAATAATTAATTATTATATACACATCAAACCCTATAAAGGGCGCAAATTTACATTTAACTCAACTATATATAATAAACGTACCTGAAGAAAGTCTCGCACATGAGTGTTTGCACGTTTTGAGTTTGGACCAGGCACCTCATAGAGTGGGCACTGTTGGCCTACAACAAAAATATCAACCAATTCTCGAATATGATATCCCTGGCGAGTTCGGATAATCAGCAGATCAGTTTCTGGCATCTTGTGTAGGTATATTGGACAGCGAAAAAGGTTGTTTTCAAATGCCTAATAATGAAAAAGAACTCCTTAATTAAAGGTCTTCAATTCTTGACTTACACTTGAGAGAGTTCAGTTTGTTCTAACTGTCATTCATTCAAATTTACTGACTTACTGGTCAAGGCAGAATGCAGTTCTGAAATTGAATGACATTTATTTAGCAAGTGAGACTTTTGTAACATGAGAAGCCCAAATAAAAAGACCCAAAGTGCTGGATACCACCAAGATCAAAATGAGGACCAAGTTAAGTTAGTCGTGATGCCAAGTTTGAGATTTTACAAAAACCTTTTGCTGTCAAGCAACTTGGCAACAATGATGGATTGAAATTTGACTGCAGATCACATTTACTATCCACACCCTGTTCAGGCATTCACCTGGATTCTGCTTTCATCGAAGAGACTCTGGTTTCATCTGAACTTCTGGGTTCCTCTGCTGCAAGAATTCTGTTGGAATACTAGAGATTTTTCTGCTGCACAGTTTCTGTTCTAAAACTGGGCGATGCAGGGATCTTTGCCTCTCATCAAAAAATAATCCTCTTTTACTTGAGGTTACTTCTGAGGTTTAGTTCCACTAGTTTCTGGATTAAACTCCACTGGCTGAGGCTGGCATGTTGCTCCATGAGCCCTCAGGCTGTTCTTTTCAGTTCCCCCATCTTCCAAGGCATTAAAGTGCACCTCTGCTGTTTGTCTCACCCAGCTTCATTCCTCAGATATTTTATTGAACGCAACTCCTTTAAAAGTAAAGTTTATTTCTTAATCACAAGTAGGGCTTATATAACACTGCAATGAAGTTACTGAACTCCTTTACTTCCTGAATCAATTACCACTCCTGCATTGGATTCATAGATGTTTAGAGTACAGAATGAGGCCATTTGGTCAATTGTGTCCACACCAGACAACAAACACATGACTACATGAATCCCATTTTTCAGCAGTTGTCCCATAGCCGTGGAGGTTATGGCATTGGAAATGAATATCTACATTCTACTTAAATGTTATAGGAGTTTCTGAGTCAACCACCCCTTCAGGGAGAGTTCGACTCCCACCACTCTCTAGGTGAAAAAGTTTCTCCTCAACTCCATTTTTTACCCTAACCAGTGATCTTTAGAATTCCAGCATGGTTTCCCTGCTCTTGTATTCTGTGCCTTGGCTAATAAAAGTATGATGTAGAGATGCCAGTATTGGACTGGGGTAAACACAGTAAGAAGTCTCGCAACACCAGGTAAGATTCCAACCAGTTTATTATACTGGTTGGACCCTAACCTGGTGTTGTGAGACTTCTCACTGTAATAAAAGTATCCCATATGCTTTCTTAATCATCAGTACTTTCCAGGGTCCTATCATTCATAGTGTAATCCTTTGCCTTGTCAGGCCTCCCCAAATGCATTACCTCACTTTGCTGGGTTAAATTGCAGTGGAAATACGGGCATTCAAAGATAATGTTATTTATCACCATTGACCTTCTTACCAATTTTTCTGTCTTCTGCGAACTTCTTCCTCATACACTACCCTTATCAACATTCCAGGTTATGTATCAAAACTTTAATAAATTTTGTCAAACATGATCTTCCCTTAACAAATCTATGCTGACTATCCCCGATTAATCTGCGTCTATCCAAGATATATTCTGCCCCTCAGAATTCTTTCTAGTAACTTGTCTCCCACCATGGTAAGACTGACCGGCCTATAATTTCCTGGATTATCCCTCTCTTTTTTAATAATCGGATTTTGTAAGATCCTTGTCAATAGAATATGGTTCAGGAGGAAGCTGATTTTTGCAAAAGACTTTAGTGGAGGAATGGTAGTCAATCAGCAACAGTTTGATTCAGTAGATGCCCTGGTACCTACAAGATAAATTCTCAGTACTTCGACAATTCTTCACTCAAACATCATTCCTCTATTTCAACCTTAACTCATAGCATACTCTTGCTTCTAAATCAAAGTAAAAATGTTCTGCCTTCAAGCCCTACCTCAGGCTTAAGTCCTTAATTGAGATGGACATGACTGCAGAACTGAGAGAGCGCTGAGTTATTAGCAATGCCTGCTTTGTTGTGATATTAAATCTAGATTAGGGCATTAATAAAGCAGAGCAGAGATGTCCTCCAGAGCTAGGCCATATGTAAAACCAAAAGCCTGGGGACATCAGATTATTCACATGGCTACAGAAAGCAAGAAATGGAGAAATAGTTTTTCATTATTGCCCACCTGGTATCCTATTCATTTGTAAATGGAGGGTGAACAGATGAGGAAACACTTAGATGCAATAAAGAGAATACAATTAAAATAAAATAGAATCTTTTTTTAAAATCTTTATTCCAATCCAATTCAATCAAATTAAATCTAATTCAGAGTCCCAACAAGTTGGGACATTCCCGATCCAAGCTGACAAGGCAGGGCTCACACCACCAGTCTTGGGCTTGATCTACACAATCCAAGCTGATTGGAGTAAGTGTAGCTCCCCCTCCAAGGCTTGATCTTATTTGCATCTTAGCCAAAAGGCCGAGATGCCACTTTAAAATATTGCTTCAAATGAAGCTGAAATGTAACCTAATGACTTCAACCAAGTACAGCATGTCGATACTACACTTGATCTTAGCCAAAGGGCCAAGAAGCATTCTTCATTTTTATCCTGTTTCCTGAACAGGTCGTGAACGGAAAAAAATAATGCTAAAAAATAAAGCCAGCTTGCCAAATACGTCTGAAGCATTTCCCCTTCAAGGTGATCATTTTACTGTACATATCAACATTTATTATACCATTTAAAACTCCATTCAATTTTGCTTGCATCATTAACCCTTCTTTCTCATGTAGGGTTCATCTATTAATTGCCCTTCCTTGATTTCAAAAGCTTTATTGGGGCCCTTAAAACTTAATCAATCTACAGAAATCTTTTCATTGACCAATCTGTGTTGGATTTGTCCAGGTGAGGGCGGCGGACCAGCGATTGGTGGTTGTAGGTAACATTTGCATAGTTACAGTCACTGTGACCAGAAGATGGTTTGTGGAGGAGCTGCTCTGAAGGGACAGTTAAACCTCAAATACTACTTCAGTATTTCTCTCCCTACCTCCTTCTCAGCTTTTTGGCTAAGATCAAGTGTAGTATTGACATGCTGCACTTGGTTGAAGTCATTAGGTTACATTTCAGCTTCATTTGAAGCAATTTTTTAAAGCGGCATCTTGGCTTTTTGGCTAAGATGCAAATTAGATCAAGCCTTGGAAGAGGAGCTACACCTACTCCAATCAGCTTGGATCATGTAGATCAAGCCCAAGACAGGAGGCGAGAGCTCTGTCTTGTCAGCTTGGATCGGGAATGTCCCAACTTGTTGGGACTCTGAATTAGCTTTAATTTGACTTGATTGGATTGGAATAAAGTAAACAAAAAAAAAATTGGCCTTTTGGCTAAGATCAAGTGTAGTATGATCATGCTGCGCTTGGTTGAAGTCATTAGGTTACATTTCAGCTTCATTTGAAGCAATTTTTAAAAGCAACATCTTGGCCTTTTGGCTAAGATGCAAATTAGATGCCTTGGAGGAGGAGCTATGCCTACTCCAATCAGCTTGGATCATGTAGATCAAGCTCAAGACAGGAGGTGAAAGCCCTGTCTTGTCAGCTTGGATTGGGAATGTCCCAACTTGTTGAGACTCTGAAGTGGACCTGATTGGATTGAATTGGAATAAAAACAAAAAAAAAGCCGGTAAGAAGGCCACAAGCAAGGTAGAGATGAGTTGAGATTCTTTTACGTTTTACTTGTGTAAGGGAAGTATGGCAGCTAGGGCAGTGGTATGCTCCTCCTGCTAGACAGAGGAAATTAGAGAGCAATCAAATCTCCTTGATAACTTTGTCTGCAGAAAGTGTGTCCAGTTGCAGCTCCTCACAAACGGCATTGTTCAGTTAGAGCCGCAGGTGAATGCACTGCGAAGCATACAGGAGGCAGAGAGTATGATAGACACTAGTTACAGGGAGATTGTCACACCAGAGGTTCAGATAGGTAGATGGGTGACTGCCAGGAGAGGCAGGCAGGTAGCGCAGGAGTCTTCTGTGCCTATTCCCCTTTCAAACGGTATACCGTTTTGATACTGTTGAGGGGGAATAGCCTGTCAGGGGGAGATACCAGCAGCAGCCAGACCTGTGGCACCACAGCTGGTTCCACTATGGGACAGGGTCGGGCAAAATGCAAGTAAGCAGTAGTAATAGGGGAGACACAGACAGGCATTTCTGTGGTCGCAATCGAGAATCCAGGATGGTGTGTAGCCTCCCTGGTGCCGGGGTCAAGAACATCTGAGACATTGCAGGACATTCTTAAGAGGGAGGGTGAACAGCCAAAGGTCATTGTATACATTGGTACCAACGACATAGGTAGGAAAAGGGATGAGGTCCTGAAGTGTGAATATAGAGAGCTAGGCAGAAGGCCAAAGTGCAGGATTTCGAAGGTAGTAATTTCAGGACTACTACTGGTGCCATGTGCTACTGAGAGTAGAAATAGGAAGATTAGGCAGATGAATGCATGGCTTGAGAGCTGGTACAGGAGGTAGGAATTTAGATTTTTGGATCACTACGGTCTTTTCTGGGTAAGGGCTGACCTGTTCAAGAGGACATGATGTGGGTATGCCGGCGTTGGACTGGCGTAAACACAGTAAAAAGTCTGACAACACCAGGTTTTAGTCCAACCTATTTATTTGATAATATTCTCACAAGCTTTCGAGGGGTTGCCCTCTTCGTCAGGTGAATGGAGAGTTCTGGCCTCAGACAGAGCATATAAAGCACAGACAGTTTAGAGATTACTGATTAAAATGCGAATCCTTACACCTAACCTGCTGTTCAAGACCTGAAGTGGCTGACAATGTGAGTGGTAGGAGCACTGATCACAGTTTAAAGAGATGTGTATTGTCTCCAGACAGTACAGTAAGTGAGGTTTTGCAAACCCAGGCAAGTCACGGGGGTTACAGATAGTGCGACATGAACCCAAGATCCCTGTTGAGACCGTCCTCATGTGTGCGGAACTTGGCTATCAGTCTCTGCTCAGCGACTCTGCGCTGTCGTGTGTTGTGAAGGCCGCCTTGGAGAATGCTTACCCGAAGGTCAGAGGCTGAATGCCCGTGACCACTGAAGTGTTCGCCAACAGGAAGGGAACAGTCTTGCCTGGTGACTGTCGAGCGATGTTCATTCATCCGTTGTCGTAGCGTCTGCATGGTCTCCCCAATGTACCATGCTTCGGGACATCCTTTCTTGCAACGTATCAGGTAGACAATGTTGGCCGAGTTGCAAGAGTATTTACCATGTACCTGGTGGATGGTATTCTCACGTGTGATGATGGTATCCATGTCGATGATCCGGCATGTCTTGCAGAGGTTGCTGTGACAGGGTTGTGTGGTATTGTGGTCACTGTTCTCCTGAAGGCTGGGTAGTTTGCTGCGAACAATGGTCTGTTTGAGGTTGTGTGGTTGTCTGAAAGCAAGAAGTGGGGGTGTGGGGATGGCCCTGGCGAGATGTTCGTCTTCATCAATGATATGTTGAAGACTCCGGAGAAGATGTCGTAGCTTCTCCGCTCCGGGGAAGTACTGGACGACGAAGGGAACTCTGTCCACTGTGTCCCGTGTTTGTCTTCTGAGGAGATTGGTGCGGTTTTTCGCTGTGGCGCATCGAAACTGCCGATCTATGAGTCGAGCACCATATCCTGTTCTTACGAGGGCATCTTTCAGGGTCTGGAGGTGTCTGTCACGATCCTCCTCATCTGAGCAAATCCTGTGTATACGGAGGGCTTGTCCATAGGGAATGGCTTCTTTAACATGTTTAGGGTGGAAACTGGAGAAGTGGAGCATTGTGAGATTGTCTGTGGGCTTGCGGTACAGTGAGGTGCTGAGGTGACCGTCCTTAATGGAGATGCGTGTGTCCAAGAATGCAACTGATTCTGGGGAATAGTCCATGGTGAGTCTGATGGTGGGGTGGAATTTGTTGATATCATCATATAGTTGTTTCAGTGATTGTTCACCATGAGGCCAGAGGAAGAAAATGTCATCGATGTATCTAGTGTACAGCATCGGTTGAAGATTCTGTGCAGTGAAGAAGTCTTGTTCGAACCTGTGCATGAAGATGTTGGCATATTGAGGCGCAAATTTGGTCCCCATGGCTGTTCCATGTGTCTGGATGAAAAACTGGTCGTTGAAGGTGAAGACATTGTGGTCCAGGATAAAGCGGATGAGTTGTAAAATTGCATCTGGAAACTGGCAGTTGTCAGCATTGAGTACTGATGCAGTCGCAGCAATGCCATCGTCGTGGGGGATGTTGGTGTAGAGCGCTGAGACATCCATTGTGACGAGGAGTGTCCCTGGTTCAACTGCTCCATGTGTGCTGAGTTTCAGTAGGAAGTCCGTAGTGTCGCGACAAAAGCTGGGGGTTCTTTGTACAATGGGTTTCAGGATGCCCTCGACGTAGCCGGAGTGGTTCTCACACAGAGTTCCATTGCCCGATACGATGGGACGGCCAGGTGTGTTTGCCTTGTGAATCTTTGGGAGGCAGTAGAGATCTCCAATGCGGGGAGTACGTGGAATGAGAGCACAGAGGGTGCTCTGAAGGTCCGGATCAAAGGTCTTGATCAGATTGTTGAGTTGACGAGCGTGTTCTTTGGTCGGATCTGTGGGTAATTGTCTGTAGTGTTCCTCATTGTTTAGTTGTCGGTACACTTCTTTACAGTAATCCGTTCTGTTCAGTATGACGATGGCCCCTCCTTTGTCTGCTGGTTTAATGACAATGTTGCGGTTTGTCTTGAGAGCTTGGATGGCGTTGCGTTGTGCTTGGGTGATGTTCGGGGCTGTCTTGTGAGTGCGGCTGATGAATCTGGTGTTAACGCACCTCCTGATGGTTTGGGCATACAACTCCAGTCGAGGGCAGCGGCCTTCCGGAGGAGTCCAATTGGATTCCTTCCTCTTAGGCTGTTGCACTGCGGATCTCTCTGTCGGCTGTTCTGGTTCATCGACTGTCTCATTGTGTTCGTTGCTGGCCTCTTGGGGTTTGTGGAAAAACTCCCGCAGCCTCATTCGCCTGATGAATTCCTCTGTGTCCGCTGCGAGACTGATGGGGTCCATTTTGGTGGTGGGGCAGAAATTGAGCCCTCGACTGAGAACTTCGATTTCATCTGGTTGAAGTGTGTAGTCCGACAAGTTGACAATAGACCTCCCTGCGGTAGTGCTGTTTTCTACTGTGGTGCCGGGGGAGGCTTGGTTGTTGAACATCGCTCGACAGTCACCAGGCAAGACTGTTCCCTTCCTGTTGGCGAACACTTCAGTGGTCACGGGCATTCAGCCTCTGACCTTCGGGTAAGCATTCTCCAAGGCGGCCTTCACAACACACGACAGCGCAGAGTCGCTGAGCAGAGACTGATAGCCAAGTTCCGCACACATGAGGACGGTCTCAACAGGGATCTTGGGTTCATGTCGCACTATCTGTAACCCCCGTGACTTGCCTGGGTTTGCAAAACCTCACTTACTGTACTGTCTGGAGACAATACACATCTCTTTAAACTGTGATCAGTGCTCCTACCACTCACATTGTCAGCCACTTCAGGTCTTGAACAGCAGGTTAGGTGTAAGGATTCGCATTTTAATCAGTAATCTCTAAACTGTCTGTGCTTTATATGCTCTGTCTGAGGCCAGAACTCTCCATTCACCTGACGAAGAGGGCAACCCCTCGAAAGCTTGTGAGAATATTATCAAATAAATAGGTTGGACTAAAACCTGGTGTTGTCAGACTTTTTACTCTGTTCAAGAGGGACAGGTTACAGCTGAATTGGTGGGGAGATTTGCTAGAGCCATTCAGGAGGGTTTAAACTAGTTTGGCAGGGGGTGGGATCCAAAGCAGTGGGGAGGCAGAAGAGAAGTTTCAGGACAGCACATAAGTTAAAGAGGGCACCTCAGGTAGTAAAGGCAGTGTCAGTAATCCTAGTAACAGACAGATCAGGCGAAAGCAAGACTGAGAGCAACGGAAGTCCAGATTAAACTGCATTTATTTCAATGCAAGAGACTTGACGGGCAAGACAGATGAAGTCAGGGCATAGATGGGTACATGGGCCTGGGATATGATAGCAATTACTGAAACATGGCTAAGGGAGGGGCAGGATTGGCAGCTCAATGTTCTAGGATACAGATGCTATAGGAGAGATAAAACAGGAGGTAACAGAGGAGGGTGGGTTGCACTTTAGATTAGGGAAAACATCACGGCCGTACTGAGAGGGGATATGTCTGAGGATTCAGCCACTGAGTCTATTTGGGTAGAACTGAGAAATAAGGGGGAAATCACTTTGATAGGATTGTAGTATAGGCCCCCAAATAGTCAGCGGGAAATTGAGGAGCAAATATGTAAGGAAATTACAGATAGCTCCAAGAAAAATAGGGTGGTAATAGTCAGAGAAGAAGGGAACCCTGGATGACTCAGGATATTGAGGCCCTGGTCAAGAAGAAGGAAGGGGCACATGACATGCATAGGCAGCTGGGATCAAGTGAATTACTTGAGGAGTATAGTGGGTATAGGAGTAGAGTTAAGAGAGAAATCAGGAGGGCAAAAAGGGACATGAGATTGTTTTGGCAGATAAGGCAAAGGAGAATCCAAAGGCTTCTACAAATACATAAAGGGCAAAAGAGTAACAAGGGAGAGAGTAGAGCCTCATAAGGATCAACAGGGTCATATACGTGCGGATCCTCAAGAGATGGGCGAGATCCTAAATAAGTATTTCTCATCAGTATTTACTGTTGAGAAAAGCATGGATATTAGGGAACTTGGGGAAATAAATATTGATATCTTGAGGAGAGTACGTATTACAGAGGAAGAGGTGCTGGAAGTCTTACAGCACATCAAGGTAGATAAATCCCCAGGACCTGATGAAGTGTATCCTAGGACATTGTGGGAGGCTAGGAAGGAAATTGCAGGTCCCTGAGATATTTGAATCATCGATTGACATGGATGAGATGTCTGAAGACTGAGGAGTGGCAAATGTTGTGCCTTTGTTTAAAAAGGGCTGCAGGGAAAAGCCTGGGAACTATAGGCCAGTAAGCCTCATCTGCATTGGGTAGGTTGTTGGAAGGTACTTTGAGAGACAGGATCTACAGGCATTTGGAGACGCAAGGACTGATTAAAGTCATCTTGGCTGTCTGGAAAATCATGTCTCACAAATTTGATTGAGTTTTTTGAAGGAGTAACCATGAAGATAGATGAGGACAGTGTAGATGATGTTGTCTGCATGGACTTCAGCAAGGCCTTTGACAAAGTTAAATCAGGTGTAGTATCTAAATGGAAGCCAGAGGGTGGTTGTAGAGAACTGTTCTTCAAACTGGAGGCCTGTGACCAGCGGTGTGCCTCACGGATCAGTGTTGGGTCCATTGTTATTTGTCATTTATATTAATGATTTGGATGAGAATATAGGAGGCATGGTTAGTAAATTTGCAGATGACACCAAGATCGGTGGCATAATGGACAGTGAAGAAAGTTATCTTCGATTGCAAGAGGATCTTGATCAATTGGGCCAGAGAGCTGATGAACGGCAGATGGAGTTTAATTTCGACAAATGCCAGGTGATGCATTTTGGTAGATTAAACCAGGACAGAATTTACTAAGTTAACGGTAGGGTGTTGGGGAGAGTTACATAACAAAGAGGTCTAGGGTACAGGTTCATAGCTCCTTTAAAAGTGAGTCACAGGTGGACAGAGTGGTGAAGAAGGCATTCGGCACGCTTGGTTTTATCGGTCAGAACATTGAATCCTGTTGAAGTTGTACAAGACATGGTACGGCCACACTTGGAATACTGTGTGCAGTTCTGATCACCGTTTTATAGAAAGGATACTATTAAACTAGAAAGAGTGCAGAAAAGATTTATTAGGATGCTACTGGGACTTGATGGTTTAGGTTATAAGGAGAGGCTGGATAGACTGGGACTTCTTCCTCTGGAGCATAGGAGGCTGAGAAGTGATCTTATAGAGATCTATAAAATAATGAGGGGCACAGATCAGCTCGATATTCAATATTTGTCCCCAAAAGTAGGAAAGTCTAAAACTAGAGGGCATAGTTTTAAGGTGAGAGGGAAGAGATACAAAAGTGTCCAGAGGGGCAATTTTTTCCATGCAGAGGGTGGTGAGTGTCTGGAACAAGCTGCCAGAGATAATCGTAGAAGCGGGTACAATACAAATCTTTTAAAAAGCATTTAGATAGTTACATGGATTAGTTGGTTTGGAGGGATATGGGCCAAATGTGGGCAATTGGGATTACCTTAGGGATTTTAGAAAAAGGGCGGCATGGACAAGTTGGGCCAAAGAGCCTGTTTCCATGCTGTAAACTTCTATGACTCTATATACTAACCAAGAGGAATGATTCCTACTGCACCCAAATGCAGCATAGATTGTTTTATTCCAAAAACCTTTAACCTAATTCCTGAGAATGATAAAAGTGGCTTTCAAGACTAGCACTACATACTATAAAAATAACTAAATAAAAAAGACTATCAGCTTTACACTGTCTAAACCAGTGGTGGCAAAACTATAAACTTGAACGAGTGACAAATTGTCAGGGAAAAGCAAAAAACAAAGCACTGAAGGTGCTTTAGATGCTCAAAACTTTGCGTCCGATCTTAATGCATGTCGTACCTGCAATAACTGGCCAGGGTGTAAGGATCCAAGGAATGGAGATGTGTGGCAATAAACTGTCTCACCATATTTACAGTCTGGTGCACCTGGATCCTTGCCTGGTTTCTATAATGGAATAGTTACAATTCAACAGGATAAGTAGCATATGCAATAGACTCAAGATATCAAACACACAAAATAAATTAAAGTATCACATTTAATCAAAGACCAGTTTGTTTGTACAGTAGTTTGGATCATTGATGTTTGTCAATTATAGAATTGGTATAATCAATATTTGTGCAGTTTTAAAATTTTTTACTGTAAAATATTTATTTAGCAAAATTCAACTCACCCGCTTGTAATAGTTTTTGATTTTGGTTGCCATTCCAACTTGCATCATAAGTGGTGGATATTCTTCACTGTACTCGGCAAGAATGAGGTCACCATCTTTACCTGTCAGATCCTGAGGAGTTCGCATAAAGAACATTTCTCCACCACCAGAGGCTTGACGCTCTTGTTCACGCATCTAAGAGCAAAAACAAAATCATCCTAGTCGATTCTGCAGTACACAGGAACACAGTATTACATACAGCAAAGAAAATCTCAAGACATGCCAATGAACTGGTGTTACAAACTCCTTTCACCATCCATTGTTGGCTATCAAATTTCCCTTCCCTCAAAAGCTCAGACCAATTCTATCTTTTACTTGATCTAAGTTTTTACACATCAACAATGAGGAGCTTCAATTACATGGATAGGTTGGAGAAAGCTGGGGTTGTTCATCAGAGAGGTTGAGAAGAGATTTGTTAGAGGTATTCAAAATAATGAGGTGTCCAGACAGAATAGATCAAGAGAAATTCTGCCCACAGGAGAATAATTGAGAAGCAAAGGGCACCAACTTAAGATGAATGATAGAAGCACCCAAGGAAAACCATTTTTATACAGTGAGTAGTTAGGATCTGGAAGTGTGATGGAGGCAGGTTCAATCAACGCTTGCAAAAGGGATGGGATAATTAAGTGAAGAGAACAAAAACTGCAGAGCATTCAGGAAAGCCCAGGCCACTGGGACTACCCAAGCTGCCCAAGCTTGCAGGTAACTGATATGGACACAACTTGCAAAATGCACTGTAACATCCCAAGATTCTGTTGAAGAACAGCCAAGATGGTTGGTTGGAACAAGGCCAATAAGAAAGAATAGTGCAAGAATACCAGTGTCAGAGTTTTGCTTATGTTGGACTTTATTCAGATATGATCTTTGAAAAACCTTGTTTGGAGAAATCAAATTTGCAGGTGAAGAATATGTGGATGAGAATCTAAGCAGCAGTGGCACTAATGCAGTTCAGTGATGATAGGTGGATACACAGGATATTTATTTGAAGTTCAGTTCAAGATCACACAAGAGACTGATGTTGCGTCCATAGAACAAAGAACAAAGAAAATTACAGCACAGGAACAGACCTTCGGCCCTCAAAGCCTGCACTGATCATGCTGCCTGACTGAACTAAAACCCCCTACCCTTCTGGGGATCATATCCCTCTATTTCCACCTTATTCATGTATTTGTCCAGACGTCCCTTAAAACACACTATCATATCTGCTTCTACTACCTCCCCGAGCAGCAAGTTCCAAGCACCCACCACCTTCGCACCTTAAACCTATGCCCCCTAGTAATTGACTCTTCCACCCTGGGAAAAAGCTCCTGACGATCCATTCTGTCCATGCCCCTCATAATATTGCAGACTTCTATCAGGTCGCCCCTCAACCTCCGTTGTTCCAGTGAGAACAAACCAAGCTTCTCCAACCTCTCCTCATAGCTAATGCCCTCCATACCAGCAACATCCTGGTAAATCTTTTCTGTACCCTTCCAAAGCCTCCACATCCTTCTGGTAATTTGGCGACCAGAATTGAACATTATATTCCAAGTGCAGCCTAACTAAGGTTATACCATGCAACATGACTTGCCAATTTTTAAACTCAATGCCCCAGCCAATGAAGGCAAGCATACCATATGCCTTCTTGACTACCTTCTCCACCTGTATTGCCACTTTCAGTGACCTGTGTACCTGAATATAATGGAAATCCATTTGAATAAAAGACAGGGGATTGTGCTGGAATCAAGGACTTCACCACACAGTCTGTGGTAGGACGAGAACCACATGGTTTCGGCTTTGCCAATAAAGTGGAACTAATATTTTGCTTATCCACCATTCGATGTCAGATCATATTCAAACAGCACTTTAAGAATAAGCATGGACAGGTCAGGCTAGCCATATAGTAATACTTATTATTGCAGAGGTGCCAAATGAAGATGAGGAATAGGTGAATGTCAGAGATAAATGCATATGAACACAGCTGAGACACAATTTCAGGATATGTTCCAGCTACGTTAGGACAGGTAGGAGTGGAACAAGGAAAGAGCAATTGCATTAAGGTGGACCAAAGAGGAAGACAGATACTGAACAGCCATCTTCATTAATGGAAATGAAGACATCATATATCCTTTCAATTTGGGTTAGTGATGGAGATTAAGTAGACAAGCAAAGGAAGAACAGAGAACTTTTAGGATTCTCCAAACCCTCCAAGATGATCCAGGAGTACAGGGATCATATAATCAAGTCAAATTTGATTGTGATATGTGCTTAAGCCTGCAACTTTAGATCTAAGTAAGCAGAGAAGGAGTTTGTACAGGGATATTAGTAGGCATTAAGGAATCAAAAGTTAAAGCAAGGAAGCTGTTTAGTAGACTGACAGAGATGAGAATGCCTTGGAGTTGGGAAATAACTGAAGGAGTTTTGAAGATTAGAAAAGATGAAATAAAGGAAATTTTTCAGGGGTGAAGGTAAAGTTGGAGCTAGACAGCAATGTGTAGATGGTTCAGGAGATGCATATCTGATTATAAATAGCCTCGTGAATAGCCAAAACCTCAGATGTGAAAAGTCATCAAGATCGATGCAATGTGAAATTGAAAAAGATGAGAGGTTTTAAGTATGGATTAAAAAAAACAAAGTCACCCAGCAAAGCCTTCAAAATGAGAATTTAAAAGAGACTTCATTCAAACTTGGAAGGGCAGTAAACAATGTTAATTTAGTCAGACAGCTGTAGGAGTAGAAGTTCGTGAGGGACTCAAAAGAGAGGAAAATGTTAGAGAAATATTAGAACAGGCTGAGATGAGGAATAGAGATGAGGGTTACACCACTGTCTTGGCAGTTTGGACCAAGAACTTGAGGGATGAGAGGAAGGAGTCAATATTGGCATGCTAGGTTTCAAGCAGGCTGATGATATCAACAAATTGTTTAAGATGCAAATGATGGGATAAAGACAGTTGGTAGGCCAGTCTAGAGTGGGCTAGTAGAGGAGTCCATCAAGGCCTGAGGTGGAGAGCTGGCTGAGTTGAATTTGAAGAGCTTTACTTCTGAAGTGGATGGGATGGGACTTTTGCTGCAACTAGGGATTGAGGATTTACAGTTATTGCGCTGAGAAAACGAACAGCGGGTACTGTGGAAAAAAAACCTACACTGGCTTATCCAGCAGGTGTCATAGCCTGGGATAGCAGCAAGAAACGGGTAAGTTTGAAGACTGGGAAATATAACACGAAATGTTGTGGGAATGTGAGTGGGCCTGAAACAAGAAGGTAAAAGACAGGGCCAAGTGGAATCACCAAACAAGCGTGCAGAAGAACTTAAATTTCTAAATGCACTCAAAGGACCTGATTTTACCATCAAGTTGCACCCATTTTCAGGTGCAAAAACTTGTTAAATTTGGACAGGGGATGAGTAGTGTGATCTGCACCCGACTTTGCGCCAGTTCCCCCTTTACCAAGGTTTGAAAATGGCTGCGATTGGGACCGCGCCCAAAACGAGCGCAACAGCCAGTTAAGTGCATTTGCATGCATATAAATTGACTTAAGGGGTCGCACGCCCAACCTTACCGGCACTTCCCCTTTTATCACCGCATTTGCTCATCCAGAATCAGAGCGAAACAGACAAGGCGGGGGGGGGCGGGGGGGAGGAAGAAGAAGAAGAAGAAAGAGGAGGAGACAGACAGACAGACAGGGGTCGGGAGTTAAGTGGGGAGACAGGGGTCGGGGGGTGAGGGTTGAGGGGTTTCCACTGCCACTCTGTCTGAAATTAGTGGGGGAACTTGCAACATTACAGCACAGTACAGCCCCTTCGGCCCTCGATGCTGTGCCGAGCTTTGTCTGACACCCTCATCATCTTATAAACCTCTATTAAGTCATCTCGCATCTCCCTCCACTTTACAGAGGAAGGCCCCTGCTCCCTCAATCTTTCCTCATAAGATCTACACTCCAAACCAGGTAGCATCCAGGTAAATCTCCTCTGCACTCTCTCCAACGCTTCCACATCCTTCTTATAGTGAGGTAACCACAATATTCCAAATGCGGTCTCACCAAGGTCCTGTGCAGTTGCAGCATAACCCCACAACTCAAATTCAAATCATAAGAACATAAGAACATAAGAAATAGGGGCAGGAGTAGGCCATCCAGCCCCTCGAGCCTGCCCCGCCATTCAATAAGATCATGGCTGATCTGTCGCTGCTCAGTTCCACTTTCCCGCCCTCTCCCCATAACCCTTAATCCCCTCTCCTATCAAAAACCCATCAACCCGCGTCTTAAAAATATTTAACGAGGCAGCCTCCACCACTTCAACGGGCAGAGAATTCCAGAGATTCACCACCCTTTGAGTTCTAAACCGCCCCCCTTTTATCTTGAGGCTGTGCCCCCTAGTCCTACTGTCTTTTTTGAGCGGGAAAAGTCTTTCCACCTCTATCCTATCCATCCCATTCATCATCTTATACGTCTCAATGAGATCTCCTCTCATTCTTCTAAACTCTAACGAGTACAAGCCCAGTTTATTCAGCCTCTCCTCATAGCTCAACCCCCTCAACTCCGGTATCAGCCTAGTAAACCTCCTCTGCACTCCCTCCAAGGCCAAAATATCTTTGCGCAGATGCGGCGCCCAAAACTGCACACAGTACTCCAGCTGCAGCCTCACCAATGCCCTATACAGCTGCAGCAAGACCTCCCTACTTTTATATTCAATCCCCCTCGCTATGAAGGCCAGCATCCCATTCGCCTTCCTGACCACCTGTTGCACCTGCAAGCTGGGTTTTTGCGACTCATGCACAAGGACCCCGAGGTCCCTCTGCACCGTCGCCTGCTGCAGTTTTTCGCCCCGTAAGTAATAGTCCTTCCTACCATTCTTCCTACCAAAGTGGACCACCTCACACTTGCCAACATTAAATTCCATTTGCCATTTCCTGGCCCATTCATTAATCCCAAGTTAATAAACACTAACACACTATAAGCCTTCTTCACAGCTCTACCTGCTTGACTGGCAGCTTTCAGAGATCTGTGGGTACGAACCCAAAGATCTCTCTGTTCCTCCACATTCCTCAGAACCCTGCCGTTGACCCTGTAATCCACATTCAAGTTTGTCCTGCCAAAATGAATCACCTTGCACTTATCAGGGTTAAACTCCATCTGCCACTTTTCTGCCCAGCTCTGCATCCTATCAATGTCTCTTTGCAGCCTGCAAGAGCCCTCCACCTCACCCACTACTCCACCAATCTTGGTGTCATCAGCAAATTTACTAACCCACCCTTCAGCCCCCTCTTCCAAGTCATTGATAAAAATCACACATAACAGAGGACCCAGCACTGATCCCTGTGATACACCGCCTTCCAGTCTGAAAATTTTCCCTCCACCACCACCCTCCGTCTTCTATGAGACAGCCAGTTACTTATCCAATCGGCCAACTTTCCGTCAATCCCACACCTCCTTTTCTACTTTCTTCATGAGCCTACCGTGGGGAACCTTATCAAACGCCTTTCTAAAATGCATGTAAACAACATCAACTGTTTTACCTTCATTCACACACTTATTTACCTTCTCAAAGAATTCAATCAAATTTGTGAGGCTGGACTTACCCCTCAAGAAACCGTGCTGACTATCCCGGACCATCTTTCCAAATGGTCATAAATCCTATCCCTCAGAACCCTTTCCATTAACCTACTGACTACCGAAGTAAGGCCAACTGGCCTATAATTACCAGGGTCATTCCTATTTCCTCTCGAAGAGAGGAACAACGTTCGCCACTCTCCAGTCCTCTGGCACAATCCCTGTGAATAGCGAGGACCCAAAGATCAAAGCTAAAGGCTCCGCAATCTCATCCCTTGTCTCCCAAGGTATCCTAGGATGTATCCCATCAGGCCCAGGGGACTTACTGACCCTCAGGTTTTTCAAAATTGCTAATACATCTTCCCTCAGAACATCTACCTCCTCCATCCTATCAGCCTGTCTCTCACACACATTCTCAAAAACGTGGCCCCTCTCCTTAGTGAACACTGAAGAAAAGTATTCATTCAACGCCTCACCTATCTCATCTGACTCCATGCACAAGTTCTCACTACTATCCTTGACTGGCCCTAACCTCACCCTGGTCATTCTTTTATTTCTCACATAAGAGTAAAAGCCTTGGGGTTTTCTCTTCTCCGACCCTCTCATGTCCCCTCCTAGCTCTCCTAAGCCCTTTTTAAACTCATTACTAGCTACCTTGTAAACCTCAAGCGACCCAACTGAACCTTGTTTTTCCATTCTTACATATGTTTCCTTTTCCCTCTTGACAAGACATTCAACCTCCTTTGTGAACCACGGTTTCCTCACTTGGCCATTTTCTCCCTGCCTGACAGAGACATATCTATCAGGGACACGCAGTATTTGTTCCTTAAACAAGCTCCACTTTTCGTTTATGCTCATACCAGACAGTTGCTGTTCCCAGCTTATGTTCCCTAATTCTTGCCTAATCACATCATAATTACCCCTGCCCCAATTATAAACCTTGCCCTGCCATGTGACCCTATCCCTCTCCATTGCAATAATGGAGGACACTGAATTGAAAGGATACTATCTCCAAAGTGCTCTCCCACAAACAAATATAAAATGGAATCTGCTGGTAGAAGGGGGGGAATTTACTGCCACTCTGCCTAAGATCAATGCCAGGGGGGAAGGTCTGCTGCCACTCTGCCTGAGACCAGTGGGGGGGGGGGGGGGAATAAGAGGGTCAGTAACGTTGAAAGCATGGGCAATGTCTGTGGGGGGCAGGGGTAGAGGGTGATCCGGCCTGGGAGCGATGTAGCAGGGGAACTGTACTCTATCATTTTTTTCTGTCTGCGCATGCACAGTTGAGGCGCCAATTGGAGCTGCAGGATTTTGGGCATGTTAAGTCCCACCCACAGGCTTCTGCACAGCAATTCAGAATCGCTGATCCTTTTTCAGGCAGAACGAGTCTAAAAGCCAGATCTGAAACATTCCCAGTTTGAAGTCCACCAAGCACTTAGAATCCAAACGGTAAAATTGGGCCCAATATGTAAAGATGAACACATAGCCACCATCTTAATTCGCATCAGGAGTTCTAAACAGGCAATTCACAGAAGGTTCAGGAGGATTTCAGTCAACTTTCCATTGCCTTACAATTACTAAAATACCTAGATCCTTCTGTACTTCGCTCACCTGCAATCTCTCTTCACTTTGATGGTTTACCTTTTGATTCCTCCTGCCAAAGTGCATGACTTCAAATTTCCCCACATTAAACTCCATTTACCAGGTTTTCTCCCAGTCACCTAATCTATCAATATCCCATTGCGGAATCACAACATGCCCTTCACCAATTCTCATATCATCTTCAAATTTGGAAATCTTACATTCTGTTCCTTCCTCCAGGTCCTTAATGTAAATAGTGAACAATTGTGAGTCAAGAGCTGATCCCTGTGGTACTCTACTAGTTACATCTTTTCACTCTGAAAAGGACTCATTGATTCCAACTGTTTTCTATATGACAATCAGTTTTCAATCCATGATTACACTTCCTCTAATTCCATATGCTGTATTTTATGCACCAGCTTCTTACGCAGTACCTTGTCAGATGCCTTTTGAAAGTCTAAATACTCTATATCCATCAGCTCCCCTCTATCTGCTCTCCCTATTACAGCCTCAAAGAATTTGAGCAATTTTCAAACATGAGATGATGCCACCAAGCATCCACTAATAACATGCTGTCGTCAAACCAAAAAAATTCTGCCTATTGCACAAATGAGTAATGCCATACATGGTTGAAATATTTAAGATTCTGAATGGTACTGACAAGGTGGACATGAAAATTATGTTCCCTCTTTTGGTGAGTCCAAAACTAGGGACACTGTTTTAAAATTAGGAGTCATCCTTGTAAGAAAGCGATGAGGAGCAATGTTTTCTCTCAGAGGGTTATGCGACTTGGGAACTCTTTGCCTCAGAAGGCAGCGGAAGTGGAGTCATTGAATATTTATGTATATAGATTATTGTTGGGCAAGGAAATCAAAGATTATCAGTGGTAAATAAGAATGCAGAACTCAACAAAAACAGATCAATCATGATCTTATTGAATAGCAGGGCCGGCTTGAGGGGCCAAATGGTCTACTTCTGTTCTTAAGAACGTAAGAAATAGGAGCAGGAGTAGGCCATCTGGCCCTTCGAGCCTGCCCCGCCATTCAATAAGATCATGGCTGATCTGTCGTGGCTCAGTTCCACATTCCCGCCCTCTCCCCATAACCCTTAATCCCCTCTCTTATCAAAAACCCATCAACCAGCGTCTTAAAAATATTTAGCGAGGTAGCCTCCACCACTTCAACGGGCGGAGAATTCCAGAGATTCACCACCCTTTGAGTGAAGAAGTTCTTCCTCAACTCCGTTCTAAACCGCCCCCCCTTTATCTTGAGGCTGCTGCTGCGATGCCAGGTATGTAGGTAGTGTTTCCCAACAACTGACAGACCAAATCCAGCAACACATCCCTTCAGTTGTTTACAACAGGCAAAGTACTGACCATAGCCAGCAAGCCCTTGCAACTATTCAGAATCCTGCAAAACATCATAAAACCATTTTTTCTAACAGATACACAATATAAATCTATGAGTTTTAAGAAGTTGAGAGCTATAAATGATGGATAGGACTGAATGCATGTGTGGCAGGTTGATTCATCCTCCTCAATGTATACATTCAGAATCCTTGCATAATTTTTATATTATTTGGAAATAAACTCCAATGAAAAGTAAAATTGTTGCTGTTCAGAGTTAACCTTGCTGGAGAATTTGGTGCCAGGCGTGCGCAATTTTGCTGAGCTAGCACCAAATAATGCTCATATTCTGTTTCTGAGTCACAGATTTCTATTTTAAGATGCATGATGAGCTGGATTGGGATTTATATAAATATATGTGCTCATCAAAAATGCATTCATGAAGTTATTTCAAGTACTGACAGTCTATTTCTCCACAGAGAATGGTTTGAAGGATATCATTTGTATTCAGACTGTACAAAAATGTTGTATCACCTTTCATGGAATCATTAGCACAGGAAGATGTCATTTGGCCCAACATGCTCATGTCAGTTTTTTGTTAAATTGTATAACTATATTTTACACAGAAAAAAAAACTTCAGTTATATTACAAGGAGTCCATGTAAATGTTATGGCATGGTGGGGAGGGGAACTCCAGAAGCAAAATGAATGAGATATTCTGATTTACAAGATGATGACATATGCTATTTGTGACTAAAATAGATCTTTACCTTGGCTTTTTTCTTGATATGTTTTAACAGTGGGTACACAGAATGAGGTCCTGGTTGTGACAAAGCTCCAAAAGAATATTTCTTCAATGTTGGGCGGTGAGATTGTCTGAGTTTCATTGGGCCCATATGAGTTGGAAAAAATGGCTGCCGAAGTTCCACAGCTGGAATAGAGTGCTGCAACAGAAACCAGAATCCAGACCATGTTACTAGACACAAGCACAAATTGATGTCACACACCATATATAAAACTCAAGTGACAAAGCTCGACTTATAAATAAAAGACTTGAAAGATAGCAATCAATCATATCTGTTCATTTTGAAAGGTTAATACCATAGTCGACACATTCCCGACCTTCAATACTTACCTCATCTTTCAAGCAGCTACTTTCTCCTATACAAACTCTCTGACCTTTATTCACAATCACCTCCTCAAACTTGTCATTTTACATGGCATTTCTACTTCTTGAGTTGTGAACACAGACAAGGCTATTTTTAGCCACTTCCTTCTATCTCTTACTACTTAAATTACCCTACTCACTTCCAATGCCACCATCTTCTGCATGCATCCTGGAAAATATTCCCAATTAAATCTGCCCTTTTAGTGACCCAATTGCTGAACCTTTGTCCCATCACTGGTTACAGAACTTTTGCAAGCACTGATCCACACAACCACAGTTTTACCTCCATCTTAAATTCACTTGTCTAAAGCAAGACTTTCCTCCCACCTTAGCCTCCACATTTGCCCCCTCAAATCCAAAGACAGTAGACTTTAGTGTATCCAGTGCATAACTGGTTTAATCATCCATCACCAGAGCTAACTTGACCATTCTGAGACTCTCCAGTAGTTCATGATCATCTAGATAATATCCAGCCTTTTTCAGCTTTAAACCTTTCTCCTTATTCCTCCTCCCTTGTCCCCTCCACCCTCACCAGTAGTGCTCATGGAGTTCATTGTCACCAAGATTGAGCTCATTCATTTGGCTTTCATTTACCACATTCCCCTCTGGACCACTTTGTCTTTGCAAACGGCCACCCCATTTCTGGTATCACTTTCTTCTTCAAAGGACTTGAAACCAACATCTGTGTACATCATTCCCACAACTTACTCTTTGAATCTCTGCAATCAGATTTCCAACTATTACAGTGCCATTACCGCTGCTGATTCCCACCTCTTCATTCACAGTTGAACTGTAGCAGCATCATCCTCAGTCATTGGGTCAACTTCCAACTGTTCGTAAATTATGCCTACCTTAATTATTTCACTCATCGCATAGAAGACAGAGGGTGGTGGTGGATGGAAAACTTTCAGACTGGAGACCAGTTACCAGCAGTGTACCACAAGAATCAGTGCTGGGTCCTCTGCTATTTGTGATTTTTATCAATGATTTGGAAGAGGGGGCTGAAGGGTGTGTTAGTAAATTTGCTGATGACATCAAGATTAATGGAGTAGTGGATGAGGTGGAGGGCTCTTGTAGGCTGCAAAGAGACATTGATAGGGCAGAAAAGTGGCAGATGGAGTTTAACCTTGATAAGTGCAAGGTGATTCATTTTGGTAGGACAAACTTGAATACGGATTCTGAAGAATGTGGAGAAACAGAGAGATCTTGGGGTTCATATCCACAGATCTCTGAAGGTTGCCACTCAAGTGGACAGAGCCATGAAGTGTGTTAGCGTTTATTAACAGGGGGTCTGAGTTTAAGAGCCGTGGGGTTATGCTGCAACTGTACAGGACTTTGGTGAGACCACATTTGGAATATTGTGTGCAGTTCTGATCATCTCACTATAAGGAGATGTGGAAGCATTGGAGACAGTGCAGAGGAGATTTACCAGGATGCTGTCTGGTTTGAAGGGTAGGTCTTATGAGGAAAGGTTGAGGGAGCTAGGGAGGATGAGAGACAATAGAGGTTTATAAGATGATGAGGGGGATACATAGAGTGGACGTTCAGAGACTATTTCCTCGGGTGGATGTAGCTGTTACCCAGAGGGCATAACTATAAGGTTTATGGTGGGAGATATAGGAGGGATGTCCGAGGTAGGTTCTTTACTCAGAGTGGTTGGGGTGTGGAATGGACTGCCTGCTATGATCGTGGAGTTCAGGAACTTTCAAGCAGTTATTGGATAGGCACATAGAGCACAGTAGAATGATAGGGAGTGGAATAGCTTGATCTTGGTTTCAGACAAAGCTCAGCACAACATCAAGGGCTGAATGGCCTGTACTGTGCTGTATTGTTCTACGTTCACTCAAATTTGTGCATATAATTTCCTCCATAACACAGTAACTATCTCCATCCCAACAGGAAAACCCCATCCTGGAACTCTACCTTCCTATAACTCTAATCTTTCATTTACCATCTTACTATTGGCAGCCATGACATCAGTTGCCTAGGTTCTCGGCCCTGGAATTTCCTGCCCCTCTACCTATTCACCTCTGTCCTCTTTTAGGACTGTCTGTAAAATCAAACTCTTTGACCAAGCTTTAGTCACTGCGCACAGCATTTCCTTTCTTTCATTTCATTTTGATTACGCCTATGAGAAATATCTTGGGACATTATTTTATGTTATAGGTGCTATATAAATGTAGAGTATTATTCTTGTTGGGTGTAAACTGACCTGTCCCAGTGACTTATCAGCTTTCTCCCTCTCTTCAACTGTTTTACTTCTCCACATAGTCCCACACTATTACCCAGATATCTTGTTGTTGGATAAATAATAATCCCACTTTCTTCGTTGTAACGAGTGGTGAACTCATTTGAAGATTCTCCTTAAGCTGATCTTCTACAAAATCTTGATCTTGGGGAAAATAGAAATCATAGAAATTACAGCATAAAAGGAGACTATTGAGTCCATAAAACCCATGTCAATGCTAGTTCTTCAACTTGAACTATCCACTCTCATTTCATTTTCCTGCTCTTCTATTGTATCACTCCATATTCTTCCTTTTCAAATACTTAGCAATTTGCTCCATAAAGGTCTTCATGCTTCACAATTTAATTATTGATTTCTCCCTTAAAGAAATGAGTCTCTTCCCCCACAAAAAAATCCTGCATCCTTGACACATTTCCCTATTGTGAACTACTGCGGCCCAAGAGAAACAAAACAGCTGGTTCTACCTCTCCTCTTATTCTTCTGCCATATGTTCCTTCTGAAACACCACAACCTCTCCCATTCTTCCTGTCTCCCATTTAAAATAATCAGTGTTTCCCATAACTGAGTTTCCTTCTCACCACTCTTCCTTTCATGTCTGCAAAATAATCCTTGTTAATTTCATTTTTCCCCTTTGCAGCCTCTTTCATGTCCACCTCATGGATTCTTTTCCCCATCTAACTTCAATAAGCTATAGTTGATATTCCCCCATCCAAGACATTATAACAAGATGCTAAGTAGTTGAGGCTGCAGCATTGATTCTTACAGCACCCTGCTCATAACAACCCCAGCGTGAAATGACATATTTATTCTTACTCTGTCTTCAGATCTTTGACTTAAAAAGTTGCTCAGAAGGTGGCCATTTTTCCTATCTGTGCGCCAACCCTCCACAAAAGCAACTCAGCCAGCCCCACTCCATCTTCTTTTCCCCATAATGCTCCAAAATTTTCTGTTCAAATTTATTTTTCTCTTTGTTTTTTCACAGCATGCAGGCATTACTAGCATGGTCAACATTTTTTGTCCATCCCTAATTGTCCGTTAATTGAATGAGCGTCTTCATAGGCTATCGGAGAGGGCAGTTCAGAGTCAACCCATTGCAGTGGGTCTGGAGCCATATGTAGGCCAGAAAGCCTCAAGATGCCAGATTTCTTTTCCTAAAGAGCATTAGTGAACCAAATGGGTTTTTATAACAATTAATGATCGTTATCATGGTCAGCATTACTGAGGCTTTATAGTCCAGATTTAGTAATTGAATTAAAATTCTACCAACTGCTGTGGTGGGACTTGAACCCATGTCCCCAGAAGTGAGAAATTCATGTTAATAGTAGATCTGCCAATTCTGAAACGCAACTCATACATAGATCATAGAACCCTACAGTGCAGGAACAGGCTCTTTGGCCCATTGAGTCTGCACCAACCATAATCCCACCCAGGCGCTATCCCCATATCCCTACACATTTACCCGCTAATCCCTCTAACCTACACATCCCAGGACACTAAGGGGCAATTTTTAGCATGGCCAATCAACCTAACCTGCACATCTTTGGACAGTGGGAGGAAACCAGAGCACCCAGAGGAAACCCATGCAGACACGAGGAGAAAGTGCAAACTCCACACAGACAGTGACCCAAGCAGGGAATCGAACCCAGGTCCCTGGAGCTGTGAAGCAACAGTGCTAACCACTGTGCTACCGTGCTGCCCTACTGTGCATAGGGTAGATGCTTGGGTTTGAAATCTGGTCAAAGCAAAGTAAGCCTTCTCACAATACTTGGAAAAGTAACACCTTGGTAATTGTTGGACTTGCTGCAAACCTTTTTGATTTTGTACAAGGTGACAATGTTTGGTTCACATATATCTTGAGGCATAGATTTTTCCTTCCATCAGAAGTTCATAGAGATGCTGCAGGAGTGCAAATCTTCCACATTTGATGATTTCAGGAGGAATACCATCATTTCCAGGCTTTTACCACTAGCGAGACAGTCAATGGCTTTGATGAGCTCTACCACAGTGAGCTTGCTTCTAGCTCCACCATGACAGAATAATCTTGAATAGCACTGAGAGCTTCTTCAGTGACAACATTCTGAGTTGCATAAAACTCGAGATAATGCTCCACTTATCTGCTTGCTACATTCAATGCTGATCACCCTTGTCTGCGTCCTCAAAGGACCCTGATTTGGTTGTTTGTGGGTTCTTTGCATTAATTCTTTCATACGTCCCTCTATTATCTCTGGATTCAACACTAGATTAGATGCCATTTCAGAGATGCAACTAGTATTAAAAGCAAATTACTGTGGATGCTGGAATCTGAAACCAAATGACAAAATGCTGGAAAATCTCAGCAGGTCTGGGAGCATCTCTAAGGAGAGAAAAGAGCTGACACCTTGAGTTCAGATGACCCTTTGTCAAAGATTTGAAAAACAGTCATCTGGAATCAAAACGTCAGCTCTTCCCTCTCTTTGCAAATACTGCCACATGTGCTGAGAATTTCCAGCATTTTCTCTTTTGGTTGCAACCAGTATTGTTTGGCACAGTGCTCAGTATTATGGTGAGACTTGTTTTTGGCAGCACTGAGAGAATCTAGGTTTTTTTTTGCAGAGGACTTGGTTTAGTTTAAAGCCCTATCTACAACCCTAGCTATTTAACTTGCCAGATTAGCAATCCTAACTTGATTTAAGTGAAGCCCCGCTCATCAGAACAACTCACTGTTTCCTCAGTTATGGTGTCAGTGCCCATGAATCGAAATCTCTGTATCCCAGACCACTCTCAGTTAAGGATCCAACTCAATTATCTATTTGAACCTATGCACGTGCTGAGATAGTAATCCAGAGATTACCACCTTTGGGATTCTGCTATTCACTTTTACATTTGTTCTTCAAACTCCCTTAGCACAAACAGATTTCTTGTTCTACGAATGTCATTAGTTCTTACTTGTACCATGACATCTGGATCCTCCAATTCCCATTGTGTCGTCTTCCAGCCACCAGAGGTGCTTTAAGTCCTAGCACCAAGGTCCAGGCAACACAATCTTTAGAGCTCCTGATCAAGGTTGCAGTTAACAGCATCTAACCCTCAGTTGACTATGCCATCCTCCTGAATTGTCACACTTCTGACACCCAGCTCAGTGCAACTGCCCTGCGTGATTACAGACGGCATGTTTCAAAAGGTGGCTACTTCGACAATGTCTAGCATATCTCTCTATCCCAAGACTATTTCTGTGCTGTCAGAGTGCCCATCTCTGACACTGAAATCACGAATGAATCTAAATCTTTGACATATGAAGCTAGCAGAACTGAAGAGATCAGAGACTCTACTCTCTTGCGCTGATTAAAATCAATTTCCTCACCAGTCACTCTTCCTGGTTTGATGAACCGCATGTAATCTTACATAATAAAACCAAAATACTGCAGTTGCTAAAAATCATACTCAGCAGGTCTGTCATCATCCATAGAGACAGAAACGTCAACTTTTACAGGTGCATCATAAAAAGCATCCTTTCTGGTTGTATCAAGGCTTAGTATGGCTTCTGCTCTGCCCAAGACCACAAGAAACTAAAAAGGTCGTGAATGTAGCTCAATCCATCACGCAAACCAGCCTCCCATCCATTGACTCTGTCTACACTTCCTGCTGCCTCGGCAAAGCAGCCAGCATAATTAAGACGCCATACACTCCGGACATTCTCCCTTTCACTTTCTTCCTTTGGGAAAAAGGTGCAAAAGTCTGAGGTCACATACCAACCAACTCAGGAACAGCTTCTTCCCTGCTGCCATCAGACTTCTGAATGGACCTCCTTGCACTAAGCTGATCTTTCTCTACATCCTAGTTATAACTGAAACACTACATTTTGCACTGTCTCACTTCCTTCTCTACGAACAGTAAGCTTTGTCTGTATAACTTGCAAGAAGCAACACTTTTCGCTGTTTACTAATATATGTGACAATAATAAATCAAATCAAAGAAACATGTGCAATCTTGTTGTCCCATTGAATCTCATATCCTAACCATCACGAAGATCATTCATTTCACCTATGCAACATTTGCCACCTCTACTACTTTAACACTGACACTTCCACAAAATGCCTTTGTCAACTTCATTTCTCCAAAGTTCTCCTTGCTGATCGTCTATCTTCCTTTGCAAACAAAATCAAAGGCGCGTTCTCTCTTTCACCTTCTTCCTTCGGGAATAAGGTGCAAAAGTTTGAGATCACATACCAACCGACTCAGGAACAGCTTCTTCCCTGCTGCCATCAGACTTCTGAATGGACCTACCTTGAATTAAGCTGATCTTTCTCTACACTCTAGCTATGACTGAAACACTACTTTCTGCACTCTCATTTCCTTCTCTATGAATAGTATTCTTTGTCTGTATAACATGCAAGAAACAATATTTTTCACTGTATACCAATACACGTGACAATAATAAATCAAATCAAAGAAACATGTGCAATCTTGTTGTCCCATTGAATCTCACATCCTAACCATCATGAAGATCATTCATTTCACCTTTGCAATATTTGCCACCTCTACTGCTGTAACACTGACACTTTCACAAAATGCCTTTGCCAACTTCATTTCTCCAAAGTTCTCCTTGCTGATCATCTATCCTCCTTTGCCAACAAAATCAAATATTGTATCTGGTGCACTGTTAAACATGATGTAGCACAACACGAAATACCCAAAAGTGAAAAGCAAAAATACTACAGGTGCTGAAATCAATAAACAAAACAGAAGATATTGCGGCATCTGCTGGGCATTTGCAGTATCTGTAGAGAGGGAAACAGAGTTAAGTTTCAGGTCTTTATATCAGGACTGATGGAAGGCTATTGTGAACATCAGCTTCTCTAAAAGGTCATTGACTTGAAATGTTATATCTGTTTCTCTCTCAGATTTTATAAGACCAGTTCAGTATTTCCAATATTTTCTGTTTTATTGCAGATTTCTGGCATCCATTGTATCTTCCTTTTAAGTCTTAAAATGTTGCAAACATACATCAAGCCAATCAGCATTTGTGGAAAAAAAAGAGACACTATAATAATCTTACGATAAAACTAGATTACTGCATATTTCAAGCATTTTCTGGCTTTGCTCTTTATGCTCCCCTCTAACTAAGGCTGTTTAATACCTGAGCCATGCAAATTTAAGGTGGTCAATGATTCAAACTCCTGTCAGTTCCTAATCTCAGGACAGGTGTCAGGAAGGACATTATCATAATTAAGCTCAGTAAGGAAATAACCAGGATGAGTGTTCCTGATTATTGTTCAATAATCTTTATTGTACAGCCAGTAAATTGTATCCCTCTCCTTCTGTTCTACAGGTACAATTTAATAGCTTACAGCACTGGACCGTGACTAAATAAAACCCAGACCTAGGGAGAATGTGGCTGCCCAGCTCTACTCACCTGGATAATGTTGCCTCCAAATGTCCCTCGCAGTCCTTGCTGTTTGGGGTAGTAAAACTCATCATTTGAAAGATTCCAGGGATCCTTGATCTCTGGCTGTGACATGTTCTATCAAAGACAGAGGGGACACTAAATAATACGGTCTAGAACAACTATGTTGTCAAAAGAAGAAGAAAACAAGAAACAGCTTGGTATGGCTTCTGCTCTGCCCAAGACTGCAAGAAACTACAAAAAGTTGTGAATGTAGCCCAGTCCATCACGCAAACCAGCCTCCCATCCACTGACTCTGTCTACATTTCCCACTGCCTTGGCAAAGCAGCTAGCATAATTAAGGACCCTAGCACCCCAGACATTCTCTCTTCCACCTTCTTCCGTCGGGTGAAAGATACAAAGTCTGAGGTCACGAACCAACCAACTCAAGAACAGCTTCTTCCCTGCTGTCAGACTTTTGAATGGATTTATCTTGCATTAAGTTGATCCTTCTCTACATCCTAGCTGTGAGACATGGATACAGCAGGGACAGGAATGGTTGTTGCAGGTTCCAGGGTTTAGGTGTTTCAGTAAGATTAGGGAAGGTGGTAAAAGAGGGGGAGGTGTGGCATTGTTAGTCAGGGACAGTTTTACAGTGGCAGAAAGAACATTTGATGAGGACTCGTCTACTGAGGTAGTATGGGCTGAGGTTAGAAACAGGAGAGATCACCCTGTTGGGAGTTTTCTATAGGCCACCAAAAAGTTCCAGAGATGTAGAGGAAAGGATTGCAAAGATGATTCTGGAAAGGAGCAAAAATAAGTCGTCTCACAATACCAGGTCAAAGTCCTACAGGTCCACCCGGCAGCAAACGCCACCCACCTCTGGAACGCCACTCCCTCGTCAGGCGAGGGAGTTTACCAGTCATCTGACAAAGGAACAGCGCCCCGAAAGCCAGTGGCGTCCACCACCAAACAAACCCGCTGGACCCCAGCCTGGTGTTGTGAAACCTCCGACTGTGTTTACCCCAGTCCAATGCCAGCATCTCCACATCAGGAGCGAAAGTAACAGGGTAGTTGTTATGGGGGATTTTAACTTTACAAATATTGACTGGAAAAGCTATAGTTCGAGCACTTTACATGGGTCAGTTTTTATCCAATGTGTGCAGGAGGGTTTCCTGACACAGTATGTTGATAGGCCAACAAGAGGCGAGGCCACATTGGATTTGGTACTGGGTAATGAACGAGGCCAGGTGTTAGATTTGGAGGTAGGTGAACACTTTGGTGATAGTGACCACAATTCGGTTACGTTTCCATTAGCGATGGAAAGGGATAGATATATGCCGCAGGGCAACAGTTATAGCTGGGGGAAAGGAAATTATGATGCAATTAGGCAAGATTTAGGATGTCAAAGGAAATTGCAGGGGATGAGCACAAATGAAATGTGGAACTTGTTCAAAGACTACTGCATGTCCTTGATATGTATGTACCTGTCAGGCAAGGAGGAATGGTCGAGCGAGGGAACCGTGGTTTACTAAAGAAATTGAATTTCTTGTAAAGAGGAAGAAGGAGACTTATGTCAAGATGAGACGTGAAGGCTCAGTTAGGGGGCTTGAGAGTTACAAGTTAGCCAGGAAGAACGTAAAGAGAGAGCTAATAAGAGCCAGGACAGGTAGGATCAAGGAAAACCCTAAAGCTTTCTATTGGTATGTCAGGAATAAAAGAATGACTACGGTAAGATTAGGGCCAGTCAAGGATAGTAGTGGGAAGTTGTGCATGGACTCCGAGGAGATAGGAGAGGCGCTAAATGAATATTTTTCATCAGTATTCACACAGGAAAAAGACAATGTTGTCGAGGAGAATACTGCAATACAGGCTATTAGACTAGACGGGACTGGGGTTCATAAGGAGGTGGTGTTAGCAATTCTGTGAAGTATGAAAATAGATAAGTCCCCTGGGCCAGATGGGATTTATCCTAGCACTCTCTGGGAACCTAGGGAGGAGATTGCAAAGTCTTTGGCTTTGATCTTTAGGTTGTCAATGTCTATAGGAATAGTGCCAGAAGACTGCAGGATAGTAAATGTTGTCCCCTTGTTCAAGAAGGGGAGTAGAGACAACCCTGGTAATTATACCAGTGAGTCTTACTTCTGTTGTGGGTAAAGTTTTGGAAAGGATTATAAGAGATAGGATTTATGATCATCTAGAAAGGAATAATTTGATTAGGGATAGTCAACAGAGTTTTGTGAAGGGTAGGTCATGCCTCACAAAATTTATTGAGTTCTTTGAGAAGGTGACCAAAGAAGTAGATGAGGATAAAGCAGTTGATATGGTGTTTATGGATTTCAGTCAAGCGTTTGATAAGGTTCCCCACAGTAAGCTATTGCAGAAGATAAGGAGGCACAGGATTGAGGATGATTTAACGGTTTGGATCAGAAATTGGTTAGCTGTAAGAAGACAGAGGGTGGTGGTTGATGGGAGATGCTCATCCTGGAGTTCAGTTCCTAGTGGTACACCGCAAGGATTTGTTTTGGGGCCACTGCTATTTGTAATTTTTATAAATGACCTAGATGAGGGCATAGAAGGATGGGTTAGTAAATTTTCAGATGACACTAAAGTTGGAGGAGTTGTGGACAGTGCAGAAGGACGTTGCAGGTTACAGGGGGACAAGATAAGCTGCAGAGCTGGGCTGAGAGGAGGCAAATGGAATTTAATGCAGAAAAGCGTGAATTGATTCACTTTGGAAAGAGTAACAGGAATACAGAGTACTGAGCTAGTGATCTTTATTTGGTAACGTGGGTGACCAGGGAGATCTCAGTTCCATGTGCATAGATCCTTGAAAGTTGTCACCCAGGTTGATAGGATCGTTAAAAAGGCATACTGTGTGCTAGCTTTTATTGCTAGAGGGATCGAGTTTCGGAGTCACGAGGTCATGTTGCAGCTGCACAAAACTCTGGTGCGGCCGCACTTGGAATACCACAGTTCTGATCGTCGCATTATAGGAAGGATGTGGAAGCATTGGAAAGGGGGCAGAGGTGATTTACCAGGATGTTGCCTGGTATGGTGGGAAGGCCTTATGAGGAAAGGCTGAGGGACTTAAAGGCTGTTTCCATTAGAGAGGAGGTGGTTAAGAGGTGACTTAATAGAGGCATATAAGATGATCAGAGGATTAGATTGGGTGGACAATGAGAGCCTTTTTCCTTGGATGGAGATGGCCAGCACGAAGGGACATAGCTTTAAATTGAGGGGTGATAGATATAGGAAAGATGTCAGAGGTAGGTTCTTTACTCAGAGGAGCAAGGGCGCAGAATGCCCTGCCTGCAACAGTAGTGGACTCGCCAACATTAAGGGCATTGAAATGGTCATTGGATAAACATATGGATGATATTGGAATACTGTAGGTTAGATGGGCTTTAGATTGGTTTCTCAGGTCGGCGCAACATTGAGGGCCAAAGGGCCTGTACTGCACTGTAATGTTCTATGACTTTAACACTACATTCTGCACTCTCTCGTTTCCTTCTCTATGAACAGTATGCTTTGTCTGTATAGTGCACACGAAACAATACTTCTCACTGTATTTTAAAACATATGACAATAATAAATCAAATCAAATCCAAAGTGCACCACTGGGACATATAGCTTAATCTGGCATTGGTAAAACTGAGTACAAGCAAAATTTGGTAGACATCATGTCAAATTTACGATTATGGTGATTGTAGCGCAATGAATTTTGTTTTGTTTAAGGAGAATATTTAAAGTTTCAGCTTTATGCTACAGGCAGTCGATGTGTCAGGAAAACATATAGCTCAGATACTGAGAAAGCAGGATAACTATTCATTTTAGCCATGCAGTGTTTACTAAGATAGAGCTAATAGAGTTGTTTACCAAAAAAAAGGTACCCTGGGGTTTTCGATTAAAGGAATGAACGTAGATTTAGGTAGGCAGGGTAACGTAAGATGTAGTTAATGGGAAGTGCTAGGTTTGTAAGGGCGAAACAGCTTTTCAGTTATGGCTAGAGTTTGTTTGAAGACAGGCTGCTTTGAAAATCATTTTCTCTCTCTGGAAGCTTTAAGGCTGTCTACACTCATTTATGGTTGCTAATTGTGTTTAAAGTAGCATTTACAACAAAAAGAGGAATATTGCTTATTTGGAACTAAAACAGTGGTAAGTTAGAAACTAAAGTTGTTTCCTTTCGTTTTTAAATATTGTTCAACTGTTAACAGTTAAGCTGCTTTAGTTGTTAGAGCTGCAACTAAACTGTGTTATTAATTAAAGTTGGTTTTAATATAAAAGGTCCTTAATTTGTCAGTGGAACATTCTAACCTCACATTTATGCCAATACAGGCACATAGAGTAACTTGGGATTCTGGTCCAAGACCCTAACACTAAGTACTGACACGATACGTGCAATTGAGCACTATTAGCAAACATAGCTCACTATATGTGCATGTTACTGAATGAAATATCCTGGCAACAATACCAATATTTCTCTTCAATAATAAAAACAGATTCTGCTGTAAGTACTGAGTGACAAGCAGCATCTGTGGATCAAAAAGTTACCATTTCAAGTCATGACCTATAGTCAAAATTCAGCTCACCAACTGCAAACATTAATTCTGCTTCTCTCTCCACAGATGTTGCCTGATTTGCCTAGTGCTTCCAGTATTTTCCATTTATATTTCAGATTTTCAACATTCACACTATGTTGCTTCAACATTCCTCTTCAACTTGGGCAAGAGAGAGACTTCAACATTCCCTCTTTGGTAATCTTCGTACAGGCTTGGGAAAACAAAATTTGAAGTAATAGTGTGGAAGACGAGTTCATGGAATGTATTTGCAATAGTTTTGTCGATCAGTACATCACAGAACCCACAAGGGATCTGGCTATGTTGTATCTAGTATTGCCTAGTAAGATGGGGTGAAATAATAGCCTTGTGATGCAGGAGCCTCTGGGGATGAGTGATAACATAATTGATTTTTATATTAGTTTTGGAAAGTAATTTTGTTAAGCCAGAAACTAGGATTTTAAATCTGAAAAAAAAAACACACAGATATGAAGGTCAGTTTAGCTGCAAATAAAAGACAGGCCATGAGGCAGACATTTAGAGAATTAATTCAAAACTCGCAATAAATCTGCATTCCGTTAAGGAATAAAAACCTCCACAAAAAAGGTAGTTCAATAATAACTAGCAAGAGAAGTTGAAGATTCTTTTAGAATAAATGAAGAGATATATAATGCTGCCAAGAGGAGCGGTAAGGTTAAGGATTGGTAGGATTTTAAAACACAGCAAAAGATAAATAAAGCAAAACAGGATGAGCAAACTAGTTTATTTATTAGTGCCACAGGTAGGCTTGCATTAACACTGCAATGAAGTTACTGTGAAAAATCCCTTAGTTGCCACACTCCAGTACCTGTTCAGCTAACACTGAGGGAGAGTTTAGCATGGCCCATGCACCTAACTAGCACATCTTTGGGACTGGGAGAAACCAGAGCACCTGGAGGAAACATACGCAGACACAAGGAGAAATTTCAGAATCCACACAGACAGTGGCCCAAGAGGCAAGTTTTTTTTTTTTACATACAGGTGGTGGGTGCCTGGAACTTGATGCTGAGTACTGGAAGCAAATAGGATAGTGATTTTTAAAGGGCATCTTGACAAATACATGAATTTGATGGGAATGGAGGGACATAGTCCCTAGAAAGGTAGGGGGTTTTAGTTCAGTCAGGCAGCATGGTGGGTGGAGGCTTGGTGGGCCGAAGGGCCTGTTCCTGTGCTGTAATTTTCTTTGTTCTTTATATTCAGTGTCTTCAGCCATTTGTTTATAATACATGTAATGAATCAAATTGGTTGAAGACTGGCATTGGTGAAGCTGGGGACCTCAGGAAGGGGTTAAGATGGATCATCCACTTGGCACATCTGGCTGAAGATGGTTACAAAGACTTGTCTTTTGCACTGATGTGCTAGGCTCTCCCATCATTGAGGATGGGAGAGAAATCTCCTCTGTACAGTTATTTAATTGCCCATCATTATTCACGACATGACAGAACTGCAGGACTTTGCTTAAGGCAAGCTCTCATAAACAGTAATATGATAATGAGCTGATAATCAGTTTCTTAGTTCATGGAGAGATAAATATTGGCCAGAATTATGCCCCTCCTTTTCTATGAAATAGTGCCATTATGTCCACCTGAGGTGGCAGATGGGGGCCTCAGTTTACTATTTGATCCAGATGATGACACCGCTGACAACACAACATTCCATCAGCCCTGAAATGCAATATGAAATCACAACATTCAGAGTCAGGAGCAAGAGTGTTACCTACTGAGTCATAGCTGAAAGGATTGTGAATCTTTGGCCAGCTCTACCCCAGAGAATTGTAGCTACTTAGTTACTGAGGGTATTCAGGACAGAGATCACTAGATATTTAACAAATAAGGGAATCAAGAGGGGTATGGATAGTACAGAAAGGTATAATTGAGGTAGGTGGTCAGCCATGAACTGACTGAATGGCAGAGAAACGTCGAGTGGGCAAATGGCCTATTCTGTTCCATTTCAAAGCAGAAGGAAAAGTGGAGGAAAAGAAATACATTTAATATAGTGCAACTGGTTGAACTAGCTTCCTTTACAGGCCTCGACCAGATGACTGCCTGCTGTCAGACAAGAAAGCTATCAGAAAGAAAATAGAGGTGGGAATGATATGCTTTCATTATACAATCCTGAACAAATGACCAGCTACATCTTTTACACATCATCTGATAAGTGGATCTATGGGGGGCCTTCTGCATTTAAAGCTGAAACTATGAAGTCTCACATACGGATCTACAAGCTGATGCAGTGGAGCCCTTAATCTAAGTTTTTCTGCAGCCTCTCAGTCTGATATTGCAAACAGATAATGTTACACGTTAACAAACTTTGAAAACCAGAAATGACAAAAACTATTTCATTGCATTGTCTCTCATCTCAATCCCACTGACCTTCTATTACACTGACCTGTTGTGGTTCATCCTTGATGACACCAGTTTTTCCCAACAGGATGCGACTCTTGCGAGCTGATGATTCTTTTTTATTCTCTTTGGAAGGAGAGTTAGATGTCATCTCCTCTTTTTCATCAGGAATTTCTGGAATAAAAGCACAGCAGTTGCAAATGTTCATCTAGCAGTACATTTCAATAGAAATCTGAGTGCATAATGCATAATATTACAGAATGAAACTGATAACATTATGCTATTCACTACTGATCCCTGGCTTTGTATAAAAAGGAAAGCCATTATCACCATTACTCAAAAACAAATGCAGTTCTTAAATCAACTATACCACGTCTGTGGTAGGTAAAATGTTAGAATCTGTCATTAAGGAGGAAATTGCGAGGCATCTTGAAGGGAATTGCTTGATAGAGCAGACGCAGCACGGTTTCATTAAAGGGAAGTCGTGCCTGACAAATTTACTGGAGTTCTATGAGGATGTGTCTAGGGCGGTGGATAGAGGAGAGCCGGTGGATGTGGTCTTTCTAGATTTTCAGAAGGCGTTTGACAAAGTGCCTCACAAGAGGTTATTGCAGAAGGTCGAGGGACATGGAGTTGGGGGTAGGGTGTTAGCGTGGATAGAGGATTGGTTGTCAAATAGGAGGCAGAGAGTGGGGGTCAACGGGTGCTATTCAGATTGGCGGATGGTGACTAGTGGAGTGCCCCAGGGGTCGGTGCTGGGGCCTCAGCTTTTTACCATTTATATAGATGATCTGGAGGAGGGAACCGAGTGTAGACTGTCGAAATTTGCTGATGACACCAAGATTGGGGGAACGGCAAATTGCGCGGAGGGTGTGGAGAGTCTGCAGAAGGATCTAGATAGGCTGGGCGAATGGGCCAGGAAATGGCAAATGGAATTTAATGTTGGCAAGTGTGAGGTGGTCCACTTTGGTAGGAAGAATGGTAGGAAGGACTATTACTTACGGGGCGAAAAACTGCAGCAGGCGACGGTGCAGAGGGACCTCGGGGTCCTTGTGCGTGAGTCGCAAAAACCCAGCTTGCAGGTGCAGCAGGTGGTCAGGAAGGCGAATGGGATGCTGGCCTTCATAGCGAAGGGGATTGAATATAAAAGTAGGGAGGTCTTGCTGCAGCTGTATAGGGCATCGGTGAGGCCGCAACTGGAGTACTGTGTGCATTTTTGGGCGCCGCACCTGCGCAAAGATATTTTGGCCTTGGAGGGAGTGCAGAGGAGGTTTACTAGGCTGATACCGGAGTTGAGGGGGTTGAGCTATGAGGAGAGGCTGAATAAACTGGGCTTGTACTCGTTAGAGTTTAGAAGAATGAGAGGAGATCTCATTGAGACGTATAAGATGATGAATGGGATGGATAGGATAGAGGTGGAAAGACTCTTCCCGCTCAAAAAAGACAATAGGACTAGGGGGCACAGCCTCAAGATAAAAGGGGGGCGGTTTAGAACGGAGTTGAGGAGGAACTTCTTCACTCAAAGGGTGGTGAATCTCTGGAATTCTCTGCCCGTTGAAGTGGTGGAGGCTGCCTCGCTAAATATTTTTAAGACGCGGGTTGATGGGTTTTTGATAGGAGAGGGGATTAAGGGTTATGGGGAGAGGGCGGGAAAGTGGAACTGAGCAGTGACAGATCAGCCATGATCTTATTGAATGGCGGGGCAGGCTCGAAGGGCTGGATGGCCTACACCTGCTCCTATTTCTTATGTTCTTATGTTAAACTGTTAAATAAACTTTTGCTTTTAAATGCTATTTCTGTAATTCAGAAAAAAACAAATTTGCACTTATATGGGCCTCAGGATGTCACAAAGTACTTCACAACCAATCAAATATGTTTGGATTGCAATCACTATTGTAGCTCAGTGATAAAAGATAGTCAATTTGCACTTAGCAAGGCTCCCAAATAACAGTGAGATAAATAACCAATTAAACTATTGTAGAAATGCTCACCAAGGAACTGGTGTTAGCAAGACATCATTGCTGCTCTTTAAAATAGGTGTAATGGAATCTTTGTCAGCTGAAATTCAGTCAAATATATTGATCAGCTGATAAGGTTCTATCCCATACTGTATTAAAATTATCCTATGTTAAGTTTGGAAAGTTTTAACTGTCTTTAGGTTTTATTGTTCTGCTGTAATAATAAGACATACCAAGAATTATGTTTTCATCATTCGGGTCAAGAGTCAACACAGGCGGCTCCAGAATTTTGTCCATGGCTTGGTCATCCCAAATGATGTTATCTTCCCACCTTCCATACACGAGCTCCTCATTATCAATGGGGAAGATGGAATACCAAGTTTTATCATCTTCTTGGGAAGCTAATGAAGGAAAGCAATGGTAAACATGGGAAACGGTATTAAATCACCATTGTGGCTTTACAACACTTCACAGGAGCATTATGAAACAAAAGAAAACTATGAACAAAGAAGAATAAAGAACAATACAGCACAGGAACAGGCCCTTCAGCCCTCCAAGCCTGCACCGATCATGTGTTCCTAACTAGACCATCCGTTTGTATCTCTCTGCTCCCAGAATGTTCATGTGGCTATAAGTCTTAAAGATCCTAGCGTGTCTGCCTCAACCACCTTGCTTGGTAATGCATTCCAGGCCCCACCACTCTGTGTAAAATATTTCCCCTGCATATCTGTGTTGAACCTCGCCCCCTTTACCTTGAACTTGCGACCACTTGTGTTTGTCATTTCCGATCTGGGAAAAAGCTCTCAACTGTTTACCCTATCTATGCCCTTCATAATTTTATAAACTTCTATTAGGTCGCTGCTCAACCTCCATCTTTCCAGGGAGAACAACCCTAGTTTACTCAATCTCACCTCATGGCTAAGACCTCCATACCAGGCAACATCCTGGTAAACCTTTTCTGCACTCTTTCCAAAGCCTCCACATCCTTCTGGTAGTGTGGCGACCAGAATTGGATGCAGTATTCCAAATGTGGCTTAACCAACGTTCTATATAACTGCAACATCATATGCCAACTTTAATACTTTATGCCCCGTCCAATAAAAGCACCTTTTCCACCTAGGTTGCCACCTTTAAGGATCTGTGGACTTGCATACCTAGATCCCTCTGTGTGCCTGTACTCCTGGTGATTCTGCCATTTATTGTACAGCTCCCCCTGCATTAGATCTACCAAAATGCATCACTTCGCATTTATTTGGATTAATTTCCATCTGCCATTTCTCCGCCCAATTTTCCAGTCTATCTATATCCTGCTATACTCTCTGAGAATGTTCATCGCTATCCGCAACTCCAGCAATCTTGGTATCGTCTGCAAACTTACTAATCAGACCAGCTACATCATCTTCCAAATCATTTGTATATATCACAAACAGCAGAGATCGCAGTACAGAGCCCTGCGGAACACTAGTCACAGACCTCCAATCAGAAAAAGACCCCTCCACTACTACCCTCTGTCTTCTATGGCTATGCCAGTTCTGAATCCATGTAGCTAGTTCACTCTTGATCCCGTGTGATTTAACCTTTTGCACCAGCCTGCCACGAGGGACCTTTTCAAATGCTTTACTAAAATCCATGTAAACGACATCTACGGCCCTTCCCTTGTCAATCATTTTTGTCACCTCCTCAAAAAACTCAACCAAATTTGTGAGGCAAAACTTCCCTCGTACAAAACCATGTTGACTATTGCTGATGAGACTATTCTGTTCTAAATGCAGGTAGATCTTATCTCTAAGAATCTTCTCCAACAATTTCCCTACCATTGACGTCAAGCTCACTGGCCTATACCTTATGGCCACAAAAGATGATATTGAGACAGGTTGCCAAAAGTTTGGTCAAAGAGACAGACTGTAAGAGGAATTTCAAAACTGAAAGAGGCTGAACGGTAAACATGATATAGTGCACACTGGGATATACATAGGCAACCAAGTTTCAATATGTGCAGATTTTCAAATTAGCCTGCATTTTTATCTGGTTTTCCATCACGATCAGGAAACTAAAGCGTTTAGGTGAGGTATCACATGTGGGGCAGGTTAAATGAAGCAAGGGGTCTTTTCTGACTTTCACTGTCCATGTTTGTCATGTGATGATAAATAAAACACATTGTCTTTCTACGTTTATGAGGAATGTTTAAAATTTCAGCATTATTCTACAGGGAGCTGGTACGTTTGATAGGAATACAGCTCAGATTTTGGGAGAGTAGGATAATTATTCATTTTAGCCTTGCAAGTGCTTATTTTAAGTAGAGCTAATGGACTTTTATTTACTTCAGTTCCACTGGGATTTCTGATTGAAGTGACTGACAGGGTCATATAATGATGTGGTTTATATGCAGAGCTGGATCTGTAGCAGAATAAAAAAGCTTTTGCAGAAAGTAGTCAGTTGCAGCTGAAGCCTGGGTGAAGTTAGAAGGATTTTGCAGGCTTTTGTCTCTGAAAAAAAACGCAAGCCTAGGCTTGCTCGCTTATTTCTTTATAAGTGGTTTTGATCTATGCATAAATTAAGCTTATTTAGAATTGGAACAGTCATGAGCTAGAAAGTAAAGTTGCAACCTTTCACTTATAAATATTGTTCATCCGTTAATAGTTCAGCTGCTTCATTTATTAGGGTTACATTTAAACTATGTTATTAAATAAAGTTTGATTCACTACAGAAGATCCCTACTTTGTTAGTGGAATCATTTCTAAAAAAAAATCCTCTCCTCACATTTGTGCCAAATAGAAAAATTGTCGGACTCTAGCTTGGCTTCCTAATTTAACTTGGGAGTTCTGATCCAGCACCCTAACAGTAAGTTTACCCCAAGCATGCAACACAGGAGATGTACCAGGAGAGTGCTGCTATTGTTGGATCAAGAGATAACAAAGGCTTAAACAAAGGTTTCAGCAGCTGACGAGCTGAGGCAATAATCACATGGAGTCACAGCCAGGGAATGGAATTTGTGAAGGGGCTAAAGGCTTCATTCTTGAATGGGCAGAAATATCTGTTTATCCAGTACTGGATATCAACAAACAACATGGGCCAAGGATAAATTAAAGTAAAATTGTGATTTACCAAACACCAATTAAACATGCTACTTTTGTCACATTTAAAATGTTTAAATATTTTTTGCAAAATAATCATACAACACAGTTCCATGACTTTCTTTTAAATACAGAAATTTTTCCTAACTTTAATGAAGAAATTCAAAATTATTTGTTTTGCATTAAGCTGCAGTGAAATATTTTGCCTCACAATCATGCTCACTAAATATTGTTTTTCTTTGTATTTGGTGACATTTACAATGTTGGCAAGATCAACATTTATTGCCTAATTCTACCTACCCCAAGAAGGATATGGTCAGCTGCTTTCTTGAACCAATCTTTATGGTCAAAGTGCTCTCACGTTGTTAAGTAGGGAATTCCACAAATTTGACCCAGCAACAATCAAGGAATGACAATAAATATTAATGGATGTAAATAGTGTGTGAACTTGGAGGGGAACTTGGAGGTGGTAGTGCTTCCATTCACCAGCAACCCTTGCCTTTGTAGTTGATAGAGGATGCGAGTTTGGGAGGCGCTGCTGAAGAAGCCTTAGTAAGCTGCAGCAGATAGGACACCCATCACAGCCATGGTACGCCAATGATAGACAATCAAGAGGACCACTTGGTCCTGGATTGTGTCACAATGAAGTGTTGTTGTAGATTGCTCCCATCCAAGCAAGTATTCCATCATTGCACTTTACAGATATGGAAAAGTTTCACCTTCCTTGACCTGGTCTGGCATAATTGGTATTTATGTGGCTGGTCCAGTTGAGTGAGTTGTAATCTCAGGATATTGATGGTGGAGAACTTGGGAATGGTATTTCTATTAATGCCAGGTGGTGATGGTTTGAACCTTTCTTGTTGGAAATGGTAATTTCCTGGCACTCATTTGCAGTGAATTTTACTTTTTACTTATCAGTCCAGGTCTGGCTGTTTCCTGATGTTGCTCTATGCAGGCATGGACAGTTTCATGATCCAAATAATTAGGAGTGAAGTTGACCACTGTTAAAACATCATGAAGAGCAACCGGGAGGGGCAATAAATGCTGGCCTAGACAGCAATGCCAACCTACTCCAAAAGAATAAACAGCCCCACTTCTGAACCACAGAATCATTACAGCACAGCAGGAGAGCATTCAGCCCATCATGGCTGCACTGGCTCTCCGAATGAGCAGTTCACCATTGCCATTCCTCTGCCTTCTACTGCTAACATCATGATAGAGTGAGTCATTCACAAAGCAATTTAAGATAGATGGGCTAAGCCAGCTACCCTGTGAAACTGCAATTTCATTGGAAGTGAATTATATTTTATGAAAAAAATCTTCATCATCCCTCCCCAAACCCCCACTTCCTTCAATACACACAATTTCTTCTACTTGTTTCTACCTCCCCTTGCCTACTCCTAGCATGGCCTGCAGCACAACATACACTTTTGTCCATTTGCTTCAAATGTATAACATACACTTTATTTTCCCGGCCCTCCACTCTACATATCACATTTACCAAACTTCATGTGCCATAACACTCTGCATCCTGTACAATATACATGTGCTTCCTCACACCATTCCTAGAATACGTAAGTCTTCCCTGTCTGCAGGTATCTACTCGTCACTATAGAACACACACTACTGTCGCACAACTTTTTCTTTTAATGGAAATTATTTTCTAATTTTAGTGAAGAAATTCAACATGATTTTCTTTTCATTAAACCACTTTGAAAAACCCAGCCTATCATTCATTCTTTAACCCTCAAAAAACATATGCACTATTTGCTGGGGTACCATACCATGCTGTTCTGGTATATGTTTGTCCTTCCCTTTGGCTAGGATTGGAGGACCAGGCATTGTACTTTTCTGAACTGGTGTGGGAGGCACAGGATTCGACAACCAAGAAGTGCCACGGTTGAGCCCTTAACAGAAAAGAAATGAAAGTGCTTGAAATGATGTTGGAAAGAAAACTGTTACGAGAGATGGGGACAGTGTCAACAGGAAAAAAATATACAATTAACCATTAAACAAGAATAATAGTTACTGCACGAATGTTATGACTTTTCTATTGTCAATTGGCTGATGAGTGATGATTTTGGCTTCTGTCCATTATGTTCACAGAATATGATAGCTGTGAAATGTGAAGAAAATAAAAGCACTGTTTTCTATCAGCCTAGCCCATGTCTCCTTCTAAAAAGCTTTAATCCACAAGAATAAACAGAATGAAGCAAACGTTCATACCTTGTTGTGCATTGTATGCTGTAGCATTTCGGGTCATGCTGGATGGCAACCACCCAGCTAAACTGGCTCGCTGGGATTTTGTGGTCTTATGTTTAACATCCTCTCCATTCCAAATAATGTCCTCTTCCCAGGGAAGCTGTGTAACCATGAGAAAATGCTCATCTAGAAGAGCCTCCATTTCATTCTGCAACTCCGTCTCATCAGTTGATTTTTCCATCTCCTCAACAGACTCCTAAAATCATGAACACAGATTTTTACAATTAATGTCACCACTAACAAAGACATCAAACTACAGTGCTTGATGGAGTGATACTATAACAAAATATAGCAAGAAGAAACAAGTTCTCAGGACATCCCAAAGAATTGTGTGGCACGTTTCTTCAAATGTCCAAAAGATAGCACCGCGAACACTGACTGCAGCACTCTTTCAATATTTTATGTTCAAAGCCTGGAGTGTGGCTGATATTCATAATTTTCTAACTAAACTTATATGCCACTACTGACAATACAAAATAAGTATTTTAAAGAAAATATCTGCTATAAAACATACATTATTGTGTTTATTACTATTTCAGTCACATCTCAATATTTTTAACCACTGACCACTGCAATCTCTTCTGAGCACTGTGTTATTAGTCACAGGCATATTACATTATAACATCTGCTGACCTTTTACAAAGTGGTGAACGGTTATTTGGAATGTACAGTACATTCCAGATTGCTGTGTAGTCACACCTCGCCTTCTTCCCCAAATCCCCCACCCCACCACTACTTCTTCACCTCCCCCCGCTCCTCACCATCCCACCTCCCCCAATCCACTGCTCACCTTCATCCCACCCCTCCCTTTCATCCCCAAGTGCCCCACTCCACACCTTCATTCCCATCTATCTTTCATCCCCACTTCCCCTTCTTCGTGCACATATTCACCTCACAGGCAACATTGCCAATGATCCATTAAAAGGATTTGGAAGTGAATTTTTAAGAAAGACTTGCATTTATGTAGCAACTTTCATGGCCTCAGGCCATCTCAAAGCACTTTACAGTTAATGAAGTGTAAACGCTGTATTATAGGAAATGCAATGTGATAATGAAAAGATAATCTGCATTTTTTAGTGCCGTTATTCAAGGGAGAAATATTGACTTAAACAAAGTAGAGAAGTCTCTACTCAATGAAATAGCGCTCTTTACGTTCTCAAGGGGAAAACAAGGCCGAAGTTTAAATGTCTCATCTGAAAGACTTCATATCCAAATGTGCAATACTGGACAGCTCAGATTTTCTGCATAAGTCTCTCAAGTGGATTTTGAATCCACAATCTTCTGAGTCAAAGGCATGAGTACTACCAACTAAACAACACTCAACAGTTTTAGTATATATGGGCTGTGTCCTTTAGTGGCTGAACTTTTAGGGGCATGAGTCATCGGTACAGAAATGGGCAGTCAAAGAATCCCTACAATGCAGGAGGGCATTCTGCCCTTCGAGTCTGCACCAACAACAACACCACCACCAGGTATTTATCCTGCCAACCCCCAGACACTAAAGAGCAATTTACCATGGCCAATCAACCTAACTTGCACATTTTTGGAGGAAACCGGAGGACCCAGAGGAACACAGGGAGGCTATGCAAATTCCACAGTCTGCCAAGGCCAGAATTGAATGTGGGTCCCTGGTGCTGTGAGACAGCAGTTCTTATCATTATGTCATCGTGCTGCTTAGTCAGGTGACTGAGGTCAGGAAAGGGCATTTGAAGTGGTGTAAATAGTGGACAATACCCCCTTAACAATAGTGAGGCCTCAGAACAGAATATAAATCAAGAAATAATAATTTCTTGCAAGAAAGGTTCTGATTTTAATCTTCATTTAGATCGGGCAAGTCAAGCTAGCAAAAGGAGCCCCAAGGACGAGTTCATAGAACGTATCCAAGACAATTTCTTAGAACACAGGGTGTAATCAATAAGGGAACTGGATGCTTTAGATTATGATTTCATACCAGGAGCCTTCTGAAAAGAGGATCACAATATTATATGTTAACATTCAGTTTGAGTGTAAGAAAAACAGTTCTGGTATTCAAGAAAGGAAAGAGACAAAAAGTGGGAAACTATAGACCAGTCAGCTTGGCCTCTGTGGTGGGAAAGTTGCTGGAGTCAACCATCAAGGAGAACGTGACTGAACATCTGGAAAAGCAAGGCTCAATTCACCAGTGTCAGCATGGTTTTGTGAAGGACAAGTCTTGTTTGACAAACCTGCTAGAGTTCTTTGAGGATCTAACCAGCAAGATAGATAATGGGGGTCCTGTGGATGTGATCTATTTGGACTTTCAGAAGACATTTGGTTAAGTGCCATACAAGGTTAATGTTGCATTAGAGAATAGTACCATTGTGGACAGGGATTTTGTATCAGCTAGCAGATCCACAGATAGATTTTTAGTTCTTAGTGATAGCTTGGAGGGAAAGGGTTACGATGATTTTTACCTAACAAGATAATGTTAGCAGTTTGCTCATGTGAGAATGCAGTCACAGAATTAAAATGAGATATGATTCTTAAGTATTCATATATTAAGTGATGTATTTTACTATATTAAGTATATTTTTACTGAATAATGTATATGTTCGCCAAACGTCAGAATGTGAGCGCTGCAGAAATGACGATAGGAATTCAGAAGTTCAGTAGCTAGAATCTATAAGAAAGCAGAATATACATTATAGTTGCCAGCACCGGGACAGTTATTAAAACATTAGGTGTCAAAATAGTAAGGCATCTATCGTCCAGGACATAGAAAGTGTTTTTTCATGCCCAGAAGAGACACCTTCAGATTGTTTTGGCAATACGCCTATGGAAATGGTATTAGGATCGAGGTGTCCTGAGCAACATAGCAACAAGGAAATGAGTCTTTCCAGGGGAAGAAATCTGCTATTAAGAAGGACAAATGAAATATCATTATGTCAAGTAACGCATCACAAATGGCTGAGGCAATCTGTCATGTTTTGGACTAACATGTTAATATGAAATGAAATTGAATTTAAGCTAATTAGGAGTATCTTAGATAATGGAAAGTGTACTGTACTTTGGCTCAGTGCCTTAGATCTTTGAAGAGGTCTTGTAGCGCTGACCCAGAGCTAGTTGACTATCCAAAGGCCTCCCAACGGCCATAGATTAATGTTTTGTTTGTGATGTATGATTTTTCATGTTTTAAATACATTTTAGTTACATCTTGAGCAGAGACCTTGCCTTTGCAAATTTAGTTTTTAAATAATTTTAAGCTTTTAAGAAAATCAGGCCACCAAAGAAGCCATCCGTGGTACGATGTATACAATCACATGTTAAGTGATTCAGAGAATATTCTGGAAGTAGCACCATGCATGACACTAACCGGGGTCTGTAAATAGTTGAAGATTAACAATAAATCTTTGATGTTCAAATATACAAGTTTCAAGATTTCATCATTGAGACATCAGATGAACCCATAATGCAACATGGCATTCAGTGGTAGCACCATAGGGACCCACTAAAGATAGTGTACTTGAATTTCCAAAAGGCATTCAAGAAGACATCACATAAAAAGCTATTGCGCAAGATAGGAATTCATAGCATTGGGGATGATGTATGAGCATGGATAGAGCATTTTATGAGATGGTTGACAAGCATTATTTGAATTACAGAAATGCTTAAAATTATAGAAGTTAAATAGCAAATATGGTAAAAGTTCCATTATAAGGTCAAAGATGGGGATGTTCACTGATGATTGCACAATGTTATGCATCACTCACAACTCCACAGGTAAAGTAGTTTGTGTCAATGTGCAGCAAGACTTGGATAATATTATAGCTTGGGCTAATAAGTGGCAAGTACATTCACACCACAGAAATGCTAAGCAATGATCACCTCCAGTAAGAGAGAATCTAACTATCTCCCATTGATATTCAATAGCAATACTATTGCTGAATCCCTCACTATCAACATCTGGAATTACCAGGAACCAGAAACTGTACTGGGCCAGCCATATAAACATTGTGGCTACAAGAGCAAAAAGAGGTTGGGAATTCTGTGGCGAGGATCTCATCTCCTGACTCCTCAAAGCCAGTCCACTATCTTCAAGGCACGTGAACAGCGTGACGGAATACTGGTCAGGAGCAGCTCTAACAAGACTCAAGAAGTTCAATACTATTCAAAAAAAAAGCAGCCTTATTGATTGGCATCCCATCCATCCCCTTCAACATTCACCCCCTCTACCACCAACACACAGTGGTGGCAGTGTACAGTATCTACAAGATGCACTGCAATAACTCACCAAGACTCTTTCCAAATCTGTGGACAGCAGACGCATGGGGACATCACCACTTGCAGGTTCCCTCCAAGAAACACACAATCCTGACTTGGAACTCTATCACCATTCTTACGTCAAAATCCTGGAACTCTTTTCTGAGCTTCACTCTGGGTGTACCTACACCACATGGACTGCAACTGTTTAAGACAGTTCTCCACCACCTCCTCAAGGGAAATGAGGAATGAGAAAAAATGCTGGCCAAGCCAACAATGTCCCATGAACAAAAAAAATAGAAGATTTGAGCAGAAACCTTGCGATGGCCCAGGTAACTTGCTCCAGAATTGAAACTGGGTTGGTTGTTTTCATTAACCCAGCTTTTTTTTTGAACAATTAACATGTTTGAAAATAGCAAACTGACATATCTGTAACTAATTTTTAAGGGGATAGGATTTGGGGAGAAAGTTTTATTTATTATTAATAACAAGGGTAGCTCAATAAAAATGAAATTCCCTGAAAATGTTTCAGCTTGGTAAGTGCAACCTTCACATCTAATTCTCAAACTTCCTTAATAAGAGAATGTTGACAAAATTAGAAAATAAATGGAACATGTTTCTTTAAAGAACATCCTTGAAATAAACAAAAACAAATCCTCCTATGCTTTTCACTTGGTGCACAAGTAGTCTAACAAAAGCAAATGAAGAGTAAATAATAAAATTAAAAATCAAATAGTAACTGACAGAAATGAAATGTGTGTGTGTGGGTGAGGGTGGGGGGGTGAGGACGGGGTTGGTGGTGGTGAGCATTGCACCTGGAGTTGAAATTGTCTCCAGATACAGGATTAAATACAATTTATAAGTTGTTCTGTAATCCGAGATCCAGGTTCAGATAGAAGTCTAATAACATGCCAGAGGGTTTGCTAGTAGCGACAAACTCCTCAGCAAAAAGAAATTCACTAAGGTCCTTTCCGGAGGAAGAGAAAAAGTTGCTCTTAACACGTTCCAATCATTCAAGCCATGTCTGGATTTATACAATATTCAGAGACGATTCAAACAAATTCGAGACAACCCCCTGAAGGGCAAGAGGAGTTTCACATCTCATGGATTTAGTACGCTCAGTCGTCTCGGACTTAAACTGCTATTTTTACATTCATGAACTTCCCATGGGCAGGGTAGTATAAGATGAATCACAATCATTGTGCAATAACAATCTTTCTTTGCCTGCTGATAATTATAGGTTCGAGCAAACATTTTCAAAAGAGTTTCAGGGCTAAATTATCAGTCATTGCCAAAATGGATGGAAAATCTAACACTCACTTCTAAGTAAATGCATAGAAAACACAGTTTACCTAAGGAAAAGAAAACTAGGACTCTCAATCCATTTTAACTAGTGCACTGGATTTTTCCCCATAAGTTTGCTTTGCTCACCTGTACCTCTACCATGCAGGTTACTTCTTCCTCCAGCATCTGCTCTTCTTCTATTGTTTCCTTCAGTTTGAAGCCATAATCAAATCCCTCGCCATCCTCCGGCACCCCTAACATATCATACCAAAGCTGCGCAGGTCCGTAACGCCATTCTGCAACTTTCGGTCTCATGTCCATTATATTATCTGTATCACCAGTGGATTGAGAGAACTTGGACTCCACAGGAGCCATCATTGTAATCTGCAGGTAGTAAGCACAGAAAATGGCAGTAAAGCTTATTCTGGTTACAAAGTAACAGATTTTTATTTAAGCATTCATTCACTCATGTGCTCTGCCTGCAGGTTATTGACTGATACTTCACCTTGCTCTGTTTTCCTGGTAGTTTTTAAATCAGTGATGATTTGCCATTGCCTTTCACACTCAGGGGCAAATCAAGAAGGAATGTCTCAAGTCTACCTCAACTGCTAACACTCAAATAAGGGAGAAAATTAAGGTCATAATCAGAACAAGATCCTTCGAGCATACATCTCATTTGGTTCCAATCCTTAAAAAATCCACAATGTCTTCCATCTTACATCAAATTTCTCACTAAAGTACCTTCCTACCTTTTGTTTCTCAGCCTTATGAATTTAAGCACCACTCATTGCACATTTCCACATCTGCATTAGCCGATCAGCTGCTGGAACACAAATCTGTGCCTTTGTAATCTGTGGACTCAATAATTCCAAAGCTCTTCTTGCTGGTTTCCAATCCTGTTTGCCCCAGTTCATAGGAAACTCTGATATTCCTACCCTATCCTGCACCAAGTCTGCTCAAAAATCTCACTGATCTACACTAACTTCTAGTTTCCAAATGTGTCTGTTATAACTATGGTGATAACCATATTTTATACTTTACAACAGCTTAAGTATTTAATTACTGAAAGCTAGTTACAAGCTGCTAGAAAAACAAACGTAGTAAGTGTAACAATGAGAACACTTGCATTCTGTGCTTTCTGATTTATAAAATTATGACATTTTTCTCATGCTGCAAAAATATGTCAATGCCTTTACACCATCAAACAAGGACCCATAAATTGGTGGCCCTTAGATTCTTGAGTCATTGGTACCTATAATTTAGTTCTTCCACATTTTCTTCAGAAGAATAATTCAACTGGTCTTGCTTCCTCTCACTGAACAGTGAGAAAAAGAAAGGGAAAAACTGAAAACCTGCGCAGTTAAAATATTTTGTTGCCAATTTAATCATCTTGACAGTTTAAATCTAATCAGTTTAAACATGAGAAGTGGATTCAGATTTTACTCCAAAGCAAATAAGTGCTTTCGTGCTAACACATCCGTGCAATATTGAATTAATTTACGTTATCCAAATTGACATCATTCAAATGCGTTTTCCCATTCAGGTGAGCGCCAGGCATACCAAGGAGAGGAACAGGGGCCTCTCTTGGTGTCTTGGCCAGCACTGGTGCCTCAGTCAACACCACAAGTATATTACGTGTCAATTATCTCACTTTTTTTCTGGCATACTGGCTGTTGCATTTCCCTAGATGATAACTTTTTTTTTGTTGAAGTACTTAATTGGCTGTGAAATGTTAGAACATCTTCAAGGGAAATATGAGTATATAAATTTCAGTTTCTTAGTTTGTTAGTGTTTTGATTCCTCTTGAGGGAATTGCCAGGTGTGCTTTGCTGTGATAGCCACATAGTTCAGGCAGGCAACTCAGAGGAACATGGCTGGCAGAGATGTTGTGGAACATAGACCTCTTGGCTTCTATCATGGGACTCTGTGTGATGTTCTGCAGCTAAATGCAAGTTTAGGATGCTGATTATATGACATTATTTGGGTCCAGACCAACAATATGGTGTATGTTCCAAACCTCCAGTCCCTCACTTATTCGATTTATTCCTCACACTTTGCATTTTATATACCTCATCATCAGATGAGCACTGCTCAGGTGGTGGAGATGCACATTACATACGTCACTATCAGACACTGTTCAAGCAGTGGCTGTGCACATTACATATTTCATTAGGGAAACACTTTTCAGGTACTGGGGTTACACGTTATATATCTCGTCATCAGAAAGGTATTTTTCAGACATTGGGTTATACATTACATACTTCATCATCAGAGAGGCACTGTTCAGGTGGTGGGGGTGCAGCATAATGATACTCCCAGCCAGACTTTTGTTCCTTTGCAGTTTCTTCTCCCTCTCCTTCTTGTATGGGAGCCTCCGGTTGTGGCTCCCGGTGCTTCTTTTTCCTTTTCCTCCTCGCACTTCGCCAAACTGATGGGATATTTTTTCCAGGTCCAAAGAGACGCAAAAAACGTAACACCTGCAAGATAATGGAATTAAATGAACGAATCATCTACTGTAGCCTTACTTAACCATCACAACAGGATTCCAAGGAATTGGAAATCAGAAAAAACATACTCTCAACATTTAACAAAGTGCCAAAGGAAATCTATTAAAACAACGTAACATTATCCAGTAAGGGAAATACACCATACCACCTTGTGTTGCCCAATAATAATCTTATCATTTGATAAAATAGTTGACCCAGATCACTCAACACTGGGATTTTAGTTATGATTCATGGCAAAAAAAACAAAGGAAAGGTCTGAGAAAAGGGCTGGACTAAGTTACTGAGAACAAACAGCACAGCCACTGATCACAATGATCCGCAAACATTGACACAGTCAAAATAGAAATCAGACATTTAAAGCATCACCTATAGACTTAGTGTTTATTGCGAATACGTGATCGTTTGTCTAACGGTTTGCTCCATTAACACAGCCTGACATAAGAAGTTGGGATAAACTTTAAAATAGAATGTTCTAATCAAATCAGCATTCTTTTCTATTGAAGAATAAAAGCAGATCTCCATGGCATTGGTCACAGACCATATATTGTTTTGTAAGTAACAACTAAAATATAATCAGGGTCACTAATTTATGGCAGCCAAGTGAAACAAAGTATTATGGGATTATTCGTTATTTTTAGGCTCAAATTGTGATTATGTTTATGACTTTCAGAAATTATAAACCTGTAACCTTCACGATTGTGTATTTGTTGAGCTACGTACTTAATTTTATATTTTAGTTGATTAGATGTCAGATGATTCTTTTCTCAGACATTCCAGGCTTAAACACCTGTCTCTCCCAGTAGAGCCCCCAAACAGTCACCTCCTTCATGATCCCAGAAAGCATCATCACATGCACTTATGTGCCTCTATTTAATTCAATGCATAGGGAATCCAAATAAATAGTTTCTCACCTGTCCTGGCCGAAATTCTGGGAAGAGTTCTGTAACGTTGGGTAACTGCTTGGTTGAATCTCGCTGCATGATCCCTGCCAGCGGCAATGTGAGTTTATCTTCTTTCTGAGATTCATTCTGCCTTGATCGTGGAATGTGTCGGTCTGTTTCAGATTCTGAATCAGAGGAACTGCTAAATTCAACCTTCTCTGAGGAGGATGAAGGAGCAATTATGGAAGGTAAAATGATTCCATCATTCTCATCAGCGACTGAACGAGGGAAAAGGGCATCAGCAGCACGAGTTCCTCCAGAAGTGCTGGAATTAAGCACTGCTGAATTTACTCCATTTGCTGCGTGAAGAAAAGGAACGAGTTACCAAAATATTGCATTTTATCCATCACAACTTTGTAGTCAAGTGCATATAGTATAAAATTCACATCGAGGCAACTCACACTACAATTTTTTTTCCTGCTCACTGCAGGAATTTCTATCACAAACAGTGCTCTTGTATGGTGACTATTCTAAATATATGCTTTTATCAATGAAGGAAGATATAGATAGGTTGGTATATTGGGCAGATAGATGGCAGTTGAAATTTAATCCTGACAAATGCAAGGTGATGCATTTTGGAAGGAATAATGCAGGGAGGAGTTACATAATAAAAGGTAGACTGATTAAGAGTATAGAAATACAGAGGGACCTAGGAGTGCAGGTGCACAAGTCTCTGAAGGTGTCAACACAGGTAGAGAAGGTTGTGAAGAAAGCTTACGGAATGCTAGCCTTTATAGGAAGGGGTATAGAGTATAAGAGCTGCCGTCTAATGCTTCAGTTGTACAGAACGTTGGTTAGGCCGCATTTGGAGTACTGCATCCAGTTCTGGTCACCTTACTACCGGAAGGACGTGGAGACCCTGGAGAGGGTGCAGATGAGGTTTACCAGGATGTTGCCTGGCATGGAAGGACTGAGTTACGAGGAAAGGTTGGAGAAACTGGGGCTCTTCTCCTTAGAAAGACGGAGGTTAAGGGGGGATCTGAGAGGTGTATAAAATAATGAAGGGAATAGATAGAGTCAACAGTGGTAGGCTTTTCCCTAGATTGGGGACAATTACGAGAGGTCACGATCTAAGGGTGAGGGGGCAGAAGTATAATTTGGATACTAGAGGAAGGTTTTTCACGCAGAGGGTCGTGGGGGTATGGAACGCGCTACCAAGTAGGTGGTGGAGGCAGGCACGTTGGACTTGTTTAAGGTTTACTTAGATAGACATGAGCGAAACAGGGATGGAGGGTTATAGTAGAAGGTATTAAAAAGGGTCAGAGCCTCGGGACGACACCGGAAATGTAGTATTACATGTTAATGTTTTGTCTCTTTTAATCCACAGGTGTCGGTCTACCTTGTTGTCAAACGAGGGGCATGCACACGGTGGGTCGTGCGTGGGCTGCTCTTGGAGGTTTCAAGAGTGGCCTAGTACTTCGTGTCGTTGTGTATGCTTAATCCTGGACCAGCAGACGGGCACCACAACAGCTCAGTGACTATCACTGCTAGCTGTGCAGATACACGGATTTGGGCCTGTGTCTGTGGGAGTTTGCGCATTCTCCCTGTGGCTGCGTGGGTTTCCTCCGGGTGCTCCGGTTTCCTCCCACACCCCAAAGATGTGCTCTTAGGCTGATTGGTGTACCAAATTGACCCTACACTATTCTCCCCTGAATCTGGCTACATTCGGGGTTCCATTCACATACACACAGGGCAGGGTAGGTGTAGGAAAATGCTTTGTTGAAGGGGCAGCGTGGGCTCGTTGGGCCGAAGGGCCTGTTTCCCGTGCTAGGTTGTTCTTTGTAAAACAAATTTAAGTTAATCATTCTATTGAGCTTATACTGATGATAAACCTGCCTACTCAATTTGTAATTCATGATTACATTAGATAATAGTACAGAAACAGGCAATTATGCCCATCTAATCCATGCAACATTTTATGCTCTGCTCAGGACTCTTTCTATCTTTCCTCATGTAAACTTATCAGCCTTACCTTCTGTTCCTTTCTCCCTCATATGCTTGACTGGAATTCCCTTAAACACATCTACAATATTCACTTCATTCAATCCCTGTGGTAGCAAGTTCTGCAATCGCACCACACTGGGTGAAGATGTTTTTTCTGAATTCCCTATTGGAGTTTTTTGCTGATTATCTTGGCTTCTCATTATGATAAACCCCACAAGTGTAAATATTCCATCTGCATCCACATAATCAAAACCTTGCATAATCTTTAGTGACCTCTATTAGGTCGCCCCTCAGCCTTTTCTTTCAACAGAAAAGAAACACAACCTTTTTTTCCCTTTCCTGGTATGTGTACGCTCACATTTCTGATATTGTCCTTGGAAATCTTCTCTGCATCCTCTCCAGTCCCTTTATATCCTTTTCATAATATGATAGCCAGAACTACATGCAATATTCCAAGAGTGTTCTAATCAAGGCTGAGCATAATTTTGCTATTTTTCAATTCTACCCTCCAGAAATACTGCTTAGTTTACTTTCTCTTTAACAGCTTGTGGCACAACCTTTAGTCAGTGGTGTATTTGTATTTTGAGACCCTCTTATTCCTCTCTCCCACCTAGACTCACAACTTTCAAGTAACAAGTGATCAACCTATTCTTCCTACCAAAATGTACTTTACATTTATCTGTGTTCAATGTAATTTGCACCTTTTGAGAATCTCATTGCACAGAATGCCAACTAGCCTCCTCAATTTACAGTCCCCTCTTTTGATCATATTTCCATTCTGTGTACAGTCCACCATCCACCTCACCCCTCACTGGGCATATGATTGTCATAGTTGAATAGCTGGCACCCTTCTGAATTATGGTGGTCTTGGTCTGGATGGTTGGAAGTTGCTGTCAATTCGATGAAATTATAGTTCTATGATATCTAGACTGTTATATCAGTATATCTCAGCACTACACTAATGCCATATTGCTCTAGATTTCAAGAAGATTATTGTTTGACACAAAAAAAGTACATCACATATCTGCCCATTCTGCAAGTGTATTAACATTCTATAATCTGTTGCAGTCCTCCTCTTGTTGATCATCTACCTCATCAACACCTGCGCCCCCCCCCCCCCCAACTACCCAATTAACAATTAGGTGTCATGATCCCCTCCCGCCCCACCCACCCTGAGTTGAACAGACAGGTTTACATCTGATGGGCTCAATATTATTCAAAGAATAAATATTCTACTTCCCTGAATTCTGCCTTTATAATTTCTGCAACTATAATTCAACATACAGCATCCTAATTGCCAAACATGTTTCACAACAAAGTCCTTATTTACAATTCAAGTTTCATACCAACATTTTAACCATTCCTTCCTCGAGTCCAAATCTGTACAGCGGGAGGCTCACTGGAGTTTTAGGTAATCCACCCTCCCATTCCATTCCTTCCATCCCATTCTTCTCATTAATCCCACACCATCTCTTATTGAAACAATCTCTCCTGCCAGGGTTACCACAGACCAAAGTTATTAACGGCTATAAAATCTCATACAAACTTTTGATACTGGGAATTCAATAAGCCTGACAATGGACATATAAAAATGCGTTCAGTTGAATAGCGAAAGTCAGTGATACAATACAAATTTCATCCTTTCAAACTTGGGTCAAGTCTGTAAAAACTCTGAAGGATAGCAGTTATAGGCCTTGAATGTGATGCAACAATTAAACACAATCTTGAAACATCATGGGATCTGTTTTTATCGGCAAGGTTGTAATGACCCAAGTATGGTAAATTTGTCTAGAGATAATATAAGCCTCGCATATCCTGGGATACATCATAATATCCTATTAAGTATCTCAGGTCACACCCTAACCTTCTGCTGTTTTCATGCTGCTGTTGCCACTCCAAACAAACAAATCAAACCAGACAGAAAACAGCTGAGTATTATTATAAATGTGTAGCAATGCCTCTGCTTTCTGCCTAGGTTATTTTAAAATGTGTGGATGCAATTCATCCGGGCCAGCGTTGTATTGCCTTCAAGTTTGATTAGTTTAATTTTTTTATTTTAATGCACTTAACTCATTATTCATCATTCAATGTCATATCTACATGTTCTATCTTCCTGGTAAATGCCAAAGCAAAATAATTATTTAATATTGCTCCCATCTCTTTTATATTATGATGGTATCCTGTTTGTTTCTTTAACATCCTGTTCCTATCCTCTTCTTCCTTTTTTATCAATGTGCTCGTAAAATATTTTACTATTTTATGTTTCTTGATAATTAAACTCAATTTTTGTTATTTTTTTCCTAATCTCTTTGCACTCTTTCTTATCGTGCATTGCTCTGCTGTCTACGTACCGAACAAATGTCAATTTTGTAGAATCCCAACAGTGCAGAAGATGGCCATTTGACCCATCACGTCTGCACCGCCAGCAATCCCACCCAGGTCCTATCCCCGTTATCCCACGTACTTATCCTGCTAATCCCTCTCACATTAAGGGGCAATTGAGCATGATCAATCAGCATCTTTGAAGTGCAGGACGAAACTAGAGCACCCGGAGGAAACCCCCACACACAGGGGGAGAATGTGCAAACTCCATACAGGCAGTCACCCAAGGCCAATATTGAACCTGAGTTTCTGGTGCTGTGAGGCAACTATGCTAACTACTGTGCCACTGTGCTGCCCTGTAGATCCATATCCCCACTTTACTAGTTTATTCAAGCCTTTGACATCTCCTATTTACCTCTTCCACCAGGACACAAGTCCCAGCCCAGTTCAGTTGGATATCTTCCCATCAGTACAGCCCCCTCCTGTCTGAGAAATTATGCCAGTGTCTCATGAAAAAGAGCCCTCTTTCCCACACCAACCCTTTAGCCACGTGTTAATTCTCTTATCTCTGCTGATTCTCTTTGCTCTCGTCTCTGATGAAGGGTCATCTGAACTTGAAATGTTAGCTATATTCTCTCCGTACAGATGCTGTCAGGCCCGCTGAGATTTTCCAGCATTTTCTGTTTGTGTCAATTCTCTTGATCTTCTGTGTCTGTGCCATTTCTCTGTGCTTAGCAATAAACCAGAGATAATCACCAAATTTAAATTTAATGCCTAACTCGTGATACACTTTCAGAGGGACCTCCTCCCTGTCCCTGCCTGTATTGTTTGTTCCAACATGGACTATGACCCCACCAACATCACGAAATTTCCCTTATCTTGGCACCAGATAGGCAACACACCTTTTGAGAATCTCATTGCACAGAATGCCAACTAGCCTCCTAAATTTACAGTCCCCTCTTTTGATCATATTTCCATTCTGTGTACAGTCCACCATCCACCTCACCCCTCACTGGGCATATGATTGTCATAGTTGAATAGCTGGCACCCTTCTGAATTATGGTGGTCTTGGTCTGGATGGCTGGAAGTTGCTGTCAATTCGATGAAATTATAGTTCTATGATATCTAGACTGTTATATCAGTATATCTCAGCACTACACTAATGCCATATTGCTCTAGATTTCAAGAAGATTATTGTTTGACACAAAAAAAGTACATCACAATTTTTTTATTTTTCTCTATCTCTCTTTTCAACTAACAGACTTGAACTCACCATTTAATTCCTGTGAAGTTGCCTCTTCCTTATTTAGTGGCGGAGGTGGTGGTGGGGGAGGCATGAGCTTTGAGTCCACATCTTCACTGTCTGCATCATAGTCATCATCATCATTGTCTTCTGCAACCAGTAAGACAGATTCTTTAGTGTACAATTTCAATTATACGGAAGCAGGTCTTATTTAATAAAATGATTATGTGCTTTAAATTAAGCCAGTCATCTCCTCATTAATATCAGCATTTTCAACAATTTTAGAAATTGAGATTCCTATACTAGAAACATTTATAGCCCAACATGTTGGAGATCAATGTGCAAAAGTCAACAATGTGGAAAATCTGTAATATTCTGAAAAATGCAAAATTATTGAAATATTAGGCATCACAGTTCCCCTGGGAATGAGGTGGCATTCCCACCTCAAGTCATTAGCTTTTTTTTCCTTACACAAACCCACTAACTTCTACTCTTATGCTTGAAACAATAATGGAGGCTTTTCATTCTATTTTCTGCATATTGCACTCATTACTTACCATAAATGTAAGGACTGTAGGAGTAATTGAAGGACTGTAAGAAAAGGGATAACTAGCTGTGGTTATCGAAGGAAATAAAGAAAAGTATTAAATTAAAAGCCGATGCGTACAGAGCGGCTAAAAATAGTGGTGAATTAGAAGATTGGGAAAGATTTAAAAAACAACGAATGACTAAGAAAGCGATAAAGAAAGGAAAGACAGAGTATGAAGCTAAACTAGCTCCAAATATAAAAAATGACAGTAAAAGTTTTTACAAATATATAAAGAGGAGACTGGCTAGAGTGAATGTTGGACCCTTGGAGGACGAGGGGGGGATTTAGCAGTGGGTAACAAGGAAATGGCTGAGACTTTAAGTAAGTCTTTTGTGTCGGTCTTCACAGAGGTGGACATAAATAGCTCACCGAACATTAAAGATAGAGGGATGGTAGGAAATGAGGTCCTTAATACAATTACTGTCGCTAGAGAGGTAGTGCTTGGTAGACTAATGGGATTGAAGGTAGACAAGTCCCCGGGACTGGGTGGAATGCATCCCAGGGTTCTGAAAGAAATGGCAGAAGTAATAGCAGATGCCTTAGTAATTATTTATCAAAATTCACTGAACTCTGGGGAAGTGCCAGAGGATTGGAAAACAGCTAATGTTACACCGCTGTTCAAAAAAGGTAGCAGACAAAAGGCAGGGAATTATAGGCCAGTTAGCTAAACGCCCGTAGTTGGAAAAATGCTAGAATCCATCAAAGAATAAATAGCAAGACATCTAGAAAAGAACGGTTTGATCAAGCAGACGCAGCACGGATTCGTGAAGGGGAAGTCGTGTTTAACAAATTTACTGGGTTTCTATGAAGATGTGACTAGTGCGGGAGATGGAGGGGAACCGGTGGATGTGGTGTTTTTAGATTTCCAGAAGACATTCAATAAGGTGCCTCACAAAAGGTTGCTGCAGAAGGTTGGGGTACACGGAGTTGGGGGTAAAGTGTTAGCGTGGATTGAGGATTGGTTATCTAACAGGAAGCAGAGAGTTGGAATCAATGGATGCTTTTCTGGTTGGCAGTTGGTGACTAGTGGAGTACAAGGATCGGTGCTGGGGCCTCAACTGTCTACCATTTATATAGACGAACTGGAGGAGGGGGCTGAGTGTAGGGTAACAAAATTTGCTGATGACACGAAGATGAGTGGAAAAGCGAATTGCATGGAAGGCTCGGAAAATCTGCAGAGAGATCTGGATAGGCTGAGTGTGTGGACGAGGACCTGGCAGATAGAGTACAACGTTAGCAAATGTGAGTTTATCCACCTTGGTAGAAATAATAGTTGGAGGGATTATTATTTAAAGGGTGAAAAGCTGCAGCATGCTGCAGTGCAGAGGGACCTGGGGGTCCTCGTGCACGAATCGCAAAAACTCAGTCTGCAGGTGCAGCAGGTGATCAAGAAGGTGAATGGAATGTTGGCCTTTATCACGAGGGGGATAGAATATAAAAGCAGGGAGGTCTTGCTGCAACTGTACAAGGCACTGGTGAGGCTGCAACTGCACAAAACTCTGCGCAATTTTGGTCCCCTTATTTGCAAAAGGATATATTGGCCTTGGAGGGAGTACAGAGAAGGTTCACCAGGCTGATACCGGGGATGAGGGGGTTAGCTTATGAGGAGAGACTGAATAGACTGGGTCTACACTCATTAGAGTTTAGAAGGCTGAGGGGGGATCTCATAGAAACTTACAAGATAATGAAGGGGCTAGATAGGGTAGAGGTAGAGGGATTCTGTCTGCTTAGAAAGGAAACCAGAACTAGAGGGCACAGCCTCAGTGGGGGGGAGGGGGGCAGTTTAGAACTGAGTTGAGGAGGAACTTCTTCACTCAAAGGGTGGTGCATCTCTGCCCATTGGAGTGGTGGAGGCTGCCTCACCGCATATATTTAAGTCGCGGGTAGATGTCTGATCGCCAAGGGAAGTAAAGGTAATGGGGAGCAGGCAGGAAAGTGGAACTGATCCACTTCAGATCAGCCATAATCTTGTTGAATGGCGGGGCGGAGTCAAGGGGCTAGATGGCCTACTCCTGCTCCTTTTTCTTATGTTCTTAAATCTGCTGAGGCAATTAGTGACATGCTTACATAATCTTTAAGTTTTATTACAAATCATTAAAATGTTAGACTTTACTATTCATTAATGCATGAATTAGACAGATAACTGATTAACATATAACTGAACAACCCTATTTACCGAGTTTCCTTAGAGGCTGAAGATTTCCCATCACCTGACGATACCTTCGGGTCTCATCTTCTGCTACCTCATTGATATCTGAGTAATCAATGGCATCATCTTTGCTCTGAATCCAGCCTATATACAGAAAAATAACCATTAATCAGATCAGGTAAATGCTGACTGAGGTTGAGGTACAACACAAAGCAGTTCTGAGCTTGTTTGTAGCTCTTCAGGAAAAAAATGAGGCAAAGTTGTCCATTTGAATAGAACCAAAACATTTCACTGAGATGTAAAATGAAAATGGACGTCAAGCCAAAGGAAGAGAGATTAATAAGTTTGAGTTTTAAGGAGAGTCTTGAAGGAGGGTAGGAAAATAGAGAGGCATAACTAAACACAAAGATTTTGCCTGTATGGCAACGGAGGATGTGCTAAACAGGTCAGAGACAAACAATGAACCAGGACCACATTTAGCAAATGAATTGACAGGTTACAAAAGCATACCAGAGCTTCAGCAGTGTGAGTTGAGGGTGCAGCAAAGGCAGGTAATATTCATTACAGATAAAAATAAGCATGACAATAGTGCGGTGAACATGCTTATTTACAAGGACAGAGTGGGAAATGAGATGGAACTTTGTATCCAAGAAACATAGTACATATGGCCATCACCGATTTGCACATTTACTTTGAACAATTGCTTGAAGTTATATCGCACTTTTTATGGAATAAACAATGTTCCAACTCCCTCTACATTTGCTAATCTAGAGGTTATGAAGTTTGATCACAGGCTTTATCAAAGATATTGGTTTAAAGGAGGTTCTTAACAGACTAAGGAAGAGGCTAAGAGATAGAGAAATTTTGGAGAGGAATTCCATGAAAGTAAGGCTTCTGACTAAAAGTGTAGCCAGCAATGTTGAAGGAGGAGCACAAAAGGTCAAAAACATTGAATTGTACAAAGTGGACAGGGGCAAAACCAGGACAAATATAAGATTTAAAGACAGAATGAGAATTTTAAATTTGAAAAGTAGGCCACTGAGTTTGGGAAGGATAGACAAGTTAGATTTGGTGTAGGACAGGACAAAAGAAACAACATTTTGAACAAGCTTGAATTTGTGGAAGGAGGTGTGAAGAAAGACTGACAAGGAAAGTGTCTTGAGTCATGAAGTTTGTAATTCTTCTTAGAATATGATCAAGGCTTGAAAAGTCTGCATTTACCAGCCATTCCCAGTTTCCCAAAGAATATGACTGCTAGTATAAGTGATGATGGTGTCTCCAACGGTGCTGGGTTGCTGAATATAAACTTAATTTTAATGAAAGAATAGCAATATATTTCCAAGTCAGGATGGTGCTTCACTGAGGGTTTCAGTAGCAGATAGGCTCAGGTCTAATAGATGTGGACACGAATTGCTGTCGTAATGGAGAAGACATTGGAGCAAAACCACAAGTTTGCTGTCAAACAGTGCTATAAGACTGCAAATAATCTAAAAAAGGCTAAGATTATAGCAGGAGAGGAAGGGACATTAAATATTTAGGACTGTTAATTATGTGCAAGTATTTAACACAAAGTAGAAGATCAATAGTCACTGAAGATAATTTTGGAGGTTTGAGAAGGGATGTTGTAGTGGACTGATTTTCCATGATGCAGAGGTGTGATGTCTGAAGACTTTTCCATCAGTGGTTGAACAAAGGAAACGAGGTAACACAGTCAACTAGAGCTGGGGAGTGGAAAGTACATATTAGAATATAAGAATGGAAAAGACTTCAACAAACAAATGGAGTAAAGCCCTAGATGAAATTGACGATGAAAATAGTCAACTTGATAAAAGTCAGGCAAGACATGGACTATGCAGTTCTATAATTTATGTAGGGCACATTTGGAAGGTTAGCAAGGAGTACAATCTATAAGGCAAATTAAACCATATCTCAAAGGAAATCCATTGCTTACCCTCTGCATTACTACTCCTTTCATCAGACTCCACTGAATCATCTTCATTGGCTGTGATTTCTTTGATGAGAGTCCCAAGACCAAGTGTCCCCAGGCCATCTAGGTGTTTTTTAGACTCCTGTGAGCAGACAGTGAGCATGTTACACCTCACTGAAAGTGACACCGAAACACATGTAAAATATAACAATGAAATGATACTATTCTTTTTAATCCACAAGACAGGTCAATAAGAAAACAACATCACATTAGCAGGAGTGGTGACACAAACAGCAAATAAATTTTGCAAACGTTGTATCTTGTTCTCTCCCTCTCAAATCCTCATCTTTAGTTGCAAAGGGAAGCCTGGTAGCAATACTGGTGAACTTTAGAAAAAAATGTATTGTACAGCATCAATCAGGAATGTGATTTCCCGCTTGGAGGTGGGGTTAACTTCAATTGATTTTTCCATCATGACATTGTCAGTGTTCCATTCAGCATTCCAGTTACTTACATTTCTGTTTTGCATTTCAGGTAGAGACGGGCTCTACAAAGAAGAAATAAGTGGAGGCTGAACAGCAAAGAAAAAAGATAAACCATGAGGCGGGATTTGAGGTGCGGAGATTGAGGGAATGACTGTTAGAATGAAAGCAAGAGCTGGACAACATTCGGGCTTGAGCCTAAGCAGAAGTGACATTCATGCCACATCACTAATGGGTAATGACCCTCTCCAAAAAGGAGAAGCTAACCATCTTCTCTTGGCATTCCCATCACTGAATTTGCCACTCTCTATATCCTGGTTGTTACCATTGATCAGAAACTGAACTAGACCAGCCATATAAATACTATGGCTACAAGAGCAGGTCAGAGGTTGGAAATTCAGTAGTGAGTAACTCACTTCCTGATTCCCCAAAGCCTGTTCATGATCTACATAAAGAGTGTAATGGAATAATCTCTATTTGCCAGAATGAGTACACTCAAGAAGGTCTACACTAACCAGAATAAAACGGTCTGCTTGTGTGATGCCCCATCCACCTTAAAATTTTTACTGCCTCCACAAACAATGCACAACGACAGCCATATGTACCATGTACAAGGTGTACTGCAGCAATTTGTCAAGTCTTCTTTGTTAGCAAATCCTATGATCTCAAATGACAAGTGCAGCAGATGAAACATGGGAACATCATCATCTGCAAGTTCCCAGCCAAGCCAATGCTGCTCCTTTATTGTCACTAGGTCAAAATACCACATATTTCTCCCTTACCACTGTGGTTGCACCTACGCCACATGGAGTGCAGTGGTTCAAGAAGGTGACTCACCAGCACCTTCATAAGGGCAGTTAGGGATAGCACCTTCATAAGGGCAGCATGCCAGCCTCGTCAGCAATACTTGCATATAGTGAATACATTTTTGAAAGCAAGATCTCAGCTCTTAAAATTAATTCACAGGGATATCAACAGCCCGTAAAGTTTAAAAAAGTTAAATATTATTTATTAGTCACAAGTAAGCTTACATTCACACCGCAATGAAGTTACTGCGAAAAGCCCCTAGTCGCCATATTCCAGCGCCTGTTCTGGTACATGGGAAGAATTTAGCATGTCCAATTTACCTAACCTGCACATCTTTTGGACCGTGGGAGGAAACCAGAGCAACTGGAGGAAATCCACTTAGACACAGGGAGAACATGCAAACTCCACACAGACAGTGACCTCAAGCCAGGAATTGAATGCAAGTCCCTGGCACTGTGAGGTAGCAGTGCCAACCACCGTGCCTCCTGTGCCACCCTGAAGGACAGGGTAATGGAAGTGATGGATTAAGCCTTTGAATGACCCAACATGTAAAATACCATTTACTAGTTAAACTGTCATTAGAGAAATTCAGATCAAGAAGCAGAATAAATGTAATATGCCAGTGACAATTCCAGCTATCCAACAGCATTGGCAAATGGGTTTTTGTATTGAAATAATGAATTCCAGATAGGGTTTTTGTGAAGTAATCTTTAAAAGGGAATGCTATGAAGTTGGAAGTATTTGTTATATTAAAGGCCATGAGAAAGTTTACTTTGGAAACATATCTGGCAGCTTCTTTTTGCTTTAAGGCATTCTACAATTTTCTTTCCATGTACATTCCATGTTTTTTCACAACTGTTAGAGATCATTTTGCACTATCATGTAAAGAAAATTAACAGTCATTAAGAATCAAAAGTGTAAGTTATTTACTTCTACTACATGATGCAAGTTTAGTGTATGGGTTAAAAGACATAAACAAGAGGCTAGCTGACTGCAGTGACAGCTTCAACATGCTAGGATACTTAATCCTGCTCTTTGGGTTCACACACAAAAGGTAAGTACTTTTGAAATTGCTACAACTCCACAGTGAATTTACACTCAATGTACACATTACCTTGTCAAGAACACTATCATCCTCCAACTGTCCATCCTCATTGATATTCCCAAACAGAAAGCCAGTGAGAGAGAATGGCTGCTCATGATCTTCATCACTATCAGAGTCCGACATCTTCAGAGGTACCACCAATCCACTCCCTGGAAATAAGAGCAAAATAAGTTCCTCTGACTGAAGGAATTAATCAACATAATTATTTACATAGCTTAAATTAATAATACTGCCGAGCACAATATTTCTCAATCTCAGTGCAGTTCTGTTGCTCTGCTGAATACAATGAACAGTTAATTTTAACTTGCTTGGTAAGAAGAGCATGGATTGGCAGACGGCGATAGCTAGGTAATGAAACCTACTAGTTGGAGACAGAAAAATTGTGCAGGTAGATTTCCAACTGGTTTTGATGAACTCAAGGTGCACCTAACATTCTCTATTTGCCCTTCCTCCACTAGATCGATCAAAGCAATTTCTTTTACAGAAATCTGAAGCTACTTGTCTCTTAGGAAATGGTGAGTTTCTAAACTGTGTTGTAAACATTCTAACCAACTTCAGGTGGATGGACAACGTGGAGAGGCAGAAATTCCACCAAATGTCCTTTTAGAAAGGAAATCTGCCAACCTTTCCTGGTCTGCTCTATATGTGACTCCAGACCCACAGCAATGTCCTCTTAAATGGTCTAGCAAGCCATTTGTATTCAACCACTAGAAACAAAGCAAAAAGGAATGAAACTGAATGGACCACCCAGCACTGACCTAGGCACCAGAAACAACAATGGCAAAGCCAGTCCTGTTGACCCTGCAAAGTCCTCTTTACTAACATCTGGGCTTTGTGCCAAAATTGGGATAGCTGTATCACAGAGTGGTCAAGCAACAACCTAATATAGTCATAATGACGGAATCATACCTTACAAATAATATCCCATCCACCACCATCACCATTCTTGGTTATGTCTTGTCCCACCAGTAGGACAGACAGAACAGAGGTGGCGGCGGGCAGCACAGTGGTTTGGAAAGGAGTTGTCCTGGGAGCCCTCAACATCAAATCTGAATCCCATCAAACCTCAAGGTACAAGGTCAAACATGGGCAAGGAAACTTACTGCTGATTGCCATGAACCATCTTCCTTCAGCTGATGAGTTAGCACTCCTCCATGTTAAACACCATTGAGGGTGGCAAGGGTGCGGAATGTACTCTGGGCAGGACTCAGAGTGGCTCAGTATTATCACCATACACCAAGCTGGTCGGGTCCTAAAGGATTTAGCTGCTAGACTGGGTCTGCAGCAGGTGGTGAGGGAACCAACAAGAGGGAAAAGCACCCTTGACCTCATCCTCACCAATCTGCCTGCAGCAGATGCAACTGTCCATGACATTATCCGTAGGAGTGACCACCATGCATTCCTTCTGGACACAAAGTCCCGTTGTCAAATTGAGAATAGCCTCCAGCATCTTGTGCGGCACTTTCTTCCTGCGTCTGTGTGGGTTTCTTCCGGGTGCTCCGGTTTCCTCCCAGAGTCCAAAGATGCGTAGGTTAGGTGGATCAGCCACAGTAAATTTGTGGCATTGCAGGGAATGGGTTGGGGCAGCAACTAGTGGAAAGTTCTTTTGGCGAGTTAGTGCAGGCTTGATGGACCAAATGCCCTCTTTCTGCACTGTAGGGATTCTATGGTTCCATGGTTTCACTGTGCTAAATTGGATAGACTTCAAACACATCTAGCAGCTCAAGGCTTAGCATCCATGAGGTGCTGTGGGCCATCAGCAGCAGCAGATTTTTACTCACAACAATCTGCAACCTCATGGCCTGGCATATCCCCCACTCTATCATTACCACCAACAGGCACCAACCCTGGTTTAATGAAGAATGCAAGAGGGCATACCTAAAAATAGGTATGCCCTCACCAACTTGGTGAAGCTACAAGACAGGACTACTTGTGTCCCAAACAGCGTAAGCAACAAATAACAGTGGCCCCACAACCAACGGATTACATCTAAGCCCTGAAGCCCTGCCACATCCAGCCATGAATGGTGATGGACAACTAAACAACTCACCAGCACAGAAGGCCCCACAAATAAATCCATTCTCAATGATGGGGGAGTCCAGCACATAAGTGCAAAAGATAAGGTTAATGCCTTCACAACTATCTTCAATCAGAAGGGGATAGTCCATCCGGGCTTCCTCTGGAGGCCCCAGCATCACAGATATCAGTCTTCAGCCAATTCAATTCATCCCACATGATATCAAGAAACGCTGAAGGCACTGACAATATTCCAGCAGTAGCGCTGAAGCTTGCACTCCAGAACTTGGCATTTCACTAGCCAAGCTGTTCTAGTACAACTACAACGACAACACTGGCATCCACCCAGCAATGTGGAAAATTGTCCATGTATGACCTAGAGTCAAAGGTTTATTGTCCATGCTGCCTAGTTTTTATCACTAAGCTAGTCCCAATTGCCCATTTTTGGTCCATATCCTTCTATCTTATCCATGTAACTGTCCAAATGTTTTTTGAAATGACAAAATTGTATCCACCTCTATTACTGCCTCTGGCAGCCGGTTCCAGACACTCACCACCCTCTGTGTGAAACAATTGCCCCACAAGACCCTTTTGTATCCCACTTCTCTCACCTTAAAACTATGCCCTTTAGTGTTAGACTTCCTTAGCTTTGGGAAAAGATGTTGACTATCTACCTTATATATGCCCTTCGTTATTTTATAGACCTCAATAAGGTCACCCATAAGCCTCCTATGCTCCAGGGGAAAAAAGTCCCAGTTTATCCAGTCTCTCCTTGTAATGCAAACCATCATGTCCCTGAACACAAAAAACAGCACAAATCCAACCTAGCTAATTAATGCCCAGTCTGCTCTCGATCATCAGTAAGGCGATGGGAAGGAAGAGGCATCAACAGCATTATCAAGCGGCACAATCAACAATAATCTGCTCATGGATGCCCTGTCTCGTTTCCACCAGGATCACTCAGGTCCTGAGCTCATTACAGTCTTGGTTCAAACATGGATAAAAGGGCTGTATGTCAGAGCTGAAAAGAGAGTGGCTACCCTTGACATCAAGGCAGTATTTGACCGAGTAGGGCATTAAGGTGCCTGAGCAAGACTGGAGTCAATCAGAATCAGGATAAAAATTGTCCACTGGCTGAAGTCACAAAGCAAGATAGTTGCAGCTGTTGGAGGTCAATCATCACAGCTCCAGGAGGTCACCGCAGGAGCTCTTCAGGGTAGTGTGCTAGGCCCAACCATCTTCAGCTACTTCAATTGGACTTTCCTTCCATCATAAGGTCAAAGGTGAGGATGATTGCTGATGATTGCACAATATTCAGCATCATTTGCAATTCCTCTAAGATTGAAGTAGTCATGTTGAAATGGAGCAGGATCTGGGCAATATCCAGTCTTGGGTTAGCAAGTGGCAAGTAACATTCACGACACACACGCCACACAATGACCATCTCCAACAAGAGAGGATCTAACCTTCGCCCCTTGATATTCAATGGCATTACCACTGCTGACTGCCCCAATAAAGATACCCTGGGGTTACCATTGACCAGAAACTGAACTGGACTAGCCACACAAATACTGTGGTTACCAGAACGGGTCAAAGGCTCGGAACTCACCTCCTGATTCCTGAAATCTTGTTCACCATCTACAAAGCACTTGGCCGGATGAGTTCAACTCCAACAAACATTCAAGTTCAACACTATTCAGGGCAGAAGAGAAGATACGTAGACAAGTCTCAAAAAAGTGTAAAAATAATAGGGCAATTATAGTAGGGGACTTCAACTTCTCCAATATCAATTGCGGTAGTCAAAGCATGAAAGGCTTAGCGGAAGCGGAATTCTTTAAGTGCATCCACAAGAGTTTTTTTGAGCTAGCACCTAGAAAGCCCTGCAAGAGAGGGGATGGCATTTGAACTGATTTTAGGGGATGAAGCCAAGCAGGTGGTAGAGGTGTCAGTGGGGTAGCATTTCATAACACTAACCATAAGTCAGTAAGATTTAAGCTATTTACAGAAAAGAACAGAAATGTACCAGAAAAAAAGGTTTCTGAATTGGGGGAAAGCTGATTTTAATAGGATAAGACCTGATTTAGCCAAAGTTGATTGGGTGCAGCTACTTGTCAGAAGATCCACATCAGAGGAGTGGGAGTCATTCAAAAAGGAAATAGAGAGATTACAATGTCAACATGTTCCCATGGTGGGACCAACTAGTCCAGAGAACCCTGGATATCTAGGGATGTACAGCATTGGATAAAGAAAAAATGAAGGCTGATGGCAGATTCAGGGGGCTCAGAACACTGGATGTCCTAGAGGAGTATAAAAAGGTGTGGGGGGGGTACACAGAAAAATTAGGAGAGCAAAGAGAAGACATGAAAAAAAACACTGGTGAGTAAAATAAAAAGAAAATCCCAAGGTGTTCCGTAGGTATATGAAGGCAAGAGGGAAACCAAGGAAAGAGTAGGGCCCATTAGAGATCGAAGTGCCAACCTGTGCGGAGCCAAAAGTTATAGATGAGGTATTAAATGAGTATTTTGCATGTGTTCATTATGGAAAAGTTTGACGTAGCTTTAGAAAGCAAAGAGAGGTATTGTGACATAATTGAAAAGATTAGCATTGAGAAGGAGAAGATGCTAGTGGTTTAAGCAGGTTTAAAATTGGATAAATCCACAGATACAGGTGAGATCTATTCTAGGCGATTGTGTGAGGCATGGGAGGAGATTAAAGGGGCTTTGACAATATTTTTCAAATCCTCTCTGGCCATAGGAGAGAAGCCAGAGGACTGGAAGACAGCTAATGTGGTACCATTAGTCAAGAAGGGAAATCGGGAAAAAAGCAAGTAAGTACAGGCCAGTGAATCTAACATCAGTGCATGCCCAAAGATCCCTGGAGGCAGGAGGACAGACACTTAAGGTGATTAAGAAGGAATAAGGTATACTTGCCTGTATTAGCCGAAGCGCAGAATACAAGAGCAGAGAAGTTATGATGGAGCTGTATAAAATGCTCATTAGGCCACAGCTTGAATACCGTGCACAGTTCTGGTTGCTACACTATAGGAAGGCTGTAATTGCATTAGAGAGGGTATAGAGGAGATTCACCCAGCTGTTGCCTGGGCTACAGCTTTTCAGCTATGAAGAGAGGCTAGATAGGCTGGGGTTGTTTTCCTTAGGCAGAGAAGGCTAAGAGGAACCTCACTGAGGTGCACAAAATTATAAAGGATATAGGTGGGAGGAAACATTTTCCCTTAGTAAAGTCAATAGACAGGGGACATAAATTTAAGGTAAAGAGCAAGTGATTTAGAGAGAATTTGAGGAGCAATCTTTCACCAGAAGGTGGTGGGAATCTGGAACTCACTGTCTGAAAGGATGGTAGAGGTGGGAACCCTCATGACATTTAAGAAGATTTTAAATGAGCACGAGAAATGCCAGAGCATACAAGGCTATGGACCAAGTGCCGGAAACGGGGTTAGAATAGATTGGTGTTTGATGGCCAGCACAGACACAATGAGCTAAAGGGCCTCTTTCTGTGCTGTAAAATTCTATGACTTTATACAAATGCTAGAGAACATTAAGACGGGAAGTGATTTTTAAAAATATAACTGTAACTAGATCTCAATGGAAGCCTTATAATTACTTTTCAATGTCTCCCACAGCGATGTCAGAATAAGACAAACCTCAATTCCACCAAAAGTTCACAGATACATTCTCAGAGAGCTTCACAGGGCAAAGCCTTGAGAAATCATGATGAATGTCATCTCATTGTTTTAGAAGTACCGAACATGCCCAAATTCTGGATAGAACAGAAAGACCCCAACAATATTCAGCCATTTTGGTCTAAATTACCGCAGATTTCTGAATCTTGGAGGTGGTAGAAAATGGAAATTACTGTGGAATCCCACTCCGATAGATCAACTGAACTCTCCAAACACAAACTTACGAACACTGAGTTAGCTTTTATCTGGATAAGGTTCAGGCTTGACCTGCCTTTGGCAAAATTACAAAGCTTATAAATGTATATATATTAATCTCAAACCTGGGAAGTGGCAGTTTTTCAGTCAAGGTTAAGCCTCTGATGTATGTTTTTCTCTTCCATCTCGGGTTTCGAAGAAAATCAATTCAAAGTAAGTTCCAGTGTAGTCCAGGAAACAAGTTCTCACACTAGATGGAGCTTCTTCACCAGGTTCAGCTCAATTTACATAAACAAAGCTCATTTCATTCCAGGATCACCTCTGATAAAATAAAATTGGTAAAACCACAGATTAGTACATTAAAAGAGTCAAAACTTGCTCCTGCTTGTGGCATCTCATAGTTTTTAATGTGATGGCCGCTGTCATTTCTACTTTTCATAAATTAGTTAAAAGAAGTGATTATTGATTTATTTGCAGGTGACAGAAAATTTAATTTAATCATAAACAATGCTAAACAATGCACAATAATTTAAGAGTACAGTAGAAATGCCAATGGACAACGAGATGCCAGACAAAATTTAGCATAAAGAAATGTAAGTTTATGATCAAGTAGAAGAATCAAGAATGCAGAATATCCATAATAATTTTAATGTTTGTCTGTTTAGACTGTTTTGATTGGCCAGTGTAATGGACACATTTGTTGGGTGGATTTATTTGATAGCCATCTCTGGAACACACAGAGGCACATGGATGTGCAAAGGACTGGAAAAGTAACATGCATAACTGTCAACATTTGGTGCATCACTGTCAACACTGAAAAGATGAATATTTTCCCTGACAGTTATGAAGGTCATTTTCTTTTTTAAAAGCTGGGGGGAAACTCATTGAGAAGCATCACGATTCACCATTTTGTTTCACTTCACTCTGGCGATGTTAACGTGTGGGAGCTGGGAGATAAGTATATGTGATCATATTCTAAAGTCATTCCACAATGACTACTGGCTCAGTAGGCAACCAAAACAGCAGCATAACTAATCACAGAAGGCATCACCCGGCCCTCTGAGTTAAGCAGTAAAGTTGAGACCCTTTGTGAATCAATGTTGTCTGATGTTTAGATTGGGCATAATCAATCTTATTTTAATTACATATTTTTCAAAATACCAGCCAAGAAACTTCTGCTTGCAAATGAGTGAATGGAAGGGCAGGGAGGCAATGAAAGCTAAATATGGAGAGGTTGTGCAATAGGGATGAGTAGAGAGGGGTGGCATGGGATGCTATATGGCATGGAGGGAAGGATGACAGGAGGAATATGGCATGGGAAGCATGGAATAGTATGTGATGAGGATGGCATAGAAAGGCATGGGATGGGGAATGCAAGGAGGGGACAAGGGCTACGGCATAGAAAGGACAAGACTAGCCAAGGATAGCATAGGAGGGAGCGGGAGCATGGGAGGTATGGGTGAAATGATGAATGGCACAAATCCACTCCTCAGTTATCAAGTCTAGGCTGCCCCTCACGACGCCAGTTACTATGCCAGTTTTAGCAGTCACAGTATTTAAAAGTGACTCCTATATGTGAAACACTTTTCTCAGAGACATGATGGGTTTCCATGTAAATACAGATAATTGGGGAATATTGAATTATCAGAAAGTAAATAAATTGGTATATAACTGATTAACATGGAAGAAGTAGTAGGAGTTAAGGACAGTTTCTCAGAATGGATGAAGGTGTTTAGTTATGTCCCACAACATTCTGGTCTGAGATCACTTCTGATTACTGTGTATATTACAGATTTGGATATAAGGTGAGACAGACTGAAGACCAAATTTGCAGAGGTTACTAAAATAGGAGGTATAAACAATTACATTTGAGAATCAAAGGAAACTACATGGAAATGCTAAGAAGATGGCAAAGTGGGCAAAAATGTGATCAATGGAATTCAACATCAGTAAAAACGAAGTGGTACATTTTGATTTTTTGGGGCAAAAGTTCAATAATGTTGAAAAGCAGGGGAGTTTGGACATTTAGCTTCCAGAAAGAAAACAAAACTAATGGAATACTGTGACTTGCAGCAAGAGATATGAGATAGGAATATAAAAAAATCAAGTTATGACTGTATGTCTATACAACACCTTTGTAAGACTACATTGGTAGTAGTGTGCAGCATTGGACCCCTATAGGAAGGATGTTGAGGTGTTAGGAAATACCACTGACTTAAATAATTGATATTGGGATTTGTGGGTATTAGAAATAAAATACAGGTTTAACTTAGTTTGTGTTACTGTATTTGTGTGCTAAGAAAGTGTAAAACTTTCAGTTAGCTTATGTTAAAAAGGTGCCTTCATGTCTGTGAGTTTTGGTTTCACTTTAAGCTGTGCTTGCACTGTAATTACAGGTTTATGACGTAAAAGCAATTATAGTGGTTAAAAAAAATCCAAATTGCTACTTAGCAACCACTAGCCCACACTGGAAATTCGAAGCACTTACGGTTCAGTTGGAACCAGGTATCTGAAAAGACAGCTCTCACAGAGACATATCAATGGAATAAGGCGTAGAATGAAAGTTCCAGGATTTAAAGCTCAGTTAGCTCCAGAAACTAGGGAATGAAAAGAGAAGTCTCAGAACACTTAAGTCAAAGGGACAAAAAAAACAGAACCTGAACAAAGTCCTGTTCATTGAAGTTTTAAAAAAGGAGCAGAGCGAGGCTTCCAGTTAGGATCTACAAGGTGCAGGTCTAATGAAATTAGCAAGAACCAGACATCTGAAGTAATCCTACAGTCGGTGACACCTTAGGGCAGCCTATGAAGCAACAGTGTTCTGTTTACATGGCTGCCCAAGAGATTGCATAGAAACTTGAATGCAATCTTGGGTAGCGTAGTACTGAAAGGATAGGTTGAAATCCTAGATGTGGATCCTTGATGAAAGCAACTGACAGAAAACCTTGTGCGGGAGATTTCAAAGTGTGTTCTTTGAGAGTGGAGTTTGGAAACACAACTGGAAGTCAGAGTTCCAGTGAGACCAGTTGATCACAATGTGGCAAACAACCGAGGGGCTTTGATGAGAAACTACAGAATTTGAATTGAGTGGCACCAATCACTTGTTTCAGAAGGTGGTGCATCTGACCAAATCTCGCCTATTGTCTAACTTTTTAAAATGCATTCGTTGGATGTGGGTGTCATTGACTTATCCAGCATTTATTGCCCAGGTAATTATTAGAGTTTTAATCCTAATTTTTACTGAATTCAAATTTCACCATCTGCCATGGTGGAATTCAAACCCCAATCCCCAGAGCATTACCTTGGGTCTTTGGATCACTAGCCTACTGACAATTATTACTATGCCACCACCTCCCCTTAACCCATGACTATGTACTTACTGAGAACATTAGAGTACAAGACACTTCATAACTTGTGTAATCCTTATGGGGGGGGGCTGTGTGTGTATCTGTGAATGTGTAGAAGAAGTGAAAGAGTAGTGTATTACAGTTAATCTTTTCTTGTTGAATAAATATTTTATTATTTTGTTAAAAGTTAAATCGGTAGTCCTGCAACTGTTCATCCACGTCTCTAAAAATATACAGAGGTTACGATGTATTGAGCCAGGATTCCGCTCTGGAATATGGCTGTCCAATAATAACATCAGCTGGAATGATAGCAGAAGCAAAGAGGATACAGCATAGAATCACAATGGCCCTGCCTGGTGTGAGGCAATACAAATAAGATGACAAAAATTGGGGCTGTTTATATTAGCTCAGAGGATACAAAAGGGCAATATGATAGAAATGCTTAAAATTATGATGGAATGTGACCATGGAAACAGATTATTTCCAGTGGTTGAATAATCCAAAATGAGGGAACATAGATACAAGATTAAATGTAAAAGGCTTAGGACAGGGTAGGCGAAACTTTTGTTTTTCCTTTTGGTGAGAGTCAAGAGATTGTGGAATGCAGTACCAGAGTTGTCAACTGAGCAAGTGTAAGTTAAATAGGTGGAATATGGGGATACAGCATGCAACTGGGATCAGGATTACTGCTCATGTGCAGGTTAAACACCAACATAGGCTGTTGTTGTTGTTGTTCATCTATCGTTATCGAGGAGGACCTCGACACCATTAGTCATTTTAAGGCTGGTTGCGGTGTGTCCAAAGATGACTGATCAGGCCAATTTGGGCACGGAATGTCCTGGCACACATTGGACAGATTTGTGTAGACACTATAGTTGTGGTGGTGGCTCTGAACTTGCGCAGCTCACGCTTAAGTTGTGCTTCAGCAATATAGCTTGCTCCGTAAGCTTGATAGCCTTTGCGGATGAGGCAGCGCTAAGTAGGGCGATTTTGTTCCAGCATTTCCCAGGTGGTCGTGTCTACGTCAAGCGACTTCAGGGAGGCCTTGAATATGTCTTTGACATGCTTCTTCTGCCTTCCAGCAGAGAGTTCCCCACAAAGAAGCTGCACAAAGTATGTGCTCGTCTGACATACGGATGACATGACCTGCCCACCAGGTCTGCGCTCTCATCAGCAGTGTGTGGGCTAATGGTACACTTGCTCTAGAGAGAACTTCAGTGTCTGGTACTTTGTCTTGCCATTTGATGTATAATATTCTGCGAAGACAAGTCATGTGGAAATGATTGAACTGTCTTGCATGCCTTCAATACACAGTCCACGTTTCACAGGCATACAGGAGGGTAGTGAGTACCACTATGCTGTCGACCTTCAGTTTTGTTGCTGGGATGATTCCTCGACATTCCCATACAGTGGAGCACAGTCTACCGAAAGCAGAACTTGCCTTTGCTATTCTGCAGTTAACTTCTGTATCAATAGTCATTGCTGCCAAGGTAAGCGAACTGGTCCACTGCCTGTAGTTTCTGCCCTTTGATTGTGATTATGGGTTCTGTGTACGGTGCATGAGGAGCAGGCTGGTGCATGACTTCGGTCTTTTTAATGTTGATGGCGAGTCCAAAGTTGTCACAAGCCGTGGAAAATTTGTCCATACTGACTTGCATCTCTGACTCTGAGCCAGTATACAAGGCGCAGTCATCGGCAAACAGGAAGTCTCTCAGAACAGTCTCCTTCACTTTGGTAATAGCTTGAAGTCTCCACAGATTGAAGAGCTTCCTATCCGCTCTGTACTTGAAGCTGATTCCAGCAACACTGTCCTGGAAGGCATCATTCAGCATGGCAGCAAACATCATGCTGAACAGTGTAGGTGCGAGCACACAACCCTGTTTGACATCACTGGTGACTGGGAATGTCTCAGAGGATTTTCTACCATCTAGTACTCTGGCCAACGTGCCATCATGGAACTGGCATATCACCTGAACGAATCTGGGGGGGCAACCGAACTTTGACATGATCCTCCACAGGCCTTGTCGGCTTACAGCATCAAAGGCTTTCGCGAGGTCAACAAAGGTTGTGTAGGGCTCACGATTCTGCTGCTAACACTTCTCCTGAAGTTGGCACGCAGCAAAAATCATGTCAATAGTTCCACAACCTTTGTCGAAGCCACACTGTGACTTTGGAAGCAGGCCCAGCTCCAGGTGAGTGACCAGGCAATTTAGCAGGAGTCTTGCAAGGGTTTTTCCTGTGGAGAGCAGCAAGATTCCATACTTGCCGATTGCCCTTCCTCTTGTAGAGGTGTATGATGGAAGCATCTTCAAGTTCCCGAAGAATGGATCCTTGCTTCCAAAAGGACTGGAACAACTCAGTGAGCTTCTCGATAAGTACAAGACTAGCAGCTTTGTAGATCTCTGCAGCTACGGCATCTGCCCCTGGGGCTTTGCCACTGGATAGCTGGCTGACAGCTTTCATGACTTTGGCTATTACCGGTGGGTCATCCATGGCGCTGTTGGTATCAACCTGGGAAATCCTGCCTATTGCCTCATCGTTAATACATGACGGTCGGTTGCGAAAGGCTTCAAAGTGATCAGTCCATCTCTGCAGGATCTGAGCTCTCTCTGTAATGAGAGTTGTACCATCTGTACTCAGGCGGGGGGGGGGAAGGAAACCCCCTGAGAGATTGAGGTCCGTAGAGAGTGTCGAGAGCTTCATAGAACCGTTTCAAGTCGTTTCTGTCAGCGTATCCCTGTATTTCATCTGCCTTCGCGCTCAGCCAGGCATCCTGCATTTTACGCAGTTTCTTCTGGACGGTCCTGCAAGCACTGGTAAAAGCATTTTTCTTGGCAGCTGATGATGGGTCATTCTGACAGGGATGATGCAAACGGTGCTTTTCAATAAATACAGCCTGTATCTCCTCATCATTCTCATCAAACCAGTCATGCTGCTTGCGGGTAGAGGGCATGAGCATCTTCAGTGCAGATGTATGGACAGCATCCCTGAAGCATTCCCAGTCGTCCTCAGCACTGCCTGCAAGATGTATGTCAGCAAGCTTGATTTCTAACTTTTTAGCCAGTGCTGAAGCAATGCTGGAGTTCTTTAGCTTGGCCACATTGATTCTTTTCATAACCTTGCTTCCTTGTGGTTGCCTCTTGGGTCTGATGCGGAGCCTCATTTTGGAGGCACTGTGATCCATCCAGCAGTCAGGACCACACATGGCCTTGGTCACTCTGACATCCTTCCTGTCTTTCCTCCTGCCAATGACACAGTCGATAAGATACCAATGCTTACAGCGGGGGTGCATCCAGGTGGTCTTGTTACAGGTAGGCAGACGGAAGGTTGTGTTGGTGATGAGGAGGTCATGTGCTGCACAGGTCTTCAGTAAGAGTAGGCTGTTACTGTTACACTTGCCCACTCCACGCCTCCCAATGACTCCCTGCCAGATTGCAGAGTCAAACCCTACTCTTGCACTGAAATCGCCAAGCAAGGTCAGCTTCTTGGTACTGCTCATTGCTAATAGTAGGGCATCTAGTTCTTCGTAGAACTTGTCTTTCATCTCGTCCAGGTTGTTCATTGTGAGGGCATAGGTGCTGATCAGGGTGGCTTGACTTCTGTTCTATAGCGGAAGCTGTAATAAGCCATAAGCCAGTAGTTCACACCCTTGGGTAGACTATCAAGTTTCCAAACAAGGTGACTCCTGACGGTGAATCCAACTCCAGCATCACGACGCTCATTGCTGCTGCGACCGCTCCAGAAAAAAGTGTATCCACCTCCAGTTTCAGTCAACTGACCTACCTTGGCAAGACGAGTTTCGCTCAGGGCTGCAATATCAATGTTGTATCTTGCAAGCTCTCTGGCCTGTCTGCTGTAGGGTTGTCCAAAAGCGTGCGCACGTTTCAAGTGCCAATGGTGAGCGGTGTCACCTTGTGTTTTATTTTGTTTGTTCGACCGCAAGATGGGATCCCAGCCAGACGCGGTAAACTGGCCAGGGTGTAGTGAAGCAGGCAAGGTTTAGGGCACCTTTTCTAGCCCCTTCCTCATTCTAGAGGTGAGCAGTGCGTTCCTGAAGAGGACTGCTCAGTCACCCAGGTAGGTGCCAAGTTTCACTGCTGCTTCGGTCAGCAGAAAACGACCATTAGACCTGAGACGCCTGTGTGCAGCTCCCAGTGTATCCACACCTGCTGCTTTGTCGCCTACCCATTGCCACAGGACTTCAAGGGTTGAACAGGACATTGATGACGATGATGATGATGGTGTCGAGACCAGCGCTTGATTTGGATTAAAGTAAGGGAGAGTCGCGCAGCATCAGCCTCACTCTCTCTTCCCAATTCCCATTTAATCCAGCGGCAAGTGAAGGGTCAAGACGGCTGGAGATGAGACCACGACGTCTTCTGTGTCTTGTCCTGCTCTTCGTGTTCCATGACACTTGCAGAGACCACCTTCTTGACTGTTGGACCTTCCATTAGTCTCGCCCACTCAATCTGCCGGAGTCTGTTTTCATGCGCTGGGATAGACATCTCCCTATCTCACCGAAGCTTGAGACCTATTGGCTACCCTCGTCTGGTTTACCCGGCCTGTCGAAGCCATTGCCCGTGGTGTGGCCACTGTTGCATGCAAACAGCTACGGGGAGCCACTGTGAGAGGCTGAGTGCCAGGTGGGGACAAAGGGTGGACAAACCACTCTGAAAGGACACAACATGTTCCCCCACCAGAGGTACTACCCCTCCCTGACACCCCATACACTCCCACCAATACAGATTGATAGGGTTGAATAGCATGCTTCCATATTACAATTTCTATCTAATTCTAAGCATCTCTTTTCTTTCTGAAGTTTACTGGGTGGATGGAAGTAGGGCTTTGATTTGTTGATTAGCCTTGCAACACTCACAAATGTTTACCCAGGGTAAGTTGGTAACAATGGCAGATGGAGTGTCAAAAGTTAGAATTGGTAAAAATCCAAAAGATGGGAGTGAATTTCACATTTATGTTCTAAAAGGTGAGCTCATGCAATAGTTATTAAGAGGAGCATCTCAGACGGTTAGTTCAGATAAAGGAAGAAGAAAAGAAAAAGACACTGGGATTTTAATACCTATAGCATGTTTTGCAGTGAAAGAACTAGTTCGCCATTGGCTCGTGGCGGTATCTTCCAGTCCCGTTGCTGTCAATGGGGTTTCCCATTGTTTGCACCCTCCACTGCCAGAAACTCATGCCTGGTACAACAGAGGCATGTTTACCCTATGGCTGTTTTGAGACTGCAACCCATATAGCAGGAAGTTGTGTCCACTCCCAAAAAACTGCCCAGAGAAAGTCTGTTTAACATCAACTATGTTTTTAGCATTGGTATTTGCATTACAACACTGCGCTTTTTAGGATATTATGCTAACTAAATTTAAAACTTGGTTCTTTTTGTTCTAAACGTTGCTGAGCTGATCATGGCCATAAGCTCAAGAATTTCCGTCTTTAATCCTATAGTTATCTCCTCTCCATTAAAATGCTTTTTAAAACTCACCTCTTTGACCAAGCTTCTGTTCAACTATCCTAATATTCTCTCCTTTGGCTCAATGCCACAGAATCACAAAATTGTTATAGCGCAGAAGGAGGTCATTTGGCCCATCTTGTCTCCGTCGGTTCTCCAAACAAGTATTATGACTTACTATCATTTCCCTGCACATTGCTCGAATAGAAACAATCATCCAATGCCCTCTTGAATGCCTGAACTGAACCTGCCTCCACCACACTCCATGAACTGCATTCCAAACCTGGACCACTCATGTGAAAAGTTTTTTCTCGCATCACATTTGCTTCTTTTGCAAATCATTTTAAATGTGCACTCTCTCGTTCTTGATCCTTTTAGGAAGGGGCACCATTTCTCCCAACTGACTCAGTCCAGCCCCTCGTGATTTTGAACTGTCATATTTCCCCTCAGCCTTCTTCTGTCCAGGGATAATAGTCCCAGCCTCTCCAATCTATCCAAATAACTGAAGTTTTTCATATTTTTTTGTAAACCTCTTCTGCACACTCTCCAATGTATTTACGTCCTTCATATAGTGTGGCACCCAGACTGTACACAATAGTCCAGCTACTGTTTTGTATAAGATCAGCATAACCCCCTTGCTCTTGTACTCTATGCCCCTATTAATAAAGCCCAAATACTAATGCACTATTCAATGCTCTCACCACCAATAATCTATGCAAATATACATCCAGGTTCCTCTGCTCCTGCACCCTTTTAGAATTTTGCACCTGATCTTATATTGTCTCGCCACATTCTACCAAAATGAACCACGTTAACATTTATACATCAAGTGTCTTGAGATGTTTTAATGCATTGTATATATTGTTATTTCCCTATTCAATCATTACCCCAGACCTCTGAGCCAAAAATCCTTAACAAAGTCACTGAAAATGAGCTGGATTATAGTTTAAAAAATGTATTGTGTCACAAGTAGGCTTATATTAACACTGTAATGAAGTTACTGTAAAAATCCCCTAGTCGCCACAGTCCGGCACCTGTTCAGGTACAATTTAGTATTGCCAATGCACCTAACCAGTAGATCTTTCAGACTGTGGGAGGAAACTGGAGCACCCGGAGGAAACCAACATAGACACGGGGAGAACGTGCAGACTTCGCACAGCGAACCAAGCCGAGAATCAAACCCGGGTTGCTGGCGCTGTGAGACAGCAGTGCTAACCACTGTGCCACCAGGATTATAGGGTTAAATGAGTACACTTTATAAAGATATTTGACAACCACTGACCTCCCTATACACAGTGATAGAAGCACCTTAAGCTGCTGCCAGGGTCACAGATACAAATAAACCTCCCTGGAGCACAATTAAGCCTGTATGGTAAATAGTAAACACGAGATTGTGCCAGATACAATAAAGTCCACAGACTCTGTCCCAGATCCTCCAGTTCCACCCCAGAGACTGAGTCTCTCCAGAATGTCCAGCTCTCCTTCCTCAGAACCTCTGGAGCCTTAAACTCCGGCCCATCCGCTCTGTCTCTCCGCCGTCTCCATTCTTCAGCCTCCTCTACATTTCACTGAGACCAAACCTTATCTCAACCATGTCAACTATCAGCCGGAGCACAAGAACCACTTCTAAAATTTCACCCTCCCCTCCATCCCATCGACAAACCCCGACAGACTTACCACATTCCCGGCGCTGCTCCTCTCCTCCGACAGTACAAACAAAACTGGCCAACCTCCAGGTACAGCGCCACCCACCGACCGGGAGGTCCACGGCGCCACCCACCGACCACTGACCTGAAAGATCACAGCGCCGCCTACTAATCCGGAGGATCACAGCGCCATCTGCTAATTCGGAGGATACAGTAAGAAGTCTCACAACGTCATGATGTAGAGATGCCGGCGTTGGACTCGAGTGAACACAGTAAGAACTCTCACAACACCAGGTTAAAGTCCAACCAGTTTATTTGATAGTAATCTCACAAGCTTTTGGAAATGCTGTTCCTTTCGTCAGGTGTGTGGAAGGTTCTGATCAGAGAAGGGCATATAAAGACACACATAGTTTACAGAATACTGATTAGAGTAAGTGTTGACAGCTAACCTGCTATTCAAGTCTTAAAGGTGCAGACAATGTGAGTGGAGATAGCATGAGCATAGGTTAAAGAGATGTGTATTGTCTCCAGACAGGATAGTTAGTGAGATTTTGCAAGCCCAGGCAAGTCATGGGGGTTACAGATAGTATGACATGAACCCAAGATTCCACTTGAGGCCGCCCTCATGTGTGCGGAACTTAGCTATCAGTCTCTGCTCAGCGATTCTGCGTTGTTGTGTCATGAAGGCCACCTTGGAGAACACTTGCCTGAAGATCAGAGGCTGAATGCCCCTGATTGAAGTGTTCCCCACCAGGAAGAGAACACTCTTGCCTGGTGATTGTCAAGCAATGTTCATTCATGTGTTGTCATAGTGTCTGTATGGTCTCCCCAATGTGCCATGTCTCAGGCCATCCTTTCCTGCAGCGTATCAGATAGACAACATTGGCCAAATTGCAAGAATACGTACCGTGTACCTGGTGGATGGCATTCTCATGTGAGATGATGGCATGTGTGTTAATGATCCGGCATATTTTGCAGAGGTTGCTGTGGAAGGGTTGTGTGGTGTCGTGGTCATTGTTCTCCTAAAGGCTGGGTAGTTTGCTGCAGACAATGGTCTGTTTAAGGTTGTGCAGTTGTTTGAAGGCAAGATTCAGAGGATCATTATAATGAGATAATTTGGAGGATCACAGCACCACCGACAAATTCAGAGGATCACAAGACCATCCACTGACTGGAAGCATCACAGTGCTGCCCACTGACCCAGGTGGGGAGGGGTCACAGGATCACTCACTCACCTAGAGGATCACAGTGCCACCACTGTCCCAGAGGATCGCAGCTTGGTATGGCTCCTGCTCCACCCAAGACCACAGGAAGCTACAAAAGGTGGTAAATATAGCCCAATCCGTCACACAAATCAGTCTCCCATCCATTGACTCTATCTACACTGCCCGCTGCCTTGGCAAAGCAACCAGCATAATTCAGGACCCCACACACCTCGGACATTCTCTCTTCCACCTTCTTTTTTTCAGGAAAAAGAAACAAAAGTCTGAGGTCACGTACCGACCAACTCAAGAACAGTTTCTTCCCTGCTGCTGTCAGACTTTTGAATGGACCTGCCTTGCATAAAATTGGTCTTTCTCTACACCCTAGCTATGACTGTAACACTACATTCTGCACTCGTTTCCTTCTATGAACGGTATGCTGTGTCTGTATTGCGCATGAGAAACTGTATACTAATACATGTGACAATAATAAATCAAATCAAACTTGGAGGATTTGGAGCCCTACCCATTGATTGGAGGATTGCAACACAACCTACCAACCACTGAAAGTCACACAGTCATTATCAATGTAGTGTGTCTTTTTTCATTGTAAATAGCAAAACTAACCTGAGATATTGAGATGCTTCTGGATCTTCATGCCCTTGCAGGGGCCAGGGGCATAGAACATAGAACACTGCAGCACAAACAGGCCCTTCGGCCCACGAGTTGCGCCGATCACATCAACACCTACCAATCCATAGACCTATCTATAACCCCCAATCCCACTAAATCCCATATACTCATCCAGAAGTCTTTTAAAAGACCCCAACGAGTTCACTTCCACCACCACTGACGGCAGCCAATTCCATTCACTCACCACCCTCTGAGTGAAAAACTTACCCCTAACATCACTTCTGTACTTGCCTCCCCGCACCTTAAATCTGTGTCCTCTTGTAGCGACCATTTCAACCCGGGGAAATAGCCTCTGAGAATCAACCCTATCTATTCCTCTCAACATTTTATAAACCTCTATCAGGTCGCCTCTCAACCTTCGTCTCTCCAGGGAGAAGAGTCCCAGCTCCCTCAACCTATCTTCATTAGGCATGCCTCCCAATCCAGGCAACATCCTTGTAAATCTCCTCTGTACCCTTTCAATAGCTTCTACGTCTTTCCTATAGTGAGGTGACCAGAACTGCGCACAGTACTCCAAGTGAGGCCTGACACGGGTCTTATAAAGGGCATAGATCTTAATGTTTAGGTTTGACATAAGATTGTGGTCAGAAGTTATCCTCCTGACTTGGAAATACATCGCCACCTCTGGGTCAAAATCCTGGAATTCCTTCCCTAACAGCACTGTGACTGTACGTACACCTCAAGAACTGCAGCAGTTCAATAAAGCAGCTCACCACTAAGGGCGATTAGGGATGCACAATGTACAGGCCTAGCCAGCGACACCCACATCCCAGAATTGAATTTTAACATGCAATTAGTGCTACACATTGCTTTTGTTATACGCACTCCGTCTTCACATGTTATCTCCATCCTCAACGTATCATATTGCTACCCTCACCATTTTTTTAACCTTCGATATTACTGGATTTCTTTCTGTTCACATTTGTATGTGTTTTCACTGAGACCAGTAAGAACTCACCACATGCAGCACTCTCTCTTTACGGAACTGGCAGTGATGCCAATAATGGCGTGTGGTCCAAAACAATTGTAAAATGCTGACCATAAATGTACTGATGAAAATTTTTGACTCCATATGTGACCACCAAGCTTTTATTATAAATTTGGGAATTCTTTTTCCCCTCACATCAAACATTCTTGAGACAAAAGCAATTGGCATTTCCGTTCCATTGGGAATTCTATGGACAAATCTGCTCCCATTTCATACTGTAATGTATCGCAAGTCACAGACAAGGGCTTGGTTGGATCACAGTGCACCAATAACAGTGACAAGTGCAGAGTCTATTTGATTTTTGTGAATGGCCAGTTCTGGTTTTCTCCCCCCTGTCACTAATGTTTGTTTGGCAATTGGTGGGCTGGGGCTAACATGGTAGATACATTTTGTAGAAATCTACCATTCCAAGAAAGGACTTTAATTTGAGACATTTGATCTGCCTGTTGCCCAAATTGGCATGATGTAAAAGTTGAATACCCCTTACAAAGAAACAAAGGCATAGAATCATTACACCATCCTCTTTTAAAAACAAAGAAAAAGTGGCTTCATTTTTCAATACCTCTTGTTTTCACATTAGCACTCCATAAGATTATACATACACTTTTTATTACATCCAAGATTATTGCCCAGTTGTTATTTTCCAACATGAACATTCCTTCCTCTATCAAAGAGACGAAAAAGCATCTGCAATCACATCTCTCTTCCTGCTTTGACACTGTTGTTCAGCTGCTGCTTCTGTCTTTTCAGAAGCCTCCTGTTTTTAATCTTGCTTTGATTCCAAATCCAAGCCCGATTCTATTGTAATGATTGTAAAGATTGTAAATCATTTCTGGTAATGTCCTCAGAGAGCTGGACAAGATCTGGAGGTTACAACTTTACATTGAATACAAACTGACACAAACCAAGTCAGATTTACTTTTTAATTTGCTTCACAGGCTCCAACCAGTTCTTTGAGGAATGTCAAATTAGAATTATCTGAATTTGTTTCTTCACTGAGTAGCAAACTCATCCTCCATCTGGTTTCCTTCCCTATCAAAATACTGTTTTAGTATATTAACATGGCACAGTTTTCCTTCCATCTGGCACTTTTAAAATCAAATAATTCATCAATTTTCCTTCAACTTGATAAGGCCCACTAAACCTCCTTTTTAATGACCCACCTACCACTGGTAATAATATTTATCCCCATGAACAGAACTGTTTTATTTTTTGTTTGCTTCTTTCTCATCACATGATGTCCACTTTTAAATAGCATCTGGCCAACTCACCAGATCTATTTAACCTCTCCCTAAAATTTAACTGTTCAGTAATGTAGTCTCTGAATGCTGACTCAGTATTTTCTCTGATCAATTTAAATGGTCCTCTTACCTCATGACCAAAAAAATCAATTCAAATGGACTGACTTTAGTTGATTTATTAGGTGCATCCCTGACTGCAAAATGAAGGGATGGAATTCACTTAACCTCTAACTATACAGCTTCAACATTTGATGCTGCTATTCCAGTGATCCTGGATAGTACACAGTTGATTTAATTGCTTTACTCCATAACTTCCCTGAATAATTTTGACGCAAAATTTGATCCTTGATTGGATTGGGTTTCTGTGAGTAGCCTCCATCTGGTAAAAATTTAGATAACTCTTCTACAATTTTTACTTTAAAGCAGGATTCTGACTTTGGCATTCAGTCATAATCCCATAGATGGTAGCTTTGCACCATTGGCTCCTCAGCCAAGCATGTGGTTCCTCTCGTACTGAGCCGGATTACTATTGCAACAATGTGTGTCATCAATAGGGTACTCACCTGCCTCACAATAGTCTAATGCCAGCTCATGTTCCCCATTAGTGGTTGAGCAATCCAACACTTGGTGAATTCTGCTCCACAATAGGAAGAGCAACAAGGGATCTTAAAGCATTGTTGCTATGAACTGTTGGTTGCCACAGGCCAGTTATTCCTGCGGTAACTTTTCTGACACCTCCTGCTTAAAACTCAAAAAGGTCAGAAGGATTGACTAGTACATAATGGAATTGCCTCTGGAAATCTAATAGATACATCCATTATGGTCAACAAATATGGATTCACACTTCTTGTTTTAGGAAGGGGCCCCACACAATTAGGACCCTCATAAAAAGGTTCCTCAAATGCTGGAATGGGTATTAATGCTAGTTTTATCAGCACTTGAGGTTTTTCTATTATCTGACAAAATTCTGATACATTTTACTGCAGTTCTGGCCAATTAAACTTTGTATTTTCATTCAAGTTTGCCTTACTCCCAAGTGACCTCCTATTTACAGGTCCAGGCAGTGGGCGATTGAGGGGGCCATCCATCCTCACTGTCTGCCCCTCTACCACGGTTACATTCACAGTCTCTGGAGAGGGGGCATGCAGTGTTCACAGGTGCAGTTGACGCCTTCTGCACCCATTAGGCACTGCAGGAGCTGGGGTGCATTAACAACCCTAATAATCACATTTTAATTTGATGTTTTCAAGTTTCCTTTGTACTTTGATTTTGGTTCAGGCTGTTCCCCTTCCTTTTGGGGAGCTGCCTCTTTTACTTTGTCCTGATTTAACTTGAGTTTTTTTTGGTTTGACCTTAAGAGGCCAAGTGACCTCCTACTGGAACATTAAGCGCTTCCTATAATACTTCCTTTCTATAACCCACAGGTAATATAACTTGATAAACTTTTGCCCATTTTTCATCTGCCTGAAAAGATCTCTACTTTCTCATTATAAGACAAATTTTTAACGTAACAACACTATGACAGAAGCTCATTCTTCTTGTGTATGCTTACTGATGCAAATCTCTACATCTTTGCAGTAATTCTGTCAACTTTCCTGACAAAGAATATTCACTTCATCCTCCACCTGTTCTTGCTCTATCAACCATCTGGTCAGAAATGGTTCCTGATAACTGAACACAAGTTTCTTTATCTTTATTCTAATTTCTCCCCATCTCAACTTGGAGCTGTGTGATCTTGTTACTACACAGGCAGTAGAAATCCCAGGATATGCTTCCTGTAACACCTTAAGTTGTTTAATTTTCCACTGACTTTACAACCACAGTAGGCATCACTTGCATCTGTGATCCAGCTATATCATTACCCAGGATAAACTATCTCTGCTTTTTACTGGCCTCTCCAATCTTACATTACATAATGGAACACTACTGTTTTCACCATGAATTCCATGTACTTCCACCTTGTGGCAAAATTTCTTCTGGATAAATCTTCTCATCTCTTACCATTAAATATTGGCTTTCTCTCGTATCGCTCAAGATCTTAACTTCTTTACCAACCCCTTCTGATATACACAAGTAAATGTTACCCACCTAAATAAATTCTTGAGATCTGGCAATTGCTGAACAACCAATACATTCTTTTGCATCTCTATGTTCAACCATGGTTTCCTTTACTACTTTAACAAACCTGACTGGCTATGCTGTTTTACCACATCTTGTCTTCCTAGTGCTTTTAAGCTAACACAGACTTAGTGTGTCCAACTTTATTACAATGAAAACATCTGAAGCTTTTTATTTCTCTTTCACCCTCATGTTTCCCTTTTAACCCAAGGTAAACTATCCATACTGTTGCTTTTATCACCTGATGATTTATTTTCCCCACTTTCTATCCTTCAGAGATTGAAATTTTTGTCAAAACTCAAACCTTGATTTATGATGTAATTCAATCATCTGCCAATCTCAGTTGTAACACCTTGAGTTTTCACTCTTTGGGAAGTGAATTTAACTCCTCCAAAATGACCATTTCCCTAAAAGCGAGATAACTGGTTTACTTTCAGTGCTTTTATTCATTCGTGGGGCATGAGCATCGCTAGCTGATCAGCATTTATTGACTAGTTGCATCCCAGTTGCCCAAGGGCAGCTGAGAGTCAACCACATTGCTGTGGCTGAAGTCACACGTGGACCAGACTAATTAAGGACAGCAGATTTCATCCCCTAAAAGGGTATTAGCAAACCAGATGGGTTTTTTTTCCCAACGTGGTCATCTCGATCATGATTCTTAATTCTGAATTCAAATTCCACCATCTGATGCAGCAGAATTCAAACTTGGGTCCCCAGAACATTAGTTGAGTTTCTAGATTAATAGTCCAGTGATAATACCACTGAACCGTTGCCTCCCCTCTCCCCCAATAATTTTGTTTGAGTCAACAATACCCACATGGTCTGACCCTTTTACTTGTTGTTACTTTTTCCAAAGGAAATGAAAATGGCTTCTATATCCTTGTCAAATCTTGGCAGCAATTGAAATATTTATTCAGATATTCCTCTATGATAAAGTGAGAGAATCAACCTATCCTCATCACTGCTCCCAGTTCTTACCTTTGCTTCTGCTAGTTTAAGTAGACATTTGCTTTTCAGTTCCAGTTTCCGAAGTTCAAAAACTCTTGTTCCACCAGGGCTATTCTCTCCCCTTTTTTGTTCTGTCCCCAATATTGTTCAAGTACAATATCAGAAACCAAGTTATATTTAGAGTGGAACCCAACTATTTGCTATTTATGCAAGGATAAAAGGTGTTGCACTCCAGATGTGATTCCATTGACACTAGGAAACTTAAACTTAATACAGTTTAATTGTCACCAATTGACCAATACGCAAACCTGACAAGGTACAGTTAACTGCTGACCTATCCCTATGATTTCCAATTCAAGCAATATTCCTCAGACTTAAAATCCCTCTTAGTTAGCAAACCACAGATTTAATATGCTTGAATTTGTTCAAAAGGTTCTAGGACTGTTAGTCTCTCTTCAGAGGTGTTGTCTTCTGACAGCGGAGAACAGAAGCCTGGGAGAGAACAAGAGACAGAAAAAGGTATCTCTTGCATCTTTCAGGAGCAGGCAGAAAACTGACTTTTAGAATGAGGAAAAACTAAGCCTTCCAAAAAGGAAACAAAACCAGGAACAGGCTGTTCAAGCCTGCACTGACCATGGTGCCCAACTGAACTAAAACCTCTGTCCTTCCAGGGACCATATCCCTCTATTCCCATCCTATTCATGTACCAACCCCCCTGCACCCACCACCCTCTAAACAAAAACTTAAACCATGCCCCTCACCTATGATCCCTAGTAACTGATTCTGCCAAGCTGGGAAAAACCTTCTGACAATCCACCCTGTCCATGCCCCTCAGTATTGTAGGCATTTCAGGTACCCCCTTAATCTCCGTGTTAGAATGAGAACAAACCAAGTTTCTCTAACCTCTCATAGCTAGTGCCCTCCATACCAGGCAACATCCTGGTAAATCTTTTCAGTACCCTCTCCAAAGCCTCCAAGTCCTTCTGGTAGTGTGGTGACCAGAATTGAACACTACATTCCAAGTGCAGTTGAACTAAGGTTATATAAAACTGCAACACGACTTGCCAATTTTTAAACTCAATGCTCCAGCTGATGAAGGCAAGCATGTCTTATGCCTTCTTGACTACCTTCTCCACCTGCATTACCACTTTGGTGACTTGTGTACCTGTACACCCAGATCCCTCTGCCTATCAATATTCCCAGTAAGTCTCACAATACCAGGGTAAAGTCCAACAGGTTTATTTGATAGCACAAGCCACTAGCTTTTGGAGCATTGCCCCTTCATCAGGTAAGTGGGAGTTCTGTTCACAAACAGGGCATATAAAGACAAACTCAATTTACAAAATAATGGTTGGAATGTGAGTCTTTACTGATAATCAAGTCTTAAAAAGGTACAGGTGATGATGGAGAGAGCATTAAGCACAGGTTCCGCACAACACTCTCTCCACTCATGTACTTTTAAAGACTTTATTACCTGTAAAGACTTACATTCCAACCATTTTGTAAATTGAGTTTGTCTCTATATGCCCTGTTTGTGAACTGAAATCTCACTTGGAAAGACAGAGATTGAGGGGGGACATGATAGAGGTATATAAGATACTGAAGGGAATAGATAGAGTTAATAGTGAGAGACTGCTCCCTAGACTGGGTACAAATACGAGAGGTCATGATTTAAGGGTGAGGGGGGAGAGGTATAATTTGGAAGTGAGAGGAAGGTTCTTTACGCAGAGAGTTGTGGGGGTATGGAACGCGCTACCGAGTAGGGTGGTGGAGGCAGGAACGTTGGACTCGTTTAAGGTTCAGTCAGATAGACTGGCTAAGTTAGGGGTTCCATTCGTAGACACGCAGGGTAGAATAGGTGTAGGGTGATGCGGCAGCGTGGGCTCGTTGGGCCGAAGGGCCTGTTTCCCATGCTGGGTTGTTTTTTGTTCTTACCTGATGAAGCAGCAGCGCTCTGAAAGCTAGTGGCTTGTGCTACTAAATAAACCTGTTGGACTTTAGCCTGGTGTTGTCAGACTTCTTACTGTGTTTACCCCAGTCCAAAGCCGCCATTCTCCACATCATATCAATATTCCCTGCAAGCTTAGCATGACTTGTCTCAATCAAAACCCTTAGAAAACCCAAGGAAAAGTCAAGTAAACAAATGCATTAGTTTTTCTGACAAACGCACCAGCAGCTAAAACTATCCTGCATTCTCAATATTTGAGCTGCCTGCTGCCCAGATAATTTAAAATTCAGCTTTATTTTAAATAGTGCCAATTTATGTTACAAGAAATATATTTCTTAAAGACACACCACACTTTGTAAAGACAGATGCTAAGTACTCATAGTACTCATTTAATACCTCCACTATTTCTCCTGTCTTTATGTGCCTACCCCCTCCTTTTCTTTAAAATCCTTAATTGGCAATACACTTTTTAACCATCCTTTTTATATTTATAGAAGATTTTGAATTCCTTTTTAATGACCCTGACCAGTGGTTTAGAGTCAGATTTACAGCATGGAAACAGGCCCTTCAGCCCAACTTGTCCATGCCGCCTTTTCTTTTTTTTTAAAAGCCCTTAAGCTAATCCCAATTGCCCGCATTTGGCCCATATTCGTCTATATCCATTGTATCCATGTACCTAAATGTTTTTTAAAAGATAATTGTACCTGCTTTCACTACCACCACCTCTGGCAGCTTGTTCTAGACAACATCCTCTGAAAAAAATGGCCCACTGGACACTTTTGTATCTCTCCCCTCACACCTTAAACTTATGTCCTCTTTTAGACCCCCTTACCTTTTAGGAAAAGATATTGACTATCTACATTGTCTATGCTCCTCATTATTTTGTAGATCTCTGAAAGGTCACCCCTCAGCCTCCTACACACCAGGGAAAAACGTTCCAGTCTATCCAGCCTCTCCTTATAACTCAATCCAAGTCCCAGTAGCATCCTAGTAAATCTTTTCTGCACTCTTTCTAGTTTAATAATATCTTAAGGTGACCAGAATTGCACACAGTATTCCAAGTGTGGCCTCACCAACATCTTGTATGACAAGACATTGCAAGTCCTGTATTCAATATTCTGACCGATGAAACCAAGCATGCCAAATGCCTTCTTCACCACTGTCCACCTGTGGCTCCACTTTCAAGGTGCATGAATATGTACCCCTATATCTCGTTGTTCTGTAACATTCCCCAATGCCCTAGCATTAACTGAGTAAGTCCTGCCTTGGTTCAGTCTGCCAAAATGCATCACCTCGCTTCGTTTAAATTAAACTCAACCTGCCATTTGTCAGCCCACTGGCCCAATTGATCAGGATCCTGTTGCAATTGGAGATAACCTTCCTCACTGTCCACCATGCCATCAATCTTGGTGTCATCTGCAAACTTACTAACCATGCCTCCTACATTCTCATCCAAATCAAATTACAAATAACAGTGGACCCAGCACTGATCCTGAGGCACACCGCTGGTTTGAAAAACAACTCTCTACAACCACTCTCTGGCTTCTAACAAGCCAATTTTGTATCCATTTAGATATCTCACCCTGGATCCCATGAGATTTAACTTTATGCAACAACCTCCCATGTGGTACCTTGTCAAAGGCCTTGCTAAAGTCCATGTAGACAATATCAACTGCACTGCCCTCATCTACCTTCTTGGTTACCCCTTCAAAAAAAAACTATTAAATTTGAGACATGATTTTCCACTCAAAGCCATGCTGACTGTCTCTAACCAGTCCTTGCATCTCTAAATGCCTGTAGATCCTGTCTCTCAAAATACCTTCCAACGATGTGAGGCTCACTGGCCTGTAGTTCCCAGACTTTTCCTTGCAGGCCTTTTTAAACAAAAGCACAACATTTACCACTCTCCAATCTTCAGGTACTTCACTTGTGACTTTCGATGATTCAACTATCTCAGCTAGGGGACCCACAATTTCCTCCCTAGCCTGCCACAACGTCCTGGGATATACCTCATCAGGTCCTGCAGATTTATCTATCTTGATGCACTTTAAGATTTCCAGCACCATCTCCTGTAAATATGTACACTCAAGATATCAATATTTCCCCAAGTTCCCTAATATCCATGCTTTTCTCTAGTAAATACTGATGAGAAATATTCATTTAGGATCTCAACCATCTCTTGTGGATCTGCACATAGATGACCTTGTTGATCGTTAAGCGGCCCTACATTCTCCCTTGTTACTCTTTTGCCCTTTATGCATTTGTAGAAGCTCTTTGGATTTTCCTTTACCTTACCTGCCAAAACAATTTTGTTCCCTTTTTGCCCTCCTGATTTCTTTTAACTCTACTCCTACACCCACCATACTTGAGATTCACTTGATCCCAGCTGCCTATGCACGTCATGTGCCTCTCTTCTTCTTGACCAGGGCATCAATATCCGAGTCATCCATGGTTCCCAACTTATGCCAGCCTTACCCTTCACTCTAAGAGGAATGTGATTACCCTGAACCCTGGTTAACACACTTTTGAAAGCATGCCACTTAACAAATGTCCCTTTTCTTTCCCACAGACTCCCCCAATTAAACTCTTGAAAGTTCCTGCCTGATACCATCAAAATCGGCCTTCCCCCAATTTAGAGTATTAACTTTTGGGACAGATCTATCGATCATTATCCACAGCTATCTTAAAACTAATAGAATTATGGTCACTGGTCACAAAGTGATCCCTCATTAACACTTCTGGCACCCGCCCTTCCTTATTTCCCAAGAGGTCAAGTTTTGCCCCTTCTCTAGTCAGGCCATCCACATACTGAATGAGAAATTCCTCCTGAATACACAAATTTCTGTCCATCCAATCCTCTAATACTATGGCTGTAAGAGCCAATGTTGGGTAAAATAAAATCTTCAACTATTACTACCCTATTTTTCTTGGCGCTGTAATCTCCTTACACATTTGCTCAATTTCCCACTGACTATTTAAAAGGATGGAGATCTACTTCAATCAATAGCAACTTTGGTAACACACAAGTCATTTAAACTTCAAAGATTCGCATCTATTGGATGCAAAGTCTCAACATGCAGCGCAAGAGTAAATTGTGCACAAAATAAAATCCCTATTTAGGGGGAAATCTTGATCACTGCCTGTCATATTTGACAGAATCTTCAGAAACTGAAATAACAAGGTCAACCTGGTCTGGAAGTTTGCTAGATCCACATAGGGAACAAATGCCCAAACCTTTTCAGCCGTGTACTGCTCGCTGGCAAGGTTAACAAGTTTCCATCTATTGACACTTCCAAATGAAGTTTCAAAATTATCAATATTTCAAATTGGCACCAACCCTCCAACTGCTTGTGCTTGTAAACATTGCACTGTAACACCTACACCATGAATATGCAGTTTCCACTGACTACAACCACTATCTCAAAGTCGTGTAAATCCTGACCAACTTATCCAACCCATCTCTAATCTAGAAGGCTATTTTAGCTCACTCTTTCAAGCCTTATGGTGATCTTCTTAGAGCCTGACTGACCAAAATCATAATGCTTTGACAAATTGCAACATACCTTAGAGGATTCCATAGTGCAACCCAAAAGAGCAAGCCTTCCACACAAACGGGACAACGAACAATTGCCTCAGCACCTTTCTCATAGATGGAAGATTAAAGCATTCACATCCAAGGGACATTGGAGCAGATTGAAACAGGTCCTTAAAAACAGAGGTAGCTTACAAGACCTCCACACTTACTGACTGGAAGCTTTGGTATGGATACCTGCCACAAACATTGATCTTTGAATTGTATTTTGCTACAACCATGCAAAAGACTACAAACTCAGTTACATTAGCACTCTGCATTGAGAAGTTTTTAAATGGGTATAGCCCCATTTTTACAAAGTCTAATACAGGCATAGTTTGTGATTTTGCAAGAAAAAAAAAATCAAAGAAAATTGTAAATAACAGATACACATTCACTGATGCAAACAGGAAAGAAAAATCTTCAGTGTTGCAAAGCACCCAGTTATCAAGTACAGCATTGAAGTGGGTGAGGTTACACGATGCATTCACTATTGACCTGCAAAATGCAGTTAAATGTCTGAGTAAGATTGAAACGATAACTGATCCACATGTAACCACATTAGATTGAGGTTTAGTGTTGAATAGAGAAACTGTCAAATTACCATACAGGAACAAAAGTACAACATATTTGCTTTTTTGCTGACCTACATTTTAAGTGTACTAACAATCTCAACAAAATATACCATGAGCTAATGTAAAAAATGGCATCAAATCAATGTTAAAATTTTTCATTACAAATCCTTCTGATGTTACATTAATTACATTTTTATGCATACAGAGCAAAATTAGCAAGTCTGCCCTATTTACCAGTCACCCGGAGTTCAAGAACCACAAACACTTCAATTATAATCAAATGAAACTTAAATTTTATTTCAGCAGTACAATTTGTGACTCATTTCAAAATATTGCAATCCTAATTTAACAATTGTTTATTCTAAAAACACAATTTCGGTTTCTAGTGCATAGTTTTAGCATTGCCCACCATGGTTATAAACAGTGAAAAGCATGATAACAACAACAAGACAAAACATGAGATGCTTCAGAGTCCTCAGTTTTACTTGTAAAAAAACTGCAGCATTTTGCTCCACAGAAACCTCTTAGCTACCACTGTACCAATGCTAATAGGGACACCCTGGATCCCAAATGCAAAAGATGGTGATACACAGAACTAGGGCCATACTGAAACGTGTACAAAAAGGTAACACAAGGGCAATAATAACAAATTAATTTGCGCAGGATTTGGGACAAGAGTTTGGTTTTGTGTGTGTAACTGAAACAGTTTCAAAGACAACCTTCAGCATTATAAAGTTTAGAGTTTTAAATGCATTACGATGAACAAGCAACCATTTCTAATGTTTTAGTGGTTATACGCAATGTGCTATTATCCCCTCAATCATATCTCCTTTACAGTATGTCTCCTCCCAAAGCCAGACAGCTAATTTGTTCAAGACATGAAATAACTGTTTGTACCCACTCCATATTCACTCTTCCTTTATCTGTGGTTCAGTTGTTTTCCCAGAGAAACAAATTGAACCGAATGTTTCAATGCAGAAGTCTGTCTTCAGAACAATTTAATGAAAGTCACTCTGATATCAACACCAAGGTACAGGACTGAGTATCATTGTTTCACAAAAATTACTGTATCAAGACATTATAGATTTGATGGCTCTGCTCTTGGGAAGGTTTTATGGTAAAGCCCATATATATGTGTGTATATTATATATATGGCTTCATCCATGTTTGAGCTAAGACTGGATAATCTGGTACAAAATATGGTTATGAAGAACCTAACCATTGAATGTTAGGGAGCTCAGCAAAATAACCAGCCTCAGAGACTGATCTCAAACAAGGATTGTGCACAGATTTGTCTTTACTCCATGAAAATTATATCTTTACCGAAGAGACTTATTTGATATACATGAACTGATCTTGACTTAGTCCATGACAGTCCAAACAAGGTAGCTGCTATAGACTGATAAATGTCAGTTTTTTAAAATTTTCCCTTTTATCCTATGTCAGTACCATCTGCAAATTATCTTGAACCCGAAAGTGAAACTAAACCCAACTATTTAGCCAAAGTGACTCCTTAGTTCGTACCTTGTCAGAGTTTAAAGTCATGCAATGAAAAAATAATGATTGGCATACAAGCAATGGAAAAATTTGCTAATAAAGAATCTGTTCAAACACATGCAATTTAATTTTAGTCCTTGGTGCTGTACTCAAAACATTTATCAAGTGAATGAAATATCCGAAAGAAAAATCCAGGACTGCAGCAAATCCCAGTGAACTTTAGCATAGCTGTTCTATGTATCAATTTGAGGCCAGCTTCATTGCATTAAAAATTAAGCACATTCATAAATAGGCTACCAAAGAGCCATCTCAGTGATCTCTACTTAGCCCATTTTTAAATTTGACAATTTTAACACGAACACTGTTGCTTTAAGTTGGCTATAGTGCAAAATATCTATTTTGCCAAAGCAATCTTGACAGTCCCAATACATATGGCATAGACTTATGTTTCACTATTTAATATGGATTAAACTGTAACAAGTAATAGTTCAGGATTTTACATAGAAATCAACGGTTGTACCAATTTGTGCTCTCAGAGCTAATATGTGAAATCCACACTGCTTTGTTAGCCAATAATTAAACATCTGTGAAAGCAAATCTTAACTTGAAACCTGAGGACTGGGGAAAAAAGCAGTGGCCATTTGTTAAACATACATTAATAGCAAAGCAGCCAAATCATGATCTCCAAAAAAAACCACCAAAAGCCAAATGTGAACAAGGCATATGGAAGATTCCTAAAGAAATAACGATTCTTAAAAGTGGCTCCTAAAAGGCAAACTTTTAGTCCAGCTCAGGGATTGCTAGCTAGAGTCCAGTGCCATTACTCTGATTAAATCTCATTGAGGGTCTGCATTTCTGTAAAAACACCCAGCAAATAAAGCAGCATTTTGACAGTTTCCAGTTTCAGTCATACAAACTTATTTTGTGCAAGATCCTTGCGTTACACCACAAAGCAATCTGAAGCACGTGACCCATGGCTTCAAAGTATGCTTCCGATCTACATGCAACTGAGGTGTTCACATCCTCAAGCTATAAAAGTACACAATTTTTGCTTTTCTTCTTCCTATGAGGGTAGAGGACTGCTCTTACGGCCTCCACAAAAACGTCTCGGATCCCTTCCTGGTTGAGTGCTGAACATTCCAGATACTTAACTGCTCTGATCTGTTTGGCTAAGGTGACACCCTGGTGCATCGTTGTTGGGGAAAGACTTTGCTCCTTGAGCTTTTTTATGGTTTCAGAATCATTCCTTAAATCCTTCTTCGTACCAACCAAAAGTATGGGAACATTTGGACAGTGGTGCAAAACCTCTGGTTGCCATTTATGACGGACATTGGCATAGGAGGAAGGGCTAGCAACAGAAAAACAGATAATGAAGACATTACTCTGTGGGTATGATAGAGTGCGGAGACGGTCATATTCTTCCTGTCCTGCAGTATCCCAGAGGTTGAGGCTGACAGTTCGCCCATCCACAGTCATCTGTGCACTGTAGTTGTCAAATACAGTGGGGACATATTCTCCAGGAAAAGCATTTGTTGTGTAACTAATGAGAAGGCAGGTCTTCCCAACTGCACCATCTCCCACAACCACACATTTTATCGTCTGCATTATTCATAAGGCACGAAGGTCAAGCTTCTCACTATCAATACAGAAAGAAACATTAATACAAAACATTTCACAATATACAGTTACCTTATTACAACCTATAAGCACTGTGCTTTGTAGCTTCTATCCAAGCACTAAACAGGTTCCACAATCTGCAGCAAAATAATTAGGTAGTCAAAGCTGCAGGTAGTTGAACCAGTCAGATTACAATATCTCAAGTAATACTAGGATGTTGGAACATTTCCACAAAATCAAGTTTAAACACATAGCTATCAATTGCATTCAAGGTCCTTCCTTCCTGGTGTTTAAGGATTAAAGTCCATACCATTTCTTCCAGATACTGCTTAAAATAATTTCCTCAATTATGATCAAAAAGAATGGACATTCATCTCATGCTGCTTGAGATCTTGATGTTTGCAAAATGGCTGCCACATTTGTCCACACAAGTAACTGCAAAGTGATTCATTACATACAATAGGAAATGTTTGAGACACATGGTAATGTATCATCTAAATGTCAGACTTCCAAACTATCACAATTTAAAACCACAAATTTCTTCAATTTAAGTCCTGATGTGTTGCTTCTGCCTTTGATAAAGTAGGATGACAGAATTCATCTCAATGGAATTCAAGTTGATAAATATTTTTAGGGCTGGAAGTAATGAAATTAGACATTGCAGATGCTCTTCCGTTAACCTTAGTCCAATGGAACCTGCACTCAGGATTCAAACACCAAGTACTATGGAATGACTACCACAACCGTTTGTCAGATTTCTTGTAGACAGGTAACAAACAGTAGGCTGAAACAACCAATCAATAAATGGAAAGTGTGGTTTAATTTTTTTTTGAATTCGCTTTCCACAATTTTCTCTTTAAATATTCCCTCACGTCCCCCGATGCCCCTCCGGCAGCTCTTCCCCCCCCCGGCCCTCCCACACTCTCCCCACCCCACGGCCCCACCCTCTCTTACCCCCCCCCCCTCCCCTCAGCTCCCTCTACCCCCTCTCTCAGCCTCACCCTCCCATTCCCGCAAACTCTTCTTTCACTTTAAAAGTTTTATATCGACTCCTGTACCCCGCCCCCCCCGTCCCCGGAACCAGCGCGCTTCTCGCCTACCCCGTACCATGTATAGCTTAGGCCGGACGCCACAAGCTTCGCGAGTGAAAGAGTCCGAGTGCCAGGGAAGGCAGCGATGAAGGAGTACCCGCCTCAGCCTGGGCCTATAAAGTGTTCCGAAACCAACTCTCCGCTTACCTCAGCGTCCCCGGAACTATCCTCATCCGGGTCCCTGCCGACAGCCCGCAATGCCCCCTGGGGAATGTAGTCTCATCCCCACCACTGCTGCGCTTGCGCAATAAAACGGCGGTTGTGATTTGGGCCGACCAGTGCCGCGCGTGCGCGCAGCCACAGGGTGGGGACAGTAACTTTGGCGAGAGTTTGCGCACGTGTTCAGGTAGTAGGTAATGACAACCCTTCAAAGAGAAAAAAAAGTGAGCTTAATGTTGAGAAACAACCAAATGCACTTCAGAGAAGGTTCACTTGGTTGATTTTTTTTAGTTTATTTATTAGTATCGCAGGTAGGCTTACATTAACACTGCAATGAAGTTACTGTGAAAATCCTCGGAGCTGCCACAATCCTGTTCAAGTAATACAGAGGGCAGATTTAGCATAGCCAGTGCTATTTCATTATATTGTGGATTTGAACCATTCTCTTTGGGCTGGATGTACCTTTAGTGTAGAGCTAATGTTACTGGTGTGACTCCACTGTCATGCTGTCCTTATTCTGTGTTGTGGAAAGACTCCCAGTGCGTCCTCAGATGGTAATAGCTACTGGACGGTAGACTAATCCATGCTATGACTAGCTGATCTTAAGCCCATATCATCTGGTTACAGAATTAGTGGGTAGGTCAAACAGTTTGCTGGACTTTAATTTATCTATAGTTTTCTGAATGTTAGTAATGTATCTGCTGAGCATTTATTTCCCAATGTAAGTACTTGCAGCTTCTTTTACTTGTTATTGTACTTCTAATGTCAAATCATCAAATTTTGTTTCATTACCTTCTTCAATATTTCCAAAAGAATTAGAATTACCTGCATCCATTGGCTTATAGTAGTATGATGAGTAGAGTTGACTCAACACCTATCAATACTACAGTTCAGGGTCCTCTAGTTTGAGGGTGGCTATGATGTTTAGTGTTTGTTCATCAGGCCTTTTCAGTCTTTCTAAGTTGCAAATTGTGTATTGATCAGCTTTTCATATTCCAAGAGAACAGAGAAACAATTTATAGAGGGGACCAGTTAACTCTTTTAGGCTATAGTGAACTTGAGAATATGATTATTGTATGACATAAACAATAATGATGTTGCAGAGATGGAGGGCACTAACTGAAGATTACCAGAATAAAAGGCACAGTGGAGGACCAAATAAATACTTTTTAATCAAAGGTGAATGTTATTATTATTTTAGTGATTTAAATTGGATGATTTAGGTCAGCACAAAATACAATTTTTCAATTCCAGTTTGAATTTCTCTTATTTTGCTCAGTGTTTCTGTTAGTCAATTTGAGACAAGCCATGTTTTCATTTAATTTTTTAAAAAGCCTGTGGAAACAGTCTGGTTAAGTGTGTCAAGCTAGGGCAGCACGGTGGCACTGTAGTTAGCACTGCTGCTTCACCAGCCTTGGATGTCTGTGTGGAGTTTTCACCATGTCTGTGTGGGTTTCCTCCGGGTGTCTTCCCATATTCCAAAGATGTGTGGGTTAGACGGATTGGTCATGGTAAATTGACCCTTAGTGATAGGGATAACATGGATAAATATGTGGGGTAAAGGGGATATGACCTAGATGTGATTGATGTCAGTGTAAGCTCAATGGGGCGAATGGCTTCTGCACTGTAGAAATTCCAGTAAGCTTATACTTTTTATTAATTTTAATCATCGATAAAGCAAGATGGTGGAATCTGACTCAATATAATTGTTGCATGAACATATCAACATTTAAGAAAACTACCTTAATGTGCCTGAGGCATTTAGAACAGATGTTCTGAGCATTGAGTATTTGTGAAGCACACCCTGTGTAATTGAACAACAAACAATAATCTTGTGCATTATCTTCTCAGATACACACGTCACCTGTCTTCCTCCTAATTACTGTTTTTCTTCAAAATACAACATTCCAGAGAAGTGCTAATTAAGTTCTCCTCATGCGATAGCAGTCTAAGAATTAGATTTCCAATTCGAAGTTTAACATTGATGTCCAAGAATGTTTTTTTTTCAATCTTTCTCCTTTCTACATAATTTCATTCTTGCAGTCAATAGTGCTTCCGCAACACTAGCTTATTGGTAATCCATAGTTGTGCATCTGGATTGAGAAGTGAGCAGCATTTGGGATGCTAGTGAACATCCTTGAAGGTGACATATTGAGCAGATCCAAAAATTTAAATAAGTTCAGGATGTTGTACTATATTTGATGAATCAGAACTGGATTTGGTCTACCTGTGGTTCTATGGGAGGGATTTTCCAGCCACACTTACTCCAAAACCAGAAAATCTCACCTGAGGTCAATGGAACTTTGCATGGTCCACCCCCTGCCCACAACGGTTTCCATGACAGGAAGGGTCAGGAAAATTCCCCCATGTAAGTTTAAAAAGTAAATCTATCAACTAATGCAGTATTACCTACATTTGTAGTAATTTTTTAATTCCTTCATGGGATATGGGCCTTGCTGGCTGGCCAGTATTGCCCAAGCCTAGTTGCTCTTGGAGCGCAGTTGAGAGTCAACAATAATGCTGTGGATCTGGAGTCACATGCAAGCCAAACCAGGTAAGGACAGCAGATTTCCTTCCCCATAGGCCATTCGTGAATCAGTTGGATTTTTTCCAACAATCAACAGTAGATTTTTAATTCTAGATTTTTTTTTTAATTCAAATTCCAACAACTCATGATGGGATTCAAGCCTGGGTCTCAGAACATTAGCTGAGTTTCTGAATTAATAGTGTAGCAACAACACCATTAGGCCATTGTCTCCCCTTAATTTAATCTAATCATGAGATGAAAGTAATGCCTTCAGATCAAATGGCACCTATTTGATTCCATAAGCATCTCACAGGTGGGAAATTCAGCTGCTCGCTAAACTGATGGCAGAAGTTACACTCAAAGCATGTATGTAATTTCCCATTCTCTGCTTCTTTTGCCACTTACAGTTATTTTTCCTTACGTAATTTGGTTGCTCAACTAACTGGAGAAATATTGGGGGAGAAATGGACACCTCACAATGGATAATGAATGCTACATGAGGGAAATGGCTCAACAGCATACACGACTTAAAAGTTACTGTTTGCAATATTAATGCTTATCGTATTTCATGGTTCACTATTTTAAGAGCCTGAAACTAAATGGAACAAGTTTAACAACAAATGGTATACACAGTAAAGAAGCTAAAGGCAGGTTTATTTATTAAACACAAGTAAAGCTTACATTAACACTACATTGAAGTTAATGTGAAATTCCCCAAGTCCCCAACAAGCATGTCTTTCAGACTGCGGAAGGAAACCAGAGCACCCAGAAGAAACCCGTGCAGACACAGGGAGAGCTTGCAAACGCCACTCACAGTGACCCAAGCCAGGAATTGAACTCGCGTCCCTGGCACTGTGAGGCAGCAGTGCTAACCACTGTGCCACCTTGCTGCCCCAAGTCGATATTGAGCTTCTTTCAAGCCGGAATTGAACCAGTGGCCTAAGGATGACCACAATAGAATGAATTTTACTGAATACGTGTTTGGCAGATGACATAGCATCAGAGGTAAGGGGAGGTGGGGTGGGGGAGACATTTTATAGAGTCAGTTGCCATGGCTTAATTGGCTCTTCCTTGTAAAATTGCTGAAGAAAGCCTATTGCATGAAAAAGTTGATTGCAAATGTGACTCTTCACACGATAGGCATTGGACACCAGCCACTCCCAATGCCATCAACGCCTGCTGCAACTGCACAGTTCCTCCACCACCTCTCTGGAAACTTGTGATCTTTGCCTTTGTTGGTGCTTGGACATTGCTCCACCCCCCTTCCCCCCAACACCCTCACAGGCAACTACACAGTCATGGGCTGTATCCTCATTTTTGCGTCACTTTCCTCTTCAGTGATGGAGCCAAAGCCAGAAAGCGTTGAACACATGGCCAGATGAAACTTCTACTGTAATGAGTCTTGTTCTGCCTCCACTGGACTTGGCAGTTGCTTATATAACATCACAACGAGGGCACACTTTGGCCTGTTTTGCAGATCTTGTGATCCATATCAGTCAGTTCTTGATTAGAACCCAAGCATTCGAGAACAATATGCCTAGTACCTTGTCTTGGTTCCCTATAATGAGCCAAGCCATTCTTTGTGATAGACATTGAAGTCCCCCACCCAGAGTACATTTTGTGTCCTTGCCACCCTCAGTGCTTCCTCCAAGTGGTGCTTAACATGGATTCAGTAGCTGAGGGCAGATGATATGTGGCAATGAGTAGGAATGGTCCATGTTTGACTAGGTACCATGAGACTTCATGGGGTCCAGAGTCAATGTAGAGGACTCCCAGGGCAACTCCCTCCTGACATTAAACCGTGCTATCACTTCCACCAGGTCTGTCTTCACAGTGGAAAAGGACATACTCAGACTGCTGATGGTGTTGTCTGGGACACTGTCTGTAAGGTTTGATCCTGAGTATGACTGTCATGCTGTTGGTTGACTAGTCTGTGAGACAGCTGTCCCATTTTTGGCACTAGCCCCCAGCTGTAAATCTGGCGCCACATTTAGGTCAAACCAGGTAAGAATAGTAGATTTCCTTCCCTAAAGGGCATTAGTAAACCAGATGGGTTTTTACTACAGTTGTTTCAAGGTCATCATTAGACTTTTAATTCCAGATATTTTATTGAGTTTTTTAAATTTCACCACCTGCCATCGTGGAATTTGAACCCAGGTCCTCAGAGCAGGACCCCTGTGCCACTGCCTCCCCTAAATGCAGGTTGACTAACTGTCCTGTATTTTAAGGGATTGTCCGTTAATTTAACTGTTTGTCCTCTGTCCCGTAAAGGATTCCTTTTGTCCCTTAATTCTAGGACAGCCGATGGAAGACTGTGCACGCTTTGTTTACTTTGTGAGCGTGTGCACTGTGGCCTTTGGCCACCAGGGTGAGTTATGATCATCGTCACCCCATCATCCCCACTTTATTTCATAAGAGGCGGTCATCCTGGTTTAACGATTTGATTACCTACTCACTGCCACTGTGCCTGTCATTCAATCTGTCCTGCCACTCACACCGTGAAGTTGGTTGGTGATGAGGCAATGCCCTGGAGGCAGCCAGTACAGACCTACATCATTGTATTGGTTTCCAATCTCATCGTTAGTGAATTGAGATATGCCAGAAAGTTCCATCCTTGATCTAGCTGGAATTCTCTGGTGCCACTGAAATTGAATGGAGTTTTAGCTGAAACACCAAATTCTTGTCCTCGCATTGGGGAGGGCATGGACAAGATTGGAGAAACATGTCATTGACAGTCCATGTTTTAAAAAAAATACACTTTATACATTTTTAATTAAGTACTTGCATCTTTAACAGGTTGAGAAGTACAAATTACCTTAACTCCCATTCCACATAGTTAGGTGTGGCAATGTGAATATATTTGGGGTGTGAGCATCATTTACTGTCTCTGTTTATGTCTGTGCTTTTTTTTGTGCAATGTTTTGATTGATCTTTTAAGCCCACCTGTTTATGAAGGAGTCTCTGTGGACAGTATTTGCTTCCTCCAAAACTCTGTCAAAAAGCACATCATTGTTTTGCTTAAATATCTGATGTCTAACCTGTTCTATCAGAGAGTCACAGGGGATGGGCTGCTCCCTTTCAGGACAGTTGCTTGTTTATGGAAACTATATTTCCATACTTATTTTGGACCACTTTAGTTCTTTCTGAAATTTTTAAATAACAATATTCCAGAAACACCACCGCACTAGCAAAGGCAGTAAATGCATGCCTGAGTTGCTTATAAGGAAATTTGTAGACGTTACATACAAATTAAGCCAAACTGCATCACCGTATATAACGCCTTGAGATAACTTGATATGTGACATCTTTTCAAGTATCTTCCTTTTAGATTAGAAACTCGTCATTGTATTTCTTGGCACAATGAAAGGAAGCACTGGGTGGAGTCTCCAATTGCAACTGCTATGAACACAACTAACTTGGGTTTTCACGAGACATTAACAGAAATAGTTGAACAAACAACATTGACAGTAAGGCAGTGGAACTTAGCTAAAATTAAAGATTCAACTGATGAATGGTAAATTTCATTAAATAATTAATAATTGCATGCATACTTTGCATAAAACAGTTAGTAAAAAAACCAGCTAATGCAATGAAACGATTTAGAATATGCCACCCTGTCACATCTATAGCTCAATGACAACAGAATCCTATCATGTTTCTGCTAGTTGTTTATGTGGAAGTAGATGAAATGCCTTTTAGTAGTAAACAACACATTTTTACTGAAATCTGATTGACTTAATTAAGATTTACTTAATGCTAAAGTTACTAATGTCTTCAGGATCAATCTGGACTGGAATGACTGTGGAGTATAAATGTTTAGGGCATCTGAAACTTTTACAACAGTACAGTACCAACGGTGCAGTTGTGCTGTAGGATGAGTTGCAGGATAAATGTATAACTTGAAATGCAGCCTCTGCAAACATTAGTTCTGGAACAGCTGGAAATAAAAATGTCTGATCTGGTGTGGCAGGCCTAATGGGCGAGTCCATCCTGCTCTCTGAACAGCTTGCCCTTCCTTCATTGCTCTTCCTGTCTTCCATCGAAAACAGATATGAGGGACATTTCCAATGGGAAACAAATATAGAATGGAGTTGAGGAGGCAGAGATAGAAACCTCACTGCAACAACAACAAAAATTGTTGATAAAGATATTGTTATGGAATTGACTTTAGAAGCTTTCTGTGAATCTTTGTAGAATACCTAGAGGGCCCTTTAAATCCATTTCTATAAGTCCTCATATTGCTCACATGCTTTATATACACAGGACTACAGCCAATTGTAAAAAACACAATAAACTTGAAAAATATAGGAGACGATGTGCCCAATCCGCTGCGCAGAGACCCTTTCACAGGATTTGTGCTGGGCACCATGGCCTCTACACGTCTCCCAAGGTAGGCTTTGTGGCGTCATTATATGTTGTTTCCATATGATTAGTGGGCCCAGGATGGTATTCTCCAGGTATGCTAACATTCCCCCATCAGGAATGGTTCTCTCCAGCAGCTTTTATGTCTGTTCCCCACTAACGGGGAACTGGCGTCCGACCACACTGGAGGCAACAGAGGCCATTGAGGCCCTCCTAGGATGTTGGGGGAATGAGAAAGTGCCCCTTGAGCAATGTCCACCTAGCACCTGACACTGCCAAAGGGAAAAACTGGCACCACCCACCAGGCATGTTGGCACTACCCATGGGACAGTGCAAGGGGATGGAGCCAGAGGAAGTGGGGCCTATTGGGAACGTGTGATCAGTGGGGATGGGACCCGTTGCCACTCTGCAAAAGGATTGGTGGGGAGAGAGGGAGGGAGTGAGGCTGATCGGGGCTGACATTGGAATGGGCAGGGGTCAGGGCTGCTGGGGGAAAGGGTTGGGGCTGGTCATTGGACCGGGCGGGGGGGGGGATTGGGAAATTAGGGCTGGGGGGAACACAGAGGATGTCATGGGGGATCTGGGAGATCAGCAATCGGGGCAGGGGAGTTAGAAAGCCAGCAAACGGGGATTGCAGAGCAGGTCAGCAATCAAGAAGGCCAGTGATTGGGAAGGCCAGCAATGGGGGATACCGTGCATGTGCCGATCTCCACTTTGACAACACTATATGCTGCCAGCCTCTCAGGAGGGAATAGGTGCCGCCATACTTTCCGGAACGAATCCTGCTGAGGCACACTGCAGTGCTCGAGTGTTGGAGCTTTGCTCTGGTAAGTACGCTGAAAATAATAGAATGGACCAGAGAATGGCTGTCCACCAAACTTTTTTCAGTTGAAGAAACTGCATTGCATGAAAATGCTCCTTCTGTCTGCAGAGAACAAGGTCCTGTATACAAATATGTGTTAAACAACATGTCCCTTTGGCTACTCACAAATAAAGTACTGCCGTATCCAACCAGCAATGCTTGCAAAAGTCAAAACATATTATCCAACATTAAATGTGATTCCACAATTGGACAACACTTGCTGAACTAGCCTGATCATGGTTAGAATTACATTGTAAACCAATTTAAAATTGTCAGTTAGGCTTATAGGCTCATTTACGCACACGGGAAGCATCCTGAAAGATTGTACAACCTTTTAACTTCATCAGTTCACAGATTAAATAGTAAATGAATGATAATTATTTGAAAAGCCTTTTTTTTAAATGGTCAGTTTGAGGGCAGCCCTAAATAGACTGTCATTTTAGATGTGAGTGGAGCTTAGGTAGGTTTTCTGGTTTCAATTTGTCTAGGTGTTTGCTGGAAAAGTTAGTTGCAGCTTGGAACTGGTGGGTGCAGTTCGCAGAAATGGGTTAGCCAAAGCAAATAACAGTTTGACAGACCTGTAGTGTAATCAGAACAAAGAACATCACTGACCATGTAGAATGCAGGTGAAGCTTAATCTCAGTTTTAAATTTGTGAGGGTAACAGAAGCTGGCAGATTATTTAATAGATTAATGTTAGTAGAAGAACCTACAATAGGCCTCAGTGTCTTAGTGCAAAAGAAAGTAATCAGCTGCATAATCTTTGAAGTATTGAAAAGTTACAGAAAGAGGGACTGGGGTGCTCACAGTTAGGAGATGATAAATTGAAGTTTTATCTCTGAGAATAGCTGGAGCTGAGGAGAATTCTCTCGAGAATTGTGGTATACTTATGGGTGGTCACTGTAGAAGTAAATTACTTAAAATTGATGTGTCTTGCAAGATCATTCTTGGAGGGAGTAAGAAATAAACTTGAGTGAATAACATATACAATTATAAACCATATTGTTAAGTTAATAATGGTTAATTTATTTAATTATTTTTATATAATAAAGTTTTGTTTTGTTTCAAAAATTGTGAAACCTTCCTGCATAGTTCTATTGGTTAAGACAAGGTATTTAGATTTATCTTTAAATGTTAATGATCCCTAACCGGATCATAACATATTCACCAGAAAATCCATGCTTCAATATTGAAGCTTACTTGAGAATAGCTATTTCGAAAGAGTACTGATCACTGCTTGGTGAATGTGGAGCTCAGTGCTAGCAAGAATCACTACTTTCAGAAAAAGGAAAGAAAATTGGGCTAAAAGAGAACTTACAAAGCATAAAACAACAATAACATGCATTTATTTAATGTCTTTCATGTAGAAAAGTTCCTCCAGGTTCTTCAGAAAGATATAATATGAAATAGACTATGAACCAAAACAGGCGATTAGTCATAAGGATAACCAAAAAAATTAAGTAAGGTGGTTTAATGAGGATTTTAAGTTCGGGGGTGTGTGTGTGTGTGTGGTGGTGGTGAAGAAAGAGATGGGTGAAGAGGTGTGTGGTTTAGAGGGGAAATTTCAGAGTTTAGACAACTGAATGTACACCTCTTAGTGCTGTGGTATAGGGTAGGTTCCATAATATTTGGCATGGGTTGTAGGGTCAGAAAAATTCACAAAGGATGGAGGAAACTATGAAAGGAAATAATAGAAAACCCTGGAAATACTAAGCAGATCTGGCAGCATCCCTGGGCAGAGAAAAACCAAGTGTACATTTCAAATTGAATATGACTTATTCAGGTTCTAAAGAAGTCATATTAAACTGGAAAATAATTAAATTTATCTCTCCTCTGGTGTTGCCTGATTTGCTGACTGTTCCTAGCAACATTTTTATTCCAGCATCTATAGTATTTGCTTTTCATTAAACAGTGGAATGACCGAAACATAAACTTGAAGCTTTAGGCGTAGCATGTGGATAGCAGAGGTTAGGCTATACTGAATTGGAGAGTAGAAGGCTCACCAGGAAAGCCTAAAAATAGTTGTATCTGCAGATGACAAGGGCTGAGATAGGATGAAAGTAGGCAGCATTATGGAGATGGGCATAGGCATTGCTTGTGATAGCGTGGATATAAATGTACCTTTAAAGTTCAGTTTAAGTTTAAATGCAGCACCAACACCCGCACAACCTCAAACAGACCATTGTTTGCAGCAAACTACCCAGCCTTCAGGAGAACAGTGACCACAACACCACACAACCCCCGCCACAGCAACCTCTGCAAGACATGCCAGATCGTCGACATGGATGACATCATCACATGTGAGAACACCATCCACCAGGTACATGGCACACACTTGCAACTCGGCTAACATTGTCTATCTAATATGCTGCAGGAAAGGATGTCCCGAAGCATGGTACATTGGGGAGATCATGCAGACGCTACAACAATGGATGAATGAACATCGCTCAACAATCACCAGGCAAGACTGTTCCCTTCTTGTTGGCGAACACTTCAGCTGTCACTGGCATTCGGCCTCTGACCTTCAGGTAAGCATTCTCCAAGGCGGCCTTCACGACAGCACAGAGTCGCTGAGCAGAGACTGATAGCAAGTGCCGCACACATGAGGACGGTCTCAACCGGGATCTTGGTTTCATGTCGCACTATCTGTAACACCCATGACTTGCCTGGATTTGCAAAACTTCACTTACTGTACTACCTGGAGACAATACACATCTCTTTAACCTATGCCTAATGCTCTTTGCACTCACGTTGTCGGCATCTTTAAGACTTGAACAGCAGGTTAGTTGTAAAGACTCGCATACTAATCAGTAATCTGTAAACTGTGTGTGCTGTTATATGCTCTGTCTGAGGCCAGAACTCTCCATTCACCTGACAAAGGGACAAACCCCGAAAGCTTGTGAGTTTACTATCAAATAAATTGGTTGGACTTTAACCTGGTGTTGTGAGATTTCTTACTCTGTTTAATAATGTCAGAGGCAATGGTGAGGTCAAGAAGGATGAAGATGAGCAATACATGGGTGATCACAACAATAAAAGAAGTTGTTTGTTTCATCACTTTTGGGTGATGGTTACATCACTTTCGGATGATGGTAATTTTTGCTACTGTCCTGATACAGTATTGTTCAGTGCTTCATGATAATTCATTGCTGTTGATAATTTAAGTCATAAAGTGCTGATTGAAAATCTGTGTCAACCTTTAATCTGGAGCAACACTAAGGGAAATTTGTAATTTCTTTAAAATGTCTGTGGAATCTGCAATTATTTTTCAGAAAATTACTTTTAAGAGTTGACATTAATTGTAAATGGATCAATTGTAATTTTTCTTGGATAATAGGAAACATTGGTCCATAATGATCTCGTGATGCTTGACCTGGAAACCGTACTAACAAGAAGATGTTAACATATGAAAGTCCTATGGCGGCAGGACTTAAGGGGGAGCTGAAGGTAGAAGGTGATCAGCACACAGATGCAGGAGCTCTTGGACACTCTGTGCAAGCAGGCTAAAAATTCTAGAACCTGGAAGGTTGTGTAAAAGCTCAGAGACACTAAACAGCTGGACATTTGACCAGAAGTAATCAAAAAAATGAACTGGAATGTTATTAATTGGTTGAAAAGAAGCTCTTGAGAGCTACAGTATCGGGACAGTCTTGACCCAAGGATGAGAGGGTTAACAGAAATGTGCCTAGATGATGATAATTGTTCCCATGGAATTTGGAGGAAAGCTGTTGTTGGATAGAACCCCGACCCCTCTACATGAATTAATAGCACCACATTGTGGAACTGGGTAGCCACATAATGCCATATATGCTGAAGAGGAATGTTTGTGGTTATGAAAGACATAGCTTTGTTGTGCCAACTAAAGTGAAATTTACCCTTTTATTTTAAACATAATTTGCTTGTTAAATCATGTTTAATTTGCATTGGTTTTGATCTGTGTTAAATTAAAAGTTTTTAAAAAAGTAATCTTGTTCGTAATGTCTTTATTTGGAGTCATTTGGTAAATTTGGATGTTTTGGTTTCCAGTTTCCCCCACATGGATCATAACAATCCACCTGAAAACTTCACCCTGTTCTTATCTCTCATTCTTCAAAAATGTCTGCTCAAATCTTCGCTATCATCATTTTGAGTGGTACTCAGTGCAACTATAGAACACCCATTCAAGGGAAAAGTATGTCAAGCCTCATTGACAAGTTATTCATAAAAATTATTTTTAATTTGGATAGTAAAACATTTATCTGTAGTACAGTTTTGTTAAATTATTTTTAAAGTGCATATTTGAAAATTGAACATTTCTGAAAAACCCAGGTCTACAACAAAGACTTAACATTTAAACCACTCCTTTCTCTAATTACAGCAAAAATGAAAACTGCATTTATATCCACAAGATGTACATAGTATCTTTTTAACCTCTGTCCAGCAGGATTTTTAATTTTTTCTACTTAAATTCTACAGCATATAATATGACCCAGAATAACTAACAAATTCTCTGGATCTGTAAAATAAACTGAAAACAAACCAATGCAGTACATTAACTATCTGTTGTCTGAAGCAAACTTTCCAATGAACAACACTAGTGAATTTATGGAATACAGAAAATAAGTAATTAGTTATCCTTATTTAAAAGTACATAATATTCTATGATTGTCATGGTTTGTTTTAAACTGAAGGCTAAATTGCTGCAATGATGTATAGCTGGCTTTAATAACATACAGAACTCAGAGCAGCTCAAGTTCTGATGAATGGTCATAGTCTTGAAACATTAACTTGGTTTTTCTCTGCAGATGTTGCCTCACCTGCTGAATATTTTCTAGCATTTTCTGTTTTTAATTTAGACCGCAACCTAACTGTGATAGCAGCTCTTATCTGCAACATTCTAAGAGAGTTAGCAGCTGTATGTGGAGTGTACAGATCACTATTGTATGTGGATTGTCATGAACTTAGTGCTGAAACTTGGTGGTTGAAGACCATTTTGAATTCCACCTTTTGATATTTCCGGCCCTGTCACTAAATAATTCAACATTAAGAATCACCGCTGCTACCAAGAAATGTTAGAGGTAGATAGCAATTGCTCCTTAAAGCTGCAGCAATTTAACCTGTGTGATTTGATCTTCTAATACTTATTGGGATGTTTGTACTCTGTTGTACAGAATTTCAGAGTTATGAGTTTACAAAGATATTAGACTAAGACTTGAATCCTGGGAGTCAAAATTTCAGGTCAAAACAGGAAGTGCCCGTCAGACTCACTTCCACACTTTCAACCCAAATCCATTTCCCTTCCTGCTGAGCCATTTAAAACTCACTTAATTTGTTATTCTAAGACCAGAAAAATATTTATTGAACTATGTTTCTGTACAAAGCAAAAGGAACTGAATAAATGACTTGTTCACAGTTTCTAAAACAGGCCTTTCCTTTTTTTGTGTTCTTCTGAAAAACAAATCATTTTAATGACTCACTTTCCCATTTTATTTACTTTCTTCATTATGTCTAGTTACAAGCACCATTGCTTGTAACTAGACATCTCTCATAATGAATATCTCAATTATCCTGTTAGTTAGTAAAATCTTTCTGGTTGAGAATGTTGTTCAGGTCCCAACACAGGCTTCTATCATTGCCATACAAGCTGTTTGCTCATATCACCGCCACACAGGTTGTCTGTTCTGTTTTAGAGACCTGGTCTGTTGACCTACCATAGGACCTCTATCAGGGTTTGGTTTCTTAAGTTGCAGAGGTTGCTTGGCATGAGCATTTCTCGAATCTGATGTCACAGTTTCTGATTTGCTTAGCAAACTCTTGGAACTCATGACTGTAGAAGCTATGGCAAAAGTTGATTGTGAAGGGCTACAATTTGCTTTTTGATTTTGGATAGATTTTTTCCCAGTTGTTGCCTGCTCAGGTACTTTGATAGTGTCTTTTATTTCCTTCACTTTACTTACTTGTTTAACACCTGATATGTTAGATTTCCCTTGTGCTGGATTGAGCAAATTCCTATGTGTTGAAGTTGGTTTAAGTGAGAGGGGTTTTTCAGATGTATGTTCTTTATGTCCCAAAGATGTTGCCCTCTGGCCTTTCAAAGACAGAATTGAGTGGATCTTAGTAGGATCACTGTTCATTTTGCCTTTTCTGTTTATAGTCAAGCTCCTGCTTTCACCTTTGTTTGCCTCTGTCATATGTTTCTTGGCAAAATGATCCTTCTGATCAATTCTGGCTTCTGTTCCGCCAATAGTCATTTTAGGAGTTGGCAAGGATTGTTGAAGCTGTTTCCTCTTTGTAGCTGCATCTTGTTCCCCTTTTTGTTCCAAGGACTCTCTCTTCCACTTAGAGCAATGATTAGGATGTGACTTTTTCAATGATGAATTTTCGTAAGATTTAAGTCTTTTGACTGGAGTTCTGCATTCAGCTGTGCGATTCACCTTTGGATGTTCTTTGACAAGTGGAAGAGTTTGCTGGGATTCTCCAGGTTCTTGTTCAACCTTTGCTATGTCTTTGATAGTCTCAGGTTCCTGGTTCAGAACATTTGCCTTTTCTTTTGTAATAGGATATCCTACCTGTGTAACACAGTAACCCAGTTGTTGTTTCAGAACTTTCTCAGACACCTTCCGCATGTAATTTGCCTGTTCCTTGTCGTTGAAATCACTATTTATGCCGTTTGTGTCACAGTCTGTCTTCACTTCTGTTACACCCCCAGAGGAGTACATCTCTTTTGTGCAATGTGCAGTAGAGTGAGAGTCATGTTTAAAAGACCTACGTTCCCATTGTCTCATACTCTGACTTCGTAGATTTCTGGCAAGTGACCTCTCCAGCTCATCTTGACCGAGTTCAATTTCGATAGAGGAACAAGTAGCCAAGGAATGCCGCTTTTCTGCCATTTCCTTATCTCTCTGTTGCCTTTTTAGTTCCTCAATTTCACGATTTGTGTTCTCCTGAGGAACAGAAATAATGTTAACCGTACATAATTGAGGGGGAAAAAAACAAGGAAATTCATTTATAGAGTCATGTAGAGCACAAAAGGAGGCCATTTGGCCCATCAAATCCATGCCAGCTCCTTTATGCAGAAATGCAGTCAGTCCCATAACCTTGCAAGTTTATTTCCTAGTGCACATTCAATTCCCTTTTGAAATCAACATTTCTGGATCCTCCAACTCATGGGCATTGAGTTCCAGGTCATTACCACTTGCTGCTTAAAAAAGTGCATCCTTACATTCCCCTGGAACTCTTATTTTATCTTAAAAATCTTGTCTCCTAGTCCTTGTTAAATCAGCTAATTTCCTTACCTATCTTGTCTAAGCCTATCATAATCTTGTGCACCTCTGTAAAATCTCCCCTCAGTCTCCTTTGCTCCAATGAGAACGACTCAAGCCTTTCCAACTTAATCTTGTAACTAAGACTCTGCCTCCCTCAACAATGGAACAATTCTGCTAAACTTCTGCACTCTCTCCAGGACTTTTACATCGTTTCAGAAGTACAGTGACCAGAATTGAATACAGTACTCTAGTTGGGGCCTAACCAGAGCTTTATATAAATTCAGTATAACTTCCCTGCTTTTGAACTCAATGCTTCTGATTATGAAGCCCAAGATGCCATATGCTTTGCTAACCACTCTCCCACGGTGTCATGCTACTTTTAAAGATTGTGCACATGCACCCCCAGGTCACTCTATTCTTGTATATTCTTTAGAATTGTACCATTACGTTTATATCGCATCTTCCCATTCTTTCTGCCAAAATTGTATCACCTCACACTTTTCTGTATTAAATTCCATCTACCATTTGTCTACATGTTCTGGTAACCTGTCTACATTCTGGTCCAAGCAGAATATATCATCTTCAAGGTTTGCCACACTGCCAAGTTTGATACCATTGGCAAATTTTTAAATGTCATTCTGTATTTGATGATTCAAGTCATTTATATAAAGTTAAAGCAGTGGTCCTAGCACTGACCGACCCTTAGGAAACACCACTGCATACCACCCTCCAGCCTGAAAAACAACTATCCACCATGACTCTTTTCTTTCTAAGAACCCATTATTTTATGCATTGCATCTGGCCGTCCTCTTCCATAAGCCTCAATTTTGTTAACCAGACTTATGCGGTATCTTGCACTTGCTTAAAATCCATATGAACAACATCCTTCGCATACCCTTTACTAACTTTCTCAGTTATTCCAGCACAAAATTATAATTAAATTAGTCAAGAATGATCTGCCATTTGCAAATCCATGCTGGATCTCCTTAATTAACTCAAAATCTCCAAGTTCCTGTTGATATTTTTCTCAGATTAAGGATTCCAAAACCTTACTCACCACAGATGTTAAATTGACTTGCCGATAGTTGTTAGGACTATCTTCAGACCATTTCTCAAATAAGTGTGCCACTCTCCAATTCCCTGGCACCTACCTTGTATCTGGTCAGCTAGAAAAATCACAGTAAGCTATTCTGCCATTTCCACTCCATTTAATTTAGCAACCTGGGATAAAACCATTTGGACCGAGTGATTTATCTACATTAAGCACAGCTAACCTTTCCAGTATCTCCTCCCGCTACACTTTAACAATATCCACTGCCTCCACTATCTCTGTTTTTACTGATATTATGTCAGATTCCTCTTCCTTAATGAGCACTGTAAGATGTCTCATAACACCAGTTTAAAGTCCAACAGGTTTATTTGGAATTGCAAGCTTCCGGATCACTACTCCTTCATCAGGTGAATGATGAAGGAGCAGCACTCCGAAAGTTTGTGATTCCAAATAAGCCTGTTGGACCTTAAGCTGGTGTTGAGAGACTTCTTACTATGCCTACCCCAGTCCAATGCTGGCATCTCCACCTTAATGAACATTGATACAAAGAACTAATTAAGTATTCTGGCATTGCCCTGTGCCTTTAAGTATATATCACCCTCTCTGTCCCTCCTTTCTCAAGCACATTCTGAAAGCAGCTGGAAAAATAATCACTATAACCTCCATTCCTTGAACTCATACCAGTAAGGTTTCCACCAGCCCTGGTGACACTGCCAGTATTTCTGGATACATGTTTGACAAAGAAAACTAACACAAGCTATCCAACAATTTTAAAGATATGAACATTGCCTGGAAAAAGCTGGCAACTCAAAAATAATTCATGACATAGGCTTGTGTCATATAAATTCAAGTAATTGCTCTGAAATTGCAGTGAGCTTCCAGCTGGTAATTAAAATTGCAGGTATATTCAGTACTCAGTTGAACTGAATGAAAATGGCTAACAAAATACATACATGTCTGTAGGAAAGTACTGGTGCTAAAGGACAATCGGTATTTATTTGGGAGATATGGGGTATAATCGCAGAATACTTTAACTTTTTACAGAACATTATCTAGGATTTTGGAATCAACAATGAACGAAAGCAATACATTCTGAAAATTGTAAAATGGCAGAGAAATTTACCCAATTCCACTGCTTAACTTCCAATTTGAGGCTGATATTTTTAAAAAAATATTTAAAGCTATCTTTTGATAACTGGAAAAATAAATCAGTTACAGAGAATAATTAAATTTTCCTTTAAAATACAGCTCATAGCAAACAAAAAAGTTCTAACTGAGCCTTAAAACAAACACAATGCTGGAACTCTGAAATCAAAACAGAAAATGCTGGAAATTCTCAGCAGGTCAGGCACCATCTGTGGAAACAATGTTAACATTTCAGGTCAATGCTGATATTGTCATTCTATAGTTCATGCACACAGTATTCTCCCAACACTTGCATTCCTTTATCCACTTTATTCCTCTTTTCTACTTCTACATGCTGGTTTCCACCCCCTTGCCAATTTGGTTCAACGCTTCCCTAACCACATTCATGAACCATCCCTCAAGGACATTGGTACCAGTCAAGTAGAGAGACAATCTGCCCCTTTTGAATTGGGTTCCACCTGTCCCAGAACTGATCCCAATGTTCCAAGAATCTGGAACGGTTCCGCCTGCACTATGGCTCAAAGCATGCAAAGATCTCCACTATCTTCCTATTTCTAATTTCTCACACATGGCACAATGGGTAAGTCAGAGATTACTATCTTGGTGATCCTATCATAGAACCATAGAATGGTTCAGCACAGAAGCCAACCATTTGGCTCATTGTGTCTGTGCTGGCTCATTGAAGGAGTAATTCAATCAGTGCTATTCCCCTGCTTTCACCCCTTTGCAAATCTTTGCTCTTCAGATAATAATCTGATTCCCTTTTGAAAGCTTCAATTGATCCTGCCTCCTCCACACTCTCTAGCAGTGCATTCCAGATCCTAAGCAATTGCTGCATAAAAAAGTTTTTCCAATCTTCCCCAAGGTAACTGAGTTCCTAATCCCTGGAACCATTCTCATGAATCTCTTCTGCTCCACTTCTAATGCCTTCACATTCTTTCTAAAATGTGGTGCATAGAACTGGACTTAATGCTCCAGTTGAGTCGGAACAAATATTTCATAGATGTGTAATATAACTTTCTTGTTTTTGTATTTATTTGATAAAGCCTCTATTGAGAAAGCCCAGAATGTTGAATGCTTTATTAACTGTGCTCTCGACCTGTTCTTCTACCTTAAATGATTTATGCACACAAACCTAGGCCTTGCATCCCCTTTAGAATTATACTCTTTATGTTATATTGTCTTTCTATATTCTTCCTGCAAAATGATTCATTTCACGAATAGAATTTTCCATCAGTGGGATTTCCACTTCCACCAAAGTCAATGGACTTTTGAATGGCTTGCCACATTTTCCAGTCCCACCCCTTCTGTGATGGGGGCCATAAAATTCAGCCCCATACTTTGCTGCATTAAATTTCATCAGCCACCTGTCTGCCAACCTGTGTATATTCTTTTGAAGTTCCACCTATCCTCTTCATGCTTCACAATGCTTCCAAGTTTTGAATAATCTCAAAGTTTGAAACTCAACCCTGTACACCAAGATCTAATATACATCAGGAACAGCTGGGATCCTAACACAAAGCCTTGGGGAACTCCATGATCAACCTTCCACTGGTCTGGAAAAAAACACCATTCACCACTACTTTGTTTCCTGTCATTCAACCAATTTCATATCCATGTTGCTACTGTCTCTTTCATTCCATTTGCTCCCAGGTCTGTTGAACAGCATTTTGTCAAATGCCTTTTGGAAGCCCATCTCCACCACATCAACAGCATTATTCTTATCAGCCCTCTCTGTTCAGCGCATTATCCTCATTTTAACTTGCTACCTTGCTCCTAAAATCTGATTGTAAGACCACAATGCCTGCCCTTCCTATGTCGCTGGTACTAACGTGTACTATAACCTCTGGCTGATTGCTTTCCTCCTGCAGAATATCTCCAATTTCTGTAATGTACTTTACCCCAGCACCAGGCAGGTAATGCACCATGTCAGAGTGTGTAGTCTGTCCCACTAACTATGGAATCAACTATAACACTGCATTTCCATGCTTTATTGGTCCCCACTTTGCAGTTCTTTGCCAACTGGTGCTATGGTCCATACACTTTCAAGTGTCATCACTCCTAACACTCGTCAGTCTACTAGTTAGAGGGTGCTGCACACCCCAAAGACTCCTGCACTTTGTATCTTGTCCCAATCCTCCAGATGACCACCCATTTACTATTCTGAAATGTCACTGCCCTCCTGGAACACACAGTCCAGGAAAGTCTCAACCTCTCCGATTGCTCCACAGTGACTCCAGCTGCTCCTCAAACTCAGAAACCTGAATCTCGAACTTGAGCAGCTGGAGGCAATTATTAAGCACGTGGTCATCCAAGATGCATGTGGTGACTGAAGTATCCCCATGGCACAATTCAACCTTCTCATCTTTCTACCTATCTCATTCATCAGTAGAACAACCACTTCACAGTTAATATTAGGTTGAACTAATCACCCTCCTCCCACTCTTCCTCCTCTAATATCCCTCAACCCTAGATAATGCTAGCACTCCAGCCAGTTCATTAGGGTACTGTGCCATGCAGCTCAATGGAACATTGCTTCTCGTGGGTTCCTGCTCCTCAGTGGGATTTGACATAGTATTGGTGGCTGAGTAAGCAGAAGTGCAACAGTCTACACTAGGATCTACATAAGCCCACTGGATCCTTGGAGGCACGTTTTTTAAAAACAAAGTCACCTTACTCAGGAGCGAGAGGGATTGCTGGACATTCCAATGGACACTGCCAACTGCATGCTGCAGAAGTGGCAAATATGATGCATGTGTGACCTAATCCATGCAAGTGAAGTGCATAAGTTCCAGTGCGGCCAACACTGGAGAGCACCACCAGACACAACCTGCGGTGTCTAAGCTCATAAATAAAATTATGTTTAGGAATAGTGTTGATGATAACATTGGGCAGCATGATGGCAAGCACTGTTGCCTCACAGCGCCAGACACAACCTGCGGTGTCTAAGCTCATAAATAAAATTATGTTTAGGATTGGGGTTGATGATAACATGGGGCAGCATGATGGCAAGCACTGTTGCCTCACAGCGCCAGGGACTTGAGGTCAGTTTCTGGCTTGGGTCACTGTCTGTGTGGAACATGCACATTCTCCCCATATTTGCGTGGATTTCCTCTGGGTTCCTTCCACAGTCCAAAGATGTGTAGGTTAGGTGAATTGACCATGGTAAATTGTCCTTTAGTATCAGAGGGACTAACTAGGGTAAATGCATGGGGTTATGGTATAAGGCCCACATGGGATTATGGTTGGTGCAGACTTGATGGACCTAATAGCCTCCTTGTAGGATTACATGATTATATATATGATTGTCTAAAGCTCACAGCAGCAGCAACTAAACTCTGTCCTGAAAATACCAGAAATATTTGACTATACCTGAATTGCTTTGAGGAATTTTTCACAGAAGCTTTTGAGAACAGTACAATATTCTTCCAGTTTAAATGTTTCATCTTCACAGAAATATTCTACCAAGGACAGCCTTATTCTCTGGAACAATTCCATGGCTTCCCAAATCTCTTTCAATTTTTCCTTTGCAGTCTGCAAATAAAAGAAAAATAGAAGGCTTACAAAAAGACATTTGAAGCTTCAACAAATTAATTCTTTGCAACATTCAGTTTTTAATGTTCTGAACTCACTGCAATTGACCATATCCTTTCCAATCCTCTGTCGCAAATACACATCCAGCATACAGAGACTACTAGAATACAAGTCAATCTAAAATTTATTTCTGATTAAGCATGAAGTCACGTAGGAAAGTTGGGAACAGAGGGCTGGATTTTGTCAACCCCAGCATGCTATTCCTGATGTCACGACTGGTACTGTGCTGTTTTCTCTCTTTAGCTTTTTCCCACATGATCATAATTAAAATTCAAAATGCGCATGCAAAACACATTTAATTCAGCATTTGATGAAGCTTTTCATTGGTGACACCCACCATCAACTGACAATGCTGCATCTGTGGGCAGTGTAATAAACAGTCTCCTGGGCAAACAGAGAGACTCTGCACCATGGCCATAAATTTCCTGCCCAACTCCATTGCCAATAACATCAGAGCAGAACGGTGGCTTGGGTGGTTTTCAAAATTAAATTTCATATTACATTGGTTTCATTTTATTCATATGTGCATCACCATTATTTGTTGATACTGGATTAACACAGTAAGAAGTCTCACAACACCAGGTTAAAGTCCAACAAGTTTATTTTATACTAAACCCACTAGCTTTCAGGGTTTGCCCCTTCATCAGGTGCGTGGAGAGTTCTGGTCACAAACAGAGCATATAAAGGCACACACAGTTTACAGAATATTGATTAGCGGGTTTACAATCAAATTAACTTGTTGGACTTTAACCTGGTGTTATGAGATTTCTTACTGTGCTTACCCCAGTCCAACGCCGGCATCTCCACATCGATACTGGATTAGCCAGAGAGCTAAGCATAATGACATGCCTCACGGTTGGCATGCATTGGTGGTTAGAGGGAAGTTAGGGACATTTTCTTCGTTGTGGAAGAAACAGCATTGTGTTTTACTTTCATTCTTTATTTAAGATTCATATTAGTGTCCAGTGTGGTATTTGCCACTCTGTGGGGCATAGATGAACTTGCCGGCTCTCCCTTTTATGCTTTGTAAGGGACATTGTTCAAGATCCAGTAATTGAAATGTTGTAGATAAATTCAAAAGCCCTTGTAAGGGTTATGCCAACCAACACCCCAAGATGGACACACATTTGAACAGTACTGACACTTTAGGCCCCTCATTTTCTTAACAAAAGCAAAATACTGTGGATGCTAGAAATCTGAAATAAAAGCAGAAAATTCTGGAAAAATGTAACAACTCTGGCAGTATGTGTAAAGATAGAAACAGAGTTAATGTCAGGGATTCCCCTTCCCCGTTTGTGGCAGGCAGGAAACATGGGGGCAGGGAGAAGGGAAGAAGGGGTGCACTACCCCCATTTCATGAAGACCGAGATTACTGGCAGGACAGGCTCCTTCAGGGCCCACCCAGCCAATGTGATGTTGTGGGATTCTCTTCAGAGTTAAAGAGAGGGAGAAAAATGATGGATTATATACTGTATAATAGGGAGGGGAGGGGTGGAGCACAGTATAAGGTCCGTGACAGGTGAGAGCTAAGAGAGATTGTGTAGGGCACAATACAGCGTATGAAGGATTATGGTAGGTGCTGATAAAGACATAAAGATAAAATTGTAGCATGTGTTAATAGAATAACAAAGTTCAGTGAAAGCAAAATTTACCAACAAGTGATAGATGGTCCAATGGAGACAGGCCAGGGGGTGGGGGGTGCGGGGATTTGTGATCAAAGGGGTCGAGTTGGAGGAGAAAGGTCACAGTTTAAAGTTGTTGAACTCAACGTTCAGTCCCAAGAGCTGTTAAGTGCCTAATCAGAGGATGACGTGTTGTTTTTCCAGTTTGTGTTGGACTGCACTGGAACATTGCAGCAGGCCAAGGACAAACTTGTGGACATGACAGCATGATACTGAATTGAAATGGTAAGCAACAGGAAGGTTAATGTCATGTATGTGAACTAAGTAAAGATGTTCTGCAGTCACCCAGTCTGTGTTCAGTCTCCCCAACGCATTTCCAGCATTTTCTGTTTTTATCCCTCATTTTCTTACCATGACCAACTGTTACCACTACACCCAGAATACTGACATTTCCTACTTCATTCTTCCATATCCCCAACCCACCTGTTGTCGTCTCCTTGTCCCTCTTCCACATCCACATGCCCATGACCTCTCCTATATCCCTCTTCCACTCCTCCATCTCCCCAACTCAACCTTGTGTCTTTCCTTCATCCCTCTTCCAATCGTCCATGTCCCTGATGCAACTCCACAAACCCTCTCACCACTGACTCCCTCTTTTTAGTTTCCGTGATCCAATGCAAGAGTCCGTTCTCCAACTTCCCTCTTTCGGACCTTAATACTAATCATGGAAAACTGCTGACCTTACACAATACTGCACAAAGTTGGGAGGTGCACACCAATGATTATGAACTAAATGTAACAAGATTCTCACATGTCTCTTACTTTACTTTGAAAGTAGGTTTTTATTGAAAGCCCTTTCCCATTAATGGGCGCTCATGGCTTGCAAACATATTACAAATGCTCAACATGCCATAGACACACTGCTGAGTTTTATTTCTGAATCTCAACCTACCATAGGGAAATTGAAATTTCATGTCACACCTAATTAGGTTACTGTAATAATGTCACCAAGGCCAGACTTCTGTCACCAAAACCCTTCATTTACAACATGTATGAGGTACCGTTTCTGTGGCTACAGTGTACAAGTCAAGCCCTGGAGTCCTTCGATTGCCAGCCTCAGTGGAGCCAGCTGGTCTTAAGCGTCCTGCTGCTCTTTTCCTATTGGGTGAGCCTCTACTCACTTAATATTCTACAAGGCCCAAAGGGAGATCTATTGACGATCCCCTGCGTCCAGCTTAACAGTCATCCTACGTTTCCCACCCATGGAAGCTCGATAAAACCCCTCCTATCACACCCCCGACCCTGCATAGGCCTGATTTTTAACTCAGAGTTTAAATGGAGTAGTGAAATATGGTATAAGTTCTAATTCTGACCACTGGGGGTTGTATCAGGTTGACTTCTTTTGTCGAGAAACCTGGACATAAATCACCAAAGTGACTTGGTTACCAAGTCCAGTTAAGCTCAGTGCCGAGACTAATGTTTTTGATAACTTCAGATACAGAATTGTGAGCCATTCACAAAACCTGAATGCAGAGGAGAAAGTACCAAGAATGGTTTCAGCTACATTTACCTACAGTTTTGTATAATTTAACATATTGTTATCCTTTTGAAGTACTTTTAAATGTCTAAAATTAAGGTCATTTATTTAGTAGCTGATTATGTCCTCCGAGTACCCATCAACTTCCCTCCCCACAAAGCAGCAGCTTTCTCTCCTGAAAGTACTGTAATGAAGTATTGTACACAAGAAGAAAACTGGACAACATAATCCATAAAAAATCTTCCAGTAGCTAAGGGTGGAGATGAAAGAGTAATAGCCTTACTGTTAACTGGAGCATTTAAAGCCCAAACAGTAGAATACAAGTCAGGGGAAGTCATTATCAAACTAGAAAGTTCTCTTATCAGATTGACAATACTGTGTTCATTTCTGTTTGCCAAGAAACAAAGCAGACATTCAGGCACAATGCAGAGATGTGGCACAAAGTTAAGCCTGAGGAAAAATACTCTGGGTTTTGAAGAAAATCTTGAGAAATGAGTGTTTTCAGCCTGGAGGGGAAGTATCTGGGAGTAACAGATACAGACATTGGCCCAGGCAATGGTGCAAAATGGGCACTGTCTGATCTATTGTATCAGAGACCAACAGAGACAAATAGCCTTACTGATTTCTAAGGGCAGCTACCTTCACAAAATGCACATGCACAAATCCCAACTTGGGCCTATTCCTGCCCATCCCCCCAAAACAGTAGGTGCGTTTTCGGGGCGGGACTTCTGGATTTAGACATCTCTTGCCATTTTTGTAATAACAGGCTCTCTATTGCTATAAAAATCCATAGAATCACTGGTGAAACTTCCACATTTTCATGTTATTCTGTGCATGTGCAAATTCCAGACTTTGCTGTCAATTCCAGTTGAGTAATGACAGTGAATGCTGACAATATTTTCATCATTACGCTACAAAATCTACACCAATTAGTTACTGGAAGTACCATATTTAAAACAGTAGCGGTCGAATCAATGCACAAAACCATCTTTGTTCTACAACTTGATATGTGACTTGGTTCTTGGATGTAACCTCTTTCATTGAACTGTATAATGTGAAATTACATGTGAATATGCCAATATTGAATATTCAACCACAGAGTTCAAATCTCAAGATAGAACTAAAGATGAATGATTGAAACTTTATTTTTATGCCGTGGAAAACATCTCAAATATGCTTCTTAAGTTTAGGAGCAGCAGAAGAGCATAATGGAACTCGCACTGCAGGGAAACAAGTTGTTTTCTTCTAACTATTATTCTTCAGTCGTTCAGCCATGAATATCCCCCACTTCTTACAGCAGAAACATTAACATGTTAACAGCTCATCCTCGCCATCAAACAAATTTGGAGATTCACTCAGTTTGAAACAGAGGTGTTGACATAAACAAAGTGGATCTACCAATGACAAACATTTTTTACAACCACCATCTGATTCATGTAACCAGTCTGCACATTAGTCACTGTTGTCATATTTATAGTGATATATAGCTGACTGGAACTAATTTTCAAATCACAATCCATTGTCTATTAAAGTCATGAAAAAACAAAACAGAAACACCTGTTGTGTGGTAAACATAACTGAAGTGCCAATCAGCATTAGAACCAGAGCCCATGACCACTAATGGTTGAAATACTGGGCAATCAACTAAATGTTATGAAATCAGGTGTGGTAATTTGTGGGTTTGGATCAAAAAAAGGCCATAAAAGCTTCTGGGTTGCCATCAAAATCCAACCTGTTCACCAACATCCAATTGAAACCTGACATCCCTATCTCCAGTCCCAGAGTAGATGGCTAATTTTTAATGCTCTCAAGGAAATAAGAAATTAATATTAGATACAGGCTAGACATCAAGAACAAATGGAAATAAAATTTGGAAATCTATAACCATATTTCTGGACAGAAATAGATATGTGGCTATAGTGCCAGGAACCTTTGGGACAAAAACTGAAGATACACCAGGATAGATCTAAATTCCTATGCAGCCAAACTGAATGGGAGAAATGGACTTGTGAACCTGGGTTCAGTATGGACTTGTGGGGACACAACTGTTTCACTTTAATCGAGAAAAAATTCACATTTACCTGAAATATGAAAATTAGAACTTGAGCAAGGATAACAAATGCAAAAATACATCTCACTAGCAAATCTAATAACCTTAGATATTTTATACATTAAATGACAATCCTTCAGAAAGGAGGCTTCAGTACTTCCAATGCTAACTTCCTTCTGTTTTCAATTTCAATGATCTTTATGGAAATGAATTGGAATGCGGCAGTATTTGTATCAGTCTGTGTTAAAAGCTTTAACTGTCTTTACCTGTAGAAAGGGAACCATCTGTGCTTCAAATTCTGGATCTTCACTTAAATTTGTCTGCAGAGAAGTAAGTCTTTCAGCCAGCTTATTTAGTTCCTCCGTCAAACCATCTTCAGATAACCTGAGATGTCAGACAATGAGTATTTAATCAATGTATTTTATTGGTTCTCCTTAGCATGTCAATCAGTCCCGCAATATGCTTCAATCAAAGATAATATTAAATATCAGACATCAGTCAACATCTAATTAAAACTCTGCTATACTAACTCTTAAAACATAAGTGTTTACAAAGCTGCAAAACTTTTCCAGTTCTGACTGATAACCAATAACATTACTTTTATGGCCATCTCTGCCTTTGCCAATGAGATCAAATCTGAATATAAACTAGCTTATCTTTGATTTGATTTATTATTGTCACATGCATTGGTATACAGTGAAAAATATTGTTCGTAGCGCACTATACAGGCAAAGCATACTGTTCATAGAGAAGAAAGGAGAGACTGCAGAATGTAGTTTTACAGTCATAGCTAGGGTGTAGAGAAAAGCAAACTTAATGTGAGGTAGGTCCATTCAAAAGTCTGATGGCAGCAGGGAGGAACCTGTTCTTGAGTCGGTTGGTACATGTCCTCAGACTTTTGTATCTTTTTCCTGACGGAAGATGGTGGAAGAGAGAATCTTTGGGGTGCGTGGGGTCCTTAATTATGCTGGCTGCTTTGCTGAGGCAGCGGGAACTGTAGACAGAGTAATGGGTGGTAGTTTAAGTGATGGACTGGGCTTTGTTCACAACCCTTTATAATTTCTTGGTCTTGGGTATCTGCTCCTCTCATTCTTATAAGTCTCTTTATAAAATCTGCAGTCATCATCTGTGGCCAAAGTTTCCTCTGTTTATCTTTATATTTAATGACACACAAAATTATAGAGAAGTATTTTTTTAAAATAGGGGAATGTAATTTAGTCGTCAGCTGATGGTAGAAACTAGTAGCCAATCACTAGGACCTGCAGTGCAGATCATTTAAATGTTCCTCAATACAGTATAAATATGTAAAGGTTCATATATTTAGCTGTGAAATGCTTAGTTCTTCTTTTTTGGGGTGGAGGGAGGGAATTGCTTAAGAAAATTTGAGGAAAGCCTTTATACCGACCAAATCATAGGCTGAGAGACAGGAAGCAGTTAAAGTCACCATAGTCACAGATGACCGACTGATGTTCAATTAACCTGCGGAATGAGTGCGAGGGGCAATGTTGAGAAAGTGGGGCCTTCATGAATAACCTCAAGCAGTACAGGAATTGAACCCATGTTCATGGCATCATTCTGCATCACTACCCAGCTATCCAGCCAACTGAGCTATACTGACCAAGAGAAAACAGAGACTAGCGCTGAACAGTTGTTTTTCAGACTGGTGGGAGGTGTATAGTGCAGTTCCCCAGGAACATCTTGGGACACTAAGGGGCAATTTAGCATGGCCAATCCACTTACCTACACATCTTCAAACTGTGGGAGGAAACCAGAGCACCTGGGAGAAACCCAGGCAGACAAAGGGAGAGCATACAGACAGCTATTCAAAGTTGGAATTGAACCTGGATCCTGGAGCTGTTGAAGGTAGCAATGCTAACCACCGTGTCCACCCACCCACCCCTCTAATGTGTGCGAGGTGTGTGGGAGAGAGAGTGAGAGGAGTTGGGGAGGGGGCCATGTGGTGGTAGTGAGAAGAAGAGGAGTTTGTATCTGGTTCACTCTCAGAACTCTCATTCACCCTCACAAACTGATAGGCACTCTTGGGTGTATGTTATTGAGAATTCTCAGACTGGAAGTGAACTGGATGCACACACTCAATCTTTCACATTCTAATGATTGTCTTTTTTATCACTTTTTAAATTACCAACTTATTTTTGTGACTTTTTCTTGCTCAGTGCATTCTTTCTTTTTATACATCAGCCTTTTAAAAAAAATCATGTTTTATGCTGGGTCAAACCTAGGACACAGAATTAAAGTAATTGGCAAAGGAACCAAAGCAGAAACAAGGAAAGCAGCTTTTACGGAGTGAATGGTTAGGATCCTGAATCACTACTTGTGAGGATGGTGGAGGCAGATTTAATTGTGTTTTTCAAAAGGGAATTGAATAAGAACCAGATGAATAAAAAGAACGTTGGGCTAAATGGAAAGGGCAGTGGAGCAAGATTAATTGGATTGCTGTTGCAGAAAATAGTATGGACTTGATGGGCTGATTGGCCTCATTCTGTGATGTAACCAGTCTATGATTCCAACTCTTATTATGAAGAAACTTGGAAAAATAGTGTTATGCTACAGCCTCTGAATATCCAAAGGAGACAACAATGGTGGTAATATGTTACAGAAAGACTCAACATGGCTTGCTTAAGTCCTGACTCAAGGGCTGAAAGCAGCCTGACATGAAGAACAACACAAAATTACAAATGAATACCATTCATGTTCATATCATTGCAAATTCTTGGTTGATAAATACAAATTATTTCTTATTGTAAAGTAGGAGCATAAAACGTTTATAAAACTTGAAGGTAACTAGCTGCTGTTGAAATATGTGTTAACATATTCATAAGTATGTAGTAATTATGATAGCTGTCAAAACTGTAGGGTTTTGCAAACAATTTTGCACAGCCTATATTGGAAGAAACAATTTATCCTACCTGGCAGCAGCTCCAATATGTTGCAGTTTATCTGGGAAAGAAAGAAGCTTTTTGTCCTTTTTTTCTGCTGCCTGTTAATAAAAGAAATATCAGCCTATTAAAGAAATGAACTGCAATATCATAATTATTGAATTAACAACTGCTGATGAATGATATTTCATTTGAACAAATTCTGCTGTCTTTAGAAAATTTTCAGTTCAACATCCTGCAGAATCTAGTAACTGCTAATTGTGTATCACTTGGGTTATTATCCTTTAAAATGATCCATAGGTTGTGCACATTCTCACTAAGATGCAATATACAAATATATATAAGGTTTTTCTGGCCTGGAGCTGACGTCTTACAACGAAAATTTGGAATACATTGTTGGGAAAGAGAAAGAACAAGACTGCACTGAGAACTGTAGTGACAACAGAAGATGAGATGCAATTAAAGCGAAGCATGATGGCAATGTTCTGGAGGACATGAAAGGCAGAGAGCAAGCCAAACATGTATTTAAAATTTACTGTCTGCTCTCATAAATAACTACTCTTGAAGAAACAGAAAGGCCTCATTTGTGAAGTTTTAGGAACAAAAATACTTATGATATGTGCTAATTAGACTAATCATACATAATTTCTACAGGACTATTAACGTCCCATTTTCAGATTCATACCTTGACTTACAATTCTGAAAATGAAAACCATTCAATCAGATGTTGTTAGAGTCGATCAAGTTTATACTTTGACAAACAGAGTTTAAACAACACAAGCAAAAAGACATATAACAGTACAGGAAGGAAAGTGGCCACTTTGGAAAACAATGCTTTTTCCAGAGATTAAATTCTTTTTAATAATTAAAATAATTCAAAAAATTGAAAGATAAAGATACTATTGTGGAACAACAACTTTTCCCACAGCTAAACATTGCCAAATGACATGAAATATCACGGGAAACTTCCTAAGTGCCCAGAACTGTAAACAATTGCAGAAAAAGAGCTATGACTTAAAAGGTGAAAAATACTTGTTACAGAAAACATTCTGCAACATCAGAGTTAAAACCTTAGAGCACATTTTTTCAGCATAAGGAGAACAGCAACTGCTGATTTTGGTGAATTAAGAGTTTCCTGTCCATTTTAGTTGTGAACAGGAGACACAATTCTCTCATCCAGCGCAGCTGGAGAATCGCGTGGGGATGACAGTGATGCATGAGATTCGCGCAACAGTTCACGACCCACTGGCATCTCCTAGCACTGGATTTCCAGCATGGTCTGCTCTGTGTTGGGAATGGGTGGGGCTAAGGTGTAACTTCAGCAAGGCGTTTGATAAGGTCCCCCATGCAAGACTTCTTGAGAAGGTGAGAGGGCATGGGATCCAAGGGGCTTTGGCCTTATGGATCCAGAACTGGCTTGCCTGCAGAAGGCAGAGAGTGGTTGTGGATGGGTCTTTTTCTGCATGGAGTCGGTCACCAGTGGAGTGCCCCAGGGATCTGTTCTAGGACCCTTGCTGTTTGTCATTTTCATAAATGACCTGGATGAGGAAGTGGAGGGATGGGTTAGTAAGTTCGCCAACGACACAAACGTTGGTGGTGTTGTGGATAGTCTGGAGGGATGTCAGAAGTTGCAGCGTGACATAGATAGGATGCAAGATTGGGCGGAGAAGTGGCAGATGGACTTCAACGCGGATAAATGTGTAGTGGTCCATTTTGGCAGGTCCAATGGGATGAAGGAGTACAATATCAAGGGTAGGACTCTTAGCAGTGTTGAGGAGCAGAAGGACCTTGGGGTCCGGGTCCATAGCACTCTTAAATCGGCCTCGCAGGTGGAGGATGTGGTCAAGAAGGCGTATGGTGTACTGGCCTTCATTAATCGAGGGATTGAGTTTAGGAGTCGGGAGGTAATGCTGCAAATTTATAAGACCCTTGTCAGACCCCATTTGGAGTACTGTACGCAGTTCTAGTTGCCTCACTATAGGAAGGATGTTGAAGCTATTGAGAGGGTGCAGAGGAGATTTACAAGGATGTTGCCTGGATTGGGAGGCATGCCTTATGAAGATAGATTGAGGGAGCTGGGTCTCTTCTCCCTGGAGAGACGAAGGTTGAGAGGCGACCTGATAGAGGTTTATAAAATGTTGAGAGGTATAGATAGGGTAGGTTCTCGGAGGCTATTTCCCAGGGCTGAAATGGTCGCTATGAGAGGACACAGGTTTAAGCTGCTGGGGAGCAGGTACAGAGGAGATGTTGGGGTAAGTTTTTCACTCAGAGGGTGGTGAGTGAGTGGAATCGGCTGCCGTTGGTGGTGGTAGAGGTGAACTCGCTGGGGTCTTTTAAAAGACTTCTGGATGAGTACATGGGATTTAACGGGATTGGGAGTTATAGATAGTCCTATGACCTGGTAGGTATGGATATGATCAGTGCAACTTGTGGGCCGAAGGGCCTGTTTGTGCTGTAGTGTTCTATGTTCTAACATTTAAATAACGCTTTAAATGTTATTACAGGGCCTGGGATTGAATTCTACGGGCCCACTAGCCCCTCCCACCCCACCAGAGTGTTTCACTCCAGCAGGGTTTACAGTAGGTCCCCACTTTCAGGGAGCTGGCATCCTGACCCGCTGGAGTGAAGGGAGCCAAAGGGGGCCCCCCAGGGGGTTGAGTAGTGAGGGGATGGTGCCCCCCCTCCCCCCACTGGCATAGGCTCAGTGGCAGTGCTTGCCTATGCCTCCAACACTAATCAAGGGGCTTGCTGCTACTCTGCATAGGGATCAGTAGAGGAGGGAGGCCAGCGATCCTGTTCGGTGGGGGGTGTCCAGCTGAATGAGGGTGGTTTGACAGGGTGGTTCGGGGGGAGGGGGGTGGTGTTGGGGGGGTTCGAGGCTGGCCATGGTGGGGTCAGAGGGGCAGCAATGTGGAGGTCATGGGACTGGCCAACAATTGAGTTGGCCAGCAATTGGGTGGCTAGCAGTGCGGGGCCACTGCGCATGCGCCGATCTTGGCACTGACAGACTGGCGCATGCACAGTGGCCCATTCTGGTGCTGGTTTCAGCCTCCCAGGCAGGAATAGCTCCCGCCCACTGAAATTTAATGACATTCACACTCTGTCCTTTGCAGTGCACAGAGTGTGGGAGATTCTAGTCTGAACTCCCACTGAAAAAGCCTGCGTCACTTACTCCAGTTTTCATGCAAATTCAACACTTACAATTTCTTTGCGAGAATTCCTGCTAGGTTTTCATATATTCCTAATGTAGCATATTTACATAAATGTATGCAGACTGTAAAAGTATGTTAACTAGGGTTCATGATAGGCACATTCCACTTAGAGTGAAGGACAAGACTGGTAGAAGTGGGGAACCCTGGATAAATTGGGATATTGAGGTCCTGGTCAAGAAGAAGAAGGAGGCACATGACTTGCATAAGGAAGCTGGGATCAAGTGGCTCCCTTGAAGAGTATAGAGGATGTAGAAATAGAGTTAAGAGGGAAATCAGGAAGGCAAAAAGGGACATGAGATTGCTTTGGCAGATAAGGCAAAAGGGAATCCAAAGAGATTCCGTAAACACATAAAGGACAAAAGAGTAACAAGGGAGAGAGGAAGGTCTCTTGAGGATCAACAAGTTCATCTATGTGCAGATCCACAAGAGATGGGTGAGATCCTAAATGAATATTTCTCATTAGTATTTACTCTTGAGAAAGGCATGGACGTTAGGGAACTTGGGGAAATAAATAATGATGTCTTCAAGAGTATACATATAACAGAGAAGGAGGTGCTGGAAGTCTTAAAGCGCATCAAGGTAGATAAATCCCTGGGTTATGATGAAGTGCATCCCAGGACATTGTGGGAGGCTAGGGAGGAAATTGCAGGTCCCCTAGCAAAGATACTTGAATCATCAACAGCCACAGGTAAGGCTCCTGACGATTGGAGGGTGCGAATGTTGTACCTTTGTTTAAAAAGGGCTGCAGGGAAAAGCCTGGGAACTACAGGCCAGTGAGGCTCACATCTGTAACGGGTAAGTTGTTAGAAGGAATTCTGAGAGACAAAGTCTACAGGCATTTTGAGAAGCAAGGACTGATTAGGGACAGCCAGGATGGCTTTGTGAATTGAAAAGCATGCCTCACAAATTTGATTTATTTTTTTGTAGGGGTAGCCAAGAAGGTAGATGAGAGCAGTGCAGTTGATGTCTACATGGACTTTAGCATGGCCTTTGACAAGGTTCTTCTATCCACCATCATCTGGAGGGCTCAAAGGTTCCAGCGTCATATTTACACAATATCACTCTCTCCAGCCCACCTGTTTTCACCAGACCATACAGGATGTCAGTAACCCAGAGGAAAAAGGCTAGCAGCCTCAAGTGGAAGTCTCTTCCTTGATTCAACCACCCTTTCCCCAAGCTGTTCACCTGGAAGGCACTCATGCCCCACTTGGGCCTCTCCACCCATCTGGAGTTTTCAAGCTTTCCATCCAATAAATGATGTGGTATTCCTTTGACCTGCTTGTTTGTGAGCTTTTCATTTTGTTGGGGACCAGCTTCCCAGCCCTCAGTCTTCCCTCTGCCTTCCTTTATTCCCCTTCTTCATTCAGCTCCTTAACCCTCTGCCTGCCATTGTGCACCCACCTGCTTCTCCCCCACCAATCCTTGTACAGCCTTCCTTCCACATTACCCCCTTGTCTTCATCAGGCCACCACCACTGTCCCACTTTCCTGCGACCCCCCCCACCTTCCCGAATTGCCTCACTCACATTCCTCCCCAGGTCAAACTTCTGGGAAGGGGGGGAGCAATTCTCCCATCCTGCTGCTTTTGTAGTGCAGTGGATCAGGAGACTCGAGCAGAGGCCATTTTGTGGGTTCCCCTCTGGGTGCCACGGCCTTGCTAAATCTCATTAGCCAGATTTCCAGTACCATCAGCTCCACGCCAGAAATCAGCTTGGAGTTGCATAAATTATGGTAATGCTCGCTATCATATATTTTACATCCACTGGCCCCCCACCACCACCCTGACCCCCCTCAGCCAGCAGTGTTTCACTCCAGCGGGGTTTATAATCGCTCCCCATCTGCGGAGAGCTGCAGCCTGAACCCGCTGGAGTGAAGGGTGACAATTGAGGCCCTCCAGCGGATCAGGTGCTGGGGTGCCCCCTGAGCACTGCCAGCCTGGTAGTGCCAGCCTGGGCCCCTGGCATTGCCAAAGGGCAAAGTGGCAATGCCCAGCAGGCATCTTGGCACTGCCCACTGGGCATCAGGCAGTGCCAAAGGGGCAGAGCCTATGGGGCGGGGGGGGGGGGGGGGGGGGCGACTGATGGTGGGGTGTCCTGCTGCCTTTCTGCACTCAGGCTGAATGACAGAGGGTAGGAAGCCAGCAATCGGAGTTGCACGGGTTGGGGGAGGGGGCAGGGAGAGCGAGGTGGGCCGGGGGTGAGGTGGGAAGGTTGAGGCTAGCTCGGACATGTTCAGGCTGTAGGCAATTGGGCTGTAGGGGGTCATGTGGCTGGCTATGCAAAGGTCATGGGTCTGGCCAGCAATCAAGCTTGCTAGCGATTGGGATGCTGGTAGTGCAGACTATTGCGCATGTACCAGTATCGGTACTGACAGATCGGCACATACACTCAACATTGGGCCACTCAACACTATGCTACTGGCCTCCCTAATGGGAATTGACCTCACCCACTGATTTTCAACAGGATTCATGCTGGTGCAGTGCATAGCATGTGGGAGATTCATTTTGAAACTCCCGCTGAGAAAACCAATGTGACTTACTCCAGTTTTCACGTGAATGCGACACTTAAAATTTTTTTGGGAGATCTTTGTTGCAGTGGCTAATTGATTTCCACAGCACAGTCCTGTCCAGACAGACACTGTTGTGTGGCACCAGGAAGGAGCAATCCCCTGTACTCCCGCAGATGCCAGCAGGCAGTTGTTTTAAATAGCATTTCTGAGATGCTAATGAACATAAATGGAATTCATTCCACCAGCCAGTGGGTTCACCGGCCCACCATTTGGATAATTGCAATGTAGTTTGTACACTCCAGGTTTTCATTTTTACAAGCACTGCAGTTCTTGAGTCTTAGTCTCAGGCAAGGCACTGCAACACTTCTTCCAGCCATTGCAGCGCTGAACCAGGATGGACTAGAGAACTGTCTGATTATTGACTAATTGGAATGGCTGCTGGCCATTCTGACAGAAGCACTTTGACCATCTCAGAGACAGGAAGTCAAGGCCCAAGCAGGCCTCAGTACTGGCCATGAAGATAGCCGCTGCCAGTGTGAGCCTCAGCTTGAAACCAACCCTGCATTGACCCCTCTGAATAGTCAAGGTATGGACTCAGAGGTGGAGGCTGAAGAAGTGGGCCTCCAGGTTGAAATGGAACTCAAGGAGGAACCCACATTGGTAACCATGCAACACTCGCTCTGGATACAAAGGTCCCCTGTTTGATTTATGCCGCCTGGCCCAGCCCCATCTTCAGACCTAAGGTCAGCCGCTAAGCGGTAGAAAGGACAGTCTTGCAGTGGGGAGAGATACGGACCTTAGCAGGGAAGATGGTATGATGGCTTTGAAGGCCATGAGCGATCATTGCTCGATTTCCTTGTGGGCTTTGAGGAACACAAGCTTTCCTACTGAGCTAACAGTGGCTGGCCCAACAGGGGTTTTTGAAGCTGCTGCTCAACCCAGACTGATGTTATAGGTCCCGAGGTGTAGACTGTCTCACTGTAATCTGCAGGCACATCCCTTCTCTTTAGTGCACAATTAAGGGTATTTGCTGAAGGGAAACTGGCATTTGGCTGAAGTGCTACAGTGAGGATGAGATATTATGCTGCATAAGGGAAAATAGGAAATAAGGAAACCAAGATTGATGGCCTGGGATCAAAGTAAATGGGGTAGATATTATTGCAAAATGCCTTTCAAGGATTGAAGTATGCCACCACTGGAAGAAAAGTATGTCAGTATGTCATGTGATGCAGTTTATTTTCACTTTTGCCTGTGAGCAGAACACAGCTCTGATGTCTTCAAGCTTTGTATCCATGCATATATGTTTTCGTGTGCCTAGTTTCAATGGCTGGGATTTCCACTCCAGACCCAAGTCTGTGTTGGAAGTGGGGAGCAGGAGCATTTTGCTTCTCAGAGCCCAGTACAGTGTTGGGCTCATAAATAATGCAGCCATGGGTTTCCGGACCTTACTTGTGGCAGAGTGGGCAGGAAATCATATGCCTTGCTGTCATATCTGGGTATCATATTTAAAAGGCACCCAGACCACTGCAGCTTTATCCCACTCTGAACTTTGGTCAAAGAGACCCTAGGCAACACTGGCAACGACTTTCAGCAACTTTCCCTAAACGTACTGCTGAATGTATGAGGGATGTCCTCTACTCCAGGGATGGAAGGAAGAGGTCCACCCAACTGAACAACCCTGCATGGGATACATTTGTTGAGTGCAAACACTACACATCAGAGGACAGCAAACACAGCAAATGCCATGTCTCCTCTTGCCTCATCCTTCTACCTGTATGAGCTCACTACTCTGGAGGCGCTGCCAAAGAACCCTGGTAGAGTCCACTCCACTAGCTGTAGAGATACCCACTCTTGTCCAGTTGGGTCCCAGAATCCATGTTTATTCCCTTTCACCCTCCAATAACATTCTCATCATCAAATCCCACTGTTAGGAATCAGATGTTTATGTTCCTGAGGGATTGTCGACTTTGCCTGACATGATGCCCGCTGGTGATGGTGGGGGAGATTCCACCCAATAAATAAACCCACAATGTGTTTCCCAAATCCCTTAGGAGTGATTGGTTCTTTTATATCATTATAAAAGCACAATAGATATGAGACGATACTTGGTAGGGAAGGATCCATGGGGAAGAAAGGTGCACAGCAGAGTGTACAGGAGGGACAAAAGTGAAAGAAGTTAAAGGCTGGAGGGAAAGCACGTGGCATGGGGACGTGTGATGGGAAGGGAACACCTGAACAACACAAGCTGCATTTCCCCAAACACACCTCTGCAAAATGCAATTTATATCCATCAGGGATAACCTTCTCACTAAAGCATACAAGACCTTCCATTCAGAGCAAAAGACTGATACAGAGCAGAAAAAGGCAGAGGAACAACTAAGTAAAAAGGTATAGGCTGGAATTCTCTGGCCATTCACACTAATGGGATTCTCAGTGCATCCCTGCCATGTGTTTCCTGGAGACATGGGGTGGCTTCAATGGAAATTGCCATGGACAGTGGCAAGACCAGAAGGTCCCCGCTGCCAGTGAATGGCATGTCACCTTCCATCGCCAAAAAACATGAGAATCTCACCCACAGAAAGAGAAACAGAGGAGAAAGGCACAAATGCAGAGAGGAATAGAGATAGAAAAATCAACAGGAAAATGATTGAGAAACATGTTTAAGAAATGTCAACTTATCATATGCATGCTACTGGCTATGCACCACTGTGCTATAAACATACTAACTAAATTCCTTGCCAGTTAGAAAAGATAACTAAGTTAACTTATGATTTAAGTCTGGATAAAAACAAATTACTGCAGATGCTAGAATCAAAAACCAAAAGAGAAAATGCTGGAAAATCTCAGCAGGTCTGGCAGCATCTGTAAGGCGAGAAAAGAGCTGACATTTTGAGTCCAGATGACCCCACCCCCACCCCTACTCATCACAGGCATGAGGGGAGCAAAGGGAGTTTCTGATGGAGAGTGAGCCTGATTTGGAGTGTGGAGATTGGCATGGGTCTAGCTGGATGGCTTCCTGGGATGTGCTCATTTCCCTCTTTCAGGTGAGTGAATCCCACCTGACAGATGCTGCCAGGACCAATGGGAAACACTTCCATTTTCCATTGGCATGGGCAACAAGTCCCCATTCAGGTAAACCATGGCCAAGAGTTTGTGAAGGCTTTGACAAAGGGTCATCTGGACTCAAAACATCAGCTCTTTTCTCTCCTTGCAGATGCTGCCAGACCTGCTGAGATTTTCCAGCATTTTCTGTTTTGGTTATGATTTAAGTCTCCTTATTGAGATAAAAAATGTCAGATGTAATATATCCCTTTATAATTAGCATTTATAGCCTATTAGAAAGAAATTTGTGCACTTATGTAGTGACATTCCTGACATTAGGACCTCAGGGTCTGCCTCAGTCATGTGCTCAAGGAAATGGGACCACATTCATCTAATCTGAAGACAAGGGTGCTACCACTGAGCCACAGATCGTGAAGCATTTGTTGCTATCATTTCATTCCATACAATGAAGTGAATTCATCACAATTAATTTTACTGCTCAAATGGTTATTTATCTTCCTATTAAAACCAGAACAAGTTTTACTGCCTAAAATATTTCTGCTTACAGGTTAACAATTAAGTGACCATTATTCTGAAAATAGGGCTCAGGAACAGATCTCTTGACAGTGTCATGTGTTCAAAATGCTTACCATGACTACAAAGTGCATTAGGTTCATGCCAGGTTTGTTTGCTTTTATGTCAGCAAGCTTCAACAGTGATGCAATCCGAAATCCTGCAGCATTTCCTGAATATCCTCCCTGCAAATGAAATAAGAACACAAAGAACTGATTTAAAATTAAGGATCACTCTTACAGGACAGAGATGAGGAGAATTTGTTTAGAGGGTTGTGTGACTGTGGAACTCTACCTCAGAAGGTGGTGGAAGTGGGTTCATTGAATATTTTTAAGGCAAAAGCATATCGATAGATTCTTGTTAAAGAAGGGAATCAAAGGCTACCGGGGATAGATGGGGAAAGTGGAACTCAACACAAACAGATAATCCATGATACTACTAAATGGTGGAGTAGGTGCAAGTGGTAGAATGGCCTACTTCTGCTCATGTTTTATACGCTCAGATAAATTTGTATTCCTATCAGGTATATGTTATATGTTTGTGTAATTGTAATAATGTTTCACACATCACTTTGCTATCTTCATTTTAAACAGGAGTATTACTATGGTAACATTTGGCAAGGTAGGTCATGATATTTATTAACAAAAACATGATTAGCAACAAAGCATTAATGTGTTATTGACTCTGGATAATTCTAATTTTCAGCAGAGGTGGTGAACTGTTGATTGTGGATTGACTTCAGGAGGACTGAAAAATTGCATTTTTGGCAGTGAACATATTAAAGTGAAAGATGATCATGACACCGTGCTGGTAGATTTACTCAGTTCAAAATACTTACAGCATTCATGTGGTTTCCAGCTTTCAATACCAGCCTCAGTATGTTATGCAGTTCATCACAGTTCAGTAGTTCTGCAAGACAGTGAAGGTTTTATACACATTCAGTATTGACTCTCACACATGCACAGCTTACAATACACCTACAGCAACATGCATATAAAACACAAATAGATAAATAATATTGCAAATATGAATTCCTGTTTACAGTTTAGATGCATTGGTACAGACTTTGTCATTGAGGGGCAAGACTTCTGACTGGGACTGTAAAAAAGTTAAGAATCCCCAGGGATCTGTTCTAGGACCCTTGCTGTTTGTCATTTTCATAAATGACCTGGATGAGGAAGTGGACGGATGGGTTAGTAAGTTCGCAGACGATACAAAGATTGGAGGTGTTGTGGATGGTCTGGAGGAATGTCAGAAGTTGCAGCGGGACATAGATAGGATGCAAGATTGGGCGGAGAAGTGGCAGATGGACTTCAACGCAGACAAATGTGTAGTGGTCCATTTTGGCAGGACCAATGGGATGAAGGAATACAATATCAAGGGTAGGAGTCTTAGCTGTGTTGAAGAGCAGAAGGATCTTGGGGTCCGGGTCCATAGGATTCTTAAATCGGCCTCGCAGGTGGAGGATGTGGTCAAGAACGTGTATGATGTACTGGCCTTCATTAATCGAGGGATTGAGTTTAGGAGTTGGGAGGTAATGCTGCAAATTTATAAGACCCTTGTCAGACCCCACTTGGAGTACTGTGCGCAGTTCTGGTTGCCTCACTATAGGAAGGACGTGGAAGCTATTGAGAGGGTGCAGAGGAGATTTACAAGGATGTTGCCTGGATTGGGAGGCATGCCTTATGAAGATAGGTTGAGGGAGCTGGGACTCTTTTCCCTGGAGAGACGAAGGTTGAGAGGTGTCCTGATAGAGGTTTATAAAATGTTGAGAGGTATAGATAGGGTGGATTCTCAGAGGCTATTTCCCCAGGCTGAAATGGTTGCTACGAGAGGACACAGACTTAAGGTGCAGGGAAGCAAGTACAGAGGAGATGTTAGGGGTAAGGTTTTCACTCAGAGGGTGGTGAATGAATGGAATCGGCTGCCGTCGGTGGTGGTGGAGGTGAACTCGCTGGGGTCTTTTAAAAGACTTCTGGATGAGTATATGGGATCTAATGGGATTGGGGGTTATAGATAGGTCTATGGCTTAGTAGGTATAGAAGTGATCAGTGCAACTTGTGGGCCGAAGGGCCTGTTTGTTCTGTAGTGTTCTATGTTCTAAAGATAACTAGTTTACAAAGTGTTATCTGAGATTTTTAAAAAATGACAGAAGTGACTTCACTTCAAAGATACTTCATTGGCTGCAAGGTACTTTGGGACAACTTAAGGTTATGAAAAGCACTACATACATAAAAGTATTTTCAATATTTATGAATTTTGTTTGTTTTATTGTAGGTTTGTGTTGACTTGCTTGACATTTGTCTCTGAGTTACACACATGTAGAGTTGCTTGGTTTAATTTTGTACTTCAATTCTGTCCATGCAAGATGACGCAATTATATGGAAGAGGATTCACCGACTTTATAAGAGGTCGGTGGGAATCCCGATGCCCCACTGAATGGGGTGCAGCCAAAAGTTAGAATTCCTGATATGCGTCAAGTCAATTGGGAATCACCTAACTCACCCTGCTGGCCCCAATCAGGTTGCCACCCACAACAGGTCCCCTAAACCCACTAATGGTATGATGGCTCCTTTACTGGCCCCTGGCCATGCAACTGGCCCCTCAGCGGCAACTGCACCAGGTGGGTTTTAGTGCTGATAATCACCAGTGTGGATCTGGCATGTTGAACCCCAAGGCTGCATGGGAGCATCACCAACCCCTTAGCAAAGAGGGCATCTGACCGCCAGCCCGCCACCACTCAAATAACAGGTCGTTCCCCCGCCCCCAACACATCACAGGCATGAGGGGGGAGTGGGCTGAGGGAGTTTTTGATGGGAAATGGGCCTGATTTGGAGTGTGGAGATTGACAGTGGGTCTAGCTGGCTGGTTTCCTGGGATGGGCTCATTTGCCTCTTTCAAGTGGGTGAATTCTGCCTGATAGACACTGCCAAAACCAGCGGGAAACACTCCCATTTTCCATAGGCATAGGCATTGAGTCCCAATTAAGGTGAATCATGGCCATGAGTTCATGAATGGTTTAAATAGCCTTGCATTCAGAAAAATGTTCATAATTAAGTACAAAGATTTGAATGTGCCAGCATGTGTTTACACATTCACAGAAAGGCTACCCTGATTCAGTTTCAGGATCTTACCATTTGCAGCCTTTATCAATGTACTAATAGATGTTAGAAGTGACTTTATTTGTGGCTCAAATTCATCCTTAAGAATCATGGCTTCCAAATGCAAGCGGTAACTGAAAAATAAACCATATTTATTCCCAAATATCAGAATCAACTAAATAATGATTTTCTCCGAACATCAGGGTCAGCAATATATTCATAAATTTTCCTTCCAAGCATGCACAGGAAGAATCAATTGGATAATCCAACAGTGAATTGTTGTTGTTAAATTTTATTTCATAATGATCACTGAACCAGTGCTAGAGTAAGGATACCTGATCTATTGATCCACCGGAGTTGGCATTAAACCAAAGAACTGTAACATGGATCCACTAGCATTGAACTGCTGTTGTACTGTATTAACAATGTGTATCCAGCTCTAGAGCTTAATTGCTGGGATCAATATTGCCAGGTATCAATTTATGTCAACAAACATAGCACTTTGCACCTGAAGGACTCCTGCCAGATTTATCCAATGTAACTAAATAAAATGTTGCTATCATGTTACTGAATATGGTCATACATGATTTCTCTTGATCCTATAAATATTTTCAGAACATCAACTTTACACTAAAAGAGTTCAGTGTCAGTTTCTTTTCATCACACTAACATGGAGCTTGTTGCCTTCTGTTAGCAAACTTCAATATACACAATGCAAATTTAATCCTAATTTTGAAAAGATCATCTGTGCTCCCACCATATACAGGCACTAATTTTGGAGCAGCAAAGTGTTTTCAGTGTGGACTGTGTTATGGAGTTAAAAGGATGAATCAGTCAGGGATGAGGCACACCAGTCTAAACAAATCAATCACCCTATTCCAAGCTTTGTTGTTATTTTGCAAAATAAATATACATAATTCACCCTCACTATAAGCTTTATTTCATTGTGCTGACTCATGCCTTTCTGACCTTTCTATTTTCTTTGTACTGTTTTTACAATAAATAAATCTGGAGAATATTTTGACCTGTCCACTGTGTGCACTGCTCTCTGCCTTTTCAGACGACAGGAAAACATAGTGAGCACCCAAATTACTCACTAGAAAGTGACTTATTGCAGTTCAGATTAGTCATTAGGCCTAAAATATGCTAACCCATTGTGACAGTAGTGTACCTTTAATAATTATTTTTGAAAATCATGTTCTCTGCAGTGAAAAGCAGACCTTTTTGGTTTCACTGTTGCCGGGCTGTCTGCTAGAAGTCCTTTAGTTGCTGCTTCAATTATTTAAGTGGGGTTTTGTTTATTTTTACTGTAGGCCTCAGATACTTTCTGGAATCTTTTATGATTGTGCATTGTGAGGGGAAAGATTGATTGACAAGTCAAAGTGAGGTGGTTCCTTACTGGAAGATTTCAAGGACCTACTTTCAGTTTTGGTTTTAAGAATTAAAAGCTGTCCGGGTTGTCAAGTGGGAAGCAGTGTTTTTCTCTCTCTCCCTGGTGTTATAGATTCTGCTGGCTAGCTGGAAGAAGGTCTCTGGGCCTTCCAGGAGTGGAATATCTGCTTTTGGTGGTTGGCTTACCTGGAATCTCTCTCTCTCTCTACCTGGTGTTTTGGGAAGCTGTTCTGACTCCAAGCTGGTTTGTGTGTATATCCAGAGGGCTGCTAGAAGTTACAAAGCTGGGAAGTCAGAGTTTCGATTCTCCCCCAAAGGACTAAGTTCCAGCGTCATGTCAGCATTCATATTGTATATGTGTTAAGCCTGTGGCAAGGGGTTTGTTTAAGGAAGTATGTTTGGTTGGAACAGTTCATATTCATTAAAGGTTGTACAATATCATGGTTGTCTTTCTTTCTTGTTTGTAATTGGCAAAATTTATTGCTAATTTTTTTTCCTTATATGTTAACTGTATTCCTAAATAAACTTTGTCTGATAAAAGCTCCATCGTGGGTCATTTGAATCATATCTGAGCTGTAGCATTTCATGCTTACCCTAGCCTAATTCAAAGTGCTAAACTTAAGATCCAGATGGACTTCATAAAACACTTTGGAGTTTCTGACATGAATTATAACACTGCATACAGCAGAGTTTATAAAGAACAGTCTGCTCACGGAAACTGTTCACTCATCATAAGTTTGAGAAAATATGTGTGCCAGAATCTTCTCAGGTTGAGGTCCCAACACCAGGACTGAAGTGTTTCAGTCAGAGGTGGAGCAACTAGCCATACACAATCACAGGTCGGCCAGTCAATTAGATATGCATACGCAATGGCCCCAGGAAATCATGCAGTGGGGATGAGCAGGAAGTCACTGGCTCTATTGTTACCTCACAGGCCTGAAGGTCCAGCCATTACATTTGAATGGCACCCTGGCAGGCATTCACTTCTTGACATTCAAAGGCATCAGTCTGGCTGTATGTGAGGGGAGTGAAATCCATGGTACTTCAGCGATCCCTCTCCCCATCTTCCCCCTTGCCTTTCCTTCAGTAACCCTCAAGCCACGCCCTTTCACTCTTGATCAACTATCATTCACCTGAAAGCTTCCTCCATATGTTTGAGTTGGTACCAGAAGTATTAAATAAAGAAATTGTTGAATGAATTAAAGCATTGATTATTGTTTTTGTTTGTCTCATAAAAGTGGAATGCTTGCAGGGTGTTTAAATTAAAAGATGGCTAATATCATGCTTGACCTACCATCTGTAGGCACTACCTCTTCTGTGTAGTCCAGCTTTCTCCTTTTTCTTGCACATAACTTTGTGGGGCTGCCATCTCTTTTCCTCACTCAGCTATACTCCAGTCTGCTTTCCCAACCACCACCTTATTTCAATTATAATTCTCCTCTCCTCTCCCCTGGTGCAACCAAGTTCCCCATACATGAAAAGGAGCTCCTCCTCAGTTTAAAGTCTATTAAGATTAGCTTCCTGCTGCACACCACCTTTAACCAGTCACGAATCTGAAGGCACGTGTTTCTTATTTGCTGCATGCTTAATTCCAAAGGTACAATTTAATCTGTCCAAGTTACATTTTAATGAGCATGCATAACGTGTCAATATTCCTGATTCTGACACTTGCTGCCAAGAAGCACAATCCACCCTCATTCTGCCACCAACAGAATAACTAATTTTCATTCTGCCATAGGGAATCTGACATCTTTCCTCCTGCTCAACATAGTGCCCCTGCTTACTTTATTTCCCACTCCCAGGAGTTTCACAAGATCCTGCTTTTGGGAAAAGGCCTAACCAATACCAAGGACTAAAGGGCAAAGGTGCAGAAATAACAGTGTTGACAAGTAATACTTAGGTTTGGGAGTAAAAGAGCAGTGCTGCAGATTGGATGTTGGGTAGGAGGAAGATAGGACAGTAATGTCAGAGGCACCAGATGAAGTGGTCTGTGGTGTAAGTTAGGAGTTTAGAAATATCTTTGTCATTCAGCATTATCCTGGAGTGAGGGTTTTGGCTACAAAGGAACAAAGGATATAACTTGTGGTGGCCAGGTCACATCTGACAGTGGGCTATCAGTAATGTGTGTCTGTGCCTGCAGCCCTCAGTTCTGAAGTTATAAGTTGAGAGTTGAGGATGATATGGGATCTTTGATAATGAAAGTTGAACAGATAACAGTCCTTACACTAACTGATTCCTTAAGAACATTAATAAAATGAATTATTTGCTAAAATGTTATTGTCTTACCTTGGCACGCTCACCAACAGCAACATAAAGAGATCTGCCTCAGACAGTTTAGTCTGGTCACCTTCAAACTTTCTGAGACGCTTTACCTGAAACATACAATAATTTAAAATAAGGCAAATCTATTGTGGTATTGCTCATTTTATTTCAACACCTTGAATGTGGTACCTGATGTTTACTATGGGCTGAATTTACAAACTCTTGATGGCTGTGTATCCCACAAGGTGAGCACATAAAATAAGCCGGGTGCCCGACCCACCATCTTCCTGCCAAACACCATGCTCTCCCCCATAAAAAGTGAGGTGGGGGGCACCAAAATTGGCAGACTGCCCACCATACTTAAATGAATAATCAAGGGTCTTTTAGGCTTGTTATCAAGTCAACTGAGCCTGATAATACACTGACTATGCCATAAAACATTTGGTGTGGATAGAAGGAAGTGAGAAACCCAAATTCTTAGTAATCAAATGCTTCAAGGATGAGAAAGAAGTGTTGCCATTAGACAATTATGGACTGCCCTCCCTTTAGATTAATATATGCCTTCCTTCCTATCCACTCTCATTTAAATTCACCCCTCCAACCCTGCCATTCTCCCTGAATCCCCCAGTCCTAGTCCCTGGACTTACCTGCTCTGGGTATCCTCGTGCCTTGGCCTTCTGCTCATCAAGTGCTTGCACGTCCCACTGACACAGTTTCCAGGGGACACGGCATCCCCTCCCTCTATTATTTAGGTGTATGTTTCTGTTGAGGTCTAAATGTGACAGCATTTCACCCATCTCTGTCATTAAAAACAGTGATGTGGAGACGCTGGTATTGGATCGGGGTGGGCACAATAATAAATCTCATAACACCTGGGGGTTAAAGTCCAACAGGTTTATTTGGAATCACGAGCTTTCGGAGCGCTGCTCCTTCCTCACCTGGTGAAGGAGCAGCACTCCAAAAGCTCGTGATTCAAAATAGACCTGTTGGACTTTAACCTGTTGCTGAGACTCCTTATTAAAAACAGTGAAACTATATAACACTTAACTAACTTCAGGTAAATTTACATTTTTTCTTACCAAAAAACATACAGCTCACAGAAATATTCATAATATCATTCATCTGTAACTTTATAAAACTTGACTAAGATTCAAGTAATTTTTTATTCCCAAAATCTCTTGTATCCAATTATTTGCATTTTAATTAATTTATTTTTCTCTCTCACACTGGATTTGCAGTATTTTCTTAAAATGCGACTACTTTATTTGTTTATTCTTCTCTATTCCCTTACTTTATTCAGTTATCTAAAATTTGCCTGTCCTCATTTACTACTGAGTTTTGTTCTTTCTGAAGCTCTTACTGGTGTGGCACGGTGTAGGGATGCTTTTCCCCATTGTCGCATTTCCAATGATCAGTATCCGGATATGTATCATGAAGCTTTGAACGGCGGGGGACAACTTAAAAAACCCCAAGGTGGACTCCTCCCATTACTGGGTTGATTTCAGCAGCGAGAGGCAGCATGCCATCTGCTCACGGCACTGTTTTCTGGTCCCACTGCTGTCAATGGGATTTTCCATTGTAGCCACCCCATTCTAGATTTGTTAATTAATTGAATGGAAATTCCCCAGCTTTAGTGGGATTTGAATTCATATCTGCGCAGCATTCATCAAGACCACATTACCACAATGCTCCTTTCCCCCAATAGAGAAATTATTGCAATTAATGCACACAGATTTCAAAAAAGAGATTTTAGTTTTGATTTTTGCAAGTTCCAATGAACCAAATTCATCAGATTTCCATCTTACAATTGTCCTCATAACTGACATAAAAACACAAGAAATAGAAGCAGCAGTAGGCCATCAAGCTCTTCGAGCCTGCCCCGCCATTCAGTAAGATCATGGCTGATCTGAAGTGGCTCAGTTCCACTTTCCCGCTTTCTCCCCATAACCCTTAATTCCCTTGCCTACCAAAAACCTATCTACCCGTGTCTTAAATATGTTTAGTGAGGTAGCCTCTACCACATCAACGGGCAGAGAATTCCAGAGATTCACCACCCTTTGAGTGAAGAAGTTCCTCCTCAACTCCATTCTAAACTGCTCCCCCCCCCTTATCTTGAGGCTGTGCCCTCTAGTCCTGCTGTTCTTTCTGAGTGGGAAGAATCTCTCTACCTCTACCCTATCCATCCCCTTTATTATCTTATACGTCTCTATAAGATCCTCCCTCATCCTTCTAAATTCCAACGAATACAAACCCAGTCTATTCAGCCTCTCTTCATAGTCCAAACCCCTCATCTCCGGTATCAGCCTAGTGAACCTCCTCTGCACTCCTTCCAAGGCCAAAATATCCTTGCGCAAGTGTGGCAACCAAAACTGCACACAGTACTCCAGCTGCGGCCTCACCAGTGCCCTGTACAGTTGCAGCAAGACCTCCCTGCTTTTATATTCAATCCCCCTCGCTATAAAGGCCAGCATTCCATTCGCCTTCTTGATCACCTGCTGCACCTGCAGGCTGGGTTCTTGCGACTCATGCACAAGGACCCCCAGGTTCCTCTGCACCGTAGCACGCTGCAGCTTTTCACCCTTTAAATAGTAGTCCCTCCTACTACTATTCTTGCCAGAGTGGATAACCTCACACTTGCTAACACTGTATTCCCTCTGCCAGATCCTCGCCCACTCGCTTAGCCTATCTAGATCCCTCTGCAGACTTTCCACACCCTCCGCACAATTTGCTTTTCCACTTACCTTTGTGTCATCAGCAAATTTCAACACCCTACACTCAGCCCCCTCCTCCAAATCATCTATATAAATGGTAAATAGCTGAGGCCCCAGCACCGATCCCTGGGGCACTCCACTAGTCACCAACCGCCAATCCGAATAGCACCCATTGATACCAACTCTCAACCTCCTATTAGACAGCCAATCCTCTATCCACGCTAACACCTTACCCCCAACTCCATGCCCCCTAACCTTCTGAAGCAACCTTTTGTGCGGCAAGTTATCAAACGCCTGAAAATCAAGAAACACCACATCCACCGGTTCCCCTCCGTCTACCGCAAAATTACCTCCTCAGCTTCTGGCAGTAGTTTCAGCAGCTTATTCAATTCCTCAGCCCCATATCCTTCAGCAGTTCCTCGCTTAATATCTTCCACAATTTCCAACACCGATCTTGGAATGAAAAAATGATCAAACTCAGTATAATGTTATTTACATAGTGATGGCTATAGTGTTAAGAATGACACTATGAAAAGGTATTTTGGTCCAATTCTCCTAATGTGTTTCATATACACAACTGGTAACAGACGCTCCTCAGACTGAAGGAAAAGATCTAGAAAAGCTTCCTTCTTTACTCTGGACAGAACAGAGTTGGTGCGCAATGTTGTTGCCAACTCTCAGAAGCTCACTGCCATGTCACACTCAGCTGAGTTCTGATTGGCATTGGGCAGAACTTCCAGGACAATCTGATTGGCTGACAGCTGTCCAACTATCCAGGATGTGGGTATGCCGGCGTTGGACTGGCGTAAACACAGTAAAAAGTCTGACAACACCAGGTTTTAGTCCAGCCTATTTATTTGATAATATACTCACAAGCTTTCGGGTTAGCCCCTTCGTCAGGTGAATCACCTGACGAAGGGGCTAACCCGAAAGCTTGTGAGTATATTATCAAATAAATAGGTTGGACTAAAACCTGGTGTTGTCAGACTTTCAACTATCCAGGTACAGAGTTGCAGTGGCCAGAAAAGGAACTGGGCTTGTTGTTAAGCTAAGTCTCTGAGAATCCCTGGGGAATAGGGGGTGGGGTTGTGGTTATAGCATCAGAGGTTATTGGGAGGGGGGAGGGCTGAAACTCCCAGGTCCCAGAGAGGAGAGCGCCCCAAATCTGAAGTCTGCCACCCCCACCTTCCTACCCGAGATGGAGAATTGTTCCTTTCTCTTTACCACCATACTCTGACCCATGTACTCCAGCTGGGGAAAGGATGGATTTACTGCCTGAGGTCCTGCCCACCCCACTGTGAAATTGTGTCTGGGTCAGAGAATTTGGGATCCTGGAGTGAATCCTGTCCACGCAATTTTATGCTCCTCTCCCCACCCACGAGCATAAAATTTTGTCCTTAGTTTTTCGTTTTTTTCTTAATCATTTAAACCTCCATTCTCGAAACCTCAAATAAATGAGGCACTTTCTACTCCCAACATCTGTTCTAGCTGTCATAATTATGGAGAAAAACTCTGAGTTATGTACTGACATGTTGAACATTTAAATATTACACTTTTGTTTAAATGAACATATAAGCCAAACGTTGCTTAGGATGTAACTTCTGACCATGTAAATTCAGTCACTGTCTGAATTGCTCAGGTGTCAGTGGTACTAAGAGAGAGACAATGGGATGATACACTTTGGGCAGAATTTCATACAATCTCGCCATAGGCCAATGGAGAATGCTGTTCTTTGAACTTCTGGAATTGGGGTGAGTGTGCTGGTAAAATTTCAGCCTTTGTCTCAGATAAGAACATAAGAACATAAGAACATAAGAAATAGGAGCAGGAGTAGGCCATCTAGCCCTTCGAGCTTGCCCCGCCATTCAATAAGATCATGGCTGATCTGTCGTGGCTCAGTTCCACATTCCCGCCCTCTCCCCATAACCCTTAATCCCCTTGCCTATCAAAAACCTATCAACCCACGTCTTAAATATATTTAGCGAGGCAGCCTCCACCACTTCAACGGGCAGAGAATTCCAGAGATTCACCACCCTTTGAGTGAAGAAGTTCCTCCTCAACTCCATTCTAAACCGCACCCCCTTAATCTTGAGGCTGTGCCCTCTAGTCCTACTGTCCTTTCTGAGTGGGAAAAGCCTCTCCACCTCTATCCTATCCATCCCATTCATCATCTTATATGTCTCAATGAGATCTCCCCTCATTCTTCTAAACTTTAACGAGTACAAGCCTAGTTTATTCAGCCTCTCCTCATAGTTCAACCCCCTCAACTCCGGCATCAGCATAGTAAACCTCCTCTGCACTCCCTCCAAGGCCAAAATATCCTTGCGTAAGTGCGGCGACCAAAACTGCACACAGTACTCCAGCTGCGGCCTCACCAGTGCCCTGTACAGTTGCAGTTGCAGTTGTACAGATAGACATTTTAAAGGAAAAAGCCTTGCAAACGTGAATTGTCATGATATGTGGAGATAATGGAAGCTGCTTATCGTCTCAGCAGGAATTATATCATGTAAATTATGTTCTAGACCGGTTTGAGGATTTTTGCCTTCCAGGAATATACAAGAGGGTGGGACAAAAAGCCAGCTGCAAAAACTTGGTAGGAATGGACCAGTGCTGGGTGTGTCAGAGTGTGTGTGAGACACAGAAACAAAAAGAGAGCAAAGTTCCTCCTGCTCTGTCTCAATCTCTCTCTGATTGCTGGAACAAGCTGTAGCTGAAAATTAAGGAGGACAACTTTTCAGCTAAACTGTAGGACCCTGGAATCTCAGAACCAACTACCCAACTTGAAATGTTGCTTCCATTCTCTCTTCACAGATACTGTCTGGCCTGCTGGGGTTTTCCAGCATTTTCTGTTTTTGTTATAACCTAATTACTGTGAGTTTGTTCACTCATAAGACCATGTTCTCTTTCCAGTAAGAGAAACTGAGTGCAAGAAGCTACTACACATTCCAGTGCCTCCCCATTAAAGCAGTATACCCAAGCACAATGTGTAAAATAATTGAATTTCAGAATGCTTAAGGTGAAGAAACCAGATAGTGAACAAGCGAACAAGTTTTGAAAGAACTCACAAAATACGCAAGGTGGATATTACAGTGGCACACTGGTTAACACTGTTGCCTCACAGCACCAGAGACCTGGGTTCAATTTCAGTGCCAGGTAACTGTCTGTGTAGAATTTGCCCATGGCTAAGATCAAGTATAGTATTGACATACTGCACTTGGTTGAAGTCATTAGGCTACATTTCGGCTTCATTTGAAGCAATTTTTTAAAGCGGCATCTCGGCCTTTTGGCTAAGATGCAAATAAGATGCCTTGGAGAAGGAGCTATGCCTACTCCAATCAGCTTGGATCATGTAGATCAAGCTCAAGACAGGAGGTGAAAGCCCTGTCTTGTCAGCTTGGACCGGGAATGTCCCAACTTGTTGGGACTCTGAATTGGCTTTAATTTGACTTGATTGGATTGGAATAAAGTTAAAAAAAAAATTTGCACATGTTGACAATCCCAGGCAGCAGAGGCACACAGGTCAAAGCCTCCTTGTACATAGATGATGTGGTTGTCTTTTGCTTGGACCTCTCATCTGTTTGCAGGCTCCTCCAGGTCTGCGAGCAGTTCGAGCTGGCCTCGGGAGTCAAAGTCAACCACGGTAAGAGCAAGGCCATTTTCTTTGGGAACTGGGCTGACTAATCCTTTGTCCCCTTCACTGTCAGGGCAGATTACCTGAAGGTGCTGGGGGTATGGTTTGGAGCAGCAGGGGCATGTGCCAAAAACTGGGACGAGTGCATCGCCAAAGCCAGGCAGAAACTGGGCTTGTGGGAGCAATGCTCCCTCTCCATGACAGGAAAAAACCTGGTGATCCGGTGCGAGGTGCTGTCCGTGTTGTTGTACGTGGCACAGGTGTGGCCTATCCCCAAATCCTGCGCTGCAGCAGTGACGCAGGCCATCTTCAAGTTTATCTGGAGATCAAAGATGGATCGCGTCCAGAGGGAGGCAATGCACAAATCTTCAGAGAATGGAGGGAAAAACATTCCCAACGCCGCCCTCATCCTGATGGCCACCTTTGTGTGAGGCTGCATCAAGCTGTGCACAGATCCTTGGTACACTAACAGCAAGTGTCACTACTTTTTGAGGTTCTACCTGTCCCGAGTGTTGAGAAGGATGGGTCTGGCCACACTGCTGCGGAATGTTCCAAGTAGTTGGACCGTACCGCAGCACCTGTCCTTCGTGGAGAAATTCTTCCACAAACACACAATTGACCACATGGCGATTAAGCAGTGGTCAGCGCGTAACGTCCTTGGGGCCCTGAGAGAAAAGGAGATGGCGGATCCTGTCGGATGGTTCCCTGAGCAGACTGTCAGTGTCATCTGGCAGAATGCCTCATCACCAGAACTGACAAACAAGCACCAAGATCTGGCTTGGCTGCTAGAAGGGCACTCCCCGTCAGATCCTTTACGCACGCTTGAGGTCTCAACAGCACCGCACGCTGCCCTCGAAGCGGTTGCGGGACTGATGAGACAGTCGTACACCTCCTTGTGGAATGTGCCTTTGCAAAGGAGGTCTGGAGTGAGATGCAGTGGTATTTGTCGAGGTTCGTCCCGAGCAGCTCGGTGACGCAGGACTCTGTGCTCCACGGGCTGTTTCTGGGGACGCACACCGAGGCAAATATCAACTGCTGCTGGAAGGTCATCAACTTAGTGAAGGACACACTTTGGTCCGCCCGAAACTTGCTGATCTTCCAGCTGAAAGAACTGTCCTCGACCGAGTGTTGCAGACTGGCACATTCCAAGGTCCAGGACTACGTGCTGAGGGACGCGCTGAAGTTGTGGCAGCCGCCGCAAAGGCACAATGGGGAAAGGCCACAGTATAAGGCCTTTTAACATAGGCAGACTGAGGGCCCGGGAACTGCAGAATACCCTCGACCTGCGTAACTGTGTGCCAATCTGAGCAATAACGGTACACAGTAATTTATTGAGGCATGTATATAGCTTTAAGTATTGAAATGTAATGACTGTAATTTGTATAAATCTGTAAAAATGTTTTGATTCTGCACTGTTTGCAATTCAAAGCCTGTACATTTGCAATAGTTTATTTGAGATTTTTATCAATAAAGTATATTTTTGGAAAAAAAAATTTGCACATGTTGGCTAAGATCAAGTGTAGTATCAACATGCTGCGCTTGGTTGAAGTCATTACATTACATCTTAGCTTCATTTGAAGCAATTTTTTAAAGCAGCATCTCGGCCTTTTGGCTAAGATGCAAATGAGATCAAGCCTTGGAGGAGGAGCTATGCCTACTCCAATCAGCTTGGATCATGTAGATCAAGTTCAAGACAGGAGGTGAGAGCCCTGTCTTTTCAGCTTGGATCAGGAATGTCCCAACTTGTTGGGACTCTGAATTGGATTTGATTTGACTGGATTGGATTGGAATAAAGTTTAAAAAAAAATTTGCACATTCTCGCTTGTCAGCCTTTTGGCTAAGACCAAGTGTTGTATTGACATGCTGTGCTTGGTTGAAGTCATCAGGTTACATTTTAGCTTCATTTGTGAGGCATGTATATAGTTTTAAGAACTGAAATGTAATCATTGTAATTAGCACAAATCTGTAAATATTGAGACATGGATATAGTTTTTAAGTACTGAAATGTAGTCACTGTAATTTGGACAGATCTGTAAAAATGTTTGATTCCACACTGTTTTGCTGCTCAAAGCCCTCTACATTTGCAACAGATTACTTGAGATTTTATGAATAAAGTATATTTTTGGAAAAAAATTTTTTTAAAGCAGCATCTTGGCCTTTTGGCTAAGATGCAAATGAAATCAAGCCTTGGAGGAGGAGCTATGCCTACTCCAATCAGCTTGGATTATGTAGATCAAGCCCAAGACAGGAGGTGGGAGCTCTCTCTTGTCAGCTTGGATCAGGAATGTCTCAACTTGTTAAGACTCTGAATTGGACTTGATTTGATTGAATTGGAATAAAAACAAAAAAAAATTTGCACATTCTCCCCCTGTCTGCGTGGGTTTCGTCTGGGTGCTCTGGTTTCCCCCCACAGACCAAAGATATGCAGGTTAGGTTGATTAGTCATGGCAAATTGCCCCTTAGGATCAAATGTTATTGTTCCATCTGCCATGGGAATTAGGACTGGCGAGGGGTGGACCATGGAAAGGTCTGTTAATCTATGGTTTCGGAGCACCTGGAGAAAACCCAGGCAGACTCAGGAAGATTTGCAAACTCCACTCAGATAGTTACCTGATCTGATAGTGTTAGAGCGCAGCCATAAAATCCCACCCATAGTGTCAGGGGGATTAGCAGGATAAATATGTGGGGTTACGCAGATAGGGTCTGGGTGAGATTGTTGTCTGTGTAGACTTGATATACTGAAAGGTCTCTTCCTGTACTGTGGGGATTCCATGATTAGAATGTGTCAAATATCAAAATTAAGATCTGTCTCCATTCTACCTTTTAAACTGTTTGAGAAATATCCCCACATTCATGCTTCTTCTGGAATCCAGGAGAGATATCTGCAATGAAAACAAAAGAAACCCAATGGTCACTGTGAGAAGTGCCAGTAGGAGAGGGGGAGAATTGATCAGTGTCTGTGAAAGTGAGAAACAGCATGAAAAGAAAACAGGGTAAAAGAAAGATAATTTACAGAAAGAAACAGAATGGAAAAAATAAATCTCACTTTGTTAGACTTGCTGTGCGAGAAATAGTTGCTGACCACAAAATTCATCATGTAATACTGCTTCTAGTAGAAATTTACAGGCTTGCTTACAGAGTTGAAGAACAGAAGATGCCGCAGGCAACTTTCCATGTGGACTACGAGGAGTGAGTTAACTAGTGTGGCACGTGCAAGTACCCTACAAGCACCTGTAAGACTTTGAAACGGTGAGATCATTTGTTAACAGGGTTGATGCAATGCGTGAATACTAAAATTGCCAGTGAATGTGCATAGAATGAATTTTTATCCACTCCTGAAACAAAAAGCATTAGGACGTAAAATTGGCCTTGGTGCAGATTATTTCAAGGACAAGTTACAGCTGAGGTACGTTTAGCCAACGATGTCCTTTTGGAATGGAGACACTTCGGTAATCTAAGAAACTCTGCAGTTAATTTGCAAACAGCATGCTTCCAAAAACATCTTTGTGATAATAACCAAATAGTCTGTTTTTATGACATTGATTGAAATGTCAATATTGGATCAGGACTAACTCTACTGTCCTTCTTCAATAGAGTGCCTTGGAATCTTTTACATCCATTGAGAGGGCAGACTAAGCTTCAGTTTAACATTCCACCGAAAAACAGATGTGTGAATTAGGTTGGTTGGTTATGCTAAATTGCCCTACGATGTCAGGAGGATTAACAGGGTAAATACGTGGGGTTACGGAGATAGGGCCTGCGTGGGATTGTTGTTGGGACAGGCTTGATGGGCCAAATGGTTTCTTTCTGTCCTGTAGAGATTCTGTAAAGATCCTATGAAAACAGCACCTTCAACTCTCTCATTGGAATGTCAGCTTTGATTTGTGTGCTCAGGCACTGGAATGGATCTTGAACCCACCACTCAAGTGGGCTGCATGGGACTTGGGGCAAAAGTTTCCAACTCCACTGGCTGCTGGGATCATCCTGTCCATTCATAAGTTAATAAACTTTGCCATTTGGCTGCCGAGTTACCCACGGCGAATACTGTTATGACAGAGTTGGAAAATCTCGGCCTCAGAGGTGAAAGTGCAACCAACTGACCCATGGCTAAACACGAAGAGTGCGCTGGTAACAGGGTGGTATGCTATCCTTGCCTATCCTCCTGAAGTATTTTAACTTCTTTCTGTACCTTTGCTTAGTTCTCAGTAGCAAAGAGACACAAAATAACAAGAAAACTTATTTCTCTTCGATGCAACTAAATCATGATTCTGCATGCTCTTGTCAGCAATTTAAGGGAACTCTATCACTTCCCATCTTTCTGTCATGAAGTCCTTCCATGAGATTCACCAACAACATTCCAATTATCAGGAAGCAGAGGTAATTTTAAGTAATCTATATTTGTATTGCTGGATTTAGAAATAACATATAGATTAAGCGAGTTTAATTTAAGTATTTCTGTGTAAGAAAAGATAACATTCTAGTTAGATTCATGTTAAACAGAAATGGGGGTTTTGGTTTCATTTCAAATTGTGTCTGCATTGTGATTTGAAAGTTTATGATCTGAGAAGCAAACAGAGCTTAGAGAAGAAGCGAGCTGTTGCTTAGCAACCAAGAGCCACCTAAAAAAGTTATAGTGTGGAGTTGCTGGCATTAGACTGGGCTAGGCATAGTAAGTAGTCTCACAACACCAGGGTAAAATCCAACAGATTTATTTAGTAGCATGAGCTTTCAGAGCACAGCTCCTTCATCAGGTGATGACTCACCTGATGAAGGAGTAGCGCTCTGACAGCTCGTGCTACAAATAAACCTGTTGGACTTTAACTTGGTGTTGTGAGACAACTTACTATAAAAGTTAGAAAGACCTCTTGAAGATAGTTTTAACTAGACCCAAGGCAGTTGGAGATGGGTAGAGAGAGAGACAGAGCTCTCACAGATCTGCCAGAAGCAGAAGAAGGGAATAACAAGAAGAAAACAAGTGGCAGAAACTAAATAACATATCATTTCAGAAACCAGGAAATGAAAAGATTGGTCCCAGGAAGATTGAAGTTGATGAGCCAAAAAGAACTGGATTTTGAACAAGGCACTGTTCTTTGGAGTTCAAGTAAAAGCCAGGGAATGTTCTGAGCTAAAGAGAACTGTACTAACCAGATTTAAAGTAGGGAACCAGACATCAGAGATAAATCAAAAATTTAGTGATACCTTAATACAGCCTGTGAAGGTATGACTTGGCTGACTGAGTACCTGAGAGATTGTATGAAATCTTGAATGTATTTGCAATTCAAGACAGAAGAATATTGAGATTGGAAATCCTGCTAGCTGAGGGAAATAATTGTTTGGAAGAAGATTCTAAGATGGGTCTTTTCAAATATAGTCTTTTTAGGAAACATTCAGGTGAAAACCAGAGTCCATTATGGCCAGATGGCTCACAATGTAATAGTCACCTGAGGGGATTTGAGGAGAAATCTAGAGAGGTTCAATTGGGTGGCATCTGCCATTTAGTTTCAGAATGTGTTGTGTCTGACCTATTGATTTACAGGGGTTGTGTATTTACTGAAAGCATTAGAGCATAAGATATTTTGTGACCTGTTATTCGTAAAATCAGCATACATTTCTAGATATTTAGATGGAGTGAAGGCGTATGTATCATAGTCAAACTTTTCATGTTTAATCATTTTTTTCTGTTATTAGAAGCTAATTGGCAATCCACATTTTCTAAAAGAAGTAAAAGTTACAGTTTTTTGAACCAAGGTTCCACTGTGGGACTTTCCCAACCAGTAGTAACATCAACTGGAATTGTAGCACAATTACATCCTCATAATGGAGTGGGAACACAACACAAGTGACAGTGAAACAGGATTATGTAGCACAAGGCTACACAATAGACCTCCATTCAGAAATAAAGTTAAAGTTTATTTATTAGTCACAAGTAAGGCTTACATTGACACTGCAATGAAGTTACTGTGAAATTCCCCTAGAAATCACATTCCGGCGCCTGTTCGGGTCAATGCACCTAACCAGCACATCTTATCGATTGTGGGAAGAAACTGAAGCACCCAGAGGAATCCAATGCAGACATGGGGAGAACATGCAATCTCCTCACAGACAGTGACCCAAGCTGGGCATTGAACCCAGGTCCCTGGCGCTGTGAGGCAGCAATGCTAACCACTGTGCCTCTGTGCCACCCTTCAACCAGAAAGCATCAGACACAAGCAGTGACCCATGAGCAGATACATAAACTGTTTTGACTTACTCTTTCACTGCTGGGATCTAGGCAATTGCTTTTAAAGCTTCTCCGATGCTTACAGTCACCAAGTGAAACTTTCTCCACCTGTTCGAATAACTCCTCCATTATTGAAGTGTCTAACTGAAAATCATCATCATACTTGTCTGTTGTCCAGATGTTGTCTTTCCCCAAGATCCGGTCTCTTGGAATTGTAATCCAGTTCACTTTTTTCAATTTGGATTTCCGAACAGAATTTGGAGAAGATGGTGACCCAAAAGGCGGTGGTGGTGGCAGTGGTGGTGGCAGTGGTGGTGGTGGTGGCGGTGGCAGTGGCAATAGTGGTGGCATCAGTGCTATAGGAAAACTTCCATTTGGTAGAGGGGGAGTACCACCATTGGGAACTGGAGGAAATGGTGTTGGAGGAGAGAGAGGGGAAATTTTAATAGGTTCAGCACATTTGGTTGCTACTGTCATTTCCATAATCATCTCATTTTACCCTTTTGTTAAGAAGCATTGACAACAGTCTTCATTATCAGTGCCAGTGTCCTGACATGCAAGCTTCCGTTATCATTCTTTTTGTGCAAAAGCTTGATAGAATTTGCAGTTCTTCATTTAACGTTACTACAGATCCTTCACTATTTTCATCCTTCAATAAGAGAAAAGACAGGTTATTAGAAAAGTATTTGGTTACATGAGGTTTAGGTTCATTGTTCAAAGTTTGATGTGCAAAGCAATTACATCAAAAATTAGGTTTTAGAGTCATTTAAATGTCTAATCAAGAATGTTGCCTGTTCCAAATCTGTTTGTCTTTATAAGAGAAATGGTTTGAAATATTTGACCACTGACCCATATCTTCAGAGAGCAGTGGAAGGCACAATCACTTCTACTTATGAGATTTTTCCATCTCATCTCCACTTCTTAGTAGAATCGTGCCAACTTGGGCTGCTTGTCCATACTTTTCTATCAATATTGATGGGAGTTTTTCAGATAGTCTAGCAGCCCTCAGTAAATGAACCAACTCACGCAATACACCCGCAATAAATAAATGCAAGAACTGAATCAAAATATCCAAAGGAACTATAAATCTTCTGCACCTGGCAATGTCAACCAGAAGTAAAACCAATCAAAATAATTTTTATGGTCGAAGCTAGTGATCGTACAACAGTAAAATTTATCAATTAATGTCATATTTTAGTGCATGATTTGCTGCTGCACTTTGAGAAAGCACTAAATTGTGACATGTTTCTTTTTGGAGTGATTCATAAGCGGCACAGTGGCACAGAGGTTAGCACGGCTGTCTCACAGTGCCAGGCACCCAGGTTTAATTTCAGCCTTGGAGGCTGTCTGTGTGGAGCTTGGAGTCTTCCCATCTCTGCATGGGTTTCCTCCAGGTGCCTCAGTTTCCTCCTACAGTTCATAGACGTGCAAGTTAGGTGGATTGGTCATGCTAAATTGTCCCTTGGTGTTATGTATAGGTTAGGGGGATTAGCGGGGTAAATGCATGGGGTTACAGGGATCGAGTGGGTGGTGGGTTGGGTAAGATGCTCTGTTGGAGAGTCAGAATAAACTCAAATGGCCGAATGGCCTCCTTCTGCATTGGAATGATTCCATCATTCTATGTTCAATCTTATGTTCAATCCTTTAGCAGCATGGTGGCACAGTAGTTAGCGACACTGCCTCACAGCACCAGGAACCTGGGCTCGATTTCTGGCTTGTGTCACTGTCTGTGCAGAGTCTGCAATGTCATGGGAAGAAGTGACATCCTTGCATGATCTAAGACTTTAGGAGGAAGAAGTACAGAAAGAAACAAGTGTAAGACAGTGTTCTCATTATTATTAATGGCTATGATTTCCCCCCCTCAAAAACTAAATGTCACAACGTGTCTGTTGTGGTCTGGATCGCAATCGTCCCACAATCAGCAATTTGTTTGGAGAATGGCAAGTTGTGCTGCGGCTCTGGAGGAGGCAGGATCTAAACAAGCTGGTGACCCAAAGGGCGCCCCAAGATTCTGGTTGAGGCCATCCTTATGTGTATGGAACATGTCTACCGCACCAGCTAAATTACGCATATATGAGGACTGCCTCAACTGGGATCTTGGGTTCATGTCACACTATGTGTAACCCCCATCATTTGGCTTGGGCTTCCAAAATATTGCTAACTGTCCTAGCTTGAGACAATTCACACCTCTTTAACCTGTGCCTATCCCTCTCTCCACTCACATTGTCTGTACCTGTTAAGTCTTGATTATCTGTAAAGACTCACCTTCCAACCATTATCTTGCAGTTTAGTCTGTGTCTATATATGCCTTGTTTGTGAATCCAACTCTCTACTCATGAAGGAGTGAAAGGACTGTGAAAGCTTGTGATACTAAATTAACCTGGTGTTATAAGATTTCTGACTGTGAAGTACTGTGTGTAATTCAAGATCTGAGAGTTGTTACTTCTAAGCAGAAAGGCATGTTTGGAATTGAATCTAATCCACATAATAGAAGAAGTAAAGAATGGTGAACGTCAATTAGGGGACTTCAGAAAAGAATTTCTGAAATTATTTACAGCTTTGGGAGAACCAAAAGGTGTTGTATAACACTAAGCCCAGGAAATAAACAAATATGTTTATATACACGCAGAAAGTTTCCACACTCTAAACCTCCAAAGATAAAAAAGAGATTGACCCATTGTTAAAACAATGAGTCATCTCACCGGTAAAAGAGCAATGTTGGTGCTCAAAGATGGTAGTGGTCCCAAAGCCAAGTTAGGATACATGCAGCAGAGTTTTGGATTATCTCAGGTTATGGGAGGGTGCAATGTGATACTGGCCAGCAGTGCACTCTCCATATGGAGTGAGCTGGAGATTTACAGTCAATAGTTGACATAGCTCCCTTATATCTCCTGGGGGGTAAGGTAGCAGCAATCATGAAGCACAGTCTTCAGAGACAGTGATGGTCAGAAGAATCTAGGTAAGATGTTCTCAGCCGCAAGACACTTACAAATGGGTATATGAATATAAGAAAAATATGGGGTGCCATACGCTACTGGGGAGAGAAATTTGTTTGTGTAGTGTCACAGCAGACTTACATTGATTCAGCAGGGCATGCAACACGATGGTTTGCTATCTGCATGATCAATCTGACATTCTGCATTGATACAATTAAAGAACACCACACAGCTGGCTGCCCCTGGGAAATCAATCTAAGTCTGTGCCATGTTATGAACACATTTTTTTCTCTACAAGTTTCCTGTCAAACCATTCTACATCATCCTTCTTTTCCTCTTCATTGCATAATGGAGGAATTTCCGGGGGGGAGTTCATGTTCTCAGTGCAATACTATACATTGAATAGAACTAAATTCAATGAGCAACAGAAGTTCTGGCTGAACTGCTTTGGTATAAAAGAAGTTGGTGTGCAGACAAAACACAAGCTTCAGTAATGGCACACCTCCTCAATGTGGTATTCAAATCAGCAATAACATTGTGCAGCTCCAAAGCGAAGTCATGAAGTGACAGGAATTATTTAAGGTGTGTTTGGGCAGAAGTTTGGGAAATGGGTCAGAGGGGTTAGCTTTTGACATCATTTACATACAATGGAAGAATTTCCCCAGTGAGCGGCGACTATTATGTTTTTTGGGAGGATAATTTGTAGGTTTTTAGCAGCAAGTTATTGTGAAGACAAACATCAATTCTGTGAATGCAGCCTCTAAAAACTTATTTCACTGTTTTACGTCGTAACATAATTCAGAGGTGCATTCAGCTCAAGGTAATATATATTTCCTTCATATCTGCCTTTTTTTTGGAAGAAGAATGTTATCCACTTTGATATCAGATTTCCAAAAACAGCAGTTATACAACATGAAAAGCAAACAGCCTTATTGAATTGAGATGTTCATAAACTATGCATAGGACATAAAATGTGTAGAAGTGAGACGAGAGTAAGTGCCTTTGATGTAAAGGCAACATTTGACCAAGTGTGGCACAAGGATCATGAGTTGGGGTGCAAATTATTCTGATTGGAGTCATATTTCCCTCAAAAGAAGATGGCTGTGGATGTTGGAAGCCAATTATCTCAGCCTACAACAACATTGCATGAGTTCCTCAGAATACTGCCAAGTGCCAGGCAATGATTAGTTACAACAAGAAACAATCTAACCATCTCCCCTTAAAGACCAAAAGCATTACTATTGCTTAATCTTCCACTATCAACATCTTGGGGGCTACACAAATTACATACAAGAAACAGAAAGTAACCAAGTGGCTAAAGAGTGAGGAACTTAGGAAATTAAAATCAGCAAAGAAGTAGTATTGGAGCAATTTAAGGAATTTAAATCTGACAGTTTCTTTATGACTGTTATTTAAGTGTCATTGCCAATATTGCACGCTGTTCTTGATTATGTTATGTTCCAAAATTAGCAAGATTTGAAATCAGTCCCAGCAGATTGCAAGTTAACAATTGTAACACTACTGTTCAACAAAGGAGAGAAAGGAGGGAACTAAAGAACATTTAGACTGACATCAGTCATCGGCAAAATGCTGAAATCTATTATTAAGGAACTTTTAACAATGTACTTAGAAAATCATAGCATGATCAAATGAAATCAGTACGATTTTAATAAAATGGTAATTGTGTTTGACAATGTTAATTAAGTTTTTTGAGGGTGGAATTAGTGGGGTAAATAAAGGGAACCAGCAGAGGTAGTATACTTGAATCTTCAAAACATCATCAATAAGATGCCACACAAAAGGTTAGTACACAGGATAAGGGCTCATGGAGTTGGAATAATATATTAGCATGGATAAAGTATTAGTTAACAGACTGGAAACAAGGAGTAGGAATAATTGGGCATTTTCAAGTTGGCAGGCTGTGACAAGAAAGTGCACAAGAATTAATACTGGGGCCTCAGCTATTTACAATCTATATTAATGACTTGAACTAAGAGATTAAGAGTTATGTGTTTACATTTGCTGATGATACAAAGCTAAGTGTAAAAGTAAGCCGTGAGAGGGACACAAAAACTGCAAAGATATATAGATGGGTTGAATGGGCAACAAGGTGGCAGATAGTGTTTAATGAAGGGAAATGTGAAATTATCTACTTTGATAATAATAGAACAGCAGAATTTTTTTAAATGTGAAACTTATAAATGTCTGTGTTCAGAGGGACTTGGGTGCACTCATACTAGGAACACAGAAAGGTTATATGCAGATACAGGAAGCAATTAGAAAAACATATGGCATATTGGCCAATATTGCAAGGCATGGGAGTACAAAAAATAACAAAGTCTTGCTATCATTGTACAGAGCTTTGGTGAAGACATCTCTGGAATATTGTGTGCAGTTTTGGTCTCCAAATGTATGGGACAGATATACTTATATTGGAGGTGGTCTTGTAGAGGTCCATTAGATTGGTTCCTGGAATGAGAGGCTGAATAAACTAATACTATGATCTCCAGCTTTTCAGCGAATAGAGTCCTTATTGTGCAGAAGGAGGTCATTCGGCCCATTGAGCCTGCACTGACAAGAATCCACCCACGCCCTATCCCCATAACCCACATATTTATTCTACTAATCCCTGGCACTAAAGGACAATTTAAATGGTCAATCAACCTAACCTGCACATTTTTGGACTGTAGGAGGAAACTGGAGCACCCAGAGGAAACGTACACAAACATGCAAACTCCATCCAGCTAATCACCTGGGGCCAGAATTGAACCTGGGTCCCTGGCACTATTAGGCCACTATGCCACTGGACACGAGAGCTTATCTCATTGATAGAGATAAGAATCTGAAGAATGTTGACAGAATAGACAGTGAGAGGTGGTTTCCCCTGGATGGGAAATCTAGAACAGAGGCACAGACTTAAGAGTAAGGAACTGATCATTTAGGGGTGAGAGGAGAAGAATTGTCTTCATTCAAAGGACTTAGAATTCACTACCCAAAAATGTTGTGGATGCTCTATCATTCAATACATTCAAGGCTAATGTAGACAGCCATTTGGTCTCTCAGAAAATCAAGGTTGGGAATGGGGAGTTAAGGCTGAAGTCAGCCATGGTTGTAGAAGGGCATCTCCACATGCAGAATGGTAGAACAGGCTTCAGCAGTTCCACATGGTGCACTCCTACTCCTCTGTGTTATGATCTTAAATGGATCTCTGGGCAAATTTATTACCCTGTACTTACAGGATACAACTGACGTTATCCATACTGGAGTTACTAATGTCTTTGGAATTGAAATTAATAATCAACGATAGATTGCATTCCGGAGACTGCCAATTTGATCGACCTTACAGGGTAAAATCCAGCACTTAATTGTGCCTTTGTTCCTCTCCACAACCGCACTATGCTTGTGGCTTTACTTTCCAGCACAAAAGAGCTAGGTCAAAGGAGGAACATGGGCTGGACATTATTGCTGCCAATAATAACAGTCAAACACACTCAATTAGATTTCTCTATCCACTACTTAAAGCTTTACCTAATCATTTCCAATGAACTATAATTGCCCTTCTCTCTCTGGGCTATCGTGGGATCTTTAACGGGGACAAATGTTTTTATTTTCATATTCAAAATATTTAAAAACTGGCAGGAAATCAGCCAAGTCAGCGCACAGAGAGCATCAAGTCAGGGATCTCCCAGTCCATAGGGCCTATTGTTGATCTGACATGATTATTTAGCCTCCACCAATACAATATACCTGAAATAGCACGTAGTTAAGATATCTAAAATTATTGCCAGGAAAAATGCAAAAGTACAGGAAAGCTCAAGAAAGCGAAAGTCATAAGTCTAGATTGCGATAATAAAACTTCTCGCCAATCAGCTCCGTACTTTCTGGAGAATCATCTTGCTAACCCTAATGTATAATTCCAAAACGGCAAAAATGGATGCAATATCAGATTTAATATTTAAAACACACTGTTTCCGAGCGAAGTTTTCCAAATGTTTTTGGATTTAATAGGCGGGCTTCCCATACGCAGCGAGGCTTAGTGCGGATCTTGGGCTGAAGCTAGAGCTGTGCCCGTTTCTGTCCCGATTGTACTTTGGGATGCATTAATCCCACTCGGGATTGTATCGAGGAACTGGGTCGCATTCATTTTCTAAATCAATTCCAGATTTCCAGAACCACTCCCCCAACCTCCCCCACCTCCTCCAGATCCAACTCCAGAAACTTTTCCCCGGTTTCCGATCAGATTCATACCGGCCTTAACCATTCTTCCCTTCTACCCCGATCTTTGCTTCTCTCTTCTCCATTACCTTTCCCTTCTTGTCTCGTCTCCTTGTCTCTAGATTTTCTGTTCCCTTTTTCCTGAAAACATTTGTCTTGAAACTTTGAATCCGCGAGAAGAGACTGCCTGCCTTTGGGATACGAACCCGCTGCTGAATAAAAACGCCTCCTGCAGGGATCACGTTGGGCACTTGGCTCAGCAATGGGTGTGTTCACCAACAGGTGGTTCGGTGACGGAATGAAAGTCCTCGAAGATCTGGCGCAATGGATACAGCTCTGCGAGACGGCATCAGCATGAACCCACCTCTGTGAATGAAAGATGTGAGTGGAATACTTGAGCAACGTCCAGAGCAAATCTTCCGGCCAGTGGAACAACAGACAGAGAATAAATACACCATTTCAGTGATGGCATGTTTATCAGGCATTCTGAACTAGTGTACAACACTGTAAGGTTAAAATGGTAAATAGTCTCTACACATATCATCTAATTTTGGAACATAATTGGGATAGTACTGTTTCCCTGAAAGCTATTACCGTGGGCGGCACGGTAGAACAATGGTTAGCACTGATGCTTCACAGCTCCAGCAATCTGGGTTCGATTCCTAGCTTGGGTCGCTGTCTGTGTGGAGTTTGCACATTTTCCTCATGTCTGTGTGAGTTTCATCCACGTGCTCTGGTTTCCTCCCAAAGTCCAAAGATGTGCAGGTTAGGTTGATTGGCCTTGCTAAAATTGCCCCTTAGTGTCATAAGATGTGTAGGTTAGAGGGATTATGCAAGGATATTTTAGCCTTGGAGGGAGTGCAGAGGAGGTTTACTAGGCTGATGCTGGAGTTGAGGGGGTTGAGCTATGAGGAGAGGCTGAATAGATTAGGCTTGTACTCGTTAGAGTTTAGAAGAATGAGGGGAGATCTCATTGAGACGTATAAGATGATGAATGGGATGGATAGGATAGAGGTGGAGAGACTCTTCCCGCTCAGAAAGGATAGTAGGACTAGGGGGCATAGCCTCAAGATAAAGGGGGGGCGGTTTAGAACAGAGTTGAGGAGGAACTTCTTCACTCAAAGGGTGGTGAATCTCTGGAATTCTCTGCCGGTTGAAGTGGTGGAGGCTGCCTCGCTAAATATTTTTAAGACGCGGGTTGATGGGTTTTTGATGAGAGAGGGGATTAAGGGTTATGGGGAGAGGGCGGGAATGTGGAACTGAGCCACGACAGATCAGCCATGATCTTATTGAATGGCGGGGCAGGCTCGAAGGGCTAGTTGGCCTACTCCTGCTCCTATTTCTTATGTTCTTATGTTAGTGGGTAAATATGTAGGGATATGGGGGTAGGGCCTGGGTGGGATTGTGGTTGGTGCAGACTCGATGGGCCAAATGGCCTCTTTCTGCACTGTAGGGATTTTATGATGTAGAATCATAAAGGCTCTTCAGCCGAACATGTCCGTGCCACTCCTTTTTTAATCCTTAAACTTGTCCCAGTTGCTGCATTTGGCTGCTATCCCTTTATATCCATCTTATCCATGTAACTGCCTAAACGCTTCTTAAAAGACAAAATTGTACTCGCCTCTACTACTTCCTCTGGCAGCTTGTTCCAGACACTCACCACCCTCTATGTGAAAAAATTGCCCTTCTGGACTCTTTTGTATCTTTCCCCCTTCGCCTTAAATCTTTAGACTCCCATACCTTTGAGAAAATCTAGCAGATCCATGCCCCCCATTACTCTATAGACCTCTATAAGATCACCCCAAGCTTCCTACACTTCAGAGAAAAAAGGCCCAGTCTATCTAGCCTCTCCTTATAACGCAAACTATCAACGCCCAGTAGCATCTTAGTAAATCTTTCCTGCACTCTTTCTAGTTTAATAATATCCTTTCTAGAAAAATGTGACCAGAATTGTACACAGTATCCCAAGTGTGGCCTTACCAATGTCTTGTACAACTTCAACAAGATGTCCCAACTCCTGTAGTCAATGTTCTGACCATATGATAGAAGTAACTTATATTGACATACTAATTAGTTATTGGAGGTGCTGCAGTGAACCAAATGTGGCTTTATTTAAAGGAAAGTACTGACTACATAGTGGCCAGGTGATGTTACGTAGCACAAATTGGGAAAAGGAATATCTGAGCTATGCAGGGTTGCCAAGTTAAGCATCTAAATACTTGGCATCTTTGGAGTCGGTTGCCTTGTAAAGGATCTAAACTACTTTTTACTATGAACTTGTTACACTATATATACCAGTGTCCTTTGCATGTTTTTCTAAATGCATAATCATAGAATCATAGAATCCCTACAGTGCAGAAGGAGGCCATTCAGCCCATTGAGTCTGCACTGACCACAATCCTACCAGGCCCCGCTCCTATAACCCCACTTATTTATCCAACTAATCCCCCTGACATTAGGCTAATCAACCTAACCCCACATCTTTGGACACATAGATTCTTCACACACAGATTCTTCCAGGACAGAGTGTATCTCCTAACCATTAAATGTAGTAAGTGACAACTTGAAAGTGGAGTCCCAACATATCAAATCTGTATTTTCACTGGGATAAAGTAGCCAGTATCCTGTACACTTGGATGGATCACTTTGGGGGGTGATCGTACCAAAAAAAAATTCAAGTCCAGGATGGGCGTGAAAACAAAAGAGTTTCTCACCAATTTTGTGGACAAGTTCAAGTCCAGAATATTATGCATTTAGTGCATGAAAAAAGGGCTAACCCCCATTCCCACCTGTAGGTGAAGGTGCGGGGCTTAGATCATCAACTAGCCTGCTGTAGCAGCAAAGGGTGCTTTGGGCATGTGCAAACCTCTGTGGCATGCTCTGGAGTCAAAAGTAATATCCACTGGGTGTAGTCATACCTTGTCTAAAGGAAGATAATTGTGGTTGTTTTAGGTCAATCAATCTCTGCTCCAAGACATCACTGCAGGAGTTGGTCAGCGCAATGACAGACATCAAATCATCTTCAGCTGCTTCATCAATGACCTTCCTTCCATCATAAGGTCAGAAGTGATGACACCTGTCAGTCCAAGTCTGGATATCATCCAGGTATTGCTGCATTTGGACATGGATTGCTTCAGTATCTGAGGAGTTGTAAATGGTGCTGAAGATTATGCAATCATCAGTGAGCACCACAATTCTGACCTTATGAATGAAGGAAGGAACTTACTAAGCTTCATCAGATAGCACCTTCCAAATATACAACCACTATCACCAAGTCAAGGGCAACAGACCCATGAGAACATCACCACCAGGAAGTTCCCCTCAAAGTCACTCATCATGCCAACTTGGAGCTACTTCAGTGTTCCTTCACTGTCGCTGAGTCAAAATCCTGGAACTCCCCCCTGAATAGTATTGTGAATGTACCTACACCGCATGAACTGCAGCAGTTTAAGAAGGCAGCCCACATTCATTTTCTCAAGAGAAATTCAGAATAGCCATTAAATGCTGGTCTCGCTAATGATATTCACATTCCACGAATGAATGAAAAGTACCCTTACATTTTTATAACTGGGGATCTTTGGATTCATATTGTTTGCTGAGTTGCGGAGTCAGTCATCATTGCTGTGCAGCAGGCTGCTCTCTTGCAGATCTTTAACCATGTTAATGGAATCCCCAGCAGCCATCCACATGAATGTCTCCTCCCATTCTGAGATTCCTCCCAAGAGCATGTGGGTGGTAAGTAGAAGACACAAACCATACATTTTCAAAAAGAGAAAAAGAGAAAAACTGGGTTAAAATGCATGCAGCACCATAAGCTTTATGGTTTGAAAAATGTTGGTTTGCCTAAACTATTAATGAAGTCTGCCAGTTTTCTTTTGGTATAGGAAACATGCAGGTTATAATGCAGAAATAATGGAGAGTGCAGGCTCTGGATATAGCATAAAGTTCAATTGGAAGAAGGTTTCACTAGGCCAGCATACTGGGTACATGTGAAGATGGCTTTTGTTTTGGAAACATACTTAAAGTTCTCTGTTAGAACCTGCCTGTTGGTGCAGGCTGACTCAGCTCATGTTTGCACAACCAATTATTTTAACCCATAGATGATCTTCTCATTTTCCTCTCTTTTTTCAGCATTTCTTGTCCTATCGGCTCCATGGTTAGGCTCCTCTGTAGAGAATAATACTAAACACAATAGGTTACAATTAACTTGGAACCTTGACTTGGTTGAATCCTGGAACTCCTCTTGATTTCTCACAGCTTTGAAGGCTCCCAGAAATATGCTTCATTAAGATTCCGTTGGAAGTATGCACCAAAAGGAGGAAGATGGTACCAATGTGATGAGTGGACCGGTATACAGTGTTTAGGTGGGACTGAATCAATATCCTTTACAAGATCACTTTTACTCCATTGGACTTATTCCTTCGGCTTTATACTTAAGGTTATGTTTTCTTTCTGTTAGTTAAGACTTATGTTTGTTTGTAAAACAACAATTTGACTGGCACAAAGTTTTTATAATTTCCTAATATTAGTCTCTGTAACTTTCGGGATTTGAATTGTTATAATCATCTTTTTCCTTCTTCGGTAAATATTATCTTCACCAAAATAAGGTTGAAAACAAGTAACACAGGGTTCTTACTGAATGGACATTCTAAATGAAGGCTTTCATCACTAAATTGAAATATTGCTTGAAATTCAAAAGTTTAATAATCATACAGGATTTTAAATCTATTTCTCTGGATTGCTTAAAATGCAAACTATTAAGAATTGGAACTGATATTTAATATCAATTTTTAGTGGAGAGAAAATTGTCCTCAGATTCTTATTAAGTTGTCTAGGCAACCAGTCTCTCCAAAAGAAGAGGAAAGGTTGTGTCAGGAAATGACACACAATGCCAGTGTAATAATATAGTCACTTCAACATAACTGTCTGATGTATTGTACAAGAGTTGAAATCATCAAACAGATGATCATCCTTCAGCCACATTTGGAGTACTGCATACAGTTATGGTCGCTCTGCTACAGGAAGGATGTTATAAAACTGGAAAGGGTGCAAAAGAGATTTTTAAGGATGTTACCGGGACTAGAAGGTTTGAATTATAAGAGGCTGGATATGGTGATACTTTTTTCCTGGGGAATAGAAGGATGAGGGGTGATGTTGTAAAGGTTTATAAAATCATGAGGGGCATAGATAAGGTGAATAGCCACCATCTTTTCCCCAGGGTAGGGGAATCCAAAACGAGAGGGCATAGGTTTAAGGTGAGAGGGGAAAGATTTGAAAGGGACCTGAGGGGAAACTTTTTCACAAAAAGGGTGGTTCGTATATGGAATGAGCTGCCACAGGAGGTCGTAGAGGCGGATGCGATTGCAACGTTCAAAGTATATTTGGACAGGTACATGGATGGGAAAAGTTTAGAGGGATATGGGCCAGACTCAGGAAAATGGAATTAATTCAGTTTATTAATTCATGGTCGGCATGGACGAGTTGGGCCAAAGGGCCTGTTTCCATGCTGTATATCTCTATGGCTCTATGTAAAATATGTCTAATTGAGTTGCCTTTTAAAAAATGATATTAAATGTTGGAATGCTGGGCATCAGATGTTTAACCTGAGAGTTAATCTGGCCACCCTATTTTAGTTGAAGGGAGATAAACAACAGTACAAGCAGATCTGAGAACATCAGAGCCGTGAGCAAACTAGAAAGCAGGAAAACTGTTCAGAGCTAAACTTTCCATAGGATCTATTGGTCCAGAGTCACCTGCATCCAATTTTTAGAGGATTGCTGCACTTCAATAGAGAAGTTGTCATTGACCTATGCAGCATCTTCCAGCAAGACCAACAACCTCTTCTTCTATCTAGTGATTACCATAGGTAATGGTAATAAAGGCCTCAAGAGAGCTGTTTTTTCCTGCAGAGCTAAGACCTTGCTCTTGGACAAACTGTCTTCTGGCTGCCTTTTTCACTAGCCGTTGCTCATTTGTGATTTATCACATATTAATCCCTCTAAATTGCTACCATGTATATCTGATTTTAGTCTTTAAATTTTATTCAAATGGTGAGAGATTACAGAGTTCTGAGAGGCAAAAGAATCTGGGGGCCCTAAATCATAAAAGGTTGGTATGCAGGTACAGGAAGCAATTAGGAAAGCTAATAGTGTTTAACGTTAAAAATAAATGGTTGCTCATTTAAGGCAGAGAAGAGGATTATTTTTTCTTCTAGAGAGTATTCGTTGAAATTTTCTTCCTCAAAAGGAGGTGAAAACAGTCTTTGAATATTTTTAAGGCAGATCTAGATAGAATGTTGATAACCAAAGGTGGCATGGTAGCACAATGGTTCGCACTGCTGCTTCACAGCTCCAGGGACCTGGGTATGATTCCCGGCTCGGGTCACTGTCTGTGTGGAGTTTGCACATTCTCCTCATATCTGCATGGGTTTCCTCCGGGTGCTCCGGTTTCCTCCCACAGTCCAGAAGTGTGTGAGTTAGGTTGATTGGCCATGCTAAAATTGCCCCTTAGTGTCCAGGGATGTGTAGGTTAGAGGGATTAGCAGGTAAATGTGTAGGGATATGGGGGGTAGGGCCTGGGCGGGATTGCGGTCAGTGCAGACTCGATGGGCCAAGGGGCCTGTTTCTGCACTGTAGGGTTCTATGTTCAAAGGGAGGAAAGGTTATCAAAAAATGTGGAGATAATGTTACAACCAGATCAGCCATTATCTTACTGAATGGTGGAGTAGGCTTGAGGGACTAAGTGACCTATTGCTGCTCTTAGTTTGTATGTTTGTATGTAAATATTGTAATTTTCATATTTCTTATGTAGAAATTGACCTTATTTTTTCACAGGTCAAAGTCATCTCTTTTTATATGTCCTTCTATAAGTTAATGGTTCAATTTCATTGTAGACGTATAAATATGAATGAAAATTGATAAATAAATGCTTAAAACATTTAAAAGTTTAAATTTGCTTTGATTCAAATTACCAAAGAGTTTGAATTTAGCTCATCTAAGGGCTTTGAGGCTATTGTCTTTGTAAATAAATATTTGATAGTATTGATTATTTAGTGTTGTTTTTCCATGAGTGCTCAGCACCATGAATGAGGGGAAGAAAAAATACAAATTTTAATTCTGTCTGGGCCTTAAGCACACATCACCCCTCAAAAATATTATTCATGTAAAAGTCAAACGCTAAATTTTTCCTTAATAAACTGGTTGCAAAAATTCATCTTTTAAACAAGTATAGATGGTATCTATCCCAGAATACCATTGAGTCATTGAGTATAAGCAAATCGAAATGGATAAATATTTGGTGACCAAGACAATTATTGCAACTGGAGATAGTGCGGGAAGGTGTCATTTGATCACTCGGCATGCCAAACACCCTAGTCCCCCATTAATAGCTTCTGTTTTGCATTGGGGAAGACAATAAAGAACTATTTCACACAGATTTAACAGAATATGGAATGTTTATGCACAAGCACTGATCAATGCTAATTCAATTACAGCATTCAGTTATGAAGAAAAATTTTAAATTAATTTAAATGGTAAATTTTGTCAAGGAAGGGCAAGGTAGTGGATCAATATATGGCAATGAGGACATGTTTCAAAAAGTAATTAAGGAGGCAAATTTGTTTTTTAATTAGAAAAGGGCGCAAGATAAAGTAGTAAAACTGAACTATGTTAAATCTGTCCATGAGAGGAAAGTAAGACAACCAAATAGTCTCTTCTGACACTAACATTTACCAAGGCAGACAAGCAGAGGTAAAGATTGAAAAATAAAGCAAAAGAATATAGAAGAGACAGAGGAAAAACAAAAATACAGCCATGGAAAGAAAGATATGGAGATGTTCCGAAATGTTTTATATCTGACAGTAACATTTCTTATCATCAAAGGCACAAACACAGCACAAATCAATTGATAATGTAACATGTACACCCTAATCTGAGACACCAGTAGTGATTTGGAAATGTTCCAGGTAAGTGTTTCTATTGCAGAGTTCACTGTGATTCTTTCTGCCTATAGTCAGCCCTATATCATCATCAGATTTGCTGGATTAGGATCAGTGGCTGACAATTGTGTTTTGATTGCTGATTGGTTTTTGAATGGATAAGATCAGCATTTCTAGACTTCACTTGGTGAGCATGAATCAATATCCTGTCTACGTGAGACTGTGTAAGCAAATTTGATCTTGGTGAATCCTCAAAAAAAAAATCTCCTTCAGTTTTGTTTGACTTGTCTGCCAGTGTCATGACACAGATCTTGCTCATCTCAGCCTTTGTTTCACAGTGAAACAAAGGCCTCTTTATTTTCACTTATTTCATCTGATTGCTTTCAAAAGTTGACTTGTTTGCCCTAAAAAATATATTCTGATGTATTGTGCTGTTACTTCACTACCTGTCAAAAGAAATTCATATTGTAAAACATTTTGATAATACACAAGGGACATCTCCATGTCTCTCTTTCCATGTCTGTATTTTTGCCTTTCCTCTGTCTCTTCTATGTTCTTTTTCTTTATTTTTCAATCTTTACCTCTGCTTGTCTGTCTTGGTAATTTTGTTTCTCAAAAACTCTGCCAGTGTGTGGCTACATTTTTCTCTCCTTTGTCTCTGTTGGATGGAAATTCTTCTGAATTAAGGCGAAAGGATGTGAAACCTATTGATATGTCAGCATTAACAAAACCCTCATTTGACCATGCTCCCAAAACTATGCCCAGTAACTTTGTAAATAGTAATATTTGTGGCAGTGCCCTTTGAGGTGCCGGACTGTACTGGGCACATACACACATAAGGTGCAGGGTGATCATCTAGATATTCATTTCTTACAGGTTGTTCTATGGGAGCGATTTGCTTCCCCAATGACTCTTCAGTTTCCCAGTGGGATTGTGAGCAGTAAGTATCAGTCCACTAGGACAACTGATTTAAGGATATATATTCCTGATTAATTAAATTTCTCCCATTAAGCTGCTTCCTAGTATTATTTTTTGACATCAAGTGCTTTACTCCTGATGAACTGATACATTTTACCATTCATAACAATAATTTTGAAAGATCTTCCATTTTTATGCCTAGTTTATTTATTTGTTCATGGAAGATGGACATCACCAGCTCAGCCAGCATTTATTGTCCATCCCTCACTGATCAAGAGAAGGTGATGGTGAGCCACCTACTTGAACTGCTGCTGTCCATGTGATGTTGGTACACTCACAGTGCTGTTAGGAAGGGAGTTCCAGGATTTTGTTCCTTCATTGTCCCAGAGATAGTGAAGGAATGGTGATGTAGTTCCCCAGTCAGAATGGTGTAGGCTTGGAGGGATATTTACAGGTATTGGTGTTCCATGCATCTGCTGCCTTGATCCTTCAAGGTGGTGGAGGTCACAGGTTTAGAACATTTTGTTGAAGGAATCTTGATGAGTTGCTGCAGTGTATCTTTTTGTTTGTTTTGTCTCCTTTGGAAGAATGTCCTCTGTGTTTTAGGGCTAAAACATATGAAATGTAAATGGTACACACTGATGCTGCTGTGTGTCAGTAATGGAGAGTATGAATGGCTGTTTAACAGGAAGCAGAGGGTAGGCATTAGTGGGTCTTTTTCAGGTTGGCAAGATGTAATGAATGATGTGTCAGAAGAGTCAGTGCTGGGACCCCAACTGTTTACAATTTATATGAATGACTTGGGTGAGGGGGTGGATGGAATGGTTGCCAAATTTGCCGATAACAAAGTTATGTGGGAAAGTATATTGTAAAAAGGACATAAGGAGATACAAAAAGATACAGATTAATTCAGTGAGTGTGCAAAGATCTGGCAAATGGAGTATAATGTGGAAAAATGTCCATTTTGACAGAAAGAATAAAAGAGAAACATGTTATATAAATGGTGAGAGATTTCAGATCTTTAAAATTCAGAGGGATCTGAATTGCATGAATCACAAAAGGCTGGTATGCAGGTACAGCAGGTAATTCAGAAAGCTAATAGAATGTTATCGTTTATTGCAAGGGGAATTGAATGTCAAAATAGGGAAGCTATGCTTCAATCCTGCAGGACACCGGTGGGATTACATCTTAAGTACAATGTACAGTATTGGTCTCCTTATTTAAGGAAGAATGTAAATACATTAGAAGATTTCAGAGAATGTTTGCTGAACCAATACCAGGATTGGGCAGGTCATCTTATGAGGAAAGATTGGACAGGCTAAACTTGTATCCACTGGAATTTAGAAGAGTGAGAGGCAATTTGGTTGAAATATACATGATCCGGAGGGATCTTAACAGGGTGAATGGAAAGAGGATGTTTCCGCTTGTGGGAGAATCTAGTTCTGGGGGTCACAGTTTAAAAATATGGGGGTCACCCACTTAAAATGGAGATGAGGTGAGTTTTTTTCTCTCAGAAGGTTGAGCCTTTGGAACTCTCTTCCTGAAAATGTGACATAATATTTGCTTTGAATATTTTTGAGGCAGAAGAGGATAGATTCTTCTTAAGCAATTGGGGGGGGGGGGGCGGTGTTGATCAATTATTAGGGGGTTGGTAGAAAGCAGCAGATTTGGGATTACTAACTGGTCAACAATCATTTTATTAAATGGCAGAGTAGGCTCATTGAGCCAAATGGCCTATTGCCTACTTCTTGTTTGTATGGTCATATGAATGTCACAGATGGAGGATGGGGTGTCAATCAAGTGGACTGTATTGTCCTGGATGGTGTTAAGCTTCTTGGGTGTTGTGAGAGCCGGACTTATTCAGGCAAGTGGAGGGTATTCTATCACACTCCTAACTTGTGCTTTGTAGATGATGAACCTACTTTGAGGAGAATTTTCAGCCTCTGACCTGCTCTTGTAGCCATGGTTTTCATATAATAAAAGCAAATTACTGCGGATGCTGGAATCTGAAACCAAAAGGGAAAACTCTAGAAAATCTCGGCAGGCCTGGCGGCATCTGTACAGAGAGAAAAGAGCTTGTTTTGAGTGGAGATGACCCTTTGTCAAAGATTTGTCAGCTCTTTTCTGTCCTAACAGATGCTGCCAGATCTGCTGAGACTTACAGCATTTTCTCTTTGGGTTCATGGTTTTCAGATAGCTGGTCCAGTTCAGTTTCTAGTCAATGGTAACTCCCAGAATGTTGGTAGTGGGAGTTTTAGCAATGGTAAGGTCATTGAATGTCAAGGGAGATGGTTAGATTATCTCTGTAATGTGCACAATTCTCAACTTTCCACAACATTGGCAACTTCTGCTTGTATAGTGTTAGCATCAACAAGTAACCAAACCACTGGTAACCAAAAATGTTTACAATATCATAATTTACTCAGTCTATGGTCCATAGGCAAAGTGCTTTATTAGAAGCTCTTCTGCAATATCTTCATTATCCCATCTTAACAATTAATCAATTTAGTGAAGATTAAACTTACTAGAAGAGTTACAGGCTGATTAACTGGACCCTATTTACCAGCCTACTAATCAATAAGTCTCTCTCAGCCAGCTCAAATGAATGTCAGTCTGAGTTTTCATTTGCCTGTGCCTTGCTCTATCATTTACAACCTTTTTCTTTCTTGTCATTTTATTATTAAGCTTCCATGTAGTTGCAAGTAGGTTCTTTGTCATGGAACTGCTCTCTTAACCTTATATTCAGGCGTATCTAACTGGTAAGAACTTCTTTGTAATTTTTTTCTGCTACCACAATGGTAAATTGTATTTCCCAAATGTTTTCTCTATGCCCTGATGCTCATTCTCTGTCACTCTTCATAAAGAATCAGTCTTTGGGGGCGGCACAGTAGCACAGTGGCTAGCACTGCTGCTTCACAGCTCCAGGGACCTGGGTTCAATTCCCGGCTTGGGTCACTGTCTGTGTAGAGTTTGCCCATTCTCCTTGTGTCCGCATGGGTTTCCTCCAGATGCTCCAGTTTCCTCCCACAGTCTAAAGATGTGTAGGTTAGGTTGATTGGCCATGTTAAAAATTGCCCTTAGTGTCCTGAGATGCATAGGTTAGAGGGATTAGTGGGTAAATATGTAGGGATATGGGGGTAGGACCTGGGTGGGATTGTGGTCAGTGCAGACTTGATGGGCCGAATAGCCTCTTTCTTTACTGTAGTGTTTCTAAATTTCAGTAATTTATTTGAATTTTGAAATTTCCTTGCAGCTCATGGCCCAAACCTAAAAATTTTTGAGCTTTGTTGCTTCAGTCCGTTGGGGCAGCTAAAGTGTAGACTTTGTGCCCATATTGATGCAAAGCTGAAAAGCCATTAATACTTCCATGTTTTACTGTGCATGTGGGTGGCATGGTAGCACAGTGGTTAGCATTGTTGCCTCACAGTGCCAGGGACCCAGGTTTGATTCCCGGCTTGGGTCACTGTCTGTGTGGAGTTTGCATGTTCTCCCCATGTCTGCGTGGGTTTCCTCCAGGTTTCCTTCTCCCACAGTCTGAAAGACATGTCAGTTAGGTGAATTGACCCGAACAGGCGCCGGACTGTGGCGACAAGAGTAATTTCATTGCGGTGTCCATGTAAGCTTGCGATGAATAATAAATAAATGTGTGAATGCCAAAAATCTGATTTATCACCACAATAATGCTGAACACTGATAGCTTCAGTTCTGGCTATTGAAAAGCCTGGACCATTGACTTGGAAAAATGTAAACAATATAATATAAATGTAAACTGTTTCCTCAAAAATAGTTTGCATACAATTTATCCAGTTCATACAAGAGTTAACATTTCAAAACGTCATCAACGTGAATATTGATTGTTTTCACAGATGCTGCTTGATTATCTGAGATTTTCCAGCATTCTTTCTTCTTCTGTCAGATTTGCAGCATCTGCAGTATGTTGTTTTTGTGTTAAAATTTTGGTGTACTTTTACCTCAGGTAGAAAAATTAAGTAAGAGAAAAGGGGTAACATAATTAAAAAAGACTGATGAGAAAGCTGAAGTGCAGGACAGAAGTCTCAGCAAAATGCTATTTCATATCTAGGGATTAGCTAAACATAACTATAGAGACAAGTTATTGGCATGGTTTCAAAATATTATCATTTTCAGAACAGCAAATGCCATTCTTTACTTTTCTCTGGGAAAAGGCATGAGGCTGATTTAAATATTCATTAGCTCATTTCAGTGTGCTTAGCAAAATCCAGATGTTATTGCCTGAGCTCATTTAGCTTTCCGACCTCACCAGTGAAGGTCCACACCAGCAAGGATCACAGCTGGTCCCCAGCAACAGGGCTCAGACATGATGGCCCCGGAGACCATTGAAACCTCCCAGGAGATTGAAAGTTGGCAATGCCCATTGGGTAGTGCCAGCCCAGAACCTGGTGGTGCCCAGTCAGTAACCTGCCAATGCTAAGGTGGCGGGGCAGGTAGGAGGGGAGTGAAGGGGAGAATTCTACATTGGGGGTAGGGGCTAATGGAGGGGATGGAGATTGGGAGGCCAGTAATGGGGAAGGGACGATCAGGAGGCTGGCAATGTCCAGGAGGGCTGCCATTCCCATGGGGGGTAGACCATGTCCACGGATGCTGGGTCAGGGAAGATGTAAATCAATCTCCCAGAATACTGGGACATTTGGGCACATTTGCAATGATCCACTTAGCACTCTGCTGTCAGATTCTCTGGTGGATATAAGCTCTGCTCCCCCAGTGGCATGAATTTCCTGACGGCTTCTGAACTGCACTGAGTGCCGCAGATAACTGAGACTCAGCTCACCAAAAAAAAAGGACAGGAAAATCTCTTAGTTTCCCACCCGTTTGACACTTAGAATTATTTTGGGAAAATCAGCCCCCATTGTGTTTAAACATTAAAGTTGACTTAGTGTCTTTATTTGCGATTAGAGGTTAAAACAAAGGTTTGTACAATAAAACTAAGCAAGATAGAGAGACACTAATGACACAAATATTCTAGACAGACCATAGATGAAGTTGCGAGTTGATCTTTTCACCTCAGCAGGAACTGGTCACTGTGAATTACTATTCTGACTACTGGGAGTTAGACCAGCTGACGTCAATGATGACTAGAGAAATAGTAGAATGCCTGAAAGCCCAGTTCAGTCAGTAGGGCAATCAGATATTGTGACAAGTGACAATGGACTTCAGTTTACAAGTGAAGAATTCAGCTGATGCACAAAGGATTGGGAAATTCAGCATTACACATCATCTCCACACTATCCCCAGTTGAATGAAAAGGCTAAGGTGGCAGTAAAAATCGGCAAAGGCTTGTCATGAAGTTGAGCAAATCTAACACAGACAAATACAAGGCATGGAAAGTAGTCCGGTCCAGATACCAACATAATGCTGCTCACAAATTAATCTTTCAATAGCAAGGAAGCTATTGAAACTACAAGTAGTAATGGGCATGAGTGGAAAGATCAAGGTGAAACAACAGAAAGCCAAATTTCAGTTTGACAAGACAGCCAAACCATTTCTAGAGCTGAACACTGGAGCGGCAGTCAGGGTGCAAATCTCAGCGCTCTCAACAGGAGTCAGGCCACGTGGAAACTGTGGAGGTAAATCGCAGGCATATTGAAACAACTACCAAAGCTGTTCCTTCACAGCTATCAGGCAGTTAGGGGGAAAGGGATATTAGCAACTGTACCGAGTATTGAACTGCTTTCAATTCCAGAGTTCCATGAATCCCCAACAGCTGCAATGAAACAATAATAGTCACCAAGGCAAGAAGGGCCATGGGAATTACATTCTCCGGACAAGTAACACCACCACGATGAACACCCAATGTCACACACCAGCGTTCTATTCAAAGAGCTGCACAATTTAAAGACAATGCATGCAATGCATGTGCAGTGACTGACTAGTAGAACAAACAGTTGTCAATGCATGAGAAAATTAAGTGTATGATGGGTAGTTTGGGTAACTCTCAGTCATTCAGGATTGTGCATGCAAATATGTCTTCTCATAGAATCAAAGACTACCTAGCAGGGGAACATTCAGCCCATCGACCCTGCACTGACAACTATCTCACCCTGGGCCTAACACCACATATTTACTCTGCTGAGGAGCAATTTAGTATGGTCAAATCATCCTAACCTGCACACCTTTGGACTGTGGGAGGAAACCGGAGCACTCAGAAGAAACTCACGGAAATACAGGGAGAATGTACAAACCCTACACAGACAGTGACCCAAGGCTGGAATCAAACCCAGGTCCCTGGCGCTGTGGGTGGCAACAGTGCTAACGACTGTGCCACACACTAGAAAGAAGGAGATATGGAAAGGGGAATGTTTGGATTATGAAATATAACCAGTCTGAGGTCACATGTGAATGACCATGGTTATGTGACTCTGCCTTGAGGCAAATTCATTATAGGCTGCCATTTCTATACAGTTCATTAAAGCCTCTCACAGAGACAGATGCTGATGAAGCACCACTATCCTTATACATGAAATTGTCACTATGTCGATTTGCTCTTTAAGCTCACGAATAGAATTGTAGAATAATAAAAGGCCAAGCAGAACATCCAATTTAAGGGACCAACTGGACCATATTTTATCTTCTCACTACCTCAAATGCATTTTCTCTATTCTCATCAGGATCAGTGATTCATCAGGGCAGCACAGTGGCACAGTGGTTAGCATTGCTTCTTCACAGGGCCAGGGACCTGGGTTCAATCCTTGGCTTGGATTACCGTCTTGTGGAGTTTGCACTTTCTCCCTGTTTCCGCACAGGTTTTCTCTGGGCGCTCTGGTTTCCTCCCACAGTCCAAAGATGTGCTGTTTAGGTGCACTGGCTATACTAAATTCTCCCTCAGTGTACCTGAATAGGCGCTGGAGTGTGGCAACTAGGGGATTTTCATAGTAACTTCATTATAGTGTGAATGTAAACCTAATTGAGACACTAATAAATAAACTTTTTAAAAATCTAATTACTTTTTGCTTGCTTAAACTAAGATAGTGCTCAGTTTGGTTGAAAGAATTTATGATTCAGTCAACGATTGTGTGAAGTTTTTATGTTTTCATTCAACTTCCTTTGTTTATAATCGTCTCATCAAATGAATTTTCCTTATTCAAAGAAAATTATACTCTATGGTGTTTTAACATACCCAAAACAGATGTTCCTCTCCAATAGTTGCAAAATCTAACTAGCATCTTAATTTTTGAATAAATCTTGTTTGCAGCTCCAATATACTGATATTTTGTTAAATAATATTTTATAATTTATCCGCTTGAAAGCATCTGCCAATATCTCCAAATTCGTGATGGTAAATGAATAGGGTTTGAATCAAAGATGAGTAAACAGATGATGTGCGCATGCATATGACATGGCCCTGGTGTCTGTCTATACAACTTGCTCTTTCCTCACAGAATGAGGAAGCTGATTGTGTTCAAATTAAGTGACAATTTTACTCAACTTTGACCTTGTGTTTCAGCTCATTAGGAGCAATATTAAAGCTTGTAGTTTTGTTGTGCAGGGTGACGTGCAAGACGTGGTTTTCACAAATGGTCTTACATTGTGTAACAGCCAGAAAACAAGTGAAAGGAGAAAGAGAATGAATCCCTTGCAAGTTGGCTGAGCATGAATGCTTTTTTTGCCAGCAAGCTTGGTTTCCTGCTGGGCTTTATTCATGGCCTGTGGCCTTTCAGAAACACAAGTATTATTAACATAATCCTTCCTAAACTCCTTTACAAGTGGTAAGTGCTGCAATTTGGGGGAAGAAAGCAAAAAATACCAACATGTAAAATACTACAAGTTTTTCAACTTTAGGAGCCACACTTGTGAACTTGTATATATTTTGATTAATTGTAGTATGTTTTTAACATGTACATAATTTTAAATACCTAGCAGCTGATAAGAGGTATCCCGTATGATGGAGTTTTGATTCTTAAGGCCTATAGTGTTGAACAATGCTGGCACTTTGAGCACATAATATGCATACTGACTATGCATGAGACTTATTAAGACTGTTGGATTTAATCAAATTGGAATAATCCAGTTGGATTGTCTGGAAATCTTTCTGCTTGCTCAATAACCTCAAGGGAAGTCTGTAATTATATCTTTTCCCCAGGAGTGTCCATCTTCATCAAATATAACCACCTAGCCCTCCTAGTGATGGCCTCCAGAGATTAATCCTTCAAGGAGAATATTATGGTGTAACTCCATTTATGCTACCCACACCCCTCCCCATCACCCCTCCAATAAACTAGTTTTAAGATGGTAAGTAACTCTTCAGAAGCTGCTGGTCCCTAAAAATGCAGCCCACTCATCCAAGCGTACTAAAAGATGTTGCTACAGAAGCAGTGTATACATTGGTTGTGATCTTCCAAAATTTTGTACCAATGGATTGGTAGTGTTACTCGGTTTTTAATTTAAACACCTTCCAAGCATTCCAGTTTAATGAGACAAACAAGGACAGTAATTCAACAATTTCTTTACTTAACACTTCTGGTACCAATTTGGGTGTGGGTAGCATAAATGGGGTTTACACCATAATATTCTCCTTGAAGAATTAATCTCTGGAGGCCGTCACTAGGAGGGCTAGGTGGTCATATTTGATGAAGATGAACACTCCTTGGAAAAGCTATAATTATAGACTCCCCTTGAGGTCATTGAGCCATCAGAAAGATTTCCAGTTGCAACTCACTCACTGTTTACTGAACTTTAACTACTTAACTGAAAATAGATAATACTGAGTTTAGGAAAACCTTGGCCAAGAAATATTCTCAATGTAGAATCTAGCTTCTTCATCTCTAAAGCATCCTTCAGGATACAGGTATTCTCACAATGATTAGTCTCTTCCGAGTTATCGCTGGCAAAACAAAACCTGCACGAATTTTATCTACAATCCTCCACTCGCTTATTCATCGGATGTTCGAACCATATGATCGGTTTCTGGTTACACAGTTGGCTGGATGACACAGAGTAAGAAATAGGAGCAGGAGTAGGCCATCCAGCCCTTCGAGCCTGCCCCGCCATTCAATAAGATCATGGCTGATCTGTCGCTGCTCAGTTCCACTTTCCCGCTTTCTCCCCATAACCCTTAATCCCCTCTCTTATCAAAAACCCATCAACCCGCGTCTTAAAAATATTTAGCGAGGCAGCCTCCACCACTTCAACGGGCAGAGAATTCCAGAGATTCACCACCCTTTGAGTGAAGAAGTTCCTCCTCAAATCCGTTCTATCCCTTTTATCTTGAGGCTGTGCCCCCTTGTCCGACTGTCTTTTTTGAGTGGGAAGAGTCTCTCCACCTCTATCCTATCCATCCCATTCATCATCTTATAAGTCTCAATGAGATCTCCCCTCATTCTTCTAAACTCTAACGAGTACAAGCCCAGTTTATTCAGCCTCTCCTCATAGCTCAACCCCCTCAACTCCGGTATCAGCCTAGTAAACCTCCTCTGCACTCCCTCCAAGGCCAAAATATCTTTGCGCAGGTGCGGTGCCCAAAACTGCACACAGTACTCCAGCTGCGGCCTCACCAATGCCCTATACAGCTGCAGCAAGACCTCCCTACTTTTATATTCAATCCCCCTCGCTATGAAGGCCAGCATCCCATTCGCCTTCCTGACCACCTGCTGCACCTGCAAGCTGGGTTTTTTTTTGAACTATGCCATTATGCTTAGTTCCAATTTGCATTCTCCACACAAAGTGGTAATAAATCAAAGCCACAGTGTCTGGGTCAAATGTAAACAACTTCCCTTATTTGGCCAACATGAGGAGCTTCAGATTACAGCTGACAGACCAGAGCCTTACCCGGAACAACTTTTCAACTTACATCTGATTTTAATTAAAAGTTGGCCAAAAATCCCAGCATGCTTAACTCTTGGCCAGAAAAGCCACTTTAAAGCACAATGGCCATTATTGTTGTTAAACTGTTGTAGCGATTTTTATCTCCATCCACTGTAATAAATGAAACATTACTATTCAAGAAAGGAGGGTGAGAAGACAGGAAATTACAGGCCCATTAGCCTGACATCAGCTATCAGGGAAATGCCAGAATCTATTATTCAGGAGATGTTAACAAGGCATTTAGAAAATTATAACATGATTAGGCAGAGTCAACACGATTTTAAGAAGGGGAAATCATTTTTGACAAATTGCTTTGAATTTTCTGAAGGTATAACTGATTTCCAAAAATCACTTAATAAAATGCCACATAAAAGGTTGTGGCGCAAGATTTGGAGTGACATATTAGCATGGAATGAGCATTAGTTAAAGGACAGGAACAATTCAGCTTCTTCAAGTCAGCAAGTTGCAACTAATGGGTGCCACAAGGATCAGTGCTGGGGCTTCATTACTTACAATGTATATTAATTATTTAGATGAAGGTACTGAGAATAATGTATCCAAGTCTGCAGATGGTACAAAGCTAAATGGAACCATAAGCTGTAAGGACAATACAAAGAATCTGTAAAGGGAGAACAAATTAAGTGAGTGGACAGCAAGCTGGCAGATGGAGTATAATATGGGAAGGTATGAGGTTATTTGGTAGGAAGAATAAAAAGAACAAGCACTTTATCTGGATGGTGGACTGCCAAATGGTATTCAACCATTGTAAATGACTAACCCAGTATTAGCAGCACTCAACTATAACAAGCGGTTCAAACTGGCGGTGGATACTAGCATCATTTGGGTAGGAGTTGTGTTATTGCAGGAAGATGGACTTATCTTTGAGAAACATTGAGATTTATGTTGCCAGCAACTCAACAGAGATGATTATATACACAGACACAACACTGTAAATTTTCCGGAAAAATTCAATTATTTTGATGGAGTTTGCAAATGCAACCATTCATCTTAAAAATCTTTCACATAGCCGGGAGAGAAACCGTTATTGCAGACACATTATTCCAAGTGTAAAAAAGACTTCTGGGAACAGTGGGGTAAATTTTTGGGATATCCTCAATTTATGGATGCCTCAATTTATGAATGTTGTAATGCTTCAAGTGGGCTGATAGAGAGAGCCTCCCCATGCATGGACTGACCGACTGCCAGTTGCAGAGCATGCAGCACCCTCCCCCACCCCCCGATTGCTGTTGCAGAGTGCACACTGTGTTACCCTCTGCTCCCCACTGATCGCTGCTGCAGAGTGTGTAGTGTGTCCCCACCCCACTCAGTCCTGGTCTTCTCAAGACTCACCCCTGCCACTGAGGTTTCGCCTCCTTCAGGCCCCACCCCTTGGCATTGCCTTGTGCCAAATAGCATTGCCAGTGTGCCAAGCTGGCAGTGCAAGGCTGCCAAGCTGGCACTGGCTAAGGGACACCTCCCTCTGCTTTCAGCAAGCTGGGGGAACCTCAATGGCCTCCGGTTGTACTGGTAAGACCATCACGTCTGGTCTCCATTGATGGGGACTGTATGTGATTCTCACTGGAGAGGACCTTCGCCAGCACGTCTGCAAAGGCAAGTGAGCACAGACAATTGCGACCCAGGCTCACTTGTAATATTTAAATTCTATTTTAAATCAAATTTAAATATTGAAATCAGCCTTGTGCTTTTTCCAATCCCTTTTAGATCGTGAGAGGCAATAAATTGGGCGCGAACCCGATTTCTTGGCTGTCTCACAATCTTTCTGGCTCACCCCATTCATTGGCCAGTGGGGCGACATGATAGGATTGCAGCCTATATTTTTTTTCCAAGAGATAGTTAGATAAAGCACTTGAGGTTAAGGGGATCGAAGGATAAGGGGTTGGGTGATGGGGGGGGGGCGCAGAGGCAGAATCAGGTTATTGAGTTGGATCATCAACCATGATCACAATGAATGCTGAAGCAGGCTCAAAGGACTGAATGGCCTCCTCTTGCTCTTATTTTCTAAATTTTTAATTTCTAAACTCGTAACATCTACCACCTAGAAGAACAAGGGCAGCAGCCATGAGGAAGTAATACCACTTGCAGGTTTTGCTCCAAGTCATATGCCATCCCAGCTTGGAAATATATCGCTGTCCCTTCATTAACAGTTGGACCAATATAATTCAGGAACCCTCCATCTAACAGCAAAAGATGGGTGAACCTGCAGCATATAAACATTGGAATACCAATATTGTAAATTATAGATGACCAAAAATATTTCAACCAAATCTCTTCTTCCAAAGTTTAGAAAAACAACCTGGTTCTAAAAGAGCAGTAAAATTATCCTGTTCCACAAGTGTCCATTCAAAATTAATTTGAAAACCTACAAGTGTTCCCTTAAATATTGAAATCCTAGCACTGTCAACTGGCTGAGTATACAAGTCTCACTCAATATGTGTGTTGCAATTTCAGGCTTTCTTAGTTTCAAATGTTATAAGTTATTCTCTTAAGTGTTCCTCCGTCTCTTCTGGAAGCTGGTTCACAATGCCAAAGTGTAACAATAGCACCCCCTTCTGTTCAGGACTGGGTTTTTGTGTCTTTCATGTGTATCTCTTCAAGTTCATTAAAGGGAAAGTTGATATTACGTGAGACAATGCTTGGTTTGTATCATTAAGCTTTCTTATTTACAATTTAAAAAGTTATAGTTGTAGTCAAATTTGTTAATTCCCACCAACAAAACTAATTTGCTGCAAACATATGAATAACAAACTTCCAACTTCAGTGGGGCTGTTTAAAAAAAAGTTCACGAAAGGGTTGCTAGCAAGGCTAGCCTTTGTTGCCAATCTCTAATCTGACATTCCCTCCCTTTCCCACCCATAAACCTTCCTCTGTCCAGCCTTCATTTATCTCCCAGGTCTAGACTTGGCACAGTGATTCCTGTAGGCAGTCAATATGAGTGAAATTACGCAAGATATCCAAAAAGGAGAGAGCAATATTTAAGGACCTCAAAAGCCATGGAAGAGGTGAAGCAGCCATTTATGTACAGTCATAAAATTGAATGTTCTAACTCTTTGCTGATGGGAAGCTTAATTTGGAGGGGAGCTTAATTCAGGCAAGGTGGCCTTTTAATGAATATGCAAGAGATGCTGAAGCAAGCAAATGGGGATCCAGACATTGCTCATCTGGAACCCCAACCTGCCTTGAAAGTTGGGAGAACAAAATTCCAAATTAATTTTATGATGGAGGGAAACTGACATTTTCAGTATTAAATTTAGTGCTCCTGCCCACCATTGATGGGAGCAGAAAGTCATGTACATAATTGATTTAACATCAATTGCTGTCTGTTAAAGAGGCTTCCTAACTTAACACCCTTTGTGGCTTTAATTTTTGGTCTTTTTACCTCATCTTAGACTGCCCAACAGAAAAAGTTTCTCTCCATCTACTTATCTAAGGGTGCCTTAATATCTTGGAAAATTCAACCACACCACTCTTAACCATCTAAATTCCAGGGAATACAACCCTAGAACATATAGTCTCTTTTGTGATTATGTTGGATTCCCTCAAAGGCCTTTATTGTATTTCTAAGATTTCACACCCAGAATTGTTCACAAGTCTCAAGGCATGATCTAACCAAGCTTTGTACAGCTGAGACATGACTTCTTCCTTTGTACACTAGTCTTTTAGATATAAATGTCAGAATTCCATTAGACTTTCTGATTACTCCAACGAAACTCATCTCCAAACTCCATGGCATGGGCCTTGGCTCTTCCCTCTGGATCTTGAACTTCCTAACATACTTACTGCAATCAGTGAGGATAGGCAACAACACCTCTTCAATGATCATCTTCAATACCCGTGCCCCACAAGGCTGTATTCTCGGCCCCCTACTCTAATCTTTATACACCTATGACTGTGTGGCTAGATTTCCCTCCAAATCAATTTTCAAGTTTGCTGACAACACCACCGTAGTGAGTCGGATCTCAAACAATGACAAGACAGAGGACAGGAATGAGATATAGATTTTGGTGAACTGGTGCGGTGACAATAGTTTCTCCCTCAGTGTCAACAAAATGAAGGGGATTGTCAATTAACTTCAGGAAATGTAGTGGAGAACATGTCCCTGTCTACATCAATGGGAACGAAGTAGAAATGGTTGAAAGCTTCAAGTTTTTGGGTGTACAAATCACCAACAACGTGTTGGTCCCCTCATGTTGACACTACGGTTAAGAAAGCCCACCAATACCTCCACTTTCTCAGAAGACTAAGGAAATTCGGCACGTCAGCTACAACTCTCACCAACTTTTACAGATACACCATAGAAAACATTCTTTCTGGTTGTATCACAGCTTGGTGTGGCTACTGATCTGCCCAAGACCACAAAAAACTACAAAAGGTTGCGAATGTAGCCCAATCTATCATGCAAACCAGTCTCCCATCCACTGACTCTGTTTATACTTCCCACTGCCCAAAGCAGCCAGCATAATTAAGGACCCCGTGCACCCTGGACATACTCTGTTCCACTTTCTTTTGTTGGGAAGAAGTTGTAAAAGTCTGAGGTCATGTACCAACCGACACAAGAACAGCTTCTTCCCTGCTGCCATCAGACTTCTGAATGGACTTACCTTGCATTAAGTTGATCTTTCTCTACACCCTAGCTATGATTGTAACACTATATTCTGTGCTCTCTCCTTTCCTTCTCTATGAATGGTAGGGTCTGTATAGCATGCAAGAAGCTACAATTTTCACTGTACACTAATTACTACATTTGGCAATAATAAATCAAATCAAATATTTTCTCCACCAGTTGATGATATTTCAATGATCTATGTACACGGACCCCTTAGTCTTTCCTGATCTCCACTGCTTCTAAATTTTTCACTACTCAGAAAGCACACAGTACTTGTTAACCACTTATAAATGTGCAACTTTGTTTACAAAGAAATCAAAGCAAGAAAGAGAAATATAAACAGGGCCCAAACAAGAGTAAAAGACTGAAGTAAGATGTGGAATCAAAAATAAAAAAAAGCAAGAGACGTAAATAGCCAGATGAAGCAAAAGTTGCAGAAAGAAAAAAATTATATTTGTGAATGGAGTGAATGGACACCTTAGTCTCTTCAAAACAGAGTGGTTAACTTCAGTGAACATCCACACTGTTAATACTGGAAACTATGGCAACAAGAAATTGCTGATTTTTGTTTGAAATTGCTGAGACAACCTGACTTCGAGGCAAGCATGAAAATAGGTGGCCAAGGTCCCCAACTGAACCAGAAAATGCCTACTTGAATATTTGAATTGAATGCAATTGTTGTAGGGCTCCATCTACAATTTTTAGTACCAATTGGCAAACATTCCACACATTGGTACTAGGCATTGAATGACTCACCTTTAAGGACCATTAGAAGTTGTTTCAATGGATTTTGGAGTATGATGCAAATTAAGGGATATGGGAATAGTGCGGGAAGGTGTCACTAAGATAGATCAACCATAATGTCATTGAATAGTGGAGGAGACCCATGTTGCTCCTGTCTCTTATATGAACAAAACAACAATTGATAATAAATATATTTCAGGATAGTAATGCTCATTTTGGTCACAAAAGTATTGTGATGCTTTTTTATAAGTTTTCTTTTAGCTTGGCTCCACCAAGGTGCTGCTGGGTTTCCTATTCCCCCTAATCAGGGAGCTGCCCATAACATTCATTCAACATTCTTGCCAACCCAATGCAAATAAAGTCCAAACCCAGAAATCATTCAGGCCTCACGCTACTGTGGGTGGTCCACCATCATCTCCTAAAGCTTTCCCATGACCTTCCTGACCTGAATCCTAATATTCCTAAAGATTTGATTGGGGGAATTTACAGCAAGCTTCCTTTTTCCTGATTAATGAGATTCTCTGCACCCACCACCTGCCCAAGACAAGTGAATGGTGAACATCTGTGTCTGCTAGTTTTTTTTTAACCCGTTAAGTGATTATAAATTGAATATTATTATAGAATTTTCCAAGTTTATGCCATGTGATAATTACACTTTAAAAGTCAAACATGAAGAAATAGATTAGAAAGTTCTAGTAGGATAGATGATGTCATACTGAAATCTCACAAATCCTTGTTACTGCTGAGATGCTTTTTAGCTTCTACACAAAGATAAAGATTGTTCAGACAGGAGGATGACATCATCTCTAGTGGTTGGTAATTTATTCTTCCATGTTACTCATTAAATCGGGAGGCGTAATGATTATTCAGAATTTGACAATTATTGAAAAGTAGTTCAAATAATTAATGTTTACAAGCTGAGTGCATAGAATATATTTTTGAGCTCATTAACCATGTCACAAAAAATATTTATAAGTTATGAGACAGTAGTTAGAATGGATTTTAGCAGTCAGATGAAGGTTAGTGGAGAAGGAGTGTGAACAGACAGTTTTGTGATTCTCGCTAATCAAGGGCAAGGCAACCTCCCAAATACAGCTGAGTCTCACCAATTAAGAAAGGTTGGACCATGTAAAACATGAGGAATATTAAGATTCAGGTCAGTAAAACCATGTGAAAGCTGTTGGAGGTGATGTTGGACCACCCACTCCACCTCATCCTTAAAAGTATTTGAATATGGCTGTTGTTGGAGGTGAAAATCAGAAAACCAAATGCATTTGTGTTGAGTGGTGATACAATTTGGTAGAAGTGCATACCATCCAAAAATAAATATACTAATTTTATTCATTTGATCCTAAATGTTTATATGCAATGGTGCTTGCACCTTCATGAGTTCTTTACAGGAAAACTTCCAGTTTCAAGTTACACGTCAGCAGCACAAATAATAAAGAAAAATATAAATGTTGCAAAACTGAAACAGAAATTGGTTGCTGTTGCACTCTATTTTTAGAGTTCAAAATTCATCGTCAACCTGGAATTGAGTTCCCTTTATCTCTTGTTCCAGATTCCCCTTGCTCTGCTCTTTGTCTCTCCCTCATCTGTCAGTGATGCGCTTTCCCTGTTATACCCAGCAGTAGTAGAAGTGCAGGACATGCTAGTGCATCTAGAAAGAGAAACAGTTCACGTTTCAGTAGATAACCTTTCAGGACAGCTGGAAAATATTAGAGATGTAACAGCTTTCAAGCAGGTAGAGAGGCAGCGAGGTTAAGGAAGAGGCTGGGAAGGGAAGGAAGGAACAGAAACGGCAGTCTCTGATAGAGTGGACACCAGATTAAGTGACAAAAAGGACGATGGTGCAAGGCAAAAGGAGATAGTAATGCAGCAAGTAAAAAACCAAAATGTATCAACAGGTCAGGCAGTATCAGTGGAAAGAGAAAGAGAAAAATGTTTTAGGTCAAAGACCTGGAATCGGAACTGGATAAAGTTAGAGATGTGACAGGTAATGTTTTCATTTCAAATTTTCAGCTTCTGTGGTATTTTGTTTTTCTGTCAGTTACATTGTCAGATACTGAGTTACGGATCAGCCAGAACATAATGCCAAGATTAAGAAGACTAACGCACCCTATTTGTGCCCTTTCAGAGATCCCATGCTGTAGACTTCGATTTCCCCATCCATTAGCTCTTTTGGCTGAATTCCATGCTGTATCTAAATTGGAAGTGGGCTAATTCTAATGAGATGCAAAGGGATCTAGTCAAGGTAAAATAGAACTAAAGACTGACCAGAAAAGCAGTAATGGAACAAGGTGTGATCTTTAAGGAGAAGATGTATTAGGTTCATTCCAACAAGGATGAAAAGTAGAGAAACCAAAGCCAAGGCTACTTGGATGACAAAAGGAGATAGAGAATATGTGGGGGAGGAAGGGGAGGGAAAGGGGTGCATTTTGCAAGCCAAATGAAATCTTCAAGCGAGAAACAGGTCAAACACAATAAGTGATGGGAAAACTGCAGTGGAAAAAACTGGCAAATGGAGAATATGAGAATGGAATAGCATCAAGATAAAATGGAATTCTGAAATCTTCGACTGGAATGTAAATTGTACAGTAAGAAGTCTCACAACATCAGGTTAAAGTCCAACAGATTTATCTGGCAGCACAAGCTTTCACAGCACTGCCCTTTCATCAGGTGAATGAGTTGTGTTCACAAACAAGCCTATTATAAACACAAACTCATTTTACAAGATAATGGTTGGAATGCAAGTTTTTACAGGTAATCAAGTCTTAAAGATACAGACAATATGAGGGAAGAGAGGGCCAAGCACAGGTTAAAGAGATGTGTATTGTCTCCAGCAAGACAGTTAGTGAGATTTTGCAACCCAGGCAAGTCGTGGGGGTTACAGATATTGTGACATGAGCTCAGATCCCGTTTGAAGTCATCTTCATGTGTGCAGAACTTGACTATCAGTTTCTGCTCAGCGATTCTGCGTTGTCATGTGTCATGACAGCCACCTTGGAGAACGCTTACCCGAAGATCAGAGGCTGAATGCCCGTGACTGCTGAAGTGTTCCCTGACTGGAAGAAAACAATCCTGCCTGGTGATTGTCGAGGGGTGTTCATTCATCCGTTGTTGTCGCGTCTGCATGGTCTCTCCAATATACCATGCCTCAGGACATGCTTTCCTGCAGCGTACCAGGTAGACAACGTTGGCCGAGTCACAAGATTATGTACCGTGTACTTGGTGGATGGTGTTCTCATGTGAGATGATGGCATCAGTGTCAATGATCTGGCATGTCGGGTAGGTGGCCTTCAAGACACACAACAACGCAGAATTGCCAAGCAGAAACAAATAGCCGAGTTGTGCATGCATGAGGCTGACCTCAATCGGGATCTTGGGTTCATGTCACGCTAGCTGTAACCGCCTCCCCCCCGCCCCCCCCCCCACCGCCTCCCCGCCAACCCCCCTCAACTTGCTTGCAAAATCTCACTATCTGTCCTGGCTTGAGACAATTCACATCTCCTAAACCTGTACTTAACCCTCTCTCCACTCGCATTGCCTGCACCTGTGAAGACTTGATTACCTGTTAAGACTTGCATTCCAACCATTATCTTGTAAATTGTAAGTGTCTCTATATATGCCCTGTTTGTGAACCAACCTTCCACTTACCTGATGAATGGGCAGCGCTCCGAAAGCTCGTGCTACTAAATAAACCTGTTGGGCTTTAACCTGGTGTTGTGAGACCTCTTACTGTGCCTACCCCAGTCCAACGCCGGCATCTCCACATTATCACTTCTCACAATCACGGTAGGTTGAAATTTCCAGTGTTCTTTGACAATTGTTCCCCTAAATTTGCGTTTTCCGAGATACAAGTACCTCCATCAAGGTACACTTCTCTATTCCTTAAAATCTTCAAAAGCTCCATCTGTTCTGTTCCCTTTTTTTGAACAGAAATTTAACTCTCACCAGCATCTTACTTGGTTGTTAACATGAAACAGCAGCACCTCCTTTTGTTTGGTGTTTTGTACAATGGGTTTCAGGATGCTCTTGATGTCGCTGGAGAGGTTGTCAGAGAGGGTCCCATTTCCTGAAACGATGCGACAGCAGGGTGTGTTGGCCTTGTGTACCTTTGGGAGGCAATAGAGATCTCCAACGCAGGGAGTATGTTGGATAAGAGCACAGAGACTGCTCTGAAGGTCTGAATCAAAGGTCTTGATCAATCAGTTGAGTTGACGGACGTGTTCTTTGGTCGGATCTACGGGTAAATGTCTGTACTGTTCCTCGTTGTTCAGTTGTTGTACTTCTTTGCAGTAATTCGTTCTGTTCAATATGACAATGGCCCCTCCTTTGTCTGCTGGTGTGATGAAAATGTTGTGGTTGGTCTTAAAAGCGCGAATGGCATTGCACTGTGTTTGGGTGATGTTCGGGGCTGTCTTGTGAGTGCAGCTGATGAATCTGGCATTGGCACACCTCCCGATGGCTTGGGCATACATGTCAAGTTAAAGGCAACGGCCTTCCGGAGGAGTCCAATTTGACTCTTTCCTCTTCAGTTGCCGCACTGCAGATCCCTCTGTCAGCTGTTCAAGTTCATTGGCTGTCTCATTGTGCTTGCTGTTGGCCACGGAAGAACTCCTCATTTGCCTGACAAATTCCTCTGTGTCTGCTGTAAGACTGATGGAGCCCACATCATGTAAATTGTAAGCAGGTAGTAAGATGTGGACTGGGTCCTTTAAGGGACAATTAAATTGAAATAAGCTTAGAGGTGCATAACAGGACAAGAATGCTTAACAAGTACATTGTACCATAACATCATTGTTTATGTAGGAAGGGGATGGTGGCAAAATAGCAGTAGAAAGAGAAATGGTAGCAGTAGTGTAATAAGGTGAAAATTGAGAGGCAAGAGGTATTTTAGGTTGACATCACAGATGTACAACAAACTGCTAAACCACGTCCACCTTATCCCAAATCAAGGTGACTATCTATTGGCACAATGGAACCTCTCCATTGTGGTTGGAAATTTGGGGCTGTATTTGTAGGCCTGGCGTTCCCCAAACGCAATGAGAACTGGGTTTATGACCCTTAAAATATTGTCTGATGCAGTATCCTTTAAACCAGCAGAGGAAGAATCACAAGCCAGGTTTGAGAAATATTGATCATGTAGTGACAGGACAATGGTATCACCAAGTTCCTCCAAATTTATTCCCCTTCCCCCTTCCTCACTATCCCTTTTGAGGGATCAAGTTATGAAAACAATATCTGCTTGTTTACAATTTGCAGCTCCTGGGAACTTATTAGTGACTACAATTCAAAACTATTGCACTGGCTGCAAAGAGGGATTTCTGAGGTCATTATATCTACTGTGTAGATGCAATTTTGTTCTTATTTCAGGATTTCCTTTGTTCTGTGCTGAAAATGTGAAATAATCACATTTCTTAGAGATTATTTTATTTATAAACAGACCATATAAAGAGACAGTTATGTTATCTTATTGAAAGAAGGAACCCTAAAAAAATTCAACACCAAAGATAATTTCACTATTTGACAGCATTACCTAATAAAGGAGTGTCCTTAAACCATAGTAGCCTTGCCGATTAAAAAGTGGCCCTTGGAAAATTAAGTTGGCAATCTTTTTCTCAAAAGGAGCCCTCAGAAAATATTTTTTGACCCCTTGTGTCTGACGATACACTTTGGCAGAAGGGTTAGGGAAAGGTAATATAGGCTTAATGGCATAGTTCTAAAGCATGTGCAGGGACAGATGGACCTGGGCGGTGCACATGCATAGCTTTTTGAAGCTGGCAAGATATATTGAGAAATGTGTTAGCAAAGCAATATGTGATCTTAGGCTTCAATATTAAAAGTATTGAGTATAAAAACAGGGATGTTATACTAAATCTTAATAAAGCTCTGTTTTGGCATAGCTATTCCTGTCTTTAGTCTTGATATTCTGGTATGGGATTATGAAACCTGGACACATTACTCCTAGTATTAATTGTAATAATAATTGAAAAGCAGAGTACTACAGTTGCTAGAAATCTAAAATAGGAACAGAAAATCTTGGAAACACTCAGGTGGTCATGGTAGGATCCGTGGAAAGATATAGTTAACGTTCAGGTCTGTGACCTTAGAAATGTTAGAGATGTAATAGGTTTTAAGCAAGGAATGGGTAGGACAAGAACAAAAGGAAGATTTGTGACATTATTTCATCAATAACTTTTCCCAGTTCTGGTGAAAGTTCACAGACTTGAAATGTTAACTCTTCTGTTGTCTGAAAATGAAGATGCTGCCATGACCTACTAACTGTTCCAGCTATTTCTGTTTTTAATTGTGGTAGTGTTGTCCTATATAAATTGTTAAAAAGCCAGTAACCTGACTGTGTTGAAACCGTCCTACCACATACACAAATTTTAATATAAAGCATCTTTCATACAACATGGATTAATCCCAATGAGCTGGACTGACCACAATGACAGTTTCCTTCTCCATAAAATTTTACTAGTGTACCCACAGTGCTGAATTCCTCTAATTTCACCTATACCTCATTTTAAAAGATAATTGAAAATAATAGTCAAGGAAGGAGTGTATGTACATTTATTAAGAAACACTTCAGTCATCTGCTTTTTATCTTGCTACTTTACCACTAAACGCACAGGGGATTAAATACATATGGCAGGCAAATATTAACATTGAGATCATATGTTCAATGACAATGTCAGTCTTCACTAAATGGTGACATTCTCACCTCTGTTAGAATGTTGTGGGTTCAATTCCCACAAGAAACTTGAACACAATCTACACCGATACTTCAGTCTAATGGAATGTTTCACTATTGGGGCTTTAATTCTTCAGTTGGGTCATTAAACCAAGATTTCATCATCCTCTCATGTGGATGTAAAAGATTCCATGGCATGATTCAAAAGAGAGCAGAAGAATTTTCCCAATATTTTGGATAAAATCACTTTTAAAAATTGTCAGGTCATTATTACATTGCTATTTCTGGGACCTTGCTAAGTGCAGATGGTGTCTTTCCATGCATTACAGCAACGACTACAGTTTAAAACTAATTAATTGGCTTTGAAACAATTTAGGGTGGCATGAAGTTGAGAAATGTGTAATATAAATGCAAGTTTGATCTTTACACATTTTAACTTACTAATCAAAAATGAAATTTGCCACACCTAGCTTCCCAAATAGTCACATGTCACTCATGGATTGTATATTGGCCAACACTGCCTAGCAATACAATCTTAAATCCCTAAAGTGTAAGTGTTATTTTCTAGGATGCCTATTATTTTCATCTATACATTTGTCAACTCAAGGTAGCCATACAGGGACTAAGGATGGTTGTGAACTGAGGAATACAGGAAAGCTGCCTCTATTCTGTACAATGGGCATAACAGGGACGGGACTGCAGAATAAATGTCGTTTTCGTTGGGGTGATTTGGGTGTTTACATCCCTATCTTAAATCTTAAAAAAAGCACTTTGCTAACTTCATTTCATACGTGCACAATAAATAGGAGTAGGCCATTCAGGCCACTACACCTGTTCCGTCAGTAAAATCATAACTGAACCGATTGTGTTGCTAATTTCACTTTCCCTGCCTTCCCTAACTTTTTCAGGGGAGATATCCCAGCATAGGGAGTAAGCAAAGTTGGTGTCTTGGTCCCGAGTGAGGTTGAAGGTTGCAGTTGCGTCACTGTAGACGCACAAGAGAGAGCACTGGGACCTGGTAATCAAGTCAGGGCTATCCAGTCCAGTCATGTGCTTGTTGGATAAATTAGCCGTTTGGGTGAAGCCGAAGAGGAGGAATGTGAATATTCTTTGCTTGGGGCTGGACAATAGCGGGAAGAGCACAATCATCAACCAATTGAAGCCTGTCGATGTGAGTACGGAGGCTGAAACGGCAAATAATCCCCTCAAATCAATCTTATTATGTAATGTATCCTCCCCAGCAGAGTAATCTCAGTTTTGCATAACTAGTATTCAGTTGACTTTGGTGTAGTGTAACGGTATGTAACTTCAAACAAAATACAGTAATCCTTTTTCGTTTGACAACTCAAAGTCTTTTCAGTTTAATGGTTGGTGCTTTAGCACATCCCCATTTTAGAGAGAATCTGGGCATCCAATGTGTATGGCTGGCTTTTGTATACCTTTACAGGCGTCAACATTTCGCCCCCCGTTTTTATCAAACCCATTGCAGAGCACTTATTCAGAGACCAGAGAAATGGAAACCCACTATCTGTCTCCACAGCCTTTTCCCATCTAGCGTCACAATTCCCCATTGCTTCATTTTGTCTAGTGATCCATTTCCTGACATTTGTTGATAATATACACTGCCAGCTCCTTTTTCAATGTTGGGAACTCTCCAGAGGAATGGTACATTTACTTGTTGAGGACTCAGATAAGTAGACATCAGATTCCCTCAGTAGCCACCCATCTCTGTGATGTGATGGAAAGAATATCCCTAATAACGTGGGTGGAGTCTCACAGTTGGTGTGTGACAAGCTGCTCACATTATCAGGTTCAGCTTCTGGGAGCCAAGGCCAAACAGTAGCTCCAAGGTAAAGTTTTCTTTCTTCTGTTGCCACACTTCATTCCCAGACAAGTAAGGCCAGTGCTGACAATGGAAAGTGCTCACCTGTGGGGGAGGTCTTCTTGTATAAGCTAACCTGATTTTGAAAAAGGACAGTAAGAGTCAAATGCTGATCATTCCTGGTGACAAAGTTGCAAACACTGCCTGTGCTCTAAAAAAAACTCAATATTTCACCAGCAGACTCGTTTCTAGTGGTGGAAAGGTAAAAGAATGGAGTTTTGAATAGAGCAGTGAGGTTTGCAGGACTTTAGTAGTTTTGAGGAGGCTCAGGAGAAAGCAACCAACACACTTGGCTTGTTCTTGGCTGATGGTTCAGAACTTGGGGAAGGGTGGGTGGTTCACTTTTAATTGCAAAATTGTCAACTGTATTGCTGACTGCATGAAAACATTAATACATCAGATGGTTTTCACTGACTGGAGCCTGTATCCTTACTATCTCACTGTCATGCCGCATTTCCTTACTGATTGCTTGTTTCCAATTTTAGTCCATTGTGTTCACTGATCCTCAGTTTATTTTTTCATTCTCCATTTTGCTTGGAAGTATCTTACTGTCTGTCCCTTCCTCACATGCTGCTGCTTCAGGATTTTTAGTTTATTTCTATCCTTCCTCCTTGATCATAAGGCCATCAGAGCAGTAGTCATTTGGCCCATTTCGACTACTCTACCGTTCAGTATGATCATGGCTGATTTGATTTTGACCTCAATGGCATTTTCTTGCCATTCTCCTATACCCTTTACTCCCATGTCAATCAAGAATCCTTGAACATATTCAATGATCCAACCTCCACTGCTGTCTGTGGAGGAGAATTCCAAAGGCTAAGAACCCATTGAGAGAAGAATTTCCTTCTCCTCTCCATCTTAAATGGGAGACTCCTTATTTTTAAACTGTGCTCACCTTGTTCTACACTCCCCCACGCAGAATTTTGTATGTTTCAATTACATCTCTCATTTTTTTAAACTTCAGGGAGAAAAACAACCATTTAATTCTAGGAATTATCCAGTGAATCTTCTCTGAAACTATTCTCAAATGATGTGAATGTTGCTGGTGAAGCCATCATTTATTCCCATCACTAATTGTGCTTGAAGGTGGTGTGAACTGCCTTCCTGAAATACTGCAGCCCATGTGGTGTAGTAAAACCCATAATGTTGATGGGAAGAAAGTTCCAAGATTTTGACCCAGCGACAGTGAAGGAATGGCAATATAATTCCAAGTCAGGATAGTGAATGACTTGGAGGGGAACTTGCAGGTAGTGATGTTCTCATGCATCTGCTGCTCTCATCCTTTGCAGTGGTAGAGGTAATGGGTTTGTTGAAGAAGCACTGGTGAATTGCTAAAGTGCATCTTGTAAATAGCATACACTGCTGCCACTGTGTGTCAGTAACAGAGGTAGTCAATATTTATGAAGCTCCAATCAAGTGGGTTGTTTTGTCCTGATTCAAGTCCAAGCCATTAATATATGTTAAGAAAAATGATTGTCCTCAAATCAACTCCTGGGGAACACATACTTTCCTCAATCTGAGAAACAAATATTGCCACTACTATCTGCCAATCAGCCAACTTCATACCATGCTGCCACTGTTCCTTTTATTCCACAGGCTTCACTTTGCTGGCAAAGTATCACCTTTATCTAACACGTATAGAAGTCCATACATATCACATCAACTGCATTATGCTCATCAACACTCTCTTTCACTTCATCAAAAAATTCAATCAAGGTTGGTTAAACACTGAGATAAAAGCATTACTGCGGATGCTGGAATCTGAAACAAAAACTAAAAATATTGGAAAATCTCAGCAGCTGTGGAGAGAGAACAGAGCTAAAGTTTTGTGTCTGATGAACCTATGCCAGCTGTGATGAAGGATCACTCAAAGTCAAAGTGACGGCTCTCTTCCCTCTACAGATGCTGTCAGACCTGCTGAGATATTTGAGTGTTTTCTGGTTTTGTTCGGTTACACACATTACCCTTTTACAAATTCTTGTTATTTTCCCTAATTTATTCAGCCTTGTCCAAGTGACTATTAACTAATCAATTTTGTCCTGTGATTATTGTTCATAAAAGCTTTTCTACCACTGATGTTGAACTGACTGGCCTATTGTTACTGGATTTATACTTTTTCAAACATGACTGTACCATTTGCAGTTCTCCAGTCCTCTGGTACCACCCTTGGATCCATGAAGGATTGGAAGATTATGGTTAGTGCCTACACAATTTCTGCCTTTACTTACCTTAGCATCCTTGAATGCATCCTTCCGGCCCTTGTGACTTATCAATGTTAAAAATGACTAGCCTTTTAAGTACATCCTCTTTATTAATTTTTAGCCCTCTCAGTATTTCAACTACCGCTATAACTTTGACAATATCCACTTCCTTTGCAAACTAAATGCAAAGTACTCACTTTCTACCTCAGCCAGTCCCTCTGTCATTAGTTTTCAATCTTCTAGGATACTACTTGGCCCCATCCATCCTCATGCTACCCATCTGCTTTTATATGCATACAGAAGACTTTTGAATTTTTTTGTTGCTAGTTGCCAGTCTCCCCGATAATATCTCACTGCTCCTCTTTTTAATTTTTCACTTACCCTCTACTCTTTCCACATTCGGCCTGGTTTTCACTTACATAATCAAGCTAACCTCTCATATTGGTATTGCAACAAAAATATCAAACACTTGTTTGTCCAATCTTTTATTATGCATGTAGCTAGAGCTACAAATAAATGGAAGCAATCTAAAGACGTGCTGCATCATTCTGTATAATCAGAATGGAAAATATATTAGTGATCAAAGATTTAGTATGGGAATCGGAATCACTACAGTGAAGGAAGGAGAAAAGTAGACATGCTATGTTCTACAAAATATGGAATTAATTGGTAGAAATTGACAAAAACTTAGTGCCCTCAAGCAATGGCAAATCATGAGGTAGCCAAGCATGTGAACAAAGATCATTTATTTCCAAGATGGTGTATCAACATCCTTTCTTCCCAAGAACAAAACCACTTGCAATCTTCAAGATCTATTTTTAGATCATTTTCATTTCTAAGTTTTTTTTTCAAAAGTATCATGACTACCATAATAGTAGGTTATGTCTAGTTCAGCTAGCACTAATCACATTCATAAATGTTGATGAAATATAGCTGTTAGTCTATGATGTGATACAACCTGTAACAAAAGAGTCAACACAGTGTTTAGACAGGGTCTTCCCTAAATCTGTAATCATCTTTCCAATAGTTCCATGTTTGAACATCTCCAATCAGTTTTCTGCTCCACAACAGCACTGAAGTGGCCCTTGTCTGATGTTCTAATGATGTCCTATGTGACTATGGTCATGGTGAACTATCCCTCTTCATTCTTTGATGTGAGTGACTCTGCCTTGCTCCTCCAATGCCTCTGTTGTTTGTGGACTGCCCTTATCTGATTCAGTTACTATCTATCCAGTCATAGCCAGAGAAACACCTGCAATGGCTCCTGTTCCTGCGTGTACACAGCTACATCTAGAATTCATCAAGGATTTTTCCTATGTTCTGTTACCTACGTACAGCTCCTCAGCAATATAATTTTAAACACATGAGGTTCCTTAAGTACATTGATGACATCAGCTGTACCTCATCACCACTGCACCCAATCTCTACTTCCTCCGATTTATCATGCCACGAGTCTTACATCCAATGTTAGACATGTATAAACTTCCTCTAATTAAACATTCTGAAGAACCAAGCTGTTCTCCTGCACTATCTCTACATAGCTATTGCCTGAGGCGGTAGAGAGCATTTGAAACCTTGCCATCCTATTTGCCTATAAGCTGAGCTTCTGACTTCATATCCTCTCCATCACTAGGTCTGCCTACCTCCATCTCCATAAAATTAACAATCTCCACTCTTACCTCAGTTTGCCTACTATTGAATCACCTTCTGTGCCTTTGTTACTTCTGGACTCAACCATTCCAATGCAGTTCTGACTGGCAAACCATCTTGCAACCTTGGTAAGCTTCAGCTCATCCAAAATTCTTCTGTTGTATTCTAACATGTGTCAAGGCCCATTTGCTGTAGGATGTTGGTTATAATTTGCTAGTCATACCCAGATTTACTACAAGTCTTCATTGACTCATAGAACTATTTACAAATATACAGTAAAGGGTACAAACTAGGAGCTCTATCTACGCTCACAGGTACATGAGGCTCTACCCAACACTCACCAGTATAAATGAGTTGTTCTCTTACATCACTGTATTGGTGGTACTGTATTCAGGCCCACATTAAAGCTTTATGTGACCAAGCCTTACACTATACCACCCACTAAGACTTTATCCAATGTATTTCAAGTGATTATAGTTTTCTTTATGTCTCATATTGTTAGAACTACCATACACTAACATTGTCATTACTATGTTATCACTACCCCGATTTCCCTCCCTTCAAGTTCTTGAATTCAAGGATTCAAGCAGCCTGGAGGCTTTAAGGTATGACTGTAAAAGCATGATTTGGACAGGTTGAGTATGTGGGCATGGCAGATGTAGTATGATGTGGATAAGTGTGAGGTTATCCACTTTGCTAGCAATAATAGGAAGATAGATTATTGCTTGAATGGGTGTAAGTTGAGAGAGGTGGATACTCAGACCTTGGTGTCTTCGTGCATCAGTCACTGAAAGTAACCGTGCAGGTACAGCACCTAAATTAAATTGATGATAAAATCATTGGCGTAACTCAGTGGTTAGCACTGCTGCCTCTCTGCTTTAGGGATGTGGATTTAATTCCAGTCACAGGTAATTGTCTCTGTGGGGTGTGTAAATTCTCATGTCTTAAGGTGCTCTAGTTTCCTCCAACACTCCAAAGATATGTAGATTAGATGGATTAACCATGGGAAATGTATGAAGTTACAGGATTGAGCGGGGTATAGGGCCTGATTAAGGTACCCTGTCAGACAGTTGTTGCAGACTTGATGGGCCGAATGGCCTCTTCTGCACTGTGGAGGTTCTAGGAATACTCCCTTTATCTGGCTTGGTGTCAGGTTTTTCACTCTTATGAACTGCCTTGAGATGTTTTACTGCATTAAACATGCTATATAATATTAATTGTTATTATAATTGTTACAATCCCAGCTGATGTTACTACTGGACAATTCAAATCCCAGGGTGGCACCTGGCTTGATAGATCCTAACATTGTTTAGATGTGCAGAGGATGGCTGCTAAAAAGAGACATAGGAGTCAGCCGACAAACCCCTAACATAAAACAACATTTATTAAACAAGAAAACTAAAGAAGGTTGTGAAAGAAGCCCAGTCCTTCATGCAAACTAGCCTTCCATCCATCAATTCTATCTTCCCGCTGCCTCGGAAAAGCAGGCAGCATAATCAAGGACCACACACATTCCAGACATACTCTTTTCCATCTTCTTCCGTCAAGTAAAAGATACAAAAGTCTGAGTAAACGTACCAACTGATTCAAGAACAGCTTCTTCTCTGCTGCCATCAGACTTTTAAATGGACCTACTTCATATTAAGTTGACCTTTCTCTACACCCTAGCTATGACTGTAACACTACATTCTGCACTTTCTCTTTTCTTCTCTATTTATGGTATGCTTTGTCTGTATAGTGAGCAAGAAAGAATACTTTGCACTGTATACTCATCCATGTGACAATAATAAATCAAATTAAAAAAGATTAATTATTTTACAATATTCCTTCAACCCATTATACCTTTACTGATATGTACAGATTGGTAAGGATAACATAGGTTACAAAATCTATCCTCTGCTTCAATGTTCGCTCTAAGTACACAGTCCATGTAAATCAATAGGCAAACTGTAGTCAGACATCCCACACTCTGAATCTATGCAGCATCCAAAACAACTTGTACAGATACCTAAGCAACTGCTTTCTGCAGTTTGCCTTTTTAACTTGGAATCTCTCTGTTCTTCACTCTTCACTGAACAGAACCATTTTTCCAGATTCCTGTTCTTTATTCCTTTGACTAGAATTTCTTCTTGGAATTTGCTTCTGTCATCCCCTTCCCCCCCTTACCACTGTCCTGGTTTCAAGATCATTCTGCGCTTTATTTTGGGGCCCTGTTCTTTGTAGTCTCCCTTCATGACCCTGATCCAGCAGTTTCTGTGGACTGCGCTTTCCTTCTGGGTCTCTTTATTCTAACTGGACACCTTTGCTATCTCTGTAAGCCCCTGGTTGCTAAGCAACAACTTAGTTTTTTTAGACTCTGTGTTTGTTTTAGAGGCTTAACAACCTCATTAAAATGCAGGCATCTTTTAAAGTGAAGCCAAAACTGAAGTCTCCCTTATACACAACTTCAGTAATATAAATTAAGCTTAAACTTAAAGCCATATCTTATTCCTAATATACACATATAGAAATGTAAGTTACCCAAAACGATATATATTTCCTAACATAATTGAGTTCAGACTTTGTTCAGAAAGAATTGATTGCTAACTTATTCAGAGATATCCTTCACAGCAATTTGTGCTCGTAATGTTAATGAAGCAAGCTGTAACTTGAATGATGAAATCAGAAAATGGTTAAGGCACAGAAGACCATTTGGCCTATTGAGCCCATGTTGGCTCTCCAGAAGAGCAATTTAGGCTGCCCCGCTGTTGTTTTCCTTCAGGTGCTTTTCCAATTCCTTTTTAAAACTTGAGTTTGAATATGCACCCACTCACCACCCTTTCAGACAATGCATTCCTAATTTTAACCACTCACTGCATAGAAGATTTTCCTCTTGTCATCTTCGTTTCTTTTGCCAATTACCATAAATCTGCAACTTCTAGTTCTCGACACTTACACTAATAGGAAGAGTTTATAGAACATAGAACATTACAGCGGAGTACAGGTCCTTCGGTCCTCGATGTTGCGCCGACCAGTGGAACCAATCTAATGACCCTCTAACCTAAACTATTCCAATGTTATCCATATGCCTGTCCACTGACCATTTGAATGCCCTTAAAAGTTGGCGAGTCCACAACTGCTGCAGGCAGGGCATTCCACGCCCTTACTACCCTCTGAGTAAAGAACCTACCTCTGACATCCTTCCTATAATTACCACCCCTTAATCTAAAGCTATGTCCCCTCGTGTTAGCCGTCACCATCCGAGGAAAAAGGCTCTAACTATCCACCCTATCTAACCCTTTGATCATCTTGTATGCCTCAATTAGGCCACCTCTCAACCTTCTTCTTTCTAACGAAAACAACCTCAAGTCCCTCAGCCTTTCCTCATAAGACCTTCCCACCAAACCAGGCAACATCCTGGTAAACTTCCTCTGCACCCTTTCCAATGCCCCCACATCCATCTTATAATGCGGCAACCAGAACTGTACGCAATACTCCAAGTGTGGCTGCACCAGAGTTTTGTACACTTGCAACGTGACCTCACGGCTCCGAAATTCAATCCCTCTACCAATAAAAGCTAACACACCGTACGCCTTCTTAACAACCTTATCAACCTGGGTGCCAACTTCCAGGGATCTATGCACATGCACACCAAGATCTCTCTGCTCATCAACACTACGAAGAGTCCTTCCATTAGCCCTATATTCTTTACTCCTGTTACTCTTACCAGAGTGAATCACCTCACACTTTTCCGCATTAAACTCCATTTGCCACCTCTCAGCCCAGCTCTGCAGCTTATCTATGCCCCTCTGCAAACTGTAACATCCATCCTCACTGTCTACAACTCCTCCAACTTTGGTGTCGTCAGCAAATTTACTAACCCATCCTTCTACACCCTCATCTAGATCATTTATAAAAATGACAAACAGCAGTGGCCCCAAAACAGATCCCTGAGGCACACCACTTGTAACTGAACTCCAGGTTGAATATTTCCCATCAACCACCACCCTCTGTCTTCCATCAGCTAGCCAATGCCTGATCCAAACTGCTAAAACACCCTCAATCCCATGCATCTGCATTTTCTGCAGTAGCCTACCATGGGGAACCTTATCAAACGCTTTGCTAAAATCCATATATACCACGTCAACTGCCTTACCCTTATCCACCTCTTTGGTCACCTTTTCAAAAAACTGGATGTTTGTGAGGCACGACCTACCCTTCACAAAACCATGTTGACTATCCCTAATCAATTTATTTCTCTCTAGATGATTATAAATCCTATCCCTTATAATTCTTTCCAAGAGTTTCTGTCTACCTACTCTGATTTTGAGCAACTTTGTCAAATCTCCTCTCAATCTTCCACTTACTAAGGAGAACAACCCTAGCTTCCCCAAACTATCCATGTCAATGAAGTCTCTTGTTGTCTGATGATGGTGTTGTCTGTGACATTGTATGGTATAATTTGGTGCCTATGTCAGGCTTTTGCTTGACTAGTCTGTGAGCAAGCCTTTAGTTTGGCACAAGCCCCAGAGTTAGTAAGGAGGACTTTGCAGAGTGCACAGGGCTGGGTTTGCTGTTGTTTTGGTGCCCTGTGATCCCTCCAAATTCATTCCTTTTAGACTCTGTGGTGCTTTGGTACAACTGAGTGGCTTGATAGGACATTTCAGAGGGCAATTAAGAGTTAACCACATTGCTATGGGTTTGGAGTCACATGGGCCAGTCAAGGTGAGAACAGATGATTGCTTTTGACTTGATTTATTATTGTCACGTGTATTAGCATACAGTGAAAAGTATTGTTTCTTGCATGCTTTACTGACAAAGCATACTGTTCATAGAGAAGCACCAAAGGACATTAGTGAATCAGATGGGTGTTTACAACAATCATTGATAGTTTCATGGCACATTATCAAAACTACTTTTGAATTCCAAATTTACTCATTCAATTTAAATTCTACCAACTGCCTAATGGTATTTTAACCCCTGATCCAAGAGCATTAGCCTGGGCATCTGGATTACTAGTCCAGTGACATTACCACTACACTACCACTTCCCTTTTAAAAGATTTAAATTAAATCCGTACCACACTCTCTTAAAATATTTTAAGTATGTCTTTATTTTAACTATCTTATTGTGATATCACTCTGTAAAACAAAAGATTCATTTAAAAATCAAAATAGATCTGTCAGACTATGTATGCATTCAATTAAACAAAGACTATATCCAAATTCTCCAACCTTGCCCACAGCTGGAATTCTCCAGTTTCACTGCTGTCAGTGAAGATTTAGCCGAGTGCCAAATTCTCCATTCTCACTAGGAGCAGTAGGGGGACGGGGAAGACTGGAGAGTTCCAGTTTAGGTGTCAGATTAAGGGAGAGGTATCCTCCTATTCGAGGATACAAATGGTAGAATTTTCTGAGCCCTGTGGTGATGTTCTGCAAGCTGGGTAGGGCTGGAAAATTTTAGAAAACAGTGAGACGCTGACATGTTTCCACTTTCTTCTGCATTTCCTGGGGAGCAGGAATGCAGTAATAATGACTATGTGCCTAGCAGCAGCAGCAGCCATATATAGTTAAGGTAATTCTAGATATAATTTGTACATATTTTTTGGCTGTAATTTTGATAAGGCAAATGGGACCCATCTTTCTTTAAAATTTGCCTACTCACAGAAGGCAAGAATGTAACGGGATGTCAGAGCACTATGAGATGAAGGAGAAGTTTTAATTTTGATGGATCAAACTGGCAGTCCTCAAGCCTTCCACCTGTAAAGGCTTGCAAATAAATGTGCCTCATCTGTAGACAGGTCCACTCGGTAGTACTGGGAGGAGAGGGTTGACTGCCAGTCAGAACATTATTATTGCACTTCCATCGTTTGTTGCCATGTCCTGCTCCATTCAGATCAACAGCACACAGCCTTCACAGTGGGGCTTCCAGCTCTCCATCACTTCTGGTGCTTTGATTGACCCTTCTTCTGTAGCTCACTTGCTGTCCTTAATTGGATAGCAAATTTGGAGGTGGCCTATTAATTGGCTGCCATTCACTAATTGGCTGTATCAGTAAAATAAGCTGGCAAGCATGTGACTAAAATGTGATAGGACCCTCATTGCTTATGGCAGTGTTCAACCCAAAGTGACTGCAAGGGATACAGCTAGGTTCAGTGAATGGGCAAGAAAGTGGCAGTTTGAGTATTTGTGGGAAAATGTTAGGTTATTCACTTTGGTAAGAAGAATTTAAAAAGCTCATAAACTGTTAAAGGTTCAGAGGGATTTGGGTGAAATTAAATATAAAACACAGAAGGTTAACTTACAAGAACGTTTTGATGCAATTGAGCCTGGATGGGTGGAGCTCCAACAACACTCAAGAACTTGACATCATCCAGGACAAAGCAGCCCACCGGACTGGCACCCCATTTTCCCCCTTAAATATTCACTCCTTCCGCCACCAATACACATTTTGCAGCAGTGTGTACCACATACAAGGTGCACTGCAGCAACTCACCAAAGCTCCTTCAACATTTTCTTCCAAATCTACGGCCTCTCAGGACATGGCAGCAGATGCATGGGAATACCACCATCTGAAAGCATCCCTTTAAGTCACATTCCATCTTAACTTGAAACTATATCATCATTCTTTCACTGTTGCTGGGTCAAAATCCTGGAACTCCTTTTCTAGCAGCACTCTGGGTGTTCCTACAAAACCCGGACTGCAACGGTTCATGAAGGTAGCACACTACTATCTTCTCAAGGGCAATTAGGGATGGGCAATAAACGCTGGTCTAGCCAGCCAGGCCCACAACTCAAGAATGAATATATAAACAGTTGTACAAGACTTTGCTGACTTCACACCTAGAGTATTAAATACAGCTTTGATTACTTCACCTGAAGATGTACTTGCTTTAGAAGAAATGTACAAGAGTTCACTTGATTGATGAAAGAGTTGTCCTACGAGAAGAGATTTAATAGAATGAGCTTATAATGTCTTGAGTGTAGGGGAATGAAAGGTGAACACATTGAAATATGAGATTCTGAGACAACGTGACAAGTTAGATACTGCAAGGCTGTTTCCTGCTACTGGTGATTCTCGAACTGGCATTATTTCAGCAACGTGTTCAGCCATTTCAGACTAAGATGAGAAGACATTTCTTCATTCATGTCTATGAATCTTTGGAATTCTGCACTTTAGAGGGTTGTGTGCTCAGTCATTGAGTATATTCAAGGCTGAAATTGATTGATTTTGCACTCTTAAGGGAAAGAATTGATAATGGGGATTGGGTGCCAAAGTGGGGTTGAGATTGATGATCAGCCATGATCTATTAAATGGCAGAGCAGGCTTGAGGGACAGTATGACCTATTCCTGCTCCTATTTCTTATGTCCTTATGTAGATGGAGAAGCTGAGGGTCCAAGAATGGATCACTGCGAATCTCTGGAGGTGAATGATGCCATACAGAAGAGAAAGCATTGCTGGAGATACTTTTGTTTTATTTAAATAGGTAAGTGTGAAACCAATCAAAGACAGTCACTTGGGGCTAAACTGAAGAGTGTTGAATGATGTTGATGTGTCAAAAGCTGCAGGACAAGGAGGATGAAGAGGGATAATGTGCTGTGATTTAAACATATCATTTGTGACTTCGGTTATGCCTGTTCTAGAAAAGTGGAAGAACCCAAACTGGTGGTTACGGGGGAGGTGAACATAGCAAGAGTCAATGGAAAGTGAATGAGAATGAGAACCTGAACTGACTTTTCTTTTCATTACCTAAAGAGCATATCCACACAAAGAAATGAAACTGGGTCCCTTTTATTTAACATTTTCGTAGATTCCTGATTGTTACATTGTGATTTCAGTGTCCATAAAATTTGATAGCAAGTAAAAAGGTCTGGATAGTTAAGACGAATTCTCCATATATTGGTTGTTGTAAATTGATTTTAACTTTCCCTCTTATTCTTCAGGCACGAGCCAGGGAGCTGTTTCCGACAATTGGATTTAGCGTGGAAAAATTCTATACGTCCAGGTATAATAAATGGAGATATATATAAATAATTCCCACTCTTCCCCGTCTCTTTCAATCCATCCGTATGACCTTTAGGGAGAAATGTTCAAATTCTGGACATTTTATGTGGTGGGCCATTGAGACTTCCCAAATCCATTTTAGTTTGCATCATTCCCCTTGGAAGGTAGAAGCATTAATGTGAACTGAATTCACACTCAAGCCCAAAAGGATATTATGCTAAATCAGTGGGATCACAACATCCCTTTCTGTTTTTCTCTGTAGTTAGTTGTTCTTTGCTCACAACCTCACAATGGCTAGGAAAGAGAACAGTGAAATAAGCATTCACTAACTTACAATCTTATATAAAAATGATATTCTGTCTTATCTCTAATTTATTATTTTTTCTTGGTCACTGTTCAATTCCAGATTGTCCTTCACTGTATTTGACATGTCTGGTCAGGGAAGATACCGAAACCTCTGGGAAAACTACTATAAGTAAGTGAGATGACAGTGAATAAAATGGTCTGTAAAATGCATGAGTTCAATTGTACATTTGTACAGAGTCTGTGAATTGTTCATTTATGGCACTCGTTCTGACATTTGTATTTTAGTATTCTAGTATAAAGTGATGAGTTACGATTTGAGAAAAGTTATGAATTAGCAATGATGGGAAAGGAAAATAGGACAATAAAATCAGAGGGTAAATTGAAGTATAGTGAAACTCCAATTTTACACACCCCGATTTAGTGCAAATTCGGATATAACATGATGAATCATTGCACCTTTTTTTGCTCTTTCCGGGGAACTGAAAAGCTTTTGGTTACTGCAATCTATTTCTAAAGTGAAAATAATCTGCCTTAGAAAGAAATTGTGGACAGAAAACACTTGTTTCCCCCCTTGCCCAGTTCAGATAAAAGGGGTTCTCACTTAGAAAAAAATTACATTAGACAGTTGTTCAAAAAGGAGGTACTTCATAGTTAATGGACCATGAAAGTGTTTGTGTAAATAAACATCCTCACTGCCTGTTTTAAACTAGCCTTGGACCTACCAATCAAAAGGTTTGTAAAAGTTAATGAAGCGTGTAGTGATTGTATAAACAGCTCTGACAGACGCCAAGATTGTCCGTAACAGCACCTCGATTTAGTGCAACCCCGCTTTTCTCACGATTACGTTTTATGGACCCCAACCATCGTGTTATAACAAGGCTGCACTGGGAGTGGGGGAGACATAGGATAGCTGCTGGGAGCACTGCTTTAGGGAAGGAGAATAAAGGAGATTAGCAGCTTTAACTGAGAGAGAACAGAAAATTGTTACAAACTTAAGACTACTGCAGATACCTTCTTGAGTTCAGTGCTTGAGATGTCTAGAAGAATGAGAAGTAGGACTTAGGAGCAGATTATTTAGCCCCTTAAGCCTGCTCTACCATTTAGTAATATCAGACATGATCTTCTTCCTCAACTGCACTTGCAGCCTTCTCCTCAAATTTCTTGATTGAGTTATATTAATAATATATCAGTCTTGAATATACTCGGTGCAGCCACAACTGAGCTAGACAATTCCAAATATTTGTAACCCTCTGAATGAAGAAATTTCTCTTAATCTTAGTCCAAATTGATTGATCCCTATTTTGAGACCATGTTTTTATTTTCTAGGTTCTCCAAGGAGAGAAACAACTCTGTTTTACTCTGACAAGCCCTTTTAGAATCTTCAATCTTTCAGTTAGATCATCTTTCCTCTAAGCTCCAGAGGGCATAGGCCCAATTTATACAGCCTCTCATCCTAGGAACTAATCATAGTCATAGAGGATTACAGCATGGAAATAGGCCCTTCGGCCCAACTTGTCCATGTCGCCCTTTATTTTTAAACTGCTAAACTAATCCCAGTTGCCCACATTTGGCCCATATCCCTCTATACCCATCGTATCTATGTTACTATTTAAATGCTTTTTAAAAGATAAAATTGTACCCACCTCTACTACTACCTCTGGCAGTTTGTTCCAGACACTCACCATCCTCTCTATGAAAAAATTGTCCCTTTGGACACTTTTGTATCTCTCCCCTTTCACCTTAAACCTATGCCCTCTAGTTTTACACTCCCCTACCTTTGGGAAAAGATATTGACTATCTAGCTGATCTGTGCCCCTCATTATTTTATAGACCTCTATAAGATCACCCCTCAGCCTCCTGTGCTCCAGAGGAAAAATGTCCCAGTCTATCCAGCTTCTCCTTATAACTCAATTCATCAAGTCTCGGTATCATCCTAGTAAATCTTTTTTGTACTCTTTCCAGTTTAATAATATCCTTTCTATAATAGGGTGACCAGAATTGTATATAGTATTTCAAATGTGGCCTTACCAATGTCTTGTACAACTTCAACAAGACGTCCCAACTCCTATATTCAATGTCTGGCCGATGAAATCAAGCATGCCGAATGGCTTCTTCACCACTTTGTCCACCTGTGACTCCACTATCAAGAAGCTTTGAACATGCACCCCTAGATCTCCTTGTTCTATAACTCTCCCCAGTACCCTACCATTAACTGCCCTGGTTCAATCTACCAAAATGCATCGAATCTAATGAACCTTCAGAGGACAGTATCCATGGCAGGTATATGTATCCATTTGGAGACCAAAACAATGCTCAGTACCCCAGGTGACGTTTTACCAAAGCATTGTAGTATTGTAGGAAGACTTCCTTATTCTTGTATGCCAATCCCCTTGCAATAAAGGCCAATATGTTATTTGCCTTCCTAATTGCTTGCTGTATCTGATTTTGTATGCCTTATACAAATAGTCCTAAGTCTCTCTGAACATCCACATTTAAAAATTTCACGCCTTTTAAACATATTCTGCTTTTCTATTCTTACCACCAAAGTTCCACTGTGTAGTAATTCAGCCAAATGCCAGTTTACCATCTCCAAGCACCCTTTATTATGTATTAAGACAGAAACTGCTCCTGTGGCTCACAGCTAGGTAATTCAATACCTGGGGACCTACAACCACATTCCGGGTGAAGTAACAGGTTTAAAAGCATCCGCTCAGCGATTCATTTGGGCAAGTCTCTGCTTGCTCAGAAGAGAGTTAGTACTCCATGAAGCCCACAGGGAAATCTATTGATGAATCAGCTTCGAGATTAGGGCTGGCACCAGCAGCATTCACCTCTGTAGCCATAGTGAGATCTGCTCAGGCATGGACTCCCTGGCTCATCAATGCTTCATGTGCTTCTTCAAGGTTTTATGCTGGACTTTGCCCTTTTATGATTCGTATCCTGTTTTCACCATAATGATTCCAGGGACCCAACAGCTCTGAAGTTTCTCACGTGAACTAGATCACCTGCTCCAAAAGTCTTTCTGTCCTTGCGGAATTCGAATTTATTTTTTGGTTTTCGTAGAATCCCTACAGTACAGAGAGAGGCCATTTGGCCCATCAAGTCTGCACTGACCACAATCCCACCCAGGAACTACCCCCATATCCCTACATATTTACCTACTAATCCCTCTAATCTACACATCTCAGGACAGTAATGGCAATTTTTTAGCATGGCTAATCAACCTAACCTGCACATCTTTGGATTGTGGGAGGAAACTGCAGCACCCGGAGGAAACCCACGCAGACACAAGGAGAATGTGCAAACTCCACACAGACACTGACCTGAGCCAGGAACCAAATCCAGGTCTCTGGAGCTGTGAGGCAGCAGCGCTGACCACTCTGCTACCATGCTGCCCCCTTGTTAGGATTCCACACTCGCCGCCAAGTTTGGGAAAAGAAGGTTTAATCTGGTATGAAACTGTCCGTCCCATTAACAGTTCCGCTGGGCAATACCTTCTGTGGTGTGGTCCTGTCATCAACAAAAATTGAGCCAGTTTGGGTCTCTATGGATACTGTTGGTTTGTTTTTTCATACCATTTTTAAATGTTTGAACTGCCCATCTGCCAGTCCATTTGACAATGGGAGATGAGGTGTAGTTTGGAAGTGTTGGGTTACAGGGATAGAGCGGGGGAGAAGACCTGGGTAAGATACTCTGTCAGATGAGTTGGTGCAGACTTGATGAGCCAGATGGCCTCTTCTGCACTGCAAAGATTCTATAATTCTATAAGTGTTAGCACGAGAGAGTGTTACTGTGTGAGTGAGAGGGTGTTGGTGCCGGAGTAAGAGAGTGTACATGTAAGACTGAGTATGAGAGTGTTAGTGTGAGCGAGAGAGCATATGAGTGAGAGAGAGAGAAAATATTTGAGCCAGAGAGAGAGAGTGGGTGAGCAAGAGAGAGAGCGAGTGTGGTGGTAAGTGTGTGAGTGTGAGTAATAAGTGACTGAATGGAGGTTGCTGCAAGAGATGTTGGTGAGTGTGAATCTGCCTTGCACTCAGTCTCAGGTTCTCATTCACTATTACAGCCACACATCAACACGTATGCACACATCCATCCACTCACATTTCCTCACCCACATTCACTGACCCTCTCACATGCTGCTCATTTCAGTTTTTTCTTAACGTAATAATTTTTTGCTCTTACACTGCCTTACTTTTGACCAGAAATCGTATTTTTCTTGAAAACGCCAACATTTTTGTTTGAAATTTATTGTCTGCCGAACCTTACCTGACCAAATTTGTCTTGCGTGAGGATGATAGACAAACGTGGGCCCTAATCAAAATGATTGGACAAGCCTGCCTACTCTATGCTATCATTTTTACTGATTGGAACAGCATCTACTAATGCTAATTTCTAGTCCTCCAGCTTCCTAATGGTTTTACAAATGGAGATCTACTACCCTCTAGCTACCTATGTGAATATCATTCCCGTCTGCCAGAATCACTTTGTCCCTTACCTGAGAAACTCTGTGGCATTTCAGGTGTGACCTAAAAGCTGTTGGGATGTTGTTTCAAATTTCTGCCAGGATTATTAGCTCTTCTACATTCTCAAAAAAATTGTTCTAACTTCAGTGATTGAAAACTACGTCTGAAACAACTTCTCTTTCTCCCTAGCAAATCCTACAAACAATTAATTCAGTCTTTCCTTTATAGTCTGAAATTTCAACTGATGTGCTTCAGGGACACACTCATGTGCGTGAAGTATTGTAGTTTTACACCTCCTACTCTGAGGATTGTACTTCCGACAGGCTAGAATATACATGCATTGCCTTCCTGACAGATGATTTGCAACATAAGACTCATGGGGGCAGTTCTCCCCCAAAAAACTAAGTGTCCAACGGGTGGGAATATGCGAGTTTTCCCACCTGTGTTTTGGGCAAGCTGAGCCGAATGAACCTCCGGAACTCCATGCATCACAATCCCACCAAGAGGACGGAATCAGCATGCTAAGCAGGCCACTGCGCATGTGCCAACCTGTCAGAGGGGAGATCAGTGCATGCATACTGTCCCTCCTCATTGTCGCCCTCCCAATTGTCATCCCTGACCCTCATCCCCATTGATCACTGGCATCCATGACCTCTCCATCCCTCTGATCTTGCCGGCCTCCATGATATCCCTCACCCCATGTCCAGGCAGCATCATCCCCCTCCCACGTTGGCCAGCTCCGATCACTCCCTCCCTCCCAACCCCACCAATCTCTAATGCAGAGTGTGCAGCAGGTCCACCCCTCCACCACCACTGACTGGCCCTGCCCCCTCAGGCCCCGCCCCTTGGCCCTGTCATGCACCAGAATGACTGCCCGAGGGGCACCCACCCTCTGCCCCTGATCTCTCGGGAGGGCCTCAGTGACCTCTGTCCCCCCCAGTAGGGTAATCACACCTGATCCCCATCCATGGGGACATACGTAATTAGTTGGTAGGAACCTCTCCCGGTGCGGTGGAAGACATCGGAGAGCCTGGACAACACTGTCCCAGGTTCACTAATGATACGGAAATAACGATTTCCATATGATAATCAGCCTTGATCTGATTTCTGGCTTGAGGCTGATTACACATAAAAAAATGACCTGGGAGATTAATGATAGGCTGGACGTCTGTTGCGAATACCGCTAAAGGCCCCCAGCAGATGTCTCCTGGCCTGCTGCCCTATTCAAGCAGCGTATTGGACCAGGAAAATAGCACCCCATGTGTCCTTCAGCCACTTTAACTTTGTAGCCACCTTTTCAAATGAGATAAAATACCTCTTAACTCTTCAGTCTTCAGTGAATTTAGGCACAATGCAAAGACCCTTTGTTTTAAAGTTTCGTGCAGGACTTAACTCATCCAAACTACTATTCTCTTTCACCTATAACCTAGGATTTTCTGTAGTCAGTTCATTTTAGAGAACAAAGAAAATTACAACACAGGAACAGGTCCTTCAGCCCTCCAAGCCTGCAATGACCATGCTGGCCGACTGAACTAAAACTCCCCATCCTTCCGGGGACCATAACCCTCTATTCCCATCCTATTCATGCATTTGCCAAGAAGCCCCTTAAAAGTCTCTACCGTATCCATTTCCACAACCTCCCCCGGCAACAAGTTCCAGGCACCCGCTACTCTCTGTGTAAAAAAATCTGCCTCATGCATCTCCTTTAAACCTTGCCGCTCGCACCTTAAACCTGTGCCCCCTAGTAATTGACTCTTCCACCCTGGGAAAAAGCTTCTGACTATCTACCAGTCTGCCATGAGGGACCTTGTCCAAGGCCTTACTGAAGTCCACATAGACAACATCCACTGCCCTACCCTTATCAATCATCTTCATCACTTCCTCGAAAAACTTGATCAAGTTCTTGAGACATGAACTCCCCTTCACAAAACCATGTTGCCTCTCAACAATATGTCCACTTATTTCCAAGTGGGAATAAATTCTGTCTCAAAGGATCCTCTCCAATAATTTCCCTACCACTGATGTAAGGCTCACCAGCCTGTAATAATCCAGATTATTCTTGCTACCCTTCTTAAACAAAGGAACAACATTGGCTATTCTCCAGTCCTCTGGGACTTTCCCTGTAGCCAGTGAGGATACAAAGATTTCTGTCAGGGCCCCAGCAATTTCCTTCCTTGCCTTTCTCTGTATTCTGGGGTATATCCCATCAAGCCCTGGGGACTTGTCTATCTTAATGTTTCTCAAGAATGCCAATACCTCCTCCTTTTTGATCTTAACATGACTTGAGCTATCTACACATCCTTTCCCAGATTCATCATCCACCAAGTCCTTCTCTTTGGTGAATACTGATGCAAAGTACTCATTTGATACCTTGCCCATTTCCTCTGGCTCCACACATAGATTCCCTCCTTTGTCCTTGAGTGGGCCAACTCTCTTCCTGACTACCCTCTTGCTCTTTACTGTCTGATTTCTAAATCTCTTTGAACCTCAACCTTTTGCATTTCCATTTCTTTGACAAGTTCAAGTTTTTACTTTTCTCTATTTCTTTCTATCACAAGCTATTTGATCTGCACCTGAATTCTAGCCAACTTATCTGAATTGCTAAATGGATTACAACCCTTGCAACATTAACTCAATTGTATCTGTTTTCTTAGCTTGTGCCTTTAACTTCAGTTTTTCTGTTAATTACTTGGGGATAAATCTTCCATCTCCAGAAATGTCATAGCAATTGGCAAAGCCATTATGCTTTACAATTAGAACAGTAAAGTTCATCATGGAAATCTTATCAGCAAGTATCAGCACAGATTCCTGAATCTGTTTTCCAGCACCAACTCACAAGCACAATTTCAATTGTTTTGCTGTGCTGAACAGAATACCACTGTGTGAAAGGGGTTTGCCCCAGTGGCCCAAAGCATGAAATCACCACCTTCAACTGCCTCCTTAGATCTTCAGGGCTTAGCCTGAACAATCATTGATCACCAGGACTTCTACTGACCCTCTCCACTTAAGATCTGCCCTTTTTCTGCTTGGAATCTCTTTCTCTGCACCTCTTTTTCTGAACGGGAACTTCTTCACACTGGTGAATTAAGGGCTTGGATTTACACATGGAAGCATGATATTATTGAGGGAAAGGCAGGACTGGCAACTGGACATTCCAGGGTAGGATCTTTAACATGACAGAGGAGGGTGTAAAAAGGGAGGTGGTGCTGCACTATTAATTAAGGAGTCAATTACTGGTAGAGGAGAAATGATATCTTGGAAGGGTCTTCAAATAAGGCTTTATGGGTAGAACATAGGAATATAAAGAGGGAATATAAAGAGGACAGCCACATTACTGGGAGTGTATTCATCGAATCATAAAATCTCTATATGCATAAGGAGGCCATTCTGCCCACTGATCCTGCACTGACAACAATCCCACCCAGACCCTATGCCCGTAACCTCACATATTTATCCAGCTAATCCTTCTGACGGTAAGGGTCAATCTAGCATGATGAATCAACCTAACGCATACACCTTTGGACTGTGGGAGGAACCTGGAGAAAACCCACACAGATACAAGGAGAATGTGCAAACTCTACACAGACAGTGAGCGAGGCTGGAATTGAACCCTGGCACTGTGAGGCAGCAGTGCTAACCACTGTGTCACCAGGCAATCCAACTTGTTGAACGTTTTTGAGTTTGTCACGAACAAAATGGAAAGTCAATGGACATGGTACATTTGGATTTTCAGAAAACTTTTGATTAAGTCCCCCACAGGATATTGATTAGCAAAATAAAACCACATGGGATAGGAGGCATTTTACTGGAATGGATTAAGGATTGATGAATCCTTAGGCAGGAAACAGAGAGCAAGGAACAAATCCTTAGGCAGGAAACAGAGAGCAGGAACAAACTGGTCATTCATGCATGGGCAGGCTGTGGCTAATGGGGTACTGCAAGGATTGGTATTTGGCCACAGTTGTTCACAATATTGGTCAATGGTTTGGATGTGGGAATCAAATGGAATACTTCCAAGTTTGCAGATGATACAAAACAAAGTGGGAATGTGTGTTGTTAAGAAGATGTAAAGCGGCTACAGGAAGATTTGGACAGACTTAATAGCAGATGGAATTTAATGTGGAAAATGTGAGGTAATCCACCCTGGGAGAAGGAACAGATGTGTTGAATATTTCCGAAATGGTAAGAAATTAAAACGTGTAGATTACAAAGGGACCTGGGTGTTCTTGCCTATAAATCACAGAAGGCTAACATGGAGGTGCAACAAGCTATTAGGAAGGCTAATGGAATGTTGGCCTTTATCGCAAGAGGATTTAAGTATAAATCCTCTTGTAGTGAGGTCTTGCTTCAATTATATAGAAGATTGGTAAGACTATACCTGGAATACTGTCCGCAATAATGGTCCACTTACTTCAGAAAGGATGTTATTTCCATGGTGGGAGTACAATGAAGTTCACCAGATCTGTTCCAGCAACAGCAATACTGTTTTATGAAGAGACATTGTGTTAACTTGACCTGTATACACTAGAGTTTTGAAGAATGAGAGATGATTTCATTGAAAGCTGCAAAATATTTAAAGACATAGACAAGGTAGGTGCAGGTAACATGGATGGGGAATCTAGAACCAGGAGGCACAATTTCAAAGAAAGGATGAGGAGAAATCACTGTACACAGAAGGTTATGAATTTTTACAATTCTCTATCCCAGAGGGATGTGGAAGCCGGTCATTGTGTTTGTTTAAAGCAGAGATGAGCAAATTTCTGATCAACAACAGAGTAAAGGATTATGAGGAAAATATGTTCAAAAGGCATTGATTTTTACAATCACATGATAGTATTGAATGGCGGAGCAGGATGGATGGGCTGAGTAGCCTACTCCTATTCTTATGTTCTCTGCCAAATTCCTGCTTGCGCCAAATTCCTGACCCCTGACTTTATTGTAAGTCACACCATTCTCCAATCACTCTGCGCTCTACACTCTCTACTTACATGAATGACACAAATGCAAAATCCTGCAGATGCTGGATGTCTGAAATAAAGACAAAAAATGCTGGAAATACTAAACGGATCAATTAGCATCTGTGGCAAGAGTGATTGTTCTGGGTCGATAACCTTCCTTCTAAACTGGAAAATGTTAGAAATGTGACAAGTATTTATATTAGTACAGAGGCATTGAAGGGGGAAGGGTATGGTTTGTAAAGACAAAAAGAACAATGTTGCAAGGTAAAAGAAGATGGCACAAGTAAACAAACAAAACATGGGTTTGGAGGAGATGTAAATGGGGAAAGCAGAATCGTCACTAATAGCTGCCATCTGAAAAGCTGAGGACGGAGGTTATGATCTGAAATTGTTGAACTGAATTTAGAGTCTGGAAGGCTGTAAATTGACATTAGTGAACCAGATAGGTTTGAGATGCTGCCCAGGATTTTCTAGTCCCGCTGAGGCGGGTTTACCCTTCGGCAGATACGACGAGCCATTCAAACTTCCAATGACTTCACCAGGACTGGAAGATGCCACTGGCAAGAGGGGCTGGCAAATTCTGGCTCCTGTTCCTCAAATTTAGCTTATATCTCATTAGGATAGTGCACTTTTGAAGAATTAAAAGCCCTCACTAGGCAGCTGTATATTTTTTGTTTGATTCATAGAGCTATTGACATTGTGGAACTGTGCATTTTCTGACCTCATCTGAAAGTTACAACATTTGAATCATTGCAGGGAGACCCAGGCCATTATTTTTGTCATCGACTGTGGGGACAAGGTGAGACTTGTTGTGGCTAAACAAGAATTAGATGCCCTCCTCATACATCCAGGTAATGTCGGACTCTATGGTCCCAATTTTACCATTTTGATTCTAAGTGCTGGGCAGAAATGAAACTGGGAGTGTTTCAGATCCGACATTTAGACGTGTTCTCAGGCACCTCCATTATGCACGCTACCTAAAAAAAAATCAACAATTCTGAATCACACTGCAGAAACCTGTGGGCGTGGCTTAATGCATCCAAAATCGTGCAGCTCCGATCGGGACCTCCAACTCCGTACGCGCAGGAAATGAATAATAGAATGCAGTTCCCCTGCCATATCCCTCCTGGGCAGGATAATGCCTACCCCTGGCCCCACAAGCATTGCCCCACCTCCCCAACATTACTGATCCCCTTATCCCCCCCCACCCCCTACGCCACCCAGACCAATCATGGGCCATTCCCCCCTTCTCCCTCACTGATCTCAGGCAGAGTGGCAACAGACCTCCCCTCCCCCTCACTGATCTCAGACAAAGTGTCAGCGAACCCCCCTTCCCTCTCTCTGATCTCAGACAGAGTGGCAGCATACTCCCCCCTTGCCCCACCACCAATCTTAAGCAGAGAGCCGTTGAACGCTCGGCACTTACCTCTTCACTGACTAGAACGCCCGAATTGGACTTTTGTGAAGCATGTCTGTTTTGCACCGATTCTGGATGGACGAACATGGTGGTGAAGGGGAAAGTGCTGGAACAACTGGGCATGCAGCCTATTAAGTCAATTTAAATACGTGCAAATACATTTAATGGCTGTTGCGCCCGTTTCAGGTGCGGTCCTGATCGCAGCCATTTTCGGGCCTTGGTAAAGGGGGAACTGGCACGGAGGTGGGTGCAGATTGCACTATTTGCTTTACATCCGACTTTACCAAGTTTTCACACCTGAAAACAGGCGCAACTTGATGATAAAATTGGTCCCGATGTCTGCTATCTGTTTTAGATGATGCAGTGAACTCCCTTTCACAGAATTGAATTCAAATCAAGGTGCAGATTTTCATGTCAGATTTCATTAGGACATTTAACTGTTAATTTGAGCTTATTTTCCTTTTCTCTCCTTGGCAGAATCTTGAGGTATGCTTTATGTACTCTGACAGGATTTCTTGATTTTTGTCATTTAGTAGAAGTCCCAAATTGCAACTTATGGTGGCAGACCTGCTGGATTTTTCTTTTACTTGAACTCTCTACTCCATTTCACTTTTGTGCTCAGTAGTTTAACAGATGTTTGTCACTCCTGTCATTATCTCGTGATTTCTGCTAGGAAGCATGCATGTGGACATCCAATAGGAAATAAACATCCATGTACTGAACAGCTTGAAATTTGTTCACTACCTGAATTTAACGTGAAGAATAGGAACTTGAGAAAAAGACTCAAGGGTTCCTGGTGTTTCTAAATCCATGCTCTTACAAGAGTACATGTTTTCAGGCAAAAGCTGCAGGGGAATTGAAAGTAAAACTGTTCAGCCAGGTATTTGAGAAATTGGAATCTGTCTCTGATTTCAGGTGAAGAGTAAAACATGATTTTTTAGAATATCCTGTTTGTACTTGCAGATGTCAAGAGCAGACAAATCCCGATTCTCTTTTATGCAAATAAAATGGATCTGCGTGATGCTTTGTCATCAATTATGGTTTCCCAGCTGTTGGAACTTAATAACATCAAGGATAAAGCTTGGTATATTTGGTAGGTGAATGAATGGCAGAGAAATGTCATATAGTTGGGCATAGCAGAAAAAGTGACTGACCTTTGGTTTGTAACTGTCTTTCATTCAAGAACGTCTCAGATTTGAAGCCTGGGTTGTACAGGTTTGGCTGACTTCTGCTGGGTAACATTTGGGTTAATATTTCATTCTTGGGCTATGGTAGAAAGAAATCAACTTGGGTCCCTTAGTTATATAAAAAAAAAGGAATATAGATCTTTTATCTTATGGTCTATAAAAGCTAGGAATTGATGCTTTAATTATTAAAAAAAACCTTCGCCAAACATCATCTGAAGTACTGCATTTTGTTTTTGTGCCCCAGTTTCATGAAAGATATATTAGCCTTGACAGAAGTATATTGCGGATTCACTAAAATGATACCAAATAATTGGCATAGTCTTGGTTTCTACTCCCTTGAGTTTAGAAGGTTAAACAATGATTCATCTAATCAAGGTGTTTAATAGAAAAACAGGATTTGATATGGTAGATACAGAATTACTTGTTCTGGGAGAAAGCAGAAGCCTTAGAGCTTGGCCCACCAATTCGTGAAATTGGGAACAATTTTTTTCACATTAAGTGTGGTGGAAAACTGCAATTCCCTCTGCAAAAGGCTGTGTAATGCTAAGTAAGTTATAGTTTTGAAGACGTAGATTGATGGTTTTTTTGAGTAAAGGGGATTTTTAAATTTGATTTATTATTGTCACATGTATTAGTATAGAGTGAAAAGTATTGTTTTTTGCTATAAAGCTATACAGACAAAGCATACTGTTTATAGAGAAGGAAACAAGAGAGTGCAGAATGTAATGTTACAGTCATAGCTAGAGTGTAGAGAAAGATCAACTTAACGCGAAGTAGGTCCATTCAGAAGTCTTGACAGCTGCAGGGAAGATTCTTGAGTTGGTTGGTACGTGACCTCAGACTTTTATATCTTTTTCTCCATGGAAGAAGGCGAAAGAGAAAATGTCCAGGGTGCGTGGGGTCGTTAATTATGCTGGCTGCTTTGCCGAGGCAGCGGGAAGTGTAGACAGAGTCAATGGATGGGAGGTTGATTTGCATGATGGATTGAGCTACATTCATGAATTTTTGTAGATTCTTGCACTCTTGGGCGCAGCAGGAGCCATATCAAGATGCAACCAGAAAGAATGCTTCTTATGGAGCATTGTAGAAGTTGGTAAGAGTTGTAGCTGACATGCCAAATTTCTTTAGTCTTCTGAGAAAGTAGAGGTGTTGGTGGACTTTCTTAACTATAGGGGGGGTGGTGGTGTGGTGGTGGTGGGGGGGTGGGTGGTGGTGTGGTGGGGGGGGTGGGGGGGGGGGTGTGGTGTGGTGGGGGGGGTGGTGGTGTGGTGGGGGGGGTGGGGGGGGGGTGGTGGTGTGGTGGGGGGGGTGGGGGGGGGGTGTGGTGTGGTGGGGGGGGGGTGGTGGTGTGGGGGGGGTGTGGGGGGGGGTGGCCAGGACACATTAGTGATATGGATACCCAAAAACTTGAAGCTTTCAACCATTGATGTAGACAAGGGCATAAAGTGATGGTCTTGTGGTATTATCACTAGAATAGTAATCCAGAAACTCAGCTAATGTTCTGGGGAACTGGATTCAAATCCTGCCATAGCAGATGGTGGAATTTGAATGCAATAAAAGATATCTGGAATTACAAATCTGCTGATAACCATGAACCGTTGTCGATTGTTCTAAGAAGCCATCTGGTTCACTAATGTTTTATAAGGAAAGAAATCTGCCGACCATACCTGGTCTGGCTTATATATAACTCTAGAGCCACAGCAATGTGGTTGACTCTCAATCGCCCTTCAAGGGCTACCAGGGATGGGCAAATATGCTGGCCAACCAGCGACGCTCCATGTCTCACAAATGAATTTAAAAAAGGAACTGAATATATGGGGAAAAGCAGCTAAATACGGTCCACAAAAAGATTAGCCATCACCTGATAAGGTTTCCTCATGTTCTGAAAACTATTCAGTGACAACTGCTGAAAAGTAGGTGTCAGATGAGAATTAGATGGTGCTTTGCACTGGGGCACAGAAGTTCAAACATATTTCCATCCTCATTGTCTTGGCTCACATGAGGAATAACCCATGATGACTGTTCACCAGCCTTTGATTCATAATCTAGCGTTCTCAACAGTGAAAGAGAGTGAAATATTGTGCTACCACTGCATGACACAGTTGGAAAAATCATGGCCAAAAGTTAGTATGTGTGAGTTTTTCTATTTTCAAGGAATGCTTTTGAAGGCCTGCTTGCCAGGTGATTGAGACTCATATTGAACAAAGAACATAAGAACATAAGAAATAGGAGCAGGAGTAGGCCATCTAGCCCTTCGAGCCTGCCCCGCCATTCAATAAGATCATGGCTGATCTGTTGTGGCTCAGTTCCACTTTCCCGCCCTCTCCCCATAACCCTTAATCCCCTCTCTTATCAAGAACCCATCAACCCGCTTCTTAAAAATATTTAGCGAGGCAGCCTCCACCACTTCAACGGGCAGAGAATTCCAGAGATTCACCACCCTTTGAGTGAAGAAGTTCCTCCTCAACTCCGTTCTAAACCGCCTCCCCTTTATCTTGAGGCTGTGCCCCCTAGTCCTACTGTCTTTTTTGAGCGGGAAGAGTCTCTCCACCTCTATCCTATCCATCCCATTCATCATCTTATACGTCTCAATGAGATCTCCCCTCATTCTTCTAAACTCTAACGAGTACAAGCCTAGTTTATTCAGCCTCTCCTCATAGCTCAATCCCCTCAACTCCGGTATCAGCCTAGTAAACCTCCTCTGCACTCCCTCCAGGGCCAAAATATCCTTGCGCAGGTGCGGCGCCCAAAACTGCACACAGTACTCCAGCTGCGGCCTCACCAATGCCCTATACAGCTGCAGCAAGACCTCCCTACTTTTATATTCAATCCCCCTCGCTATGAAGGCCAGCATCCCATTCGCCTTCCTGACCACCTGCTGCACCTGCAAGCTGGGTTTTTGCGACTCATGCACAAGGACCCCGAGGTCCCTCTGCACCGTCACCTGCTGCAGTTTTTCGCCACGTAAGTAATAGTCCTTCCTACCAAAGTGGACCACCTCACACTTGCCAACATTAAATTCCATTTGCCATTTCCTGGCCCATTCGCCCAGCCTATCTAGATCCTTCTGCAGACTCTCCACACCCTCCGCACAATTTGCCTTTCCCCCAATCTTGGTGTCATCAGCAAATTTCGACACCCTGCACTCGGTTCCCTCCTCCAGATCATCTATATAAATGGTAAATAGCTGAGGCCCCAGCACCGACCCCTGGGGCACCCCACTAGTCACCAACCGCCAATCCGAATAGCACCCATTGACCCCCACTCTCTGCCTCCTATTTGACAACCAATCCTCTATCCACGCTAACACCCTACCCCCAACTCCATGTCCCCTGACCTTCTGCAATAACCTCTTGTGAGGTACCTTGTCAAACGCCTTCTGAAAATCCAGAAAGACCACATCCACCGGCTCTCCTCTATCCACTGCCCTAGACACATCCTCATAGAACTCCAGTAAATTTGTCAGACACGACTTCCCTTTAATGAAACCATGTTGCGTCCGCCCTATCAAGCAATTCCCTTCAAGATGCCTCGCAATTTCCTCCTTAATGACGGATTCTAACATTTTACCTACCACAGACGTTAAACTAACCGGCCTATAATTCCCCGCCTTTTGCCTGGCACCCTTCTTAAACAACGGCGTAACATTAGCCGTTTTCCAATCTTCCGGCACTTCCCCGGAATCCAGCGACGTCTGGAAAATAACCACCAAGGCATCCACTATAACCTCCGCCATTTCTTTCAGAACCCTCGGATGCATTCCATCCGGTCCTGGGGACTTGTCCACAATCAGCCCCTCCAGTCTGTCGAGCACCACCTCTCTAGTAACAGTAATGTCATTAAGACCCTCCATTCCTACCACCTTTCCATCTCTAACACCCGGCAAATTAATCACGTCCTCCTCCGTGAAGACAGAAACAAAAAAGTTATTCAAGACCTTAGCCATATCCCCATCCCCTACCACTAGCTCCCCTTTCTCATCCTCTAAAGGACCAACGTTCTTCCTTTTTATATATTTATAAAAACTCTTGCTATCCTTTTTTATATTAAGTGCTAGCCCAGCCTCATAGCTTCTCCTACCCTCCTTTATCAACTTCTTTGTCAATCTTTGTTGACATTTAAACCTTTCCCAATCCTCTTCTCGCCCACTGCTCTTAGCTACTCTAAATTCCTCCGCTTCTAATTTAACACTTTCCTTCACCTCCTTCGTTATCCACGGCTTATTACCTCTCTTCCTACTGTCCTTTTTAACCATCGGAATAAATTTCTGCTGAGCACCAAGAAAGATCTCCTTAAAGATCCTCCACTGCTCCTCAGCAGACCTACCTTCCAACGCACTCCCCCAGTCAACATTTGCCAATTCTTCTCTCATCCTACCATACTCCCCTCTATTCAAACAAAGGACACGTGTCCGGGAACCCACTTTCTCCTCCTCCATCTGCACCAGAAACTCCACCATACAATGATCACTCTCTCCAAGAGGATCCTTCACCGCAAGGTCCCTAATTCTACCCGCCTCATTACATAGCACCAGATCCAAGATAGCTCGCTCCCTCGTCGGCTCCAACACACACTGTTCAAGGAAATTATCCCGGCAGCATTCCAAGAACTCCTCCTCGAGCCCACCTCGTCCAACATGGGTCGACCAATCAATATGCAGATTGAAATCTCCCATAACTACTGCCGTCCCATTCCTGCACGCCGCACTTATTTGCGTGTTAACAGCCCGCCCCACCTCCAGATCATTATTCGGGGGCCTATAGACGACACCCACCAGCGTCTTCCTCCCTTTGCTGTTCCTAATCTCCACCCACAACGATTCCACATTCTGCTCCTTGGCTCCGATATCATCCCTTGCTACCACCTTGATACTATCCTTAATCAGCAGAGCTACGCCACCCCCTCTTTCCTCCTGCCTATCCTTCCTAAACACTTGATAGCCCTGTACATTCAGCTCCCAGTCCCTGTCACCTTGCAGCCACGTCTCTGTAATGGCCACCAGATCGTATCCATTTGTGTCGATCTGCGCCACCAGCTCATCCACTTTATTCCGAATGCTTCGTGCATTCAGATAAAGTGCTTTCATCCCAGCCTTCACCTGGACCCTATTTGCCGTAACGCCACCAATTGGGACATCCTCGGCCTCTTCCCTTACCTGTACCCTATCCTTAACTTTAGACCTCGTAGCGTCACCTACCCTCGCACCCTCCCCCCCCCAATTAGTTTAAAGCCCTGTCTACAGTCCTCTTTACTCGATTCGCCAACACTCTGGTCCCAGCACGATTCAGACCAACCCCATCCCGCCCGAACAAGTCCCACCTACCCCAATACTGGTGCCAATGCCCCATAAATTCGAACCCATTCCTCCCACACCAATCCCTGAGCCACCCATTCACTTCCTTTATCCTGTCAACCCTACGCCCGTCTGCACTCAGTTCAGGCAGTAGCCCAGAGACGACCACCTTGTCGGTTCTACTTTTTAATTCCATTCCCAGCTTCTCATACTCCCTCCCCAGATCCTCAGTCCGCACTTTGCCTACGTCGCCGGCACCCACATGTACTACAACGACTGGGTTCTCACCCTCCCACTCCAGGTTCCTCTGCAGCCCAGCTGCAACATCCTGTACCCGAGCACCAGGCAGACAACACACCCTTCTGTGCACTTTGTCATTGTGACAAAGGACAGTGTCAATACTCTTCACCCCACTATCTCCAATCACTACTACGTTCCTTTTCCCCTTCTCTTTGCCTATGTCCTGCTGCATCACTGTACCGTGTGCAGTTTGCTCACCAACCTCACCTGCCTCGTCCTCTTCCAGACTGGAAGCAAGAACCTCAAACCTGTTATGCAGATTAAGAGGCTGAGGCCTCCGCTCCTCACCCCCCTTCCTCCTCCTCCCAGCAGCCCCCTTTTGTCCCTGACCCTTAGATTTAGCCAGTCTAGGGGCACCCTCTCTCCCCCTGATGAGCCTCAGTGTCTGTAGCTCAGAGGCCAGCTCATCCACCTTGAGCTGGAGCTCCTCCAGCAACCTGCACTTACTGCAGACATGGTCACTGGGAAGGACCCTGGGGTCCGCCAGTTCCCACATCATACAGAAACCACACATCACATGCCCCTCCATTATTCACTGTAATTTTTTATGGGAAAAAAATTTTTTTCCTTGTTTTTTTTCAAACAAACTCACCTGGCCTTTTTTCCTTCCAGCCCTTTTTGATATTAAGCCCTATTAACTCACTCTGCTTCCCACTCACTCCGCTGCCCGCTCAGACGCTGCCCGCTGTCTACACCAGGCCTCCTTTTAAACCTGGCGCTGATTTAAAGCAGGCTGGTCCACAAATGCCTTTTCACCACACCCTCAGAATTCTTAAAGCAGTAAATACAATAAATAAATGCTTTAAACAGTTCTACAAAGAGTAAAGTGCTTTAAACTTATTTTAAACAGGTTTTTAACAGGTAAAATCTTAGCTCTCTCTCTCTCAGCTCCAGCAAACAATGGAAGGCTTCACCGTGTGGAAAGAACAAAGAAAATTATAGCACAGGAACAGGTCCTTTGGCCCTCCAAGCCAGCAGTGACCATTGCCTGACTTAACTAAAACCCCCTACCCTTCCGGGGACCATTTCTCTCTATTCCCATCCTATTCATGTATTTGTCAAGATGCCCCTTAAAAGTCACTATCGTATCTGTTTTCACTACCTCCCCTGGCAACGAGTTCCAGCACCCACCACCCTCTGTGTAAAAAAATTTGCCTCATACGTCTGCTTTAAACCTTGCCCCTCGCATCTTAAACCTGTGCTCCCGAGTAATTGACTCTTCCACCCTGGGACAAAGCTTCTATCCCTCTGTCTATGTCTCTCATAATCTTGTAGACTTCTATCAGGTCGCCCCTCAACCTCCATCGTTCCAGTAACAAACCAAGTTTCTCCAACCTCTCCTCATAGCTAATACCCTCCATACCAGGCAACATCCTGGTAAATCTTTTCTGTACCCTCTCCAAAGCCTCCACATCCTTCTGACAGTGTGGCGACCAGAATTGAACACTATATTCCAAGTGCGGACTAAGGGTCTACAAAGCTGCAACGTGACTTGCTAATTTTTAAACTCAATGCCCAGGCAATGAAGGCAAGCATGCTGTATGCCTTCTTGACTACATTCTCCACCTGCATTGCCGCTTTCAGTGACCTGTGTACCTGTACACCCAGATCCTTTTGCCTATCAATACTCTTAAGGGTTCTGCCATTTATTGTATATTTCCTATCTATTTTAGACCTTCCAAAATGCATTACCTGACATTTGTCTGGACTGAACTCCATCTGCCATCTCTCCACCCAAGTCTCCAACTGATCTATATCCTGCTGTATCCTCTGATGGTCCTTATTGCTATCTGCAAATCCACCAAACTTTGTGTCATCCACAAACTTACTATTCAAACCTGTTACATTTTCCTCTAAATCATTTATATATATTACAAAGATTATTTGCATTTATATATGCAAAGATCCCAGCACTGATCCCTAAGGAACACCACTTGTCATAGCCCTCCATTCTGAAACGCACCCTTCCACTACTACCCTTTCTCTTCTTTGACCAAGCCAGTTTTGTATTCACTTTGCCAACTCACCTCTGATCCCATGCGACTTCACCTTCTGCACCAGTCTGCCATGAGGGACCTTGACAAAGGCCTTACTGAAGTCCATGTAGACAACATTCACTGCCCTACCCTCATCAATCATCTTCATCACTTCCTCGAAAAACTTGATCAAGTTCGTGAGACATGACCTCCCCTTCACAAAACCATGTTGCCTCTCACTAATACGTCCACTTATTTCCAAGTGGGAATAAATCCTGTCTCGAAGAATCCTCTCCAATAATTTCTCTACCTCTGATGTAAGGCTCACCAGCCTGTAATTACTTGGATTATACTTGCTACCCTTTTTAAACAAAGGAACAACACTGGCTATTCTCCAATCCTCTGGGACCTCCCTTGTAGCAAGTGAGGATGCAAAGATTTCTCTCAAGGCCCCAACAATTTCCTCCCTTCCCTCTCAGTATTCTGGGTTATATCCCATAAGATCCTAGAGACTTGTCTTAATGCTTCTCAAGAATCTCAATACCTCCTTTTTGATCTCAACATGACTCAAACTATCTACACACCTTTTCCCAGACTCATCATCCACCAAGTCATTCTCTTTGGTAAATACTACGCAAAGTACTCATTTAACATCTCACCCATTTCCTCTGATTTCCTTCTTTGTCCTTGAGTGGGCCAACCCTCTCCCTGGCTACCCTCTTGCTCTTTATTTATGTATAAAAAACCTAGGGATTTTCCTTAATCCTGCTGGCCAATGCTTTTTTGTGACCCCTTTCAGCCTTCCTTACTCCTTGCCTGACTTTCGACTTTCCTTGTATTTCACATTTGCTTTGTGTGTTCCTAGCCTCCTAGCTTTGACAAATGCTTTCTTTTTCTCTTTGACTAGGCTCACAATATCTCTTGTTATCCAAGGTTCCGTGGATAGGTTTATGGCCAAAAAGGGATTGGTTTAGGTTAGTGGGTCATTGTTTTTTAACTGGTCGGCGCAACATCGTGGGCCGAAGGGCCTGTTCTGCGCTGTAATGTTCCATGTTCCCAACACTTGCCATACTTATCCTTCATCCTTACAGGAATGTGCTGTTCCTGAATCCCTATCCACTTATACTTGAAAGCCTCCCACATGCCAGATGCTGATTTGCCCTCAAACATTTGCCCCCAATCTACATTCTTCAGTTCCAGCCTAATATTGTTGTAATTTGCCTCCCCCAATTTAGCACTTTAACTTGAGGACTATACTTATCTTTATCAGTTCCTTAAAGCTTACAGAATTGCGGTCACTGTTCCCGAACTGCTCCCCCACTAAAACATCGACCACCTGGCTCATTTCCCCAATACCAGTTCCAGTATGGCCCCTTCCCTCATTGGACTATCTACATACTGTTTCAAGAAGCCCTCCTGGATGCTCCTTACAAACTCTGCCCCATCCACTCCCCAGCACTGAGTGGAAGTTAAAACCTCCCACCTCAACAACCCTGTTACTTTTACACTTTGCCAAAATCTGCCTACATATCTGTTCCTCTATCTCCCACTGGCAGTTGGGGGGCCTACAGTAAACCCCCAACATTGTGACTACACCTTTCCTATTCCTGAATTCTACCCATATTGCCTCATTGTATGAGCCCTCTGAGGTGTTCTCCTGCAGTACAGCTGTGAGATTCTCCTTAACTGGTATTGCCTCACCCCTTCAGATCCCTCTCTATCCCATCTGAAACATCTGTATCCTGAAATGTTAAGCTGCCAATCCTGTCTTCACTTAACCAAGTCTCTGTAATGGCAACAACATCATAGTTCCTAGTACTAATCCAAGCTCTAAGTTCATCTGCCTTACCTGTTACACTTCTCGTATTGAAAAAAAATGCACTTCAGTCCACCAGACCCTCTTTGATTAGCAACCCCACCCTGCATGCTGTTTCTGAGTGTTACTGGCCCTACTCTCTGGTTTCCCTTCAGCTAATTCACTTTTGCTTTGGTTCCCACCCCCCTGCCAAAGTGGGAAAGTGGAACTGATCCACTTGAGATCAGCCATGATCTTATTGAATGGCGGGGCAGGCTCGAAGGGCTAGATGGCCTACTCCTGCTCCTATTTCTTATGTTCTTATAAACTAGTTTAAATCCTTCCATGTGATACTAGCAAACCTCCTGGCCAGAATATTTATACCATTCTAGATTAGATGCAACCTGTCCTTCTTGTACAGGTCCCACCTGCCCTGGAAGAGACCCCAATGCTCCAGATAAATGAAACCCTCCCTCCTACACCAGCTGTTTTGCCATATGATGAGCTACACTATCTTCTTGTTCCTACCCTCACTGGGCATGTGGCACAGAGAGTAACCCTGAGATTACAACCCTAGAGGCCCAGCTTTTTAACTTTCTACCTAACTCCTTAAACTGCTGCTGCAGAACCTCATCACGATGTTGTTAGTACCAATATGTATCACAACCTCAGGCTGTTCACCTTCTTCCTTCAGAATGCTTTCTGCCCACTCGTCCGTAGAAGCATCCATCTGCACCCCTGACAATAGAGTGCCCTATAACTTGTGCTCTTTGTCTTTCCATGCTTAACAGAGCCAGCCGTGGTGCCAATGCTTTAGCTGCTACTGCTGTTAGCCCCTGTTGGCCATCTCCCCCAATAGTATCCAAAATGGTATACTTCTTAGAGAGGGTGATGACCACAGGGGATTCCTGCATTGAATGCCTACCCCTTCTAGCAGTCACCCATCTATCTGCCTGCAACTTGGATGTGATCACGTCTCTAAAGCTCCTATCCGTGACGCTTTCTGCCACCTTCATGCTATTAAGTGCATCCAACTGGTGCTCCAACCTATCCATGCAGTCTGTAAGGAGCTGCAATCGGGTGCACTTCCTGCAGCCGTAGTTGTCTGAGATGCTGGAAACTGTCTCATCTCGTCCATGATTGTCTCTGCAATATCTCCACCCAACTGCTCGATAACTATGTGCTGTAGAAGCACAAGTAAATAACCTTGGAAGCAAAAAAGGACAAAAAAAAGTGAAAAATAAATTGAGATTGTGGAACAAATGAAGTAAAAAATCAAAAATTATGGAACAGGAGAGTGGGAATGAAGGTGGGGAGCTAACATTTTATTTTGCAGATTTATTAATATATACTTAACTGTAAGGACATGGGACACCTAAAAAATGTTGCAAACTAATGATCACGATGGTTTTATTCAAATCTACTGACATGAATGATAATTCATTTGAGAAAAGGTACATGAGCAAGGTCCTGGCAGGTAGAGAGGTTGAACGTGCTTTCCCTTTTCTATAGACCTTCAAGTAAGCAGAGAAACAGATCCGGGAAGTGTTGACTGATCATGGGCGTGTTCTAGCATGTAGCATGAGGGATTTAGATGTGAATGGATATATCCTTTGATCCCCTTCGCCCAAGCACTGTATCTAACTCCTTCTTGAAAATATATGTTTTGGCCTCAACGATTCTCTGTGGTAGCGAACACCACAAGCTTACCACTCTCTGGGTGAAGAGGTTTCAGAAAATCATAGCATGCAGAAGGAGGCCATTTGGCCCATTGAGTTTGCAGTGCCCACAATTCCACTAAGACCTCCATAACCTCATGTAGTGCCCCTGACACCCACAGCAATTTAGTATTGCCAATCAACCTAACTCGCACATCTTTGGGGAGTGGGGGGAAACCAGAGCACCTAGGTGAAACCCACAAAGACACGGGGAGAATGTGCAAACTCCACATAGACAGTGACCCGAGGCCAGAATTGAACCCAGTTCTCTGGCACTGTGAGGCAGCAATGTCACCACCATTTCACTGGAGCTGATGAAGTGTCATCCAGACTCAAAATGTTGGTTCTTTTCTTTCTCCACAGATGCTGTCAGACCTGTTGAGTTTCTCCAGCATTTTCTGTTTCTGTCTGATCTACCATTGTATTCTAAATGTTCTACTATAAAATGTTTGATAATGAACTCCAGAATTTGCCCCACTACCAACATCAGGCTGACTGGTCTATAATTGTTTTCTTTCTACCTCCCTTTTTAAACAGTGGGATTACATTAGCTACCCTCCAACCTGTAGGAATTGTTCCAGAGTCTATAGAATCTTGGAATCTGACCACCGATGCATCCAGTATTTCTTGGGCCATTTCCTTAAGGACTTTTGGATGTAGATTATCAGGCCCTGGGACTTTATCAGCCTTCAATCCCATCAATTTCCCCTACATCATTTCTCTGCTAATACTGATCGCCTTCCATTTCTCCCTGTCATCAAATCCTGTGTTGCCCAACAATTCTGATATGTTATTTGTGTTCTCTTTTGTGAAGACAGAACCAAATTTAATTGGTCAGCCATTTCCTTCTCCCCCTTTACAGAAAATACTAGTACCTTAAATTTCATATGTTCCTGTTATCTTTGTTGGATTTAATGTTATCTTGTTGATTAATCAATTGTACCCAGTCACCTATGTCAAAATACAATATCTCAGAATTCCAATAAGTATTTTAAGTATATAGTAAATGTGCCATCTTAAAATTCAGGCACCTATACAAATAAAATCATTCATGATCCAAAATGCTTAACTTGTGATTTTTGAACAGCAACTCTCATATTCAAACACTGAATCATATGAGCATAACTGAACAACTTTGTTTTAGAATAATGTATATTACGGTGAATTTTTCCAATTAATGTAATCAATAAACCTAACATCATCATGTAGATTACCAACCAAGGTTAAAAAAAGAAAACAGGGTAACTTTTAATGGGTAATTATGTGACACCAAGCTTAAGTGCAAAAACCTAAAAGCTCTGGGAGAAGAAAACTGAGGGAACCAAAGAATTCCATAGTTTGAGGACTTGCAGAATGAATAGCTGAGTGGGAAATTGATATCTTTATTTCAGAGGTGAGAAGAGAAGAAAGATGATGTAGGATGGCACACTGAGAATTCATAAGAAACAACCAAAAGTTCAGAGGAACACCAGCATAATTAGGGGATTGGCAAAGTAAGCACAAGATGGGAAAGAGAGAGAGGAAAGCCCTCTCTAGTATTGCAGTATTCAAACAAGAAAGTTGTTGAAGATGTTTTTCAGTTTTACATTAGATATTCTATTCTGGTTCACTGTTGCCAGCTACATCCATAAGCAGATGTTGCATCCTCCACAATCAGCCCAATACCAAGGTAAATGATAGAAAGACTCAGAATTTTGAATGTGTTTTTACCACTGTGTACCCCCAACCTACTGGGATATATCAAGTGTGCTCATGCTGTTCCCATTGTCTTGAGTAGGTAATTTAAACGTGTGCTGTATTAGATCAAAACTTGAGCTACAATATCGTACAACCAAGGAAGTTTGCACGGTATGGTCCCTTTGTACCAGTCTAATTTTACTGGTTCACTTTCTGCACATTGTTCTGCACCTTTTCATCTTCTTCAAATATTTATTCAATTTTCCATTATAACATGCATTGCACTTTCCCTTTGATAAATCGTTTATACCGCGTAGAAATACATAGGAGTTACTACACTTTGATTACATCACAGAGAGCACTGTGCACAGTTCTGACGTCTATATTATTAATCAGTACCACTGGAGATCCCTCAAAAACATACTGAAGAAGACCGTGGCCTGAATTTTCCAGATCCCTGCAGCACTGGCCGACAAGCCATTGAAATTTCCGTTCACATTGGCAGAACCTGCATTTCTCAGAAGTAAGTTATATAGCTAACTATTCTTTAAGACAATAGCATGATATTCCCAGTTGACATATGAGATTATATTTAAAAGAGATACATCCCATTGCCTTTATTAAATACATTAGCCTATTTTGTTTCAACAGGGGTCAATCACTGACCTACTACTGTATCTAAATTTCTAAACAAAAATACTTGCATTTTTTAACAATGTTAATGACCTCAGGATGTCTCAAAGTGCTTTACAGCCAATTAAGTTCTTCTGACGTGTAGTCACTGTTGTAATGCAGGAACAAAAATTGGAGACCTATCAATGGGCCTTCACCTGCTAGAATGAAAATACACAGTTTTCACAGGAGGAGATTAGGAGCTTGATTTTTGGACACGCAGTCAGACATGTTAATTGATGAGGAACAAAGGATGAGGTCTGAAGAAATGTTATCATACTTCAAATCAAAGTTCCTACAATAATTTTTAATATTTGAGACATGGTCACTTTAAATTTTTATTATTTCATACTGAGGAACTTTCAGCTGTTCAAATCAATTTTTTCTGACTTCTATTGGAAGGAATATATCATTGCTATTTGTTATTCATATGTAATTTTAATTCAGATGATCACAAATATCTAGACTGAGGACTCAATATGGATTATTTGCTTTATTCACAAAGAATTATTACTTTCAGAAGGCGTTTGACAAGGTACCTCACAAGAGGTTATTGCAGAAGGTCAGGGGACATGGAGTTGGGGGTAGGGTGTTAGTGTGGATAGAGAATTGGTTGTCAAATAGGAGGCAGAGAGTGGGGGTCAATGGGTGCTATTCGGATTGGCGGTTGGTGACTAGTGGAGTGCCCCAGGGGTCGGTGCTGGGGCCTCAGCTATTCGCCATTTATATAGATGATCTGGAGGAGGGAACCGAGCGTATGGTGTCGAAATTTGCTGATGACACCAAGATTGGTGGAACGGCAAATTGTGCGGAGGGTGTGGAGAGTCTACAGAAGGATCTAGATAGGCTGGACGAATGGGCCAGGAAATGGCAAATGGAATTTAATGGTGGCAAATGCGAGGTGGTCCACTTTGGTAGGAATAATGGTAGGAAGGACTATTACTTACGTGGCGAAAGACTGCAGCAGGCGACGGTGCAGAGGGACCTCGGGGTCCTTGTGCATGAGTCGCAAAAACCCAGCTTGCAGGTGCAGCAGGTGGTCAGGAAGGCGAATGGGATGCTGGCCTTCATAGCGAGGGGGATTGAATATAAAAGTAGGGATGTCTTGCTGCGGCTGTATAGGGCATTGGTGAGGCCGCAGCTGGAGTACTGTGTGCAGTTTTGGGCGCCATACTTACGCAAGGATATTTTGGCCTTGGAGGGAGTGCAGAGGAGGTTTACTAGGCTGATGCCGGAGTTGAGGGGGTTGACCTATGAGGAGAGGCTGAATAAACTAGGCTTGTACTCGTTAGAGTTTAGAAGAATGAGGGGAGATCTCATTGAGACGTATAAGATGATGAATGGGATGGATAGGATAGAGGTGGAGAGACTCTTCCCGCTCAGAAAGGATAGTAGGACTAGGGGGCACAGCCTCAAGATAAAGGGGGGGCGGTTTAGAACGGAGTTGAGGGAGAATTTCTTCACTCAAAGGGTGGTGAATCTCTGGAATTCTCTGCCTGTTGAAGTGGTGGAGGCTACCTCGCTAAATATTTTTAAGAAGCGGGTTGATAGGTTTTTGATAAGAGAGGGGATTAAGGGTTATGGGGAGAGGGCGGGAATGTGGAACTGAGCCACGACAGATCAGCCATGATCTTATTGAGTGGCGGGGCAGGCTCGAAAGGCTAGATGGCCTACTCCTGCTCCTATTTCTTATGTTCTTATGTTTACTGGAGGCAGAACTAAATCACTAAGTTAGCATGTCAGGGTGTTCCCAAATAAAGGCGCAGAGAAAAGACTGACTAGACCTTATTTTTTTGAATTATACTTGAGAAATCTCTAGGTAGAAGTGCTTATTATGAAGATTGAGTGGCCTGAGTTATTTTGAACACAAAGAGGTGGAGGTTGGAGGCTCCATTGTGGTTAGCCAAGTGTCTCATCTTTTGTTTTCATATATACAATAATGTGCAATTTGAATATTCTGCAGTAATTCTGAAGCCTGTTATGATTTTCAGCTAATGTCTGTTTTTATACTTTGTGTTTGTTGTCTATGGTCTAACTCACATACTCTGATCTGCTGTCCAAAGACCATGAGGATCTGAGGCTTGTGTCACTCATTAACTAAATTAGAGCAGAGGGATTTTTTGCTTACTCTTGAACAGTGTCACATATCAAACGAATAAATTCACATTCAAGTTTTAGGAAAAGAAGGCTTTCCATGAGAATGCTTTTCAGCATAGAGCAGAGTGTCTGCTATACCCTTAAAAGTAATGTGGCCATCAATGGTAGAAGTGAAACTGTTGGCTGGACTTGAGAAATATACGAAATACTTGAAAAATAAAAGTGATAAGATTTCCATTGCTCTATTTAGAAGTTTTTGTGAAGAAGCATTTGTAATAATTCAACCATTGCTTGGAATAAACTGCAGGTAGTGAATACCTAGGGCATGCAATCTGAACAAAGGGGGTGAATGCAAAGTGGAAACATCAACAATGACTGAATAAGGTTTGATGAGGGTAAAAGTAAGTTTTTCAGCAATCATGCAATGTGAATTCAAAAACAATTTGTGATGTGAGTGAAAATTATTGTGCTGAAGAGAAAACTTCAATGTCCTTTTCTCATCCCTTACTGACAACTTGCCATGAGTCAAATCTTTTGAGAATCAAAATTGAGGATTTTTTTTTCTATTTCAATTGATTGAACATTACTTATTTTACTAACTTTTATAGTTCTTCTATTTCCCTGATTTGGACATGCATATACCTCTTACAAATCAAGAGTTCATGAGTAGGATTCTTGTTTTCATCCTTCTGTTTTATCCCTTAGTGGCTGCAGTGCTCTGAAAAGGGAGGGACTAGAGGAAGGAGTTAAGTGGCTAGAAGGTAATATTTGAGATAACCTTTGATCAAATTGTTTGTATTGTCAATTTTAATATCTGTGTTTTAACAATTGGCTGAATGGTGCAGCGATATGTGGGATTGGTTTGAGCTCTGGAAGTAGTGACTAATGTGGCCTGATCATCCAGTGAAGAAGTAGGCAACATAGGAGCATTGCCCCTAAACTCAGCTTCCCCAACAAAGGCGAGTTTGATATGGTCACTAGAAATATCATACTTCGCCATTTATCTGTATAAAGTTGAGTATATGATTTAGTAGACAATCTGCTCCAGAATGTTCTGTAGTTGTTATGTTCTATTCTAAAGCATTCTATTATTGAAAGATGCCAAGTGGGTGTGGAAAGTTATGATCCCTATAGAGACAAATAATGTGTGAAAAGAGATGGATTTCCCAATGACTGATGAAAAGAACCAAAAGATAAGGTTTCACATTTTAAGACTTGTAGCGAACTAAAATTAACATAGATTAAATATCAATTAACAGGCAATTAATACATCAAACTGAAGAAAAACATAAGTTTCACATTCCCTAACAAAACCAAAATATGCCTTATAAAATGTTTTTATGTAATGTCATATATTGTAGTGGCGTCTGCGTGGTCTCGCCAATGTTCTATGCCTCGGGACATCCTTTTCTGCAACGAATCAGGTAGACAACGTTCACCGAGTCACAAGTATGTACCATGTACCTGATGGACAGTGTTTTCACATGAGATGATGGCATCCATGTCGATGATCCAGCACAACATGCTAGATCATCGACATGGATGCCATCATCGCATGTGAGAACACCATCCACCAGGTAAATGGTACATTTTCTTGTGACTTGGCCAACTTTGTATGTCTGTTATGCTGCAAGAAAGGATGTCCCAAGGCATGGTTTATTGGCGAGACCATGCAGACACTACGACAATGATGAATGGACACCTCTTGACAATCACCAGGCAGTAGTGTTCCCTTCCTGTGGGTCAAGGGCATTCAGCCTCTGATCTTCAGGTAGGTGGCCTTCAAGACATGCGACAACACAGAATCGCTGAACGGAAACTGATAGCCGAGTTCCACACACAGAGGACGGCCTCAATCGGGATCTTGGGTTCATGTCACACTACCTGTAACCCCCACGACTTGCCTGGGCTTGCAAAATGTCACTAACTGTTCTGGCTTAAGACAGTTCACACCTCTTTAACCTGTACTTAATCCTTTCTCCACTTGCATTGTCTGCACCTGTAAAGACTTGATTACCTGTTAAGACTCACATTACAACATTACCTTGTAAATTGGGTGTGTGTCTACATATGACCTGTTTGTGAACCCAACCTTCACTCACCTGATGAAGGGGCAGCTTGTGCTACCAAATAAACCTGTTGGACTTTAACCTGGTGTTGTGAGACTTCTTACTGTGCCAACCCCGGTCCAACGCTGGTATCTTCACATCATCACTTCTCACTAACACAGAAGGTTGAAATTTCCAGTGTCTTTTGACAATTGTTCCCCTAAGTCTGCATTTTCCCAGATACAAGTACCTCCATCAAGGTACACCTCTCTATTCCTTAAATCTTCAAAAGCTCCATCTGTTCTGTTCCCTTTCTTTTGAACAGAAACTTAACTCTCACCAGCATCCTGCTTGGTTTTTAAAATGAAACAGCAGTATTTCTTTTGTTTTAGTGTCTCAAACACTTTTTTTGTGAGATACTGTGAAAGGTGTTAAAACTGCCATTCCACCTCAATGGGTCTCTGAGTTTCTCTTTCCATGGCAACTGGACCAAATGGACATGACTTAGAGCTGAGGTGTTTATTTGGAATTCTCTGTTTTACTTTAAATTAAAGATACATTTCAAAACATAACTATCAGCATTCTTGACAAAAGCAATTAGGTTAGAGTCACCACAAACTAAGCTTACATGTCACCTACTGGCTTAAAGCGTAGCATTAGAGTCAGTTTCCAGTCTTCTTGTATGGGATGATACAGGAAAATCAAAGAAGAATAGGAAGACAGACAGACATGAAAATCAGGCTGAAGCATTCATTAGCCTGTATTAACCAAATTTAACTTATTCTCCTCTCTCTACTCTTCTTTACTGTCCATATTGTAATACCTTGAAAATTTTTTATGCTTGCACCAAAGGGTTGATAAATATCAATTTAACTGGTCTGCTTTTGGGAGTGTTGTGATTCATTTAGTGACTTTCATGGACAATCCTATTGAGGTTGAGATCTTAGTGTGCACTGTTGGGTCACCTGTTGCTTAGATAATGGAGAATTAAGATATTTGTATCCATTGATTGTTCTGCATTTCACATTCAAGTTTATTTTCCTGCTCTATTTTCACATTGTTTTTGTCAGATCTGTCAGGATACATATGCCGGCAACAGTGATGGAGGCGGATTTGATAGGGTCCTTTTAAGAGATGTTTCGATAAGTACATGGAACTTAGTAAGATAGAGGGTTATAGGTAAGCCTAGTAATCTCTAAAGTAGGGACATGTTCAGCACAACTTTGTGGGCCGAAGGGCCTGTATTGTGCTGTAGTTTTTCTATGTTTCTATATATTGTTATGGTCCTGTTAGAGACCAGTAATGTTGAAAGCGAAATTCAAACACCCTCTAATTAACTGGCAGAACTGCACCATAAGATTTCATGTTTTTTACACCAAAACAAAGTTTATTGCATATATAAAAACTTATGCAAATCAAATACTATTAACTTAACACTATAGTTTTTAACCACTTATGCTTTGAAAAAGCAGAAAAGTTCTACTTTTTACTTTCCCTCCTATAGTTCCCTTATGTATCACAGGAATCTTTAAGGTTCGTTCATTTATTCAGGCATCAATTCAAAGGTGTGCCACAGTCCTTCGGAATTTGTCTTTATTCCACAGGTGGAGGTCCACCTCGTGTCAAGCGAGGGGCATGCACACACGGCGGGTCGTGCGTGGGCTGCTCTTGGAAGTCCAGGAGTGGCCTAGTACTTCATGTCAGTGTGTGTGCTTGATCCTGGACCGGTAGACGGGCGCCGCAACAGCTCAGTGACTAGCACTGCTGGCTGTGCAGACACATGGATTTGGGCCTGTGTCTGTGGGAGTTTGCGCATTCTCCCTGTGGTTGCGTGGGTTTCCTCCGGGCGCTCCGGTTTCCTCCCACACCCCAAAAGATGTGCTCTTAGGCTTATCGGTTTTTACCAAATTGACACTATTTCTTCCCTGAATCTGACTGAGTAGGGTCCCATTCGTAGACATGCAGGGTAGAATAGGTGTAGGGTGATGCGGCGGCGCGGGCTCGTTGGGCCGAAGGGCCTGTTTCCTGTGCTGGGTTGTTCTTTGTCTTTGTAATTCACTCAAATTCTCCTCACAATTCCAGCTTTCTCAAAGGTATGAAATATAATGGAGATCCTTCTATTAGCTTTTAGTAAGCGATCCTCCAACCTTTCTTTAAGACTTCATGACTGTGCATTTCTCAGCTCAAACTCAGGCTTCACTGTATTGTCTTAGCTCACTATGAGGGTGACTGTAGTTTCTTACTCCATCTCCAAGCAAGATAAATCTTCTAGCTTCTTCCTCCCTTCACAAATTCCAAGCATATAAAATGACTTACTTCTGCCACAAGGCTAATTGTTTTTCAGTGGGTGCCACTGTAGATTTCTTCCTCCTGCTTCAAACTAGGCAAATCTTGCAGTTGTTTTCTCCATCACAAAATCCAGTCTCATCCATGTTTCACTCAGTGAACAATAAAGTTAGTATTTTCACTGCTCATAGTTCATACCTGATTAACATTAATCTCCTATTGGTTTTCTCAATCCAGTATGATGCAGTCAATATCAAAGCAAAATTGCAACCTCTTGCTTTTGTGCAAGTACCCCATTGACTAATAACTTGGATTCTGTAATGCATAGTAATAATTTACGTTTCTAGTGGGCGTTACTGTCCTCTCACCAGTTTCCAAGGCTCTATTACAAGCTTAGAGATGGACCATGAAACGTTAATTGTTCATGTTTTTTCACTATCAATTGTGACCTTGCTGGATAAATACAGGCTCCATTTTCAGTGTAATAAACACAGGCTTGTTTAAATTGCACTTGCATCAACATTGTATTTACCCATTTCTCAACCAAATGCCCCATTAATCGAGTTATGAACTTTAATTCCTAAAACAGAGAGTTAAATTCTAAAATATATGAATTATGTACCAGGTTATCGCAACAATATTCATAAATCAAATACAGTAAGTCAAGGTGGCAGTTAGAAATTGGAGTTTCAATTACATTGTCTAACTGCCTTGGCTTGTGACTTTCCCTCCTGAAAGAATGGATTTCTACAGGATTATATCAAGTGTGTCTATTTTTTATGCTAAACTCTTGGTTGTGACCATTAGCAAGCCATTCTTGTATGAGGGCAGTGCAGTGAAGTCTGATCGTATTCTCATTCAATCCAGCCAGAGGTGGTAATGCTCAGAAATGAGAATCTTAACTGATTCCACTTCCTTCCCTCAACCACAGCCACCTTGTTCCCAGGTTGGGCGTAGTGTCTCAATTGTAGCTGTGTGAGTGTATTTCCTGCCCTTCTAGCTGAGATCAACTGCACTGAACAGAAATTAAATCAGAGATCCTTCTCATCTGTGAAGCTGAATTTTGAAAAATCATGGATGTAGGTGGGAAGGGTCTGGACAAGAGGACAGTGGATGGAGTCAAGATAGGAATGAATGAGTTCCATGGGGCAGGAACAGGTTGACATGTTGGGCCTACCAGGACTGAGATAGAAGTGAAATGTCTGGTGTTGGGAGACTGAGGTTGGAAGATGTGGAGGGAAGATCTCTGAAGATGAGGTTTCTGGGATACCTTGGTCCACTCCATAACCCAACATCTCACCTCCTGTCCACTGCACCTCCCCAGGCAACTGCAGAAGGTGCAACCCCTGCCCCTTTACCTGCTCCCTGCTCACCATCCCAGGGCCCAAACACACTTTTCAGGTGAAACTGCGCTTCATGTGCACCTCCTCTTAACCTCGTCTATTGCACTCGCTGCTTACAATGAGATCTACTCTACATCGGAGAGACCAAACACAGACTGGAGTAACTGCTTTGAAGAACATCTTCAGTCCATCTGCAAACAGAACCCAGAATTCCTGTCGCTTGCCAGTTTTACACACTATCCTGATTCTCATGCCCACATGTTCATCCTTGGCCTGTTGCAATGTTCCAGTGAAGCCCAATGCAAACTGTGGAGGAACAGCATCTGATCTTCTGATTAGGCACTTTAAGCCATCTGGATTTAGGTTGTCCTTTAATACTCTGCTTACCTTTGATTTGCCATTTACACAATCTGATCTTTTAATGTCCACTATCAGAACCCTTCTTAGCCATGATCACCATCATTTACATTCCCTTTGACATTTGGTCTATGACATCTTTTTCATTTCCCCACACCCTAACAGTAAAAATCTCATCCTATTTTTGAAGAGTTGTCTTCAACTCTGACGAAGGGTCATCTAGACTTGAAAAATTAGCTCTGTTCTCTCACCACAGATACCGTTAGACCTGCTGAGATTAAAGTATTTTCTGTTTTTATTTTAGATGCCAGTATCCACCTTTTAACAGAATAGTGTCTGTAAGAGTCCAGTAAGAGAGGCTTTTCTATATTGGACTGAAGTTTAAATGAGTCCAGATAGATGAAGGCAGGGCTTGAACAGTGGCACAGTGGTTAGAACTGCTGCCTCACAGCCCCAGGGACCCAGATTCGATTCCCAGCTTGGGTCACTCTCTGTGCGGAGTCTGCATGTTCTCCCTGTATTTGCATGGGTTTCCTTCAGTTTCCCCCACAAGTTTGAAATACATGCTAATTAGATGCATTGGTCATGCTAAATTCTGCCTCAGTATATCCAAACAGGCGCTAGAGTGTGGCAACTAGAGGATTTTCACATAACTTCATTGCAGTGTTAATGCAAGCCTACTTGTGACACTAATAATAAATAAACTTAAACTTGTGGTGTTTCTTCAGAGTAAGAGATGTCTAGCAGGTAGAGTAGACAGCCTTGTAGCCTGTTTCTCTTTTTCAGGCAAACTCAGGATCTTTCGACAACAGATTTTCAAGGAGCCTTGTTGCTTGGTGGAAGGCTAAATGTTCCTTTTGATGTTATTCCTGCACTCTGCAATCTGCTGTGCACGGCAAAAAGCAAGCAGGGCTATAATGAAAGGCTTCCACAAATTAAGGAGTTCTGTCCATTGATATAAGATGGAAAACAATCAATATATTTTTCATATCAATGAAGTAAGTATCTTCCACCTCTCGCCAGGTGTGGCATTTCACTGGGATGTGTTCTAGGTCTGTTCATTGTAATCCTTTTAGATGCTTTCAAAAGCTCGGTCAACTTGCTATTCCAAAAGTCAAGTGACCTGTGGCCTTTTATTAAAGAGGCATACAAGTTTTAAAAAAATTGCTATGTCCTCATGCCTGCTTGGCATAACAAAGCTGATTTCACATAGTCTTTTTTATTTTTGAACTATTCTTTTGGATATAAAGTCCAATACCTGCTCTCTCCCTCCCACCTTAAACTAACAATCATCTTAACTAACTAGAAGGGCAGAACTATTTAATTCAAATCATGCATTTTACTCAACTACTGAAGCAGTAACTTTCTGATTGGCATATGAGAGGCATATTTCAGCCATGGAAAACTGCACCTCAGGGTCTACATTTATATTTTTCACACAAAACCACATGTTCAGTGCAATTTGACCATTTCATTGCAGTTTGACTATACTTGCTATAAGCCAATAGAATAGAATCCCTACAGTGCAAAAGAAGGCCATTCAGCCCATTGAGTCAGCACCAACCACTAATCCACCCAGATCTTAATCCCATAACCCCTATTTGCATAATAACAAAATGCAGTTGAAATAGGCTGTAAAGAGGCACACATCTTAAAGGGGACAGGATTTAGAGCCAACATTTATCATATATTAAGAAGCAAACAAGCATGCCCTCATCATAATCTGTTCAAAGTACATACATATTTATTTTCCAGATCAGATCAGATCTATGAAGCGGTGAGGAGTTACCAGAACTGAGAAATTGAACCGCAAAACCTGAGTTAACAAGAGAAGCAAGCAGTGATCATCGAAACTTGTGTGAATTGTGAATAAAATCTATGCCATAGAATTAATTATGATGTGGAGATGCTGGCATTGGACTGGGGTAAACACAGTAAGACGTCTGACAACACAGGCTAAAGTCCAACAGGTTTATTTGGTAGCAAAAGCCACTAGCTTTCGGAGCGCTGTTCCTTCATCAGGTAAATGGGAGTTCTGTTTACAAACAGGGCATATAAAGACACAAACTCAATTTACAAAATAATGGTTGGAATGTGAGTCTTTATAGGTAATCAAGTCTTAAAGGTACAGACAATGTGAGTGGAGAGAGAGTTAAACACAGGTTAAAGAGATGTGCAGTCGGGACAGTTAGTGAGATTTTGCAAGCTCAGGCAAGTCAGGGGGGTTACAGATAGTGTGACATGAACCCAAGATCCTGGTTGAGAACGTCCTCGTGTGTGGAACTTGGCTATCATCTCTGCTCAATGTCTCTGTGTTGTCATGAATCGTGAAAGCCACCTTGGAGAAGGCTTACCCGAAGATCTGGGGCTGAATGTCCGTGGTCGCTGAAGTGTTCCTCAACAGGAAGAGAACACACTTGCCTGGTGATTGTTGAGTGGTGTTCATTCTTCCGTTGTCGTAGTATCTGCATGGTCTCCCCAGTGTACCATGCCTCAGGAATCCTTTCATGCAGCGTATCAGGTAGACAACGTTGGCAGGGTTGTGTGGTGTCCTTGTCATTGTTCTCCTGAAGGATGGGTAGTTTGCTGCAGACATTGGTTTGTTTGAGGTTGTGTGGTTGCTTGAAAGCAAGAAGTGGGGGATGTGGGGATGGCCTTCTAGGATGTTGCTCTGCTATCCTTATTGTCTAGCCTATAGGTTAACTCCAGACCCACCTGGGATTGACTCTTTGCTGCCTTCTGAAACAGCTGAGCAAACCATTTGCTTGTTATACTCCTTCATGAGATATGGGCATTGCTGGTTGCAATCTTAAACCTCTACATTTCATGTGATGTAGGGAACATACATTGTTGTTAGAGGGGGAGTTCCAGGATTTTGACCCAGCAACAATGGTTCCAAGTGAGGATGGTGTGTGACTTGGAGGGCAACTTGCAGGTGGCGGTGTTTTCAGATGCATGCAGTTTTGGGAGGGAGTGACAAGAGGAAGATGGGAGAGAGGATGGCGAGGACCAATCAGACAGTGTGCAAGTCTACCAGTGTCAAAGCTTCCTGCAAGCAGCTGACCACCAAGACTGCGTGCAAGAGCGCCCAGGCTACCAGCGGCGTGAAGGAGCCGCACCGCTACTGCCCCAGCACTGTGGCACTGCAGAAGATTCACCACGACCAGAAGTCCACCGAGCCTCTGATCCACAAGCTGCCCTTCCAGCGTCTGGTGCGGGAGATCACCCAGGACTTTAAGACCAACCTGCGCTTCCAGAGCTTGGCATCATGGCCCTGCAGGAGGCCAGCGAGGCTTACCTCGTGAGGCTTTTTGAGGACACCAACCTGTGCGCCATCCACACCAAGCAGGTCATCATCATACATCTGGCCTGGCACATCCAGGGGGAGCGGGCCTGAGCTAAACTCCCAAATAAAACCCATTCCAGACATGTGCAGCTCTTGTTCTTCAAGGTTGTAGAGCTTACTGATTTGGAAGATGCTTTTGAAGGAGCTTTGGTGAGTTGTTGCAGTGCATCTTGTAGATGGTACAGACTACTCCAACTTCCCTTTCACATGCTACCTTTCCAACTACTGCAACTGCTCTCCTGTCGTCTGTCCCATTTCATTCCTTTTGGACTTCATAGCAGTTTGATACAACTGAGTGACTTGCAAGACTACGTGAGAGAGCATTTGAAGAAGGACGGGCCTCCTGTCACTGAGGAGCAGAAGTCCTACATTTCTTTTGTCAACCCCACTGTAAGCCATTTTCAAAAGCAACCAACTCTTCTACTGCAGGCAGTGGAAAGGGGTGGAGAGTTGTGTGTTTGTGGTGGGTGACAAGTAGTGTAAAATCCTACCAAGGAGTTCTCATTTTCTGCTTGTTAGGGCAGTAGAAAATTACGGTTCTCAAAATAAAACTTAATGCACCACCCTAGCTCTACAAATCTCTTGGGTTAATTAGATAAATCAATCTGGACAAGCATAAAGTGCAAGATGGTTACTGTAAAAATGTATCAGTGCAATGTTTAAGCCTAGATTTCCTCAGAGTACAGCAATGCTATCTATATTGGAAAGCAATAGAACACATTTTTAAATAATTGATTTTAAATAAATGAGTTTCTTCGAAGGGAAGCTAAAACACACTAGCTATCAATCTATTTATCTATGGATCTAACTACATGTAAATTGATAGGCTTTCCAGCAAAATGACATACAGCTGAGACCATGGTGGGAATTTTATCGCACTGCCCATCACAGGAATCAGAACAGGTGAGGGGTGGAGCATGGAAAGGTCCGTTAACCTCAGGCAGGATTTTATAGTTTCAGAATGGTATTTTATGGCAAAGCTGTGTACAATTCCTGTTTGGGAACTCTGTCATGCTTTGTGTGCAGTTCTTCGAGTTCAGGGTTTCTGAACTAATACACTGGATTCACTGTGGAGTAGAATGGAGGGTAAGAATTTCCTGGAGTGCACATTTAGAAGCTATTCATTCCATACCTACAGAAGGCTCCAAAAACATAAGTGAGTGGTCATCCAGCCTGTTTGGAAGTGGCGGACAGGGTAGGAATCATCAGAAATGTGGCACTTCAACCTGGTTTTCAACATTGAATACAAATGAGGATGTTAACACATTGAGGGACCATCTACACAGGGTCTGAAGGTGGAGGCAGGGTGAGTGGTACACAAGAAATTGCAGAATCCAGTGGTCAGAGATGATTTAATGGGAGAAATTTATACGGAAAAGCTAAGGGAGAATGGAAAGTATTAACTATCATTGTTCCGTGGGAGCAATGAAGAGAGGCTGCGATTTGCGAGTGGAGAGCTTGTGGGTGAGTACAGCGACTTTTTTCTTTTTTAAAACTAACTTTGTTTTAGTTTTCTTTTGCTTTCTTTAAGTTTGGCACCGGAAGTAGTTGCTAGGGCACTCGGGTCAAGTTTTTTTTTTCACCTTACTATAAATTAGACCGGAGGGGATTCCCGATACTCTACACAGGTAGAGTATCCCAGCCCTCCCCCTCCTCTAACCTAAAAAAGAGAGAGAGAGAGAGGGGCTCTGGCTGAGAGCAGGTAAGTTTGTTTTTGTTTTTGAGTGTGCTGTAAGGGCTTTGGCTCACAGGGCCAAAGAGATAAGGGTGAGGCAAGCTAAGTTATAAGTTTTTTTTTACTTTTTCCTCTGGGTTACTAAAAGGGGCAAGTATGGGTGTGAGGCCAGTATGTTGTTGCCAGTGCAACATGTGGGAGGTCTTGGAAGCTCCTGGTCTACCAGACATCCACACCTGTGCTCGGTGTGTGGAGCTGCAGTCCCTACGGAACCAGGTTAAGGAGCTGCAAATGCAGATCGAGGACCTTCGGCTCATTCGAGAGAGTGAGGAGGTTATAGATAGGAGCTATCAGCAAGTAGTCACACCAGGGCAACGGGAAGAAGGCACTTGGGTAATTATTAGGAAGGGGAAACCTTGGGTGATGGAGAGCACGCCGGTGGATGTCCCCCTTCAAAATAAGTACTCCGGCTTGAGTACTACTGGGGGGGACAGCTCATCTGAGGGAGGAAGCGGTGGCCAGGTCTCTGGAGCTGAGCCAGTAAGTCAAAAAAAATTAAAAAAGAGAGCAGAAAGGTAGTGCCAATAGGACACTCCACAGTGAGGGGGGCGGACAGGCGTTTTTGTGGACGTAGACGTGAGTCGCGGATGGTGGTTTGTCTCCCTGGGGCTGGGATCCGGGATGTCTCTGGGCGTGTCCCAGACATCCTGAAGGGGGAGGGTGAGGAACCAGAGGTTGTAGTGCATATAGGTACTACTGACGTAGGCAAGAAGAGGGAGGTAATCGTGAAAAGGGACTATAGAGAACTGGGTAGGCAGCTGAGGAAGAGGAAAGCGAAGGTAGTAATCTCAGGATTGCTGCCTGTGCCACGGGAGAATGAGGGCAGGAATGGAATGAGGTGGAGGCTGAATGCGTGGCTGAGGGACTGGTGCAGAGGGCAGGGATTTCGGTTCCTAGATCATTGGGACCTCTTTAGGGGCAGGTGTGACCTGTACAGTAAAGACGGGTGGCACTTAAATCCCAGGGGGACTAATATCTTGGTGGGAAGACTGGCTAAGGCTACCGGGGGGACTTTAAACTAGAAAGGATGGGGGGAGGGAATTGTGACGGGGAGACTGGGACGGAGGAGGTTAGCTCCCAGGTAGGGGAGGACTGCAGGCAGTATGAGAGGGAGGTTAGACAGGGGGTGGAGAAGGGAAATGCCCAGACTGAGGGGCTGAAGTGTATATATTTTAACGCCAGGAGTGTAGTGAATAAGGTCGATGAGCTTAGGGCGTGGATTGCTGCTTGGGAATGTGATGTGGTGGCCATTACGGAGACTTGGATGTCTCAGGGACAGGACTGGGTACTTCAGGTGCCAGGATTCAGGTGCTTCAGGAAGGACAGGGAGGGTGGCAGAAGAGGTGGTGGAGTGGCACTGTTGATCAGGGACAGTGTCATGGCTGCAAAGAAGGAGGATGCCGTGGAGGGACTATCTACAGAGTCTCTGTGGGTGGAAGTTAGGAACAGCAAAGGGTCGAAAACTTTGCTGGGTGTATTCTATAGGCCGCCCAATAGTGACAGGGAAGTTGAGGTGCAGATAGAGAAACAGATTCTAGAGAGATGTAGTAATAACAGAGTTGTCGTGATGGGAGACTTCAATTTCCCAAACATCGATTGGAATATCCCTAGGGTAAGGGGATTGGATGGGGAGGAGTTTGTTAGGTGTGTTCAGGAAGGTTTCCTGACACAGTACGTGGATAAGCCTATGAGGGGAGAGGCTGTACTTGACCTGGTACTGGCGAATGAACCAGGACAGGTGATGGATCTCTCGGTAGGAGAGCATCTTGGGAATGGTGATCATAATTCTATCTCCTTCACAATTGCATTGGAACAAGATAGGATCAGGCAGGCTAGGAAGGTGTTTGTCTGGAGTAAGGGGAAATACGAAGAAGTCAGGAAGTTACTTGGACAAAGAAACTGGAAGGAGGCGTTCTTAGGGAAAAGTACCGAAGGAAGGTGGCGGATATTCAAGGAATGTTTGTCTGGAGCTCTGCATGACAACGTTCCGATGAGACAAGGGGGGTTTTGGTAGGTTGAGGGAACCGTGGTGCACGAAGGCTGTGGTGAACCTAGTCAGGAGGAAAAGGAAGGTGTACAAAAGGTTCAGGGAACTAAGAGATGTTAAGGATCTTGAGGAGTATAAGGACTGTAGAAGGGAGCTTAAAAGGGAAATTAGGAGAGCCAGAAGGGGTCATGAGAAGACCTTGGCGGGTAAGATTAAGGAGAATCCTAAGGCCTTCTATAAATATGTGAAAAGTAAAAGGATGAGGAGAAGGGATAGGACCTATAAAGGGTGAAGGGGGAAAGGTCTGTGTGGAACCAGAAGAAATGGCAGAGGTGCTTATTGAGTACTTTGCCTCAGTATTCACAGTGGAAACTGATCTGGGAGATTTTGCTACGGATTTGCAGCAGATGGAAAAGATTGAGTATGTGGATATTAAGGAGGAGGATGTGTTAGAACTTTTGAATTCTATCAAGATAGATAAGTCACCGGGACCAGATGGGATGTACCCCAGGATACTGTGGGCGGTGAGGGAAGTGATTGCAGAGCCCCTGGCGATGATCTTTGCGTCGTCAATAGAGACGGGAGAGGTTCCGGAAGATTGGAGGATTGCGGATGTAGTTCCTATTTTCAAAAAAGGGAACAGAGATAGCCCGGGAAATTACCGACTGGTGAGTCTGACCTCAGTGGTTGGTAAGCTGATGGAGAGGCTTCTGAGGGACAAGATTTATGAGCATTTGGAGAGGTTTGACATGATCAGAAATAGTCAGCATGGTTTTGTCAAGGGCAGGTCATGCCTTATGAGCCTAGTTGAGTTCTTCGAAAATGTGACTGAACACATTGATGAAGGAAGTGCAGTGGACGTGGTGTACATGGACTTCAGCAAGGTGTTTGATAAGGTCCCCCATGCAAGACTTCTTGAGAAGGTGAGAGGGCATGGGATCCAAGGGCCTTTGGCCTTGTGGATCCAGAACTGGCTTGCCTGCAGAAGGCAGAGAGTGGTTGTGGATGGGTCTTTTTCGGCATGGAGGTCAGTCACCAGTGGAGTGCCCCAGGGATCTGTTCTAGGACCCTTGCTGTTTGTCATTTTCATAAATGACCTAGATGAGGAAGTGGAGGGATGGGTAAGTAAGTTCGCTGATGACACGAAGGTCGGTGGTGTTGTGGATGGTCTGGAAGGATGTCAGAAGTTGCAGCAGGACATAAATAGGATGCAGGACTGGGCGGAGAAGTGGCAGATGGACTTCAACGCGGATAAACGTGTAGTCGTCCATTTTGGCAGAACCAATGGGATGAACGAGTACACTATCAAGGGCAGGAGTCTTAGTAGTGTTGAAGAGCAGAAGGATCTGGGGGTCCGGGTCCACAGGACTCTTAAATTGGCCTTGCAGGTGGAGGATGTGGCCAAGAAGGCGTATGGTGTACTGGCCTTCATTAATCGAGGGATTGAGTTTAGGAATCGGGAGGTAATGCTGCAACTTTATAAGACCCTTGTCAGGCCTCATTTGGAGTACTGTGCGCAGTTCTGGTCGCCTCACTATAGGAAGAACGTAGAAGCTATTGAAAGGGTACAGAGGAGTTTTACAAGGATGTTGCCTGGACTGGACTGGGAGGCATGCCTTATGAAGTTAGGTTGAGGGAGCTGGGACTCTTTTCCCTGGAGAGACGAAGGTTGAGAGGCGACCTGATAGAAGTTTATAAAATGTTGAGAGGAATGGATAGGGTGGATTCTCAGAGGCTATTTCCCCGGGTTGAAATGGTCGCTACGAGAGGACACAGATTTAAGGTGCGGGGAGGCAAGTACAGAAGTGATGTTAGGGGTAAGTTTTTCACTCAGAGGGTGGTGAGTGAATGGAATAGGCTGCCGTCAGTGGTGGTGGAGGCGAACTCGCTGGGGTCTTTTAAAAGACTTCTGGATGAGTATATGGGATTTAATGGGATTGGGGGTTATAGATAGGTCTATAGATTGGTAGGTGTTGATGTGATCGGCGCAACTCGTGGGCCGAAGGGCCTGTTTGTGCTGTAGTGTTCTATGTTCTAACTATAAATGCCAACAAAGTCAGCATGGCTTCTGCAATGCTCGGGTAGAGGATATCACTAAGAGGGTGCGTAACATTCTGAAGGGGTATGGGAACAGCCAGAAGTTGTGTTCCGTGCAGGAATCAAGGCAAAGGAAAGGGTTGAGGTGTTACAGTCAAATTTCTGGAACTATCGAGGAACTTTAAGAAGTAGGACCTCAAAGGTACTAATCACTGGATTACTTCAAGTGTCAAGTGTGATTGAGTATGTGAAAAGGAGGATAAAATAGGTTCCTATGTAGCTGAGGAAATGATTCAGGAGGAAGGCCTACAGGTTCCTGTAACATTGGAACAACTCCTATGGCAAGAGAGACCTGTTAACAGATTGAACTTCAAAAGCGTTGGGACCAACGTGCTCACAGTAAGGTTAACCAGTATTCTAGCGAGGATTGAAACTATTTTGGCAGAAGACAGAAACCAGGATAAAAAAAAATTAATTAGGAGAAACAAAGTGCACAGAGGACTGGAAGAGGCAAATAACGCTAGAGTTTAAAATAGTTCAGGAATAGGGAAAGGTCAGGCAAAAATGCCTTGCCTTTAAGACACATGACAAAGCAGAATCACTGAGCAGAAACTGATAGCCAAGTTCTGCACGCCTGGATGGCCTCAAACAGGATCTTGAGTTCATGTCACACTACATGTAACCCCCACCATACTGCCTGAGTTTGCAAATTCCTATTAACTGTACTAGTTTGAAACAATTTACACCTCTTTAACCTGTGATTATCCCTCTTGCCACTCATACTGTCTGGACTATAAAGACTTGCATGCCAACCATTCTTCACATTCCAACTGTGTTTTTGCCTGTATATGCCATGTCTGTGAACCTACCCCCACTCACCTGATGGAGCAGCACTCTGAAAGCTCATGATTCCAAATAAACCTGTTAGACTTTAACCTGGTGTTGTGAGACCCCTTACTATTCAAAGTAACATTAAACAGGTTTAATGAAAGATATATTCTTTGCACAGAACAGAAAATGAAACAAAGCCACAAGCCTGTGAAACAACCCAGTGACACTACCATCAAATCATGTGACCAGCTCTTAAAATCATCATGCAATCACTCAAATATGTAACATCTTTCCCCCATCTGTGGTCATGACAAAATACAACCATATTGTATATTGGATCAACAATACTTTAGACCTAGTAATAAAAGGACATCTATTCCTCTTTGGTTGTTATGACATTATCGACCAGAAACTGAAATGGACCAGCCCTATAAATACTATGGTTACAAAGAAAGTCAGAGGCTGGGAATTCTGCAGTGCATAACCCAGACTTCCCAAAGTCTGTTCACAATCTACAAGGCACAAGTCAGAATGGAATACTTTCCACCTGCTTGGACCAGTGTGGCTGCAACAACACTTGAAAAGCTTAACACTCTAGAACAAAGCTGCCTGCTTGATTGGCACCCCATCCACAATCTTAAGCTTCATTCCCTCCACCATCAATGCATGGTGACAACACTGCAGCAACTGGTCAAGGCTCTTTCTGCAGGAGTAAGACAATGGCAACAGATGCATAGGAACTATATAGCTTTCCCTTCACTGTCCCTGGGATAAAATCCTGGAATTCTCTCCCTCACATTACTGTAGGTCTACTTGCACCAGATATACTGCAACAGTTCAAGAAGGTGGCTCAGCACCTTCTCAAGATCAATTAAGGATGGGCAACAAATACCAATAATGCCCACAACCCATAGTAGAATAATAATAGAGAATGTGCAGAGAAATCACAGAAATCTTGCATAGATGCATAAGAAATATCGTGATATTGGAGAACTTTAATTACCAAAATATTAATTCAGGTAATGCTAAAGGATAAGGAGGGGGAGGAATTTCTGAAATTTGTTCTGGAGAACTTCCTTGACCAGTATGTTCTTGGCCTACCTTGAAGGTGGCTTTTCTGGGTCTGATGCTGGGGAATGAGATAGGCCTAGCAGGCCAGGGGTCTGTAGGGAAACATTTGGGCAAAAGTGAACATTCACCAGTTTTACCATCCTGCCTGGCACAGGAATCTGAGATTTAGACTGGCAATTCAGAAGAACATGGAGCAATCTAAAGTAGAGCTTCTACATTGGAAAAGGGCTAGCTTCAACCAAATGAGAGTGGATCTAAGTAGGGTTAAACAGAACAAAAGATCGACAGGAAAATATCCAATAGAGCGAAGGGTAATCTTTAAGGAGATATTTCAAATACAATTTAGGTACATTCCAACAATGGATAAAGGTAAAGGAATAAATGCCAGGACTTCTTGGATGATGAGGGAGATAAAAATATGATGAATCAGAAAAAGGTATATGATGATATGGGAATGAATTGAGGACAAGGCCAGATATATTTGCCTGAAGCTTCTGATGTCCAGATCAGTGAAATCTTGACTTTCGTCTGTGTTACACATGATTCTGCAGAAGTCTTGCATGCACAAGTGCTGAAATTGCCCAGAAAGTTTAAACCTCTGATGGACTGATTTCCACTTAGGTGTAATGTCCCAGGCAACAGAAATCAGCCCCTGGACCAGGGTCTCCAATATGAAGCTGTGTCAGAGACTTGGATATTCATCCAGGAAATTTGGTTCAATTTATTATTGTCATGTGTATTAACAGAACAGCGAAAAGTATTGTTTCTTGCGCGCTATACAGAAAAAAACATATTGTTTGTAGAGAAGGAAGCAAGAGTATGCAGAATGTAGTGTAACAGTAATAGCTATGGTGTAGAGAAAGATCAACTTAAATGCAAGATAAGTCCATTCAAAAGTTGACAGCGACAGGGAAGAAGTTGTTCTTGAGTCGGTTGGTATGTGACCTCAGACTTCTGTATCTTTTTCCCGAAGGAAGGAGATGGAAGATAGAATGTCCGGGGCGTTTGGGGTCCTTAATTATGCTGGCTGCTTTGCTGAGGCAGCGGGAAATGTAAACAAAGTCAATGGATGGGAGGCTGGTTTGCATGATGGATTGGGCTACATTCACGACCTCTTGTAGTTCCTTGCTGTCTTGGGCAGAGCAGGAGCCATACCAAGATGTGATACAACCAGAAGAATGCTTTCTATGGTGCATCTGTAAAAGTTGGTGAGAGGCAAAGCTGACATGCCAAATTTCCTTAGTCTTCTGAGAAAATAGAGGCATTGGTGGGCTTCCTTAACTATATTATCAGTATGGGGAGATCCAGGACAGGTTGCTTGTGATCTGAACACCTAAAAACTTGAAGCTCGCGACCCTTTCTACTTCATCTCCATTGATGTGGACAGCAGCATGTTCTCCTTTACACTTTTGAAGTTAATGTCAATCTCCTTCATTTTGTTGACATTGAGGGAGAGATTATTGTTGCCTCACCAGATTCTCTATCTCATTCCTGTAGTCTGTCTCGTCATTGTTTGAGATCTGACCCACTATGGTGGGTCGAATTTGACTGCACAGTCATAAGTGTATAAGGGGTATAGTAGGGGGTTGAAAACACTGCCTCGTGGAGCACCAGTGTTGCGGATGATCGTGGAGGTGTTGTTGCCTATCCTTACTGATTGGGGTCTGTGAATTAGGAAGTTCAGGATCCAGTCGCAGAGGGAGGTGCTGAGGACCAGGCCTTGGAGTTTGGAGATGAGTTTCGTGGGAATAGTAGTGTTGAAGGCTGAGCTGTAGTCAATAAATAGGAGTCTGACATTGATGTCCTTGTTATTTAGATGTTCCAGGGTTGAATGCAGGGCCAGGGAAATGACATCTGCTGTGGACTGTGGCAGCAGTAGGCAAACTGTAATGGATCCAGGTAGAACAGGCGGCTGGAATGTTATGCTAGTTAATATCTGGTCTAAAGCAGAGATTATTAGCCAGTGTTGTATAATAGAAAATTGACACTTGGAAGCATCAAAGGTTAAAAATAATAGAGCTTTATTTATTTTCATGGCTGTGTTCACTTACAAGGTAGCCTGTTCCTCTGCAGTTTCCTGCACTAGCGACCTGTCATGTCACTTCCGGTAAATACATGAATACATTAATACAGTGAGACAGTGCTTAGTGCAGCTACCAAGAATCAATATTAATACATAACAGACAGCATTACTGGACAGGGCATAACCGACCCCCCTCTTGCCCCCATGATTCAGATACCGCCAACCCAGTCACTTCTCACCTAACGACCCACCCACTCAACTGACCTAGCCCCACCTAATTAACCCCCCACCTGATCCAACTACACCCTAGCATGACGACCCTGCTGCCCCCCTCACAACCAGACACACTTGGAAGCTGCAGATATGCCAAACTGTGAAAGCCTGAACCTTCTGAGACACAGATGCTGAGCTATGTTGGGAGAGCTGATCCTCTGCCACAAATGGTTTTGTGGGATCTTGCCTTCTTGCAGCTGGATCTCTGTGTCCATCCATTCTTCCCTGTAGAGTGGCATCTGACAGAGAATGAGACTTCAGTTTCAACTTCTGCTGATGTTACTATTGCTGCTACTGTTGATGTTGTCTCTCTTGTTCTCCATGAAGGTACGAGATGGAGTTGAATAAGCTGCCCTCATGCTGTGGCGAAGGCTGCCAGCAGAGAAGTGGAGCTTAAGGTGGTTCCCAGTTTGTCACTCATCTGGGATTCAACTCCCTGCACGAATTTAACTCCACCTCCTCTTGAATGTCAAGATTCTCACCAACAGTTCTGATCATTAACTCTTTATCAAAAGCTTTTGAAATGCTGAACTGATGTTAAGTTAGTGCCAGTCAAATGGAAAACTGATTGCAGATGATTATGTCATTGCCAATCAGTTGTAGGATAAAAACAAGACCGTTGTAAGGGAACTTAGAGATAGGAAGAAACACTGGGCCTGTGGGCCTTGTTAAATTGTTCTGGGATAGCTGATATTAGTACAATTGGCCAAATGACCATCTTTTGAGTTGTAATGATTCCTTAATCTTACAGTTCGCACATGTAGTATCAACCTGATGTCATATGGTCCTCTTTTTCTGCTTCATCTTATTCTCTACTTCTTAGTCACCTGGGGAGTTCTGGCTTTGATTCCTCGTCTTTGTCCTTTTGTGGGAATGTACCTGAAATGTACCTGAACCATCCCTTCTTTAAAGGTTGCCCAGTTTTGTATGTCAACCTTTTATTCCAATTTACCTGGAACATATTTGTTTTCCACCCACTAAGGTTTTCCCTCTTTCAGTAATGTATATCTCTTCTAAATTGCTGTTTTCAAGTTCATTGTCAGTCTAAATGATATAATGACCACCATCCTGTAAATGTTCCCCTGATGATACTTGATCCATTTGACTTCATTTTCCCAGAATCAGATCCAGCAAATGCATCTTTCCTCACTGGGCTAGAAATCTAGTGTTCAAGAAAATTCTTCTAAATGTACTTAAGAAACTCTTTCTCTTCGCTCTTTATATAGGACAATTACATACCCACATTATCAATGTTTGATAGCTTTCCCATCTTTCAAAAACTTCCCTGCAAACCTGCTGATCCATCATTCCCACTTGTTGGTAACAGAATCCCTACAGTACAGTGCAAGCCTGCACCAACAATAATCCCATCCAGGCCTTATCCCTGTAAGCCCACACATATTTATCCTGCTAACCTCCCCAAACACTGTGACAGTTTAGCATGGCTAATCTACCTAATCTTTGGACTGTTGGAGGAAACCGGAGCACCCGGAGAAAACCGACGCAGACCTGGGGAGAATATGCAAACTCCACGTAGAGCGACCGAGGGCTAGAATTGAACTCGGGACTGGCGCTGTGAGGCAGCAGTGCTAACTAACCCACTATGCCACCGTAAAACACTTCGACAATTTTCCCATCTTTCAAAAACTTCCCTGAAAATCCCTACCATGGTGCCTCTGTTGTTGGCTGGAAGTTGACTTGTTTTGGATCCACGTCTTCGCTCCACAGTATCTGGTGAGTTGGTGCTTCAGTGGCTGCTGTCAATCATTTGCCGCTATGAAGAACAGCCCATCTCTTCATTTCCTGCGCCATCGACTTCAACTGTCTTGTGTCCTCAGTGCGCATGCTCGGAGCTCGCTTGCCCGCCCGTCCTCAGTGATGCGGATGCGCAGGCGCAGGCTGTTGGTTGGAGGCGCGCGCGCGCTGGTTTGAATGTCCTGCCGGTTTGTTTGCTCGCTCAGATGGAGGGGATGGCCAGGGTGAGTGGCCGGATTAAGGCCAGGCCCAGGTCAACCAGCGGCGACCTGCAATCCTTGCAGCAGGCGGTCGAGTACTTTGCTACTGGTAAGTGCAGGGGGGACCGGTGGCGACGTCTCTTATTGTTGATAAGAGATTAATAAAGTCAGGCAATCGCCTCCGTGCGGCCCTGCTGCTCTCTCCCTCCTTTCCTCTGCTGTCTTTGAATGAGTGGAGCCATAGGGTAAAGTGTGCAGGCACGTAGAAATAAGGTCAAGGTCTTGAATTTGATTTTTTTTAAGGGGCGTCAAGGACCTGGTGAAGGTCGGGCTGATGATGATGGATGAGTAAAGACACAAGCTGTGATAGTCAGGATATGTTGCAGGGTGGAAAGGCAAAGAGATATTTCAATAAATTGAACCTCCAGAACTAACCACAAGCAGGTATTCTTTGCAACAATGTGGGAGATAAAAGCTTATGTTGGTGATACACTGGATTTGTGGAAAGGAACGTGGCAAAGGATTAAAAAAAAGCTTAGTTTTCTGTGCCATTGGACTTAGCATTTAGGTGGTATTTGACAGGATAACAAAGCTGACAAGGGAAGATAGCATAAAAGCAAGGAAAGAGCTCACTATGAGGCGAGGAATAGTGAGAAGCCTTTAAAAGCAAGCAGAGGACATCTTAAAAACAATAAGGGTGGAGAAGACTTGAGGCTGTCTTCCTTTAGAGAGAAGAAGGTTAAGAGGTGACTTAATAGAAGCATTTAAGATGATCAGAGGATCAGATAGGGTGGGCAGTGTGAACCTTTTTCCTTGGATGGAGATGGCTAGCATGAGAGGTCACAGCTTTAAATTGAGGGGGGATAGATATAGGACAGATGTCAGAGGTAGGTTCTTTACTCAGAGTAGTAAGAGTGTGAAGTGCCCTGCCTGCAACAGTAGTGAATTTGCCAACATTAAGGGTATTTAAATGGTCATTGGATAAACATATGGATGATATTGGAATAGTGTAGGGCTTTAGATTGGTTTCACAGGTCGGCGCAACATCGAGGGCTGAAGGGCCTCTACTGCGCTGTAATGTTCTACATTAAGGTGAAATATGAGTGTAAGCTAGCTATTAACATAAAAGAAGATTACAAGATATATAAAAGGTAAGAGAGAGGCAAGGATGGAGATTGGACTGCTGGAAAATGAGGTTGGTGAAGTAGTAATGTGGGGACAAAGAAATGGCAGAGAAACTGAATGGGTACTTTGTATCAGTTTTCACGGTGGAAGACACATGCCAGAACTTCGAGAGTCAGGGGGGCAGAGGTAAATATAGTGGCTGTCACGAAGGAGAAGGTGCTAGGGAAGCTGGAAGGTCTGAAGGTGGATAAATCACTGGACAGGATGCACTATAACCCAGTGTTCTGAAGGAGATAGCTGAAGAGATTGTGGAGTCATTGGTGATCTACCATCACTCTACCATTGTAAAACACTGTTCAATAACTTTCCTATCTTTCTAAAACTTCCCTGAAAATCCCTGCCATGGCTATAATGGTTCCTCTATTGTTGGCTGGAAGTTGATTTTTTTGGATCCATGTTTTTGGTCCATAGTATTTGGTAAGTTGGTGTTTCTATTGTTCCTGTCAATCATTCACTTGTAAACACAAGTTCTCACTCACATGAAGGACCTTGAGGTTCTGAAAGCTAGTGCTGTCAAATAAACATGTTGGACTTTAAGAAGTCTCACACAGTAGGTTACAGTCATGGAAAGTTCCAGGGGCTAATCTAACACCCCTATTTAAGAAGGGAGGGAAGCAGAAGATAGGGAATTATAGGCCAGTTAGCCTGACCTTGGGAGTGGATAAAATCTTGGAGTCCATTATTAAGGATGAAATTGCAAAGTATGTGAAAATGCATGGTAAAATAGGGCTGAGTCAGCACAGCTTCGTCAATGGGTGGTCATGTCTGCCTCCTCAAAGAATTTTAAGATTTGTCAATGAAAAAGTTAGAGCCAGTGGCTGTGATTTATTTGGATTTCCAGAAAGCCTTTGATAAGCTGCCTTACAGGAGGCTGCTAAATATGCTAAGAGCCAATGGTGTTAGAGGCAAGGTACTGGCATGCATAGAAGATTGGCTTGACTGAAAGAAGGCACAAAGTGGGGTAAGTGGGTCCTTTTCAGCTTGGCAAATGATGACTAGTAGTGTTCCGCAGGTGTCAGTGTTGGGTCACAACTTTTCACTATATACATTAATGATTTGGGAGGTGGAACTGAGGGCATGATTGCTAAATTGGTGGATGATACAAAGATATGTAGAGGGGCAGGTCGTGTTGAGGAAGTGGGAAGGCTGCAGAATGACATGGACAGGCTGGGAGTGTGGTCAAAGAAGTGGCAGATGGAATACAATGTGAGAAAGTGTGAGGTAATGCACTTTAGGAGAACGAATAGAGGCGTAGACCATTTTCTAAATGGGGAGAGACTTTGGAAATCTGAAGTACAAGAGGACTTGGGAGTCAAGGTTAACCTGCAGGTTCATTTGGCAGTTAGGAAGGCAAATTCAATGTTAGCATTCGTGTCGCGAAGGCCAGAATGCAAGAGCTGGGATGTACTGCCGAAACAGTATAAGGCTCTGGTCAGACCCCAGTTGGAATACTCTGAGCAGTTTTGGACCCCATACCTAAGGAAGGATGTGCTGGCCTTGGAGGGAGTACAGATAAGGTTTACAAGAATGATCCCAGGAATGAAGGGTATGCCATCTGAGGATTCTGGGTCTATACTCGAGAGGTTGGGTGGGGAGATCTAACTGAAACTTACAGAATACTGAGCGGATTAGATAGCCTGGACAAGGAGAGGATGTTTCCACTAGTGGAGAGACAAGAACTCAAGGGTGCAACGTTAGAGTGAAGGGGCACTCCTTTAAAACTGTGCTGAGAAGGAATTTCTTCAGCCAGGGGATGGTGAATCTGTGGAACACATTGCCACAGAGGGCTGTGGAGGCCAGGTCATTGAGTTAAGACAGTGATAGATAAATCCTTGATCAATATGGAGATCTAGAATTCTGGGCAGAGGCAGGAGAATAGGGTTGAGAATCAGGTCAGCCATGATTGAATGGTGGAGCAGACTCAGTGGGCCGAATGGCGTAATTCGGTTCTTATATCTTATGATCTTATAATAGTAATATTACATTAGGAAAGGATGACTTCGCTTTTGTTTATGTGAAGCTGGCTTAATTCAATCAAGATTACAGGCAGTAGTGTCACTTTGATTCATATTTAAATGGAAACAAGAGAACAATGTCAAAGTGCACCGTTGAGGAAAATTGTTGGGGGTGGCTTGTGATTAGTGGCTTTGAAGAGGACTGGAAGGAATAATGAGTTCTACCCAGTAGCATATTTGTTACTTTGATCAGTGCGTGCTGTGGCTGAAGACAATACCAGGTTATTGATCTTAAATAGGAACAGGTAGTTATGTCGTTGGAACACAGTAGAAGAGAAGGGACAATTGTCAGTAGGGCAGTAACTACAGAAACACTTTTTTTAAAGATGGGGATAAATGACAGTTGGTGGCATAATGACAGAAGGGAGTGATAAATTAGAAATATTGATAAGTAAGAGATTGAGAAGAAGTGGCTTGATCATTATCCGAGCGGGGAAGGAGAGGAAACAGAACATATGTTTTGTGCTCAAGATGAGTTTAATGATGGCAAGGCCTAACATTGGGGAAAATCTGGATTAAGAGTTAATGGGGGGGAATAAAACTCAATGTTGAATGGATAGTTGGGGCTGGATATAGTTTTGATTTAGAAGTCTTGATTTCTTGCAATTAGCATTTGGAAGAGGAGGGAGTAAGGATGGGGAATTGGGCAAAAGATATTGGAAGCTTGGCTTTGCTTCTACTCAGGAAATTCTAAGCGGGTTTAACCAGGAAGACTGAATTCAGGTAGGGGGAGGGACATAAGTCTGTCTTCAAGCCAGACTGAATTGTGAGATTGGTGACCGCTTGGTCAAGTTCAGTATTATGATTGCTATATACTTTAAAAACATGGAAATGTAATTAGTAGCAATAAGGATGAGTGACAGAGTTTTTAAGGTGTGGTAATTATGGAGATTAATCCAATATCCATGAAGGAGTTCATAGAGGATATCATTGGAGTCTGATACAGTGTCAGTGGGTCATTAGTGAAGAGGGTAGTTTATTTTTCTATGGGTGAAAAGTGAAAGCAAAGGCCTGATAATCCTTAGGCTCGATATGTGGCTTGAAGATAAGACAGCTAGAGTAAAGACAAAGAGGAAAGAAAGAGAACAGAACAAAATTGGAAGGAAAGTACAGTAGTGGATGCGCTGAGGTCGGTTGCAGTTATTTCTTCTGTGTTGATAGAGCAGGAGCAACAAATTCACCAGAAACATCATTTTTTAAAAAGTAAAAGTGGGCAATAGTGAGGGTTAACCAGAAACAAAGGGTTTGGGGTGGTTGCTGGAGGGGGCAATTTGAAGATCTTGAAAGGAAAGTGTGAACATTTATCAGTAAGTCAGAATAAGTGTAGCCTGTTGGGAAAAGAGGATCTGGACTGATCATTGTTGACGGTATCCTTGATAGAGCTTGATGGCAATGCAGGAATCACTGGAAGACAGAAAATCAAGTTTATTGGTGAAGAAAATACTTGCATATAGGTCAGTGGAATAGCTTTTCCTGTACTGTGCTAAATCTAATACCCTTTGCAAGTTGGTATTTTAACTAGGCAGACATTTGACTGAATCAAAATGGTTTTCATATTTAGTGAATTGAGTGAATGGTAATGAGTTACTTCTCTTTCTTTCTTTATGCAATACATCTTTACTTCACTATCACATAATTCAGTGTTTTCAGATGAAGAATATCTCCAGCTTAAACTGTCATGTTGATTATTCTTTTTGTCTACTGGTGCAGGGATTTTCACCTTGTTGATTCTGAGGGGCCCCCTCCATTTCATAAAACTTTCATGATTCCTGTTCATTACATTTCTTTCTTGGATAAAGTGAGTTATTCAATTTAACGAAGAACTAGCTAAGACTTGATGAACCAGTTGGCCTTTTTCTGTACTCTGTGGTCTCTTAAAGGTGATCATCACTATGGTACACTCTTGGGTATAATTTATATCAGCCGTCATTCTGCTCTCCTGGATGAATTACACTCTCATTCATTCCTTCATGTAACAATATCAAGACTCAATTTCAAGAGGGCAGGTACATGGTTTTGGTTCAAATGCACAGAAAAGGGATCCAACGTACCTGATATTTCAAAATAGAAATGTGTGACCCAGAATTGGTATGATGTAGTAGTAACGTTTGAATTTTCCCCATGCCAAGCACCAAAATCTGTAGCATCATTTGACTTTCCATTGTTTTACTCGCATATAATATCTTATTTGTGCAAAACTTTTGATTAATTTAGGCATTTAATGGTCAGAATGTACACATTGAAGCAGATTATTTGATTTGTAGTACTGTTATTTAACCATATTCATTATTTATATGGTTAAAAATTCCTTAAATTTACAAAGTTTCTTTGGAAATCTGTTTCCAAGAAAAGGTTGGCTGTTTAATGTTTTACAGGATTCTGATTGTTTCTGTTTCTTAACTGAAAATGTAGCAAGCAGCTAATGTCTAATAAATTCGCTCACTTTTGTAAATGTGGGGTCAGAGGTTGCATGGCCAGGTTTTGGGGCGGGGGGAGGGGCATGGCTGCACTTACGGGTGGTCTAAGGAATGGGATGAACAGTGAATCAATGTGGGGGGATCGTGTGGAATAGGATGGGTTGGGTAGTCAGATGGGGTTGTAAGGTGATCAGTTGGTTGTAGTCAAGGGATAGGAGGGTTTTTGAAAATTGGAGGGGGGATGTTGGGGTCTTTATGTGGAATTGGGATGTTGTGGAGGGAGGGGAGTGGGTGGGGTTCAGTACTATAGTTACCCAAGAGTTGGAAGTGATTTAATTCTTTTAACTTTTCCTGGATATCTATTTTACTAAGATCATCAGAACTATCCCAAATCTGTGATTTAAGTCAGAGTATTGGATGGTTCTGAGTGTAGAGTAATTACCCATCCAAAGTTTGAACTTCCCAGACACTTCCCATGGAGTTGGGTGAGGGGGGCCCCTTTCTGGGGAACCTTCTGAGTACAAAGTCAAAGTTTATTTATTAGTCACAAGTAAGCTTACATTAACACTGCAATAAAGTTACTGTGAAAATCCCCTCGTCGCCACACTCAGGCACCTGCTCAGGTACACAGAGGAAGAATTTAGCATGGCCAATTCACCTAATGTGCACATCTTTGGACGGTGGCAGGAAACTGGAGTACCCAGAGGAAACACGCCCAGACACACGGAAAATGTGTGAACTCCACACAGACAGTGACCTAAGTTGGGAATTGAATCCATGTTCCTGGCGCTGTAAGGCAGCAGTGCTAACCATTGTGCCACTGCAACCCTGTGAAGGTTGGAAGTTATGGGCTATCACATGTGATCAATAACCATCAACTTTAAAATGATTGATAGCTACCAGAAATCTGTCATTTTCTTCACCAGTTATATAGATATTTAAATCTATTCACTTTGTAATCTCTCAATAAACAAATAGGATTCCAATTCTTGAGCCTGAAAACTTGTTGAAGCACCAAACCAAATCAACTGAACATCTTAATATTTGTGAACTAAGTGGGATGAGCACAAGTAGAATTGACCATTTGAGTAGGTGGCTTGTGACAGTTATGTTTTCAGTCTGTGGTTTATTTAACCAGGGCTCTGTCTTCATAATATTGAGAAATGAGATGCTGTAACGGATGAAACATTTTCACATCAGCTGCATCTTCAGAGAGAGATTAAATAAGTCACAATCAAATGTATACAAAGCTATCACCACAAATCAAAGCATCAATATTGGAATCCATTTTAAATCTTGGCAACCCGCTACCATATTACATGAGCTAACTGGCAAATTTATTTATTGGGTATTAAGCTAGTGCGTAGAATTAGAATTAAAATTAAATGTGTTGGAAAAACCTACAAAAACACATATTGCTGTGTCATTATAAGATGCACGGTATTTTCTTTTGCATCTCTTGGATACATTCAGGAATCAATCAATTTATTTAATAAGCAAGATAACTCCTTTCAAGTCTGTCTCATGGCAACACTGGTGATGCCTAAAACAAAAGTGGCTGTACCACCAACATGTTTGTGTTTTTCACCCACTCAAGCAGCAGACTGCCTTAACGAATATCTTTATATACAAGCATTAAAATCAATCTGAGGCCTTCTTCCTTGGTGTGGTTGTCTATTATTTAGATTCAACGGTGTTATGTACAAGAAAACCAGTTGACCAAAAATAAAACTGGAGCTAATCTTAATCAGTCTAACATTTGTTTACAGAGTGAAACATTACAATCTCACACTCCCAACTTAAGTATACCTGACTTTCATTGGGTGCTGCTTCATATATGCTAAATGAGACTCTAGTTGCTTACTCTATATATAATTAAACAGAATTGATAAACAATTAACATACACAAAGATGATATCTAGGGACTGTGTCATTGACAGTGCTACCTCCAGTGGCCATTTAACACAAAACAGTAGGAAAATAACATGAAATCGTTTTAGAAGCAACTTTAAAATTTGATGGAACACTTAACAATCTTGTGCACTCCTGGTTGAGAATCCTTGTGCTAGTGGTCCAAGTTAATAGGTTGAAAAAAACTTAAATTGCTGGATTGTGGAGACACAATTGAAATACATCACATGACATTACAAAAATTTATAAGATTAAATACAATGATTTAGGATATAAAAGCTATTAACCAGGAACTGTGACAACCAAAAGCACGTTGAATTATGAAACGAAGTGTGCCACAGTCTCACAGGACCATAGACTGCTCTGTCCTTTTGAGAGAGAGAGAGAGAGCTGACTGATGATGATTTACCCTGAGGGTCACCACACATCCGACGAGGGGCAATGTTGAGAAGGTGGGGCCTTCCTGAATAACCTCAGCCAGTGCAGGAACTGAAATAAACATTCAGTCTGAAACTTTGCTATTTTTCTGTTTCACCAAAGTTTGCAGTTTTGACAACTTTAACATATATAAATGAATGCTGCTTTGATGTTTTTCATCAGTTTCACTTGCAACTTTGATTTCATCAGAGTAATTGCTGAGGATGATGACTTGCGTAGGATAACCAGATGTTCAGTTGTTGGATTGCTGCAATTGCCCAAAATCTTCACAAGTTAGAAGATAGTTTTACAAGGATCCCTGTTCACAATTGTTACTTGATGATGGGCACCCACTGAGCCCAAGCGGGAAAGTGATTACTTAAAGACAGTGAAACAGACTTATGCAGGCGTGCATAAATGTGTAGAATGTACATTAGTTATCATTTCTTTTTTTTCAGTGAAGGAACGAACGCCATCAAATGGAAATCTTCATCTGGAATCTATTGAAAACATTGCTTTTGAGAAAGGGTTGCTACCAGATGTAATTGAGCTGCTCCTGGATGTGGCTATGAGTGCCAGACTAGGTAAAGGATCTCTTTGTAGAGTTGCTCCTTAATATTTTAAAATGGAAAAAAATGATTCATGATAAAGAATATAGTGCCCTTATGAAGAATTTTTTTTGAATATTGTTGAAAAAAGAGACATGCTATCAAAGCTTTTTATCTTGCACTCATCAAGAAAGCTATGCAAGATAAACCAATAGTAAAGTAAACAATTTATCTTACATGAAAAACATGCTGATTTGTTGTGGAGAATGTAGTGAAGTACTGTTAACTGCAATTTTTTTTCAAATTCAAACCACCAGAATGCTTTGATCAAGACTTTGTCATGGTGAATGAACTGGGGATAGCTGTCTCCCAAGCTTTGTTCACTTGGAAAGTGTTGGGTGGACATGCACCTGGCTGCGAAGGACAAGGCCCTGTGTGTGAATATTTTTGGCTTTAACATGTATAAGTGAGCTGTACTGCAAACCTGACCAATCTTAAATTGGTATTCAGTACCATTCTTTGTACAATCAGGATTGCTTAGGATGTGTCGTGCAATCACATCTAATATTAGACACAATATCTTGCAAGCACAGGCTGGTTGGATATGGTCAGTACGGTGCCTGTTGCTAACCGCCAAAAGGAAGTGCTATTTGTCATTGGGGTGTACAGCCTAAAACCTGGCATCACACCAACATTGAAATTCATTTGCCACATTTCTCATTTGTGTGATAGGCAGAACATCTTTTTGACTCAATGGCAGCATCCTATTAGTGGAGAATACCACTCGTGCACCTATTGCATAGGAACAGTGGAAATGGCTAGTTTAATCTGTTGCTCAAATTTTTGAGACACCTTGTCCTGCGATAATCTGAAGTAGACTGGGAACTAGTCAGGGTTGAAAATGATGGCCTTGTGTGATATACAGTGGGCAATGACCTGATTAGGATAGCCATTAACCTGCAGCTTAGTTTTGCACCCTACTTCAAGATCAAACTTGTGCAGTGAGCAAATTGCTCAGGCTCTATTTTGAGGTTGCCAATAAGACCAACCTTATAGCACACAGAACTGTGGGAATTGCAATGTATATATTAACGAGTGAAATTCGGCTTGCAGTACTACAGGACCTGTTGGCATTTTTCTCAACTAGCACATTGAGAAAAGTGAGCTCATTTGACTGCTCCATTTTCAAAGGTGAATTGGAATGCAATATGGCGCCCACTTTCAGTGCATCTGTAATTGCTTTGGCAATTACATTGTTAAACCAATTATTTTGTTAATGACAAGTGATAAGCATTGTCTCACCGAAATAGACATGGCCGGAACAGTGAGGGAATGGAAGGATCTGAGAGTTTGTCACTCTGCTGAGCTGTCTTGGGAATAAATTTGCCTGAACTGAAACATTAGCCTTAGACTGATTCATTCAACACATTCTATTAGGGTATTTAACATGGTAGCAGAGGACAAACTTTAAGCTTTGGCAATTGGTTGCTATAAAAGAAGGTTTTTGTCTCTCTCCTCTGAAAGAAAAGAAGCGTACTGCTACTGATAATTTCAGTTACAGAATGCTGGAAGGATGATGCAAAATATCAGGCCTTAACTATCCACTAATTTTCTCAGAGATGAAATTATACCAGCAATAGAAAACTGAAGCTGACACATAGACACAGATTACTTCTCCATCCTGAAATTTGGGAATGCATTAAATAATTCCACACAGATTCCATGTCTGTGGGTTGAGAAGCAAAGCAATTTAAAAGCAGTTGTTAACTAAAAGTACCCTGATTTTAAAGAAAACCTTGGAAGTTGTTGTATCAATGGTATTAGCAGCCGAAGGACTCAGCAGTTGAATTCAAACACAAGTATTCACAAGGTGTCAGATGAAACTCGAGCGCAAACGAAGAGTCACACTTACCATATGTGTACTAAAACTGGACACTCAGCATATTGTTGGTGGAAATGCTCATGCGCAGAAATTGTGGATAAATGGGCCACTTTGCTCATGTTGGAAAAAGAAACAGGCAGTAGTTGCAAAAAATCAAGAGCTAAATAAATGGCAAACAGAATGACGTTAAAAGTGTCCATGTAGGACAAAAAGGATATAGGGAGAGGCCCGATTCACAATCCAAAGGTGAATTGTCATGGAGTGTACTAGCTGTTACTGCAAATCAATACTGCGTTACCCCGATACCGGATGGACAGCTGATAAAGATAAAGGTTGACACTGGGGCAGCAGTCTCCTTTATAAGGAAAGGCTCTGACATATCTCTCTGAAACCCTTGAAGGTAATGTTAAAAACATACACTGGCAAAGTGGTTCCATTGTTGGGACGTTTTGATATAACAATATGAATGGATGGACGGCAGATTTGTTCATGCACGTAGTCAAAGAAAATTATCTGGATCTAATGGGAAGAAATTGGTTGGAAAAGATCACGTTAATTAGGGCTGAAGTAAACCTCATGACAGATTCTAAATCAGGCTGCACCAGAATTATGACGAAACATACTAATGTTTCAACAGTGATCTAGAAAGTATGAAGGATGTTTCAGTAAAGTTAGAGATCGAAGAAGAGAATCAGGTGAAATGCTTAAAGGCAATGGTGTGGTGCCTTATGCAATCAGACCGAAAGTAGAGGCACAACTAGAGTGACTGGTCATGGTGGGAGTCCTAGGAACTGTTAACCTGAGTGGGCTCCACTGATCTTGCCAATAATGAAGAAAGATGGATTTGTGGTGATTTCAAAGAACTATTAATCCTGTACTCCATGCAGAACAATACCCTCTATCCCTGATTGATTGACCTGTGCGCAGGGTTGCCTGGAGACCAACATTTTAGTAAGATCTACCTCAGTCAAGCATTTTTACAAATGAGTATGGATCAGGATTTACAACAGTTCCTGATGATTGTGATACACTGTTATTTAGATATTAAAATGACTATTTGGCATTACTTCAGCTCTGGCATTGTACCAACGGGTTCTGGACTAAATTTTAAGCAGATTAAACTGAGCCCAGTGTTACCTGGATGACATTCTGGGAAGAGCAAGGAACATCTCTGCAACCTAGATGCCACACTTCAGAGATGAGAAAATTGTGGATTAAGAGTCCGAAAGGACAAATGCAAATTTTTCCAATCTTATTTGAATATCTGGGACATGTAATCGATGCCAGTGAACAGCATAAATTGCCATTGAAGTTCAAAGCTAAGACCGAGGCACCTTCACCTCAGCATTAAGCAACTGCAATCTTTCTTGGGCTTACCAAAGTATTATGGAAAGTTTGACTCCAATCTGGCGACTACTATAAAAGCTTTACATAATCGACTGTGTCAAAATAAATGGAGGATCCATGTGAGCAAATGTTTGTGCAAGCCAAAGAAATGCTGCACAAATCAGAAATCCTGACATGTTTTGATCCAAACCTACCCCTGCAGTTGGTGTGTGACACATCACCCTGTGGTGTTAGATGGTGGTTTTCCTCATTATGCCTACAGATGAAGAGAAGCCAATACAAAACATTGAATAAAGCCAAAAGCGGTTATGCGCAGATATGGATAAAGGCCCTAGGAAACATACTTGGGATAAAATAGTTCTACCAATTCCAGTATGGGAGAACATTCACGCTATTGATGGACCATTGTCCATTACTAACAATATTTGGACCACGTACTAGGATTCCACCACTAGCAGTGAGCAGAGCATTGAGATGACATTGCAGTTGTTAGTGCACGTATATTATTAAGAATCAGCAGTCAAGCCTTCAAGCCAGTGCAGACAGACTCTTCCCAACCACCCTTGCCAAATAATTTGTCGATTAAGTCGTTCTCATGGAAACGTTTTCTACTTCGAGCAGAGAGATGATTCTCCTGTAAACACAGAACGAGTGAAGAAGCAAACCTGAAGTGATCCAGCACTTTCTGATGTATTGGACGTGATACTTTGCAAGACCTTCAGAGTTAAAGCCGTACTCCACCTGAAGAATTGAGTTATCCATTGTCTCCTCTGGGGAATGACAGTTATTCCACCTACAATAAGAAAATGTGTATTGAGCTAATTATGTGAAAGCCATTGTGAGAATGAAGGAGATAGTGAGGAGCTATTTCTGCTGGCCTGGTTTAGATGCTGCAATAGAAGAGAAGGTGGAATGTGTATGACTTGCGCAGAAGTGCAAAACCTACCGCTAATCGCACTGTTGCATCGTGGAAATGGCCACAAGAAGTTTTGCAACGGGTGCATATTGATTATTATTTGAGGGACGCATGTTTCTTATTCCAGTCAATGCTCATTGTGAATGGTCAGAAATTGCCATAATGCAATCAGTCTCATAGTTGACAGACTGGGAGAAATCTTCAGCAGATTTGGTTACCATGAACAATTGGTGACCGATAATAGACCATAGTTCATATCTCAAAAGTATCAGAATTTGGAGAACGGAATGCAGCATATCATGTCCACATCGAACCATCCTGTTACAACGGGCCAACAGCAGAACATTTTGTATAAATGATGAAGCTCAACATATTTCCAGGACAAAGCAACCTATTTGATTGGTATTCCTTCCACAAACATTCAATCCCTCCACCACTAAACTGCGGCAGCGGAGTGTATTGTCTACAAGATGTACTGCAAAAATGCACTGAGACTCTTTGGGCAGCATCTTCCAAACCCATAATTGCTATTACCTAGAAGGACTAGGTTGTGCATACCTGGGAACACCACCACCTGAAAGTTCTCCAAGTCACTCATTGCCCTGACTTGGAAATTTTTCACGATTCCTTTGCTGTTGCTGGGTAAATATTCTGGAAGTATATCCTTTACGGCACTATGCAACGGTTGAAGAAGGCAACTCACCACCATCTTCTCAAGAAAAACTAGGGATGGTTAATAAATGCTAATAAAAGCCAGCGAGTCCCACATCCCATAAATGAACATGGTTTTTTAAAAAGACCTGATGACAAGAGAGAAGGGTGGAAAAGGTGGACAGAGCCTGGCAAAGTGATAGGTAGGGATGGAAATGTAGTAATTGTAGAACATGGGAATTAAAATGTTATTCTCCAGTCTTTTGAGGCGAATTGGCACTGACTATATCTTGACTGATTCTGAACAAGACATTGGAAGTGAAAACGTGTTGTGCGGTTTACAACTGTACCTATTGGGAAATTGAGGGGCAGACTATGGCAGATGGAGAATTAATTGCTGATGAACAAAGTGACAGTGAAGTGCAGGATAAGGCTAATCATCCAAAAGTACAACTATCCAAAGTAGGAACAAAGAGAACATACATGCCAGAGAGGGCTAACGTGTGGAGGGAAAAAGGGAATATCATCAGTAAATATAAGCATTGGCTAAATGGTAGGATGAAGATCGTGAAATAAAATCTATGGATTGGTAAAATGAGGTGAAGACCCGCAATGTCAGCGTGGTGTGAATTCTGACCATGAACTGAAAAGCAGTTATGATCCCAGGAAAAGATCACAAACTTGCAAAGAGGATTGTGATCGCATGTAGGAAAGATTGTGTAGTAGTAGGCTAGGAAAAGATGAGGGTGAGTAAAGGTCATAGCTTGACAAGAAAGGGAATTATAAATCAAGCTGAAGAAGCCCTCATGAGAGAGGTTTTAGTATCTGCTCATAACTTGGAAGATAAGCTGATAAAAGAAGCAAAACAGAGTTGGCAAGCTAGAACAAAATTACATAAGAACATAAGAAAAAGGAGCAGGAGTAGGCCATCTAGCCCTTCGAGCCTGCCCCGCCATTCAGTAAGATCATGGCTGATCTGAAGTGGCTCAGTTCCACTTTCCTGCTTTCTCCCCATAACCCTTAATCCCCTTGCCTACCAAAAATCTATCTACCCACGTCTTAAATATATTTAGCGAGGTAGCCTCCACCACTTCAACGGGCAGAGAATTCCAGAGACTCACCACCCTTGAGTGAAGAAGTTCCTCCTCAACTCCGTTCTAAACTGCACCCGCCCCACCCCCCCAATCTTGAGGCTGTGCCCTCTAATCCTGCTGTCCTTTCTGAGCGGGAAGAACCGCTCCACCTCTACCCTATCCATCCCTTTCATCATCTTATACGTCTCAATGAGACTCCCCCCTCATCCTTCTGAACTCTAACGAGTACAAGCCCAGTCTATTCAGCCTCTCCTCATAGCTCAACCCCCTCAACTCTGGTATCAGCCTAGTGAACCTCCTCTGCACTCCCTCCAAGGCCAAAATATCCTTGCGCAAGTGCGGCGACCAAAACTGCACACAGTACTCCAGCTGCGGCCTCACCAGTGCCCTGTACAGTTGCAGCAAGACCTCCCCACTTTTATATTCAATCCCCCTTGCTATGAAAGCCAGCATCCCATTTGCCTTCCTGACCACCTGCTGCACCTGTAGGCTGGGTCTTTGCGACTCATGCACAAGGACCCCCAGGTCCCTCTGCACCATAGCATACTGCAGCTTTTCGCCCTGTAAGTAGTAGTCCTCCCTATTATTATTCCTACAAAGTGGATAACCTCACGCTTGCCAACATTGTATTCCATCTGCCAGGTCCTCACCCACTCGCTCAGCCTATCTAGATCCCTCTGCAGACTTTCCACACCCTCCGCACAATTTGCTGTTCCACTTATCTTTGTGTCATCGGCAAATTTCGACACCTTACACTTGGCTCCCTCCTCCAGATCATCTATATAAATGGTAAATAGCTGAGGCCCCAGCACCGATCCCTGGGGCACTCCACTAGTCACCAACTGCCAATCCGAATAGCACCCATTGACACCCACTCTCTGCTTCCTATTTGACAGCCAATCCCCTATCCACGCTAACACTTTACCCCCAACTCCATGCCCCCTAACCTTCTGTAACAACCTTTTGTGTGGCACCTTATCAAACGCCTTCTGAAAATCGAGAAACACTACATCCACCGGTTCCCCTCTATCCACCGCACTAGACACATCCTCATAGAATTCCAATAAATTCGTCAGACACGACTTCCCCTTAACAAATCCGTGCTGCGTCTGCTCTATCAAACAATTCTTCTCCAGATGCCTCGCTATTTTCTCTTTGATTACGGATTCAAGCATTTTTCCTACAACAGACGTTAAACTAACCGGCCTATAATTCCCTGCCTTTTGCCTGCTACCCTTTTTAAACAGCGGCGTAACATTAGCCGTTTTCCAATCTTCCGGCACTTCCCCGGAATCCAGTGAGATTTGGAAAATAATCACCAAGGCGTCCACTGTCGCCTCTGCCATTTCCTTCAGAACCCTTGGATGCATTTCATCCGGTCCTGGGGACTTGTCCACCATCAGTCCCTCCAGTCTGTTGAGCACTGCCTCTCTCGTAACAACGATCTCATTCAGACCCTCCACTCCTACCTTCTTTCCATCATTAACACCCGGCAAACTATTCGCGTCCTCCTACATAAGAACATAAGAAGAAATAGGAGCAGGAGTAGGCCATCTAGCCCCTCAAGCCTGCCCCGCCATTCAATAAGATCATGGCTGATCTGTCGTGTCTCAGTTCCACATTCCCACCCTCTCCCCATAACCCTTAATCCCCTTGTCTATCAAAAACCTATCAACCTGCGCCTTAAATATATTTAGTGAGGCAGCCTCCACCACTTCAACGGGCAGAGAATTCCAGAGATTCACCACCCTTTGAGTGAAGAAGTTCCTCCTCAACTCCGTTCTAAACCGCACCCCCTTTATCTTGAGGCTGTGCCCTCTAGTCCTACTGTCCTTCCTGAGCGGGAAGAGCCCCTCCACCTCTATCCTATCCATCCCATTCATCATCTTATATGTCTCAATGAGATCTCCCCTCATTCTTCTAAACTCTAACGAGTACAAGCCTAGTTTATTCAGCCTCTCCTCATAGTTCAACCCCCTCAACTCCGGAATCAGCCTAGTAAACCTCCTCTGCACTCCCTCCAAGGCCAAAATATCCTTGCGTAAGTGCGGCGACCAAAACTGCACACAGTACTCCAGCTGCGGCCTCACCAATGCCCTGTACAGCTACAGCAAGACCTCCCTACTTTTATATTCAATCCCCCTTGCTATGAAGGCCAGCATCCCATTAGCCTCCCTGACCACCTGCTGCACCTGCAGGCTGGGTTTTTGCGACTCATGCACAAGGAGCCTGAGGTTCCTCTGTACCGTCGCCTGCTGCAGTTTTTCGCCACGTAAGTAATAGTCCTTCCTACCATTATTCCTACCAAAGTGGACCACCTCGCACTTGCCAACATTAAATTGAATTTGCCAGTTCCTGGCCCATTCGCCCAGCCTATCGAGATCCATCTGCAGACTCTCCACACCCTCCGTGCAATTTGCCATACTCCAGCTGCAGCCTCACCAGTGCCCTATACAGCTGCAGCAAGACCTCCCTACTTTTATATTCAATCCCCCTCGCTATGAAGGCCAGGGGGATTGAACATAAAAGTAGGGAGGTCTCCTCCGTGAAGACCGAAACAAAAAAGTTATTCAAGGCCTCAGCCATTTCTTCATCCCCCACCACTAAATCCCCCCCTCTCATCTTCTAAGGGTCCAACATTCACCCTAGCCAGCCTCCTTCTCTCTATATATTTATAAAAACTCTTACTATCCTTTTTTATATTTAGCGCTAGTCTAGATTCATAGTTTATCCTTCCTTTCTTTATCAACTTCTTCGTCATTCTTTGTTGATTTTTAAACCTTTCCCAATCCTCTTCTCGCCCACTACTTTTAGCCACTCTAAACGCATCAGCTTTTAGTTTAATACTCTCCTTTATTTCCTTCGTTATCCGCGGCTGATTATCTCTTCTCCTATGATCCTTCTTTACCATCGGAATAAATTTCTGCTGAGCACCAAGAAAGATCTCCTTAAAGATCCTCCACTGTTCCTCAGCAGACCTACCTCCCAATCTGCACCCCCAATCTACATTCGCCAATTCCTCTCTCATCCTATCGTACTCCCCTCTGTTCAAACAAAGGACACAGGTCCGGGATCCTACTTTCTCCTCCTCCATCTGCATCAGAAACTCCACCATACAATGATCACTCTTCCCAAGAGGATCCCTCACAACAAGGTCCTTAATTCTACCTGCCTCATTACATAACACCAGATCTAAGATAGCTCGCTCCCTCGTCAGCTCCAACGACGTTCCTTGAACACTGTTCAAGGAAACTATCCCGGCAGCATTCCAAGAACACTTCCTCAAGCCCACCGTGTCCAACATGGGTCGGCCAATCAATATGTAGATTGAAATCCCCCATTATTATTGCCGTTCCATTCCTGCACCCAGCATTTATTTGCGCGTTTATAGCCCGGCCCACCTCCAGGTCATTATCTGGGGGCCTGTAGACGACACCCACCAGCATCTTCCTCCCCTTGCTGTTCCTAATCTCCACCCACAATGATTCCATGTTCTGCTCTTTGGTGCCTATATCTTCCCTCACTACTACCCTGATACTATCCCTAATCAGCAGAGCTACCCCCCCCCCTCCTTTTTCCTCCTGTCTACCCTTCCTAAACACTTGATACCCCTGTACATTCAGCTCCCAGTCCCTGTCACCTTGCAACCACGTCTCTGTAATGGCCACCAGATCATATCCATTTGTGCTGATCTGCGCCACCAGCTCATTCACTTTGTTCCGAATGCTTCGTGCATTCAGATAGTGTCTTCATCCCAGCCTTCACCTGGACCCTATTTGAAGGAATGCTACCAACCTTACTCACGACCCCTACTCCCTTTATTATTGGGATATCCCTGGCCTCTTCCCGTACCTGAACCCTCTCCTTTACTTTAGACCCTGTAATTTCACCTACCCTTGCACGCACGCGCGCACACACACACACACACACACGCACACCTCCCCGCCCCCCTATTAGTTTAAAGCCCTATCCACAGTCCGTTTTGTACAATTCGCCAGGACTCTGGTCCTAGCACAGTTCAGACCAACACCATCCCACCTGTCCCAATACTGGTGCCAATGCCCCATAAATTCAAAACCATTCCTCCCACACCAATCCCTGAGCCACCCATTCACCTCTTTAATCCTATCTACCCTATGCCCATCTGCATGCGGTTCAGGTAGTAATCCAGAGATAATCACCTTGTTGGTTCTGCTTTTTAATTCCATTCCCAGCTTTTCATACTCCCTCTCCAGATCCTCAGTTCGCGTTTTGCCTATGTCGTTGGCACCCACATGTACCACAATGACCGGATTCTCACCCTCCCACTCCAGGTTCCTCTGCAGCCCAGATGCGACATCCTGGACCTGAGCACCAGGCAGACAACACACCCTTCTGTGCTCTTTATCATTGTGACAAAAGACAGTGTCAATACCCTTAACCACACTATCCCCAATTACCACTACATTCCATTTTACCTTCTTTGTCTGTGTCCTGTGTCTGCATCACTGTACTGTGTGCGGTTTGCTCATCAACCTCACAGCCCTCATTCTTGTCCACACTGGAAGCAAGAACCTCAAACTTGTTATGCAGATTGAGAGGCTGAGGCATTTGGGCCTCACCCTCCTTCCTCCCGCCCTCCCCCTCCCCGCCCGCCCTCGCCCCTTCCTCCCGCCCGCCCGCCCTCCCCCTTCCTCCCGCCCGCCCGCCCTCCCCATTCCTCCCGCCCGCCCGCCCTCCCCCTTCCTCCCTCCCGCCCGCCCTCCCCCTTCCTCCCTCCCGCCCGCCCTCCCCCTTCCTCCCGCCCGCCCGCCCTCCCCCTTCCTCCCGCCCGCCCGCCCTCCCCCTTCCTCCCGCCCGCCCGCCCTCCCCCTTCCTCCCGCCCGCCCGCCCTCCCCCTTCCTCCCGCCCGCCCGCCCTCCCCCTTCCTCCCGCCCGCCCGCCCTCCCCCTTCCTCCCGCCCGCCCGCCCTCCCCCCTTCCTCCCGCCCGCCCTCCCCCCCTCCCCCTTCCTCCCCCCCTCCCCCCCTCCCCCTTCCTCCCGCCCGCCCGCCCTCCCCCTTCCTCCCGCCCGCCCGCCCTCCCCCTTCCTCCCGCCCGCCCGCCCGCCCGCCCTCCCCCTTCCTCCCGCCCGCCCGCCCTCCCCCCCTCCCCCTTCCTCCCGCCCGCCCGCCCGCCCCCTTCCTCCCGCCCGCCCTCCCCCTTCCTCCCGCCCGCCCGCCCTCCCCCTTCCTCCCGCCCGCCCGCCCGCCCCCTTCCTCCCGCCCGCCCGCCCTCCCCCTTCCTCCCGCCCGCCCGCCCGCCCCCTTCCTCCCGCCCGCCCCCTTCCTCCCGCCCGCCCGCCCTCCCCCTTCCTCCCGCCCGCCCGCCCTCCCCCTTCCTCCCGCCCGCCCCCTTCCTCCCGCCCGCCCCCTTCCTCCCGCCCGCCCCCTTCCTCCCGCCCGCCCGCCCTCCCCCTTCCTCCCGCCCGCCCGCCCTCCCCCTTCCTCCCGCCCGCCCGCCCTCCCCCTTCCTCCCGCCCGCCCTCCCCCTTCCTCCCGCCCGCCCGCCCGCCCTCCCCCTTCCTCCCGCCCGCCCGCCCGCCCTCCCCCTTCCTCCCGCCCGCCCGCCCTCCCCCTTCCTCCCGCCCGCCCGCCCTCCCCCTTCCTCCCGCCCGCCCGCCCTCCCCCTTCCTCCCGCCCGCCCGCCCTCCCCCTTCCTCCCGCCCGCCCGCCCTCCCCCTTCCTCCCGCCCGCCCGCCCTCCCCCTTCCTCCCGCCCGCCCGCCCTCCCCCTTCCTCCCGCCCGCCCGCCCTCCCCCTTCCTCCCGCCCGCCCGCCCTCCCCCTTCCTCCCGCCCGCCCGCCCTCCCCCTTCCTCCCGCCCGCCCGCCCTCCCCCTTCCTCCCGCCCGCCCTCCCCCTTCCTCCCGCCCGCCCGCCCTCCCCCTTCCTCCCGCCCGCCCGCCCTCCCCCTTCCTCCCGCCCGCCCGCCCTCCCCCTTCCTCCCGCCCTTCCGCCCGCCCGCCCGCCCGCCCTCCCCCTTCCGCCCGCCCGCCCTCCCCCTTCCTCCCGCCCTCCCCCTTCCTCCCGCTTCCTCCCGCCCTCCCCCTTCCTCCCGCTTCCGCCCGCCCTCCCCCTTCCGCCCGCCCGCCCTCCTCTTGTTCCTGACCCTTAGTGAGCCAGTCCAGGGGGTGTGGATGTCTCTTGCACCCCATTATCAATGGCACCCTCCCTCCCCCTGATGAGCCTCAGTGTCTGAAGTTCAGAGGCCAGCTCGTCAACTTTGAGCTGGAGCTCCTCCAGCAACCAGCACGTACTGCAGACATGGTCACTGGGAAGGACCCTGGGGTCCACCAGCTCCCACATCATACAGAAACAGCACATCACATGCCCCCCCATTATTGTCCCTTAGTAATTATTAAACACAGTTTACAAGTCAAACTTACCTGGCCCTTTTCTGCCAAGTCCTTTGATCCTAAGCCCTTGCAGCTCACTCCGCTTCCCTGTCACTCCACTGCCCGCTGTTTACAGCAGGCCTCCTTTTAAACCTAGTGCGGTTTTAAAAAAAAATCCTTACCCACAAATCCCCACGACCCACTTCCTCTGTAGTTTTAAAACTGTAAACGTTAATAAGCCAGCAAAAATGTTTTCAACTACTAAAATATCAGGCGGAACAGTCAAGGCCCTATTTTAGCATTTTGATTCTAAGTGCCGGGTGGATTTAAAACTGGGAGTGTTTCACATCTGAAACACTCTGAAAAACTGGGAGTGTTTCACCCATTCTCAGGTGCCCCCATTCGCACTCTGCCTGCAAAAATATCAGCAATTCCAAATCACCCTGTACAAGCCTGTGGATGGGGCTCAACCTGCCCAAAACTCTGCAGCTCCAATTGGCACCTCCAACTGCGCATGCACAAAAAATGATAGTTTCCCTGCCACATCGCGCTCAGGCTGGATAATATCTCCCCCTGGCCCCCAAAGACATTGCCCCTAGAAAATCTAGAAAATGTTAATTGCGTCTCAGTAGATTGGGTCAGATCCAAGGAAGAAACTGACCATTGAAGAAGTTCGATTGGACAGTTGAGCTGGTAGAGCATTCAGACTAGACCTGATGCAGTTATGAGGAGCTGGATCTTCTGATGAAGCATGCCACAGTTGAGGAACTTCCTAGAGCAAAGAAGATATTCAATAAATTTAATTTAGAAAAATGCACACTCAAGTTTCCAGCCTTTATTGAACCAGGAAATATGAGGTTTGACATTTTTCACGATGCTTCACATAACAATCTTCCAGATGAATTTTCTAGCATGGCAGAGTTTATCATATCCTTGGTAGGAAAGAATGATAAATGTTGCCCATTGGCTTGCCTAAGAAAATTCAAAGGGTAGTGAAAAGCATCTTGGCGACTAAAACACTAGCAGTTGTAGAAGCAATAGATAGGGGATTTGCTTATTCAATATACTGACTGAAATTCTACATAGGGGTCAATTTGAAAAAAGTTTGCTCACAATGCTTTGTTGTCTCCATGGAACAATATTCACTCGATGAAAGTGTCACTGAGAAAAGATCAAGAATAGGCCCAGCTAGCATGTAAGAAATGTTACAGGAAAGGGAGATCTCTAAGATACAAAAAAAAGTCAGTTATCAGACTGTATTATGAAAAGAAATGCTTGCTGCAAAAAATTGTAAAGTGACCAGTCTACTTTGGATAACACCGGGAGGGTAAATTAACTCAATACTTTGCACAATAGGTGAAGCTAGCAAGATGAAAAGCTTTGATAACATGCCTCTTTTTCAGTGATACTAAAGTTCTTTATTAACAAACAACCTTTTTATTTTTCTTAAATATTAGTTTACTGCTGTCACAGAAACCTTCAATTAGGACTGCTCTGTTGACACCAGTAATGGCAAATATGACAGTGTACACTGCTGTACCATTGCAAACTAGTCAGGGTCTTTTGAAAAGTGTCTAATATTTTTATTTTTCATAAATTTTTCTTCTTGAAATAAAATACTACTTTGTATGGTAAATAAAATACTGCTTTGTATGTTAATTTTCACAGTTGACAGATTTAATACACGTCTCTTAAAATGCCTTATTCCTGCCTCCATGGTCCCTGAAAGTGCAGTGACAAATGCTATCTCTTGGATGTGTACAAGGAAACCAACCATCAATGTTCAGGTTAGTTGGAATAGAAAATTAAGAAAAATATAAGAAATAGGAGCTGCAGTAGGCTATATGACCTATCGAATCTGATTTCCAAATCAAGTTCTATCTCAACTCCACCTTCATACGTGGTGGGCAGGATTTTCTGGCCACACTCGTCCTGAAACGGGAAAATCCTGCTCGAGGTCAATGGACCTTTCCATGGTCTGCCCCTCGCCCACTACAATTGCTGTGGCGGGAGGAATTGGAAAATTCTCCCCTGTATCTGTTTCTTAAATCCCCTAGTGTCTAAAAAAATCTGTTGGCCCCTGTCATGAGTATACTCAATGACTGAACATCAACACCTTTCTAAGGTAGTGCATTCCAAAAATTCCCAACCCTTTGGGTTGTTGAATGAAGGACGAAATAATGTGCTTCAGGACTTGGGCCTATAAATATTAGTTGTGTCAGAGCTACGGCAGTAGATACTTAGACAATTGAACATTGTGCGTTTCCTGAGAGCATTCATCTAGTTTACATTTATATTCCATCTCATTTCAGCCTTGCATTTATTTTCAGCAAGGAAAGCAGGAATCCAAACCATGCTCTTAATTTTCCCTTTTCTATAACTGATTGCAGGAATTAATAATAGATTCAACTGGCTCAGCATAGAGTCGGAATTGAACCTGGCAGGGGGGGGATCTTTGAATCAGAAGCAATCATAATTAGAATGAGCGTGAAGGAATACTGCACGTCCTGTTCTTTGCTATTCCCATGGTCCTTAACCTGATTCAGAGTTAGCCCTTTGAAGCATCAGACTATCCTGGTGTCTTTATGAATACCCATCAAGCTACAAATGACTGGATTAATGAATTAGTTAATTCATTAATGACTATCATTAATCTGGTCTAATGACTAGATTAATATTTCTGGTGTTGATTCTTCAGTTAAACCTTATTCTTCATAGCAAGTGCAAGATTCACCATCTTCAGCTGTATCTGAAAATATTAATGGTCTGGTTGGCCTTGTTTCAATGGCAAGATGACATGAGTGAATACATTGATACAGTGGGATTGATGGCTTTCATTTGCTGTCTTGTGTCTAATTTGGTTTAATGTCCTGGGCCCATCTCAATTATAGCTCTGTTGTACTTTAGGCAAGATTTGTAAATGGACATCCAGACTTCTATGCATGTTCAGAAGATGAGAACTCAGCTTTCCAAATGGACTTGCAATGTCTTTGCAAAAGAGTAGGCAGAAGCAGTGCAGAGTTTGGCTTATTATTGTGGACGTGTAAAATTAATAATACTTCTAGACAAGGATTGCTCAAATCCAAGCACGTGGTTAGAGGCAGGTTGCAATTGACACAAACTAAACACTGCTTGATTGGAAGTTCTTTTCTCTGCTTTGCAGATGCTATTTATCAGATGGCTGTTAACCGTATTTGATCTTTTGGACTCAAAGAAGAATTTACATTCATTGTATGGCATCATTTTCTTTTACCTTCACAATGACAAGTTGGTAAGAAATGCTGCAAATTGTCCTTGATTGGGTAAATTGGGTGCAGTGGAAAGAGTATATAGAGCTGTAACCTAATAAGTAGTTCAAGTTAAATTTGATAACCTGCTGTTGGCTTTGCATAGTCACTTTTTTTCTACATTGGCATAGTTAGTTGAAGATTTCAGACCTTTCATGCAAGACATTATCAAGGTTGTAAAGAACTACGATGCAACATGGGACCCTGATAAAAACCCATGTTCTTGATCTTGAAAATTTCAAAGGACTCAGCATTCATAGCCTTGTGGGACAGTGTTCCAGATTTCAACCACCCACTATGTGGAGAAAGTGCTTTCTATTTTAATTCCAATTCTAATTTCAAGACAATGTCCCCTAGCTCTGGAGTTATTCAGAGGAAATTGTTTCCCCGTATTTAGTGTATTGAATCTTTTATTTTATTCCTTGATTAAACTCTACTCAGCCTTCTAAGTGCAAAGGTGTTATTTAATAACTTGTGCTGCAAACACTAAGTTACAATTGTGTTTGTTTTGTTTTAGAAAAAACTTGTTAAGCATTTTTGGAAAGGTGTTAATATATTTGAGATGTGCCTCATTGTTAATTTAAACAAAGCCACATCTGCTGTCCAGGTCGCTGTACACAGAGGCGGTGCGCCGAACCCTGGGGTCAAACTGATGAATTACATGCAAGATTCATGTCACAGAAATAGTCTAACCTCGAATAACAGACATCTTGTTGCCATTGACTTTGCCCAGTAATACTAGGGCTTAAAATAGCCACTCATCCAGACTGATAATGGAATTGGTCAGTGTTACCTTTTGAGAAACCCTGCGGTAATAACAATCGAGGGAACCAGGTCTGTTTTATCTGCACCCGTTTGCCTACTGAGGCCACTTGCACGTCTGTGCTAAAATGAATTTGGTTTCCTCACATATGAATCGTGAAATCCCTATGATGTAGGAGGCTATTCAGCCTATCGTGTTTGCACCGACAACAATCCCACCCAGGCTCTACCCCCCAACCCCACATATTTACCCTGCTTATCTCTGTAACCTACACATTCCAGGACACTAAGGGGCGATTTAGCATGGCCAATCAACCCAACCCGCACATCTTTTGTGGTGTGGGAGGAAACTGCAGCGGCCGGAGGAAACCCACACAGACATGGGGAGAATGTGCAAACTCCACACACCAAGCCGGGAATCAAACCCGGCTCCCCAAATCTGCGAGGCAGCAGTGCTAACCGACTGTGCTGATTTCTAGTAGAATCATTTAACACAAGGGGAAGAGAATCCAACCATTATATGAAAAGAAATCAAATTTGCCAAGAGAAAGGTACAAGCATTTGGAAGTTATTAGGCTGACAGTAGACTGTTGAGAGGCTAAGTCCAGATAAATGATTGCACACAACCAAACTGATTACAGAACTGCAAAATTGGCCATATTGTTCACTGGCGTCCCCTGGAAAGCAACTATACCCGTTCTCCAAATTGGAACCTTCCAATTCTGATATTCGAACTATTCGTGGACACCAGGAGCGTTCCACTGGAGCACTTGGGAATGGGCTCCACACAAACTGGACAACGGAGGAATTGAACACAAATCAAACTCTGATTCTATGTGCCACGTTGTAAATTAATAAACTGCTGTTAATCAAATTTGTTTACCACTTGTAATGAAAGCTACTCAAACAGTGCAAAGAAAACTCATTTGTAGAGTTTTTCAGCTTTTTAAAATATAAAATCATTCAAGATTTTTTTCCTTTCCAGTGCCCTTATATATGCCACCTATTGTACTTGCTAACTAAAAAGGAAAATGGTAAGTAGCAAAAGCAGCAACAACTTTTTGTCAGAAATTACAATGATACATTTTTTAATTTGCTGGTAACTGGTAAATACAAAAGAAAGGAGGATTAGTTTTTTGTCTTTGGATTTTGAAATGATATGTTTGTGTATTAGATATCTTTAAAAATATCTGGCAATATCTTTAGAATTCTTAACCGACGTCTTCACATTCTTTTCGACCATAGGCGAGGTTCCAGAAGACTGGGAATTAGCCAATGCCCTTCCCTTATTTAAGAAAGGAAGCAGGGATAATTCAGAAAATTATAGGCCACTCAGTCTGACATCAGTGGTGAAAGAAGCTTTTGGAAAGATACTGGGGGAAAGGTTATATGCATGTTTGGAAGAAAATGGTCTAATTAATGACAGGAAACATGGTTTTGTACAGTGAAGATCATGTGTCACCAACTTGATTGAGCTTTTTGAAGAGGTGACAAAGATAATTGATAAGGGAAGGGCTGTGGATGTACTTTATATGGACATTAGTAAGGTGTTTGACAAGGACCTACATGGCAGACTGGTACAAAAACTAAAATCACATGGAATTCTGGGTGGACTAACTAAATGGATACAGAACTGGCTTGGTCATAGACAGAGGTGGAAGGGTGTTTTTCAGAATGGAGATCTGTAGCTAGTGGTGTGCCACATGGATCAGTGCTGGGACCTCTGTTGTTTGTATTATATATAAATGGTCTGGAAGAAAATGTGGGTGGTCTGATTAGTAAGTTTGTGGATGACATGAAGATTGATGGACTTGCTGATAGTGATGGGAATTGTCAGAGGATACAACTTGATAGATTGGAGACTTGGGCACAGAAATGACAGATGGAGTTTAATCCGAACAAATGTGAGGTGATGCATTTTGGAGGATCAAATTTAGTACGAATTATACTGTAAATGGAACATTAACATACAGCGTGATCTGGGTGTGCAGGTCCACAGTTCCCTAAAAGTGATAATACAGTTGCCAAGATGATTAAGAAGGCATATGGGATGCTTGCCTTCATTGGCCAGGGCATCAAGTACAAGAGTTGACAAATCATGTTGTAGCTATGTAAAATCTTAGTTTGGCCACATTTGAAGTATTGCATGTAGTTCTGGTTGCCACACTACCAGAAGGACATGGAAACTTTGGAGAGATTGCAAAGAAGGTTCACCATAGTCGAGAGCATTGACTATGAGGAAAGTTTGAATAAACTAGGATTGTTTTCACTGGCAAGATGGAGGCTGAGGGGAAGACCTGATAGAAGTCTACAAAATTACGAGAGGCATAGACAGCATGGATAGTCAGAGGCTTTTTCCCAGGATGGAAGTGCTAACCACAAGGGGGCACCGGTTCAGGGTAAGAGGGAGAACATTTAAGGGAGATAATTTTTCATGCAGAGAGTGGTGGATGCCTGGAACATGCTGCTAGAGGATGTGGTGGAAGCAGGCACACTAGCAACATTTAAGAGGCATCTGGATGGGTACACAAATAGGGAAGGAATAGACAATACGGACACAGTCCGAGTGAGGATAGAAGGTTTTTATTTTGGTTTAGTTAGGTATCATTGGAAGACTGAAGGGCCTGTACCTGTGCTGTACTTTTCTTTTGTTCTTTGCTCAAATAGAGTAGCTGTTGTGTATCTGTGACCTAGAGACATTACATTTTTAAACATAGTTAATAAGTAGTATGGGATTGCAGCCAATTTCTTCAATAGTGATGATATAACATCTTCCTAGCCTAGTTGAGTCGGAGCATTTTTTTTCCCCTTTTTAGGGAAGGAATCCTGCCATCCTTACCCTGTCTGGACTACATGTGACTCCAGATCCACAACAATATACTTGACTTTTAACTGATCTCTGAAATAGCCTAGCAAACCACTAAGTTGAAGGGTAATTAAAGATGGGCAACAAGTGCTGGTGTGCCCACATCCCATGAAACTCATTTTTAAAAACTCATTGCAATTCATCATTTGATGGCATGGGATGGATGTGGTCAAACTTGGTAGTCATTTGATAAGTTGTATCTGATCTTGATTGATAACTATGCTGCTTGAGAAGGCAGGAGAAGATTTTGGAAGACTGCCAGTGGACTTGCTGGTGGCTGGTGCAGAATGTAAAATAAACTGCAACATGCTTGTTGTTTATTCTATGTTATAGTAAGAAGTCTTACTGCATCAGGTTAAAATCCAACAGGTTTATTTGGTATCACAAGCATTCAGAGTGCTGCTCCTTCATTAGGGAGCCATTCAAGGATTCATCAATCCTTCATGAATTGATGAAGGAGCAATCCAACACTGGTATCTCCACCTCATTCTATTTATACCATGTGACTTCACTTCCCTCCTGTAGAGTTATAATAGCAGAGGGAGGATGCATAAAAGGTCAGCATCACTGACCCTTAATGAAGAAATGTGTACTTTTCAAACTGTTCTCGTTGTCTCATTTTGGCTATAATGTCGATTGTGAGATTGCTAAATTGTTGTGCTGTTTGACATATAGTTCTCCAGATTGAAAGTGGAAACCTGGGAGTTGAATCTGTAGCTTTGAGGAGGTGGAAAAGTAAATCTCAATTGCATTGTGTAATTTCTATGTTTGAGATGTTGGTATTTTTTAAATTGTGAACCTCTTATTTAAGACTGATCAACATTTTATTTTCATTTTGTTTTAAACAAATGCTACCATTTTTATGTTGTACTTCCTTGTCATTTCTCAGTTAAACGGTTCAGAGTCAAGAAGTTAATTGACCTTCAGTCCAAAATGGTAAGTTGGTTAGTTTTGTAACATCCTATTCTAATGGTTAAAATGCTTAACATTCAATGCGTTGCAAGTTATGAAAGCCAATGGTACTCAGCAGCAGGTTTTATGCAATCTTAGTGGAGATGTTCTAAGGTCAACTATTGAAAACCCATTTTTTGTATACTGTTAAAGCATCAAACATCTTGACAGCTGTCAAAATTTCATCTTTGTCTTAAAATCTTTGAACAAGTTGTCGACAGTAACCATCATTGCCTCCTTAATATTTTTGCCATTGGGTGAAATGATTTCTTATATTTTTCCAGCAAATGGCTTGTGTGCCATCTTTGCCAGTCTTGCCTTTAGCATCAGGCTTTAAAAATGACAACTGAGCCTCACAGTGTTACCATTGGTTACATTGTAACAGATTCCAATATTATCATTGGTTACATTATAACAAAAGATAGATATATATATATATATAATACATATATATCTATCTATATTAAAGATAAAAATGGTTTTAGTTTTGTTTAGGCTTTTTTTATGAACCTGCATAGATTTGTAAAATGTTTCAGGTCTTTTGGGTCAGATGGGTTTAAAGGGATTGAAATTTCGATGATTCAGGAAAAAATACACAAGTAGAAAAGCTTCACTGTTGCCTAGCGGCAGTGATACAGACTGAAAAGATGAGAGTTGAGAGAGGGGGCATTTAGTTGTGCATCGGAGAGAGGTGACGGTAATTTAAAGTTCTCGAGCAAAACTACAAGGCTAGTGGGACAGTAGTTAACTGAATAATCAGTTATAAGATTGAGTAAAATGATCAGTTTCAGCAGAGGTGCTACTGGAAGATTGGGTTTGCTTAATTTGTTTGCTCTGCAGTTGAAACAGCGAGTTCAGAAATCTGATTTTGGACATCTCGGGAAGAGATAGAAGTTAGGTGAGAAGCATCAAGTGAATGCCTAGGAATTTACTGGAAGAAAACCTTTTGCAACAGTGCCAGTCCCAAGCAAGAATCCTTTTTGTCAAGCTAGTAGTAACTCTTCACTGACTTATATGCGTGTAAGGTTGTTGCTGGGGTGAAAGAATATTGGGAATTGGAATTGTGTTCTTGTGTTTGTATTTGGACTTTTCCAATCTTTTGTCTAGTCAAAACTATTTCAGTTTTCTTGTTTTAATAAATATGTTATTGTTTGTCTTAGAAGTCCATCAGACTCCTATGAACGTAGTAACTTTCCTTCATATTTTAAAAAAAAAAGTAGTTTGGATCTATCAAGCCAGATCTGACCTGTCAAGTATTAGAAACTCCTAAGTCTGCAACAATTGTATACAGCACAATTTGCGGCTCATCAGATATTGTTATCATCCATGTACGTAAGCATCAAGACATGGATACATTCAGGCTTGGGCAGTTGTGTGGTGTGAATATTACTTGCCATTTAAGTGCCAGGGTATGGCCATCTCTAACAAGAGAGAATCTCACTACGTCCCTTTGAGATTCAATGGCATTACCATTGCTGAATCCACCTTACCAATGTTCTAGGGATTACCATTAACAGAAACTGAACTGGATCAGCCATATAAATACTATGGTTACAAGAACAGGTCAGAAGCTGGAAATTTTGTAGGAAGTAACTCACCTGTCCAAATCTTTTCACCATCTACAAGGCAGATTTCACCTACCTAGATGAGTGCAGTCCCAACAATACTCGAGAACTCAACACCATCAAGGATAATGCAGCCACCTGATAAGCACCCCTTCCTCCACTTTGAACATTCACTTCCATCACCACTGATGCACAGTGGCAGCAGTATGTACTCTGTACAAGAAGCACTGCAGTAACTTACCAAGGTTCCTTCAACATTACCTCCCAAACCCTGGTCTCTACCACCTTGAAGGACATGGGCAGCAAATGCATGGGAAGACCACTATCGTCGGTTTCACCTCCAAGTCACACACCATCCTGACTTGAAATTACATCACATTACTTCACTATCGGTGGGTCAAAATCCAGGTCTCCTTTCCCAACAACATTGTGGGTGTACCTACACCACAGGGACTGCCATGGTTCAGGAAAGTGGCCCACCACCACCACCACCCTGAGGATAATTACTGAAAGGCAATAAATGCCCACATCCCATGAACAAATAAACTTTTAAAAAAACTTGTCTTCTTCAGATGGCATTCTTGATTATTCAAGAGCCACCAATCTCACATTATGCTGCCATTTTACTATGGGGCTGGACGAGGAGGCAGGCCCCTATGTCCATTTCAGCTTGAACACGGATCAAACCTTGTGCATTATTTTGAGCTACACTTAAGCCATCTAGCCAACTGAATTATTGGATCCCTCTCTACTGAAGTATCTGTAAGAGGCTGGAAAAGCTCAACGGATACCTAAAGAGTCCTTAGTTTAGTAAATTGAGCTAGGCAGAAGACCAGGAAGCGAAGAAGTTGCCAGCATGGTTATAATATAAAATCTGTTAAGCTCAAGGGATCAGGGCATTATGCCATCTTTACCATAGACAAACTTGCCTGTTGCAATGCTATTATGCCAGTAACACATTTCTTTGGGCTAATTGAAGGGGAAGTTCAATAAAAACAGAAAATGTTCAGTGGGATAGGTAGAAACTGTGGACAGAGAATCAGTAATGTTTAACATGAGGTTTCTTTTCAGTTTTCCATAATCTTTCCATTTTGGCAAAGGTAAAATAGACTATATGGTTGTCATTGAAAAAGCACATAGGTATGTCACCCAAATCTATTGTAAGGTTGCCAAGCTACTTGGGCTTCCCAAAAGGAGAAAGTAAAATTACTTCAACACTTAATATAGATTAATTTGATTCTGGGAGACTACATGGTTTCATGGATAAGAAAGTGACTTTTCAACTTTTGGCTCAAGTGTAAATTGTACTTGTCTGAAACTCTTCTCCATTTGCTGGCTGTAAGTTTTATAAGAAATAAATTTGGTCATCTTTAATTCACTAAGTATGGATCCAAAAATAAAGCTTCCAATATAGTGACAATGGGAGGCAATCTCACTGAGAAGCCACAGGTCAACTGTGGTAACACTCCATCCCTCATTTTGCTAAGCAAAAATCTGTCACTGGTGTCATTATGTTCTTCATGGTGAAAGATTTGGAGCTATATGGGAACATACAGACTTGTGCCCATGTATCCAAATAGCTAAAAGCTAGTGCACCTCAATAAAAAGTAAGTAAAGTGACCTATAGCCTGTGGACCTAATCTCTTGGGAGTTGAAATGGACAGAGGTTTTGTCAATACCTTCTGGAGTATTATGTGCAATATTGAATACTATTCAGAAAATATATATTGACCTTGGATAGAGTGCGGTTCAGATTCTGCCAAATGATATTACTGCTCAAAGGATTAAATTATCAAGTTGGATTGTATGAAGTTTAATTTGCATTTCCTTATTCAGAAGGTTGAAGAGTCATCTAATAAAAACATAGAAATGTTTTGGCCTCAACTATTTTGTGGTAATGAATTCTGCATTTTCACCACCCTCTGGATGAAAAGATTTCTCCTCCCCTCAGTTCTAAAATGTTTAGTTCTTACCCTCAAATGATGACCCCTACTTCTGGGCTCCCCCATCATTGGAAACATTCTTTCTGAATCTATATTGTCTAATCTTGTTAGAATTTTATAAGTTTCTATGAGATCCCCTCTCACCTAAACTCCATTGAATACAGTCCTAACTGACAGTCTGTTCTCATATGACCCACCTGCCACCCTGGAATTAGCATGGTAAACCTTTGCTGTACTCCCTCTATAGCAAGGACATTCTTCCTCAGGTAAGAACACCAAAACTGCATGCACTATTCCAGGTGTGGCCTCACCATTACTCTGTCCAATTGCAGTAAAGCATCCCTATTCCTATGCTCCAATTGTCTTGCTATGAAGGCCAACATACCATTTGTTGTCTTTACTGCCTGCCACACTTGCGCACGTTTCAGCGACTGATGCATGAAGACACCAAGGTCTTGTTGTGTATCCACCTCTTTCAATTGCACCCATTCAAATAATAATCTGTTCTCCTATTTTTGCTACTGTAGTGCACAACCTCACATTTATCCATATTATACTGCAAATGCTATGCATATGCACGGTCTAGAAAGTAATAGAGATTAAATGTGATTGATGCAGAGGAACAATTTTCTCTGGGTTATCTCACATAAGGGGTACAAATCTTTAAATTAGATCTAGGAGTGAAATTAGGAATCATTTTTTCTCACACAGATGATAGTGTGAATTTGGAACTCTACCCCCAAAACACTGTATACTGGGAATTGAAATTTCCAGGACCAGGTAAGCTCTTCTGTGCATACAAATTATGATGTAATCTGTTTTTCAGGGAATGCAGCCACATTTAGTGGCTCTTCTCCTGTTGTACAAGATCCATGCACCTGAATATGTTTCTTTGGCACTTCCTGGAAAACCCAAGGTATGTTGTCTGTAAGATATTTATTAATTAATATAAGGTTCTGTGAGGACTGTTAATTATTCTGTTAGTCATTCTAGCCATATTTGTCCTATGCAAAGAATTCTATTTTTTTAGGTAGACTGTGTCACTGTACTTGAGTTTGAAATTTCTACATTCAATTGTTTTCTTGGCTACTAGGAAAGTTAAAATTTTTGAAAAAGTCAAATGTTTGGCGTTGGGATGGGTTTTTTTAATTGGTTTTTTAAATTGATTTTTTTAAATTAAATGTTCTTTGTATATTGATACCCAATGAGACCTCTTGTGGATCTTGTAAAAATTTGACAATATGTCACTTTGAACAAAAGTATGTGCCTCAGATTTCCCTCTTTACTGATAGGTACAGTAACAAGAGTAGATTTGTCTGAACTCTATCACTATAATTTTAAAAATGTGTTGTGAACTTTTCCCATGTGTTAATGAATATGAGCTTTTGGTTGCATCTAAAATAAATATGCTTGAGCCTTAACCTGATACATCAGCTAAAAATAGTCTTCTAACCAAGCACAATGTTGGAAATACTATTGATGAGATTTTGTTTGCTGAAATGTTACCTTTCAAAGTACTGAGGTTGCTTATAATTAACTATGATGTTGTAGAATGATTACAGTGTTATACCTTTCATAGACAACACACTACTTTGTGTTTAAGCTGGTCTGTTCTTTTACGATCACAAAAGCCTATTTCTTTGAAGTAAACAATTTATAATCAATTTAGGAGGTTAGTCAGAGAAGTTTGTAGATTGGAAGGTGCTTCCAACTTCTAACTCCAGATGAGGGAGGGATGTGTAAACAAATGTTCCTTTCTGATATTTTAAAATGTCATCAAGTTTTAATGGTTCCACACCTTTGATATTGTACAATTTTTACATTGTACTGGAATGCAAAAGCAAAGTGAAGTTTTGCATTGTGCACCATACAATAGTGTTAAAATGAATCTGTGGAGTCTGAAAACTATGGAAAATTCTGATAGCTGATTTGTTGTATATGGGATATGATATATTTAACACTGGATCCTTTCACTCCTGCAATTATTTGAGTGCAAAAGATAATGTTTGTGGGCTGTTCAATTTAAATCCAACTTGGCCTGGATGGGGTTAAAGTTCAATCCAGGTCCCAAAGACACAGTAGTTTGAATGGAATTTACGATTGAAATGTTAACTTATTTTCTTTCCTTTGCAGGTGTGTGTACATTTCTATGCTCCTATTTTTATTATAGTTTAAAGACTTTAAAATCTAGAGTTTTGGAACTTTGGTGTACTTTTTTGAATATTGCATCATATAAACATGAAATCCCTGTCTTATAGAGCTTTCAGGTGTCTGGTTCATTCTGGAAGAAAGCTATTGAACGTGTTCAGAACAATGGTTACAGGCAATTAGCTGGAACCCCAGAGTTGGTGAATTTAACAGAGCCTCCAATGCGGAAGAGGGTAGGTAAGGAAAAGAATAGGTAAATTACTCCAGCTCTCCCTGAATGTACTTCAGTACTGCAGATATTCTGATGTTTCTCAATGAGTAAAGTGAGCAAATTGGTATTGTAGAAATGCCTTGAAATTGATGGTTATTAGCCAGAATAAGTTGATTGTTAACGCATTGATAAAATAAAAATGGAAGCTGACACTGAATGTGCTTTAACCTTAAGAAGTGGATTGGGCTTTAGCCTTGTGTTCTGCTTTTGCAGAAAAGAAAGCTGCATCGTGAATTGATTCCAATTGTTAGTACCGCTCCACACTTGACAGAACGGTCAAGTTCCCTGATGCAGAGCAAAACATTGCCTTTGGAACAGTTAACTACATTCTCACAACTATTACAGAACTTTGATCAGATAGAGGTGAGAGAGCTTAAATAATATTTGAAATAATATTTTGGAATATTTTTGTAATTGATTTTAAAATCTGTAATTGTAAATGTTGAGGAGTGTGGCGCTCCATCTTCAAAAGTGGGAAAAAATATTCCTGCTTCATTTATTCTACCTGCAGTGGGTAAATATACATTTTTGCTGAAGAAAACATGGATGACCATTAATTTTTTTTTCTAGTTTAATTTAGCAAGTTTCTCTCATTCATCTTCAGAAGGAGTAAACTCCTTGTAGACTTATATCCACAAGACAGACAAATAATCCATTTGGCCGAAACAGTTCATGGCAGTATATATGTTCCACCTGAGCCTTCTCCTGTCTCTTCTCTCCTATATCTGCATCAAAACCATCCATTCCCTTCTTCCTCATATACTTGCCCAGTTTCTTTTTTTAAATGCATCTAAATTTGTTTCAACCATTGCTTGTTGTAGCAAGTAGCACTTTATTATCGCACTTTGGTGACAAAGTTTCTCCTGAATTCCCTATCGGATTTCTTGGTGAATATCTTCTATTGATGGCTTCCAGTTGTGCTCTTACCCTGTCTCCGCTGGAACAAAACTTCCATAATTTTAAAGACCTTGATAAGGTCACTTCATCAGTCTTTTTTCAACAGAAATGAGATTCAACTTGTTTATCCTTTCCTGATATGCATACCCTGCATTTCTGGTGTCATCCCTTTAAAACTTCCCCACAGTCTTTCCAGTTCCTCCATACTTTTCTATAAGATGATGACCAAAACTGCATGTAATAGTCTGTGATGTACTTGTGAATTCTACCCCTTGCGAGATTAAATCCAAAGCTTAGTTTGATTTATTTTTATCAGCCTTTCATTATATTTCCTAGCAGTGTGCAATTTTTAGTGATTGAAGATTTATATTCTGAAATGTCTTTGTTCCTTTACCACACCTAGACTCGTCCCTTCCTCGTAGCAAGTAATTGACCTATTCTTCCTGCCAAAATGTCCTACCTCACATTTATCTTTCAAACTTCATTTACCAATTATTTGCCCCAGTCTGTAAGTTTATTAGTGTTCTTCTGTAATTTATTGCCGCCCTCTCAGTATTGACTGTCCCCCCCATAATTTGGTGCCATGTGCAAATTTAGAAATTGTGTTGGCCGAAAGCTTCAAGTTTTTAGGTGTCCAGATCACCAGCAACCTGTCCTAGTTTCCCCCCCTCCCCCATGCCGACACTATAGTTAAGAAAGCCCACCAATGCCTCTACTTTTTTAGAAAAGTAAGGAAATTTGGCATTTCAGCGACAACTCTTACCAAACTTTACAGATGTACCACAGAAAGCATTCTTTCTGGTTGTATCACAGCTTGGTATGGCTCCTGTGCTGCCCAAGACTGCAGGAAACTACAAAAGCTCATGAATGTAGCCCAATCCATTATGCAAACCAGCCTCCCATCCATTGACTCTGTCTACACTTCCTGCTGCCTCGGCAAAGCAGCCAGCATAATTAAGGACTCCACGCACCCTCGACATTCTCTATTCCACCTTCTACTGTCAGGAAAAAGATACAAAAGTCTGAGGTCACCAGCCAACTCAAGAACAGCTTCTTCCCTGCTGCCATCAGACTTCTGAATGGACTTACCTTGCATTAAGTTGATCTTTCCCTGTACCCTAGCTATGACTGTAAGACTACATTCTGCACTTTCTTGTTTCCTTCCCTATGAACAGTATACTTTGTCTGTATAGCACGCAAGAAACAATACTTTTTACTGTATACTAATACATGTAACAATAATAAATCAAATCAAATTCTTTAATGTATATTGTTAACTGCAATGGTCCCAACACTGATTCTTGAGGAACATCACTTTCTCACTATCTGCCACTCTCTCTGCATTACTATTCTTTATTCCTGCTATGCCACTTTGCACAACTCCACATTCTCTGAGCTTATTCATTACTCTATAGGGCACCTTATTTGAAGACTTTTTGAAAATCCAGATGCATTACATCAACAGAGTTACAATTGTCTACTCTTTCTGTCACCATCTCAAAAAATTCTGTAAGTTTTGTCCTCTTGCAGTTGATTTTGGCTTCATTATTAGATTTCTCATTTCTAAGTGTTCTGTTCTCTTTTTTTAGTCAAAATTCCATTATTTTTCCTACCATAGCACTAAGTCTATAATTGGCCTATAATTCCTTGGACATGTTCTGTGCTCTGAGGAATGATATTTTCTCTCTGCCCATCCTCTTGCACTACGTATTTTTCTAATGAATTCTTAAATATGAACATTCATGCCTCTGTTATCTCTTCCTAAAATTATTTTAACGTGGCATAATCCATCCAGACAAGGGGTTTTATCCCCTTAAAGTTTGATATATTTATTCAGTACATTCCCCTTCTTCTTTTAGGTGCACTTATGCCATTACTCATCTCATCTTATCATTCAATGTTATATCCACTTGTTCTAATTCTACTAGTAAATCCCTAGTGCCATCACACAGTATTGTAAACTGTGGTATGTCTATCTCACAACAGAAGGTATTAAAGGCCAAATGGCAGAATAGCTGAAATCTGAGGGTAACTGTGACAGATGGAGATATGGGTAGGAGAGAGGTAAAATTGAGAAAAAGGGAAAGGGAAGCAAAAGGTGAGACAAGGTAAGAAAGGGGGAACAAAACGGGCAAAGAGTGGAGGGGAAGAAAAGAAAAATAAAAGACACTTATTTGTGCAATAGATGCTTTACTATCTTCCAGTTCTATCCATATAGATTCTATTTTTATTATGCTGATAGCTGCAACCTTTTTTTCTACTGTTACTATGTTATCTCTAATCTGTACAGCCACACTACCTCCCTGTTTTCCCCTTTTTGTCTTTTCTAATTATATGCAATTCCCAGCCCTGATTTTGCTGTAGCCATACTGCCGTATTTTAGTGATCCATACCATGTCTTCTACTTTATGACCACATGATTGTCTTAGTTCCCCTGTTGTGTGTTCAGAAACTCTGCATTTCTGTGCAGACATTTTAACTCCTTTTTAATAGAATTGCCACTTATTTTGTTTTTAATCATGCAAAACGGCCTGCTGAATGTTAGCTTATTAGATGTTCAGTTGTTGGCTTGCGTATTCTGTTACTACTTGTCTTTCTTAGGTTCTCAGTGTTTTAAAGTGTTTTTCCTTTCTGTTCAGTTCCCTGCACAGATGGGCTCAGTGCTGAGATCTCCTCTGTTGCTTCATTACATTAATTGGGTAAAAGATGACTCAGCACTTTTGCGGCTGGATTTCTGGCTGGCTCAAACTCTTCAGGAAGGTGAGGCAATGGCAATTCCCTAAAATTTCAAACAAGAATGAACTTATGAAATTTAGAGAAAACCATAACTATTGAAATGATAGATTGGGGAAGGACACTGGGATCGATCCCCATCTGTGATGTCACATGGTGTAGTTCAGAAATATATTTTTCCAGGCTGCCACAAAGGAGCACTATCTATAATAAAATGCATTTCAGTTTGTCCATGTAGTTCTAATTAGTTGATTTGATGGGTGGTCCCTGAGGGTTTAGAGCTTGTGACAGTATGGCTGCCAGAGCTGGTGGTGGTTGGCGTGTGATGTTGATGGAGGAAAAAGACAGAAGGTAACAAATCACAACAATAAAGGTAGCCTGGCTACTTTTGGGAAGGGTAGGAGGGAAGGCATTGAAGGGGGCAATTGGTGGTGGTGATACGGGGAAGGGGCGCAGCAGAGCCTGCATGGGAGTGGGGGAATTCTATTTTTAAAAAAAACTTTTTCAACAAATTGTTCACATATGATTGGAATGCTCTGTTTAATCGAGCTATTGACTAAATTTTCAGTTAAGAATTTAATCAAATTTTCAATGTAGCGTAGTTTAAACTATTTTGTTTAATGTAGCAGATGCTTGTTGGGTTGCTTTTTTTTTGCAGCAATGCTCCCACATCAAGTACTCCAGGTGTAGCATAATTTAAATGCAAAGTAGCGCTGTTCCTGTCATGCCCCAGCAACTATTCTCGGTCAGGTGTACTACAGTTAATTGCAAGGAAAAGCTCCTTTTGCATTCTCCGGATAACATACTTCAGCCTCCTGTCCCTAAAGCATGCCTAAACACTAATGATATAGAGAATATATAGCTTTTAGAGGTTTCTTGATCAAGTGATTTCCTATTGAATAGCTGTTGTTAAAGTTTATTTATTAGTTACAAGTAGGGTTACATTAAAACTGCATTGAAGTTACTGTGAAAATCCCCTAGTCGCCACACTCGGCACCTGTTCGGGTACACTAAGGGAGAATTTAGCATGGCCAATGCACCTCGCCAACACGTCTTTTAGACTATGGGAGGAAACTAGAGCACCTGGAGGAAACTCACGCAGACATGGGGAGAACATGCAGACTCCGCAAAAACAATGACCCAAGGAATTGAACCCAGGTCCCTGGTGCTGCAAGGCAGCAGTGCTAACCACTGTGCCACCCTGTTGCTGAAGAAACCTATGCAGACATGGGGAGAACATGCAGACTCCACATACACAGTGACCCAAGCTGGTAATCAAACTGGGGTTCCTGGTGCTGAGGCAGCAGTGCTAATCACTATGCCACCATGCTACCCTGTTGTTGATATAGACCCCTTTTCAAGCTCCAGATGGCTGTTTGTTAAAGCAGACTTTTTTTCTTCTTCAATAGAGTTTGCAGACTGTAGCAGTGACTCATTGCAGAAAGAAAAAGACTTTGCAGAATTCCTAAACATCATCATTAGAACCCAAGAATTTCTGCAGGTAAGGACATTGAAAGCACTGAAATAGCATCTTTAGGAAAATATGTACCTGTTTTTGTAAACTGATTCTGTTCTTGTAATCAATCAGGAGTTTGTTGTTGCTTGGCCTTCTTATTAGCTGAGTATTTGAAAGTATTAGTAGATGACTGTTGGTAGTCATGTGATTTTTATGTACTGCGTGTATTTCCTGTTTCCTGTTTCAGCAGCTGATTAGAACTCTTTGAATGTCAAAAGTGAGTTTTCCTCTGTCCATCAGGATTCAATTATTCCTATCAACCTTTCCACATGGAGCACTGGACTTTCTAGTACTTCCACCATGAATGTGATTTGTTTTCTTGAACACTAAATTTTTACAACTGCTATTTTTGACAACACCATGACAGGAGGTAGTCTTAACTGCTACAGGTCCAAAACAAAGTTTGGAAATACTCTCTTGGAACACAGTAAGCAGAGAAAACAGCCACTCTATTCTGGAAATGTTTGTCACTGGTGGCATTAATTGGAAAAGTTAAATCATGGGTTCTTTCTGTTTTCAGTTCTTGTGGATGGATTAAATTTTCCAATGCATATTTCTGTTTGACCTTAATTAAGCCATAGCAAGTGCAAGATCTTGGGGTTGCCATTGACTACAAACTGAACTGGACCATCCACTATAAATACTATGATTACAAGAGCAGAGTTTGGGTATTCTGTGGCAACTAACTTGACTCACCAAACAATGCCCACCATCCACAAGTCAGGAGTGTGTCCACTTGCCTAGACAATTGCAGCTGCAACAAAACTCAAGAAGCTTGACACCATCCAGGATAAATCAGCCCACTTGATTGGCTCCCCATGCGCTATCTTCAACTCTCACTTCCAATCCATCACCAACAACCACTCCCTTCACCACCAATGCAGCTGTGTATACCAGCTACAAAATGGACTGCAGAAACTCACCAAGATCCCTCCAACAGCACTTTCCAAATCCATGGCCTGTTCCACTTAGTAAAACAAGGGTAACAGATGTATTATCCAAGCAGCAGGCCATCCTTGGAACTGGAACTTAATCACGGTTTCTTCATTGTCATTGGGTCAAATTACTGAAACTCATTTCCTCATAACACTACAGGTATTCCTACAGCACATGGACTGCTGAAATTCAAGAAGGCAGCTTACCAACACAGTCTCGTGGACAGTTGGGATGGGCAAAATGTTGATCAACCATTTTTCATTCATTGGATGTCTGTATCCAATGAATGAAAAAATAAATATATTTAGATAGGTGTAGGACCAAATGTAGCTTTTACTTAGCACTTCATCTTGGCCCAAGAAATATTATCTGTTTTTCACCTCTCCCAACACCAACTGACTTGACTATTGTCAGATATATGTTTGAGTACTTGCTCTGAATTAGGGTCATATAGCAAGTTGAGGGTGTGTGTGTGTGGTTGGAATTTTGATTCTACAACTTGTGATGTTATTGTCTTTCAGGAAGGTTTTTCATGCTGTGAGGATTTTGTGTTGAAGAGCTTATCTCTTTGTGATAGTTCGTGGTGTAGCACTCAGGTACTTGCCTTGCTCACCAGGATTTCTCCAAGCTCTGGTAAGTAGCTATCTTACATTTTACAGCTTGTTCTTTCATCACTGTTCATGGTTTATTTTTGCCACCTGTTTTTTTTTCTGTCTGTATAGAATGCTTAACATGATTTTGCTAAATTTAATTTGCAGTTCCATACACAAAATTGCTTCAATTTCATTTTGAGGTTTGTGAACTGTTTTGGCATTCAACTGTATCTCCCAGTTGATCATTTGCTTCTTACTCCAATTTGCATTGAGTCTCTGAATTTAAATTATCCATATAAATTAGAAACCATTCGGTCTCAATAACAAACTCCAATTCTTTCACCATTTGCCTGCTTATTTCCATTTAGTTGATTTCTTCTTCAGATCTCAAGCTTTACCAGGAGATCCCACAATCATGAGCTTTTAATTGGAAGTTTAAATGCAGCATGTTTTCTGCAGAACACTTGGAATATTATTTTCTTAATCTTCTCGGCCTGAATTCATGTTTTGTTAGGTTATCAAACAGGCAGTTCTCAAGTTAGTCACTATATTCTTTTGCACTATATTTAAGTCAATGTTAGAACTAAGCTACTGCATCTGTTTTGTCAATCTTTTTGAAAATGGGCAGAGACTAATATGTTTCAACAAGACATCTGTTTTAATTGGCTATCATATAAAGTAGAGTTATACCCAAGTGTTAATTTGTTTTGAAACTTACATTGGACTTCAATTTTTTTTAGATTGGACATCAACTAGTGGGAAATTGATGTAAGAAGTATGAGCAGGTGAAGGCCATTTGACCCTTTGAGCTGCTCTGCCATTGAATAATGTTGTGGATGGAACTAATTGTGGCCTCAACTCCACGTTCCTGCTAGCCCACTATAACTCTTGAGTCCTCTGCAGATCAAAAATGTACCCAAAATAACAGTAATATGATGGGGTCTTGGTTGTGCAAAACTTCAAATACTATAGGGCTGTAACATGTAGAAAGGTCCTAGAATCTGAGATCGTTAGGAGAAGGTTGTGCCAATGTTTGGGAGCATTGAAAACAGTATTACCATAAGGGTTGTAGTTTAAAGATAGAAGGATACCAAAGAGTGGGGTCTTGGGATCCAGGGTGAGAAAGAAGTCTTAGGACCCAGCAAAATGGAGATGGGTTCTAGTGTTATTGAAGTGCATCGTCTAACTTTCCTATGAAATATCAAAAGTTGATCGTTTATAGCTTTCCACTATTGGCCTTTTCACGGTCAAAAATGGTTTGAAATATTAGACTGAATTTTCAGCTGGAATAACGGATGGTTTGCCTTGAGTGATGTAGAGCTAACTAGAAAGATTGCAACTCTCATTGCACAGCTGGATTTGAATCATTTAAGAAAGAAAACAAACTGAAGATAGGAAGCAGATTCTCAAGAGAATTCTTTGTTTTCTAACTGCAAAATACCCAAGTAATTTTAGTTCGCGGTCATGACGGTAAAGGATCAGTTTTTAATAGTTTCAACGTGACTCTTAACTGAAGTTGAAAATTTACGTCCGTTGTTTTGAAGTCTTTTTTTCCTCAAAAAAACTTAAACTCGTTTACTTCCCCCTAGCTCTCATGGATTCATACAGCAGAGATAGGCCCTTCAGCCCTCAATGTCAATGCCGACCATCAAATACCATTCTATACTAATCCCATTTACCAGCACTTGGTCCATAGCCTACTATGTCGTGGCAATTAAAGTGCTCATCCAAATGCTTCTTAAATGTTGTGAGAGTACTTCCGCCTTGAAGGCAGTATGTTCTATATTTCCAACACTCTCCTGGGTGAGAACATTTTTCCTCAGATCCCCCCTAAATCCTTGCTCCTCATTTGAAACCTATTCCTTGCGGTCTTAGACACTTTTATTGTGGGGAAAAGATTCTTGCAATTTACCCTATCTATGCCTCTCAATTTTGTATACCTCTATCAGCCTCTCTGCTTTCAAGGAAACAAAGCCAGCCTGTCGAGTCTCTCTTCAAAGTTGAAACCTTCCATCCTGGTGAATCTCCTCTCCAATGCAGTCACTTCCTTCCAACAGTGTGGTGACCACTATTGAACATAATACTCCATCTGTGACCTAAACAATGTTTTATAAAGTTGTAACGGGACCTCCCTGCTCCTATCTTCATTGTAAGAAGTCTCACAACACCAGGTTAAAGTCCAACCAATTTATTTGATTGTAAACTCTCAAGCTTTCGAGGTTTGCCCTTCTTCAGGTGAATGGAGAGTTCTGGCCTTGTGAGAGCTTGGGTTTACTATCAAATAAATTGGTTGGACTTTAACCTGGTGCTGTGAGACGTCTTACTGTGTTTACCCCAGTGCAACGCCGGCATCTCCACATCATGACCTATATTCATTGCCCAGCTAATGAAGGCAAACATTCCGTATGCCTTCTTCACCCCAAACCATCTGCCCATGTTATCTACGTATTCACCTTCAAGAATCTATGGACTTCTACAGCAAGGTCCTGTAGGCATTTTTTTTGTTCCTCAATTCTTCCTACGGACCTTACCATTCAATTACCTTATTAGACCTCCTAAAATGCATCACCTCATACTTATCAGTCATACCTCATACCATCTACCATTGCTTTGCCCAATTTACCAGCTGATCTATATCAGTCTGTCGTTAATGTATATAACAAACAGTAAAGGTCCCAGCATCGATTCCTGTGGTATACCACTGGTTACAGTTTTCCAATCATAGAAGTAATCCTCCACTATCACCCACTGTGATTTGCCTCCGTATCTGCTTCTCAATATCTCTCTGACTATTGGGAGGCCTTTTAGTGGCTGGTGTACAAGTGCACTCCGGTCTGTTTGTACTGCTAATTTGAATTTGAATCTGCTGATTTTTCCTACTTTTTTTAAATTTGCTTTCTATTTTTGTTACCACTGTCTCTCTTAATATTTTCTTAATGTATCATTATTTAACAAGAACAATGATCAATTTTCATCAACCTCTGAAGAAAATAAATACTCAAGTCATTTTTGTGGTTGCATATGGAAATTTCAATATTTTGCCTTGAAAATCTTTTCTTGGCACAAAACTGTCTTTCTCAAAGACTTCTTGCGATTGTTAAGATGTTTACACTGTTTTGTGCAATTGCAGATGTGGTTTCCCTTTGTTTTGATCCATTAATGAAGCTTTTCTTCACTTCTTCAATTTATTTCAAGGTAAGGAGAATGCTTACAATGTCCTCTTTCTCCATTTCCCTGAAACAAAAGCTCTTTAACTGATACTTTTATTTTCTGTTGCCAACAAGGGTATTTTTAAGCCACTGCTACAGAAATAGCAATGCTGCTCTTAGTTTAAAAATAAAATGAGTTAGGTCTTAGTGGGAAATGACAATGCTGGCAGGTGCATGGTACAAAATGAACATCCATTTTCTGAGTTTCATAATACCAGTCCTTTAAAATATATTTCAAATTGCAGACTAGCTATTTGAGTTAAATGTTTTCATCATTGTTATGTTTGCAAAATTTTGTTCACATTCATTGATAGTTTGTTCTTTCACCATTTCATTAATAGTTGCTCTGATTTTCATCTGCCAGATGTAGCAAATGTCCCTTCAACAATGTCTGAATGTCAATGTGTTGCTTCATTATCACACAGAAAAAAAAGTCAAGGAAAAGGAAAAGACAAAATAATCTGATCATTGCCAATCAATATCTAGGTACATACAGGCTAATAGCAACTACAACATAACCCATATTTTGTGTGGCAATCCTTAAAAGAATGCTGAATTGTTGTTTTGGCTATTGCTTTTTTGGCACAAATAATCAGTTAAGAATGCGCAAAGCCTTAAGAATGGTGAATTAACTTGTGCTGCTTGTAACCTAAAGGCAGAGCCAATTAAACTCTGGATAGTTAGCTTGAGTGAATTCTGCTCGGACTGACAGAACGACATTGTATTTTTATTCTTTGATCATTGGGATGGCAGGAAATGGGCACCTCACCGGAAAAGTATAATGTGTTCATTCATATATGCTAAGTAAAATGATCCTATTTCTTAATTTACTTTAAACTTTGTTTTGCTTGACTGCTTTTCAGTACTTTTTCCACAAAGGTGCGAATCACTGAATCCAATATTTTGGATAATGGGTCTATTTTGCTATTCCTATTTATTTACTGTGGGAGGTGTAGAAGTTTGTGTACAGAAAGTCAGGAGATGTGCTTGACAGGGTGTTGTAGATCCTTGTGAAAAGCAAAGGTGTGAGAGGGTAGCATCGGGTAATTGTGTTTACCACTTGCAAATGACCCAGTGCCAAAAACTGATAGGATAGTCATGATAGAACCCTTCATTAGGATGGAAAGTGAAGTAGTTCAATCTGAAACTTGGGTCTTACATCTAAACAGAGGAAAATACAAAGGTATGAGGGGTGATTCGGCAATGCTAGATTGGGGAACTCCATTAAAAGGCATGACAATAGACGGTCAATAGCTAATATTTGAGGAACAAATGCATGCATTGCAACAGTTATACATCTCTTCCTGGCACGAAAAACAAAACAGTAAAAACAGACCAACCATGACTAGCATAAGAAATTATGGATAGTATAGATCTGAAGAGGGATTGTGTCAAATTACTAGGAAAAGTAGCAAGCCAGAGGGATGGGAGCAGTTTAGAATTCAGCAAAGGAGGGCCAAGAGAATTTATAGTATGTGGGCGTCACTGATTGGGCCAGCATTTATTGTGCATCCACAACTGTCCTTGAGATGGTGATGGTGAGCTGCCTTCTTGAACCACTGCAATATCTGTGACTCAGTGACAGTGAAGAAACAGCAATATATTTCCAAGTCAGGATAGTGAGTGACTTGGAGGGGAACAGTCAGGTGTTTGTGCTCCAATGTATCTGCTGCCCTTGCCCTTCTAGAGGGGAGTGGCTATCGGACTGGAAAGTGCTGTCCAACAGGCCTTGGTGAGTTCATGCAGTGCATCGTGTGGATGCTACACACTGCTGCCACTGTGATGATAGAGGGAATGACTGTGTTTTGAAGGGGTGCCAAACAAGTGGGCTGCTTTGTCCTGAATGGTGTTGAGCTTCTTGACTGTGGTTGGAGCTGTAGTCATCCAGGCAGGTGGAGACGGTTGTACTCCTGACTTGTGTCTTGTAGATGATGGATCGGTTTTAGGTAATCAGGGGGTCCATTTTTCGCTGCAGACTTTCTGGCCTATGATCTGCTCTTGAATCTACAGTGTTTGTATACCCAGTCCAGTTCAACTTCTGGTTCAATGGTATACCCCACCACACCCCCTCCCACCCCCCAGGATGTTCTTAGTGGGGAGGTGGGGTTCAGCGATAATACCTTTGAATGTCATGGGGTGATGGTTAGATTCTCTCTTGTTGGAGATGGTCATTGCCCAGCACTTGTGTGATCTAAATTAATTAAGGTGGAAAAAAATAGAGCACTATATGAGAATAAACTTGCAAGCAACATTACAACAGGCTGTAAAAGCTTCTGTAAGTATGTAAAACAGAAAAATATTAGTGAAGACAAATAGAGGTTGCTTACGCTCTGAAACAGGAGAATTCATAATAAAGGAAAAGGCAGAGCAATTAAACAACTACTTTAGTTCTGTCTTTACGGAAGAAGAAGTAATTAACTTCTCTGAAATACTGGGGAACCAAGGAAGAATTGAAGAAAATTAATACTTTTTTTTTTAAAGAAAAGCAGTACAGGAGAAATTAATGAGACTGGAAGTCTATATGTTTCCAGAACCCATATCCCAGGCTACTAAAGGAGATGGCTACAGAAATGGTGTTGGTTGGCATCTTGCATAATTCTGGATTCTGAAATGGATTGGAGAATGTAATCTCGTCATTTTAAAAAAGGAGGAGGAAATTGTGGACTGGTTAGTCTAACACCAGTGGTAAAGGAAAATACTGGAGTCTATTGTAAAGGTTGTAATAAAAGAACGCTTCAAAAACATCTTACAGGATTAGACAAAGTCAATGTGAATTTATGAAAGGAGTTTTTTTGAAGGCATAGTTAATAGAATAGATAAGTGGATAGGGATGTATATTTGGATTTTCAGAAACCTTTTGATTATGTCCCATATAAGATTAGTGTGCAAAATGAATGCACATGGGATTTGGTGGTGGGGGTGAATATATTGGCATGGATGGACAACTAGTTAGCAGACAGGCACCATTGTAGGAATAAATGGGTCTTTTTGGGATGGCAGGTAATTTACTAATGGTTTACAACTTGGATCTCTGCTTGGGGCTGCCATATTCATGATATGTATCAGTACTATGGATGAGAGAACCAAATGTAATGTTTCTGGGTTTACTGACAACACAGGACTAGGTAGAAATGAGTATATGGCTGTGCGGGTTATGGACAGGGTGGATGGGAAACAGCTTTTCCATATGGTTTAAGGGTCAATAATGTGGAGGCTTAATTTTAAGGTGAGGGGCACCAGGGGATTGAAGGGGATTTGAGGAAAAATGTTAACTTAGCAGGTGGTAGGAGTCTGGAATACACTGCCTAAGAGGGTAGTAGAGGCAAGAAAACTCTCAACCTTTGAAAACTACATGGATGAGTACTTGAAATGTCATAACATTCAAAGCTATGAACCAACTGCTGGAGAATGGGATTAATGTAGTTTTGCCAGTGCGGACTTGATGGTCCAAAAAGCCTCTTCTATACTGTGTGACTGACTTGAGTGGTGAGGAGGATGTTAATAAGCTTCAAAGCGATTTAGACAAGTTGAATAAGTGGGCAAATACACGGCAGGTGCAGTATAATGTGGATACGTGTGAAGCTACCCATTGCAGTAGGAAAAACAGAATGACAGAGTATTACTTAAATGGGGTTAGATTGGAAAATGTTGACATGAAGGGGTCTGTACGCCAGCCATTGAAATGAAGTGTGCAGGTGCAACAAGCAGTAAGGAGGGCAAATGATATGTTGGCTGTCATTACAAGAGGATTTGAGTACAGGAGTATTGTGTACAGTTTTGGTCTTCTGACCTAAACAAAAAGTATTTTGATTTGATTTATTATTGTAACATGTATTAACGTAGATAAGTATTGTTTCTTGCATGCTATACAAACAAAACATTGTTCACAGAGAAGGAAACGAGAGAGTGCAGAATGTAGTTACAGTCATAGCTAGGGTGTAGAGAAAGATCAATTTAATGCAAGGTAAGTCCATTCAAAAGCCGAACAGTGGCAGGGAAGACGCTGTTCTTGAGTCAGTTGGTACATGACCTCAGACTTTTGTATCTTTTTCCCGATGGAAGAAGATGGAAAAGAGAGTGTCCGGGGTGCATGGGGTCCTTAATTATGTTGGCTGCTTTGCTGATGTAGCCGGAAATGTAGGCAGAGTCAATGGCCCCAATTTTATCATTTTGATTCTAAGTGCTGAATCTGGGCGCAATTCAGATCTGACTTGGAAAACTGTTCTCAGGTGCCCCCATATGCACTTTGGCTGAAAAAAAATTGCGAGTCTGAATCACGCTGTGGGCGGGGTTTATTGTGCCCAAAACACTGCTGCTCCAATTGGAGCTTTGAACTGTACAGTAAAAAAAATTGAAAAACGCGCCCCTATCACACAGCTCCTGGGCTACAAAAAGCGAATAAAGCGCCTTGGTAGTGAAAAGCAGGGGCAATAGCCCCCCTCACCGCACCAATCACCTGCAAAGTGGCAGCAGACCCTCGCTCCCAACCAGAGAACAATCTGGCCACCCTCCCGCACGGACTCCCTTCCCCTCCCCACTAGAGAATGATCTGCACCCCCCCCCCCCCCCCAAAACCAATCTGAGTTAGAGAACTAATTAATAACAGTTAATTGGAAGCCCTGAACTTACCTCTTCGGAAGCTAGCGTGCCCAAAACAGACCTTTGCCGAGCATGTCTGTTTCGCGCCTGTTTCAGGCACGGTTTGGATCGCAGCTATTTTCAAGCCTTGGTAAAGTGGGCATCTGTGAGGATGCAGATCACGCTAATTGTCTCATGCCTGACTTTACCAAGTTTTTATGCCCAAATGGTAAAATCGGGCCCAATGGATGGGAGCTGGTTTGCATGATGAATTGGGCTACATTCACAATCTTTTGTAGTTCCTTGTGGTTTTGGGCGGAGCAGGAGCCATACCAAGTTGTGATACAACCAGAAAGAATGTCTTCTATAGTGCATCTGTAAAAAGTGGTGAGAGTTGTGGCTGACATGCCAAATTTCTTTAGTCTTCTGATAAAGTAGAGGCATTGGTGGGCTTTCTTAACTATAGTATCAGCATGGGGGGACCAGGACAGGTTGTTGGTGATCTGGATACTTAAACTTGAAGTTGTCCACCCTTTCTACTTCGTCCCCATTGATGTACATATTCTCCTTTACGCTTCCTGAAGTCGATGACAATCTCTTTTGTTTTATTAAGATTGAGGGAGAGATTATTGTTGCTGCACCTGTTCACTAAATTCTCTATCTCATTCCTGTATTCTGCCGAATTGTTTGAGATCCGACCAACTACAGTGGTGTCGTCAGCAAACTTGAAAATTGAATTGGAGGGAAATTTGGCCACATGGTTATAGGTACATACGGAGTATAGAGGACTAAGAACACAGCTTTGTGGGGCACCGGTGTTGAGGATGATCGTGAAGATGGTGTTGTTGCCTATCCTTACTGATTGTGGTCTGTGAGTTAGGAAGTTCGGGATCCAATTGCAGAAGGAGGTGCCAAGACCCAGGCCACAGAGTTTGGAGATGAGTTTCATCAGAATAATAGTGTTGAAGGCTGAGCTGTAATCAATAAATGTGAGTCTGACATAGGTGTCCTTGTTACCTAGGTGTTCCAGGTTGAGTGCAAGGCCAGAGAAATGGTATCTGCTGTGGACCTGTTGTGGTGGTAGGCAAACTGTACTGGATCCAGGTAGTCTGGGAGGCTGGAACTGATTCATGCCATGACTGGCCTTTCAAAGCAAAGCTAATGATGGGTGTCAGAGCCGCCAGCCGATAGTCATTAAGGCACGCTAGTTGGTTTTTCTTAGATACCAGGGTGATGGTCGTCTTCTTGAAGCAGATAGGGACTTCAGATTGTTGTAAAGTGAGGTTAAAGATGTCTGTGAATAACGCCGCCAGCTGATCTGCACAGGATCTGAGTGCTCATCTGGGCAAGCATACACTTGCCACAATTGGGGTGCAGCGAACCAGACTCTCTCTCAAGGTGGCAGGAGTGTCACACGAGGAGGGATTGGGTCTATATTCATTAGAGATTAGAAGAATGAGGTATGACCTTGCTGAAATATATCAAATGCTTACAGATGGGACAGACTTGATGTTGGAATGGTGTTCCCCCTGGGCTGGAGGTTCTAAGATAAAGGATAGGCCATCTAGGACTGAGATGAGAAATTTCTTCACGAGTGGTGAAGGATGTGGAGGCCAAATCTGAATATGTTTAAGAAGAAAATAGATTTTTATACACCTAAGGCTTGAAGGGTTATGGGCAGAGAGAGGTATGGCACTGATACTGAGGATCAGCCATAATCCTATTGAATGGTGGAGCAGACTCAAGGAGACAAATGGCCTACTCCTGCTCCTATTTTCGATGTTTCTACGGGTGGCTTGATGACATTTTCAGAGGATGATGAGGGGAACACTGAGTGCTGAATGGTTGGATTAGGGAAATTAGGAGGGTAGTTATCAAATGAGTGGGAAGTAAAAGGAAGCATGATAATAGACAGGAATAACCTGGGAGGTAAATTCTTTTAGTAAGAGAACAAAGTGAAGATTGATGAACTTAGGTCTGGAGCAGCAGATCCAAGAAAAGAAATGCTAAAGTTATCGAGCACCAGTTATATAAAATGAATACAAAAACACTTCTAGTAATTAATAATTTTGAAAATTTTATGAAGTATATACACTTTTCATAAGAACTAGGAGCAGGAGGAGGCAATTTAGCACCTCACACCTGCTCTGGGGTACTGAATTCCACAAATTCTTAATCCTTTGAGAGAAGAAATTTCCCCTTACCTCTATTTTAAATCTGCCACCCTTTGTTCTAAAACTATGGCCTCTTGATCTAGGTTGCCCTACAAGAAGAAACACTCTCCATGACTACATTGTCAATGCCCCTTATCACTTCAATTAGATCTCCTCTCATTCTTCTCAACTCCAGGGTGCATAAGCCGAAACTGCCCAATGTCTTTCCATAAAACAATCCCCTCATCTCTGGAATCAATCTACTCTGAATCGTCTCTGATGTAACTACATCCCTTCTCAAGTTAGAGGACTAAATTTGTACGCAATATTAAAAGTGCGATCTCACTAATGCTTTGTATAGTAGCAGCAATGTTTCACTACTTGGGTTCCATTTGCTTTCCTTACTACCTGCCGCACTTAACTTTGTGCGATTCGTGCACAAGGACACCCAGATCCCTCTGCACCAAAGCACTCTGAAGTTTCTCTCCATTTAGATAATTTGCCTTTGCATTTTTCCTATCAAAATAGATAAACTCACACTTACGCATGTTAAACTTCATCTGCCAAATTTTGCCCCATTCACTTAACCTATCCATATCCATTTGCAAATTTCTTATTTCATTATCGCAGCTTACTATCTCACCTATTTTTGTGTCTTCAGCAAATTTGGTTATGGTACCTACTATCGCTGCATCCAGGTCATTTATATAGATTAGAGTAAATCCTCTGGCACCCCACTAGTTAAATCTTGCCAACCTGCTTTCTGTTGTTTGCCAATCCTCTATCCAAGCTAATAGCCTACTCCCATTTCATGTGAACTAACCTTGTGCACAGCAGATTAGTCAATAACTGTGCTTGTTAATCTTCCTGATTTTATTTATCTACAGTGCACTGTCATTGAGAGTCTCACCAACCTACTGGTGAAATGGCTGACCTGGCATTCTGTGTGTGTGGCTGAGATGGACAGCGATGTTACCAATGTTTTACAGAGTCCACAGTGAGTATCTAATATGCAAGGATTTTTCAGTAAAAAACAGTCAAGAGTCTGACCCTAAGGTTATAAATAAATATGACTTTGTATTGAATTTTACTGTTGTTTATATAAATAATAAAGAAATCTCCAAAGGAAACATGATTAAGAAAGAAATTGAAGTGAGAATGGCCCTAGTTTTGTACTGGAATTTTGCAAACAGCTGAGGACACATTCTGGCATGGGTGTAAGATCTCTTGATTAAATATCCTGTCATCGGTTAAAGTCAAGGCTCAACATGAAGAATGATTGTAAAATCATGCCCAATGGGGCATTTATTCATTCATAAAATCCATACAGTGCAGAAGGACACCATTCAATCCATCGAGTCTACACCAGCCCCAATCCCACCCAGGCCCTAACCCCATTACCCCACGTATTTACCCTAACTCATCCCCCTGACACAAAGGGGCAATTTAGCATAGCCAATCTACCTAACCTGCACATCTTTGGACTGCGGAGGAAACCGGAACACCTGCAAAACCTATGTAGACATGGGGAGAATGTGCAAATTCCACACACAGTGACCAGGCCAGGAATCAAACCCCAGGTTCCTGGCACCATGAGTCAGCAGTGCTAACCACTGAGCCACCCCATTTATTTATTGGTGACAAATAGAGAGAAATGATTTATAGTGCAGCAGGAGACCTTTCAATCCACGCTGGCTTTTTGCGTGCAGAACTCAACTGGTCCCTCTCCCCTATAGCCCTGCAAATCTTTGTCCTCTTCACATAATTATCAATTCCCTTTCGCAAATCATGATTCAATCTGCCTATCCACTTCACTCTCGAGCACTGGATTCCAGGTCTCAACCACTCTTTGCATAAAAATGTTTTTCCTCATGTCGTCTTTGGTTCTATTGCCAATCACAAATCAGTGTCCTCTAATTCTCAGTACTTCTATCCGTGGGAACAGTTTCATCCCTATCTACTCCATCCAGACCCCTCTTGATTTTGAATAGCTCTAGCAAATCTTCTCTGAAGCTTCTGTTTTCTAAGATGAACAACTCCAGCTTCTTTAATCTAATCACACAGCTGAAGTCCCCCAACCCAGAAATCATTCTCATAATTTGTTTCTGCCCTTTCTATTAAGCCTTCACACCCCCTTTAATGTGCATGGCCAGAATTAGACACACAAGTGTTTTCTTATTTTGAGTTAATTGCCTCCCATATGGAAAACACACAAGGGAGATGGTGTTACACACTGCCATATAGGAACAGTCATGGTGCAGGACCAAAATTCTCTCAGATATGTGTGTCAATAATTTTTAGCTAATGTATCTTTTGTGATTTCTGAGATTGTGAAAATGTCTAAAAATAGATACCAATACAGAGCAGCTGAGATAGACTTGATTACATGTTTTAAGGAAAAACTGGTCAGACGTGAAGTAAAGTAAGCTTGTCCCGAAGTGTGACGCAAGGACCAGGAATGGGACCAGTTTTCAAATGCTGAACAAACAAGGAAGTTTGAATGAAAGGTTCTGCATGGACCTGCTCCTCCAATCACAGGCCATTCCATTCCACGATTTTCTGCTGTGAAACTCACAAGCAGATGCTGCTCTTTCAATCACAAACACGGGCAGCAGTGAGTTCAGGATCTGAGGAGCAGGACCTGGGTAGCTGAGGAGAGGGGCTACGGGTGGTGGGGCTGTTGATCATGACCCATGGAGAGGAAGTGCAGAGCAGTGCAGCCCAGAGTGCAGAGGTGCTGGGGCAGAGATGCCAGTGAGTGTGACCAATGTGTCCAGTGTGGGGCTCAGGCATGCCAGAATGGAGTGAGAGACAGCAGTAGCAGGGCTCACTTTCATCTGATTGGGTGACTGGAGACATTTTATTAGAGATTGTGAGGGGGTTGGAGGGCGGACCTTTGTAGGGAAGGTGCTGAAAGAGCATGTTGGGGGGGGGTGGGGGGGTTGCTGAGAGAGCATGGAGGGGGCCACTGAGAGCCCTCACTTAGACATACTATCCATCATGCACTTTGATATGCTCTCACAGTGGGTGTGGAAGAGTTGAGTGAGCACCTTGGCACTGAAAATGAGCGAGAAACACACATCCTATTACAATTTAATACTTTTCTTATTACTCTTTTTCTTTTGCTCAGCAAGTTGTTTCTTTTCATACCTCAGTATTGTTTGAAATTCATGTTTAATGTTGTGCCAAACTTTATCTTTCTGAAATTTGCTCATTGGCCCCTTAAGTGAGAAGAGGTTTTGAAGTGTGGCTTTCCCCCATGCAAAAAAGTTGGACAATCCTGAAGTAGAGGATTACACAGGGTTCTATTGATTGAGCATTGTTAATGGGATTTGATTTGAACTGCTCTAGCAAAGAATCAACACAGATGTAACCACAAAATTTTACAGTGCAGAAGAGGCACTTTGGCTCATAGAGTGCACTACATGCGAATCACTTTAACCGAGCTACCTAATCCCATCTGCCAGCACTTGGCCCATAGTGTTGAATGTTATGATGTGCCAATTGCTTGTCCAGGTGCTTTTTAAAGGATGTGAGGCAACCCATCTCCACCACTTTCGCAGGCAGCGCATTCTAGACTGTCACCACCTCTGGGTAAAAAATGATTTTCCTCAACTCCCTAAACGTCCTGCCCCTCACCTTGAACTTGTGCCTTCTTGTGACTGATCCTTCGACTAAAGTTTATCTATTAGACAAAAGTAGGCTTACGTCAACACTAATGAAGTTGTTGTGAAAATCCCTTAGTCGCCACACTCTGGTGCCTGTTTGAATACACTGAGGAAGAATTTAGCATAGCTGATGAAACTAACCAGCACATCTTTGGACTGGGAGGAAACCGGAGCACCCACGAAAGGCCACGCAGACATGGGGAGAAAGTACAAACTCCACACAGACATTGACCCAAGTCGGGAATCAAACCTGGGTCTCTGGAGCTGTGAGGCAGCAGTACTAACCACTGTGCCACTATGCTGCCCTAAGGGGAACAACTGCTCCCTATTCACCTATGCCCCCCAAAATCTTGTACACTTTAATCAGGTCATTTCTCAGTCTTCTCTGCTCCAACAGAAACAGCCAAGTCTATCCCGCTTCTCTTTGTAATTTTAAATGTTCCATCCCAAGTAACATGCTGATGAATCACCTCTAACACACTCTGCAGTGCAATCACATCCTTCCTATAATGCGGCAACCGGAACTGCACACAGTACTCCAGCTGTGGCCTCACCAAAGTTCCATACAATTACAACATGATCATCCAGCTTTTGTAATCTATACCTTGACTGATTAAGGCAAGTATCCCATGTCCTTTTACACCACTCCACTAACATGCCTTTATGCCATCAGATCTATGGACAGACACACCAGAAAGCCTTTACTTCCTAATGTCATCCTGTTCAATGAATTCTTCCTTGTCAAATTACTCCTTCTAAAGTGTGTCACCTCACATATTTCAGGATTAAGTTCCATCTGCCACTTATCTGCCCATTTGACTATCCTGTTTATATCTTCTTTAATCTCACTGTTAACCACCTGGCCAATCTGCAAACTTACTAATCCTATCCTCACATAATCACCGATGTCATTTACGTAAATGACAATAGGGAACCCAGCACAGATCACCTGTGGTACACCACTGAACATTGACTTCCAGTCACTAATGCAGCCTTCTGTCTCCTACAACTAAGCCAATTTAAATCCACCTCCTCAAATTACCTTATTTCCCATGTGCATTTGCCTTCTTTATAAGGATCCTCTGGCTTTGCTGAAGTCCACATAGGTGACTAGGTGTGTAGATTAGGGTCATGCAGTTGATGCACCACCCTAATCTACACACCTAGTCACCTCCTCAAAAAATTCAATCAAATTTATTAGGCATGACCTTCTTCCGACAGAGTCATGCTGACTATCCCTGGTCAACATTATCTTTCCAAGTGAAGATAGATTCTCTCCTTCAGAATTTTCTCCAATAGTTTCCCTACCGTTGACGTGAGACTCTCTGGTCTGTAGTTCCCTGGTTTATCTCTGCAACCCTTCTGAAGTAGTGGAACTGCAGTAACTGTTCTCTAGTCTTGTGGCACCTTCCCTGTGACCAGAAACAAATTAAAATTTTGGGTCAGAGCCCCTGCAATCACCTCCCTTGCCTCCCATAGCAACCTGGCACATAATTCATATGGACCTGGAGATTTGTCCACTTTTAAGCCTGCTAATATCTCCAGTATCTTGTCACTGCTTATGTCAGTTTGCCCCAGAACCTTGCAGTCTTTCTCTGAATTCCATACCTACACCCTCATTCTCTTGGGTGAAGATAGATGTGTAGTATTCATTCAACACTGTGTCTTTTGACTTTATGTGGGAATGCCGGCGTTGGACTGGCGTAAACACAGTAAAAAGTCTGACAACACCAGGTTTTAGTCCAACCGATTTTATTTGATAATACTCACAAGCTTTCGAGGGGACTGCCTCTTCGTCAGGTGAATGGAGCAGTCCCCTCGAAAGCTTGTGAGTATTATCAAATAAATCGGTTGGACTAAAACCTGGTGTTGTCAGACTTTTTACTGTCTTTTGACTTTACCCATAGATTGCACCCTTCATCCCTATTGGGCCCTTATCTTTCCCTGGTTACCCTCTTTCCATTGATAAACTTTTAAAGTATCTTCAATTTTTCCCTACTTTTACCAGCCAGAGCTTTCCCATATCCCCTCTCCTAATTGCCACTTTAAGCGCTACCCTGTACTTTCTATACGGCACCAATGCTTCTGCTGATTTGCTCCCCTTGTACCTGCTAGAAGCCTCTCTTTTCTTGTTCTGTCGGTTAGTTACTTCTTCCTAGCACCCTAGAGAAAACATAGTGGACCTGTACCCTCCCCATTTCCTTTTTGAACACCTCATGATTTCCCCACATGTTGTTGCTCTCAGTCTACCTTGGCCAAGTCCTGCCAAATTTTGCTAAAACCCGATCTCCCATAATCCTAAACTCTTCTTTGCAACTTGTCTCTTTCTTTGTTCATAACAAGCTTAAATTGTGCCATGTTGTGATTGCTTTCACTAAAATGCTCCCCCACCACCACCTCAACAACCAGTCCCCAGAATTAGGCCCAGCCCTGTGCCATCTCTTGTTGGACCCTCCACATATTGAACTAAAAGGTTTTCCTGTACACCTTTCAAGAAATCCACTCCATCCAAGCCCTGATCACTACGTCTATCCCAATTAATGTGGGAAAGTTGAAATCACCTAATATAATTAGGTTAGTTATTGTTTTTACACTTCCGTGAATTGTGCATATGTTTACTCCTCAAATTTTCACTATTGGGGGGGCCTATAATCAACACCTAGCTATGTGGCTGCCCCCTTTTTATTCCTAATCTGTACCCACAAAGCTTCATTTGATGCCTGCTCCAAGATACCATCTCTCCTTACTGCAGTAACTGACTTGTTAACCAATAATGCAATACCTCTTCCTCTTCTACAATCCTTGCTTGAACATTCTATATCCCAGAATGTTGAGCTGCCAATCCTGCCCCTCCCTCATCCACATCTCTGTGATGCCTACTATATCAAAATTCCATGTGTCAATCCTAACTCTTAACTCATGTGTTTTACCTGTAATATCCTGGCATTAATGTAGAGGCATTCCAGCCTTGCCTTACTCCATTGAAACTTAATGAAATATAATGGGCCAGTTGCTTCAGATATGCTGTAAGCTTCAGTGTCGCTGTGGATAGCTGAGTGGCAATGAACTTCATTTGAATATTGACTACTACAGTGGTGTTACATAATTCACCTGTTTTGCCATGTAAAAATTGGGTGGTTTGAACTAGGTACAGGAGTCATGCTACTGCTTGCTCACATTTCACTCAATATATTCATGAGGTAATTGTGTTTTGAATCTTTTAAGGCTATGCTGTGTTAGATTTTCCCTCTAATTGTTTTTCTTTTATTAATCTGCCTGAAATTGTACTTCTGTAGCTGAAAGAACAAATCAAATGTGCTTTATTGTCCAAATAGTTGAGTCCAGATGTGATCCCCTCCCCTCACATTCAATCTAACCCATGTAGAAAGAGCTTATTTCTGCTGCCTTCAAGGCTCAAATTGTAAACGGTTCAGATTCAGAATTAAGTCTCTGCCTATCTCCCTACTGCATTGTAGCTAAGTAAACTAACCACTCAGGTGCAACATACTTCCCAAAGGAACTTCCTCAAATTCCTTCATTCAGCTATTCTTTAACTTGTTAACTTTTAGATGGTATGCATAATAAAGCAGTCTAAGAGAAAATCGCTTCTTGGCCTTTTGGCTAAGATCAAGTGTAATATCGACATGTTGTGCTTGGTTGAAGTCATTAGGTTACATTTTAGCTTCATTTGAAGCAATTTTTAAAAGCGGCATCTCGACCTTTTGGCTAAGATGCAAATGAGATCAAGCCTTGGAGGAGGAGCTATGCCTACTCCAATCAGCTTGGATCATGTAGATCAAGCCCAAGACAGGAGGTGAGAGCCCTGTCTTGTCAGCTTGGATCGGGAATGTCTCAACTTGAGACTCTGAATTGGCCTTGATTTAATTGAATTGGAATAAAAACAAGAAAAACTTCCGAGTTTTTTTTCTGTGCTTTCAGGAACGTTTTCCTTTCTGGATTAGTGAACTCTATTTCTGAACTTGTGGAGTTTACTACAAGAATTTCCATGGTAGCATTACAGATGGAGGCTTACAACAGTCTGCTGCTGCACTTCATACTCAATTTTTATGAGACGGTGAGAGATTTGAGTGTGCTTAGAAAACTGTTTTCTGAGTGTTAGATTATTGATCAGCCCAAGTAGATGAAGTACAATTTGACAGGCTATCAGTATGAAATTTGTAACTAAAATCTTGGTTAATATTTTAATCCCTTTCCCTTCCTTTCACCAATGTGAAATCTAGAGATAAGCTAATCTTTTCATTGGTTCAGATCAGCTAAATCAGTATGCTTCAGGGATTTTGCTATTGTATGACAATTTATTTGAAAGTCTATTTTTTTTAAAACAATTGTTGTTTTTCTTTTTCAGCATACTTCATTGCATCTGTGATAATTCAAAGTAATATTTGTGCTTAAAATTAATTATGAAATAATTTGAACCAAACAATGCAAGTAACAAAAAATAGAAACTTAGTGTTTTTGAAAATTTTGAATTTGTGAATTTTGCATTCAGAGGGGCTGACTAATTTAAGAGTAATACAACAAATGAAAGGAGAGATTTAAATTGCATTGTATGGGCCTTTTAAATTTTTTAATCACCTTGAATTACCATCTCTTGGATAGTGATAACCATAGAATCTGGTTTAAATGGATATAGATGATTGTGGATAGACATGCCCATTACAAGGAATTTAACTTGTGGAATGTTTTTTGAATTCTTAACACATACTTGTGAATTGTACTGCAGTATGTATTTACTGCCACCAGATGGTGTAGGTTGCAGGCAATATGTTTGAATCTCGAGTAAAAATAATTACTGTCTGCAGTATGTTTTAAAAAAAGTCAAAGAATATTGATATCAAAATAGGATTTGGTCCATCTTGTCTGCAGTAGTGTATTTTTCCACAAGTCACCTATACCCTCCCCTTTTTTGCCCTTTAATGTTCCTCTTTTCTTTGCAACTGTTTAATTTGAGTATTGCAGAAAAAATAAACATGCTATTGAAGCAATTCATCTTGCATTCACCAGGACAGAAGAAAGAATGCTATATTTCAAAGGGAGCAGCAATTTATATTGTATGAGAAAAGGTTGCTGCCTGGTAGGCAAGTTGACTGTAAACTGGCTGAGGCTTTGCCATGGGGAATTCATGAGAGATTATTGTCTCCCAGGCTTTTGTTTAATTCAAAGAAAGGTGCAATGCTTGGATGTGTTCCTTTTGCCTGCAGAGGACTGGTCCATGTGCATGAATATATGTAGCTTTGAGTAAGTGTAAGTGAGCTACATTATATGCCTGTCTACTCATCTTAACTTGATTGTGCACAACGGGATTGTTTAAGTGCTGTCCAACCGCAGAATCACACCTAATATTAGATATTCTATTTTTGGTTCTCAGTTTTTCAAACACCCGCTGGTTGAATATGGTCAGTATTCTGTCTGTTGCTTTCGTATATTTATAAGTGTTGCGTGAATGCTTTAAGATCTAATCATATGATTTGATGGTGGAATCATTAGGGTGATGCCACAGGCTGTTTTTTACTTTCAGTTTGTACTCTGCAGTGCAGAGAACATCTCTTTCCATAAACTTTGTTGTTGTTAGTTTGAATCTACGTGTGCAAACCATAATGCCTAACATAGTTAGGACTATACAATTAGGAACAGCTGAAGAGATGTGCTGTTTGCTACAATCTGCCAACCACTGATATCAGCTGAGGTACGTGGCATTGCAATGATACTAAAATTAATATACCACATTACTCATTTGTGTGGTAGGCAGAACATCTTTTTGATATTGTTAGGGGAAGATACAAATTTGTGGTATTAACTAACATCACCTGTTGCTCCAACTTTTGTGATACCTTTCCAGAGTAATTTGAGTTAGACAGTATTTTTCAGGTTTGAAAGTGGAGACCTTGGGCTCATACGTGAGTGTGTGTGGTACACAGCAAGTAATGGTCTGATGGGATAGTACTTGCTGGCAAATTGTAATAAACAACATGTCCCTTTGGCTGTTCTCAGGCAGAGTGCTGACCATTATCAACCACCCCATGCTTGTAAAATTCAGAATGTAATGGGGAAAGGTTGAAATTAATTGCATAGGTCTACCAACTGCTTTGATCCCCATGGAGACTGTGAATGGTTAAGGGGAAAAACTAAAAGAACTACATTATTAACCTAACACTATAGTTTGTAAGTCTTAGAATACAAATCCAGTTCCCCTTTTAATTGCACCCAAGAATCCTTTTGAACGTTCTTCATTTCTTTTGAAACCAAACCAAGTATGCTGCAGCTCTCCAAAGTTCACTTCAATTTTTTCTTCAGTGTTTCAGTTATTTGTTGCATATGAGATTTCTTGGAGACCTTTATTAAATTTTAGCTAAGTGACCCTCAAATTATAGTTCAAAACCCCTCAAGCTTGGATCTCACTACATGCTTATCATCTGTTCCCTTTCTAAAACTTGCTTCTGATGATTCAGTAAATGATGAAAATATCATCAGGAAATTTCAGTAAATGAGGTTCTCAACATCCAAAAAAATCAGGAAAGTTGATTTGAATATTTAATTAAAGGACATTTTTGATTTTAAAAAAAGCTAATTTTTAAAAAATGTAATTTGGAACTATAGAAGAAAATCCCAACATGTGCTTGAACCTATGATCTTTGGATCAAATATCCTGCTAGCCGCCAAACTGAGCCTAACCAACTACAAATGATGATCCTACAGAAAGCCAGAATAGTAATGGGAACAGTTCATTTTCAAGGCTTTGCTTATGTGTGTCAATCTTGTGTGCATCCAGCAATGTAACTAGAGGTAAATGGATCGAGTGCAAGGCATACTTGCTGTAACCTCCATATTCTGACCTGCCAACCAGAAAATTGTCAAGAATGGTTGCACATGCACTGGTGATTGCAGTGTGGGTCGAGTGTGCATGTGCAATGTTTAGACACTTCTCTGGTTGGCGGCAGGAGTACATGTTATCAGAAAGCTTACAATTTGATCCCAAAAATGGATTCCTCCAATCCCTTTGCTGTGGCAATGGGAAACATCTTATCCAAGTAGAAATGTTAATTAATTATCTCTAACCACAGCAGCCTTTCATCATAGAAACAAAGGGCAAGTTTCAGCACATTAATCTGGATTTTGGTAACATTGTTATAAGTTTTAGGAGCCTTTTAAGAATTTTTGACTGTGGACATAACAATAGTAAGAAGTCTCACAACACCAGGTTAAAGTCCAACCAGTTCATTTGATAGTAAACCCACAAGTTTTCGGAAACGCTGTTCCTTTGTCAGGTGTATGGAAAGTTCTGATCAGAGAAGAGCCTATAAAGGCGCACACAGTTTACAGAATACTGATTAGAATGTGAGTCTTTACATCTAACCTGCTAACCCAAATAGCCGGTGTCTACCCCAGATCAACACCGGCATCTCCACATCATGACATAACAATAGCCTTGCGTTTAAATATCAGTCACTTCTCTTTCAATTATATAATTAGAGCCATCCCTTAATTCGTACTAATTACCACACGGCTTTTACAGTCAGGTAAACTTCATAGATCACATGCTCCTTTCATTTACCCTAAATTTATAAAGCCAGCCACAAACTGTAACTGCCTGACAAATCAAAAGATAGAGCCCTGAAACATTATCATATAAACTTCATCATTGTAATACAAGCCAGCACGTGCAGCCATGCAATGATCTGTAACGTGTGGTTCCGAGAAACAAACCAGGTATGCACACCCAATGTTCTTTTTAACACGGGTATACACATGGTCCCACAGTAATCTTAAAGGACTGTAGCATGAAAAGAAACAAAAACACAGCAAAGACAAATGAGAGGGAATGTTGTTTCTGTGCTTTACCATTCCATGATTTTATGAATCTGGAATCAGAAGAATAAAGTTCAGAGTGGGGTAGGGATGGCAAAGATTATAGAGATCGGAAAAGGGATCAGGCTCAAGAGGAGTATAAATGTAATAACAATTTGAGGTGTTGCAGTCAGAGCATTAGTGTACGTCAATGAAGATGGATGATGACTCTTTGAACATGATGTGGAATAGAATATTTGTAATAGTAGTTGGATGAGCTGAAAACTATGGAGGATGCAAAGTTGCAATTATGGCACATTGGTCATGAAATGTGCTATAGAAATGCAAGTTTGTGTTTAATCGACACTCAATTGCTGATGCTCCTTAAAAATATCACCTTTCTTGTTTTCCGTTGGAGCACTATCTCTCTCTCACTCTTGTACTAGTCCTGATGGTCCTAAAAGTATTTCTAGTTCCTTCATGTAATTTTATGCTATTCCATCCTCAGGTATCTGATATGTACTTGAAATACAGTCTGCCCCTGGTGATTTTGCCACCTGCTGGCATCTTCTATCCAGCATTATTAAGTTTGGAATCTGTAAACCTGAATCAACTTTGTTACATTATGTACAAGTGAGTATTGCATGTCCTTAAACACTTCCTATTGACGTAAGGTTCATAGAAATATTCTATGTACTTCGCTATATTTGCTATATTTCATAATGTGAATGGGAAATCGCAGGCGGTGACCAATATTTTAATGGTTTCAAGAAGAAAACTTCATCAGCTTTCAAACCCTTAAAGGGCCGTCTTCAAATTGATCAAGGCTCTGTTACTTTTATGTAATTTTTGTAACTGTGCATTGATTCCTGGGATAGTAGAGACTGTGCTTAATTTGACATGCAGCTGGACTTTGTCTGATGTCAGTTTGATAATGGAGGTGAATCTAACCAAATTTTAAAAAGTTGGGAACCAGAAAAAGAAACAGGCAAGACAAAGACAGTATAGGAATAGATTGGAGGTTAAAATAAAAGGGAATCCAAATCTCTTTGACCCGAGTAACAATAAAAAGGCTGCTAGAAGAGTGTTGGAGCTAATTGATGACCAAAATGTAGATCTGTTGGTGGAGGCAGAAGGCATGGTTAAAGTATTAAATGAGTTTCATTATTAAACAGGGTGTGGGCATTGATGGCTGAGCTAGCATTTTTATTGTCCACCTTAATTGCCCCTGAGAATGTGATGGTGAGCTGCCTTCTGGAACGCTGCAGCCCTTATATAGTGTTATTAGAGAGGGAACTCCAGGATTTTGATTCAGCGACAGTGAAAGGCTGGTGATATAATGTTTAGGTTAGTTAGTTTATTTGTGTCACAAGTAGTCTTACAGTAACACTGCAATGAAGTTATCATGAAAATCCCCGAGTTGCCACTTTGGTGCCTGTTTGGCACCAGAATGGGAGAATTTAGTATGCCCAGTGCACCTAACCAGCACATCTTTCGTGTTGTGGAAGGAAACCAAAGTACGTGGAAGAAACCCATGCAGACATAGGGCAAACATGCAGACTCGCACAAACAGTGACCCAACCTGGGAATCAAACCCAGGTCTGTGGTGCTGTGAGGCAGCAGTGCTTGCTACTGTGCCACCTTGTGCCAAGTTGGTGTGATGTGTGGCTTGGAGTGGAGCTTTCAGGTGGTGGTGTTATCATGTGTCTACTGCCTTTCTCCTAGGTAGTAGAGGTCACAGGTTTGGAGAGTACTGTTGAAGGAGTCTCAGTGGCTTGCTGCAGTACATCTTGTAAATGGCACATATTGTTGCCATTATGCATAGGTGGTGCAGGAAGTAAATATTGAAAGTAGTGAATAGGGTGCCATTCAAGGGCACTGCTTTGTCCTGGATGGTATTGAGTCTTGGATGTTATTGAAGCTGCACTCACCCAGGAAGGTAGAGACGACTGTATCACACTCCTGACTTGTGCCATGTAAATAGTGCACAGAGTTTTGGAAGTCAGGCGATTTACTCTCAGAATTCCCAGCCTCTGATCTGCTCTTGTACCCCAGTATTTAAATGGTTGGTCCAGCTCAGCTTCTGGTCAATGGTAATCCCCTAGGGTTGATAGTGAGGGATTCAGTGATGGGGATGTCGAGAGGAGATGGTTAGAATTTCTTTCGTTGGAGATGGTCATTGCCTGACATTTGTGTGGCACAGTTGTTACTTGTCACTTATCAGCCCAAACCTGATTTTTGTCCAAGTCTTGCTGCATGTGAACATGGACTGTTTTAGTATCTGAGGAACTGTAAATAGTGTTGTGCAATCATCAGTGAACATCACCGCTTCTTACTTTATGATGGAGGGAATATCATTGATGAAACAGCTGTAGATGGTTGGGCCTGGGACATGACCCTGAGAAACACCTGCAGTGATGCCCTGAGACTGAGATGATTGACCTCCAAGAACCACAACCATTGTTCTTTGTAACCAAAAGAGAAAATGCTGGAAAATCTAAGCATGTGCAAGGGCAGAAAAGAGCTGACGTTTCGAGCTTTGACGAAGGGCCATCTGGACTCAAAATGTCAACTCTTTTGTCGCCTTACAGATGCTGCCAGACCTCCAGAGATTTTCCAGTATTTTCTCTTTGTTTCAGATTCCAGCATCCACAGTAATTTACTTTTATCTATCTTTCTTTGTGCTAAGTTTGACTCCAACCAGCTCCCATTGACTCCAGTTTTGCTAGGGTTCCTTTGTACAACATGAGATCAAATATGGCCTTGATGTCAAGGGCGGTCATTCTCAGTTCACCTCTTGACATCAGCTCTTTTGTCCATGTTTGGGCAAAAGCTTTAATGAGGCCAGGATTGAGTGATCCTGGCAGAACCCAAACTGACATTCAGCAAGCAGGATATTGCTGAATAAGTGCCGCTTGATAGCACTGTCAGCGACTCCTTCCGTTAGTTAGGAGATGATCAAGAGTAGTCTGACAGGGTGATAATTGGTTGGGTTGGATTTATCCTGCATTTTCTGGACAGAACATACTTGGGAAATTTTCCATGTTGCCAGGTAGATGCCAGTGTTGTAGCTATACTGGAACAGGACTCAGGGTACAAATCTTCAGTGCTACTGCTGAAATGTTGTCAGGTCCATAGTCTTTGCAATACCCAGTACTTCAGCCATTTGCTGATATCACATTGAGTGAATCCAGTTGACTGAATACTGGCATTTGAGATTCTGTGGACATCAGGAGGAGGATGCGATGGATCATCCACTCAGCACTCCTGGATGAAGCTTGTTGCAAATGCCCTACCTTTTGCACTAATGTGTTGGGCCTCCCCCTCATTTAGGATGGGGATATTTCTTTAGCCTTCTCTTCCTTTTAGTTGTTTAATTGAGTATTCATGATTAGATGAGGAAGGATTGCAGAGCTTGGTTGTGGGATTGTTTAGCTCTGTCAATTGCACGCTGCTTTCATTATTTAGCATGCAAGTAGACCTGTGTTGTAGCTTCACCAGGTTCTCACCTTATTTTTAGGCATACCTGGTGCTGGTGCTGCTCCTGCTCCTGCCCTGCCCTGCTGCATTCTTCATTGAACCATGGTTGATCCCCCAGCTTGATTGTGCTGGTGGAGTGGGGGATGTGTTGGGCAATGAGGTTACAGATTGTGGTTAAAAATACATTTTGGCCATTACAGAGACTTGGATGTCTCAGGTATAGGACTGGGTACTTCACGTGCCGGGATTCAGATATTTCAGGAAGGACAGAGAGGGAGGCAAAAGAGAGGGCGGAGTGGCACTGTTGATCAAGGATAGTGTCATGGCTGTAGAGAAGATGGACGCCATGGAGGGATTGTGTACGGAGTCTCTGTGGTTGGAAGTTAGGAACAGCAAGGAGTCGGTAACTTTGCTGGGTGTTTTCTATAGGCTGCCCAATAGTAACGGGGATGTTGAGGAGCAGATAGGGAAACAGATCCTGGAGAGATGTAGTAATAACAGAGTTGTCGTGATGGGAGACTTTAATTTCCCAAACGTCAACTGGAATATCCCTAGGGTAAGGGGTTTGGATGGGGAGGAGTTTGTTAGGTGTGTTCAGGAGGGTTTCCTTAACACACTATGTGGATGAGCCTATGAGAGGAGAGGCTGCACTTGATCTGGTACTAGCTAATGAACCTGAACAGGTGTCGGATCTCTCAGTGGGACAGCATCTTGGGGATAGCGATCATAATTCTATCTCCTTCACGATAGCATTGGAAAGAGATAGGATCAGGCAGGCTAGGAAAGTCTTTATCTGGAGTAAGGGGAAATATGAAGCCATCAGGCGGAAATTAGATGAGTAAATTGGAAAAGGTGTTCTTGGGGAAAAGTACCCAAGGAAGGTGGCGGAATTTCAAGCAATGTTTGTCTGGAGTTCTGCACGACAATGTTCCGAAGAGACAGGGAGGTTTTGGTAGGTCACGGGAACTGTGGCGCACGAAGGTTGTAATGAACCTAGTCAGAAAGAAAAGAAAGGCGTACAGAAGGTTCAGAGAGCAAGGCGATGTTAAGGATCTAGAGGAGTATATGTGTTTAGGGAAGGAGCTTAAAAAGGAAATTAGGAGAGCCAGAAGGGGTCATGAGAAGGCCTTGGTGGGTAAAATTAAGGAGAACCCCCAAGGCGTTCTACAAATATGTGAAGAGTAAAAGGATGAGATCTGAAGGGATAGGACCTATAAAAGGTGAAGGGGGAAAAGTCTGTGTGGAACTGGTAGAAATGGCAGAGGTGCTTAATGAATACTTTGCCTCGGTATTCACGGTGGAAAATGATCTGGGTGGTTGTACTGCAGGTTTGCAGCGGACTGAAAATATTGAGTATGTGGATGTTAAGAAAGAGGATGTGTTGGAATTTTTAAATTGCATCAAGATAGATAAGTTGCCGGGACCGGATGGGATATACCCCAGGTTACTGTGGGAGGTGAGGGAAGAGATTGCGGAGCCAATAGCGATGATCTTTGCGTCATCGATGGAGATGGGAGAGGTTCCGGAGGATTGGAGGATTGCGGATGTGGTTCCTATTTTCAAGAAAGGGAACAGGGATAGCCCAGGAAATTACCGACTGGTGAGTCTGACCTCAGTGGTTGGTAAGTTGATGGAGAGGATACTGAGGGACAGGATTTATGAACATTTAGAGAAATTTAGTATGATCAAAAGTAGTCAGCACGGCTTTGTCAAGGGCAGGACGTGCCTTACGAGCCTAGTTGAGTTCTTTGAAAATGGGACTAAACACATTGACAAAGGAAGAGCAGTGGATGTGGTTTATATGGACTTCAGCAAGGCATTTGATAAGGTCCCCCATGCAAGACTTCTTGAGAAAGTGAGAGGGCATGGGATCCAAGGGGCTGTTGCCTTGTGGATCCAGAACTGGCTTGCCTGCAGAAGGCAGAGAGTGGTTGTAGATGGGTCTTTTTCTGCATGGAGGTCAGTCACCAGTGGAGTGCCCAGGGATCTGTTCTAGGACCCTTGCTGTTTGTCATTTTCATAAATGACCTGGATGAGGAAGTAGAGGGATGGGTTGGTAAGTTTGCCAATTTCACGAAGGTTGGTGGCGTACGGTGTACTAGCCTTCATCAATCGAGGGATTGAATTTGGGAGTTGGGAGGTAATGCTGCAACTTTATAAGACCCTTGTCAGACCCCACTTGGAGTACTGTGTGCAGTTCTGGTCGCCTCACTACAAGAAGGATGTGGAGGCTATTGAAAGGGTGCAGTGGAGATTTACAAGAATGTTGCCTGGATTGGATGGCATGCCTTATGAGGATAGGTTGAGGGAGCTAGGTCTTTTCTCCCTGGAGAGACGAAGAATGAGGGGTGACCTGATAGAGGTTTATAAAATGTTGAGAGGTATAGATAGGGTGGATTCTCAGAGGCTATTTCCTAGGTCTGAAATGGTCGCTACAAGAGGATACAGGTTTAAGGTGCTGGGGAGTAGGTACAGAGGAGATGTCAGGGGTAATTCTTTCACTCAGAGGGTGGTGAGTGAGTGGAATCAGCTGCTGTTGGTGGAGGCGAACTTGCTGGGATCTTTTAAGAGACTTCTGGATGAGTACATGGGATTTAATGGGATTGAGGATTATAGATAGACCTGGTAGGTAGAGATATGATCGGCGCAACTTGTGGGCCGAAGGGCCTGTTTGTGCTGTGGTGTTCTATGTTCTATATTCTTCTGCTGCTAAGTCTGCTGCCTCACTGATGCCCAGTTTTAAGTTGCTAGATCTGTTTGAAATCTGTCCTATTTAGCATGCTGTAGTGCCACACAACGAAATGGAAGGTATCTTCAGTATGAAGTTAGGACGTTGTCTCCGTAAGAACTTTGCAGTGGTCACTCCTACGAATACTGCTATGAACAGATGCATGTATAGCAGGTAGATTGGTGAAATTAAGTAGGATTTTCCTCTCGTTGGTTCTCTCATGATCTTCCGCAGACCCAGTCTAGCAGCGATGTAATTTAGCCAGCTCAGTGAGTAGTAGTACTACTGAGCCATTCTTGATGATGGACGTTGATGTCCCTCCCTATATTCTGTGCCCTAATCACCTTTTGGTGTTTCACCACATGGTACTCAATATGGTGTACTGATTCATCAGCTGAGATGCAGGTAGGTATTTACTAGTGGGAGGTTTCCTTGCCCATGTTTGACCTGACACTGTGAGAGTTCATGGGTCCAGAGTTGATGTTGAGAACTCCCAGGACAACTGCAACCCAACTATATATCACTGTCGCCACCTCTGGTGAGTCTGATTTATTATTCAGACAATACAGGAGTGACAATGGTGGTCTCTGGATCATTTGAATGGGATTTTCCAATCACGTTTGTTTCTGACCTACTGCCAGTGGAGAATGGAGGATTTGATGCTCAGCCAAAACTCCATTCACTGATGGCACATGAGAATCCCAGCTGCAGACGAGGCCAGAGGTTTCTGGCGATTGTCTGAAAGACTGTTTTTGAGTAGTCTGTGGGACAGCCTCTGATTTTGGTACAAGCTCCCAGATGTTAGCAAAGTGGACTCTAGAGGGTAGATAGGTCTGGGTTTCCCATGTTGTTTCCAGTCTCTATGTTGCCATTTCAGACGGCATTTAAAAGAGTCAGCTGGCTCTCAGTCTGGAGTTACATGTAGGCCAGTCCAGGTAGGTGTGGGAGATTCCCTTCCCTAAGGGACATTGGTGAATTAGCTGGGTTTTTATGACAATCAACAGTGGTTTCATGGTCACTTTTAAAGTCTAGATTAATTAACTGAATTTAAGTTTCACCAGCTGCCATGCCCAGCGAAGTAGCCTGAGCCTTTGGATTACCATTACCCCATCACCTCCCCATACTTGCATTGGTGTTTATTAAGGAAGAGGACATTGCCAAAGCTACTGTGTATTAGGAGGTTAAGAAATACTGGATGAGGTAACAGCAACGGAAGAGTAGGAACTAGAAAGGCTGACAGTACTTGGTAGCTAAGTTACCCACTCAGAATATGGTGCATTGTTAATTGCTGAAACAAGTTCTGACAGAAATTGTACAGCTTTTGGCTACAACCTTCCGAATTTGTTTTGGATAGACAAATTATGCCAGAGAAATGCAAATATTATACCCTTATTGAATAAAGGGGAGAAGGATAAACCTGGCAACTTTTGGCCAGTGTATTCAATGGTGGAGAAATTTTTAGAAACTGTAACCTGGGAAAGTATTAATCCTCCACACAAACAAACATGGATCACGAATGAAGATCCAGCACAAATTTATCAAGGGAAAATTGTGTTTGATTTGAATTTTTTGAGGTAACAGCTGGATGACGAAAGTACCTTGATTAACCCTGCTGCCTCTGTCCCATCCCATCCTGCACAAGGTTTTGCTCAATTATTTTCACTATGCTTCTGATTTTCACTAGTACATCAAATTTAAATGCTGATCCTTTTATGTGCATCTCGTATCTCTGCAACCATCCCTAGCCCTATATTGCCTTTCCTCTCACCACACTCTCGAATTCTGTGTACCAATGGCTCTGGCCTTGTACCTTCTCCTCTTTGACTGACGTTAAGCAAGCTCTCAGTTGTCTAAGTTCCATGATGTAAATTTCTATCTCAAAATCACTCCACCTCTTGCTTCTTCATTTCGCCCTATATTGTAACTAATGTTTTGAACCAAGCATTCAATCACCTTCCCCGAAATCTTTGGGTGGGTCCATTTTTAAAAATCTAAATATAGAAATCATAGAAACCCTACAGTACAGAAAGAGGCCATTTGGCCCATCAATTCTGCACCAGCTACAATCCCATCCAGGCCCCTCCCCCATATCCCTACATATTTTACCCACTAATCCCTCTAATCTACCCATCTCAGGACACTAAGGGACAATTTTAGCATGGCCAATCAAACCTAACTTGCACATCTTTGGACTGAGAGGAAATCGGAGCACCCGGAGGAAACCCACGCAGACACAAGAGTGTACAAACTCCACACAGACAGTGACCCAAGCTGGGAATCGAACTCAGATCCCTGGAGCTGAGAAGCAGCAGAGCTAACCACTGTGCTACCATGCCGCCTATAGCTCTGTGGATATAAAAGCAAAATACTGTGTGGATGCTGAAAATCTGAAATAAAAACAAAAAGTATTCAAAAAAACTCAGCAGGTCTGGTTACATCTGTGCAGACAGAAACAGAGTTTACACTTTCAAGTTAATATGACATCTTTAGAGTCACATGGACTTGAAGCATTAACTCGGTTTCTGTCTTCACAGATGCTGCCAGACTTTACATGGCTCTGTTAGGCTCGGTGTTTTTCTGTGATGAATGCCATATGTAAAACGCAAATTTGAAATAGATTAAACAAGAGTTAGTTATACAATGAGGGCATTAGAACTAGGAGCAAGAGTAGGCCATTTGGCGCCTCAAGCCTGCTCCACCATTTTATAAGATAGTGGCTAATCTTTTCATGGACTTGATTTCACTTACCTATCCGCTCACCACAATCCTTAATTCCTTTACTGTTCAAAAACCTATCTTTGCCTTAAAAACATTCAATGATGTATCCTCAACTGCTTCACTGGGCGGACAATTCCACAGCTTCACAACCCTCTGGTGAAGAAGTTCCTCCTCAACTAAGTCCTAAATCTGGTCCCCCTTATTTTGAGGCTATGGTCCCTAGTTTTGGTTTCACCGACCACTGGAAGCAAACTCCCTGCTTCTATCTTATCTATTCCCTTCATAACCTTAAATGTTTTTATAAGAATCCCCCCCCTCATTCTTCTAAATTCCAATGAGTATAGTCCCATTCTACTCAGTGTCTCCTCATAAGCCAACCCTCGACTCCGGAATCAACCTAGTGAATCTCCTCTGCACCCACTCCAAGCCAGTATATCCTTTCTCAAGTAAGGAGACCAAAACGGTACTCGAGATGTGCCCTCACCGGCACCTTGTACAGCTGCAGCAAAACCTCCCTCTTTTTCAACTCCATTCCCCTAGCAATCAAGGACAAAATTCAGTTTGCCGCCTTAATTACCTGCTACACCTGCAAACTAACCTTTTGTGATTTATGCACAAGGACACCCAGATCCCTCTATGCAGCTTCATGCTGCAATTTTTTACCATTGCTAACCAGAAAAGCACCTATTTATTCCCACTCTTTGCTTTCTGTTAGTTGACCAATCCTTTACCTATACTAATCTATTACCCGTAACACTGTGCACCTTTTATCTTATGCAGCAGCCTTTTGTGCGGAACCTTGTTGAATGACTTCTGAAAATCCAGATATGCAACATCTACCAGTCCCTCGTTGTCCACTGCACTTGTAATATCCCCAAAGAATTCCATGAAATTCGTTAAACATAACCTGCCTTTCATGAACCCTTGCTGTATCTTACCAATGGGACAGTTTCAATCCAGATGTCTTGCTATTTGTTCCTTGATAATAAATTCAAACGTTTTCCCCAGTACCTAAGTTAAGCTAACCTGTCTATAGTTTCTTGCCTTTTGTACACCATTTTTAAACAGTGGTGTCACATTTGCTGTTTTCCAAACTGCTAGAACCGCCCCAGAGTCCAGCAAATTTTGGTAAATGAATTAGATTTTATAGTTTTGATATGCAAATATAAAATGCATCAAAAGCAACAACTCGTTTTTACTTTTTTCAGATGCCGTACAAATCTAACCGCTTTGAAGTCTTTGGATTCAAGTAAAAATGTAAGATTGTAATAACATAAATGTCATTATAAGATGCAATGTTGAATGCTAGTTCATTTGATTTGTTTTAAATGTGAAGTGCTTACTTCAGATTGGTCTGCTCTGCCACATTGAATATTTGTGGAAGGGATGCCAATCAAGTAGACTGTGTTGTCTTGGATGGTGTTGAGCTTCTTGAGTGTTGTTGGAATTGCACGTGGCCTAGCAAGTGGAGTGTGTTCTGGTAATCTTTGCGCTTTGTAGATGGTGGACCTGCTCTGGAGAGTCAGAAGGTGAGTTACTCACTACATGATTCCTAGATCTTGTAGCCACAATATTTGTGGCTACAGACATATCTCAATATAAGCTGAAAGCCATAGTTGATGTCACTGAGATTGGGAGATTTGGAACTCCCTTGCTAACTTCACTGTGAATGTACCAACACTCCCAGCCACCTGACGAAGGGACAGCCTGTCCCGAAAGCTTGCGGCTTTTGCTACAAATAAACCTGTTTGGACTTTAAGCTGTTTTACCCTAGTCCAATGCCAGCATCTCCACATCAATGTACTGACACCACAGGGATAGTAGTAGTTCAGGAAAGTGGCACACTACCATCTCTTTAAAGTAAATGGAGGGGAGAATGGTTCTGGAGAGGAGATACATAGGTTTACAAAGCAAAAGGATATGGCAGCATTGCAAGGCAGCTATTTAGATGATATCCAGATTGTGACAGGAAGGGACAGGGTGTACAAATATTTTAAAGAAGCGTCTAATAGGATCAAATGGGCAAAATAGTTTTTAAAAAAAACAAAATTAAAGACTCTCGACTTAAATACATGCTGTATTCGACACAAATTGAGATTAATGGGTATGATCCTACAGCTGAGAGAGATGTGGTTACAAGGATATCAAAACTTTGTGATTGTGGTCAGTCCAGATTCAATGGCTTCCTGTGCTGTATGATTCTATGAAAACTGGGAACGGAATATTCAAGCGTATATGACATTTTGTAAGGAGAGGCAGAAAGGAACAATAGGATGGAGTAGCTTTGATAGTACAAATGGAATAGAGACAATAGCAAGACGTAATCTTGGATTGGAAGATGTAGAATCCATACGAGTGGAGGTAAAAAAAAATAACAAATAATAAATAAGACGACACTGGTGGGAGTAGTCTATAAGCCACCCAACTGTGGCTTTACTATTACATGGAGAATAAATCAATTGATAATGAAGGTATGTAAAAAAGGCAGTACATTAATCATGACTGTGGATTAGGAAAATCAAATTAGTAGAAGTAGCCATGAGGAAGTATTGATGGTGTGTTAGGGGCAATTTCCTAGAATATATTGTGGATCCAACAAAAGATTAGGCTATTTTTGATCTGGTAATGTGTAATGAGGCAGGTTTAATAAATAATCTAACAGCAAAAGATTCTCTAGGTAACAGTGACCATAACATTGTAGAATGTGGTATTCAGTTTGAGTGAGAAAAGTGGATCAGAAATAACTGTGCTGTACTTAAATAAGGGTAATCACAAAGGAATGAGGGCAGAGTTGGCAGGAGTGGACTGGCAAAGGAGTTGAGCGGAAAGGACGGTTGGCTAGCAATGGCAAGCATTTATGACAATAGTTCATGACTCACAACAAGAAGTATCCCAATGAGGAAGAGGGATTCTAGGAAGTTGATAAATCAATTATGGTTAACCAAGAACATTAAGGATAGTATTTAAAGCTTTCCCAATCCTCTTGCTTACCACTCATCATTCCCAAAATGCATGTTTTTTTCTTCCAGTTTAATACTATCTTTAAAGCTTTAAAAAGCAACACAAACTGACCAAAAAAAGGGAAAAGATGAGGGTAAACTAGCAAGCAATATATAAATGAGAGTAAGAGCTTCTTTAAATGTATATAAAGGAAGAGAGAGGCCAAAGTGTACATAGGTCCCTTAGCGAAAGACTGAGGAAATAACAATGGGAGACCTAGAAATGGCAGAGGACTTAAATAAATATTTTGCGTCAGTCTTCAGGGTAGAAGACACTAATTGCATTCCAAAAATACTAAATAATCAATGGGCAAAAAGGGGAGAGGAAATAAATACAATTATATCACTGGAGAAAAAGTACTGGGAAACTAATGTGGCTGAAGGCCGATTAAATCCCTTGAACCTGATGAGTTGCACCCGAGGATATGAAAGGAAGTAGCTACAGAGATAGCAGGTGCGCTGGTAGTAATCTTCCAAGAATTCTTAAACTCTGAAAAAGTTCCAGAGGATTGGAAAACTACCAATGTAACATCCTTATTCAGTAAAGGAGGGAGACAAAAAAATGTAACTATTGTCCCTATACAGCTGCAGCAAGACCTCCCTACTTTTATATTCAATCCCCCTCGCTATGAAGGCCAGCATCCCATTCGCCTTCCTGACCACCTGCTGCACCTGCAGGCTGGGTTTTTGCGACTCATGCACAAGGACCCCGAGGTCCCTCTGCACCGTCGCCTGCTGCAGTTTTTCGCCACGTAAGTAATAGTCCTTCCTACCATTCTTCCTACCAAAGTGGACCACCTCACACTTGCCAACATTAAATTCCATTTGCCATTTCCTGGCCCATTCGCCCAGCCTATCTAGATCCTTCTGCAGACTCTCCACACCCTCCGCACAATTTGCCTTTCCCCCAATCTTGGTGTCATCAGCAAATTTCGACACCCTACACTCGGTTCCCTCCTCCAGATCATCTATATAAATGGTAAATAGCTGAGGCCCCAGCACCGACCCCTGGGGCACCCCACTAGTCACCAACCGCCAATCTGAATAGCACCCATTGACCCCCACTCTCTGCCTCCTATTTGACAACCAATCCTCTATCCACGCTAACACCCTACCCCCAACTCCATGTCCTCTGACCTTCTGCAGTAACCTCTTGTGAGGTACCTTATCAAACGCCTTCTGAAAATCCAGAAAGACCACATCCACCGGCTCTCCTCTATCCACCGCCCTAGACACATCCTCATAGAACTCCAGTAAATTTGTCAGACACGACTTCCCTTTAATGAAACCGTGTTGCGTCTGCCCTATCAAGCAATTCCCTTCAAGATGCCTCGCAATTTCCTCCTTAATGACGGATTCTAACATTTTACCTACCACAGACGTTAAACTAACCGGCCTGTAATTCCCCGCCTTTTGCCTGGCACCCTTCTTAAACAACGGCGTAACATTAGCCGTTTTCCAATCCTCCGGCACTTCCCCGGAATCCAGCGACGTCTGGAAAATAACCACCAAGGCATCCACTATCACCTCCGCCATTTCTTTCAGAACCCTCGGATGCATTCCATCCGGTCCTGGGGACTTGTCCACAATCAGCCCCTCCAGTCTGTTGCGCACCACCTCTCTAGTAACAGTAATGTCATTAAGACCCTCCAGTCCTACCACCTTTCCATCGCTAACACCCGGCAAATTATTCACGTCCTCCTCCCTGAAGACAGAAACAAAAAAGTTATTCAAGACCTTAGCCATATCCCCATCCCCTACCACTAGGTCCCCTTTCTCATCCTCTAAGGGACCAACGTTCACCCTAGCCAGCCTCTTCCTTTTTATATATTTATAAAAACTCTTGCTATCCTTTTTTATATTAAGCGCTAGCCCAGCTTCATAGCTTCTTCTACCCTCCTTTATCAACTTTTTTGTCAATCTTTGTTGACATTTAAACCTCTCCCAATCCTCTTCTCGCCCACTGCTCTTAGCTACTCTAAATTCCTCCGCTTTTAATTTAACACTTTCCTTCACCTCCTTCGTTATCCACGGCTTATTACCTCTCTTCCTACTGTCCTTTTTAACCATCGGAATAAATTTCTGCTGAGCACCAAGAAAGATCTCCTTAAAGATCCTCCACTGCTCCTCAGCAGACCTACCTTCCAACGCGCTCCCCCAGTCCACATTCGCCAATTCTTCTCTCATCCTACCATACTCCCCTCTATTCAAACAAAGGACACGTGTCCGGGAACCCACTTTCTCCTCCTCCATCTGCAACAGAAACTCCACCATACAATGATCACTCTCTCCAAGAGGATCCTTCACCTCAAGGTCCCTAATTCTACCCGCCTCATTACATAGCACCAGATCCAAGATAGCTCGCTCCCTCGTCGGCTCCAACACACACTGTTCCAGGAAACTATCCCGGCAGCATTCCAAGAACTCCTCCTCGAGCCCACCTCGTCCAACATGGGTCGACCAATCAATATGCAGATTGAAATCCCCCATAACTACTGCCGTCCCATTCCTGCACGCCGCACTTATTTGCGCGTTAACAGCCCGCCCCACCTCCAGATCATTATTCGGGGGCCTATAGACGACACCCACCAGCGTCTTCCTCCCTTTGCTGGTCCTAATCTCCACCCACAACGATTCCACTTTCTGCTCTTTGGCTCCGATATCATCCCTTGCTACCACCTTGATGCTGTCCTTAATCAGCAGAGCTACGCCACCCCCTCTTTCCTCCTGCCTATCCTTCCTAAACACTTGATAGCCCTGTACATTCATCTCCCAGTCCCTGTCACCTTGCAGCCACGTCTCTGTAATGGCCACCAGATCGTATCCATTTGTGTCGATCTGCGCCACCAGCTCATCCACTTTATTCCGAATGCTTCGTGCATTCAGATAAAGCGCTTTCATCCCAGCCTTCTTCTGGACCCTATTTGCCGTAACGCCACCACTTGGGACATCCTCAGCCTCTTCCCTTACCTGTACCCTATCCTTAACTGTAGACCTCCTAACATCACCTACCCTCGCACCCTCCCCCCCCCTAATTAGTTTAAAGCCCTGTCTACAGTCCTCTTTACTCGATTCGCCAGCACTCTGGTCCCAGCACGATTCAGACCAACCCCATCCCGCCCGAACAAGTCCCACCTACCCCAATACTGGTGCCAATGCCCCATAAATTCGAACCCATTCCTCCCACACCAATCCCTGAGCCACCCATTCACTTCCTTTATCCTGTCAACCCTACGCCCGTATGCACTCGGTTCAGGCAGTAGCCCAGAGAAGACCACCTTGTCGGTTCTACTTTTTAATTCCATTCCCAGCTTCTCATACTCCCTCCCCAGATCCTCAGTCCGCACTTTGCCTACGTCGCTGGCACCCACATGTACCACCACAACTGGGTTCTCACCCTCCCACTCCAGATTCCTCTGCAGCCCAGCTGCGACATCCTGTACCCGAGCACCAGGCAGACAACACACCCTTCTGTGCACTTTGTCATTGTGACAAAGGACAGTGTCAATACCCTTCACCCCACTATCCCCAATCACTACTACGTTCCTTTTCCCCTTCTCTTTGCCTATGTCCTGCTGCATCACTGTACCGTGTGCAGTTTGCTCACCAACCTCACCTGCCTCGTCCTCTTCCAGAGTGGAAGCAAGAACCTCAAACCTGTTATGCAGATTAAGAGGCTGAGGCCTCCGCTCCTCACCCCCCTTCCTCCTCCCAGCAGCCCCCTTTTGTTCCTGACCCTTAGATTTAGACAGTCTAGAGGGGGTGGATGTCACTTGCACCCCATTGACAATGACACCCTCTCTCCCCCTGATGAGCCTCAGTGTCTGTAGCTCAGAGGCCAGCTCATCCACCTTGAGCTGGAGCTCCTCCAGCAACCTGCACTTACTGCAGACATGGTCTCTGGGAAGGACCCTGGGGTCCACCAGTTCCCACATCATACAGGAACCGCACATCACATGTCCCTCCATTATTCAATATAATTTGTTGTGGGAAAAATTTTTTCCTTGTTTTTTGCTGTAGTAGTTTTGAAAAAAAAATTTTTTTTTTTCCTTGTTCTTTCCACCTGGCCTTTTTACCTTCCAGCCCTTTTTGATATTAAGCCCTAATAGCTCACTCTGCTTCCCTCTCACTCCGCTGCCCGCTCCGACGCTGCCCGCTATCTACACCAGGCCTCCTTTTAAACTTGGCGCTGATTTAAAGCTGATGGGCCACAACTGCCTGATAATCACTCCCTCACAATTCTTAAAGCAGTAAATACAATAAGTAAATGCTTTAAACAGTTCTACAAAGAACAAAGTGCTTTAAACTTATTTTAAACAGGTTTTTAACAGGTAAAGTCTTAGCTTTCTCTCTGATGCTCCTTCCTCGTCTGCTCCAGCAAACAATGTAAGGCTTCACCGTGTGGACACTTGATAATTAAAGCTGATGGGCCACAACTGCCTGATAATCACTCCCTCACAATTCTTAAAGCAGTAAATACAATAAGTAAATGCTTTAAACAGTTCTACAAAGAACAAAGTGCTTTAAACTTATTTTAAACAGGTTTTTAACAGGTAAAGTCTTAGCTTTCTCTCTGATGCTCCTTCCTCGTCTGCTCCAGCAAACAATGTAAGGCTTCACCGTGTGGACACTTGATAATTAAAGCTGATGGGCCACAACTGCCTGATAATCACTCCCTCACAATTCTTAAAGCAGTAAATACAATAAGTAAATGCTTTAAACAGTTCTACAAAGAACAAAGTGCTTTAAACTTATTTTAAACAGGTTTTTAACAGGTAAAGTCTTAGCTTTCTCTCTGATGCTCCTTCCTCGTCTGCTCCAGCAAACAATGTAAGGCTTCACCGTGTGGACACTTGATAATTAAAGCTGATGGGCCACAACTGCCTGATAATCACTCCCTCACAATTCTTAAAGCAGTAAATACAATAAGTAAATGCTTTAAACAGTTCTACAAAGAACAAAGTGCTTTAAACTTATTTTAAACAGGTTTTGGTGAGGCCGCAGCTGGAGTACTGTGTGCAGTTTTGGGCGCCGCACCTGCGCAAGGATATTTTGGCCTTGGAGGGAGTGCAGAGGAGGTTTACTAGGCTGATACCGGAGTTGAGGGGGTTGAGCTATGAGGAGAGGCTGAATAAACTAGGCTTGTACTCGTTAGAGTTTAGAAGAATGAGGGGAGATCTCATTGAGACGTATAAGATGATGAATGGGATGGATAGGATAGAGGTGGAAAGACTCTTCCCGCTCAAAAAAGACAGTAGGACTAGGGGGCACAGCCTCAAGATAAAGGGGGGGCGGTTCAGAACGGAGTTGAGGAGGAACTTCTTCACTCAAAGGGTGGTGAATCTCTGGAATTCTCTGCCCGTTGAAGTGGTGGAGGCTGCCTCGCTAAATATTTTTAAGAAGCGGGTTGATGGGTTCTTGATAAGAGAGGGGATTAAGGGTTATGGGGAGAGGGCGGGAAAGTGGAACTGAGCCACGACAGATCAGCCATGATCTTATTGAATGGCGGGGCAGGCTCGAAGGGCCAGATGGCCTACTCCTGCTCCTATTTCTTATGTTCTTATGTTCTTATGTCTATTTAGTTTAACATGTGTCATTGGTAAAATGTTAGAGTCTATTATAAAGGATGTTATAGTATATATTGTGTAGAAATACACAGTATAATCAAGCAGAGTCAGCAAGGCTTCAAGAAGGGGAAATCATGTCTGACAAATTTATTAGAATTCTTTTGAAATGGTAATAAGCAAGTAGATAATGGGAACCAGTCGATGTAATATATTTGGAATTTCAAAAAGCATTCAATAAGGTACTGCAGAAAAGGCTACTTTAAAATAAGAGTGCTAGGGATAGTATATTAACATGGATAGATTGGTCAACTAGCAGAATAACTCTCCATTCACCTGACGAAGGGGCTAACCTGAAAGCTTGTGAGTTTACTATCAAATAAATCGGTTGGACTAAAACCTGGTGTTGTCAGACTTTTTACTGTGTTTACCCCAGTCCAACGCCGGCATATCCACATCATGACAACTAGCAGAAAGCAGTGTTGGGATAAGAGAGGCATTTTCAGAATGGCAACCTGTAACTTGTGGAATGCCAAAGGGATCACAATTATTTGCAATATAAACGACTTGGATGAGGGAAGTGAATGTATTAACACCAAGTTTGTGGATAACACAAAAATAGGTGGGAAGGCAAGTGGTGAGGATGCCATACCATCTACAAAGGAATATAGACAAGTGAGTGGGCAAAAAATTGGCAGATTGAATGTAATGTTTGTTTTATTATTGTCACATAATTAACATACAGTGAAAAGTATTGTTTCTTACGCACTATACAGACAACGCATACCGTTCATAGAGAAGGAAATGAGAGAGTGCAAAATGTAGTGTTACAGTCATAGCTGGGGTGTAAAGATAGATCAACTTAATGCAAGATAAGTCCATTCAAAAGTCTGATGGCAGCAGAGAAGAAGCTGTTCTTGAGTCAGTTGGTATGTGACCTTAGACTTTTGTATCTTTTTCCCAATGGAAGAAGGTGGAAGAGAATGTCCAGAGTGCGTGGGGTCCTTAATTATGCTGGCTGCTTTGCCGAGGCAGTGGGAAGTGTAGACAGAGTCAATGGATGGGAGACTGGTTTGCCTGATGGACTGGGCTACATTCACGACTTTTTGTAGTTCCTTGTGGTCTTGGGGAGAGCAGGAACCATACCAAGCTGTGATAAAACTAAAAAGAATGTAGTAAAATGTGAAGTTATGCACTTTGGTAGGAAGAATAAAAGAGCTGAATATTATTTAAATGGAGAAAGCTGCCGCACAGGGATTTGAGGATCCTTGTGCGTAAATCACAAAAAGCTTGTATGCAAGTTTAGTAATTACAGGAAAGGCAACTAGAATGTTGGCCTTTATTTCAAAGGTTAGGAAGTATAAGTCTCGCTAAAATTATAAAATGTACTTGTTTGACCATACCTGGAATATTGTAAACAGTTTTGGTCCCCTTATCTAAAGAAAGATATACTGGCATTAGAGGCAGTCCAGAGAATGTTTACAACATTACTCCCAGGCATGGAGGGATTTTCTTATGGAGGAGAGGTTGAGTTGTTTGGGCTTGTACTCATTGGAATTTAGAAGAATGAAAGAAGACCTTATTGAGACATTTAGTATTCTTAGGGGGCTCAATACGGTTGATGCTGACAGTTTGGTTCTCCTTGTGGGAGACTCTAGGACTAGTGGGCATAATCTCAGAGTTGACAATTTAACACTGAGATGAGAAGAAATTTTTTCTCTCAATGTAATGAATCTGTGGAGTTCATTACCACAAAGGGCTGCAGAGGCTGGATTATTAAGTATGTTCAAGGCTGATATAGACAGATTTTTAATCAATAAGGGAATCAAGGGATAAGGCGATAAGGCAGGAAAGTGGAATTGAGGATTATTGTATCAGATCAATCAGGACTACATTGAATGACAGAGCAGACATGATGGGCTGAATAGCTGACTATTGCTCCTATATCTTATGGTGTTGCAGTGTTCTCGAGGGCAATTAGGGATGGGCAATAAATGCTGGCCAAGTCAGTAAAGCCCACATCCCATAAACTGATGAAACAAAATTCATATAAACCTTTAAAACAAACTTTAATACGAGGTTTAATTCATTTATAATTTTCACTGATTGACAAAGCTTTGACTTTAATTTTTCAGTCCTGTCAGATGGCTTTCATTATTGACCTTTTAAATTAACATCCTCACAATATTGTAATTTTTGAATATAAACTAATGCAATTTTATTGCGTTTATTTGCCTGAAAAATCATGCTTTTCCCTGGAGAATACTAATTATATGTTGCTTGTTTCCTGCCTCAGGTTGCTTATTTTCTTTGTCCTTTTATTTCCTTGTTGCCCAAGAAATCTGCTTCAGACAAGGCAGCTTTGCTATACTTCCTTTGATTCACAGCCATTACTGAGATTTTATTTATCGCACTTTTGTTTTCTTTAGTTCATTTATCTTTCATATTTTCTCCTTCATTGCGAAGTCTTTGTCTTGTAATTTATTTGCTGTGAGAAACCCATACGAGCTTTGTTGTTGCTATTAGAGATGATTATTAAATTTGTATTTGCTGACTCATTCTTCAGATCTGATTTTAATTAACTAACTTCCTTCCCAGTGATTAGTTTTGTTTGCATTACCAACTGGCCTGATATTGATAGTATTTTATATATAGTTGGCTTCTGTAAGTGTGATATTTACTTCTAATCACACAGTGATGCACTTTGTTTTTCACAGTATGAGTTACTAACATAGGTCCTCATTGTGAGCAATAAACTTGCATGTTTAGTGTTCAAAGTTTTGTTCATAGTGCACACATTGCTTCCTTGAACATTTATTTCTGCCATGCCTGCATTTCAGGCTAGATACTTTCCTCTGTCTGAGCCTCGTTGAGATCTCCTTGATTTTTTTTCTCCAAGGTAGGTGGAGTTGTGGGACTGCTTTTGCAACTTTTTTAATATACTTTATTTCAATTCAATCCAATCAAATCAAATCCAATTCAGAGTCCCAACAAGTTGAGACATTCCCGATCCAAGCTAACAAGACAGGGCTCTCGCCTTATGTCTTGGACTTGATCTACATGATCCAAGCTGATTGGAGTAGGCATAGCTCCTCCTCCAAGGCTTGATCTCATGTGCATCTTAGCCAAAAGGTCGAGATGCCGCTTTAAATAGTTGTTTCAAATGAAGCTAAAATGTAACCTAATGACTTCAACCAAGTGCAGTATGTCGATACTACACTTGATCTTAGCCAAAAGGCCGAGAAGCTTTTGCAACTTTTCACCTCAGCATTAGGTAAAGCTGGACAGCACATCTGCAGCTCCTATCCCAATTCACGGTGCCAATACCTTCCACCTCTCCCTCCTAGTTGTGTTGACCTCTATTGTTGCTGCCTCTTCTCTCCAACTTCCTCTTCTGGACCTACTGTGACCGAAAATTGTAAAACCTGTAACTATGGAGCTTGTTCTTTAAGTGAAACACAAGCACATGGTCAGCAATGGTATCGTTGAGAACCTGACTTCTAAAGATGGTTGGGCTGAGATAATGTTAGTGAGAGTGGCAGTAAAAGATGCATGGTTATCGACTCGCATTCTCCTCTGCTCTCACTCTGTCAATTTTGCCAGAACCAGCTAATACTACCAGACATTGTCCTCTTTCTCATTGTCTCAGCCAGATATTAGGCTTTCAAATACCTGCTCACCAGTTCTCCCACATCATGGAACTCACCTCAAGTGTCTCAAACTCCACAATATCCTACTCCCCCCAAAACTCCCTGTTCATGGGTCTCAGGACCCCTTTCCCAGAGTCTGACTCCTGCAACATACGTTTATCCATTAGCAATCTTCCCTGTTGGACAGTCGTCTTCAATGTTTTCAAAATCTTAGCTCTCCCTGTTCCATTTCCTTTCACTACATCTCACTTTTCTATTTTTAATAATTTCATAACCAGCTGCTCTAGCACTATCATACCTCTATTGCCATAGCCTTTGCAGAGCCACCCTCATTCAAAAAAACATAATGCAGTGGAGGCTGTGTAGCAGGCCTACTGCTGGGCCTATGTGTGTCTGCGGCTGCTAGTTGGGGGCGGGGGTGTCACATGGCTAGTGGTGCGGAGTCACAGGGCTCACCAGCGATCGGGTGGCTGGCGGTGCAGGTCTACTGCACATGCACCGATCTTTGCTCTGACAGATTGGCACATGGGCCAGTTTTTGGAAGAATTCCATCCAGTATCATTCTGCTCCTTCCAGACTCCCCCATTCTGCTTACAGAGCACTGACCACATGCCACTTCCTTGCCAGTGCTTCTGCTTAATGCCTCCTTCCTTATTTAGATGTGCACTTGTGATGCCAAGGCATATAAGGCAATGGGCCAACTGCTGGAAAATGGAATTAGTTTGTCTGTCTGGCAATGGCCAAAGTGCTGCATACTGTGTCACTATGACTAACTCCTTGCTGGAATATTTGGTACCCTGGTTTATTTTAAAAATAAATTAACTGAAAAATATATAATCAAGGCTACCTGATGTTGTCAGGAAGAATGGGCAGGACTATTGAATTTGATGCTGTCCCAGATCAGTGGCACTGATGGTGTGTTGTGTTCAATGGGATAAAATGGTATATTCTCAGATTCACCAGGAGAAACTCCATTAGCTAAATCTTATTGAGGAGTTGTCCTTTAGTATTGAGTTTTTTCAGCTTTGTACAGATAACATACTAGAAAATGTAGAAGTCGACTAGCATGGTCATTTAAGCAATTTTCTGTTTATATTTCACATTTCTAGCCTCCAAGAGCATTTTGTCTTTGTATTAGTATTTTCATCTTGTTGTTGAGTATACCATAAAGGATCCTTTGAGGAATCCATTGCCCAATAGATTTTTAGGATCAACAAATCCATAGTAATTTCCCATTTAAAGCCATCATCTAACTATATTTTATTGCTGTTTCACATGTTCAGTGAATTAAAAATTACCTAGGCACAATTTATTGATGGGGCAATCCATGCATAAATATTGCTTACTGGGGCAAATTACTTTTAATTTGCATGGATGAATCACACTCATTTAAGCAGTAGCTTGAATTTTGAATGTTTAATCTTGAAATGCTGCATTTTAATGCCTCCTTCCTTATTTAGATGTGCACTTGTGATGCCAAGGCATATGAGGCAATGGGCCAACTGCTGGAAGGTGGAATTAGTTTGTCTGTCTGGCAATGGCCAAAGTGCTGCATACTGTATCACTATGACTAACTCCTTGCTGGAATATTTGGTACCCTGGTTTATTTTAAAAATAAATTAACTAAAAGGTATGTAATCAAGGCTACCTGATGTCAGGAAGAATGGGCAGGACTATTGAATTTGATGCTACCACAGATCAGTGGCACTGATGGTGTGTTGTGTTCAATGGGATAAAATGTCCATTTGTCTGAATGTGTTTGCACAATTTTAATTCTGAACCTTTATTGAATCAGATCTAGGTAAATAATTTGATAAGCAGGCATTCCAAATATATTCTAAATGTTTTACAGGTGCATTTAGGTTTGCAGGTGAACAGGAAAACGTTTCATCAATACAACACACTCATGAAGGTTGCTGTCAGCTGCTTGTGGACATCAAGAAACTTTGAACAAGACATTCACCCCATGGGTATTGGAATTGAACACAATCTGCTAGCACAGACAAGGGTTCCAGATTCTGTGAGCAGCTTTACAATTGTTAATCATCCTGCACTCATGGGACATGCCATGAATTTTATCCAGAAGGTAGGCATTGATTATGAATTAGGATCCAAGTGCAAAGATTGCAGGCGATCCGTATTACCACAAATTGATTAGTGACAGTAAATTTTATTCTGTTTGTACTAGTGCAACTCTGTCATTATCTTGGAATGTCACTGTTGAACTACAAAATGATACAACCATTGTAACCTTGCATTCAAGGCTGCATTGATCTAAAATTTGGCCTATACCTATGAACTTCTGAATCACTAATATGTCACCTTTATAATTTCACTTTTCATATGTGCTTGCTTATCTATAGACCAAAACTAAATGTATTTACTATTGGTACAGATTAGTAACTCAAGGGAAACTTGTCAACTCCCTGGATAGATCTGTTGGTAAAGAGGGCATAAAGCTATACCCTATACAGGCTAGACTGTTTATTTTCAAGAGATTATTTCTAATAGAAATTTTGATTTGAAACATACAAAGTATTCTTCTGTTGTAATTTCATTTTTACTTGTCTACTTCACCTCTGACACTTGATCTTCATTTGAACATTGCATTCTCTAATTCTCTTGCTGTTCTTTCAAAGTCTCATTGCCACCACCCTGTTGACTTTTCTGAAATATCATTTATATCTTCCTCATTCAGTTTCTGCAGTCCTTTGTGATTTCAACCTTAGTCTAATTTACCTATCTGTTCATCTTATATGTCACTTTTCACTGAAGCTATTTCATCTAGTCTGTTTAATTCCTCCTTTTTTTAATTCTTCCTTCTTGTTTGACACCTTGTGCAATGCAATCATTTTACTCCAGTCATGGAATGTGTGTAACAATAATAATGTTTAATAAATTAATTTTTGAACATTATTGCAATTTTTTGAAAACTAGTATCAAAATATTGATAACTGGAGTTTGTCACAAATGTTAATCAACAAAGTATGTTAAACCAAAAGAGAAAATGCTGGAAAGTCTCAGCAGGTCTGGCAGCATCTGTAAGGAGAGAAAAGAGCTGATGTTTTAAATCCTGATGACCCTTTGTCAAAGTTATGTTAAAATATCTACTATAAACTCAATAATATTTTAGTCTAATGGAATACCATATACAGTAGGTATATGATTTCTACATTTCTGGCAACATTCTTTTAGATATGTATTGTTCACCTCTGTCATTGCACTGTTAGGAGCCAGTCGTTTGCTATATATATTCCACCCCAATATTGGCTCTTGATTCTTTAAAATCAGACTGGCCCAATTTTTATGGCTAAAGTTGTTTTTTTTTAAATGCACTTGTTTGCAAATGTGTTTGATTGTTTTATGACACGGGCTACTGATAGTGATATTTCAGGTTTCAGGGGAGCAGGGTTTAAACTATGACTTAAATATGTTTAACTTATTATATCTCCCCCACAGAATTTGTACACAGGAACCAGAATTTCAATTGTTTATATTGGTTCGCGATTGGATCATAATCTCTTGAATGTTTATTGTGCCAGATTTTCTAAAGAACCATGGTGAACTCATCAGTAGGTTGGCTGGCACACCAAAGTCATTGTGAAATATTTCATTTAGTTAACTGAGTACAGAATCAAATTTACGAATAAAATGCTCATAGTTTTAACCTTGATAATCCAATATTCATCTTTTTTTTTTGCAGGTGTGGCCAAATGGGAAAAAACAATTGCATGCAATACAGGTATGCAAAATAAATATTTTTCCAAAGGATATTGATGAGAAAATGAGATTTGATCAATCCACCTGGGGTCTTGTGCATACAGATATGATAATCTGTTGTATTTTGACATAAACTGATAGTTTATCCTAGATTAAAGGATGGGACAGTAGTTAGCACTGCTGCCTCACAGCATCAGGGATCCAGGTTCGATTCTGATTTTTGATCACTGTGTGGACTTCACACTTTGTCCCTGTGTCTGCATGTGTTTCCCTTGGGTGCTTTGGCTTCCCCCCACAGCCTAAAGATGTCTAGGTTAGATGAATTGGCCATTTTCTTTCAGCCATTTGCTTTCTCTACCCTTCCCTGACTCCTGCCTTTTATCATGCCCCCTCTTGTCTCTCTCCATTATATTCTTGTTTTCCATTCCTTTCAGTTACATATTTTCACCTTCCCTCTGTCCACTTTGACTCAGCAGTAACACTCTTGTCTTTTGAGTCAGGGAACTGTGGATTCAAACAACACACTGCCTTTAGGATGAGATAGTAAAGCGTCAAAGTCCTTGCCCTTTTATGTACATACAACAGCTAATGTGGAAGTAACATTTGCACCATACACATGCCAGGCAATCTTCAACAGGAGACAGCCTAATCACCTGCCTTCATGTTCATTACCATCACTGAATCCCTCAACATAACATTGTGGTGGTTGTCATTGGATATTTTGTAGCAAGTAACTCACCTGACTTGCTTTTAAACCACCTGCAGGGCACAGGTCAGGAGGGTAATGGAATACTTGCCTGGATGAGTGCAGTTCCAATAACTTTGAACAAAGCAATATACTTGGTTAGCACCTTATCCACCACCTTAAATGTTCTTTTTCGTCATCACTGGTGCAATGAGTAATGCCTACAAGATGCACTTTCGCAACTTGCCAAAGCTTCTTTGACAGCACCTAACAAACTGGGAGAAATTTTACCATCAAGACCCTGGAAATACATCAGTCACATGGAAAACAATACCACCTCCACATTTCCCTCCAATTCACACATTGCACCTTCCTGACTTAGAAATATATTGCTGTTCCTTAATAGTGCAGGAGAATTCTGATGTCCCATCTAACAGACATCTCTTCACCAGTAACACTATAAACAGCTATTGTCTGGTCATTTAGCTTATTGTTCTTTGTGGGGCTTTTCTTTGCTGCCACAGTAACTATGTTTCTAAGTAATTTCATTGCTTGGCATTTCGGGGCGTGAGGATTTAAAATGTGCAATATAAATGTGAGCTTGTTTCTTTCCTTTTCTTTTTTTCTTCACTTTTTCATTCTGTTTCTCCTTAGCATTCTTCCCTGCCATTCCCCCCCCACCCAATATTATTTCTCTTTCCCATAGTCTTGTTCTCTCAACCCTTCATATGGTTTATTACTTTAAGTGTTTAATATTGTAAGAGCGAAATACTTCAGATACGTAAGCAACTACCTTATAAATGTCAGGGTCATAAAGAGGAACTTTAATTTGTGTCTGTGATTAATCCAGTTACAGAGCTCCATCCCATGGAATCCCTTTTAATTATCATTTGTTTTTGATTAGGGAAAAGTGTGGAACTGGTATGTGGAATATTTATACGACCAAGGACTTGATGGACTAAAACACTTTCTCACATCCTGCATCCACACAGTGTCCCGTTCAGAACATTAAGCTACAAGGTGTTGCACTACTGGATTGTACCATTTATGAATTTGAGCAATTTCACAAGATCTGCCTGATTTTTGTAAAATGTACAAGATGCCCAGCTGCTTCCTGAATAATGCTATGTATAAATAAATAGGAGTGTTAAATAGAGAAACTGATCCATATGTTAATCTGAACATACTGGCCGAGCAGGTTTGCTGCACTTATGAGAAACCCACGGGACACAAGATGTATAAGAGCTAAAGTGCAGTGTGCCATTAAACTCTGCTATAATAATCCAGAACAGCTGAGAAGAATGGCTCACAAAGACAGCAGATAATGTGGAATGTTTCACGTTGCAGGTATTTTGTTGAAATATGTGTTAAACAGTTCATGGGAAGTTGTGAAGAATGGCAGTGTAGAGTGATTGAGAATGATATTGGAGCACATAATGATCGTGAACAGCTCTTAATGTCTTGCAAAATTGTGTTTGTAAATAATTAAACCACTAACCTGTCAGTAAAATGTTGACTTTCCATTTATTGTTCTGCTTCATTTCCTCCAGTTTGGTAGACCATTGTTAAGAAGCTTCTGAAATCATTTCTTAATCTACAAAGCTATTGAAATGCACAACTGTACAGCATTCCTTCACTGAGCATCTACAAATTAAGCTTGCTGAGCATGTTGCTTTATAAAGTAAAGGGGGTGAGGATGAATAAAATGATGTTTATTTGACCAAATTATTGTTACTGTGCTTACATTTGATCTTAAGTCATTTTTAAAAGAAATATCAATTGAAATGTTAGTTACCAATGCCTCAGGTGTTTAAAGCAATGAACAGTAAAGAAATTGCATTTTTGTAGTGGTGCATAAAATTTCAATTATAGCATCTTTCTTCAAGTTATTACTGATTCCAGATAATTTTTTTCTCTAACAATTGTTCAAAGTAGTCTGAAATGGGACCTCAGAGTGGATTGAAATATGTTTATGTCCACTTTGACTTGAAAAGCATAGTATAAGGAATTTTGTTTTAAGAATAGATAACATTTTGTTATTCCTCAATTCCAATTACTACTATGTGTAGTATTTAAATGCAGTTTTAAAGACTAATACGAGAACTTTTGCAGGATTCTCTTGTGCGCTGTAACCTGTTGAAGATCTGTGGGACGTTTGTACTTTTTTCTTTAAGAGACAACAGTTTAAGTTTTAATATCTCTGAAATTGATGCAAACGATGATGATGTGCTATTTGCCTGATTCTAAGCAGCTGTTCATGATAAGCGAGTATGAAATCAGTGATGGGGACTGTATTTGCAATTGAAAATGGAAAGTGGCTAGTGTCAGTGGAGGAACTCCGGTGAATCTTTCCCTCCGGAGTCATCTGAATTTGCAATTACAAATATCTGTAAAGTAATTGGGCTTGTTGATAACTTATTCTGCCTGGGCAGAGTGTATAATAAAACTCTGTGGTATATAGCAATGTGCTTAATTTGATCAACCCTGCGCATTGTATGCCACGTTTGTGTTAATTATAATTACATGTTTACAAATGCAGTATTATGTCTTTAATTGTGTGTTCATTGACTTTTATTTTCCCTTTATGTAAAAATTCTCAAGCATTTATGTTTTAAATGTGTTGATGTAAGTTTTTAAGATTGCTTTATTTCCTAGTTCTCATTGACTTTTTTATGTAGCTTGAGTTGCTAGCATATACCACTTATGGATTTTGTCTCATTTGTGTCAAATACAACAAAACTGAACCATTTTCTGTGGCATTCATTCATAGGACTTATAAAACAAAGTGAAATATATTTGTGCTGTGGTTCAGCTCTTTTTGTGATGAAAGTAAACATCCTAAAATTCCTCATTGTTTTCTTAAAATAAGAATCAAAAATACTATGCATCGCACCTGTAACATAAGCATATCTGTGGTACTTGCAGTGCCATAGTCATTGAGTTAATACATCTATATTTGATCTAGTTTCTTATTTTAAAAAATGAAATCTATACAACTGAACACATTTTTAAATAGAGTATGCACAAGTATTGCTGTAAAGTCATTTTTTATGCAAAAATAGTCAAACTCTTGAATACAGAAGTCATTGATAAATGTTGGCCTAGCTAGTGATGCCCACATCACATGAATGAATATTTTTAAAATGACACCAAGGCAGGCAATGTTTATGATAGCATACACTAAAAACTATCCATGAGGAGGGCCCTTGGTGTGATGATGATGAAGAAACCATGGCATTATACATGGGTAAATTTCAACTTTTCAAAAAGTTTTATATTTTAAAGTAGACATAAATCCCAAAAATGGCTAAGAATGTAGTTAGCCACTGACCAGAATGTCTAGAGGGTGTTTCTCAAAGGGCTAATGGAACCTCTCCCTGTTTCTAAACAATGTACTTCTAAAAGCTACGAAAGATTGATTATCATCTCCAGTGAAGACGATGGAACATAATGGCTATCTCATCTAGTAGATCCTAGGTGCAAATGCCTCGACCAACCGGTGGATTAACCAAGAGATTCCCAGGGCCTGCCTGCCTATTTGCACTGTGAGGATATTAACATTGAAGATGTTAGATACTGAGACAGTGCTCCTACAAAAATAGCTGTCTTGTACAGAATATCTCAAAACTCTCTTGACTGTGGAAATTGAATAGTCAGCAAAAGAATCACAGCTGGAAAAGAAACTGAAATCTCTACCACAGAACACCTGAATCAGTTAGTCAACTGTTCACCTGCAGAAGTGATCTCTACTGGAACAAAATCTTAATGGCCGCAAACTTCATCCTCATCTGCTCACAGATCAAGAACTATTTGTAAAACTTTTTATTTCTTCTTAATTACTATCAAACTGTTGTGACTATGTTCTATAAACTGATTAAAGGAGATGTAGATACAGGTATAATTAGTTATTAAAGATCCAATTACGAGTGTGCAGGGAGAGATCCCTGAAACAGCACACTGCCATATCATATGTAGAACTAATTTATACAGTTAGTCAAGTACACAAAACATTGTTTAAATTCCAAGCTTGTCCACTTATGGGTTTACATTAAGATATATTTGGTTCCAGGTAGTACATAGTCTACAAAACCATGTGTGCATTCTGTCTTTCGCTATCTTCCCTGAAGCTGCGCTTAATCTGCTCTGACTCAATGTTGGTCTTAACGGTAAACAAATTTGATTCCCAAGACCTTGCTGATATTTTTTTGTTGCATAAGGCCTGGAGGACGTACATGGTCAATTAAGAACTCCTACTACTTATGTAGGCCCAAATGATGTACAAGATTCACTGGCTAACAATGATATAAGACTTAACTAGCATGTGCTCTTTGGTCTAGGCCAGGAACGTTGGCTCTTGCCACCTTATGCCATTCATTTCCCCTTAACAGGACTCAGTTCTTCTAATCTTATGAATGCTTAGGCATGTGTTTTATCATTTTTCTTCCTTTTTTAGTGGTTAATAAACTTTATCTTTAATTCAAGAAAGTATGGTTAACTTAGCTCTTCTTTTGAACAGAATTACAGGATCTGAAAAGGCCCAAGCAAAAGGGAGCCTTGTTAGATTAAACTTTGTTGGTGAGGTGGAAGATTAATTCACAATACAGAACCAGTCATCCATCTTCACCTGAGTTTATAACAGTTTGGTAGTAAACCAACTGGACAGTGACAAATTGAAGGATTTTGCCTGGATCAACAACTTTTAGAGAACATCATCTGGAGCTGGTTGTAACGATTTGAGACACTGGTGCAGGTATTTGAACCAAATTAAAGGCTCATTGTGATTATGTTCCCACAGAGGGATTCCACTGAGGTCCAGAATTTGTTCCCACAGATGAAACAAATTAGTGAGGAAAGACTCTAGAGAAACAACATAGGTAAAAGAAGGGACGGGGATTTAAAACAGGAATTTAGGGAGCTAGGGTGGAAGCTGAGACAAAACATGTCATCTCTGGTTTGTTGCTGGTGCCACCTGCTAGCAAGTTGAGGAACAGGGAGAGAATGCAGATAATACGTAGCTGCAGGGATGGTGTAGAAGGGAAGGTTTCAGTTGCATGGATAATTGGAGCACGTTCTAGAGAAGGTGGGATCTGTACAAACAGGACGGTTTGCACCTGAACCTGGGAGGGAAATTTGCTACGGCTCTTTGGGCGGGAGGCAGGGTTTAAATTAATTTGTCAGGAGGATGGGAAAACGAGCTGTAGTCCAGAAGCCAGTGTTGAGTGTAGTGAGATACTCAGGAGGATATCAAGGTTGCAGGAGTGTACCAGCAATTGATGGGTTGAAGTGTGTATACTTCAATGCAAGGAGCATCTGGAATAAGGTAGGTGAACTTGGAGTGCAGATTGGTACTTGGGACTATGATGTTGTGGCTATTACGGAGACGTGCTTAGAACAGGGACAGGAGTGGTTGTTGGAAGTTCTGGGGTATAGATGTTTCAGTAAGAGTAGGGATGGTGGTAAAAGAGGTGGAGGAGTAGCATTATTAATCAAGGATAGTTTAATGGCTGCAGAAAGACAGTTAGAAGGGGATCTACCCACTGAGGTTAAATGGGCTGAAGTTAGAAATAGGAAAGGAGCGGTCATGTTAGGAGTTTTCTATAGGCCCTGAAATCGTGATATAGATATGGAGGAAAAAATTGCAAAGCAGATTCTGGATAGGTGTGGAGGTCACAGGGTAGTTGTCATGGGTGACTTTAACTTTGCAAATATTGATTTTAACCTTTATAGGTCGAATAGTTTGGATGGGTTTCCTGACACAATATGTGGATAGGCCGACAAGAGGTGGGGCTACATTGGACTTGGTACTGGGTAATGAACCAGGCTAAGTGTTAGATCTGTTTGTGGGAGAGCACTTTAGAGATAGTGACCACAATTCGATGTTTTTCATTATTGCAATGGAAAGGGATAGGGCCATCCGGCAGGGCAAGGTTTATAATTGCGGGAGGGGTAATTATGATGTAATTAGGGAGAATAAGATGGGAACAGAAACTGTCAGGGAAAGGCACAAATGAAAAGTGGAGCTTATTCAACGAACAAATACTGCACGTCCTTGATAAGTATGTCTCTATCAGGCAGGGAGGAAATGGCCGAATGAGGAAACCATGGTTCACAAGAGGTTGAATGTCTTTTCAAGAGGAAAAAGGAAGCGTACGGATGAGAAAACAAGGTTCAGTTGAGTCACTTGAGGGTTACAAGATAGCAAGAATTGAGCTTTAAAAAAAGGCTTAGGAGAGCTAGTGGGGGGCCTGAGATGTCCTTGGTGGGTTGGATCAAGGAAAACCCCAAGGCTTTTTACTGTTGTGAGAAATAGAAGAATGACCAGGGTGAGGGTAGGGCCGATCAAGAATAGTAGTGGGAACTTGCGCATGGAGTCAGAAGAGGTAGGAGAGGCTATGAATGAATACTTTTCTTCAGTGCTCACCAAGGAGAGGGGTCATGTTTTTGAGGATGTGTGTGTGATAAAAGTTGACAGGATGAAGGAGGTAGAAGTTCTGAGAGAAGATGTATTAGCAATGTTGAAAAACCTGAGAGTCAATAAGTCCCCTGGGCCAGATGGGATATATCCTAGGATTTTTTGGGAGGCAAGGGAGAAGATTGCAGAGCCTTTGACTTTAATCTCTGGGTCCTCGCTGTCCATGGGGATAGTGCCAGATGACTGGAGAGTGGTGAATGTTGTTTGTCTGTTCAAGAAAGAAAATAGGAATGACCCTGGTAATTTTAGGCCGGTCAGTTTTACTTTGGTAAGATAATGGAAAAGATCCTAAGGGATAAGATTTATGACCATTTGGAAAGATGCAGCTTAATCCAGAATAGTCAACATGGATTCGTGAAGGGTAAGTCTTGCCTCACAAATTTGATTGAATTCTTTGAGGAGGTAACTAAATGTATGGATGAAGGTATAACAGTTGATGTTGTATAAATGGATTTTAGTAAGGTGTTTGATAAGGTTTCCCAAGGTCGGCTCATGAAGAAAGTAAGGTGTGGGATAGAGGGAAATTTGGCCAATTGGATAAATAACTGGCTAAATCATAGAAGTGATATGGAGGTGCCAGCGTTGGACTGGGGTAAACACAGTAAGAAGTCTCACAACACCAGATTAAAGTCCAACAGGTTTATTTGATAGTAAACACCACTAGCTTTCTGATCAGAACTCTCCACTCACCTGACAAAAGAACAGCGTCCTGAAAGCTAGTGGTGTTTACTATCAAACAAACTTGTTGGACTTTAACCTGGTGTTGTGAGACTTCTTACTATCTCAGAAGACAGAGGGTGGTGGTGGATGGAAAATTTTCAGACTGGAGACTAGTTACCAGTGGTGTACCACAGGGATCAGTGCTGGGTCCATGCTATTTGTGATTTTTATCAATGACTTGGAGGAGGGGGCTGAAGGGAGGGTCAGTAAATTTGTGATGACACCAAGATCGGTGGAGTAGTAGATGAGGTGGAGGGCTCTTGCAGGCTGCAAAGAGACATTGACAGCATGCAGAGCTAGGCTGAAAAATGGCAGATGGAGTTTAACCCTGATGATAAGTGCAAGGTGATTCATTTTGGTGGGACAAACTTGAATGTGGATTACAGGGTCAACGGCAGGGTTCTGAGGAATTGGGAGGAACAGAGAGATCTTGGGGTTCATATCCACAGATCTCTGAAGGTTGCCACTCAAGTGGATAAAGCTGTGAAGGCGGCCTATAGGGTGTTAGCGTTTATTAACGGGGTTTGAGGTTAAGAGCCGTAGGATCATGCTGCAACTGTACAGGACCTTGGTGAGACCACATTTGGAATGTTGTGTGCAGTTTTGGTCACCTCGCTATAAGAAGAATGTGGAAGCATTGGAGAGAGCGCAGAGGAGATTTACCAGGATTATGCCTGGTTTGGAGATAGGTCTTATGAGGAAAGGTTGAGGGAGCTGGGGCTTTCCTCTTTGGAGCGGAGGATGCGACTTAGAGATTTATAAGATGATGAGAGGGATAGATAGAGTGGGCGTTCAGAGACTATTTCCTTGGGTGAATGTAGCTGTTACTTGGGGGCATAACTATTAGGTTCATGGTGGGAGATATAGGAGGGAAGTCCAAGGTAGATTCTTTACTCAGAGTGGTTGGGGTGTGGAATGGACTGCCTACTGTCATAGTGGAGTCGGACACTTTAGGAACTTTCAAGCGGTTACTGGATAGGCACATGGAGCACACCAGAATGATAGCTTGATCTTTGTTTCGGACAAAGCTCGGCACATCATCAAGGGCCAAAGGGCCTGCACTGTGCTGTACTCTTCTATGAAAGTAAGTTGTTCCCTGAAACCTGAAACTGCAAAAAGGCTTTCTTGAATCTGTATTACTAACATCTAAAATGTAAGTAGTTTTCTTGAAGGAGAAGTTACTTTAGATGATTTAGAAGTTCTGTACCTTGAGTTAAAAAAACTTATCTGAGCACTTGGGAGTAGAGATTCCCTCAAGTGAGATGGATAAAATGTATTTATTAGTATCATAAGTAGGCTTCCATTAACACTGCAATGAAGTTATTATGAAAATCCCCTAGTTGCCACACTTTGGTTTGTTCAGGTACACTGAGGGAGAATTAAACGTAGCCAATGCACCTAACCAACACATCTTTTAGACTGAAAGGAAAGCAGAGTACCTGGATGAAACCCATGCAGATACAGGGAGAATTTGCAGACTCCACACAAACAGTGAGCCAAGCCAGGAATTGAACCCAGGTCCCTGGAGCTGTGAGGCAGCAGTGCTAACCACTGTGCATTACAATGCGTGTTCGGAAAAGAAGCTTGCGAATGTCAGGCAAAGCTATGGAAAGAAGTATAATTGCAAAAAACCCAGTTAGAAATCCAAGCCTATCAAAGAGAAAGTGGAAAGGGAAAAAGTTTGAGCAAGTGGGATAAGGAGGCTTTCCAAAGACAGAAGGAAAAAAAGTGTAAGTTTGCTAAAGAAGAATGCATGAACTAGACAGGGAGATAGATTAAAGTCATTCTTTTGAGTAAAATAATAATCACGAGCAATCAGGAAAAACTTCAAATCAAAAGATGCTAGAAAGGCTGGCAGAAGCCAGAATCATTCCAACCTCTTGAGGGAGGTAGAGTCAGGGTTGAAAAAGTTTGGCAAAGGCTTCTTACAATCAAAGATGTAAGGAATGTGCAAAGTTTGCAACAAAGCAAAGAGCTGGAGTTTTCAGGGTTCAGAGTGACTGGAAGGAGAGGGTTTGGGAAGAGTGGCTGTGAAGTGAATAATGAGGTGGTGGTTTGGGAAGGGAGCATGCTGAGTGTGGATATGAGAGGGATGTTGGGGTTGAGCTGGGTGAGGGGTTTTAATGTCTTCTGCCATCAGGATACATGAAGTACTTGGCTGAAACTTACACAGGTGTACAAAATAATTTTTAAAAATTAACATTCTTTAAAGCACATGAATATATGAAACCTGAGGCTTACATTAACACAGCAATGAAGTTAGTGTGAAAATCCCCTAGTCGCCACACTTCGGTGCCTGTTCGGATACACTGAGGGAGAATTTAGCATAGCCAATACACCTAACCAGTACATCTTTTGAACTGTGGGAAGAAACCCATGCAGGTACGGGGAGAACATGCAGACTCTGCACAGACAGTCATCCTAGGTCAGAATCGGACTCGGACCCGGACCCCTGGCAATGTGAGGCAGCAGAGCTAACCATTGTGCCACATTATTGCTGGTTTGGTTTTGCTGGGATAACCTTAATTTTCAAAAGTTACTTCGCTATATTCATTCACGGGATGTAGCTGTCACTGATTTTATCACTCTTGTGAAGGTGGTGGTAAGTTTAAATGTGGTCACATTGGAAAATGTTTGTAAAGCATAGCTGTAGTTTTGCACTTTGTTTTGCAAGTACATAATTCAGAAAGGTCATGATACAGACTTCATCTTGTATTAACTGCATTTAGTGTTGAAGTCTCTTTGATTTGAATCAAATGTATTGGTGTACTGTCTTTAACAGTAATAGAAGGTAAACAAGAATTCCTACCCCCATTAAGTCAAATAATTCCATTTCTATGAAGTGGGTTAGAAGGATTTGCATTTCACTACAGGTTATAAATGCCTTCATTACATGATTCTTTCTAAAATATTTTCAACTTTCTTTTCTTTGGCCACTCTTATTCCTGCAAAAGTGTTGTTCCAGTTTTTGTCTTTTCTCTTGGTACTTGGTCCTCATCTTATTCTCCTTCCCCTCCACACAGTAGTCTCAGATTTTCCTCTTTCTCCAAGTACTACTCCAGGTACCAAGTACTCATAATCATCAAGGAAATCTTAATTTTGCAAGAAACACTTGCCTTTGGTTTGCCCTTCTGTTAGTAACTTACCTCTGGACAGAATGTTTTTGGGAGGGGAGCTTGTGATCTGAATCCAAGATCGCAGATAGGTAGTGTGTGTTTATTGACTGTGTTCATCTGATATATAAGGTTAATAAGTAAGAACAATATCTGCATTTTTTGCCTTATCTAGCAAGAAAGTTACCAGATACTGACCAGGAGCAGAATTCTCAGCTGATATGCCCCACATCACAACCCTGTCACCGAGACCAGATTTAGCTCTGCAGCTGCTTTCCTAGCTGAAATTTGATAACTCCGTACAGATCAACAATTAGACTTGGGATCTTTGTGTAATTTATTATACCAAAACAGTTTTGTGGAGACAGTATTTGAAAGGTATCTATTTGGTCCATTCTTCAGCTACAGAATAAAAATGATTAATTATTATGTACTGCATTTTATGAGAATCCTAAACACTAGTCTCAGATTACCTGGAACCATTTCAATAAGCCTCCTAATTATAATAAAATCTGAGTCAAATCCCAGGGATCCAGCTCCAAACTTGTTTTAAATGGCTCTTTCCCACATGAATGTATCTCTACGTAACTCAGTATGTCTGCGAACAGCCCATGTCAAAAACTGCAGATTTAAATACCAAATGGGTGTGTTGTCTGCCTGGTGCTCGGGTCCGGGATGTCACATCTGGGCTGCAGAGGAACCTGGAGTGGGAGGGTGAGAATCCGGTCGTTGTGGTACATGTGGGTGCCAACGACGTAGGCAAAATGCGAACTGAGGATCTGGGGAGGGAGTATGAAAAGCTGGGAATGGAATTAAAATGTAGAACCGACAAGGTGGTTATCTCTGGGCTACTGCCTGAACCGAGTGCAGACGGGTGTAAAGTTGATAAGATTAAGGAGGTGAATGGGTGGCTCAGGGATTGGTGTGGGAGGAATGGGTTTGAATTTATGGGGCATTGGCATCAGTATTGGGGTAGGTGGGACCTGTTCGGGCGGGATGGGGTTGGTCTGAACCGTGCTGGGACCAGAGTCCTGGTTAATCGTGTAAATAGGACTGTAGACGGGGCTTTAAACTAATTAGGGGGCGGGGCGGGGGGGGTGCGAGGGTAGGTGACATTACGGGGTCTAAAGTTAAGGAGAGGGTACAGGTAAGGGAAGAGGCCGAGGATGTCCCAATAATAAAGGGAGTAGGGTGCGTGAGTATGGTTGGTGGCGTTCTGGCAAATAGGGTCCAGGTGAAGGCTGGGATGAAGGCACTTTATCTGAATGCACGAAGCATTCGGAATAAAGTGGATGAGCTGGTGGCGCAGATCAGCACAAATGGACATGATCTGGTGGCCATTACAGAGACGTGGCTGCAAGGTGACAGGGACTGGGAGCTGAATGTCCAGGGGTATCAAGTGTTTAGGAAGGATAGGCGGGAGGAAAAAGAGGGGGGCGTAGCTCTGCTGATTAAGGATAGCATCAGGGTGGTAGCAAGGGATGATTTAGGAACCAAAGAGCAGAAAGTGGAATCATTGTGGGTGGAGATTAGGAACAGCAAGGGAAGACGCTGGTGGGTGTCGTCTATAGGCCCCCTAATAATGATCTGGAGGTGGGGCGGGCTGTTAATGCGCAAATAAGTACGGCGTGCAGGAATGGAACGGTGATAATTATGGGGGATTTCAATCTACATATTGATTGGTCGACCCATGTTGGACGTGGTGGGCTCGAGGAGGAGTTCTTGGAATGCTGCCGGGATAGTTTCCTTGAACAGTGTGTGTTGGAGCCGACGAGGGAGCGAGCTATCTTGGATCTGGTGTTATGTAATGAGGCGGGTAGAATTAGGGACCTTGTGGTGAAGGATCCTCTTGGGGAGAGTGATCATTGTATGGTGGAGTTTCTGGTGCAGATGGAGGAGGAGAAAGTGGGTTCCCAGGCACGCGTCCTTTGTTTGAACAGAGGGGAGTACGGTAGGATGAGAGAAGAATTGGCGAATGTTGACTGGGGGAGCGTGTTGGAAGGTAGGTCTGCTGAGGAGCAGTGGAGGATCTTTAAGGAGATCTTTCTTGGTTCTCAGCAGAAATTTATTCCGATGGTTAAAAAGGACCGTAGGAGGAGAGGTAATAAGCCGTGGATAACGAAGGAGGTGAAGGAAAGTGTTAAATTAAAAGCGGAGGCGTTTAGAATAGCTAAGAGTAGTGGGCGAGAAGAGGATTGGGAGAGGTTTAAATGTCAACAAAGATTGACAAAGAAGTTGATTTAAAAAAAAGGGTAGGAGAAACTATGAAGCTGGGCTAGCGCTTAATATAAAAAAGGATAGCAAGAGTTTTTATAAATATATAAAAAGGAAGAGGCTGGCTAGGGTGAACGTTGGACCTTTAGAGGATGAGAGGGGGGACTTAGTGGTAGGGGATGGAGAAATGGCTGAGGTCTTGAATAACTTTTTTGTTTCGGTCTTCACGGAGGAGGACGTGAATAATTTGCCAGGTGTTAGCGATGGAAAGGTGGTAGGACTGGAGGGTCTCAATGACATTATTATTACTAGAGAGGCGGTGCTCGACAGACTGGAGGGACTGATTGTGGACAAGTCCCCAGGACCGGATGGAATGCATCCGAGGGTTCTGAAAGAAATGGCGGAGGTGATAGTGGATGCCTTGGTGGTTATTTTCCAAACGTCGCTGGATTCTGGGGAAGTGCCGGAAGATTGGAAAACGGCTAATGTTACGCCATTGTTTAAGAAGGGTGGCAGGCAAAAGGCAGGGAATTATAGGCCGGTTAGTTTAACGTCTGTTGTAGGTAAAATGTTAGAATCCGTCATCAAGGAGGAAATAGCGAGGCATCTTGAGGGGAATTGCTTGATAGAGCAGACGCAGCACAGTTTTGTTAAGGGGAAGTTGTGTCTGACAAATTTACTGGAGTTCTATGAGGATGTGTCTAGGGTGGTGGATAGAGGAGAGCCGGTGGGTGTGGTCTTTCTTGATTTTCAGAAGGCGTTTGACAAGGTACCTCACAAGAGGTTATTGCAGAAGGTAAGGGGGCATGGAGTTGGGGGTAGGGTGTTAGCATGGATAGAGGATTGGTTGTCAAATAGGAGGCAGAGAGTGGGGGTTAATGGGTGCTATTCGGATTGGCGGTTGGTGACTAGTGGAGTGCCCCAGGGGTCGGTGCTGGGGCCTCAGCTTTTTACCATTTATATAGATGATCTAGAGGAAGGAACCGAGTGTATGGTGTCGAAATTTGCTGATGACACCAAGATTGGTGGAACGGCAAATTGCGCGGAGGGTGTGGAGAGTCTGCAGAAGGATCTAGATAGGCTGGGCGAATGGGCCAGGAACTGGCAAATGGAATTTAATGTTGGCAAGTGCGAGGTGGTCCACTTTGGTAGGAATAATGGTAGGAAGGACTATTACTTACGTGGCGAAAAACTGCAGCAGGCGACGGTGCAGAGGGACCTCGGGGTCCTTGTGCATGAGTCACAAAAACCCAGCTTGCAGGTGCAGCAGGTGGTCAGGAAGGCTAATGGGATGCTGGCCTTCATAGCGAGGGGGATTGAATATAAAAATAGGGAGGTCTTGCTGCAGCTGTATAGGGCATTGGTGAGGCCGCAGCTGGAGTACTGTGTGCAGTTTTGGTCGCCGCACTTATGCAAGGATATTTTGGCCTTGGAGGGAGTGCAGAGGAGGTTTACTATGCTGATGCCGGAGTTGAGGGGGTTGAGCTATGAGGAGAGGCTGAATAAACTAGGCTTGTACTCGTTAGAGTTTAGAAGAATGAGGGGAGATCTCATTGAGACATATAAGATGATGAATGGGATGGATAGGATAGAGGTGGAGAGACTCTTCCCGCTCAGAAAGGACAGTAGGACTAGGGGGCACAGCCTCAAGATAAAGGGGGGACGGTTTAGAACGGAGTTGAGGAGGAATTTCTTCACTCAAAGGGTGGTGAATCTCTGGAATTCTCTGCCCATTGAAGTGGTGGAGGCTGCCTCGCTAAATATGTTTAAGACGCGGGTTGATGGGTTTTTGATAAGCGAGGGGATTAAGGGTTATGGGGAGAGGGCGGGAATGTGGAACTGAGCCACGACAGATCAACCATGATCTTATTGAATGGCGGGGCAGGGTCGAAGGGCTAGATGGCCTACTCCTGCTCTTATTTCTTATGTTCTTATGAAAGCACAGGAAAACAGTTTTCCACGCCCTGTATCAGTTTCCCCACTCTGATTGACAACACTTGAAAATTTCTCACCGGTTTATTTGCAGCTTTTGCACAATTCTTTCACAGGGCAATCTCGATGTCAAGTGACAACTTGCCCAGTGCTTCATGAGTTTTGTGTAATCTAACTCTGCTGCCATTGCTCGGCATGATCCAATGGCAATCTTTGACAAGTTTGGCTAATCTGGAGTTAACAGTGTAGAATTTCAATTTACCATCTGCAACATTCTATGGGATTTGCTAATCTGCCGGCGAGAGTGGTTGACGTCACCAGAAGTTTGTATCATCCGAGTTTGACTCATCGCTATTTCACTAAATGAATATGTGTACTGTACACAAAGGGTAATTAAATGACAGCATCCTTTGAAGTAAAGCAAAATGACATACTCGTTCCTCAGAGCTATTTGTTTTCTGAATTGACAGTTTGGTTTAAAATAACAAGTCTGGCATTTTCCTATTTTGGAACTAAACTTCTTGCAGTATTTAGTTCTGGAATGTGAAACCATACCACAAAGATGTCCTATGGATCCTGATGCCCCCAAAATCAGTTGCATGTGTTATAAACTGGAGATACCCCTAGATCACCTTTCCTCAGAAATTACCCCAAAATACACCTAGATTTCCAAAATAAACAGCACTTTAGTTAAGTATAAGTACATATTTTGTGAGAATTTATTTTTAAAACAGCAATTTTTATTGAATTCCATACAAACATACGAATTAGGAGCGAAAGTAGACCACTTCGCCCTTCAAGCCTGCTCCATCATTAAATAAGATTACGGCTGATCTCCGCATACACCTGACAACCTTTTACCCTTTATATATCAAGAATCCATTTCCCTGTGCCTTGAAGATATTCAAAGAGTCTGTTTTCACTGTCTTTTGGTGGAAGAGAATTCCAAAGACTCACTGCCCTCCAAGAGAAACATTTATATTCTTATCTCTGTCTTAAATGAGTGTCCCCTATTTTTAAACAGTGACCCCAGTTCTAGATTCTCCCACAAGAGGAAACATCCTCTTGCTGTTAAGATCGCTCAGAATTGTTACTGCACAGAATGAGGCCATTTGGCCCACTGTGTCTTCAAATAAGCATCATGGCTTAGTGCTATCCCCCTGTCTTTTCCTTGTGTCCCTGCACATTGTTTCTATTTAAATAATTGTCTAATGCCCTTCTCAATGTCTCCACCAAACTTTCAGGCAGTGCATCCCAGACTCAAACCACTCACTCTGTGAAAAAGTTTTTTCTCACATCACATTTGCTTCTTTTGCAAATCACTTTAAATTTGTGTCCTCTCAGTCTTGATATTTTATGAATGGGTACACTTTCTCCCTATCTACTCTGTCCAGTCCTCAGTTGATTTTGAACATTTCAATTAATTCTCCTCTTAGCCTTCTTTTCTCCAAAGGGAAAACTCCCAACCTCTCCAATCTTTCATCATAACTAAAGTTTCCCATTTTTGGAACCATTCTTGTAAACCTCATCCGCACACTTTCCAAATGTTCAGATCTTTCCTATAGTTTTAGCAACCAAAGCTGTACACAACATTCCAGCAGAGGTCTAACTGGTGTCTCGTAGAAGTTCAACATAACCTCCTTGCTCTTGTACTCTATACCCTTCTTGATAAGCCAGAATACTATCTGCTTTATTTACTGTTTTCTCCACCTGTTCTGTCACCTTCAATGATCTATGCGTGTATACACCCAGGTTGCTCTGCTCCTGCATCCCCTTATGAAGTTTATTCCTTATTTTATGTTGTCTCTCCATGTTCTTCCAAAATGATCACCTCATACTTCTCTGCATTGAACTACATTTGCCACCCATCTGCCCACTTCTCTAACTTGTCTATGCCCTTTTGAAATTTTACATTGTACTCCTCCCAGTTTACAATGCTTCCAAGTTTTATATAATCCACAAACTTTAATATTGTGCCTTACACATCAAGATCTAAATCAATATATATCAGGAAAAGAAAGGACCCCTGGGGAATAGCACTACAAACTTTGATTTGATTTATTATTGTCACATGTATTGGGATACACTGAAAAGTATTTTTTCTTGCAAATTACACAGACAGAACATACTGTTCACAGACTACAAAGGGGAGAAGAAAGGATGGGTGGCAAAATGTAGTGTTACAGTCATAGCTAGGGTGTTGAGAAAGATCAGCTTAATATAAGGTAGGTTCATTCAAAAGTCTGATGGAAGCAGGGAGGTTGTTCTTGAGTTGGTCGGTATGTGATCCTAATAGAAAAAGGTGGAAGAGAGTATGTCTGGGGTGCATTGGGTTCATGATTATGCTGGCTGCTTTTCCACGACAGCTGGAAGTCTAGACAGTCAATGGATGCTCATTTTACCTGAAAAGTTTCCACTGAATATTACACTCTGCTTCCTATTATTTAGCTAATTTTATATCCATATTGCAACTGTCTCTTTTATTCAATGAACTATGCTGTGATCTCTTCAAAGAAACTCCAGCAATTTTATTAAAACACAATTATCCCTTTAGAAATCCATGCTGGTTCTTCCTAATCAACCCATATTTTTTCATGTGACTACTAATTCTTTCCCAAATATTAGTTTCTAGAAGCTTGCTCACCATTGATGTTGAACTGATTGACCTGTAATTGCTGGGGCTATCCTTGCAACCTTTCTTGAACAAGGGTGTAATGTCTGTAATTCTCCAGTCCTCTGGCACCTCCCGAGTCTGAAGAATACTAGAAGATTACAACCAGTGCTCCTGCAATTTCCATTCTCACTTCCTTCAATATCCTTTGATGCATCTCACCCTTATCAACTTTATGTATCAACTGGCTATTCAACATTTCCTTATCAATTTTTAAACCTTCGAGAACAGAGTTTCATCATTTGTCACCATGGCCTAAGGAGCAGCTACCTCCTTGGTAAAGACAATGCAAAGTATTCATTTAATATCTCAGCCATGCCCTCTGCCTCCATGTATAAATTCCCTTTTTGGTCATGAATTGGCTCTACTCCTTTTTTTACTTTTTTTACTATTTATACAGAAGACTTTAGGATTCCCCTTTATGTCAGCCACCAATGATTTCTCATAATCCCTCTTCACTTCTCTAATATATTTTTTCACCTCACCTCCTCTTGGTTTTCTCAATTGCACTTTCTATCCTGACACCTATCATGAGCACATTTTTTCCTTCCTTATCTTAATTTCCATCTCCTTCGTCATCCAGGAAACTCTGGGTTTGTTTCGAGGTATCTTCCCTTAAAAGGGAATGGTATGTGACTGTGCCTGGGTCATTTCTGTTTTGAAGGTAGTCCATTGTTCAGCTAGTTTTTCCAACCAACCTTTCACTCTAGTATAATTGGCCCAGCTCTGTTCTTGCCCCATTGAAGTTGGCTTTCCCATACTTTTACTGTGAATGTCAATTTTCCTTTTTTACCATCATCTTAAACCTTATGATACAATGATCACTCACTTCCAAGAATCAGGTCTAACAGTGCATCCTTTCTTGTTGGACTGAACACATACTGATGTAGAAAACTGCCCTGAACACAATCTAGGAACTGTTGCCCCTCTCCACCCTTTACACTACCACTGTCCCAGTCCACATTTCAATCAAGTCACCTCTTACTCCTCCAAACTCCAGTGGACACAAGCCTATCCTGAGCAATTCTGCACTCAGTACTCTGGATATAGTCTCATCAGTGTCCTTTACGACTGAAACATAACCTCCCTCATGATAAATGATAATGTTCAATTAGCTTTCCTAATTACTTGCTGTACCTGCATTCCAGCCCTTGGTGATTCATACACTAGGACACCCAGTTTCCTAGTGCAATCTCTCACCAATTAGAGGACCTAGGGGACAATCGGTGGGGTTGGGGAGGGTCCCACTGCCACTCTGCACAAGGATCAGTCAACTAAGGGGGGAAGCCAGCGATCGGGGTGCACTGGGGAGTGAGGGGGATTGGCACTGCTGAGGGGGGTGGGGGCAAGAATGGTCGGGGGGCTTCTGATCAGTTTGTGGGAAGACCAGAGGGGCAGCACGGTGGGGGTTGTGGGGCTGGCTGGTGAGCTGACAGTGTAGGACCACTGCACATGCACAGAGGCCCGCTGACTCCCGCCCCCGCCCCCGCCACTGAAATTTAATGATATTCACCTTGGGGCCTCTGCAGTGCACAGTGTGTGGGAGATTCTAGTCTGAACTCCCACTGAAAAAAAGTGTGAATTACTCCAGTTTTCCTGCAAATTTGACATTTACAATTTTTTGGGAGAATTCTGACCATGCTTTTTCTTTATTTTTGATACTGTCTTCAACGTTTTTAGTAAATCACGAGTGGTGAGTCCTTCCCTTTTTTTTCTCTTATTGGCATGTATCTATTCTGTGTATTCCGGAATATCCCTTTAAATGTCTGTACCTGCATCTCTTTCGACCTAATCTCATTTGCCAGCTCATTTTAACTAGCTCTGCTGGCAGAGATCCCTCCAGATATCTTAGTTATGTCAGCCTCAGGGTACTTTGGGCTGTGCTGAAATGTTCAAATATATTGCCTAGAAATTCACACAAGCTCATCTCTTGCAAGGGCAAGACTATGTAAACATGTGGTTGACAAATCGCGGAAGCTGAGGAAACAAAGGAATTCCTGTTTTGCAATGTTACTACATAAATCTGCTACTTTTGAATTTCCTTACAAAAGTATAAAATAAACATAAGGATAGGCAATAAATACTGCCCTAACCAAATAAGCCCAAATCCCTTAAATAAAGAACAAAGAACAAAGAACAACCCAGCACGGGAAACAGGCCCTTCGGCCCAACAAGCCCGCGCCGCCGCATCACCCTACACCTATTCTACCCTGCGTATCTACAAATAGAACCCCTGACAGCCAGATTCAGGGGAGAATAGTGTCAATTTGGTAAAACCAATCAGCCTAAGAGCACATCTTTGGGGTGTGGGAGGAAACCGGAGCGCCCGGAGGAAACCCACGCATCCACAGGGAGAATGCACAAACTCCCACAGACACAGGCCCAAATCCATGTATCTGCACAGCTAGCAGTGCTAGTCACCGAGCTGTTGCGGTGCCCGTCTACCGGTCCAGGATCAAGCACACACACCAACACGAAGTACTAGGCCACTCCCGGAACCTCCAAGAGCAGCCCACGCACGACCCACTGTGTGCATGCCCCTCGTTTGACAACGAGGTGGACCTCCACCTGCGGAATAAAAAGACAAAAACGTTAATCACAAGCCTGCCTTTCCGGTATCTCCCGAGGTTCTAACCCTTATTTAATAACCCCTACCATAACCCTCCATCCTCATTTCACTCATGTGCCTATCTAACTGAACCTTAAACGAGTCCAACGTTCCCGCCTCCACCACCCTACTCGGTAGCGCGTTCCATACCCCCACAACTCTCTGCGTAAAGAACCTTCCTCTCATATCCAAATTATACCTCTCCCCCCTCACCCTTAAATCATGTCCTCTTGTATTTGTAACCAATCTAGGGAGCAGTCTCTCACTATTGACCCTGTCTATTCCCTTCAGTATCTTATATACCTCTATCATGTCCCCCCTCAATCTCCGTCTTTCCAAGGAGAACAGTCCCAGTTTCTCCAACCTTTCCTCGGAACCCAGCCCCTCCATGCCAGGCAACATCCTGGTAAACCTCCTCTGCACCCTTTCCAGAGACTCCACGTCCTTCCGGTAGTAAGGTGACCAGGACTGGACGCAGTACTCCAAATGCGGTCTAACCAACGTTCTATACAACTGAAGCATTAGACGGCAGCTTTTAAACTCTATACCCCTTCCTATAAAGGCTAGCATTCCATAAGCCTTCCCGACAACATTCTCCACTTGTGTCGCAACCTTCATGGATATGTGAACCTGCACTCCCAGGTCCCTCTGTGTTTCTATACTCCTAATTTGTCTACCTTTAATCACATAGCTCCTCTCTACATTATTCCTTTCAAAATGCATCACCTCACATTTGTCAGGATTAAATTCCATCTGCCACCTATCTGCCCAATGCACCAACCTATCTATATCCTGTTGTATCACCTCACAATCCACTTCGGTACCCGCCAACCCTGCCATCTTGCCATAAATAAACTAAACTGATTTCTGCATCTTAGTTTAGGCTAATTGTTTGTAACATAGCACCCTTAAATCTATTTTGCATAATTTAGGAGTGTCTACATAATTTTCCATCATGTACAACAGCCTATTTCTATTTCTGAGACATTGACTGTCTCTGCTTGTACAACTTTCCCATGCCATTTTATCAATGTCAAGTTAATTATTCCAATGTTCATCAGGCTGAACTAACGTTCTATGTTCAATAAACCTCAGCTCTACTGCCCATATCCCACTGTCCCACTCAGCTATTGTTATTGATCTTGCTGACCCATGTTGACTCCCATTCCTCCAACACGTTGAATTTAAAATCATCCTTGGGTCTAAATCCCTTCCAGGCCTCATTCCTCCTTTTCGATGTAATATTTTCCAAGTGTAGTAACTCACTTTCCATCCCTATTCATCCCTTCTTTCTTTTACTTCACTGATAATCTTGCTAGGTCCTGTGCTCTGGAATTCCAACCCTAAATCCTCTTTCCTTTTACAATCTCACCTATAATCCATCTCTTTGGCCAAACTTCTGAATACAGCTCCTATTTTCTCCTCCTTTGGTTCCAAGTTTTTTTTTTGGCCTGGTTATACCTCTGAGGCATCACAGCATCTTTATGATGTTAAAGGCTCTATAGAAATGCAGATTGAATAAAGAAAAACTTCAATTCTGTTTCTCATAGATTGTGTAACTTAAATGACACTTCTTCCATTTTCTGGTCAGAGGCATTGGCTTACACAATCTTATTAAAACCACAACAACTCAGAAAATGTAACAAACAGGAATAGCTGATACAGCCCTCAACCTGCTCAACTGACCTTCGAGCTCAACTCCACTTTCCTGCCTGATTTTTCCCTCAATTCCCTAGGAGTCCAAAAATCGATTCACCTCAACTTGAATGCACTCAATGATTAAACAACTACACCCCTCTCAGTAAGAGAGTTTCAAAGATTCACAGCTCTTTGAATGAAGAAATTTCTCATCTCCTCAATCCAAAATGGCCATCTTGCAAATATGCACCCTAGTTCTGGACAATCCAGCTAGAGAGAACATCCTCTCAGCATCTAACATGTCAAGCTCCCTCAGAATCATGTATCTTTCAGTGAGATGATCCCTTATTTGTCTAAACTCTGAGAGTATAGGCCCATTCCATTCAATCTCTCCTTTTAGGACAACTTCACATCCCAGAAATCAATTTAGTGACCCCTTGTTGCACAATTTTAAGGACAATACATCCTTCCTTCTGCACAAAGACCAAAACTATATTACCTAGAGTTCATCAAAAGCCCTAAACAATTGCAGAATAACTTCCTTATTGTTGTACTCCAACTTCATTGGGAAAAAAGGCCCCTAAACAATTTGCTTTGCTACTCACTGTACTTGCATGTTAACTTTGTATTTCTTGTAAAAAGACATGTAAAACCTCTGAACATCCACATTTAACATTCAAAAAGAATTGTTTTTCCATTTTCCCCCAATCAAAGAGCCTCACATTTCTTCCCATTATAGTCTATCTGCAACCTACTTACCCATTCACTTAACCTATTTATATCCCTTTGCAGACTTTCTGCACCTCTTAACAGCTTACATTACTAGCTAGCTTTGCATTATCAGCAAAGCATGAAATTTATCATAAACTCAAACACAGGAAGCTTTGCAACATGTGAGGAGATGTGATCACTATCAGTAGAGATACACAGGCACAGTCTGGGAGGAGTTAAAACATCACAACAATTCAACAACAAATACATCCAAAATTCTTATGAAGTAGGCTTCACAATCTAATGTGTAAGAAAATTGGAATACCATCATTAGGGATATGGACTGAGGACTTCCACTTATTTGCCCCCAGGCCTACAATGGGTGTACAATGAGTGCCTACTACAATGGGTTCCTCTCTATCTGCACTCTTAAACGGCAAGCCATTTCCTCAAACTTACTATCCACGTGGCATTCAGACTCGTGGATGCACTACAGTTTCCTCAGCTGCTGGTCAAGTTCCAAAATCTGGAGCTTAAGCTCAGTAGATTAGATGGAAAATTACAGGCTGATAAGCTGTTTGCTTTAAGCTGTGTACACAAGTCACACAATAATCCAGAAGGCTCCCCTCTTATGACATCACACCAAAAAATCTAAAGGCACTACACATTCAAATGAACAGACCATGCTCAACAGCAAAAATGTAGAGGGAACACTGGTTACTGCACCACAAACGATCAGAAAACAGAAACATTAAAATCTGATTAAAGTTTAATGTTATTGTCTCTCCATTAATGTGTACATGGTGTGAAGCTATGCAGATGGAAATATATTTTTGCCTCTGTTACATGCTGTTTAATGATTAAACAGTACCCACAGAATGTTTTGCAATTGCTGATTGACTTCTTGGATGCTGGTACCAAGGAGGCAACATACAATCCTGGAATCACACTCTGATTGTAGAAATGCCAGTCTATTCTCTAAACTATTGAATCATCTATTCCTGATCTTTCTCCTTTCCCCTTCTTTACAGCTAAGCCGCCTGTGCGGTTGTGAACTTGGTTCTACCTATAGACCCAGACAGACAAGTATTCACTACTGAATGCTAGTTAGAATGCAAGACATTCCCAGGAGATCACCGCATTACCTACCTGCTCCCCTCTCTGTCCGCACTCTTAAACAGTGAGACACCTTCTCAAACGTACCATCCATGTGGCATTCAGACTCACGGATGCACTGCAGTTTCCTCAGCTGCTGCTCAAACTCCAAAATCTGGAACTTAAGCTCCCCGAATGATGGTACTTCCAAAACCATTATAGTGCAAGACTTCAGAAGCATTCTGGGGTTATCACATAGCACAAGATGTGCATTTAATGGGACTGAGGTACCGACCATATCTCTATGTTATTTCTAGCTAAATTTAATATACATAAACTAAAGATTTTCTTTTACCCTTACAAGGTATTTTTATCCCTGATGCTTTTTTACCTTTATCCCTGATGCCTGCACTACCTCTAGGCACTGACCACTCTGTTGCTTTGTCCCTAGATTTCTTTCAGGTCCTTGCTCCCTATCTTTAGGCTTTCTTGGTGCAAGAACTACCGTTTTGAACCAAATCATGATAAAATTTGTTGTTTGTCTGAAATCTTATGCAGAACCATTGAAAAAAATTTCCATTTTAAAGTCAGATGATAATTCATCAGGAATTCTTATGAGGTCATCCATTTTGTAGGAATAACAGCAAAATAGACTATTATTTAAATGGTAAAAAAAATTGCAGCATGCTGCTGTGCAAAGGGACCTGGGTGTCCTTGTGCAGGAATCGCAAGGAATTGGTTTGCAGGTGCAGTAGGTAATTAAGAAGACAAGTGGAATTTTGTCCTTCATTGCTAGAAGGATGGAGTTTAAAAACAACAAGATTATTTTGCAGCTGCACAAGGTGCTGGTGAGGCCACACCTGGAGTACTAAGTACAGTTTTGGTCTCCTTACTTGAGAAAGGATATACTGGCACTGGAGGAGGTGCAGAAGAGATTCACTAGGTTGATTCCGGAGTTGAGAGGGTTGGCTTATGAGGAGAGACTGAGTAGACTGGGGCTATACTCATTGAAGAATGAGGAGAGATCTTATGAAAACATATACGATTATGAAGGGAATAGATAAGATAGAAGCAGGAAAGTTGTTTCCACTGGCGGGTGAAACTAGAACTATGGGGCATAGTCTCAAAAAAAAGGAAGTAGATTTAGGACTGAGTTGAGGAAGAACTTCTTCACACAAAGGGTTGTGAATCTGTGGAATTCCCTGCCCAGTGAAGCAGTTGAGGCTACCTCACTGAATGTTTTTAAGGCAAGGATAGATAAATTTTTGAACAGTAAAGGAATTAAGGGTTATGGTGACCGGGGGGATTAGTGGAGTTGAGTCCACAAAAAGATCAGCCATGATTTTAATGAATGGCGGAGCAGGCCCGAGGGGCCAGATGGCCTACTCTTGATCCAAGTTCTTATGTTCTTAACACGAATAGAAATAGGCAATTGTAAATTGTGAGATTTTTGTTCTAATAGCAAAATTTGATACAAATCACATCATTGATAGCAGGGAAGATGACCTAATATTTGATCAGAGAGGTAGGTTTTAAGGTTCTCTACCATAGAAAGCACTTGAGGCCAAAACATTGTATGTTTTCAAGGAGTTAACTATAGCTTATGGGGCTAAATGGATCAAAGCAAAGTGGGGAAAAGTGGCAACAGGTTACTGATTTGGATGATCAGCCATGATGATAATGAATGGCACAGCAGGCTCGAGGGGCTGAATGGCCTATTTCTGCTGGTATTTTCTACATTTCCAGCCCAGATCCACCTGAGGGTAAGTGAAGTCCTGGACCGATGAAGTGCCTTCCAAGAAATTGGTAAAACCTGCCAAGCAATGAAAGTACTGAGAGAAGAAATATGTTGAACAGCAGTCTTTCAATGGCCATGGCTGCAGCCCTTAAGTGTAACTAATCAAAGCCTTCCCACCTTGTCAGTTTCATTGAAGAATCTTTCCCCATTGTGGACTTGCATCAGTGATCTTGGCAAGGTGTAGACACAGTGTGGAAGCTGTACTTTGTTGGGAAAGAAGGAAACTTTGTGAGATAGGCTCTTAATTATGTTTTTAATCACTTCAAAATCTTTCCTGCCAAACCAATAAGGGTACCCCAAAGGACCTGGCACTTGCACAGCAAGAGCTGGAAGATAGTAGGATGGCATTGGATTCCAATCAAATGTCACTTTTTGAGACTTTCCTACTCTGCATTCACTGGAACCAGTCTCCACATTTCTGGTATAGTTCTGATGTTTACCTTGCTTATACACACCTTGATTTGGTGTGCAGCACCAAAATGAATTTCTAATCACATGTTCCAGTGCAAAACTTCATAGAAAGTCTATTGGCAAGTTTAAGTGTAAGGTACGGTTAACACAAAACTGTGTTCTTTGAAGAAAAGGAGAATTATGAGTGTGAGGCCAGTTTGTTGTTTTCAGTGTCAGATGCGGGAGGTCCTGGAGGCTCCTGGCCTCCCATATCTGTGCCGGGTGCATCGAGCTGCGGTTCCTAAAGGACTGTGTTAGGGAACTGGAGCTGCAGCTGGAAGACCTTCGTCTGGTCAGGGAAAATGAGGAGGTGATAGACAGGAGCTACTGGCAGGTGGTCACACACTGGGGCTATGGGAGGCAGGCAAGTGAGTCACAGTCAGGAAGGAGAAAGCTCAGGTGCTAGAGAGCACCTTGGTGGATGTGCCCCTCAACAATATGTACTCCTGTTTGAGTACTGTTTGGGGGGGACAGCCCACCTGGTGGAAGCAGCAGTGGCTGTGTCTCTGGCACAGAGTCCGGCCCTGTAGCTCAGAAGGGTAAGGAAAGGAGGAGAAAGGCAGTATTAATTGAGGACTCTACAATGAGGGTGTCTGACAGGCGATTTTGTGGAGGCAGACGGGAAATTCAGATGGTAGTTTGCCTCCCTGGTGCCGGGATCCAGGATGTTTCTAATCGCGTCCCAGAAATCCTGGAGTGGGAGGGAGAGAAGCCAGAGTAGTGGTACATATTGGTACCGCTGACGTAGGTAGGAAAAGGGAAGGGGTCATGAAAGGAGAATATAGGGAGTTAGGTAGACAGTTGAGAAGGAGGCACGCAAAGGTAGTAATCTCGGGACTGCTGCCTGTGCCACGGGAAAGTGAGAGCAGGAATGAAAAGAGGTGGAGGATAAATGCGTGGCTGAGGGATTGGAGCAGGGGGCAGGGATTCAGGTTCCTGGATCATTGGGACCTCTTTAGGGGCAGGTGTGGCCTCTACAAAAAGGACAGGTGGCACTTGAATCCCAGGGGGACCAATATCCTGGTGGGAAAGTTTGCTAAGGCTCCTGGGGAGAGTTTAAACTAGAATGGTTGGGGGAAGGGAATCGAAATGAAGTGACTGGGAGAGAGGAGGTTAGATTGCAAAAAGAGAGAGATTGTCAACAGTGTGAAAGGGAGGATAGGCAGGTGATGGGGAATGCTCAGGCCGAAGGTTTGAGATGTGTCTATTTTAACGCTAGGAGTGTTGTGAACAAAGTGGATGAGCTTAGAGCGTGGATCACTACTTGGAAATGTGATGTGGTGGCCATTACAGAGACTTGGATGACTCAGGGACAGGACTGGATACTTCAAGTGCTGGGTTTCAGATGTTTCAGGAGGGACAGGGAGGGAGGCAAAAGAGGTGGGGGAGTGGCACTGTTGATCAGGGATAGTGTCACAGCTGTAGAAATGGTGAACTCTGTGGAGGGATTGTCCACGGAGTCTCTGTGGGTGCAAGTTTGGAACAGGAAGGGGTCAATAACTTTACTGGGTGTTTTCTATAGGCCGCCCAATAGTAACAGGGATGTTGAGGAGCAGAAAGGGAAATAGGTCCTGGAGAGATGTAATAATAACAGAGTTGTTGTGACAGGAGACTTTAATTTCCCAAATATTGATTGGAACTTGCCTAGGATTAGGGGTTTGGATGGAGAGAAGTTTGTTAGGTGTGTTCAGGAGGGTTTTTGACACGGTATTTGGATAAGCCTACAAGAGGAGAGGCTGTACTTGATTTGGTATTGGGTAATGAACCTGATCAGGTATCAGATCTCTCAGTGGGACAGCATTTTGGGGATAGTGATCTTAACTCTATCTCCTTTACATTAGCATTGGAGAGAGATAGGATCAGGCAGGCTAGGAAAGTGTTTATCTGGAGTAAGGGGAATTATGAAGCCATCAGGCAGGAAATTAAAGGCATAAATTGGAAGGAGGTTTTCTCGGGGAAATGTACAGAAGTAATGTGACAGATTTTCAAGGAATGTTTGTCTGGAGTTCTGCACGACAATGTTCCGATGAGACAGAGAAGTTTTGGTAGGTTACAGGATCCGTGGTGCACGAAAGTTGTAATGAATCTAGTCAAAAAGAAAAGTTTATAAAAGGTTCAGGGAGCTAAGTAATATTAGGGATCTAGGGGAGTATACAACTTGTAGAAAGGAATTTAAGAAGCAAATTAGGAGAGCCAGAAGGGGTCATGAGAAGGCCTTGGCAGGTAAGATTAAGGAAAACTCTAAGGTGTTCTACAAATATGTGAACAGCAAAAGGATGAGATGTGAAGGAATAGGACCTATAAAATGTGACGGTGGGAAAGTTTGTACAGAACCGGTAGAAATACCAAAAGTGCTCAATGAATAATTTACTTCAGTATTCACGGTAGAAAAGGATCTTGGTGGTTGTACTGCAGGTTTGCGGCAGACTGAGAAGCTTGAATATGTGGACATTAAGAAAGAGGAGCTTTTGAAAAGCATCAAGTTAGATAAGTCATCAGGACCGGATGGGATGTACCCCAGGTTACTGTGGAAGACGAGGGAAGAGATTGCAGAGCCTCTGGCAATTATCTTTGCTTCATCGATGGAGATGGGAGAGGTTCCGGAGGATTGGAGGATTGCGGATGTGGTTCCTCTATTCAAGAAAGGGAGTAGCGATAGCCCAGGAAATTATCGACCGGTAAGTCTAACCTCATTGGTTGGTAAGTTGATGGAGAAGATCCTGAGAAACAGGATTTATGAACATTTGGAGTAATATGATCAAAAATAGTCAGCACAGCTTTGTCAAAGGCAGATCATGCCTTAAGAGTCTGGTTGAGTTTTCTGAAAGTGTGACTAAACACATTGATGAAGGAAGAGCGGTAGATGTGATATATACGGACTTCAGCAAGGCATTCAATAAGATCCCCTATGCAAGGCTTATTGAAAAAGTGAGGGGGCATGGGATCCAAGGGGACATTGCTTTGTGGATTCAGAAATGGCTTGCCCGCAGAAGGCAAAGAGTAGCTCTGGATGGGTCTTTTTCTGCATGGAGGTCGGTCACCAGTGGAGTGCCCCAGGGATCTGTTCTGGGACCCTTGCTGTTTGTGATTTTTATAAATGACCTGGATGAGGAAGTGGAGGAATGAGTTGGTAAGTTTGCTGATGACATGAAGGTTGGAGGTATTGTGAATACTGTGGAGGGATGTTAGTAGTTGCAACCAGACACAGATAGGATGCAAGACTGGGCGGAGAAGTGGCTGATGGACTTCAAATCAGATAAGTGTGTGGTGGTTCATTTTGGCCGATCAAATGGGATGAAGGAATATAATACTAAGGGTAAGACTCTTAGCAGTGTGGAAAGTCAGAAGGATCTTGGGGTCCGGGTTCATAGGACTCTCAAATCGGCTTCACAGGTAGAGGATTAAGTTTAGGAGTCGGGAGATAATGCTGCAGCTGCATAAGACCCTGGTCAGACCCCACTTGGAGTATTGTGCTCAGTTTTGGTCGCCTCATTACAGGAAGGATGTGGAAGCCATTGAAAGGGTGCAGAGGAGATTTACAAGGATGTTGCCTGGCTTGGGTGGCATGCCTTATGAGGATAGGTTATGAGAGCTCGGTCTTTTCTCCTTGGAGAGAAGAAGGATGAGAGGTGACCTGATAGAAGTGTATAAGATGTTGAAAGGTATTGATCGGGTGGATTCTCAGAGGCTTTTTCCCAGGGCTGAAATGGTTGCCACAAGAAGACACAGGTTTAGGGTGCTGGGGAGTAGGTACAGAGGAGATGTCAGGAGTAAGTTTTTCACTCAGAGAGTGGTGGGTGCGTGGAATCGGCCATCGGCGGTGGTGGCGGATTCGATAGGATCTTTTAAGAGACTTCTGGATGAGTACATGGGACTTAGTAGGATTGAGGGTTATAGATAAGCATAAGAACATAAGAAATAGGAGCAGGAGTAGGCCATCTAGCCCTTCGAGCCTGCCCTGCCATTCAATAAGATCATGGCTGATCTGTTGTGGCTCAGTTCCACTTTCCCGCCCTCTCCCCATAACCCTTAATCCCCTCTCTTATCAAGAACCCATCAACCCGCTTCTTAAAAATATTTAGCGAGGCAGCCTCCACCACTTCAACGGGCAGAGAGTTCCAGGGATTCACCACCCTTTGAGTGAAGAAGTTCCTCCTCAACTCCGTTCTAAACCGCCTCCCCTTTATCTTGAGGCTGTGCCCCCTAGTCCTACTGTCTTTTTTGAGCGGGAAGAGTCTCTCCACCTCTATCCTATCCATCCCATTCATCATCTTGTACATCTCAATGAGATCTCCCCTCATTCTTCTAAACTCTAACGAGTACAAGCCTAGTTTATTCAGCCTCTCCTCATAGCTCAATCCCCTCAACTCCGGTATCAGCCTAGTAAACCTCCTCTGCACTCCCTCCAGGGCCAAAATATCCTTGCGTAGGTGCGGCGCCCAAAACTGCACACAGTACTCCAGCTGCGGCCTCACCAATGCCCTATACAGCTGCAGCAAGACCTCCCTACTTTTATATTCAATCCCCCTCGCTATGAAGGCCAACATCCCATTCGCCTTCCTGACCACCTGCTGCACCTGCAAGCTGGGTTTTTGCGACTCATGCACAAGGACCCCGAGGTTCCTCTGCACCGTCGCCTGCTGCAGTTTTTCGCCACGTAAGTAATAGTCCTTCCTACCATTCTTCCTACCAAAGTGGACCACCTCACACTTGCCAACATTAAATTCCATTTGCCATTTCCTGGCCCATTCGCCCAGCCTATCTAGATCCTTCTGCAGACTCTCCACACCCTCCGCACAATTTGCCTTTCCCCCAATCTTGGTGTCATCAGCAAATTTCGACACCCTGCACTCGGTTCCCTCCTCCAGATAAGCCTAGTAGGTAGAGATGTTCAGCGCAACTTGTGGGCCAAAGGGCCTGTTTGTGCTGTAGTTTTTCTACGTTCTAAGTTCTATGAGCCATTTTGCCAAGTTTTTGGGAAAAGGCATCAACCTGAGGGAGTGAGTGAGGTTAATTGTCATAGGTAAATGACTAAGGTTTCTTTAAGCAAGCAGTGTTATTAAGGTATTATTGAGGAACTAATGGTTCTCTGCTACTGATGCCACTGCAGTCAAGAACAGTCGCAGATTATGTTTTCAACAAAATTGTGTTTTATTTTTGTTGCAAGATTTCATATACAAAAATCAAATGCTTTCATAAAATTGCAGTGACGTATAAAGACAAGACTGCGCCGATTCAATTTCTAGTCTGTGCTAAAAATAGTTGTCCGGGACACCAATTTCAGTATGCAATTATCCTCATTTCAAGGGGAAAGGCTATCTTCCCTTTCTTAACTGCATTCCAATAAACTCTGCTGGATGTCAGATGAAAACAGGCTATATAGATGATCAGAGTTTTGACACTGCAAGCTCAAACATAAAAACTGCCATTGGACTGCTTGTGCCTATGACTTTTTTAAAAATTCCTTCACGGGCATTGCTGGCTAGACCAGCACTTTTATTGGCCATTATTAATTGCCCTTGAATAGGTGGTAGTGAGGCGCCTTCTTGAAGCACTGTAGTCCATGTGGTAAAGGTACACCCACAGCGCCGATGGGGAGGGAGTTCTAGGATTTTGGCCCAATAATATTGAAGGAATGGTGATATAGTTCTAAGTAAAGATGTTATGTTGCTTGGAGGGGAACTTATAGGTGATACTGTTCCCATACATCCGCTGCCCTTGTCCTTCTAGATGGTAGAGGTTTCAGGATTGGAATCTGTACCCCAGCAAGGCTTAATGCCAGGAGAGATGGGGAAATAAGTTCTTTAGTTTCTTATATTAAAGAGTTAGGGTCACAGACAAAACATTGTAATTTGTCTTTTCTCTTTATAGTCACTGACAGATGAGCTATGTGTTGCCAATATTTTCTTTTTTTATATATTTTTTGGAAGAGTCAATGAAAATAAACTGGGGAAAAAGGCAAACTATATATAGCTCAACAGCTGTGATAGAAAATTCAGAAGATTTTTTGTTATGCGATTGTTGGTGCTAGCCTCTGCACTTTTCCCTGATCTCTGGTCTATTACAAATCTAGCATTGGTGATTGAGGGTAGAGGTTAGTCAGTCATCCTGGGAACATGATTTGTTTTTTTGAGCTGTGGTTTAGCTTTATTCACAGCTGAAATGTGACTATAAAGCAGAACAACATTTATCTTCGAGGTGTGTTGGGTTGGAGCAAATTACTGTACAGAAATAGAGAGGCTCCAGGCCATAATTTGAAAGCATGAAAATGTTAAAATTAACTAGGAGCAATGCAGGTCAACAAACACAGGAGTGATGTGCAAACTAGTTTACAGGTAACAATGTTTTGGATAACTTCAAAGTTATGGAAAGTAGAACATGGGTGGATTGGAATAATCTGGTCTAAAGGTAGCAAAGACATAGACAAGCATTTCAGCAGCTGACAAACTGGGGTCAGGAAAAGAATCAGGTTATGTTATGGAGGCAGAAATAGGGGTTTTAGTGAAGGTATGATTGAAAACTTAGCTCAGAGTCAAATACGACACCAAAGCTGCCAAATATCTGGTTCTGTCTCAGACAGGCAGCATGGTCACACAGTGGTTAAGCACTGCTGCCTCACAGGGGAATTATGTGGAGAAAGCGGGAAAGTGGAACTGATCCACTTCAGATCAGCCATGATCTTATTGAATGGCGCGGCAGGCTCAAAGGGCTAGATGGCCTACTCCTGCTCCTATTTCTTATGTTTTTATGCACAGCACCAGGGACCCGGGTTCGATTTCCGGTTTGGGTCACTGTCTGTGTGGAGTTTGCATGTTCTCTCTGTGTCTGTGGGGGTTTCCTCCGGTTGTTCGACTTTTCACAGTATGTAGTCGTTTCCACCAGACATGCTGGTTAGGTGCACTGGCCATGCTAAATTCTCCCTCAGCATACCCGAACAAGTGCAGAGTGTGGGATTTTCACAGTAACTGCATTGCAGTGTTAACATGAGCCTACTTGTGACACTAATAAATGAACTAAACTAAACATTTGCCTGAGAACATAATGGAGTCCGTGACAGGGGCATAGGGGGGCACATTTGTAGCAGGGGCTGAAGCTGGGAATGGCTCTGGTCTTCCCAACATTTACATGGAGGGGATTACTGCTTTTCCAAGTTCCACTGGCATTGCCTGATTTCCCCCTCACCCGCCCCTCGCCTCCCGCCACCACTCACCTGCTGCTGTAACCCTTATTTATGCCTTTATTACCTCTAGACTTGAACAGTTCAATGCACACTTGGTCAGCCTCCCTTTTTTCACTCAATGTACATTTGAGCTCATCCAAAATTCTGCTGCCTGTATCCTAACTGATAAAGTCCCATTCATAAATCACTCCTTGCTCTGTCCCGACCGAACAATGCCCTGATTTTAAAATTCTTCCCTGGCCCTGCCCCTCCTTATCTCTGTCACCTACTCCAGCTGTACCACCCTCTGTGATCTCTGTATTCCTCTCATTCTAACCTGTTTCTTATGGCTTGGTGTCAAATTTTGTTGCTAATACTTCTAAGAAGCTACTTTTTCTATTATGTTAAAGGTGTTACGTCAATGCAGTTAAAGGCTAACACCCTTAACGAAGATGGACAGATCAAATAAATTCACAATGCAAGAAATTTGAATCGAAAACCATCAAATTCTGAACATATACACAGCTCAGTCCAGCTGCAAGGGAGAAAATAGATCTACATTAAAAGTGTGCCCTTCCATTGAAGCTTTCAAACAATGATAGACCTGCTGCTGCATATTCCTAATTTTATTTCTGTGTTCTGCTGGAAGTGAGGGAGTCACACACAGATTTCATAAGAAGAAGTAATAGGCTACAAGACCCAAGGACCAGTTGGAGTTGCAGGCTGCAGATTGATAGGATTCATTGAGAATGCAAATAAGTTCTCCAGCATAGTTGTCTTTACACATCCAAATCATCCCAATAGATGTAGAGTTTTGAGTGGTTCATAAACACTGACCTGTGATTACTTCAGTACTCTGACTTTTCGAAGGAAGGTTAACATCTGTGGAATCAAATAAAAACTGAAAATGCTGAAGGCACTCAGCAAGATAGGTAATATTTGTGGATAAAATTGGGTTAACATTTTAAGTCTTCTGCCCCTTCATTATGAACTTCATATCAGAAACATTAACCTCCATCCCTGCACAGATTTTCAAAAAGTACAATTCATCCAAAATGTCTTTTCATCTTGACCATATGGGCAACAACTAGTGCAGATACTAAAACAATGGCTTCCCTTATGCACCAATTCTTACACTGCGGTTTATAATTTGTACATAAATAATCTGCACATGACCAGATCTCAGAAATACCTCCAAACCGATGACGATTGCTGAGTTACTATTTCACCATGAAACCACATTCACTAATGGTATAAATGCAGTATTGCCTGAAATGACATCTTCAACCACAAACAATGTATCCTCTTTCTTCACTTCCACAATGATTTTCACATTTGCAACATCATCCTAAATGCTTAGCTTCTAAACTGATGCCCTTCCTGATTAATCTGGTGTCACCTTCGAATGGCCAATAATCTACAGCAGTGAGAGGCAACCCAAGCTAGTGTTTGGGTTGCACAAGTGACCGTCCTTTATCTCAGTGGGCTGCAAGATTGAAATCAGGCTTGTTCGCTAACCATAACCCCATGAATAAGATTAAATACATTTGATACACACTGAATATTTCATAAATTATAGAAATGTTTAATCATTTATGTATTAATAGAATTATCTAAAACAAAATATTTACACTTGGGCACAACGGGAGCACACAGCTCTCACAAGCAATGGTGTGTGTAATCAGCATGCACCTAACTTGCCTTATTATCACTTCAATCACACCAGTAGGGAAAAAAACTACACCGAGGGAAATCAGCGCGGAATGTGGCAATCCTGCACATGGGCAATAAAATGTTTTGTGGGCTGTACTCAGATGAGTCATAGCCTCAGGTTGTTCACCACTGAGCAACAAACATGCTTCCCTAATAATTGTGGAGAAAAAAAAACTGCCAAATCTGCTGACCTTGCCTCAGTAACAAAAGCCTCCACTTTTCCTATTCCTGCTCTTGGACTCTATTACTTATTCAATTGTAGAATGTTGAGGTCCAATTTGGGCTTGTTCATCAGACACAATACCAATGGATACTCAACTGAATGCTACCATTGCCTCTGGTATCAAGCTTGCTATCATCGTAGAATTCCTACACTGCAGAAGGAGGCCATTCAGCCCATCAAGTCTACACCAATTCTCCAACAGAGCATTTTACCCAGGCCCACACCCCTGTCCTATTCCCATAACCCCACACATTTACTCTGCTAATCCCTGTAACCTATGGAGCAATTTAACATGCCCAATCTACCTAATCTGAACACTTCTGGACTGTGGGAGGAAACTGGCACGCCCAGAGAAAACCCACGCAGACACGGGGAAACTCCACACAGACAGCCACTTAAGGCTGGAATTGAACCCGGGTCCCTGGCACTGTGAAGCAGTGGGGCTAACCACTGTGCTTTAGTTTTCTCTGTTACTAACCTGATCTTTGCAATACAGCATCCACCATTCCAAAATAGTAACAAAATTGGTGTATAAACTTCGTGAGAGCATCATGTTGTAAATTCACTCTTTATTCTATTGAACTAAGATGATCAGTTTTTCCTGATTTCTCCTTTCCAATTAGCATGAAGAGTGGGCAACCAATACCCATTTCTATATAATATCCTACAGTTGGCCAAAGTTCAAGTGGCTTCCTCATCGTCACTTTTGAACTGTGTTTTACTTCATATCTTCAAACTTGTAAGGCTTTCTCGAGAGGAAACACCTTTGCAGAAAATGCAAACTTTGTCCTACGTCACTGAAGCAAACAGGAACACCTAACAGGTCTGACACCATGTGGAGAGAGAGAGAAAAAGAGCTCATCTTTCAGCTCAGAATGTCAACGATACACTAAAGTTGTTGGTCTGCAGATACTGATAACAATGTGGTGAAGTGGCAGCAATTTAATGCAAAGGTTGCATGTACCAAGCAAACACAACTTGAAATCTCTCCGATCAGGTGAGGTAACACAGTGTGAGCTGTTAACTCTTACTGGGCCGCATCCAGGCAGCCGCAACTTCTCTTTTGCAAGCTCGAACTTTCATAATCCCATAAAGCGGAGTTTTTCCAAAGTTTGTAACTTGCCAAAAAAAAAGTTTCGAAACCAGAAGCAAGAAAAAAAAGCTACAACAATACCGTACGGACTGGCTGGAGTTTATTTATTGAAGAATATTTGTCTGAGTCCCCTCCCCCGCTCCGGTTGGAGTATCTCTGTCCTCTGGCTGCCTGGGAGCAGTGTCACTGGAGCCTGCGCTGAACTGACGCTGTGTGGGCTGAGGTGGATCCTGTAACAGAGTACCGGCTGGCACCGAGTAAGTGTGCGCGCTAGAACTGTTTCTGTAAGTGTGTCTGCTACAGCACTTTCATATAGCATTGCTTTTCGCCTGTCCGTCCAGGAAAGAGTCTGAGAGCGTCGCAAAGTATTTATTTATTTTCTAAACAGGGAAGAAAGCTGGCTCAGTTGTCTATGAAGCTGCTTAATCTTGAATCATGCTTGGTAAATGCAACCTTTTTGCCAAGTTGGGTGAGGTATCATGTTTGAGCACTTCGGTGTCTTGAGGAAAAGTTCTGGCCACTCTGTTGAAACCTTGGAGACGTGTTCATTATGTCAATATGCAAAATACTGTCAACAAACAAAGTAAACCAACCAGTTGTACATCCAAATATAAAAATATACTCATTACTGGTGTTTACTGCGAACTCCAGAAGTTGTTGGTGACTTGTGAATCGCATTCTCCACCCTCCTGCCACCTGTTGAAATTGAGCATGTCAGGAAAAAAATGCACATTTTGGTTACCTTTACACTTTTTACAGTTGGCAGATTTAAGTAACTGGTGACTAAATTAATTTGATTGAGACAGTCAGGACAAAGTTTATTCCTAATTTGAACAATAAATGTGTAATATGTAGTAGCTTAAATATACTCTCAACGTCATCGTCAGTCTCTTAAATTAATTATCTAATATATTGGCCTCCAAAATAATGCTTCCTAGCTCTTGAGAAACACCTTATGGTAAGGTTTGGTCTATTATCACTCATGAATTGTGAAATTGATGTAGAATAGAAACTCTCATCATTCGCTGGCAACATCTAATCAATATTTACACATTGTGACTATCCCACAAGCTGTTTTCACTTTGCTGCTTTTAGTAATGGTGTCTTGGTTCATCACTTTATGGAATTGTTATCTTGATTTGTATGAAAACAAGTTCAGATAAATATAGTACTGAGCCACGACAGATCAGCCATGATCTTATTAAATGGCGGGGCAGGCTCGAAGGGCCAGATGGCCTACTCCTGCTCCTATTTCTTATGTTCTTATGTTCTTATGAGATGATAATGCTTACAGTGTTTTAACCAACATGCTTCTTAAAGTGTCTCTTACTGCAAGTTGCACCCCTTTTGCTTCAGGTGGTAACATCTTAGACTTTTAAATTACAATAATTATGAAAACTTTCTTGGATTTAGGTTGAAAATGGGCCTTTGACCAGAACTGGTGTTAAGTACTTCTGGCTGTGTAGAGCTGGTGCTGATCAGGGCTCTCTTCCAAAATGAGTTAGTCTGTTGCAGGAGGTAGCAATCATGCACTGAAAACAAATCACATGATTTTTGTAATTATGCATTGCAATGGTTCCAGAGTCGTTTCCATTCCTCCCCTACTTTACGATCTACTTCAACTGATAGTTTACCACTCCTGCAATTCTCATAATGATATATAGAGGACAAAGATCACGGAATTTCTATAGTACAGAAGGAAGCCATTCAGCCCATCAAGTCTGCACCTACCACAGACCCACACAGGCTCTATCTCTGTAACTTTCATTTACCCTGCTAATCCCCCTGACACTAGGGTCAATTTAGCATGGCCAATCAACCTAACCTCTATATCTTTGGACTGGGGAGAAAAAACTTACAAAAGATTCAGAGAGCTAGCTAATGTTAGAAATCTAGAAGAGTATATGGCTAATAGGAAGGATCTTAAGAAGGAAATTAGGAGAGCCAGAAGGAGTCATGAGAAGGCTTTGGCAGGCAGGATTAAGGAAAACCTTAAGGCATTCTACAAGTATGTGAAGAGCAAGAGGATAAGACGTGAAAGAATAGGACCTATCAAGTGTGACGGTGGGAAAGTTTGTATGGAACCGGAAGAAATAGCAGCAGTACTTAATGAATACTTTACTTCAGTATTCACTATGGAAAAGGATCTTGGTGGTTATAGTGCAGACTTGCAGTGGACTGAAAAGCTTGAGCATGTAGACATTAAGAAAGAGAATGTGTTGGAGCTTTTGAAAAGCATCAACTTAGATAAGTCGCCAGGACCGGATAGGATGTACCCCAGGCCACTGTGGGAGGCGAGGGAGGAGATTGCTGAACCTCTGTCGATGATGTTTGCATCATCAATGGAGATGGGAGAGGTTCTGGAGGATTGCAGATGTTGTTCCTTTATTCAAGAAAAGAAGTAGAGATAGCCCTGGAAATTGTAGACCAGTGAGTCTAACCTTAGTGGCTGGTAAGTTGATGGAGAAGATCCTGAGAGGCAGGATTTATGAACATTTGGAGAGGTATAATATAATTAAGAATACTCAGCTTAGCCTTGTTAAAGCAGATCATGCCTTACGAGGCTGATTGAATTTTTTGAAGATGTGACCAAACACACTGATGAAGGAAGAGCAGTAGATGTAGTATATACGGACTTCAGCAAGGCATTTGATAAGGTCCCCTACGCAAGGCTTATTGAGAAAGTGAGGGGGCATGGGATCTGAGGGGGCATGGGATCCAAGGGCACATTGCTTTGTGGATCCAGAACTGGCTTGCCCGCAGAAGGCAAAGAGTGGTTATAGATGGGCCATACTCTGCATGGAGGTCGGTCATCAGTGGAGCGCCCCAGGGATCTGTTCTGGGACTCTTACTCTTTATGATTTTTATAGATGACCTGGATGAGGAAGTAGAGGGATGGGTTGGTAAGTTTGCTGATGACACAAAGGTTGGAGGTGTTGTAGATAGTGTGGAGGGATGTCAGAAGTTGCAGCCAGACATTGATAGGATGCAAGATTGGGCGGAGAAGTGACAAATGGAGTTCAACCCAGATAGGTGTGAAGTGGTTCATTTTGGCAGGTCAAATAGGATGGCAGAATATAATATTAATGGTAGGACTCTTGGCAGTGTGGAAGATCAGAAGGATCTTGGGGTCCGAGTTCGTAGGATGCTCAAAGCAGCTGCGCATTTTGAAGCTGTGGTTAAGAAGGCGTATGGTGTACTGGCCTTCATCAATTGAGGAATTGAGTTTAGGAGTCAAGAAATAACGTTGCAGCTATATAGGACCCTGGTCAGACCCCACTTGGAGTACTGTGCTCAGTTCTGGTCATCTCATCGCAGGAAGGATGTAGAAGCCATAGAAAGGGTGCAGAGGAGATTTATAAGGATGTTGTCTGGATTGGGGAGCATGCCTTATGAGGATAGGTTGAGGGAGCTCGGGCTTTTCTCCTTGGAAAGACGAAGGATAAAGGTTGACCTGATAGAGGTGTATAAGATCTTGAGAGGTATTGATTGAGTGGATAGCCAGAGGCTTTTTCCCAGGGCTGAAATGGTTGCCACAAGAGGACACAGGTTTAAGGTGCTGGAGAGTAGACATAGCAGAGATGTCAGAGTGGTGAGCACATGGAATGGGCTGCCAGCAACAGTGGTGGAGGCGGATTCGATAGGGTCTTTTAAGAGACTTTTAGATAAGAACATAAGAACATAAGAACATAAGAAATAGGAGCAGGAGTAGGCCATCTAGCCCTTCGAGCCTGCCCCGCCATTCAATAAGATCATGGCTGATCTGTTGTGGCTCAGTTCCACTTTCCCGCCCTCTCCCCATAACCCTTAATCCCCTCTCTTATCAAGAACCCATCAACCCGCTTCTTAAAAATATTTAGCGAGGCAGCCTCCACCACTTCAACGGGCAGAGAATTCCAGAGATTCACCACCCTTTGAGTGAAGAAGTTCCTCCTCAACTCCATTCTAAACCGCCTCCCCTTTATCTTGAGGCTGTGCCCCCTAGTCCTACTGTCTTTTTTGAGCGGGAAGAGTCTCTCCACCTCTATCCTATCCATCCCATTCATCATCTTATACGTCTCAATGAGATCTCCCCTCATTCTTCTAAACTCTAACGAGTACAAGCCTAGTTTATTCAGCCTCTCCTCATAGCTCAATCCCCTCAACTCCGGTATCAGCCTAGTAAACCTCCTCTGCACTCCCTCCAGGGCCAAAATATCCTTGCGCAGGTGCGGCGCCCAAAACTGCACACAGTACTCCAGCTCCAAACTATAAGATAGTAAGATAGAGGGTTATAGGTAAGCCTAGTAATCTCTAAGGTAGGGACATGTTTGGCACAACTTTGTGGGCCGAAGGGCCTGTATTGTGCTGTAGTTTTTCTATGTTCTATGTTTCTATGAAACCAGAGCCCACGGGGGAAACCCATGCAACCACAGGGAGAAAGTGCAAACTCCGCACACATTGACCCGAGGTCAGAATTGAACCTGGGTCTCTGGCGCTGTGAGGCAGCAGCACTAACCACTGCACCGCTCTCTAAGTAGTGTCTGTGTGAGTGGGGTTGGATGGTTGTGGAACATCATCTTAAATGCTTTTGTTTCCCTAGATTGTCCTTGGAATGTACACATTTTTTCTGCCTCTCTTGTTTGCATCACTCTCTGTCTCCTGCTTGTCTTTGCGCTTGTGGTACACCTGTCTATGCCATCTACGTGATCATTTGCAACCTTGCTAGGTTTTAATATATTAGAAAAGATTCTGTCAATGAAAACAATATACCGTCTGTCAGAATCCTTCCATTTATTGAAAAGGATGGAAGCAAAGTGATAGTTCCATTATCAATGATTTAAAGAAGATGCAGACTAAATATTCCTTGGAGGGGTGAGAAGAATGACTGATAGGGTAAACATGTGGGATTATAGGGATAGGGCCTGGGTGGGATTGTTGTCGGTGCAGTCTTGATGGGCTGAATGGTCTCCTTCTGCACTGTTGGGATTCTATAATCTTAAGTGACAGTGTCGGAATAGTGAATAACAACACTGGTTGTTTGACAAACATAAATTACCTAAACATTTCTTGTTTAAACATCCCGATAATAGGTTTCATATTTAGTACGGTCACCCTTTTTCCTTCACAGACAGGACTTCCAGACAGCAAGTAATGCTACAGTTGGAATGGTTAATCTTGCAGTCAGTCATTAAAATATTTCTGGGAGTTGCAAGCTGGGAACTGCCGGCCTTGTTGAGTTTCTTGTCATGTTTTCTGTGGAATGGTTTCTGTTTTCAGAATAAGAAAATAAATCTTTCAACAGAGTTAAGAGCAATTTTGGCCAGAAATTACTGTTGATGATAATGGATGAATGTTTAACATTTTTTAATTGCTATTGCTGTTAAACTAGCAAAGGAACATCAGATGATCATAAAGAGACAGTGGTAATGCTATTAGACTTGTAATCTAAAGGCCTGACCTAATGCTCTGGGGTTCAATTCCATCATGGCAGAAACTGGAATTTAAGTTCAATTAATCAAAATCTGGAATTGAAAGCTAGTCTCCAAACTGGTCCATAAGATGCGGAAGCAAAAGGAGGCCATTCAGCCCATTGAGTCTGCTGCCACATTCTTTCTGTACTGTAGGGTTTCTATGTTTCTATTAGCATTCAATGAGACCTGATGATTGATCTGAAATGATAATCCTGAACTCTATATCCCACGGCCCTTGATTTCTTAAAAATCTGTTTATCTCAGCCTTGAATATATTTAACAACCCAGCCTTCACAGCACTGTGTGGTATAAAATTCCACAGGTTCACCACCATCTGAGAGGACAAATTCTCCCTCATCTCTGTTTCAAATGGGTGACCCCATACTCTGAGTTATACCCTCTGGTCCCAGACTCTCCCACAAGAGGAAGCAATCTCCCATATGTACCCTCTCAACCCCCTGAGAATCCTCATGTCTAAATAAGGTCACTTCTCATTCTTCTAAACTCCAGTGAATACAGTCCCAACCTACTCAACCTTTCCTCATAAGAAAATTCTTCCATACCCAGGATCAGTCTAGTGAATCTTCACTGGACTGTCTCCTATGCCAGTATATCATTCCTTAGATAAGGGGACTAAAATTGTTCTTTTTTTAGGAAAGCACATCTGTTTTCTTCCATGTGTCTCCTGACCCACAGTAATGTGGTTGACTCTTGACTGCACTCTTAAATGTCCTAGCAAGCTCTACAGAAAGTTAAAGGAATAAAACTGGACAGACCACCTGGAATCGACCTAGGCACCAGAAACAGCAACATTCTGCCCTTTAGGCCTTGCAAAGGCCTTCTTAATAACATTTAGGGACTTGGACCATTATTGTAAGGGACCAGTTGACCTGTCCCACAAGCTAGTCAAGCAATATACTTGCTGAACTATACCTTACAGCCAGTGTTCCAGGTGTTACCATCTCTGGATATGTCCTGCCCTAGCAGAGGTGGCATCATAGTGGCATACAGTTGGGAGGGAGTTGTCATAGAATGCCTTAACATTGACTGGACCCCAAAGTCTCATGGCATCACGTTAAATATCAGAAAGGGACCATCCCCCCACTGATTACTACTTACTGTTCTCTCTTAGTTGATGAACTCATACTCTTGAAGAAAGTTGAGGATGGGGAAGGCAGAGACTATAATTTGGGTCGAGGGATCATCAAGAGTGACTCAATAGTCCTGCTACTGACTGAGCTAGCTGAGTTGTAAAGGGTATTTTGCCAGAAATGCCAGCAGCAATAGTGAGAAAACCAACATGAGGAAAGTTTTCACCAATCGACCTGTTGCAGACGGATCTGTCCATGACAGTGCTGACTGGAGGACAACTGCACAGTTCTTGTGAAGATAAAAGCCCTCTCTTCACTGAGGATTGTCATCAGCATGTTGTGTGGCATTCCCGTTCTGCTTAGTGGGATAGATTCAGAACAGGTCTAGTAGCTCATATTTGGACATCTATGAGGCATTGTGGACCAACAGCAGAAGCAGAATTATAACCAAGCACAATCTGCAATCTCAAGGCACGGCATATCCCTCAATCTGTCATTACTATCAAGCCAAGGAATCAACCCTGGTTCAATGAAGAGTGCAGGAAGATATGCATATCAAAATATATAGTATATCATATATGAAAATATAATATAAGAAATATATCTCCGCCTGCCCCCACTCCCTGATTCCTATTAATATTGCTAGAGTTCCTTGATGAAACATTCAGTCAAATGCTACGTTGGTGTCAAGGACATTCACTCTCATCTCCCCTCATGATATATTATATATATCATATGTATTATTTTATATCATATATGCACCAGGCATATCAAAAATTAGGTGTCAACCTGATAATACTAGAAAACAGGACTACTCAAACAATGGAAGCAGCATGATAGAGCATTCCCAGAACCAATGGATCAGATTAAAGCTCTGTTTTCCTCCCACATCCAGTTGTAGTGTTAATGAACAATAAACAACTAACCAGATGGGGAGGCTTATTGATGAGGGAGCCTGACACATCATTGCAAAAGATGAGATGAAGCATTTGCAACAGCCTTTAGTATTGCTGAGAGGGTGATCCATCTCAGTTTCCTTGGGTCACCCACAAATGTCAATCATCAGCCAATTCGATTCACTCCAGATGATATCAAGAAGTCACCGAGGGCACTGGATGCTGCAAAGACTATGAATTCTGACAACATCTTGTTTATAGTACTCCAGACTTGTGCTCCAGAACAAGCTACGTACCCCCTGTTCCAATAAAGTTACAGCATTGGCATCCATCCAATCATGTGGAAAATTACCTAGGTATGCCCTATCCACAAAAAACTAGCTTTCGAGGTTTCCCTTGAGGGAAACCTCGAAAGCTAGTGAGTTTACTATCAAATAAATCAGTTGGACTTAAACCTGGTGTTGTCAGACTTTTTACTGTGTTTACCCCAGTCCAACGCTGGCATATCCACATCACAAAAAAACTATTCAGCCAATTACCCCCCAAGTTGGAAAACTTATAATTATCAATGCAGTGATGGGAGGTGTTGCTAACAGTGCTGTTAAGCAGCACTTCCATAGCAATACCATGCTTACTGATTCTCAGCTTGGGTTCCACCTAGCTCGTGATCTCATTTCAGCCTTAGTCCAAACATGGTCAGAAGAGTTGAATCAAGTTGAATCACGGGGGAGGTGAGAGTGAATGTCCTTGACACCAACGTAGCATTTGACTGAGTGTTTCATCAAGGAACTCTAGCAGTATTAATAGGAATCAGGGAGTGGGGCAGGAGGAGATACTCTCCACTGGCTGAATTCATATCTAGCACACAAGATTTTTGTGGGTGTTGGAGGAAAATCATCTGAGTAATGTCCTAGGCCTATCAATCTTCAGCTGATTCATCAATCACCATCTCTGCATCATGCAGTCAGAAGTGGGGAATCTTCACTCAGTGCTCAGTACTATTTGCAATGCCTTAGATACATAAGTGTCCATATTCAGAAAAACCTAAACAACATTCTGGATTGGGCGATTAAGTAGCAAGTAACATTTGTGCCAGGCAACGACCATCTCCAACAGGAGAAAATCTAACTATCTCCCCTTGACGTTTAATAGCAGTCACTGAAGTGGAACACAATCAGATAAAGCAACTTTCTACTGAACATGGGAAATATTCTGTAAATTGGCATAAGGTAAGGATAAGGAGGTGACGAAATGTGGGAAACTCTTTTAATAATCTGGGAGATGTTTGGTTGGTCACTGGTGTTTATAGTAACAAAATAAAGTGGATCCATAACCATAGTCACAGGATGCTTGCAAGAGATTGAGATGTATTTTGTTATCCACATATTCTAATGTCACTTTATATAGTCTTTTATTCTTTAATTTAGTAGTCATATGCATAGAATATAGAGATCAAAAGTGAGATACAGAGAGTTGTGAGCCATGTGTGCTGTATTCCTGCTAGATTGTGATGTGTGTGAGTACTTATATTGAAGCATGAGCTTATTAAAGACTTCTGAAAACAGTTGGGTGGAATTCTCCCATTCCCCCACTCTCAGGATCAATGACAGGTAGGGAGGAAAATTTTGAGGGGAGGGTCAAAAAACTAGTATCCATGTTGGTGTGAAATGATAGCGGGATCTTCCAATGCAATTTGCTGTAGTGGATCAGAAATCCTGTTGCAGACTGGCATGAAAGCAATTTGCATTCTGCTAAAGCAATGCAGATGAAGGTCCGACCCACCCCCCCAATCAAAACCACAACCAGGCCCATTTCTCCGTGGTGCGAGCAGAAAAACATGCCAGTGGAGAACACACCTTGGCCAGTGGTGGCGTGTTAAGATCAGGATATGCTTTCAGGGCTTCGCTTGGTTTGCAGATATCTGACAAGAAGACCGACAGGAACAGGACTCTGAATGCACAAGCATTGCATTATGGGTGTAGCCTCATCTATGTGTCTCTGAAGGGTTATCCTGACTCAACAGTGGCCCTATTCTCTCTGCACAGATGCTGTCAGACCTGCTGAGATTTTCCAGCATTTTCTGTTTTTGTTTCAGATTCCAGTCTCTGCAGTATTTTGCCTTTACCTTAGCTAGAGGCATGGCTAGTTCGGGATAATAGATTGACTACACTGCACTACAACCAGGATGATATAGGGGCCCAGATGCATTGATGTGTCCTGCACATTCAACAATAACTTGATGGTATGTTATCAGATTGGCTGAAGATTGCCTTCTATGATGATGGGGACCTCAGAATTATGCACCTCCATTAGCTAACTGATATATTGCAGTTTGGACATGCATGGGAAGTTGGGATGAAGGAGTGGCTACGAATGTTCACTGAGGATTGAATCAAAAACTGAAAACCTTGATAGTTATATTGCTTACCAGAAACATGTTTATACAGGCATTGCATGCATGAAATGCCTCACTTCCTTTGCAGCATTAGATTGTCAGTATACAGAGCTGAAAGGAAGTGGTTTCTAACTGCAGGGCTCTTGACATTGGGGAAATCGTAGGCTTGCTAAGAGGTGTATCATATCAAGAAAGCAAGAGCAAAAACAAGCAGATTAATTAAGTTAATCTACATTGATAGTATTTATCTAGTTAAATTGCTGTTCTAGTGACAGAAGCATAGTTCATAGAAGCATATTTGGTTAGTCCCATTGATTTTATAATTATTGAGAATTACAAAAATGTTGATTAATTGTGTTTTTCTCATATTGATTATGTTACAAGTGGAATTGTTCTGATCCTCTTGGGGACTATTGAAAGAAATCCAAACACCTATCAATTAACTGTTTGAACTATGCCTCAAGAGTTTTTTTTAAACAAAAGCAATATTTTATGTAAAGAGAAACTAAACAAAGCAAGCATCACGAACATTATAGCTTTTAAAGACTTGCACTTTAAACTCTATTGTAAGGTTTACTCTTTCCACTACCCATCCAACCAATAGTTCTCTTGCCTTATGCAGTCCTGAAGCTTCATTCACTTTTCTTGGAGCCAACTCAAAGTTATGCCACAGTCCTCTGGAATTCCCGGTGTTCCAGCTATCCTCCAAGTTGGCTCCTTTTTTGGTTATACAATCCTCCACCTTTTTCTTTGCAGAACTTCTGACTTTGAATGCATCAGCTGCTTAGGATTGCTGACGGATATCGAATTATCTTCCCACAGCTTTTCAAATTAACTTTGCTGACTGCTTTCTGCCATGAGGTTCTGTGAGGTCCACTGTAAATTCCTTCAAGCTAGAGCAAATCTTCCAGCTGTTTTTTTTCCCTCCAAATCCAACTGAAATTGAGCCCCCCCCACCCCGCCAACCCCAATTTCACACAGTGAAGGATAAATTTAGTATTTTTTGCTGCTTAAATGAAGGCTTGACTGACAATCATTTACTTTGGCTCTCCTCACTCGTAGCTCACTCCTCACCCAAGAACAAACCTGCAACTGTTTCTGTCTGTTCTCAAACTGTACTATTTATTTCTGTCAGCAAACACATGCAAGCTATGTAAAGAAAAGTACCTTCTAACCAAGGCTCACCCTGAATCATTATATGGTAACTTGGCATACTTTGAGAGATGGTTTAAAATGAAATGCAGGTTATTTTACTTACAACACAATTCTTTGATTCTGCGACTCAGAGAGGTACTGGTGTTAAGGGAGGTGATGGGATAGTAGTATTGTTACTGAACTAGCAATTCAGGGACCCAGGGTGCTGTTCTGGAGATCTAAGTTCAAATCCCACCACAGCAGATGGTGAAGTGTGAATTAAATAAAAATTTGGAATTAAAGTCTAATGATGACCATAAAACCATTGTCAATTGTTGTAAAAACCCATCTGGTTCACTAATGTCCTTTTATGGAAGGAAATCTGCCATCCTTACCTGGTCTGGCCTACATGTGACTCCAGACTCACAACAATGTGGTTGACTCTTAATGCCCTTTGAAATGGCCTAGCAAACCATTCAGGGCAATTAGCGATGGGCAACAAATGCTGGTCCAGCCAGCTGTGCTCACATCTCCTGAATGAATTTTTAAAAATATAAACAATTTCTATTTCTAATGGAGTTTTACAACCTTCCTTCCTGAAATTGGTAGCCCATGGCTTAGCTTCTTTAATGGAGATAATAATAGGCACCTTAACTCTACCAAGCGGTCCAGAGATCGGTCACTCATTGTTTAAGTTTTTTTTCCCATTATCAACTTTGACCATGAAGGTAACTTATCCTTTAAATTCCAAGCTCGTTTGAAATGTATTTACGTCAGAGTTATTACCAGATTCTCAATCAGTCTTCACATCTGACTGACACTTAACACTGTCATCTCTGACGTAGAAGTTGTATATCTGAACTTGTGATTTATGAACCAGATTTTCCCATCAAACTGATCAGTTAACCAGAGGAATATTTCAGCTCATCTGTCCAATATAATTTTCAGTAGTGATGTTACAGATAGGTAACATCGCCACTAAATAGAAATTCTCGGGAAGGTTTTTGGGCAGGATACAACTTCTAACTACCCATATTTCAAGCGTTCACATTCCGAGTCATCAGTACTCGATGGAGAAAAGTAATTGACCTGGGAGAGCACCCTGTGGTTTACCTAAGTTTCAAGTAGCTGCCATAAATGATAGCTCATTCCCCAATTTAAAAAAAAATTAAAACATTATCTTCTACTAAATTAGTTATAGTCATGTTATACAACTTAATTTACTGTGTATTCTGACCACACTACTTCAGCGCAATTAAGGTCAACTCAATTTAAAAATGACAGAGTATGTACCTACAAGGATTTACTATGGTCATCCAACAAGTGCAACATTGGCAAAATCCTCATCCAGATGGGGTAGTGTCCAGATGGAGTAGTAAATGAAAATGTAACAAAAAATATAAAAATGTTGTTTTGACTTAACTGCTCTCTTTAAATTTTAATATACAGGTAGGTAAAAAAAAACCCACCTGTAGTCAAATCCCATATCCAGATTAGATTGATACAAATATTGTAAGGAATTTTTGAATTGTTTTATACATTTCAAGTGCGATGCCAGCTGTGTTGAAGCAAGCACACACTTGTTCACTTATAATTGTTTGCTTTAGAATCTGGCTACCATTTATTTAAATATGCAAGGTGTGTACCTGAATTTAATTGAGCGAAGCCAAGTTGAGAGTTTGTTTGGAACCTTCAGGGGTTTTTTTGGTTCAATTCCTACAATGCTGAGAAATATGAAAAGAAAATGTTAATTCAAGAATTGTATCTAGTGAACAATTATTTTTGAGCAGTTAGATGGTATAACTTCTAATATATGTGTTGTATTAGTTATTAAATTTTTCTGCAGTAAATTTACTCAATAGTTTAAACTTTTAAAAAAAGCTCTAAAGTTGTGGTACCATTTTGGTTACTGAAAATGAGAGAAGACTCCATTGGAGACTCAAGTTGTTCTAGTGGTTAAATTAGTTACTTGAAATGTTTTCAGTTTGTTATCTTGGACATGCTACCTATAGCTTACCTAGATATTACCTTACCTGGTGAAGATATCCTCAAAGTCATAGGCAAATGAACGATGAGAGTAAGCTTAATAATGAAAACCATATAATGCAATGTAAAAGCAACCCTAAAATGTAATATCTGCCTTTTCTCCTCTCGGTGTGATCTATGATAGTGTTGAGATTTTATTAATTTGAAATTGTTGCAATTTTGACATTCTGATTATGTTTACATAGAAAGTAGAAGCAGCAGTAGGTCATTCAGCCCTTCGAGCCTGCTCTGCCATTTATTTTGATCATAGCTGATCATCAAATTCAATATCCTGATCTTGACTTTCCCCTCATATCCCTTTAGTCCAAAGAGCCATATTTAATTTCTTCTTGAAATTACAATGTTTTTGTCTCAATCACTTTCTGTGGTATTGAATTCCAGATTCGCCATTCTCTGGCTGAAGAAATTTCTCCTCACCTCCATCCTAAAAGGTTTATCATTTATCCTCAAACTAAGATCCCTAGTCCTGGCTACCCCACCATCAGTTTAGCATTCATGACTTTTTGATGGGCTGGTTATCCCAGATTGTCATTTGCTTCTCAGGGAAACTAGAAGGATACGTGGCTTAGTATTTCTGCAATATCGGCAAAGACAAACAATCTTCATGCACGCTACCCAGTATGACTGTCTTTCCACCAGTGAGCACTGCACTAATCTTCAAGCTCCCCTGGAAGTACAGCTTGCAGGTTGTATGCCTCCTGAGGGCAGTTGTGCTTCAAGCTGTTCTGACCACACACTGCCAGGAATGGATTTTTTGAGATGGGGCTATGATTACAGTGTATGGGCCTAATAATTATATGCTAATTTATTATGAGGTTCCTAACAGTGATCATCAGGGAAACAAAGCCCACCACTGACTTTAGCATTCTCATTATATTTTCCTGCCCGTCAGTGAAACTCGATGCAAACAGGAGCAGAAAACCCTGGCCACAGTATGGTTATAGTAAAGAAAGTGGGCATTCAACCATTCCTATGCCAGCGCTCTGCAAGCATGCCTCAGCTAATTCCACTCACTTTCTTTTCCCTGTTGCCTTGCAGACTTTTTCCTTGTCACCTTCGATTTTCTGGCCATTTAAGTTAAATTGGTGTCCTCTGCTCCTTGTTCCTCCCACCAATGGGAACAGTTTGTCCTCCGTTTACTCTGTACAGACATCTCATGATTCCAAATTTGTTTCATTGACTAAATTTAAATTCCCCAGTTGCAATTTTGAAATTTGAGTTAATGTCTCTGGGTTACAAATCAGGCCTCTGTATTTGTAGAACAGTAATCATTACACTACCCTGCTCCCAAGGTTCATCTCTATCTTCTCCTGGGTAATTGGGAATGGGCAAAGGCTAATTGGGTGCTCGCAATGTTCACATTCCATGAATTAATTAATAAAAATACCTACGTAACACTGGTATATGTTTTGGGGAACTGGAACTAGTTTTGGAAAAGCATTATAAAGGTTTATTGGGTTGCATACCAATATTCTAATCTATTTCAGGATGTGAGCTACACCACAATGAACGTTAGGGAAACAAAACCCACTACTACACAGGACTATTATATAGTTAATAACAGAATTAGCCCTGAAGGAGGGGAGGATTGGCAATTCAATTTACCTGGCGACACAGGACTCTGAAAGAAAGGGAGGGAATGAAAGGAGATTGCAGCATTAATAATGTAAAGGGAAAAGGGAGAGGGATATAAAAGTGTTTCCAGACCAGCGAGGGGGAAAGCAGTGCTTACTGGCTGAATCAGATTGGCAAAGGTAGCCTGGAAGATTAGTTCAGAGTTTGTTCAAGACAGTTTCTTAAAATAATGCATTCTGGAATCTACCAGGGAACAAGTTATTTTGGACCTGGTAATATAAATGAGTCAGGAAGCACTTCTGAATCTAATTTGGGTCAATGAAGTAGGACAAGTGGAATATATTTCAGTGAGGCGCATTTGAGGAAGTGGTCATAATATCATATTTAGGTTAGTTATAGAAACAAGCAAGGTACAGTAGGGAGAGAGAGAGTGGCAAAGTGGTTAAATCATTGGATTAGTAATTCCAAGGCTCAGAATAGTTCCCTGAGGATGTGGGTGTAGATCCCGTTATGAAAGATGGTGAAATTTAAATTCAATTAACTAATAACAAACTGCAATTGAAAACCACTCTATAATAGTGACATGGAATAAGAACATAAGAACATAAGAAATAGGAGCAGGAGTAGGCCATCTGGCCCTTCGAGCCTGCCCCGCCATTCAATAAGATCATGGCTGATCTGTCGTGGCTGATCTGTCGTGGCTCAGTTCCACTTTCCCGCCCTCTCCCCATAACCCTTAATCCCCTCTCTTATCAAAAACCCATCAACCCGCTTCTTAAAAATATTTAGCGAGGCAGCCTCCACCACTTCAACGGGCAGAGAATTCCAGAGATTCACCACCCTTTGAGTGAAGAAGTTCCTCCTCAACTCCGTTCTGAACCGCCCCCCCTTTATCTTGAGGCTGTGCCCCCTAGTCCTACTGTCTTTTTTGAGCGGGAAGAGTCTCTCCACCTCTATCCTATCCATCCCATTCATCATCTTATACGTCTCAATGAGATCTCCCCTCATTCTTCTAAACTCTAACGAGTACAAGCCTAGTTTATTCAGCCTCTCCTCATAGCTCAACCCCCTCAACTCCGGTATCAGCCTAGTAAACCTCCTCTGCACTCCCTCCAAGGCCAAAATATCCTTGCGCAGGTGCGGCGCCCAAAACTGCACACAGTACTCCAGCTGCGGCCTCACCAATGCCCTATACAGCTGCAGCAAGACCTCCCTACTTTTATATTCAATCCCCCTCGCTATGAAGGCCAGCATCCCATTCGCCTTCCTGACCACCTGCTGCACCTGCAGGCTGGGTTTTTTGACCCTTGATTGTTAAAACCCATTTGGTTCACTAATATCCTTCAGGGAAGGAAGGCTGCCTTCGTTAACAGGTCTGACCCATGTGACTCAAGACCCATAGGAATGTTGTTGACTCTTAACTGCTCTAATCTCAAATGGGCATTTAGCAAGTCATTCAATTCAAGGGAAATTAAGGATGGGCAACAGTTGCTGGCTTTACAAATTGACAAAATCAAACATAAAAATAGCTAGCTAATGGGGGGTGCGGGGGTGGGGCGGATTAACTGTACTGAGTTGGAAAGGGAACTGGGTGAACTGCAATCAAGTGATTTGGCAAACGGTAATTGAACAATAATAGCCCTTAAAGAGGAGATGTTCCTGTGCAGAGTTAACACTAAGAGGGGTTTAAGAAGAATTTCCATAGCCAGAGATTCCTGAATAATTAAGAATAGAAAAAGAAGGCTTATGAGAATTGTAACGTTCATAATATATAATACAATTGAACTGAACGTAGCAATTCTGAGGAGATTTTTTTTAAAAGGAAAACAATGGGCAAGGCAAGAATATGGGAAGAGATGGGTGGCAGCTTGAGCCTGAGTGTATAAGTCTGGGAAATTGGTGCAGTGAGGCGGAGGTGCTGCTCTGCTCTTTTACACAAAAGATTGGCCCAGTAGAATGAGTCAGAAAGGAGTGGTCCAATAAAGTGAGTCAGAGATCAAAAGGCTGAAACCCAGAGAAATAAGTTAGGTGACTTGATTCCAGTTCACCTAGATCCCTTTCCAACTCCAGTGCAGTTAATCCCCCACTAGCTAAGCATTTTCATGCTTGACTTTTTAAGTTGTAAGGCCAGTAATTGTTGCTCATTCTTAATTTCCCTTGAGCTGAGTGACTTGCTAATAGTCCATTTCATTTTTTTTTAAATTGGAGCAGTGGTACATAGGAGATGTACTAAATTTATGGTGTAACTAGTTAAACTCCCAAACTATGAATAACTGCTGAGTGGCATATCTAAATTTAATGTAAGTAGTTAAATAAAGCACAACAAAGATGCAAGGGCAGGTGATCTGTTGTAGCTGTACCATATGTGCGCTAGAGGACATTTGTTAGAACTTAAATTTTCGTTCAAATAAATTAACGGGTAAGTTCGCTTGCAATAACCTTCCAATCATAAAGCCTATCTGCAGCAAATGTGGGAGAGAACAGTTTGTGACTTAATGAGTATTATATTCTAGTACATATTTTACTTACTTTTTTTATTGCTCAACAAGTTGTTTCTTTTTATATCTATTTTGCATTAAAATTTGTGTTGTGCCAAACTTTATCTTTCTGAAATTTACTCATCAGCTCCTTGAATGAGAAAACATTTGAAATGCAGCCCCCACACAAAAAGGTTGGACACTTCTGAATTAGTTGAGGGGAGATTTTGACAGAGAAAGGACAAGGTTATTTTGCAGGGTAACAATGCATGTCTAGATAATCAGACTTTGAAGGAAAGGGACAGATTGTACCAACATAGAGTGCACCAGCAGATAATGTTAGAGTATGGGACAATAGCAAAAAAGCAGAATTAAAGGTTTAGGTTAAGTGGCAGGAGGTTTATAGGAGATGTGAGGGAAAATGTTTTCACTCAATTTCCTGAATCTGGAACTCACTGACTGCAAGGGTAACAGAGGCACCAATCCTCACAGCATTATAAAGATGAGCACTTGAAATACCATGGCATACAATGGCCAAGTGCTTAAAAATTGGGATTTTTACATTTTTCACTAGATTCCTTTCATAACTTACCTTTGCATTACTCTTTTAGTAATCCTTTGTTGGTTTTTAAAAGTTTCTCAATCCTCCAGCCTGCCACTGATCTTTACAATATGGTACACCTTAGATTTTGTCTTTGTTATCTTCAACCTTCTGCTTAGCCACAGATGTATTTTAGCCATCTTACAAACTTTCTTCCTGCCCTTTCTGGAATATATTTTAGTTGGGGGAATTGAATATCTTCCTAAATGTCTACAACTGTTCATCGACTTTCCTATCTTTTAATCTTTCTGCACAGTCTACTAGGGCCTAATTTGTCCCTGTGCCTATGTAATTGCATTGGTTTAACACTAAAACACTTGTGTGGGACTTAGCTTTATTACTTTCAGAATGAATTTGAAATTCAAGCATACAATGGTCACTCTTCCCTAGAGGATCCTTTACTCCAAGATCATTCATTAATCCCAACTCACTGGACAGTACTAAATCCAAAATATCCTGCTATGTTATATAACATAGGTCAGACCATTTACACTCTGCTGCTAGGCTGCAGCGGGTGGGTCCTCCAAGGATCCTTAGAGTTGGGTGGGCCTAGACTGGTATTGATCCTTGGCACTGTCTCCTGGAATGGGGGTCCAGTCACTGGACTGCCCCTTCTAGTCCTGGCACACCTGAAGATCACTCTAGACATGATGATTCCAGGCAGCTCTCTTCTCAACACCTTCATGTCAGCTGGTAGGCTTGTAAATCACAGTAGCAGTCCATTCTACATCAGTGATTTCCCTTTCTCTCGCTCTGCAGCTACAGCTGTGAGTATACCTCTTTTGAAGTCTTCTGACAGAGGAGATGTCACTTTTTCTAGGTGGGTTCCCTTTTCTACAACTGTTCACACAGCCCTTTCCATTTGCACAGCTTTTATTTGAAGTTGCTGAGCTTCCTAGACAACTGAAATCCTTTGAAACTCTCTCTATTCCAAATAAAACCTTTGATCTCATTCAATAGCAAAGTGCAGTCATTTGAAATAGGCTTAATGGTTTTCCACTCAGTCTCCAGTCAGCCATGTTTATTTATCATTCCCTTCATGCTTGAATGCATCTCAAGTACCCCCATTGTTCCTAAACACAACGTTTATACAAAACAGGAACTATGAAGCACGTAACTCTCTTAAAGTTGCCTGCAACTGTCACTACTCTGGGTTTGTCACTGTTGTGGGTGCTTAGTCCTGATTTGGAAGAATGGTATTCCCTGTTTCCAGTACCACACATGCAGGTAACTAGGGGCACAGATTTAAGGTGAATGGCAAAGGAGCTGCAGATGTCAAGAGGAACAGTTTTCTTTATATAGTGAACTATTTTGCACTTAAATTGGGGAACAGGGAAGTGAGATTAATAGAGCAGCTCTATCTAAGAGCCAGTGCACAGCATTACTACAATGGGTGGAAGTGCTGCCTTCTGTGTTTTTGTTTCAAATATCTAAGACACAAAACTCTAAAAATTATTTCAGGTTTATCTATACATTTGCTTACCAGAAAGCAAATATAGCTTCTGATGCTGGAGGAAGCATAGATTATGTAATAACAACAACTTATTTTGTTAAAGGTGCCATGTAAATGAAAAATGCCCCAAGGTGGTCCACAAAAGCATTATCTAACAAAATGTGACACCAAGCCACATAGAGATATTAGATCTGATGACCAAAAGCTTGGTGAAAGAGGTCAGTTTTAATCTGTGACTTAAAAGAGCAAAGTGGAATCATGAATAGTGGGAGGTTGTTCCAGACATTTGGACTTGGACAGCCGAAGGTACAGCCTAAAAATTAAATTTGGGATGTTCAAAAGGCCAGAATTAGAGGAGTGCAGATATCTGAGGTTATTGGGATGACAGAGTTAGAAAGGGACACTGCGACAAGGCTATAGAGTGCTCTGAAAGCACCAAAGAGAACTTTAAAATCAAGATAAAAGGTAAGTGACCTGCAACATTATCTCGCTCCACAAATGCCACTAGGCATGTTGGGGGTGATTCGCCCTTCCCAACGCACTAATATTTTAGCATGCTGGGCTCGGAGAATCATGCGTGCACTGATTCGCAGGATTCGAGCATGCGTTCCCAACACGCGTGCATCTCCCAGCAGCGGATATCCAGCATGAACAGCAGGTAAGTTATTTTAATTTTATTTGAAGGTAAATTAAATGTCATTATCAGGCCTGGGACTGAATTCTCCGAGTCCGATAGCATCTCCCACCCACCAGTACAATTTCACTCGAGCAGGGTTTAGAGTAACTCCCCGCTTTCGGAGATCTAGCGGGAGATCCTGCTGGCATGAAGGAGGATGGGCAATTGGGGGCCCCCAGGGGGTTGGGTGGCAGGGGTGGTGCCCCCTCGGCATCAGTACCTGGGCAACACCAACTTATACCCCTGGCACTGTCCAAGGGGCAAAGTGCTAAAGGGGTGATCTGTGGGGATGGGGGTCCCACTGCTATCTGCATTGGAATCCAGTTGGGATCTTGGGGAGGGGGTCTGCCTCCCCTGGGAGGGGTGTCTGCCTCCTTTGGGGGGGGGGGCGGTGGGGTTCTGCCAGAAGGATGGTGGGTGTTCATCACTGCTGTGGAGGGGAAGGCGAGAGATCGGAGCACTCTATGACGGGGGAAGTTTTGGTTGGCCCAGGAAAGCTATTGGAGCCGCGTTTGGACCATGACGGGCAGCACTGCAGCATTCCTGAACTGGTCAGCAAACTAAGGCTGATAGTTCGGGGCCACTGCGCATGTGCAGAGTTCTGGTACTGTCAGCCTCTGGCATGAATAGGCCCCAGCCCCTGAGCTTTTGATGGTATTCATGATTGTGGCCTCTGCACTGCTCAGAGTGTGGGAGATTCGAATCTGAACTCTCACACTGAAAAAAAAATTGTGATTTACACCAGTTTTCCCACAAATTCAGAACTTAGAATTGCCCCCACTGAGTATTTCCAGCACGTTTTTATTTCAAAGTCATAGTATTTGTTTTTGTACAGTCAAATCTAGGGATGGTGAATTTGGGCTTCAGCAGCTGATGAGCTGTGATGGAGTGACAACACATGAGCTCTGTAGCAAGTTCAGCACATGCGATTGCTATGTGTGTTTTTCTCCTTTTCCTTCTGTCTGATGTTCTGTTACTACCTTTCATGTATTTGATTCAAAAAGCAAATCTATTTTTCCCATCTGTTCATTGACTGGTCAGTTAGATTTCATATCTTGAGGTAAGGATGCCTTTACTTGGTAATGGGATATAAGACAAACACGCACTTAAAATTAACACATTAATTACTTGAAAAATGACAGGTTTACTTGTATGAGCTAATTGTTTTCTCCTTGTTAGATCTCAATTACTTGGAGGGATTACAGCACAGACTCACCAGGACTAAAATTGTTTTAATTTATAAGGGCAGGTTATAATGGGGTGGTGTTTAGGGGCAATGTAAGAAAATACCAGTTTGCACAAAGCGTAGTAGAAATCTGGCACTTTCTTCCTCTTAAAGAAGTCTAGAAAAGGACTAAGCCATGGAAGAACTTCTCTTCTACAAATTAAATGTGCATTTTGTTCAATGCCATTCTGGACACTTACTTTACAAGCAGTTGGATCTGCTTTCCAACCTTGTTAGACCTAGACACATCTACCTTTTGGCTATTAATTTGAACCAATTGTGAAACACCTTTTGTCTGCACAGTATTGAGTACCATTGGTTCAAAGCATATTGTTTCAGAATTGAGCAGGATTGTTTAAAATACCGTTTTAAGATATCTGTAGTTTTGTTATGGCACTTCTTTTGCGCCTGTGACCTGATCTTGGGTAATAAAGACAAACTCTTGACCATAAAGGCTATGGAGCCTGCTCTGGGAGAAGCCAATTAGATTGAACCCGAGAAAGACTCTAATGCAGACCTGAAAACTTTGACAGTGGTCTTAACAGGACAGGCTAATTTAAACGTTAAAGATTGAATGCTTCTATTCTTATAAAATGTTACGTTCTTTAACTTCACACGTGCAATGCCATAGGCTATCCATCATTTTATATGTAAACACTATTGTATGAGATTATAGTCCAAATTATGCATTATTCTCTATATGCCTAGACCATAATAAATGTGTTTATAGTATAACTTACTTGTGTTCTAGGTGAGCTTGCAGCTGTGGATTGGAATGGAGAAGATAGGAACAATTAGAGAAGATGAAACTAATTGCAACACAGCATCTCTTGTACTGCATCGGGCAAAGATGCCAGCCAGCATCATCATCTCTACGGTCCTGTTCATAGCAGAAACTATAGCTGGTGGCTTTCTTTGTGCCTCGTACAGTCGCTGGGGTGACTGGTATTGGTTGGGACTAACTATTGCCTTCATGTTGGTACCATCTGTGATGGTGCAGTTTACGTTAATCTTAATCCATCGGGAACTGGGTATGAACAGGCCATGCATATTGTTACTTCATCTGCTGCAGTTGGGACCAATTATCAGGTTGGCAACCTACACCTTGATTATCAGTCAATGATTAGATATAACATTTATAGTTTTAATAACACTATTAATATATTTTGGTAAGATTTTGTACTTATCAAGGTAAAAGATGGTAGTGTTGAGAAATGTAACTCTCCATTTCAGGCTCCTGTCAGTGAAGCAAACATTCTCATGTCAGATACAATTCAGTTAACTATAAAGCCAAGGTCTTTTCAACAATGTGCTCAGTTTTAAGCTCCAAAATATAAACCCCACCAAATTTTTGTGATTTTTTGCAATGAAATAAATTTAAGTGAAATAAGTAATTCATTGACATATGTGGGTCAGTTTTGTGCAATAAATCTGCATCAAACTGCACAGGAATGCTTGAAACCTTTTTTACTTTAAATGTCCTCAAATTTCCATCCTACTTGGATTCAAACGCAAGTCTGTGGTAAAAGGATTGTTTGCTCACATAGTTTGATAGTTGTTTGAATTGATCACATTAGACCTGAAATGAGAGAACTTACTGCTGGGATGGAAACCACCAGGTCCTGGAGATTTGATCATTTTAATTCCTACTATTTTCTTTGTTTCCACTTATTTATTTATGTTTCTCCCTTTGATTTATTTTTTGATTCCATTGAACTGCTAATACTTTGCCCTCTTCCTCTACTGTGAAAAGGATACAGAGTATTAATTTAAACAAGCCTATTATTGTAGCCTTGTCAGCATTTGTTCAATTGCATTCATATTTACAATTTCTTTCTTTTTATTTATTAAAACTTCAGTTTATCTTTGATAACCCCTTACAAGTTTTCTCATTCCCTTCTCATACTTCATTATTTACTTTGCGTGCCTTTGTTGCTTTTTATTGTTGTGCCTGTCTGCTTGAAAAATCTGTTTCTAAATCCTTCTCCCAATGGTTACTCAGTCAATGTGCTATTTATTAAGCGATCTAGAACCTCCAGGTTTTATGGTTTGGTCTGTTGGAGTTAGTTGGTCATTTGGCATCGTAAATACAAATGATGCCCTTGGACAATGAAGATAAAAATCAACCAGCAATTCGGCTGTTGATATACCTTAATTTTTTTGGAAAAGGACCTGTGTTCAATTCCAGTCTCAGGTCACTGTTTGTGTGTGTGTGTGTGTGTGTGTGTGTGTGTGTGTGTGTGTGTGTGTGTGTGTGTGTGTGTGTGTGTGTGTGTAGTTTTCGCGTTCTCCCTGTGTCTGCATGGGTTTTCTTTGGATGCTCCGGTTTCCTTCCACAGTCCAAAGATTGTGTGGATTAGTTGATTGGCCATGCTAAATTAACCCTATTACAGGGACATTACTTGGGTAAAATATGAGGGGTTAAAGGGCCAGTGTGGGATTGTGTTCATTGCAGACTTGATGGGCTGAATGGCCTCCTTCTGCACTGTAGGGATTCATGATCCTGATGCCAGAGTTTCCACAGATGTGATTACTCGCAATAGATCAGATTATGACTTTAGATGCTTAGTATCTTGAAATGCTGCACTCCAATGTGTCAAACATAAACCTAGGGAGGGAATTAGAACCATAGAAAATTACAGCTCAGAAACAGGCCTTCTGGCCCTTCTTGTCTGTGCCGAACCATTTTTTTTTGCCTGGTCCCACTGACCTGCGCTTGGACCATATCCCTCCACACCCCTGTCATCCATGTACCCGTCCAAGTTTTTCTTAAACGTTAAAAGTGACCCCGCATTTACCACTTTATCCGGCAGCTCATTCCACACTCCCACCACTCTCTGTGTGAAGAAGCCCCCCTAACATTCCCTTTAAACTTTTCTCCCTTCACCCTTAACCCATGCTCTCTGGTTTTTTTTTCTCCTCTAGCCTCAGTGGAAAAAGCCTGCTTGCATTCACTCTATCTGTACCCATCAAAATCTTAAACAGCTCTATCAAATCCCCCTTCATTCTTCTACGCTCCAAGGAATAAAGTCCTAACCTATTCAACCTCTCTCTGTAACTCAGCTTCTCAAGTCTTGGCAACATCCTTGTGAACCTTCTCTGCACTCTTTCAACCTTATTTACATCCTTCCTGTAACTAGTGACCAAAACTGTACACAATACTCTAAATACGGCCTCACCAATGCCTTATATAACCTTACCATAACACTCCAACTTTTATACTCGATACTCCGATTTATAAAGGCCAATGTACCAAAAGCACTCTTTATGACCCTATCCACCTGTAATGTCACTTTTAGGGAATTCTGTACCTGTATTCCCAGATCCCTCTGTTCATCAGCACTCTTCAGAGTCCTACCACTTACCCTGTATGTTCTACTTTGGTTTGTCCTTCCAAAGTGCAATACCTCACACTTGTCTGCGTTAAATTCCATTTGCCATTTTTCAGCCCATTTTTCTAGTTGGTCCAAATCCCTCTGCAAGCTTTGAACACCTTCCTCACTGTCCACTACACCTCCAATCTTTGTATCATCAGCAAATTTGCTGATCCAATTTACCACATTATCATCCAGATCATTCATATAGACGACAAACAACAATGGACCCAACACCGATCCCTGTGGCACATCACTCGTCACAGGCCTCCACTCAGAGAAGCAATCCTCCACACAACTTTCTGGTTTCTTCCATTGGGCCAGTTTACTACCTCCCCATGTATAGCTAGCGACTGAACCTTCCTAACTAACCTCCCATGAGAGACCTTATCAAAGGCCTTGCTGAAATCCAGGTAGACAACATCCACTGCCTTCCCTTCATCCACTTTCCTGGTGACCTCCTCGAAAAACTCTAATAGATTGGTCAAACATGACCTACCACGCACAAAGCCATGTTGACTCTCCCTAATAAGTACCTGTCTATCCAAATATTTGTAGATCCTATCCATTGTCACACCTTCCAATAACTTGCCCACCACCAGCGTCAAACTTACTGGCCTATAATTACCCGAATTTCTTTTGGAACCTTTATTAAACAACGGAACAATATGAGCCATTCTCCAATCATCCGGCACCTCTCCTGTGAATACTAACATTTTAAATATGTCTGCCAGGGCCCCCGCAAGTTCAACACTAGCCTCCCTCAAGGTCTGTGGGAATACCATGTCCGGTCCTGGGGATTTATCCACTCTGATTTGCCTCAAGGCAGCAAGCACCTCCTCCCCTGTGATCTGTAAAGGTTCCATGACCTCCCTACCTGTTTGCCCTATTTCCGTAGACTCCATCTCCATTTCCTCAGTAAATACGGATGCAAAAAATCCATTTAGTATCTTCCCCATCTCTTTTGGTTCCATATACAGTCTACCACTCTGGTCTTCCAGAGGACCAATTTTATCCCTCACAATCCTTTTGCTCCTTGCATATCTATAGAAGGTCTTTGGATTTTCCTTCACTCTGTTTGCCAGAGCAACCTCATGTCTTCTTTTAGCCCTCCTGATTTCCCTCTTAAGTAGGTTCTTGCACTTCTTATACTCCTCGAGCATCTGATCTGTTTCTTGCTGCCTGTACCTTACATACTCTCTCTTCCTCTTAATTAGTGTTACAATCTCCCTCGAGAACCAAGGTTCCTTATTCCTATTTACTTTGCCTTCAATCCTGACAGGAACATACAAACTCTGCACCCTCAAAATTTCCAGAATTCCAGAACTTGCGGACTGGGTAGTTGAATGCAAGGTTGCCAAAGGTGGAACAGTTAAAATTGGGGGTGCTCAACAAGATTCAATGGTCTGAGCACGGAGTTGTTAAAGCTGGCTGAGATGAGTTTATCGTCAGATCAAAGGAACTGATAAAACCATTCAAACAATTGAATTGATTCCCCAAACAAAAGTCCGATGTGACCATTTGCTTTTCCCCACCCCATAGCATTCCATCTGCATTAAGGCCAATTTATACTAAGGATAGGCAGCTGGGTCGTAGGAATGAATGTATATTCTGGAGTTTGGATTCATTAGCTTTTGAAATTGGGAAGTACTTGTGACAATTTTTCATTCAGAAGATTGAACAGTTGATTATATAACGCATGATTTGTGAAAGTAAGAACTTGTTGGAAAGAAAGCTTTTTTCCATTCAATTGCCAAATATTTTTATTTTTAATGAAGTGACCTTTCATTGAAGCAAAGCATTGCACTTGTGCATTTTATTTTTAGTTTAATTGTGTCCTTGTTTCTAACAGGTGCCTAGAAGCTATTGTTGTGTTTTGCAAGTCTGGGAAACATGAAGAGCCATATGTCAGCATCAGCCGGAAAAAAAGACTCCATCATGGCCAAGCAAATGAATTTGAAAAGGAAGTGGGCCATTCAACAAGAAAGTTGGCTATCCACCGTAATGCCTTTCAGAGGGCATCTGTCATTCAAGCCTTCATGGGTTCCACCCCGCAGCTCATCCTCCAGATGTATATAAGTGTAATGCGGAAATACAGTCCACCAGCACAAGGTAATATGTTTGGTCTTGCTGTCTCAGATCTTAACAGAGATTATATAGTGTTTCGTGATGGGACAAACATTATGCTTCATTTGTGATGTTGCTTGCAGAAAACTGCAGGGAAGGCAAATATTTCATGGGATATAGAATGCTTTTGCTTTTGGGGGAGAAAAATGTCCTTTGGAAAATGAAGTAGTTCACTAAAGATAGGTGAATACTTTGAGCATCCTTTGACAGAAAGGTGATGAAAGAATAATTATGCAGAGGTTGCTCACAGGAGTTCAAATTACTGAGCTAGGTAAATTCTGTAAGGTGAATTGTATGTATCTTGTGGAAGGATGTCGACGGGGCAAACGGGCTTTACTTCATTGCATAAATTTTGTCTCTTTTTGTTCAGTTGCTCTGATGGTGATCTCATTATTGTCGGTGACCTACGGAGCCCTGGTATGTAACATCCTCTCCATCCAAATCAAGTACGATGATTTCAAGATTCAACTGAGACCAGTTGCTTACATATGCATCATCTTATGGCGCGTCTTGGAAATTGCTACACGAGTCATAGTGTTGGTGCTGTTCAGCACAGCATTGAAGAAGTGGATCTTCGTTGTGATTTCCATTGACTTCCTGGTGTACTTCTGTCTCCCATGGGCAGAGTTCTGGTATAGCCGTTCACCCTTCCCTGAAAACATTGAAAAGAACTACAAGCGGTTTGGCACAGCTGTTGTACTGTTGCTTGTTTCCATTCTCTACGCTGGAATTAATGTGTTCTGCTGGTCAGCGGTCCAGCTTATGCTTAGCAACCGTGACTTGATCAATAAGAAACAGAATTGGATTAGATTGTCTGTCTATTACATATTGCGGTTTATTGAAAATGCAGTGCTCCTAATTTTATGGTATTTTTTCAAAACAGAAGTGTATGAGTACATTTGCTCCCCTCTGCTGGTGGTTCAGCTAATTATTTGCTATAGCCTGGCCACCATCTTCATGCTGCTCTTCTATCAATACTGCCATCCGTGTAGGAGGCTTTTCACACATAATGTAGCAGACTGTCTCCATTGCTCCTGTTGGAAAGAACCCCACTTTGAAACCACAGTTGATGATCCATAATTGGGCTCGTGCATGATGATTAGGTGGCCACAGTGAAAAGATAGATTTTGTTGCTTTTTTTCATATCACCCCTCCCTGAGGTAGTGAAAGTTAACAAGCTGGTGAATTTTGTACCAAGCACAAATAATGAATTGTCTAAAGAAGAGGTCAGCGTGACGACCCTGGAGATCAAAGTTTGCTACTGCTGAAAGTCAGTATGGTGCCTGAATGTTACTTTCCAAGTGTACACATCAAAAGAAGGTAAAGGCTGTTTTGTACTCTACTCTTTTGAAGACTGACCGGCAAAGGAGTTGCAGCTATTTTGGGATAGTCATTCTCCATTAATCCGAAGCCAAATTCTAGCCAACAGACACTCCCATTAACAACAAAAGGATCCTGGACCAAGGCTGAATGCACATCATGCGGAAAAATATTTGTATTTAATGAAAGACTCTTCATTCAAGAATGGACAAAAGCCTGCTTTTCTCTGTGCATGTGTTTTATGTGAGGTTGCCCCGTAACACCTTGAAAGGGAATGTATGTTACTTTCCATAAATGCTTAAAAGTTCTTTTTAATTTGATGTGAGTTTGCATGCACATGATTTGTGGTGATAAAAGAAGTTTATAGTTTTATTTATTGCCCTTTTTTCTCTGTCATTTTTCTATCCTATCTTTCTTTCTTTAACGTGGACTCTTGTGATCTGCTAATTAAATAAATACAGTTGACCTATGTGTACTTTATCTACAGGACAGCACATTGCATGGCCGTGTATGTGAAGTTGATCTCAAAAGGATGCCACATCTGGTCTCAATCCGATTCTCGCTGGCTCAATTTCCAGCAGGAGTCTACAAATATTATCACCCGTACTTGTGTAAAAGGCAAGTTTCTGAGACCGGCTTGTACAGACAAAATGCTCAAATTCTTTTCAAATTCTATTTGCTTTTTGTCTCTCTTTCCTCCCCCCTCCCCCCCCCCCACCCACTTTTAAGTGTGAGCTGTGTCTAACAACTTTCTAGCAAGAATGACAGCTTTGTCATTCTGAAATTTTAACTTCCATTCACAGACATGCACCCTTCTTACAGCTATCAGTATTGGTTGTATTGAAGTTATTTTGTTTTAAAATAATGTTTTTCCTTTGTTTTACAAGTAGCTTTGAGTACTGTTGCTATCTTTGCTTTCATACCTCACTCATGCTTTCTCTGGCTTGTGTAATTAAAATGGCTTTACCTCCTCTCCAACTGCCATTAACCCTTTTGACTAGTCTGACACTCCAATGTGCTTCTAACATTAGAAATTTAAACTTTTGACTGTTTGGATGCAGTTGAAACAATAGTTCTGCTCGCAGCAAAATTAGAAAGTTGTGTATTTTTGTATGTCACGCAAGTTCTCTTGTATGTTTTGAGTTTTAATAACTTTGCTGGGCTTCTCTGAAATCACTGGCTAGAACAATACTTTATTCCCATCTCCGTTATTTCTTAAAGGAAAATTGACACCTTTAATATGTAATGGGTAAAATCCTCACAAATATAACATTGAAAATTAAACTATATTTTACGATAGAACTGGTAAACATCAGAACAAGTGAAGAGCCTCAAATACCTGTATCGATATATTTTTACAAAGCATAAAGCAACTTTTCTGGAAGGAAATTCCAGTCATCTGCCAACAGCAGCATTTGCGCTGACCCTGTATCACTAAGAATATTATTTGCTTGCCTGTTAAATGAGACAAAAGTGGACTCATTTCATCCTTAAACAGGAAACTTCTTTAGCCATGTATTGCCCATCCCTAATTCCCCTTGAGAAGGTGGTGGTTAGCCACCTTCTTAAACCATTGCAGTCTATATTGCTGTTTGGGAAAAACACAGTGTAAAAGAACGATGGTATAGTTCTGAGTCAGGGTGGTATGTGGCTTGTAGGGGAGCTTGAAGTTGGTAGCGTTTCCATGCCTCTGTCATCTTTGTCCTTTCAGATGGTGGAGGTTGTGTGCTTGGAGGATGCTGTCAAAGAAGCCTTGGTGAGTTCCTCCAGAACACCTTGTAGATGGTACACACAGCTGCATTTGTCACCAGTGGTGGAGGAAGTGAATGTTGAAGGTGCTGAATGAGATGCCAGTCAAGCATGCTTTATACTGGATTGTACTGAGTTCCTTGAATTGTATTCATCCAGGCAAGCGAAGAGTATTTCATCACACTCTTCACTTGTGCCTTATGGATGATGAGCAGGCTTTGAGGAGTTAGCAGGTAAATTACTCACCACAGGATTTGCAGACTATCACCTGCTGTTGTAGCTACAGGATTTATATGGCTGTTCCCATTCAGTTTCTGGTTATTGGTAATCCCCATTCAGTGTTGCAAATGGTTCATACTTGTCTTTTGCGCTAATGTGCTGGGCTCATCCCCCACCATCATTGAAGATGTGGAGCTGTTTCCTCTGGTTAGTTTAATTGTCCACCACCATTCATGACTTGATGTGCAGGATAGATGGATTAGTCGTGGGAAATGTGTAGGGTTACGGGGAGAGGGCAGGGCACAGGGCCTCAGTAAGATACTCTATCAGAGAGTCAGTGCAGATTTGATGGGCTGAATGGCCTATTCTGCACTGTAAGGATCCTACGACTGTAGAGGTCACATTAGATCTGTTGGTTGCAAGATTGCTTGACTCTATCACATGCTGCCTCTGCTGTTTGGAATGCACGTAGTCTGGTGGTGTTGTTTCACTAGGTTTACCCTTCATTTTTAAGTAAGCCTGGCATGCCCTCCTGCACTTTGAATCAGGGTTGATTCCTTGGCTTGATGGTAATGGTAGAGTGGTGGGGTATAGTGGACCATGAGGTCACAGATTGTGGTTTGAGTAGAATTCTGCTGTTGCAGATGGCCCACAGCACCTCATAGCTGTCTCATCTTCAGTTACCAGATTTGTTCAAACTTTATCCCATTTAGCACAATGATAATGCGACACAACATTATGGAGGTTGCCCTCAATGTGAAGGTGGAACTTTATTACAATAGGCACCATGCAGTGGTCGCTCCTATCAGTACTGGTAGGATGCATCTGTTACAATCCCAGCTGATGTTTCTGCTGGGCACTCTGGCCCCAGGGTAGAACCCAGCTCAACAGACCCTAACTCTTCTGTTTTTTAGAAACATGGATGAACAGTGACAGGACTACCAATTAACATTTGACAGAAGGATAAAACATTTAATAAAAAAGAAAATATTAACTACAATACAATATTCCTTTACCCCGGCTATACTGTAACAGGTATACACAGTCTTATAAGGATAACACAAGATACAAAATATATCTTGCACTCTAATGTTCTCAGTAAGTACATCATCCATGTAAACCAATAGGCGAAATGAAACCAAGTGACAGATGGCACTCAAAACAAGTTCTGTGGATTCCTCATGAAAGTAAAAACCCATAGGTTCCAAGACACAGTGCAAGTTGGATTTGAAATTGGCACAGGTCAGAACAGTGACATTTAATAGGATTGTTTCTAGCGGGGTTCTGCAATGCTGAGTTTGCAAAGATACGTAGAATGAATTTACCACTGCATGCTACATCTTTAAGGATACCCAAATGAAAAGCGGTATAATTCAATTCACGTACCATAGTTTCATATAGCTGTCCCAATCCACCTCTGTGACCAGGGGTGCAACAACCTGTCTGGGGGGGTGGGGGGTATGCAAAATGAAATTTTGCCCTCTCAGTCATTTCTTACTGAAGTGACAACTGAGGTTTTTAACTTGACTAATGTCAATATTAGCAATGTATTGCTGTATGGATATTATTTTAATTGCACAGTGTATTGTGTTTACAGCATTGGAAGACAGTAACAATAATAAAACTGCATTCATATTTTAAGAGTGACAACTGTCTGCATTGCAACAAGCATTACACAACAATTGATGCTAATAAAATCTCAGACGAGCAATCACTGCCTGCATTATAGAACCCTATACGCACAACAGCAGGTCATTTGAGAAACAAAATTTGTGTACTGTTATGAGTAGCAAACAAAAGTTAAATTGTTACAGTCTCACACATCTTTCTTACATGCCTACCAACTGTTCGATGTTTCATCCAAGGAGATGGATGTTAATTCAGTGACTTGGTGCTCAATGGACAGCTACATATATTAGTCTTTCCTGGCGCATAGCTGACCGCAATCCAATTTTTAATCAATTTCAGATGTTGAATGGTTCCTCAGTTGATGCCACTGTAACTGAAATGGTGAGAAACACCCTTATGGCAGCTGTGAAGTTTGGAAAGACTGATTCAAGGTTCCATTTCAGTGAGTTCCTTTGGGGCAGATCTGCAGTCCGTTGGCAGACACTTGCAGGGTAGATTTCCTGTATGAGATCCTCGGAAACATCCAGTAATGTGGCTGCATATCATGCCATTCACTCCTGCAAATCCTCCTTTGCCAACTGTTTCAATAAGAAAACAGAATTTCTTTGAAATCTGTTCTCTGCTAACTGTCATTGATGATACAAAAAGTGTTTTGTTTTAAACTGAGTTGGAGGTCATGGTTTTCCAAGTGATCGGTGTCCAGTTCACCGTGAAAAGCTTTGCATTTTCTTTTGCGTTTCTCTGTAAAATCTGTATAAGCATCCAGTTCCATTGCCAGTATGGGAGCAGTGTTTACAGATCTCTTGAATCCATCCTCTCAAAGCTGGTTTTCAGATCGTCAATCAGTATACCAGCTTTGTCTAGGGAGATGTCCACAGTCTGCATTGCAGTGCTAAAGCAAGTGATTTCTTTCAACTGATCATATCAGGTAACCAGACAAGTCAGAAATTCCATACCCTGTATTTTGTTCGACAGGGAATATGCCCCTGAATATCAAGTTTTTCTAGAACGTCAACCACACAATCAAACTAATACCATACAGACTCTAGCAACTTGAAACTGCCCTTTTTATTTTACTGTCTTCCCAATACTCCCCTTCTTACCCTGAAGACTGTAGATTTGATTTTTTTTTCAAATGACTCCAGCCATACAGCAAAGCATCCTTTTGTTCTAACTATACAACCTGGAATCTCTCCTCCAATCAGAAAAAAAAACCCCTCTTTTAAAACCACACAACAGCTTTTTCTTACTTGCTCTTTCTGCACTAGCACTTCAATCTTTCATCCTGCCTCCTTCCCCCAATATCCTTTGATCCCTTTAGCCCCCAGAGCTATGTCTAATTCCTTCTTGAAATCACACAATGTTTTGATCTCAACCACCATCTGTGGTAGTGAATTCCACAGGTTCACCACTGCCTGGGTGACAAACCTTTCCCTCACTTCAGTCCTAAAAGGTTTACTCCTTATCTTCAAACTATGACCCTTAGTTCTGGACACCCCCACCATTGGGAATATTATTTCTGTATCTACCCTGCCTAATCCTGTTAGAATGTTACAACTTTCTATGAAATCCCAGTCACTCTTTTAAACTCTGATGAATACAGTTCTAATCAACTTAATCTCTCCTTATGTGACATTCCTGCCATTCCAGGAATCTGCATGGTAAATCTTTGTTGCACTCCCTTTGAAGCAAAGACATCTCTCAGGTAAGGACACCAAAACTGCACACAATATTCCAGTTGTGGCCTCATCACAAACCTATATAATTTCAGTAAAACATCCCTATTATATACTCAAATCCTCTCGCTATGAAGACCAACATACCATTTGCCTTCTTTACTGCCTGCTGTACCTGTGCACTTTCAGTGACTGATGTATGAGGACACCAGGGTCCCACTGAGCATCTATCTCTCTTACAGCCATTGATATAATAATCTGCCTTCCCGTTATTGCTACTGAAGTGGATAACCACATTTATCCACATTATGCTGCATCTATGATACCTATGTCCATTCATTCAGCGTGTTTCAACCACACTGAAGCATCTCTGCATCCTTCTCATAGCTCACCTTCCCACCCAATTTTGTATCATCTGCAAATTTGAAGATAATACAATTGGTTCCCCCTTCCTAATCAATACATAATGTGAACTGTTGGGGTCCCTGTGGTACCCACTAGTCACTGCCTGCCAATTGGAAAAAGATCCATTTATGCCAACTTATTGCTTCCTATCTGCTAACCAGCTTTCTATCCATCTCAAGATATTACCTGCAATCCCCAGTGCTTTAACTTTAGATATGTGTGATTTTGTCAAAAGATTTCTGAGAGCCTAAACAAACCATGTCCACCCGTTCTCTTTGGTCAACTCTACTGGCTACATCCTCAAAGAAATCCAATTGATTCATCAAACATGATTTCCCCTTTGTAAATCCATGTTGACTTTGATTACATCGCTGCTTTCCAGCAGTGGAAACGAGTGAGCAACACTGTATGGGAGTGAGTGAGAGTCGGTGTGTGAATTAATCTACCTTACACCCAGTCTCAGCTTTCTCACTCTTGCCATCACATGCACCCACTCACGCTTTGATTTTTTTAAAATTACGTTTAATGATTTATTGCTATGACATTGTTGTAATTTTGATCAGCAATTGTTTGTTTCCTTAAATCCCAACTTTTTTTTTGAAATTCTGTTTATTTATATGCCAGACCTTTTCGTTTTGAAATCTGCCCATTGGATTCTTGAGTGAGAAAATTATCCAAATAGCCTCAGCGAACCAAATCAATTGAAATGGTTAGCACAAGCCTGCTGTAGCTTTCTGGCAGAATGTAAGGGTACCAGCACCTCCTTCCCTTTTTTCCTGGCAAGCCTAATTGTGCTCCTTGGTCCTGAGAGCAGATTCTATGACAGTATCTGTAGCTGGCTGACCTCTCATTTCTTGCCTTCTCCTCATCCGAGGGAACGTATCCAATTGGAAAAAAATCAACACCCATCTCTCACTTTCTGCTTTGCACAGGTTCTACCACCTTTGCCTCTATTTTCTTAGGAGACTAAGAAAATTTGGAATGTCTGCTATGACTGTCACCAATTTTTGCAGGTGCACCAGAGAAAGCTTCCTTTCCAGATGTCTCTCAGCTTAGTATTTTTCCTGCTCTGACCAAGACTGCCAGAAATTACAAAGGTTTGTGAATGTAGCCCAGTCCATCACACAAACCAGCCTCCCATCCATTGACTCAATCTACACTTCTTGCTGCCTCGGGAAAGCAGCCAGCATAATCCCCCAGAACCCCAAGCACCCCAGACATACTCTCTTCCACCTTCCGTTCAGAAAAAGATACAGAAGTCTGAGATCACATACCAATCTACTCAAGAACAACTTCTTCTGTACTGCCATCAGACTTTTGCATGGCCAACTTTATATTAAATTGATTTTTCTCTACACCCTAACTGTGACTGTAACACTACATTCTGCACACTATCTTTTCCTTCTTTCCTATGTACTCTATGAATGGTATGCTTTATCTGTATAGCATGCAATGAATACTGTTCATTGTATACCAATACATGCAACAATAGTAAATCAAATCAAAAATTATTTGGTCAAACTGTAAAAGCCTGCATAAGGATTTAAGACCCTTAATTTAGTTAAGTTAGCAGAATGCTTCATTAATGAAACAGGCCTGCCCAGACTTTCAAATAACATGTGTAGTCCTGCCTCTTCACTTCTCCATTCCTCCTGAATCTATTATCCCACGCTCGATGTAAAAAGTGTAAAATGTACGATATTGCCTCTCCATTTTCCCTGTGCTGACCATAAAAATGCACAGGCCTCTCAAAACTGCAGTGCATTTCTCCTTCAATTGACCTTTTGATTGATGTCAGGCAGGCTGAAGATATTTGAGCATGTTGCCCAGTGTAATATTGTGATGTGGTGCCAACTTCATGCGTGACATTGGGAGTGCCAGTATTGGTGATGTAAATTTCAGTCATATATATCTGCAAGGACAGTATGCAATGATTGATGGCAATGCAATTTTCACTCCTACTCTACTCTTCTGCATGTATTGATTCCTTGCTGGGTGTGGTTCCACAGACTATTTCCTCACCCAACTAGTGTTTGATCTCATGTGAGATTTGGTGACTGTCAGAGGATAATTATTGGTGGATTTCAACTGAATCAATTCTGCTCGTTCACATGTCCTTGCAGTCACGATTGCTGAACAGCAATGGTCTACTCCAGGACCTTTATTCTTCATCTATGGCCCTGGATAACGTGTTGCGGCATAACACAACAACTAATAAGAGTGTGAGCTCACCTTGTAATTAGTTTAAATGATATGGACATGGCTACATGTTCCCTTGCTTCTAATTTCTATTATGGTTACTGCTGTGTTTTTACAGCACTTTTTAGAACTTAATTGAGTTAATTAATGTGATCAGCAGGTTGTGTAAATTGTGTAATGCTAAGAATTTACGTTGTGCTGTTGGAGTTTTCTTTCCATAGCATAGTATTGTAGTGTCTGTGTTTTGTTGACTGAGTTTGGTTGAAGTTATTCTTGAAATAAATTATTTTAAATTAACTTTTATTAGTCTCTCTCATTATCTGTCCTGGTGGGTCACTAAAAAGCCAGAACATAATTCCTGGATACAGAACTGTAAAGGGTCCAAGCACTCTGAACTGCTTACTCAAGGGGGTCAACTGATCAGGAATAAACAGTGGTTCCTCTCTCCCTTGTGAAGCTGTCCCAGTATGGCACTTCAAGGTTGTGTTTCACTGCTTACAAGAGAGACACACACATGATTGTAGGTGGCAGCCAGGGTAACTTGTGTGGCTTAAAGGTGAGTTCACTGATTAGGAATAAACAGTGAGTCTTTCACTCTCTTGCGAAGCTGTCCTAGTGGGATACTTCCAGGTTGTGGTTTCAACACCTGCAGGAGACAGAGACACCCACAGTTATTAGTGGCATCCGAGACTAGTCTGTGTGAAGTAAAAGATTCTTTACATCCTAAGGAACATTGGTGAGTTCCTGCAGTGCATCTTGTAGATGGTGCACACTGCTGTCACTGTTCGTCAGTGGTGGAGGATTGAATGTTTGTGTAAGAGGTATGAATCAAACAGGCTGCTTTGCCCTAGATGGTGTCAAGGTTCTCGTGTGTTGTTGTAGCTGCGCACACGCAGGCAGGTGGAGAGTATTCCATCACACTCCTGACTTGTGGACTGGCTCTGGGGAGTCAGGAAGCTAGGAATTGCTGCAGGATTCCTAAGCTTTTACCTGCTCTTGTAGCCACATTATTTATATAACCAGTCCAGTTTAAATGCTGCCTTGATGTCAAGGGCAGTCACACTCACCATTTAATTCCAAGTCAGAGAAAATCAGTATTTGACTCTTTCATTTCATTCTCAAATAACTCCACTGTATAACAAAGAAAATTACAGCACAGGAACAGGCACTTTGGCCCTCCAAGCCTGCACTGACCATGCTGCCTGACTTAATTAAAATCCCCTACCCTTCTGGGGACTACATCCCTCTATTCCCATCTCATTCACGGACTTGACAAGATGCCCCTTAAAAGTCACTAACGTATCTGCTTTCACTACCTCCCCTGGCAACGAGTTCCAGGCACCCACCACTCTGTAAAAAATCTGCCTCGTACATCTCTTTTAAAACTTGCCCCTTGCATCTTTAACCTATGCCCCCTGGTAATTGACTCTTCCACCCTGGGGAAAAAGCTCCTGACTATCCACTCTGTCCATGCCTCTCATAATCTTGTTGACTTCTATCAGGTGTCTCCTCAACCTTCGTCACTCCAGTGAGAACAAAGCAAGTTTCTCCAACCTGTCCTCATAGCTAATGCTGTCCATACCAGGCAACATCCTGTACCCTGTCCAAAGCCTCCACACGCTCCTGGTAGTGTGGCGGCCAGAATTGAACACTATAATCCAAAAGTGTGGCCTCACTAAGGTTCTATAAAGTGTCAACATGACTTGTTGATAAAGACAAGCATGCTGTATGCCTTCTTGACTACCTTCTCCACCTGCATTGCCACTTTCAGTGTCCTGTGTATGTGTACACTCTGATCCCTATGCCTATCGATACTCCTAAGGGTTTGCCATTTACTGTATATTTCCTATCTGTATTAGACCTTCCAAAATGCATTATCTCACATTTGTCTGGATTGACCTCCATCTGCCATCTTGCTGTCCAAGTCTCCAATTAATCTATATCCTGCTGTATCCCTTGATGATCCTCATCGCTATCTGCAAATCCACCAACCTTTGTGTCATCCACAGACTTACTAATCAATCCAGTTACATTTTCCTCCAAATCATTTATATATATTACAAACAACAAAGGTCCCAGCATTGATCTCTGAGGAACACCACTTGTCACAGCCCTCCATTCAGAAACACACCCTTCCACTGCTACCCTTTGTCTTCTTTGACTGAGCCAGTTTTGTATCCACCTTGCCAGCTCATCTCTGATCCCATATGACTTCACTTTCTGTGCCAGTCTGCCATGAAGGACCTTGTCACAAGCCTTACTGAAGTCCATGTAGACAACATCCACTGCCCTACCCTCGTTAATCATCTTTGTTGAAAAACTCAATCAAGTTCGTGAGACACGACCGCCCCGATGGTATAGTTTATTATATGACTGAGTTTGTGAGACACAATCAAGTTCGTGAGACATGACCTCCCCGATTATATAGTTTATTATACGATTGTATAGTTTAACAATTTGTTTTATTATATTTGTATATAATAATTACTATTCAAGCACCATCTGTGTCCTCTGGAAAGCAGGGTCCCATCTGTGAGAATAACACAAAACTACTAATGTACAAGCTTTCTTCCAGCAGTGTGAAAGTTGGAGGCACACATTTCTGCAATTGGGTGCTACTTAGTCTGCCATCTGATGTCAGGGAGGTGGTACTGCATCCAGTTTCACTCTCCATAACTACAGCCACATATTATTGGTTCACCATGGCTGGCAAGATGGCACAAGGTGTTCTCTGCTTTTCTTTGGATATTAGCATTGTCTTCAAAATCCTGAACCAATACTTGTGCAACTAATAAACCACAATGCTTTTTGGCTAAGGCCAACTATAACTTGGCATCTGTATTGTAGTTACTTAACTCCATAGCACTAACAACTAGGCACAAATACAATCCTCCATGGTACTGGTATTGCTCTGCCTACCCCGGGAATCTGAGCAGGCAAGAAGTGGTACGTGGAAAGGTCCATTGACCTTGGGTGGGATTACATGGTTTCATGATGAGCGAGGCTGTAAAATCACACCCCTTATCTCTTCCTTCTGCTCTCCTGGGGCACTTTCAACTATGAGGCTTACCCTTGTTTACTCATTTTGAAGGGCAAACTGACACATTGATGGGTGGAATGAATTGGAATAATCGCGCAAAACTGAGAAATCAGGATTGCCCCGATTTCTGGGCTCTTGCTATCTTATGAGAGCTGGATTTCTGGCAAAGGTCAGTCTCGCCAGAAAAGGGCGAGAGGCTGAATAAATTATATTAATGTATTCTAACCTTTATTTCCATGTTATTAGCGAGCCCAGTGCTCAATCTTCTGAGCTCACTTGCCTTATAGCCTTATGGTTGTGTTGCCTTTCCTGGTAGAACTGGAGGCCATTGAGACCCCCTTGAGAGGCTTAGGGCAAGGGGGGGGTGTCCCTTAGGCATGCCATCCTGGCACCTTGGCAATGACTACTAGGCAGTGCCATGGGGTAGAGCCCATGGGGGTGGCCTAAAGGAGGAGGAGGCGTCTATATGGTGATGGGCTTAAAGGGGCCTGAAAGGGTGGTCCATTGGGTGGGGGGGATCACTGCTGCTCTAAAAGTGATCAAAACAGTGGGTGAGGGGGCCTTGCTGCTGGGGGGTGCGATCAGTCTGAGAGGTGGGGGGCTGCATTTCCAGGTGGTGTGAGGCTCATGATGGGCCATGACCCCCCCCCATGTTTATATTCTCTGTCTGAAAAGCGTGAGGTGATACATTTTGGAAGGAGTAATTTGACAAGGAAAGCTTTGTTCACTTTGTGTGAATAAAAGCTTTCCAATTTCACTGTTTTTTGGCTAGGTTTAAACTTATTCCTGGATCCTGCCCCCACCGGAGAAAATAGTTTCCATAATTAATATATCAAATCCCTTGCCACCTTCTAATCCCCAGGGAAAACAACGTAATTTTCTGCAATTTGTCCTCATAATTTAACACTTAAACACTGGTATCAATCTCGTGACAATGTGCACATCTTTCAACGGCTTTTTTGAAGTAACTGAAAACAATACTCAAATTGGGTTCTGGCAAAAGTCTGTACAACTGAAACTTCTTTGCTTTTTAATCCATGAGCCTTGAAATAAAGGATGATATTCCCTAAACATTTTTGATTACTTTTTGCACCTGTGCCCTAACACGCAATGAATGGTTTGTGCAGTATTCCTAATCTCTCACAATTAAGAATATAGCCCAATTTATCACTCTCAGATCAAAGGTGGATGACATCAGACTTCCTATTTGAAATCCGTTTACCATAGCTTTGTCCACACACTTTTGGTGCTTTTTTACAACCTCGCCCCAGGCGAGGCGGCAAAATTCTGGTCTTTGTCTATATGCCCCTCTTGCTCTCATTGGCACATCTTAACCAAACTCCTAACTTTGTCATTTGCAAACTTTGCTATAAGGCTCTCTAATTCTTTATTCATTCATATGTGTACTGAAAAATACGTGGGTTACCCAGTCCTTTCAGAAATAAATTACGGCTAAGTTGTTTAAATAACATTAACTTTCAGGAAGGTGTGCAGCTTTTAAAAGTTCATAAATAGTAGTGGTTATCCCCCAGGTTATGCAGGACCTCAGTATAACAAGGGAGCCACCTCTGTAAATGTACAAGAGGCTTTGGGAGCGAGATTCCCAGAATTTTGCAATGAAATTCCAAAGGCTCACTTTCTCTCCTCCAATGTGAGATTGCATATTTGCAATCACTGCACTAAGTGGATATAGGATAAAACATATCATCATTCCATTGAAGCTCCCAGAGACAAAAGCAGAAATACCACTGGGAACACCTTGATCCAAGAGTGAATTCTTGATTGGGTCTTTGAAAGAAAAATAAAGGGCACTGCCCATTCCATTCCTCACTACAATGGGGAGGAAGCCTCGGTAATATCCAAGGTATAACTTATCCTTAAATTTATAAGAATTGAATTCCTTCAGGATATTCTGGATATTGGGAAACTTGACATCTTTCCTGTGGTCCTGAAGGACATTTTGGACACGTTCAAATGGAGTCAACACTAGTGCTTCAATGATTCCAGATAAGGATCCTGAAATGCAGCGATGGTGCAAACGTGTACCCTCTGTCGAGATAGTCCCAATGAGGCCTTCATAAACACCAAACAGCAAGGTGCCTTGGATGGTTTTAGCTAGGAGTGGAGGAAGAATTCCTCTGTAAAACTTGATGAGACCTTCTTGATAGAGTTGGGCAACAGCTTTTCGGATAATGAAACCATGGATTTGCTGTCGGAAAATTGTTTTGTGGATCGGAAAGGTCAGAAATGTAGCAAGGCAACTAGATACAGCTCCGATTCCGCAGTTTTTCAATGAGGCGACCACTTGATTATTGAGTGAGTCTCCAGAGTCCTGCTGCATTTTCAATCCTGCTGTATAATATATATAAAAAAATTCCTGGTGAGCATCAATATTTACCATATACCTGTCTTCTTCACATACGGTTTGCACCCAACAAGAAAAGAAAACAATAATAATATATAATGGTCAATTGCTTCTTTCCTGACTGTCACAAACATAATCAAAAAACAAAGAAAAGTACAACACAGGAACAGGCCTTCCGGCCCTTCAAGCCTGTGCTCTCCAAATCTGTCCAAGACATAAGCAAATTTATTGCAATTCATGTGCAAATGTAATCAATTTCTATCCTCTTTCTGCTTTGAACACAGCAGGAATCAAGATGAAATTTTATAAGTTTGGTAAACTAAGATTTGCAAGTTTATAGTATAAACATCCTGCCTCTGGAGCCACATTCCTTGGTTTTTATTTCTTACACAAACATCCTAATTGATCATATTCTTCAACTTCTTTAAAGGTATGACATCTGCTTCTTTCTTGTTCCTTAAAGCAGCCTTACAGGTCCGATGGCCACCAATCCCCAGTAACCTACCTTCTGTACGTACACGGCCTCTTCCTATTTGCTTTTAGTGGCTAAGCTCTTTAACGGCTTTTCACCTCCTGCATCCGCGATCCCAGTTTCCCAGGAGGAGGCTCCCTGTTGAACTCTTATCCTTACTTCACTTTCTCCTTCAGTGTACCTAAATACATTAAAATCCCACGTCTCTCTCTCTCCCCAAAACACCAATTCAGAGCACAATACCCCACAACTGAAATTGACCAAGATTGAGCATACAGATAGCCACCATCATAAACTTTAAATGGGACAATTTAAACAAATGAGTGTGAACCAGGTTCCTATCCCCAGAAGATCAATAATAAAATATATTCATGGTGGGATCTTACCAGCTCGTCATGCCAGTTGATCGGTGTGGAGATTCGATAAGATAGGATGAGAGGTGAGAAAGCGGGTTCACTCTCAGTTTCTTGCCTCTCACAATCTTTCCCTTTCCCAGGAAGGCACGAGGCTGATTTAAATATTAATGAGCTAAATATTAATGAGATTTGCTTGTTGTAATGAGCCTGAGATACAACTGTCCAGGCTCACTTACCTTAGCCCCCTCACAGGTTGAAATCCCCATTGGTGAGGATCACCAATGGGGCAATCGGTTGGGACTTTTTCAACTTCTAATCATCAACATCCAACCTCTGGCTATTGCTTTTTCCCCATATGCACATACCCAGGCTTCCACAGTGACTGCTGTTTCTTCCGCAAATCTCAAGCTCCTTTTTCCCACTCTCAGACCTCCAGCTCTATTCTGGTGGCTGGTTGTTGAATAGTGACTTGGCTGAGGTTTGAATGGTCACTGCTCCTATTTAGTAGCTTATTCTGTGGCTTGCTGCTAGTTTGTGACTTTTTGCTTCAGTAACTGTTGTAGTAGGGTCTGCTACAGAAAGAGACAATGTGGGACTGAGTACAGTACCACCAATGCAGTGCTGTAGGAAGGCATAGGACTCACAGCCAGGGTCAGTCTAGACATAGATAGACTTGGGTAAAGACCTAGGTTGGAGTCAGTGCTGTATTTGGAACTTTGACTCTGACTATGTAGATAATCATGAATTGTTAATAAAGATTTGCTGTTAACATTCTCTAGTATCGATTGGAGACTTGGGTGGAAAGATGAAAGATAGATTTAATCTGGACAAATGTGAGGTAATGCACTTTGGAAGATGCAATACAGAGAAGAAATATACAATAAATGGCAAAACCCTCAACAGTATTGAAAGGCAGAGGGATCTGAGTGTACAGGTACACAAGTCACTGAAAGTGGCAACACTGGTGGAGAAGGTAGTCAAGAAGGCATATGGCATATTTGCCTTCATCAGTCAGGGCATTGAGTTTAAAAATTGGCAAGTCATGTTGCAGAATCTTAGTTAGGTCGCACTTGGATTGTAATGTTCAATTCTGTCGCCACACTACCAGAAGGATGTGGAGGTTTTGGAAAGGATGCAGAAAAGATTTACTGGGATGTTGCCTGGTGTGGAGGGCATTAGCTATGACGAGAGGTTGGAGAAATTTGGGTTGCTCTCACTGGAAGGACAGAGGTTGAGAGGCGACCTGATAGAAGTCTACAAGATTATGAGAGGAAACAGAGTGGATCGTCAGAAGCTTTTCCCGAGAGTGGAACAGTCAATTACTAGGGGGTATAACATTAAGGTATGAGCAGCAAAGTTTGAAGGAGACATTTGAGGCAGGTTTTTTTACACAGAGAGTGGTGGGTGCCTGGAACTCATTGCCGGGGGAGGTAGTGGAAGCAGATATAATAGTGTTTCAAGGGTTGTCTTGATAAGGAAATTAATTGGATGGGAGTAAAAAGATATGGCCCCTGGAAGGGTCGGGGATTTTAGTTCTGTTGGGCATGGTCGGTGCAGGCTTGGAGGGCTGAAGGGCCTGTTCCTGTGCTATTATCTTCTTTGTTCTTATTAAGCCTACATCATGGTATCTGAAGCAGGATTCTTCATGGTGGCAGCATCCAGATTAAAACCCACATCCTCACAAGAATACTGAAGAATGAAGATAAAATACACCTTCAATGATTATGAACTGAACCTAATTCCCAACTGCAGCTACAGATGCTGAGAAAACTCACCAGTAAAGTATAACGAGAAACATCTGGAGACAGAAGAGCCTGGGAGCAAACAAGACAGAAGCTTTTCTCAAGCAAAAAACTCCACTGCAACTTCCTTTGAAGTACAACATTAGCAAGCAGAGCTCTAGCCTGCAGGTGTAATAAAACATTTAACTTGCAGGAAACCCCTTTTTTAAATCATTCAGGAGTAACATTTGAATGTAATTGTTGTTCATTCTGATCCCAGACTTGAAGTCTTAACAGATGGCTCCTGAATACAGCAAAAAAAAAATCATTAATAACTGATTTTGCCCATTCCAGGTACCCCTCAGAAACAGCCAGTCTGCGGTTCAAAGAGTTCTGACCAATAATGTGATACCGCTGAATGAATTAAGTCAGCAACTAGCTGACATACATCGCCATTGCAGCCTCTTCTTCTTTGGGCAGTAGTGCTCTGTTGCCATTTTGAAATACCCGCCACAAACCCGTCAAGCCCAGGAAGATCCCTTGTCCAAGCAGTAACCGGCGACACCATCTTGGAAGTCTGTAATCTCAAAGCTGTGTCCATACTTTCCAAACTCATCAAAAATGGACCGCAATTCCACACTTTCAGTTCCCCTGGGATTCACCAATGGCCCAGATCAGTCATGGGAATTGAGTTTCTGGAACAGAATATTTTTAAAATACAGCACTGCTGCAGATCTAAATAGAAACTGAAAGGCAGAGCAAGTTAGTATACTTCTTTAATCAATTGGGCCAATAGCAGACAATATCTTTACACAACAAGCTTTGATGAATCATCTGCCAAATTTGATTATGTTTTGAAATCTTTCAATGTCTATTTCAACTTGGGATCCAATAAAGTATTGGGCAGGAAGTACAACTTCCTGGCGATCCCTTTACTAATGATCTCTGTAGGGTGACAGGTGACCTAAAGTCTAAGCTCATTCGAGACAGAATCATGGTGCGTGTTGCAGAGGATTCACTATTGACTTTCATAAGAACATAAGAAATAAGAAATAGGAGCAGGAGTAGGCCATCCAGCCCTTCGAGCCTGCCCCGCAATTCAATAAGATCATGGCTGATCTGTCGTGTCTCAGTTCCACATTCCCGCCCTCTCCCCATAACCCTTAATCCCCTCTCTTATCAAAAACCCATCAACCCGTGTCTTAAAAATATTTAGCGAGGTAGCCTCCACCACTTCAACGGGCAGAGAATTCCAGAGATTCACCACCCTTTGAGTGAAGAAGTTCTTCCTCAACTCCGTTCTAAACTGCCCCCCCTTTATCTTGAGGCTGTGCCCTCTAGTCCTACTGTCCTTTCTGAGCGGGAAGAGTCTCTCCACCTCTATCCTATCCATCCCATTCATCATCTTATATGTCTCAATGAGATCTCCTCTCATTCTTCTAAACTCTAATGAGTACAAGCCTAGTTTATTCAGCCTCTCCTCATAGCTCAACCCCCTCAACTCCAGCATCAGCCTAGTAAACCTCCTCTGCACTCCCTCCAAGGCCAAAATATCCTTGTGTAAGTACGGCGCCCAAAACTGCACACAGTACTCCAGCTGCGGCCTCACCAATGCCCTATACAGCCGCAGCAAGACCTCCCTACTTTTATATTCAATCCCCCTCACTATGAAGGCCAGCATCCCATTCGCCTTCCTGACCACCTGCTGCACCTGCAAGCTGGGTTTTTGCGACTCATGCACAAGGACCCCGAGGTCCCTCTGCACCGTCGCCTGCTGCAGTTTTTCGCCACGTAAGTAATAATCCTTCCTACCATTATTCCTACCAAAGTGGACCACCTCGCACTTGCCAACATTAAATTCCATTTGCCAGTTCCTGGCCCATTCGCCCAGCCTATCTAGATCCTTCTGTAGACTCTCCACACCCTCCGCGCAATTTGCCGTTCCACCAATCTTGGTGTCATCAGCTTTCCACAAACTAAAGATGATCATACCTTCACCAAGGCTATTGAGTCTGTCTAGGCTACGTGAACAACATAGGACCATTCCAAGGGAAGAGAACACTTCGTGGGGCAGAAATCAGCACTCAATCCACCATATCAAGTCACAAAAAGGCAGGGGCCACCTAAGCCAAGGAAAGCAACCCCTGAACTGCCCAACCTTGCCAGCGCTGCAGTGTGAAGCACCCTCACAGTAAAGATCAGAGTCTTGTGAATACTGTCCAATGCTTCCACTGCAACAGACAGGGACACTTCGGTAAACTGTGCAAATCAAAAACTCAGCATTGTACAGGTTTCCAAAGGTCTTCCATGAGTTTGAGACTGAAGAGCCAGAGATGCATAGCCATTCTTCTTGGGGGACATCAAAGAGTGCATTTTGGAAAGCTGATACCCTGGTAAGTTGTCATATAATAGATTTGAAATTAAAATAAAATTAAAGTTTATTTATTAGTCACAAATAAGGCTTACATTAACACTGCAATGAAGTTACTGTAAAATTAGATTCATGTTCCAGTATGAACATGAGGAACCATGACTCTAAGGTCTTTAGATTTGAATGGCAGGCACTCTAGTGAATGCAGCAGATAGGAGTCTGATTCCGGTCCTCAGCATGATCCTTGAACCACTGCCAGAACAAATCTTTGAGCTTACGTATGTGATCTACGATCAGCTTTTCTCCTCTGAGCAGAGATTCACATGTAGCACGCTGTTTTTCCAGCCAGCGCAAGATGTCAAGAACTACTGAACTTGTTAGCAAGTCAGAACAGAATATTACTGAGTTCTCAAACACTAAAGAGTATTCAAATTCTGATTTCACTCGTGATCTCTTTTCTCTTTTCTTCTCTCTTCTCTTTTGTGAATCAGGTTTGTCCATCATTATTCCAGGTCCTGGAAAGTCCCCAGTGGTCAGGCCAACCTACCATACATGAGGTTACCATAGCACCTCAGGTGGAAATGGTTCCAGAGAAGGATCAACAGTCTGTGGAATTGCTACCTCCAACTAAAATGATGATACAATTCGTAGATACATCAGCCAGTGTACTTACAGCAAGATTCAGTCGCGTGCCACAACCATAAGGGATGCCGAAACTGAATGGCAATTTGCACCATCAACAAGAAAAAGCAGAAGTGAGCGTGCTACTTAATCTTCTTCTAGCTACAGGAATGCTCTCCCTCAGTCACTGAGAGCTCCCAGATGGTCTAAGTGGAAAACGAAGATAAAACATCTTTTGTAAGTAGATGAATACTATTTTCATCATAAGAAGTCTCACAACACCAGGTTAAAGTCCAACAGGTTTATTTGGTAGCATGAGCTTTTAGAGTGTTGCCCCTTCATCAGGTGAATTGCCTATTTTCATCAACCTGCAAGAAACTATCAACAGTAACAACCACTGTACATCACCAAATCATCCAGAACAACCAGGCATGATTTAAAACCAAGCAATAGAGGAAAGTGATGAGCCCAAACCTAAACACCAGTCCGACCTCCAAGCCAATAAGAATAAGCAACGCCTGAGCCAACCACTCTCTTGACTGAATGGAGAATGAGATGTGGAGGGGTTAAAAGGCATCTAGACTGCCTGGACCTCCAACTTCAAAGACTTGAAAGGGGTTGATGGGGTAGTGAGAATGTTGTTAATGTTAATACTGTAATAGCAATAATGTTGAAGCAGCATTAACGTTGCAACAATAGGGTTAATGCACAAACCTATAACAATATAAAGTAAACTAAAGTAACTCTATATCCACAGAATTAAACTTGGGTGTGGTGGTAGGGAGTGTAGTATAAGGGCCTGGTACATGCAGGGTTAATGTGAGGCTGAGGGCTGTATGGTCCACACAGTGATGTAAGAAGGTACATGACCCAGAACTAGGGTCTGGATAGAGATAGGTAAAGATCTAGACTTGTGTCAGCTCCATTGCTGTACACTCTACTGTAAATATGTATATAATTAAGAGTTGTTAATATAGTTAAGTTGTTGTTAATATAGCCTATTTCATGGTTTCCAGAGCAGGATTCTTTAGTAGCTGACTTCTAATGACTGGTGGTAACTGGCAAACTGCAGAATGGGTGTTGATAGAGGTTGGCTGGCTAACCTTTAGTTCTGTATAGCCAAATTACACATTTTTTGTGGACTTGTGTGTCTAAAGGTGTTAGTGGACAAACAGCAGGGTTTACAAAAGGCCAGAGTCATGCTTGACAAATTTTCTGGAATTTTTTGAGGATGTGACCAGAAGAGTGGACAAGATTGAACCAGTGGATGTTGTATGTCTGGACTTTCATAAGGCTTTTGACAAGATCACAAGAGATTAGTGAGCAAAATTAAAGCTCATGGCACTGGCGATAATGTATTGACATGAATAAACAACTGGTTGGCAGACAGGAAGCAGAGAGTGGGAATAAATGGGTCCTTTTCAGAGTGGCAGGCAGTGACTAGTAGGGTACTGCATGGTTCTGTGCTAGGACGCCAGCTATTCACAATATATAGTAATGATTTGGACGAAGGAATTGAATGCAATATCTCTAAATTTGCAGACCACACTAAGCTGGGTGGCACTGTGTGCTGTAAGGAGGATGCTAAGAGGCTGCAGGGTGACTTGGACAGGCTGGCTGAGTGGGCAAATGCTTGGCAAATTCAATATAATGTGGATAAATATGAAGTTATTTCACTTTGGTGGTAAGAACAGGAATGAACGGTGGCAGCTTAGGAAGGCGGGGAAGTGCAATGTGACCTGAGTGTCATGGTGCAAGTTGCTGAAGGTTGGAATGCAGGTACAGCAGATAGTGAGGGGAGCTAAAGGCATGCTGGCCTTCATAGGCAAGAGGATTTGAGTATAGGAATAAGGATGTCTTGCTGCAGTTATACAGGGCCTTGGTGAGGCCACACCTTGAGTATTGTGTGCAGTTTTGGTCTCCTAGTCTGAGGAAGGACATTCTTTCTATGGAGGGAATCCAACAAAGGTTCACCAGACTGATTCCTGAAATGACAGGATTGATAGATGAGGAGAGACTAGATCGATAACAAGAAGCAGAAATGAGCATGCTACCCAATCTTCATCTAACTACAGGAACGCTGTAGGTGCTCAAAGAAAGGAATTTATTTTGCGGAAAAGGAGCCGACGAGTGACGGGAATTATTCTGCCACGTGCATTTTCGGTGAATTAGGGTCATGATGAGGAAAAGTAGACAGGGTTGGGAGCCATTATCATTTGAAAGTGGATAATGTAATGGTTTTAATGGAGCAGAGCTGAGCAGAGGAAGCTGTCTATGGCGGGGAGGACATAGGAAGTGAAACTCAGATCTGCGAATAAAACACCATGATTACAGAACTGTATGTTTCAGATTGAGTTAGCGGCCAGGCAGAGGGAAAAGGGACAATTCGAGTTTTGTCGCTATATTTTCACAGCCGTTGGAAAGAGAATAGATGCTGAGTGTTTTATATATTTTAGGTAAATGGTACTCTTATGTCATTACACCTCATCGATTGCCGAGAAAACACTAACTATCGATAGTAGATGGCCACTTGATCAGAGCAATGCCGGCGACTGAGCCCGGGTATCCGGCAATCTCAATCGGATGTAATCTGTAAGGAGACAAAGGGATTCTTCCATTCCGTATGCAATCATTTCAATGCTTGCGACAAAGAGCAACGAAGCATGATACCCCCACTGAATACAGCTTTCCCCAAACTCAGCTTTTCAAAGATAAAAACACATGTTTAGAACTGTACATACGTTTAGAACAGTACCTTATCTGGAATGTCAACAGTTTCATAAATCTCTTCGCAGACGTTTTTCTAGTATCGTTTACAGAAGTTGGCACAATAATTATTTTCGATTCTCCCAGCAGTTATATTAATCCACACATCCATCTTCACATTGTAGCAGAGCCATTCTGATGACAGAGAACTTCATTCATTTCCAGCGTTGATTGGGTTATTGTGTGGAGGAACGGACCGGCTATAATAATTCTGATTGGTTTGAACAGCTCGATCGCGAGAAACAGAGACAACAGGGCGTTGACCGACCTTGTTCATTCGTCCAGACACCTTGCAGTATTCTTTCATATTGCCCTGTAGAATGTAGAATATTTATTGCGGGACTTCTTTCTTCACTGCTCCTCACGAAAACTCACTTGCTGATCTACGCTTCGCTGAATAACTTCTTGGAAAGACTGCACAGACAGCTTAACTTAAACGCGTTTAACATTGAACTTTCTCAATTGCTTTCGCTTCATCGGAGCACCATCTTCTCAGGTTTTCTTATCTACTTGGGCTATCATACCCAAAAGATCAAGCCGAAGATGGGGTGCAATGCCTTATCTTGTCAGCTTGGATTTTGTTTGTCTCTCTTGTGGGGACCATGAATTGGATTCAAACGGAATTTGCGTTTGGTTTTTAGAGCAAGCAAGCAGCGAATGGATTTGGTTCTGCCCAGTCCACTCTGAACATTGACTTTGGAACTTTTAAGAATGGAGTAATTTTTTAAAAAAAGTTATCATACCCAAAATAAGTCCAGGGCTGCTGAGGGACACAATAAAGCTCGGGGCAACTGCTGCAGAGGCTCAATAGGAAAGGTTGGAGTCTAAGATTTTTCACCACATTGACCTGAGGGGAGAAGAACCCCACTGGCTGAATGTATACAATGAATATTACAGGTATCCCAGTTGTACTGAAGTATATCCTAATCAATGTTCTAAATCTATCTACAGAGTCTCCTTCAATGAATTCTCTTCCCACAACAATGGATGCATGCTAAGCTCTTCCACAGTGGCACAGTCCTCCTTGGCAATTCTATTTGTAAATGAGAGATTACTTTACATGTTCATTAGGTTGCCCTGGGATGAGGGAGTTGACAGATGATGAAAAGCTAAATAAATTCAGCCTTTATTCCATGAAGTTGAGAAGTTAGCACTGCCGCCTCAAAACTCCAGGGGCCGGGATTCCATTCTCGGCTTAGGTCATTGTCTGTGTGGCATTTGCACGTTCTCCCTGTGTCTGCATGGGTTTCCTCCAGGTGCTCCAGTTTCCTCCCACAGTCCAAAGATGAGCGAGTTAGCTGCATTGGCTATGCTAAACTGTCCCTTGATGTCCCAGGATTAGCAGGTAAAATGTAGGATTACATAGATAGAGCCTGGCCACAGTAATGTGGGGAAGTGAGAGATCATGCACTTTTGTAGGAGGAATCAAAAGGGAGATTATCTAAATGGACAGACTCTGCAGGTAAGTGAAGAACAGATGAACTTGGGTGTTCTAATGCATGAATCTCAAAAAGTTAGCATGCAGGTCCAGAAACTAGTTCAGAAGGCAAATGACATTTTGGCCTTTATTGCAAAGGAATTGGAGTTTAAAAATAGGGAGGTTTTGTTGCAATTATGTAGGGTGTTTGTGAGGTCTCACCTGGAATACCGCAGTTTTAGTCTCCTTGAAAAGGGATATAGTAACACTGGAGTTGGTCCAAAGGAAATTCATCAGGCTAATTCCTGGGATGAGAAAGCCATCCTATCAAAACATTAAATAATCTGTGTCTATATTTCTTGGGAGTTATAAGAGCAAAGGATAACCATATTCAAAAATACAAGATCCTGTTGGAGTTTGGTGAAGGTAGATGGTAAGATGTTTCCACTAATGGGAGAATTTTGAACAAAGGGACATTGCTACAAGATAAAGGGCTGGTCACTTAAAACTGGGGCGCATAGTAGATTTCTTCTTGCAGAGGGTGGTGAATCTCTGGCATTCTCTTCCCCAAAGGGGGTAGAGGCAGGATCATTAGAAAAATTTACAATGGAGGTGGAAAATATTTGATTTATCAGGAACAGAGGGCTACAGGGAAATAACACAAAAGGAGTTGAGGTCAGCATAGATCAGCCATTATCATATTGAATGGCATATACAGAATGCTTTATCTGTATAACATGCAAGAAACAACACTTTTCACTGTATAGTAACATGTGACAATAATAAATCAACATCTGGTGGCCTACTCCTACTTCTATTTCTTGTGAAATAGATGAAGCTCATGCAAGTGTTTCTAGAATGAAAAGTCTAGGCAGGTCGTATGTTTGATGGCCCAATATTTAAAATCCTATTCTTCTTGGCAGATAAACCAGAAGATGGCACCACCAGTACAACTTCATCCCTGATAGTAGGGTAATGGACTATGATCTAGACTTCATGTGGATTTTGCAGAATCTTTCATGAATCACGTTTTTGGTTGTCACAGATGTGCATTCAAAATGATTGGAAGCATAGATCATAAGTAATATTACAACTCCTGTGACAATTGACAAGTTACATCAAATTTTCCAATTCATGGTCTACCAGATTTGCTCATTTTGGATAACGACACTATGTTTACAAGTGATTTTTGAGAATTCATGCAAAAGAATGGTACATGTGCTGTGACATTTGACCTGGCTGCAAATGGTTTGGCAGAGCAACCTGTTCAAACTCTAAAAGGAGGCACTGAAGAGAATGGAAGGTGATACCTTCAAGTATAAAGTTCTCAAGATTTTTATTTCTGTATTGTATCACACCATAATCAGGCTCTCTCCAGAGGAATTGTTGTTGGATAGATGACCGAAGTCTCATCCAAATCAGCCTCATCCAGACCTGAGAGCAAAAGTCAGAAGGAGACAACAGAGTTTGGGAAAGGGGGTCGCGCGGAGAGAAGAGACTTCCAAGAGAGGCAGTTCAAATGTTGACGTCAGGAACTTTGATAGCAGCAACCTATTAGTGAATTTTGGTTACTTTGCAAGGGTGTAAAACTGAAAATAGGTCACAATTTCCTTTTGAAGTGGATTATTGACATGATTGACTGTACTGAGCATGGTTCTGACTATTTGGGGCCTTTTAGGCAAAGATGGTGGTTGTCCAAGTGTGTACAAAATGACTTGGACTAATCTCAGCCTTCTGTAATTCAACCATCTTTATTTTTAAGAATGCTGTGAAATAAGACACACCCTTACTTAAGCATTCAATGTATTGGATTATTTTCAAGTACACATTGCATTTTCCTAAGTTTTTAATCTATAAAATGAACACAAAAAAGTAGTAACAAGACAAATAAAAATGACAAGTGGACTGCACACAATTTTATCAAAGATCTTGCAAAAATAATGTATATTTAATTTTCTTGGATCACAGTAAAATATTAGAGTAACTATTTGAATCGTAGGAACTTCTAGACACGAAACACATGTTGACTATTGACTTTTGAAATCCTTTTTGGTTTAAGACATCAAAACACATGCATGTGTCAGAAACAAAAGCTTTAGTCTAACAGTCTGGCGACACTTACTATGAAGGCTCTTATAATTAATGGGAATTTGTGCAAGTTACTGCGATGATATTACGACAACGAATAAACACAATGAAACTGAAAATGGAAATCAGAACACTTGCATGGCAAAAATAACCATTGCATATGTTTATTGTAGCACATGATTGAAACAAACTAAAGCTCATCAGCTTTTCTCCATAATGTAGAAAACAAGCTTAAAAACTGAATACGATTGCAGACTTGCATTTAATATGTAGGAATTGTCCCAACGTAACTGTACAGAGTTCAACACCAACTTCATCAAAATTCTTTAAAAAATTTAATATTTCTATTCACAGATCAGGCCATGTTTGAATTATTGTATATTTGCATGTAATGCAACTCCACTCTAATTTTCAACCAAAGGACCCGAAAGCTATGAATAGCTCACAAGAGCCACTGCAGCTCCATACAGCACTAAATCTGATTTTTCTACACACTACCACTGCTGAATGCAGATAGTGAAGAGATCAGGATAGTATTACAAGTCCAAAAGGACCCAAGTGGTGGGACCCATTTAGGAGCAAGGTCCAAAGTGAGCCAACAGTACCATTCATGTTGAACTGTGCCCAAGACAGCTCTTCCTTCAACAGCCTCAACCCCCACTCCGTGATTCCAATTTTAGTTTAAATAAATGAATATATAAACTCAGAATGTGAACCCTGTACACACCCAAATATAGAAAATATTTTAATGTCTTGCTCATATTCAGAGTCCTTGCGGGAAATGGTGCGCATTTCATCCAAACAGCACATACACGTCTTACTAAGTTTTGGGAATGCCATTTACTTATGGGACTTCATCTAGCAAACCCAACTCAAGTACATCACTTCACCAAATTGCATTATGGATGAAGCTAAAGCTTCCCACACATTCTCCATGACCTGCCACAATGCCAATTGGCTCAAACTGTCCAGTTGTGTCTGTTCTAACCACTGTGAACTGGTTTAAAGTAGTATCATTTCACATTGGGGTCAAAAAGTAGGTAAACCAAACCAAATCCTTGCTGATTGGAAACGAGTCAAGTGTGCAAGCCAGCATTTTAACTTTTAAGAAAGTTTTCAATCATGTGACATCTATCAAACATTTTTAATTCTCAAGTTATTTGATGCTGTAGAACAAACAGCAATATCGTTAGCAAAACCAACATTCCAACAGAAATTGTATCTGTAAATGCTTTTGATAAAGGTTCAATGTACGATCAGAGCTGGCCTTGCTGAACAAAAGCCAGAAAATCCAAGACAAATCCCATTTTATGACTTCAATTCCTATACATTGACATTAAGCAAAAGGTTTTTTAATTTTGGGATTACCAAGCTTCTCAGATTTCTAACTTGCAAGTAAAATACATTGCAAATAATTGCAAACGCTGCTGCTGTCCTCAAAAACTCTGCACATATCCAAAAAAGACTGCTGCCTTCAAAACTCTGCAAATACCCCTCATATGTAGTTTTCCAAAGAACAAAATTCAGAATGCTCAAAACAAGCTTCACTCAAGTCTTCAAAGTTGCATTATTACTTAAAAAAAAACACCAGTATGAAAGCTTACTGTTGAATGAGGGGCAAAATGAATTTGCTACTTATCTGGATTATGTGCAAGCAGCAAGTCAAATTCAGCATCTTTCTAACCATCATAAGAGTGTAAAACAAAACTGCTCAATTGTAAAGCATGAGGTCACAACAGTTATTTTTAAATATATGGCTCATAAATGTGTATACAGAAAAAAAAGTCAAGTAAATCAAATTGCAACACAAACTAAATTTGCAATGCTTTATCCAGGTTATTTAGATTTCACAAAAACAAGGTGGTTTTTCCAGGTATAAAGGCATATATACTGCCTTTGAATGACTTAAAGATTCATAGAAAGTAAGCTGAGCCACCTTCCAACTGACAGAGCCCAAACCAAAACCAATCACAACTTGGAGGGAATGCACTATGTAACAACAGGTTTGTTCATAATCATGAAGTTATTATACATATGAAGCGCAAAGCAGAAATGATCTGTCCGCTTTTCTCCATATCAGACTTTAGTTGTCACCATTTTAGGTGGAAAATATAGAGAACTTGATCAAATACATTGTTGCAATGACGGAAACAAAAAAAAAACAGGGATTAAAGGGATTTAATACATTCATTTTTCCTCAACACACAAGTTCTATTCCAGTTTTGCCATAATATTCGTAGGCACCTAGCAACAAACTTTCTCGAAGTAAAATAAGTGCCGCTTACACTATAGCGGACATGGAGCAATCAATATTGCAACATGGATATGTATGTGGAGAATATACACAGGCGTTTTAATTAAATACCGGATATGTTTTCTTTTCTGATATATAGGGCTATGTAATATTATACATATTAAGCCCAATTGCAGCTACTGTTTTCAATTGGAAACATCCAACGTACCGATGAATGTCTAATTGGATTTTTTGTCCTGACTGCTGAAGCAGAAGCAAAGACTATATTTTACTATTTGGTGTGGCAGGTGCAAGGGAAGGGATAATAGGAAAGAGAAAACAATTTGGTAAAACAGCATGTACTGAAACAGCAAATGCCACAGTCATTACAATGGGACATGGCTAAATAGGTAAGACACAGACTCTCCATTATGAGTTCTTCGAATCGCTTCAGCTAGGATCATGGAGATATCAATAACCTAGTAAGAAAAAAAAACAAAACCGTGATTCAGGGTTGTTTTATGCATTTGAATATAAACAGGTCAGTTTTTATTTTAGTCACATTTCAAATAGAGAGAAACTAGAAACTGGTATTACATTAATTGAAATACAACTCAAATTGAACTGTACTAGTTTGGCAATCATGGAATTAAAATGTGTTTGGGAAATGCAAACACAATACTAAACGTTTACACTGCATTTGCAAATGGCATCCACATCATGAATGTACATTGGTGCTCATTTATAGCTAGTAATGAATCTTCGTGACCATAGAATAAATTCTAGTTTTACAGCACGAGATAGGTCACAAGATCTTTGATGCCTGCTTGCTCTCAAGTGCTATGCACTTAATCCAATTCAACACACTTTCTTTGTCTATGTTTTTTCTAAACATCTATCCACTTTTTTTGAAAGCCATCATGGAACTTGATGTACATGGTAACAGAAGGTGGCAGCAGAGAGGAAATAAAAACAGTGAAAAGCAGGGTGAGGAAACAAACTGAACATCAAGCTGGATTAATGGCTACATCTTCAGTTGCATAGGCCCCAAGATCTGGAATCCTTCCCCAACCTTTTCTCTAGTTTAAGAAACTGCTAAAACCTTCTTTAAAATACTGACTACTTCATAGGATGTTAAAGTAAATATTTACCCTCCCTCTCAATACTGGGAACGAGAGGATTTCTCCTGGGTGGAACAACTGCATGAAACCAGAGGCTGAACATAAAAAGGTTAAATTTTTTGAACATAGTATTTTTATGCAGAGGTCAAAACAGGAATCAAGGTCAACTAATTTTTTGGGTCTTAATATTTTAAGTCAATTACATCCAACAAGAAACAAAGGGAAGGAAAGATCTTATTATCTTCAATAATTACACCGAACCAGATTAGGAAACAGGTATTGCATAGAACATTTTCAATCGTGGAACCCTTTTGAGTTCCCAAGGGTACTGAAGGAACCCCTGAGAAACAGCATTATACTAATGTACAACAAATGTACCTACAACACAATAATAATCAAATATACAAAAAACAAGCTTACAAGATGCCTCTATATTTTATGTATACATTATAATGAAAAAAGTTATGTTATTCAACAAAGTCTTGTGACCTTTTCATTATTTTGGGAGCAGCCATTAGCAGACCCCTCTCAGCTCCCCATTATTGGGCATTCTACAAGGAAAACTATTTTTAAATTTAAAAGAGCTAGATCTACTATGAAACCCCTGGGGGAGTCCTGCAGAACCCAGTATGGGAACCCTGGTGTAGAATATATGACCCAAAGAATATATTCACCCAAAGGAGCGACACTCTGAAAGCTTGTGCTACCAAATAAATCTATTAGACTTTAACCTAGTACTGAGAGACTTCTCACTGTGCTTACCCTGGTCTAACACCAGCATCTCCACATCGTAGAATATATGAACACAAATTGACCATTTGGCCAAACCAGTCCATACTCACTCTCTCTTTTACTCATTTAAATCTATTATAATGGCTAATGTTACTGATTTACTTTTTATTACAGAATCATACAATCCCATAATACAGAAGGTTGCCATTCGGCTCATCGAGGCTGCACTAACCACAATCCCACCATGGCCCTATTACCATAGCCTGCCCCACTGACACTAAGGAGCAATTTAGCATGACCAATCCATCTAACCTGCACATCTTTGGACTATGGGAAGCAACCTATGTAGATAACAAAGAGAATGTACAAATTCCACAGAGATAGTGACCTAAGCTGGGAATTGAACCCTGGTCCCTGGTGCTGAGAGGCAGCAATGCTAACCACTGTGTCACCATGCTGCCCTTAAATTTATTCTTTCACGGGATGTGGGAATCACTGGCTAGGCCAGAATTTATTCCTCATCCCCAATTACCTGACTCACTCCTGGCTTGTGCTTATAGAGAGTCAGGCTTTGGGAAGTTAAGTGGTGAGTTACTCACTGCAAAATTCAAGTCTCTGACTCATTCTTGTGACCACAGTATTCACATGGCTGGTCCAGTTCATTTTCAGGTCAACAGAAGCCGTGGCTGTTAACAGTGAGGCATTCAGCAATGGTAATACTATTGAATGCCAAGGGGAGATGATTGCATTCACTCAAAGATGACCACTGCCTGTCACTTGCATGGTGCAAATATTACTTGACAATTAACAGCCCAAATGGAAATATTGTCCAGGTTTTGCAGCATAAGTGCATGGACTAGTCATGTACTTGAGTTGCAAACAGTATTGAATAATGTTAAATCACCAAACATTTCCATTTTCAACTTTATGATAGACAAAGTTATTGATGAAGTAGCTGATGATGGCTGAGCCTGGGGCACCAAGAAGAATTTTTGTAGTAACGTCCTATGGCTGAAATTATTGTCCTTCAACAGCACAACCATCTTCCTTTATGCTTGATACAACTCTAACCAATGAAAAGCCCCACCCACTGGATTCCAACAAGTTTAGTTTTGCCAGAGGTCCTTGATGCCACACTTGCTCAAATGCTGCCTTGATGTTAAGGCAATCACTCACCTCTTTAATTCAACAAACAATGCTCGTGTTTGGTCCAAGCTACATTGAGGTCAGGAGCCTTGGCAAAGTGGAGTCACCTCTTTTGATTAGTTGAGCTGTGTACCAACATTCACAACTGGATGCAGCAAAACTGCACTAAATTTATTGCACCCATTATTACTTTATTACTTCCTTCAAGTCAATAACAGTTGGTCAACCAAGATTTTCCCTTTTGAAATCCATGCTGACAATTGATTCTTCAATGCTCTCCTACTTGCTACCATTGTGTTAAGATGTTAGTCTACAATTCCCTGGACATGTTCAATCCCTCTTTTGAAATATAGGTTTCCATTACCTGTCTGACATGTCTTTTTCAGGTGAATTATTAAATTAATGTAGTAATGCTTGTGCAATCTCTTCCCTATATTCTTTAAAAATGCATTGATGCAGTTTGATTTATTCAATACATTTAAAACAAAAACAGGGAATGCATATTATATTACTCATCTCATTGCTCAAGGATTAATTTCATAATTCATCTTTGCTATTTTGACTTCTCTCCTAATCTTTATAATCTCTTTTAGAATGCATTCCTCTGCTGTCTATATACTTGATGTACGCTACCCTCAGTTATTCCCTTGTCTTTACTCATCTGTGGAGTGTCTCAGTTTGCACTTTCTTTTTGGAGAAATAATTTCCCCCCATATTTCAGATGTAGTTTTAAATATTTCCCATTGTTGTTTGCCACTAAGTTAACCGTTTTATTATTCTATTCTCAGCCCTTTAAAAGCAGCTTTTCTTCAACTGATTAACCTGGTTTATGTCATATTTCAAATTTTTATCAACTTTAAGTATACTATATTATGGTCAGTTTTGCCTGGCTGTTCCCTGACTTGTACTGTTTGCTCTTGTTCATTCCTCATTACATGATCAAATAGCAAATGTTCCCCAATAGGGCTTTTTACACACTGTGCAAGGAAGGAGTCCAGTACATATCGTAGGAACTCCATTCCTTTATTCTTTTTGTCTACCTATAAATGATACAGTTGATCACGCCGTGTTTTTTAAATTCAGTTCCCTAATTATTCTGCATGTTTCTTCCTTCACGTCCCTTTCATTATTAGACTACCTGCACTACACCCATCAGTGTGACTGCTCTTTTATCTTTCATATGGATTCCAATTGCATCTTGCTGATACTTCACTTTCTTCTATTGTGATCATGTTATCCAAATAAATATAGTTACTCCATCTTCCAGTTTTCTCTCTATTTTTTGAAAATGTGTATACTCTGATGTTTAATTTTTGGCCCTGATTTTCTTCAGCCATCTCTCGATCTCAACTGTGGCTTCTTGAAATGCATTGTAGCCCTCCTTTGTATTAACTCTCTCATCCAAATTTGTGCCATCTGAAAATTTAGAAATTGTTGCAGTTGAAAGTCTAAATTACACTATATCTTTTAAAATGTGATTCCATGCAAATGTTTGCTTATCCATAGCAGTTTTTCTTCATTTCACCGAATGTAATAGTCCTCTCACGGAAGGACTACCCTCCCATGGAAAGGAATTTCTGTGACAAAATAGACCGCAACATTAGCTAGAAAACTTCCACAGACAAGTACCATTAACTGGCCAAAACCAGACAAACATTCTACGCGAAGCAAGTTTTATCTCTATTCTAGGTAGGCTCAAGAACAGGGAAATATTTGTTTCCTTGATAGCACGTCAAGTTGTTCTTTGTGGTAGCAAAATTAATTCTCAACATACCTGTATTTTTGGACAGTGTTTCATTTTATCCTCCTGAGGTATTGTATTGGTGACTACTACTGCTTCAAAACAGGCATTGTTGATGCGGGAGATAGCAGGACCAGAGAAGATTCCATGTGTGAGGATGGCGTAGACTTTTGTGGCTCCAGCAGACAGCAGCCTGTGATGCACAGATAAATCAAATCAAAAACTAAGCTCCTTCCCCTCTCACTTTGCCACTGACTGCAGCATTTCATTTCCAATTTTTGATGGGACAATAACTATTTGGAAAAAACATAGGCATAATTACAAATTTAAAAAACACTGTTCAGAATTAATTAACTGATTATTTGTAAACAATTTAAATTGATAGTCTGCACATCCTGCATACTTCTTATAAACAAAACAGTTCAATTAGTGCTTTTTGCAGTTCAATCCTGTTAATTCATTCAATTTAAGCTATTGGAGGAGAAAAAAATGGACAATTATCAAAAATAAGCTAAGTTTCACTTGCATTCCATGGGACTTTGGAACTGGACTTCAAAAAACCTTGAAATAAAACTGACGCATGAACTGACTAGCAGATGGCAGAGACAGACCAACCACAGAATGGGTATATGTCTATCCAAGATTTAAATGATTTGGCTTGACCATTGCACTGTGGCTAAATTGTAGAACTGGAAATAATACTTACAAGCTAACAAACCACAGGTTCCAGGATGCATGGGTGTGCACACATCTCAAAATCTGCTTCAGAGTGAAACTCATTCACCAATCTGATGCCGGTAAATCAGAATATTACTCACTGAAACATCTTCACATGTTAATGGACAATTCATAACCCCAGGATGTGGGATTGTTACAAGATGTAGGAAAGTACAAGTCAGAAGGGAGATCTTTGCAAAATAAAAGCTTATTTATGAAGGGGCAGTGACTCGCAGGTTAACTGCGGATGGAACTGATCATTCACCCACATGGGAACATACTCCTGAGTGATCAATTCAGAGGATGCAATTGAGAAGTTGAGGAATATTCGCGAAGCACTGATTTAACTTGAAGGGGACAGGGTACTTATGTTTATAAGTTACTGATATGACAATAAACTTTAACAAAATGGATGTGCATTGGTTGTGAGCCTTGACCATTTTCTCCACCTGGGCAGGCTCAGGTCAAGCTTTAGAGTTAATAATGTAGAAGGGGAAATGCTAACCTACCGGCAGTATATTACTTCTGAAACTGCTGTCATGCAAATTAGACAAAACAAAGCACAAAACAATACATAAAGTGCTGTCCCAAGTCTACTTTTTAAAAATCTTATCAGTCTACAAAAATTGCTTACACAATGCACAATTATCTGTTGTCCCCTCCCTACCTCAAAATTTAATTCTGATGGCTATAACAGAGATCATTAGATCAGAATGATTCAGGAGCATCAATTGTAGATGAGAAATGCTGATTGCTTGAATGCCTTTGTGGATATTGCTACAATAAAAGCAAACAGATCTGAGAGATCAGTATCTCTGGAGTAAAATAATCTTGAGTGGAGCCTCTGTTTCCTTTAACATGTTGCTTCTCTACAGTAGTTTTTTTAGCTTCCATAATTCAGCAACTCACTTGTCTGCAGCATGGCAAATTGTACCACAAGTATCCGCCATATCGTCAACGAGAATGGCTACTCGGTCCTTCACATCACCAACTAGAACCATTCGGTCAACTTCGTTGGCTTTCTTACGCTCCTTATGAATCAGTGCAAAATCCACATTCAGTCGATCTGCAATGGACGTAACTCTAAAAAAAAAGCAATGTTCAAAAGAGTAAGTTTGATGTGCGTACCCTCCATTTTAGTTATATGATACTAAAACATGTAAAAGCAATGAACAAGAATTATGATAACCGAATCTTTATGGCTCTCTGCCACCATTCACTTTCCTGGTTGAAATTATAATTTGTGGAAACGAATGCAAAATAATTAGGATTGGCTTGATGGTGTTGGCAAAGGAGTCTATAGAAGTGATGCAGCAAGGCTGCTAGTTTAATATGGAGGTACCTATCAACATGTCAGGCAACTCCATTGTGTTCTGAATCAGCACTCAGGTGTTACACAATTTAAAATGTACTTTAACATAAAGTGCATAGAAGAAGGATGCCAAGTTTAATATTCATTGTTTTATTTTAAATAGTAAGGACTAACGTTAAGATGTGAGAAAACAAATAAATGTTCATAATTAGCAGTTGGAATTAAATCTCAACGCAGGCATACCAAGGCCAAAATGAAAAGGCTATGACTGCAGTGGATTACAAATTACTGCAGGAAAATTACAAATATAAAACCTTTATAAAAAAGGGTGAGACAGAAAACAGGAAACAATTGGCCAGTTAACCTAACACCGGACAGTGGGAAATGTTAGGATCCACTATTGAGGTGGTAGTTGCAGGACCTTTGGAAGGTTGTAATACAATTAGGCATGGTTTTATGAAAGGGAGGTCATATTTGACAAATTTCGTAAGAGTTGATATGTAACAAGTAGGGTAGAGAAATGGGTAAAAATAGATGCAGTCTATTTAGATTCCCAAAAGGGATTCAATAAGGTGCCACTTAAAAGGTTATTATACAAAATAACAGCAGGCTGGTGTTGAAGGTGATATATTAGCATGGACAGAGGGTTAACTGATTAACAGGAATCAGAGTGTGGGGATAAATGGGTCATTTACAGGTTGAGAAACTGTACAAGTGCCACAGGGATTAGTGCTGGGACTGGAATAGTTTTTTTAATTTATCTCAAGGACTTGGATGACTGTATTGCAGCCAAATTTGTTGACCATGGGAAAGCAATTTGTGAGCAGGATAGTCTGCAAAAGGGATATTGGTAGATTAACTGAGTGGGCAAAATATTAGTGGATGGATTATAATGAGGAAAATGGCACTTTGACAGGAAACCAGATAAGTTGAATATTACTTAAATGGACAGCAACCACAAATGCTGTGGTATAGGGGAAGAGAGATGTCCATGTACATGAATCACAAAGTTAGCACACAGGTACAGCAAGTAATTAGAATGTTGGCCTTTAAACAAAGGAGGATGGAGTGTAAGAATAGGAATGCCTCGCTACATCCGTAGAGGATTGAGCAGATCTCAAAACAGTATCCTGGATTGAAGTTATACCACCATTTCTTCAGTTGTTGACTCAGAATTCTGGAATTGCCTGACATCACTGTGAGCATTTTACAACACGTGGACAGCAGCAGTTTAAGAAGATAGTGCTCCATTGCCTTCTCAAGGAAATAAATTTGGCCTACCCAGCAAGGCTCACATCCCATGAAATGAATATATTTTAAAATGCGATGTACAGTTTTGTCTTAGTGAGGAATAAGATACTTGTATTGAAAGCAATTCAGAGAATATTCACTAGCCAAATTCCTGGGATCACAGGGTTGTCTTGTGAGGCAAGACTGAACTATACTCATTTTTAACTCTAAGAGCATTAATTTTACTAAAGCATAGGATTCTAAGGGGCTTGATGATAGATGCTGAGAGGATGTTTCCACTTGTGGGAGAATCTTCAATTGGGGAAAGAGTTTAAAAATAAGTGGCCTCCCTTTAAAGATGGAGAGAAGAAAGCACTTCTTGTCAAGGGGATTGTTTATCTTTTGAATTTTCTTCCACAGAAAGCAGTGTAGACTGGGTTATTGAATATATTCAAGGCTAAGTCAGACATTGATTGATAGGACATTAATGCTTTCATACTATCCCTACAGTACAGAGGCCGCTATGCGGCCCATCAAGTCCCACCCAGGAGCTATCCTTGTAATCCCACATTTTATCCTGCTCTTCCCCCTGACACTAATGGACAATTTAGCATAGCCAATCAATCTAACCCACACTTCCTTGGACTGTGGGATGGAACTGAAGCATTCAGAGGAAACCCACGCAGATGGGGAAAACATGCAAACGCCACATAGACAGAGACCCAAGGCTGGAATTGAACCCGGGTCTCTGGCGCTGTGTGGCAGCAGTGCTAACTACTGTGCTGCCAATGCTGCCATAATTAGATATCGAAAATCTTACTGAATGGTGAAGGAAATCTCCGGTAGTTTGGACATTATTTGCTCAATAAGATAAGTTACGGGATTAAACAGTCCAGTTTGTGTTGTCTTGAAAAATCACAAGTGGACTGCAAAAACATGACTTCAGAATTCTTCTACTTATGTATATCTTACAGCTCAATAAACATTCTAGCCTATTGGCTCTATCCAAAATAAAGATATAATGGCATGCCAAGATATGTCACAAAATACAGTAAAAAAACCTGTCACTAATTACTAGTCCAATTAATCAAATTTTGCATTGTGATTAAGAGCCATTGGGAATTAATCAAAACAAAACTGAAAATTTACTTGTGAATGAAACAAAACAGCACAAGAGGTTACAAGAGTCCAAAATTTGAGGACTTCATGTGGAATTGGCAGATAAAAGAAGAAAAATCTGTTTGTAATGTTATGGTCCAACAGGGGGACTGTAACATTGCTGTTATTTTAAATCAAAATCATTTGATGTATGATGGTTTGGTCATTTATAAATTAGGAATACAAACTTCCTAGCTGAAGAATTCCCAAATGGTTCTTTGTTGGGGAGTTTGGTGAAGGGACTAATTATTCACCCACAATTCTCTGACCTATAGTACCAGTAAGGTTTATTAGGGAACTGGCCTAGCGCTTTTAGAATGGTTCCTCCAACTGTGATGAAATACAAAGAATTTAAAATTTGGATATAGAGAAACCCTGTCCCAGACTGAAGTATAAATTTGATGATTAGTTGGCTGTCTCATTTGGTTTAGGAAGAAAACCACATAGTCAAAACACAAACATATGATGTAATTAGTTGGCAAATTCTTCTGAATTAAGGAGTTATTTCTATAAGCATGAAAATAGCTGTAGCACAATCATCCAACTTTGGTGGAACACTGCCAAGAATTCCAGTTCTATTCCAGACATATTAACTGTTATTTTAATTTAAAATGCACAAAGACTACAATTAATGAAATATTAACAGCATTATTGTAATTGATTAATAGCTTTAAATTATAAAATTAACTGCACCACCTTTAAACAAGTTCAAACCAAAAATTCCTTCATATAGGGAAAAGCTGCAAATAATTAAATTCAATGCAGCATTTTATGAAAAACAGCATTTATTAAAAAAAATCAGACCACTAAATTTTCCAAGTTCAAAAATGACAGTTAACAAAAGGACATTAAAACAGCAAAAGTAATCTTGCAAGCGAGTCATGCATCACAACTGAAGTCTAAGTCACGGGGATTTATATGTGCAGAACTTTTCTTTACTGTCTTCCAATTTATGCTGCCTGATTGTAGTTTGAAAGCTACTGGAACTTCTGCTTAAATAACCAAGCAAATCTCCCATGAAAATTAAAACAAGATCTGTTTTGTGCTGCATTTCTGATTTCAAAGAGGATTATTTCTACAAATGAAAAGTAAAAACCAGGCGAGGTGTATATCTGACCATCAATTGGACAATGCGCACTTACGGTCCCAAAGCTGAAGTATGGTCCCTGGTTTCTATTTTGCATCCCTCTAGCCACTTACCTCTTGGCTCCGCCAGCATCAGGAGACACAATAATGCCATTTTTCCATTCTTGAATATTCTCCCTAATCCACTTGAGCACTGCCGGTTCAGCATACAGGTTATCCACTGGGATATCAAAGAAACCCTATGGGGCAAACAACAAGAGTTTGGCATTATGCAAATAGACAGGGCTTGAAACAGGAAACTTTATGGTATAAGACAGAATATGCAAAATATAAACATTGTGCTGAAATGGTATGACTGTATAAGAAACTGTCAAAAAAATTCACAAATGACAATTATTATTCCACTTTTCAAGCATCTGCCAAAATTTCTCATTAACAAGAATACTGTTCCACCCTGGGGTACAGTTTCAATATGGGATAAAGTCCCACAGGTATGAGTCATCTCACTAGTGCATTCAATGGCTATACACTTGCACGTTTTAAACTTGATCACTGGATGAGGAATAAAGCAGAGTAGAATAGTATATTTAAAAACTCAACGTGAACCAGCAGAGCACATTGACAGGAAAAAACATTTAAAAGCTTTCAAATTCTTCAAGAGTTCTCTGCTCAAAAGAGGTCTGACAAACAGTGGCACAACCTCCACCATGGGTAGGGAAAGATGGCAGATGCCAAATCCTCCCCAACTGGATTGGGGTTTTAAACCCCTGTGCAGTTGACATCAAACTGATCTGCATCAGAGGTTCAGCCAGCTGCAACCCAAAAAGTCTCGAGCTGCTGTAGCTACATACACTTTTACATGTTCCTATTGTCTGCCATTTATACATGTTGGGAGGATTTACATGCTGATACTCAGCCTGTTTGGTTGCACTATGAACGCACCTGCCACAGCCATCAAGTTTTGGTGTGAAATTTCTGGTTCAGAGAAATTGGGCTACAAAACCTCTACTTTCAAATTACTAAAAAAGGAAAAATCTAAAATATGACATCACAGGAGAACAGTTAAGTGATGGGTTGGTGTTAAAAGATAGTTTTACAGGATTTATATTGGTAAACATTAGAAGGAAGATATTGTTTTAGATGGGTTTAACTTTATGCTTCTGTATCTGGAAGGGTAAAACCTGTAGTTAAGGTCATGCTGGACAAAGATGTTTATGCATGTGTGGGGATTGGTTTCAACTGCAACTGTGATTTTATTGTCCTTACAGAAGGCTATGGTGTGAAGAGTAAATAAACCAACAGTGATTGCTTAATAACTGGAGTCTTGTAAGGTAGAGTTCTAGTTTAGCTCAATTTGACTGCAGTTGAAGATTAGTAAAATAGAAGGCAGCTGTCATAGCTCTGTTAGCAGCTGGTTTTGGAAGGCTAAAGAGAGAGCATCTCTCTAAGTCTTGCTGGAAAAAAAAGTCATACCATGGAGTAACAGATAAGAAAACAGATGTCAGAAATCTCAAGTCCAGCTAGTTGAGGAAACTAGAGAAAAGAGAAGTTTCCAAGAAGTCTTAAGTTAAAGAAACAGAGGAAATTGGGAATCAGTGCAGATTACTGTTTAGTAAAGTCACAGAGTTGAAAAATCACTGGATTATGAGACCAGAAAGGTATCTGTAGTAGTGTGAAGGTTTGACAGAATTTACCACAGTTTGGTAGACATTATTTGAAATAAAGTCTGTATAAAAACCTTTAAAACACAGGAAACCTCAAGGCAGAGGTACAAACCTGAAGGCAAAGACTTAATGGAAGCAACAGAGGGAAAGCATAATTTTAAAAGAAGATTTGAAAGTGTTTCATTTCAAAGTGGAAGCTGGGGTTCAATGAGGCAAGGTAGCTCATGGTATAGGAATTATCTGGGGGGATTTTGAGGAGAAATCCACAAACATTCACTTGGGTTCAGGGAGGCGTGTGTCTTACCAGAGTCATCTTGTGTGCTCAGAAGGGGTTGTGTGTGTCAATGGGACCACTGCAACTTAAGTTAAGGGGGGTCAGTTAGCTCAATTGACCGGACAGCTAGTTTGTGACAGGGTGGTGCCAACAGCGCAGGTTCAATTCCTGTACTGACTGAAGTTATTCACGAACTTCTCAACTTTGCTCCTCGTCTGAGGTCTGGTGATCCTCAAGTTAAATCATCGCCAGTCAGCTGGATCTATGGCAACTTTAACTTTATCTGTACTTTGAGATGCACTGTTAATCTTAAATGCGCATAGATTTTTAAGATTAGGGGGTGGTGGGCTGAAGAGTATTTCATGCTTAATAAATGTTTTTTCCTTGTTGGGGTCGTGACACTAATTTGAGGTCTTATGAAACTGTTCCTCCATGTTTTATTAAAAAGGTTACGGTGTTTTCAGACAGGGACCCATTCTGGAATCATCCCATTCAGTTATATCATCTACCAGGATTGTGACATTGGTGTCTTTTTTCCTCTTTAAACCAGGGCATTGGATTACACTGAGAATAGGAAATCAGGTTAAATAAAACATTAAGCAAACTAACGGAGTGTAAGCAAAAGCAGTTTCATCCAAGTGCAGATTCCAGTAGACTAAGAAAATTTGACAAGTATGACGGGACTAAGATGCACTTGAAAAATTAAAAACAAAGCTGAATTAGGACTGTGGTTTCAGCTACAGTAAGGACAAAGGCATACAAGTAAATTTATTAAACAAGGATATTGCCTAAATTAAAAGCTATGATAGACAATTATATGTCTAAACTTGGGAATGTAATTAGTTAAATGAAATAGAGATGACAGGGCGGGAGAGATTGCAGGTGTTGCATGGGGAGGAGTCCATAACAACCACAACTGCAGTCAGTGTTTGCAGCTCGAGGAACTTCAGTTTGGACTTGATAGGCTGGAGTCCACGTTCAAACACTGTTGCATCATAAAAGGAGGAGTTATCTGAACACTTTGTTCCACATGGCAGTCACATACCTTAGGTTAAGCATTTCCTATTTGTTTGTTGTTAGGGACAGGAGAATGTTGGGTGATGCAGGTATGAAGATCCAGAAGGTTCAAAGGAGTATCAGGCCTTGTACTTGTGAAACAGGTACAAGGTTCTTATAACTTACGTAACTGGCCATATTATTGTACAAGGAGCTAGTTAAGTTGGGACAGTGAAAAGGAACATAATAGTCAAAGGGGACACTAATATTTAGATACTTCCTCTGCAGCTGAGGGAATGAGACCTGCCTGTCTGGTGCCTGGGTTAAAAACATTTCTTTGGAACTGGAGAGAACTTGGGAGTGAGGGGAAAAGGATCCAGTTGTTGTGATCCACATGGCTACCAATAATAAAAATAAAGATTAAGGAAGATATATGTGAAGAAAGTATGAGCAGTTTGAGTTTGTTTTATAATTTAGCTTTCAAGGCAATAGCATTTGCACTGCCTGAGCCTTGAGCAGTTTGGCAAAGAGTAAGATTAGAGTTGATGTGCAGCTCAAAAACTTGTGTGAGAGAAGTATGTCTTAATTTCAGAAGATACCCAAGACATCCCAATAACAGTGGAAAATCAATGGGCAAAAGGGAGGAAGGGACTCACTAGAAACAATACAATTGAAACTAACGGGGCAAACAGTTGACAAGTCTCTCGGATCTGATGGTCCGCATTATAGGTACTTCAAAGAAGTGGCTCCAGAGATAATGGTTGCATTCGTTGTAATTTTTCAATACTTCCTAGATTCTGGAAAGTCTAACAAATAAGAAAATCACAAATGTACCATTCTTAATCAAGGAGGAGGAGACACAAAACAGGAAATCAAAGCATTCGTCAGTTCGCTTAACATCTCGTATGAAAAATGCTGGCATTCATTATAAAGCAAATTATTTCATAGCAGAACATTTAGAAAGTCATAATAATCATGTGGATTTTATAAAAGGGAAGTAGTGTTTGAAACTTTGATACTGAGGCCATTATCAGATCAGCTAACAGCGATATAGTCTCAAGGTGGCTAAAGTCTTGTTCCTACTTTTCTTAAAATTCATTCGTGGGACATGGACATTGCTGGCTGTCCGGTCAAGAATTTATTGCCCATTCCTAGTTGCCCTTGAGGTGGTGGTGAGCTGCCTTCTTGAACTGCTGTAATCCATGTGCTGTGAGTTGACCCATTGCAGAATTTTGATCCAGCCACTGTGAAGAAATGATGATTTATTTCCAAGTCAGGATGGGGGACAGCTTGGAGAGGAACTTACAGGTGATGGCGTTCCTATTTGTCTGCTGCCCTTGTACTTCTAGACGCAAGTGATTGTGGGTTTGGAAAATGCTGTCTAAGGATCTTTGGTGAATTGCTGCAGTGCATCTTGTTGATGGTACACACTGCTGCTACTGAGCATCGGTGCTGGAGGGATCGAGTGTTTTTAGATGTGGTGCCAATCAAGTGGGTTGCTTTGTCCTGGATGGTGTCAAGCTTCTTCAGTGTTGTTGAAGCTGCAGTCAACCAGGCAAGTGGGGAGTATTCCATCACACTGCTGACTTGTTCCCTGTAGATGGTAGATAGGCTTCAGAGTCAGAAGATGAATTACTTGCCGCAGTATTCCTCACCTCTGACTTGTTTTTGTTGCCACTGTGTTTATGTTGTGAGTCCAGTTGAGTTTCTGTGGTGGTGTTGGTTCAGTGAACATCAAGGGCAGTGGTTAGTGTCGCTTATTAGTGGTTTTTGCCCGGCATTTGACTGGCATCAATGTTACTTGCCACTTGTCAGCCCAAGCCTGGATAGCGTCCAGATCTTGTTGCATTTGAACATGGACTGCTTCGTTAATGTGAACTTTAAGAACTTCTGCTGTGCTTAAAACATTGATTTTCTACACTTTTTTTTGGGGGGGTGGCGGCAGGAGTCCCAAAACACAAATTCCCATAACATTTGCCCCATAGCCCCCTCATCCCCAAACCAAGTGTGTGTGTGTGTGTGTGTGTGTGTTTGTTCATGCAGGGGCATGATCTGGCACTGGTGATGTTTTCTTTAAAAAGTCACTTTCCATCACAGTATATTTGATTCTGCAAGTTTAGGATGAAGTGCTATAATCAGTCTTTTTAGCTATGTACTTCTTTTTACTTTTATTACTTCGGAATAGCTATTAGTTAAATATGTAATCTTATACCTTTAAGTGACCGTCACTGCCTTAGCTTTGGCACGAGTCACTTTTCAGTACTTAAGTTATATGTATTTTATATAGACTGTGTAATTTTGTACCTTTGTAAAATTCAAAATGCACCATTCTGTATAATTTGACAAAATGACAATGGTTATAAGAGGGACAGACACCTTAAGTGGGCCATTCCAAGGACAAAGGGAAATGACCTTCACCCTTGAGAAACCAATTAGAAGCTAATCATCACATCTTAAACCAATCAAGGCCTGATTGCAAACTGCACAAGACAACTAGGAATCAGTAATCAGTAACAGCACTGATCATGGACATGGGTTGTGGTTTGGAAAGTGTTGAAAAGCAGAAGCTTTGGTCTATGCAGTGCGTTGAACATGAAACTGAAGACTGCTTGTCAGTTGCTTCGAGCCTTAGGCAAAATTGGAAAGCAAGAGCCATGTTGTACCAATAAAGTTGCTGCCTCGCTTTGTTAAATATTGGGGTGGGGAGTTTTCTGCTCCTGCTTTTGCTGACAGAGGTGGGAAGTCCTGAGAGAGTCCCAGAAATCTACAGCAGGGAAAGCTGGTGACTTTGTTGCTGTTTTCTCCATCTGCTGCATCAAAGGATTGCAGACAGACCCAATACAAGAGATGCTTGTTCATTACCCTTTAAATAAGGTTATAATTATGGAATAGTAGCATTTGTTGGCACTTAAGCGATGGTGAGTAGTCTCATAACACCAGATTAAAGTCCAACAGGTTTATCCGGTAGCACGAACTTTTGGAGTGCTGCTCCTTCATCAGGTGAGTGCAGGATTTGTCTCACAAACATGGCATATATAGACACAAATTCAATTACAAGATAATGGTTGGAATGTGAGTCTTAACAGGTAATCAAGTCTTTAAAAGGTGCAGACAAGATCAGGTTCTGCACACAAGGACAGCCTCAACCGGGATCTTGGGTTCATGTCACACTATCTGTAATCCCCACAACTTGTGTGAGCTTGCAAAATTTCACTAACTGTCCTGGCTTGAGACAATTCACACTTCTTGGAGTACTGCTGATTCATTTTTAAATTTTTTTTTAAAGAAAGAATAAAATGTAAACTTTCCTCGACGTTTATTGGGTTGGGAGGTTCATCAAAAACTGGTTTGACCTTATCACCTTTGACAACATTGTTCAAGCCTTTGCTTCCACCAGAATCCAAGTAATGTGTATTGCTCACCAAAGTGTGCATCCCTAGAATGGCTGCAAGGTCACAGAGTTCTGTATCTGTTGCACTGGTCAAGGCTTCTTCCAGTTCTGGACCCAGGGTCACTTTCTCTTCCACACGCTGTTCTGCAGGTTTCTGCTTAGGTATCCATAGCTTTCCTTTTTTTCTCCCTGTGAAAGGCACATAATCCTCCCTGTCCTTGTATTCCAATGCCTCTTTCTCCAAGAATGCTAGAAGCTGATCTCTATCAAAGGGGCCAGATTGGGTTTTGACAGTCTGGTCCTTCTGACAATATCCTGCTGGCAGCAGTGAATGCTCTGTATCCAGTTCGTCAAAGGCAGTTTTCAACTGTTTCAATTCTTCCTCGCTAAGTTTGCCAAGAAGCTCATTCTCATCAATATCCTTGTACTTCTCCAGGTCCTTTTTGAACGGCAGCACCATCTCTTCAGTAACAGAAACTTGCAATCAATTAATCTGCAGGAACCTAACAATCCAATCTGTAACCTGACATGTAGCTTTTGATCAGGGTGACAGCCCTGGTTATGCAGGGGAGACTCACCCTTGGAGCCTGTTAGCGAGAGTGGGGCCTAAAGCGGGAACCGTCTCCCAGATTCCCCCAACTTAGTAACCAACTCCCTCAGTCCCACACACACCGTGCCGAGTGGACATGTAGGCGCTCAGCACAATATCCAGCCCGAGGGGGAAGGGATCCTGCTCAGGCTTCATGCCCTTTAAAGACAGGTTAAAAAGCTCATGCTACCAAATAAACCTGTTGAACTTTAACCTGGTGTTGTGAGTCTACTTACTGTGCTTACCCTAGTCCAACGCCAGCAACGTCACATCATATTTAAAGCCAGTTGGTGAATTAGCTACAGGTTTTACCACCATGCTTCGCATGCATTTAGTATCCCTGTCTGATCACCTTTCCTATGTATGCATGCAAAACTATTTTTACTGCAGTATTTAGGTTTTGCTTCATGTGGTAAATCAGCATTTCAGGCACAATTTTAAATGGATGACTTCAGCTTTCTGCTTAGCTCTTAATGTCATTAGCATACTAATTAATAAGCAGTGATTTTAGTCAAGTTCTTCAATATGAAAACTGCAACAAAAATAGAATGGTTTTAGATAAATGGATACAGCCTCATTCACATTGTGCCAATAAAGAATTTGCTTGTTTATTTTGATAAAGTGGAGTATCTCACCTGTATCTGAGATGCATGCAGATCCATAGTGATGATATGATCTGCCCCAGCCACAGACAGCATGTTAGCAACCAACTTGGCTGAAATTGGAGCTCGACTCTAAAAATAAGATCAATTCAGCATTACAATCAAATCTCAGGAGATGATATACATGTTATGTTTTAAAAAAAAAATCAATTCTTGGAAGTATTCTAAGCATCCACTCTAGAATTGTTTTATAAAAACACTAACACCATAAAGTACATTCCATTACAGTATTTTCGGGAGCATTTTCTTCAAGAAGTTACTATTGTCAATTTTAGTTCTCTAACTCTTCAAATACCATTCGGTGTCATACATTGTATGGGAAATTCAGCAAGTTGCGCCATTAGTGAATCAATGGTGGGGAAAAAAATGTGTACATTACTGAAAAACCCATAGAACTATAGGATCCCTACAGTGCAGAAGGAGGCCAATCGGCCCATTAAGTCTACACCAACTCTGAGCATCTTACCCAGACTCACTCCCCTATCCCCATAACCTCGTGCACTTACATGGGTAATCCATTTAACCAACACCTTTGGACTATGGAAAAAACTGGAGTACCTGGAGGAAATGCGCGCAGACATGGGAAGACTCCACAGGACTATGGGAGCACACAGGAGCACCAGGACAAGGCCCACATAGATGGGAAGAACTTTTAAACCCCACACAGACAGCTACCCAAGGATCCCTGGTGCTGAGGCAGCAATGCAAACCACTGTGCCAACCTTGTTGGTACCACAGATTAGACGCATGAATCTTCCTCATTTATATCCTGCCCATGTCTGATTCCAAATGTATGCTGGTGTACATACCACCCACCCACTGCATATCACATCCTTGTTCCCTCACCACTACCACCCCAGTTTGAATTCTACTGCCTGTTTCCAATTATTGGACATGCTTCATACTTGTCCTTGTTGACCTATGTATCTCCTTTTCCATCAATGGCGCCTTTCAAAATTCTTATCTGTTGATGCAAATATGCTATAATCTTTGTGTACACAGACAGACAGGATATTATTTTAAGAATATCAATCCTACCTTGTCTTTCTTGTCTTGCCTAGCATAAGGGAAGCAGGGTATGACTGCAGTAACACGACAGGCTGAGGCAATCTTGCAGGCATTAATCATGATGAGTAACTCCATCAAATTGTCATTGATTTCTCCACAGCCACTCTGTACAATGTAAACATCTTCACCTCGAACACTTTCACCAATCTCCACACTATGGGGGCAGGGAAAGGAGAGGGAAATGAGAAGGAACACTGTGAATTTTTCTTTGTTAGGCAAAAGCCAGTGCATCACAGACTGCAAGCAACGTATGTGAAATTCAATGCAACATTAATGTTGACATATTGGCAGGAGGACACGGGAATATTTTTTTTTAAAAATCAACCACTCAGTTTGCAGCAACCTAGAGAAACAGGCAAGATGACTCAGGAAAACCAAAAAGCTCTTCAGCAGTATGCAGAAGAGGCCTGAGGCTTAATTTCAAAATGAGTCCTGGACCTCTGGTTTCCAGTTCACTGCAAGCATACTAACATTTTTGGACCTAGAATATTGGCTGACTTGCACATTAGTAATATTTTAAAAACTGTAAACTAAGTATTTATTCACAACCTGACATTGTCCATGAGACCCATCTCTTTCTCCCGCAACTTATGCACTAAATTGCTGACCACCAAAGCTAGTCAAGTTCTCTTCAGGTTGTCTCTCTCTCCTATCACTCATCACCTCCAAAACTAGCAAATGACCCCATGGTTCTTGTATTCTATCTCCAAATCCCTTTTCCTCTTCAAAGTCCTCGACAACGTTGTCACCTCCCAGATCCAAACCCACCTTTCCCCAAGCCTCTCATCTTTAAGAATGACCACAAGCCTCTCAAATTGTTTTCCCAAACTAGAAGCCCCATCTTAACACATAACTTAAATCTACATTTAAAAGTAGAAGTATTTATTAGTCACAGGTAAGGCTTACATTGTACTTTACTGTAGAAAAGTCTGCAAAAGGTGTTATCAAAGAAGAAAAGGAATAAAAAGAGGAAATATTGCAGTGGTGGAGGGGAGAGGGTACATTGATGATAAAAAGATTGGTCACTATAGTAGATTCAAAGTGAATAAGAGCTGCAGACGGCAATGGAGGAAAGGAAAGAAAATGGAAAAGGGAGGTTGCAGGACATGGGTAGGACTTTGTTTGAACTCTTGTTTATAGATGAATTTTGGCCAAGATAGCCTTGGGAAGTTCAAATCTAGGAGGTAATAAAAGTCAGTCTGCAAGGGTTTCAGTAGCAGATGGCCTGAGGCAGAAGGTAGGGGCATATAGTGTTATGGAAGTGGGACCCAGTCTAGAATTTCCTGGAGTGAAACAGGTGTAACAGGTTGTATAGCCCTTAAACTAGTAAATGAGGAATTTGGTACCTAATATGTTTAGTGACTCCTCTCCAAAAATCAGAAACTGGAGTGTTCCTCCACAGCACAGCTGATCTATGTTCTGCTCCCAAAGCTACCCAAAGGCCCCTGTTAGTGTTGCAGCAACCTAGAGAAAAGACAAACTGACTCAGGAAAACCAAAAAGCTCATATGCTGAAGAGGCCTGAGGCCTAATTTCAAATGAGTCCTGGGCCTCTGTTTCCAGTTCACTGCAAGCAGACTGACATTTTTGCACCTAGCATATAGGCCGACTTGCATGTTAGTAATATTTTAAAAACTGTAAACTAAGTATTTATTCGCAAGCTGACATTGTCCATGAGACCCATCTCTTTCTCCTGCAACTTATGTACTAAATTGCTGACCAAAGCTAGTCAAGTTCTCTTCAGGTTGTCTCTCTCTCCTATTACTCACCACCTCCAAAACTAGCAAATGACCCCATGGTTCTTGTATTCTATCTCCAAATCCCTTTTCGTCTCCAAAATTCTCAAGTGTTGTCACACCTTCCAGATCCAAACCCACCTTTCACATCCAAATCCCTCCAAATCAGGATTCCATCACAGTGACATAAATAGCTCTTATAAAGTCACAAATTGCCTACATGACTGTGCCAAAAGATAAAGCTACATCTCTCTGCAGCCTCTGACGCAGCTAACCACACCAATTATCTTGCCATCCAGCTGTGTGGAACTGTTCTGTTTGTGTTCTATATACTTCGTATGAAGTTGATCTTTCTCAACATCCTAGCTAACACTACATTCTATACCCGCTCCTCTTCTGCTTTGTCTGTATAGCACGCAAGAAAACAATACTTTTCACTGTATATGCATGACAATAATAAATCAAAAATGTTGCTAGGTTATCACTTGCAACAATTTTTTTTCTAATTCCGGAATGTTAATTCTGGGGTCCACTAAGGATCCATCTTTACAACCAGTACCACCCACTCCTTATATTTTACTAATGTTCTGCCCCTCAATGACATCTAAAGGCACAGTGTTCATTTTTACAAATGCTGATAATACCCACTTTTACCTTAGCAGCACCAACACATTGATAAATTAACAGTGGAGAAGGCAAGCAAATTACCCAGGACATTCAGTCCTGTCCAAGCACAAAATTTCCTTCAACAAAATACTAGAAAGACTGAAGTCATGGTTAAGTCTCCACTCCAAACTCCATTCCCTTTCTACCAACTCCAGCCCTCTTCCTGGAAACAATGAGATCAAGCCAAACTGTCAGCAGCTTCAGTGTCATATTTAACCCCCACAGGCTACATATTTGCACCATCAAGGTTACCAATCGCCACCCAAGTAAAATTTCCTGACTTCACAATCTCAGCTCATCGTCTGCTGCAATCATCATTTGTGCCTTTGTTACCTCTACACGGGACCAGTCCAAAACACTCCTAGCTGGTCTCCCACATACTACCCTCCATATACTTGACATCACCCAAAACTCTGCCGTGTCCTAACTTGCAACAAGTCCTGTTCACCTATCACCACTGTATGTGATATCCTACACTTGCTGCCCATCAAGCAACTAAGAACACACAACACAAGAAATAGAAATAGGAATAGGCCACCTTCAACCCTGCTCCACCATTCAACATGATCATGGCTGATCTATGCTGACATTAACTTATTTTTTTGTGCCATTTCCCCATAGTTTTCTATTCTTTGAGCTATCAAATATTTATCCATCTTCACTTTGAATACAGCATGATCCAGCCTCCACTACTCCGAGGCAGAGAATTTCAGAAATTTACCATCCTCAGAAGAAATTTCGACCCATCTCAAACCTTTGTCTTGTAGCTATGTCCCTTTGTTCAAGACTCTCCCACAAGTAAAAACATCTCACCATTCACCCTGTCAAGCCTCCTCAGGATCTGAAGTCACCCCTTGCTCTTCTTAACTACAAGGAATACAGATCCAGGCTACTTAGTCTCTCTTGATAAGACAACCCTCTCATCCCTGGGAAATCTCCCTCTGACTGCCTCCAATGTTACTACATCTCTTAAGGGGACCAAAACTGTACACAACATTCCAGGTCAGGCCTCACCAACACCCTGTACAATTGCAACAAAACTTCCCCATTTTAAAATTCTAACCCTCCGTAAAAAAGACCAAAACGTTGTTTACCTTCTTAACTGCTTGTTGGATCTACGTACTAGCATTTTGTAATTCATAGATACCACCCTGATTCACTCACCTGCAATCTCTCTCCATTTAGATAATAATCTAGCTTTTGTATTCGTCCTCCCCTCAAAATGCACGACCTCACTTCCCCACATGAAGCTCTATTTGTCTGGTTTTCACCCAGTTACCCAACTGACATCCCATTGCAGAATCACAATATGATCTACCTATCTTCATATCATTGTTAAATCTGGAACTCTTACATTCAGTTCCTTCCTCCAGATCATTATGTAAATTGTGAACAACTGCAGACCAAGAACTGATCCCTATGGCACTAATTTCCCAATCTGAAAAGGACCCATTTATTCCAACTGTTTTCCATTGGCCTCACCTCTCCCTATCCAAAATGAATGGTAGAGCAGGTTCAAAGGGCAGAGCGGCCTCCCCCTGCTTCTAGTTTCTAAAAGCGATTAAATTTTTACAAATTTATATGGGGCAAACAAGACTCTCATTTAACCTCTACATAATTACAAACAAATAGATCACCTCTCTTCCCAACACCCCACAAAAGTCCAGAGATTTGTTGGAAATTAGGATGCAAATCATGACAGATTGAACTATGAATTCCACGATTACAATCTAGTAAGAGTAATATAAACCAATTAAAACAAAAGTTGTGGTCAGTACTCCTATGTGAAATTTGCTCATGTGATTTCAAGATCACTTGAGAATGGTATCTGCTATTAGTTTAGGCATTAAAGCCACTGGGAATGGGAATTAGAATCATATGTTGGTTCAATTCTTTCTGCTGAAGAGTAGGTTGTTAGAATGGGCACAAGAGGATTTATTACCCACTGAGCACTACTTCTAATCTAAAATTTCAATTAAGCCACGCTAACTTCTTAGAATAAACTCATTACAGCAATGAGAACAAGTTGTAAAGGAGTTGGTGTTCAATGATTTAATTTGCAGCTATTTAAATAAAAGTCACATGTAAGCCAGTCAGAAAGTTAAAATTCAACATGGGAAGAGGACTTGCTATATAGAATACAGAAAAATCTTCTGCAGGTAGAGGTAAAGGATACTTAATGATTTATCTTTCATATCATTTCAGTTTCATAAGAACATAAGAAATAGGAGCAGGAGTAGGCCATCTAGCCCTTCGAGCCTGCCCCGCCATTCACTAAGATCATGGCTGATCTGTCGTGGCTCAGTTCCACATTCCCGCCCTCTCCCCATAGCCCTTAATACCCTCGCTTATCAAAAACCCATCAACCCGCGTCTTAAAAATATTTAGCGAGGCAGCCTCCACCACTTCAACGGGCAGAGAATTCCAGAGATTCACCACCCTTTGAGTGAAGAAGTTCACCCTCAACTCTGTTCTAAACCCCCCCCCCCCGCTTAATCTTGAGGCTGTGCTCCCTAGTCCTACTGTCCTTTCTGAGCGGGACGAGTCTCTCCACTTCTATCCTATCCATCCCATTCATCATCTTATACGTCTCAATGAGATCTCCCCTCATTCTTCTAAACTTTAACGAGTACAAGCCTAGTTTATTCAGCCTCTCCTCATAGTTCAACCCCCTCAACTCCGGTATCAGCCTAGTAAACCTCCTCTGCACTCCCTCCAAGGCCAAAATATCCTTGCGCAAGTGCGGCACATCATCCGCCAACCAAAGATGCTTGCAGGAGGCACCTCTATTTCCAATCAGTATTCCAGGAGGCTGAGGAACCATCAGCTAAACAAAACATCCCACTACAAGGGTATCCTGTCATCAGAAAATAGTTGGTATCAGAGTGTTGGGCACATTCAAAGGATACAAACTGCTACCTCACAGCACCGAGATCAATTCCCAGCTTGGGTCACTGTCTGTGCGGACTCTACATGTTCTCTGTGTCTGCGTGGGCTTCCTCCAGGTGCTCCAGTTTCCTCCCAGTCCAAAGATGTGTGGGTTAGGCAGATTGGCCATGCTAAATTGTCCCTTAGTGCCAGGGGGATTAGCGGGGTAAATACATGGGGTTACGGGATAGGGCCTGAATGCGATTGTGGTCGGTACAATCTGGACGGGCCGAATGGCCTCCCTTCTGCACTGTACGGATTCTGTGAATCCTCCACCCCCATGGGCATCAGGAAAACCGTCCACATGTTAATGGCCGCCTGCCTGGCCAACGACCTGAGCCTGAGGCCTAGCCGGGGGAGTGAAAAACGCTTCAACCGCCGCCCCCCGCCGTTTCTAACAGTCGGTGCTGACAATGCGGGGGCCCGGTGTGTTGTGCGGCGGGCAGGCTCCGCTATACTCTTTTCCATCCACCACCCCCCCTCCCTCTTCTCCCCCTCACTATTATTTTAACTTCATTTAGTATTCTGATTATTTTTGTACCAGATCTCATTGTATACAAATTAAATCTAATTTTAGGCAAAATCCCCACGTTCATCCATTCCAAGAATTCATGATTTACCTGTAAACACTTTTAATAAGAACATAAGAAATAAATAGGAGCAGGAGTAGGCCATCTAGCCCTTCGAGCCTGCCCCGCCATTCAATAAGATCATGGCTGATCTGTTGTGGCTCAGTTCCACTTTCCCGCCCTCTCCCCATAACCCTTAATCCCCTCTCTTATCAAGAACCCATCAACCCGCTTCTTAAAAATATTTAGCGAGGCAGCCTCCACCACTTCAACGGGCAGAGAATTCCAGAGATTCACCACCCTTTGAGTGAAGAAGTTCCTCCTCAACTCCGTTCTGCAAAGCCCAGCCATAAAATTCTTAATTCCACCTTACTTAATCCAATTTTTGTTCCTTTTACCTCCAAATATTACATGCCTGAAGAGCTACACAGGAGTCAAAATGAAATTAGCATAAACCCAAAATGCATGCCAAGATACGGTTTGATAAACCTATGCAAAGCAATTTTGGCTCTGCACAGATACTGAGCTACCTAAATTCAGAAGTTGGCCCCAAACCATTTTCAGACCATTATACTAGATCTTCTGATAGGGTCACATGTCTATTTGACTTCCTAGACATTTTCTCCACACCCCACAAATTCTCAAATAAGTGCCTTACAGATCACAATTCTTGTCTAAACATTCAAGAAAAAGAACTTGCATTGTGACTTTGATATCCTCGGCATTTAACAGTTCACTGCCAATTATCTGTGAACAGTTAAATCTGTTTGTAGGACCTTCAAAAGAACAAGATTCTTAACCTGCTAGCTTATTTTATGATTATGTTGAAAGGATAAATGATGACCAGAACAGTTTTGAGAACTTCCTGGCTCTTAGGCTCAGGGTTGAAACATAGCACAACATTTCTCAAAAACATAGTGCAAAGTCTTAATACAATGAAATATCATTCTAAACTACATGCTCATGGGGCTGTTGTGAGAGTCTAACCTGCAACTCTGATTTCAGAAGATCCCAACTGACTTTTAGAAGTGCTGGGAGAAAATGCTACTGTACTACTCACCCTTCTGTCTTGTGAGCACATAATGTTTTCTTTACAACTGCTACCATAGACCATATGTTTCTGAAAATTAATTGTTAAAAACTCCACAAGTCACACATTATCAGATTAAAAGATGAGTTGTTCCTCAAATTTCATTTGAACAGTGTAAGAGGCCAAGGTTAGACAGCAAAACTTGGAATTTAATTTTGTTATCAATACTACTCTAGACCCAGCTTATATAATCTTGCTTTCCATCTTTCCCTCCCCCTCCACAAGGGCCAGCTGTTAAGTCTCAGGTTGTCCTTTGACATGCTGCTTACTTTTGTTCTGCCATTTACACCTTCTGATCCTTTAACGGCTGCTATCAGCACCTTTATTAGCCACGATCACCACCATTTACATTCCCTCTATCTTTTTGTCTATGGCATCTGTCAATCTTTCCCATCTCCACCCATTGGTGGCTCTTTATCAGCTCTCCCCCCCCCCCACCCCCGGCAACTGTATAAATCTCGCCCTATATTCTATTGTCTTCAACTCTGAAGGGTCAGCTAGACTCAAAATGTTAGCCCAGTTCCCTCTCCACAGATGTCATCAAACCTGAGATTTTCCAGAATTTTCTGTCTTTGTCCCATATTTTGTTTCTTTACTTGCTCAATAGCCACTTCCTTAAGCAACCTTTGGGGATCAGGGATGACCTACTTCCATTCCAGTTTAGATGCATGGAGACAGCCAAGTAATTCATGATCTGCAGACTCTGCCTTGTATGCAATAGGAAGTGCTTAGAGGTAAAAGCAAGACACTGCAAATGCTGGAATCTGAAATAAAAACAGAAAATGCTGGAGAGTCTCAGCAGGTCTGACAGCACTTGCAGAAAGAGAATACAGCCAATGCTTCAAGCCTAAATGACCCTTTGCCAGAGCTGAGGCACTTGTAGGATTGGGTCGGTTGATTGTTTCAAGGTTCGTGTCCCACTGACACCTTCAATTCACTTTTGCACATTCCCATGGTTGTTCATACCTTCTTAAAAGCCCAGTCTCTCATGAATCAATGCTTCTTAGACCTTTGCAGGGATGATGTGAGGACATTAGAGTTTCCACTGTCCTTCTGGAAGTCTCCTGCTGTGACTGAGTTCAGAGTAGAGCAGTTATTTCCAGAGACTGGTTTTATGGCGTATAAACTGCCTAGCGGTTTTTTTTCCCTGAGCGATTAGCACCTTCATGTTTGGCAAGTTGACCTGGGAGAGGATTCACCTTTCTTGCTACCAGGTTTGGAGAGTCTTACAAAGACATTGTTGGTGACACTTCAGTGCTTTAAGATACCTGCTGTAGGTTGTCCAAATCTCCAAAGCATGGAGGAGTTAGGGGAATATTGCTGCATGGTAAAGCATGATGGGTTTAAAGATCCTGGTCCTCAATACTCCTTTTTCAGCCAGCCAAAGACTGAGTTCGCACATTGGCAATGATAATTAATTTTGTCTTTGCCCACACTTTCCAAGGCCATGCTGTTGATCTTGAATCAATGGGAAGAGGTGTTTTGCTGTGACAGCTACCTGGAAGAGGACCTTAGGTTTCTGGGTATTTAGTAAGAGGCTCATATTCTTACATGCTTTGGGGGAAAGCAGTGACAATGGCCTGGAGTTCAGCTTGTGAGTGAGTGTACACACAAGCAGCTACTTATGAAGCTCTATGACAGATGTTGGAGTGGTTTTGGAATGAACATGGTATAGTTCAACTTTTCTCCATTGGTTCTAGGTCATCTCCATGCTGTGGGTAATTTGCTGATAGTTAAGTAGCATGTCACTCACTCCCTGTTACACCAGTCATCCCTTTTATTCTCTTCCCACCAACCCCCTCCCATGCCTTAACATGAAACTTTTTACCAGATATGACAAAACGTCACTGACCTGAAACATTAATTCTCGTTTCTCTCTCCAGGAGGTGCTGCATGTTCCCCCCTGCCTACCACCAAACAAAAAAAAGATTTATAGCATGCACAGTATTTTGCTTTTGGGTGTGCTGTGATAGGAAAGCTGGCAGCTGCAGCTGGGATCATTTGGTGCTTCCCAATCATTCCATTATACTAGGTAAGATGTTTCCCGTGGTGCAAGTGAGGTGTTTCCCTTGGTTGGGGAGTCTTGAACCAGGAGGTATGATTTCAAAATAAAGATATGGCAGAGTTGAGGAGAAACGTCTTTACACATAGGATTGTGAATCTTTGGAATTCTCCACTGCAGAGAGCTGTGGAAGCTCAGTCACTGGGTATGCTTATGATTAAGACTGAAAGATTTCTGAGCCCCTGTCTACATCAACGGGGATGAAGTAGAAATGGTCAAAAGCTTCAAGTTTTTAGGTGTCCAGATCACTAACAACCTGCCTTGGTTGCTCCATGCTGACACTATAGTTAAGAAAACTCACCAATGCCTCTAATTTCTCAAAAGACCAAGGAAATTTGGCATGTCAGTTTCGACACTCACCAACTTTTACAGATGCACCATAGAAAGCATTCTTTCTGGTTGTATCACAGCTTGGTATTGCTCCTGCTCTACCCAAGACTGCAAGAAACTACAAAAAGGTTACGAATGTAGCCCAATCCATCACGCAAACCAGCCTCCACTGACTTGGTTTACACCTCTTGCTGCCTCAGCGAGGCAGCCAGCATAATTAGGGATGCCATGCAACTGGGACAGCACGGTGGCACAGTATTTAGCACTGCTGCCTCAACGTCAGGATTCAATTCCTGGCATAGGTCACTGTCTGTGTGGAGTTTGTACGTTCTCCCCATGTCTGTGTGGGTTTCCTCTGGGTGCTCTGATTTTCTCCCACAGTCTGAAAGACTTACTGGTTAGATACGTTGACTTGAACAGGCACTGAAGTGTGGCGACTAGGGGAATTTTACAGTAACTTCATTACAGTGCTAACGTAAGCCTTACTTGTGACTAATAAATAAACTTTTACTCTTCTACATACTCTCTTCCACCTTCTTCAGTCAGGAAGAAGATACAAAAGTCTGAGGTCATGTAGCAACCAACTCAACCGCAACTTCTTTCCTGCTGCCAGAGTTTTGAATGGACCTACATCACATTAAGTTAGTCTGAGCCATGACTGTAACACTACATTCTGCACTCTCTCATTACCTTCTCCATGAATGGTATGCTTTATATAGCATGCAAGAAACAATACTTTTCATTGTATACTAATACATGTGACAATAATAAATCAAATCAAAAATGTAAGTGAGCATAGTGTGTGTAAATCACGGAAGTGACCAATCAGCTACGATGGTACTGAATGGCAGATCAGGCTCAACTGGCTGAATAGATTATTCCTGTTCCTACACTATGTTGTTTTATAGAATCAAACCCAAAGCTATGCAGGCCGTTGCACTTGATCTTTGAAAAGGCAATCCAAGTCCACCCACCCACCATTTTCTGGTTCATACCCAATTTGTTTTGAAAGTTAAAATTGAATCCAAAATGCACCACACAAATCATACACAATACATATTTTGTATTTAATTATTGTGTACAAGTTATAGGCTTGGAAACTGTATTTGAACATAAAATTGACTTCAGGCAGCTCAATATATGGAGTGTTTCACAGTGGGACCGTGCATACTAGAGTAGTGGCTGGGTAGGGAATGGATTAAAAGTAGTAGGAAATGGTCAGAGTGCAGCTTTTCTTCAATCTCCCTCTGTTCCATTCAAGCTCAAAACACCAGGGGATTGTGAAAAGTTGGCATTAGGCAGAGCATGAAATTGTTAAATTGTCAACTGCTAAGAGGCAAACTGGGTTGGTGTGCGTTCACAATCTCAATGTTTTGAAATACTCAAATCCATGAGAAGAGCCAAACTTCAAATGAGGTGAGGGTGGGGTCTGAGGCAGAAAAATAAGAAAAGGATGTTTTCCCCTTCTTTAAAGCATTTATTTATTGTATTTACTGCTTTAAGAATTCTGAGGGAGTGGTTAGCAGGCAGTTGTGGGCCATCAGATTTAAATCAGCGCCAGGTTTAAAAGGAGGCCTGGTGTATATTCAGCGGGCAGCGTCTGAGCGGGCAGCGGAGTGAGAGGGAAGCAGAGTGAGCTACTAGGGCTTAATATCAAAAAGGGCTGGAAGGAAAAAAGGCCAGGTGAGTTCGTTTGAAAAACAAAAAAAAAAATTTTTTCAAAACTACTACAGTAAATAATGGAGGGGCATGTGATGTGTGGTTTCTGTATGATGTGGGAACTGGTGGACCCTAGGGTTCATCCCAGTGACCATGTCTGCAGTAAGTGCAGGTTGCTGGAGGAGCTCCAGCTCAGGGTAAATGAGCTGACCTCTGAGCTACAGACACTGAGGCTCATCAAGGGGAGAGAGGGTGCCATTGTCAATGGGGTGCAAGTGACATCCACCCCCCCTAGACTGGCTAACTCTAAGGGTCAGGGACAAGAGGGGGCTACTGGGAAGAGGAAGGGGGGTGAGGAGCGGAGGCCTCAGCCTCTTAATCTGAATAACAGGTTTGAAGTTCTTGCTTCCAAGTTGGACGAGAACGAGGCAGGTGAGGTTGGTGAGCAAGCTGCACACGGTACAGTGCTGCAGCAGGACATAGGCAAAGAGAAAAGGAAAAGGAACGTAGTAGTGATTGGGGATAGTGGGGTGAAGGGTATTGACACTGTCCTTTGTCACAATGACAAAGTGCACAGAAGGGTGTGTTGTCTGCCTGGTGCTCGGGTACGGGATGTCGCAGCTGGGCTGCAGAGGAACCTGGAGTGGGAGGGTGAGAATCCGGTCGTTGTGGTACATGTGGGTACCGGCGACGTAAGCAAAATGCAGACTGAGGATCTGGGGAGGGAGTATGAAAAGCTTGGAATGGAATTAAAAAGTAGAACCGACAAGGTGGTTATCTCTGGGCTACTGCCTGAACCGTGTGCAGATGGGCGTAGGGTTGACAGGATTAAGGAAGTGAATGGGTGGCTCAGGGATTGGTGTGGGAGGAATGGGTTTGAATTTATGGGGCATTGGCACCAGTATTGGGGTAGGTGGGACCTGTTCGGGAGGGATGGGGTTGGTCTGAACCGTGCTGGGACCAGAGTGCTGGCGAATCGAGTAAAGAGGACTGTAGACAGGGCTTTAAACTAATTATGGGGGGGGAGGGTGTGAGGGTAGGTGACCTTACGAGGCCTAAAGTTAAGGAGAGTGTACATGTAAGGGAAGAGGCCGAGGATGTCCCAATAATAGAGGGAGTAGGGGGCGTGAGTATAGTTGGTGGCGTTGCGGCAAATAGGGTCCAGGTGAAGGCTGGGATGAAAGCACTTTATCTGAATGCACGAAGCATTCGGAATAAAGTGGATGAGCTGATGGCGCAGATCGACACAAATGGATACGATCTGGTGGCCATTACAGAGACGTGGCTGCAGGGTGACAGGGACTGGGAGCTGAATGTACAGGGCTATCAAGTGTTTAGGAAGGATAGACAAGAGGGAAAAGGGGGGGGCGTAGCTCTGCTGATTAAGGATAGCATCACGGTGGTAGCAAGGGATGATATTGTAGCCAAGGAGCAGAGGGTGGAATCGTTGTGGGTGGAGATTAGGAACAGCAAAGGGAGGAAGACGCTGGTGGGTGTCGTCTATAGGCCCCCGAATAATGATCTGGAGGTGGGGCGGGCTGTTAACACGCAAATAAGTGCGGCGTGCAGGAATGGGACGGCCGTAGTTATGGGGGATTTCAATCTGCATATTGATTGGTCGACCCATGTTGGACGTGGGGGGCTCGAGGAAGAGTTCTTGGAATGCTGCCGGGATAGTTTCCTGGAACAGTGTGTGTTGGAGCCGACGAGGGAGCGAGCTATCTTGGATCTGGTGCTATGTAATGAAGCGGGTAGAATTAGGGACCTTGTGGTGAAGGATCCTCTTGGGGAGAGTGATCATTGTATGGTGGAGTTTCTGGTGCAGATGGAGGAGGAGAAAGTGGGTTCCCGGACACGCGTCCTTTGTTTGAATAGAGGGAAATACGGTAGGATGAGAGAAGAATTGGCGAATGTGGACTGGGAGAGCGCGTTGGAGGGAGGGTCTGTTAAGGAGCAGTGGAGGATCTTTAAGGAGATCTTTCTTGGTGCTCAACGGAAATTTATTCCAATGGTCAAAAAGGATAGTAGGAGGAGAGGTAATAAGCCGTGGATAACAAAGGAGGTGAAGGAAAGTGTTAAACTAAAAGCGGAGGAATTTAGAGTAGCTAAGAGTAGTGGGCGAGAAGAGGATTGGGAGAGGTTTAAATGTCAACAAAGATTGACAAAGAAGTTGATAAAGAAGGGTAGGAGAAACTATGAAGCCGGGCTAGCGCTTAATATAAAAAAGGATAGCAAGAGTTTTTATAAATATATAAAAAGGAAGAGGCTGGCTAGGGTGAATGTTGGTCCTTTAGAGGATGAGAAAGGGGACCTAGTGGTAGGGGATGGGGATATGACTAAGGTATTGAATAACTTTTTTGTTTCTGTCTTCACGGAGGAGGACGTGAATAATTTGCCGGGTGTTAGCGATAGAAAGGTGGTAGGACTGGGGGGTCTTAATGACATTACTGTTACTAGAAAGGCGGTGCTCGACAGACTGGAGGGGCTGATTGTGGACAAGTCCCCAGGACCGGATGGAATGCATCCGAGGGTTCTGAAAGAAATGGCGGAGGTGATAGTGGATGCCTTGGTGGTTATTTTCCAAACGTCGCTGGATTCCGGGGAAGTGCCGGATGATTGGAAAACGGCTAATGTTACGCCGTTGTTTAAGAAGGGTGGCAGGCAAAAGGCGGGGAATTATAGACCGGTTAGTTTAACGTCTGTGGTAGGTAAAATGTTAGAATCTGTCATTAAGGAGGAAATTGCGAGGCATCTTGAAGGGAATTGCTTGATAGAGCAGACGCAGCACGGTTTCATTAAAGGGAAGTCGTGTCTGACAAATTTACTGGAGTTCTATGAGGATGTGTCTAGGGCGGTGGATAGAGGAGAGCCGGTGGATGTGGTCTTTCTAGATTTTCAGAAAGCGTTTGACAAAGTGCCTCACAAGAGGTTATTGCAGAAGGTCGAGGGACATGGAGTTGGGGGTAGGGTGTTAGCGTGGATAGAGGATTGGTTGTCAAATAGGAGACAGAGAGTGGGGGTCAACGGGTGCTATTCGGATTGGTGGATGGTGACTAGTAGAGTGCCCCAGGGGTCGGTGCTGGGGCCTCAGCTTTTTACCATTTATATAGATGATCTGGAGGAGGGAACCGAGTGTAGAGTGTCGAAATTTGCTGATGACACCAAGATTGGGGGAACGGCAAATTGTGCGGAGGGTGTGGAGAGTCTGCAGAAGGATCTAGATAGGCTGGGCGAATGGGCCAGGAAATGGCAAATGGAATTTAATGTTGGCAAGTGTGAGGTGGTCCACTTTGGTAGGAAAAATGGTAGGAAGGACTATTACTTACGAGGCGAAAAACTGCAGCAGGCGACGGTGCAGAGGGACCTCGGGGTCCTTGTGCATGAGTCGCAAAAACCCAGCTTGCAGGTGCAGCAGGTGGTCAGGAAGGCGAATGGGATGCTGGCCTTCATAGCGATGGGGATTGAATATAAAAGTAGGGAGGTCTTGCTGCAGCTGTATAGGGCATTGGTGAGGCCGCAACTGGAGTACTGTGTGCATTTTTGGGCGCCGCACCTGCACAAAGATATTTTGGCCTTGGAGGGAGTGTAGAGGAGGTTTACTAGGCTGATACCGGAGTTGAGGGGGTTGAGCTATGAGGAGAGGCTGAATAAACTAGGCTTGTACTCGTTAGAGTTTAGAAGAATGAGAGGAGATCTCATTGAGACATATAAGATGATGAATGGGATGGATAGGATAGAGGTGGAAAGACTCTTCCCGCTCAAAAAAGACAACAGGACTAGGGGGCACAGCCTCAAGATAAAAGGGGGGCGGTTTAGAACGGAGTTGAGGAGGAACTTCTTCACTCAAAGGGTGGTGAATCTCTGGAATTCTCTGCCCGTTGAAGTGGTGGAGGCTGCCTCGCTAAATATTTTTAAGACGCGGGTTGATGGGTTTTTGATAGGAGAGGGGATTAAGGGTTATGGGGAGGGGGCGGGAAAGTGGAACTGAGCAGCGACAGATCAGCCATGATCTTGTTGAATGGCGGGGCAGGCTCGAAGGGCTGGATGGCCTACTCCTGCTCCTATTTCTTATGTTCTTATGTTCACATTGCAAACTAAAAGAACAAGCCAAAGTGATTTTATTGTGGCACAAGATTAAACTGCAGGATGGTTTATTTAGTTTTTCACGTTACTGCAGTCAGTCCTCAAAGATTTTATTCTCACTGAAACAGATTCACTCAGGGTGACCAGCACAAGCACAAACATTCTAGGTGCTCATCTGCATCTCAAGGACCACTTTAGGTTTGAATCATTTAAGTAAAATTATTGGGCAGATAAATATGGCAAACTGCTAAAAATTCTCTCTGGAGGTGGGGCGGGCTGTTAACGCGCAAATAAGTGCGGCGTGCAGGAATGGGAAGGCCGTAGTTATGGGGGATTTCAATCTGCATATTGATTGGTCGACCCATGTTGGACGCGGTGGGCTCGAGGAGGAGTTCTTGGAATGCTGCCGGGATAGTTTCCTGGAACAGTGTGCGTTGGAGCCGACGAGGGAGTGAGCTATCTTGGATCTGGTGTTATGTAATGAGGCGGGTAGAATTAGGGACCTTGCGGTGAAGGATCCTCTTGGGGAGAGTGATCATTGTATGGTGGAGTTTCTGGTGCAGATGGAGGAGGAGAAAGTGGGTTCCCGGACACGCGTCCTTTGCTTGAATAGAGGGGAGTACGGTAGGATGAGAGAAGAATTGGCGAATGTGGACTGGGGGAGCGCGTTGGAGGGACGGTCTGCTGAGGAGCAGTGGAGGATCTTTAAGGAGATCTTTCTTGGTGCTTAGCGGAAATTTATTCCGATGGTCAGAAAGGACCGTAGGAAGAGAAGTAATAAGCCGTGGATAACAAAGGAGGTGAAGGAAAGTGTTAAATTAAAAGCGGAGGAATTTAGAGGAGCTAAGAGTAGTGGGCGAGAAGAGGATTGGGAGAGGCTTAAATGTCAACAAAGATTGACAAAGAAGTTGATAAAGAAGGGTAGGAGAAACTATGAAGCCGGGCTAGCGCTTAATATAAAAAAGGATAGCAAGAGTTTTTATAAATATATAAAAAGGAAGAGGCTGGCTAGGGTGAACGTTGGTCCTTTAGAGGATGAGAAAGGGGACCTAGTGGTAGGGGATGGGGATATGGCTAAGGTATTGAATAACTTTTTTGTTTCCGTCTTCACGGAGGAGGACGTGAATAATTTGCCGGGTGTTAGCGATGGAAAGGTGGTAGGAATGGAGGGTCTTAATGACATTACTGTTACTAGAGAGGCGGTGCTCGACAGACTGGAGGGGCTGATTGTGGACAAGTCCCCAGGACCGGATGGAATGCATCCGAGGGTTCTGAAAGAAATGGCGGAGGTGATAGTGGATGCCTTGGTGGTTATTTTCCAGACGTCGCTGGATTCCAGGGAAGTGCCGGAGGATTGGAAAACGGCTAATGTTACGCCGTTGTTTAAGAAGGGTGCCAGGCAAAAGGCGGGGAATTATAGGCCGGTTAGTTTAACGTCTGTGGTAGGTAAAATGTTAGAATCTGTCATTAAGGAGGAAATTGCGAGGCATCTTGAAGGGAATTGCTTGATAGAGCAGACGCAGCACGGTTTCATTAAAGGGAAGTCGTGTCTGACAAATTTACTGGAGTTCTATGAGGATGTGTCTAGGGCGGTGGATAGAGGAGAGCCGGTGGATGTGGTCTTTCTGGATTTTCAGAAGGCATTTGACAAAGTACCTCACAAGAGGTTATTGCAGAAGGTCGAGGGACATGGAGTTGGGGGTAGGGTGTTAACGTGGATAGAGGATTGGTTGTCAAATAGGAGGCAGAGAGTGGGGGTCAACGGGTGCTATTCGGATTGGCGGATGGTGACTAGTGGAGTGCCCCAGGGGTCGGTGCTGGGGCCTCAGCTTTTTACCATTTATATAGATGATCTGGAGGAGGGAACTGAGTGTAGGGTGTCGAAATTTGCTGATGGCACCAAGATTGGGGGAACGGCAAATTGTGCGGAGGGTGTGGAGAGTCTGCAGAAGGATCTAGATAGGCTGGGCGAATGGGCCAGGAAATGGCAAATGGAATTTAATGTTGGCAAGTGTGAGGTGGTCCACTTTGGTAGGAAGAACGGTAGGAAGGACTACTACTTACGTGGCGAAAAACTGCAGCAGGCGACGGTGCAGAGGGACCTCGGGGTCCTTGTGCATGAGTCGCAAAAACCCAGCTTGCAGGTGCAGCAGGTGGTCAGGAAGGCGAATGGGATGCTGGCCTTCATAGCGAGGGGGATTGAATATAAAAGTAGGGAGGTCTTGCTGCGGCTGTATAGGGCATTGGTGAGGCCGCAGCTGGAGTACTGTGTGCAGTTTTGGGCACCGCACCTGCACAAAGATATTTTGGCCTTGGAGGGAGTGCAGAGGAGGTTTACTAGGCTGATACCAGAGTTGAGGGGGTTGAGCTATGAGGAGAGGCTGAATAAACTAGGCTTGTACTCGTCAGAGTTTAGAAGAATGAGGGGAGATCTCATTGAGATGTATAAGATGATGAATGGGATGGATAGGATAGAGGTGGAGAGACTCTTCCCGCTCAAAAAAGACAGTAGGACTAGGGGGCACAGCCTCAAGATAAAGGGGGGGGCGGTTTAGAACGGAGTTGAGGAGGAACTTCTTCACTCAAAGGGTGGTGAATCCCTGGAATTCTCTGCCCGTTGAAGTGGTGGAGGCTGCCTCGCTAAATATTTTTAAGAGAGGGGATTAAGGGTTATGGGGAGAGGGCGGGAAAGTGGAACTGAGCCACGACAGATCAGCCATGATCTTGTTGAATGGCGGGGCAGGCTCGAAGGGCTGGATGGCCTACTCCTGCTCCTATTTCTTATGTTCTTATAATCAAACTGTTCCCTGAACAATCATGCAAAAATATGCACCAGTCATTGAAAAGGAAGAGAATCTGTTGTTGCATTTTAAAAGTCAGATGGGTTAAATTTCTATACAAAATCATTCATATTTATAAAATTAAACAGCACAAATATTTAAAATTAGCACACAGCAATACAAATTAAATATAAAATAAAGAAGAGCAAAGAACTTATGACAAAGACATTTTACCATTATAAACTTGCATATAATTTCTTTTAGCAGGGATTTGGAAGAGTAAAGATAATTTCTCAAAGTTGGTTTAAAAATGCCCCATTGAACTGCTACTTAACTCTTCAACTAGACACTGCTATAAGCTATTCCTCTAAATTTCACATTTGTATTTGTAATTCAAATACATTGTAATTCACATGTCAAAAAGTACATCATGTAAATAAAGGCACTTGTATCAGGACAATGTGCTTCCTCCTTTATGTACATATGCACACCTAGTTATTAAAAAAATGCTCTAGATCATCTGCAAATTATTTTTAAAATAGTTGGAGCATGGTCTCACTTGGCTAAATGTTACTGATTGATTCTTGGAAAATGCACATTGCAGACATTATAAAAATGGTCAACTTTGCCATTTGGAGACACATCAATGAAATTGAGAATATATTGGATGATTATCTTGTTACATACAATTCCTGCTTTGCTGAGATCAATCAGTCCCTATTCCAGGATAAGTGATAACCCAGCAGTTTTGGAAGAGTACTGCATCAAGGCACCACTGCACCCAAAAAGCATCAATAATGATAATTGGTGGTTTAAGAGCCAAGCTGCAGAGATGACAAAACAATTTCTCAACAATTCTCCTGGGTCCAACTCAGTGGAAAAGTACTTCAAAGCGGTTTGCAGAATGTCTAAGCACCTTGTAAATCCACACATTCCCCACAAGATCTATTCTGAATAGAACACTCCGTGGTTTACAAGCTATCTCAAGAAGAAAGTCTGCAAGAAGGAAAAGCTATATACTTGTGCTAAATGCTGTTTGTGCAATGGTTATCCTCCAAAGAGGAAATCTGGATTAAGTCAGAACAGCAAAACTGTGGTCAATAGGGAGCTCTGATGCACCATAAGCAAATACAAAACAGAACTGGCCGAGAGAACTCCAGGAAATTGGGGCAGCGTATCAAATCAATAAGAAAGGATAATACCTAAATACACATGTTGCAAGTCAAGGCAAGTTACTACTGGTTGACAAGGAAAATATTAAAACACTAAGCTCCAGAGTGCCTTCAAGGAATCAAAGCACTAGAGTATGAATCTGTACTATAGTGACAGCTTTACAAAAACATGCCTTATATTTATACTTACAAAAGGTATTAACAAACTCCTCCACAACATCAATTGGTCTAAAGCTTGAAGTTCTAATAACATCCCAAACCATGCCCTTCAAATTGTACCAGAAAGTTTGCACCGAAGTAACAGTACATTTTTCATCAATCCAAAAACACAGAATTATGAGCTAACGTCTCCAACTTACAAGAACCCCTGCTGATCTAGCAAACCCTGGCTTATTTTGCTTATTATTGCTTGCTATATGTCACTAGAAGACATTAATAGTTAGCTAATGAGGCATCTTGAAGGAAGATAATCCTTTTTGATTATGGTTTGTAAAGCTAGATCTATGGAATCACAACACATTCTTGCCATTTATAACCTTGACAACTGCATCACCACAGATCTAACTACTGCAGATTTTCCTAAGGTTCTCAACCATTTACCACACACGAAATTACTAGTCAAGAGTATCATGGAGTCCCAGGAAATAATAGATATGAACATTTCTCAGCAAACAAGGAGTCACTGTGAACAAAGAAGCCTCAAACTTTGATTATTGTCCCATGTATTAAAATACGGTGAAGAGTATTGTTTCTTGCGCCGTATACAGGCAAAACATAGCGTTCCTAGAGAAGGAAACGAAAGAGTGCAGAATGTGTTACAATCATAGTTAGAATGTAAAGAAAGATCAACTTACTGCAAAGCAAGTCCATTCAAAAGTCTGACAGCAGCAGGGAAGAAGCTGTTCTTGAGTCGGCTAGTACATGACTTCAGACTTTTTCCCCGAAGGAAGTTGAAAGAGAGAATATCCGGAGTGCGTGGGATCCTTAATTATGCTGGCTGCTTTGCTGAGGCAGCTGGAAACGTAGACAGTCAATGGATTTGCGTAATGGATTGGGCTACATTCATGACCTTTTGTTGCGGTCTTGGGCAGAGCAGGAGCCACACCAAGCTGTGATGCACCATAGAAAACATTCTTTCTGGTGGTACTCGTAAAAGTTG